>NC_134915.1:0-2546485 GCF_051014615.1 Bombus vancouverensis nearcticus | reverse complement strand
CTATTTGGGAAAATTGATCTTCCTTAAATTTTATTTAATTTATTTGCTGACGCGTATGAACTATAGATTTCCAATATTAATGTCTTGGTTCGATTTTCGAAGAGAGAAAGAGAACGAGCTACGTTTATTTCGTGGATAAAAAATATGAAGAGATTAAAGGAAATTTATTTAGTTTTATATAAAAATCTTTCAAAAAGTGTATTTATTTTTATTTCATTGACATTGCATATATAACTACTATACTAAAGTTTGCAAACAAATCGTTGCTACGTATATTACAATAAATATTAATAACCGCGTGATAGTTTGATATATATGACAAATAGTTTTCTTTTTAACAATTCACAGATTCTATATTTTGTAACAATAATAGAAAATTGTAACAATAATAGAAAAATTAATACGAGAAACGGATGGTTTTAATGTTGAAGCATACAAAATTTAAAAAGCCAATATCAGAAATAATTTTATATATTTTAAATAGACTGCCTATCATGAAATTTGTAAACAACGCCAAGAGTCGATGGCCCAAATTTACCCAAAATTTTAAAGAACCAATATCAGAGATAATTTCATATTTTTTAAATAGACTTCTTATCATGAAATATGTAAATAATTACTACAACTATTTGACATTTCAGACAGATTTGACTAATTCATAGTGGATATAACTGGTCTGTAAGATTCGGGATGCTGCATCGGAAGAATTAAATAGGTTGAATTCCGCCTGTCGATTGAACCTGGATAAAACCTCTGGTATGCAGCATCTCATCTCCGTGAATTATG
This sequence comes from Bombus vancouverensis nearcticus, assembly GCF_051014615.1. Lineage (NCBI taxonomy): Eukaryota > Metazoa > Arthropoda > Insecta > Hymenoptera > Apidae > Bombus > Bombus vancouverensis. Next base: position 2,545,699 of record NC_134915.1, on the reverse strand, counting down.
AAAATCGTATTCAAGTGGAAAATTATTACGAAATGAATACTAGAGATCATGCAATCTAGATAATCTGCGAACTTAATTCCTTCAACAAGAAATAAGAGTATAATGGATATTGACAAGAACGTTGAATAAAAGAACAGCATAAACGATGTTATTAATTTTGAGGAATACTTTCCTATCGATACCGTGAATTCTCGATACAATCCATAACAGCATTTAAGTGATAATGACATTATTGTCGTCCAAATGAATTACATGTTTAATAATATAAGATGAAGCTTGTGGAAAAGACTTTTTCTAACAAAAATCATTTAAAGATGTACATACACTCTCGCTCAAAAGTCTTGGGGAATCTTCTAATTTGAATTTTAATAAAATTTTAATACTTGGTGTAGAATAGAAATTTTAAATTGCGCGCATATTTCAAGAATCGCAAATATACAATAATATAAAAATTAGATGAAATCTCACGTCCTGATATTTTTATTATATGGTTTGTTCTTTTCAGTTTTGGAGCCAACATAATAGCTGTTCTAAAACTTTCGAACGGCGATAAAAAAAGTGAAAAGTGAAAAGTTAATGAATGATTAAATGCAAATTAAGGCAGAATAAATCATCACGTGCCTACAAAAGACAATTTATCACACGAAGTATTTAATTAATAAAGACCAGTACCTCTGCAGGTTGTCAATCAAACACTTGACGCAATTAAGACTCTGAAGATCAAGAGGAGCTCTAGGTAACATAGAATCCCTAGGTAGTGAACTCATACTCCTCGAGGGTGTAACTTTTTAAACCTTCAACGCGAGGCGCTTATCCATTTACATATTCTTTTGAGCGCGAGGTGAAATAGCTGTAACCTACTCTGATTCTATAAAGGGCGAAAAGAATCTAATCAACAGATTTACTTGTCAAAAAGTTCAAAAAGGTAATGGAAATTTTTATGGAAACGTACATTTCGCGTCAAGATGCTTCGCATAGGATTGAAATAACCGATCTTCCGTTTCTGTTATGACAAAATATAATTTAGAAGATTACGCAGTTAGAATAATCTGACAAATTCAAAATGAAAATGAGGATCGAAAAGATATCGAGAATTTTAATTAATGCTTTTAGAAATCACGAAAGATCATCTGCTTCGATTTTATGTTAAACAGTTTGCAAAATTTAAATCACAATAACGGTCAATATATTCTGTATTCGCTTCGATATTATATTAATGTATACGCGTTTGAAATAATGTTGAAATTGTATTGTCTATTTAATCAACTGATTGCGAAAGCATTTGCATGCTGAATTCAAATAATGCTTCGGTAATACATTAAATGAACACGGTACAGACATCTTATTGCTCAAATAGAACTTGCTAAAATTGATTTCTTGCTTTCGCTTTTAATGTAATTCCTCGCAATATATTTAATAGAAACCGAGTTTATTAATAAGTTTAGTAGTAATTATAAGTTTTTAAGTTCGAATGCAGGACTAAGGAATCTATGGAAGATCAGTATTATTTCCATTTAATATTAAAAATGACTTACTAAAAATTCCAATATATTGCGTAAACTATGCACAAATTCAATGTAGAAATCTCAATTGAATACTCTGTTATACTATATATAAAACAAATAATATTTTATAATTTCTAATTTTAATGAATATATAGATACGATAAAATTGTTACAATAATATCATGTAACTTTTATAAATTCACAAACCTACGACCACAGTTACTATTTATGAAATAATCTAAAGGAAGATTTGTTTAGTTATAATCATCCACGATACGTTTTCACATAACCAGTGCTAATCACATAAGCGAGTAAAAGAAATATTTTCCAAAAAGGAAATTATGTAACATGCAACGTATAATAGCGCGTAATTCCTAACCAATTTTCAATGCGTATAACTTGTTAGTCTTCATCGATTAGATACATATATCTATGTATGTACAATCGACGACTAAATTCATTTCCAGTAACGACATAATAACCATGTAATCGAATAATCGTATCCATCCACTTTAGCCCAAATACGAGCACACTACTACGTGCGATTTTAACCACGGCGTACCGTCACGGTCCCTTGCTTCCCCTCAATCTCGTTGACGAGCGATTACTGCGCATACCGTGATGAAATGTGCCATAAACCGGCAAAGTGTAAGAAGTACAAAGGCCACTTCTTCCGAAGAAACAATCCAGATAAAATACATACATTTTCCTGTCTCTCTGCGGATTAAGAGGTGCGCATGGGACTAGGGGAAGCTACAGACGAGCCTCGCTATTCAAGAAAAATACATTTAACTTGGCGCGTATAAAGAGTTAATTATCTTAACCCTCCATCCACGTACTGGTTTGCTTCTGACAATAATTTTAAATAATTTCTTACTTTTCCTATATCTTCATTTAAATTGTGCTCTGCTTAAATAAATTAAGGTAACATATAGCAGTAGAAATTATGGGACGATATTCTAGAAACCTGGAAGAATGTTGAAGAGTTTTAAGGGATATTTAAAAACACAAGAGCCTTCAAATCTCTAAACATGAACGTAAACGACCCAGAGTGCAGATGACGCCAGTAAAATTAAAGTTTCGGTCAAAGGGTTGAGTAAAATTTAAAAAGAAACAGCTGTATTTTAGAAGTATTAGAAAATCATAAATATAACTTCTTAAGAGATAAATTTGATGTTATATCTACGGAAATTTATTTCATTTTAATCTGCCATTTTTCTATAATAAGATAATAATCGCAGGCTTCAGAAACTTCAAAACGATCCCCGTTTTTCGTTCGTTAAATTACACGGGAAACTAATTTCACAGATGCCACGACGCCCTTCTATTATCCGCCAGATCACGGTGTAAACAAAACAAATAGAACAAATAGTTGTACTCACCACATCGATGAGCTGCGAAAGTTTCAATTTAATGCACACACGTAGTACGTCCGAGGTATTCACAACAGGGCGCACTAGTTTGTTATAGTTAGAAAGCAAGTCGTCGTAAAGGCGTTTCGCGTCTGGATTGCCGGCGACAGCACCGTGAACCACCAACGCCGAGAGGAACCATACGCGCAGTGTTTCCCCTATTATGGGGGGCATCATGGACCCCTGCTTCCTCCACTATGGCTAACACACTCGTCCCTATCGAACTCCTGCTCGACTGCACTAACCACGAACCACGAATCTGTAAAAAGTATCAAATAAAACGCGTATAAACTTGTGAATTCTTAATGATAATGGAATTCTAATATTTCAGAGATAATTATTGAATGAACATCTTTTATTTGAAAATATCGCTGTAAAGACAATATTAACGATACAATACTTTTATAACGTATGTGATCGATGTAGAAATCTGAATTGAATAGTTTGTTATAAACCTGAATCGAATGTTTTCTTATAAATATAAATTGTTTGTTTTCTTATAAATCTGAATTGAATTATTTTATTATAGATCTGAACCGATTATTTTGCTATAAATTTCAATTGAATGTTATATTGCATTAGGTATATGTAAAAGAATGTAACAATATTTTATTTTTATAATTCCAATAATGAATACGTACAATGACATTTAACGTTGTTACAATATTATCATGTAGATAGTAATAAATTTGTGTAAGTCTACCAATGTACCATAGGAGAAAGGTATTATGAATATTTATAAAATTCTATTTGCTTATCTCTGCATACTGTTTGTGTTTTATTTAATACATCATTGTACTGATACCAAGTAATGTACGTCTGTATTGCAATTGCTGGTCCCTACTTTTGAAATTAAAAAGAGAAATTGTAATCAACTACGTTTATTCTTTTACACAAACAAGTCTCAGCTTGTATGTAGAAGATTAAGTACAAGAAGATTCCGCATTTGTTGACTCATACTAGTTTTTGGATATGGTATAATACGAGTATGGTATACTAAAAATCCTAATTTTATACAAATAAAAATAACCGAATGTGAAATAACTGATTTTGTAGTACTATTACGATAATGCATCGAAACGATAATTTCTGTTGCTGTTTTATTGTAATGAGATGATTACTATTACGAATATTACAGTTAAAAGAAGTTAAGAAAGCTAAAATTATTGTAAATGACAAACGTAAATATATTTTGTATTGTTTTCATCTCACTTTCTATTAACATCTACCACTATTTACATGACTACATGTATAAAAGTTAACGCAATTTAGACTACATAAAAGAACAACATAAAACAAACGCTGAATCTGCAATTGAATTTTGGATCCTACGACAAGTCTTTTAAGTTTGAAGAAAGGTTTTAAGTCTTAAATATTTTGTTCGTTTACCTCAGTCATAATTAATATTGTTACATGTTACATTATATTGTTTACATGTTCTGAAATTTGAAATATGTGTCTTGTTCATCTGTGAACATTATTATATATTATTTCATTACAAATGGCATAAATTATATCTCGCATAAAATTAGCTTAAAGAGCTAATCATTTTCAACAGCCTTTCTAAAGATACTTAATTAGATTTTCAAGAATTTTCGGAAGTCTACGAATAACATACATTTAAATAATTAGAGCAATTTAGATATAAGCTGTATATGAAAAATCTGCTATAGTGCTACTAAAACGAAAATAGCTGTAAGCCATATGATAATGTTCTAAATTGTACTTGAAAAAATGTTTCACCAGCGTTAAGCTATTAAAGCGGTTGAAAATGTCAGGTAGGCATAGATGCGATGCTGTAGAGTATTTCTCCAATTATCTGAATTGTCATGATTCCAGATTGTACTGGTATGATAGGTGTACGATCAATCTGACCATGGAATGTATTGAAGTATCCATGAAATGCGCGAATTTCAATGCTTTCAAATAGTAGATACTCCAACCATATCAGCTGCATCGATATCTTCAAACTATGAAGTAAGACATTTCATTGGTTTCCTATATCTAATGAAGTGAAATTTGATTGTGAAACATACTTGTCTAATATGGTAGAATCGAACAATAATCGATAAGGCATGTTTGTTACATATTCGAGCGCAGATTTTGCAATGGAGAATGGATTTCCAAATGGCTGTAATAAACTGTACTACTATGTCACAGAATTTTTGAAAAATTCATTTGTTAATTAACCAAATTTTACTAACACATATATATTAATATAACTGGTATACTATAATTAAGTAGTATAATTAACTATATAATTAATATAACCAATATAAATATAAATAGTAATTTAACGCAATAGAATTCCTTTAGAATGAAAAGAAAGACACAAAAATGTATCGATACTCTGCTTATCCATTGTCTTGTTATGCCACTTTGTATTTCCCTAACAATATATTTCAATAGTTGTTTCATATTTTATTATATATACATATATACACACAATTTATTCAATTCAATAATTTTCATCATAACTTATTAAAACAGAACAGTCGGCAGTATTATTCTAGAAATACTATTGCCATATTTTACGAGATAAACTGAATTTAAATCTTGTACAGGACAAGTGAAAAAAAAACTTGGCAAGAGCTGTCGAAGTATATATTCTTCTCGTGCGACGATGCAACCCAAAAAGTACTAAGAGAAGAATGTTGATAGCTGTATCTCCAGAAATTAAAATTTTGCATTTTTAAGACCTAAAGCGTGTCCCGGATATTTTTAGTAACTCGTCTACTTGAAATATATCACATACTATATTCAGATTTAAGAAATATAAAACAATTCACTAACGTGAGATTGTTACAGTTTACGACTTCTAGACTGCAGAGTTTTATGCGTACAAGAACACATAGAATATATTGCAATATTCGTACATATAATATTCATGATAATACGTGAAATTAATCTTTGTATAGATACTATTTGTTTAATTGCGTTCTTCCAAATATGAATTCGCATAAATATATCCACAGTTTACATAATAATCTCTTTTCCCTTCGTTTCTCTTTCATATAATAAAATACCAGATTTAATACTTAACACGTTATTTAAAATACAAATAATATAATTCTAAAAAATATAATTAGTAAAACGTTGTAAGAACGACATAAGAACATAAAATATTATTTAACACGACAGCAAAGGAGTACTTTCAGCAACGACAATCAAATATAGTTCCAAATGTCGTCTAAACTTTAGACAATTACATCCAATGTATTAAGAAAATTCATGGAGAAGAGATTGTATTTGCCTTAGCCTATCAGACCTTCATTAAGAATCTCGATCAACTAGAAGAACACATTCGACGTAAGAGTGGCAAATACGATCTCAACGGCCATTCTATTCTCATCACCTAAGCAAAGTAAAGATACGTCACACTTGCTAACGACATCCAGTTTAGGAGAACGTTACACCGCCCAGGTGTAATTAAGCCGAGAACATTAAACATTCAATAATTGTGACGTAACTGGCTCAAAATGATTGCAAATTTTATGGTAATTATATAACAAATTCGGACCTCTTAGAAGTATTTATCGTGCAAATAAATCGAGACAATTATGCAATATATAGTATAATAAGTGCAAAAATAACCGTGTACAATATTTATGTCTTGGTTTCAATGAAATATGAAGTACGATATATACATAGAAAAAATGTTGGATTTCCCTTTATACTTTATAGAAGTTAAACGTCAAGCGACGAATTAGATTAAGAGGAAAGACAAAAAGCGCCTTCGCTAACCTATCGTTGAAAGGTACAAAATTGAATGCCTAGCACGCTCCGGAATATAATTTAAATAACTTAATTTATCGCACATCGGTCCCACGATAATGTATATTAAGAGAGTTGCGGTAATCATATTTTCCCTGACATTAAAAAGCTATTAATACTGTCGTGCAGCTTACTTTAAGTTCCAAGACTTCCATTTGCCATGCATCTGCGCCATAATAAAATTTCCATGTTTCGCAGGGGTATAATACTTAGAATCAACTTAGACGCCATTCGCAATTATATTAATTACCTGTTCTGCAGAGAACGAGCTACAGTCAGTCAAGTCGCTATTCAAAGTTGGATTAATCCGTTTAATAAGTTCCGACTGAGGTATTAAGAGCAAGAAAATTGATAGAAGAATTGCCTTCTTCAAAAAGTAAAAGCGAAATACGATATTTCATTACGAAAAGAAATTGTAGTCGGACAGTCTTGAAATTCGAGAAGAACCATAATGTCAGGTGAACGAAACGTTAATGGCACGAGTAACAGATTCGTGAGACAGACATTTCAAACCTGATAGATAATACTTTATCGATTCATACTCATACAGATAATTTAAATAAGTGACTCTTCATCCTGTTAGGATCCTCGAATTTTACTCGATTCACTTCCATCTCTATCGAAAAAAAGACTTTCAACGTTTCAAGAATATTTTTAGAGAAATACTAAAATAAAAAATTATACGTACCTATCGATAACAATTCTTTCTTATTCTCCTGAAACTTATGATACTTTCCAACGATAGGAAAATATGATTTAGTCAGAGATGATCCAAAGAATACAGGAAATTTAACTAAAAGGAATAAAAGTACAATTTTAAATTAAACGCGCATGGCACCGTAATTAAAAGAACTGGTAACGCACAAAGGTGGTAACCTGTAAACACCAGAAAGTATCCTAGCTATGTATGCAATTAGGTTAGTTATTAATACTCGCTTAATTGCATTTTAATGCGTCATTTATTCGAAAGTAATCAACGGAAAGTCGAAAGTAATTGCCACTAAAGTTCAAAATACAAATGCAATGAATAGTAGAAATCGGAAAGGTGTGCTTAATTTCTCAGAAGCGAAAGCAAATAAGAACGCTAGTGTCGCTATTAAAGGACAACGAAACGTTGCACCCATCATTTCCGAGCGGTACATTGGCAAGCAACTGATTGATTCGCGTATCTCGCGAAAGGCCATTAGAGGAAAGTACGCTGCAATTCAACGAGATAACCGCTGGATGTAAATTCAAGCCTATACCTGACAGCATTTAATCCGATTTTCAACGATCGTTATGCAGGTAGTCTGATCAGTCCAGGTGAACCACTCATCGGTGCTGGGATTAGGATTAGCTCAATGGATTTTCCACTTGGATATCAAACTGGCAACTCGTACGTTTTCCACTCACAAATTACGCTATGCTACAAACATTCACGTAAACAGAAGACAATATCGTTACGATTCAATCACGAATAGTTGCTGATGTTATACATGTATCGGATCCTGAACGCAGGTAGCGTATCTTTCCTGATAATAATAGCGAGATAATACGTTTATATTCTCATAATATTATTATTTCTCATAAGTAGACTGCGACTTTTTATACATTCGTAGGAAATTTGACGGCCCCAAAAAATGCACGTAATAAAGAAAAGCATGTAAGTAAACCAAAAATATAATACTTGTTATTATATTTAATAAATCAATTGTCTATCTAGGTTTTATCTTTTAAGAATAAGAAATGTTACATTCAGTCTACTCATAAAAATGTTATATTTATGTTACGTTAAACATAGATATAAATGTTGAAATCTACAGTTCGATTACATATATGTATATCAGCAAGGAATATAGTATTAGGTATACTGTTATTGTTACTTATAAACATACACAAAGTATCCAATATTACCAAAGTATTCGATATAACTACTTCTGCCAATAGATCATCTATCGCTCTTCGCGACTTTGTCATAAATCTTTGAAGATAATCTCGAACATTCCGAGCTTCTATGCGGTTAATTCATGACGTTTGATGCATCAATTATGATTAAACTAATTTCACTTGTTTCATTTGGTGAAGAATGTGTTTCAGCAATGCCATACAGTTCGATTAATTGAAATAAACATGTCAATGACAAATGCACACATAAAATATCTTGCAATGTCGGAAATTATTTGATATTATTGATATACTTCCTTCATAGTTGTATACAGATTTTAATGTCTGCCATATGTTGTAAACATAATCGCACATTGCTGGAAACAAGATATCGACAAATTATCAACTGGACTTTTTATACATAAAATAGAGCAATGAAAATTGATATTGGCAAAATACAAGTAAAAACGTATTAAGCAAGTAAAAAGTACCGTTATTCGAATTCAAAATTTGAAACTGAAATACGTAGTTAATACTATCGAAAACACGAGAAGACTGACACAATGCACAACTCGAAACATCGTAATGGAGATCGCAGATTCATGATCGATATCGATGATAGATCGATAGTGCGCTAGTCAGATAGGGGAAACAAGATTCCGCCATCGAACGTCGAAAAGCAAAAAAGAGGGGGAAAAACGAGAGAGCGAAGCTAACGAATATGAATGTCGTTAGTCGTTAGGGAGAAAATCCGGCCATTCGTTTCCGTCTCGTAGCTGGCTGGAGATTTGAATTACCCGTACGAGACTAAATTTCCTCCTCTTCTAAGCATCGCGACTCACCGATGGGCGGCCCGCGTGCCGTATTTCAACTCGGTGTCACCGCACGCACCGATACACAAGTGGAAACGTGAATTTACGATGGATCACGTACATGCGCTCGGCAATGACGAAGGATCGATCAACACTCTACTCTCACCTACGGTCCCTACTAGTCTGAATGTCTAATTACTTTTGCGCTGCTAACTAGGTCAATGATATTTTATTTCGGATAATCGCAGCTCATGAAACAGGTGACCTTCTTTTGCGAGAACTGCGCGACGTCTTCGTTCGTCGTAACACACCAACACCAAATCATTAACGCGCCCGCGATTTTCACACGGTGTATTTTCGCCGTGCTCTATCCTTCGCGAACACTTCTCGCTATCTCCCTCCGTTCAATCACGATCGCCATCAATATACACAAAAAGTTTATGGCGGGCTTCGCAGTTGCACGAATGTACGGTTTATGAACCTTTGAAGAAATTAACCGTGCGGGCTGAACGAAAAATAAATAACGAAAATTTACGATAAACAATTATGACCGATAAGAACCATCGGTTGCTTCACAAGGGTATCAAGCTTTTATCACGTTTCGTTAAGTGATTAATTAATTGCCAACAGTCTAAACTGTATCCCTGGCAAACGTAAACTGTGTCGTTGTTCGAACAATCTGCATACACAAATGACAAACGCTGTTAAGAACTAAACACATGAAACATTAATCCCTGAATTTGTAAAAATCTTCTGTCATAAAGCGTGGAGTTTATGCATTACGAGAGTAAACAAATTGACGAAAAATAAGAAACGTTAGTATCGTAAAAAAATAAGCAAAGATCGAAGCGTATATTAATGGCAACGAGGGTTGGCAATATGACACTGACTTAACCTCGCACGCTCCAGGCCACGCCGGTGTTGAAACAGCTCCCGAAACCACTGCACACTCGCACGCACTGCACCCACGACTGAACAACGGGGGGGTCCGAGTCTCGGCTGTCGTTCTAGGGTTCTAGGATTTCGCCCGGCCGGCGGCGCCACTGGGCACGCACACGTACCAGGAGAGCCGCGAAAGCGTAACAGGAGAACACCAAGATCCAGAGAGAGAAAAAGACAGAGAGGACAACGAAGAGTCGGGTAGGAATCTGGACCAATCTTGCGCGCGCATAAGCGCGATGCCTTTATGTATGCACGCGACGCGGTGTATTGGTACAATAGTCGGCAATGTGCTATCTAAAAAAAAAAGGTGTCGATGCTCCGCCCACGAAAGGCTTCGTTGTAGAAAAGATTAAGCCCTTTCTTTGATCTGCGCAAACGACGCGGATAATTGAATCACTAACGAGTGAAGAATGAGGAAGAGCTAATGGGATATAGTTCTTGCGGAGATTTTACTACTAACAGCGGTTTCGTGAATTCTAATCTTACCTGAATCGTCAAGTGTGCTTCAGAAGAATTAAAAGAAATCTTCTATTCTCGCTTCAAAAGGTATCTTTTACCCTACGTAGATAATGTTCATTTTTAAAAATAGGAAAAGCTACTGTGGGGAGAATTGTTCTCATTTTTCTGATATCATTGTTTTATTAGGATATTATTAGGATATACAGTTTTAGCATAAACTACGTATCACGGCTTGAAAGTTATGCTTAAACACCTTTTTCTGGAATTTTAGTGTATTATAGTCCATACTATTATATTAGAAGCTTAGACCAACTTTGAAAACAATTGCAGATAATATAGGTTAGGGTTAGGTTGCTATATTTAATCCTTTAGGAAAAAATTCTTCTTCCATTCATGAAAAATTAGTAATTATTTTTCATTGTTTTCGATTCTTAATATGTGATCAGTTGTTTCAATGATATTAATAGGTTTCTTAAAAATTATATTAAAATTCGTTGTAACTGATGACGTTTTTATTTAAAAATTGTATTACGCTTGTAACTTTAAAAAGTGTAACTCTGCCGAAAAAATTTAATAGAAATTTAATAAAAAACGACATAATTGTACCAGATTGACATCTAAAATAGCTATACAGTTTTATAATACAAATTTTCTCTTATATTATGAATATACAACGCGATCATAATAAATTTCCTTTTTACGTTTGTTATTTTAAACAATCATTTTAATTGCATCACAAATTACAGTGATCACTTAAATAATGCTTAAAACATATAGTTCAGCACCAACACACTTAAAACGAAATGCGTAAATATCAAAATATAATACTCTTTAAAAAATAAAGTATAGAAATAGTTCATATAATAAGAAAAGAAACAAACCGAAACAATCTTTGAAACGTGATCTTCTTATTCTTAAATTTACTACGTTACTTATTCTACATGATCGCAACTATTACCAATCCTTTAGGTTTTGTATATGAGAAAAAACATTCTCTTCCTCCATGCTTACTCAAAGGTACTAAAAATTTTATGTTGATTAAGAGTCGTCTCTTGAGGATACTTTACCATACATAAACCATTTCAGACTTCTTTTCGCTACTGTCGGTCTGATCACAAGTCCACGATTTGCATTAATATGTTTTTTCATTACATATATACAGTCACGCTTAAATCGAATGTTTAAATTACTTCCACTGTTGTTAAAAATAAACAAATGACGAAGGGTCGTTTAAACGGTTTCAATCCTAAAATCATTTATTTAAGATTTGCTTAATATCACTGTTATCTTTTTACATATTAACACATGTTTTTTTTATAACATAACATAGTAGCTAGCATCGAGATGAATTTAACGAACTATGACATCATAATTTAGAAGTGACTTTACGGAACAAAGGTTAATTTAAATTGGAACACTATAAAAATAATAAATCTACTTGTTTTGTAGGATATTCAAAGAGCTAGCCGCCTGCATCGATACGTCTCTGCACACGATACATAAGCGGTTGAATGGTATTTCTTGTGGCGTTTCCATCGTAGACCAATAGTGCATGTTATGTGTATGGAACTCTTGGGATATCTTGCAGAAACTTAGCTCCGCGTAGTCCATTCACATAAATGTATACTTACCGCACAATAAATAACAGATAGAAACAAAGACGTATGGACACATCGTTTCACATATATCCAGAAAAACGAAAAATTCAATAAAATATTATTTTGTATTGTCACAGGAAATTAGAAAGAAATTTTATTTATACATATTTTGATCATTGATTGAATAAATGAAATGGACTGAATGCCAGAAATGAGATGAATTATCTTTACTGTGCATCATTTTTCAATAAATTTCAATAACATCAGGTTAGTGTATTCTAATCTTAATAATATTTGCATTTTCTTACGTTGTTTATAAAAACAAAACTTGTACTTACAGAAACTTCAAACAGCACCAAAACTGAAAAACTACAACCGATACTTATGACAAATTGGTTTATTATTGTTAGCTAACAATTTTATTACTATTAAGTAAATTTATCTCGGGATATAAGACAAAAAATTTATGAAACAAAATTGTTCTACAATTTTAATTAAATTCATGTCACATCATTATCAAAGTAAAATAAAGAAATGTTGCTTCAGAAATTAAGCAAAAGTTGTTTCGTGTCAGCTTCAAAATTATCGTGCAGCATGCTGCCAAGCCGATAGATTAAGGTGGATGCGGAGGAATAAGCAGCAAAGTAGAGGGGAGTTCATGAAGTGAGAGAAAACTGAGAAGAGAAAATAGCAAGGAAGGGTCGTTCCAATTCAGCGCAGCTCATTTATCATTGAACCTCGAATGCCAATCTCCTTCTTGGTGAATCGAGAAATAGAAAAAAGGAGGTAAGCGTAAAATGAAGGGTAGAAAGACTTGGGAACTTCGACCGAATTATTTGTCAAGTATTAAAGTTCTTTTAATTCATCTGCCAGCTATTGTACTTTAAAACTCCAGAATAAGCCTGGTCTGACCTGAAAATCGACAAATTCGAATTCGCAAATCAATCTGCAGCTCTTAATTGGATTGGAACAATTAGAGTTTATTTCGTTCCAATCGTCATTTTTATACACTGATGATAATAGAACAAATTACTTCGTGACCTACTTTATTAATCTTCTCATTTCAGGTTCTTAAATATTCCTGTATCCCAATTAGTTGCGTTTGAATATAATAGGATTCAAGTTTGCAATGATCATAATCCGGATAAATCCGATAGTAAACAGAGCTTTAAACGTTTAATTTTGTTACGTGCTAAGGATCCTTAGAATTCTAATTTAATAAACTGGACTCAAATCCGAACGTATTCATAATAATTTTGTTGAAAAAATTGTTAAACTTTTGTCCAATTTAAAACAAGAATTATATGTTCGCAAAATCAGTACATTAAATTATTTCAACTGAATTAAATGCGACGAAATCATTCAAAAATTTCAGAGACATTTTCATCTGCTTGTGCTATAATGCTATATACAATATACATAATATAATAAACTCACATCGCATAAATAAAGAGATGCATCGATATAGCCGCAAAACATGAATTATGAATAAACAATAATAAATAACTAAGAGATACATCGATATGTACAATCTTGTAAACATAGTTAATAACATTATTTTCAAATAGTTTTACAAGCTGAAATATTTTTGTAAGATCGTTGTATGTATTATACATTATGTATGGAAGAATCGAGTGATTACGAAGGAATGATAAAGGTGCTGGGTTTGATATGAAGTGCCATATTGAAGAAGACCTGGCAAGTGACCAATAATCTTCTTGGATCAGCACTATCGATTTACTCTATGCCTCGCAATTCAACCCAAAAACGAACGTGCGAGATCATCTATCGATTCGCAACTATTCACGAGCTATAAAAGATAATATCGCCAAATATTTTATTGTGTGTGTATTTAACAATTCACATAAATCAATAGAAATAGAATTTGTAGATTTATTAAAAAACTTTTTAATAGAAATATAGATATCTTCCGAAATTAAATTCGTGTAAACAAAATTTGATTGATAAATTAAACTACGTTTTATTTCGTAGTAAAATATCTTCATTCAGATTACACAAATTGTATTTGTATTAAACTAATTTACTTTTGTTCCACTTTAATCACCTTTACCAAGAGAATCGTATCTTTCATCCATCGATTGTGTCAAAATTACAGATTCCCTCAATCAATCAAGAGGATAAAGAGCTGAAGACGACACTTCTTTTATTTGTTTATCGTTGTGCATTGATGAGCAAATGAGCAGGCTAACTTACTTAAATTATTACTCGAATAAACAATGAGAGATTGATTGAATGTGGACTGGATTGCTCACTTACAGGTATTCATAATCTGTAATTTTTATATTTTCGTATTTAAAAATAGTACAGATAATGTTTGTGTATATAAAATAATGTTTATTAAATATTCAACACTTGACTGAGCTGTCGTTTTGCAACAATAAATAAGAAGTACGTAGTAACATCTTCAGTAATGATATCAGAATTAACAAATTTTGTAAGCCCTCTGTATTAAGGGTTATAAGGAATCAATAATGGATATTCGACACACTTCTCTAATTTTAGATTCGTTGTGTTTATAATGTATATGTGTACGTCAATATTTAAACGCTGAAACAAAATATTATTTATGATATGTTATTTTTGGAAACTAAATTATAATTAAATTAGAGATGTAAATCGTAATTAATTTAAAGGATACAGATATAACCGAATTTATTGTATTAATTGTTTATTCATTTGTAAATTATAATTTATATTATTGCAATTGATAAATCTTATAACCCGTAAATTTATGGCCGTAAATTCATAGTAAAGCTGATATCAGCTTGATTTTAATATTGCAATGCATAATATTTCCATATACAAATTTATATTCAATTACTTATACACATGGAAGATGCTAGAATTCTACTACTCACACGAAGGCAACCTTGCTTAATTTGCTTTCCTGTCCGCATATGTACATCGAATTCCCAAAGGTTACAGGGAAAGGTTTCAATCGTCTGTTTCGTTCAATTTATCAACCCATATAGGACAGGTTCAAGTCTTCCAATCCCCTTGACAATTCAGATCATATCTTCGTATATTTCCTCCAATTGTAGCCATATTACACGATGAGTATGATGAACAAAAATTGCATAAAATATTATATAAATTACCCAGATTATGTATATAGAATAACGGAAACAATTACGGAAATCAACATACATACACATGCAATTAACATAAACACAGATTTTCAAACATTTTGTTTTAACTTCTTCTCCTTCTTTGTTTATAATGAAATGTTAATAACATGATAGTTATAATAACATCTTTAAAAATGTAAATTGTATAATGTTAATAATTTAAATTAAATAATTAGATAAATAATCATATGATTAAATAATCGATTAAGTAATTCTAGTAGTTAAATAATCAGATGTTTTTATAAAATATTTTTTTAATGAAAAATGGAAATCTCAAAGTGAGCAAAATTTAAATCAAATTGTACTTGTGGTTGAAAGCAATTTCTGATACATCTCGTCTTTCTATTTTTCTAACATCTTTCTACGTTATTGAAAAATCTACTGTTGCTGTAATTCCATTATGTAACACCAATGTTGGTCTGTAATATCCACTGGGAAATCATTGTACAATTCCTCGTTTTAAACACAAACGAAGAAGTAATATGACTACTCTATTTTTAAAAGCCGTGAATTTTTACAAAAACGATAAAAGCTGAAGAAGTAGGAAGATCGATTCAAGAGATTAGGAAAGCATCGATATCTGTACTTCTGCAGTTGTGTGTGCAGATAAAGTGTCGGAGCAATTTTTAATTGGAACAGATCAAAAAAGTGTCGATACAGTGTTTCATCGTCACGCGGCCACCGCTCATCTGCCGTAATCGATGTCGATAGTACTGCCCAATAAGCACTTATGTTTTACATGTCTGGATATTAGTCATATTCACTAAATTAAAGAGAATTCCGAATCATTCTCAATTTTGCACAATTTTGCTGTTCAGTATATAAATACTTATTAACACGATATTACTTATTAACACGAAATCATTAAAAGCAAAGAAAATTTTGTACTATTTAACATATTTGTGTTGAAGATAATTCTCCACTTCATATATTTAATCTTTTGCGGTGTAACAAAATTCTAAAAAGTATTTTTTTCAACCGGATGGCAATCAGAATTTTCGATTAAAAAGTTCTTTGTAATCCTTGAATTAATATGCAAATATTGAGTAATTGCAAATAAAATTTAATACCTTGATATAAAATAATATAGGTATGACGCTTGAAAGATATTACAGATCGAAAAAATCATTTAAAATAAAAAACTAAAAAATCATTATACCTTACAAGTAAAACAGTTTACAAGTATAGTTTCTCGTAACATATGGAAATATTCTACATACATATTTGTTTTCACATAGCATGTATAACCATTCATTGGGTATTGCTACTGTTTTTCTACACTATAACTCCAATAATAGTTGGATCATTGTTCAGAAATCCAGCACATATAACTTAATCTAACTAAGAGCAAACTTCTGCCGGTGAAACATATAAACTGCATCTGAAATTAATAGTTACTCCTATGTTCACGAGCGTCACCACTAGACACTTTGACTAGATATACGTACCGAAATATCTGCAGAAGCGTGATACCATTTTCAAACAATTTATAACTTCATTTCGAACTTACATTTGTCATGTGAATAAACATAAACCTGTATATGTATAAACAGGTTGGTTCGTTTAAAACAGGCTACGTAAATGATTTCCACACCTGTAATATTAAGAGAAATGTTTTTTACGCACATGACATCAAGAGACGAATAAGATGGAAGAGCAATTTTCACATAAATTTTATTTTTTATGATTTTTTCAATATCACTCACGTTATTTTACATGTATGTACACAACTTTCTCTGTCATGTGTTATTCCAAACACAGTGCAACCTTGAAATTCCATCAGACTCTAAATATATAATTTAATATTTTGTAACAGTTTGAAATAGTCTCATCAAATAATTCTAAATAGTTTCAAACTCTTGTTCCGTAAACCGCATCGCAATTTTCAACAATTACATGATAGATTCCTTGCCGGCCAATATAAATTAACACATTCCATAACAAGGTACCTAATGCATATGATTTGAATTATGACATATCACATAATCTTACGCTAAGCATATTTTTCAACAGTAACCGTAATAGAAAATTATCATTTAAAATTTTAACACTGTCTTTCAGACCATTTAGAGTATTGAGCCGATTAGCCTACACATAACATATAAAGACAAGCTGGCATGTTTTCACATAGCATATATTACATGCACGTAATACAAAATAATAGTATATTGCGCAATACATTATAATATAATATAATATAACGTAATACCATATAACGTAATACATTATATTGTGATACAATATGAGGTGATACAATATACAGTAATACACTATAACGTTATACTATATAAAGTAATGCATTATAACTCCATCCTATTTCTCGTAATACGCTATAACGAAATACAATATAGTGTCATACGTTATAACAAAATACTATATAACGTTATACGTTGTATAGTAATACTATATAACGTAATACTTTATTACGTTATACGTTATAACGTAATGCTATACAACGTTATACCTTATAACGTAATAGTATATAACGTGTGGCGGATCGGTATCAACAGGACGCCGACAGGTCGAGGCATCAACGCGGCGCAACACCTCCCGGGCGATCCGCGGGTACCAACCGCCAACACTAGAGGGCTACGACGACAACGAGTCTGTCTGTCTAACTCGCTAGCGGTCGAATATACGAGCGATTGATATAAATACCGCACCTAGCGAGACTCCCTCTACGTCTAAGGCAGGGACTACCGGGCATAGCCTTACTGACGAGTCCACCGGTAGCCTCGGGACGAAACGCACAACTCCCTCTCTTTTCATTCGCCTCATTGGTGACCACCGACAACGAACACGCACCTTTGGAGAAGGAGTCAGGAAAGGAGCCAACCACCGACGACGACCAAGCCAGGAAGTGATGTAGCCATTGCAATAGTTCATGGGCATCACCACCAGCAGCACGTCAGCAGAGGCGACAACCACCTCGTCACCACGACGATCAGCCTTCCATCATCGACGACGAGCCATTCCCTCTAACTTGTATCGCGCTATATAGCTTTGGGGTCACGCTATAGCGCTAGGGGGAGGCTGTGTGGCGGATCGGTATCAACAGGACGCCGACAGGTCGAGGCATCAACGCGGCGCAACACCTCCCGGGCGATCCGCGGGTACCAACCGCCAACACTAGAGGGCTACGACGACTACGAGTCTGTCTGTCTAACTCGCTAGCGGTCGAATATACGAGCGATTGATATAAATACCGCACCTAGCGAGACTCCCTCTACGTCTAAGGCAGGGACTACCGGGCATAGCCTTACTGACGAGTCCACCGGTAGTCCCGGGACGAAACGCACTCTCTCTCTCTTTACATTCGCCTCAAACGTTACACGTTATAACGTAATACTATACAACGTCATTCGTTATAACGTAACACTATACAACATCATACGTTATTACGTAGTAGTATAAAACGTTATACCTTATTACGTAATGCCATATAACGTTATCCGTTATAACATAATACCAAACAACGTAATCCGTTATAACGTTATACCATATGATGTTATACCATATAACGTAATACCTTATAACGTTATATCATATAACATAATATATTATAACGTTATACCATATAACGTAATACGTTATAACGTTATATCATATAACGTTACACGATATAACGTAATACCATACAACGTAATCCGTTATAACGTTACACCATATGACGTTATGCCATATAACGTAATACGTTATAACGATATATCATATAACGTATTACGTTATAACGTTATACCATATAACTTAATACGTCATAACGTTATACCATATAACGTAATACGTTATAACGTCGTACCATATAACGTAATACATTATAACGTTATGCCATATAACGTAATACGTTATGACGTCGTCCCATATAACGTAATACGTTATAACGTCATAAGATATAACGTAATACGTTCTAACGCTATACCATATAACGTAATACGTTATATCGTCGTCCCATATAACGTAATACGATATAATGTTATACAATATAACGTAATACGTTATAACGTCGTACAATATAACTTAATACGTTATAACGTCATACCATATAACGTAATACGTTATAACGTCATAAGATATAACGTATTACGTTATAACGTTATAACATATAACCTAATACGTTATAACGTTATACCATATACCGTAATACGTTATAACGTTATACCATATGACGTTATACCATATGACGTTGTACCATATAACGTAATACGTCATAACGTTATACCATATAATCTAATACGTTATAACGTTATACCATAAAACGTGATACGATATAACGTTATACCATATGTCGTTATACTACATGACGTAATACTTTATAACGTTATACCATATAACGTCATACGTTATAACGTTATACCATATGACGTTATCCCATACAACGTAATACGTTATAACGTTATACCATATGACGTTATACCATATTCCGTAATACGTTATAACGTTATACCATATAACCTAATACGTTATAACGTTATACCATATAACGTAATACGTTATAACGTTATACCATATGACGTTATACCATATACCGGAATACGATATAACGTTATACCATATGTCGTTATAATACATGACGTAATACTTTATAACGTTATACCATATAACGTCATACGTTATAACGTTATACCATATGACGTTATCCCATACAACGTAATACGTTATAACGTTATACCATATATCCCAATACCTTATAACGTTATTTCATATAACGTAGTACGTTATAACGTTATACCATATAACGTATTACGTTATAAGGTTATACCATATGACGTTATACTATATAACGTAATACGTTATATCGTTATACCATATAACGTAATACGTTATAACGTTATACCATATGACGTTACACCATATAACGTAATACGTTATAACGTTATACCATATATCCCAATACCTTATAACGTTATATCATATAACGTAGTACGTTATAACGTTATACCATATAACGTATTACGTTATAACGTTATACCATATGACGTTATACTATATAACGTAATACGTTATATTGTTATACCCTATAACGTAATACGTTATAACATTATACCATATAACGTAATACGTTATATCGTTATACCCTATAACGTTATACGTTATAACGTTATACCATATGACGTTATACCATATACCGTAATACGATATAACGTAATACGTTATATTCTTATACCCTATAACGTAATACGTTATAACATTATACCATATAACGTATTACGTTATAAGGTTATACCATATGACGTTATACTATATAACGTAATACGTTATATCGTTATACCATATAACGTAATACGTTATAACGTTATACCATATGACGTTATACCATATAACGTAATACGTTATAACGTTATACCATATACCGTAATACGTTATAACGTTATACCATATAACCTAATACATTATAACGTTATACCATATACCGTAATACGTTATAACGTTATACTATATGACGTTATACCATATAACGTAATACGTTATAACGTTATACCATATATCCCAATACTTTATAACGTTATATCATATAACGTAGTACGTTATAACGTTATACCATATAACGTATTACGTTATAACGTTATACCATATGACGTTATACTATATAACGTAATACGTTATATTGTTATACCCTATAACGTAATACTTTATAACGTTATAGCATATAACGTCATACGTTATATCGTTATACCATTTAACGTAATACGTTATAACGTTATACCATATGACGTTATACCATATAACGTAATACGTTATAACGTTATACCATATACCGTAATACGTTATAACGTTATACCATATGACGTTATACCATACAACGTAATACGTTATAACGTTATACCATATGACGTTATACCATATACCGTAATACGTTATAACGTTATACTATATGACGTTATACCATATAACGTAATACGTTATAACGTTATACCATATATCCCAATACCTTATAACGTTATATCATATAACGTAGTACGTTATAACGTTATACCATATAACTTAATACGTTATAACGTTATACCATATAACGTAATACGTTATAACGTCGTACCATATAACGCAATACATTATAACGTTATGCCATATAACGTAATACGTTATAACGTTATACCATATGACGTAATACGTTATAACGTTATACCATATGACGTTATACCATATACCGGAATACGATATAACGTTATACCATATGTCGTTATAATACATGACGTAATACTTTATAACGTTATACCATATAACGTCATACGTTATAACGTTATACCATATGACGTTATCCCATACAACGTAATACGTTATAACGTTCTACCATATGACGTTATACCATATACCGTAATACGTTATAACGTTATACTATATGACGTTATACCATATAACGTAATACGTGATAACGTTATACCATATATCCCAATAACTTATAACGTTATATCACATAACGTAGTACGTTATAACGTTATACCATATAACGTATTACGTTATAACGTTATACCATATGACGTTATCCCATACAACGTAATACGTTATAACGTTATATACCATATATCCCAATACCTTATAACGTTATTTCATATAACGTAGTACGTTATAACGTTATACCATATAACGTATTACGTTATAAGGTTATACCATATGACGTTATACTATATAACGTAATACGTTATATCGTTATACCATATAACGGAATACGTTATAACGTTATACCATATGACGTTACACCATATAACGTAATACGTTATAACGTTATACCATATACCGTAATACGTTATAACGTTATACCATATAACCTAATACGTTATAACGTTATACCATATACCGTAATACGTTATAACGTTATGCTATATGACGTTATACCATATAACGTAATATGTTATAACGTTATACCATATATCCCAATACCTTATAACGTTATATCATATAACGTAGTACGTTATAACGTTATACCATATAACGTATTACGTTATAACGTTATTTCATATGACGTTATACTATATAACGTAATACGTTATATTGTTATACCCTATAACGTAATACGTTATAACATTATACCATATAACGTAATACGTTATATCGTTATACCCTATAACGTTATACGTTATAACGTTATACCATATGACGTTATACCATATACCGTAATACGATATAACGTAATACGTTATATTCTTATACCCTATAACGTAATACGTTATAACATTATACCATATAACGTATTACGTTATAAGGTTATACCATATGACGTTATACTATATAACGTAATACGTTATATCGTTATACCATATAACGTAATACGTTATAACGTTATACCATATGACGTTACACCATATAACGTAATACGTTATAACGTTATAACATATACCGTAATACGTTATAACGTTATACCATATAACCTAATACGTTATAACGTTATACCATATACCGTAATACGTTATAACGTTATACCATATGACGTTATCCCATACAACGTAATACGTTATAACGTTATACCATATGACGTTATACCATATACCGTAATACGTTATAACGTTATACTATATGACGTTATACCATATAACGTAATACGTTATAACGTTATACCATATATCCCAATACCTTATAACGTTATATCATATAACGTAGTACGTTATAACGTTATACCATATAACGTATTACGTTATAACGTTCTACCATCTGACGTTATACCATATAACGTAATACGGTATATCGTTATACCCTATAACGTAATACGTTATAACGTTATACGATATGACGTTACACCATATAACGTAATACGTTATAACGTTATACCATATACCGTAATACGTTATAACGTTATACCATATAACCTAATACGTTATAACGTTATACCATATACCGTAATACGTTATAACGTTATACCATATGACGTTATACCATATGACGTTGTACCATATAACGTAATACGTCATAACGTTATACCATATAATCTAATACGTTATAACGTTATACCATAAAACGTGATACGATATAACGTTATACCATATGTCGTTATACTACATGACGTAATACTTTATAACGTTATACCATATAACGTCATACGTTATAACGTTATACCATATGACGTTATCCCATACAACGTAATACGTTATAACGTTATACCATATGACGTTATACCATATTCCGTAATACGTTATAACGTTATACCATATAACCTAATACGTTATAACGTTATACCATATAACGTAATACGTTATAACGTTATACCATATGACGTTATACCATATACCGGAATACGATATAACGTTATACCATATGTCGTTATAATACATGACGTAATACTTTATAACGTTATACCATATAACGTCATACGTTATAACGTTATACCATATGACGTTATCCCATACAACGTAATACGTTATAACGTTATACCATATGACGTTATACCATATAACGTAATACGTTATAGCGTTACACCATATATCCCAATACGTTATAACGTTATATCATATAACGTACTACGTTATAACGTTATACCATGTGACGCTATACCATATAACGTAATACGTTATAACGTTATACCATATAATGTAATACGTTATATCGTTATACCATATACCGTAATACGTTATAACGTTATACCATATGACGTTATACCATATGACGTTATACCATATAACGTAATACGTCATAACGTTATACCATATAATCTAATACGTTATAACGTTATACCATATAACGTACTACGTTATAACGTTATACCATGTGACGTTATACCATATGACGTTATACCATATAACGTAATACGTTATAACGTTATACCATATAACGTGATACGTTATAACGTTATACCATATAACGTACTACGTTATAACGTTATTGCATGTGACGTTATACCATATAACGTTATACCATATAACGTAATACGTCATAACGTTATACCATATAATCTAATACGTTATAGCGTTATACCATATAACGTGATACGTTATAACGTTATACCATATAACGTACTACGTTATAACGTTATACCATGTGACGTTATACCATATGACGTTATACCATATAACGTAATACGTTATAACGTTATACCATATATCGTAATCTGTTATAACGTTATACCATATGACGTTATCCCATACAACGTAATACGTTCTAACGTTATATCATATAACGTAATACGTTATATCGTCGTCCCATATAACGTAATACGATATAACGTTATACCATATACCGTAATACGTTATAACGTTATGCTATATGACGTTATACCATATAACGTAATATGTTATAACGTTATACCATATATCCCAATACCTTATAACGTTATACCATATAAAGTACTACGTTATAACGTTATACCATGTGACATTATACCATATGACTTTATACCATATATCGTTATACGTTATAACGTTATACCATATGACATTATACCACATAACGTAATACGTTATATCGTTATACCATATTACGTAATACGTTATAACGTTACACCATATGATGTTCATACCATATAACGTAATACGTTATATCGTTATACCATATAACGTAATACGTTATAACGTCATACCATATGACGTTATACTATATAACGTAATACGTTATAACGTTATACCATATACCGTAATACGTTATAACGTTATACCATATAACCTAATACGTTATAACGTTATACCATATAACGTAATACGTTATAACGTTATACCATATGACGTTATACCATATACCGGAATACGATATAACCTTTATACCATATGTCGTTATACTACATGACGTAATACTTTATAACGTTATACCATATAACGTCATACGTTATAACGTTATACCATATGACGGTATCCCATACAACGTAATACGTTATAACGTTATACCATATGACGTTATACCACATACCGTAATACGTTATAACGTTATACTATATGACGTTATACCATATAACGTAATACGTTATAACGTTATACCATATATCCCAATACCTTATAACGTTATATCATATAACGTAGTACGTTATAACGTTACACCATATAACGTATTACGTTATAAGGTTATACCATATGACGTTATACTATATAACGTAATACGTTATATCGTTATACCATATGACGTTATACCATATACCGGAATACGATATAACGTTATACCATATGTCGTTATACTACATGACGTAATACTTTATAACGTTATACCATATACTGTAATACGTTATAACGTTATACCATATAACCTAATACGTTATAACGTTATACCATATATCAAAATACGTTATAACGTTATACCATATAACGTAGTACGTTATAACGTTATACCATATAACGTGATACGTTATAACGTTATACCATGTGACGTTATACCATATGACGTTATACCATATGACGTTATACCATATAACGTAATACGTCATAACGTTATACCATATAACGTGATACGTTATAACGTTATACCATGTGACGTTATACCATATGACGTTATACCATATAACGTAATACGTCATAACGTTATACCATATAACGTGATACGTTATAACGTTATACCATATAACTTGATACGTTATAACGTTATACCATATAACGTACTACGTTATAACGTTATACCTTGTGACGTTATACCATATGACTTTATACCATATATCGTAATACGTCATAACTTTATACCATATATCCCAATACGTTATAACGTTATATCATATAACGTAGTACGTTATAACGTTATACCATAGAACGTAATACGTTATATCGTTATACCCTATAACGTAATACGTTAAAGCGTTATACCATATACCGTAATACGTTATAGCGTTATACCATATGACGCAATACCATATAACGTAATACGTTATAACGTTATACCATATAATGTAATACGTTATAACGTTATACCATAAAACGTGATACGTTATAACGTTATACCATATAATGTACTACGTTATAACGTTATACCATGTGACATTATACCATATGACTTTATACCATATATCGTAATACGTTATAACGTTATACCATATGACATTATACCACATAACGTAATACGTTATATCGTTATACCATATTACGTAATACGTTATAACGTTACACCATATGACGTCATACCATATAACGTAATACGTTATATCGTTATACCATATAACGTAATACGTTATAACGTCATACCATATGGCGTTATACTATATAACGAAATACGTTATAACGTTATACCATATACCGTAATACGTTATAACGTTATACCATATAACCTAATACGTTATAACGTTATACCATATAACGTAATACGTTATAACGTTATACCATATGTCGTTATACCATATACCGGAATACGATATAACGTTATACCATATGTCGTTATACTACATGACGTAATACTTTATAACGTTATACCATATAACGTCATACGTTATAACGTTATACCATATGACGGTATCCCAAACAACGTAATACGTTATAACGTTATACCATATGACGTTATACCACATACCGTAATACGTTATAACGTTATACTATATGACGTTATACCATATAACGTAATACGTTATAACGTTATACCATATATCCCAATACCTTATAACGTGATATCATATAACGTAGTACGTTATAACGTTATACCATATAACGTATGACGTTATAACGTTATACCATATAACGTCATACGTTATAACGTTATACCATATGACGTTATCCCATACAACGTAATACGTTATAACGTTATACCATATGACGTTATACCATATAACGTAATACGTTATAGCGTTACACCATATATCCCAATACGTTATAACGTTATATCATATAACGTACTACGTTATAACGTTATACCATGTGACGCTATACCATATAACGTAATACGTTATAACGTTATACCATATAATGTAATACGTTATATCGTTATACCATATACCGTAATACGTTATAACGTTATACCATATGACGTTATACCATATGACGTTATACCATATAACGTAATACGTCATAACGTTATACCATATAATCTAATACGTTATAACGTTATACCATATAACGTACTACGTTATAACGTTATACCATGTGACGTTATACCATATGACGTTATACCATATAACGTAATACGTTATAACGTTATACCATATAACGTGATACGTTATAACGTTATACCATATAACGTACTACGTTATAACGTTATTGCATGTGACGTTATACCATATAACGTTATACCATATAACGTAATACGTCATAACGTTATACCATATAATCTAATACGTTATAGCGTTATACCATATAACGTGATACGTTATAACGTTATACCATATAACCTAATACGTTATAACGTTATACCATATACCGTAATACGTTATAACGTTATGCTATATGACGTTATACCATATAACGTAATATGTTATAACGTTATACCATATATCCCAATACCTTATAACGTTATATCATATAACGTAGTACGTTATAACGTTATACCATATAACGTATTACGTTATAACGTTATTTCATATGACGTTATACTATATAACGTAATACGTTATATTGTTATACCCTATAACGTAATACGTTATAACATTATACCATATAACGTAATACGTTATATCGTTATACCCTATAACGTTATACGTTATAACGTTATACCATATGACGTTATACCATATACCGTAATACGATATAACGTAATACGTTATATTCTTATACCCTATAACGTAATACGTTATAACATTATACCATATAACGTATTACGTTATAAGGTTATACCATATGACGTTATACTATATAACGTAATACGTTATATCGTTATACCATATAACGTAATACGTTATAACGTTATACCATATGACGTTACACCATATAACGTAATACGTTATAACGTTATAACATATACCGTAATACGTTATAACGTTATACCATATAACCTTATACGTTATAACGTTATACCATATACCGTAATACGTTATAACGTTATACCATATGACGTTATCCCATACAACGTAATACGTTATAACGTTATACCATATGACGTTATACCATATTCCGTAATACGTTATAACGTTATACCATATAACCTAATACGTTATAACGTTATACCATATAACGTAATACGTTATAACGTTATACCATATGACGTTATACCATATACCGGAATACGATATAACGTTATACCATATGTCGTTATAATACATGACGTAATACTTTATAACGTTATACCATATAACGTCATACGTTATAACGTTATACCATATGACGTTATCCCATACAACGTAATACGTTATAACGTTATACCATATGACGTTATACCATATAACGTAATACGTTATAGCGTTACACCATATATCCCAATACGTTATAACGTTATATCATATAACGTACTACGTTATAACGTTATACCATGTGACGCTATACCATATAACGTAATACGTTATAACGTTATACCATATAATGTAATACGTTATATCGTTATACCATATACCGTAATACGTTATAACGTTATACCATATGACGTTATACCATATGACGTTATACCATATAACGTAATACGTCATAACGTTATACCATATAATCTAATACGTTATAACGTTATACCATATAACGTACTACGTTATAACGTTATACCATGTGACGTTATACCATATGACGTTATACCATATAACGTAATACGTTATAACGTTATACCATATAACGTGATACGTTATAACGTTATACCATATAACGTACTACGTTATAACGTTATTGCATGTGACGTTATACCATATAACGTTATACCATATAACGTAATACGTCATAACGTTATACCATATAATCTAATACGTTATAGCGTTATACCATATAACGTGATACGTTATAACGTTATACCATATAACGTACTACGTTATAACGTTATACCATGTGACGTTATACCATATGACGTTATACCATATAACGTAATACGTTATAACGTTATACCATATATCGTAATCTGTTATAACGTTATACCATATGACGTTATCCCATACAACGTAATACGTTCTAACGTTATATCATATAACGTAATACGTTATATCGTCGTCCCATATAACGTAATACGATATAACGTTATACAATATAACGTAATACGTTATAACGTCGTACAATATAACTTAATACGTTATAACGTCATACCATATAACGTAATACGTTATAACGTCATAAGATATAACGTATTACGTTATAACGTTATGCCATATAACGTAATACGTCATAACGTTATACCATATATCCCAATACGTTATAACGTTATACCATATAACGTACTACGTTATAACGTTATACCATGTGACATTATACCATATGACTTTATACCATATATCGTTATACGTTATAACGTTATACCATATGACATTATACCACATAACGTAATACGTTATATCGTTATACCATATTACGTAATACGTTATAACGTTACACCATATGATGTTCATACCATATAACGTAATACGTTATATCGTTATACCATATAACGTAATACGTTATAACGTCATACCATATGACGTTATACTATATAACGTAATACGTTATAACGTTATACCATATACCGTAATACGTTATAACGTTATACCATATAACCTAATACGTTATAACGTTATACCATATAACGTAATACGTTATAACGTTATACCATATGACGTTATACCATATACCGGAATACGATATAACCTTTATACCATATGTCGTTATACTACATGACGTAATACTTTATAACGTTATACCATATAACGTCATACGTTATAACGTTATACCATATGACGGTATCCCATACAACGTAATACGTTATAACGTTATACCATATGACGTTATACCACATACCGTAATACGTTATAACGTTATACTATATGACGTTATACCATATAACGTAATACGTTATAACGTTATACCATATATCCCAATACCTTATAACGTTATATCATATAACGTAGTACGTTATAACGTTACACCATATAACGTATTACGTTATAAGGTTATACCATATGACGTTATACTATATAACGTAATACGTTATATCGTTATACCATATGACGTTATACCATATACCGGAATACGATATAACGTTATACCATATGTCGTTATACTACATGACGTAATACTTTATAACGTTATACCATATACTGTAATACGTTATAACGTTATACCATATAACCTAATACGTTATAACGTTATACCATATATCAAAATACGTTATAACGTTATACCATATAACGTAGTACGTTATAACGTTATACCATATAACGTGATACGTTATAACGTTATACCATGTGACGTTATACCATATGACGTTATACCATATGACGTTATACCATATAACGTAATACGTCATAACGTTATACCATATAACGTGATACGTTATAACGTTATACCATGTGACGTTATACCATATGACGTTATACCATATAACGTAATACGTCATAACGTTATACCATATAACGTGATACGTTATAACGTTATACCATATAACTTGATACGTTATAACGTTATACCATATAACGTACTACGTTATAACGTTATACCTTGTGACGTTATACCATATGACTTTATACCATATATCGTAATACGTCATAACTTTATACCATATATCCCAATACGTTATAACGTTATATCATTTAACGTAGTACGTTATAACGTTATACCATAGAACGTAATACGTTATATCGTTATACCCTATAACGTAATACGTTAAAGCGTTATACCATATACCGTAATACGTTATAACGTTATACCATATGACGCAATACCATATAACGTAATACGTTATAACGTTATACCATATAATGTAATACGTTATAACGTTATACCATAAAACGTGATACGTTATAACGTTATACCATATAATGTACTACGTTATAACGTTATACCATGTGACATTATACCATATGACTTTATACCATATATCGTAATACGTTATAACGTTATACCATATGACATTATACCACATAACGTAATACGTTATATCGTTATACCATATTACGTAATACGTTATAACGTTACACCATATGACGTCATACCATATAACGTAATACGTTATATCGTTATACCATATAACGTAATACGTTATAACGTCATACCATATGGCGTTATACTATATAACGAAATACGTTATAACGTTATACCATATACCGTAATACGTTATAACGTTATACCATATAACCTAATACGTTATAACGTTATACCATATAACGTAATACGTTATAACGTTATACCATATGTCGTTATACCATATACCGGAATACGATATAACGTTATACCATATGTCGTTATACTACATGACGTAATACTTTATAACGTTATACCATATAACGTCATACGTTATAACGTTATACCATATGACGGTATCCCAAACAACGTAATACGTTATAACGTTATACCATATGACGTTATACCACATACCGTAATACGTTATAACGTTATACTATATGACGTTATACCATATAACGTAATACGTTATAACGTTATACCATATATCCCAATACCTTATAACGTGATATCATATAACGTAGTACGTTATAACGTTATACCATATAACGTATGACGTTATAACGTTATACCATATAACGTCATACGTTATAACGTTATACCATATGACGTTATCCCATACAACGTAATACGTTATAACGTTATACCATATGACGTTATACCATATAACGTAATACGTTATAGCGTTACACCATATATCCCAATACGTTATAACGTTATATCATATAACGTACTACGTTATAACGTTATACCATGTGACGCTATACCATATAACGTAATACGTTATAACGTTATACCATATAATGTAATACGTTATATCGTTATACCATATACCGTAATACGTTATAACGTTATACCATATGACGTTATACCATATGACGTTATACCATATAACGTAATACGTCATAACGTTATACCATATAATCTAATACGTTATAACGTTATACCATATAACGTACTACGTTATAACGTTATACCATGTGACGTTATACCATATGACGTTATACCATATAACGTAATACGTTATAACGTTATACCATATAACGTGATACGTTATAACGTTATACCATATAACGTACTACGTTATAACGTTATTGCATGTGACGTTATACCATATAACGTTATACCATATAACGTAATACGTCATAACGTTATACCATATAATCTAATACGTTATAGCGTTATACCATATAACGTGATACGTTATAACGTTATACCATATAACGTACTACGTTATAACGTTATACCATGTGACGTTATACCATATGACGTTATACCATATAACGTAATACGTTATAACGTTATACCATATATCGTAATCTGTTATAACGTTATACCATATGACGTTATCCCATACAACGTAATACGTTCTAACGTTATATCATATAACGTAATACGTTATATCGTCGTCCCATATAACGTAATACGATATAACGTTATACAATATAACGTAATACGTTATAACGTCGTACAATATAACTTAATACGTTATAACGTCATACCATATAACGTAATACGTTATAACGTCATAAGATATAACGTATTACGTTATAACGTTATGCCATATAACGTAATACGTCATAACGTTATACCATATATCCCAATACGTTATAACGTTATACCATATAACGTACTACGTTATAACGTTATACCATGTGACATTATACCATATGACTTTATACCATATATCGTTATACGTTATAACGTTATACCATATGACATTATACCACATAACGTAATACGTTATATCGTTATACCATATTACGTAATACGTTATAACGTTACACCATATGATGTTCATACCATATAACGTAATACGTTATATCGTTATACCATATAACGTAATACGTTATAACGTCATACCATATGACGTTATACTATATAACGTAATACGTTATAACGTTATACCATATACCGTAATACGTTATAACGTTATACCATATAACCTAATACGTTATAACGTTATACCATATAACGTAATACGTTATAACGTTATACCATATGACGTTATACCATATACCGGAATACGATATAACCTTTATACCATATGTCGTTATACTACATGACGTAATACTTTATAACGTTATACCATATAACGTCATACGTTATAACGTTATACCATATGACGGTATCCCATACAACGTAATACGTTATAACGTTATACCATATGACGTTATACCACATACCGTAATACGTTATAACGTTATACTATATGACGTTATACCATATAACGTAATACGTTATAACGTTATACCATATATCCCAATACCTTATAACGTTATATCATATAACGTAGTACGTTATAACGTTACACCATATAACGTATTACGTTATAAGGTTATACCATATGACGTTATACTATATAACGTAATACGTTATATCGTTATACCATATGACGTTATACCATATACCGGAATACGATATAACGTTATACCATATGTCGTTATACTACATGACGTAATACTTTATAACGTTATACCATATACTGTAATACGTTATAACGTTATACCATATAACCTAATACGTTATAACGTTATACCATATATCAAAATACGTTATAACGTTATACCATATAACGTAGTACGTTATAACGTTATACCATATAACGTGATACGTTATAACGTTATACCATGTGACGTTATACCATATGACGTTATACCATATGACGTTATACCATATAACGTAATACGTCATAACGTTATACCATATAACGTGATACGTTATAACGTTATACCATGTGACGTTATACCATATGACGTTATACCATATAACGTAATACGTCATAACGTTATACCATATAACGTGATACGTTATAACGTTATACCATATAACTTGATACGTTATAACGTTATACCATATAACGTACTACGTTATAACGTTATACCTTGTGACGTTATACCATATGACTTTATACCATATATCGTAATACGTCATAACTTTATACCATATATCCCAATACGTTATAACGTTATATCATATAACGTGGTACGTTATAACGTTATACCATAGAACGTAATACGTTATATCGTTATACCCTATAACGTAATACGTTAAAGCGTTATACCATATACCGTAATACGTTATAACGTTATACCATATGACGCAATACCATATAACGTAATACGTTATAACGTTATACCATATAATGTAATACGTTATAACGTTATACCATAAAACGTGATACGTTATAACGTTATACCATATAACGTAATACGTTATAACGTTATACCATATGACGTTATACCATATACCGGAATACGATATAACGTTATACCATATGTCGTTATACTACATGACGTAATACTTTATAACGTTATACCATATAACGTCATACGTTATAACGTTATACCATATGACGTTATCCCATACAACGTAATACGTTATATCGTTATACCATATTACGTAATACGTTATAACGTTACACCATATGACGTCATACCATATAACGTAATACGTTATATCGTTATACCATATAACGTAATACGTTATAACGTCATACCATATGGCGTTATACTATATAACGAAATACGTTATAACGTTATACCATATACCGTAATACGTTATAACGTTATACCATATAACCTAATACGTTATAACGTTATACCATATAACGTAATACGTTATAACGTTATACCATATGTCGTTATACCATATACCGGAATACGATATAACGTTATACCATATGTCGTTATACTACATGACGTAATACTTTATAACGTTATACCATATAACGTCATACGTTATAACGTTATACCATATGACGGTATCCCAAACAACGTAATACGTTATAACGTTATACCATATGACGTTATACCACATACCGTAATACGTTATAACGTTATACTATATGACGTTATACCATATAACGTAATACGTTATAACGTTATACCATATATCCCAATACCTTATAACGTGATATCATATAACGTAGTACGTTATAACGTTATACCATATAACGTATGACGTTATAAGGTTATACCATATGACGTTATACTATATAACGTAATACGTTATATCGTT
The DNA here is from genome assembly GCF_051014615.1 of Bombus vancouverensis nearcticus. Lineage (NCBI taxonomy): Eukaryota > Metazoa > Arthropoda > Insecta > Hymenoptera > Apidae > Bombus > Bombus vancouverensis. Next base: position 2,510,287 of record NC_134915.1, on the reverse strand, counting down.
ATACCATATAACGTAATACGTTATAAGGTCATACCATATGACGTTATACTATATAACGTAATACGTTATAACGTTATACCATATACCGTAATACGTTATAACGTTGCACCATATAACCTAATACGTTATAACGTTATACCATATAACGTAATACGTTATAACGTTATACCATATGACGTTATACCATATACCGGAATACGATATAACGTTATACCATATGTCGTTATACTACATGACGTAATACTTTATAACGTTATACCATATAACGTCATACGTTATAACGTTATACCATATGACGTTATCCCATACAACGTAATACGTTATAACGTTATACCATATGACGTTATACCATATTCCGTAATACGTTATAACGTTATACTATATGACGTTATACCATATAACGTAATACGTTATAACGTTATACCATATATCCCAATACCTTATAACGTTATATCATATAACGTAGTACGTTATAACGTTATACCATATAACGTATTACGTTATAACGTTATACCATATGACGTTATACTATATAACGTAATACGTTATATTGTTATACCCTATAACGTAATACGTTATAACATTATACCATATAACGTGATACGTTATATCGTTATACCCTATAACGTTATACGTTATAACGTTATACCATATGACGTTATACCATATACCGTAATACGATATAACGTTATACCATATGTCGTTATACTACATGACGTAATACTTTATAACGTTATACCATATAACGTCATACGTTATATCGTTATACCATTTAACGTAATACGTTATAACGTTATACCATATGACATTATACCATATAACGTAATACGTTATAACGTTATACCATATACCGTAATACGTTATAACGTTATACCATATGACGTTATACCATATAACGTAATACGTTATAACGTCATACCATATGACGTTATACTATATAACGTAATACGTTATAACGTTATACCATATACCGTAATACGTTATAACGTTATACCATATAACCTAATACGTTATAACGTTATACCATATAACGTAATACGTTATAACGTTATACCATATGACGTTATACCATATACCGGAATACGATATAACGTTATACCATATGTCGTTATACTACATGACGTAATACTTTATAACGTTATACCATATACCGTAATACGTTATAACGTTATACCATATAACCTAATACGTTATAACGTTATACCATATATCCTAATACGTTATAACGTTATACCATATAACGTAGTACGTTATAACGTTATACCATATAACGTGATACGTTATAACGTTATACCATGTGACGTTATACCATATGACGTTATACCATATAACGTAATACGTCATAACGTTATACCATATAACGTGATACGTTATAACGTTATACCATGTGACGTTATACCATATGACGTTATACCATATAACGTAATACGTCATAACGTTATACCATATAATCTAATACGTTATAACGTTATACCATAAAACGTGATACGATATAACGTTATACCATATGTCGTTATACTACATGACGTAATACTTTATAACGTTATACCATATAACGTCATACGTTATAACGTTATACCATATGACGTTATCCCATACAACGTAATACGTTATAACGTTATACCATATGACGTTATACCATATTCCGTAATACGTTATAACGTTATACCATATAACCTAATACGTTATAACGTTATACCATATAACGTAATACGTTATAACGTTATACCATATGACGTTATACCATATACCGGAATACGATATAACGTTATACCATATGTCGTTATAATACATGACGTAATACTTTATAACGTTATACCATATAACGTCATACGTTATAACGTTATACCATATGACGTTATCCCATACAACGTAATACGTTATAACGTTATACCATATGACGTTATACCATATAACGTAATACGTTATAGCGTTACACCATATATCCCAATACGTTATAACGTTATATCATATAACGTACTACGTTATAACGTTATACCATGTGACGCTATACCATATAACGTAATACGTTATAACGTTATACCATATAATGTAATACGTTATATCGTTATACCATATACCGTAATACGTTATAACGTTATACCATATGACGTTATACCATATGACGTTATACCATATAACGTAATACGTCATAACGTTATACCATATAATCTAATACGTTATAACGTTATACCATATAACGTACTACGTTATAACGTTATACCATGTGACGTTATACCATATGACGTTATACCATATAACGTAATACGTTATAACGTTATACCATATAACGTGATACGTTATAACGTTATACCATATAACGTACTACGTTATAACGTTATTGCATGTGACGTTATACCATATAACGTTATACCATATAACGTAATACGTCATAACGTTATACCATATAATCTAATACGTTATAGCGTTATACCATATAACGTGATACGTTATAACGTTATACCATATAACGTACTACGTTATAACGTTATACCATGTGACGTTATACCATATGACGTTATACCATATAACGTAATACGTTATAACGTTATACCATATATCGTAATCTGTTATAACGTTATACCATATGACGTTATCCCATACAACGTAATACGTTCTAACGTTATATCATATAACGTAATACGTTATATCGTCGTCCCATATAACGTAATACGATATAACGTTATACAATATAACGTAATACGTTATAACGTCGTACAATATAACTTAATACGTTATAACGTCATACCATATAACGTAATACGTTATAACGTCATAAGATATAACGTATTACGTTATAACGTTATGCCATATAACGTAATACGTCATAACGTTATACCATATATCCCAATACGTTATAACGTTATACCATATAACGTACTACGTTATAACGTTATACCATGTGACATTATACCATATGACTTTATACCATATATCGTTATACGTTATAACGTTATACCATATGACATTATACCACATAACGTAATACGTTATATCGTTATACCATATTACGTAATACGTTATAACGTTACACCATATGATGTTCATACCATATAACGTAATACGTTATATCGTTATACCATATAACGTAATACGTTATAACGTCATACCATATGACGTTATACTATATAACGTAATACGTTATAACGTTATACCATATACCGTAATACGTTATAACGTTATACCATATAACCTAATACGTTATAACGTTATACCATATAACGTAATACGTTATAACGTTATACCATATGACGTTATACCATATACCGGAATACGATATAACCTTTATACCATATGTCGTTATACTACATGACGTAATACTTTATAACGTTATACCATATAACGTCATACGTTATAACGTTATACCATATGACGGTATCCCATACAACGTAATACGTTATAACGTTATACCATATGACGTTATACCACATACCGTAATACGTTATAACGTTATACTATATGACGTTATACCATATAACGTAATACGTTATAACGTTATACCATATATCCCAATACCTTATAACGTTATATCATATAACGTAGTACGTTATAACGTTACACCATATAACGTATTACGTTATAAGGTTATACCATATGACGTTATACTATATAACGTAATACGTTATATCGTTATACCATATGACGTTATACCATATACCGGAATACGATATAACGTTATACCATATGTCGTTATACTACATGACGTAATACTTTATAACGTTATACCATATACTGTAATACGTTATAACGTTATACCATATAACCTAATACGTTATAACGTTATACCATATATCAAAATACGTTATAACGTTATACCATATAACGTAGTACGTTATAACGTTATACCATATAACGTGATACGTTATAACGTTATACCATGTGACGTTATACCATATGACGTTATACCATATGACGTTATACCATATAACGTAATACGTCATAACGTTATACCATATAACGTGATACGTTATAACGTTATACCATGTGACGTTATACCATATGACGTTATACCATATAACGTAATACGTCATAACGTTATACCATATAACGTGATACGTTATAACGTTATACCATATAACTTGATACGTTATAACGTTATACCATATAACGTACTACGTTATAACGTTATACCTTGTGACGTTATACCATATGACTTTATACCATATATCGTAATACGTCATAACTTTATACCATATATCCCAATACGTTATAACGTTATATCATATAACGTGGTACGTTATAACGTTATACCATAGAACGTAATACGTTATATCGTTATACCCTATAACGTAATACGTTAAAGCGTTATACCATATACCGTAATACGTTATAACGTTATACCATATGACGCAATACCATATAACGTAATACGTTATAACGTTATACCATATAATGTAATACGTTATAACGTTATACCATAAAACGTGATACGTTATAACGTTATACCATATAACGTAATACGTTATAACGTTATACCATATGACGTTATACCATATATCGTAATACGTTATAACGTTATACCATATGACATTATACCACATAACGTAATACGTTATATCGTTATACCATATTACGTAATACGTTATAACGTTACACCATATGACGTCATACCATATAACGTAATACGTTATATCGTTATACCATATAACGTAATACGTTATAACGTCATACCATATGGCGTTATACTATATAACGAAATACGTTATAACGTTATACCATATACCGTAATACGTTATAACGTTATACCATATAACCTAATACGTTATAACGTTATACCATATAACGTAATACGTTATAACGTTATACCATATGTCGTTATACCATATACCGGAATACGATATAACGTTATACCATATGTCGTTATACTACATGACGTAATACTTTATAACGTTATACCATATAACGTCATACGTTATAACGTTATACCATATGACGGTATCCCAAACAACGTAATACGTTATAACGTTATACCATATGACGTTATACCACATACCGTAATACGTTATAACGTTATACTATATGACGTTATACCATATAACGTAATACGTTATAACGTTATACCATATATCCCAATACCTTATAACGTGATATCATATAACGTAGTACGTTATAACGTTATACCATATAACGTATGACGTTATAACGTTATACCATATAACGTCATACGTTATAACGTTATACCATATGACGTTATCCCATACAACGTAATACGTTATAACGTTATACCATATGACGTTATACCATATAACGTAATACGTTATAGCGTTACACCATATATCCCAATACGTTATAACGTTATATCATATAACGTACTACGTTATAACGTTATACCATGTGACGCTATACCATATAACGTAATACGTTATAACGTTATACCATATAATGTAATACGTTATATCGTTATACCATATACCGTAATACGTTATAACGTTATACCATATGACGTTATACCATATGACGTTATACCATATAACGTAATACGTCATAACGTTATACCATATAATCTAATACGTTATAACGTTATACCATATAACGTACTACGTTATAACGTTATACCATGTGACGTTATACCATATGACGTTATACCATATAACGTAATACGTTATAACGTTATACCATATAACGTGATACGTTATAACGTTATACCATATAACGTACTACGTTATAACGTTATTGCATGTGACGTTATACCATATAACGTTATACCATATAACGTAATACGTCATAACGTTATACCATATAATCTAATACGTTATAGCGTTATACCATATAACGTGATACGTTATAACGTTATACCATATAACGTACTACGTTATAACGTTATACCATGTGACGTTATACCATATGACGTTATACCATATAACGTAATACGTTATAACGTTATACCATATATCGTAATCTGTTATAACGTTATACCATATGACGTTATCCCATATAACGTAATACGTTCTAACGTTATATCATATAACGTAATACGTTATATCGTCGTCCCATATAACGTAATACGATATAACGTTATACAATATAACGTAATACGTTATAACGTCGTACAATATAACTTAATACGTTATAACGTCATACCATATAACGTAATACGTTATAACGTCATAAGATATAACGTATTACGTTATAACGTTATGCCATATAACGTAATACGTCATAACGTTATACCATATATCCCAATACGTTATAACGTTATACCATATAACGTACTACGTTATAACGTTATACCATGTGACATTATACCATATGACTTTATACCATATATCGTTATACGTTATAACGTTATACCATATGACATTATACCACATAACGTAATACGTTATATCGTTATACCATATTACGTAATACGTTATAACGTTACACCATATGATGTTCATACCATATAACGTAATACGTTATATCGTTATACCATATAACGTAATACGTTATAACGTCATACCATATGACGTTATACTATATAACGTAATACGTTATAACGTTATACCATATACCGTAATACGTTATAACGTTATACCATATAACCTAATACGTTATAACGTTATACCATATAACGTAATACGTTATAACGTTATACCATATGACGTTATACCATATACCGGAATACGATATAACCTTTATACCATATGTCGTTATACTACATGACGTAATACTTTATAACGTTATACCATATAACGTCATACGTTATAACGTTATACCATATGACGGTATCCCATACAACGTAATACGTTATAACGTTATACCATATGACGTTATACCACATACCGTAATACGTTATAACGTTATACTATATGACGTTATACCATATAACGTAATACGTTATAACGTTATACCATATATCCCAATACCTTATAACGTTATATCATATAACGTAGTACGTTATAACGTTACACCATATAACGTATTACGTTATAAGGTTATACCATATGACGTTATACTATATAACGTAATACGTTATATCGTTATACCATATGACGTTATACCATATACCGGAATACGATATAACGTTATACCATATGTCGTTATACTACATGACGTAATACTTTATAACGTTATACCATATACTGTAATACGTTATAACGTTATACCATATAACCTAATACGTTATAACGTTATACCATATATCAAAATACGTTATAACGTTATACAATATAACGTAGTACGTTATAACGTTATACCATATAACGTGATACGTTATAACGTTATACCATGTGACGTTATACCATATGACGTTATACCATATGACGTTATACCATATAACGTAATACGTCATAACGTTATACCATATAACGTGATACGTTATAACGTTATACCATGTGACGTTATACCATATGACGTTATACCATATAACGTAATACGTCATAACGTTATACCATATAACGTGATACGTTATAACGTTATACCATATAACTTGATACGTTATAACGTTATACCATATAACGTACTACGTTATAACGTTATACCTTGTGACGTTATACCATATGACTTTATACCATATATCGTAATACGTCATAACTTTATACCATATATCCCAATACGTTATAACGTTATATCATATAACGTAGTACGTTATAACGTTATACCATAGAACGTAATACGTTATATCGTTATACCCTATAACGTAATACGTTAAAGCGTTATACCATATACCGTAATACGTTATAACGTTATACCATATGACGCAATACCATATAACGTAATACGTTATAACGTTATACCATATAATGTAATACGTTATAACGTTATACCATAAAACGTGATACGTTATAACGTTATACCATATAATGTACTACGTTATAACGTTATACCATGTGACATTATACCATATGACTTTATACCATATATCGTAATACGTTATAACGTTATACCATATGACATTATACCACATAACGTAATACGTTATATCGTTATACCATATTACGTAATACGTTATAACGTTACACCATATGACGTCATACCATATAACGTAATACGTTATATCGTTATACCATATAACGTAATACGTTATAACGTCATACCATATGGCGTTATACTATATAACGAAATACGTTATAACGTTATACCATATACCGTAATACGTTATAACGTTATACCATATAACCTAATACGTTATAACGTTATACCATATAACGTAATACGTTATAACGTTATACCATATGTCGTTATACCATATACCGGAATACGATATAACGTTATACCATATGTCGTTATACTACATGACGTAATACTTTATAACGTTATACCATATAACGTCATACGTTATAACGTTATACCATATGACGGTATCCCAAACAACGTAATACGTTATAACGTTATACCATATGACGTTATACCACATACCGTAATACGTTATAACGTTATACTATATGACGTTATACCATATAACGTAATACGTTATAACGTTATACCATATATCCCAATACCTTATAACGTGATATCATATAACGTAGTACGTTATAACGTTATACCATATAACGTATGACGTTATAAGGTTATACCATATGACGTTATACTATATAACGTAATACGTTATATCGTTATACCATATAACGTAATACGTTATAAGGTCATACCATATGACGTTATACTATATAACGTAATACGTTATAACGTTATACCATATACCGTAATACGTTATAACGTTGCACCATATAACCTAATACGTTATAACGTTATACCATATAACGTAATACGTTATAACGTTATACCATATGACGTTATACCATATACCGGAATACGATATAACGTTATACCATATTTCGTTATACTACATGACGTAATACTTTATAACGTTATACCATATAACGTCATACGTTATAACGTTATACCATATGACGTTATCCCATACAACGTAATCCGTTATAACGTTATACCATATGACGTTATACCATATTCCGTAATACGTTATAACGTTATACTATATGACGTTATACCATATAACGTAATACGTTATAACGTTATACCATATATCCCAATACCTTATAACGTTATATCATATAACGTAGTACGTTATAACGTTATACCATATAACGTATTACGTTATAACGTTATACCATATGACGTTATACTATATAACGTAATACGTTATATTGTTATACCCTATAACGTAATACGTTATAACATTATACCATATAACGTGATACGTTATATCGTTATACCCTATAACGTTATACGTTATAACGTTATACCATATGACGTTATACCATATACCGTAATACGATATAACGTTATACCATATGTCGTTATACTACATGACGTAATACTTTATAACGTTATACCATATAACGTCATACGTTATATCGTTATACCATTTAACGTAATACGTTATAACGTTATACCATATGACATTATACCATATAACGTAATACGTTATAACGTTATACCATATACCGTAATACGTTATAACGTTATACCATATGACGTTATACCATATAACGTAATACGTTATAACGTCATACCATATGACGTTATACTATATAACGTAATACGTTATAACGTTATACCATATACCGTAATACGTTATAACGTTATACCATATAACCTAATACGTTATAACGTTATACCATATAACGTAATACGTTATAACGTTATACCATATGACGTTATACCATATACCGGAATACGATATAACGTTATACCATATGTCGTTATACTACATGACGTAATACTTTATAACGTTATACCATATACCGTAATACGTTATAACGTTATACCATATAACCTAATACGTTATAACGTTATACCATATATCCTAATACGTTATAACGTTATACCATATAACGTAGTACGTTATAACGTTATACCATATAACGTGATACGTTATAACGTTATACCATGTGACGTTATACCATATGACGTTATACCATATAACGTAATACGTCATAACGTTATACCATATAACGTGATACGTTATAACGTTATACCATGTGACGTTATACCATATGACGTTATACCATATAACGTAATACGTCATAACGTTATACCATATAACGTGATACGTTATAACGTTATACCATATAACTTGATACGTTATAACGTTATACCATATAACGTACTACGTTATGACGTTATACCTTGTGACGTTATACCATATGACTTTATACCATATATCGTAATACGTCATAACTTTATACCATATATCCCAATACGTTATAACGTTATATCATATAACGTATTACGTTATAACGTTATACCATAGAACGTAATACGTTATATCGTTATACCCTATAACGTAATACGTTAAAGCGTTATACCATATACCGTAATACGTTATAACGTTATACCATATGACGCAATACCATATAATGTAATACGTTATAACGTTATACCATATAATGTAATATGTTATAACGTTACACCATATGACGTCATACCATATAACGTAATACGTTATATCGTTATACCATATAACGTAATACGTTATAACGTCATACCATATGGCGTTATACTATATAACGTAATACGTTATAACGTTATACCATATACCGTAATACGTTATAACGTTATACCATATAACCTAATATGTTATAACGTTATACCATATAACGTAATACGTTATAACGTTATACCATATGACGTTATACCATATACCGGAATACGATATAACGTTATACCATATGTCGTTATACTACATGACGTAATACTTTATAACGTTATACCATATAACGTCATACGTTATAACGTTATACCATATGACGGTATCCCAAACAACGTAATACGTTATAACGTTACACCATATGACGTCATACCATATAACGTAATACGTTATATCGTTATACCATATAACGTAATACGTTATAACGTCATACCATATGGCGTTATACTATATAACGTAATACGTTATAACGTTGTACCATATACCGTAATACGTTATAACGTTATACCATATAACCTAATACGTTATAACGTTATACCATATAACGTAATACGTTATAACGTTATACCATATGACGTTATACCATATACCGGAATACGATATAACGTTATACCATATGTCGTTATACTACATGACGTAATACTTTATAACGTTATACCATATAACGTCATACGTTATAACGTTATACCATATGACGGTATCCCAAACAACGTAATACGTTATAACGTTATACCATATGACGTTATACCACATACCGTAATACGTTATAACGTTATACTATATGACGTTATACCATATAACGTAATACGTTATAACGTTATACCATATATCCCAATACCTTATAACGTTATATCATATAACGTAGTACGTTATAACGTTATACCATATAACGTATGACGTTATAAGGTTATACCATATGACGTTATACTATATAACGTAATACGTTATATCGTTATACCATATAACGTAATACGTTATAAGGTCATACCATATGACGTTATACTATATAACGTAATACGTTATAACGTTATACCATATACCGTAATACGTTATAACGTTGTACCATATAACCTAATACGTTATAACGTTATACCATATAACGTAATACGTTATAACGTTATACCATATGACGTTATACCATATACCGGAATACGATATAACGTTATACCATATGTCGTTATACTACATGACGTAATACTTTATAACGTTATACCATATAACGTCATACGTTATAACGTTACACCATATGACGTTATCCCATACAACGTAATACGTTATAACGTTATACCATATGACGTTATACCATATAACGTAATACGTCATAACGTTATACCATATAACGTGATACGTTATAACGTTATACCATATAACTTGATACGTTATAACGTTATACCATATAACGTACTACGTTATAACGTTATACCCTGTGACGTTATACCATATGACTTTATACCATATATCGTAATACGTTATAACTGTATACCATATATCCCAATACGTTATAACGTTATATCATATAACGTAGTACGTTATAACGTTATACCATAGAACGTAATACGTTATATCGTTATACCCTATAACGTAATACGTTAAAGCGTTATACCATATACCGTAATACGTTATAACGTTATACCATATGACGCAATACCATATAACGTAATACGTTATAAGGTTATACCATATAATGTAATACGTTATAACGTTATACCATAAAACGTGATACGTTATAGCGTTATACCATATAACGTACTACGTTATAACGTTATACCATGTGACATTATACCATATGACTTTATACCATATATCGTAATACGTTATAACGTTATACCATATGACATTATACCACATAACGTAATACGTTATATCGTTATACCATATTACGTAATACGTTATAACGTTACACCATATGACGTCATACCATATAACGTAATACGTTATATCGTTATACCATATAACGTAATACGTTATAACGTCATACCATATGGCGTTATACTATATAACGTAATACGTTATAACGTTATACCATATACCGTAATACGTTATAACGTTATACCATATAACCTAATACGTTATGACGTTATACCATATAACGTAATACGTTATAACGTTATACCATATGACGTTATACCATATACCGGAATACGATATAACGTTATACCATATGTCGTTATACTACATGACGTAATACTTTATAACGTTATACCATATAACGTCATACGTTATAACGTTATACCATATGACGGTATCCCAAACAACGTAATACGTTATAACGTTATACCATATGACGTTATACCACATACCGTAATACGTTATAACGTTATACTATATGACGTTATACCATATAACGTAATACGTTATAACGTTATACCATATATCCCAATACCTTATAACGTTATACCATATACCGTAATACGTTATAACGTTGTACCATATAACCTAATACGTTATAACGTTATACCATATAACGCAATACGTTATAACGTTATACCATATGACGTTATACCATATACCGGAATACGATATAACGTTATACCATATGTCGTTATACTACATGACGTAATACTTTATAACGTTATACCATATAACGTCATACGTTATAACGTTATACCATATGACGTTATCCCATACAACGTAATACGTTATAACGTTATACCATATGACGTTATACCATATTCCGTAATACGTTATAACGTTATACTATATGTCGTTATACTACATGACGTAATACTTTATAACGTTATACCATATAACGCCATACGTTATATCGTTATACCGTTTAACGTAATACGTTATATCGTTATACCCTATAACGTTATACGTTATAACGTTATACCATATGACGTTATACCATATACCGTAATACGATATAACGTTATACCATATGTCGTTATACTACATGACGTAATACTTTATAACGTTATACCATATAACGCCATACGTTATATCGTTATACCATTTAACGTAATACGTTATAACGTTATACCATATGACATTATACCATATAACGTAATACGTTATAACGTTATACCATATACCGTAATACGTTATAACGTTATACCATATGACGTTATACCATACAATGTAATACGTTGTAACGTTATACCATATGACGTTATACCATATACCGTAATACGTTATATCGTTATACTATATGACGTTATACCATATAACGTAATACGTTATAACGTTATACCATATATCCCAATACCTTATAACGTTATATCATATAACGTAGTACGTTATAACGTTATACCATATAACGTATTACGTTATAACGTTATACCATATGACGTAATACCATATAACGTAATACGTTATAACGTTATACCATATAATGTAATACGTTATATCGTTATACCATATAACGTAATACGCTGTAACGTTATACCATATAACGTAATACGTTATAACGTTATACCACATAACGTAGTACGTTATAACGTTATACCATATAATTTAATACGTTATAACGTTATACCATATAACGTAATACGTTATAACGTTATACCCTATAACGTAATACGTTATAACGTTATACCATATACCGTAATACGTTATAACGTTATCCCATATAACTTAATACGTTATAACGTTATACCATATAACGTAATACGTTATATCGTTATACCATATAACGTAATACGTTATAACGTTATACTATATGACGTTATACCATATAACGTAATACGTTATATCGTTATACCATATAATGTAATACGTTATATCGTTATACCATATAACGTAATACGTTATAACGTTATACCATATACCGTAATACGTTATAACGTTATCCCATATAACTTAATACGTTATAACGTTATACCATATAACGTAATACGTTATATCGTTATACCATATAACGTAATACGTTGTAACGTTATACCATATAACGTAATACGTTATAACGTTACACCATATGACGTCATACCATATAACGTAATACGTTATATCGTTATACCATATAACGTAATACGTTATAACGTCATACCATATGACGTTATACTATATAACGTAATACGTTATAACGTTATACCATATACCGTAATACGTTATAACGTCATACCATATGACGTTATACTATATAACGTAATACGTTATAACGTTATACCATATACCGTAATACGTTATAACGTTATACCATATAACCTAATACGTTATAACGTTATACCATATAACGTAATACGTTATAACGTTATACCATATGACGTTATACCATATACCGGAATACGATATAACGTTATACCATATGTCGTTATACTACATGACGTAATACTTTATAACGTTATACCATATAACGTCATACGTTATAACGTTATACCATATGACGGTATCCCAAACAACGTAATACGTTATAACGTTATACCATATGACGTTATACCACATACCGTAATACGTTATAACGTTATACTATATGACGTTATACCATATAACGTAATACGTTATAACGTTATACCATATATCCCAATACCTTATAACGTTATATCATATAACGTAGTACGTTATAACGTTATACCATATAACGTATTACGTTATAAGGTTATACCATATGACGTTATACTATATAACGTAATACGTTATATCGTTATACCATATAACGTAATACGTTATAAGGTCATACCATATGACGTTATACTATATAACGTAATACGTTATAACGTTATACCATATACCGTAATACGTTATAACGTTGTACCATATAACCTAATACGTTATAACGTTATACCATATAACGTAATACGTTATAACGTTATACGATATGACGGTATACCATATACCGGAATACGATATAACGTTATACCATATGTCGTTATACTACATGACGTAATACTTTATAACGTTATACCATATAACGTCATACGTTATAACGTTATACCATATGACGTTATCCCATACAACGTAATACGTTATAACGTTATACCATATGACGTTATACCATATTCCGTAATACGTTATAACGTTATACCATATACCGTAATACGTTATAACGTTGTACCATATAACCTAATACGTTATAACGTTATACCATATAACGTAATACGTTATAACGTTATACCATATGACGTTATACCATATACCGGAATACGATATAACGTTATACCATATGTCGTTATACTACATGACGTAATACTTTATAACGTTATACCATATAACGTCATACGTTATAACGTTATACCATATGACGTTATCCCATACAACGTAATACGTTATAACGTTATACCATATGACGTTATACCATATAACGTAATACGTCATAACGTTATACCATATAACGTGATACGTTATAACGTTATACCATATAACTTGATACGTTATAACGTTATACCATATAACGTACTACGTTATAACGTTATACCCTGTGACGTTATACCATATGACTTTATACCATATATCGTAATACGTCATAACTGTATACCATATATCCCAATACGTTATAACGTTATATCATATAACGTAGTACGTTATAACGTTATACCATAGAACGTAATACGTTATATCGTTATACCCTATAACGTAATACGTTAAAGCGTTATACCATATACCGTAATACGTTATAACGTTATACCATATGACGCAATACCATATAACGTAATACGTTATAAGGTTATACCATATAATGTAATACGTTATAACGTTATACCATAAAACGTGATACGTTATAGCGTTATACCATATAACGTACTACGTTATAACGTTATACCATGTGACATTATACCATATGACTTTATACCATATATCGTAATACGTTATAACGTTATACCATATGACATTATACCACATAACGTAATACGTTATATCGTTATACCATATTACGTAATACGTTATAACGTTACACCATATGACGTCATACCATATAACGTAATACGTTATATCGTTATACCATATAACGTAATACGTTATAACGTCATACCATATGGCGTTATACTATATAACGTAATACGTTATAACGTTATACCATATACCGTAATACGTTATAACGTTATACCATATAACCTAATACGTTATGACGTTATACCATATAACGTAATACGTTATAACGTTATACCATATGACGTTATACCATATACCGGAATACGATATAACGTTATACCATATGTCGTTATACTACATGACGTAATACTTTATAACGTTATACCATATAACGTCATACGTTATAACGTTATACCATATGACGGTATCCCAAACAACGTAATACGTTATAACGTTATACCATATGACGTTATACCACATACCGTAATACGTTATAACGTTATACTATATGACGTTATACCATATAACGTAATACGTTATAACGTTATACCATATATCCCAATACCTTATAACGTTATACCATATACCGTAATACGTTATAACGTTGTACCATATAACCTAGTACGTTATAACGTTATACCATATAACGTAATACGTTATAACGTTATACCATATGACGTTATACCATATACCGGAATACGATATAACGTTATACCATATGTCGTTATACTACATGACGTAATACTTTATAACGTTATACCATATAACGTCATACGTTATAACGTTATACCATATGACGTTATCCCATACAACGTAATACGTTATAACGTTATACCATATGACGTTATACCATATTCCGTAATACGTTATAACGTTATACTATATGTCGTTATACTACATGACGTAATACTTTATAACGTTATACCATATAACGCCATACGTTATATCGTTATACCATTTAACGTAATACGTTATATCGTTATACCCTATAACGTTATACGTTATAACGTTATACCATATGACGTTATACCATATACCGTAATACGATATAACGTTATACCATATGTCGTTATACTACATGACGTAATACTTTATAACGTTATACCATATAACGCCATACGTTATATCGTTATACCATTTAACGTAATACGTTATAACGTTATACCATATGACATTATACCATATAACGTAATACGTTATAACGTTATACCATATACCGTAATACGTTATAACGTTATACCATATGACGTTATACCATACAATGTAATACGTTATAACGTTATACCATATGACGTTATACCATATACCGTAATACGTTATATCGTTATACTATATGACGTTATACCATATAACGTAATACGTTATAACGTTATACCATATATCCCAATACCTTATAACGTTATATCATATAACGTAGTACGTTATAACGTTATACCATATAACGTATTACGTTATAACGTTATACCATATGACGTAATACCATATAACGTAATACGTTATAACGTTATACCATATACCGTAATACGTTATAACGTTATACCATATGACGTTATACCATATAATGTAATACGTTATATCGTTATACCATATAACGTAATACGCTGTAACGTTATACCATATAACGTAATACGTTATAACGTTATACCACATAACGTAGTACGTTATAACGTTATACCATATAATTTAATACGTTATAACGTTATACCATATAACGTAATACGTTATAACGTTATACCCTATAACGTAATACGTTATAACGTTATACCATATACCGTAATACGTTATAACGTTATCCCATATAACTTAATACGTTATAACGTTATACCATATAACGTAATACGTTATATCGTTATACCATATAACGTAATACGTTATAACGTTATACTATATGACGTTATACCATATAACGTAATACGTTATATCGTTATACCATATAATGTAATACGTTATATCGTTATACCATATAACGTAATACGTTATAACGTTATACCATATACCGTAATACGTTATAACGTTATCCCATATAACTTAATACGTTATAACGTTATACCATATAACGTAATACGTTATATCGTTATACCATATAACGTAATACGTTGTAACGTTATACCATATAACGTAATACGTTATAACGTTACACCATATGACGTCATACCATATAACGTAATACGTTATATCGTTATACCATATAACGTAATACGTTATAACGTCATACCATATGACGTTATACTATATAACGTAATACGTTATAACGTTATACCATATACCGTAATACGTTATAACGTCATACCATATGACGTTATACTATATAACGTAATACGTTATAACGTTATACCATATACCGTAATACGTTATAACGTTATACCATATAACCTAATTCGTTATAACGTTATACCATATAATTTAATACGTTATAACGTTATACCATATGACGTTATACCATATACCGGAATACGATATAACGTTATACCATATGTCGTTATACTACATGACGTAATACTTTATAACGTTATACCATATAACGTCATACGTTATAACGTTATACCATATGACGGTATCCCAAACAACGTAATACGTTATAACGTTATACCATATGACGTTATACCACATACCGTAATACGTTATAACGTTATACTATATGACGTTATACCATATAACGTAATACGTTATAACGTTATACCATATATCCCAATACCTTATAACGTTATATCATATAACGTAGTACGTTATAACGTTATACCATATAACGTATTACGTTATAAGGTTATACCATATGACGTTATACTATATAACGTAATACGTTATATCGTTATACCATATAACGTAATACGTTATAAGGTCATACCATATGACGTTATACTATATAACGTAATACGTTATAACGTTATACCATATACCGTAATACGTTATAACGTTGTACCATATAACCTAATACGTTATAACGTTATACCATATAACGTAATACGTTATAACGTTATACCATATGACGTTATACCATATACCGGAATACGATATAACGTTATACCATATGTCGTTATACTACATGACGTAATACTTTATAACGTTATACCATATATCGTCATACGTTATAACGTTATACCATATGACGTTATCCCATACAACGTAATACGTTATAACGTTATACCATATGACGTTATACCATATTCCGTAATACGTTATAACGTTATACCACATGACGTTATACCACATACCGTAATACGTTATAACGTTATACTATATGACGTTATACCATATAACGTAATACGTTATAACGTTATACCATATATCCCAATACCTTATAATGTTATATCATATAACGTAGTACGTTATAACGTTATACCATATAACGTATTACGTTATAAGGTTATACCATATGACGTTATACTATATAACGTAATACGTTATATCGTTATACCATATAACGTAATACGTTATAAGGTCATACCATATGACGTTATACTATATAACGTAATACGTTATAACGTTATACCATATACCGTAATACGTTATAACGTTGTACCATATAACCTAATACGTTATAACGTTATACCATATAACGTAATACGTTATAACGTTATACCATATGACGTTATACCATATACCGGAATACGATATAACGTTATACCATATGTCGTTATACTACATGACGTAATACTTTATAACGTTATACCATATAACGTCATACGTTATAACGTTATACCATATGACGTTATCCCATACAACGTAATACGTTATAACGTTATACCATATGACGTTATACCATATTCCGTAATACGTTATAACGTTATACTATATGACGTTATACCATATAACGTAATACGTTATAACGTTATTCCATATATCCCAATACCTTATAACGTTATATCATATAACGTAGTACGTTATAACGTTATACCATATAACGTATTACGTTATAACGTTATACCATATGACGTTATACTATATAACGTAATACGTTATATTGTTATACCCTATAACGTAATACGTTATAACATTATACCATATAACGTGATACGTTATATCGTTATACCCTATAACGTTATACGTTATAACGTTATACCATATGACGTTATACCATATACCGTAATACGATATAACGTTATACCATATGTCGTTATACTACATGACGTAATACTTTATAACGTTATACCATATAACGTCATACGTTATAACGTTATACCATATGACGTTATCCCATACAACGTAATACGTTATAACGTTATACCATATGACGTTATACCATATTCCGTAATACGTTATAACGTTATACTATATGTCGTTATACTACATGACGTAATACTTTATAACGTTATACCATATAACGCCATACGTTATATCGTTATACCATTTAACGTAATACGTTATATCGTTATACCCTATAACGTTATACGTTATAACGTTATACCATATGACGTTATACCATATACCGTAATACGATATAACGTTATACCATATGTCGTTATACTACATGACGTAATACTTTATAACGTTATACCATATAACGCCATACGTTATATCGTTATACCATTTAACGTAATACGTTATAACGTTATACCATATGACATTATACCATATAACGTAATACGTTATAACGTTATACCATATACCGTAATACGTTATAACGTTATACCATATGACGTTATACCATACAATGTAATACGTTATAACGTTATACCATATGACGTTATACCATATACCGTAATACGTTATATCGTTATACTATATGACGTTATACCATATAACGTAATACGTTATAACGTTATACCATATATCCCAATACCTTATAACGTTATATCATATAACGTAGTACGTTATAACGTTATACCATATAACGTATTACGTTATAACGTTATACCATATGACGTAATACCATATAACGTAATACGTTATAACGTTATACCATATAATGTAATACGTTATATCGTTATACCATATAACGTAATACGCTGTAACGTTATACCATATAACGTAATACGTTATAACGTTATACCACATAACGTAGTACGTTATAACGTTATACCATATAATTTAATACGTTATAACGTTATACCATATAACGTAATACGTTATAACGTTATACCCTATAACGTAATACGTTATACCGTTATACCATATACCGTAATACGTTATAACGTTATCCCATATAACTTAATACGTTATAACGTTATACCATATAACGTAATACGTTATATCGTTATACCATATAACGTAATACGTTATAACGTTATACTATATGACGTTATACCATATAACGTAATACGTTATATCGTTATACCATATAATGTAATACGTTATATCGTTATACCATATAACGTAATACGTTATAACGTTATACCATATACCGTAATACGTTATAACGTTATCCCATATAACTTAATACGTTATAACGTTATACCATATAACGTAATACGTTATATCGTTATACCATATAACGTAATACGTTGTAACGTTATACCATATAACGTAATACGTTATAACGTTACACCATATGACTTCATACCATATAACGTAATACGTTATATCGTTATACCATATAACGTAATACGTTATAACGTCATACCATATGACGTTATACTATATAACGTAATACGTGATAACGTTATACCATATACCGTAATACGTTATAACGTCATACCATATGACGTTATACTATATAACGTAATATGTTATAACGTTATACCATATACCGTAATACGTTATAACGTTATACCATATAACCTAATACGTTATAACGTTATACCATATAACGTAATACGTTATAACGTTATACCATATGACGTTATACCATATACCGGAATACGATATAACGTTATACCATATGTCGTTATACTACATGACGTAATACTTTATAACGTTATACCATATAACGTCATACGTTATAACGTTATACCATATGACGGTATCCCAAACAACGTAATACGTTATAACGTTATACCATATGACGTTATACCACATACCGTAATACGTTATAACGTTATACTATATGACGTTATACCATATAACGTAATACGTTATAACGTTATACCATATATCCCAATACCTTATAACGTTATATCATATAACGTAGTACGTTATAACGTTATACCATATAACGTATTACGTTATAAGGTTATACCATATGACGTTATACTATATAACGTAATACGTTATATCGTTATACCATATAACGTAATACGTTATAAGGTCATACCATATGACGTTATACTATATAACGTAATACGTTATAACGTTATACCATATACCGTAATACGTTATAACGTTGTACCATATAACCTAATACGTTATAACGTTATACCATATAACGTAATACGTTATAACGTTATACGATATGACGGTATACCATATACCGGAATACGATATAACGTTATACCATATGTCGTTATACTACATGACGTAATACTTTATAACGTTATACCATATAACGTCATACGTTATAACGTTATACCATATGACGTTATCCCATACAACGTAATACGTTATAACGTTATACCATATGACGTTATACCATATTCCGTAATACGTTATAACGTTATACCATATACCGTAATACGTTATAACGTTGTACCATATAACCTAATACGTTATAACGTTATACCATATAACGTAATACGTTATAACGTTATACCATATGACGTTATACCATATACCGGAATACGATATAACGTTATACCATATGTCGTTATACTACATGACGTAATACTTTATAACGTTATACCATATAACGTCATACGTTATAACGTTATACCATATGACGTTATCCCATACAACGTAATACGGTATAACGTTATACCATATGACGTTATACCATATAACGTAATACGTCATAACGTTATACCATATAACGTGATACGTTATAACGTTATACCATATAACTTGATACGTTATAACGTTATACCATATAACGTACTACGTTATAACGTTATACCCTGTGACGTTATACCATATGACTTTATACCATATATCGTAATACGTCATAACTGTATACCATATATCCCAATACGTTATAACGTTATATCATATAACGTAGTACGTTATAACGTTATACCATAGAACGTAATACGTTATATCGTTATACCCTATAACGTAATACGTTAAAGCGTTATACCATATACCGTAATACGTTATAACGTTATACCATATGACGCAATACCATATAACGTAATACGTTATAAGGTTATACCATATAATGTAATACGTTATAACGTTATACCATAAAACGTGATACGTTATAGCGTTATACCATATAACGTACTACGTTATAACGTTATACCATGTGACATTATACCATATGACTTTATACCATATATCGTAATACGTTATAACGTTATACCATATGACATTATACCACATAACGTAATACGTTATATCGTTATACCATATTACGTAATACGTTATAACGTTACACCATATGACGTCATACCATATAACGTAATACGTTATATCGTTATACCATATAACGTAATACGTTATAACGTCATACCATATGGCGTTATACTATATAACGTAATACGTTATAACGTTATACCTTATACCGTAATACGTTATAACGTTATACCATATAACCTAATACGTTATGACGTTATACCATATAACGTAATACGTTATAACGTTATACCATATGACGTTATACCATATACCGGAATACGATATAACGTTATACCATATGTCGTTATACTACATGACGTAATACTTTATAACGTTATACCATATAACGTCATACGTTATAACGTTATACCATATGACGGTATCCCAAACAACGTAATACGTTATAACGTTATACCATATGACGTTATACCACATACCGTAATACGTTATAACGTTATACTATATGACGTTATACCATATAACGTAATACGTTATAACGTTATACCATATATCCCAATACCTTATAACGTTATACCATATACCGTAATACGTTATAACGTTGTACCATATAACCTAATACGTTATAACGTTATACCATATAACGTAATACGTTATAACGTTATACCATATGACGTTATACCATATACCGGAATACGATATAACGTTATACCATATGTCGTTATACTACATGACGTAATACTTTATAACGTTATACCATATAACGTCATACGTTATAACGTTATACCATATGACGTTATCCCATACAACGTAATACGTTATAACGTTATACCATATGACGTTATACCATATTCCGTAATACGTTATAACGTTATACTATATGTCGTTATACTACATGACGTAATACTTTATAACGTTATACCATATAACGCCATACGTTATATCGTTATACCATTTAACGTAATACGTTATATCGTTATACCCTATAACGTTATACGTTATAACGTTATACCATATGACGTTATACCATATACCGTAATACGATATAACGTTATACCATATGTCGTTATACTACATGACGTAATACTTTATAACGTTATACCATATAACGCCATACGTTATATCGTTATACCATTTAACGTAATACGTTATAACGTTATACCATATGACATTATACCATATAACGTAATACGTTATAACGTTATACCATATACCGTAATACGTTATAACGTTATACCATATGACGTTATACCATACAATGTAATACGTTATAACGTTATACCATATGACGTTATACCATATACCGTAATACGTTATATCGTTATACTATATGACGTTATACCATATAACGTAATACGTTATAACGTTATACCATATATCCCAATACCTTATAACGTTATATCATATAACGTAGTACGTTATAACGTTATACCATATAACGTATTACGTTATAACGTTATACCATATGACGTAATACCATATAACGTAATACGTTATAACGTTATACCATATAATGTAATACGTTATATCGTTATACCATATAACGTAATACGCTGTAACGTTATACCATATAACGTAATACGTTATAACGTTATACCACATAACGTAGTACGTTATAACGTTATACCATATAATTTAATACGTTATAACGTTATACCATATAACGTAATACGTTATAACGTTATACCCTATAACGTAATACGTTATAACGTTATACCATATACCGTAATACGTTATAACGTTATCCCATATAACTTAATACGTTATAACGTTATACCATATAACGTAATACGTTATATCGTTATACCATATAACGTAATACGTTATAACGTTATACTATATGACGTTATACCATATAACGTAATACGTTATATCGTTATACCATATAATGTAATACGTTATATCGTTATACCATATAACGTAATACGTTATAACGTTATACCATATACCGTAATACGTTATAACGTTATCCCATATAACTTAATACGTTATAACGTTATACCATATAACGTAATACGTTATATCGTTATACCATATAACGTAATACGTTGTAACGTTATACCATATAACGTAATACGTTATAACGTTACACCATATGACGTCATACCATATAACGTAATACGTTATATCGTTATACCATATAACGTAATACGTTATAACGTCATACCATATGACGTTATACTACATAACGTAATACGTTATAACGTTATACCATATACCGTAATACGTTATAACGTCATACCATATGACGTTATACTATATAACGTAATACGTTATAACGTTATACCATATACCGTAATACGTTATAACGTTATACCATATAACCTAATTCGTTATAACGTTATACCATATAATTTAATACGTTATAACGTTATACCATATGACGTTATACCATATACCGGAATACGATATAACGTTATACCATATGTCGTTATACTACATGACGTAATACTTTATAACGTTATACCATATAACGTCATACGTTATAACGTTATACCATATGACGGTATCCCAAACAACGTAATACGTTATAACGTTATACCATATGACGTTATACCACATACCGTAATACGTTATAACGTTATACTATATGACGTTATACCATATAACGTAATACGTTATAACGTTATACCATATATCCCAATACCTTATAACGTTATATCATATAACGTAGTACGTTATAACGTTATACCATATAACGTATTACGTTATAAGGTTATACCATATGACGTTATACTATATAACGTAATACGTTATATCGTTATACCATATAACGTAATACGTTATAACATTATACCATATAACGTGATACGTTATATCGTTATACCCTATAACGTTATACGTTATAACGTTATACCATATGACGTTATACCATATACCGTAATACGATATAACGTTATACCATATACCGTAATACGTTATAACGTTGTACCATATAACCTAATACGTTATAACGTTATACCATATAACGTAATACGTTATAACGTTATACCATATGACGTTATACCATATACCGGAATACGATATAACGTTATACCATATGTCGTTATACTACATGACGTAATACTTTATAACGTTATACCATATAACGTCATACGTTATAACGTTATACCATATGACGTTATCCCATACAACGTAATACGTTATAACGTTATACCATATGACGTTATACCATATTCCGTAATACGTTATAACGTTATACCACATGACGTTATACCACATACCGTAATACGTTATAACGTTATACTATATGACGTTATACCATATAACGTAATACGTTATAACGTTATACCATATATCCCAATACCTTATAATGTTATATCATATAACGTAGTACGTTATAACGTTATACCATATAACGTATTACGTTATAAGGTTATACCATATGACGTTATACTATATAACGTAATACGTTATATCGTTATACCATATAACGTAATACGTTATAAGGTCATACCATATGACGTTATACTATATAACGTAATACGTTATAACGTTATACCATATACCGTAATACGTTATAACGTTGTACCATATAACCTAATACGTTATAACGTTATACCATATAACGTAATACGTTATAACGTTATACCATATGACGTTATACCATATACCGGAATACGATATAACGTTATACCATATGTCGTTATACTACATGACGTAATACTTTATAACGTTATACCATATAACGTCATACGTTATAACGTTATACCATATGACGTTATCCCATACAACGTAATACGTTATAACGTTATACCATATGACGTTATACCATATTCCGTAATACGTTATAACGTTATACTATATGACGTTATACCATATAACGTAATACGTTATAACGTTATTCCATATATCCCAATACCTTATAACGTTATATCATATAACGTAGTACGTTATAACGTTATACCATATAACGTATTACGTTATAACGTTATACCATATGACGTTATACTATATAACGTAATACGTTATATTGTTATACCCTATAACGTAATACGTTATAACATTATACCATATAACGTGATACGTTATATCGTTATACCCTATAACGTTATACGTTATAACGTTATACCATATGACGTTATACCATATACCGTAATACGATATAACGTTATACCATATGTCGTTATACTACATGACGTAATACTTTATAACGTTATACCATATAACGTCATACGTTATATCGTTATACCATTTAACGTAATACGTTATAACGTTATACCCTATAACGTTATACGTTATAACGTTATACCATATGACGTTATACCATATACCGTAATACGATATAACGTTATACCATATGTCGTTATACTACATGACGTAATACTTTATAACGTTATACCATATAACGCCATACGTTATATCGTTATACCATTTAACGTAATACGTTATAACGTTATACCATATGACGTTATACCATATACCGGAATACGATATAACGTTATACCATATGTCGTTATACTACATGACGTAATACTTTATAACGTTATACCATATAACGTCATACGTTATAACGTTATACCATATGACGTTATCCCATACAACGTAATACGTTATAACGTTATACCATATGACGTTATACCATATTCCGTAATACGTTATAACGTTATACTATATGTCGTTATACTACATGACGTAATACTTTATAACGTTATACCATATAACGCCATACGTTATATCGTTATACCATTTAACGTAATACGTTATATCGTTATACCCTATAACGTTATACGTTATAACTTTATACCATATGACGTTATACCATATACCGTAATACGATATAACGTTATACCATATGTCGTTATACTACATGACGTAATACTTCATAACGTTATACCATATAACGTCATACGTTATATCGTTATACCATTTAACGTAATACGTTATAACGTTATACCATATGACATTATACCATATAACGTAATACGTTATAACGTTATACCATATACCGTAATACGTTATAACGTTATACCATATGACGTTATACCATACAATGTAATACGTTATAACGTTATACCATATGACGTTATACCATATACCGTAATACGTTATATCGTTATACTATATGACGTTATACCATATAACGTAATACGTTATAACGTTATACCATATATCCCAATACCTTATAACGTTATATCATATAACGTAGTACGTTATAACGTTATACCATATAACGTATTACGTTATAACGTTATACCATATGACGTAATACCATATAACGTAATACGTTATGACGTTATACCATATAATGTAATACGTTATATCGTTATACCATATAACGTAATACGCTGTAACGTTATACCATATAACGTAATACGTTATAACGTTATACCACATAACGTAGTACGTTATAACGTTATACCATATAATTTAATACGTTATAACGTTATACCATATAACGTAATACGTTATAACGTTATACCCTATAACGTAATACGTTATAACGTTATACCATATACCGTAATACGTTATAACGTTATCCCATATAACTTAATACGTTATAACGTTATACCATATAACGTAATACGTTATATCGTTATACCATATAACGTAATACGTTATAACGTTATACCATATGACGTTATACCATACAACGTAATACGTTATAACGTTATACCATATGACGTTATACCATATACCGTAATACGTTATAACGTTATACTATATGACGTTATACCTTATAACGTAATACGTTATAACGTTATACCATATATCCCAATACCTTATAACGTTATATCATATAACGTAGTACGTTATAACGTTATACCATATAACGTAATACGTTATAACGTTATAACACATAACGCAGTACGTTATAACGTTATGCCATATAATTTAATACGTTATAACGTTATACCATATAACGTAATACGTTATAACGTTATTCCCTATAACGTAATACGTTATATTGTTATACCCCATAACGTAATACGTTATAACATTATACCATATACCGTAATACGTTATAACGTTATACCATATGACGTTATACCATACAACGTAATACGTTATAACGTTATACCATATGACGTTATACCATATACCGTAATACGTTATAACGTTATACCATATGACGTTATACCATACAACGTAATACGTTATAACGTTATACCATATAACGTTATACCATATACCGTAATACGTTATAACGTTATACTATATGACGTTATACCATATAACGTAATACGTTATAACGTTATACTATATATCCCAATACCTTATAACGTTATATCATATAACGTCACGTTATAACGTTATACCATATAACGTATTACGTTATAACGTTATACCATATGACGTAATACCATATAACGTAATACGTTATAACGTTATACTATATAATGTAATACGTTATATCGTTATACCATATAACGTAATACGTTATAACGTTATACCATATACCGTAATACGTTATAACGTTATCCCATATAACCTAATACGTTATAACTTTATACCATATAACGTAATACGTTATATCGTTATACCATATAACGTAATACGTTATAACGTTTTACCATATGACGTTATACCATATAACGTAATACGTTATAACGTTATACCATATGACGTTATCCCATACAACGTAATACGTTATAACGTTATACCATATGACGTTATACCATATACCGTAATACGTTATAACGTTATACTATATGACGTTATACCATATAACGTAATACGTTATAACGTTATACCATATAACGTAATACGTTATAACGTTATACCACATAACGTAGTACGTTATAACGTTATACCATATAATTTAATACGTTATCACGTTATACCATATAACTTAATACGTTATAACGTTATACCCTATAACGTAATACGTTATATTGTTATACCCTATAACGTAATACGTTATAACATTATACCATATAACGTAATACGTTATAACGTTATACCATATACCGTAATACGTTATAACGTTATCCCATATAACCTAATACGTTATAACGTTATACCATATAACGTAATACGTTATATCGTTATACCATATAACCTAATACGTTATAACGTTATACCATATAACGTAATACGTTATATCGTTATACCATATAACGTAATACGTTATAACGTTATACCATATGACGTTATCCCATACAACGTAATACGTTATATTGTTATACCCTATAACGTAATACGTTATAACATTATACCATATAACGTAATACGTTATATCGTTATTCCCTATAACGTTATACGTTATAACGTTATACCATATGACGTTATACCATATACCGTAATACGATATAACGTTACACCATATGTCGTTATACTACATGACGTAATACTTTATAACGTTATACCATATAACGTCATACGTTATATCGTTATACCATTTAACGTAATACGTTATAACGTTATACCATATGACGTTATACCATACAACGTAATACGTTATAACGTTATACCATATACCGTAATACGTTATAACGTTATACCATATGACGTTATACCATACAACGTAATACGTTATAACGTTATACCATACAACGTAATACGTTATAACGTTATACCATATACCGTAATACGTTGTAACGTTATACTATATGACGTTATACCATATAACGTAATACGTTATATTGTTATACCCTATAACGTAATACGTTATAACATTATACCATATAACGTAATACGTTATATCGTTATACCATATACCGTAATACGTTATAACGTTATACTATATGACGTTATACCATATAACGTAATACGTTATAACGTTATACCATATATCCCAATACCTTATAACGTTATATCATATAACGTAGTACGTTATAACGTTATACCATATAACGTATTACGTTATAACGTTATACCATATGACGTAATACCATATAACGTAATACGTTATAACGTTATACTATATAATGTAATACGTTATATCGTTATACCATATAACGTAATACGTTATAACGTTATGCCATATAACGTAATACGTTATAACGTTATGCCATGTAACGTAATACGTTATAACGTCATAAGATATAACGTAATACGTTCTAACGTTATACCATATAACGTAATACGTTATATCGTCGTCCCATATAACGTAATACGATATAACGTTATACAATATAAAGTAACACGTTATAACGTCGTACAATATAACTTAATACGTTATAACGTCATAAAATATAACGTATTGCGTTATAACGTTATAACATATAACGTAATACGTTATAACGTTATGCCATATAACGTAATACGTTATAGCGTCGTCCCATATAACGTAATACGTTATATCGTCGTCCCATATAACGTAATACGTAATAACGTTATACCATATAACGTAATACGTTATAACGTTATACCATATGACGTTATCCCATACAACGTAATACGTTATAACGTTATACCATATGACGTTATACCATATACCGTAATACGTTATAACGTTATACTATATGACGTTATACCATATAACGTAATACGATATAGCGTTATACCATAAATCCCAATATGTTATAACGTTGTATCATATAACGTACTACGTTATAACGTTATACCATGTGACGTTATACCATATAACGTAATACGTTATAACGTTATACCATATAATGTAATACGTTATATCGTTATACCATATACCGTAATACGTTATAACGTTATACCATATGACGTTATACCATATGACGTTATACCATATAACGTAATACGTCATAACGTTATACCATATAATCTAATACGTTATAACGTTATACCATATAACGTGATACGTTATAACGTTATATCATATAACGTACTACGTTATAACGTTATACCATGTGACGTTATACCATATGACGTTATACCATATAACGTAATACGTCATAACGTTATACCATATAATCTAATACGTTATAACGTTATACCATACAACGTAATACGTTATAACGTTATACCATATACCGTAATACGTTGTAACGTTATACTATATGACGTTATACCATATAACGTAATACGTTATATTGTTATACCCTATAACGTAATACGTTATAACATTATACCATATAACGTAATACGTTATATCGTTATTCCCTATAACGTTATACGTTATAACGTTATACCATATGACGTTATACAATATACCGTAATACGATATAACGTTACACCATATGTCGTTATACTACATGACGTAATCCTTTATAACGTTATACCATATAACGTCATACGTTATATCGTTATACCATTTAACGTAATACGTTATAACGCTATACCATATGACGTTATACCATATAACGTAATACGTTATAACGTTATACCATATACCGTAATACGTTATAACGTTATACCATATGACGTTATACCATACAACGTAATACGTTATAACGTTATACCATATGACGTTATACCATATACCGTAATACGTTATAACGTTATACTATATGACGTTATACCATATAACGTAATACGTTATAACGTTATACCATATATCCCAATACCTTATAACGTTATATCATATAACGTAGTACGTTATAACGTTATACCATATAACGTATTACGTTACAACGTTATACCATATGACGTAATACCATATAACGTAATACGTTATAACGTTATACTATATAATGTAATACGTTATATCGTTATACCATATAACGTAATACGTTATAACGTTATACCATATAACGTAATACGTTATAAAGTTATACCACATAACGTAGTACGTTATAACGTTATACCATATAATTTAATACGTTATAACGTTATACCATATAACGTAATACGTTATAACGTTATGCCCTATAACGTAATATGTTATAACGTTATACCATATACCGTAATACGTTATAACGTTATCCCATATAACCTAATACGTTATAACGTTATACCATATAACGTAATACGTTATATCGTTATACCACATAACGTAATACGTTATAGCGTTATACCATATGACGTTATACCATATAACGTAATACGTTATAACGTTATACCATATGACGTTATCCCATACAACGTAATACGTTATAACGTTATACCATATGAGGTTATACCATATACCGTAATACGTTTTCACGTTATACTATATGACGTTATACCATATAACGTAATACGTTATAACGTTATGCCATATAACGTAATACGTTATAACGTTATACCATATAACGTAATACGTTATAACGTTATACCACATAACGCAGTACGTTATAACGTTATGCCATATAATTTAATACGTTATAACGTTATACCATATAACGTAATACGTTATAACGTTATACCATATGACGTTATACCATACAACGTAATACGTTATAACGTTATACCATATGACGTTATACCATATACCGTAATACGTTATAACGTTATACTATATGACGTTATACCTTATAACGTAATACGTTATAACGTTATACCATATATCCCAATACCTTATAACGTTATATCATATAACGTAGTACGTTATAACGTTATACCATATAACGTAATACGTTATAACGTTATACCACATAACGCAGTACGTTATAACGTTATGCCATATAATTTAATACGTTATAACGTTATACCATATAACGTAATACGTTATAACGTTATACCCTATAACGTAATACGTTATATTGTTATACCCCATAACGTAATACGTTATAACATTATACCATATACCGTAATACGTTATAACGTTATACCATATGACGTTATACCATACAACGTAATACGTTATAACGTTATACCATATGACGTTATACCATATACCGTAATACGTTATAACGTTATACCATATGACGTTATACCATACAACGTAATACGTTATAACGTTATACCATATGACGTTATACCATATACCGTAATACGTTATAACGTTATACTATATGACGTTATACCATATAACGTAATACGTTATAACGTTATACCATATATCCCAATACCTTATAACGTTATATCATATAACGTCACGTTATAACGTTATACCATATAACGTATTACGTTATAACGTTATACCATATGACGTAATACCATATAACGTAATACGTTATAACGTTATACTACATAATGTAATACGTTATATCGTTATACCATATAACGTAATACGTTATAACGTTATACCATATACCGTAATACGTTATAACGTTATCCCATATAACCTAATACGTTATAACGTTATACCATATAACGTAATACGTTATATCGTTATACCATATAACGTAATACGTTATAACGTTTTACCATATGACGTTATACCATATAACGTAATACGTTATAACGTTATACCATATGACGTTATCCCATACAACGTAATACGTTATAACGTTATACCATATGACGTTATACCATATACCGTAATACGTTATAACGTTATACTATATGACGTTATACCACATAACGTAATACGTTATAACGTTATACCATATAACGTAATACGTTATAACGTTATACCACATAACGTAGTACGTTATAACGTTATACCATATAATTTAATACGTTATCACGTTATACCATATAACTTAATACGTTATAACGTTATACCCTATAACGTAATACGTTATATTGTTATACCCTATAACGTAATACGTTATAACATTATACCATATAACGTAATACGTTATATCGTTATACCCTATAACGTTATACGTTATAACGTTATACCCTATAACGTTATACGTTATAACGTTATACCATATGACGTTATACCATATACCGTAATACGATATAACGTTACACCATATGTCGTTATACTACATGACGTAATACTTTATAACGTTATACCATATAACGTCATACGTTATATCGTTATACCATTTAACGTAATACGTTATAACGTTATACCATATGACGTTATACCATATAACGTAATACGTTATAACGTTATAACATATACCGTAATACGTTATAACGTTATACCATATGACGTTATACCATACAACGTAATACGTTATAACGTTATACCATATGACGTTATACCATATACCGTGATACGTTATAACGTTATACTATATAACGTATTACGTTATAACGTTATACCATATGACGTAATACCATATAACGTAATAAGTTATAACGTTATACTATATAATGTAATACGCTATGTCGTTATACCATATAACGTAATACGTTATAACGTTATACCATATAACGTAATACGTTATAACGTTATACCACATAACGTAGTACGTTATAACGTTATACCATATAATTTAATACGTTATACCATATAACGTAATACGTTATAACGTTATACCCTATAACGTAATACGTTATAACGTTATACCATATACCGTAATACGTTATAACGTTATCCCATATAACCTAATACGTTATAACGTTATACCATATAACGTAATACGTTATAACGTTATACCACATAACGTAGTACGTTATAACGTTATACCATATAATTTAATACGTTATAACGTTATACCATATAACGTAATACGTTATAACGTTATACCCTATAACGTAATACGTTATAACGTTATACCATATACCGTAATACGTTATAACGTTATACCATATACCGTAATACGTTATAACGTTATACCATATGACGTTATACCATACAACGTAATACGTTATAACGTTATACCATATGACGTTATACCATATACCGTGATACGTTATAACGTTATACTATATAACGTATTACGTTATAACGTTATACCATATGACGTAATACCATATAACGTAATAAGTTATAACGTTATACTATATAATGTAATACGCTATATCGTTATACCATATAACGTAATACGTTATAACGTTATACCATATAACGTAATACGTTATAACGTTATACCACATATCGTAGTACGTTATAACGTTATACCATATAATTTAATACGTTATACCATATAACGTAATACGTTATAACGTTATACCCTATAACGTAATACGTTATAACGTTATACCATATACCGTAATACGTTATAACGTTATCCCATATAACCTAATACGTTATAACGTTATACCATATAACGTAATACGTTATAACGTTATACCACATAACGTAGTACGTTATAACGTTATACCATATAATTTAATACGTTATAACGTTATACCATATAACGTAATACGTTATAACGTTATACCCTATAACGTAATACGTTATAACGTTATACCATATACCGTAATACGTTATAACGTTATCCCATATAACCTAATACGTTATAACGTTATACCATATAACGTAATACGTTATATCGTTATACCATATAACGTAATACGTTATAACGTTATACCATATAACGTAATACGTTATAAGGTTATACCATATAACGTAATACGTTATAACGTTATACCATATAATTTAATACGTTATAACGTTATACCATATAACGTAATACGTTATATCGTTATACCATATAACGTAATACGTTATAACGTTTTACCATATGACGTTATACCATATAACGTAATACGTTATAACGTTATACCATATGACGTTATCCCATACAACGTAATACGTTATAACGTTATACCATATAACGTAATACGTTATAACGTTATACCACATAACGTAGTACGTTATAACGTTATACCATTTAATTTAATACGTTATCACGTTATACCATATAACTTAATACGTTATAACGTTATACCCTATAACGTAATACGTTATATTGTTATACCCTATAACGTAATACGTTATAACATTATACCATATAACGTAATACGTTATATCGTTATACCCTATAACGTTATACGTTATAACGTTATACCCTATAACGTTATACGTTATAACGTTATACCATATGACGTTATACCATATACCGTAATACGATATAACGTTACACCATATGTCGTTATACTACATGACGTAATACTTTATAACGTTATACCATATAACGTCATACGTTATATCGTTATACCATTTAACGTAATACGTTATAACGTTATACCATATGACGTTATACCATATAACGTAATACGTTATAACGTTATACCATATACCGTAATACGTTATAACGTTATACCATATGACGTTATACCATACAACGTAATACGTTATAACGTTATACCATATGACGTTATACCATATACCGTAATACGTTATAACGTTATACTATATAACGTATTACGTTATAGCGTTATACCATATGACGTAATACCATATAACGTAATCCGTTATAACGTTATACTATATAATGTAATACGCTATATCGTTATACCATATAACGTAATACGTTATAACGTTTTACCATATGACGTAATACCATATAACGTAATCCGTTATAACGTTATACTATATAATGTAATACGCTATATCGTTATACCATATAACGTAATACGTTATAACGTTATACCCTATAACGTAATACGTTATAACGTTATACCATATACCGTAATACGTTATAACGTTATCCCATATAACCTAATACGTTATAACGTTATACCATATAACGTAATACGTTATATCGTTATACCATATAACGTAATACGTTATAACGTTATACCATATAACGTAATACGTTATAAGGTTATACCATATAACGTAATACGTTATAACGTTATACCATATAATTTAATACGTTATAACGTTATACCATATAACGTAATACGTTATATCGTTATACCATATAACGTAATACGTTATAACGTTTTACCATATGACGTTATACCATATAACGTAATACGTTATAACGTTATACCATATGACGTTATACCATATACCGTAATACGTTATAACGTTATACTATATAACGTATTACGTTATAGCGTTATACCATATGACGTAATACCATATAACGTAATCCGTTATAACGTTATACTATATAATGTAATACGCTATATCGTTATACCATATAACGTAATACGTTATAACGTTATACCATATAACGTAATACGTTATAACGTTATACCACATAACGTAGTACGTTATAACGTTATACCATATAATTTAATACGTTATAACGTTATACCATATAACGTAATACGTTATAACGTTATACCCTATAACGTAATACGTTATAACGTTATACCATATACCGTAATACGTTATAACGTTATCCCATATAACCTAATACGTTATAACGTTATACCATATAACGTAATACGTTATAACGTTATACCACATAACGTAGTACGTTATAACGTTATACCATATAATTTAATACGTTATAACGTTATACCATATAACGTAATACGTTATAACGTTATACCCTATAACGTAATACGTTATAACGTTATACCATATACCGTAATACGTTATAACGTTATCCCATATAACCTAATACGTTATAACGTTATACCATATAACGTAATACGTTATATCGTTATACCATATAACGTAATACGTTATAACGTTTTACCATATGACGTTATACCATATAACGTAATACGTTATAACGTTATACCATATGACGTTATCCCATACAACGTAATACGTTATAACGTTATACCATATGACGTTATACCATATACCGTAATACGTTATAACGTTATACTATATGACGTTATACCACATAAAGTAATACGTTATAACGTTATACCATATAACGTAATACGTTATAACGTTATACCACATAACGTAGTACGTTATAACGTTATACCATATAATTTAATACGTTATACCATATAACGTAATACGTTATAACGTTATACCCTATAACGTAATACGCTATATCGTTATACCATATAACGTAATACGTTATAACGTTATACCATATAACGTAATACGTTATAACGTTATACCACATAACGTAGTACGTTATAACGTTATACCATATAATTTAATACGTTATACCATATAACGTAATACGTTATAACGTTATACCCTATAACGTAATACGCTATATCGTTATACCATATAACGTAATACGTTATAACGTTATACCATATAACGTAATACGTTATAACGTTATACCACATAACGTAGTACGTTATAACGTTATACCATATAATTTAATACGTTATACCATATAACGTAATACGTTATAACGTTATACCCTATAACGTAATACGTTATAACGTTATACCATATACCGTAATACGTTATAACGTTATACCATATACCGTAATACGTTATAACGTTATACCATATGACGTTATACCATACAACGTAATACGTTATAACGTTATACCATATGACGTTATACCATATACCGTGATACGTTATAACGTTATACTATATAACGTATTACGTTATAACGTTATACCATATGACGTAATACCATATAACGTAATAAGTTATAACGTTATACTATATAATGTAATACGCTATATCGTTATACCATATAACGTAATACGTTATAACGTTATACCATATAACGTAATACGTTATAACGTTATACCACATAACGTAGTACGTTATAACGTTATACCATATAATTTAATACGTTATACCATATAACGTAATACGTTATAACGTTATACCCTATAACGTAATACGTTATAACGTTATACCATATACCGTAATACGTTATAACGTTATCCCATATAACCTAATACGTTATAACGTTATACCATATAACGTAATACGTTATAACGTTATACCACATAACGTAGTACGTTATAACGTTATACCATATAATTTAATACGTTATAACGTTATACCATATAACGTAATACGTTATAACGTTATACCCTATAACGTAATACGTTATAACGTTATACCATATACCGTAATACGTTATAACGTTATCCCATATAACCTAATACGTTATAACGTTATACCATATAACGTAATACGTTATATCGTTATACCATATAACGTAATACGTTATAACGTTATACCATATAACGTAATACGTTATAAGGTTATACCATATAACGTAATACGTTATAACGTTATACCATATAATTTAATACGTTATAACGTTATACCATATAACGTAATACGTTATATCGTTATACCATATAACGTAATACGTTATAACGTTTTACCATATGACGTTATACCATATAACGTAATACGTTATAACGTTATACCATATGACGTTATCCCATACAACGTAATACGTTATAACGTTATACCATATGACGTTATACCATATACCGTAATACGTTATAACGTTATACTATATGACGTTATACCATATAACGTAATACGTTATAACGTTATACCATATAACGTAATACGTTATAACGTTATACCACATAACGTAGTACGTTATAACGTTATACCATTTAATTTAATACGTTATCACGTTATACCATATAACTTAATACGTTATAACGTTATACCCTATAACGTAATACGTTATATTGTTATACCCTATAACGTAATACGTTATAACATTATACCATATAACGTAATACGTTATATCGTTATACCCTATAACGTTATACGTTATAACGTTATACCCTATAACGTTATACGTTATAACGTTATACCATATGACGTTATACCATATACCGTAATACGATATAACGTTACACCATATGTCGTTATACTACATGACGTAATACTTTATAACGTTATACCATATAACGTCATACGTTATATCGTTATACCATTTAACGTAATACGTTATAACGTTATACCATATGACGTTATACCATATAACGTAATACGTTATAACGTTATACCATATACCGTAATACGTTATAACGTTATACCATATGACGTTATACCATACAACGTAATACGTTATAACGTTATACCATATGACGTTATACCATATACCGTAATACGTTATAACGTTATACTATATAACGTATTACGTTATAACGTTATACCATATGACGTAATACCATATAACGTAATCCGTTATAACGTTATACTATATAATGTAATACGCTATATCGTTATACCATATAACGTAATACGTTATAACGTTATACCATATAACGTAATACGTTATAACGTTATACCACATAACGTAGTACGTTATAACGTTATACCATATAATTTAATACGTTATAACGTTATACCATATAACGTAATACGTTATAACGTTATACCCTATAA
Source organism: Bombus vancouverensis nearcticus (assembly GCF_051014615.1). Lineage (NCBI taxonomy): Eukaryota > Metazoa > Arthropoda > Insecta > Hymenoptera > Apidae > Bombus > Bombus vancouverensis. The sequence continues at coordinate 2,469,014 of NC_134915.1, read as the reverse complement.
CGTAATACGTTATAACGTTATACCATATACCGTAATACGTTATAACGTTATCCCATATAACCTAATACGTTATAACGTTATACCATATAACGTAATACGTTATAACGTTATACCACATAACGTAGTACGTTATAACGTTATACCATATAATTTAATACGTTATAACGTTATACCATATAACGTAATACGTTATAACGTTATACCCTATAACGTAATACGTTATAACGTTATACCATATACCGTAATACGTTATAACGTTATCCCATATAACCTAATACGTTATAACGTTATACCATATAACGTAATACGTTATATCGTTATACCATATAACGTAATACGTTATAACGTTTTACCATATGACGTTATACCATATAACGTAATACGTTATAACGTTATACCATATGACGTTATCCCATACAACGTAATACGTTATAACGTTATACCATATGACGTTATACCATATACCGTAATACGTTATAACGTTATACTATATGACGTTATACCACATAACGTAATACGTTATAACGTTATACCATATAACGTAATACGTTATAACGTTATACCACATAACGTAGTACGTTATAACGTTATACCATATAATTTAATACGTTATCACGTTATACCATATAACTTAATACGTTATAACGTTATACCCTATAACGTAATACGTTATATTGTTATACCCTATAACGTAATACGTTATAACATTATACCATATAACGTAATACGTTATATCGTTATACCCTATAACGTTATACGTTATAACGTTATACCCTATAACGTTATACGTTATAACGTTATACCATATGACGTTATACCATATACCGTAATACGATATAACGTTACACCATATGTCGTTATACTACATGACGTAATACTTTATAACGTTATACCATATAACGTCATACGTTATATCGTTATACCATTTAACGTAATACGTTATAACGTTATACCATATGACGTTATACCATATAACGTAATACGTTATAACGTTATACCATATACCGTAATACGTTATAACGTTATACCATATGACGTTATACCATACAACGTAATACGTTATAACGTTATACCATATGACGTTATACCATATACCGTGATACGTTATAACGTTATACTATATAACGTATTACGTTATAACGTTATACCATATGACGTAATACCATATAACGTAATAAGTTATAACGTTATACTATATAATGTAATACGCTATATCGTTATACCATATAACGTAATACGTTATAACGTTATACCATATAACGTAATACGTTATAACGTTATACCACATAACGTAGTACGTTATAACGTTATACCATATAATTTAATACGTTATACCATATAACGTAATACGTTATAACGTTATACCCTATAACGTAATACGTTATAACGTTATACCATATACCGTAATACGTTATAACGTTATCCCATATAACCTAATACGTTATAACGTTATACCATATAACGTAATACGTTATAACGTTATACCACATAACGTAGTACGTTATAACGTTATACCATAAAATTTAATACGTTATAACGTTATACCATATAACGTAATACGTTATAACGTTATACCCTATAACGTAATACGTTATAACGTTATACCATATACCGTAATACGTTATAACGTTATCCCATATAACCTAATACGTTATAACGTTATACCATATAACGTAATACGTTATATCGTTATACCATATAACGTAATACGTTATAACGTTATACCATATAACGTAATACGTTATAAGGTTATACCATATAACGTAATACGTTATAACGTTATACCATATGACGTTATCCCATACAACGTAATACGTTATAACGTTATACCATATGACGTTATACCATATACCGTAATACGTTATAACGTTATACTATATGACGTTATACCATATAACGTAATACGTTATAACGTTATACCATATAACGTAATACGTTATAACGTTATACCACATAACGTAGTACGTTATAACGTTATACCATTTAATTTAATACGTTATCACGTTATACCATATAACTTAATACGTTATAACGTTATACCCTATAACGTAATACGTTATATTGTTATACCCTATAACGTAATACGTTATAACATTATACCATATAACGTAATACGTTATATCGTTATACCCTATAACGTTATACGTTATAACGTTATACCCTATAACGTTATACGTTATAACGTTATACCATATGACGTTATACCATATACCGTAATACGATATAACGTTACACCATATGTCGTTATACTACATGACGTAATACTTTATAACGTTATACCATATAACGTCATACGTTATATCGTTATACCATTTAACGTAATACGTTATAACGTTATACCATATGACGTTATACCATATAACGTAATACGTTATAACGTTATACCATATACCGTAATACGTTATAACGTTATACCATATGACGTTATACCATACAACGTAATACGTTATAACGTCTTACCATATGACGTTATACCATATACCGTAATACGTTATAACGTTATACTATATAACGTATTACGTTATAACGTTATACCATATGACGTAATACCATATAACGTAATCCGTTATAACGTTATACTATATAATGTAATACGCTATATCGTTATACCATATAACGTAATACGTTATAACGTTATACCATATAACGTAATACGTTATAACGTTATACCACATAACGTAGTACGTTATAACGTTATACCATATAATTTAATACGTTATAACGTTATACCATATAACGTAATACGTTATAACGTTATACCCTATAACGTAATACGTTATAACGTTATACCATATACCGTAATACGTTATAACGTTATCCCATATAACCTAATACGTTATAACGTTATACCATATAACGTAATACGTTATAACGTTATACCACATAACGTAGTACGTTATAACGTTATACCATATAATTTAATACGTTATAACGTTATACCATATAACGTAATACGTTATAACGTTATACGCTATAACGTAATACGTTATAACGTTATACCATATACCGTAATACGTTATAACGTTATCCCATATAACCTAATACGTTATAACGTTATACCATATAACGTAATACGTTATATCGTTATACCATATAACGTAATACGTTATAACGTTATACCATATAACGTAATACGTTATAAGGTTATACCATATAACGTAATACGTTATAACGTTATACCATATAATTTAATACGTTATAACGTTATACCATATAACGTAATACGTTATATCGTTATACCATATAACGTAATACGTTATAACGTTTTACCATATGACGTTATACCATATAACGTAATACGTTATAACGTTATACCATATGACGTTATCCCATACAACGTAATACGTTATAACGTTATACCATATGACGTTATACCATATACCGTAATACGTTATAACGTTATACTATATGACGTTATACCATATAACGTAATACGTTATAACGTTATACCATATAACGTAATACGTTATAACGTTATACCACATAACGTAGTACGTTATAACGTTATACCATATAATTTAATACGTTATCACGTTATACCATATAACTTAATACGTTATAACGTTATACCCTATAACGTAATACGTTATATTGTTATACCCTATAACGTAATACGTTATAACATTATACCATATAACGTAATACGTTATATCGTTATACCCTATATCGTTATACGTTATAACGTTATACCCTATAACGTTATACGTTATAACGTTATACCATATGACGTTATACCATATACCGTAATACGATATAACGTTACACCATATGTCGTTATACTACATGACGTAATACTTTATAACGTTATACCATATAACGTCATACGTTATATCGTTATACCATTTAACGTAATACGTTATAACGTTATACCATATGACGTTATACCATATAACGTAATACGTTATAACGTTATACCATATACCGTAATACGTTATAACGTTATACCATATGACGTTATACCATACAACGTAATACGTTATAACGTTATACCATATGACGTTATACCATATACCGTAATACGTTATAACGTTATACTATATAACGTATTACGTTATAACGTTATACCATATGACGTAATACCATATAACGTAATACGTTATAACGTTATACTATATAATGTAATACGCTATATCGTTATACCATATAACGTAATACGTTATAACGTTATACCATATAACGTAATACGTTATAACGTTATACCACATAACGTAGTACGTTATAACGTTATACCATATAATTTAATACGTTATAACGTTATACCATATAACGTAATACGTTATAACGTTATACCCTATAACGTAATACGTTATAACGTTTTACCATATGACGTTATACCATATAACGTAATACGTTATAACGTTATACCATATGACGTTATCCCATACAACGTAATACGTTATAGCGTTATACCATATGACGTTATACCATATACCGTAATACGTTATAACGTTATACTATATGACGTTATACCATATACCGTAATACGTTATAACGTTATCCCATATAACCTAATACGTTATAACGTTATACCATATAACGTAATACGTTATAACGTTATACCACATAACGTAGTACGTTATAACGTTATACCATATAATTTAATACGTTATAACGTTATACCATATAACGTAATACGTTATAACGTTATACCCTATAACGTAATACGTTATAACGTTATACCATATACCGTAATACGTTATAACGTTATCCCATATAACCTAATACGTTATAACGTTATACCATATAACGTAATACGTTATATCGTTATACCATATAACGTAATACGTTATAACGTTATACCATATAACGTAATACGTTATAAGATTATACCATATAACGTAATACGTTATAACGTTATACCATATAATTTAATACGTTATAACGTTATACCATATAACGTAATACGTTATATCGTTATACCATATAACGTAATACGTTATAACGTTTTACCATATGACGTTATACCATATAACGTAATACGTTATAACGTTATACCATATGACGTTATCCCATACAACGTAATACGTTATAACGTTATACCATATGACGTTATACCATATACCGTAATACGTTATAACGTTATACTATATGACGTTATACCATATAACGTAATACGTTATAACGTTATACCATATAACGTAATACGTTATAACGTTATACCACATAACGTAGTACGTTATAACGTTATACCATATAATTTAATACGTTATCACGTTATACCATATAACTTAATACGTTATAACGTTATACCCTATAACGTAATACGTTATATTGTTATACCCTATAACGTAATACGTTATAACATTATACCATATAACGTAATACGTTATATCGTTATACCCTATAACGTTATACGTTATAACGTTATACCCTATAACGTTATACGTTATAACGTTATACCATATGACGTTATACCATATACCGTAATACGATATAACGTTACACCATATGTCGTTATACTACATGACGTAATACTTTATAACGTTATACCATATAACGTCATACGTTATATCGTTATACCATTTAACGTAATACGTTATAACGTTATACCATATGACGTTATACCATATAACGTAATACGTTATAACGTTATACCATATACCGTAATACGTTATAACGTTATACCATATGACGTTATACCATACAACGTAATACGTTATAACGTTATACCATATGACGTTATACCATATACCGTAATACGTTATAACGTTATACTATATAACGTATTACGTTATAACGTTATACCATATGACGTAATACCATATAACGTAATACGTTATAACGTTATACTATATAATGTAATACGCTATATCGTTATACCATATAACGTAATACGTTATAACGTTATACCATATAACGTAATACGTTATAACGTTATACCACATAACGTAGTACGTTATAACGTTATATCATATAATTTAATACGTTATAACGTTATACCATATAACGTAATACGTTATAACGTTATACCCTATAACGTAATACGTTATAACGTTATACCATATACCGTAATACGTTATAACGTTATCCCATATAACCTAATACGTTATAACGTTATACCATATAACGTAATACGTTATAACGTTATACCATATAATTTAATACGTTATAACGTTATACCATATAACGTAATACGTTATATCGTTATACCATATAGCGTAATACGTTATAACGTTATACCATATAACGTAATACGTTATAAGGTTATACCATATAACGTAATACGTTATAACGTTATACCATATAATTTAATACGTTATAACGTTATACCATATAACGTAATACGTTATAACGTTATACCCTATAACGTAATACGTTATAACGTTATACCATATACCGTAATACGTTATAACGTTATCCCATATAACCTAATACGTTATAACGTTATACCATATAACGTAATACGTTATATCGTTATACCATATAACGTAATACGTTATAACGTTATACCATATAACGTAATACGTTATAAGGTTATACCATATAACGTAATACGTTATAACGTTATACCATATAATTTAATACGTTATAACGTTATACCATATAACGTAATACGTTATATCGTTATACCATATAACGTAATACGTTATAACGTTTTACCATATGACGTTATACCATATAACGTAATACGTTATAACGTTATACCATATGACGTTATCCCATACAACGTAATACGTTATAACGTTATACCATATGACGTTATACCATATACCGTAATACGTTATAACGTTATACTATATGACGTTATACCATATAACGTAATACGTTATAACGTTATACCATATAACGTAATACGTTATAACGTTATACCACATAACGTAGTACGTTATAACGTTATACCATTTAGTTTAATACGTTATCACGTTATACCATATAACTTAATACGTTATAACGTTATACCCTATAACGTAATACGTTATATTGTTATACCCTATAACGTAATACGTTATAACATTATACCATATAACGTAATACGTTATATCGTTATACGCTATAACGTTATACGTTATAACGTTATACCCTATAACGTTATACGTTATAACGTTATACCATATGACGTTATACCATATACCGTAATACGATATAACGTTACACCATATGTCGTTATACTACATGACGTAATACTTTATAACGTTATACCATATAACGTCATACGTTATATCGTTATACCATTTAACGTAATACGTTATAACGTTATACCATATGACGTTATACCATATAACGTAATACGTTATAACGTTATACCATATACCGTAATACGTTATAACGTTATACCATATGACGTTATACCATACAACGTAATACGTTATAACGTTATACCATATGACGTTATACCATATACCGTAATACGTTATAACGTTATACTATATAACGTATTACGTTATAACGTTATACCATATGACGTAATACCATATAACGTAATACGTTATAACGTTATACTATATAATGTAATACGCTATATCGTTATACCATATAACGTAATACGTTATAACGTTATACCATATAACGTAATACGTTATAACGTTATACCACATAACGTAGTACGTTATAACGTTATATCATATAATTTAATACGTTATAACGTTATACCATATAACGTAATACGTTATAACGTTATACCCTATAACGTAATACGTTATAACGTTATACCATATACCGTAATACGTTATAACGTTATCCCATATAACCTAATACGTTATAACGTTATACCATATAACGTAATACGTTATAACGTTATACCATATAATTTAATACGTTATAACGTTATACCATATAACGTAATACGTTATATCGTTATACCATATAGCGTAATACGTTATAACGTTATACCATATAACGTAATACGTTATAAGGTTATACCATATAACGTAATACGTTATAACGTTATACCATATAATTTAATACGTTATAACGTTATACCATATAACGTAATACGTTATAACGTTATACCCTATAACGTAATACGTTATAACGTTATACCATATACCGTAATACGTTATAACGTTATCCCATATAACCTAATACGTTATAACGTTATACCATATAACGTAATACGTTATATCGTTATACCATATAACGTAATACGTTATAACGTTATACCATATAACGTAATACGTTATAAGGTTATACCATATAACGTAATACGTTATAACGTTATACCATATAATTTAATACGTTATAACGTTATACCATATAACGTAATACGTTATATCGTTATACCATATAACGTAATACGTTATAACGTTTTACCATATGACGTTATACCATATAACGTAATACGTTATAACGTTATACCATATGACGTTATCCCATACAACGTAATACGTTATAACGTTATACCATATGACGTTATACCATATACCGTAATACGTTATAACGTTATACTATATGACGTTATACCATATAACGTAATACGTTATAACGTTATACCATATAACGTAATACGTTATAACGTTATACCACATAACGTAGTACGTTATAACGTTATACCATTTAGTTTAATACGTTATCACGTTATACCATATAACTTAATACGTTATAACGTTATACCCTATAACGTAATACGTTATATTGTTATACCCTATAACGTAATACGTTATAACATTATACCATATAACGTAATACGTTATATCGTTATACGCTATAACGTTATACGTTATAACGTTATACCCTATAACGTTATACGTTATAACGTTATACCATATGACGTTATACCATATACCGTAATACGATATAACGTTACACCATATGTCGTTATACTACATGACGTAATACTTTATAACGTTATACCATATAACGTCATACGTTATATCGTTATACCATTTAACGTAATACGTTATAACGTTATACCATATGACGTTATACCATATAACGTAATACGTTATAACGTTATACCATATACCGTAATACGTTATAACGTTATACCATATGACGTTATACCATACAACGTAATACGTTATAACGTTATACCATATGACGTTATACCATATACCGTAATACGTTATAACGTTATACTATATAACGTATTACGTTATAACGTTATACCATATGACGTAATACCATATAACGTAATACGTTATAACGTTATACTATATAATGTAATACGCTATATCGTTATACCATATAACGTAATACGTTATAACGTTATACCATATAACGTAATACGTTATAACGTTATACCACATAACGTAGTACGTTATAACGTTATACCATATAATTTAATACGTTATAACGTTATACCATATAACGTAATACGTTATAACGTTATACCCTATAACGTAATACGTTATAACGTTATACCATATACCGTAATACGTTATAACGTTATCCCATATAACCTAATACGTTATAACGTTATACCATATAACGTAATACGTTATAACGTTATACCACATAACGTAGTACGTTATAACGTTATACCATATAATTTAATACGTTATAACGTTATACCATATAACGTAATACGTTATAACGTTATACCCTATAACGTAATACGTTATAACGTTATACCATATACCGTAATACGTTATAACGTTATCCCATATAACCTAATACGTTATAACGTTATACCATATAACGTAATACGTTATATCGTTATACCATATAACGTAATACGTTATAACGTTATACCATATAACGTAATACGTTATAAGGTTATACCATATAACGTAATACGTTATAACGTTATACCATATAATTTAATACGTTATAACGTTATACCATATAACGTAATACGTTATATCGTTATACCATATAACGTAATACGTTATAACGTTTTACCATATGACGTTATACCATATAACGTAATACGTTATAACGTTATACCATATGACGTTATCCCATACAACGTAATACGTTATAACGTTATACCATATGACGTTATACCATATACCGTAATACGTTATAACGTTATACTATATGACGTTATACCATATAACGTAATACGTTATAACGTTATACCATATAACGTAATACGTTATAACGTTATACCACATAACGTAGTACGTTATAACGTTATACCATATAATTTAATACGTTATCACGTTATACCATATAACTTAATACGTTATAACGTTATACCCTATAACGTAATACGTTATATTGTTATACCCTATAACGTAATACGTTATAACATTATACCATATAACGTAATACGTTATATCGTTATACCCTATAACGTTATACGTTATAACGTTATACCCTATAACGTTATACGTTATAACGTTATACCATATGACGTTATACCATATACCGTAATACGATATAACGTTACACCATATGTCGTTATACTACATGACGTAATACTTTATAACGTTATACCATATAACGTCATACGTTATATCGTTATACCATTTAACGTAATACGTTATAACGTTATACCATATGACGTTATACCATATAACGTAATACGTTATAACGTTATACCATATACCGTAATACGTTATAACGTTATACCATATGACGTTATACCATACAACGTAATACGTTATAACGTTATACCATATGACGTTATACCATATACCGTAATACGTTATAACGTTATACTATATAACGTATTACGTTATAACGTTATACCATATGACGTAATACCATATAACGTAATACGTTATAACGTTATACTATATAATGTAATACGCTATATCGTTATACCATATAACGTAATACGTTATAACGTTATACCATATAACGTAATACGTTATAACGTTATACCACATAACGTAGTACGTTATAACGTTATACCATATAATTTAATACGTTATAACGTTATACCATATAACGTAATACGTTATAACGTTATACCCTATAACGTAATACGTTATAACGTTATACCATATACCGTAATACGTTATAACGTTATCCCATATAACCTAATACGTTATAACGTTATACCATATAACGTAATACGTTATAACGTTATACCATATAATTTAATACGTTATAACGTTATACCATATAACGTAATACGTTATATCGTTATACCATATAGCGTAATACGTTATAACGTTATACCATATAACGTAATACGTTATAAGGTTATACCATATAACGTAATACGTTATAACGTTATACCATATAATTTAATACGTTATAACGTTATACCATATAACGTAATACGTTATAACGTTATACCCTATAACGTAATACGTTATAACGTTATACCATATACCGTAATACGTTATAACGTTATCCCATATAACCTAATACGTTATAACGTTATACCATATAACGTAATACGTTATATCGTTATACCATATAACGTAATACGTTATAACGTTATACCATATGACGTTATACCATATAACGTAATACGTTATAACGTTATACCATATGACGTTATCCCATACAACGTAATACGTTATAACGTTATACCATATAACGTAATACGTTATAACGTTATACCCTATAACGAAATACGTTATATTGTTATACCCTATAACGTAATACGTTATAACATTATACCATATAACGTAATACGTTATATCGTTATACCCTATAACGTTATACGTTATAACGTTATACCATATACCGAAATACGTTATAACGTTATACCATATGACGTAATACCATATAACGTAATACGTTATAACGTTATACCATATAATGTAACACGTTATATCGTTATACCATATAACGTAATACGTTATAACGTTATACCATATAACGTAATACGTTATAACGTTATACCACATAACGTAGTACGTTATAACGTTATACCATATAATTTAATACGTTATAACGTTATACCATAGAACGTAATACGTTATAACGTTATACCCTATAACGTAATACGTTATAACGTTATACCATATACCGTAATACATTATAACGTTATGCCAGATAACGTAATACGTTATGACGTCGTCCCATATAACGTAATACCTTATAACGTCATAAGATATAACGTAATACGTTCTAACGTTATACCATATACCGTAATACGTTATAACGTCATACCATATAACGTAATACGTTATAACGTCATAAGATATAACGTATTACGTTATAACGTTATACCATATACCGTAATACGTTATAACGTTATACCACATAACGTAGTACGTTATAACGTTATACCATATAATTTAATACGTTATAACGTTATACCATATAACGTAATACGTTATAACGTTATACCCTATAACGTAATACGTTATAACGTTATACCATATACCGTAATACGTTATAACGTTATCCCATATAACCTAATACGTTATAACGTTATACCATATAACGTAATACGTTATATCGTTATACCATATAACGTAATACGTTATAACGTTATACCATATAACGTAATACGTTATAACGTTATACCACATAACGTAGTACGTTATAACGTTATACCATATAATTTAATACGTTATACCATATAACGTAATACGTTATAACGTTATACCATATGACGTTATCCCATACAACGTAATACGTTATAACGTTATACCATATGACATTATACCATATGACTTTATACCATATATCGTAATACGTTATAACGTTATACCATATGACATTATACCATATAATCTAATACGTTATAACGTTATACCATATAACGTGATACGTTATAACGTTATACCATATAACGTACTACGTTATAACGTTATACCATATGACGTTATACCATATGACGTAATACGTTATAACGTTATACCATATAATCTAATACGTTATAACGTTATAAAATATAACGTGATACGTTATAACGTTATACCATATAACGTACTACGTTATAACGTTATACCATGTGACATTATACCATATGACTTTATACCATATATCGTAATACGTTATAACGTTATACCATATGACATTATACCATATAATCTAATACGTTATAACGTTATACCATATAACGTGATACGTTATAACGTTATACCATATAACGTACTACGTTATAACGTTATACCATATGACGTTATACCATATAACGTAATACGTCATAACGTTATACCATATATCCCAATACGTTATAACGTTATATCATATAACGTAGTACGTTATAACGTTATACCATAGAACGTAATACGTTATAACGTTATACCATGTGACGTTATACCATATGACGTTATACCATATAACGTAATACGTCATAACGTTATACCATATAACGTGATACGTTATAACGTTATACCATATAACGTGATACGTTATAACGTTATACCATATATCCCAATACCTTATAACGTTATATCATATAACGTAGTACGTTATAACGTTATACCATATAACGTTATACCATACAACGTAATACGTTATAACGTTACACCATATGACGTTATACCATATACCGTAATACGTTATAACGTTATACTCTATGACGTTATACCATATAACGTAATACGTTATATCGTTATACCATATAACGTAATACGTTATAACGTTATACCACATAACGTAGTACGTTATAACGTTATACCATATAATTTAGTACGTTATAACGTTATACCATATAACGTAATACGTTATAACGTTATACCCTATAACGTAATACGTTATATTGTTATACCCTATAACGTAATACGTTATAACATTATACCATATAACGTAATACGTTATATCGTTATACCCTATAACGTTATACGTTATAACGGTATACCATATACCGAAATACGTTATAACGTTATACCATATGACGTAATACCATATAACGTAATACGTTATAACGTTATACCATATAACGTAATACGTTATAACGTTATACCACATAACGTAGTACGTTATAACGTTATACCGTATAATTTAATACGTTATAACGTTATACCATATAACGTAATACGTTATAACGTTATACCCTATAACGTAATACGTTATAACGTTATACCATATACCGTAATACATTATAACGTTATGCCATATAACGTAATACGTTATGACGTCGTCCCATATAACGTAATACGTTATAACGTCATAAGATATAACGTAATACGTTCTAACGTTATACCATATAACGTAATACGTTATATCGTCGTCCCATATAACGTAATACGATATAACGTTATACAATATAACGTAACACGTTATAACGTCGTACAATATAACTTAATACGTTATAACGTCATACCATATACCGTAATACGTTATAACGTCATAAGATATAACGTATTACGTTATAACGTTACTCCATATAACGTAATACGTTATAACGTTATGCCATATAACGTAATACGTTATAACGTCGTCCCATATAACGTAATACGTTATATCGTCGTCCCATATAACGTAATACGTTATAACGTTATACCATATAACGTAATACGTTATAACGTCGTACAATGTAACTTAATACGTTATAACGTCATACCATATAACCTAATACGTTATAACGTCATAAGATATAACGTATTACGTTATAACGTTATATCATATAACGTAATACGTTATAACGTTATGCCATATAACGTAATACGTTATAGCGTCGTCCCATATAACGTAATACGTTATATCGTCGTCCCATATAACGTAATACGTTATAACGTTATACCATACAACGTAATACGTTATAACGTTATACCATATGACGTTATCCCATACAACGTAATACGTTATAACGTTATACCATATGACGTTATACCATATACCGTAATACGTTATAACGTTATACTATATGACGTTATACCATATAACGTAATACGTTATAGCGTTATACCATATATCCCAATACGTTATAACGTTATATCATATAACGTACTACGTTATAACGTTATACCATGTGACGTTATACCATATAACGTAATACGTTATAACGTTATACCATATAATGTAATACGTTATATCGTTATACCATATACCGTAATACGTTATAACGTTATACCATATGACGTTATACCATATAACGTAATACGTCATAACGTTATACCATATAATCTAATACGTTATAACGTTATACCACATAACGTGATACGTTATAACGTTATACCATATGACGTTATCCCATACAACGTAATACGTTATAACGTTATACCATATGACGTTATACCATATACCGTAATACGTTATAACGTTATACTATATGACGTTATACCATATAACGTAATACGTTATAACGTCGTCCCATATAACGTAATACGTTATATCGTCGTCCCATAGAACGTAATACGTTATAACGTTATACCATATACCGTAATACGTTATAACGTTATACTATATGACGTTATACCATATAACGTAATACGCTATAACGTTATACCATATATCCCAATACCTTATAACGTTATATCATATAACGTAGTACGTTATAACGTTATACCATATAACGTATTACGTTATAACGTTATACCATCTGACGTTATACCATATAACGTAATACGGTATATCGTTATACCCTATAACGTAATACGTTATAACGTTATACCATATGACGTTATATCATATAACGTAATATGTTATATCGTTGTACCATATAATCTAATACGTTATAACGTTATACCATATAACGTGATACGTTATAACGTTATACCATGTGACGTTATACCATATGACGTTATACCATATAACGTAATACGTCATAACGTTATACCCTATAACGTAATACGTTATAACGTTATACCATATAACGTAATACGTTATAACGTCGTCCCATATAACGTAATACGTTATATCGTCGTCCCATATAACGTAATACGTTATAACGTTATACCATATAACGTAATACGTTATAACGTCGTACAATATAACTTAATACGTTATAACGTCATACCATATAACGTAATACGTTTTAACGTCATAAGATATAACGTATTACGTTATAACGTTATGCCATATAACGTAATACGTTATAACGTTATGCCATATAACGTAATACGTTATAACGTCGTCCCATATAACGTAATACGTTATATCGTCGTCCCATATAACGTAATACGTTATAACGTTATATCATATAACGTACGACGTTATAACGTTATACCATGTGACGTTATACCATATAACGTAATACGTTATAACGTTATACCATATAATGTAATACGTTATATCGTTATACCATATACCGTAATACGTTATAACGTTATACCATATGACGTTATACCATATGACGTTATACCATATAACGTAATACGTCATAACGTTATACCATATAATCTAATACGTTATAACGTTATACCATATAACGTAATACGTTATAGCGTCGTCCCATATAACGTAATACGTTATATCGTCGTCCCATATAACGTAATACGTTATAACGTTATACCATATAACGTAATACGTTATAACGTTATAACATATGACGTTATCCCATACAACGTAATACGTTATAACGTTATACGATATGACGTTATACCATATACCGTAATACGTTATAACGTTATATCATATAACGTACGACGTTATAACGTTATACCATGTGACGTTATACCATATAACGTAATACGTTATAACGTTATACCATATAATGTAATACGTTATATCGTTATACCATATACCGTAATACGTTATAACGTTATACCATATGACGTTATACCATATGACGTTATACCATATAACGTAATACGTCATAACGTTATACCATATAATCTAATACGTTATAACGTTATACCATATAACGTGATACGTTATAACGTTATACCATGTGACGTTATACCATATGACGTTATACCATATAACGGGATATGTCATAACGTTATACCATATAATCTAATACGTTATAACGTTATACCATATAACGTACTACGTTATAACGTTATACCATATGACGTTATACCATATGACGTTATACCATATAACGTAATACGTCATAACGTTATACCATATAATCTAATACGTTATAACGTTATACCATATAACGTGGTACGTTATAACGTTATACCATATAACGTAATACGTTATAACGTTATACCATATAATGTAGTACGTTATATCGTTATACCATATAACGTAATTCGTTATAACGTTATACCATATAACGTAATACGTTATAACGTTATACCCTATAACGTAATACGTTATAACGTTATACCATATAACGTAATACGTTATGTCGTCGTCCCATATAACGTAATACGATATAACGTTATACAATATAACGTAATACGTTATAACGTCGTACAATATAACTTAATACGTTATAACGTCATACCATATAACGTAATACGTTATAACGTCATAAGATATAACGTATTACGTTATAACGTTATGCCATATAACGTAATACGTTATAACGTTATGCCATATAACGTAATACGTTATAACGTCGTCCCATATAACGTAATACGTTATATCGTCGTCCCATATAACGTAATACGTTATAACGTTATACCATATAACGTAATACGTTATAACGTCGTACAATATAACTTAATACGTTATAACGTCATACCATATAACGTATTACGTTATAACGTTATAACATATAACGTAATACGTTATAACGTTATGCCATATAACGTAATACGTTATAGCGTCGTCCCATATAACGTAATACGTTATATCGTCGTCCCATATAACGTAATACGTTATAACGTTATACCATATAACGTAATACGTTATAACGTTATACCATATGACGTTATCCCATACAACGTAATACGTTATAACGTTATACCATATGACGTTATACCATATACCGTAATACGTTATAACGTTATATCATATAACGTACGACGTTATAACGTTATACCATGTGACGTTATACCATATAACGTAATACGTTATAACGTTATACCATATAATGTAATACGTTATATCGTTATACCATATACCGTAATACGTTATAACGTTATACCATATGACGTTATACCATATGACGTTATACCATATAACGTAATACGTCATAACGTTATACCATATAATCTAATACGTTATAACGTTATACCATATAACGTGATACGTTATAACGTTATACCATGTGACGTTATACCATATGACGTTATACCATATAACGGGATACGTCATAACGTTATACCATATAATCTAATACGTTATAACGTTATACCATATAACGTACTACGTTATAACGTTATACCATATGACGTTATACCATATGACGTTATACCATATAACGTAATACGTCATAACGTTATACCATATAATCTAATACGTTATAACGTTATACCATATAACGTGGTACGTTATAACGTTATACCATATAACGTAATACGTTATAACGTTATACCATATGACGTTATACCATATAACGTAATACGTTATAACGTTATACCATATGACGTTATCCCATACAACGTAATACGTTATAACGTTATACCATATGACGTTATACCATATACCGTAATGCGTTATAACGTTATACTTTATGACGTTATACCATATAACGTAATACGTTATAACGTTATACCATATAATGTAGTACGTTATATCGTTATACCATATAACGTAATTCGTTATAACGTTATACCATATAACGTAATACGTTATAACGTTATACCCTATAACGTAATACGTTATAACGTTATACCATATAACGTAATACGTTATGTCGTCGTCCCATATAACGTAATACGATATAACGTTATACAATATAACGTAATACGTTATAACGTCGTACAATATAACTTAATACGTTATAACGTCATACCATATAACGTAATACGTTATAACGTCATAAGATATAACGTATTACGTTATAACGTTATGCCATATAACGTAATACGTTATAACGTTATGCCATATAACGTAATATGTTATAACGTCGTCCCATATAACGTAATACGTTATATCGTCGTCCCATATAACGTAATACGTTATAACGTTATACCATATAACGTAATACGTTATAACGTCGTACAATATAACTTAATACGTTATAACGTCATACCATATAACGTATTACGTTATAACGTTATAACATATAACGTAATACGTTATAACGTTATGCCATATAACGTAATACGTTATAGCGTCGTCCCATATAACGTAATACGTTATATCGTCGTCCCATATAACGTAATACGTTATAACGTTATACCATATAACGTAATACGTTATAACGTTATACCATATGACGTTATACCATATACCGTAATACGTTATAACGTTATATCATATAACGTACGACGTTATAACGTTATACCATGTGACGTTATACCATATAACGTAATACGTTATAACGTTATACCATATAATGTAATACGTTATATCGTTATACCATATACCGTAATACGTTATAACGTTATACCATATGACGTTATACCATATAACGTAATACGTCATAACGTTATACCATATAATCTAATACGTTATAACGTTATACCATATAACGTGATACGTTATAACGTTATACCATGTGACGTTATACCATATGACGTTATACCATATAACGTAATACGTCATAATGTTATACCATATAATCTAATACGTTATAACGTTATACCATATAACGTGATACGTTATAACGTTATACCATATAACGTACAACGTTATAACGTTATACCATATGACGTTATACCACATGACGTTATACCATATGACGTTATACCATATAACGTAATACGTCATAACGTTATACCATATAATCTAATACGTTATAACGTTATACCATATAACGTGGTACGTTATAACGTTATACCATATAACGTACTACGTTATAACGTTATACCATGTGACGTTATACCATATGACGTTATACCATATAACGTAATACGTCATAACGTTATACCATATAATCTAATACGTTATAACGTTATAAAATATAACGTGATACGTTATAACGTTATACCATATAACGTACTACGTTATAACGTTATACCATGTGACGATATACCATATGACGTTATACCATATAACGTAATACGTCATAACGTTATGCCATATAATCTAATACGTTATAACGTTATACCATATAACGTGATACGTTATAACGTTATACCATGTGACGTTATACCATATGACGTTATACCATATAACGTAATACGTCATAATGTTATACCATATAATCTAATACGTTATAACGTTATACCATATAACGTGGTACGTTATAACGTTATACCATATAACGTACTACGTTATAACGTCATACCATGTGACGTTATACCATATGACGTTATACCATATAACGTAATACGTCATAACGTTATACCATATAATCTAATACGTTATAACGTTATACCATATAACGTGATACGTTATAACGTTATACCATGTGACGTTATACCATATAACGTAATACGTTATAACGTTATACCATATAATGTAATACGTTATATCGTTATACCATATACCGTAATACGTTATAACGCTATACCATATGACGTTATACCATATGACGTTATACCATATAACGTAATACGTCATAACGTTATACCATATAATCTAATACGTTATAACGTTATACCATATAACGTAATACGTTATAGCGTCGTCCCATATAACGTAATACGTTATATCGTCGTCCCATATAACGCAATACGTTATAACGTTATACCATATAACGTAATACGTTATAACGTTATACCATATGACGTTATACCATATACCGTAATACGTTATAACGTTATATCATATAACGTACGACGTTATAACGTTATACCATGTGACGTTATACCATATAACGTAATACGTTATAACGTTATACCATATAATGTAATACGTTATATCGTTATACCATATACCGTAATACGTTATAACGTTATACCATATGACGTTATACCATATGACGTTATACCATATAACGTAATACGTCATAACGTTATACCATATAATGTAATACGTTATAACGTTATACCATATAACGTGATACGTTATAACGTTATACCATGTGACGTTATACCATATGACGTTATACCATATAACGGGATACGTCATAACGTTATACCATATAATCTATTACGTTATAACGTTATACCATATAACGTACTACGTTATAACGTTATACCATATGACGTTATACCATATGACGTTATACCATATGACGTTATACCATATAACGTAATACGTCATAACGTTATACCATATAATCTAATACGTTATAACGTTATACCATATAACGTGGTACGTTATAACGTTATACCATATAACGTAATACGTTATAACGTTATACCATATGACGTTATACCATATAACGTAATACGATATAACGTTATACCATATGACGTTATCCCACACAACGTAATACGTTATAACGTTATACCATATGACGTTATACCATATACCGTAATGCGTTACAACGTTATACTTTATGACGTTATACCATATAACGTAATACGTTATAACGTTATACCATATAATGTAGTACGTTATATCGTTATACCATATAACGTAATTCGTTATAACGTTATACCATATAACGTAATACGTTATAACGTTATACCCTATAACGTAATACGTTATAACGTTATACCATATAACGTAATACGTTATGTCGTCGTCCCATATAACGTAATACGATATAACGTTATACAATATAACGTAATACGTTATAACGTCGTACAATATAACTTAATACGTTATAACGTCATAAGATATAACGTATTACGTTATAACGTTATGCCATATAACGTAATACGTTATAACGTCGTCCCATATAACGTAATACGTTATATCGTCGTCACATATAACGTAATACGTTATAACGTTATACCATATAACGTAATACGTTATAACGTCGTACAATATAACTTAATACGTTATAACGTCATACCATATAACGTATTACGTTATAACGTTATAACATATAACGTAATACGTTATAACGTTATGCCATATAACGTAATACGTTATAGCGTCGTCCCATATAACGTAATACGTTATAACGTTATACCATATGACGTTATACCATATGACGTTATACCATATAACGTAATACGTCATAACGTTATACCATATAATCTAATACGTTATAACGTTATGCCATATAACGTAATACGTTATAACGTCGTCCCATATAACGTAATACGTTATATCGTCGTCCCATATAACGTAATACGTTATAACGCTATACCATATAACGTAATACGTTATAACGTCGTACAATATAACTTAATACGTTATAACGTCATACCATATAACGTAATACGTTATAACGTTATACCATATGACGTTATCCCATACAACGTAATACGTTATAACGTTATACCATATGACGTTATACCATATACCGTAATACGTTATAACGTTATATCATATAACGTACGACGTTATAACGTTATACCATGTGACGTTATACCATATAACGTAATACGTTATAACGTTATACCATATAATGTAATACGTTATATCGTTATACCATATACCGTAATACGTTATAACGCTATACCATATGACGTTATACCATATGACGTTATACCATATAACGTAATACGTCATAACGTTATACCATATAATCTAATACGTTATAACGTTATACCATATAACGTAATACGTTATAGCGTCGTCCCATATAACGTAATACGTTATATCGTCGTCCCATATAACGTAATACGTTATAACGTTATACCATATAACGTAATACGTTATAACGTTATACCATATGACGTTATCCCATACAACGTAATACGTTATAACGTTATACCATATGACGTTATACCATATACCGTAATACGTTATAACGTTATATCATATAACGTACGACGTTATAACGTTATACCATGTGACGTTATACCATATAACGTAATACGTTGTAACGTTATACCATATAATGTAATACGTTATATCGTTATACCATATACCGTAATACGTTATAACGTTATACCATATGACGTTATACCATATGACGTTATACCATATAACGTAATACGTCATAACGTTATACCATATAATCTAATACGTTATAACGTTATACCATATAACGTGATACGTTATAACGTTATACCATGTGACGTTATACCATATGACGTTATACCATATAACGGGATACGTCATAACGTTATACCATATAATCTAATACGTTATAACGTTATACCATATAACGTACTACGTTATAACGTTATACCATATGACGTTATACCATATGACGTTATACCATATGACGTTATACCATATAACGTAATACGTCATAACGTTATACCATATAATCTAATACGTTATAACGTTATACCATATAACGTGGTACGTTATAACGTTATACCATATAACGTAATACGTTATAACGTTATACCATATGACGTTATACCATATAAAGTAATACGTTATAACGTTATACCATATGACGTTATCCCATACAACGTAATACGTTATAACGTTATACCATATGACGTTATACCATATGACGTTATACCATATAACGTAATACGTCATAACGTTATACCATATAATCTAATACGTTATAACGTCATACCATATAACGTGATACGTTATAACGTTATACCATGTGACGTTATACCATATGACGTTATACCATATAACGGGATACGTCATAACGTTATACCATATAATCTATTACGTTATAACGTTATACCATATAACGTACTACGTTATAACGTTATACCATATGACGTTATACCATATGACGTTATACCATATAACGTAATACGTCATAACGTTATACCATATAATCTAATACGTTATAACGTTATACCATATAACGTGGTACGTTATAACGTTATACCATATAACGTAATACGTTATAACGTTATACCATATGACGTTATACCATATAACGTAATACGTTATAACGTTATACCATATGACGTTATCCCATACAACGTAATACGTTATAACGTTATACCATATGACGTTATACCATATACCGTAATACGTTATAACGTTATACTATATGACGTTATACCATATAACGTAATACGTTATAACGTTATACCATATAACGTAATACGTATATAACGTTATACCACATAACGTAGTACGTTATAACGTTATACCATATAATTTAATACGTTATAACGTTATACCATATAACGTAATACGTTATAACGTTATACCCTATAACGAAATACGTTATATTGTTATACCCTATAACGTAATACGTTATAACATTATACCATATAACGTAATACGTTATATCGTTATACCCTATAACGTTATACGTTATAACGTTATACCATATACCGAAATACGTTATAACGTTATACCATATGACGTAATACCATATAACGTAATACGTTATAACGTTATACCATATAATGTAACACGTTATATCGTTATACCATATAACGTAATACGTTATAACGTTATACCATATAACGTAATACGTTATAACGTTATACCACATAACGTAGTACGTTATAACGTTATACCATATAATTTAATACGTTATAACGTTATACCATAGAACGTAATACGTTATAACGTTATACCCTATAACGTAATACGTTATAACGTTATACCATATACCGTAATACATTATAACGTTATGCCAGATAACGTAATACGTTATGACGTCGTCCCATATAACGTAATACCTTATAACGTCATAAGATATAACGTAATACGTTCTAACGTTATACCATATACCGTAATACGTTATAACGTCATACCATATAACGTAATACGTTATAACGTCATAAGATATAACGTATTAAGTTATAACGTTATACCATATACCGTAATACGTTATAACGTTATACCACATAACGTAGTACGTTATAACGTTATACCATATAATTTAATACGTTATAACGTTATACCATATAACGTAATACGTTATAACGTTATACCCTATAACGTAATACGTTATAACGTTATACCATATACCGTAATACGTTATAACGTTATCCCATATAACCTAATACGTTATAACGTTATACCATATAACGTAATACGTTATATCGTTATACCATATAACGTAATACGTTATAACGTTATACCATATAACGTAATACGTTATAACGTTATACCACATAACGTAGTACGTTATAACGTTATACCATATAATTTAATACGTTATACCATATAACGTAATACGTTATAACGTTATACCATATGACGTTATCCCATACAACGTAATACGTTATAACGTTATACCATATGACATTATACCATATGACTTTATACCATATATCGTAATACGTTATAACGTTATACCATATGACATTATACCATATAATCTAATACGTTATAACGTTATACCATATAACGTGATACGTTATAACGTTATACCATATAACGTACTACGTTATAACGTTATACCATATGACGTTATACCATATGACGTAATACGTTATAACGTTATACCATATAATCTAATACGTTATAACGTTATAAAATATAACGTGATACGTTATAACGTTATACCATATAACGTACTACGTTATAACGTTATACCATGTGACATTATACCATATGACTTTATACCATATATCGTAATACGTTATAACGTTATACCATATGACATTATACCATATAATCTAATACGTTATAACGTTATACCATATAACGTGATACGTTATAACGTTATACCATATAACGTACTACGTTATAACGTTATACCATATGACGTTATACCATATAACGTAATACGTCATAACGTTATACCATATATCCCAATACGTTATAACGTTATATCATATAACGTAGTACGTTATAACGTTATACCATAGAACGTAATACGTTATAACGTTATACCATGTGACGTTATACCATATGACGTTATACCATATAACGTAATACGTCATAACGTTATACCATATAACGTGATACGTTATAACGTTATACCATATAACGTGATACGTTATAACGTTATACCATATATCCCAATACCTTATAACGTTATATCATATAACGTAGTACGTTATAACGTTATACCATATAACGTTATACCATACAACGTAATACGTTATAACGTTACACCATATGACGTTATACCATATACCGTAATACGTTATAACGTTATACTCTATGACGTTATACCATATAACGTAATACGTTATATCGTTATACCATATAACGTAATACGTTATAACGTTATACCACATAACGTAGTACGTTATAACGTTATACCATATAATTTAGTACGTTATAACGTTATACCATATAACGTAATACGTTATAACGTTATACCCTATAACGTAATACGTTATATTGTTATACCCTATAACGTAATACGTTATAACATTATACCATATAACGTAATACGTTATATCGTTATACCCTATAACGTTATACGTTATAACGGTATACCATATACCGAAATACGTTATAACGTTATACCATATGACGTAATACCATATAACGTAATACGTTATAACGTTATACCATATAACGTAATACGTTATAACGTTATACCACATAACGTAGTACGTTATAACGTTATACCGTATAATTTAATACGTTATAACGTTATACCATATAACGTAATACGTTATAACGTTATACCCTATAACGTAATACGTTATAACGTTATACCATATACCGTAATACATTATAACGTTATGCCATATAACGTAATACGTTATGACGTCGTCCCATATAACGTAATACGTTATAACGTCATAAGATATAACGTAATACGTTCTAACGTTATACCATATAACGTAATACGTTATATCGTCGTCCCATATAACGTAATACGATATAACGTTATACAATATAACGTAACACGTTATAACGTCGTACAATATAACTTAATACGTTATAACGTCATACCATATACCGTAATACGTTATAACGTCATAAGATATAACGTATTACGTTATAACGTTACTCCATATAACGTAATACGTTATAACGTTATGCCATATAACGTAATACGTTATAACGTCGTCCCATATAACGTAATACGTTATATCGTCGTCCCATATAACGTAATACGTTATAACGTTATACCATATAACGTAATACGTTATAACGTCGTACAATGTAACTTAATACGTTATAACGTCATACCATATAACCTAATACGTTATAACGTCATAAGATATAACGTATTACGTTATAACGTTATATCATATAACGTAATACGTTATAACGTTATGCCATATAACGTAATACGTTATAGCGTCGTCCCATATAACGTAATACGTTATATCGTCGTCCCATATAACGTAATACGTTATAACGTTATACCATACAACGTAATACGTTATAACGTTATACCATATGACGTTATCCCATACAACGTAATACGTTATAACGTTATACCATATGACGTTATACCATATACCGTAATACGTTATAACGTTATACTATATGACGTTATACCATATAACGTAATACGTTATAGCGTTATACCATATATCCCAATACGTTATAACGTTATATCATATAACGTACTACGTTATAACGTTATACCATGTGACGTTATACCATATAACGTAATACGTTATAACGTTATACCATATAATGTAATACGTTATATCGTTATACCATATACCGTAATACGTTATAACGTTATACCATATGACGTTATACCATATAACGTAATACGTCATAACGTTATACCATATAATCTAATACGTTATAACGTTATACCACATAACGTGATACGTTATAACGTTATACCATATGACGTTATCCCATACAACGTAATACGTTATAACGTTATACCATATGACGTTATACCATATACCGTAATACGTTATAACGTTATACTATATGACGTTATACCATATAACGTAATACGTTATAACGTCGTCCCATATAACGTAATACGTTATATCGTCGTCCCATAGAACGTAATACGTTATAACGTTATACCATATACCGTAATACGTTATAACGTTATACTATATGACGTTATACCATATAACGTAATACGCTATAACGTTATACCATATATCCCAATACCTTATAACGTTATATCATATAACGTAGTACGTTATAACGTTATACCATATAACGTATTACGTTATAACGTTATACCATCTGACGTTATACCATATAACGTAATACGGTATATCGTTATACCCTATAACGTAATACGTTATAACGTTATACCATATGACGTTATATCATATAACGTAATATGTTATATCGTTGTACCATATAATCTAATACGTTATAACGTTATACCATATAACGTGATACGTTATAACGTTATACCATGTGACGTTATACCATATGACGTTATACCATATAACGTAATACGTCATAACGTTATACCCTATAACGTAATACGTTATAACGTTATACCATATAACGTAATACGTTATAACGTCGTCCCATATAACGTAATACGTTATATCGTCGTCCCATATAACGTAATACGTTATAACGTTATACCATATACCGTAATAAGTTATAACGTTGTACCATATAACCTAATACGTTATAACGTTATACCATATAACGTAATACGTTATAACGTTATACCATATGACGTTATACCATATACCGGAATACGATATAACGTTATACCATATGTCGTTATACTACATGACGTAATACTTTATAACGTTATACCATATAACGTCATACGTTATAACGTTATACCATATGACGTTATCCCATACAACGTAATACGTTATAACGTTATACCATATGACGTTATACCATATTCCGTAATACGTTATAACGTTATACTATATGACGTTATACCATATAACGTAATACGTTATAACGTTATTCCATATATCCCAATACCTTATAACGTTATATCATATAACGTAGTACGTTATAACGTTATACCATATAACGTATTACGTTATAACGTTATACCATATGACGTTATACTATATAACGTAATACGTTATATTGTTATACCCTATAACGTAATACGTTATAACATTATACCATATAACGTGATACGTTATATCGTTATACCCTATAACGTTATACGTTATAACGTTATACCATATGACGTTATACCATATACCGTAATACGATATAACGTTATACCATATGTCGTTATACTACATGACGTAATACTTTATAACGTTATACCATATAACGTCATACGTTATATCGTTATACCATTTAACGTAATACGTTATAACGTTATACCCTATAACGTTATACGTTATAACGTTATACCATATGACGTTATACCATATACCGTAATACGATATAACGTTATACCATATGTCGTTATACTACATGACGTAATACTTTATAACGTTATACCATATAACGCCATACGTTATATCGTTATACCATTTAACGTAATACGTTATAACGTTATACCATATGACGTTATACCATATACCGGAATACGATATAACGTTATACCATATGTCGTTATACTACATGACGTAATACTTTATAACGTTATACCATATAACGTCATACGTTATAACGTTATACCATATGACGTTATCCCATACAACGTAATACGTTATAACGTTATACCATATGACGTTATACCATATTCCGTAATACGTTATAACGTTATACTATATGTCGTTATACTACATGACGTAATACTTTATAACGTTATACCATATAACGCCATACGTTATATCGTTATACCATTTAACGTAATACGTTATATCGTTATACCCTATAACGTTATACGTTATAACGTTATACCATATGACGTTATACCATATACCGTAATACGATATAACGTTATACCATATGTCGTTATACTACATGACGTAATACTTTATAACGTTATACCATATAACGCCATACGTTATATCGTTATACCATTTAACGTAATACGTTATAACGTTATACCATATGACATTATACCATATAACGTAATACGTTATAACGTTATACCATATACCGTAATACGTTATAACGTTATACCATATGACGTTATACCATACAATGTAATACGTTATAACGTTATACCATATGACGTTATACCATATACCGTAATACGTTATATCGTTATACTATATGACGTTATACCATATAACGTAATACGTTATAACGTTATACCATATATCCCAATACCTTATAACGTTATATCATATAACGTAGTACGTTATTACGTTATACCATATAACGTATTACGTTATAACGTTATACCATATGACGTAATACCATATAACGTAACACGTTATAACGTTATACCATATAATGTAATACGTTATATCGTTATACCATATAACGTAATACGCTGTAACGTTATACCATATAACGTAATACGTTATAACGTTATACCACATAACGTAGTACGTTATAACGTTATACCATATAATTTAATACGTTATAACGTTATACCATATAACGTAATACGTTATAACGTTATACCCTATAACGTAATACGTTATACCGTTATACCATATACCGTAATACGTTATAACGTTATCCCATATAACTTAATACGTTATAACGTTATACCATATAACGTAATACGTTATATCGTTATACCATATAACGTAATACGTTATAACGTTATACTATATGACGTTATACCATATAACGTAATACGTTATATCGTTATACCATATAATGTAATACGTTATATCGTTATACCATATAACGTAATACGTTATAACGTTATACCATATACCGTAATACGTTATAACGTTATCCCATATAACTTAATACGTTATAACGTTATACCATATAACGTAATACGTTATATCGTTATACCATATAACGTAATACGTTGTAACGTTATACCATATAACGTAATACGTTATAACGTTACACCATATGACGTCATACCATATAACGTAATACGTTATATCGTTATACCATATAACGTAATACGTTATAACGTCATACCATATGACGTTATACTATATAACGTAATACGTGATAACGTTATACCATATACCGTAATACGTTATAACGTCATACCATATGACGTTATACTATATAACGTAATATGTTATAACGTTATACCATATACCGTAATACGTTATAACGTTATACCATATAACCTAATACGTTATAACGTTATACCATATAACGTAATACGTTATAACGTTATACCATATGACGTTATACCATATACCGGAATACGATATAACGTTATACCATATGTCGTTATACTACATGACGTAATACTTTATAACGTTATACCATATAACGTCATACGTTATAACGTTATACCATATGACGGTATCCCAAACAACGTAATACGTTTTAACGTTATACCATATGACGTTATACCACATACCGTAATACGTTATAACGTTATACTATATGACGTTATACCATATAACGTAATACGTTATAACGTTATACCATATATCCCAATACCTTATAACGTTATATCATATAACGTAGTACGTTATAACGTTATACCATATAACGTATTACGTTATAAGGTTATACCATATGACGTTATACTATATAACGTAATACGTTATATCGTTATACCATATAACGTAATACGTTATAAGGTCATACCATATGACGTTATACTATATAACGTAATACGTTATAACGTTATACCATATACCGTAATACGTTATAACGTTGTACCATATGACGTTATCCCATACAACGTAATACGTTATAACGTTATACCATATGACGTTATACCATATTCCGTAATACGTTATAACGTTATACCATATACCGTAATACGTTATAACGTTGTACCATATAACCTAATACGTTATAACGTTATACCATATAACGTAATACGTTATAACGTTATACCATATGACGTTATACCATATACCGGAATACGATATAACGTTATACCATATGTCGTTATACTACATGACGTAATACTTTATAACGTTATACCATATAACGTCATACGTTATAACGTTATACCATATGACGTTATCCCATACAACGTAATACGGTATAACGTTATACCATATGACGTTATACCATATAACGTAATACGTCATAACGTTATACCATATAACGTGATACGTTATAACGTTATACCATATAACTTGATACGTTATAACGTTATACCATATAACGTACTACGTTATAACGTTATACCCTGTGACGTTATACCATATGACTTTATACCATATATCGTAATACGTCATAACTGTATACCATATATCCCAATACGTTATAACGTTATATCATATAACGTATTACGTTATAACGTTATACCATAGAACGTAATACGTTATATCGTTATACCCTATAACGTAATACGTTAATGCGTTATACCATATACCGTAATACGTTATAACGTTATACCATATGACGCAATACCATATAACGTAATACGTTATAAGGTTATACCATATAATGTAATACGTTATAACGTTATACCATAAAACGTGATACGTTATAGCGTTATACCATATAACGTACTACGTTATAACGTTATACCATGTGACATTATACCATATGACTTTATACCATATATCGTAATACGTTATAACGTTATACCATATGACATTATACCACATAACGTAATACGTTATATCGTTATACCATATTACGTAATACGTTATAACGTTACACCATATGACGTCATACCATATAACGTAATACGTTATATCGTTATACCATATAACGTAATACGTTATAACGTCATACCATATGGCGTTATACTATATAACGTAATACGTTATAACGTTATACCATATACCGTAATACGTTATAACGTTATACCATATAACCTAATACGTTATGACGTTATACCATATAACGTAATACGTTATAACGTTATACCATATGACGTTATACCATATACCGGAATACGATATAACGTTATACCATATGTCGTTATACTACATGACGTAATACTTTATAACGTTATACCATATAACGTCATACGTTATAACGTTATACCATATGACGGTATCCCAAACAACGTAATACGTTATAACGTTATACCATATGACGTTATACCACATACCGTAATACGTTATAACGTTATACTATATGACGTTATACCATATAACGTAATACGTTATAACGTTATACCATATATCCCAATACCTTATAACGTTATACCATATACCGTAATACGTTATAACGTTGTACCATATAACCTAATACGTTATAACGTTATACCATATAACGTAATACGTTATAACGTTATACCATATGACGTTATACCATATACCGGAATACGATATAACGTTATACCATATGTCGTTATACTACATGACGTAATACTTTATAACGTTATACCATATAACGTCATACGTTATAACGTTATACCATATGACGTTATCCCATACAACGTAATACGTTGTAACGTTATACCATATGACGTTATACCATATTCCGTAATACGTTATAACGTTATACTATATGTCGTTATACTACATGACGTAATACTTTATAACGTTATACCATATAACGCCATACGTTATATCGTTATACCATTTAACGTAATACGTTATATCGTTATACCCTATAACGTTATACGTTATAACGTTATACCATATGACGTTATACCATATACCGTAATACGATATAACGTTATACCATATGTCGTTATACTACATGACGTAATACTTTATAACGTTATACCATATAACGCCATACGTTATATCGTTATACCATTTAACGTAATACGTTATAACGTTATACCATATGACATTATACCATATAACGTAATACGTTATAACGTTATACCATATACCGTAATACGTTATAACGTTATACCATATGACGTTATACCATACAATGTAATACGTTATAACGTTATACCATATGACGTTATACCATATACCGTAATACGTTATATCGTTATACTATATGACGTTATACCATATAACGTAATACGTTATAACGTTATACCATATATCCCAATACCTTATAACGTTATATCATATAACGTAGTACGTTATAACGTTATACCATATAACGTATTACGTTATAACGTTATACCATATGACGTAATACCATATAACGTAATACGTTATAACGTTATACCATATAATGTAATACGTTATATCGTTATACCATATAACGTAATACGCTGTAACGTTATACCATATAACGTAATACGTTATAACGTTATACCACATAACGTAGTACGTTATAACGTTATACCATATAATTTAATACGTTATAACGTTATACCATATAACGTAATACGTTATAACGTTATACCCTATAACGTAATACGTTATAACGTTATACCATATACCGTAA
Source organism: Bombus vancouverensis nearcticus (assembly GCF_051014615.1). Lineage (NCBI taxonomy): Eukaryota > Metazoa > Arthropoda > Insecta > Hymenoptera > Apidae > Bombus > Bombus vancouverensis. The sequence goes on along the minus strand of NC_134915.1, from coordinate 2,435,237 downwards.
TACGTTATAACGTTATCCCATATAACTTAATACGTTATAACGTTATACCATATAACGTAATACGTTATATCGTTATACCATATAACGTAATACGTTATAACGTTATACTATATGACGTTATACCATATAACGTAATACGTTATATCGTTATACCATATAATGTAATACGTTATATCGTTATACCATATAACGTAATACGTTATAACGTTATACCATATACCGTAATACGTTATAACGTTATCCCATATAACTTAATACGTTATAACGTTATACCATATAACGTAATACGTTATATCGTTATACCATATAACGTAATACGTTGTAACGTTATACCATATAACGTAATACGTTATAACGTTACACCATATGACGTCATACCATATAACGTAATACGTTATATCGTTATACCATATAACGTAATACGTTATAACGTCATACCATATGACGTTATACTATATAACGTAATACGTTATAACGTTATACCATATACCGTAATACGTTATAACGTCATACCATATGACGTTATACTATATAACGTAATACGTTATAACGTTATACCATATACCGTAATACGTTATAACGTTATACCATATAACCTAATTCGTTATAACGTTATACCATATAATTTAATACGTTATAACGTTATACCATATGACGTTATACCATATACCGGAATACGATATAACGTTATACCATATGTCGTTATACTACATGACGTAATACTTTATAACGTTATACCATATAACGTCATACGTTATAACGTTATACCATATGACGGTATCCCAAACAACGTAATACGTTATAACGTTATACCATATGACGTTATACCACATACCGTAATACGTTATAACGTTATACTATATGACGTTATACCATATAACGTAATACGTTATAACGTTATACCATATATCCCAATACCTTATAACGTTATATCATATAACGTAGTACGTTATAACGTTATACCATATAACGTATTACGTTATAAGGTTATACCATATGACGTTATACTATATAACGTAATACGTTATATCGTTATACCATATAACGTAATACGTTATAAGGTCATACCATATGACGTTATACTATATAACGTAATACGTTATAACGTTATACCATATACCGTAATACGTTATAACGTTGTACCATATAACCTAATACGTTATAACGTTATACCATATAACGTAATACGTTATAACGTTATACCATATGACGTTATACCATATACCGGAATACGATATAACGTTATACCATATGTCGTTATACTACATGACGTAATACTTTATAACGTTATACCATATAACGTCATACGTTATAACGTTATACCATATGACGTTATCCCATACAACGTAATACGTTATAACGTTATACCATATGACGTTATACCATATTCCGTAATACGTTATAACGTTATACCACATGACGTTATACCACATACCGTAATACGTTATAACGTTATACTATATGACGTTATACCATATAACGTAATACGTTATAACGTTATACCATATATCCCAATACCTTATAATGTTATATCATATAACGTAGTACGTTATAACGTTATACCATATAACGTATTACGTTATAAGGTTATACCATATGACGTTATACTATATAACGTAATACGTTATATAGTTATACCATATAACGTAATACGTTATAAGGTCATACCATATGACGTTATACTATATAACGTAATACGTTATAACGTTATACCATATACCGTAATACGTTATAACGTTGTACCATATAACCTAATACGTTATAACGTTATACCATATAACGTAATACGTTATAACGTTATACCATATGACGTTATACCATATACCGGAATACGATATAACGTTATACCATATGTCGTTATACTACATGACGTAATACTTTATAACGTTATACCATATAACGTCATACGTTATAACGTTATACCATATGACGTTATCCCATACAACGTAATACGTTATAACGTTATACCATATGACGTTATACCATATTCCGTAATACGTTATAACGTTATACTATATGACGTTATACCATATAACGTAATACGTTATAACGTTATTCCATATATCCCAATACCTTATAACGTTATATCATATAACGTAGTACGTTATAACGTTATACCATATAACGTATTACGTTATAACGTTATACCATATGACGTTATACTATATAACGTAATACGTTATATTGTTATACCCTATAACGTAATACGTTATAACATTATACCATATAACGTGATACGTTATATCGTTATACCCTATAACGTTATACGTTATAACGTTATACCATATGACGTTATACCATATACCGTAATACGATACAACGTTATACCATATGTCGTTATACTACATGACGTAATACTTTATAACGTTATACCATATAACGTCATACGTTATATCGTTATACCATTTAACGTAATACGTTATAACGTTATACCCTATAACGTTATACGTTATAACGTTATACCATATGACGTTATACCATATACCGTAATACGATATAACGTTATACCATATGTCGTTATACTACATGACGTAATACTTTATAACGTTATACCATATAACGCCATACGTTATATCGTTATACCATTTAACGTAATACGTTATAACGTTATACCATATGACGTTATACCATATACCGGAATACGATATAACGTTATACCATATGTCGTTATACTACATGACGTAATACTTTATAACGTTATACCATATAACGTCATACGTTATAACGTTATACCATATGACGTTATCCCATACAACGTAATACGTTATAACGTTATACCATATGACGTTATACCATATTCCGTAATACGTTATAACGTTATACTATATGTCGTTATACTACATGACGTAATACTTTATAACGTTATACCATATAACGCCATACGTTATATCGTTATACCATTTAACGTAATACGTTATATCGTTATACCCTATAACGTTATACGTTATAACTTTATACCATATGACGTTATACCATATACCGTAATACGATATAACGTTATACCATATGTCGTTATACTACATGACGTAATACTTCATAACGTTATACCATATAACGTCATACGTTATATCGTTATACCATTTAACGTAATACGTTATAACGTTATACCATATGACATTATACCATATAACGTAATACGTTATAACGTTATACCATATACCGTAATACGTTATAACGTTATACCATATGACGTTATACCATACAATGTAATACGTTATAACGTTATACCATATGACGTTATACCATATACCGTAATACGTTATATCGTTATACTATATGACGTTATACCATATAACGTAATACGTTATAACGTTATACCATATATCCCAATACCTTATAACGTTATATCATATAACGTAGTACGTTATAACGTTATACCATATAACGTATTACGTTATAACGTTATACCATATGACGTAATACCATATAACGTAATACGTTATGACGTTATACCATATAATGTAATACGTTATATCGTTATACCATATAACGTAATACGCTGTAACGTTATACCATATAACGTAATACGTTATAACGTTATACCACATAACGTAGTACGTTATAACGTTATACCATATAATTTAATACGTTATAACGTTATACCATATAACGTAATACGTTATAACGTTATACCCTATAACGTAATACGTTATAACGTTATACCATATACCGTAATACGTTATAACGTTATCCCATATAACTTAATACGTTATAACGTTATACCATATAACGTAATACGTTATATCGTTATACCATATAACGTAATACGTTATAACGTTATACCATATGACGTTATACCATACAACGTAATACGTTATAACGTTATACCATATGACGTTATACCATATACCGTAATACGTTATAACGTTATACTATATGACGTTATACCTTATAACGTAATACGTTATAACGTTATACCATATATCCCAATACCTTATAACGTTATATCATATAACGTAGTACGTTATAACGTTATACCATATAACGTAATACGTTATAACGTTATACCACATAACGCAGTACGTTATAACGTTATGCCATATAATTTAATACGTTATAACGTTATACCATATAACGTAATACGTTATAACGTTATTCCCTATAACGTAATACGTTATATTGTTATACCCCATAACGTAATACGTTATAACATTATACCATATACCGTAATACGTTATAACGTTATACCATATGACGTTATACCATACAACGTAATACGTTATAACGTTATACCATATGACGTTATACCATATACCGTAATACGTTATAACGTTATACCATATGACGTTATACCATACAACGTAATACGTTATAACGTTATACCATATAACGTTATACCATATACCGTAATACGTTATAACGTTATACTATATGACGTTATACCATATAACGTAATACGTTATAACGTTATACTATATATCCCAATACCTTATAACGTTATATCATATAACGTCACGTTATAACGTTATACCATATAACGTATTACGTTATAACGTTATACCATATGACGTAATACCATATAACGTAATACGTTATAACGTTATACTATATAATGTAATACGTTATATCGTTATACCATATAACGTAATACGTTATAACGTTATACCATATACCGTAATACGTTATAACGTTATCCCATATAACCTAATACGTTATAACGTTATACCATATAACGTAATACGTTATATCGTTATACCATATAACGTAATACGTTATAACGTTTTACCATATGACGTTATACCATATAACGTAATACGTTATAACGTTATACCATATGACGTTATCCCATACAACGTAATACGTTATAACGTTATACCATATGACGTTATACCATATACCGTAATACGTTATAACGTTATACTATATGACGTTATACCATATAACGTAATACGTTATAACGTTATACCATATAACGTAATACGTTATAACGTTATACCACATAACGTAGTACGTTATAACGTTATACCATATAATTTAATACGTTATAACATTATACCATATAACGTAATACGTTATAACGTTATACCATATACCGTAATACGTTATAACGTTATCCCATATAACCTAATACGTTATAACGTTATACCATATAACGTAATACGTTATATCGTTATACCATATAACCTAATACGTTATAACGTTATACCATATAACGTAATACGTTATATCGTTATACCATATAACGTAATACGTTATAACGTTATACCATATGACGTTATCCCATACAACGTAATACGTTATATTGTTATACCCTATAACGTAATACGTTATAACATTATACCATATAACGTAATACGTTATATCGTTATTCCCTATAACGTTATACGTTATAACGTTATACCATATGACGTTATACCATATACCGTAATACGATATAACGTTACACCATATGTCGTTATACTACATGACGTAATACTTTATAACGTTATACCATATAACGTCATACGTTATATCGTTATACCATTTAACGTAATACGTTATAACGTTATACCATATGACGTTATACCATACAACGTAATACGTTATAACGTTATACCATATACCGTAATACGTTATAACGTTATACCATATGACGTTATACCATACAACGTAATACGTTATAACGTTATACCATACAACGTAATACGTTATAACGTTATACCATATACCGTAATACGTTGTAACGTTATACTATATGACGTTATACCATATAACGTAATACGTTATAACGTTATACCATATATCCCAATACCTTATAACGTTATATCATATAACGTAGTACGTTATAACGTTATACCATATAACGTATTACGTTATAACGTTATACCATATGACGTAATACCATATAACGTAATACGTTATAACGTTATACTATATAATGTAATACGTTATATCGTTATACCATATAACGTAATACGTTATAACGTTATGCCATATAACGTAATACGTTATAACGTTATGCCATGTAACGTAATACGTTATAACGTCATAAGATATAACGTAATACGTTCTAACGTTATACCATATAACGTAATACGTTATATCGTCGTCCCATATAACGTAATACGATATAACGTTATACAATATAAAGTAACACGTTATAACGTCGTACAATATAACTTAATACGTTATAACGTCATACCATATAACGTAATACGTTATAACATCATAAGATATAACGTATTACGTTATAACGTTATGCCATATAACGTAATACGTTATAACGTTATGCCATATAACGTAATATGTTATAACGTCGTCCCATATAACGTAATACGTTATATCGTCGTCCCATATAACGTAATACGTTATAACGTTATACCATATAACGTAATACGTTATAACGTCGTACAATATAACTTAATACGTTGTAACGTTATACCATATAACGTAATACGTTATAACGTCATAAAATATAACGTATTGCGTTATAACGTTATAACATATAACGTAATACGTTATAACGTTATGCCATATAACGTAATACGTTATAGCGTCGTCCCATATAACGTAATACGTTATATCGTCGTCCCATATAACGTAATACGTAATAACGTTATACCATATAACGTAATACGTTATAACGTTATACCATATGACGTTATCCCATACAACGTAATACGTTATAACGTTATACCATATGACGTTATACCATATACCGTAATACGTTATAACGTTATACTATATGACGTTATACCATATAACGTAATACGATATAGCGTTATACCATAAATCCCAATATGTTATAACGTTGTATCATATAACGTACTACGTTATAACGTTATACCATGTGACGTTATACCATATAACGTAATACGTTATAACGTTATACCATATAATGTAATACGTTATATCGTTATACCATATACCGTAATACGTTATAACGTTATACCATATGACGTTATACCATATGACGTTATACCATATAACGTAATACGTCATAACGTTATACCATATAATCTAATACGTTATAACGTTATACCATATAACGTGATACGTTATAACGTTATATCATATAACGTACTACGTTATAACGTTATACCATGTGACGTTATACCATATGACGTTATACCATATAACGTAATACGTCATAACGTTATACCATATAATCTAATACGTTATAACGTTATACCATACAACGTAATACGTTATAACGTTATACCATATACCGTAATACGTTGTAACGTTATACTATATGACGTTATACCATATAACGTAATACGTTATATTGTTATACCCTATAACGTAATACGTTATAACATTATACCATATAACGTAATACGTTATATCGTTATTCCCTATAACGTTATACGTTATAACGTTATACCATATGACGTTATACAATATACCGTAATACGATATAACGTTACACCATATGTCGTTATACTACATGACGTAATCCTTTATAACGTTATACCATATAACGTCATACGTTATATCGTTATACCATTTAACGTAATACGTTATAACGCTATACCATATGACGTTATACCATATAACGTAATACGTTATAACGTTATACCATATACCGTAATACGTTATAACGTTATACCATATGACGTTATACCATACAACGTAATACGTTATAACGTTATACCATATGACGTTATACCATATACCGTAATACGTTATAACGTTATACTATATGACGTTATACCATATAACGTAATACGTTATAACGTTATACCATATATCCCAATACCTTATAACGTTATATCATATAACGTAGTACGTTATAACGTTATACCATATAACGTATTACGTTACAACGTTATACCATATGACGTAATACCATATAACGTAATACGTTATAACGTTATACTATATAATGTAATACGTTATATCGTTATACCATATAACGTAATACGTTATAACGTTATACCATATAACGTAATACGTTATAAAGTTATACCACATAACGTAGTACGTTATAACGTTATACCATATAATTTAATACGTTATAACGTTATACCATATAACGTAATACGTTATAACGTTATGCCCTATAACGTAATACGTTATAACGTTATACCATATACCGTAATACGTTATAACGTTATCCCATATAACCTAATACGTTATAACGTTATACCATATAACGTAATACGTTATATCGTTATACCACATAACGTAATACGTTATAGCGTTATACCATATGACGTTATACCATATAACGTAATACGTTATAACGTTATACCATATGACGTTATCCCATACAACGTAATACGTTATAACGTTATACCATATGAGGTTATACCATATACCGTAATACGTTATAACGTTATACTATATGACGTTATACCTTATAACGTAATACGTTATAACGTTATACCATATATCCCAATACCTTATAACGTTATATCATATAACGTAGTACGTTATAACGTTATACCATATAACGTAATACGTTATAACGTTATACCACATAACGCAGTACGTTATAACGTTATGCCATATAATTTAATACGTTATAACGTTATACCATATAACGTAATACGTTATAACGTTATACCCTATAACGTAATACGTTATATTGTTATACCCCATAACGTAATACGTTATAACATTATACCATATACCGTAATACGTTATAACGTTATACCATATGACGTTATACCATACAACGTAATACGTTATAACGTTATACCATATGACGTTATACCATATACCGTAATACGTTATAACGTTATACCATATGACGTTATACCATACAACGTAATACGTTATAACGTTATACCATATGACGTTATACCATATACCGTAATACGTTATAACGTTATACTATATGACGTTATACCATATAACGTAATACGTTATAACGTTATACCATATATCCCAATACCTTATAACGTTATATCATATAACGTCACGTTATAACGTTATACCATATAACGTATTACGTTATAACGTTATACCATATGACGTAATACCATATAACGTAATACGTTATAACGTTATACTATATAATGTAATACGTTATATCGTTATACCATATAACGTAATACGTTATAACGTTATACCATATACCGTAATACGTTATAACGTTATCCCATATAACCTAATACGTTATAACGTTATACCATATAACGTAATACGTTATATCGTTATACCATATAACGTAATACGTTATAACGTTTTACCATATGACGTTATACCATATAACGTAATACGTTATAACGTTATACCATATGACGTTATCCCATACAACGTAATACGTTATAACGTTATACCATATGACGTTATACCATATACCGTAATACGTTATAACGTTATACTATATGACGTTATACCACATAACGTAATACGTTATAACGTTATACCATATAACGTAATACGTTATAACGTTATACCACATAACGTAGTACGTTATAACGTTATACCATATAATTTAATACGTTATCACGTTATACCATATAACTTAATACGTTATAACGTTATACCCTATAACGTAATACGTTATATTGTTATACCCTATAACGTAATACGTTATAACATTATACCATATAACGTAATACGTTATATCGTTATACCCTATAACGTTATACGTTATAACGTTATACCCTATAACGTTATACGTTATAACGTTATACCATATGACGTTATACCATATACCGTAATACGATATAACGCTACACCATATGTCGTTATACTACATGACGTAATACTTTATAACGTTATACCATATAACGTCATACGTTATATCGTTATACCATTTAACGTAATACGTTATAACGTTATACCATATGACGTTATACCATATAACGTAATACGTTATAACGTTATACCATATACCGTAATACGTTATAACGTTATACCATATGACGTTATACCATACAACGTAATACGTTATAACGTTATACCATATGACGTTATACCATATACCGTGATACGTTATAACGTTATACTATATAACGTATTACGTTATAACGTTATACCATATGACGTAATACCATATAACGTAATAAGTTATAACGTTATACTATATAATGTAATACGCTATATCGTTATACCATATAACGTAATACGTTATAACGTTATACCATATAACGTAATACGTTATAACGTTATACCACATAACGTAGTACGTTATAACGTTATACCATATAATTTAATACGTTATACCATATAACGTAATACGTTATAACGTTATACCCTATAACGTAATACGTTATAACGTTATACCATATACCGTAATACGTTATAACGTTATCCCATATAACCTAATACGTTATAACGTTATACCATATAACGTAATACGTTATAACGTTATACCACATAACGTAGTACGTTATAACGTTATACCATATAATTTAATACGTTATAACGTTATACCATATAACGTAATACGTTATAACGTTATACCCTATAACGTAATACGTTATAACGTTATACCATATACCGTAATACGTTATAACGTTATCCCATATAACCTAATACGTTATAACGTTATACCATATAACGTAATACGTTATATCGTTATACCATATAACGTAATACGTTATAACGTTATACCATATAACGTAATACGTTATAAGATTATACCATATAACGTAATACGTTATAACGTTATACCATATAATTTAATACGTTATAACGTTATACCATATAACGTAATACGTTATATCGTTATACCATATAACGTAATACGTTATAACGTTTTACCATATGACGTTATACCATATAACGTAATACGTTATAACGTTATACCATATGACGTTATCCCATACAACGTAATACGTTATAACGTTATACCATATGACGTTATACCATATACCGTAATACGTTATAACGTTATACTATATGACGTTATACCATATAACGTAATACGTTATAACGTTATACCATATAACGTAATACGTTATAACGTTATACCACATAACGTAGTACGTTATAACGTTATACCATATAATTTAATACGTTATCACGTTATACCATATAACTTAATACGTTATAACGTTATACCCTATAACGTAATACGTTATATTGTTATACCCTATAACGTAATACGTTATAACATTATACCATATAACGTAATACGTTATATCGTTATACCCTATAACGTTATACGTTATAACGTTATACCCTATAACGTTATACGTTATAACGTTATACCATATGACGTTATACCATATACCGTAATACGATATAACGTTACACCATATGTCGTTATACTACATGACGTAATACTTTATAACGTTATACCATATAACGTCATACGTTATATCGTTATACCATTTAACGTAATACGTTATAACGTTATACCATATGACGTTATACCATATAACGTAATACGTTATAACGTTATACCATATACCGTAATACGTTATAACGTTATACCATATGACGTTATACCATACAACGTAATACGTTATAACGTTATACCATATGACGTTATACCATATACCGTAATACGTTATAACGTTATACTATATAACGTATTACGTTATAACGTTATACCATATGACGTAATACCATATAACGTAATACGTTATAACGTTATACTATATAATGTAATACGCTATATCGTTATACCATATAACGTAATACGTTATAACGTTATACCATATAACGTAATACGTTATAACGTTATACCACATAACGTAGTACGTTATAACGTTATACCATATAATTTAATACGTTATAACGTTATACCATATAACGTAATACGTTATAACGTTATACCCTATAACGTAATACGTTATAACGTTATACCATATACCGTAATACGTTATAACGTTATCCCATATAACCTAATACGTTATAACGTTATACCATATAACGTAATACGTTATAACGTTATACCATATAATTTAATACGTTATAACGTTATACCATATAACGTAATACGTTATATCGTTATACCATATAGCGTAATACGTTATAACGTTATACCATATAACGTAATACGTTATAAGGTTATACCATATAACGTAATACGTTATAACGTTATACCATATAATTTAATACGTTATAACGTTATACCATATAACGTAATACGTTATAACGTTATACCCTATAACGTAATACGTTATAACGTTATACCATATACCGTAATACGTTATAACGTTATCCCATATAACCTAATACGTTATAACGTTATACCATATAACGTAATACGTTATATCGTTATACCATATAACGTAATACGTTATAACGTTATACCATATAACGTAATACGTTATAAGGTTATACCATATAACGTAATACGTTATAACGTTATACCATATAATTTAATACGTTATAACGTTATACCATATAACGTAATACGTTATATCGTTATACCATATAACGTAATACGTTATAACGTTTTACCATATGACGTTATACCATATAACGTAATACGTTATAACGTTATACCATATGACGTTATCCCATACAACGTAATACGTTATAACGTTATACCATATGACGTTATACCATATACCGTAATACGTTATAACGTTATACTATATGACGTTATACCATATAACGTAATACGTTATAACGTTATACCATATAACGTAATACGTTATAACGTTATACCACATAACGTAGTACGTTATAACGTTATACCATTTAATTTAATACGTTATCACGTTATACCATATAACTTAATACGTTATAACGTTATACCCTATAACGTAATACGTTATATTGTTATACCCTATAACGTAATACGTTATAACATTATACCATATAACGTAATACGTTATATCGTTATACGCTATAACGTTATACGTTATAACGTTATACCCTATAACGTTATACGTTATAACGTTATACCATATGACGTTATACCATATACCGTAATACGATATAACGTTACACCATATGTCGTTATACTACATGACGTAATACTTTATAACGTTATACCATATAACGTCATACGTTATATCGTTATACCATTTAACGTAATACGTTATAACGTTATACCATATGACGTTATACCATATAACGTAATACGTTATAACGTTATACCATATACCGTAATACGTTATAACGTTATACCATATGACGTTATACCATACAACGTAATACGTTATAACGTTATTCCATATGACGTTATACCATATACCGTAATACGTTATAACGTTATACTATATAACGTATTACGTTATAACGTTATACCATATGACGTAATACCATATAACGTAATACGTTATAACGTTATACTATATAATGTAATACGCTATATCGTTATACCATATAACGTAATACGTTATAACGTTATACCATATAACGTAATACGTTATAACGTTATACCACATAACGTAGTACGTTATAACGTTATACCATATAATTTAATACGTTATAACGTTATACCATATAACGTAATACGTTATAACGTTATACCCTATAACGTAATACGTTATAACGTTATACCATATACCGTAATACGTTATAACGTTATCCCATATAACCTAATACGTTATAACGTTATACCATATAACGTAATACGTTATAACGTTATACCACATAACGTAGTACGTTATAACGTTATACCATATAATTTAATACGTTATAACGTTATACCATATAACGTAATACGTTATAACGTTATACCCTATAACGTAATACGTTATAACGTTATACCATATACCGTAATACGTTATAACGTTATCCCATATAACCTAATACGTTATAACGTTATACCATATAACGTAATACGTTATATCGTTATACCATATAACGTAATACGTTATAACGTTATACCATATAACGTAATACGTTATAAGGTTATACCATATAACGTAATACGTTATAACGTTATACCATATAATTTAATACGTTATAACGTTATACCATATAACGTAATACGTTATATCGTTATACCATATAACGTAATACGTTATAACGTTTTACCATATGACGTTATACCATATAACGTAATACGTTATAACGTTATACCATATGACGTTATCCCATACAACGTAATACGTTATAACGTTATACCATATGACGTTATACCATATACCGTAATACGTTATAACGTTATACTATATGACGTTATACCATATAACGTAATACGTTATAACGTTATACCATATAACGTAATACGTTATAACGTTATACCACATAACGTAGTACGTTATAACGTTATACCATATAATTTAATACGTTATCACGTTATACCATATAACTTAATACGTTATAACGTTATACCCTATAACGTAATACGTTATATTGTTATACCCTATAACGTAATACGTTATAACATTATACCATATAACGTAATACGTTATATCGTTATACCCTATAACGTTATACGTTATAACGTTATACCCTATAACGTTATACGTTATAACGTTATACCATATGACGTTATACCATATACCGTAATACGATATAACGTTACACCATATGTCGTTATACTACATGACGTAATACTTTATAACGTTATACCATATAACGTCAAACGTTATATCGTTATACCATTTAACGTAATACGTTATAACGTTATACCATATGACGTTATACCATATAACGTAATACGTTATAACGTTATACCATATACCGTAATACGTTATAACGTTATACCATATGACGTTATACCATACAACGTAATACGTTATAACGTTATACCATATGACGTTATACCATATACCGTAATACGTTATAACGTTATACTATATAACGTATTACGTTATAACGTTATACCATATGACGTAATACCATATAACGTAATACGTTATAACGTTATACCATATACCGTAATACGTTATAACGTTATCCCATATAACCTAATACGTTATAACGTTATACCATATAACGTAATACGTTATAACGTTATACCATATAATTTAATACGTTATAACGTTATACCATATAACGTAATACGTTATATCGTTATACCATATAGCGTAATACGTTATAACGTTATACCATATAACGTAATACGTTATAAGGTTATACCATATAACGTAATACGTTATAACGTTATACCATATAATTTAATACGTTATAACGTTATACCATATAACGTAATACGTTATAACGTTATACCCTATAACGTAATACGTTATAACGTTATACCATATACCGTAATACGTTATAACGTTATCCCATATAACCTAATACGTTATAACGTTATACCATATAACGTAATACGTTATATCGTTATACCATATAACGTAATACGTTATAACGTTATACCATATGACGTTATACCATATAACGTAATACGTTATAACGTTATACCATATGACGTTATCCCATACAACGTAATACGTTATAACGTTATACCATATGACGTTATACCATATACCGTAATACGTTATAACGTTATACTATATGACGTTATACCATATAACGTAATACGTTATAACGTTATACCATATAACGTAATACGTATATAACGTTATACCACATAACGTAGTACGTTATAACGTTATACCATATAATTTAATACGTTATAACGTTATACCATATAACGTAATACGTTATAACGTTATACCCTATAACGAAATACGTTATATTGTTATACCCTATAACGTAATACGTTATAACATTATACCATATAACGTAATACGTTATATCGTTATACCCTATAACGTTATACGTTATAACGTTATACCATATACCGAAATACGTTATAACGTTATACCATATGACGTAATACCATATAACGTAATACGTTATAACGTTATACCATATAATGTAACACGTTATATCGTTATACCATATAACGTAATACGTTATAACGTTATACCATATAACGTAATACGTTATAACGTTATACCACATAACGTAGTACGTTATAACGTTATACCATATAATTTAATACGTTATAACGTTATACCATAGAACGTAATACGTTATAACGTTATACCCTATAACGTAATACGTTATAACGTTATACCATATACCGTAATACATTATAACGTTATGCCAGATAACGTAATACGTTATGAAGTCGTCCCATATAACGTAATACCTTATAACGTCATAAGATATAACGTAATACGTTCTAACGTTATACCATATACCGTAATACGTTATAACGTCATACCATATAACGTAATACGTTATAACGTCATAAGATATAACGTATTACGTTATAACGTTATACCATATACCGTAATACGTTATAACGTTATACCACATAACGTAGTACGTTATAACGTTATACCATATAATTTAATACGTTATAACGTTATACCATATAACGTAATACGTTATAACGTTATACCCTATAACGTAATACGTTATAACGTTATACCATATACCGTAATACGTTATAACGTTATCCCATATAACCTAATACGTTATAACGTTATACCATATAACGTAATACGTTATATCGTTATACCATATAACGTAATACGTTATAACGTTATACCATATAACGTAATACGTTATAACGTTATACCACATAACGTAGTACGTTATAACGTTATAGCATATAATTTAATACGTTATACCATATAACGTAATACGTTATAACGTTATACCATATGACGTTATCCCATACAACGTAATACGTTATAACGTTATACCATATGACATTATACCATATGACTTTATACCATATATCGTAATACGTTATAACGTTATACCATATGACATTATACCATTTAATCTAATACGTTATAACGTTATACCATATAACGTGATACGTTATAACGTTATACCATATAACGTACTACGTTATAACGTTATACCATATGACGTTATACCATATGACGTAATACGTTATAACGTTATACCATATAATCAAATACGTTATAACGTTATAAAATATAACGTGATACGTTATAACGTTATACCATATAACGTACTACGTTATAACGTTATACCATGTGACATTATACCATATGACTTTATACCATATATCGTAATACGTTATAACGTTATACCATATGACATTATACCATATAATCTAATACGTTATAACGTTATACCATATAACGTGATACGTTATAACGTTATACCATATAACGTACTACGTTATAACGTTATACCATATGACGTTATACCATATAACGTAATACGTCATAACGTTATACCATATATCCCAATACGTTATAACGTTATATCATATAACGTAGTACGTTATAACGTTATACCATAGAACGTAATACGTTATAACGTTATACCATGTGACGTTATACCATATGACGTTATACCATATAACGTAATACGTCATAACGTTATACCATATAACGTGATACGTTATAACGTTATACCATATAACGTGATACGTTATAACGTTATACCATATATCCCAATACCTTATAACGTTATATCATATAACGTAGTACGTTATAACGTTATACCATATAACGTTATACCATACAACGTAATACGTTATAACGTTACACCATATGACGTTATACCATATACCGTAATACGTTATAACGTTATACTCTATGACGTTATACCATATAACGTAATACGTTATATCGTTATACCATATAACGTAATACGTTATAACGTTATACCACATAACGTAGTACGTTATAACTTTATACCATATAATTTAGTACGTTATAACGTTATACCATATAACGTAATACGTTATAACGTTATACCCTATAACGTAATACGTTATATTGTTATACCCTATAACGTAATACGTTATAACATTATACCATATAACGTAATACGTTATATCGTTATACCCTATAACGTTATACGTTATAACGGTATACCATATACCGAAATACGTTATAACGTTATACCATATGACGTAATACCATATAACGTAATACGTTATAACGTTATACCATATAACGTAATACGTTATAACGTTATACCACATAACGTAGTACGTTATAACGTTATACCGTATAATTTAATACGTTATAACGTTATACCATATAACGTAATACGTTATAACGTTATACCCTATAACGTAATACGTTATAACGTTATACCATATACCGTAATACATTATAACGTTATGCCATATAACGTAATACGTTATGACGTCGTCCCATATAACGTAATACGTTATAACGTCATAAGATATAACGTAATACGTTCTAACGTTATACCATATAACGTAATACGTTATATCGTCGTCCCATATAACGTAATACGATATAACGTTATACAATATAACGTAACACGTTATAACGTCGTACAATATAACTTAATACGTTATAACGTCATACCATATACCGTAATACGTTATAACGTCATAAGATATAACGTATTACGTTATAACGTTACTCCATATAACGTAATACGTTATAACGTTATGCCATATAACGTAATACGTTATAACGTCGTCCCATATAACGTAATACGTTATATCGTCGTCCCATATAACGTAATACGTTATAACGTTATACCATATAACGTAATACGTTATAACGTCGTACAATGTAACTTAATACGTTATAACGTCATACCATATAACCTAATACGTTATAACGTCATAAGATATAACGTATTACGTTATAACGTTATATCATATAACGTAATACGTTATAACGTTATGCCATATAACGTAATACGTTATAGCGTCGTCCCATATAACGTAATACGTTATATCGTCGTCCCATATAACGTAATACGTTATAACGTTATACCATACAACGTAATACGTTATAACGTTATACCATATGACGTTATCCCATACAACGTAATACGTTATAACGTTATACCATATGACGTTATACCATATAACGTAATACGTCATAACGTTATACCATATAACGTAATACGTTATAAGGTTATACCATATAACGTAATACGTTATAACGTTATACCATATAATTTAATACGTTATAACGTTATACCATATAACGTAATACGTTATAACGTTATACCATATAATTTAATACGTTATAACGTTATACCATATAACGTAATACGTTATATCGTTATACCATATAGCGTAATACGTTATAACGTTATACCATATAACGTAATACGTTATAAGGTTATACCATATAACGTAATACGTTATAACGTTATACCATATAATTTAATACGTTATAACGTTATACCATATAACGTAATACGTTATAACGTTATACCCTATAACGTAATACGTTATAACGTTATACCATATACCGTAATACGTTATAACGTTATCCCATATAACCTAATACGTTATAACGTTATACCATATAACGTAATACGTTATATCGTTATACCATATAACGTAATACGTTATAACGTTATACCATATAACGTAATACGTTATAAGGTTATACCATATAACGTAATACGTTATAACGTTATACCATATAATTTAATACGTTATAACGTTATACCATATAACGTAATACGTTATATCGTTATACCATATAACGTAATACGTTATAACGTTTTACCATATGACGTTATACCATATAACGTAATACGTTATAACGTTATACCATATGACGTTATCCCATACAACGTAATACGTTATAACGTTATACCATATGACGTTATACCATATACCGTAATACGTTATAACGTTATACTATATGACGTTATACCATATAACGTAATACGTTATAACGTTATACCATATAACGTAATACGTTATAACGTTATACCACATAACGTAGTACGTTATAACGTTATACCATTTAATTTAATACGTTATCACGTTATACCATATAACTTAATACGTTATAACGTTATACCCTATAACGTAATACGTTATATTGTTATACCCTATAACGTAATACGTTATAACATTATACCATATAACGTAATACGTTATATCGTTATACGCTATAACGTTATACGTTATAACGTTATACCCTATAACGTTATACGTTATAACGTTATACCATATGACGTTATACCATATACCGTAATACGATATAACGTTACACCATATGTCGTTATACTACATGACGTAATACTTTATAACGTTATACCATATAACGTCATACGTTATATCGTTATACCATTTAACGTAATACGTTATAACGTTATACCATATGACGTTATACCATATAACGTAATACGTTATAACGTTATACCATATACCGTAATACGTTATAACGTTATACCATATGACGTTATACCATACAACGTAATACGTTATAACGTTATTCCATATGACGTTATACCATATACCGTAATACGTTATAACGTTATACTATATAACGTATTACGTTATAACGTTATACCATATGACGTAATACCATATAACGTAATACGTTATAACGTTATACTATATAATGTAATACGCTATATCGTTATACCATATAACGTAATACGTTATAACGTTATACCATATAACGTAATACGTTATAACGTTATACCACATAACGTAGTACGTTATAACGTTATACCATATAATTTAATACGTTATAACGTTATACCATATAACGTAATACGTTATAACGTTATACCCTATAACGTAATACGTTATAACGTTATACCATATAGCGTAATACGTTATAACGTTATACCATATAACGTAATACGTTATAAGGTTATACCATATAACGTAATACGTTATAACGTTATACCATATAATTTAATACGTTATAACGTTATACCATATAACGTAATACGTTATAACGTTATACCCTATAACGTAATACGTTATAACGTTATACCATATACCGTAATACGTTATAACGTTATCCCATATAACCTAATACGTTATAACGTTATACCATATAACGTAATACGTTATATCGTTATACCATATAACGTAATACGTTATAACGTTATACCATATAACGTAATACGTTATAAGGTTATACCATATAACGTAATACGTTATAACGTTATACCATATAATTTAATACGTTATAACGTTATACCATATAACGTAATACGTTATATCGTTATACCATATAACGTAATACGTTATAACGTTTTACCATATGACGTTATACCATATAACGTAATACGTTATAACGTTATACCATATGACGTTATCCCATACAACGTAATACGTTATAACGTTATACCATATGACGTTATACCATATACCGTAATACGTTATAACGTTATACTATATGACGTTATACCATATAACGTAATACGTTATAACGTTATACCATATAACGTAATACGTTATAACGTTATACCACATAACGTAGTACGTTATAACGTTATACCATTTAATTTAATACGTTATCACGTTATACCATATAACTTAATACGTTATAACGTTATACCCTATAACGTAATACGTTATATTGTTATACCCTATAACGTAATACGTTATAACATTATACCATATAACGTAATACGTTATATCGTTATACGCTATAACGTTATACGTTATAACGTTATACCCTATAACGTTATACGTTATAACGTTATACCATATGACGTTATACCATATACCGTAATACGATATAACGTTACACCATATGTCGTTATACTACATGACGTAATACTTTATAACGTTATACCATATAACGTCATACGTTATATCGTTATACCATTTAACGTAATACGTTATAACGTTATACCATATGACGTTATACCATATAACGTAATACGTTATAACGTTATACCATATACCGTAATACGTTATAACGTTATACCATATGACGTTATACCATACAACGTAATACGTTATAACGTTATTCCATATGACGTTATACCATATACCGTAATACGTTATAACGTTATACTATATAACGTATTACGTTATAACGTTATACCATATGACGTAATACCATATAACGTAATACGTTATAACGTTATACTATATAATGTAATACGCTATATCGTTATACCATATAACGTAATACGTTATAACGTTATACCATATAACGTAATACGTTATAACGTTATACCACATAACGTAGTACGTTATAACGTTATACCATATAATTTAATACGTTATAACGTTATACCATATAACGTAATACGTTATAACGTTATACCCTATAACGTAATACGTTATAACGTTATACCATATACCGTAATACGTTATAACGTTATCCCATATAACCTAATACGTTATAACGTTATACCATATAACGTAATACGTTATAACGTTATACCACATAACGTAGTACGTTATAACGTTATACCATATAATTTAATACGTTATAACGTTATACCATATAACGTAATACGTTATAACGTTATACCCTATAACGTAATACGTTATAACGTTATACCATATACCGTAATACGTTATAACGTTATCCCATATAACCTAATACGTTATAACGTTATACCATATAACGTAATACGTTATATCGTTATACCATATAACGTAATACGTTATAACGTTATACCATATAACGTAATACGTTATAAGGTTATACCATATAACGTAATACGTTATAACGTTATACCATATAATTTAATACGTTATAACGTTATACCATATAACGTAATACGTTATATCGTTATACCATATAACGTAATACGTTATAACGTTTTACCATATGACGTTATACCATATAACGTAATACGTTATAACGTTATACCATATGACGTTATCCCATACAACGTAATACGTTATAACGTTATACCATATGACGTTATACCATATACCGTAATACGTTATAACGTTATACTATATGACGTTATACCATATAACGTAATACGTTATAACGTTATACCATATAACGTAATACGTTATAACGTTATACCACATAACGTAGTACGTTATAACGTTATACCATATAATTTAATACGTTATCACGTTATACCATATAACTTAATACGTTATAACGTTATACCCTATAACGTAATACGTTATATTGTTATACCCTATAACGTAATACGTTATAACATTATACCATATAACGTAATACGTTATATCGTTATACCCTATAACGTTATACGTTATAACGTTATACCCTATAACGTTATACGTTATAACGTTATACCATATGACGTTATACCATATACCGTAATACGATATAACGTTACACCATATGTCGTTATACTACATGACGTAATACTTTATAACGTTATACCATATAACGTCATACGTTATATCGTTATACCATTTAACGTAATACGTTATAACGTTATACCATATGACGTTATACCATATAACGTAATACGTTATAACGTTATACCATATACCGTAATACGTTATAACGTTATACCATATGACGTTATACCATACAACGTAATACGTTATAACGTTATACCATATGACGTTATACCATATACCGTAATACGTTATAACGTTATACTATATAACGTATTACGTTATAACGTTATACCATATGACGTAATACCATATAACGTAATACGTTATAACGTTATACCATATACCGTAATACGTTATAACGTTATCCCATATAACCTAATACGTTATAACGTTATACCATATAACGTAATACGTTATAACGTTATACCATATAATTTAATACGTTATAACGTTATACCATATAACGTAATACGTTATATCGTTATACCATATAGCGTAATACGTTATAACGTTATACCATATAACGTAATACGTTATAAGGTTATACCATATAACGTAATACGTTATAACGTTATACCATATAATTTAATACGTTATAACGTTATACCATATAACGTAATACGTTATAACGTTATACCCTATAACGTAATACGTTATAACGTTATACCATATACCGTAATACGTTATAACGTTATCCCATATAACCTAATACGTTATAACGTTATACCATATAACGTAATACGTTATATCGTTATACCATATAACGTAATACGTTATAACGTTATACCATATGACGTTATACCATATAACGTAATACGTTATAACGTTATACCATATGACGTTATCCCATACAACGTAATACGTTATAACGTTATACCATATGACGTTATACCATATACCGTAATACGTTATAACGTTATACTATATGACGTTATACCATATAACGTAATACGTTATAACGTTATACCATATAACGTAATACGTATATAACGTTATACCACATAACGTAGTACGTTATAACGTTATACCATATAATTTAATACGTTATAACGTTATACCATATAACGTAATACGTTATAACGTTATACCCTATAACGAAATACGTTATATTGTTATACCCTATAACGTAATACGTTATAACATTATACCATATAACGTAATACGTTATATCGTTATACCCTATAACGTTATACGTTATAACGTTATACCATATACCGAAATACGTTATAACGTTATACCATATGACGTAATACCATATAACGTAATACGTTATAACGTTATACCATATAATGTAACACGTTATATCGTTATACCATATAACGTAATACGTTATAACGTTATACCATATAACGTAATACGTTATAACGTTATACCACATAACGTAGTACGTTATAACGTTATACCATATAATTTAATACGTTATAACGTTATACCATAGAACGTAATACGTTATAACGTTATACCCTATAACGTAATACGTTATAACGTTATACCATATACCGTAATACATTATAACGTTATGCCAGATAACGTAATACGTTATGACGTCGTCCCATATAACGTAATACCTTATAACGTCATAAGATATAACGTAATACGTTCTAACGTTATACCATATACCGTAATACGTTATAACGTCATACCATATAACGTAATACGTTATAACGTCATAAGATATAACGTATTACGTTATAACGTTATACCATATACCGTAATACGTTATAACGTTATACCACATAACGTAGTACGTTATAACGTTATACCATATAATTTAATACGTTATAACGTTATACCATATAACGTAATACGTTATAACGTTATACCCTATAACGTAATACGTTATAACGTTATACCATATACCGTAATACGTTATAACGTTATCCCATATAACCTAATACGTTATAACGTTATACCATATAACGTAATACGTTATATCGTTATACCATATAACGTAATACGTTATAACGTTATACCATATATCCCAATATCTTATTACGTTATATCACATAACGTAGTACGTTATAACGTTATACCATATAACGTAATACGTTATAACGTTATACTCTATAACGTAATACGTTATAACGTTATACCACATAACGTAGTACGTTATAACGTTATACCATATAACGTAATACGTTATATCGTTATACCATATAACGTATTACGTTATAACGTTATACCATATGACGTTATACCATATAACGTAATACGTTATAACGTTATACCAAATATCCCAATAACTTATAACGTTATATCATATAACGTAGTACGTTATAACGTTATACCATATGACGTTATCCCATACAACGTAATACGTTATAACGTTATACCATATGACATTATACCATATGACTTTATACCATATATCGTAATACGTTATAACGTTATACCATATGACATTATACCATATAATCTAATACGTTATAACGTTATACCATATAACGTGATACGTTATAACGTTATACCATATAACGTACTACGTTATAACGTTATACCATATGACGTTATACCATATGACGTAATACGTTATAACGTTATACCATATAATCAAATACGTTATAACGTTATAAAATATAACGTGATACGTTATAACGTTATACCATATAACGTACTACGTTATAACGTTATACCATGTGACATTATACCATATGACTTTATACCATATATCGTAATACGTTATAACGTTATACCATATGACATTATACCATATAATCTAATACATTATAACGTTATACCATATAACGTGATACGTTATAACGTTATACCATATAACGTACTACGTTATAACGTTATACCATATGACGTTATACCATATAACGTAATACGTCATAACGTTATACCATATATCCCAATACGTTATAACGTTATATCATATAACGTAGTACGTTATAACGTTATACCATAGAACGTAATACGTTATAACGTTATACCATGTGACGTTATACCATATGACGTTATACCATATAACGTAATACGTCATAACGTTATACCATATAACGTGATACGTTATAACGTTATACCATATAACGTGATACGTTATAACGTTATACCATATATCCCAATACCTTATAACGTTATATCATATAACGTAGTACGTTATAACGTTATACCATATAACGTTATACCATACAACGTAATACGTTATAACGTTACACCATATGACGTTATACCATATACCGTAATACGTTATAACGTTATACTCTATGACGTTATACCATATAACGTAATACGTTATATCGTTATACCATATAACGTAATACGTTATAACGTTATACCACATAACGTAGTACGTTATAACGTTATACCATATAATTTAGTACGTTATAACGTTATACCATATAACGTAATACGTTATAACGTTATACCCTATAACGTAATACGTTATATTGTTATACCCTATAACGTAATACGTTATAACATTATACCATATAACGTAATACGTTATATCGTTATACCCTATAACGTTATACGTTATAACGGTATACCATATACCGAAATACGTTATAACGTTATACCATATGACGTAATACCATATAACGTAATACGTTATAACGTTATACCATATAACGTAATACGTTATAACGTTATACCACATAACGTAGTACGTTATAACGTTATACCGTATAATTTAATACGTTATAACGTTATACCATATAACGTAATACGTTATAACGTTATACCCTATAACGTAATACGTTATAACGTTATACCATATACCGTAATACATTATAACGTTATGCCATATAACGTAATACGTTATGACGTCGTCCCATATAACGTAATACGTTATAACGTCATAAGATATAACGTAATACGTTCTAACGTTATACCATATAACGTAATACGTTATATCGTCGTCCCATATAACGTAATACGATATAACGTTATACAATATAACGTAACACGTTATAACGTCGTACAATATAACTTAATACGTTATAACGTCATACCATATACCGTAATACGTTATAACGTCATAAGATATAACGTATTACGTTATAACGTTACTCCATATAACGTAATACGTTATAACGTTATGCCATATAACGTAATACGTTATAACGTCGTCCCATATAACGTAATACGTTATATCGTCGTCCCATATAACGTAATACGTTATAACGTTATACCATATAACGTAATACGTTATAACGTCGTACAATGTAACTTAATACGTTATAACGTCATACCATATAACCTAATACGTTATAACGTCATAAGATATAACGTATTACGTTATAACGTTATATCATATAACGTAATACGTTATAACGTTATGCCATATAACGTAATACGTTATAGCGTCGTCCCATATAACGTAATACGTTATATCGTCGTCCCATATAACGTAATACGTTATAACGTTATACCATACAACGTAATACGTTATAACGTTATACCATATGACGTTATCCCATACAACGTAATACGTTATAACGTTATACCATATGACGTTATACCATATAACGTAATACGTCATAACGTTATACCATATAACGTAATACGTTATAGCGTTATACCATATATCCCAATACGTTATAACGTTATATCATATAACGTACTACGTTATAACGTTATACCATGTGACGTTATACCATATAACGTAATACGTTATAACGTTATACCATATAATGTAATACGTTATATCGTTATACCATATACCGTAATACGTTATAACGTTATACCATATGACGTTATACCATATAACGTAATACGTCATAACGTTATACCATATGACGTTATACCATATAACGTAATACGTTATAACGTCGTCCCATATAACGTAATACGTTATATCGTCGTCCCATAGAACGTAATACGTTATAACGTTATACCATATACCGTAATACGTTATAACGTTATACTATATGACGTTATACCATATAACGTAATACGTTATAACGTCGTCCCATATAACGTAATACGTTATATCGTCGTCCCATAGAACGTAATACGTTATAACGTTATACCATATACCGTAATACGTTATAACGTTATACTATATGACGTTATACCATATAACGTAATACGCTATAACGTTATACCATATATCCCAATACCTTATAACGTTATATCATATAACGTAGTACGTTATAACGTTATACCATATAACGTATTACGTTATAACGTTATACCATCTGACGTTATACCATATAACGTAATACGGTATATCGTTATACCCTATAACGTAATACGTTATAACGTTATACCATATGACGTTATATCATATAACGTAATATGTTATATCGTTGTACCATATAATCTAATACGTTATAACGTTATACCATATAACGTGATACGTTATAACGTTATACCATGTGACGTTATACCATATGACGTTATACCATATAACGTAATACGTCATAACGTTATACCCTATAACGTAATACGTTATAACGTTATACCATATAACGTAATACGTTATAACGTCGTCCCATATAACGTAATACGTTATATCGTCGTCCCATATAACGTAATACGTTATAACGTTATACCATATAACGTAATACGTTATAACGTCGTACAATATAACTTAATACGTTATAACGTCATACCATATAACGTAATACGTTTTAACGTCATAAGATATAACGTATTACGTTATAACGTTATGCCATATAACGTAATACGTTATAACGTTATGCCATATAACGTAATACGTTATAACGTCGTCCCATATAACGTAATACGTTATATCGTCGTCCCATATAACGTAATACGTTATAACGTTATATCATATAACGTACGACGTTATAACGTTATACCATGTGACGTTATACCATATAACGTAATACGTTATAACGTTATACCATATAATGTAATACGTTATATCGTTATACCATATACCGTAATACGTTATAACGTTATACCATATGACGTTATACCATATGACGTTATACCATATAACGTAATACGTCATAACGTTATACCATATAATCTAATACGTTATAACGTTATACCATATAACGTAATACGTTATAGCGTCGTCCCATATAACGTAATACGTTATATCGTCTTCCCATATAACGTAATACGTTATAACGTTATACCATATAACGTAATACGTTATAACGTTATACCATATGACGTTATCCCATACAACGTAATACGTTATAACGTTATACCATATGACGTTATACCATATACCGTAATACGTTATAACGTTATATCATATAACGTACGACGTTATAACGTTATACCATGTGACGTTATACCATATAACGTAATACGTTATAACGTTATACCATATAATGTAATACGTTATATCGTTATACCATATACCGTAATACGTTATAACGTTATACCATATGACGTTATACCATATGACGTTATACCATATAACGTAATACGTCATAACGTTATACCATATAATCTAATACGTTATAACGTTATACCATATAACGTGATACGTTATAACGTTATACCATGTGACGTTATACCATATGACGTTATACCATATAACGGGATACGTCATAACGTTATACCATATAATCTAATACGTTATAACGTTATACCATATAACGTACTACGTTATAACGTTATACCATATGACGTTATACCATATGACGTTATACCATATAACGTAATACGTCATAACGTTATACCATATAATCTAATACGTTATAACGTTATACCATATAACGTGGTACGTTATAACGTTATACCATATAACGTAATACGTTATAACGTTATACCATATAATGTAGTACGTTATATCGTTATACCATATAACGTAATTCGTTATAACGTTATACCATATAACGTAATACGTTATAACGTTATACCCTATAACGTAATACGTTATAACGTTATACCATATAACGTAATACGTTATGTCGTCGTCCCATATAACGTAATACGATATAACGTTATACAATATAACGTAATACGTTATAACGTCGTACAATATAACTTAATACGTTATAACGTCATACCATATAACGTAATACGTTATAACGTCATAAGATATAACGTATTACGTTATAACGTTATGCCATATAACGTAATACGTTATAACGTTATGCCATATAACGTAATACGTTATAACGTCGTCCCATATAACGTAATACGTTATATCGTCGTCCCATATAACGTAATACGTTATAACGTTATACCATATAACGTAATACGTTATAACGTCGTACAATATAACTTAATACGTTATAACGTCATACCATATAACGTATTACGTTATAACGTTATAACATATAACGTAATACGTTATAACGTTATGCCATATAACGTAATACGTTATAGCGTCGTCCCATATAACGTAATACGTTATATCGTCGTCCCATATAACGTAATACGTTA
This sequence comes from Bombus vancouverensis nearcticus, assembly GCF_051014615.1. Taxonomy (NCBI): domain Eukaryota; kingdom Metazoa; phylum Arthropoda; class Insecta; order Hymenoptera; family Apidae; genus Bombus; species Bombus vancouverensis. The sequence goes on along the minus strand of NC_134915.1, from coordinate 2,405,143 downwards.
TAACGTTATACCATATAACGTAATACGTTATAACGTTATACCATATGACGTTATCCCATACAACGTAATACGTTATAACGTTATACCATATGACGTTATACCATATACCGTAATACGTTATAACGTTATATCATATAACGTACGACGTTATAACGTTATACCATGTGACGTTATACCATATAACGTAATACGTTATAACGTTATACCATATAATGTAATACGTTATATCGTTATACCATATACCGTAATACGTTATAACGTTATACCATATGACGTTATACCATATGACGTTATACCATATAACGTAATACGTCATAACGTTATACCATATAATCTAATACGTTATAACGTTATACCATATAACGTGATACGTTATAACGTTATACCATGTGACGTTATACCATATGACGTTATACCATATAACGGGATACGTCATAACGTTATACCATATAATCTAATACGTTATAACGTTATACCATATAACGTACTACGTTATAACGTTATACCATATGACGTTATACCATATAACGTAATACGTCATAACGTTATACCATATAATCTAATACGTTATAACGTTATACCATATAACGTGGTACGTTATAACGTTATACCATATAACGTAATACGTTATAACGTTATACCATATGACGTTATACCATATAACGTAATACGTTATAACGTTATACCATATGACGTTATCCCATACAACGTAATACGTTATAACGTTATACCATATGACGTTATACCATATACCGTAATGCGTTATAACGTTATACTTTATGACGTTATACCATATAACGTAATACGTTATAACGTTATACCATATAATGTAGTACGTTATATCGTTATACCATATAACGTAATTCGTTATAACGTTATACCATATAACGTAATACGTTATAACGTTATACCCTATAACGTAATACGTTATAACGTTATACCATATAACGTAATACGTTATGTCGTCGTCCCATATAACGTAATACGATATAACGTTATACAATATAACGTAATACGTTATAACGTCGTACAATATAACTTAATACGTTATAACGTCATACCATATAACGTAATACGTTATAACGTCATAAGATATAACGTATTACGTTATAACGTTATGCCATATAACGTAATACGTTATAACGTTATGCCATATAACGTAATATGTTATAACGTCGTCCCATATAACGTAATACGTTATATCGTCGTCCCATATAACGTAATACGTTATAACGTTATACCATATAACGTAATACGTTATAACGTCGTACAATATAACTTAATACGTTATAACGTCATACCATATAACGTATTACGTTATAACGTTATAACATATAACGTAATACGTTATAACGTTATGCCATATAACGTAATACGTTATAGCGTCGTCCCATATAACGTAATACGTTATATCGTCGTCCCATATAACGTAATACGTTATAACGTTATACCATATAACGTAATACGTTATAACGTTATACCATATGACGTTATCCCATACAACGTAATACGTTATAACGTTATACCATATGACGTTATACCATATACCGTAATACGTTATAACGTTATATCATATAACGTACGACGTTATAACGTTATACCATGTGACGTTATACCATATAACGTAATACGTTATAACGTTATACCATATAATGTAATACGTTATATCGTTATACCATATACCGTAATACGTTATAACGTTATACCATATGACGTTATACCATATGACGTTATACCATATAACGTAATACGTCATAACGTTATACCATATAATCTAATACGTTATAACGTTATACCATATAACGTGATACGTTATAACGTTATACCATGTGACGTTATACCATATGACGTTATACCATATAACGTAATACGTCATAATGTTATACCATATAATCTAATACGTTATAACGTTATACCATATAACGTGATACGTTATAACGTTATACCATATAACGTACAACGTTATAACGTTATACCATATGACGTTATACCACATGACGTTATACCATATGACGTTATACCATATAACGTAATACGTCATAACGTTATACCATATAATCTAATACGTTATAACGTTATACCATATAACGTGGTACGTTATAACGTTATACCATATAACGTACTACGTTATAACGTTATACCATGTGACGTTATACCATATGACGTTATACCATATAACGTAATACGTCATAACGTTATACCATATAATCTAATACGTTATAACGTTATAAAATATAACGTGATACGTTATAACGTTATACCATATAACGTAATACGTTATATCGTCGTCCCATATAACGCAATACGTTATAACGTTATACCATATAACGTAATACGTTATAACGTTATACCATATGACGTTATACCATATACCGTAATACGTTATAACGTTACATCATATAACGTACGACGTTATAACGTTATACCATGTGACGTTATACCATATAACGTAATACGTTATAACGTTATACCATATAATGTAATACGTTATATCGTTATACCATATACCGTAATACGTTATAACGTTATACCATATGACGTTATACCATATGACGTTATACCATATAACGTAATACGTCATAACGTTATACCATATAATGTAATACGTTATAACGTTATACCATATAACGTGATACGTTATAACGTTATACCATGTGACGTTATACCATATGACGTTATACCATATAACGGGATACGTCATAACGTTATACCATATAATCTATTACGTTATAACGTTATACCATATAACGTACTACGTTATAACGTTATACCATATGACGTTATACCATATGACGTTATACCATATGACGTTATACCATATAACGTAATACGTCATAACGTTATACCATATAATCTAATACGTTATAACGTTATACCATATGACGTTATACCATATAACGTAATACGTTATAACGTTATACCATATGACGTTATCCCACACAACGTAATACGTTATAACGTTATACCATATGACGTTATACCATATACCGTAATGCGTTACAACGTTATACTTTATGACGTTATACCATATAACGTAATACGTTATAACGTTATACCATATAATGTAGTACGTTATATCGTTATACCATATAACGTAATTCGTTATAACGTTATACCATATAACGTAATACGTTATAACGTTATACCCTATAACGTAATACGTTATAGCGTCGTCCCATATAACGTAATACGTTATAACGTTATACCATATGACGTTATACCATATGACGTTATACCATATAACGTAATACGTCATAACGTTATACCATATAATCTAATACGTTATAACGTTATGCCATATAACGTAATACGTTATAACGTCGTCCCATATAACGTAATACGTTATATCGTCGTCCCATATAACGTAATACGTTATAACGCTATACCATATAACGTAATACGTTATAACGTCGTACAATATAACTTAATACGTTATAACGTCATACCATATAACGTAATACGTTATAACGTTATACCATATGACGTTATCCCATACAACGTAATACGTTATAACGTTATACCATATGACGTTATACCATATACCGTAATACGTTATAACGTTATATCATATAACGTACGACGTTATAACGTTATACCATGTGACGTTATACCATATAACGTAATACGTTATAACGTTATACCATATAATGTAATACGTTATATCGTTATACCATATACCGTAATACGTTATAACGCTATACCATATGACGTTATACCATATGACGTTATACCATATAACGTAATACGTCATAACGTTATACCATATAATCTAATACGTTATAACGTTATACCATATAACGTAATACGTTATAGCGTCGTCCCATATTACGTAATACGTTATATCGTCGTCCCATATAACGTAATACGTTATAACGTTATACCATATAACGTAATACGTTATAACGTTATACCATATGACGTTATCCCATACAACGTAATACGTTATAACGTTATACCATATGACGTTATACCATATACCGTAATACGTTATAACGTTATATCATATAACGTACGACGTTATAACGTTATACCATGTGACGTTATACCATATAACGTAATACGTTGTAACGTTATACCATATAATGTAATACGTTATATCGTTATACCATATACCGTAATACGTTATAACGTTATACCATATGACGTTATACCATATGACGTTATACCATATAACGTAATACGTCATAACGTTATACCATATAATCTAATACGTTATAACGTTATACCATATAACGTGATACGTTATAACGTTATACCATGTGACGTTATACCATATGACGTTATACCATATAACGGGATACGTCATAACGTTATACCATATAATCTAATACGTTATAACGTTATACCATATAACGTACTACGTTATAACGTTATACCATATGACGTTATACCATATGACGTTATACCATATGACGTTATACCATATAACGTAATACGTCATAACGTTATACCATATAATCTAATACGTTATAACGTTATACCATATAACGTGGTACGTTATAACGTTATACCATATAACGTAATACGTTATAACGTTATACCATATGACGTTATACCATATAACGTAATACGTTATAACGTTATACCATATGACGTTATCCCATACAACGTAATACGTTATAACGTTATACCATATGACGTTATACCATATGACGTTATACCATATAACGTAATACGTCATAACGTTATACCATATAATCTAATACGTTATAACGTCATACCATATAACGTGATACGTTATAACGTTATACCATGTGACGTTATACCATATGACGTTATACCATATAACGGGATACGTCATAACGTTATACCATATAATCTATTACGTTATAACGTTATACCATATAACGTACTACGTTATAACGTTATAGCATATGACGTTATACCATATGACATTATACCATATAACGTAATACGTCATAACGTTATACCATATAATCTAATACGTTATAACGTTATACCATATAACGTGGTACGTTATAACGTTATACCATATAACGTAATACGTTATAACGTTATACCATATGACGTTATACCATATAACGTAATACGTTATAACGTTATACCATATGACGTTATCCCATACAACGTAATACGTTATAACGTTATACCATATGACGTTATACCATATACCGTAATACGTTATAACGTTATACTATATGACGTTATACCATATAACGTAATACGTTATAACGTTATACCATATAACGTAATACGTATATAACGTTATACCACATAACGTAGTACGTTATAACGTTATACCATATAATTTAATACGTTATAACGTTATACCATATAACGTAATACGTTATAACGTTATACCCTATAACGAAATACGTTATATTGTTATACCCTATAACGTAATACGTTATAACATTATACCATATAACGTAATACGTTATATCGTTATACCCTATAACGTTATACGTTATAACGTTATACCATATACCGAAATACGTTATAACGTTATACCATATGACGTAATACCATATAACGTAATACGTTATAACGTTATACCATATAATGTAACACGTTATATCGTTATACCATATAACGTAATACGTTATAACGTTATACCATATAACGTAATACGTTATAACGTTATACCACATAACGTAGTACGTTATAACGTTATACCATATAATTTAATACGTTATAACGTTATACCATAGAACGTAATACGTTATAACGTTATACCCTATAACGTAATACGTTATAACGTTATACCATATACCGTAATACATTATAACGTTATGCCAGATAACGTAATACGTTATGACGTCGTCCCATATAACGTAATACCTTATAACGTCATAAGATATAACGTAATACGTTCTAACGTTATACCATATACCGTAATACGTTATAACGTCATACCATATAACGTAATACGTTATAACGTCATAAGATATAACGTATTACGTTATAACGTTATACCATATACCGTAATACGTTATAACGTTATACCACATAACGTAGTACGTTATAACGTTATACCATATAATTTAATACGTTATAACGTTATACCATATAACGTAATACGTTATAACGTTATACCCTATAACGTAATACGTTATAACGTTATACCATATACCGTAATACGTTATAACGTTATCCCATATAACCTAATACGTTATAACGTTATACCATATAACGTAATACGTTATATCGTTATACCATATAACGTAATACGTTATAACGTTATACCATATAACGTAATACGTTATAACGTTATACCACATAACGTAGTACGTTATAACGTTATACCATATAATTTAATACGTTATACCATATAACGTAATACGTTATAACGTTATACCATATGACGTTATCCCATACAACGTAATACGTTATAACGTTATACCATATGACATTATACCATATGACTTTATACCATATATCGTAATACGTTATAACGTTATACCATATGACATTATACCATATAATCTAATACGTTATAACGTTATACCATATAACGTGATACGTTATAACGTTATACCATATAACGTACTACGTTATAACGTTATACCATATGACGTTATACCATATGACGTAATACGTTATAACGTTATACCATATAATCTAATACGTTATAACGTTATAAAATATAACGTGATACGTTATAACGTTATACCATATAACGTACTACGTTATAACGTTATACCATGTGACATTATACCATATGACTTTATACCATATATCGTAATACGTTATAACGTTATACCATATGACATTATACCATATAATCTAATACGTTATAACGTTATACCATATAACGTGATACGTTATAACGTTATACCATATAACGTACTACGTTATAACGTTATACCATATGACGTTATACCATATAACGTAATACGTCATAACGTTATACCATATATCCCAATACGTTATAACGTTATATCATATAACGTAGTACGTTATAACGTTATACCATAGAACGTAATACGTTATAACGTTATACCATGTGACGTTATACCATATGACGTTATACCATATAACGTAATACGTCATAACGTTATACCATATAACGTGATACGTTATAACGTTATACCATATAACGTGATACGTTATAACGTTATACCATATATCCCAATACCTTATAACGTTATATCATATAACGTAGTACGTTATAACGTTATACCATATAACGTTATACCATACAACGTAATACGTTATAACGTTACACCATATGACGTTATACCATATACCGTAATACGTTATAACGTTATACTCTATGACGTTATACCATATAACGTAATACGTTATATCGTTATACCATATAACGTAATACGTTATAACGTTATACCACATAACGTAGTACGTTATAACGTTATACCATATAATTTAGTACGTTATAACGTTATACCATATAACGTAATACGTTATAACGTTATACCCTATAACGTAATACGTTATATTGTTATACCCTATAACGTAATACGTTATAACATTATACCATATAACGTAATACGTTATATCGTTATACCCTATAACGTTATACGTTATAACGGTATACCATATACCGAAATACGTTATAACGTTATACCATATGACGTAATACCATATAACGTAATACGTTATAACGTTATACCATATAACGTAATACGTTATAACGTTATACCACATAACGTAGTACGTTATAACGTTATACCGTATAATTTAATACGTTATAACGTTATACCATATAACGTAATACGTTATAACGTTATACCCTATAACGTAATACGTTATAACGTTATACCATATACCGTAATACATTATAACGTTATGCCATATAACGTAATACGTTATGACGTCGTCCCATATAACGTAATACGTTATAACGTCATAAGATATAACGTAATACGTTCTAACGTTATACCATATAACGTAATACGTTATATCGTCGTCCCATATAACGTAATACGATATAACGTTATACAATATAACGTAACACGTTATAACGTCGTACAATATAACTTAATACGTTATAACGTCATACCATATACCGTAATACGTTATAACGTCATAAGATATAACGTATTACGTTATAACGTTACTCCATATAACGTAATACGTTATAACGTTATGCCATATAACGTAATACGTTATAACGTCGTCCCATATAACGTAATACGTTATATCGTCGTCCCATATAACGTAATACGTTATAACGTTATACCATATAACGTAATACGTTATAACGTCGTACAATGTAACTTAATACGTTATAACGTCATACCATATAACCTAATACGTTATAACGTCATAAGATATAACGTATTACGTTATAACGTTATATCATATAACGTAATACGTTATAACGTTATGCCATATAACGTAATACGTTATAGCGTCGTCCCATATAACGTAATACGTTATATCGTCGTCCCATATAACGTAATACGTTATAACGTTATACCATACAACGTAATACGTTATAACGTTATACCATATGACGTTATCCCATACAACGTAATACGTTATAACGTTATACCATATGACGTTATACCATATACCGTAATACGTTATAACGTTATACTATATGACGTTATACCATATAACGTAATACGTTATAGCGTTATACCATATATCCCAATACGTTATAACGTTATATCATATAACGTACTACGTTATAACGTTATACCATGTGACGTTATACCATATAACGTAATACGTTATAACGTTATACCATATAATGTAATACGTTATATCGTTATACCATATACCGTAATACGTTATAACGTTATACCATATGACGTTATACCATATAACGTAATACGTCATAACGTTATACCATATAATCTAATACGTTATAACGTTATACCACATAACGTGATACGTTATAACCTTATACCATATGACGTTATCCCATACAACGTAATACGTTATAACGTTATACCATATGACGTTATACCATATACCGTAATACGTTATAACGTTATACTATATGACGTTATACCATATAACGTAATACGTTATAACGTCGTCCCATATAACGTAATACGTTATATCGTCGTCTCATAGAACGTAATACGTTATAACGTTATACCATATACCGTAATACGTTATAACGTTATACTATATGACGTTATACCATATAACGTAATACGCTATAACGTTATACCATATATCCCAATACCTTATAACGTTATATCATATAACGTAGTACGTTATAACGTTATACCATATAACGTATTACGTTATAACGTTATACCATCTGACGTTATACCATATAACGTAATACGGTATATCGTTATACCCTATAACGTAATACGTTATAACGTTATACCATATGACGTTATATCATATAACGTAATATGTTATATCGTTGTACCATATAATCTAATACGTTATAACGTTATACCATATAACGTGATACGTTATAACGTTATACCATGTGACGTTATACCATATGACGTTATACCATATAACGTAATACGTCATAACGTTATACCCTATAACGTAATACGTTATAACGTTATACCACATAACGTAGTACGTTATAACGTTATACCATATAATTTAATACGTTATAACGTTATACCATATAACGTAATACGTTATAACGTTATACCCTATAACGTAATACGTTATAACGTTATACCATATACCGTAATACGTTATAACGTTATCCCATATAACCTAATACGTTATAACGTTATACCATATAACGTAATACGTTATATCGTTATACCATATAACGTAATACGTTATAACGTTATACCATATAACGTAATACGTTATAACGTTATACCACATAACGTAGTACGTTATAACGTTATACCATATAATTTAATACGTTATACCATATAACGTAATACGTTATAACGTTATACCATATGACGTTATCCCATACAACGTAATACGTTATAACGTTATACCATATGACATTATACCATATGACTTTATACCATATATCGTAATACGTTATAACGTTATACCATATGACATTATACCATATAATCTAATACGTTATAACGATATACCATATAACGTGATACGTTATAACGTTATACCATATAACGTACTACGTTATAACGTTATACCATATGACGTTATACCATATGACGTAATACGTTATAACGTTATACCATATAATCTAATACGTTATAACGTTATAAAATATAACGTGATACGTTATAACGTTATACCATATAACGTACTACGTTATAACGTTATACCATGTGACATTATACCATATGACTTTATACCATATATCGTAATACGTTATAACGTTATACCATATGACATTATACCATATAATCTAATACGTTATAACGTTATACCATATAACGTGATACGTTATAACGTTATACCATATAACGTACTACGTTATAACGTTATACCATATGACGTTATACCATATAACGTAATACGTCATAACGTTATACCATATATCCCAATACGTTATAACGTTATATCATATAACGTAGTACGTTATAACGTTATACCATAGAACGTAATACGTTATAACGTTATACCATGTGACGTTATACCATATGACGTTATACCATATAACGTAATACGTCATAACGTTATACCATATAACGTGATACGTTATAACGTTATACCATATAACGTGATACGTTATAACGTTATACCATATATCCCAATACCTTATAACGTTATATCATATAACGTAGTACGTTATAACGTTATACCATATAACGTTATACCATACAACGTAATACGTTATAACGTTACACCATATGACGTTATACCATATACCGTAATACGTTATAACGTTATACTCTATGACGTTATACCATATAACGTAATACGTTATATCGTTATACCATATAACGTAATACGTTATAACGTTATACCACATAACGTAGTACGTTATAACGTTATACCATATAATTTAGTACGTTATAACGTTATACCATATAACGTAATACGTTATAACGTTATACCCTATAACGTAATACGTTATATTGTTATACCCTATAACGTAATACGTTATAACATTATACCATATAACGTAATACGTTATATCGTTATACCCTATAACGTTATACGTTATAACGGTATACCATATACCGAAATACGTTATAACGTTATACCATATGACGTAATACCATATAACGTAATACGTTATAACGTTATACCATATAACGTAATACGTTATAACGTTATACCACATAACGTAGTACGTTATAACGTTATACCGTATAATTTAATACGTTATAACGTTATACCATATACCGTAATACATTATAACGTTATGCCATATAACGTAATACGTTATGACGTCGTCCCATATAACGTAATACGTTATAACGTCATAAGATATAACGTAATACGTTCTAACGTTATACCATATAACGTAATACGTTATATCGTCGTCCCATATAACGTAATACGATATAACGTTATACAATATAACGTAACACGTTATAACGTCGTACAATATAACTTAATACGTTATAACGTCATACCATATACCGTAATACGTTATAACGTCATAAGATATAACGTATTACGTTATAACGTTACTCCATATAACGTAATACGTTATAACGTTATGCCATATAACGTAATACGTTATAACGTCGTCCCATATAACGTAATACGTTATATCGTCGTCCCATATAACGTAATACGTTATAACGTTATACCATATAACGTAATACGTTATAACGTCGTACAATGTAACTTAATACGTTATAACGTCATACCATATAACCTAATACGTTATAACGTCATAAGATATAACGTATTACGTTATAACGTTATATCATATAACGTAATACGTTATAACGTTATGCCATATAACGTAATACGTTATAGCGTCGTCCCATATAACGTAATACGTTATATCGTCGTCCCATATAACGTAATACGTTATAACGTTATACCATACAACGTAATACGTTATAACGTTATACCATATGACGTTATCCCATACAACGTAATACGTTATAACGTTATACCATATGACGTTATACCATATAACGTAATACGTCATAACGTTATACCATATAACGTAATACGTTATAGCGTTATACCATATATCCCAATACGTTATAACATTATATCATATAACGTACTACGTTATAACGTTATACCATGTGACGTTATACCATATAACGTAATACGTTATAACGTTATACCATATAATGTAATACGTTATATCGTTATACCATATACCGTAATACGTTATAACGTTATACCATATGACGTTATACCATATAACGTAATACGTCATAACGTTATACCATATGACGTTATACCATATAACGTAATACGTTATAACGTCGTCCCATATAACGTAATACGTTATATCGTCGTCCCATAGAACGTAATACGTTATAACGTTATACCATATACCGTAATACGTTATAACGTTATACTATATGACGTTATACCATATAACGTAATACGTTATAACGTCGTCCCATATAACGTAATACGTTATATCGTCGTCCCATAGAACGTAATACGTTATAACGTTATACCATATACCGTAATACGTTATAACGTTATACTATATGACGTTATACCATATAACGTAATACGCTATAACGTTATACCATATATCCCAATACCTTATAACGTTATATCATATAACGTAGTACGTTATAACGTTATACCATATAACGTATTACGTTATAACGTTATACCATCTGACGTTATACCATATAATCTAATACGTTATAACGTTATACCATATAACGTGATACGTTATAACGTTATACCATGTGACGTTATACCATATGACGTTATACCATATAACGTAATACGTCATAACGTTATACCCTATAACGTAATACGTTATAACGTTATACCATATAACGTAATACGTTATAACGTCGTCCCATATAACGTAATACGTTATATCGTCGTCCCATATAACGTAATACGTTATAACGTTATACCATATAACGTAATACGTTATAACGTCGTACAATATAACTTAATACGTTATAACGTCATACCATATAACGTAATACGTTTTAACGTCATAAGATATAACGTATTACGTTATAACGTTATGCCATATAACGTAATACGTTATAACGTTATGCCATATAACGTAATACGTTATAACGTCGTCCCATATAACGTAATACGTTATATCGTCGTCCCATATAACGTAATACGTTATAACGTTATATCATATAACGTACGACGTTATAACGTTATACCATGTGACGTTATACCATATAACGTAATACGTTATAACGTTATACCATATAATGTAATACGTTATATCGTTATACCATATACCGTAATACGTTATAACGTTATACCATATGACGTTATACCATATGACGTTATACCATATAACGTAATACGTCATAACGTTATACCATATAATCTAATACGTTATAACGTTATACCATATAACGTAATACGTTATAGCGTCGTCCCATATAACGTAATACGTTATATCGTCGTCCCATATAACGTAATACGTTATAACGTTATACCATATAACGTAATACGTTATAACGTTATACCATATGACGTTATCCCATACAACGTAATACGTTATAACGTTATACCATATGACGTTATACCATATACCGTAATACGTTATAACGTTATATCATATAACGTACGACGTTATAACGTTATACCATGTGACGTTATACCATATAACGTAATACGTTATAACGTTATACCATATAATGTAATACGTTATATCGTTATACCATATACCGTAATACGTTATAACGTTATACCATATGACGTTATACCATATGACGTTATACCATATAACGTAATACGTCATAACGTTATACCATATAATCTAATACGTTATAACGTTATACCATATAACGTGATACGTTATAACGTTATACCATGTGACGTTATACCATATGACGTTATACCATATAACGGGATACGTCATAACGTTATACCATATAATCTAATACGTTATAACGTTATACCATATAACGTACTACGTTATAACGTTATACCATATGACGTTATACCATATGACGTTATACCATATAACGTAATACGTCATAACGTTATACCATATAATCTAATACGTTATAACGTTATACCATATAACGTGGTACGTTATAACGTTATACCATATAACGTAATACGTTATAACGTTATACCATATAATGTAGTACGTTATATCGTTATACCATATAACGTAATTCGTTATAACGTTATACCATATAACGTAATACGTTATAACGTTATACCCTATAACGTAATACGTTATAACGTTATACCATATAACGTAATACGTTATGTCGTCGTCCCATATAACGTAATACGATATAACGTTATACAATATAACGTAATACGTTATAACGTCGTACAATATAACTTAATACGTTATAACGTCATACCATATAACGTAATACGTTATAACGTCATAAGATATAACGTATTACGTTATAACGTTATGCCATATAACGTAATACGTTATAACGTTATGCCATATAACGTAATACGTTATAACGTCGTCCCATATAACGTAATACGTTATATCGTCGTCCCATATAACGTAATACGTTATAACGTTATACCATATAACGTAATACGTTATAACGTCGTACAATATAACTTAATACGTTATAACGTCATACCATATAACGTATTACGTTATAACGTTATAACATATAACGTAATACGTTATAACGTTATGCCATATAACGTAATACGTTATAGCGTCGTCCCATATAACGTAATACGTTATATCGTCGTCCCATATAACGTAATACGTTATAACGTTATACCATATAACGTAATACGTTATAACGTTATACCATATGACGTTATCCCATACAACGTAATACGTTATAACGTTATACCATATGACGTTATACCATATACCGTAATACGTTATAACGTTATATCATATAACGTACGACGTTATAACGTTATACCATGTGACGTTATACCATATAACGTAATACGTTATAACGTTATACCATATAATGTAATACGTTATATCGTTATACCATATACCGTAATACGTTATAACGTTATACCATATGACGTTATACCATATGACGTTATACCATATAACGTAATACGTCATAACGTTATACCATATAATCTAATACGTTATAACGTTATACCATATAACGTGATACGTTATAACGTTATACCATGTGACGTTATACCATATGACGTTATACCATATAACGGGATACGTCATAACGTTATACCATATAATCTAATACGTTATAACGTTATACCATATAACGTACTACGTTATAACGTTATACCATATGACGTTATACCATATGACGTTATACCATATAACGTAATACGTCATAACGTTATACCATATAATCTAATACGTTATAACGTTATACCATATAACGTGGTACGTTATAACGTTATACCATATAACGTAATACGTTATAACGTTATACCATATGACGTTATACCATATAACGTAATACGTTATAACGTTATACCATATGACGTTATCCCATACAACGTAATACGTTATAACGTTATACCATATGACGTTATACCATATACCGTAATGCGTTATAACGTTATACTTTATGACGTTATACCATATAACGTAATACGTTATAACGTTATACCATATAATGTAGTACGTTATATCGTTATACCATATAACGTAATTCGTTATAACGTTATACCATATAACGTAATACGTTATAACGTTATACCCTATAACGTAATACGTTATAACGTTATACCATATAACGTAATACGTTATGTCGTCGTCCCATATAACGTAATACGATATAACGTTATACAATATAACGTAATACGTTATAACGTCGTACAATATAACTTAATACGTTATAACGTCATACCATATAACGTAATACGTTATAACGTCATAAGATATAACGTATTACGTTATAACGTTATGCCATATAACGTAATACGTTATAACGTTATGCCATATAACGTAATATGTTATAACGTCGTCCCATATAACGTAATACGTTATATCGTCGTCCCATATAACGTAATACGTTATAACGTTATACCATATAACGTAATACGTTATAACGTCGTACAATATAACTTAATACGTTATAACGTCATACCATATAACGTATTACGTTATAACGTTATAACATATAACGTAATACGTTATAACGTTATGCCATATAACGTAATACGTTATAGCGTCGTCCCATATAACGTAATACGTTATATCGTCGTCCCATATAACGTAATACGTTATAACGTTATACCATATAACGTAATACGTTATAACGTTATACCATATGACGTTATCCCATACAACGTAATACGTTATAACGTTATACCATATGACGTTATACCATATACCGTAATACGTTAAAACGTTATATCATATAACGTACGACGTTATAACGTTATACCATGTGACGTTATACCATATAACGTAATACGTTATAACGTTATACCATATAATGTAATACGTTATATCGTTATACCATATACCGTAATACGTTATAACGTTATACCATATGACGTTATACCATATGACGTTATACCATATAACGTAATACGTCATAACGTTATACCATATAATCTAATACGTTATAACGTTATACCATATAACGTGATACGTTATAACGTTATACCATGTGACGTTATACCATATGACGTTATACCATATAACGTAATACGTCATAATGTTATACCATATAATCTAATACGTTATAACGTTATACCATATAACGTGATACGTTATAACGTTATACCATATAACGTACAACGTTATAACGTTATACCATATGACGTTATACCACATGACGTTATACCATATGACGTTATACCATATAACGTAATACGTCATAACGTTATACCATATAATCTAATACGTTATAACGTTATACCATATAACGTGGTACGTTATAACGTTATACCATATAACGTACTACGTTATAACGTTATACCATGTGACGTTATACCATATGACGTTATACCATATAACGTAATACGTCATAACGTTATACCATATAATCTAATACGTTATAACGTTATAAAATATAACGTGATACGTTATAACGTTATACCATATAACGTAATACGTTATATCGTCGTCCCATATAACGCAATACGTTATAACGTTATACCATATAACGTAATACGTTATAACGTTATACCATATGACGTTATACCATATACCGTAATACGTTATAACGTTACATCATATAACTTACGACGTTATAACGTTATACCATGTGACGTTATACCATATAACGTAATACGTTATAACGTTATACCATATAATGTAATACGTTATATCGTTATACCATATACCGTAATACGTTATAACGTTATACCATATGACGTTATACCATATGACGTTATACCATATAACGTAATACGTCATAACGTTATACCATATAATGTAATACGTTATAACGTTATACCATATAACGTGATACGTTATAACGTTATACCATGTGACGTTATACCATATGACGTTATACCATATAACGGGATACGTCATAACGTTATACCATATAATCTATTACGTTATAACGTTATACCATATAACGTACTACGTTATAACGTTATACCATATGACGTTATACCATATGACGTTATACCATATGACGTTATACCATATAACGTAATACGTCATAACGTTATACCATATAATCTAATACGTTATAACGTTATACCATATAACGTGGTACGTTATAACGTTATACCATATAACGTAATACGTTATAACGTTATACCATATGACGTTATACCATATAACGTAATACGTTATAACGTTATACCATATGACGTTATCCCACACAACGTAATACGTTATAACGTTATACCATATGACGTTATACCATATACCGTAATGCGTTACAACGTTATACTTTATGACGTTATACCATATAACGTAATACGTTATAACGTTATACCATATAATGTAGTACGTTATATCGTTATACCATATAACGTAATTCGTTATAACGTTATACCATATAACGTAATACGTTATAACGTTATACCCTATAACGTAATACGTTATAGCGTCGTCCCATATAACGTAATACGTTATAACGTTATACCATATGACGTTATACCATATGACGTTATACCATATAACGTAATACGTCATAACGTTATACCATATAATCTAATACGTTATAACGTTATGCCATATAACGTAATACGTTATAACGTCGTCCCATATAACGTAATACGTTATATCGTCGTCCCATATAACGTAATACGTTATAACGCTATACCATATAACGTAATACGTTATAACGTCGTACAATATAACTTAATACGTTATAACGTCATACCATATAACGTAATACGTTATAACGTTATACCATATGACGTTATCCCATACAACGTAATACGTTATAACGTTATACCATATGACGTTATACCATATACCGTAATACGTTATAACGTTATATCATATAACGTACGACGTTATAACGTTATACCATGTGACGTTATACCATATAACGTAATACGTTATAACGTTATACCATATAATGTAATACGTTATATCGTTATACCATATACCGTAATACGTTATAACGCTATACCATATGACGTTATACCATATGACGTTATACCATATAACGTAATACGTCATAACGTTATACCATATAATCTAATACGTTATAACGTTATACCATATAACGTAATACGTTATAGCGTCGTCCCATATAACGTAATACGTTATATCGTCGTCCCATATAACGTAATACGTTATAACGTTATACCATATAACGTAATACGTTATAACGTTATACCATATGACGTTATCCCATACAACGTAATACGTTATAACGTTATACCATATGACGTTATACCATATACCGTAATACGTTATAACGTTATATCATATAACGTACGACGTTATAACGTTATACCATGTGACGTTATACCATATAACGTAATACGTTGTAACGTTATACCATATAATGTAATACGTTATATCGTTATACCATATACCGTAATACGTTATAACGTTATACCATATGACGTTATACCATATGACGTTATACCATATAACGTAATACGTCATAACGTTATACCATATAATCTAATACGTCATAACGTTATACCATATAACGTGATACGTTATAACGTTATACCATGTGACGTTATACCATATGACGTTATACCATATAACGGGATACGTCATAACGTTATACCATATAATCTAATACGTTATAACGTTATACCATATAACGTACTACGTTATAACGTTATACCATATGACGTTATACCATATGACGTTATACCATATGACGTTATACCATATAACGTAATACGTCATAACGTTATACCATATAATCTAATACGTTATAACGTTATACCATATAACGTGGTACGTTATAACGTTATACCATATAACGTAATACGTTATAACGTTATACCATATGACGTTATACCATATAACGTAATACGTTATAACGTTATACCATATGACGTTATCCCATACAACGTAATACGTTATAACGTTATACCATATGACGTTATACCATATGACGTTATACCATATAACGTAATACGTCATAACGTTATACCATATAATCTAATACGTTATAACGTCATACCATATAACGTGATACGTTATAACGTTATACCATGTGACGTTATACCATATGACGTTATACCATATAACGGGATACGTCATAACGTTATACCATATAATCTATTACGTTATAACGTTATACCATATAACGTACTACGTTATAACGTTATAGCATATGACGTTATACCATATGACATTATACCATATAACGTAATACGTCATAACGTTATACCATATAATCTAATACGTTATAACGTTATACCATATAACGTGGTACGTTATAACGTTATACCATATAACGTAATACGTTATAACGTTATACCATATGACGTTATACCATATAACGTAATACGTTATAACGTTATACCATATGACGTTATCCCATACAACGTAATACGTTATAACGTTATACCATATGACGTTATACCATATACCGTAATACGTTATAACGTTATACTATATGACGTTATACCATATAACGTAATACGTTATAACGTTATACCATATAACGTAATACGTATATAACGTTATACCACATAACGTAGTACGTTATAACGTTATACCATATAATTTAATACGTTATAACGTTATACCATATAACGTAATACGTTATAACGTTATACCCTATAACGAAATACGTTATATTGTTATACCCTATAACGTAATACGTTATAACATTATACCATATAACGTAATACGTTATATCGTTATACCCTATAACGTTATACGTTATAACGTTATACCATATACCGAAATACGTTATAACGTTATACCATATGACGTAATACCATATAACGTAATACGTTATAACGTTATACCATATAATGTAACACGTTATATCGTTATACCATATAACGTAATACGTTATAACGTTATACCATATAACGTAATACGTTATAACGTTATACCACATAACGTAGTACGTTATAACGTTATACCATATAATTTAATACGTTATAACGTTATACCATAGAACGTAATACGTTATAACGTTATACCCTATAACGTAATACGTTATAACGTTATACCATATACCGTAATACATTATAACGTTATGCCAGATAACGTAATACGTTATGACGTCGTCCCATATAACGTAATACCTTATAACGTCATAAGATATAACGTAATACGTTCTAACGTTATACCATATACCGTAATACGTTATAACGTCATACCATATAACGTAATACGTTATAACGTCATAAGATATAACGTATTACGTTATAACGTTATACCATATACCGTAATACGTTATAACGTTATACCACATAACGTAGTACGTTATAACGTTATACCATATAATTTAATACGTTATAACGTTATACCATATAACGTAATACGTTATAACGTTATACCCTATAACGTAATACGTTATAACGTTATACCATATACCGTAATACGTTATAACGTTATCCCATATAACCTAATACGTTATAACGTTATACCATATAACGTAATACGTTATATCGTTATACCATATAACGTAATACGTTATAACGTTATACCATATAACGTAATACGTTATAACGTTATACCACATAACGTAGTACGTTATAACGTTATACCATATAATTTAATACGTTATACCATATAACGTAATACGTTATAACGTTATACCATATGACGTTATCCCATACAACGTAATACGTTATAACGTTATACCATGTGACATTATACCATATGACTTTATACCATATATCGTAATACGTTATAACGTTATACCATATGACATTATACCATATAATCTAATACGTTATAACGTTATACCATATAACGTGATACGTTATAACGTTATACCATATAACGTACTACGTTATAACGTTATACCATATGACGTTATACCATATGACGTAATACGTTATAACGTTATACCATATAATCTAATACGTTATAACGTTATAAAATATAACGTGATACGTTATAACGTTATACCATATAACGTACTACGTTATAACGTTATACCATGTGACATTATACCATATGACTTTATACCATATATCGTAATACGTTATAACGTTATACCATATGACATTATACCATATAATCTAATACGTTATAACGTTATACCATATAACGTGATACGTTATAACGTTATACCATATAACGTACTACGTTATAACGTTATACCATATGACGTTATACCATATAACGTAATACGTCATAACGTTATACCATATATCCCAATACGTTATAACGTTATATCATATAACGTAGTACGTTATAACGTTATACCATAGAACGTAATACGTTATAACGTTATACCATGTGACGTTATACCATATGACGTTATACCATATAACGTAATACGTCATAACGTTATACCATATAACGTGATACGTTATAACGTTATACCATATAACGTGATACGTTATAACGTTATACCATATATCCCAATACCTTATAACGTTATATCATATAACGTAGTACGTTATAACGTTATACCATATAACGTTATACCATACAACGTAATACGTTATAACGTTACACCATATGACGTTATACCATATACCGTAATACGTTATAACGTTATACTCTATGACGTTATACCATATAACGTAATACGTTATATCGTTATACCATATAACGTAATACGTTATAACGTTATACCACATAACGTAGTACGTTATAACGTTATACCATATAATTTAGTACGTTATAACGTTATACCATATAACGTAATACGTTATAACGTTATACCCTATAACGTAATACGTTATATTGTTATACCCTATAACGTAATACGTTATAACATTATACCATATAACGTAATACGTTATATCGTTATACCCTATAACGTTATACGTTATAACGGTATACCATATACCGAAATACGTTATAACGTTATACCATATGACGTAATACCATATAACGTAATACGTTATAACGTTATACCATATAACGTAATACGTTATAACGTTATACCACATAACGTAGTACGTTATAACGTTATACCGTATAATTTAATACGTTATAACGTTATACCATATAACGTAATACGTTATAACGTTATACCCTATAACGTAATACGTTATAACGTTATACCATATACCGTAATACATTATAACGTTATGCCATATAACGTAATACGTTATGACGTCGTCCCATATAACGTAATACGTTATAACGTCATAAGATATAACGTAATACGTTCTAACGTTATACCATATAACGTAATACGTTATATCGTCGTCCCATATAACGTAATACGATATAACGTTATACAATATAACGTAACACGTTATAACGTCGTACAATATAACTTAATACGTTATAACGTCATACCATATACCGTAATACGTTATAACGTCATAAGATATAACGTATTACGTTATAACGTTACTCCATATAACGTAATACGTTATAACGTTATGCCATATAACGTAATACGTTATAACGTCGTCCCATATAACGTAATACGTTATATCGTCGTCCCATATAACGTAATACGTTATAACGTTATACCATATAACGTAATACGTTATAACGTCGTACAATGTAACTTAATACGTTATAACGTCATACCATATAACCTAATACGTTATAACGTCATAAGATATAACGTATTACGTTATAACGTTATATCATATAACGTAATACGTTATAACGTTATGCCATATAACGTAATACGTTATAGCGTCGTCCCATATAACGTAATACGTTATATCGTCGTCCCATATAACGTAATACGTTATAACGTTATACCATACAACGTAATACGTTATAACGTTATACCATATGACGTTATCCCATACAACGTAATACGTTATAACGTTATACCATATGACGTTATACCATATACCGTAATACGTTATAACGTTATACTATATGACGTTATACCATATAACGTAATACGTTATAGCGTTATACCATATATCCCAATACGTTATAACGTTATATCATATAACGTACTACGTTATAACGTTATACCATGTGACGTTATACCATATAACGTAATACGTTATAACGTTATACCATATAATGTAATACGTTATATCGTTATACCATATACCGTAATACGTTATAACGTTATACCATATGACGTTATACCATATAACGTAATACGTCATAACGTTATAACATATAATCTAATACGTTATAACGTTATACCACATAACGTGATACGTTATAACGTTATACCATATGACGTTATCCCATACAACGTAATACGTTATAACGTTATACCATATGACGTTATACCATATACCGTAATACGTTATAACGTTATACTATATGACGTTATACCATATAACGTAATACGTTATAACGTCGTCCCATATAACGTAATACGTTATATCGTCGTCCCATAGAACGTAATACGTTATAACGTTATACCATATACCGTAATACGTTATAACGTTATACTATATGACGTTATACCATATAACGTAATACGCTATAACGTTATACCATATATCCCAATACCTTATAACGTTATATCATATAACGTAGTACGTTATAACGTTATACCATATAACGTATTACGTTATAACGTTATACCATCTGACGTTATACCATATAACGTAATACGGTATATCGTTATACCCTATAACGTAATACGTTATAACGTTATACCATATGACGTTATATCATATAACGTAATATGTTATATCGTTGTACCATATAATCTAATACGTTATAACGTTATACCATATAACGTGATACGTTATAACGTTATACCATGTGACGTTATACCATATGACGTTATACCATATAACGTAATACGTCATAACGTTATACCCTATAACGTAATACGTTATAACGTTATACCACATAACGTAGTACGTTATAACGTTATACCATATAATTTAATACGTTATAACGTTATACCATATAACGTAATACGTTATAACGTTATACCCTATAACGTAATACGTTATAACGTTATACCATATACCGTAATACGTTATAACGTTATCCCATATAACCTAATACGTTATAACGTTATACCATATAACGTAATACGTTATATCGTTATACCATATAACGTAATACGTTATAACGTTATACCATATAACGTAATACGTTATAACGTTATACCACATAACGTAGTACGTTATAACGTTATACCATATAATTTAATACGTTATACCATATAACGTAATACGTTATAACGTTATACCATATGACGTTATCCCATACAACGTAATACGTTATAACGTTATACCATATGACATTATACCATATGACTTTATACCATATATCGTAATACGTTATAACGTTATACCATATGACATTATACCATATAATCTAATACGTTATAACGTTATACCATATAACGTGATACGTTATAACGTTATACCATATAACGTACTACGTTATAACGTTATACCATATGACGTTATACCATATGACGTAATACGTTATAACGTTATACCATATAATCTAATACGTTATAACGTTATAAAATATAACGTGATACGTTATAACGTTATACCATATAACGTACTACGTTATAACGTTATACCATGTGACATTATACCATATGACTTTATACCATATATCGTAATACGTTATAACGTTATACCATATGACATTATACCATATAATCTAATACGTTATAACGTTATACCATATAACGTGATACGTTATAACGTTATACCATATAACGTACTACGTTATAACGTTATACCATATGACGTTATACCATATAACGTAATACGTCATAACGTTATACCATATATCCCAATACGTTATAACGTTATATCATATAACGTAGTACGTTATAACGTTATACCATAGAACGTAATACGTTATAACGTTATACCATGTGACGTTATACCATATGACGTTATACCATATAACGTAATACGTCATAACGTTATACCATATAACGTGATACGTTATAACGTTATACCATATAACGTGATACGTTATAACGTTATACCATATATCCCAATACCTTATAACGTTATATCATATAACGTAGTACGTTATAACGTTATACCATATAACGTTATACCATACAACGTAATACGTTATAACGTTACACCATATGACGTTATACCATATACCGTAATACGTTATAACGTTATACTCTATGACGTTATACCATATAACGTAATACGTTATATCGTTATACCATATAACGTAATACGTTATAACGTTATACCACATAACGTAGTACGTTATAACGTTATACCATATAATTTAGTACGTTATAACGTTATACCATATAACGTAATACGTTATAACGTTATACCCTATAACGTAATACGTTATATTGTTATACCCTATAACGTAATACGTTATAACATTATACCATATAACGTAATACGTTATATCGTTATACCCTATAACGTTATACGTTATAACGGTATACCATATACCGAAATACGTTATAACGTTATACCATATGACGTAATACCATATAACGTAATACGTTATAACGTTATACCATATAACGTAATACGTTATAACGTTATACCACATAACGTAGTACGTTATAACGTTATACCGTATAAGTTAATACGTTATAACGTTATACCATATAACGTAATACGTTATAACGTTATACCCTATAACGTAATACGTTATAACGTTATACCATATACCGTAATACATTATAACGTTATGCCATATAACGTAATACGTTATGACGTCGTCCCATATAACGTAATACGTTATAACGTCATAAGATATAACGTAATACGTTCTAACGTTATACCATATAACGTAATACGTTATATCGTCGTCCCATATAACGTAATACGATATAACGTTATACAATATAACGTAACACGTTATAACGTCGTACAATATAACTTAATACGTTATAACGTCATACCATATACCGTAATACGTTATAACGTCATAAGATATAACGTATTACGTTATAACGTTACTCCATATAACGTAATACGTTATAACGTTATGCCATATAACGTAATACGTTATAACGTCGTCCCATATAACGTAATACGTTATATCGTCGTCCCATATAACGTAATACGTTATAACGTTATACCATATAACGTAATACGTTATAACGTCGTACAATGTAACTTAATACGTTATAACGTCATACCATATAACCTAATACGTTATAACGTCATAAGATATAACGTATTACGTTATAACGTTATATCATATAACGTAATACGTTATAACGTTATGCCATATAACGTAATACGTTATAGCGTCGTCCCATATAACGTAATACGTTATAACGTTATGCCATATAACGTAATACGTTATAACGTCGTCCCATATAACGTAATACGTTATATCGTCGTCCCATATAACGTAATACGTTATAACGTTATACCATATAACGTAATACGTTATAACGTCGTACAATGTAACTTAATACGTTATAACGTCATACCATATAACCTAATACGTTATAACGTCATAAGATATAACGTATTACGTTATAACGTTATATCATATAACGTAATACGTTATAACGTTATGCCATATAACGTAATACGTTATAGCGTCGTCCCATATAACGTAATACGTTATATCGTCGTCCCATATAACGTAATACGTTATAACGTTATACCATACAACGTAATACGTTATAACGTTATACCATATGACGTTATCCCATACAACGTAATACGTTATAACGTTATACCATATGACGTTATACCATATACCGTAATACGTTATAACGTTATACTATATGACGTTATACCATATAACGTAATACGTTATAGCGTTATACCATATATCCCAATACGTTATAACGTTATATCATATAACGTACTACGTTATAACGTTATACCATGTGACGTTATACCATATAACGTAATACGTTATAACGTTATACCATATAATGTAATACGTTATATCGTTATACCATATACCGTAATACGTTATAACGTTATACCATATGACGTTATACCATATAACGTAATACGTCATAACGTTATACCATATAATCTAATACGTTATAACGTTATACCACATAACGTGATACGTTATAACGTTATACCATATGACGTTATCCCATACAACGTAATACGTTATAACGTTATACCATATGACGTTATACCATATACCGTAATACGTTATAACGTTATACTATATGACGTTATACCATATAACGTAATACGTTATAACGTCGTCCCATATAACGTAATACGTTATATCGTCGTCCCATAGAACGTAATACGTTATAACGTTATACCATATACCGTAATACGTTATAACGTTATACTATATGACGTTATACCATATAACGTAATACGCTATAACGTTATACCATATATCCCAATACCTTATAACGTTATATCATATAACGTAGTACGTTATAACGTTATACCATATAACGTATTACGTTATAACGTTATACCATCTGACGTTATACCATATAACGTAATACGGTATATCGTTATACCCTATAACGTAATACGTTATAACGTTATACCATATGACGTTATATCATATAACGTAATATGTTATATCGTTGTACCATATAATCTAATACGTTATAACGTTATACCATATAACGTGATACGTTATAACGTTATACCATGTGACGTTATACCATATGACGTTATACCATATAACGTAATACGTCATAACGTTATACCCTATAACGTAATACGTTATAACGTTATACCATATAACGTAATACGTTATAACGTCGTCCCATATAACGTAATACGTTATATCGTCGTCCCATATAACGTAATACGTTATAACGTTATACCATATAACGTAATACGTTATAACGTCGTACAATATAACTTAATACGTTATAACGTCATGCCATATAACGTAATACGTTTTAACGTCATAAGATATAACGTATTACGTTATAACGGTATGCCATATAACGTAATACGTTATAACGTTATGCCATATAACGTAATACGTTATAACGTCGTCCCATATAACGTAATACGTTATATCGTCGTCCCATATAACGTAATACGTTATAACGTTATATCATATAACGTACGACGTTATAACGTTATACCATGTGACGTTATACCATATAACGTAATACGTTATAACGTTATACCATATAATGTAATACGTTATATCGTTATACCATATACCGTAATACGTTATAACGTTATACCATATGACGTTATACCATATGACGTTATACCATATAACGTAATACGTCATAACGTTATACCATATAATCTAATACGTTATAACGTTATACCATATAACGTAATACGTTATAGCGTCGTCCCATATAACGTAATACGTTATATCGTCGTCCCATATAACGTAATACGTTATAACGTTATACCATATAACGTAATACGTTATAACGTTATACCATATGACGTTATCCCATACAACGTAATACGTTATAACGTTATACCATATGACGTTATACCATATACCGTAATACGTTATAACGTTATATCATATAACGTACGACGTTATAACGTTATACCATGTGACGTTATACCATATAACGTAATACGTTATAACGTTATACCATATAATGTAATACGTTATATCGTTATACCATATACCGTAATACGTTATAACGTTATACCATATGACGTTATACCATATGACGTTATACCATATAACGTAATACGTCATAACGTTATACCATATAATCTAATACGTTATAACGTTATACCATATAACGTACTACGTTATAACGTTATACCATATGACGTTATACCATATGACGTTATACCATATAACGTAATACGTCATAACGTTATACCATATAATCTAATACGTTATAACGTTATACCATATAACGTGGTACGTT
This sequence comes from Bombus vancouverensis nearcticus, assembly GCF_051014615.1. Classification (NCBI taxonomy): domain Eukaryota; kingdom Metazoa; phylum Arthropoda; class Insecta; order Hymenoptera; family Apidae; genus Bombus; species Bombus vancouverensis. The sequence goes on along the minus strand of NC_134915.1, from coordinate 2,375,984 downwards.
ATAACGTTATACCATATAACGTAATACGTTATAACGTTATACCATATAATGTAGTACGTTATATCGTTATACCATATAACGTAATTCGTTATAACGTTATACCATATAACGTAATACGTTATAACGTTATACCCTATAACGTAATACGTTATAACGTTATACCATATAACGTAATACGTTATGTCGTCGTCCCATATAACGTAATACGATATAACGTTATACAATATAACGTAATACGTTATAACGTCGTACAATATAACTTAATACGTTATAACGTCATACCATATAACGTAATACGTTATAACGTCATAAGATATAACGTATTACGTTATAACGTTATGCCATATAACGTAATACGTTATAACGTTATGCCATATAACGTAATACGTTATAACGTCGTCCCATATAACGTAATACGTTATATCGTCGTCCCATATAACGTAATACGTTATAACGTTATACCATATAACGTAATACGTTATAACGTCGTACAATATAACTTAATACGTTATAACGTCATACCATATAACGTATTACGTTATAACGTTATAACATATAACGTAATACGTTATAACGTTATGCCATATAACGTAATACGTTATAGCGTCGTCCCATATAACGTAATACGTTATATCGTCGTCCCATATAACGTAATACGTTATAACGTTATACCATATAACGTAATACGTTATAACGTTATACCATATGACGTTATCCCATACAACGTAATACGTTATAACGTTATACCATATGACGTTATACCATATACCGTAATACGTTATAACGTTATATCATATAACGTACGACGTTATAACGTTATACCATGTGACGTTATACCATATAACGTAATACGTTATAACGTTATACCATATAATGTAATACGTTATATCGTTATACCATATACCGTAATACGTTATAACGTTATACCATATGACGTTATACCATATGACGTTATACCATATAACGTAATACGTCATAACGTTATACCATATAATCTAATACGTTATAACGTTATACCATATAACGTGATACGTTATAACGTTATACCATGTGACGTTATACCATATGACGTTATACCATATAACGGGATACGTCATAACGTTATACCATATAATCTAATACGTTATAACGTTATACCATATAACGTACTACGTTATAACGTTATACCATATGACGTTATACCATATGACGTTATACCATATAACGTAATACGTCATAACGTTATACCATATAATCTAATACGTTATAACGTTATACCATATAACGTGGTACGTTATAACGTTATACCATATAACGTAATACGTTATAACGTTATACCATATGACGTTATACCATATAACGTAATACGTTATAACGTTATACCATATGACGTTATCCCATACAACGTAATACGTTATAACGTTATACCATATGACGTTATACCATATACCGTAATGCGTTATAACGTTATACTTTATGACGTTATACCATATAACGTAATACGTTATAACGTTATACCATATAATGTAGTACGTTATATCGTTATACCATATAACGTAATTCGTTATAACGTTATACCATATAACGTAATACGTTATAACGTTATACCCTATAACGTAATACGTTATAACGTTATACCATATAACGTAATACGTTATGTCGTCGTCCCATATAACGTAATACGATATAACGTTATACAATATAACGTAATACGTTATAACGTCGTACAATATAACTTAATACGTTATAACGTCATACCATATAACGTAATACGTTATAACGTCATAAGATATAACGTATTACGTTATAACGTTATGCCATATAACGTAATACGTTATAACGTTATGCCATATAACGTAATATGTTATAACGTCGTCCCATATAACGTAATACGTTATATCGTCGTCCCATATAACGTAATACGTTATAACGTTATACCATATAACGTAATACGTTATAACGTCGTACAATATAACTTAATACGTTATAACGTCATACCATATAACGTATTACGTTCTAACGTTATAACATATAACGTAATACGTTATAACGTTATGCCATATAACGTAATACGTTATAGCGTCGTCCCATATAACGTAATACGTTATATCGTCGTCCCATATAACGTAATACGTTATAACGTCATAAGATATAACGTATTACGTTATAACGTTATGCCATATAACGTAATACGTTATAACGTTATACCATATAACGTGATACGTTATAACGTTATACCATATAACGTACTACGTTATAACGTTATACCATATGACGTTATACCATATAACGTAATACGTCATAACGTTATACCATATATCCCAATACGTTATAACGTTATATCATATAACGTAGTACGTTATAACGTTATACCATAGAACGTAATACGTTATAACGTTATACCATGTGACGTTATACCATATGACGTTATACCATATAACGTAATACGTCATAACGTTATACCATATAACGTGATACGTTATAACGTTATACCATATAACGTGATACGTTATAACGTTATACCATATATCCCAATACCTTATAACGTTATATCATATAACGTAGTACGTTATAACGTTATACCATATAACGTTATACCATACAACGTAATACGTTATAACGTTACACCATATGACGTTATACCATATACCGTAATACGTTATAACGTTATACTCTATGACGTTATACCATATAACGTAATACGTTATATCGTTATACCATATAACGTAATACGTTATAACGTTATACCACATAACGTAGTACGTTATAACGTTATACCATATAATTTAGTACGTTATAACGTTATACCATATAACGTAATACGTTATAACGTTATACCCTATAACGTAATACGTTATATTGTTATACCCTATAACGTAATACGTTATAACATTATACCATATAACGTAATACGTTATATCGTTATACCCTATAACGTTATACGTTATAACGGTATACCATATACCGAAATACGTTATAACGTTATACCATATGACGTAATACCATATAACGTAATACGTTATAACGTTATACCATATAACGTAATACGTTATAACGTTATACCACATAACGTAGTACGTTATAACGTTATACCGTATAATTTAATACGTTATAACGTTATACCATATAACGTAATACGTTATAACGTTATACCCTATAACGTAATACGTTATAACGTTATACCATATACCGTAATACATTATAACGTTATGCCATATAACGTAATACGTTATGACGTCGTCCCATATAACGTAATACGTTATAACGTCATAAGATATAACGTAATACGTTCTAACGTTATACCATATAACGTAATACGTTATATCGTCGTCCCATATAACGTAATACGATATAACGTTATACAATATAACGTAACACGTTATAACGTCGTACAATATAACTTAATACGTTATAACGTCATACCATATACCGTAATACGTTATAACGTCATAAGATATAACGTATTACGTTATAACGTTACTCCATATAACGTAATACGTTATAACGTTATGCCATATAACGTAATACGTTATAACGTCGTCCCATATAACGTAATACGTTATATCGTCGTCCCATATAACGTAATACGTTATAACGTTATACCATATAACGTAATACGTTATAACGTCGTACAATGTAACTTAATACGTTATAACGTCATACCATATAACCTAATACGTTATAACGTCATAAGATATAACGTATTACGTTATAACGTTATATCATATAACGTAATACGTTATAACGTTATGCCATATAACGTAATACGTTATAGCGTCGTCCCATATAACGTAATACGTTATAACGTTATGCCATATAACGTAATACGTTATAACGTCGTCCCATATAACGTAATACGTTATATCGTCGTCCCATATAACGTAATACGTTATAACGTTATACCATATAACGTAATACGTTATAACGTCGTACAATGTAACTTAATACGTTATAACGTCATACCATATAACCTAATACGTTATAACGTCATAAGATATAACGTATTACGTTATAACGTTATATCATATAACGTAATACGTTATAACGTTATGCCATATAACGTAATACGTTATAGCGTCGTCCCATATAACGTAATACGTTATATCGTCGTCCCATATAACGTAATACGTTATAACGTTATACCATACAACGTAATACGTTATAACGTTATACCATATGACGTTATCCCATACAACGTAATACGTTATAACGTTATACCATATGACGTTATACCATATACCGTAATACGTTATAACGTTATACTATATGACGTTATACCATATAACGTAATACGTTATAGCGTTATACCATATATCCCAATACGTTATAACGTTATATCATATAACGTACTACGTTATAACGTTATACCATGTGACGTTATACCATATAACGTAATACGTTATAACGTTATACCATATAATGTAATACGTTATATCGTTATACCATATACCGTAATACGTTATAACGTTATACCATATGACGTTATACCATATAACGTAATACGTCATAACGTTATACCATATAATCTAATACGTTATAACGTTATACCACATAACGTGATACGTTATAACGTTATACCATATGACGTTATCCCATACAACGTAATACGTTATAACGTTATACCATATGACGTTATACCATATACCGTAATACGTTATAACGTTATACTATATGACGTTATACCATATAACGTAATACGTTATAACGTCGTCCCATATAACGTAATACGTTATATCGTCGTCCCATAGAACGTAATACGTTATAACGTTATACCATATACCGTAATACGTTATAACGTTATACTATATGACGTTATACCATATAACGTAATACGCTATAACGTTATACCATATATCCCAATACCTTATAACGTTATATCATATAACGTAGTACGTTATAACGTTATACCATATAACGTATTACGTTATAACGTTATACCATCTGACGTTATACCATATAACGTAATACGGTATATCGTTATACCCTATAACGTAATACGTTATAACGTTATACCATATGACGTTATATCATATAACGTAATATGTTATATCGTTGTACCATATAATCTAATACGTTATAACGTTATACCATATAACGTGATACGTTATAACGTTATACCATGTGACGTTATACCATATGACGTTATACCATATAACGTAATACGTCATAACGTTATACCCTATAACGTAATACGTTATAACGTTATACCATATAACGTAATACGTTATAACGTCGTCCCATATAACGTAATACGTTATATCGTCGTCCCATATAACGTAATACGTTATAACGTTATACCATATAACGTAATACGTTATAACGTCGTACAATATAACTTAATACGTTATAACGTCATGCCATATAACGTAATACGTTTTAACGTCATAAGATATAACGTATTACGTTATAACGGTATGCCATATAACGTAATACGTTATAACGTTATGCCATATAACGTAATACGTTATAACGTCGTCCCATATAACGTAATACGTTATATCGTCGTCCCATATAACGTAATACGTTATAACGTTATATCATATAACGTACGACGTTATAACGTTATACCATGTGACGTTATACCATATAACGTAATACGTTATAACGTTATACCATATAATGTAATACGTTATATCGTTATACCATATACCGTAATACGTTATAACGTTATACCATATGACGTTATACCATATGACGTTATACCATATAACGTAATACGTCATAACGTTATACCATATAATCTAATACGTTATAACGTTATACCATATAACGTAATACGTTATAGCGTCGTCCCATATAACGTAATACGTTATATCGTCGTCCCATATAACGTAATACGTTATAACGTTATACCATATAACGTAATACGTTATAACGTTATACCATATGACGTTATCCCATACAACGTAATACGTTATAACGTTATACCATATGACGTTATACCATATACCGTAATACGTTATAACGTTATATCATATAACGTACGACGTTATAACGTTATACCATGTGACGTTATACCATATAACGTAATACGTTATAACGTTATACCATATAATGTAATACGTTATATCGTTATACCATATACCGTAATACGTTATAACGTTATACCATATGACGTTATACCATATGACGTTATACCATATAACGTAATACGTCATAACGTTATACCATATAATCTAATACGTTATAACGTTATACCATATAACGTACTACGTTATAACGTTATACCATATGACGTTATACCATATGACGTTATACCATATAACGTAATACGTCATAACGTTATACCATATAATCTAATACGTTATAACGTTATACCATATAACGTGGTACGTTATAACGTTATACCATATAACGTAATACGTTATAACGTTATACCATATAATGTAGTACGTTATATCGTTATACCATATAACGTAATTCGTTATAACGTTATACCATATAACGTAATACGTTATAACGTTATACCCTATAACGTAATACGTTATAACGTTATACCATATAACGTAATACGTTATGTCGTCGTCCCATATAACGTAATACGATATAACGTTATACAATATAACGTAATACGTTATAACGTCGTACAATATAACTTAATACGTTATAACGTCATACCATATAACGTAATACGTTATAACGTCATAAGATATAACGTATTACGTTATAACGTTATGCCATATAACGTAATACGTTATAACGTTATGCCATATAACGTAATACGTTATAACGTCGTCCCATATAACGTAATACGTTATATCGTCGTCCCATATAACGTAATACGTTATAACGTTATACCATATAACGTAATACGTTATAACGTCGTACAATATAACTTAATACGTTATAACGTCATACCATATAACGTATTACGTTATAACGTTATAACATATAACGTAATACGTTATAACGTTATGCCATATAACGTAATACGTTATAGCGTCGTCCCATATAACGTAATACGTTATATCGTCGTCCCATATAACGTAATACGTTATAACGTTATACCATATAACGTAATACGTTATAACGTTATACCATATGACGTTATCCCATACAACGTAATACGTTATAACGTTATACCATATGACGTTATACCATATACCGTAATACGTTATAACGTTATATCATATAACGTACGACGTTATAACGTTATACCATGTGACGTTATACCATATAACGTAATACGTTATAACGTTATACCATATAATGTAATACGTTATATCGTTATACCATATACCGTAATACGTTATAACGTTATACCATATGACGTTATACCATATGACGTTATACCATATAACGTAATACGTCATAACGTTATACCATATAATCTAATACGTTATAACGTTATACCATATAACGTGATACGTTATAACGTTATACCATGTGACGTTATACCATATGACGTTATACCATATAACGGGATACGTCATAACGTTATACCATATAATCTAATACGTTATAACGTTATACCATATAACGTACTACGTTATAACGTTATACCATATGACGTTATACCATATGACGTTATACCATATAACGTAATACGTCATAACGTTATACCATATAATCTAATACGTTATAACGTTATACCATATAACGTGGTACGTTATAACGTTATACCATATAACGTAATACGTTATAACGTTATACCATATGACGTTATACCATATAACGTAATACGTTATAACGTTATACCATATGACGTTATCCCATACAACGTAATACGTTATAACGTTATACCATATGACGTTATACCATATACCGTAATGCGTTATAACGTTATACTTTATGACGTTATACCATATAACGTAATACGTTATAACGTTATACCATATAATGTAGTACGTTATATCGTTATACCATATAACGTAATTCGTTATAACGTTATACCATATAACGTAATACGTTATAACGTTATACCCTATAACGTAATACGTTATAACGTTATACCATATAACGTAATACGTTATGTCGTCGTCCCATATAACGTAATACGATATAACGTTATACAATATAACGTAATACGTTATAACGTCGTACAATATAACTTAATACGTTATAACGTCATACCATATAACGTAATACGTTATAACGTCATAAGATATAACGTATTACGTTATAACGTTATGCCATATAACGTAATACGTTATAACGTTATGCCATATAACGTAATATGTTATAACGTCGTCCCATATAACGTAATACGTTATATCGTCGTCCCATATAACGTAATACGTTATAACGTTATACCATATAACGTAATACGTTATAACGTCGTACAATATAACTTAATACGTTATAACGTCATACCATATAACGTATTACGTTCTAACGTTATAACATATAACGTAATACGTTATAACGTTATGCCATATAACGTAATACGTTATAGCGTCGTCCCATATAACGTAATACGTTATATCGTCGTCCCATATAACGTAATACGTTATAACGTTATACCATATAACGTAATACGTTATAACGTTATACCATATGACGTTATCCCATACAACGTAATACGTTATAACGTTATACCATATGACGTTATACCATATACCGTAATACGTTATAACGTTATATCATATAACGTACGACGTTATAACGTTATACCATGTGACGTTATACCATATAACGTAATACGTTATAACGTTATACCATATAATGTAATACGTTATATCGTTATACCATATACCGTAATACGTTATAACGTTATACCATATGACGTTATACCATATGACGTTATACCATATAACGTAATACGTCATAACGTTATACCATATAATCTAATACGTTATAACGTTATACCATATAACGTGATACGTTATAACGTTATACCATGTGACGTTATACCATATGACGTTATACCATATAACGTAATACGTCATAATGTTATACCATATAATCTAATACGTTATAACGTTATACCATATAACGTGATACGTTATAACGTTATACCATATAACGTACAACGTTATAACGTTATACCATATGACGTTATACCACATGACGTTATACCATATGACGTTATACCATATAACGTAATACGTCATAACGTTATACCATATAATCTAATACGTTATAACGTTATACCATATAACGTGGTACGTTATAACGTTATACCATATAACGTACTACGTTATAACGTTATACCATGTGACGTTATACCATATGACGTTATACCATATAACGTAATACGTCATAACGTTATACCATATAATCTAATACGTTATAACGTTATAAAATATAACGTGATACGTTATAACGTTATACCATATAACGTACTACGTTATAACGTTATACCATGTGACGATATACCATATGACGTTATACCATATAACGTAATACGTCATAACGTTATGCCATATAATCTAATACGTTATAACGTTATACCATATAACGTGATACGTTATAACGTTATACCATGTGACGTTATACCATATGACGTTATACCATATAACGTAATACGTCATAATGTTATACCATATAATCTAATACGTTATAACGTTATACCATATAACGTGATACGTTATAACGTTATACCATATAACGTACTACGTTATAACGTTATACCATATGACGTTATACCATATGACGTTATACCATATGACGTTATACCATATAACGTAATACGTCATAACGTTATACCATATAATCTAATACGTTATAACGTTATACCATATAACGTGGTACGTTATAACGTTATACCATATAACGTACTACGTTATAACGTCATACCATGTGACGTTATACCATATGACGTTATACCATATAACGTAATACGTCATAACGTTATACCATATAATCTAATACGTTATAACGTTATACCATATAACGTGATACGTTATAACGTTATACCATGTGACGTTATACCATATAACGTAATACGTTATAACGTTATACCATATAATGTAATACGTTATATCGTTATACCATATACCGTAATACGTTATAACGCTATACCATATGACGTTATACCATATGACGTTATACCATATAACGTAATACGTCATAACGTTATACCATATAATCTAATACGTTATAACGTTATACCATATAACGTAATACGTTATAGCGTCGTCCCATATAACGTAATACGTTATATCGTCGTCCCATATAACGCAATACGTTATAACGTTATACCATATAACGTAATACGTTATAACGTTATACCATATGACGTTATACCATATACCGTAATACGTTATAACGTTATATCATATAACGTACGACGTTATAACGTTATACCATGTGACGTTATACCATATAACGTAATACGTTATAACGTTATACCATATAATGTAATACGTTATATCGTTATACCATATACCGTAATACGTTATAACGTTATACCATATGACGTTATACCATATGACGTTATACCATATAACGTAATACGTCATAACGTTATACCATATAATGTAATACGTTATAACGTTATACCATATAACGTGATACGTTATAACGTTATACCATGTGACGTTATACCATATGACGTTATACCATATAACGGGATACGTCATAACGTTATACCATATAATCTATTACGTTATAACGTTATACCATATAACGTACTACGTTATAACGTTATACCATATGACGTTATACCATATGACGTTATACCATATGACGTTATACCATATAACGTAATACGTCATAACGTTATACCATATAATCTAATACGTTATAACGTTATACCATATAACGTGGTACGTTATAACGTTATACCATATAACGTAATACGTTATAACGTTATACCATATGACGTTATACCATATAACGTAATACGTTATAACGTTATACCATATGACGTTATCCCACACAACGTAATACGTTATAACGTTATACCATATGACGTTATACCATATACCGTAATGCGTTACAACGTTATACTTTATGACGTTATACCATATAACGTAATACGTTATAACGTTATACCATATAATGTAGTACGTTATATCGCTATACCATATAACGTAATTCGTTATAACGTTATACCATATAACGTAATACGTTATAACGTTATACCCTATAACGTAATACTTTATAACGTTATACCATATAACGTAATACGTTATGTCGTCGTCCCATATAACGTAATACGATATAACGTTATACAATATAACGTAATACGTTATAACGTCGTACAATATAACTTAATACGTTATAACGTCATAAGATATAACGTATTACGTTATAACGTTATGCCATATAACGTAATACGTTATAACGTCGTCCCATATAACGTAATACGTTATATCGTCGTCACATATAACGTAATACGTTATAACGTTATACCATATAACGTAATACGTTATAACGTCGTACAATATAACTTAATACGTTATAACGTCATACCATATAACGTATTACGTTATAACGTTATAACATATAACGTAATACGTTATAACGTTATGCCATATAACGTAATACGTTATAGCGTCGTCCCATATAACGTAATACGTTATAACGTTATACCATATGACGTTATACCATATGACGTTATACCATATAACGTAATACGTCATAACGTTATACCATATAATCTAATACGTTATAACGTTATGCCATATAACGTAATACGTTATAACGTCGTCCCATATAACGTAATACGTTATATCGTCGTCCCATATAACGTAATACGTTATAACGCTATACCATATAACGTAATACGTTATAACGTCGTACAATATAACTTAATACGTTATAACGTCATACCATATAACGTAATACGTTATAACGTTATACCATATGACGTTATCCCATACAACGTAATACGTTATAACGTTATACCATATGACGTTATACCATATACCGTAATACGTTATAACGTTATATCATATAACGTACGACGTTATAACGTTATACCATGTGACGTTATACCATATAACGTAATACGTTATAACGTTATACCATATAATGTAATACGTTATATCGTTATACCATATACCGTAATACGTTATAACGCTATACCATATGACGTTATACCATATGACGTTATACCATATAACGTAATACGTCATAACGTTATACCATATAATCTAATACGTTATAACGTTATACCATATAACGTAATACGTTATAGCGTCGTCCCATATAACGTAATACGTTATATCGTCGTCCCATATAACGTAATACGTTATAACGTTATACCATATAACGTAATACGTTATAACGTTATACCATATGACGTTATCCCATACAACGTAATACGTTATAACGTTATACCATATGACGTTATACCATATACCGTAATACGTTATAACGTTATATCATATAACGTACGACGTTATAACGTTATACCATGTGACGTTATACCATATAACGTAATACGTTGTAACGTTATACCATATAATGTAATACGTTATATCGTTATACCATATACCGTAATACGTTATAACGTTATACCATATGACGTTATACCATATGACGTTATACCATATAACGTAATACGTCATAACGTTATACCATATAATCTAATACGTTATAACGTTATACCATATAACGTGATACGTTATAACGTTATACCATGTGACGTTATACCATATGACGTTATACCATATAACGGGTTACGTCATAACGTTATACCATATAATCTAATACGTTATAACGTTATACCATATAACGTACTACGTTATAACGTTATACCATATGACGTTATACCATATGACGTTATACCATATGACGTTATACCATATGACGTTATACCATATAACGTAATACGTCATAACGTTATACCATATAATCTAATACGTTATAACGTTATACCATATAACGTGGTACGTTATAACGTTATACCATATAACGTAATACGTTATAACGTTATACCATATGACGTTATACCATATAACGTAATACGTTATAACGTTATACCATATGACGTTATCCCATACAACGTAATACGTTATAACGTTATACCATATGACGTTATACCATATGACGTTATACCATATAACGTAATACGTCATAACGTTATACCATATAATCTAATACGTTATAACGTCATACCATATAACGTGATACGTTATAACGTTATACCATGTGACGTTATACCATATGACGTTATACCATATAACGGGATACGTCATAACGTTATACCATATAATCTATTACGTTATAACGTTATACCATATAACGTACTACGTTATAACGTTATACCATATGACGTTATACCATATGACGTTATACCATATAACGTAATACGTCATAACGTTATACCATATAATCTAATACGTTATAACGTTATACCATATAACGTGGTACGTTATAACGTTATACCATATAACGTAATACGTTATAACGTTATACCATATGACGTTATACCATATAACGTAATACGTTATAACGTTATACCATATGACGTTATCCCATACAACGTAATACGTTATAACGTTATACCATATGACGTTATACCATATACCGTAATGCGTTACAACGTTATACTTTATGACGTTATACCATATAACGTAATACGTTATAACGTTATACCATATAATGTAGTACGTTATATCGTTATACCATATAACGTAATTCGTTATAACGTTATACCATATAACGTAATACGTTATAACGTTATACCCTATAACGTAATACGTTATAACGTTATACCATATAACGTAATACGTTATGTCGTCGTCCCATATAACGTAATACGATATAACGTTATACAATATAACGTAATACGTTATAACGTCGTACAATATAACTTAATACGTTATAACGTCATAAGATATAACGTATTACGTTATAACGTTATACCATATAACGTAATACGTTATAACGTCGTACAATATAACTTAATACGTTATAACGTCATACCATATAACGTATTACGTTATAACGTTATAACATATAATCTAATACGTTATAACGTTATGCCATATAACGTAATACGTTATAACGTCGTCCCATATAACGTAATACGTTATATCGTCGTCCCATATAACGTAATACGTTATAACGCTATACCATATAACGTAATACGTTATAACGTCGTACAATATAACTTAATACGTTATAACGTCATACCATATAACGTAATACGTTATAACGTTATACCATATGACGTTATCCCATACAACGTAATACGTTATAACGTTATACCATATGACGTTATACCATATACCGTAATACGTTATAACGTTATATCATATAACGTACGACGTTATAACGTTATACCATGTGACGTTATACCATATAACGTAATACGTTATAACGTTATACCATATAATGTAATACGTTATATCGTTATACCATATACCGTAATACGTTATAACGCTATACCATATGACGTTATACCATATGACGTTATACCATATAACGTAATACGTCATAACGTTATACCATATAATCTAATACGTTATAACGTTATACCATATAACGTAATACGTTATAGCGTCGTCCCATATAACGTAATACGTTATATCGTCGTCCCATATAACGTAATACGTTATAACGTTATACCATATAACGTAATACGTTATAACGTTATACCATATGACGTTATCCCATACAACGTAATACGTTATAACGTTATACCATATGACGTTATACCATATACCGTAATACGTTATAACGTTATATCATATAACGTACGATGTTATAACGTTATACCATGTGACGTTATACCATATAACGTAATACGTTATAACGTTATACCATATAATGTAATACGTTATATCGTTATACCATATACCGTAATACGTTATAACGTTATACCATATGACGTTATACCATATGACGTTATACCATATAACGTAATACGTTATAACGTTATACCATATAACGTACAACGTTATAACGTTATACCATATGACGTTATACCACATGACGTTATACCATATGACGTTATACCATATAACGTAATACGTCATAACGTTATACCATATAATCTAATACGTTATAACGTTATACCATATAACGTGGTACGTTATAACGTTATACCATATAACGTACTACGTTATAACGTTATACCATGTGACGTTATACCATATGACGTTATACCATATAACGTAATACGTCATAACGTTATACCATATAATCTAATACGTTATAACGTTATAAAATATAACGTGATACGTTATAACGTTATACCATATAACGTACTACGTTATAACGTTATACCATGTGACGATATACCATATGACGTTATACCATATAACGTAATACGTCATAACGTTATGCCATATAATCTAATACGTTATAACGTTATACCATATAACGTGATACGTTATAACGTTATACCATGTGACGTTATACCATATGACGTTATACCATATAACGTAATACGTCATAATGTTATACCATATAATCTAATACGTTATAACGTTATACCATATAACGTGATACGTTATAACGTTATACCATATAACGTACTACGTTATAACGTTATACCATATGACGTTATACCATATGACGTTATACCATATGACGTTATACCATATAACGTAATACGTCATAACGTTATACCATATAATCTAATACGTTATAACGTTATACCATATAACGTGGTACGTTATAACGTTATACCATATAACGTACTACGTTATAACGTTATACCATGTGACGTTATACCATATGACGTTATACCATATAACGTAATACGTCATAACGTTATACCATATAATCTAATACGTTATAACGTTATACCATATAACGTGATACGTTATAACGTTATACCATGTGACGTTATACCATATAACGTAATACGTTATAACGTTATACCATATAATGTAATACGTTATATCGTTATACCATATACCGTAATACGTTATAACGCTATACCATATGACGTTATACCATATGACGTTATACCATATAACGTAATACGTCATAACGTTATACCATATAATCTAATACGTTATAACGTTATACCATATAACGTAATACGTTATAGCGTCGTCCCATATAACGTAATACGTTATATCGTCGTCCCATATAACGCAATACGTTATAACGTTATACCATATAACGTAATACGTTATAACGTTATACCATATGACGTTATACCATATACCGTAATACGTTATAACGTTATATCATATAACGTACGACGTTATAACGTTATACCATGTGACGTTATACCATATAACGTAATACGTTATAACGTTATACCATATAATGTAATACGTTATATCGTTATACCATATACCGTAATACGTTATAACGTTATACCATATGACGTTATACCATATGACGTTATACCATATAACGTAATACGTCATAACGTTATACCATATAATGTAATACGTTATAACGTTATACCATATAACGTGATACGTTATAACGTTATACCATGTGACGTTATACCATATGACGTTATACCATATAACGGGATACGTCATAACGTTATACCATATAATCTATTACGTTATAACGTTATACCATATAACGTACTACGTTATAACGTTATACCATATGACGTTATACCATATGACGTTATACCATATAACGTAATACGTCATAACGTTATACCATATAATCTAATACGTTATAACGTTATACCATATAACGTGGTACGTTATAACGTTATACCATATAACGTAATACGTTATAACGTTATACCATATGACGTTATACCATATAACGTAATACGTTATAACGTTATACCATATGACGTTATCCCACACAACGTAATACGTTATAACGTTATACCATATGACGTTATACCATATACCGTAATGCGTTACAACGTTATACTTTATGACGTTATACCATATAACGTAATACGTTATAACGTTATACCATATAATGTAGTACGTTATATCGTTATACCATATAACGTAATTCGTTATAACGTTATACCATATAACGTAATACGTTATAACGTTATACCCTATAACGTAATACGTTATAACGTTATACCATATAACGTAATACGTTATGTCGTCGTCCCATATAACGTAATACGATATAACGTTATACAATATAACGTAATACGTTATAACGTCGTACAATATAACTTAATACGTTATAACGTCATAAGATATAACGTATTACGTTATAACGTTATGCCATATAACGTAATACGTTATAACGTCGTCCCATATAACGTAATACGTTATATCGTCGTCACATATAACGTAATACGTTATAACGTTATACCATATAACGTAATACGTTATAACGTCGTACAATATAACTTAATACGTTATAACGTCATACCATATAACGTATTACGTTATAACGTTATAACATATAACGTAATACGTTATAACGTTATGCCATATAACGTAATACGTTATAGCGTCGTCCCATATAACGTAATACGTTATAACGTTATACCATATGACGTTATACCATATGACGTTATACCATATAACGTAATACGTCATAACGTTATACCATATAATCTAATACGTTATAACGTTATGCCATATAACGTAATACGTTATAACGTCGTCCCATATAACGTAATACGTTATATCGTCGTCCCATATAACGTAATACGTTATAACGCTATACCATATAACGTAATACGTTATAACGTCGTACAATATAACTTAATACGTTATAACGTCATACCATATAACGTAATACGTTATAACGTTATACCATATGACGTTATCCCATACAACGTAATACGTTATAACGTTATACCATATGACGTTATACCATATACCGTAATACGTTATAACGTTATATCATATAACGTACGACGTTATAACGTTATACCATGTGACGTTATACCATATAACGTAATACGTTATAACGTTATACCATATAATGTAATACGTTATATCGTTATACCATATACCGTAATACGTTATAACGCTATACCATATGACGTTATACCATATGACGTTATACCATATAACGTAATACGTCATAACGTTATACCATATAATCTAATACGTTATAACGTTATACCATATAACGTAATACGTTATAGCGTCGTCCCATATAACGTAATACGTTATATCGTCGTCCCATATAACGTAATACGTTATAACGTTATACCATATAACGTAATACGTTATAACGTTATACCATATGACGTTATCCCATACAACGTAATACGTTATAACGTTATACCATATGACGTTATACCATATACCGTAATACGTTATAACGTTATATCATATAACGTACGACGTTATAACGTTATACCATGTGACGTTATACCATATAACGTAATACGTTGTAACGTTATACCATATAATGTAATACGTTATATCGTTATACCATATACCGTAATACGTTATAACGTTATACCATATGACGTTATACCATATGACGTTATACCATATAACGTAATACGTCATAACGTTATACCATATAATCTAATACGTTATAACGTTATACCATATAACGTGATACGTTATAACGTTATACCATGTGACGTTATACCATATGACGTTATACCATACAACGGGATACGTCATAACGTTATACCATATAATCTAATACGTTATAACGTTATACCATATAACGTACTACGTTATAACGTTATACCATATGACGTTATACCATATGACGTTATACCATATAACGTAATACGTCATAACGTTATACCATATAATCTAATACGTTATAACGTTATACCATATAACGTGGTACGTTATAACGTTATACCATATAACGTAATACGTTATAACGTTATACCATATGACGTTATACCATATAACGTAATACGTTATAACGTTATACCATATGACGTTATCCCATACAACGTAATACGTTATAACGTTATACCATATGACGTTATACCATATGACGTTATACCATATAACGTAATACGTCATAACGTTATACCATATAATCTAATACGTTATAACGTTATACCATATAACGTGATACGTTATAACGTTATACCATGTGACGTTATACCATATGACGTTATACCATATAACGGGATACGTCATAACGTTATACCATATAATCTATTACGGTATAACGTTATACCATATAACGTACTACGTTATAACGTTATACCATATGACGTTATACCATATGACGTTATACCATATAACGTAATACGTCATAACGTTATACCATATAATCTAATACGTTATAACGTTATACCATATAACGTGGTACGTTATAACGTTATACCATATAACGTAATACGTTATAACGTTATACCATATGACGTTATACCATATAACGTAATACGTTATAACGTTATACCATATGACGTTATCCCATACAACGTAATACGTTATAACGTTATACCATATGACGTTATACCATATACCGTAATGCGTTACAACGTTATACTTTATGACGTTATACCATATAACGTAATACGTTATAACGTTATACCATATAATGTAGTACGTTATATCGTTATACCATATAACGTAATTCGTTATAACGTTATACCATATAACGTAATACGTTATAACGTTATACCCTATAACGTAATACGTTATAACGTTATACCATATAACGTAATACGTTATGTCGTCGTCCCATATAACGTAATACGATATAACGTTATACAATATAACGTAATACGTTATAACGTCGTACAATATAACTTAATACGTTATAACGTCATAAGATATAACGTATTACGTTATAACGTTATACCATATAACGTAATACGTTATAACGTCGTACAATATAACTTAATACGTTATAACGTCATACCATATAACGTATTACGTTATAACGTTATAACATATAACGTAATACGTTATAACGTTATGCCATATAACGTAATACGTTATAGCGTCGTCCCATATAACGTAATACGTTATAACGTTATACCATATGACGTTATACCATATGACGTTATACCATATAACGTAATACGTCATAACGTTATACCATATAATCTAATACGTTATAACGTTATGCCATATAACGTAATACGTTATAACGTCGTCCCATATAACGTAATACGTTATATCGTCGTCCCATATAACGTAATACGTTATAACGCTATACCATATAACGTAATACGTTATAACGTCGTACAATATAACTTAATACGTTATAACGTCATACCATATAACGTAATACGTTATAACGTTATACCATATGACGTTATCCCATACAACGTAATACGTTATAACGTTATACCATATGACGTTATACCATATACCGTAATACGTTATAACGTTATATCATATAACGTACGACGTTATAACGTTATACCATGTGACGTTATACCATATAACGTAATACGTTATAACGTTATACCATATAATGTAATACGTTATATCGTTATACCATATACCGTAATACGTTATAACGCTATACCATATGACGTTATACCATATGACGTTATACCATATAACGTAATACGTCATAACGTTATACCATATAATCTAATACGTTATAACGTTATACCATATAACGTAATACGTTATAGCGTCGTCCCATATAACGTAATACGTTATATCGTCGTCCCATATAACGTAATACGTTATAACGTTATACCATATAACGTAATACGTTATAACGTTATACCATATGACGTTATCCCATACAACGTAATACGTTATAACGTTATACCATATGACGTTATACCATATACCGTAATACGTTATAACGTTATATCATATAACGTACGACGTTATAACGTTATACCATGTGACGTTATACCATATAACGTAATACGTTATAACGTTATACCATATAATGTAATACGTTATATCGTTATACCATATACCGTAATACGTTATAACGTTATACCATATGACGTTATACCATATGACGTTATACCATATAACGTAATACGTCATAACGTTATACCATATAATCTAATACGTTATAACGTTATACCATATAACGTGATACGTTATAACGTTATACCATGTGACGTTATACCATATGACGTTATACCATATAACGGGATACGTCATAACGTTATACCATATAATCTAATACGTTATAACGTTATACCATATAACGTACTACGTTATAACGTTATACCATATGACGTTATACCATATGACGTTATACCATATAACGTAATACGTCATAACGTTATACCATATAATCTAATACGTTATAACGTTATACCATATAACGTGGTACGTTATAACGTTATACCATATAACGTAATACGTTATAACGTTATACCATATGACGTTATACCATATAACGTAATACGTTATAACGTTATACCATATGACGTTATCCCATACAACGTAATACGTTATAACGTTATACCATATGACGTTATACCATATACCGTAATGCGTTATAACGTTATACTTTATGACGTTATACCATATAACGTAATACGTTATAACGTTATACCATATAATGTAGTACGTTATATCGTTATACCATATAACGTAATTCGTTATAACGTTATACCATATAACGTAATACGTTATAACGTTATACCCTATAACGTAATACGTTATAACGTTATACCATATAACGTAATACGTTATGTCGTCGTCCCATATAACGTAATACGATATAACGTTATACAATATAACGTAATACGTTATAACGTCGTACAATATAACTTAATACGTTATAACGTCATAAGATATAACGTATTACGTTATAACGTTATGCCATATAACGTAATACGTTATAACGTCGTCCCATATAACGTAATACGTTATATCGTCGTCCCATATAACGTAATACGTTATAACGTTATACCATATAACGTAATACGTTATAACGTCGTACAATATAACTTAATACGTTATAACGTCATACCATATAACGTATTACGTTATAACGTTATAACATATAACGTAATACGTTATAACGTTATGCCATATAACGTAATACGTTATAGCGTCGTCCCATATAACGTAATACGTTATATCGTCGTCCCATATAACGTAATACGTTATAACGTTATACCATATAACGTAATACGTTATAACGTTATACCATATAACGTAATACGTTATAACGTTATACCATATGACGTTATCCCATACAACGTAATACGTTATAACGTTATACCATATGACGTTATACCATATACCGTAATACGTTATAACGTTATATCATATAACGTACGACGTTATAACGTTATACCATGTGACGTTATACCATATAACGTAATACGTTATAACGTTATGCCATATAATGTAATACGTTATATCGTTATACCATATACCGTAATACGTTATAACGTTATACCATATGACGTTATACCATATGACGTTATACCATATAACGTAATACGTCATAACGTTATACCATATAATCTAATACGTTATAACGTTATACCATATAACGTGATACGTTATAACGTTATACCATGTGACGTTATACCATATGACGTTATACCATATAACGTAATACGTCATAATGTTATACCATATAATCTAATACGTTATAACGTTATACCATATAACGTGATACGTTATAACGTTATACCATATAACGTACTACGTTATAACGTTATACCATATGACGTTATACCATATGACGTTATACCATATAACGTAATACGTCATAACGTTATACCATATAATCTAATACGTTATAACGTTATACCATATAACGTGGTACGTTATAACGTTATACCATATAACGTACTACGTTATAACGTTATACCATGTGACGTTATACCATATGACGTTATACCATATAACGTAATACGTCATAACGTTATACCATATAATCTAATACGTTATAACGTTATAAAATATAACGTGATACGTTATAACGTTATACCATATAACGTACTACGTTATAACGTTATACCATGTGACGTTATACCATATGACGTTATACCATATAACGTAATACGTCATAACGTTATGCCATATAATCTAATACGTTATAACGTTATACCATGTGACGTTATACCATATGACGTTATACCATGTGACGTTATACCATATGACGTTATACCATATAACGTAATACGTCATAATGTTATACCATATAATCTAATACGTTATAACGTTATACCATATAACGTGATACGTTATAACGTTATACCATATAACGTACTACGTTATAACGTTATACCATATGACGTTATTAAATATGACGTTATACCATATGACGTTATACCATATAACGTAATACGTCATAACGTTATACCATATAATCTAATACGTTATAACGTTATACCATATAACGTGGTACGTTATAACGTTATACCATATAACGTACTACGTTATAACGTTATACCATGTGACGTTATACCATATGACGTTATACCATATAACGTAATACGTCATAACGTTATACCATATAATCTAATACGTTATAACGTTATACCATATAACGTGATACGTTATAACGTTATACCATGTGACGTTATACCATATGACGTTATACCATATAACGTAATACGTCATAATGTTATACCATATAATCTAATACGTTATAACGTTATACCATATAACGTGATACGTTATAACGTTATACCATATAACGTACTACGTTATAACGTTATACCATATGACGTTATACCATATGACGTTATACCATATGACGTTATGCCATATAACGTAGTACGTCATAACGTTATACCATATAATCTAATACGTTATAACGTTATACCATATAACGTGGTACGTTATAACGTTATACCATATAACGTACTACGTTATAACGTTATACCATGTGACGTTATACCATATGACGTTATACCATATAACGTAATACGTCATAACGTTATACCATATAATCTAATACGTTATAACGTTATAAAATATAACGTGATACGTTATAACGTTATACCATATAACGTACTACGTTATAACGTTATACCATGTGACGTTATACCATATGACGTTATACCATATAACGTAATAGTTTATAACGTTATACCATATACCGTAATACGTTATAACGTTATACCATATGACGTTATCCCATAGAACGTAATACGTTATAACGTTATACCATATACCGTAATACGTTATAACGTTATACTATATGACGTTATACCATATAACGTAATACGCTATAACGTTATACCATATATCCCAATACCTTATGACGTTATATCATATAACGTAGTACGTTATAACGTTATACCATATAACGTATTACGTTATAACGTTATACCATCTGACGTTATACCATATAACGTAATACGGTATATCGTTATACCCTATAACGTAATACGTTATAACGTTATACCATATGACGTTATATCATATAACGTAATATGTTATATCGTTGTACCATATAATCTAATACGTTATAACGTTATACCATATAACGTGATACGTTATAACGTTATACCATGTGACGTTATACCATATGACGTTATACCATATAACGTAATACGTCATAACGTTATACCATATAATGTAATACGTTATATCGTTATACCATATAACGTAATTCGTTATAACGTTACACCATATAACGTAATACGTTATAACGTTATACCCTATAACGTAATACGTTATAACGTTATACCATATAACGTAATACGTTATAACGTCGTCCCATATAACGTAATACGTTATATCGTCGTCCCATATAACGTAATACGTTATAACGTTATACCATATAACGTAATACGTTATAACGTCGTACAATATAACTTAATGCGTTATAACGTCATACCATATAACGTAATACGTTTTAACGTCATAAGATATAACGTATTACGTTATAACGTTATGCCATATAACGTAATACGTTATAACGTTATGCCATATAACGTAATACGTTATAACGTCGCCCCATATAACGTAATACGTTATATCGTCGTCCCATATAACGTAATACGTTATAACGTTATACCATATAACGTAATACGTTATAACGTCGTACAATATAACTTAATACGTTATAACGTCATACCATATAACGTAATACGTTATAACGTTATACCATATGACGTTATCCCATACAACGTAATACGTTATAACGTTATACCATATGACGTTATACCATATACCGTAATACGTTATAACGTTATATCATATAACGTACGACGTTATAACGTTATACCATGTGACGTTATACCATATAACGTAATACGTTATAACGTTATACCATATAATGTAATACGTTATATCGTTATACCATATACCGTAATACGTTATAACGTTATACCATATGACGTTATACCATATGACGTTATACCATATAACGTAATACGTCATAACGTTATACCATATAATCTAATACGTTATAACGTTATACCATATAACGTAATACGTTATAGCGTCGTCCCATATAACGTAATACGTTATATCGTCGTCCCATATAACGTAATACGTTATAACGTTATACCATATGACGTTATCCCATACAACGTAATACGTTATAACGTTATACCATATGACGTTATACCATATACCGTAATACGTTATAACGTTATATCATATAACGTACGACGTTATAACGTTATACCATGTGACGTTATGCCATATAACGTAATACGTTATAACGTTATACCATATAATGTAATACGTTATATCGTTATACCATATACCGTAATACGTTATAACGTTATACCATATAATGTAATACGTTATATCGTTATACCATATACCGTAATACGTTATAACGTTATACCATATGACGTTATACCATATGACGTTATACCATATAACGTAATACGTCATAACGTTATACCATATAATCTAATACGTTATAACGTTATACCATATAACGTGGTACGTTATAACGTTATACCATATAACGTAATACGTTATAACGTTATACCATATAACGTAATACGTTATAACGTTATACCATATGACGTTATCCCATACAACGTAATACGTTATAACGTTATACCATATGACGTTATACCATATATCGTAATGCGTTATAACGTTATACTTTATGACGTTATACCATATAACGTAATACGTTATAACGTTATACCATATAATGTAGTACGTTATATCGTTATACCATATAACGTAATTCGTTATAACGTTATACCATATAACGTAATACGTTATAACGTTATACCCTATAACGTAATACGTTATAACGTTATACCATATGACGTTATCCCATACAACGTAATACGTTATAACGTTATACCATATAACGTGATACGTTATAACGTTATACCATATAACGTACTACGTTATAACGTTATACCATATAATGTAATACGTTATATCGTTATACCATATAACGTAATACGTTATAACGTTATACCCTATAACGTAATACGTTATAACGTTACACCATATGACGTTATCCCATACAACGTAATACGTTATAACGTTATACCATATAACGTGATACGTTATAACGTTATACCATATAACGTACTACGTTATAACGTTATACCATATAACGTACTACGTTATAACGTTATACCATATGACGTTATACCATATGACGTTATACCATATAACGTAATACGTCATAACGTTATACCATGTGACGTTATACCATATGACGTTATACCATATAACGTAATACGTTATAACGTTATACCATATACCGTAATACGTTATAACGTTATACCATATGACGTTATCCCATAGAACGTAATACGTTATAACGTTATACCATATACCGTAATACGTTGTAACGTTATACCCTATAACGTAATACGTTATAACGTTACACCATATGACGTTATCCCATACAACGTAATACGTCATAACGTTATACCATATAATCTAATACGTTATAACGTTATACCATATAACGTGATACGTTATAACGTTATGCCATGTGACGTTATACCATATGACGTTATACCATATAACGTAATACGTCATAACGTTATACCATATAACGTACTACGTTATAACGTTATACCATATAACGTACTACGTTATAACGTTATACCATATAATGTAATACGTTATATCGTTATACCATATAACGTAATACGTTATAACGTTATACCCTATAACGTAATACGTTATAACGTTACACCATATGACGTTATCCCATACAACGTAATACGTTATAACGTTATACCATATAACGTGATACGTTATAACGTTATACCATATAACGTACTACGTTATAACGTTATACCATATAATGTAATACGTTATATCGTTATACCATATAACGTAATACGTTATAACGTTATACCCTATAACGTAATACGTTATAACGTTACACCATATGACGTTATCCCATACAACGTAATACGTCATAACGTTATACCATATAATCTAATACGTTATAACGTTATACCATATAACGTGATACGTTATAACGTTATGCCATGTGACGTTATACCATATGACGTTATACCATATAACGTAATACGTCATAACGTTATACCATATAATCTAATACGTTATAACGTTATACCATATAACGTGATACGTTATAACGTTATACCATATAACGTACTACGTTATAACGTTATACCATATGACGTTATACCATATGACGTTATACCATATAACGTAATACGTCATAACGTTATACCATATAATCTAATACGTCATAACGTTATACCATATAATCTAATACGTTATAACGTTATACCATATAACGTGATACGTTATAACGTTATACCATATAACGTACTACGTTATAACGTTATACCATGTGACGTTATACCATATGACGTTATACCATATAACGTAATACGTTATAACGTTATACCATATACCGTAATACGTTATAACGTTATACCATATGACGTTATCCCATAGAACGTAATACGTTATAACGTTATACCATATACCGTAATACGTTGTAACG
Organism: Bombus vancouverensis nearcticus; assembly: GCF_051014615.1. NCBI lineage: Eukaryota > Metazoa > Arthropoda > Insecta > Hymenoptera > Apidae > Bombus > Bombus vancouverensis. Next base: position 2,348,453 of record NC_134915.1, on the reverse strand, counting down.
TTATACTATATGACGTTATACCATATAACGTAATACGTTATAACGTTATACCATATATCCCAATACCTTATAACGTTATATCATATAACGTAGTACGTTATAACGTTATACCATATAACGTATTACGTTATAACGTTATACCATCTGACGTTATACCATATAACGTAATACGGTATATCGTTATACCCTATGACGTAATACGTTATAACGTTATACCATATGACGTTATATCATATAACGTAATATGTTATATCGTTGTACCATATAATCTAATATGTTATAACGTTATACCATATTACGTGATACGTTATAACGTTATACCATGTGACGTTATACCATATGACGGTATACCATATAACGTAATACGTTATATCGTCGTCCCATATAACGTAATACGATATAACGTTATACAATATAACGTAATACGTTATTACGTCGTACAATATAACTTAATACGTTATAACGTCATACCATATAACGTAATACGTTATAACGTCATAAGATATAACGTATTACGTTATAACGTTATGCCATATAACGTAATACGTTATAACGTTATGCCATATAACGTAATACGTTATATCGTCGTCCCATATAACGTAATACGTTATATCGTCTTCCCATATAACGTAATACGTTATAACGTTATACCATATAACGTAATACGTTATAACGTCGTACAATATAACTTAATACGTTTTAACGTCATACCATATAACGTAATACGTTATAACTTCATAGGATATAACGTATTACGTTATAACGTTATAACATGTAACGTAATACGTTATAACGTTATGCCATATAACGTAATACGTTATAGCGTCGTCCCATATAACGTAATACGTTATAACGTTATACCATATAACGTAATACGTTATAACGTTATACCATATGACGTTATCCCATACAACGTAATACGTTATAACGTTATACCATATGACGTTATACCATATACCGTAATACGTTATAACGTTATATCATATAACGTACGACGTTATAACGTTATACCATGTGACGTTATACCATATAACGTAATACGTTATAACGTTATACCATATAATGTAATACGTTATATCGTTATACCATATACCGTAATACGTTATAACGTTATACCATATGACGTTATACCATATGACGTTATACCATATAACGTAATACGTCATAACGTTATACCATATAATCTAATACGTTATAACGTTATACCATATAACGTGATACGTTATAACGTTATACCATGTGACGTTATACCATATGACGTTATACCATATAACGTAATACGTCATAACGTTATACCAAATAATCTAATACGTTATAACGTTATACCATATAACGTGAAACGTTACAACGTTATACCATATAACGTACTACGTTATAACGTTATACCATATGACGTTATACCATATGACGTTATACCATATGACGTTATACCATATGACGTTATACCATATAACGTAATACGTCATAACGTTATACCATATAATCTAATACGTTATAACGTTATACCATATAACGTGGTACGTTATAACGTTATACCATATAACGTACTACGTTATAACGTATTACCATGTGATGTTATACCATATGACGTTATACCATATAACGTAATACGTCATAACGTTATACCATATAATCTAATACGTTATAACGTTATACCATATAACGTGATACGTTATAACGTTATACCATGTAACGTACTACGTTATAACGTTATACCATGTGACGTTATACCATATGACGTTATACCATATAACGTAATACGTTATAACGTTATACCATATACCGTAATACGTTATAACGTTATAACATATGACGTTATACCATAGAACGTAATACGTTATAACGTTATACCATATACCGTAATACGTTATAACGTTATACTATATGACGTTATACCACTTAACGTAATACGTTATAACGTTATACCATATATCCCAATACCTTATAACATTATATCATATAACGTAGTACGTTATAACGTTATACCATATAAAGTATTACGTTATAACGTTATACCATCTGACGTTATACCATATAACGTAATACGGTATATCGTTATACCCTATAACGTAATACGTTATAACGTTATACCATATGACGTTATATCATATAACGTAATATGTTATATCGTTGTACCATATAATCTAATACGTTATAACGTTATACCATATAACGTGATACGTTATAACGTTATAGCATGTGACGTTATACCATATGACGTTATACCATATAACGTAATACATCATAACGTTATACCATATAATCTAATACGTTATAACGTTATACCATATAACGTGGTACGTTATAACGTTATACCATATAACGTACTACGTTATAACGTTATACCATGTGACGTTATACCATATGACGTTATACCATATAACGTAATACGTCATAACGTTATACCATATAATCTAATACGTTATAACGTTATACCATATAACGTGATACGTTATAACGTTATACCATGTGACGTTATACCATATGACGTTATACCATATAACGTAATACGTTATAACGTTATACCATATACCGTAATACGTTATAACGTTATACCATATGACGTTATCCCATACAACGTAATACGTTATAACGTTATACCATATACCGTAATACGTTATAACGTTATACTATATGACGTTACACCATATAACGTAATACGTTATAACGTTATACCATATATCCCAATACCTTATAACGTTATACCATATAACGTAATACGTCATAACGTTATACCATATAATCTAATACGTTATTACGTTATACCATATAACGTGATACGTTATAACGTTATACCATATAACGTACTACGTTATAACGTTATACCATGTGACGTTATACCATATGACGTTATAACATATAACGTAATACGTTATAACGTTATACCATATACTGTAATACGTTATAACGTTATACCATATGACGTTATACCATAGAACGTAATACGTTATAACGTTATACCATATACCGTAATACGTTATAACGTTATACTATATGACGTTATACCACTTAACGTAATACGTTATAACGTTATACCATATATCCCAATACCTTATAACATTATATCATATAACGTAGTACGTTATAACGTTATACCATATAACGTATTACGTTATAACGTTATACCATCTGACGTTATACCATATAACGTAATACGGTATATCGTTATACCCTATAACGTAATACGTTATAACGTTATACCATATGACGTTATATCATATAACGTAATATGTTATATCGTTGTGCCATATAATCTAATACGTTATAACGTTATACCATATAACGTGATACGTTATAACGTTATAGCATGTGACGTTATACCATATGACGTTATACCATATAACGTAATACATCATAACGTTATACCATATAATCTAATACGTTATAACGTTATACCATATAACGTGGTACGTTATAACGTTATACCATATAACGTACTACGTTATAACGTTATACCATGTGACGTTATACCATATGACGTTATACCATATAACGTAATACGTCATAACGTTATACCATATAATCTAATACGTTATAACGTTATACCATATAACGTGATACGTTATAACGTTATACCATGTGACGTTATACCATATGACGTTATACCATATAACGTAATACGTTATAACGTTATACCATATACCGTAATACGTTATAACGTTATACCATATGACGTTATCCCATACAACGTAATACGTTATAACGTTATACCATATACCGTAATACGTTATAACGTTATACTATATGACGTTACACCATATAACGTAATACGTTATAACGTTATACCATATATCCCAATACCTTATAACGTTATACCATATAACGTAATACGTCATAACGTTATACCATATAATCTAATACGTTATTACGTTATACCATATAACGTGATACGTTATAACGTTATACCATATAACGTACTACGTTATAACGTTATACCATGTGACGTTATACCATATGACGTTATAACATATAACGTAATACGTTATAACGTTATACCATATACTGTAATACGTTATAACGTTATACCATATGACGTTATACCATAGAACGTAATACGTTATAACGTTATACCATATACCGTAATACGTTATAACGTTATACTATATGACGTTATACCACTTAACGTAATACGTTATAACGTTATACCATATATCCCAATACCTTATAACATTATATCATATAACGTAGTACGTTATAACGTTATACCATATAACGTATTACGTTATAACGTTATACCATCTGACGTTATACCATATAACGTAATACGGTATATCGTTATACCCTATAACGTAATACGTTATAACGTTATACCATATGACGTTATATCATATAACGTAATATGTTATATCGTTGTACCATATAATCTAATACGTTATAACGTTATACCATATAACGTGATACGTTATAACGTTATAGCATGTGACGTTATACCATATGACGTTATACCATATAACGTAATACATCATAACGTTATACCATATAATCTAATACGTTATAACGTTATACCATATAACGTGGTACGTTATAACGTTATACCATATAACGTACTACGTTATAACGTTATACCATGTGACGTTATACCATATGACGTTATACCATATAACGTAATACGTCATAACGTTATACCATATAATCTAATACGTTATAACGTTATACCATATAACGTGATACGTTATAACGTTATACCATGTGACGTTATACCATATGACGTTATACCATATAACGTAATACGTTATAACGTTATACCATATACCGTAATACGTTATAACGTTATACCATATGACGTTATCCCATACAACGTAATACGTTATAACGTTATACCATATACCGTAATACGTTATAACGTTATACTATATGACGTTACACCATATAACGTAATACGTTATAACGTTATACCATATATCCCAATACCTTATAACGTTATACCATATAACGTAATACGTCATAACGTTATACCATATAATCTAATACGTTATAACGTTATACCATATAACGTGATACGTTATAACGTTATACCATATAACGTACTACGTTATAACGTTATACCATGTGACGTTATACCATATGACGTTATAACATATAACGTAATACGTTATAACGTTATACCATATACTGTAATACGTTATAACGTTATACCATATGACGTTATACCATAGAACGTAATACGTTATAACGTTATACCATATACCGTAATACGTTATAACGTTATACTATATGACGTTATACCACTTAACGTAATACGTTATAACGTTATACCATATATCCCAATACCTTATAACATTATATCATATAACGTAGTACGTTATAACGTTATACCATATAACGTATTACGTTATAACGTTATACCATCTGACGTTATACCATATAACGTAATACGGTATATTGTTATACCCTATAACGTAATACGTTATAACGTTATACCATATGACGTTATATCGTATAACGTAATATGTTATATCGTTGTACCATATAATCTAATACGTTATAACGTTATACCACATAACGTGATACGTTATAACGTTATAGCATGTGACGTTATACCATATGACGTTATACCATATAACGTAATACGTCATAACGTTATACCATATAATCTAATACGTTATAACGTTATACCATATAACGTGATACGTTATAACGTTATACCATATAACGTACTACGTTATAACGTTATAACATATGACGTTATACCATATGACGTTATACCATATGACGTTATAACATATAACGTAATACGTCATAACGTTATACCATATAATCTAATACGTTATAACGTAATACCATATAACGTGGTACGTTATAACGTTATACCATATAACGTACTACGTTGTAACGTTATACCATGTGACGTTATACCATATGACGTTATACCATATAACGTAATACGTCATAACGTTATACCATATAATCTAATACGTTATAACGTTATACCATATAACGTGATACGCTATAACGTTATACCATATAACGTACTACGTTATAACGTTATACCATGTGACGTTATACCATATGACGTTATACCATATAACGTAATACGTTATAACGTTATACCATATACCGTAATACGTTATAACGTTATACCATATGACGTTATCCCATACAACGTAATACGTTATAACGTTATACCATATACCGTAATACGTTATAACGTTATACTATATGACGTTATACCATATATCGTAATACGTCATAACGTTATACCATATATCCCAATACGTTATAACGTTATATCATATAACGTAGTACGTTATAACGTTATACCATAGAACGTAATACGTTATATCGTTATACCCTATAACGTAATACGTTAAAGCGTTATACCATATACCGTAATAAGTTATAATGTTATACCATATGACGCAATACCATATAACGTAATACGTTATAACGTTATACCATATAATGTAATACGTTATAACGTCATACCATAAAACGTGATACGTTATAACGTTATACCATATAACGTACTACGTTATAACGTTATACCATGTGACATTATACCATATGACTTTATTCCATATATCGTAATACGTTATAACGTTATACCATATGACATTATACCACATAACGTAATACGTTATATCGTTATACCATATTACGTAATACGTTATAACGTTACACCATATGACGTCATACCATATAACGTAATACGTTATATCGTTATACCATATAGCGTAATACGTTATAACGTTATACCATATGACGTTGTACCATATAACGTAATACGTTATAACGTTATACCATATACCGTAATACGTTATAACGTTATACCATATGACGTTATACCATATGACGTTGTACCATATAATGTAATACGTCATAACGTTATACCATATAATCTAATACGTTATAACGTTATACCATAAAACGTGATACGTTATAACGTTATACCATATAACGTAATACGTTATAACGTTATACCATATGACGGTATCCCATACAATGTAATACGTTATAACGTTATAGCATGTGACGTTATACCATATGACGTTATACCATATAACGTAATACATCATAACGTTATACCATATAATCTAATACGTTATAACGTTATACCATATAACGTGGTACGTTATAACGTTATACCATATAACGTACTACGTTATAACGTTATACCATGTGACGTTATACCATATGACGTTATACCATATAACGTAATACGTCATAACGTTATACCATATAATCTAATACGTTATAACGTTATACCATATAACGTGATACGTTATAACGTTATACCATATAACGTGATACGTTATAACGTTATACCATATAACGTACTACGTTATAACGTTATACCATGTGACGTTATACCATATGACGTTATACCATATAACGTAATACGTTATAACGTTATACCATATACTGTAATACGTTATAACGTTATACCATATGACGTTATACCATAGAACGTAATACGTTATAACGTTATACCATATATCCCAATACCTTATAACATTATATCATATAACGTAGTACGTTATAACGTTATACCATATAACGTATTACGTTATAACGTTATACCATCTGACGTTATACCATATAACGTAATACGGTATATTGTTATACCCTATAACGTAATACGTTATAACGTTATACCATATGACGTTATATCGTATAACGTAATATGTTATATCGTTGTACCATATAATCTAATACGTTATAAAGTTATACCACATAACGTGATACGTTATAACGTTATAGCATGTGACGTTATACCATATGACGTTATACCATATAACGTAATACGTCATAACGTTATACCATATAATCTAATACGTTATAACGTTATACCATATAACGTGATACGTTATAACGTTATACCATATAACGTACTACGTTATAACGTTATACCATATGACGTTATACCATATGACGTTATACCATATGACGTTATAACATATAACGTAATACGTCATAACGTTATACCATATAATCTAATACGTTATAACGTAATACCATATAACGTGGTACGTTATAACGTTATACCATATAACGTACTACGTTGTAACGTTATACCATGTGACGTTATACCATATGACGTTATACCATATAACGTAATACGTCATAACGTTATACCATATAATCTAATACGTTATAACGTTATACCATATAACGTGATACGTTATAACTTTATACCATATAACGTACTACGTTATAACGTTATACCATGTGACGTTATACCATATGACGTTATACCATATAACGTAATACGTTATAACGTTATACCATATACCGTAATACGTTATAACGTTATACCATATGACGTTATCCCATACAACGTAATACGTTATAACGTTATACCATATACCGTAATACGTTATAACGTTATACTATATGACGTTATACCATATATCGTAATACGTCATAACGTTATACCATATATACCAATACGTTATAACGTTATATCATATAACGTAGTACGTTATAACGTTATACCATAGAACGTAATACGTTATATCGTTATACCCTATAACGTAATACGTTAAAGCGTTATACCATATACCGTAATAAGTTATAATGTTATACCATATGACGCAATACCATATAACGTAATACGTTATAACGTTATACCATATAATGTAATACGTTATAACGTCATACCATAAAACGTGATACGTTATAACGTTATACCATATAACGTACTACGTTATAACGTTATACCATGTGACATTATACCATATGACTTTATTCCATATATCGTAATACGTTATAACGTTATACCATATGACATTATACCACATAACGTAATACGTTATATCGTTATACCATATTACGTAATACGTTATAACGTTACACCATATGACGTCATACCATATAACGTAATACGTTATATCGTTATACCATATAGCGTAATACGTTATAACGTTATACCATATGACGTTATACCATATAACGTAATACGTTATAACGTTATACCATATACCGTAATACGTTATAACGTTATACCATATGACGTTATACCATATGACGTTGAACCATGTAATGTAATACGTCATAACGTTATACCATATAATCTAATACGTTATAACGTTATACCATAAAACGTGATACGTTATAACGTTATACCATATAACGTAATACGTTATAACGTTATACCATATGACGTTATACCATATACCGTAATACGATATAACGTTATACCATATGTCGTTATACTACATGACGTAATACTTTATAACGTTATACCATATAACGTCATACGTTATAACGTTATACCATATGACGGTATCCCATGCAATGTAATACGTTATAACGTTATACGCTATGACGTTATACCACATACCGTAATACGTTATAACGTTATACTATATGACATTATTCCATATAACGTAATACGTTATAACGTTATACCATATATCCCAATACCTTATAACGCTATATCATATAACGTAGTACGTTATAACGTTATACCATATAACGTATTACGTTATAAGGTTATACCATATGACGTTATACTATATAACGTAATACGTTATATCGTTATACCATATAACGTAATACGTTATAACGTCATACCATATGACGTTATACTATATAACGTAATACGTTATAAGGTTATACCATATACCGTAATACGTTATAACGTTATACCATATAACCTAATACGTTATAACGTTATACCATATAACGTAATACGTTATAACGTTATACCATATGACGTTATACCATGTACCGGAATACGATATAACGTTATACTATATGACGTTATACCATATAACGTAATACGTTATAACGTTATACCATATGACGTTATACCATATACCGTAATACGTTATAACGTTATACTATATGACGTTATACCATATAACGTAATACGTTATAACGTTATACCATATATCCCAATAACTTATAACGTTATATCTCATAACGTAGTACGTTATAACGTTATACCATATAACGTAATACGTTATAACGTTATACCATATGACGTTATACCATACAACGTAATACGTTATAACGTTATACCATATGACGTTATACCATATACCGTAATACGTTATAACGTTATACTATATGACGTTATACCATATAACGTAATACGTTATAACGTTATACCATATATCCCAATACCTTATAACGTTATATCATATAACGTAGTACGTTATAACGTTATACCATATAACGTATTACTTTATGACGTTATACCATATGAAGTTATACTATATAACGTAATATGTTATATTGTCATACCCTATAACGTAATACGTTATAACGTTATACCATATAACGTAATACGTTGTAACATTATACCATATAACGTAATACGTTATAACGTTATACCACATAACGTAGTACGTTATAACGTTATACCATATAATTTAATACGATATAACGTTATACCATATAACGTAATACGTTATAACGTTATACCCTATAACGTAATACGTTATAACGTTATACCATATACCGTAATACGTTATAACGTTATCGCATATAACTTAATACGTTATATCGTTATACCATATAACGTAATACGTTATATCGTTATACCATATAACGTAATACGTTATAACGTTATACCATATGACGTTATACCATATACCGTAACACGTTATAACGTTATACTATATGACGTTATACCATATAACGTAATACGTTATAACGTTATACCATATAATGTAATACGTTATATCGTTATACCATATAACGTAATACGATATAACGTTATACCATATAACGTAATACGTTATAACGTTATACCACATAACGTAGTACGTTATAACGTTATACCATATATTATAATACGTTATAACGTTATACCATATAACGTAATACGTTATAACGTTATACCCTATAACGTAATACGTTATATTGTTATACCCTATAACGTAATACGTTATAACATTATACCATATAACGTAATACGTTATATCGTTATACCCTATAACTTATACGTTATAACGTTATACCATATAATGTAATACGCTATATCGTTATACCATATGACGTTATACCATATACCGTAATACGATATAACGTTATACCATATGTCGTTATACTACATGACGTAATACTTTATAACGTTATACCATATAACGTCATACGTTATAACGTTATACCATATGACGGTATCCCATACAGTGTAATACGTTATAACGTTATACGCTATGACGTTATACCACATACCGTAATACGTTATAACGTTATACTATATGACATTATTCCATATAACGTAATACGTTATAACGTTATACCATATATCCCAATACCTTATAACGCTATATCATATAACGTAGTACGTTATAACGTTATACCATATAACGTATTACGTTATAAGGTTATACCATATGACGTTATACTATATAACGTAATACGTTATATCGTTATACCATATAACGTAATACGTTATAACGTCATACCATATGACGTTATACCATATACCGTAATACGTTATAACGTTATACTATATGACGTTATACCATATAACGTAATACGTTATAACGTTATACCATATATCCCAATAACTTATAACGTTATATCACATAACGTAGTACGTTATAACGTTATACCATATAACGTTATACCATGTACCGGAATACGATATAACGTTATACTATATGACGTTATACCATATAACGTAATACGTTATAACGTTATACCATATGACGTTATACCATATACCGTAATACGTTATAACGTTATACTATATGACGTTATACCATATAACGTAATACGTTATAACGTTATACCATATATCCCAATAACTTATAACGTTATATCACATAACGTAGTACGTTATAACGTTATACCATATAACGTAATACGTTATAACGTTATACCATATGACGTTATACCATACAACGTAATACGTTATAACGTTATACCATATGACGTTATACCATATACCGTAATACGTTATAACGTTATACCATATGACGTTATACCATGTACCGGAATACGATATAACGTTATACTATATGACGTTATACCATATAACGTAATACGTTATAACGTTATACCATATGACGTTATACCATGTACCGGAATACGATATAACGTTATACTATATGACGTTATACCATATAACGTAATACGTTATAACGTTATACCATATGACGTTATACCATATACCGTAATACGTTATAACGTTATACTATATGACGTTATACCATATAACGTAATACGTTATAACGTTATACCATATATCCCAATAACTTATAACGTTATATCACATAACGTAGTACGTTATAACGTTATACCATATAGCGTAATACGTTATAACGTTATACCATATGACGTTATACCATACAACGTAATACGTTGTAACGTTATACCATATGACGTTATACCATATACCGTAATACGTTATAACGTTATACTATATGACGTTATACCATATAACGTAATACGTTATAACGTTATACCATATATCCCAATACCTTATAACGTTATATCATATAACGTAGTACGTTATAACGTTATACCATATAACGTATTACGTTATGACGTTATACCATATGAAGTTATACTATATAGCGTAATATGTTATATTGTTATACCCTATAACGTAATACGTTATAACGTTATACCATATAACGTAATACGTTGTAACATTATACCATATAACGTAATACGTTATAACGTTATACCACATAACGTAGTACGTTATAACGTTATACCATATAATTTAATACGATATATCGTTATACCATATAACGTAATACGTTATAACGTTATACCCTATAACGTAATACGTTATAACGTTATAGCATATGACGTTATACCATATAACGTAATACGTTATAACGTTATACCGTATGACGTTATCCCATACAACGTAATACGTTATAACGTTATACCATATGACGTTATACCATATACCGTAACACGTTATAACGTTATACTATATGACGTTATACCATATAACGTAATACGTTATAACGTTATACCATATAATGTAATACGTTATATCGTTATACCATATAACGTAATACGATATAACGTTATACCATATAACGTAATACGTTATAACGTTATACCACATAACGTAGTACTTTATAACGTTATACCATATAATTTAATACGTTATAACGTTATACCATATAACGTAATACGTTATAACGTTATACCCTATAACGTAATACGTTATAACGTTATACCATATGACGTTATCCCATACAACGTAATACGTTATAACGTTATACCATATGACGTTATACCATATACCGTAACACGTTATAACGTTATACTATATGACGTTATACCAGATAACGTAGTACGTTATAACGTTATACCATATAATGTAATACGTTATATCGTTATACCATATAACGTAATACGTTATAACGTTATACCATATAACGTAATACGTTATAACGTTATACCACATAACGTAGTACGTTATAACGTTATACCATATAATTTAATACGTTATAACGTTATACCATATAACGTAATACGTTATAACGTTATACTCTATAACGTAATACGTTATAACGTTATACCACATAACGTAGTACGTTATAACGTTATACCATATAACGTAATACGTTATATCGTTATACCATATAACGTTATACGTTATAACGTTATACCATATGACGTTATACCATATAACGTAATACGTTATAACGTTATACCAAATATCCCAATACCTTATAACGTTATATCATATAACGTAGTACGTTATAACGTTATACCATATAACGTAATACGTTATAACGTTATACCCTATAACATAATACGTTATAACGTTATGCCCTATAACGTAATACGTTATAACGTTATACCATATGACGTTATACCATATAACGTAATACGTTATAACGCTATACCATATATCCCAATACCTTATAACGTTATATCATATAACGTAGTACGTTATAACGTTATACCATATAGCGTAATACGTTATAACGTTATACCCTATAACATAATACATTATAACGTTATGCCCTATAACGTAATACGTTATAACGTTATACCATATACCGTAATACGTTATAACGTTATACCATATAATGTAATACGTTATATCGTTATACCATATAACGTAATACGTTATAACGTTATACCATATAACGTAATACGTTATAACGTTATACCACATAACGTAGTACGTTATAACGTTATACCATATAATTTAATACGTTATAACGTTATACCATATAATTTAATACGTTATAACGTTATACCATATAACGTAACACGTTATAACGTTATACTCTATAACGTAATACGTTATAACGTTATACCACATAACGTAGTACGTTATAACGTTATACCATATAACGTAATACGTTATATCGTTATACCATATAACGTAATACGTTATATCGTTATACCATATAACGTAATACGTTATAACGTTATACCATATAATGTAATACGTTATATCGTTATACCATATAACGTAATACGATATAACGTTATACCATATAACGTAATACGTTATAACGTTATACCACATAACGTAGTACGTTATAACTTTATACCATATAATTTAATACGTTATAACGTTATACCATATAACGTAATACGTTATAACGTTATACCCTATAACGTAATACGTTATATTGTTATACCCTATAACGTAATACGTTATAACATTATACCATATAACGTAATACGTTATATCGTTATACCCTATAACTTATACGTTATAACGTTATACCATATAATGTAATACGTTATATCGTTATACCATATAACGTAATACGTTATAACGTTATACCATATAACGTAATACGTTATAACGTTATACCACATAACGTAGTACGTTATAACGTTATACCATATAATTTAATACGTTATAACGTTATACCATATAACGTAATACGTTATAACGTTATACTCTATAACGTAATACGTTATAACGTTATACCACATAACGTAGTACGTTATAACGTTATACCATATAACGTAATACGTTATATCGTTATACCATATAACGTAATACGTTATAACGTTATACCATATGACGTTATACCATATAACGTAATACGTTATAACGTTATACCAAATATCCCAATACCTTATAACGTTATATCATATAACGTAGTACGTTATAACGTTATACCATATAACGTAATACGTTATAACGTTATACCCTATAACATAATACGTTATAACGTTATGCCCTATAACGTAATACGTTATAACGTTATACCATATGACGTTATACCATATAACGTAATACGTTATAACGCTATACCATATATCCCAATACCTTATAACGTTATATCATATAACGTAGTACGTTATAACGTTATACCATATAACGTAATACGTTATAACGTTATACCCTATAACATAATACATTATAACGTTATGCCCTATAACGTAATACGTTATAACGTTATACCATATACCGTAATACGTTATAACGTTATACCATATAATGTAATACGTTATATCGTTATACCATATAACGTAATACGTTATAACGTTATACCATATAACGTAATACGTTATAACGTTATACCACATAACGTAGTACGTTATAACGTTATACCATATAATTTAATACGTTATAACGTTATACCATATAACGTAATACGTTATAACGTTATACCCTATAACGTAATACGTTATATTGTTATACCCTATAACGTAATACGTTATAACATTATACCATATAACGTAATACGTTATATCGTTATACCCTATAACTTATACGTTATAACGTTATACCATGTAATGTAATACGTTATATCGTTATACCATATAACGTAATACGTTATAACGTTATACCATATAACGTAATACGTTATAACGTTATACCACATAACGTAGTACGTTATAACGTTATACCATATAATTTAATACGTTATAACGTTATACCATATAACGTAATACGTTATAACGTTATACTCTATAACGTAATACGTTATAACGTTATACCACATAACGTAGTACGTTATAACGTTATACCATATAACGTAATACGTTATATCGTTATACCATATAACGTAATACGTTATAACGTTATACCATATGACGTTATACCATATAACGTAATACGTTATAACGTTATACCAAATATCCCAATACCTTATAACGTTATATCATATAACGTAGTACGTTATAACGTTATACCATATAACGTAATACGTTATAACGTTATACCCTATAACATAATACGTTATAACGTTATGCCCTATAACGTAATACGTTATAACGTTATACCATATGACGTTATACCATATAACGTAATACGTTATAACGCTATACCATATATCCCAATACCTTATAACGTTATATCATATAACGTAGTACGTTATAACGTTATACCATATAACGTAATACGTTATAACGTTATACCTTATAACATAATACATTATAACGTTATGCCCTATAACGTAATACGTTATAACGTTATACCATATACCGTAATACGTTATAACGTTATACCATATAATGTAATACGTTATATCGTTATACCATATAACGTAATACGTTATAACGTTATACCATATAACGTAATACGTTATAACGTTATACTACATAACGTAGTACGTTATAACGTTATACCATATAATTTAATACGTTATAACGTTATACCATATAATTTAATACGTTATAACGTTATACCATATAACGTAATACGTTATAACGTTATACTCTATAACGTAATACGTTATAACGTTACACCACATAACGTAGTACGTTATAACGTTATACCATATAACGTAATACGTTATATCGTTATACCATATAACGTAATACGTTATAACGTTATACCATATGACGTTATACCATATAACGTAATACGTTATAACGTTATACCATATATCCCAATATCTTATTACGTTATATCACATAACGTAGTACGTTATAACGTTATACCATATAACGTAATACGTTATAACGTTATACTCTATAACGTAATACGTTATAACGTTATACCACATAACGTAGTACGTTATAACGTTATACCATATAACGTAATACGTTATATCGTTATACCATATAACGTATTACGTTATAACGTTATACCATATGACGTTATACCATATAACGTAATACGTTATAACGTTATACCAAATATCCCAATACCTTATAACGTTATATCATATAACGTAGTACGTTATAACGTTATACCATATAACGTAATACGTTATAACGTTATACCCTATAACATAATACGTTATAACGTTATGCCCTATAACGTAATACGTTATAACGTTATACCATATACCGTAATACGTTATAACGTTATACCATATAATGTAATACGTTATATCGTTATACCATATAACGTAATACGTTATAACGTTATACCATATAACGTAATACGTTATAACGTTATACCACATAACGTAGTACGTTATAACGTTATACCACATAACGTAGTACGTTATAACGTTATACCATATAATGTAATACGTTATATCGTTATACCATATACCGTAATACGTTATAACGTTATACCATATGACGTTATACCATATGACGTTATACCATATAACGTAATACGTCATAACGTTATACCATATAATCTAATACGTTATAACGTTATACCATATAACGTGATACGTTATAACGTTATGCCATGTGACGTTATACCATATGACGTTATACCATATAACGTAATACGTCATAACGTTATACCATATAATCTAATACGTTATAACGTTATACCATATAACGTGATACGTTATAACGTTATACCATATAACGTACTACGTTATAACGTTATACCATGTGACGTTATACCATATGACGTTATACCATATATCGGGATACGTCATAACGTTCTACCATATAATCTAATACGTTATAACGTTATACCATATAACGTACTACGTTATAACGTTATACCATATGACGTTATACCATATGACGTTATACCATATAACGTAATACGTCATAACGTTATACCATATAATCTAATACGTTATAACGTTATACCATATAACGTGGTACGTTATAACGTTATACCATATAACGTAATACGTTATAACGTTATACCATATAACGTAATACGTTATAACGTTATACCATATGACGTTATCCCATACAACGTAATACGTTATAACGTTATACCATATGACGTTATACCTTATACCGTAATGCGTTATAACGTTATACTTTATGACGTTATACCATATAACGTAATACGTTATAACGTTATACCATATAATGTAGTACGTTATATCGTTATACCATATAACGTAATTCGTTATAACGTTATACCATATAACGTAATACGTTATAACGTTATACCCTATAACGTAATACGTTATAACGTTATACCATATGACGTTATCCCATACAACGTAATACGTTATAACGTTATACCATATAACGTGATACGTTATAACGTTATACCATATAACGTACTACGTTATAACGTTATACCATATAATGTAATACGTTATATCGTTATACCATATACCGTAATACGTTATAACGTTATACCATATGACGTTATACCATATGACGTTATACCATATGACGTTATACCATATAACGTAATACGTCATAACGTTATACCATATAATCTAATACGTTATAACGTTATACCATATAACGTGATACGTTATAACGTTATGCCATGTGACGTTATACCATATGACGTTATACCATATGACGTTATACCATATAACGTAATACGTCATAACGTTATACCATATAATCTAATACGTTATAACGTTATACCATATAACGTGATACGTTATAACGTTATACCATATAACGTACTACGTTATAACGTTATACCATATGACGTTATACCATATGACGTTATACCATATAACGTAATACGTCATAACGTTATACCATATAATCTAATACGTCATAACGTTATACCATATAATCTAATACGTTATAACGTTATACCATATAACGTGATACGTTATAACGTTATACCATATAACGTACTACGTTATAACGTTATACCATGTGACGTTATACCATATGACGTTATACCATATAACGTAATACGTTATAACGTTATACCATATACCGTAATACGTTATAACGTTATACCATATGACGTTATCCCATAGAACGTAATACGTTATAACGTTATACCATATACCGTAATACGTTGTAACGTTATACTATATGACGTTATACCATATAACGTAATACGTTATAACGTTATACCATATATCCCAATACCTTATAACGTTATATCATATAACGTAGTACGTTACAACGTTATACCATATAACGTATTACGTTATAACGTTATACCATATAACGTAATACGTTATAACGTTATACCATATGACGTTATCCCATACAACGTAATACGTTATAACGTTATACCATATGACGTTATACCATATACCGTAATACGTTATAACGTTATATCATATAACGTACGACGTTATAAAGTTATACCATGTGACGTTATACCATATAACGTAATACGTTATAACGTTATACCATATAATGTAATACGTTATATCGTTATACCATATACCGTAATACGTTATAACGTTATACCATATGACGTTATACCATATGACGTTATACCATATAACGTAATACGTCATAACGTTATACCATATAATCTAATACGTTTTAACGTTATACCATATAACGTGATACGTTATAACGTTATACCATGTGACGTTATACCATATGACGTTATACCATATAACGTAATACGTCATAACGTTATACCAAATAATCTAATACGTTATAACGTTATACCATATAACGTGAAACGTTACAACGTTATACCATATAACGTACTACGTTATAACGTTATACCATATGACGTTATACCATATGACGTTATACCATATGACGTTATACCATATAACGTAATACGTCATAACGTTATACCATATAATCTAATACGTTATAACGTTATACCATATAACGTGGTACGTTATAACGTTATACCATATAACGTACTACGTTATAACGTATTACCATGTGATGTTATACCATATGACGTTATACCATATAACGTAATACGTCATAACGTTATACCATATAATCTAATACGTTATAACGTTATACCATATAACGTGATACGTTATAACGTTATACCATATAACGTACTACGTTATAACGTTATACCATGTGACGTTATACCATATGACGTTATACCATATAACGTAATACGTTATAACGTTATACCATATACCGTAATACGTTATAACGTTATACCATATGACGTTATACCATAGAACGTAATACGTTATAACGTTATACCATATACCGTAATACGTTATAACGTTATACTATATGACGTTATACCACTTAACGTAATACGTTATAACGTTATACCATATATCCCAATACCTTATAACATTATATCATATAACGTAGTACGTTATAACGTTATACCATATAAAGTATTACGTTATAACGTTATACCATCTGACGTTATACCATATAACGTAATACGGTATATCGTTATACCCTATAACGTAATACGTTATAACGTTATACCATATGACGTTATATCATATAATTTAATATGTTATATCGTTGTACCATATAATCTAATACGTTATAACGTTATACCATATAACGTGATACGTTATAACGTTATAGCATGTGACGTTATACCATATGACGTTATACCATATAACGTAATACATCATAACGTTATACCATATAATCTAATACGTTATAACGTTATACCATATAACGTGGTACGTTATAACGTTATACCATATAACGTACTACGTTATAACGTTATACCATGTGACGTTATACCATATGACGTTATACCATATAACGTAATACGTCATAACGTTATACCATATAATCTAATACGTTATAACGTTATACCATATAACGTGATACGTTATAACGTTATACCATGTGACGTTATACCATATGACGTTATACCATATAACGTAATACGTTATAACGTTATACCATATACCGTAATACGTTATAACGTTATACCATATGACGTTATCCCATACAACGTAATACGTTATAACGTTATACCATATACCGTAATACGTTATAACGTTATACTATATGACGTTACACCATATAACGTAATACGTTATAACGTTATACCATATATCCCAATACCTTATAACGTTATACCATATAACGTAATACGTCATAACGTTATACCATATAATCTAATACGTTATAACGTTATACCATATAACGTGATACGTTATAACGTTATACCATATAACGTACTACGTTATAACGTTATACCATGTGACGTTATACCATATGACGTTACACCATATAACGTAATACGTTATAACGTTATACCATATACTGTAATACGTTATAACGTTATACCATATGACGTTATACCATAGAACGTAATACGTTATAACGTTATACCATATACCGTAATACGTTATAACGTTATACTATATGACGTTATACCACTTAACGTAATACGTTATAACGTTATACCATATATCCCAATACCTTATAACATTATATCATATAACGTAGTACGTTATAACGTTATACCATATAACGTATTACGTTATAACGTTATACCATCTGACGTTATACCATATAACGTAATACGGTATATTGTTATACCCTATAACGTAATACGTTATAACGTTATACCATATGACGTTATATCGTATAACGTAATATGTTATATCGTTGTACCATATAATCTAATACGTTATAACGTTATACCACATAACGTGATACGTTATAACGTTATAGCATGTGACGTTATACCATATGACGTTATACCATATAACGTAATACGTCATAACGTTATACCATATAATCTAATACGTTATAACGTTATACCATATAACGTGATACGTTATAACGTTATACCATATAACGTACTACGTTATAACGTTATACCATATGACGTTATACCATATGACGTTATACCATATGACGTTATACCATATGACGTTATAACATATAACGTAATACGTCATAACGTTATACCATATAATCTAATACGTTATAACGTAATACCATATAACGTGGTACGTTATAACGTTATACCATATAACGTACTACGTTGTAACGTTATACCATGTGACGTTATACCATATGACGTTATACCATATAACGTAATACGTCATAACGTTATACCATATAATCTAATACGTTATAACGTTATACCATATAACGTGATACGTTATAACGTTATACCATATAACGTACTACGTTATAACGTTATACCATGTGACGTTATACCATATGACGTTATACCATATAACGTAATACGTTATAACGTTATACCATATACCGTAATACGTTATAACGTTATACCATATGACGTTATCCCATACAACGTAATACGTTATAACGTTATACCATATACCGTAATACGTTATAACGTTATACTATATGACGTTATACCATATATCGTAATACGTCATAACGTTATACCATATATCCCAATACGTTATAACGTTATATCATATAACGTAGTACGTTATAACGTTATACCATAGAACGTAATACGTTATATCGTTATACCCTATAACGTAATACGTTAAAGCGTTATACCATATACCGTAATAAGTTATAATGTTATACCATATGACGCAATACCATATAACGTAATACGTTATAACGTTATACCATATAATGTAATACGTTATAACGTCATACCATAAAACGTGATACGTTATAACGTTATACCATATAACGTACTACGTTATAACGTTATACCATGCGACATTATACCATATGACTTTATTCCATATATCGTAATACGTTATAACGTTATACCATATGACATTATACCACATAACGTAATACGTTATATCGTTATACCATATTACGTAATACGTTATAACGTTACACCATATGACGTCATACCATATAACGTAATACGTTATATCGTTATACCATATAGCGTAATACGTTATAACGTTATACCATATGACGTTATACCATATAACGTAATACGTTATAACGTTATACCCTATAACGTAATACGTTATATTGTTATACCCTATAACGTAATACGTTATAACATTATACCATATAACGTAATACGTTATATCGTTATACCCTATAACTTATACGTTATAACGTTATACCATATAATGTAATACGTTATATCGTTATACCATATGACGTTATACCATATACCGTAATACGATATAACGTTATACCATATGTCGTTATACTACATGACGTAATACTTTATAACGTTATACCATATAACGTCATACGTTATAACGTTATACCATATGACGGTATCCCATACAATGTAATACGTTATAACGTTATACGCTATGACGTTATACCACATACCGTAATACGTTATAACGTTATACTATATGACATTATTCCATATAACGTAATACGTTATAACGTTATACCATATATCCCAATACCTTATAACGCTATATCATATAACGTAGTACGTTATAACGTTATACCATATAACGTATTACGTTATAAGGTTATACCATATGACGTTATACTATATAACGTAATACGTTATATCGTTATACCATATAACGTAATACGTTATAACGTCATACCATATGACGTTATACTATATAACGTAATACGTTATAAGGTTATACCATATACCGTAATACGTTATAACGTTATACCATATAACCTAATACGTTATAACGTTATACCATATAACGTAATACGTTATAACGTTATACCATATGACGTTATACCATGTACCGGAATACGATATAACGTTATACTATATGACGTTATACCATATAACGTAATACGTTATAACGTTATACCATATGACGTTATACCATATACCGTAATACGTTATAACGTTATACTATATGACGTTATACCATATAACGTAATACGTTATAACGTTATACCATATATCCCAATAACTTATAACGTTATATCACATAACGTAGTACGTTATAACGTTATACCATATAACGTAATACGTTATAACGTTATACCATATGACGTTATACCATACAACGTAATACGTTATAACGTTATACCATATGACGTTATACCATATACCGTAATACGTTATAACGTTATACTATATGACGTTATACCATATAACGTAATACGTTATAACGTTATACCATATATCCCAATACCTTATAACGTTATATCATATAACGTAGTACGTTATAACGTTATACCATATAACGTATTACGTTATGACGTTATACCATATGAAGTTATACTATATAACGTAATATGTTATATTGTTATACCCTATAACGTAATACGTTATAACGTTATACCATATAACGTAATACGTTGTAACATTATACCATATAACGTAATACGTTATAACGTTATACCACATAACGTAGTACGTTATAACGTTATACCATATAATTTAATACGATATAACGTTATACCATATAACGTAATACGTTATAACGTTATACCCTATAACGTAATACGTTATAACGTTATACCATATGACGTTATACCATATAACGTAATACGTTATAACGTTATACCGTATGACGTTATCCCATACAACGTAATACGTTATAACGTTATACCATATGACGTTATACCATATACCGTAACACGTTATAACGTTATACTATATGACGTTATACCATATAACGTAATACGTTATAACGTTATACCATATAATGTAATACGTTATATCGTTATACCATATAACGTAATACGATATAACGTTATACCATATAACGTAATACGTTATAACGTTATACCACATAACGTAGTACGTTATAACGTTATACCATATAATTTAATACGTTATAACGTTATACCATATAACGTAATACGTTATAACGCTATACCCTATAACGTAATACGTTATATTGTTATACCCTATAACGTAATACGTTATAACATTATACCATATAACGTAATACGTTATATCGTTATACCCTATAACTTATACGTTATAACGTTATACCATATAATGTAATACGTTATATCGTTATACCATATAATGTAATACGTTATATCGTTATACCATATAACGTAATACGATATAACGTTATACCATATAACGTAATACGTTATAACGTTATACCACATAACGTAGTACGTTATAACGTTATACCATATAATTTAATACGTTATAACGTTATACCATATAACGTAATACGTTATAACGTTATACTCTATAACGTAATACGTTATAACGTTATACCACATAACGTAGTACGTTATAACGTTATACCATATAAGGTAATACGTTATATCGTTATACCATATAACGTAATACGTTATAACGTTATACCATATGACGTTATACCATATAACGTAATACGTTATAACGTTATACCAAATATCCCAATACCTTATAACGTTATATCATATAACTTAGTACGTTATAACGTTATACCATATAACGTAATACGTTATAACGTTATACCCTATAACATAATACGTTATAACGTTATGCCCTATAACGTAATACGTTATAACGTTATACCATATGACGTTATACCATATAACGTAATACGTTATAACGCTATACCATATATCCCAATACCTTATAACGTTATATCATATAACGTAGTACGTTATAACGTTATACCATATAACGTAATACGTTATAACGTTATACCCTATAACATAATACATTATAACGTTATGCCCTATAACGTAATACGTTATAACGTTATACCATATACCGTAATACGTTATAACGTTATACCATATAATGTAATACGTTATATCGTTATACCATATAACGTAATACGTTATAACGTTATACCATATAACGTAATACGTTATAACGTTATACCATATAATTTAATACGTTATAACGTTATACCATATAATTTAATACGTTATAACGTTATACCATATAACGTAATACGTTATAACGTTATACTCTATAACGTAATACGTTATAACGTTATACCACATAACGTAGTACGTTATAACGTTATACCATATAACGTAATACGTTATATCGTTATACCATATAACGTAATACGTTATAACGTTATACCATATGACGTTATACCATATAACGTAATACGTTATTACGTTATACCATATATCCCAATATCTTATTACGTTATATCACATAACGTAGTACGTTATAACGTTATACCATATAACGTAATACGTTATAACGTTATACTCTATAACGTAATACGTTATAACGTTATACCACATAACGTAGTACGTTATAACGTTATACCATATAACGTAATACGTTATATCGTTATACCATATAACGTATTACGTTATAACGTTATACCATATGACGTTATACCATATAACGAAATACGTTATAACGTTATACCAAATATCCCAATACCTTATAACGTTATATCATATAACGTAGTACGTTATAACGTTATACCATATAATGTAATACGTTATATCGTTATACCATATAACGTAATACGTTATAACGTTATACCATATAACGTAATACGTTATAACGTTATACCACATAACGTAGTACGTTATAACGTTATACCATATAATTTAATACGTTATATCGTTATACCTTATAACGTAATACGTTATAACGTTATACCATATGACGTTATACCATATAACGTAATACGTTATAACGTTATACCATATATCCCAATATCTTATTACGTTATATCACATAACGTAGTACGTTATAACGTTATACCATATAACGTAATACGTTATAACGTTATACTCTATAACGTAATACGTTATAACGTTATACCACATAACGTAGTACGTTATAACGTTATACCATATGACGTTATACCATATACCGTAACACGTTATAACGTTATACTATATGACGTTATACCATATAACGTAATACGTTATAACGTTATACCATATAATGTAATACGTTATATCGTTATACCATATAACGTAATACGATATAACGTTATACCATATAACGTAATACGTTATAACGTTATACCACATAACGTAGTACGTTATAACGTTATACCATATAATTTAATACGTTATAACGTTATACCATATAACGTAATACGTTATAACGTTATACCCTATAACGTAATACGTTATATTGTTATACCCTATAACGTAATACGTTATAACATTATACCATATAACGTAATACGTTATATCGTTATACCCTATAACTTATACGTTATAACGTTATACCATATAATGTAATACGTTATATCGTTATACCATATAACGTAATACGTTATAACGTTATACCATATAACGTAATACGTTATAACGTTATACCACATAACGTAGTACGTTATAACGTTATACCATATAATTTAATACGTTATAACGTTATACCATATAACGTAATACGTTATAACGTTATACTCTATAACGTAATACGTTATAACGTTATACCACATAACGTAGTACGTTATAACGTTATACCATATAACGTAATACGTTATATCGTTATACCATATAACGTAATACGTTATAACGTTATACCATATGACGTTATACCATATAACGTAATACGTTATAACGTTATACCAAATATCCCAATACTTTATAACGTTATATCATATAACGTAGTACGTTATAACGTTATACCATATAACGTAATACGTTATAACGTTATACCCTATAACATAATACGTTATAACGTTATGCCCTATAACGTAATACGTTATAACGTTATACCATATGACGTTATACCATATAACGTAATACGTTATAACGCTATACCATATATCCCAATACCTTATAACGTTATATCATATAACGTAGTACGTTATAACGTTATACCATATAACGTAATACGTTATAACGTTATACCCTATAACATAATACATTATAACGTTATGCCCTATAACGTAATACGTTATAACGTTATACCATATACCGTAATACGTTATAACGTTATACCATATAATGTAATACGTTATATCGTTATACCATATAACGTAATACGTTATAACGTTATACCATATAACGTAATACGTTATAACGTTATACCACATAACGTAGTACGTTATAACGTTATACCATATAATTTAATACGTTATAACGTTATACCATATAATTTAATACGTTATAACGTTATACCATATAACGTAATACGTTATAACGTTATACTCTATAACGTAATACGTTATAACGTTATACCACATAACGTAGTACGTTATAACGTTATACCATATAACGTAATACGTTATATCGTTATACCATATAACGTAATACGTTATAACGTTATACCATATATCCCAATATCTTATTACGTTATATCACATAACGTAGTACGTTATAACGTTATACCATATAACGTAATACGTTATAACGTTATACTCTATAACGTAATACGTTATAACGTTATACCACATAACGTAGTACGTTATAACGTTATACCATATAACGTAATACGTTATATCGTTATACCATATAACGTATTACGTTATAACGTTATACCATATGACGTTATACCATATAACGTAATACGTTATAACGTTATACCAAATATCCCAATAACTTATAACGTTATATCATATAACGTAGTACGTTATAACGTTATACCATATAACGTAATACGTTATATCGTTATACCATATAACGTAATACGTTATAACGTTATACCATATATCCCAATATCTTATTACGTTATATCACATAACGTAGTACGTTATAACGTTATACCATATAACGTAATACGTTATATCGTTATACCATATAACGTAATACGTTATAACGTTATACCATATGACGTTATACCATATAACGTAATACGTTATAACGTTATACCATATATCCCAATATCTTATTACGTTATATAACATAACGTAGTACGTTATAACGTTATACCATATAACGTAATACGTTATAACGTTATACTCTATAACGTAATACGTTATATCGTTATACCACATAACGTAGTACGTTATAACGTTATACCATATAACGTAATACGTTATATCGTTATACCATATAACGTAATACGTTATAACGTCATACCATATGACGTTATACCATATAACGTAATACGTTATAACGTTATACCAAATATCCCAATACCTTATAACGTTATATCATATAACGTAGTACGTTATAACGTTATACCATATAACGTAATACGTTATAACGTTATACCCTATAACATAATACGTTATAACGTTATGCCCTATAACGTAATACGTTATAACGTTATACCATATGACGTTATACCATATAACGTAATACGTTATAACGCTATACCATATATCCCAATACCTTATAACGTTATATCATATAACGTAGTACGTTATAACGTTATACCATATAACGTAATACGTTATAACGTTATACCCTATAACATAATACATTATAACGTTATGCCCTATAACGTAATACGTTATAACGTTATACCACATAACGTAGTACGTTATAACGTTATACCATATAATTTAATACGTTATAACGTTATATCATATAACGTAGTACGTTATAACGTTATACCATATAACGTAATACGTTATAACGTTATACCACATGACGTAGTACGTTATAACGTTATACCATATAACGTAATACGTTATAACGCTATACCATATATCCCAATACCTTATAACGTTATATCATATAACGTAGTACGTTATAACGTTATACCATATAACGTAATACGTTATAACGTTATACCCTATAACATAATACATTATAACGTTATACCCTATAACGTAATACGCTATAACGTTATACCATATACCGTAATACGTTATAACGTTATACCATATAATGTAATACGTTATATCGTTATACCATATAACGTAATACGTTATAACGTTATACCATATAACGTAATACGTTATAACGTTATACCACATGACGTAGTACGTTATAACGTTATACCATATAACGTAATACGTTATAACGTTATACCATATGACGTTATACCATATAACGTAATACGTTATAACGTTATACCATATATCCCAATACCTTATAACGTTATATCATATAACGTAATACGTTATAACGTTATACCATATACCGTAATACGTTATAACGTTATACCATATAACGTAGTACGTTATAACGTTATACCCTATAACGTAATAAGTTATAACGTTATACCATATACCGTAATACGTTATAACGTTATACCATATAATGTAATACGTTATAACGTTATACCCTATAACGTAATACGTTATAACGTTATACCATATACCGTAATACGTTATAACGTTATACCATATAATGTAATACGTTATATCGTTATACCATATAACGTAATACGTTATAACGTTATACCATATAACATAATACGTTATAACGTTATACCCTATAACGTAATACGTTATAACGTTATACCATATAACGTAATACGTTATAACGTTATACCATATATCCCAATACCTTATAACGTTATATCATATAACGTAATACGTTATAACGTTATACCATATAACGTAATACGTTATAACGTTATACCCTATAACATAATACGTTATAACGTTATGCCCTATAACGTAATACGTTATAACGTTATACCATATACCGTAATACGTTATAACGTTATACCATATAATGTAATACGTTACATCGTTATACCATATAACGTAATACGTTATAACGTTATACCATATAACGTAATACGTTATAACGTTATACCACATAACGTAGCTCGTTATAACGTTATACCATATAATTTAATACGTTATAACGTTATACCATATAACGTAATACGTTATAACGCTATACCATATAACCTAATACGTTATAACGTTATACCATATAACGTAATACGTTATTACGTTATACCACATGACGTTATACCATATACCGGAATACGATATAACGTTATACCATATGTCGTTATACTACATGACGTAATACTTTATAACGTTATACCATATAACGTCATACGTGATAACGTTATATCACATAACGTAGTACGTTATAACGTTATACCATATAACGTATTACGTTATAACGTTATACCATATGACGTTATCCCATACAACGTAATACGTTATAACGTTATACCATATGACGTTATACCATATACCGTAATACGTTATAACGTTATACTACATGACGTTATACCATATAACGTAATACGGTATAACGTTATACCATATATCCCAATACCTAATAACGTTATATCATATAACGTAGTACGTTATAACGTTATACCATATAATGTATTACGTTATAACGTTATACCATATGACGTTATACTATATAACGTAATACGTTATATTGTTATACCCTATAACGTAATACGTTATAACATTATACCATACAACGTAATACGTTATAACGTTATACCGTATGACGTTATACCATATACCGTAATACGTTATAACGTTATACTATATGACGGTATACCATATATCCCAATACCTTATAACGTTATGTCATATAACGCAGTACGTTATAACGTTATACCATATAACTTATTACGTTATAACGTTATACCATATGACGTAATACCATATAACGTAATACGTTATAACGTTATACCATATAATGTAATGCGTTATATCGTTATACCATATAACGTAATACGTTATAACGTTATGCCATATAACGTAATACGTTATAACGTTATACCATATAACGCAATACGTTATATTGTTATACCCTATAACGTAATACGTTATAACGTTATACCATATAACGTAATACGTTATAACGCTATACCACATAACGTAGTACGTTATAACGTTATACCATATAATTTAATACGTTATAACGTTATACCATATAACGTAATACGTTATAACGTTATACTCTATAACGTAATACGTTATAACGTTATACCACATAACGTAGTACGTTATAACGTTATACCATATAACGTAATACGTTATAACGTTATGCCCTATAACGTAATACGTTATAACGTTATACCATATGACGTTATACTATATAACGTAATACGTTATAACGTTATACCATATATCCCAATACCTTATAACGTTATATAATATAACGTAGTACGTTATAACGTTATACCATATAACGTAATACGTTATAACGTTATACCCTATAACATAATACGTTATAACGTTATGCCCTATAACGTAATACGTTATAACGTTATACCATATACCGTAATACGTTATAACGTTATACCATATAATGTAATACGTTATATCGTTATACCATATAACCTAATACGTTATAACCTATTACGTTATACCATATAACGTAATACGTTATAACGTTATACCACATAACGTAGTACGTTATAACGTTATACCATATAATTTAATACGTTATAACGTTATACCATATAACGTAATACGTTATAACGTTATACTCTATAACGTAATACGTTATAACATTATACCACATAACGTAGTACGTTATAACGTTATACCATATAACGTAATACGTTATATCGTTATACCATATAACGTAATACGTTATAGCGATATACCATATGACGTTATACCATATAACGTAATACGTTATAACGTTATACCATATGACGTTATACCATATAACGTAATACGTTATAACGTTATACCATATATCCCAATAACTTATAACGTTATATCACATAACGCAGTACGTTATAACGTTATTCCATATAACGTATTACGTTATAACGTTATACCATATGACGTAATACTATATAACGTAATACGTTATAACGTTATACCATATAATCTAATACGTTATATCGTTATACCATATAACGTAATACGTTATAACGTTATGCCATATAACGTAATACGTTATAACGTTATACCCTATAACGCAATACGTTATATTGTTATACCCTATAACGTAATACGTTATAACCTTATACCATATAACGTAATACGTTATATCGTTATACCCTATAACGTTATACGTTATAACGTTATACCATATAACGTAATACGTTATAACGTTATACCATATAACGTAGTACGTTATAACGTTATACCATATAACGTAATACGTTATATCGTTATACCATATAACGTATTACGTTATAACGTTATACCATATGACGTTATCCCATACAACGTAATACGTTATAACGTTATACCATATGACGTTATACCATATACCGTAATACGTTATAACGTTATACTGTATGACGTTATGCCATATAACGTAATACGTTATAACGTTATACCATATATCCCAATACCTTATAACGTTATATCATATAACGTAATACGTTATAACGTTATACCATATAACGTAATACGTTATAACGTTATACCCTATAACATAATACGTTATAACGTTATGCCCTATAACGTAATACGTTATAACGTTATACCATATACCGTAATACGTTATAACGTTATACCATATAATGTAATACGTTATATCGTTATACCATATAACGTAATACGTTATAACGTTATACCATATAACGTAATACGTTATAACGTTATACCACATAACGTAGTACGTTATAACGTTATACCATATAATTTAATACGTTATAACGTTATACCATATAACGTAATACGTTATAACGTTATACTCTATAACGTAATACGTTATAACGTTATACCACATAACGTAGTACGTTATAACGTTATACCATATAACGTAATACGTTATATCGTTATACCATATAACGTAATACGTTATAACGTTATACCATATGACGTTATACCATATAACGTAATACGTTATAACGTTATACCAAATATCCCAATACCTTATAACGTTATATCATATAACGTAGTACGTTATAACGTTATACCATATAACGTAATACGTTATAACGTTATACCCTATAACATAATACGTTATAACGTTATGCCCGATAACGTAATACGTTATAACGTTATACCATATAACGTAATACGTTATAACGTTATACCACATAACGTAGTACGTTATAACGTTATACCATATAATTTAATACGTTATAACGTTATACCATATAACGTAATACGTTATAACGTTATACTCTATAACGTAATACGTTATAACGTTATACCACATAACGTAGTACGTTATAACGTTATACCATATAACGTAATACGTTATATCGTTATACCATATAACGTAATACGTTATAACGTTATACCATATGACGTTATACCATATAACGTAATACGTTATAACGTTATACCCTATAACATAATACGTTATAACGTTATGCCCTATAACGTAATACGTTATAACGTTATACCATATGACGTTATACCATATAACGTAATACGTTATAACGCTATACCATATATCCCAATACCTTATAACGTTATATCATATAACGTAGTACGTTATAACGTTATACCACATAACGTAATACGTTATAACGTTATACCCTATAACATAATACATTATAACGTTATGCCCTATAACGTAATACGTTATAACGTTATACCATATACCGTAATACGTTATAACGTTATACCATATAATGTAATACGTTATATCGTTATACCATATAACGTAATACGTTATAACGTTATACCATATAACGTAATACGTTATAACGTTATACCACATAACGTAGTACGTTATAACGTTATACCATATAATTTAATACGTTATAACGTTATACCATATAATTTAATACGTTACAACGTTATACCATATAACGTAATACGTTATAACGTTATACTCTATAACGTAATACGTTATAACGTTATACCACATAACGTAGTACGTTATAACGTTATACCATATAACGTAATACGTTATATCGTTATACCATATAACGTAATACGTTATAACGTTATACCATATGACGTTATACCATATACCGTAATACGTTATAACGTTATATCATATAACGTACGACGTTATAACGTTATACCATGTGACGTTATACCATATAACGTAATACGTTATAACGTTATACCATATAATGTAATACGTTATATCGTTATACCATATACCGTAATACGTTATAACGTTATACCATATGACGTTATACCATATGACGTTATACCATATAACGTAATACGTCATAACGTTATACCATATAATCTAATACGTTTTAACGTTATACCATATAACGTGATACGTTATAACGTTATACCATGTGACGTTATACCATATGACGTTATACCATATAACGTAATACGTCATAACGTTATACCAAATAATCTAATACGTTATAACGTTATACCATATAACGTGAAACGTTACAACGTTATACCATATAACGTACTACGTTATAACGTTATACCATATGACGTTATACCATATGACGTTATACCATATGACGTTATACCATATAACGTAATACGTCATAACGTTATACCATATAATCTAATACGTTATAACGTTATACCATATAACGTGGTACGTTATAACGTTATACCATATAACGTACTACGTTATAACGTATTACCATGTGATGTTATACCATATGACGTTATACCATATAACGTAATACGTCATAACGTTATACCATATAATCTAATACGTTATAACGTTATACCATATAACGTGATACGTTATAACGTTATACCATATAACGTACTACGTTATAACGTTATACCATGTGACGTTATACCATATGACGTTATACCATATAACGTAATACGTTATAACGTTATACCATATACCGTAATACGTTATAACGTTATACCATATGACGTTATACCATAGAACGTAATACGTTATAACGTTATACCATATACCGTAATACGTTATAACGTTATACTATATGACGTTATACCACTTAACGTAATACGTTATAACGTTATACCATATATCCCAATACCTTATAACATTATATCATATAACGTAGTACGTTATAACGTTATACCATATAAAGTATTACGTTATAACGTTATACCATCTGACGTTATACCATATAACGTAATACGGTATATCGTTATACCCTATAACGTAATACGTTATAACGTTATACCATATGACGTTATATCATATAATTTAATATGTTATATCGTTGTACCATATAATCTAATACGTTATAACGTTATACCATATAACGTGATACGTTATAACGTTATAGCATGTGACGTTATACCATATGACGTTATACCATATAACGTAATACATCATAACGTTATACCATATAATCTAATACGTTATAACGTTATACCATATAACGTGGTACGTTATAACGTTATACCATATAACGTACTACGTTATAACGTTATACCATGTGACGTTATACCATATGACGTTATAACATATAACGTAATACGTCATAACGTTATACCATATAATCTAATACGTTATAACGTTATACCATATAACGTGATACGTTATAACGTTATACCATGTGACGTTATACCATATGACGTTATACCATATAACGTAATACGTTATAACGTTATACCATATACCGTAATACGTTATAACGTTATACCATATGACGTTATCCCATACAACGTAATACGTTATAACGTTATACCATATACCGTAATACGTTATAACGTTATACTATATGACGTTACACCATATAACGTAATACGTTATAACGTTATACCATATATCCCAATACCTTATAACGTTATACCATATAACGTAATACGTCATAACGTTATACCATATAATCTAATACGTTATAACGTTATATCATATAACGTGATACGTTATAACGTTATACCATATAACGTACTACGTTATAACGTTATACCATGTGACGTTATACCATATGACGTTACACCATATAACGTAATACGTTATAACGTTATACCATATACTGTAATACGTTATAACGTTATACCATATGACGTTATACCATAGAACGTAATACGTTATAACGTTATACCATATACCGTAATACGTTATAACGTTATACTATATGACGTTATACCACTTAACGTAATACGTTATAACGTTATACCATATATCCCAATACCTTATAACATTATATCATATAACGTAGTACGTTATAACGTTATACCATATAACGTATTACGTTATAACGTTATACCATCTGACGTTATACCATATAACGTAATACGGTATATTGTTATACCCTATAACGTAATACGTTATAACGTTATACCATATGACGTTATATCGTATAACGTAATATGTTATATCGTTGTACCATATAATCTAATACGTTATAACGTTATACCACATAACGTGATACGTTATAACGTTATAGCATGTGACGTTATACCATATGACGTTATACCATATAACGTAATACGTCATAACGTTATACCATATAA
The DNA here is from genome assembly GCF_051014615.1 of Bombus vancouverensis nearcticus. Taxonomy (NCBI): domain Eukaryota; kingdom Metazoa; phylum Arthropoda; class Insecta; order Hymenoptera; family Apidae; genus Bombus; species Bombus vancouverensis. The sequence continues at coordinate 2,311,644 of NC_134915.1, read as the reverse complement.
TCTAATACGTTATAACGTTATACCATATAACGTGATACGTTATAACGTTATACCATATAACGTACTACGTTATAACGTTATACCATATGACGTTATACCATATGACGTTATACCATATGACGTTATACCATATGACGTTATAACATATAACGTAATACGTCATAACGTTATACCATATAATCTAATACGTTATAACGTAATACCATATAACGTGGTACGTTATAACGTTATACCATATAACGTACTACGTTGTAACGTTATACCATGTGACGTTATACCATATGACGTTATACCATATAACGTAATACGTCATAACGTTATACCATATAATCCAATACGTTATAACGTTATACCATATAACGTGATACGTTATAACGTTATACCATATAACGTACTACGTTATAACGTTATACCATGTGACGTTATACCATATGACGTTATACCATATAACGTAATACGTTATAACGTTATACCATATACCGTAATACGTTATAACGTTATACCATATGACGTTATCCCATACAACGTAATACGTTATAACGTTATACCATATACCGTAATACGTTATAACGTTATACTATATGACGTTATACCATATATCGTAATACGTCATAACGTTATACCATATATCCCAATACGTTATAACGTTATATCATATAACGTAGTACGTTATAACGTTATACCATAGAACGTTATACGTTATATCGTTATACCCTATAACGTAATACGTTAAAGCGTTATACCATATACCGTAATAAGTTATAATGTTATACCATATGACGCAATACCATATAACGTAATACGTTATAACGTTATACCATATAATGTAATACGTTATAACGTCATACCATAAAACGTGATACGTTATAACGTTATACCATATAACGTACTACGTTATAACGTTATACCATGCGACATTATACCATATGACTTTATTCCATATATCGTAATACGTTATAACGTTATACCATATGACATTATACCACATAACGTAATACGTTATATCGTTATACCATATTACGTAATACGTTATAACGTTACACCATATGACGTCATACCATATAACGTAATACGTTATATCGTTATACCATATAGCGTAATACGTTATAACGTTATACCATATGACGTTATACCATATAACGTAATACGTTATAACGTTATACCCTATAACGTAATACGTTATATTGTTATACCCTATAACGTAATACGTTATAACATTATACCATATAACGTAATACGTTATATCGTTATACCCTATAACTTATACGTTATAACGTTATACCATATAATGTAATACGTTATATCGTTATACCATATGACGTTATACCATATACCGTAATACGATATAACGTTATACCATATGTCGTTATACTACATGACGTAATACTTTATAACGTTATACCATATAACGTCATACGTTATAACGTTATACCATATGACGGTATCCCATACAATGTAATACGTTATAACGTTATACGCTATGACGTTATACCACATACCGTAATACGTTATAACGTTATACTATATGACATTATTCCATATAACGTAATACGTTATAACGTTATACCATATATCCCAATACCTTATAACGCTATATCATATAACGTAGTACGTTATAACGTTATACCATATAACGTATTACGTTATAAGGTTATACCATATGACGTTATACTATATAACGTAATACGTTATATCGTTATACCATATAACGTAATACGTTATAACGTCATACCATATGACGTTATACTATATAACGTAATACGTTATAAGGTTATACCATATACCGTAATACGTTATAACGTTATACCATATAACCTAATACGTTATAACGTTATACCATATAACGTAATACGTTATAACGTTATACCATATGACGTTATACCATGTACCGGAATACGATATAACGTTATACTATATGACGTTATACCATATAACGTAATACGTTATAACGTTATACCATATGACGTTATACCATATACCGTAATACGTTATAACGTTATACTATATGACGTTATACCATATAACGTAATACGTTATAACGTTATACCATATATCCCAATAACTTATAACGTTATATCACATAACGTAGTACGTTATAACGTTATACCATATAACGTAATACGTTATAACGTTATACCATATGACGTTATACCATACAACGTAATACGTTATAACGTTATACCATATGACGTTATACCATATACCGTAATACGTTATAACGTTATACTATATGACGTTATACCATATAACGTAATACGTTATAACATTATACCATATATCCCAATACCTTATAACGTTATATCATATAACGTAGTACGTTATAACGTTATACCATATAACGTATTACGTTATGACGTTATACCATATGAAGTTATACTATATAACGTAATATGTTATATTGTTATACCCTATAACGTAATACGTTATAACGTTATACCATATAACGTAATACGTTGTAACATTATACCATATAACGTAATACGTTATAACGTTATACCACATAACGTAGTACGTTATAACGTTATACCATATAATTTAATACGATATAACGTTATACCATATAACGTAATACGTTATAACGTTATACCCTATAACGTAATACGTTATAACGTTATACCATATGACGTTATACCATATAACGTAATACGTTATAACGTTATACCGTATGACGTTATCCCATACAACGTAATACGTTATAACGTTATACCATATGACGTTATACCATATACCGTAACACGTTATAACGTTATACTATATGACGTTATACCATATAACGTAATACGTTATAACGTTATACCATATAATGTAATACGTTATATCGTTATACCATATAACGTAATACGATATAACGTTATACCATATAACGTAATACGTTATAACGTTATACCACATAACGTAGTACGTTATAACGTTATACCATATAATTTAATACGTTATAACGTTATACCATATAACGTAATACGTTATAACGCTATACCCTATAACGTAATACGTTATATTGTTATACCCTATAACGTAATACGTTATAACATTATACCATATAACGTAATACGTTATATCGTTATACCCTATAACTTATACGTTATAACGTTATACCATATAATGTAATACGTTATATCGTTATACCATATAATGTAATACGTTATATCGTTATACCATATAACGTAATACGATATAACGTTATACCATATAACGTAATACGTTATAACGTTATACCACATAACGTAGTACGTTATAACGTTATACCATATAATTTAATACGTTATAACGTTATACCATATAACGTAATACGTTATAACGTTATACTCTATAACGTAATACGTTATAACGTTATACCACATAACGTAGTACGTTATAACGTTATACCATATAAGGTAATACGTTATATCGTTATACCATATAACGTAATACGTTATAACGTTATACCATATGACGTTATACCATATAACGTAATACGTTATAACGTTATACCAAATATCCCAATACCTTATAACGTTATATCATATAACTTAGTACGTTATAACGTTATACCATATAACGTAATACGTTATAACGTTATACCCTATAACATAATACGTTATAACGTTATGCCCTATAACGTAATACGTTATAACGTTATACCATATGACGTTATACCATATAACGTAATACGTTATAACGCTATACCATATATCCCAATACCTTATAACGTTATATCATATAACGTAGTACGTTATAACGTTATACCATATAACGTAATACGTTATAACGTTATACCCTATAACATAATACATTATAACGTTATGCCCTATAACGTAATACGTTATAACGTTATACCATATACCGTAATACGTTATAACGTTATACCATATAATGTGATACGTTATATCGTTATACCATATAACGTAATACGTTATAACGTTATACCATATAACGTAATACGTTATAACGTTATACCATATAATTTAATACGTTATAACGTTATACCATATAATTTAATACGTTATAACGTTATACCATATAACGTAATACGTTATAACGTTATACTCTATAACGTAATACGTTATAACGTTATACCACATAACGTAGTACGTTATAACGTTATACCATATAACGTAATACGTTATATCGTTATACCATATAACGTAATACGTTATAACGTTATACCATATGACGTTATACCATATAACGTAATACGTTATTACGTTATACCATATATCCCAATATCTTATTACGTTATATCACATAACGTAGTACGTTATAACGTTATACCATATAACGTAATACGTTATAACGTTATACTCTATAACGTAATACGTTATAACGTTATACCACATAACGTAGTACGTTATAACGTTATACCATATAACGTAATACGTTATATCGTTATACCATATAACGTATTACGTTATAACGTTATACCATATGACGTTATACCATATAACGAAATACGTTATAACGTTATACCAAATATCCCAATACCTTATAACGTTATATCATATAACGTAGTACGTTATAACGTTATACCATATAATGTAATACGTTATATCGTTATACCATATAACGTAATACGTTATAACGTTATACCATATAACGTAATACGTTATAACGTTATACCACATAACGTAGTACGTTATAACGTTATACCATATAATTTAATACGTTATATCGTTATACCTTATAACGTAATACGTTATAACGTTATACCATATGACGTTATACCATATAACGTAATACGTTATAACGTTATACCATATATCCCAATATCTTATTACGTTATATCACATAACGTAGTACGTTATAACGTTATACCATATAACGTAATACGTTATAACGTTATACTCTATAACGTAATACGTTATAACGTTATACCACATAACGTAGTACGTTATAACGTTATACCATATGACGTTATACCATATACCGTAACACGTTATAACGTTATACTATATGACGTTATACCATATAACGTAATACGTTATAACGTTATACCATATAATGTAATACGTTATATCGTTATACCATATAACGTAATACGATATAACGTTATACCATATAACGTAATACGTTATAACGTTATACCACATAACGTAGTACGTTATAGCGTTATACCATATAATTTAATACGTTATAACGTTATACCATATAACGTAATACGTTATAACGTTATACCCTATAACGTAATACGTTATATTGTTATACCCTATAACGTAATACGTTATAACATTATACCATATAACGTAATACGTTATATCGTTATACCCTATAACTTATACGTTATAACGTTATACCATATAATGTAATACGTTATATCGTTATACCATATAACGTAATACGTTATAACGTTATACCATATAACGTAATACGTTATAACGTTATACCACATAACGTAGTACGTTATAACGTTATACCATATAATTTAATACGTTATAACGTTATACCATATAACGTAATACGTTATAACGTTATACTCTATAACGTAATACGTTATAACGTTATACCACATAACGTAGTACGTTATAACGTTATACCATATAACGTAATACGTTATATCGTTATACCATATAACGTAATACGTTATAACGTTATACCATATGACGTTATACCATATAACGTAATACGTTATAACGTTATACCAAATATCCCAATACTTTATAACGTTATATCATATAACGTAGTACGTTATAACGTTATACCATATAACGTAATACGTTATAACGTTATACCCTATAACATAATACGTTATAACGTTATGCCCTATAACGTAATACGTTATAACGTTATACCATATGACGTTATACCATATAACGTAATACGTTATAACGCTATACCATATATCCCAATACCTTATAACGTTATATCATATAACGTAGTACGTTATAACGTTATACCATATAACGTAATACGTTATAACGTTATACCCTATAACATAATACATTATAACGTTATGCCCTATAACGTAATACGTTATAACGTTATACCATATACCGTAATACGTTATAACGTTATACCATATAATGTAATACGTTATATCGTTATACCATATAACGTAATACGTTATAACGTTATACCATATAACGTAATACGTTATAACGTTATACCACATAACGTAGTACGTTATAACGTTATACCATATAATTTAATACGTTATAACGTTATACCATATAATTTAATACGTTATAACGTTATACCATATAACGTAATACGTTATAACGTTATACTCTATAACGTAATACGTTATAACGTTATACCACATAACGTAGTACGTTATAACGTTATACCATATAACGTAATACGTTATATCGTTATACCATATAACGTAATACGTTATAACGTTATACCATATATCCCAATATCTTATTACGTTATATCACATAACGTAGTACGTTATAACGTTATACCATATAACGTAATACGTTATAACGTTATACTCTATAACGTAATACGTTATAACGTTATACCACATAACGTAGTACGTTATAACGTTATACCATATAACGTAATACGTTATATCGTTATACCATATAACGTATTACGTTATAACGTTATACCATATGACGTTATACCATATAACGTAATACGTTATAACGTTATACCAAATATCCCAATAACTTATAACGTTATATCATATAACGTAGTACGTTATAACGTTATACCATATAACGTAATACGTTATATCGTTATACCATATAACGTAATACGTTATAACGTTATACCATATATCCCAATATCTTATTACGTTATATCACATAACGTAGTACGTTATAACGTTATACCATATAACGTAATACGTTATATCGTTATACCATATAACGTAATACGTTATAACGTTATACCATATGACGTTATACCATATAACGTAATACGTTATAACGTTATACCATATATCCCAATATCTTATTACGTTATATAACATAACGTAGTACGTTATAACGTTATACCATATAACGTAATACGTTATAACGTTATACTCTATAACGTAATACGTTATATCGTTATACCACATAACGTAGTACGTTATAACGTTATACCATATAACGTAATACGTTATATCGTTATACCATATAACGTAATACGTTATAACGTTATACCATATGACGTTATACCATATAACGTAATACGTTATAACGTTATACCAAATATCCCAATACCTTATAACGTTATATCATATAACGTAGTACGTTATAACGTTATACCATATAACGTAATACGTTATAACGTTATACCCTATAACATAATACGTTATAACGTTATGCCCTATAACGTAATACGTTATAACGTTATACCATATGACGTTATACCATATAACGTAATACGTTATAACGCTATACCATATATCCCAATACCTTATAACGTTATATCATATAACGTAGTACGTTATAACGTTATACCATATAACGTAATACGTTATAACGTTATACCCTATAACATAATACATTATAACGTTATGCCCTATAACGTAATACGTTATAACGTTATACCACATAACGTAGTACGTTATAACGTTATACCATATAATTTAATACGTTATAACGTTATATCATATAACGTAGTACGTTATAACGTTATACCATATAACGTAATACGTTATAACGTTATACCACATGACGTAGTACGTTATAACGTTATACCATATAACGTAATACGTTATAACGTTATACCATATGACGTTATACCATATAACGTAATACGTTATAACGTTATACCATATATTCCAATACCTTATAACGTTATATCATATAACGTAATACGTTATAACGTTATACCATATACCGTAATACGTTATAACGTTATACCATATAACGTAGTACGTTATAACGTTATACCCTATAACGTAATAAGTTATAACGTTATACCATATACCGTAGTACGTTATAACGTTATACCATATAATTTAATACGTTATAACGTTATACCATATAATTTAATACGTTATAACGTTATACCATATGACGTTATACCATATAACGTAATACGTTATAACGCTATACCATATATCCCAATACCTTATAACGTTATATCATATAACGTAGTACGTTATAACGTTATACCATATAACGTAATACGTTATAACGTTATACCCTATAACATAATACATTATAACGTTATACCCTATAACGTAATACGCTATAACGTTATACCATATACCGTAATACGTTATAACGTTATACCATATAATGTAATACGTTATATCGTTATACCATATAACGTAATACGTTATAACGTTATACCATATAACGTAATACGTTATAACGTTATACCACATGACGTAGTACGTTATAACGTTATACCATATAACGTAATACGTTATAACGTTATACCATATGACGTTATACCATATAACGTAATACGTTATAACGTTATACCATATATCCCAATACCTTATAACGTTATATCATATAACGTAATACGTTATAACGTTATACCATATACCGTAATACGTTATAACGTTATACCATATAACGTAGTACGTTATAACGTTATACCCTATAACGTAATAAGTTATAACGTTATACCATATACCGTAATACGTTATAACGTTATACCATATAATGTAATACGTTATAACGTTATACCCTATAACGTAATACGTTATAACGTTATACCATATACCGTAATACGTTATAACGTTATACCATATAATGTAATACGTTATATCGTTATACCATATAACGTAATACGTTATAACGTTATACCATATATCCCAATACCTTATAACGTTATATCATATAACGTAATACGTTATAACGTTATACCATATAACGTAATACGTTATAACGTTATACCCTATAACATAATACGTTATAACGTTATGCCCTATAACGTAATACGTTATAACGTTATACCATATACCGTAATACGTTATAACGTTATACCATATAATGTAATACGTTACATCGTTATACCATATAACGTAATACGTTATAACGTTATACCATATAACGTAATACGTTATAACGTTATACCATATATCCCAATACCTTATAACGTTATATCATATAACGTAATACGTTATAACGTTATACCATATACCGTAATACGTTATAACGTTATACCATATAACGTAGTACGTTATAACGTTATACCCTATAACGTAATAAGTTATAACGTTATACCATATACCGTAATACGTTATAACGTTATACCATATAATGTAATACGTTATAACGTTATACCCTATAACGTAATACGTTATAACGTTATACCATATACCGTAATACGTTATAACGTTATACCATATAATGTAATACGTTATATCGTTATACCATATAACGTAATACGTTATAACGTTATACCATATATCCCAATACCTTATAACGTTATATCATATAACGTAATACGTTATAACGTTATACCATATAACGTAATACGTTATAACGTTATACCCTATAACATAATACGTTATAACGTTATGCCCTATAACGTAATACGTTATAACGTTATACCATATACCGTAATACGTTATAACGTTATACCATATAATGTAATACGTTACATCGTTATACCATATAACGTAATACGTTATAACGTTATACCACATAACGTAATACGTTATAACGTTATACCACATAACGTAGCTCGTTATAACGTTATACCATATAATTTAATACGTTATAACGTTATACCATATAACGTAATACGTTATAACGCTATACCATATAACCTAATACGTTATAACGTTATACCATATAACGTAATACGTTATTACGTTATACCACATGACGTTATACCATATACCGGAATACGATATAACGTTATACCATATGTCGTTATACTACATGACGTAATACTTTATAACGTTATACCATATAACGTCATACGTGATAACGTTATATCACATAACGTAGTACGTTATAACGTTATACCATATAACGTATTACGTTATAACGTTATACCATATGACGTTATCCCATACAACGTAATACGTTATAACGTTATAACATATGACGTTATACCATATACCGTAATACGTTATAACGTTATACTACATGACGTTATACCATATAACGTAATACGGTATAACGTTATACCATATATCCCAATACCTAATAACGTTATATCATATAACGTAGTACGTTATAACGTTATACCATATAATGTATTACGTTATAACGTTATACCATATGACGTTATACTATATAACGTAATACGTTATATTGTTATACCCTATAACGTAATACGTTATAACATTATACCATACAACGTAATACGTTATAACGTTATACCGTATGACGTTATACCATATACCGTAATACGTTATAACGTTATACTATATGACGGTATACCATATATCCCAATACCTTATAACGTTATGTCATATAACGCAGTACGTTATAACGTTATACCATATAACTTATTACGTTATAACGTTATACCATATGACGTAATACCATATAACGTAATACGTTATAACGTTATACCATATAATGTAATGCGTTATATCGTTATACCATATAACGTAATACGTTATAACGTTATGCCATATAACGTAATACGTTATAACGTTATACCATATAACGCAATACGTTATATTGTTATACCCTATAACGTAATACGTTATAACGTTATACCATATAACGTAATACGTTATAACGCTATACCACATAACGTAGTACGTTATAACGTTATACCATATAATTTAATACGTTATAACGTTATACCATATAACGTAATACGTTATAACGTTATACTCTATAACGTAATACGTTATAACGTTATACCACATAACGTAGTACGTTATAACGTTATACCATATAACGTAATACGTTATATCGTTATGCCCTATAACGTAATACGTTATAACGTTATACCATATGACGTTATACTATATAACGTAATACGTTATAACGTTATACCATATATCCCAATACCTTATAACGTTATATAATATAACGTAGTACGTTATAACGTTATACCATATAACGTAATACGTTATAACGTTATACCCTATAACATAATACGTTATAACGTTATGCCCTATAACGTAATACGTTATAACGTTATACCATATACCGTAATACGTTATAACGTTATACCATATAATGTAATACGTTATATCGTTATACCATATAACCTAATACGTTATAACCTATTACGTTATACCATATAACGTAATACGTTATAACGTTATACCACATAACGTAGTACGTTATAACGTTATACCATATAATTTAATACGTTATAACGTTATACCATATAACGTAATACGTTATAACGTTATACTCTATAACGTAATACGTTATAACATTATACCACATAACGTAGTACGTTATAACGTTATACCATATAACGTAATACGTTATATCGTTATACCATATAACGTAATACGTTATAGCGATATACCATATGACGTTATACCATATAACGTAATACGTTATAACGTTATACCATATGACGTTATACCATATAACGTAATACGTTATAACGTTATACCATATATCCCAATAACTTATAACGTTATATCACATAACGCAGTACGTTATAACGTTATTCCATATAACGTATTACGTTATAACGTTATACCATATGACGTAATACTATATAACGTAATACGTTATAACGTTATACCATATAATCTAATACGTTATATCGTTATACCATATAACGTAATACGTTATAACGTTATGCCATATAACGTAATACGTTATAACGTTATACCCTATAACGCAATACGTTATATTGTTATACCCTATAACGTAATACGTTATAACCTTATACCATATAACGTAATACGTTATATCGTTATACCCTATAACGTTATACGTTATAACGTTATACCATATAACGTAATACGTTATAACGTTATACCATATAACGTAGTACGTTATAACGTTATACCATATAACGTAATACGTTATATCGTTATACCATATAACGTATTACGTTATAACGTTATACCATATGACGTTATCCCATACAACGTAATACGTTATAACGTTATACCATATGACGTTATACCATATACCGTAATACGTTATAACGTTATACTGTATGACGTTATGCCATATAACGTAATACGTTATAACGTTATACCATATATCCCAATACCTTATAACGTTATATCATATAACGTAATACGTTATAACGTTATACCATATAACGTAATACGTTATAACGTTATACCCTATAACATAATACGTTATAACGTTATGCCCTATAACGTAATACGTTATAACGTTATACCATATACCGTAATACGTTATAACGTTATACCATATAATGTAATACGTTATATCGTTATACCATATAACGTAATACGTTATAACGTTATACCATATAACGTAATACGTTATAACGTTATACCACATAACGTAGTACGTTATAACGTTATACCATATAATTTAATACGTTATAACGTTATACCATATAACGTAATACGTTATAACGTTATACTCTATAACGTAATACGTTATAACGTTATACCACATAACGTAGTACGTTATAACGTTATACCATATAACGTAATACGTTATATCGTTATACCATATAACGTAATACGTTATAACGTTATACCATATGACGTTATACCATATAACGTAATACGTTATAACGTTATACCAAATATCCCAATACCTTATAACGTTATATCATATAACGTAGTACGTTATAACGTTATACCATATAACGTAATACGTTATAACGTTATACCCTATAACATAATACGTTATAACGTTATGCCCGATAACGTAATACGTTATAACGTTATACCATATAACGTAATACGTTATAACGTTATACCACATAACGTAGTACGTTATAACGTTATACCATATAATTTAATACGTTATAACGTTATACCATATAACGTAATACGTTATAACGTTATACTCTATAACGTAATACGTTATAACGTTATACCACATAACGTAGTACGTTATAACGTTATACCATATAACGTAATACGTTATATCGTTATACCATATAACGTAATACGTTATAACGTTATACCATATGACGTTATACCATATAACGTAATACGTTATAACGTTATACCCTATAACATAATACGTTATAACGTTATGCCCTATAACGTAATACGTTATAACGTTATACCATATGACGTTATACCATATAACGTAATACGTTATAACGCTATACCATATATCCCAATACCTTATAACGTTATATCATATAACGTAGTACGTTATAACGTTATACCACATAACGTAATACGTTATAACGTTATACCCTATAACATAATACATTATAACGTTATGCCCTATAACGTAATACGTTATAACGTTATACCATATACCGTAATACGTTATAACGTTATACCATATAATGTAATACGTTATATCGTTATACCATATAACGTAATACGTTATAACGTTATACCATATAACGTAATACGTTATAACGTTATACCACATAACGTAGTACGTTATAACGTTATACCATATAATTTAATACGTTATAACGTTATACCATATAATTTAATACGTTACAACGTTATACCATATAACGTAATACGTTATAACGTTATACTCTATAACGTAATACGTTATAACGTTATACCACATAACGTAGTACGTTATAACGTTATACCATATAACGTAATACGTTATATCGTTATACCATATAACGTAATACGTTATAACGTTATACCATATGACGTTATACCATATACCGTAATACGTTATAACGTTATATCATATAACGTACGACGTTATAACGTTATACCATGTGACGTTATACCATATAACGTAATACGTTATAACGTTATACCATATAATGTAATACGTTATATCGTTATACCATATACCGTAATACGTTATAACGTTATACCATATGACGTTATACCATATGACGTTATACCATATAACGTAATACGTCATAACGTTATACCATATAATCTAATACGTTTTAACGTTATACCATATAACGTGATACGTTATAACGTTATACCATGTGACGTTATACCATATGACGTTATACCATATAACGTAATACGTCATAACGTTATACCAAATAATCTAATACGTTATAACGTTATACCATATAACGTGAAACGTTACAACGTTATTCCATATAACGTACTACGTTATAACGTTATACCATATGACGTTATACCATATGACGTTATACCATATGACGTTATACCATATAACGTAATACGTCATAACGTTATACCATATAATCTAATACGTTATAACGTTATACCATATAAAGTGGTACGTTATAACGTTATACCATATAACGTACTACGTTATAACGTATTACCATGTGATGTTATACCATATGACGTTATACCATATAACGTAATACGTCATAACGTTATACCATATAATCTAATACGTTATAACGTTATACCATATAACGTGATACGTTATAACGTTATACCATATAACGTACTACGTTATAACGTTATACCATGTGACGTTATACCATATGACGTTATACCATATAACGTAATACGTTATAACGTTATACCATATACCGTAATACGTTATAACGTTATACCATATGACGTTATACCATAGAACGTAATACGTTATAACGTTATACCATATACCGTAATACGTTATAACGTTATACTATATGACGTTATACCACTTAACGTAATACGTTATAACGTTATACCATATATCCCAATACCTTATAACATTATATCATATAACGTAGTACGTTATAACGTTATACCATATAAAGTATTACGTTATAACGTTATACCATCTGACGTTATACCATATAACGTAATACGGTATATCGTTATACCCTATAACGTAATACGTTATAACGTTATACCATATGACGTTATATCATATAATTTAATATGTTATATCGTTGTACCATATAATCTAATACGTTATAACGTTATACCATATAACGTGATACGTTATAACGTTATAGCATGTGACGTTATACCATATGACGTTATACCATATAACGTAATACATCATAACGTTATACCATATAATCTAATACGTTATAACGTTATACCATATAACGTGGTACGTTATAACGTTATACCATATAACGTACTACGTTATAACGTTATACCATGTGACGTTATACCATATGACGTTATACCATATAACGTAATACGTCATAACGTTATACCATATAATCTAATACGTTATAACGTTATACCATATAACGTGATACGTTATAACGTTATACCATGTGACGTTATACCATATGACGTTATACCATATAACGTAATACGTTATAACGTTATACCATATACCGTAATACGTTATAACGTTATACCATATGACGTTATCCCATACAACGTAATACGTTATAACGTTATACCATATACCGTAATACGTTATAACGTTATACTATATGACGTTACACCATATAACGTAATACGTTATAACGTTATACCATATATCCCAATACCTTATAACGTTATACCATATAACGTAATACGTCATAACGTTATACCATATAATCTAATACGTTATAACGTTATACCATATAACGTGATACGTTATAACGTTATACCATATAACGTACTACGTTATAACGTTATACCATGTGACGTTATACCATATGACGTTACACCATATAACGTAATACGTTATAACGTTATACCATATACTGTAATACGTTATAACGTTATACCATATGACGTTATACCATAGAACGTAATACGTTATAACGTTATACCATATACCGTAATACGTTATAACGTTATACTATATGACGTTATACCACTTAACGTAATACGTTATAACGTTATACCATATATCCCAATACCTTATAACATTATATCATATAACGTAGTACGTTATAACGTTATACCATATAACGTATTACGTTATAACGTTATACCATCTGACGTTATACCATATAACGTAATACGGTATATTGTTATACCCTATAACGTAATACGTTATAACGTTATACCATATGACGTTATATCGTATAACGTAATATGTTATATCGTTGTACCATATAATCTAATACGTTATAACGTTATACCACATAACGTGATACGTTATAACGTTATAGCATGTGACGTTATACCATATGACGTTATACCATATAACGTAATACGTCATAACGTTATACCATATAATCTAATACGTTATAACGTTATACCATATAACGTGATACGTTATAACGTTATACCATATAACGTACTACGTTATAACGTTATACCATATGACGTTATACCATATGACGTTATACCATATGACGTTATACCATATGACGTTATAACATATAACGTAATACGTCATAACGTTATACCATATAATCTAATACGTTATAACGTAATACCATATAACGTGGTACGTTATAACGTTATACCATATAACGTACTACGTTGTAACGTTATACCATGTGACGTTATACCATATGACGTTATACCATATAACGTAATACGTCATAACGTTATACCATATAATCCAATACGTTATAACGTTATACCATATAACGTGATACGTTATAACGTTATACCATATAACGTACTACGTTATAACGTTATACCATGTGACGTTATACCATATGACGTTATACCATATAACGTAATACGTTATAACGTTATACCATATACCGTAATACGTTATAACGTTATACCATATGACGTTATCCCATACAACGTAATACGTTATAACGTTATACCATATACCGTAATACGTTATAACGTTATACTATATGACGTTATACCATATATCGTAATACGTCATAACGTTATACCATATATCCCAATACGTTATAACGTTATATCATATAACGTAGTACGTTATAACGTTATACCATAGAACGTTATACGTTATATCGTTATACCCTATAACGTAATACGTTAAAGCGTTATACCATATACCGTAATAAGTTATAATGTTATACCATATGACGCAATACCATATAACGTAATACGTTATAACGTTATACCATATAATGTAATACGTTATAACGTCATACCATAAAACGTGATACGTTATAACGTTATACCATATAACGTACTACGTTATAACGTTATACCATGCGACATTATACCATATGACTTTATTCCATATATCGTAATACGTTATAACGTTATACCATATGACATTATACCACATAACGTAATACGTTATATCGTTATACCATATTACGTAATACGTTATAACGTTACACCATATGACGTCATACCATATAACGTAATACGTTATATCGTTATACCATATAGCGTAATACGTTATAACGTTATACCATATGACGTTATACCATATAACGTAATACGTTATAACGTTATACCCTATAACGTAATACGTTATATTGTTATACCCTATAACGTAATACGTTATAACATTATACCATATAACGTAATACGTTATATCGTTATACCCTATAA
This sequence comes from Bombus vancouverensis nearcticus, assembly GCF_051014615.1. Lineage (NCBI taxonomy): Eukaryota > Metazoa > Arthropoda > Insecta > Hymenoptera > Apidae > Bombus > Bombus vancouverensis. Next base: position 2,294,375 of record NC_134915.1, on the reverse strand, counting down.
CTTATACGTTATAACGTTATACCATATAATGTAATACGTTATATCGTTATACCATATGACGTTATACCATATACCGTAATACGATATAACGTTATACCATATGTCGTTATACTACATGACGTAATACTTTATAACGTTATACCATATAACGTCATACGTTATAACGTTATACCATATGACGGTATCCCATACAATGTAATACGTTATAACGTTATACGCTATGACGTTATACCACATACCGTAATACGTTATAACGTTATACTATATGACATTATTCCATATAACGTAATACGTTATAACGTTATACCATATATCCCAATACCTTATAACGCTATATCATATAACGTAGTACGTTATAACGTTATACCATATAACGTATTACGTTATAAGGTTATACCATATGACGTTATACTATATAACGTAATACGTTATATCGTTATACCATATAACGTAATACGTTATAACGTCATACCATATGACGTTATACTATATAACGTAATACGTTATAAGGTTATACCATATACCGTAATACGTTATAACGTTATACCATATAACCTAATACGTTATAACGTTATACCATATAACGTAATACGTTATAACGTTATACCATATGACGTTATACCATGTACCGGAATACGATATAACGTTATACTATATGACGTTATACCATATAACGTAATACGTTATAACGTTATACCATATGACGTTATACCATATACCGTAATACGTTATAACGTTATACTATATGACGTTATACCATATAACGTAATACGTTATAACGTTATACCATATATCCCAATAACTTATAACGTTATATCACATAACGTAGTACGTTATAACGTTATACCATATAACGTAATACGTTATAACGTTATACCATATGACGTTATACCATACAACGTAATACGTTATAACGTTATACCATATGACGTTATACCATATACCGTAATACGTTATAACGTTATACTATATGACGTTATACCATATAACGTAATACGTTATAACGTTATACCATATATCCCAATACCTTATAACGTTATATCATATAACGTAGTACGTTATAACGTTATACCATATAACGTATTACGTTATGACGTTATACCATATGAAGTTATACTATATAACGTAATATGTTATATTGTTATACCCTATAACGTAATACGTTATAACGTTATACCATATAACGTAATACGTTGTAACATTATACCATATAACGTAATACGTTATAACGTTATACCACATAACGTAGTACGTTATAACGTTATACCATATAATTTAATACGATATAACGTTATACCATATAACGTAATACGTTATAACGTTATACCCTATAACGTAATACGTTATAACGTTATACCATATGACGTTATACCATATAACGTAATACGCTATAACGTTATACCGTATGACGTTATCCCATACAACGTAATACGTTATAACGTTATACCATATGACGTTATACCATATACCGTAACACGTTATAACGTTATACTATATGACGTTATACCATATAACGTAATACGTTATAACGTTATACCATATAATGTAATACGTTATATCGTTATACCATATAACGTAATACGATATAACGTTATACCATATAACGTAATACGTTATAACGTTATACCACATAACGTAGTACGTTATAACGTTATACCATATAATTTAATACGTTATAACGTTATACCATATAACGTAATACGTTATAACGCTATACCCTATAACGTAATACGTTATATTGTTATACCCTATAACGTAATACGTTATAACATTATACCATATAACGTAATACGTTATATCGTTATACCCTATAACTTATACGTTATAACGTTATACCATATAATGTAATACGTTATATCGTTATACCATATAATGTAATACGTTATATCGTTATACCATATAACGTAATACGATATAACGTTATACCATATAACGTAATACGTTATAACGTTATACCACATAACGTAGTACGTTATAACGTTATACCATATAATTTAATACGTTATAACGTTATACCATATAACGTAATACGTTATAACGTTATACTCTATAACGTAATACGTTATAACGTTATACCACATAACGTAGTACGTTATAACGTTATACCATATAAGGTAATACGTTATATCGTTATACCATATAACGTAATACGTTATAACGTTATACCATATGACGTTATACCATATAACGTAATACGTTATAACGTTATACCAAATATCCCAATACCTTATAACGTTATATCATATAACTTAGTACGTTATAACGTTATACCATATAACGTAATACGTTATAACGTTATACCCTATAACATAATACGTTATAACGTTATGCCCTATAACGTAATACGTTATAACGTTATACCATATGACGTTATACCATATAACGTAATACGTTATAACGCTATACCATATATCCCAATACCTTATAACGTTATATCATATAACGTAGTACGTTATAACGTTATACCATATAACGTAATACGTTATAACGTTATACCCTATAACATAATACATTATAACGTTATGCCCTATAACGTAATACGTTATAACGTTATACCATATACCGTAATACGTTATAACGTTATACCATATAATGTAATACGTTATATCGTTATACCATATAACGTAATACGTTATAACGTTATACCATATAACGTAATACGTTATAACGTTATACCACATAACGTAGTACGTTATAACGTTATACCATATAATTTAATACGTTATATCGTTATACCATATAATTTAATACGTTATAACGTTATACCATATAACGTAATACGTTATAACGTTATACTCTATAACGTAATACGTTATAACGTTATACCACATAACGTAGTACGTTATAACGTTATACCATATAACGTAATACGTTATATCGTTATACCATATAACGTATTACGTTATAACGTTATACCATATGACGTTATACCATATAACGAAATACGTTATAACGTTATACCAAATATCCCAATACCTTATAACGTTATATCATATAACGTAGTACGTTATAACGTTATACCATGTAATGTAATACGTTATATCGTTATACCATATAACGTAATACGTTATAACGTTATACCATATAACGTAATACGTTATAACGTTATACCACATAACGTAGTACGTTATAACGTTATACCATATAATTTAATACGTTATATCGTTATACCTTATAACGTAATACGTTATAACGTTATACCATATGACGTTATACCATATAACGTAATACGTTATAACGTTATACCATATATCCCAATATCTTATTACGTTATATCACATAACGTAGTACGTTATAACGTTATACCATATAACGTAATACGTTATAACGTTATACTCTATAACGTAATACGTTATAACGTTATACCACATAACGTAGTACGTTATAACGTTATACCATATGACGTTATACCATATACCGTAACACGTTATAACGTTATACTATATGACGTTATACCATATAACGTAATACGTTATAACGTTATACCATATAATGTAATACGTTATATCGTTATACCATATAACGTAATACGATATAACGTTATACCATATAACGTAATACGTTATAACGTTATACCACATAACGTAGTACGTTATAACGTTATACCATATAATTTAATACGTTATAACGTTATACCATATAACGTAATACGTTATATCGTTATACCCTATAACTTATACGTTATAACGTTATACCATATAATGTAATACGTTATATCGTTATACCATATAACGTAATACGTTATAACGTTATACCATATAATGTAATACGTTATATCGTTATACCATATAACGTAATACGATATAACGTTATACCATATAACGTAATACGTTATAACGTTATACCCTATAACGTAATACGTTATATTGTTATACCCTATAACGTAATACGTTATAACATTATACCATATAACGTAATACGTTATATCGTTATACCCTATAACTTATACGTTATAACGTTATACCATATAATGTAATACGTTATATCGTTATACCATATAACGTAATACGTTATAACGTTATACCATATAACGTAATACGTTATAACGTTATACCACATAACGTAGTACGTTATAACGTTATACCATATAATTTAATACGTTATAACGTTATACCATATAACGTAATACGTTATAACGTTATACTCTATAACGTAATACGTTATAACGTTATACCACATAACGTAGTACGTTATAACGTTATACCATATAACGTAATACGTTATATCGTTATACCATATAACGTAATACGTTATAACGTTATACCATATGACGTTATACCATATAACGTAATACGTTATAACGTTATACCAAATATCCCAATACTTTATAACGTTATATCATATAACGTAGTACGTTATAACGTTATACCATATAACGTAATACGTTATAACGTTATACCCTATAACATAATACGTTATAACGTTATGCCCTATAACGTAATACGTTATAACGTTATACCATATGACGTTATACCATATAACGTAATACGTTATAACGCTATACCATATATCCCAATACCTTATAACGTTATATCATATAACGTAGTACGTTATAACGTTATACCATATAACGTAATACGTTATAACGTTATACCCTATAACATAATACATTATAACGTTATGCCCTATAACGTAATACGTTATAACGTTATACCACATAACGTAGTACGTTATAACGTTATACCATATAATTTAATACGTTATAACGTTATATCATATAACGTAGTACGTTATAACGTTATACCATATAACGTAATACGTTATAACGTTATACCACATGACGTAGTACGTTATAACGTTATACCATATAACGTAATACGTTATAACGTTATACCATATGACGTTATACCATATAACGTAATACGTTATAACGTTATACCATATATCCCAATACCTTATAACGTTATATCATATAACGTAATACGTTATAACGTTATACCATATACCGTAATACGTTATAACGTTATACCATATAACGTAGTACGTTATAACGTTATACCCTATAACGTAATAAGTTATAACGTTATACCATATACCGTAGTACGTTATAACGTTATACCATATAATTTAATACGTTATAACGTTATACCATATAATTTAATACGTTATAACGTTATACCATATGACGTTATACCATATAACGTAATACGTTATAACGCTATACCATATATCCCAATACCTTATAACGTTATATCATATAACGTAGTACGTTATAACGTTATACCATATAACGTAATACGTTATAACGTTATACCCTATAACATAATACATTATAACGTTATACCCTATAACGTAATACGCTATAACGTTATACCATATACCGTAATACGTTATAACGTTATACCATATAATGTAATACGTTATATCGTTATACCATATAACGTAATACGTTATAACGTTATACCATATAACGTAATACGTTATAACGTTATACCACATGACGTAGTACGTTATAACGTTATACCATATAACGTAATACGTTATAACGTTATACCATATGACGTTATACCATATAACGTAATACGTTATAACGTTATACCATATATCCCAATACCTTATAACGTTATATCATATAACGTAATACGTTATAACGTTATACCATATACCGTAATACGTTATAACGTTATACCATATAATGTAATACGTTATATCGTTATACCATATAACGTAATACGTTATAACGTTATACCATATAACGTAATACGTTATAACGTTATACCACATGACGTAGTACGTTATAACGTTATACCATATAACGTAATACGTTATAACGTTATACCATATGACGTTATACCATATAACGTAATACGTTATAACGTTATACCATATATCCCAATACCTTATAACGTTATATCATATAACGTAATACGTTATAACGTTATACCATATAACGTAATACGTTATAACGTTATACCATATATCCCAATACCTTATAACGTTATATCATATAACGTAGTACGTTATAACGTTATACCATATAACGTATTACGTTATGACGTTATACCATATGAAGTTATACTATATAACGTAATATGTTATATTGTTATACCCTATAACGTAATACGTTATAACGTTATACCATATAACGTAATACGTTGTAACATTATACCATATAACGTAATACGTTATAACGTTATACCACATAACGTAGTACGTTATAACGTTATACCATATAATTTAATACGATATAACGTTATACCATATAACGTAATACGTTATAACGTTATACCCTATAACGTAATACGTTATAACGTTATACCATATGACGTTATACCATATAACGTAATACGCTATAACGTTATACCGTATGACGTTATCCCATACAACGTAATACGTTATAACGTTATACCATATGACGTTATACCATATACCGTAACACGTTATAACGTTATACTATATGACGTTATACCATATAACGTAATACGTTATAACGTTATACCATATAATGTAATACGTTATATCGTTATACCATATAACGTAATACGATATAACGTTATACCATATAACGTAATACGTTATAACGTTATACCACATAACGTAGTACGTTATAACGTTATACCATATAATTTAATACGTTATAACGTTATACCATATAACGTAATACGTTATAACGCTATACCCTATAACGTAATACGTTATATTGTTATACCCTATAACGTAATACGTTATAACATTATACCATATAACGTAATACGTTATATCGTTATACCCTATAACTTATACGTTATAACGTTATACCATATAATGTAATACGTTATATCGTTATACCATATAATGTAATACGTTATATCGTTATACCATATAACGTAATACGATATAACGTTATACCATATAACGTAATACGTTATAACGTTATACCACATAACGTAGTACGTTATAACGTTATACCATATAATTTAATACGTTATAACGTTATACCATATAACGTAATACGTTATAACGTTATACTCTATAACGTAATACGTTATAACGTTATACCACATAACGTAGTACGTTATAACGTTATACCATATAAGGTAATACGTTATATCGTTATACCATATAACGTAATACGTTATAACGTTATACCATATGACGTTATACCATATAACGTAATACGTTATAACGTTATACCAAATATCCCAATACCTTATAACGTTATATCATATAACTTAGTACGTTATAACGTTATACCATATAACGTAATACGTTATAACGTTATACCCTATAACATAATACGTTATAACGTTATGCCCTATAACGTAATACGTTATAACGTTATACCATATGACGTTATACCATATAACGTAATACGTTATAACGCTATACCATATATCCCAATACCTTATAACGTTATATCATATAACGTAGTACGTTATAACGTTATACCATATAACGTAATACGTTATAACGTTATACCCTATAACATAATACATTATAACGTTATGCCCTATAACGTAATACGTTATAACGTTATACCATATACCGTAATACGTTATAACGTTATACCATATAATGTAATACGTTATATCGTTATACCATATAACGTAATACGTTATAACGTTATACCATATAACGTAATACGTTATAACGTTATACCACATAACGTAGTACGTTATAACGTTATACCATATAATTTAATACGTTATATCGTTATACCATATAATTTAATACGTTATAACGTTATACCATATAACGTAATACGTTATAACGTTATACTCTATAACGTAATACGTTATAACGTTATACCACATAACGTAGTACGTTATAACGTTATACCATATAACGTAATACGTTATATCGTTATACCATATAACGTATTACGTTATAACGTTATACCATATGACGTTATACCATATAACGAAATACGTTATAACGTTATACCAAATATCCCAATACCTTATAACGTTATATCATATAACGTAGTACGTTATAACGTTATACCATGTAATGTAATACGTTATATCGTTATACCATATAACGTAATACGTTATAACGTTATACCATATAACGTAATACGTTATAACGTTATACCACATAACGTAGTACGTTATAACGTTATACCATATAATTTAATACGTTATATCGTTATACCTTATAACGTAATACGTTATAACGTTATACCATATGACGTTATACCATATAACGTAATACGTTATAACGTTATACCATATATCCCAATATCTTATTACGTTATATCACATAACGTAGTACGTTATAACGTTATACCATATAACGTAATACGTTATAACGTTATACTCTATAACGTAATACGTTATAACGTTATACCACATAACGTAGTACGTTATAACGTTATACCATATGACGTTATACCATATACCGTAACACGTTATAACGTTATACTATATGACGTTATACCATATAACGTAATACGTTATAACGTTATACCATATAATGTAATACGTTATATCGTTATACCATATAACGTAATACGATATAACGTTATACCATATAACGTAATACGTTATAACGTTATACCACATAACGTAGTACGTTATAACGTTATACCATATAATTTAATACGTTATAACGTTATACCATATAACGTAATACGTTATATCGTTATACCCTATAACTTATACGTTATAACGTTATACCATATAATGTAATACGTTATATCGTTATACCATATAACGTAATACGTTATAACGTTATACCATATAATGTAATACGTTATATCGTTATACCATATAACGTAATACGATATAACGTTATACCATATAACGTAATACGTTATAACGTTATACCCTATAACGTAATACGTTATATTGTTATACCCTATAACGTAATACGTTATAACATTATACCATATAACGTAATACGTTATATCGTTATACCCTATAACTTATACGTTATAACGTTATACCATATAATGTAATACGTTATATCGTTATACCATATAACGTAATACGTTATAACGTTATACCATATAACGTAATACGTTATAACGTTATACCACATAACGTAGTACGTTATAACGTTATACCATATAATTTAATACGTTATAACGTTATACCATATAACGTAATACGTTATAACGTTATACTCTATAACGTAATACGTTATAACGTTATACCACATAACGTAGTACGTTATAACGTTATACCATATAACGTAATACGTTATATCGTTATACCATATAACGTAATACGTTATAACGTTATACCATATGACGTTATACCATATAACGTAATACGTTATAACGTTATACCAAATATCCCAATACTTTATAACGTTATATCATATAACGTAGTACGTTATAACGTTATACCATATAACGTAATACGTTATAACGTTATACCCTATAACATAATACGTTATAACGTTATGCCCTATAACGTAATACGTTATAACGTTATACCATATGACGTTATACCATATAACGTAATACGTTATAACGCTATACCATATATCCCAATACCTTATAACGTTATATCATATAACGTAGTACGTTATAACGTTATACCATATAACGTAATACGTTATAACGTTATACCCTATAACATAATACATTATAACGTTATGCCCTATAACGTAATACGTTATAACGTTATACCACATAACGTAGTACGTTATAACGTTATACCATATAATTTAATACGTTATAACGTTATATCATATAACGTAGTACGTTATAACGTTATACCATATAACGTAATACGTTATAACGTTATACCACATGACGTAGTACGTTATAACGTTATACCATATAACGTAATACGTTATAACGTTATACCATATGACGTTATACCATATAACGTAATACGTTATAACGTTATACCATATATCCCAATACCTTATAACGTTATATCATATAACGTAATACGTTATAACGTTATACCATATACCGTAATACGTTATAACGTTATACCATATAACGTAGTACGTTATAACGTTATACCCTATAACGTAATAAGTTATAACGTTATACCATATACCGTAGTACGTTATAACGTTATACCATATAATTTAATACGTTATAACGTTATACCATATAATTTAATACGTTATAACGTTATACCATATGACGTTATACCATATAACGTAATACGTTATAACGCTATACCATATATCCCAATACCTTATAACGTTATATCATATAACGTAGTACGTTATAACGTTATACCATATAACGTAATACGTTATAACGTTATACCCTATAACATAATACATTATAACGTTATACCCTATAACGTAATACGCTATAACGTTATACCATATACCGTAATACGTTATAACGTTATACCATATAATGTAATACGTTATATCGTTATACCATATAACGTAATACGTTATAACGTTATACCATATAACGTAATACGTTATAACGTTATACCACATGACGTAGTACGTTATAACGTTATACCATATAACGTAATACGTTATAACGTTATACCATATGACGTTATACCATATAACGTAATACGTTATAACGTTATACCATATATGCCAATACCTTATAACGTTATATCATATAACGTAATACGTTATAACGTTATACCATATACCGTAATACGTTATAACGTTATACCATATAACGTAGTACGTTATAACGTTATACCCTATAACGTAATAAGTTATAACGTTATACCATATACCGTAATACGTTATAACGTTATACCATATAATGTAATACGTTATAACGTTATACCCTATAACGTAATACGTTATAACGTTATACCATATACCGTAATACGTTATAACGTTATACCATATAATGTAATACGTTATATCGTTATACCATATAACGTAATACGTTATAACGTTATACCATATAACATAATACGTTATAACGTTATACCCTATAACGTAATACGTTATAACGTTATACCATATAACGTAATACGTTATAACGTTATACCATATATCCCAATACCTTATAACGTTATATCATATAACGTAATACGTTATAACGTTATACCATATAACGTAATACGTTATAACGTTATACCCTATAACATAATACGTTATAACGTTATGCCCTATAACGTAATACGTTATAACGTTATACCATATACCGTAATACGTTATAACGTTATACCATATAATGTAATACGTTACATCGTTATACCATATAACGTAATACGTTATAACGTTATACCATATAACGTAATACGTTATAACGTTATACCACATAACGTAGCTCGTTATAACGTTATACCATATAATTTAATACGTTATAACGTTATACCATATAACGTAATACGTTATAACGCTATACCATATAACCTAATACGTTATAACGTTATACCATATAACGTAATACGTTATTACGTTATACCACATGACGTTATACCATATACCGGAATACGATATAACGTTATACCATATGTCGTTATACTACATGACGTAATACTTTATAACGTTATACCATATAACGTCATACGTGATAACGTTATATCACATAACGTAGTACGTTATAACGTTATACCATATAACGTATTACGTTATAACGTTATACCATATGACGTTATCCCATACAACGTAATACGTTATAACGTTATACCATATGACGTTATACCATATACCGTAATACGTTATAACGTTATACTACATGACGTTATACCATATAACGTAATACGGTATAACGTTATACCATATATCCCAATACCTAATAACGTTATATCATATAACGTAGTACGTTATAACGTTATACCATATAATGTATTACGTTATAACGTTATACCATATGACGTTATACTATATAACGTAATACGTTATATTGTTATACCCTATAACGTAATACGTTATAACATTATACCATACAACGTAATACGTTATAACGTTATACCGTATGACGTTATACCATATACCGTAATACGTTATAACGTTATACTATATGACGGTATACCATATATCCCAATACCTTATAACGTTATGTCATATAACGCAGTACGTTATAACGTTATACCATATAACTTATTACGTTATAACGTTATACCATATGACGTAATACCATATAACGTAATACGTTATAACGTTATACCATATAATGTAATGCGTTATATCGTTATACCATATAACGTAATACGTTATAACGTTATGCCATATAACGTAATACGTTATAACGTTATACCATATAACGCAATACGTTATATTGTTATACCCTATAACGTAATACGTTATAACGTTATACCATATAACGTAATACGTTATAACGCTATACCACATAACGTAGTACGTTATAACGTTATACCATATAATTTAATACGTTATAACGTTATACCATATAACGTAATACGTTATAACGTTATACTCTATAACGTAATACGTTATAACGTTATACCACATAACGTAGTACGTTATAACGTTATACCATATAACGTAATACGTTATATCGTTATGCCCTATAACGTAATACGTTATAACGTTATACCATATGACGTTATACTATATAACGTAATACGTTATAACGTTATACCATATATCCCAATACCTTATAACGTTATATAATATAACGTAGTACGTTATAACGTTATACCATATAACGTAATACGTTATAACGTTATACCCTATAACATAATACGTTATAACGTTATGCCCTATAACGTAATACGTTATAACGTTATACCATATACCGTAATACGTTATAACGTTATACCATATAATGTAATACGTTATATCGTTATACCATATAACCTAATACGTTATAACCTATTACGTTATACCATATAACGTAATACGTTATAACGTTATACCACATAACGTAGTACGTTATAACGTTATACCATATAATTTAATACGTTATAACGTTATACCATATAACGTAATACGTTATAACGTTATACTCTATAACGTAATACGTTATAACATTATACCACATAACGTAGTACGTTATAACGTTATACCATATAACGTAATACGTTATATCGTTATACCATATAACGTAATACGTTATAGCGATATACCATATGACGTTATACCATATAACGTAATACGTTATAACGTTATACCATATGACGTTATACCATATAACGTAATACGTTATAACGTTATACCATATATCCCAATAACTTATAACGTTATATCACATAACGCAGTACGTTATAACGTTATTCCATATAACGTATTACGTTATAACGTTATACCATATGACGTAATACTATATAACGTAATACGTTATAACGTTATACCATATAATCTAATACGTTATATCGTTATACCATATAACGTAATACGTTATAACGTTATGCCATATAACGTAATACGTTATAACGTTATACCCTATAACGCAATACGTTATATTGTTATACCCTATAACGTAATACGTTATAACCTTATACCATATAACGTAATACGTTATATCGTTATACCCTATAACGTTATACGTTATAACGTTATACCATATAACGTAATACGTTATAACGTTATACCATATAACGTAGTACGTTATAACGTTATACCATATAACGTAATACGTTATATCGTTATACCATATAACGTATTACGTTATAACGTTATACCATATGACGTTATCCCATACAACGTAATACGTTATAACGTTATACCATATGACGTTATACCATATACCGTAATACGTTATAACGTTATACTGTATGACGTTATGCCATATAACGTAATACGTTATAACGTTATACCATATATCCCAATACCTTATAACGTTATATCATATAACGTAATACGTTATAACGTTATACCATATAACGTAATACGTTATAACGTTATACCCTATAACATAATACGTTATAACGTTATGCCCTATAACGTAATACGTTATAACGTTATACCATATACCGTAATACGTTATAACGTTATACCATATAATGTAATACGTTATATCGTTATACCATATAACGTAATACGTTATAACGTTATACCATATAACGTAATACGTTATAACGTTATACCACATAACGTAGTACGTTATAACGTTATACCATATAATTTAATACGTTATAACGTTATACCATATAACGTAATACGTTATAACGTTATACTCTATAACGTAATACGTTATAACGTTATACCACATAACGTAGTACGTTATAACGTTATACCATATAACGTAATACGTTATATCGTTATACCATATAACGTAATACGTTATAACGTTATACCCTATAACATAATACGTTATAACGTTATGCCCGATAACGTAATACGTTATAACGTTATACCATATAACGTAATACGTTATAACGTTATACCATATAATGTAATACGTTATATCGTTATACCATATAACGTAATACGTTATAACGTTATACCATATAACGTAATACGTTATAACGTTATACCAAATATCCCAATACCTTATAACGTTATATCATATAACGTAGTACGTTATAACGTTATACCATATAACGTAATACGTTATAACGTTATACCCTATAACATAATACGTTATAACGTTATGCCCGATAACGTAATACGTTATAACGTTATACCATATAACGTAATACGTTATAACGTTATACCACATAACGTAGTACGTTATAACGTTATACCATATAATTTAATACGTTATAACGTTATACCATATAACGTAATACGTTATAACGTTATACTCTATAACGTAATACGTTATAACGTTATACCACATAACGTAGTACGTTATAACGTTATACCATATAACGTAATACGTTATATCGTTATACCATATAACGTAATACGTTATAACGTTATACCATATGACGTTATACCATATAACGTAATACGTTATAACGTTATACCCTATAACATAATACGTTATAACGTTATGCCCTATAACGTAATACGTTATAACGTTATACCATATGACGTTATACCATATAACGTAATACGTTATAACGCTATACCATATATCCCAATACCTTATAACGTTATATCATATAACGTAGTACGTTATAACGTTATACCACATAACGTAATACGTTATAACGTTATACCCTATAACATAATACATTATAACGTTATGCCCTATAACGTAATACGTTATAACGTTATACCATATACCGTAATACGTTATAACGTTATACCATATAATGTAATACGTTATATCGTTATACCATATAACGTAATACGTTATAACGTTATACCATATAACGTAATACGTTATAACGTTATACCACATAACGTAGTACGTTATAACGTTATACCATATAATTTAATACGTTATAACGTTATACCATATAATTTAATACGTTACAACGTTATACCATATAACGTAATACGTTATAACGTTATACTCTATAACGTAATACGTTATAACGTTATACCACATAACGTAGTACGTTATAACGTTATACCATATAACGTAATACGTTATATCGTTATACCATATAACGTAATACGTTATAACGTTATACCATATGACGTTATACCATATACCGTAATACGTTATAACGTTATATCATATAACGTACGACGTTATAACGTTATACCATGTGACGTTATACCATATAACGTAATACGTTATAACGTTATACCATATAATGTAATACGTTATATCGTTATACCATATACCGTAATACGTTATAACGTTATACCATATGACGTTATACCATATGACGTTATACCATATAACGTAATACGTCATAACGTTATACCATATAATCTAATACGTTTTAACGTTATACCATATAACGTGATACGTTATAACGTTATACCATGTGACGTTATACCATATGACGTTATACCATATAACGTAATACGTCATAACGTTATACCAAATAATCTAATACGTTATAACGTTATACCATATAACGTGAAACGTTACAACGTTATACCATATAACGTACTACGTTATAACGTTATACCATATGACGTTATACCATATGACGTTATACCATATGACGTTATACCATATAACGTAATACGTCATAACGTTATACCATATAATCTAATACGTTATAACGTTATACCATATAACGTGGTACGTTATAACGTTATACCATATAACGTACTACGTTATAACGTATTACCATGTGATGTTATACCATATGACGTTATACCATATAACGTAATACGTCATAACGTTATACCATATAATCTAATACGTTATAACGTTATACCATATAACGTGATACGTTATAACGTTATACCATATAACGTACTACGTTATAACGTTATACCATGTGACGTTATACCATATGACGTTATACCATATAACGTAATACGTTATAACGTTATACCATATACCGTAATACGTTATAACGTTATACCATATGACGTTATACCATAGAACGTAATACGTTATAACGTTATACCATATACCGTAATACGTTATAACGTTATACTATATGACGTTATACCACTTAACGTAATACGTTATAACGTTATACCATATATCCCAATACCTTATAACATTATATCATATAACGTAGTACGTTATAACGTTATACCATATAAAGTATTACGTTATAACGTTATACCATCTGACGTTATACCATATAACGTAATACGGTATATCGTTATACCCTATAACGTAATACGTTATAACGTTATACCATATGACGTTATATCATATAATTTAATATGTTATATCGTTGTACCATATAATCTAATACGTTATAACGTTATACCATATAACGTGATACGTTATAACGTTATAGCATGTGACGTTATACCATATGACGTTATACCATATAACGTAATACATCATAACGTTATACCATATAATCTAATACGTTATAACGTTATACCATATAACGTGGTACGTTATAACGTTATACCATATAACGTACTACGTTATAACGTTATACCATGTGACGTTATACCATATGACGTTATACCATATAACGTAATACGTCATAACGTTATACCATATAATCTAATACGTTATAACGTTATACCATATAACGTGATACGTTATAACGTTATACCATGTGACGTTATACCATATGACGTTATACCATATAACGTAATACGTTATAACGTTATACCATATACCGTAATACGTTATAACGTTATACCATATGACGTTATCCCATACAACGTAATACGTTATAACGTTATACCATATACCGTAATACGTTATAACGTTATACTATATGACGTTACACCATATAACGTAATACGTTATAACGTTATACCATATATCCCAATACCTTATAACGTTATACCATATAACGTAATACGTCATAACGTTATACCATATAATCTAATACGTTATAACGTTATACCATATAACGTGATACGTTATAACGTTATACCATATAACGTACTACGTTATAACGTTATACCATGTGACGTTATACCATATGACGTTACACCATATAACGTAATACGTTATAACGTTATACCATATACTGTAATACGTTATAACGTTATACCATATGACGTTATACCATAGAACGTAATACGTTATAACGTTATACCATATACCGTAATACGTTATAACGTTATACTATATGACGTTATACCACTTAACGTAATACGTTATAACGTTATACCATATATCCCAATACCTTATAACATTATATCATATAACGTAGTACGTTATAACGTTATAACATATAACGTATTACGTTATAACGTTATACCATCTGACGTTATACCATATAACGTAATACGGTATATTGTTATACCCTATAACGTAATACGTTATAACGTTATACCATATGACGTTATAT
The DNA here is from genome assembly GCF_051014615.1 of Bombus vancouverensis nearcticus. NCBI lineage: Eukaryota > Metazoa > Arthropoda > Insecta > Hymenoptera > Apidae > Bombus > Bombus vancouverensis. Next base: position 2,276,802 of record NC_134915.1, on the reverse strand, counting down.
CGTATAACGTAATATGTTATATCGTTGTACCATATAATCTAATACGTTATAACGTTATACCACATAACGTGATACGTTATAACGTTATAGCATGTGACGTTATACCATATGACGTTATACCATATAACGTAATACGTCATAACGTTATACCATATAATCTAATACGTTATAACGTTATACCATATAACGTGATACGTTATAACGTTATACCATATAACGTACTACGTTATAACGTTATACCATATGACGTTATACCATATGACGTTATACCATATGACGTTATACCATATGACGTTATAACATATAACGTAATACGTCATAACGTTATACCATATAATCTAATACGTTATAACGTAATACCATATAACGTGGTACGTTATAACGTTATACCATATAACGTACTACGTTGTAACGTTATACCATGTGACGTTATACCATATGACGTTATACCATATAACGTAATACGTCATAACGTTATACCATATAATCCAATACGTTATAACGTTATACCATATAACGTGATACGTTATAACGTTATACCATATAACGTACTACGTTATAACGTTATACCATGTGACGTTATACCATATGACGTTATACCATATAACGTAATACGTTATAACGTTATACCATATACCGTAATACGTTATAACGTTATACCATATGACGTTATCCCATACAACGTAATACGTTATAACGTTATACCATATACCGTAATACGTTATAACGTTATACTATATGACGTTATACCATATATCGTAATACGTCATAACGTTATACCATATATCCCAATACGTTATAACGTTATATCATATAACGTAGTACGTTATAACGTTATACCATAGAACGTTATACGTTATATCGTTATACCCTATAACGTAATACGTTAAAGCGTTATACCATATACCGTAATAAGTTATAATGTTATACCATATGACGCAATACCATATAACGTAATACGTTATAACGTTATACCATATAATGTAATACGTTATAACGTCATACCATAAAACGTGATACGTTATAACGTTATACCATATAACGTACTACGTTATAACGTTATACCATGCGACATTATACCATATGACTTTATTCCATATATCGTAATACGTTATAACGTTATACCATATGACATTATACCACATAACGTAATACGTTATATCGTTATACCATATTACGTAATACGTTATAACGTTACACCATATGACGTCATACCATATAACGTAATACGTTATATCGTTATACCATATAGCGTAATACGTTATAACGTTATACCATATGACGTTATACCATATAACGTAATACGTTATAACGTTATACCCTATAACGTAATACGTTATATTGTTATACCCTATAACGTAATACGTTATAACATTATACCATATAACGTAATACGTTATATCGTTATACCCTATAACTTATACGTTATAACGTTATACCATATAATGTAATACGTTATATCGTTATACCATATGACGTTATACCATATACCGTAATACGATATAACGTTATACCATATGTCGTTATACTACATGACGTAATACTTTATAACGTTATACCATATAACGTCATACGTTATAACGTTATACCATATGACGGTATCCCATACAATGTAATACGTTATAACGTTATACGCTATGACGTTATACCACATACCGTAATACGTTATAACGTTATACTATATGACATTATTCCATATAACGTAATACGTTATAACGTTATACCATATATCCCAATACCTTATAACGCTATATCATATAACGTAGTACGTTATAACGTTATACCATATAACGTATTACGTTATAAGGTTATACCATATGACGTTATACTATATAACGTAATACGTTATATCGTTATACCATATAACGTAATACGTTATAACGTCATACCATATGACGTTATACTATATAACGTAATACGTTATAAGGTTATACCATATACCGTAATACGTTATAACGTTATACCATATAACCTAATACGTTATAACGTTATACCATATAACGTAATACGTTATAACGTTATACCATATGACGTTATACCATGTACCGGAATACGATATAACGTTATACTATATGACGTTATACCATATAACGTAATACGTTATAACGTTATACCATATGACGTTATACCATATACCGTAATACGTTATAACGTTATACTATATGACGTTATACCATATAACGTAATACGTTATAACGTTATACCATATATCCCAATAACTTATAACGTTATATCACATAACGTAGTACGTTATAACGTTATACCATATAACGTAATACGTTATAACGTTATACCATATGACGTTATACCATACAACGTAATACGTTATAACGTTATACCATATGACGTTATACCATATACCGTAATACGTTATAACGTTATACTATATGACGTTATACCATATAACGTAATACGTTATAACGTTATACCATATATCCCAATACCTTATAACGTTATATCATATAACGTAGTACGTTATAACGTTATACCATATAACGTATTACGTTATGACGTTATACCATATGAAGTTATACTATATAACGTAATATGTTATATTGTTATACCCTATAACGTAATACGTTATAACGTTATACCATATAACGTAATACGTTGTAACATTATACCATATAACGTAATACGTTATAACGTTATACCACATAACGTAGTACGTTATAACGTTATACCATATAATTTAATACGATATAACGTTATACCATATAACGTAATACGTTATAACGTTATACCCTATAACGTAATACGTTATAACGTTATACCATATGACGTTATACCATATAACGTAATACGCTATAACGTTATACCGTATGACGTTATCCCATACAACGTAATACGTTATAACGTTATACCATATGACGTTATACCATATACCGTAACACGTTATAACGTTATACTATATGACGTTATACCATATAACGTAATACGTTATAACGTTATACCATATAATGTAATACGTTATATCGTTATACCATATAACGTAATACGATATAACGTTATACCATATAACGTAATACGTTATAACGTTATACCACATAACGTAGTACGTTATAACGTTATACCATATAATTTAATACGTTATAACGTTATACCATATAACGTAATACGTTATAACGCTATACCCTATAACGTAATACGTTATATTGTTATACCCTATAACGTAATACGTTATAACATTATACCATATAACGTAATACGTTATATCGTTATACCCTATAACTTATACGTTATAACGTTATACCATATAATGTAATACGTTATATCGTTATACCATATAATGTAATACGTTATATCGTTATACCATATAACGTAATACGATATAACGTTATACCATATAACGTAATACGTTATAACGTTATACCACATAACGTAGTACGTTATAACGTTATACCATATAATTTAATACGTTATAACGTTATACCATATAACGTAATACGTTATAACGTTATACTCTATAACGTAATACGTTATAACGTTATACCACATAACGTAGTACGTTATAACGTTATACCATATAAGGTAATACGTTATATCGTTATACCATATAACGTAATACGTTATAACGTTATACCATATGACGTTATACCATATAACGTAATACGTTATAACGTTATACCAAATATCCCAATACCTTATAACGTTATATCATATAACTTAGTACGTTATAACGTTATACCATATAACGTAATACGTTATAACGTTATACCCTATAACATAATACGTTATAACGTTATGCCCTATAACGTAATACGTTATAACGTTATACCATATGACGTTATACCATATAACGTAATACGTTATAACGCTATACCATATATCCCAATACCTTATAACGTTATATCATATAACGTAGTACGTTATAACGTTATACCATATAACGTAATACGTTATAACGTTATACCCTATAACATAATACATTATAACGTTATGCCCTATAACGTAATACGTTATAACGTTATACCATATACCGTAATACGTTATAACGTTATACCATATAATGTAATACGTTATATCGTTATACCATATAACGTAATACGTTATAACGTTATACCATATAACGTAATACGTTATAACGTTATACCACATAACGTAGTACGTTATAACGTTATACCATATAATTTAATACGTTATATCGTTATACCATATAATTTAATACGTTATAACGTTATACCATATAACGTAATACGTTATAACGTTATACTCTATAACGTAATACGTTATAACGTTATACCACATAACGTAGTACGTTATAACGTTATACCATATAACGTAATACGTTATATCGTTATACCATATAACGTATTACGTTATAACGTTATACCATATGACGTTATACCATATAACGAAATACGTTATAACGTTATACCAAATATCCCAATACCTTATAACGTTATATCATATAACGTAGTACGTTATAACGTTATACCATGTAATGTAATACGTTATATCGTTATACCATATAACGTAATACGTTATAACGTTATACCATATAACGTAATACGTTATAACGTTATACCACATAACGTAGTACGTTATAACGTTATACCATATAATTTAATACGTTATATCGTTATACCTTATAACGTAATACGTTATAACGTTATACCATATGACGTTATACCATATAACGTAATACGTTATAACGTTATACCATATATCCCAATATCTTATTACGTTATATCACATAACGTAGTACGTTATAACGTTATACCATATAACGTAATACGTTATAACGTTATACTCTATAACGTAATACGTTATAACGTTATACCACATAACGTAGTACGTTATAACGTTATACCATATGACGTTATACCATATACCGTAACACGTTATAACGTTATACTATATGACGTTATACCATATAACGTAATACGTTATAACGTTATACCATATAATGTAATACGTTATATCGTTATACCATATAACGTAATACGATATAACGTTATACCATATAACGTAATACGTTATAACGTTATACCACATAACGTAGTACGTTATAACGTTATACCATATAATTTAATACGTTATAACGTTATACCATATAACGTAATACGTTATAACGTTATACCCTATAACGTAATACGTTATATTGTTATACCCTATAACGTAATACGTTATAACATTATACCATATAACGTAATACGTTATATCGTTATACCACATAACGTAGTACGTTATAACGTTATACCATATAACGTAATACGTTATATCGTTATACCATATAACGTAATACGTTATAACGTTATACCATATGACGTTATACCATATAACGTAATACGTTATAACGTTATACCAAATATCCCAATACTTTATAACGTTATATCATATAACGTAGTACGTTATAACGTTATACCATATAACGTAATACGTTATAACGTTATACCCTATAACATAATACGTTATAACGTTATGCCCTATAACGTAATACGTTATAACGTTATACCATATGACGTTATACCATATAACGTAATACGTTATAACGCTATACCATATATCCCAATACCTTATAACGTTATATCATATAACGTAGTACGTTATAACGTTATACCATATAACGTAATACGTTATAACGTTATACCCTATAACATAATACATTATAACGTTATGCCCTATAACGTAATACGTTATAACGTTATACCATATACCGTAATACGTTATAACGTTATACCATATAATGTAATACGTTATATCGTTATACCATATAACGTAATAAGTTATAACGTTATACCATATAACGTAATACGTTATAACGTTATACCACATAACGTAGTACGTTATAACGTTATACCATATAATTTAATACGTTATAACGTTATACCATATAATTTAATACGTTATAACGTTATACCATATAACGTAATACGTTATAACGTTATACTCTATAACGTAATACGTTATAACGTTATACCACATAACGTAGTACGTTATAACGTTATACCATATAACGTAATACGTTATATCGTTATACCATATAACGTAATACGTTATAACGTTATACCATATATCCCAATATCTTATTACGTTATATCACATAACGTAGTACGTTATAACGTTATACCATATAACGTAATACGTTATAACGTTATACTCTATAACGTAATACGTTATAACGTTATACCACATAACGTAGTACGTTATAACGTTATACCATATAACGTAATACGTTATATCGTTATACCATATAACGTATTACGTTATAACGTTATACCATATGACGTTATACCATATAACGTAATACGTTATAACGTTATACCAAATATCCCAATAACTTATAACGTTATATCATATAACGTAGTACGTTATAACGTTATACCATATAACGTAATACGTTATATCGTTATACCATATAACGTAATACGTTATAACGTTATACCATATAATGTAATACGTTATATCGTTATACCATATAACGTAATACGATATAACGTTATACCATATAACGTAATACGTTATAACGTTATACCACATAACGTAGTACGTTATAACGTTATACCATATAATTTAATACGTTATAACGTTATACCATATAACGTAATACGTTATAACGCTATACCCTATAACGTAATACGTTATATTGTTATACCCTATAACGTAATACGTTATAACATTATACCATATAACGTAATACGTTATATCGTTATACCCTATAACTTATACGTTATAACGTTATACCATATAATGTAATACGTTATATCGTTATACCATATAATGTAATACGTTATATCGTTATACCATATAACGTAATACGATATAACGTTATACCATATAACGTAATACGTTATAACGTTATACCACATAACGTAGTACGTTATAACGTTATACCATATAATTTAATACGTTATAACGTTATACCATATAACGTAATGCGTTATAACGTTATACTCTATAACGTAATACGTTATAACGTTATACCACATAACGTAGTACGTTATAACGTTATACCATATAAGGTAATACGTTATATCGTTATACCATATAACGTAATACGTTATAACGTTATACCATATGACGTTATACCATATAACGTAATACGTTATAACGTTATACCAAATATCCCAATACCTTATAACGTTATATCATATAACTTAGTACGTTATAACGTTATACCATATAACGTAATACGTTATAACGTTATACCCTATAACATAATACGTTATAACGTTATGCCCTATAACGTAATACGTTATAACGTTATACCATATGACGTTATACCATATAACGTAATACGTTATAACGCTATACCATATATCCCAATACCTTATAACGTTATATCATATAACGTAGTACGTTATAACGTTATACCATATAACGTAATACGTTATAACGTTATACCCTATAACATAATACATTATAACGTTATGCCCTATAACGTAATACGTTATAACGTTATACCATATACCGTAATACGTTATAACGTTATACCATATAATGTAATACGTTATATCGTTATACCATATAACGTAATACGTTATAACGTTATACCATATAACGTAATACGTTATAACGTTATACCACATAACGTAGTACGTTATAACGTTATACCATATAATTTAATACGTTATATCGTTATACCATATAATTTAATACGTTATAACGTTATACCATATAACGTAATACGTTATAACGTTATACTCTATAACGTAATACGTTATAACGTTATACCACATAACGTAGTACGTTATAACGTTATACCATATAACGTAATACGTTATATCGTTATACCATATAACGTATTACGTTATAACGTTATACCATATGACGTTATACCATATAACGAAATACGTTATAACGTTATACCAAATATCCCAATACCTTATAACGTTATATCATATAACGTAGTACGTTATAACGTTATACCATGTAATGTAATACGTTATATCGTTATACCATATAACGTAATACGTTATAACGTTATACCATATAACGTAATACGTTATAACGTTATACCACATAACGTAGTACGTTATAACGTTATACCATATAATTTAATACGTTATATCGTTATACCTTATAACGTTATACGTTATAACGTTATACCATATGACGTTATACCATATAACGTAATACGTTATAACGTTATACCATATATCCCAATATCTTATTACGTTATATCACATAACGTAGTACGTTATAACGTTATACCATATAACGTAATACGTTATAACGTTATACTCTATAACGTAATACGTTATAACGTTATACCACATAACGTAGTACGTTATAACGTTATACCATATGACGTTATACCATATACCGTAACACGTTATAACGTTATACTATATGACGTTATACCATATAACGTAATACGTTATAACGTTATACCATATAATGTAATACGTTATATCGTTATACCATATAACGTAATACGATATAACGTTATACCATATAACGTAATTCGTTATAACGTTATACCACATAACGTAGTACGTTATAACGTTATACCATATAATTTAATACGTTATAACGTTATACCATATAACGTAATACGTTATAACGTTATACCCTATAACGTAATACGTTATATTGTTATACCCTATAACGTAATACGTTATAACATTATACCATATAACGTAATACGTTATATCGTTATACCCTATAACTTATACGTTATAACGTTATACCATATAATGTAATACGTTATATCGTTATACCATATAACGTAATACGTTATAACGTTATACCATATAACGTAATACGTTATAACGTTATACCACATAACGTAGTACGTTATAACGTTATACCATATAATTTAATACGTTATAACGTTATACCATATAACGTAATACGTTATAACGTTATACTCTATAACGTAATACGTTATAACGTTATACCACATAACGTAGTACGTTATAACGTTATACCATATAACGTAATACGTTATATCGTTATACCATATAACGTAATACGTTATAACGTTATACCATATGACGTTATACCATATAACGTAATACGTTATAACGTTATACCAAATATCCCAATACTTTATAACGTTATATCATATAACGTAGTACGTTATAACGTTATACCATATAACGTAATACGTTATAACGTTATACCCTATAACATAATACGTTATAACGTTATGCCCTATAACGTAATACGTTATAACGTTATACCATATGACGTTATACCATATAACGTAATACGTTATAACGCTATACCATATATCCCAATACCTTATAACGTTATATCATATAACGTAGTACGTTATAACGTTATACCATATAACGTAATACGTTATAACGTTATACCCTATAACATAATACATTATAACGTTATGCCCTATAACGTAATACGTTATAACGTTATACCATATACCGTAATACGTTATAACGTTATACCATATAATGTAATACGTTATATCGTTATACCATATAACGTAATACGTTATAACGTTATACCATATAACGTAATACGTTATAACGTTATACCACATAACGTAGTACGTTATAACGTTATACCATATAATTTAATACGTTATAACGTTATACCATATAATTTAATACGTTATAACGTTATACCATATAACGTAATACGTTATAACGTTATACTCTATAACGTAATACGTTATAACGTTATACCACATAACGTAGTACGTTATAACGTTATACCATATAACGTAATACGTTATATCGTTATACCATATAACGTAATACGTTATAACGTTATACCATATATCCCAATATCTTATTACGTTATATCACATAACGTAGTACGTTATAACGTTATACCATATAACGTAATACGTTATAACGTTATACTCTATAACGTAATACGTTATAACGTTATACCACATAACGTAGTACGTTATAACGTTATACCATATAACGTAATACGTTATATCGTTATACCATATAACGTATTACGTTATAACGTTATACCATATGACGTTATACCATATAACGTAATACGTTATAACGTTATACCAAATATCCCAATAACTTATAACGTTATATCATATAACGTAGTACGTTATAACGTTATACCATATAACGTAATACGTTATATCGTTATACCATATAACGTAATACGTTATAACGTTATACCATATATCCCAATATCTTATTACGTTATATCACATAACGTAGTACGTTATAACGTTATACCATATAAGGTAATACGTTATATCGTTATACCATATAACGTAATACGTTATAACGTTATACCATATGACGTTATACCATATAACGTAATACGTTATAACGTTATACCATATATCCCAATATCTTATTACGTTATATAACATAACGTAGTACGTTATAACGTTATACCATATAACGTAATACGTTATAACGTTATACTCTATAACGTAATACGTTATATCGTTATACCACATAACGTAGTACGTTATAACGTTATACCATATAACGTAATACGTTATATCGTTATACCATATAACGTAATACGTTATAACGTTATACCATATGACGTTATACCATATAACGTAATACGTTATAACGTTATACCAAATATCCCAATACCTTATAACGTTATATCATATAACGTAGTACGTTATAACGTTATACCATATAACGTAATACGTTATAACGTTATACCCTATAACATAATACGTTATAACGTTATGCCCTATAACGTAATACGTTATAACGTTATACCATATGACGTTATACCATATAACGTAATACGTTATAACGCTATACCATATATCCCAATACCTTATAACGTTATATCATATAACGTAGTACGTTATAACGTTATACCATATAACGTAATACGTTATAACGTTATACCCTATAACATAATACATTATAACGTTATGCCCTATAACGTAATACGTTATAACGTTATACCACATAACGTAGTACGTTATAACGTTATACCATATAATTTAATACGTTATAACGTTATATCATATAACGTAGTACGTTATAACGTTATACCATATAACGTAATACGTTATAACGTTATACCCTATAACATAATACGTTATAACGTTATACCCTATAACGTAATACGCTATAACGTTATACCATATACCGTAATACGTTATAACGTTATACCATATAATGTAATACGTTATATCGTTATACCATATAACGTAATACGTTATAACGTTATACCATATAACGTAATACGTTATAACGTTATACCACATGACGTAGTACGTTATAACGTTATACCATATAACGTAATACGTTATAACGTTATACCATATGACGTTATACCATATAACGTAATACGTTATAACGTTATACCATATATCCCAATACCTTATAACGTTATATCATATAACGTAATACGTTATAACGTTATACCATATACCGTAATACGTTATAACGTTATACCATATAACGTAGTACGTTATAACGTTATACCCTATAACGTAATAAGTTATAACGTTATACCATATACCGTAATACGTTATAACGTTATACCATATAATGTAATACGTTATAACGTTATACCCTATAACGTAATACGTTATAACGTTATACCATATACCGTAATACGTTATAACGTTATACCATATAATGTAATACGTTATATGGTTATACCATATAACGTAATACGTTATAACGTTATACCATATAACATAATACGTTATAACGTTATACCCTATAACGTAATACGTTATAACGTTATACCATATAACGTAATACGTTATAACGTTATACCATATATCCCAATACCTTATAACGTTATATCATATAACGTAATACGTTATAACGTTATACCATATAACGTAATACGTTATAACGTTATACCCTATAACATAATACGTTATAACGTTATGCCCTATAACGTAATACGTTATAACGTTATACCATATACCGTAATACGTTATAACGTTATACCATATAATGTAATACGTTACATCGTTATACCATATAACGTAATACGTTATGACGTTATACCATATAACGTAATACGTTATAACGTTATACCACATAACGTAGCTCGTTATAACGTTATACCATATAATTTAATACGTTATAACGTTATACCATATAACGTAATACGTTATAACGCTATACCATATAACCTAATACGTTATAACGTTATACCATATAACGTAATACATTATTACGTTATACCACATGACGTTATACCATATACCGGAATACGATATAACGTTATACCATATGTCGTTATACTACATGACGTAATACTTTATAACGTTATACCATATAACGTCATACGTGATAACGTTATATCACATAACGTAGTACGTTATAACGTTATACCATATAACGTATTACGTTATAACGTTATACCATATGACGTTATCCCATACAACGTAATACGTTATAACGTTATACCATATGACGTTGTACCATATACCGTAATACGTTATAACGTTATACTACATGACGTTATACCATATAACGTAATACGGTATAACGTTATACCATATATCCCAATACCTAATAACGTTATATCATATAACGTAGTACGTTATAACGTTATACCATATAATGTATTACGTTATAACGTTATACCATATGACGTTATACTATATAACGTAATACGTTATATTGTTATACCCTATAACGTAATACGTTATAACATTATACCATACAACGTAATACGTTATAACGTTATACCGTATGACGTTATACCATATACCGTAATACGTTATAACGTTATACTATATGACGGTATACCATATATCCCAATACCTTATAACGTTATGTCATATAACGCAGTACGTTATAACGTTATACCATATAACTTATTACGTTATAACGTTATACCATATGACGTAATACCATATAACGTAATACGTTATAACGTTATACCATATAATGTAATGCGTTATATCGTTATACCATATAACGTAATACGTTATAACGTTATGCCATATAACGTAATACGTTATAACGTTATACCATATAACGCAATACGTTATATTGTTATACCCTATAACGTAATACGTTATAACGTTATACCATATAACGTAATACGTTATAACGCTATACCACATAACGTAGTACGTTATAACGTTATACCATATAATTTAATACGTTATAACGTTATACCATATAACGTAATACGTTATAACGTTATACTCTATAACGTAATACGTTATAACGTTATACCACATAACGTAGTACGTTATAACGTTATACCATATAACGTAATACGTTATAACGTTATGCCCTATAACGTAATACGTTATAACGTTATACCATATGACGTTATACTATATAACGTAATACGTTATAACGTTATACCATATATCCCAATACCTTATAACGTTATATAATATAACGTAGTACGTTATAACGTTATACCATATAACGTAATACGTTATAACGTTATACCCTATAACATAATACGTTATAACGTTATGCCCTATAACGTAATACGTTATAACGTTATACCATATACCGTAATACGTTATAACGTTATACCATATAATGTAATACGTTATATCGTTATACCATATAACCTAATACGTTATAACGTTATACCATATAACGTAATACGTTATAACGTTATACCACATAACGTAGTACGTTATAACGTTATACCATATAATTTAATACGTTATAACGTTATACCATATAACGTAATACGTTATTACGTTATACTCTATAACGTAATACGTTATAACATTATACCACATAACGTAGTACGTTATAACGTTATACCATATAACGTAATACGTTATATCGTTATACCATATAACGTAATACGTTATAACGTTATACCATATGACGTTATACCATATAACGTAATACGTTATAACGTTATACCATATGACGTTATACCATATAACGTAATACGTTATAACGTTATACCATATATCCCAATAACTTATAACGTTATATCACATAACGCAGTACGTTATAACGTTATTCCATATAACGTATTACGTTATAACGTTATACCATATGACGTAATACTATATAACGTAATACGTTATAACGTTATACCATATAATCTAATACGTTATATCGTTATACCATATAACGTAATACGTTATAACGTTATGCCATATAACGTAATACGTTATAACGTTATACCCTATAACGCAATACGTTATATTGTTATACCCTATAACGTAATACGTTATAACCTTATACCATATAACGTAATACGTTATATCGTTATACCCTATAACGTTATACGTTATAACGTTATACCATATAACGTAATACGTTATAACGTTATACCATATAACGTAGTACGTTATAACGTTATACCATATAACGTAATACGTTATATCGTTATACCATATAACGTATTACGTTATAACGTTATACCATATGACGTTATCCCATACAACGTAATACGTTATAACGTTATACCATATGACGTTATACCATATACCGTAATACGTTATAACGTTATACTGTATGACGTTATGCCATATAACGTAATACGTTATAACGTTATACCATATATCCCAATACCTTATAACGTTATATCATATAACGTAATACGTTATAACGTTATACCATATAACGTAATACGTTATAACGTTATACCCTATAACATAATACGTTATAACGTTATGCCCTATAACGTAATACGTTATAACGTTATACCATATACCGTAATACGTTATAACGTTATACCATATAATGTAATACGTTATATCGTTATACCATATAACGTAATACGTTATAACGTTATACCATATAACGTAATACGTTATAACGTTATACCACATAACGTAGTACGTTATAACGTTATACCATATAATTTAATACGTTATAACGTTATACCATATAACGTAATACGTTATAACGTTATACTCTATAACGTAATACGTTATAACGTTATACCACATAACGTAGTACGTTATAACGTTATACCATATAACGTAATACGTTATATCGTTATACCATATAACGTAATACGTTATAACGTTATACCATATGACGTTATACCATATAACGTAATACGTTATAACGTTATACCAAATATCCCAATACCTTATAACGTTATATCATATAACGTAGTACGTTATAACGTTATACCATATAACGTAATACGTTATAACGTTATACCCTATAACATAATACGTTATAACGTTATGCCCTATAACGTAATACGTTATAACGTTATACCATATGACGTTATACCATATAACGTAATACGTTATAACGCTATACCATATATCCCAATACCTTATAACGTTATATCATATAACGTAGTACGTTATAACGTTATACCATATAACGTAATACGTTATAACGTTATACCCTATAACATAATACATTATAACGTTATGCCCTATAACGTAATACGTTATAACGTTATACCATATACCGTAATACGTTATAACGTTATACCATATAATGTAATACGTTATATCGTTATACCATATAACGTAATACGTTATAACGTTATACCATATAACGTAATACGTTATAACGTTATACCACATAACGTAGTACGTTATAACGTTATACCATATAATTTAATACGTTATAACGTTATACCATATAACGTAATACGTTATAACGTTATACCCTATAACGTAATACGTTATATTGTTATACCCTATAACGTAATACGTTATAACATTATACCATATAACGTAATACGTTATATCGTTATACCCTATAACTTATACGTTATAACGTTATACCATATAATGTAATACGTTATATCGTTATACCATATAACGTAATACGTTATAACGTTATACCATATAACGTAATACGTTATAACGTTATACCACATAACGTAGTACGTTATAACGTTATACCATATAATTTAATACGTTATAACGTTATACCATATAACGTAATACGTTATAACGTTATACTCTATAACGTAATACGTTATAACGTTATACCACATAACGTAGTACGTTATAACGTTATACCATATAACGTAATACGTTATATCGTTATACCATATAACGTAATACGTTATAACGTTATACCATATGACGTTATACCATATAACGTAATACGTTATAACGTTATACCCTATAACATAATACGTTATAACGTTATGCCCTATAACGTAATACGTTATAACGTTATACCATATGACGTTATACCATATAACGTAATACGTTATAACGCTATACCATATATCCCAATACCTTATAACGTTATATCATATAACGTAGTACGTTATAACGTTATACCATATAACGTAATACGTTATAACGTTATACCCTATAACATAATACATTATAACGTTATGCCCTATAACGTAATACGTTATAACGTTATACCATATACCGTAATACGTTATAACGTTATACCATATAATGTAATACGTTATATCGTTATACCATATAACGTAATACGTTATAACGTTATACCATATAACGTAATACGTTATAACGTTATACCACATAACGTAGTACGTTATAACGTTATACCATATAATTTAATACGTTATAACGTTATACCATATAATTTAATACGTTATAACGTTATACCATATAACGTAATACGTTATAACGTTATACTCTATAACGTAAT
This sequence comes from Bombus vancouverensis nearcticus, assembly GCF_051014615.1. Classification (NCBI taxonomy): domain Eukaryota; kingdom Metazoa; phylum Arthropoda; class Insecta; order Hymenoptera; family Apidae; genus Bombus; species Bombus vancouverensis. The sequence continues at coordinate 2,260,369 of NC_134915.1, read as the reverse complement.
ACGTTATAACGTTATACCACATAACGTAGTACGTCATAACGTTATACCATATAACGTAATACGTTATATCGTTATACCATATAACGTAATACGTTATAACGTTATACCATATGACGTTATACCATATAACGTAATACGTTATAACGTTATACCATATATCCCAATATCTTATTACGTTATATCACATAACGTAGTACGTTATAACGTTATACCATATAACGTAATACGTTATAACGTTATACTCTATAACGTAATACGTTATAACGTTATACCACATAACGTAGTACGTTATAACGTTATACCATATAACGTAATACGTTATATCGTTATACCATATAACGTATTACGTTATAACGTTATACCATATGACGTTATACCATATAACGTAATACGTTATAACGTTATACCAAATATCCCAATACCTTATAACGTTATATCATATAACGTAGTACGTTATAACGTTATACCATATAACGTAATACGTTATAACGTTATACCCTATAACATAATACGTTATAACGTTATGCCCTATAACGTAATACGTTATAACGTTATACCATATACCGTAATACGTTATAACGTTATACCATATAATGTAATACGTTATATCGTTATACCATATAACGTAATACGTTATAACGTTATACCATATAACGTAATACGTTATAACGTTATACCACATAACGTAGTACGTTATAACGTTATACCACATAACGTAGTACGTTATAACGTTATACCATATAATGTAATACGTTATATCGTTATACCATATACCGTAATACGTTATAACGTTATACCATATGACGTTATACCATATGACGTTATACCATATAACGTAATACGTCATAACGTTATACCATATAATCTAATACGTTATAACGTTATACCATATAACGTGATACGTTATAACGTTATGCCATGTGACGTTATACCATATGACGTTATACCATATAACGTAATACGTCATAACGTTATACCATATAATCTAATACGTTATAACGTTATACCATATAACGTGATACGTTATAACGTTATACCATATAACGTACTACGTTATAACGTTATACCATGTGACGTTATACCATATGACGTTATACCATATAACGTAATACGTCATAACGTTATACCATATAATCTAATACGTTATAACGTTATACCATATAACGTGATACGTTCTAACGTTATACCATATAACGTACTACGTTATAACGTTATACCATATGACGTTATACCATATGACGTTATACCATATAACGTAATACGTCATAACGTTATACCATATAATCTAATACGTCATAACGTTATACCATATAATCTAATACGTTATAACGTTATACCATATAACGTGATACGTTATAACGTTATACCATATACCGTAATACGTTATAACGTTATACCATATGACGTTATCCCATAGAACGTAATACGTTATAACGTTATACCATATACCGTAATACGTTGTAACGTTATACTATATGACGTTATACCATATAACGTAATACGTTATAACGTTATACCATATATCCCAATACCTTATAACGTTATATCATATAACGTAGTACGTTATAACGTTATACCATATAACGTATTACGTTATAACGTTATACCATATAACGTAATACGTTATAACGTTATACCATATGACGTTATCCCATACAACGTAATACGTTATAACGTTATACCATATGACGTTATACCATATACCGTAATACGTTATAACGTTATATCATATAACGTACGACGTTATAACGTTATACCATGTGACGTTATACCATATAACGTAATACGTTATAACGTTATACCATATAATGTAATACGTTATATCGTTATACCATATACCGTAATACGTTATAACGTTATACCATATGACGTTATACCATATGACGTTATACCATATAACGTAATACGTCATAACGTTATACCATATAATCTAATACGTTATAACGTTATACCATATAACGTGATACGTTATAACGTTATACCATGTGACGTTATACCATATGACGTTATACCATATAACGTAATACGTCATAACGTTATACCAAATAATCTAATACGTTATAACGTTATACCATATAACGTGAAACGTTACAACGTTATACCATATAACGTACTACGTTATAACGTTATACCATATGACGTTATACCATATGACGTTATACCATATGACGTTATACCATATAACGTAATACGTCATAACGTTATACCATATAATCTAATACGTTATAACGTTATACCATATAACGTGGTACGTTATAACGTTATACCATATAACGTACTACGTTATAACGTATTACCATGTGATGTTATACCATATGACGTTATACCATATAAAGTAATACGTCATAACGTTATACCATATAATCTAATACGTTATAACGTTATACCATATAACGTGATACGTTATAACGTTATACCATATAACGTACTACGTTATAACGTTATACCATGTGACGTTATACCATATGACGTTATACCATATAACGTAATACGTTATAACGTTATACCATATACCGTAATACGTTATAACGTTATACCATATGACGTTATACCATAGAACGTAATACGTTATAACGTTATACCATATACCGTAATACGTTATAACGTTATACTATATGACGTTATACCACTTAACGTAATACGTTATAACGTTATACCATATATCCCAATACCTTATAACATTATATCATATAACGTAGTACGTTATAACGTTATACCATATATAGTATTACGTTATAACGTTATACCATCTGACGTTATACCATATAACGTAATACGGTATATCGTTATACCCTATAACGTAATACGTTATAACGTTATACCATATGACGTTATATCATATAATTTAATATGTTATATCGTTGTACCATATAATCTAATACGTTATAACGTTATACCATATAACGTGATACGTTATAACGTTATAGCATGTGACGTTATACCATATGACGTTATACCATATAACGTAATACATCATAACGTTATACCATATAATCTAATACGTTATAACGTTATACCATATAACGTGGTACGTTATAACGTTATACCATATAACGTACTACGTTATAACGTTATACCATGTGACGTTATACCATATGACGTTATACCATATAACGTAATACGTCATAACGTTATACCATATAATCTAATACGTTATAACGTTATACCATATAACGTGATACGTTATAACGTTATACCATGTGACGTTATACCATATGACGTTATACCATATAACGTAATACGTTATAACGTTATACCATATACCGTAATACGTTATAACGTTATACCATATGACGTTATCCCATACAACGTAATACGTTATAACGTTATACCATATACCGTAATACGTTATAACGTTATACTATATGACGTTACACCATATAACGTAATACGTTATAACGTTATACCATATATCCCAATACCTTATAACGTTATACCATATAACGTAATACGTCATAACGTTATACCATATAATCTAATACGTTATAACGTTATACCATATAACGTGATACGTTATAACGTTATACCATATAACGTACTACGTTATAACGTTATACCATGTGACGTTATACCATATGACGTTATACCATATAACGTAATACGTTATAACGTTATACCATATACTGTAATACGTTATAACGTTATACCATATGACGTTATACCATAGAACGTAATACGTTATAACGTTATACCATATACCGTAATACGTTATAACGTTATACTATATGGCGTTATACCACTTAACGTAATACGTTATAACGTTATACCATATATCCCAATACCTTATAACATTATATCATATAACGTAGTACGTTATAACGTTATACCATATAACGTATTACGTTATAACGTTATACCATCTGACGTTATACCATATAACGTAATACGGTATATTGTTATACCCTATAACGTAATACGTTATAACGTTATACCATATGACGTTATATCGTATAACGTAATATGTTATATCGTTGTACCATATAATCTAATACGTTATAACGTTATACCACATAACGTGATACGTTATAACGTTATAGCATGTGACGTTATACCATATGACGTTATACCATATAACGTAATACGTCATAACGTTATACCATATAATCTAATACGTTATAACGTTATACCATATAACGTGATACGTTATAACGTTATACCATATAACGTACTACGTTATAACGTTATACCATATGACGTTATACCATATGACGTTATACCATATGACGTTATACCATATGACGTTATAACATATAACGTAATACGTCATAACGTTATACCATATAATCTAATACGTTATAACGTAATACCATATAACGTGGTACGTTATAACGTTATACCATATAACGTACTACGTTGTAACGTTATACCATGTGACGTTATACCATATGACGTTATACCATATAACGTAATACGTCATAACGTTATACCATATAATCTAATACGTTATAACGTTATACCATATAACGTGATACGTTATAACGTTATACCATATAACGTACTACGTTATAACGTTATACCATGTGACGTTATACCATATGACGTTATACCATATAACGTAATACGTTATAACGTTATACCATATACCGTAATACGTTATAACGTTATACCATATGACGTTATCCCATACAACGTAATACGTTATAACGTTATACCATATACCGTAATACGTTATAACGTTATACTATATGACGTTATACCATATATCGTAATACGTCATAACGTTATACCATATATCCCAATACGTTATAACGTTATATCATATAACGTAGTACGTTATAACGTTATAACATAGAACGTAATACGTTATATCGTTATACCCTATAACGTAATACGTTAAAGCGTTATACCATATACCGTAATAAGTTATAATGTTATACCATATGACGCAATACCATATAACGTAATACGTTATAACGTTATACCATATAATGTAATACGTTATAACGTCATACCATAAAACGTGATACGTTATAACGTTATACCATATAACGTACTACGTTATAACGTTATACCATGCGACATTATACCATATGACTTTATTCCATATATCGTAATACGTTATAACGTTATACCATATGACATTATACCACATAACGTAATACGTTATATCGTTATACCATATTACGTAATACGTTATAACGTTACACCATATGACGTCATACCATATAACGTAATACGTTATATCGTTATACCATATAGCGTAATACGTTATAACGTTATACCATATGACGTTATACCATATAACGTAATACGTTATAACGTTATACCCTATAACGTAATACGTTATATTGTTATACCCTATAACGTAATACGTTATAACATTATACCATATAACGTAATACGTTATATCGTTATACCCTATAACTTATACGTTATAACGTTATACCATATAATGTAATACGTTATATCGTTATACCATATGACGTTATACCATATACCGTAATACGATATAACGTTATACCATATGTCGTTATACTACATGACGTAATACTTTATAACGTTATACCATATAACGTCATACGTTATAACGTTATACCATATGACGGTATCCCATACAATGTAATACGTTATAACGTTATACGCTATGACGTTATACCACATACCGTAATACGTTATAACGTTATACTATATGACATTATTCCATATAACGTAATACGTTATAACGTTATACCATATATCCCAATACCTTATAACGCTATATCATATAACGTAGTACGTTATAACGTTATACCATATAACGTATTACGTTATAAGGTTATACCATATGACGTTATACTATATAACGTAATACGTTATATCGTTATACCATATAACGTAATACGTTATAACGTCATACCATATGACGTTATACTATATAACGTAATACGTTATAAGGTTATACCATATACCGTAATACGTTATAACGTTATACCATATAACCTAATACGTTATAACGTTATACCATATAACGTAATACGTTATAACGTTATACCATATGACGTTATACCATGTACCGGAATACGATATAACGTTATACTATATGACGTTATACCATATAACGTAATACGTTATAACGTTATACCATATGACGTTATACCATATACCGTAATACGTTATAACGTTATACTATATGACGTTATACCATATAACGTAATACGTTATAACGTTATACCATATATCCCAATAACTTATAACGTTATATCACATAACGTAGTACGTTATAACGTTATACCATATAACGTAATACGTTATAACGTTATACCATATGACGTTATACCATACAACGTAATACGTTATAACGTTATACCATATGACGTTATACCATATACCGTAATACGTTATAACGTTATACTATATGACGTTATACCATATAACGTAATACGTTATAACGTTATACCATATATCCCAATACCTTATAACGTTATATCACATAACGTAGTACGTTATAACGTTATTCCATATAACGTATTACGTTATGACGTTATACCATATGAAGTTATACTATATAACGTAATATGTTATATTGTTATACCCTATAACGTAATACGTTATAACGTTATACCATATAACGTAATACGTTGTAACATTATACCATATAACGTAATACGTTATAACGTTATACCACATAACGTAGTACGTTATAACGTTATACCATATAATTTAATACGTTATAACATTATACCATATAACGTAATACGTTATATCGTTATACCCTATAACTTATACGTTATAACGTTATACCATATAATGTAATACGTTATATCGTTATACCATATAATGTAATACGTTATATCGTTATACCATATAACGTAATACGATATAACGTTATACCATATAACGTAATACGTTATAACGTTATACCACATAACGTAGTACGTTATAACGTTATACCATATAATTTAATACGTTATAACGTTATACCATATAACGTAATACGTTATAACGTTATACTCTATAACGTAATACGTTATAACGTTATACCACATAACGTAGTACGTTATAACGTTATACCATATAAGGTAATACGTTATATCGTTATACCATATAACGTAATACGTTATAACGTTATACCATATGACGTTATACCATATAACGTAATACGTTATAACGTTATACCAAATATCCCAATACCTTATAACGTTATATCATATAACGTAGTACGTTATAACGTTATACCATATAACGTAATACGTTATAACGTTATACCCTATAACATAATACGTTATAACGTTATGCCCTATAACGTAATACGTTATAACGTTATACCATATGACGTTATACCATATAACGTAATACGTTATAACGCTATACCATATATCCCAATACCTTATAACGTTATATCATATAACGTAGTACGTTATAACGTTATACCATATAACGTAATACGTTATAACGTTATACCCTATAACATAATACATTATAACGTTATGCCCTATAACGTAATACGTTATAACGTTATACCATATACCGTGATACGTTATAACGTTATACCATATAATGTAATACGTTATATCGTTATACCATATAACGTAATACGTTATAACGTTATACCATATAACGTAATACGTTATAACGTTATACCACATAACGTAGTACGTTATAACGTTATACCATATAATTTAATACGTTATAACGTTATACCATATAATTTAATACGTTATAACGTTATACCATATAACGTAATACGTTATAACGTTATACTCTGCAACGTAATACGTTATAACGTTATACCACATAACGTAGTACGTTATAACGTTATATCATATAACGTAATACGTTATATCGTTATACCATATAACGTAATACGTTATAACGTTATACCATATGACGTTATACCATATAACGTAATACGTTATAACGTTATACCATATATCCCAATATCTTATTACGTTATATCACATAACGTAGTACGTTATAACGTTATACCATATAACGTAATACGTTATAACGTTATACTCTATAACGTAATACGTTATAACGTTATACCACATAACGTAGTACGTTATAACGTTATACCATATGACGTTATACCATATAACGAAATACGTTATAACGTTATACCAAATATCCCAATACCTTATAACGTTATATCATATAACGTAGTACGTTATAACGTTATACCATATAATGTAATACGTTATATCGTTATACCATATAACGTAATACGTTATAACGTTATACCATATAACGTAATACGTTATAACGTTATACCACATAACGTAGTACGTTATAACGTTATACCATATAATTTAATACGTTATATCGTTATACCTTATAACGTAATACGTTATAACGTTATACCATATGACGTTATACCATATAACGTAATACGTTATAACGTTATACCATATATCCCAATATCTTATTACGTTATATCACATAACGTAGTACGTTATAACGTTATACCATATAACGTAATACGTTATAACGTTATACTCTATAACGTAATACGTTATAACGTTATACCACATAACGTAGTACGTTATAACGTTATACCATATGACGTTATACCATATACCGTAACACGTTATAACGTTATACTATATGACGTTATACCATATAACGTAATACGTTATAACGTTATACCATATAATGTAATACGTTATATCGTTATACCATATAACGTAATACGATATAACGTTATACCATATAACGTAATACGTTATAACGTTATACCACATAACGTAGTACGTTATAACGTTATACCATATAATTTAATACGTTATAACGTTATACCATATAACGTAATACGTTATAACGTTATACCCTATAACGTAATACGTTATATTGTTATACCCTATAACGTAATACGTTATAACATTATACCATATAACGTAATACGTTATATCGTTATACCCTATAACTTATACGTTATAACGTTATACCATATAATGTAATACGTTATATCGTTATACCACATAACGTAATACGTTATAACGTTATACCATATAACGTAATACGTTATAACGTTATACCACATAACGTAGTACGTTATAACGTTATACCATATAATTTAATACGTTATAACGTTATACCATATAACGTAATACGTTATAACGTTATACTCTATAACGTAATACGTTATAACGTTATACCACATAACGTAGTACGTTATAACGTTATACCATATAACGTAATACGTTATATCGTTATACCATATAACGTAATACGTTATAACGTTATACCATATGACGTTATACCATATAACGTAATACGTTATAACGTTATACCAAATATCCCAATACTTTATAACGTTATATCATATAACGTAGTACGTTATAACGTTATACCATATAACGTAATACGTTATAACGTTATACCCTATAACATAATACGTTATAACGTTATGCCCTATAACGTAATACGTTATAACGTTATACCATATGACGTTATACCATATAACGTAATACGTTATAACGCTATACCATATATCCCAATACCTTATAACGTTATATCATATAACGTAGTACGTTATAACGTTATACCATATAACGTAATACGTTATAACGTTATACCCTATAACATAATACATTATAACGTTATGCCCTATAACGTAATACGTTATAACGTTATACCATATACCGTAATACGTTATAACGTTATACCATATAATGTAATACGTTATATCGTTATACCATATAACGTAATACGTTATAACGTTATACCATATAACGTAATACGTTATAACGTTATACCACATAACGTAGTACGTTATAACGTTATACCATATAATTTAATACGTTATAACGTTATACCATATAATTTAATACGTTATAACGTTATACCATATAACGTAATACGTTATAACGTTATACTCTATAACGTAATACGTTATAACGTTATACCACATAACGTAGTACGTTATAACGTTATACCATATAACGTAATACGTTATATCGTTATACCATATAACGTAATACGTTATAACGTTATACCATATATCCCAATATCTTATTACGTTATATCACATAACGTAGTACGTTATAACGTTATACCATATAACGTAATACGTTATAACGTTATACTCTATAACGTAATACGTTATAACGTTATACCACATAACGTAGTACGTTATAACGTTATACCATATAACGTAATACGTTATATCGTTATACCATATAACGTATTACGTTATAACGTTATACCATATGACGTTATACCATATAACGTAATACGTTATAACGTTATACCAAATATCCCAATACCTTATAACGTTATATCATATAACGTAGTACGTTATAACGTTATACCATATAACGTAATACGTTATATCGTTATACCATATAACGTAATACGTTATAACGTTATACCATATATCCCAATATCTTATTACGTTATATCACATAACGTAGTACGTTATAACGTTATACCATATAACGTAATACGTTATATCGTTATACCATATAACGTAATACGTTATAACGTTATACCATATGACGTTATACCATATAACGTAATACGTTATAACGTTATACCATATATCCCAATATCTTATTACGTTATATAACATAACGTAGTACGTTATAACGTTATACCATATAACGTAATACGTTATAACGTTATACTCTATAACGTAATACGTTATAACGTTATACCACATAACGTAGTACGTTATAACGTTATACCATATAACGTAATACGTTATATCGTTATACCATATAACGTAATACGTTATAACGTTATACCATATGACGTTATACCATATAACGTAATACGTTATAACGTTATACCAAATATCCCAATACCTTATAACGTTATATCATATAACGTAGTACGTTATAACGTTATACCATATAACGTAATACGTTATAACGTTATACCCTATAACATAATACGTTATAACGTTATGCCCTATAACGTAATACGTTATAACGTTATACCATATGACGTTATACCATATAACGTAATACGTTATAACGCTATACCATATATCCCAATACCTTATAACGTTATATCATATAACGTAGTACGTTATAACGTTATACCATATAACGTAATACGTTATAACGTTATACCCTATAACATAATACATTATAACGTTATGCCCTATAACGTAATACGTTATAACGTTATACCACATAACGTAGTACGTTATAACGTTATACCATATAATTTAATACGTTATAACGTTATATCATATAACGTAGTACGTTATAACGTTATACCATATAACGTAATACGTTATAACGTTATACCCTATAACATAATACGTTATAACGTTATACCCTATAACGTAATACGCTATAACGTTATACCATATACCGTAATACGTTATAACGTTATACCATATAATGTAATACGTTATATCGTTATACCATATAACGTAATACGTTATAACGTTATACCATATAACGTAATACGTTATAACGTTATACCACATGACGTAGTACGTTATAACGTTATACCATATAACGTAATACGTTATAACGTTATACCATATGACGTTATACCATATAACGTAATACGTTATAACGTTATACCATATATCCCAATACCTTATAACGTTATATCATATAACGTAATACGTTATAACGTTATACCATATACCGTAATACGTTATAACGTTATACCATATAACGTAGTACGTTATAACGTTATACCCTATAACGTAATAAGTTATAACGTTATACCATATACCGTAATACGTTATAACGTTATACCATATAATGTAATACGTTATAACGTTATACCCTATAACGTAATACGTTATAACGTTATACCATATACCGTAATACGTTATAACGTTATACCATATAATGTAATACGTTATATCGTTATACCATATAACGTAATACGTTATAACGTTATACCATATAACATAATACGTTATAACGTTATACCCTATAACGTAATACGTTATAACGTTATACCATATAACGTAATACGTTATAACGTTATACCATATATCCCAATACCTTATAACGTTATATCATATAACGTAATACGTTATAACGTTATACCATATAACGTAATACGTTATAACGTTATACCCTATAACATAATACGTTATAACGTTATGCCCTATAACGTAATACGTTATAACGTTATACCATATACCGTAATACGTTATAACGTTATTCCATATAATGTAATACGTTACATCGTTATACCATATAACGTAATACGTTATAACGTTATACCATATAACGTAATACGTTATAACGTTATACCACATAACGTAGCTCGTTATAACGTTATACCATATAATTTAATACGTTATAACGTTATACCATATAACGTAATACGTTATAACGCTATACCATATAACCTAATACGTTATAACGTTATACCATATAACGTAATACGTTATTACGTTATACCACATGACGTTATACCATATACCGGAATACGATATAACGTTATACCATATGTCGTTATACTACATGACGTAATACTTTATAACGTTATACCATATAACGTCATACGTGATAACGTTATATCACATAACGTAGTACGTTATAACGTTATACCATATAACGTATTACGTTATAACGTTATACCATATGACGTTATCCCATACAACGTAATACGTTATAACGTTATACCATATGACGTTATACCATATACCGTAATACGTTATAACGTTATACTATATGACGTTATACCATATAACGTAATACGGTATAACGTTATACCATATATCCCAATACCTAATAACGTTATATCATATAACGTAGTACGTTATAACGTTATACCATATAACGTATTACGTTATAACGTTATACCATATGACGTTATACTATATAACGTAATACGTTATATTGTTATACCCTATAACGTAATACGTTATAACATTATACCATACAACGTAATACGTTATAACGTTATACCGTATGACGTTATACCATATACCGTAATACGTTATAACGTTATACTATATGACGGTATACCATATATCCCAATACCTTATAACGTTATGTCATATAACGCAGTACGTTATAACGTTATACCATATAACTTATTACGTTATAACGTTATACCATATGACGTAATACCATATAACGTAATACGTTATAACGTTATACCATATAATGTAATGCGTTATATCGTTATACCATATAACGTAATACGTTATGACGTTATGCCATATAACGTAATACGTTATAACGTTATACCCTATAACGCAATACGTTATATTGTTATACCCTATAACGTAATACGTTATAACGTTATACCATATAACGTAATACGTTATAACGCTATACCACATAACGTAGTACGTTATAACGTTATACCATATAATTTAATACGTTATAACGTTATACCATATAACGTAATACGTTATAACGTTATACTCTATAACGTAATACGTTATAACGTTATACCACATAACGTAGTACGTTATAACGTTATACCATATAACGTAATACGTTATAACGTTATGCCCTATAACGTTATACGTTATAACGTTATATCATATAACGTAGTACGTTATAACGTTATCCCATATAACCTAATACGTTATAACGTTATACCATATAACGTAATACGTTATAACGTTATACCATATAACGTAATACGTTATAACGTTATACCATATAACGTAATACGTTATAACGTTATCCCATATAACCTAATACGTTATAACGTTATACCATATAACGTAATACGTTATATCGTTATACCATATAACGTATTACGTTATAAGGTTATACCATATGACGTTATACTATATAACGTAATACGTTATATCGTTATACCATATAACGTAATACGTTATAACGTTATAACATATGACGTCATACTATATAACGTAATACGTTATAACGTTATACCATATACCGTAATACGTTATAACGTTATACCATATAACCTAATACGTTATAACGTTATACCATATAACGTAATACGTTATTACGTTATACCACATGACGTTATACCATATACCGGAATACGATATAACGTTATACCATATGTCGTTATACTACATGACGTAATTCTTTATAACGTTATACCATATAACGTCATACGTGATAACGTTATATCACATAACGTAGTACGTTATAACGTTATACCATAGAACGTATTACGTTATAACGTTATACCATATGACGTTATCCCATACAACGTAATACGTTATAACGTTATACCATATGACGTTATACCATATACCGTAATACGTTATAACGTTATACTATATGACGTTATACCATATAACGTAATACGTTATAACGTTATACCATATATCCCAATACCTAATAACGTTATATCATATAACGTAGTACGTTATAACGTTATACCATATAACGTATTACGTTATAACGTTATACCGTATGACGTTATACCATACAACGTAATACGTTATAACGTTATACCATATGACGTTATACCATATACCGTAATACGTTATAACGTTATACTATATGACGTTATACCATATATCCCAATACCTTATAACGTTATATCATATAACGCAGTACGTTATAACGTTATACCATATAACGTATTACGTTATAACGTTATACCATATGACGTAATACCATATAACGTAATACGTTATAACGTTATACCATATAATGTAATACGTTATATCGTTATAACATATAACGTAATACGTTATAACGTTATGCCATATAACGTAATACGTTATAACGTTATACCCTATAACGCAATACGTTATATTGTTATACCCTATAACGTAATACGTTATAACGTTATGCCATATAACGTAATACGTTATAACGTTATACCACATAACGTAGTACGTTATAACGTTATACCATATAACGTAATACGTTATAACGTTATACCACATAACGTAGTACGTTATAACGTTATACCATATAACGTAATACGTTATAACGTTATGCCCTATAACGTAATACGTTATAACGTTATACCATATGACGTTATACTATATAACGTAATACGTTATAACGTTATACCATATATCCCAATACCTTATAACGTTATATAATATAACGTAGTACGTTATAACGTTATGCCATATAACGTAATACGTTATAACGTTATACCCTATAACATAATACGTTATAACGTTATGCCCTATAACGTAATACGTTATAACGTTATACCATATACCGTAATACGTTATAACGTTATACCATATAATGTAATACGTTATATCGTTATACCATATAACGTAATACGTTATAACGTTATACCATATAACGTAATACGTTATAACGTTATACCACATAACGTAGTACGTTATAACGTTATACCATATAATTTAATACGTTATAACGTTATACCATATAACGTAATACGTTATAACGTTATACTCTATAACGTAATACGTTATAACATTATACCACATAACGTAGTACGTTATAACGTTATACCATATAACGTAATACGTTATATCGTTATACCATATAACGTAATACGTTATAACGTTATACCATATGACGTTATACCATATAACGTAATACGTTATAACGTTATACCATATACCGTAATACGTTATAACGTTATCCCATATAACCTAATACGTTATAACGTTATACCATATAACGTAATACGTTATATCGTTATACCATATAACGTACTACGTTATAAGGTTATACCATATGACGTTATACTATATAACGTAATACGTTATATCGTTATACCATATAACGTAATACGTTATAACGTTATAACATATGACGTCATACTATATAACGTAATACGTTATAACGTTATACCATATACCGTAATACGTTATAACGTTATACCATATAACCTAATACGTTATAACGTTATACCATATAACGCAATACGTTATTACGTTATACCATATGACGTTATACCATATACCGGAATACGATATAACGTTATACCATATGTCGTTATACTACATGACGTAATACTTTATAACGTTATACCATATAACGTCATACGTGATAACGTTATATCACATAACGTAGTACGTTATAACGCTATACCATATAACGTATTACGTTATAACGTTATACCATATGACGTTATCCCATACAACGTAATACGTTATAACGTTATACCATATGACGTTATACCATATACCGTAATACGTTTTAACGTTATACTATATGACGTTATACCATATAACGTAATACGTTATAACGTTATCCCATATAACCTAATACGTTATAACGTTATACCATATAACGTAATACGTTATATCGTTATACCATATAACGTACTACGTTATAAGGTTATACCATATGACGTTATACTATATAACGTAATACGTTATATCGTTATACCATATAACGTAATACGTTATAACGTTATGCCATATAACGTAATACGTTATAACGTTATACTATATGACGTTATACCATATATCCCAATACCTTATTACGTTATATCATATAACGCAGTACGTTATAACGTTATACCATATAACGTATTACGTTATAACGTTATACCATGTGACGTAATACCATATAACGTAATACGTTATAACGTTATACCATATAATGTAATACGTTATATCGTTATACCATATAACGTAATACGTTATAACGTTATGCCATATAACGTAATACGTTATAACGTTATACCCTATAACGCAATACGTTATATTGTTATACCCTATAACGTAATAAGTTATAACATTATACCATATAACGTAATACGTTATATCGTTATACCCTATGACGTTATACGTTATAACGTTATACCATATACCGTAATACGTTACAACGTTATACCATATGACGTAATACCATATAACGTAATACGTTATAACGTTATACCATATAATGTAATACGTTATATCGTTATACCATATAACGTAATACGTTATAACGTTATACCATATAACGTAATACGTTATAACGTTATACCACATAACGTAGTACGTTATAACGTTATACCATATAATTTAATACGTTATAACGTTATACCATATAAAGTAATACGTTATAACGTTATACCCTATAACGTAATACGTTATAACGTTATACCATATACCGTAATACGTTATAACGTTATCCCATATAACCTAATACGTTATAACGTTATACCTTATAACGTAATACGTTATATCGTTATACCTTATAACGTAATACGTTATATCGTTATACCATATAACGTAATACGTTATAACGTTATACCATATGACGTTATACCATATAACGTAATACGTTATAACGTTATACCATATGACGTTATCCCATACAACGTAATACGTTATAACGTTATACCATATGACGTTATACCATATACCGTAATACGTTATAACGTTATACCATATAACGTAATACGTTATAACGTCGTACAATATAACTTAATACGTTATAACGTCATACCATATAACGTAATACGTTATAACGTCATAAGATATAACGTATTACGTTATAACGTTATATCATATAACGTAATACGATATAACGTTATGCCATATAACGTAATACGTTATAGCGTCGTCCCATATAACGTAATACGTTATATCGTCGTCCCATATAAAGTAATACGTTATAACGTTATACCATATAACGTAATACGTTATAACGTTATACCATATGACGTTATCCCATACAACGTAATACGTTATAACGTTATACCATATGACGTTATACCATATACCGTAATACGTTATAACGTTATACTATATGACGTTATACCATATAACGTAATACGTTATAGCGTTATACCATATATCCCAATTCGTTATAACGTTATATCATATAACGTACTACGTTATAACGTTATACCATGTGACGTTATACCATATAACGTAATACGTTATAACGTTATACCATATAATGTAATACGTTATATCGTTATACCATATTCCGTAATACGTTATAACGTTATACCATATGACGTTATACCATATGACGTTATACCATATAACGTAATACGTCATAACGTTATACCATATAACGTACTACGTTATAACGTTATACCATGTGACGTTATACCATATGACGTTATACCCTATAACGTAATACGTTATAACATTATACCATATAACGTAATACGTTATATCGTTATACCCTATAACGTTATACGTTATAACGTTATACCATATGACGTTATACCATATACCGTAATAAGATATAACGTTACACCATATGTCGTTATACTACATGACGTAATACTTTATAACGTTATACCGTATAACGTCATACGTTATATCGTTATACCATTTAACGTAATACGTTATAACGTTATACCATATGACGTTATACCATATAACGTAATACGTTATAACGTTATACCATATACCGTAGTACGTTATAACGTTATACCATATGACGTTATACCATACAACGTAATACGTTATAACGTTATACCATATGACGTTATACCATATACCGTAATACGTTATAACGTTATACTATATGACGTTATACCATATAACGTAATACGTTATAACGTTATACCATATATCCCAATACCTTATAACGTTATATCATATAACGTAGTACGTTATAACGTTATCCCATACAACGTAATACGTTATAATGTTATACCATATGACGTTATACCATATACCGTAATACGTTATAACGTTATACTATATGACGTTATACCATATAACGTAATACGTTATAACGTTATACCATATAACGTATTACGTTATAACGTTATACCATCTGACGTTATACCATATAACGTAATACGGTATATCGTTATACCCTATAACGTAATACGTTATAACGTTATACCATATAACGTAGTACGTTATAACGTTATACCATATAACGTAATACGTTATAACGTTATACCCTATAACATAATACGTTATAACGTTATGCCCTATAACGTAATACGTTATAACGTTATACCATATATCCTAATACGTTTTAACGTTATACCACATAACGTAGTACGTTATAACGTTATACCATATAACGTATTACGTTATAACGTTATAACATATGATGTTATCCCATACAACGTAATACGATATAACGTTATACCATATGACTTTATACCATATACCGTAATACGTTCTAACGTTATACTATATGACGTTATACCATATAACGTAATTCGTTATAACGTTATACCATATATCCTAATACGTTTTAACGTTATACCACATAACGTAGTACGTTATAACGTTATACCATATAACGTATTACGTTATAACGTTATAACATATGATGTTATCCCATACAACGTAATACGATATAACGTTATACCATATGACTTTATACCATATACCGTAATACGTTGTAACGTTATACTATATGACGTTATACCATACAACGTAATACGTTATAACGATATACCATATGACGTTATACCATATAATGTAATACGTTATAACGTTATACCATATGACGTTATCCCATATAACGTAATACGTTCTAACGTTATACTATATGACGTTATACCATATAACGTAATTCGTTATATCGTTATACCATATATCCTAATACGTTATAACGTTATACCACATAACGTAGTACGTTATAACGTTATACCATATAACGTATTACGTTATAACGTTATAACATATGATGTTATCCCATACAACGTAATACGATATAACGTTATACCATATGACTTTATACCATATACCGTAATACGTTCTAACGTTATACTATATGACGTTATACCATATAACGTAATTCGTTATAACGTTATACCGTATATCCTAATACGTTATAACGTTATACCACATAACGTAGTACGTTATAACGTTATACCATATAATTTAATACGTTATAACGTTATACCATATACCGTAATACATTATAACGTTATGCCATATAACGTAATACGTTATGACGTCGTCCCATATAACGTAATACGTTATAACGTTATAAGATATAACGTAATACGTTCTAACGTTATACCATATAACGTAATACGTTATATCGTCGCCCCATATAACGTAATACGATATAACGTTATACAATATAACGTAATACGTTATAACGTCGTACAATATAACTTAATACGTTATAACGTCATACCATATAACGTAATACGTTATAACGTCATAAGATATAACGTATTACGTTATAACGTTATGCCATATAACGTAATACGTTCTAACGTTATACCATATAACGTAATACGTTATATCGTCGCCCCATATAACGTAATACGATATAACGTTATACAATATAACGTAATACGTTATAACGTCGTACAATATAACTTAATACGTTATAACGTCATACCATATAACGTAATACGTTATAACGTCATAAGATATAACGTATTACGTTATAACGTTATACCATAAAACGTGATACGTTATAACGTTATACCATATAACGTACTACGTTATAACGTTATACCATGTGACATTATACCATATGACTTTATACCATATATCGTAATACGTTATAACGTTATACCATATGACATTATACCACATAACGTAATACGTTATATCGTTATACCATATTACGTAATACGTTATAACGTTACACCATATGACGTCATACCATATAACGTAATACGTTATATCGTTATACCATATAACGTAATACGTTATAACGTTATACTATATGACGTTATACCATATAACGTAATACGTTATAACGTTATACCATATATCCCAATACCTTATAACGTTATATCATATAACGTAGTACGTTATAACGTTATGCCATATAACGTATTACGTTATAAGGTTATGCCATATGACGTTATACTATATAACGTAATACGTTATATCGTTATACCATATAACGTAATACGTTATAACGTCATACCATATGACGTTATACTATATAACGTAAAACGATATAACATTATACCATATGTCGTTATACCACATACCGTAATACGTTATAACGTTATACTATATAACGTTATACCATATACCGTAATACGTTATAACGTTATACCATATGTCGTTATACTACATGACGTAATACTTTATAACGTTATACCATATAACGTCATACGTTATAACGTTATACCATATGACGGTATCCCATACAACGTAATACGTTATAACGTTATACCATATGACGTTATACCATATGACGTTGTACCATATAATGTAATACGTCATAACGTTATACCATATAATCTAATACGTTATAACGTTATACCATAAAACGTGATACGTTATAACGTTATACCATATAACGTAATACGTCATAACGTTATACCATATGACGTTATACCATATACCGTAATACGATATAACGTTATACCATATGTCGTTATACTACATGACGTAATACTTTATAACGTTATACCATATAACGTCATACGTTATAACGTTATACCATATGACGGTATCCCATACAACGTAATACGTTATAACGTTATACCATATGACGTTATACAACATACCGTAATACGTTATAACGTTATACTATATGACGTTATACCATATAACGTAATACGTTATAACGTTATACCATATATCCCAATACCTTATAACGTTATATCATATAACGTAGTACGTTATAACGTTATGCCATATAACGTATTACGTTATAAGGTTATGCCATATGACGTTATACTATATAACGTAATACGTTATATCGTTATACCATATAACGTAATACGTTATAACGTCATACCATATGACGTTATACTATATAACGTAAAACGATATAACATTATACCATATGTCGTTATACCACATACCGTAATACGTTATAACGTTATACTATATAACGTTATACCATATACCGTAATACGTTATAACGTTATACCATATAACCTAATACGTTATAACGTTATACCATATAACGTAATACGTTATAACGTTATACCATATGACGTTATACCATATACCGGAATACGATATAACATTATACCATATGTCGTTATACTACATGACGTAATACTTTATAACGTTATACCATATAACGTCATACGTTATAACGTTATACCATATGACGTTATCCCATACAACGTAATACGTTATAACGTTATACCATATGACGTTATACCATATACCGTAATACGTTATAACGTTATACTATATGACGTTATACCATATAACGTAATACGTTATAACGTTATACCATATGACGTTATACCATATAACGTAATACGTTATAACGTTATACCATATATCCCAATACCTTAGAACGTAATATCATATAACGTAGTACGTTATAACGTTATACCATATAACGTATTACGTTATAACGTTATACCATATGACGTTATACTATATAACGTAATACGTTATATTGTTATACCCTATAACGTAATACGTTATAACATTATACCATATAACGTGATACGTTATATCGTTATACCCTATAACGTTATACGTTATAGCGTTATACCATATGACGTTATACCATATACCGTAATACGATATAACGTTATACCATATGTCGTTATACTACATGACGTAATACTTTATAACGTTATACCATATAACGTCATACGTTATATCGTTATACCATTTAACGTAATACGTTATAACGTTATACCATATGACGTTATACCATATAACGTAATACGTTATAACGTTATACCATATACCGTAATACGTTATAACGTTATACCATATGACGTTATACCATACAACGTAATACGTTATAACGTTATACCATATGACGTTATACCATATACCGTAATACGTTATAACGTTATACTATATGACGTTATACCATATAACGTAATACGTTATAACGTTATACCATATAACGTAATACGTTATAACGTTATACGTTATATCGTTATACCATATTACGTAATACGTTATAACGTTACACCATATGACGTCATACCATATAACGTAATACGTCATATCGTTATACCATATAACGTAATACGTTATAACGTTATACCATATGACGTTATACCATATAACGTAATACGTTATAACGTTATACCCTATGACGTAATACGTTATAACGTTATACCATATACCGTAATACATTATAACGTTATGCCATATAACGTAATACGTTATGACGTCGTCCCATATAACGTAATACGTTATAACGTCATAAGGTATAACGTAATACGTTCTAACGTTATACCATATAACGTAATACGTTATATCGTCGTCCCATATAACGTAATACGATATAACGTTATACAATATAACGTAACACGTTATAACGTTATACCATATAACGTAATACGTTATAACGTCGTACAATATAACTTAATACGTTATAACGTCATACCATATAACGTAATACGTTATAACGACATAAGATATAACGTATTACGTTATAACGTTATATCATATAACGTAATACGTTATAACGTTATGCCATATAACGTAATACGTTATAACGTCGTCCCATATAACGTAATACGTTATATCGTCGTCCCATATAACGTAATACGTTATAACGTTATACCATATAACGTAATACGTTATAACGTCGTACAATATAACTTAATACGTTATAACGTCATACCATATAACGTAATACGTTATAACGACATAAGATATAACGTATTACGTTATAACGTTATATCATATAACGTAATACGTTATAACGTTATGCCATATAACGTAATACGTTATAGCGTCGTCCCATATAACGTAATACGTTATATCGTCGTCCTATATAACGTAATACGTTATAACGTTATACCATATAACGTAATACGTTATAACGTTATACCATATGACGTTATCCCATACAACGAAATACGTTATAACGTTATACCATATGACGTTATACCATATACCGTAATACGTTATAACGTTATACTATATGACGTTATACCATATAACGTAATACGTTATAGCGTTATACCATATTTCCCAATACGTTATAACGTTATATCATATAACGTACTACGTTATAACGTTATACCATGTGACGTTATACCATATAACGTAATACGTTATAACGTTATACCATATAATGTAATACGTTATATCGTTATACCATATATCGTAATACGTTATAACGTTAAACCATATGACGTTATACCATATAACGTAATACGTCATAACGTTATACCATATAATCTAATACGTTATAACGTTATAGCATATAACGTGATACGTTATAACGTTATACCATATAACGTACTACGTTATAACGTTATACCATGTGACGTTATACCATATGACGTTATACCATATAACGTAATACGTTATAACGTTATACCATATAACGTGATACGTTATAACGTTATACCATATAACGTACTACGTTATAACGTTATTCCTTGTGACGTTATACCATATGACGTTATACCATATAACGTAATACGTCATAACGTTATACCATATAATCTAATACGTTATAACGTTATACCATATAACGTGATACGTTATAAAGTTATACCATATAACGTACTACGTTATAACGTTATACCATGTGACGTTATACCATATGACGTTATACCATATAACGTAATACGTTATAACGTTATACCATATACCGTAATACGTTATAACTTTATACCATATGACGTTATCCCATACAACGTAATACGTTATAACGTTATACCATATAACGTAATACGTTGTATCGTTATACTATATGACGTTATACCATATAACGTAATACGTTATATTGTTATACCCTATAACGTAATACGTTATAACATTATACCATATAACGTAATACGTTATATGGATATACCCTATAACGTTATACGTTATAACGTTATACCATATGACGTTATACCATATACCGTAATAGGATATAACGTTACACCATATGTCGTTATACTACATGACGTAATACTTTATAACGTTATACCATATAACGTCATACGTTATATCGTTATACCATTTAACGTAATACGTTATGACGT
Source organism: Bombus vancouverensis nearcticus (assembly GCF_051014615.1). Classification (NCBI taxonomy): domain Eukaryota; kingdom Metazoa; phylum Arthropoda; class Insecta; order Hymenoptera; family Apidae; genus Bombus; species Bombus vancouverensis. The sequence continues at coordinate 2,235,775 of NC_134915.1, read as the reverse complement.
TATACCATATGACGTTATACCATATAACGTAAAACGTTATAACGTTATACCATATACCGTAATACGTTATAACGTTATACCATATGACGGTGTACCATACAACGTAATACGTTATAACGTTATGCCATATGACGTTATACCATATACCGTAATACGTTATAACGTTATACTATATGACGTTATACCATATAACGTAATACGTTATAACGTTATACCATATATCCCAATACCTTATAACGTTATATCATATAACGTAGTACGTTATAACGTTATACCATATAACGTATTACGTTATAACGTTATACCATATGACGTTATCCCATACAACGTAATACGTTATAACGTTATACCATCTGACGTTATACCATATAACGTAATACGTTCTAACGTTATACTATATGACGTTATACCATATAACGTAATTCGTTATAAGGTTATACCATATATCCTAATACGTTATAACGTTATACCATATAACGTAATACGTTATAACGTTATACCATATAACGTAATACGTTATAACGTTATACCCTATAACATAATACGTTATAACGTTATGCCCTATAACGTAATACGTTATAACGTTATACCATATACCGTAATACGTTATAACGTTATACCATATAATGTAATACGTTATATCGTTATACCATATAACGTAATACGTTATAACGTTATACCATATAACGTAATACGTTATAACGTTATACCATATAACGTAATACGTTATAACGTTATACCCTATAACATAATACGTTATAACGTTATGCCCTATAACGTAATACGTTATAACGTTATCCCATATAACCTAATACGTTATAACGTTATACCATATAACGTAATACGTTATATCGTTATACCATATAACGTAATACGTTATAACGTTATACCGTATACCGTAATACGTTATAACGTTATACCATATAATGTAATACGTTATATCGTTATACCATATAACGTAATACGTTATAACGTTATACCATATAACGTAATACGTTATAACGTTATACCATATAACGTAATACGTTATAACGTTATACCCTATAACATAATACGTTATAACGTTATGCCCTATAACGTAATACGTTATAACGTTATACCATACAACGTAATACGTTATAACGTTATACCATATGACGTTATACCATATACCGTAATACGTTATAACGTTATACTATATGACGTTATACCATATAACGTAATACGTTATAACGTTATACCATATAACGTAATACGTTATAACGTTATACGTTATATCGTTATACCATATTACGTAATACGTTATAACGTTACACCATATGACGTCATACCATATAACGTAATACGTCATATCGTTATACCATATAACGTAATACGTTATAACGTTATACCATATGACGTTATACCATATAACGTAATACGTTATAACGTTATACCCTATAACGTAATACGTTATAACGTTATACCATATACCGTAATACATTATAACGTTATGCCATATAACGTAATACGTTATGACGTCGTCCCATATAACGTAATACGTTATAACGTCATAAGGTATAACCTAATACGTTCTAACGTTATACCATATAACGTAATACGTTATATCGTCGTCCCATATAACGTAATACGATATAACGTTATACAATATAACGTAACACGTTATAACGTTATACCATATAACGTAATACGTTATAACGTCGTACAATATAACTTAATACGTTATAACGTCATACCATATAACGTAATACGTTATAACGACATAAGATATAACGTATTACGTTATAACGTTATATCATATAACGTAATACGTTATAACGTTATGCCATATAACGTAATACGTTATAACGTCGTCCCATATAACGTAATACGTTATATCGTCGTCCCATATAACGTAATACGTTATAACGTTATACCATATAACGTAATACGTTATAACGTCGTACAATATAACTTAATACGTTATAACGTCATACCATATAACGTAATACGTTATAACGACATAAGATATAACGTATTACGTTATAACGTTATATCATATAACGTAATACGTTATAACGTTATGCCATATAACGTAATACGTTATAGCGTCGTCCCATATAACGTAATACGTTATATCGTCGTCCTATATAACGTAATACGTTATAACGTTATACCATATAACGTAATACGTTATAACGTTATACCATATGACGTTATCCCATACAACGAAATACGTTATAACGTTATACCATATGACGTTATACCATATACCGTAATACGTTATAACGTTATACTATATGACGTTATACCATATAACGTAATACGTTATAGCGTTATACCATATTTCCCAATACGTTATAACGTTATATCATATAACGTACTACGTTATAACGTTATACCATGTGACGTTATACCATATAACGTAATACGTTATAACGTTATACCATATAATGTAATACGTTATATCGTTATACCATATATCGTAATACGTTATAACGTTAAACCATATGACGTTATACCATATAACGTAATACGTCATAACGTTATACCATATAATCTAATACGTTATAACGTTATAGCATATAACGTGATACGTTATAACGTTATACCATATAACGTACTACGTTATAACGTTATACCATGTGACGTTATACCATATGACGTTATACCATATAACGTAATACGTTAGAACGTTATACCATATAACGTGATACGTTATAACGTTATACCATATAACGTACTACGTTATAACGTTATTCATTGTGACGTTATACCATATGACGTTATACCATATAACGTAATACGTCATAACGTTATACCATATAATCTAATACGTTATAACGTTATACCATATAACGTGATACGTTATAACGTTATACCATATAACGTACTACGTTATAACGTTATACCATGTGACGTTATACCATATGACGTTATACCATATAACGTAATACGTTATAACGTTATACCATATACCGTAATACGTTATAACTTTATACCATATGACGTTATCCCATACAACGTAATACGTTATAACGTTATACCATATAACGTAATACGTTGTATCGTTATACTATATGACGTTATACCATATAACGTAATACGTTATATTGTTATACCCTATAACGTAATACGTTATAACATTATACCATATAACGTAATACGTTATATCGATATACCCTATAACGTTATACGTTATAACGTTATACCATATGACGTTATACCATATACCGTAATAGGATATAACGTTACACCATATGTCGTTATACTACATGACGTAATACTTTATAACGTTATACCATATAACGTCATACGTTATATCGTTATACCATTTAACGTAATACGTTATGACGTTATACCATATGACGTTATACCATATAACGTAAAACGTTATAACGTTATACCATATACCGTAATACGTTATAACGTTATACCATATGACGGTGTACCATACAACGTAATACGTTATAACGTTATGCCATATGACGTTATACCATATACCGTAATACGTTATAACGTTATACTATATGACGTTATACCATATAACGTAATACGTTATAACGTTATACCATATATCCCAATACCTTATAACGTTATATCATATAACGTAGTACGTTATAACGTTATACCATATAACGTATTACGTTATAACGTTATACCATATGACGTTATCCCATACAACGTAATACGTTATAACGTTATACCATCTGACGTTATACCATATAACGTAATACGTCCTAACGTTATACTATATGACGTTATACCATATAACGTAATTCGTTATAAGGTTATACCATATATCCTAATACGTTATAACGTTATACCATATAACGTAATACGTTATAACGTTATACCATATAACGTAATACGTTATAACGTTATACCCTATAACATAATACGTTATAACGTTATGCCCTATAACGTAATACGTTATAACGTTATACCATATACCGTAATACGTTATAACGTTATACCATATAACGTAATACGTTATATCGTTATACCATATAACGTAATACGTTATAACGTTATACCATATAACGTAATACGTTATAACGTTATACCATATAACGTAATACGTTATAACGTTATACCCTATAACATAATACGTTATAACGTTATGCCCTATAACGTAATACGTTATAACGTTATCCCATATAACCTAATACGTTATAACGTTATACCATATAACGTAATACGTTATATCGTTATACCATATAACGTAATACGTTATAACGTTATACCATATAACGTAATACGTTATAACGTTATACCCTATAACGTAATACGTTATAACGTTATACCATATACCGTAATACATTATAACGTTATGCCATATAACGTAATACGTTATGACGTCGTCCCATATAACGTAATACGTTATAACGTTATAAGATATAACGTAATACGTTCTAACGTTATACCATATAACGTAATACGTTATATCGTCGCCCCATATAACGTAATACGATATAACGTTATACAATATAACGTAATACGTTATAACGTCGTACAATATAACTTAATACGTTATAACGTCATACCATATAACGTAATACGTTATAACGTCATAAGATATAACGTATTACGTTATAACGTTATGCCATATAACGTAATACGTTATAACGTTATGCCATATAACGTAATACGTTATAACGTCGTCCCATATAACGTAATACGTTATATCGTCGTCCCATATAACGTAATACGTTATAACGTTATACCATATAACGTAATACGTTATAACGTCGTACAATATAACTTAATACGTTATAACGTCATACCATATAACGTAATACGTTATAACGTCATAAGATATAACGTATTACGTTATAACGTTATACCATAAAACGTGATACGTTATAACGTTATACCATATAACGTACTACGTTATAACGTTATACCATGTGACATTATACCATATGACTTTATACCATATATCGTAATACGTTATAACGTTATACCATATGACATTATACCACATAACGTAATACGTTATATCGTTATACCATATTACGTAATACGTTATAACGTTACACCATATGACGTCATACCATATAACGTAATACGTTATATCGTTATACCATATAACGTAATACGTTATAACGTTATACCATATGACGTTATACCATATAACGTAATACGTTATAACGTTATACCATATACCGTAATACGTTATAACGTTATACCATATGACGTTATACCATATGACGTTGTACCATATAATGTAATACGATATAACGTTATACCATATGTCGTTATACTACATGACGTAATACTTTATAACATTATACCATATAACGTCATACGTTATAACGTTATACCATATGACGGTATCCCATACAACGTAGTACGTTATAACGTTATACCATATGACGTTATACAACATACCGTAATACGTTATAACGTTATACTATATGACGTTATACCATATAATCTAATACGTTCTAACGTTATACCATATAACGTAATACGTTATATCGTCGTCCCATATAACGTAATACGATATAACGTTATACAATATAACGTAACACGTTATAACGTTATACCATATACCGTAATACGTTATAACGTTATACCATATGACGGTGTACCATACAACGTAATACGTTATAACGTTATGCCATATGACGTTATACCATATACCGTAATACGTTATAACGTTATACTATATGACGTTATACCATATAACGTAATACGTTATAACGTTATACCATATATCCCAATACCTTATAACGTTATATCATATAACGTAGTACGTTATAACGTTATACCATATAACGTATTACGTTATAACGTTATACCATATGACGTTATCCCATACAACGTAATACGTTATAACGTTATACCATCTGACGTTATACCATATAACGTAATACGTTCTAACGTTATACTATATGACGTTATACCATATAACGTAATTCGTTATAAGGTTATACCATATATCCTAATACGTTATAACGTTATACCATATAACGTAATACGTTATAACGTTATACCATATAACGTAATACGTTATAACGTTATACCCTATAACATAATACGTTATAACGTTATGCCCTATAACGTAATACGTTATAACGTTATACCATATACCGTAATACGTTATAACGTTATACCATATAATGTAATACGTTATATCGTTATACCATATAACGTAATACGTTATAACGTTATACCATATAACGTAATACGTTATAACGTTATACCATATAACGTAATACGTTATAACGTTATACCCTATAACATAATACGTTATAACGTTATGCCCTATAACGTAATACGTTATAACGTTATCCCATATAACCTAATACGTTATAACGTTATACCATATAACGTAATACGTTATATCGTTATACCATATAACGTAATACGTTATAACGTTATACCATATACCGTAATACGTTATAACGTTATACCATATAATGTAATACGTTATATCGTTATACCATATAACGTAATACGTTATAACGTTATACCATATAACGTAATACGTTATAACGTTATACCATATAACGTAATACGTTATAACGTTATACCCTATAACATAATACGTTATAACGTTATGCCCTATAACGTAATACGTTATAACGTTATACCATACAACGTAATACGTTATAACGTTATACCATATGACGTTATACCATATAACGTAATACGTTATAACGTTATACCCTATAACGTAATACGTTATAACGTTATACGTTATATCGTTATACCATATTACGTAATACGTTATAACGTTACACCATATGACGTCATACCATATAACGTAATACGTCATATCGTTATACCATATAACGTAATACGTTATAACGTTATACCATATGACGTTATACCATATAACGTAATACGTTATAACGTTATACCCTATAACGTAATACGTTATAACGTTATACCATATACCGTAATACATTATAACGTTATGCCATATAACGTAATACGTTATGACGTCGTCCCATATAACGTAATACGTTATAACGTCATAAGGTATAACCTAATACGTTCTAACGTTATACCATATAACGTAATACGTTATATCGTCGTCCCATATAACGTAATACGATATAACGTTATACAATATAACGTAACACGTTATAACGTTATACCATATAACGTAATACGTTATAACGTCGTACAATATAACTTAATACGTTATAACGTCATACCATATAACGTAATACGTTATAACGACATAAGATATAACGTATTACGTTATAACGTTATATCATATAACGTAATACGTTATAACGTTATGCCATATAACGTAATACGTTATAACGTCGTCCCATATAACGTAATACGTTATATCGTCGTCCCATATAACGTAATACGTTATAACGTTATACCATATAACGTAATACGTTATAACGTCGTACAATATAACTTAATACGTTATAACGTCATACCATATAACGTAATACGTTATAACGACATAAGATATAACGTATTACGTTATAACGTTATATCATATAACGTAATACGTTATAACGTTATGCCATATAACGTAATACGTTATAGCGTCGTCCCATATAACGTAATACGTTATATCGTCGTCCTATATAACGTAATACGTTATAACGTTATACCATATAACGTAATACGTTATAACGTTATACCATATGACGTTATCCCATACAACGAAATACGTTATAACGTTATACCATATGACGTTATACCATATACCGTAATACGTTATAACGTTATACTATATGACGTTATACCATATAACGTAATACGTTATAGCGTTATACCATATTTCCCAATACGTTATAACGTTATATCATATAACGTACTACGTTATAACGTTATACCATGTGACGTTATACCATATAACGTAATACGTTATAACGTTATACCATATAATGTAATACGTTATATCGTTATACCATATATCGTAATACGTTATAACGTTAAACCATATGACGTTATACCATATAACGTAATACGTCATAACGTTATACCATATAATCTAATACGTTATAACGTTATAGCATATAACGTGATACGTTATAACGTTATACCATATAACGTACTACGTTATAACGTTATACCATGTGACGTTATACCATATGACGTTATACCATATAACGTAATACGTTAGAACGTTATACCATATAACGTGATACGTTATAACGTTATACCATATAACGTACTACGTTATAACGTTATTCATTGTGACGTTATACCATATGACGTTATACCATATAACGTAATACGTCATAACGTTATACCATATAATCTAATACGTTATAACGTTATACCATATAACGTGATACGTTATAACGTTATACCATATAACGTACTACGTTATAACGTTATACCATGTGACGTTATACCATATGACGTTATACCATATAACGTAATACGTTATAACGTTATACCATATACCGTAATACGTTATAACTTTATACCATATGACGTTATCCCATACAACGTAATACGTTATAACGTTATACCATATAACGTAATACGTTGTATCGTTATACTATATGACGTTATACCATATAACGTAATACGTTATATTGTTATACCCTATAACGTAATACGTTATAACATTATACCATATAACGTAATACGTTATATCGATATACCCTATAACGTTATACGTTATAACGTTATACCATATGACGTTATACCATATACCGTAATAGGATATAACGTTACACCATATGTCGTTATACTACATGACGTAATACTTTATAACGTTATACCATATAACGTCATACGTTATATCGTTATACCATTTAACGTAATACGTTATGACGTTATACCATATGACGTTATACCATATAACGTAAAACGTTATAACGTTATACCATATACCGTAATACGTTATAACGTTATACCATATGACGGTGTACCATACAACGTAATACGTTATAACGTTATGCCATATGACGTTATACCATATACCGTAATACGTTATAACGTTATACTATATGACGTTATACCATATAACGTAATACGTTATAACGTTATACCATATATCCCAATACCTTATAACGTTATATCATATAACGTAGTACGTTATAACGTTATACCATATAACGTATTACGTTATAACGTTATACCATATGACGTTATCCCATACAACGTAATACGTTATAACGTTATACCATCTGACGTTATACCATATAACGTAATACGTTCTAACGTTATACTATATGACGTTATACCATATAACGTAATTCGTTATAAGGTTATACCATATATCCTAATACGTTATAACGTTATACCATATAACGTAATACGTTATAACGTTATACCATATAACGTAATACGTTATAACGTTATACCCTATAACATAATACGTTATAACGTTATGCCCTATAACGTAATACGTTATAACGTTATACCATATACCGTAATACGTTATAACGTTATACCATATAACGTAATACGTTATATCGTTATACCATATAACGTAATACGTTATAACGTTATACCATATAACGTAATACGTTATAACGTTATACCATATAACGTAATACGTTATAACGTTATACCCTATAACATAATACGTTATAACGTTATGCCCTATAACGTAATACGTTATAACGTTATCCCATATAACCTAATACGTTATAACGTTATACCATATAACGTAATACGTTATATCGTTATACCATATAACGTAATACGTTATAACGTTATACCATATAACGTAATACGTTATAACGTTATACCCTATAACGTAATACGTTATAACGTTATACCATATACCGTAATACATTATAACGTTATGCCATATAACGTAATACGTTATGACGTCGTCCCATATAACGTAATACGTTATAACGTTATAAGATATAACGTAATACGTTCTAACGTTATACCATATAACGTAATACGTTATATCGTCGCCCCATATAACGTAATACGATATAACGTTATACAATATAACGTAATACGTTATAACGTCGTACAATATAACTTAATACGTTATAACGTCATACCATATAACGTAATACGTTATAACGTCATAAGATATAACGTATTACGTTATAACGTTATGCCATATAACGTAATACGTTATAACGTTATGCCATATAACGTAATACGTTATAACGTCGTCCCATATAACGTAATACGTTATATCGTCGTCCCATATAACGTAATACGTTATAACGTTATACCATATAACGTAATACGTTATAACGTCGTACAATATAACTTAATACGTTATAACGTCATACCATATAACGTAATACGTTATAACGTCATAAGATATAACGTATTACGTTATAACGTTATACCATAAAACGTGATACGTTATAACGTTATACCATATAACGTACTACGTTATAACGTTATACCATGTGACATTATACCATATGACTTTATACCATATATCGTAATACGTTATAACGTTATACCATATGACATTATACCACATAACGTAATACGTTATATCGTTATACCATATTACGTAATACGTTATAACGTTACACCATATGACGTCATACCATATAACGTAATACGTTATATCGTTATACCATATAACGTAATACGTTATAACGTTATACCATATGACGTTATACCATATAACGTAATACGTTATAACGTTATACCATATACCGTAATACGTTATAACGTTATACCATATGACGTTATACCATATGACGTTGTACCATATAATGTAATACGATATAACGTTATACCATATGTCGTTATACTACATGACGTAATACTTTATAACATTATACCATATAACGTCATACGTTATAACGTTATACCATATGACGGTATCCCATACAACGTAGTACGTTATAACGTTATACCATATGACGTTATACAACATACCGTAATACGTTATAACGTTATACTATATGACGTTATACCATATAACGTAATACGTTTTAACGTTATACCATATATCCCAACAACTTATAACGTTATATCATATAACGTAGTACGTTATAACGTTATGCCATATAACGTATTACGTTATAAGGTTATGCCATATGACGTTATACTATATAACGTAATACGTTATATCGTTATACCATATAACGTAATACGTTATAACGTCATACCATATGACGTTATACTATATAACGTAAAACGATATAACACTATACCATATGTCGTTATACCACATACCGTAATACGTTATAACGTTATACTATATAACGTTATACCATATACCGTAATACGTTATAACGTTATACCATATAACCTAATACGTTATAACGTTATACCATATAACGTAATACGTTATAACGTTATACCATATGACGTTATACCATATACCGGAATACGATATAACATTATACCATATGTCGTTATACTACATGACGTAATACTTTATAACGTTATACCATATAACGTCATACGTTATAACGTTATACCATATGACGTTATCCCATACAACGTAATACGTTATAACGTTATACCATATGACGTTATACCATATACCGTAATACGTTATAACGTTATACTATATGACGTTATACCATATAACGTAATACGTTATAACGTTATACCTAATGACGTTATACCATATAACGTAATACGTTATAACGTTATACCATATATCCCAATACCTTATAACGTAATATCATATAACGTAGTACGTTATAACGTTATACCATATAACGTATTACGCTATAACGTTATACCATATGACGTTATACTATATAACGTAATACGTTATATTGTTATACCCTATAACGTAATACGTTATAACATTATACCATATAACGTGATACGTTATATCGTTATACCCTATAACGTTATACGTTATAACGTTATACCATATGACGTTATACCATATACCGTAATACGATATAACGTTATACCATATGTCGTTATACTACATGACGTAATACTTTATAACGTTATACCATATAACGTCATACGTTATAACGTTATACCATATGACGTTATCCCATACAACGTAATACGTTATAACGTTATACCATATGACGTTATACCATATACCGTAATACGTTATAACGTTATACTATATGACGTTATACCATATACCGTAATACGTTATAACGTTATACTATATGACGTTATACCATATAACGTAATACGTTATAACGTTATACCATATATCCCAATACCTTATGACGTTATATCATATAACGTAGTACGTTATAACGTTATACCATATAACGTATTACGTTATAACGTTATACCATATGACGTAATACCATATAACGTAATACGTTATAACGTTATACCATATAATGTAATACGTTTTATCGTTATACCATATAACGTAATACGTTATAACGTTATACCATAGAATGTAATACGTTATATCGTTATACCATATAACGTAATACGTTATAACGTTAAACCATATGACGTTATACCATATAACGTAATACGTCATAACGTTATACCATATAATCTAATACGTTATAACGTTATAGCATATAACGTGATACGTTATAACGTTATACCATATAACGTACTACGTTATAACGTTATACCATGTGACGTTATACCATATGACGTTATACCATATAACGTAATACGTTATAACGTTATACCATATAACGTGATACGTTATAACGTTATACCATATAACGTACTACGTTATAACGTTATTCCTTGTGACGTTATACCATATGACGTTATACCATATAACGTAATACGTCATAACGTTATACCATATAATCTAATACGTTATAACGTTATACCATATAACGTGATACGTTATAACGTTATACCATATAACGTACTACGTTATAACGTTATACCATGTGACGTTGTACCATATGACGTTATACCATATAACGTAATACGTTATAACGTTATACCATATACCGTAATACGTTATAACTTTATACCATATGACGTTATCCCATACAACGTAATACGTTATAACGTTATACCATATAACGTAATACGTTGTATCGTTATACTATATGACGTTATACCATATAACGTAATACGTTATATTGTTATACCCTATAACGTAATACGTTATAACATTATACCATATAACGTAATACGTTATATCGATATACCCTATAACGTTATACGTTATAACGTTATACCATATGACGTTATACCATATACCGTAATAAGATATAACGTTACACCATATGTCGTTATACTACATGACGTAATACTTTATAACGTTATACCATATAACGTCATACGTTATATCGTTATACCATTAAACGTAATACGTTATGACGTTATACCATATGACGTTATACCATATAACGTAATACGTTATAACGTTATACCATATACCGTAATACGTTATAACGTTATACCATATGACGGTGTACCATAAAACGTAATACGTTATAACGTTATACCCTATAACATAATACGTTATAACGTTATGCCCTATAACGTAATACGTTATAACGTTATACCATATACCGTAATACGTTATAACGTTATACCATATAATGTAATACGTTATATCGTTATACCATATAACGTAATACGTTATAACGTTATACCATATAACGTAATACGTTATAACGTTATACCACATAACGTAGTACGTTATAACGTTATACCATATAATTTAATACGTTATAACGTTATAACGTTATACTCTATAACGTAATACGTTATAACGTTATACCATATACCGTAATACGTTATAACGTTATCCTATATAACCTAATACGTTATAACGTTATACCATATAACGTAATACGTTATATCGTTATACCATATAACGTATTACGTTATAAGGTTATAGCATATGACGTTACACTATATAACGTAATACGTTATAACGTTATACCATATGTCGTTATACTACATGACGTAATACTTTATAACGTTATACCATATAACGTCATACGTGATAACGTTATACCATATGACGTTATCCCATACAACGTAATACGATATAACGTTATACCATATGACTTTATACCATATACCGTAATACGTTCTAACGTTATACTATATGACGTTATACCATATAACGTAATTCGTTATAACGTTATACCATATATCCTAATACGTTATAACGTTATACCATATAACGTAATACGTTATAACGTTATACCATATAACGTGATACGTTATAACGTTATACCATATAACGTACTACGTTATAACGTTATTCCTTGTGACGTTATACCATATGACGTTATACCATATAACGTAATACCTCATAACGTTATACCATATAATCTAATACGTTATAACGTTATACCATATAACGTGATACGTTATAACGTTATACCATATAACGTACTACGTTATAACGTTATACCATGTGACGTTATACCATATGACGTTATACCATATAACGTAATACGTTATAACGTTATACCATATACCGTAATACGTTATAACTTTATACCATATGACGTTATCCCATACAACGTAATACGTTATAACGTTATACCATATAACGTAATACGTTGTATCGTTATACTATATGACGTTATACCATATAACGTAATACGTTATATTGTTATACCCTATAACGTAATACGTTATAACATTATACCATATAACGTAATACGTTATATCGATATACCCTATAACGTTATACGTTATAACGTTATACCATATGACGTTATACCATATACCGTAATAAGATATAACGTTACACCATATGTCGTTATACTATATGACGTAATACTTTATAACGTTATACCATATAACGTCATACGTTATATCGTTATACCATTTAACGTAATACGTTATGACGTTATACCATATGACGTTATACCATATAACGTAAGACGTTATAACGTTATACCATATACCGTAATACGTTATAACGTTATACCATATGACGGTGTACCATACAACGTAATACGTTATAACGTTATGCCATATGACGTTATACCATATACCGTAATACGTTATAACGTTATACTATATGACGTTATACCATATAACGTAATACGTTATAACGTTATACCATATATCCCAATACCTTATAACGTTATATCATATAACGTAGTACGTTATAACGTTATACCATATAACGTATTACGTTATAACGTTATACCATATGACGTTATCCCATACAACGTAATACGTTATAACGTTATACCATCTGACGTTATACCATATAACGTAATACGTTCTAACGTTATACCATATGACGTTATACCATATACCGTAATACGTTATAACGTTATACTATATGACGTTATACCATATAACGTAATACGTTATAACGTTATACCATATGACGTTATACCATATAACGTAATACGTTATAACGTTATACCATATATCCCAATACCTTATAACGTAATATCATATAACGTAGTACGTTATAACGTTATACCATATAACGTATTACGCTATAACGTTATACCATATGACGTTATACTATATAACGTAATACGTTATATTGTTATACCCTATAACGTAATACGTTATAACATTATACCATATAACGTGATACGTTATATCGTTATACCCTATAACGTTATACGTTATAACGTTATACCATATGACGTTATACCATATACCGTAATACGATATAACGTTATACCATATGTCGTTATACTACATGACGTAATACTTTATAACGTTATACCATATAACGTCATACGTTATAACGTTATACCATATGACGTTATCCCATACAACGTAATACGTTATAACGTTATACCATATGACGTTATACCATATACCGTAATACGTTATAACGTTATACTATATGTCGTTATACCATATAACGTAATACGTTATAACGTTATACCATATGACGTTATACCATATAACGTAATACGTTTTAACGTTATACCATATATCCCAACAACTTATAACGTTATATCATATAACGTAGTACGTTATAACGTTATGCCATATAACGTATTACGTTATAAGGTTATGCCATATGACGTTATACTATATAACGTAATACGTTATATCGTTATACCATATAACGTAATACGTTATAACGTCATACCATATGACGTTATACTATATGACGTTATACCATATAACGTAATACGTTATAACGTTATACCATATAACGTAATACGTTATAACGTTATACGTTATATCGTTATACCATATTACGTAATACGTTATAACGTTACACCATATGACGTCATACCATATAACGTAATACGTCATATCGTTATACCATATAACGTAATACGTTATAACGTTATACCATATGACGTTATACCATATAACGTAATACGTTATAACGTTATACCCTATAACGTAATACGTTATAACGTTATACCATATACCGTAATACATTATAACGTTATGCCATATAACGTAATACGTTATGACGTCGTCCCATATAACGTAATACGTTATAACGTCATAAGGTATAACGTAATACGTTCTAACGTTATACCATATAACGTAATACGTTATATCGTCGTCCCATATAACGTAATACGATATAACGTTATACAATATAACGTAACACGTTATAACGTCGTACAATATAACTTAATACGTTATAACGTCATACCATATAACGTAATACGTTATAACGTCATAAGATATAACGTATTACGTTATAACGTTATGCCATATAACGTAATACGTTATAACGTCGTCCCATATAACGTAATACGTTATATCGTCGTCCCATATAACGTAATACGTTATAACGTTATACCATATAACGTAATACGTTATAACGTCGTACAATATAACTTAATACGTTATAACGTCATACCATATAACGTAATACGTTATAACGACATAAGATATAACGTATTACGTTATAACGTTATATCATATAACGTAATACGTTATAACGTTATGCCATATAACGTAATACGTTATAGCGTCGTCCCATATAACGTAATACGTTATATCGTCGTCCTATATAACGTAATACGTTATAATGTTATACCATTTAACGTAATACGTTATAACGTTATACCATATGACGTTATCCCATACAACGAAATACGTTATAACGTTATACCATATTTCCCAATACGTTATAACGTTATATCATATAACGTACTACGTTATAACGTTATACCATGTGACGTTATACCATATAACGTAATACGTTATAACGTTATACCATATAATGTAATACGTTATATCGTTATACCATATACCGTAATACGTTATAACGTTAAACCATATGACGTTATACCATATAACGTAATACGTCATAACGTTATACCATATAATCTAATACGTTATAACGTTATAGCATATAACGTGATACGTTATAACGTTATACCATATAACGTACTACGTTATAACGTTATACCATGTGACGTTATACCATATTTCGTTATACCATATAACGTAATACGTTATAACGTTATACCATATAACGTGATACGTTATAACGTTATACCATATAACGTGATACGTTATAACGTTATACCATATAACGTACTACGTTATAACGTTATACCATGTGACGTTATACCATATGACGTTATACCATATAACGTAATACGTTATAACGTTATACCATATACCGTAATACGTTATAACTTTATACCATATGACGTTATCCCATACAACGTAATACGTTATAACGTTATACCATATAACGTAATACGTTGTATCGTTATACTATATGACGTTATACCATATAACGTAATACGTTATATTGTTATACCCTATAACGTAATACGTTATAACTTTATACCATATAACGTAATACGTTATATCGATATACCCTATAACGTTATACGTTATAACGTTGTACCATATGACGTTATGCCATATACCGTAATAAGATATAACGTTACACCATATGTCGTTATACTACATGACGTAATACTTTATAACGTTATACCATATAACGTCATACGTTATATCGTTATACCATTTAACGTAATACGTTATGACGTTATACCATATGACGTTATAACATATAACGTAATACGTTATAACGTTATACCATATACCGTAATACGTTATAACGTTATACCATATGACGTTGTACCATACAACGTAATACGTTATAACGTTATGCCATATGACGTTATACCATATACCGTAATACGTTATAACGTTATACTATATGACGTTATACCATATAACGTAATACGTTATAACGTTATACCATATATCCCAATACCTTATAACGTTATATCATATAACGTAGTACGTTATAACGTTATACCATATAACGTATTACGTTATAACGTTATACCATATGACGTTATCCCATACAACGTAATACGTTATAACGTTATACCATCTGACGTTATACCATATAACGTAATACGTTCTAACGTTATACTATATGACGTTATACCATATAACGTAATTCGTTATAAGGTTATACCATATATCCTAATACGTTATAACGTTATACCATATAACGTAATACGTTATAACGTTATACCCTATAACATAATACGTTATAACGTTATGCCCTATAACGTAATACGTTATAACGTTATACCATATACCGTAATACGTTATAACGTTATACCATATAATGTAATACGTTATATCGTTATACCATATAACGTAATACGTTATAACGTTATACCATATAACGTAATACGTTATAACGTTATACCACATAACGTAGTACGTTATATCGTTATACCATATAACGTATTACGTTATAAGGTTATAGCATATGACGTTACACTATATAACGTAATACGTTATAACGTTATCCCATATAACCTAATACGTTATAACGTTATACCATATAACGTAATACGTTATATCGTTATACCATATAACGTATTACGTTATAAGGTTATAGCATATGACGTTACACTATATAACGTAATACGTTATATCGTTATACCATATAACGTAATACGTTATAACGTTATTCCATATGACGTTATACTATATAACGTAATACGTTATAACGTTATACCATATACCGTAATACGTTATAACGTTATACCATATAACCTAATACGTTATAACGTTATACCATATAACGTAATACGTTATAACGTTATACCGTATGACGTTATACCATATACCGGAATACGATATAACGTTATACCATATGTCGTTATACTACATGACGTAATACTTTATAACGTTATACCATATAACGTCATACGTGATAACGTTATACCATATGACGTTATCCCATACAACGTAATACGTTATAACGTTATACCATATGACGTTATACCATATACCGTAATACGTTATAACGTTATACTATATGACGTTATACCATATAACGTAATACGTTATAACGTTATACCATATATCCCAATAACTTATAACGTTATATCACATAACGTAGTACGTTAAAACATTATACCATATAACGTATTACGTTATAACGTTATACCATATGACGTTATCCCATATAACGTAATACGTTATAACGTTATACCATATAACGTAATACGTTATAACGTCGTACAATATAACTTAATACGTTATAACGTCATACCATATAACGTAATACGTTATAACGACATAAGATATAACGTATTACGTTATAACGTTATATCATATAACGTAATACGTTATAACGTTATGCCATATAACGTAATACGTTATAGCGTCGTCCCATATAACGTAATACGTTATATCGTCGTCCTATATAACGTAATACGTTATAATGTTATACCATTTAACGTAATACGTTATAACGTTATACCATATGACGTTATCCCATACAACGAAATACGTTATAACGTTATACCATATTTCCCAATACGTTATAACGTTATATCATATAACGTACTACGTTATAACGTTATACCATGTGACGTTATACCATATAACGTAATACGTTATAACGTTATACCATATAATGTAATACGTTATATCGTTATACCATATACCGTAATACGTTATAACGTTAAACCATATGACGTTATACCATATAACGTAATACGTCATAACGTTATACCATATAATCTAATACGTTATAACGTTATAGCATATAACGTGATACGTTATAACGTTATACCATATAACGTACTACGTTATAACGTTATACCATGTGACGTTATACCATATTTCGTTATACCATATAACGTAATACGTTATAACGTTATACCATATAACGTGATACGTTATAACGTTATACCATATAACGTGATACGTTATAACGTTATACCATATAACGTACTACGTTATAACGTTATACCATGTGACGTTATACCATATGACGTTATACCATATAACGTAATACGTTATAACGTTATACCATATACCGTAATACGTTATAACTTTATACCATATGACGTTATCCCATACAACGTAATACGTTATAACGTTATACCATATAACGTAATACGTTGTATCGTTATACTATATGACGTTATACCATATAACGTAATACGTTATATTGTTATACCCTATAACGTAATACGTTATAACTTTATACCATATAACGTAATACGTTATATCGATATACCCTATAACGTTATACGTTATAACGTTGTACCATATGACGTTATGCCATATACCGTAATAAGATATAACGTTACACCATATGTCGTTATACTACATGACGTAATACTTTATAACGTTATACCATATAACGTCATACGTTATATCGTTATACCATTTAACGTAATACGTTATGACGTTATACCATATGACGTTATAACATATAACGTAATACGTTATAACGTTATACCATATACCGTAATACGTTATAACGTTATACCATATGACGTTGTACCATACAACGTAATACGTTATAACGTTATGCCATATGACGTTATACCATATACCGTAATACGTTATAACGTTATACTATATGACGTTATACCATATAACGTAATACGTTATAACGTTATACCATATATCCCAATACCTTATAACGTTATATCATATAACGTAGTACGTTATAACGTTATACCATATAACGTATTACGTTATAACGTTATACCATATGACGTTATCCCATACAACGTAATACGTTATAACGTTATACCATCTGACGTTATACCATATAACGTAATACGTTCTAACGTTATACTATATGACGTTATACCATATAACGTAATTCGTTATAAGGTTATACCATATATCCTAATACGTTATAACGTTATACCATATAACGTAATACGTTATAACGTTATACCCTATAACATAATACGTTATAACGTTATGCCCTATAACGTAATACGTTATAACGTTATACCATATACCGTAATACGTTATAACGTTATACCATATAATGTAATACGTTATATCGTTATACCATATAACGTAATACGTTATAACGTTATACCATATAACGTAATACGTTATAACGTTATACCACATAACGTAGTACGTTATATCGTTATACCATATAACGTATTACGTTATAAGGTTATAGCATATGACGTTACACTATATAACGTAATACGTTATAACGTTATCCCATATAACCTAATACGTTATAACGTTATACCATATAACGTAATACGTTATATCGTTATACCATATAACGTATTACGTTATAAGGTTATAGCATATGACGTTACACTATATAACGTAATACGTTATATCGTTATACCATATAACGTAATACGTTATAACGTTATTCCATATGACGTTATACTATATAACGTAATACGTTATAACGTTATACCATATACCGTAATACGTTATAACGTTATACCATATAACCTAATACGTTATAACGTTATACCATATAACGTAATACGTTATAACGTTATACCGTATGACGTTATACCATATACCGGAATACGATATAACGTTATACCATATGTCGTTATACTACATGACGTAATACTTTATAACGTTATACCATATAACGTCATACGTGATAACGTTATACCATATGACGTTATCCCATACAACGTAATACGTTATAACGTTATACCATATGACGTTATACCATATACCGTAATACGTTATAACGTTATACTATATGACGTTATACCATATAACGTAATACGTTATAACGTTATACCATATATCCCAATAACTTATAACGTTATATCACATAACGTAGTACGTTAAAACATTATACCATATAACGTATTACGTTATAACGTTATACCATATGACGTTATCCCATACAACGTAATACGTTATAACGTTATACCATATGACGTTATACCATATACCGTAATACGTTATAACGTTATACTATATGACGTTATAACGTTATACTATATGACGTTATAACATATAACGTAATACGTTATAACGTTATACCATATATCCCAATACCTTATAACGTTATATCATATAACGTAGTACGTTAGAACGTTATACCATATAACGTACTACGTTATAACGTTATACCATGTGACGTTATACCATATAACGTAATACGTTATAACGTTATACCATATAATGTAATACGTTATATCGTTATACCATATACCGTAATACGTTATAACGTTAAACCATATGACGTTATACCATATAACGTAATACGTCATAACGTTATACCATATAATCTAATACGTTATAACGTTATAGCATATAACGTGATACGTTATAACGTTATACCATATAACGTACTACGTTATAACGTTATACCATGTGACGTTATACCATATTTCGTTATACCATATAACGTAATACGTTATAACGTTATACCATATAACGTGATACGTTATAACGTTATACCGTATAACGTACTACGTTATAACGTTATTCCTGGTGACGTTATACCATATGACGTTATACCATATAACGTAATACGTCATAACGTTATACCATATAATCTAATACGTTATAACGTTATACCATATAACGTGATACGTTATAACGTTATACCATATAACGTACTACGTTATAACGTTATACCATGTGACGTTATACCATATGACGTTATACCATATAACGTAATACGTTATAACGTTATACCATATACCGTAATACGTTATAACTTTATACCATATGACGTTATCCCATACAACGTAATACGTTATAACGTTATACCATATAACGTAATACGTTGTATCGTTATACTATATGACGTTATACCATATAACGTAATACGTTATATTGTTATACCCTATAACGTAATACGTTATAACATTATACCATATAACGTAATACGTTATATCGATATACCCTATAACGTTATACGTTATAACGTTATACCATATGACGTTATGCCATATACCGTAATAAGATATAACGTTACACCATATGTCGTTATACTACATGACGTAATACTTTATAACGTTATACCATATAACGTCATACGTTATATCGTTATACCATTTAACGTAATACGTTATGACGTTATACCATATGACGTTATAACATATAACGTAATACGTTATAACGTTATACCATATACCGTAATACGTTATAACGTTATACCATATGACGGTGTACCATACAACGTAATACGTTATAACGTTATGCCATATGACGTTATACCATATACCGTAATACGTTATAACGTTATACTATATGACGTTATACCATATAACGTAATACGTTATAACGTTATACCATATATCCCAATACCTTATAACGTTATATCATATAACGTAGTACGTTATAACGTTATACCATATAACGTATTACGTTATAACGTTATACCATATGACGTTATCCCATACAACGTAATACGTTATAACGTTATACCATCTGACGTTATACCATATAACGTAATACGTTCTAACGTTATACTATATGACGTTATACCATATAACGTAATTCGTTATAAGGTTATACCATATATCCTAATACGTTATAACGTTATACCATATAACGTAATACGTTATAACGTTATACCCTATAACATAATACGTTATAACGTTATGCCCTATAACGTAATACGTTATAACGTTATACCATATACCGTAATACGTTATAACGTTATACCATATAATGTAATACGTTATATCGTTATACCATATAACGTAATACGTTATAACGTTATACCATATAACGTAATACGTTATAACGTTATACCACATAACGTAGTACGTTATAACGTTATACCATATAATTTAATACGTTATAACGTTATACCATATAACGTAATACGTTATAACGTTATACTCTATAACGTAATACGTTATAACGTTATACCATATACCGTAATACGTTATAACGTTATCCCATATAACCTAATACGTTATAACGTTATACCATATAACGTAATACGTTATATCGTTATACCATATAACGTATTACGTTATAAGGTTATAGCATATGACGTTACACTATATAACGTAATACGTTATATCGTTATACCATATAACGTAATACGTTATAACGTTATTCCATATGACGTTATACTATATAACGTAATACGTTATAACGTTATACCATATACCGTAATACGTTATAACGTTATACCATATAACCTAATACGTTATAACGTTATACCATATAACGTAATACGTTATAACGTTATACCGTATGACGTTATACCATATACCGGAATACGATATAACGTTATACCATATGTCGTTATACTACATGACGTAATACTTTATAACGTTATACCATATAACGTCATACGTGATAACGTTATACCATATGACGTTATCCCATACAACGTAATACGTTATAACGTTATACCATATGACGTTATACCATATACCGTAATACGTTATAACGTTATACTATATGACGTTATACCATATAACGTAATACGTTATAACGTTATACCATATATCCCAATAACTTATAACGTTATATCACATAACGTAGTACGTTAAAACATTATACCATATAACGTATTACGTTATAACGTTATACCATATGACGTTATCCCATACAACGTAATACGTTATAACGTTATACCATATGACGTTATACCATATACCGTAATACGTTATAACGTTATACTATATGACGTTATAACGTTATACTATATGACGTTATAACATATAACGTAATACGTTATAACGTTATACCATATATCCCAATACCTTATAACGTTATATCATATAACGTAGTACGTTAGAACGTTATACCATATAACGTATTACGTTATAACGTTATACCATATGACGTTATACTATATAACGTAATACGTTATATTGTTATACCCTATAACGTAATACGTTATAACATTATACCATATAACGTAATACGTTATATCGTTATACCCTATAACGTTATACGTTATAACGTTATACCATATGACGTTATACCATATACCGTAATACGATATAACGTTATACCATATGTCGTTATACTACATGACGTAATACTTTATAACGTTATACCATATAACGTCATACGTTATATCGTTATACCATTTAACGTAATACGTTATAACGTTATACCATATGACGTTATACCATATAACGTAATACGTTATAAAGTTATACCATATACCGTAATACGTTATAACGTTATACCATACAACGTAATACGTTATAACGTTATACCATATGACGTTATACCATATACCGTAATACGTTATAACGTTATACTATATGACGTTATACCATATAACGTAATACGTTATAACGTTATACCATATATCCCAATACCTTATGACGTTATATCATATAACGTAGTACGTTATAACGTTATACCATATAACGTATTACGTTATAACGTTATACCATATGACGTAATACCATATAACGTAATACGTTATAACGTTATACCATATAATGTAATACGTTTTATCGTTATACCATATAACGTAATACGTTATAACGTTATACCATAGAATGTAATACGTTATATCGTTATACCATATAACGTAATACGTTATAACGTTAAACCATATGACGTTATACTATATAACGTAATACGTCATAACGTTATACCATATAATCTAATACGTTATAACGTTATAGCATATAACGTGATACGTTATAACGTTATACCATATAACGTACTACGTTATAACGTTATACCATGTGACGTTATACCATATGACGTTATACCATATAACGTAATACGTTATAACGTTATACCATATAACGTGATACGTTATAACGTTATACCATATAACGTACTACGTTATAACGTTATTCCTTGTGACGTTATACCATATGACGTTATACCATATAACGTAATACGTCATAACGTTATACCATATAATCTAATACGTTATAACGTTATACCATATAACGTGATACGTTATAACGTTATACCATATAACGTACTACGTTATAACGTTATACCATGTGACGTTGTACCATATGACGTTATACCATATAACGTAATACGTTATAACGTTATACCATATACCGTAATACGTTATAACTTTATACCATATGACGTTATCCCATACAACGTAATACGTTATAACGTTATACCATATAACGTAATACGTTGTATCGTTATACTATATGACGTTATACCATATAACGTAATACGTTATATTGTTATACCCTATAACGTAATACGTTATAACGTTATACCATATAACGTAATACGTTATATTGTTATACCCTATAACGTAATACGTTATATCGTTATACCATATAACGTAATACGTTATAACGTTATACCATATAACGTAATACGTTATAACGTTATGCCCTATAACGTAATACGTTATAACGTTATACCATATATCCCAATACCTTATAACGTTATATCATATAACGTAGTACGTTAGAACGTTATACCATATAACGTATTACGTTATAACGTTATACCATATGACGTTATACTATATAACGTAATACGTTATATTGTTATACCCTATAACGTAATACGTTATAACATTATACCATATAACGTAATACGTTATATCGTTATACCCTATAACGTTATACGTTATAACGTTATACCATATGACGTTATACCATATACCGTAATACGATATAACGTTATACCATATGTCGTTATACTACATGACGTAATACTTTATAACGTTATACCATATAACGTCATACGTTATATCGTTATACCATTTAACGTAATACGTTATAACGTTATACCATATGACGTTATACCATATAACGTAATACGTTATAAAGTTATACCATATACCGTAATACGTTATAACGTTATACCATACAACGTAATACGTTATAACGTTATAACATATGACGTTATACCATATACCGTAATACGTTATAACGTTATACTATATGACGTTATACCATATAACGTAATACGTTATAACGTTATACCATATATCCCAATACCTTATGACGTTATATCATATAACGTAGTACGTTATAACGTTATACCATATAACGTATTACGTTATAACGTTATACCATATGACGTAATACCATATAACGTAATACGTTATAACGTTATACCATATAATGTAATACGTTTTATCGTTATACCATATAACGTAATACGTTATAACGTTATACCATAGAATGTAATACGTTATATCGTTATACCGTATAACGTAATACGTTATAACGTTAAACCATATGACGTTATACCATATAACGTAATACGTCATAACGTTATACCATATAATCTAATACGTTATAACGTTATAGCATATAACGTGATACGTTATAATGTTATACCATATAACGTACTACGTTATAACGTTATACCATGTGACGTTATACCATATGACGTTATACCATATAACGTAATACGTTATAACGTTATACCATATAACGTGATACGTTATAACGTTATACCATATAACGTACTACGTTATAACGTTATTCCTTGTGACGTTATACCATATGACGTTATACCATATAACGTAATACGTTATAACGTTATACCATATAATCTAATACGTTATAACGTTATACCATATAACGTGATACGTTATAACGTTATACCATATAACGTACTACGTTATAACGTTATACCATGTGACGTTGTACCATATGACGTTATACCATATAACGTAATACGTTATAACGTTATACCATATACCGTAATACGTTATAACTTTATACCATATGACGTTATCCCATACAACGTAATACGTTATAACGTTATACCATATAACGTAATACGTTGTATCGTTATACTATATGACGTTATACCATATAACGTAATACGTTATATTGTTATACCCTATAACGTAATACGTTATAACATTATACCATATAACGTAATACGTTATATCGATATACCCTATAACGTTATACGTTATAACGTTATACCATATGACGTTATACCATATACCGTAATAAGATATAACGTTACACCATATGTCGTTATACTACATGACGTAATACTTTATAACGTTATACCATATAACGTCATACGTTATATCGTTATACCATTAAACGTAATACGTTATGACGTTATACCATATGACGTTATACCATATAACGTAATACGTTATAACGTTATACCATATACCGTAATACGTTATAACGTTATACCATATGACGGTGTACCATACAACGTAATACGTTATAACGTTATGCCATATGACGTTATACCATATACCGTAATACGTTATAACGTTATACTATATGACGTTATTCCATATAACGTAATACGTTATAACGTTATACCATATATCCCAATACCTTATAACGTTATATCATATAACGTAGTACGTTATAACGTTATACCATATAACGTATTACGTTATAACGTTATACCATATGACGTTATCCCATACAACGTAATACGTTATAACGTTATACCATCTGACGTTATACCATATAACGTAATACGTTCTAACGTTATACTATATGACGTTATACCATATAACGTAATTCGTTATAAGGTTATACCATATAACGTAATACGTTATAACGTTATACTCTATAACGTAATACGTTATAACGTTATACCATATACCGTAATACGTTATAACGTTATCCCATATAACCTAATACGTTATAACGTTATACCATATAACGTAATACGTTATATCGTTATACCATATAACGTATTACGTTATAAGGTTATAGCATATGACGTTACACTATATAACGTAATACGTTATATCGTTATACCATATAACGTAATACGTTATAACGTTATTCCATATGACGTGATACTATATAACGTAATACGTTATAACGTTATACCATATGTCGTTATACTACATGACGTAATACTTTATAACGTTATACCATATAACGTCATACGTGATAACGTTATACCATATGACGTTATCCCAAACAACGTAATACGTTATAACGTTATACCATATGACGTTATACCATATACCGGAATACGATATAACGTTATACCATATGTCGTTATACTACATGACGTAATACTTTATAACGTTATACCATATAACGTCATACGTGATAACGTTATACCATATGACGTTATCCCATACAACGTAATACGATATAACGTTATACCATATGACTTTATACCATATACCGTAATACGTTCTAACGTTATACTATATGACGTTATACCATATAACGTAATTCGTTATAACGTTATACCATATATCCTAATACGTTATAACGTTATACCATATAACGTAATACGTTATAACGTTATACCATATAACGTAATACGTTATAACTTTATACCACATAACGTAGTACGTTATAACGTTATACCATATAATTTAATACGTTATAACGTTATACCATATAACGTAATACGTTATAACGTTATACCCTATAACGTAATACGTTATATTCTTATACCCTATAACGTAATACGTTATAACATTATACCATATAACGTAATACGTTATATCGTTATACCCTATAACGTTATACGTTATAACGTTATACCATATACCGAAATACGTTATAACGTTATACCATAAGACGTAATACCATATAACGTAATACGTTATAACGTTATACCATATAACGTAATACGTTATATCGTTATACCACATAACGTAGTACGTTATAACGTTATACCATATCATTTAATACGTTATACCGTTATACCATATAACGTAATACGTTATAACGTTATACCCTATAACGTAATACGTTATAACGTTATACCATATACCGTAATACATTATAACGTTATGCCATATAACGTAATACGTTATGACGTCGTTCCATATAACGTAATACGTTATAACGTCATAAGATATAACGTAATACGTTATAACGTTATACCATATAACGTAATACGTTATAACGTTATACCATATGACGTTATCCCGTACAACGTAATACGCTATAACGATATACCATATGACGTTATACCATATACCGTAATACGTTATAACGTTATACTATATGACGTTATACCATATAACGTAATACGTTATAGCGTTATACCATATATCCCAATACGTTATAACGTTATATCATATAACGTACTACGTTATAACGTTATACCATGTGACGTTATACCATATAACGTAATACGTTATAACGTTATACCATATAATGTAATACGTTATATCGTTATACCATATACCGTAATACGTTATAACGTTATACCATATGACGTTATACCATATGACGTTATAACATATAACGTAATACGTCATAACCTTATACCATATAATCTAATACGTTATAACGTTATACCATATAACGTGATATGTTATAACGTTATACCATATAACGTACTACGTTATACCGTTATACCATGTGACGTTATACCATATGACGTTATACCATATAACGTAATACTTTGTATCGTTATACTATATGACGTTATACCATATAACGTAATACGTTATATTGTTATACCCTATAACGTAATACGTTATAACATTATACCATATAACGTAATACGTTATATCGATATACCCTATAACGTTATACGTTATAACGTTATACCATATGACGTTATACCATATACCGTAATAAGATATAACGTTACACCATATGTCGTTATACTACATGACGTAATACTTTATAACGTTATACCATACAACGTCATACGTAATATCGTTATACCATTTAACGTAATACGTTATAACGTTATGCCATATAACGTAATACGTTATAACGTCGTCCCATATAACGTAATACGTTATATCGTCGTCCCATATAACGTAATACGTTATAACGTTATACCATATAACGTAATACGTTATAACGTCATAAGATATAACGTATTACGTTATAACGTTATGCCATATAACGTAATACGTTATAACGTTATGCCATATAACGTAATACGTTATAACGTCGTCCCATATAACGTAATACGTTATATCGTCGTCCCATATAACGTAATACGATATAACGTTATACAATATAACGTAACACGTTATAACGTCGTACAATATAACTTAATACGTTATAACGTCATACCATATAACGTAATACGTTATAACGTCATAAGATATAACGTATTACGTTATAACGTTATGCCATATAACGTAATACGTTATAACGTTATGCCATATAACGTAATACGTTATAACGTCGTCCCATATAACGTAATACGTTATATCGTCGTCCCATATAACGTAATACGTTATAACGTTATACCATATAACGTAATACGTTATAACGTCGTACAATATAACTTAATACGTTATAACGTCATACCATATAACGTAATACGTTATAACGACATAAGATATAACGTATTACGTTATAACGTTATATCATATAACGTAATACGTTATAACGTTATGCCATATAACGTAATACGTTATAGCGTCGTCCCATATAACGTAATACGTTATATCGTCGTCCTATATAACGTAATACGTTATAACGTTATACCATATAACGTAATACGTTATAACGTTATACCATATGACGTTATCCCATACAACGAAATACGTTATAACGTTATACCATATGACGTTATACCATATACCGTAATACGTTATAACGTTATACTATATGACGTTATACCATATAACGTAATACGTTATAGCGTTATACCATATTTCCCAATACGTTATAACGTTATATCATATAACGTACTACGTTATAACGTTATACCATGTGACGTTATACCATATAACGTAATACGTTATAACGTTATACCATATAATGTAATACGTTATATCGTTATACCATATACCGTAATACGTTATAACGTTAAACCATATGACGTTATACCATATAACGTAATACGTCATAACGTTATACCATATAATCTAATACGTTATAACGTTATAGCATATAACGTGATACGTTATAACGTTATACCATATAACGTACTACGTTATAACGTTATACCATGTGACGTTATACCATATTTCGTTATACCATATAACGTAATACGTTATAACGTTATACCATATGACGTTATACCATATACCGTAATACGTTATAACGTTATACTATATGACGTTATACCATATAACGTAATACGTTATAACGTTATACCATAGAATGTAATACGTTATATCGTTATACCATATAACGTAATACGTTATAACGTTAAACCATATGACGTTATACCATATAACGTAATACGTCATAACGTTATACCATATAATCTAATACGTTATAACGTTATAGCATATAACGTGATACGTTATAACGTTATACCATATAACGTACTACGTCATAACGTTATACCATGTGACGTTATACCATATGACGTTATACCATATAACGTAATACGTTATAACGTTATACCATATAACGTGATACGTTATAACGTTATACCATATAACGTACTACGTTATAACGTTATTCCTTGTGACGTTATACCATATGACGTTATACCATATAACGTAATACGTCATAACGTTATACCATATAATCTAATACGTTATAACGTTATACCATATAACGTACTACGTTATAACGTTATACCATGTGACGTTGTACCATATGACGTTATACCATATAACGTAATACGTTATAACGTTATACCATATACCGTAATACGTTATAACTTTATACCATATGACGTTATCCCATACAACGTAATACGTTATAACGTTATACCATATAACGTAATACGTTGTATCGTTATACTATATGACGTTATACCATATAACGTAATACGTTATATTGTTATACCCTATAACGTAATACGTTATAACATTATACCATATAACGTAATACGTTATATCGATATACCCTATAACGTTATACGTTATAACGTTATACCATATGACGTTATCCCATATACCGTAATAAGATATAACGTTACACCATATGTCGTTATACTACATGACGTAATGCTTTATAACGTTATACCATATAACGTCATACGTTATATCGTTATACCATTAAACGTAATACGTTATGACGTTATACCATATGACGTTATACCATATAACGTAATACGTTATAACGTTATACCATATACCGTAATACGTTATAACGTTATACCATATGACGGTGTACCATACAACCTAATACGTTATAACGTTATGCCATATGACGTTATACCATATACCGTAATACGTTATAACGTTATACTATATGACGTTATACCATATAACTTAATACGTTATAACGTTATACCATATATCCCAATACCTTATAACGTTATATCATATAACGTAGTACGTTATAACGTTATACCATATAACGTATTACGTTATAACGTTATACCATATGACGTTATCCCATACAACGTAATACGTTATAACGTTATACCATCTGACGTTATACCATATAACGTAATACGTTCTAACGTTATACCATATAACGTAATTCGTTATAAGGTTATACCATATATCCTAATACGTTATAACGTTATACCATATAACGTAATACGTCATAACGTTATACCATATAACGTAATACGTTATAACGTTATACCCTATAACATAATACGTTATAACGTTATGCCCTATAACGTAATACGTTATAACGTTATACCATATACCGTAATACGTTATAACGTTATACCATATAATGTAATACGTTATATCGTTATACCATATAACGTAATACGTTATAACGTTATACCATATAACGTAATACGTTATAACGTTATACCACATAACGTAGTACGTTATAACGTTATACCATATAATTTAATACGTTATAACGTTATACCATATAACGTAATACGTTATAACGTTATACTCTATAACGTAATACGTTATAACGTTATACCATATACCGTGATACGTTATAACGTTATCCCATATAACCTAATACGTTATAACGTTATACCATATAACGTAATACGTTATATCGTTATACCATATAACGTATTACGTTATAAGGTTATAGCATATGACGTTACACTATATAACGTAATACGTTATATCGTTATACCATATAACGTAATACGTTATAACGTTATTCCATATGACGTTATACTATATAACGTAATACGTTATAACGTTATACCATATGTCGTTATACTACATGACGTAATACTTTATAACGTTATACCATATAACGTCATACGTGATAACGTTATACCATATGACGTTATCCCATACAACATAATACGATATAACGTTATACCATATGACTTTATACCATATACCGTAATACGTTCTAACGTTATACTATATGACGTTATACCATATAACGTAATTCGTTATAACGTTATACCATATATCCTAATACGTTATAACGTTATACCATATAACGTAATACGTTATAACGTTATACCATATAACGTAATACGTTATAACTTTATACCACATAACGTAGTACGTTATAACGTTATACCATATAATTTAATACGTTATAACGTTATACCATATAACGTAATACGTTATAACGTTATACCCTATAACGTAATACGTTATATTCTTATACCCTATAACGTAACACGTTATAACATTATACCATATAACGTAATACGTTATATCGTTATACCCTATAACGTTATACGTTATAACGTTATACCATATACCGAAATACGTTATAACGTTATACCATATGACGTAATAACATATAACGTAATACGTTATAACGTTCTACCATATAACGTAATACGTTATATCGTTATACCACATAACGTAGTACGTTATAACGTTATACCATATCATTTAATACGTTATACCGTTATACCATATAACGTAATACGTTATAACGTTATACCCTATAACGTAATACGTTATAACGTTATACCATATACCGTAATACATTATAACGTTATGCCATATAACGTAATACGTTATGACGTCGTTCCATATAACGTAATACGTTATAACGTCATAAGGTATAACGTAATACGTTATAACGTTATACCATATAACGTAATACGTTATAACGTTATACCATATGACGTTATCCCGTACAACGTAATACGCTATAACGTTATACCGTATGACGTTATACCATATACCGTAATACGTTATAACGTTATACTATATGACGTTATACCATATAACGTAATACGTTATAGCGTTATACCATATATCCCAATACGTTATAACGTTATATCATATAACGTACTACGTTATAACGTTATACCATGTGACGTTATACCATATAACGTAATACGTTATAACGTTATACCATATAATGTAATACGTTATATCGTTATACCATATACCGTAATACGTTATAACGTTATACCATATGACGTTATAACATATAACGTAATACGTCATAACGTTATACCATATAATCTAATACGTTATAACGTTATACCATATAACGTGATACGTTATAACGTTATACCATATAACGTACTACGTTATAGCGTTATACCATGTGACGTTATACCATATGACGTTATACCATATAACGTAATACGTTATAACGTTATACCATATACCGTAATACGTTATATCGTTATACCATATGACGTTATCGCATACAACGTAATACGTTATAACGTTACACCATATACCGTAATACGTTGTAACGTTATACTATATGACGTTATACCATATAACGTAATACGTTATATTGTTATACCCTATAACGTAATACGTTATAACATTATACCATATAACGTAATACGTTATATTGTTATACCCTATAACGTTATACGTTATAACGTTATACCATATGACGTTATACCATATACCGTAATACGATATAACGTTACACCATATGTCGTTATACTGCATGACGTAATACTTTATAACGTTATACCATATAACGTCATACGTTATATCGTTATACCATTTAACGTAATACGTTATAACGTTATACCATATGACGTTATACCATATAACGTAATACGTTATAACGTTATACCATATACCGTAATACGTTATAACGTTATACCATATAACGTAATAGGTTATAACGTTATACCCTATAACGTAATACGTTATAACGTTATACCATATACCGTAATACATTATAACGTTATGCCATATAACGTTATATGTTATGACGTCGTTCCATATAACGTAATACGTTATAACGTTATACCATATAACGTAATACGTTATAACGTCATAAGATATAACGTAATACGTTATAACGTTATACCATATAACGTAATACGTTATAACGTTATACCATATGACGTTATCCCGTACAACGTAATACGCTATAACGTTATACCATATGACGTTATACCATATACCGTAATACGTTATAACGTTATACTATATGACGTTATACCATATAACGTAATACGTTATAGCGTTATACCATATATCCCAATACGTTATAACGTTATATCATATAACGTACTACGTTATAACGTTATACCATGTGACGTTATACCATATAACGTAATACGTTATAACGTTATACCATATAATGTAATACGTTATATCGTTATACCATATACCGTAATACGTTATAACGTTATACCATATGACGTTATACCATATGACGTTATAACATATAACGTAATACGTCATAACGTTATACCATATAATCTAATACGTTATAACGTTATACCATATAACGTGATACGTTATAACGTTATACCATATAACGTACTACGTTATAGCGTTATACCATGTGACGTTATACCATATGACGTTATACCATATAACGTAATACGTTATAACGTTATACCATATACCGTAATACGTTATAACGTTATACCATATGACGTTATCGCATACAACGTAATACGTTATAACGTTATACCATATACCGTAATACGTTGTAACGTTATACTATATGACGTTATACCATATAACGTAATACGTTATATTGTTATACCCTATAACGTAATACGTTATAACATTATACCATATAACGTAATACGTTATATTGTTATACCCT
Organism: Bombus vancouverensis nearcticus; assembly: GCF_051014615.1. Taxonomy (NCBI): domain Eukaryota; kingdom Metazoa; phylum Arthropoda; class Insecta; order Hymenoptera; family Apidae; genus Bombus; species Bombus vancouverensis. Next base: position 2,199,113 of record NC_134915.1, on the reverse strand, counting down.
ATAACGTTATACGTTATAACGTTATACCATATGACGTTATACCATATACCGTAATACGATATAACGTTACACCATATGTCGTTATACTACATGACGTAATACTTTATAACGTTATACCATATAACGTCATACGTTATATCGTTATACCATTTAACGTAATACGTTATAACGTTATACCATATGACGTTATACCATATAACGTAATACGTTATAACGTTATACCATATACCGTAATACGTTATAACGTTATACCATATGACGTTATACCATTTAACGTAATACGTTATAACGTTATAACATATGACGTTATACCATATACCGGAATACGTTATAACGTTATACTATATGACGTTATACCATATAACGTAATACGTTATAACGTTATACCATATATCACAATACCTTATAACGTTATATCATATAACGTAGTACGTTATAACGTTATACCATATAACGTATTACGTTATAACGTTATACCATATGACGTAATACCATATAACGTAATACGTTATAACGTTATACTATATAAAGTAATACGTTATATCGTTATACCATATAACGTAATACGTTATAACGTTATACCATATCATTTAATACGTTATAACGTTATACCATATAACGTAATACGTTATAACGTTATACCCTATAACGTAATACGTTATAACGTTATACCATATACCGTAATACATTATAACGTTATGCCATATAACGTAATATGTTATGACGTCGTTCCATATAACGTAATACGCTATAACGTCATTAGATATAACGTAATACGTTATAACGTTATACCATATAACGTAATACGTTATAACGTTATACCATATGACGTTATCCCGTACAACGTAATACGTTATAACGTTATACCATATGACGTTATACCATATACCGTAATACGTTATAACGTTATACTATATGACGTTATACCATATAACGTAATACGTTATAGCGTTATACCATATATCCCAATACGTTATAACGTTATATCATATAACGTACTACGTTATAACGTTATACCATGTGACGTTATACCATATAACGTAATACGTTATAACGTTACACCATATAATGTAATACGTTATATCGTTATACCATATACCGTAATACGTTATAACGTTATACCATATGACGTTATACCATATGACGTTATAACATATAACGTAATACGTCATAACGTTATACCATATAATCTAATACGTTATAACGTTATACCATATAACGTGATACGTTATAACGTTATACCATATAACGTACTACGTTATAACGTTATACCATGTGACGTTATACCATATGACGTTATACCATATAACGTAATACGTTATAACGTTATACCCTATAACGTAATACGTTATAACGTTATACCATATACCGTAATACGTTATAACGTTATACCATATGACGTTATCGCATACAACGTAATACGTTATAACGTTATACCATATACCGTAATACGTTGTAACGTTATACTATATGACGTTATGCCATATAACGTAATACGTTATATTGTTATACCCTATAACGTAATACGTTATAACATTATACCTTATAACGTAATACGTTATATCGTTATACCCAATAACGTTATACGTTATAACGTTATAACATATGACGTTATACCATATACCGCAATACGATATAACGTTACAGCATATGTCGTTATACTACATGACGTAATACTTTATAACGTTATACCATATAATGTCATACGTTATATCGTTATACCATTTAACGTAATACGTTATAACGTTATACCATATGACGTTATACCATATAACGTAATACGTTATAACGTTATACCATATACCGTAATACGTTACAACGTTATACCATATGACGTTATACCAATTAACGTAATACGTTATAACGTTATACCATATGACGTTATACCATATACCGGAATACGTTATAACGTTATACTATATGACGTTATACCATATAACGTAATACGTTATAACGTTATACCATATATCCCAATACGTTATAACGTTATATCATATAACGTAGTACGTTATAACGTTATACCATATAACGTATTACGTTATAACGTTATACCATATGACGTAATACCATATAACGTAATACGTTATACCATATAACGTATTACGTTATAACCTTATACCATATGACGTAATACCATATAACGTAATACGTTATAACGTTATACTATATAAAGTAATACGTTATATCGTTATACCATATAACGTAATACGTTATAACGTTATACCATATAACGTAATACGTTATAACGTTATACCACATAACGTAGTACGTTATAACGTTATACCATATAATTTAATACGTTATAACGTTATACCATATAACGTAATACGTTATAACGTTATGCCCTATAACGTAATACGTTATAACGTTATACCATATACCGTAATACGTTATAACGTTATCCCATATAACCTAATACGTTATAACGTTATACCATATAACGTAATACGTTATATCGTTATACCATATAACGTAATACGTTATAACGTTATACCATATGACGTTATACCATATACCGGAATACGTTATAACGTTATACTATATGACGTTATACCATATAACGTAATACGTTATAACGTTATACCATATATCCCAATACCTTATAACGTTATATCATATAACGTAGTACGTTATAACGTTATACCATATAACGTATTACGTAATAACGTTATACCATATGACGTTATACCATATACCGTAATACGTTATAACGTTATACTATATGACGTTATACCATATAACGTAATACGTTATAACGTTATACCATATAACGTAATACGTTATAACGTTATACCACATAACGTAGTACGTTATAACGTTATACCATGTAATTTAATACGCTATAACGTTATGCCATATAACGTAATACGTTATAACGTTATACCCCATAACGTAATACGTTATAACGTTATACCATATACCGTAATACATTATAACGTTATGCCATATAACGTAATACGTTATGACGTCGTCCCATATAACGTAATATGTTATAACGTCATAAGATATAACGTAATACGTTCTAACGTTATACCATATAACGTAATACGTTATATCGTCGTCCCATATAACGTAATACGTTATAACGTTATACCATATAACGTAATACGTTATATCGTCGTCCCATATAACGTAATACGTTATAACGTTATACCATATAACGTAATACGTTATAACGTCGTACAATACAACTTAATACGTTATAACGTCATACCATATAACGTAATACGTTATAACGTCATAAGATATAACGTATTACGTTATAACGTTATAACATATAACGTAATACATTATAACGTTATGACATATAACGTAATACGTTATCGCGTCGTCCCATATAACGTAATACGTTATATCGTCGTCCCATATAACATAATACGTTATAACGTTATACCATATAACGTAATACGTTATAACGTTATACCATATGACGTTTTCCCATACAACGTAATACGTTATAACGTTATACCATATGACGTTATACCATATACCGTAATACGTTATAACGTTATACTATATGACGTTATACCATATAACGTAATACGTTATAACGTTATACCATGTGACGTTATTCCATATAACGTAATACGTTACAACGTTATACTATATAATGTAATACGTTATATCTTTATACCATATACCGTAATACGTTATAACGTTATACCATATGACGTTATACCATATAACGTAATACGTCATAACGTTATACCATATAATCTAATACGTTATAACGTTATAAAATATAACGTGATACGTTATAACGTTATACCATATAACGTACTACGTTATAACGTTATACCATGTGACATTATACCATATGACTTTATACCATATATCGTAATACGTTATAACGTTATACCATATGACATTATACCATATAATCTAATACGTTATAACGTTATACCATATAACGTGATACGTTATAATGTTATACCATATAACGTACTACGTTATAACGTTATACCATATGACGATATACCATATAACGTAATACGTCATAACGTTATACCATATATCCCAATACGTTATAACGTTATATCATATAACGTAGTACGTTATAACGTTATACCATAGAACGTAATACGTTATAACGTTATACCATGTGACGTTATACCATATGAGGTTATACCATATAACGTAATACGTCATAACGTTATACCATATAACGTGATACGTTATAACGTTATACCATATAACGTGATACGTTATAACGTTATACCATATATCCCAATACCTTATAACGTTATATCATATAACGTAGTACGTTATAACGTTATACCATATAACGTATTACGTTATAACGTTATACCATATAACGTAATACGTTATAACGTTATACCATATGACGTTATCCCATACAACGTAATACGTTATAATGTTATACCATATGACGTTATACCATATACCCTAATACGTTATAACGTTATACCCTATGACGTAATACGTTATAACGTTATACCATATACCGTAATACGTTATAACGTTATACCATATACCGTAATACGTTATAACGTTATCCCATATAACCTAATACGTTATAACGATATACCATATAACGTAATACGTTATATCGTTATACCATATAACGTAATACGTTATAACGTTATACCATATGACGTTATACCATGTGACGTTATACCATATAACGTAATACGCTATAACGTTATACCATATGACGTTATCCCATACAACGTAATACGTTATAACGTTATACCATATGACGTTATACCATATACCGTAATACCTTGTAACGTTATACCATATGACGTTATACCATATACCGTAATACGTTATAACGTTATCCCATATAACCTAATACGTTATAACGTTATACCATATAACGTAATACGTTATATCGTTATACCATATAACGTAATACGTTATAACGTTATACCATATGACGTTATACCATATAACGTAATACGTTATAACGTTTTACCATATGACGTTATCCCATACAACGTAATACGTTATAATGTTATACGATATGACGTTATACCATATACCGTAATACGTTATAACGTTATACTATATGACGTTATACCATATAACGTAATACGTTATAACGTTATACCATATAATGTAATACGTTATATCGTTATACCATATAACGTAATACGTTAATACGTTATACCATATAATGTAATACGTTATATCGTTATACCATATAACGTAATACGTTATAACGTTATACCATATAACGTAATACGTTATAACGTTATACCATATAACGTATCACGTTATAACGTTATAACATATGACGTTATCCCATACAACGTAATACGTTATAACGTTATACCATATGACGTTATACCATATACCGTAATACGTTATAACGTTATACTATATGACGTTATACCATATAACGTAATACGTTATAACGTTATACCATATAATGTAATACGTTATATCGTTATACCATATAACGTAGTACGTTATAACGTTATACCATATAACGTATTACGTTATAACGTTATACCATATAACGTAATACGTTATAACGTTATACCATATGACGTTATCCCATACAACGTAATACGTTATAACGTTATACCATATGACGTTATCCCATACAACGTAATACGTTACAACGTTATACCATACGACGTTATACCATATACCGTAATACGTTATAACGTTATACTATATGACGTTATACCATATAACGTAATACGTTATAACGTTATACCATATAATGTAATACGTTATATCGTTATACCATATAACGTAATACGTTATAACGTTATACCATATAATGTAATACGTTATATCGTTATACCATATAACGTAATACGTTATAACGTTATACCATATAATGTAATACGTTATATCGTTATACAATATAACGTAATACGTTATAACGTTATAACATATGACGTTATACCATATACCGTAATACGTTATAACGTTATACTATATGACGTTATACCATATAACGTAATACGTTATAACGTTATACCATATACCGTAATACGTTATAACGTTATCCCATATAACCTAATACGTTATAACGTTATACCATATAACGTAATACGTTATATCGTTATACCATATAACGTAATACGTTATAACGTTATACCATATGACGTTATACCATATGACGTTATACCATATAACGTAATACGCTATAACGTTATACCATATGACGTTATCCCATACAACGTAATACGTTATAACGTTATACCATATGACGTTATACCATATACCGTAATACGTTATAACGTTATACCATATGACGTTATACCATATAACGTAATACGTTATAACGTTATACCATATGTCGTTATACCACATAACGTAGTACGTTATAACGTTATACCATATAACGTAATACGTTATAACGTTATACCATATGACGTTATACCATATACCGTAATACGTTCTAACGTTATACTATATGACGTCATACTATATGACGTTATACCATATAACGTAATTCGTTATAACGTTATACCATATATCCTAATACGTTATAACGTTATACCATATAACGTAGTACGTTATAACGTTATACCATATAACGTAATACGTTATAACGTTATACCCTATAACATAATACGTTATAACGTTAGGCCCTATAACGTAATACGCTATAACGTTATACCATATACCGTAATACGTTATAACGTTATACCATATAATGTAATACGTTATAACGTTATACCATATAATGTAATACGTTATATCGTTATACCATATAACGTAATACGTTATAACGTTATGCCATATGACGTTATACCATATAACGTAATACGTTATAACGTTATACCATATGTCGTTATACCACATAACGTAGTACGTTATAACGTTATACCATATAACGTAATACGTTATAACGTTATACCATATGACGTTATACCATATACCGGAATACGATATAACGTTATACCATATGTCGTTATACCACATAACGTAGTACGTTATAACGTTATGCCATATAATTTAATACGTTATAACGTTATACCATATACCGTAATACGTTATAACGTTATCGCATATAACCTAATACGTAATAACGTTATACCATTTAACGTAATACGTTATATCGTTATCCCATACAACGTAATACGTTATAACGTTATACCATATGACGTTATACCATATACCGTAATACGTTATAACGTTATACTATATGACGTTATACCATATAACGTAATACGTTATAACGTTATACCATATGTCGTTATACCACATAACGTAGTACGTTATAACGTTATACCATATAACGTAATACGTTATAACGTTATACCATATGACGTTATACCATATACCGGACTACGATATAACGTTATACCATATGTCGTTATACCACATCACGTAGTACGTTATAACGTTATACCATATAATTTAATACGTTATAACGTTATACCGTATAACGTAATACGTTATAACGTTATACCCCATAACGTAATACGTTATAACGTTATACCATATACCGTAATACGTTATAACGATATCCCATATAACCTAATACGTTATAACGTTATACCACATAACGTAATACGTTATATCGTTATACCATATAACGTAATACGTTATAACGTTATACCATATGACGTTATACCATATAACCTAATACGTTATAACGTTATACCATATAACGTAATACGTTATATCGTTATACCATAAAACGTAATACGTTATAACGTTATACCATATGATTTTATACCATATAACGTAATCCGTTATAACGTTATACCATATGACGTTATCCCATACAACGTAATACGTTATAACGTTATACCATATGACGTTATACCATATACCGTAATACGTTATAACGTTATACTATATGACGTTATACCATATAACGTAATACGTTATAACGTTATACCATATAATGTAATACGTTATATCGTTATACCATATAACGTAATACGTTATAACGTTATACCATATGACGTAATACCATATAACGTAATACGTTATAATGTTATAGTATATAAAGTAATACGTTATATCGTTATACCATATAACGTAATACGTTATAACGTTATACCATATAACGTAATACGTTATAACGTTATACCACATAACGTAGTACGTTATAACGTTATACCATATAATTCAATACGTTATAACGTTATACCATATAACGTAATACGTTATAACGTTATGCCCTATAACGTAATACGTTATAACGTTATACCATATACCGTAATACGTTATAACGTTATCCCATATAACCTAATACGTTATAACGTTATACCATATACCGTAATACGTTATAACGTTATACCATATGACGTTATACCATTTAACGCAATACGTTATAACGTTATACCATATCACGTTATACCATATACCGGAATACGTTATAACGTTATACTATATGACGTTATACCATATAACGTAATACGTTATAACGTTATACCATATATCACAATACCTTATAACGTTATATCATATAACGTAGTACGTTATAACGTTATACCATATAACGTATTACGTTATAACGTTATACCATATGACGTAATACCATATAACGTAATACGTTATAACGTTATACTATATAAAGTAATACGTTATATCGTTATACCATATAACGTAATACGTTATAACGTTATACCATATCATTTAATACGTTATAACGTTATACCATATAACGTAATACGTTATAACGTTATACCCTATAACGTAATACGTTATAACGTTATACCATATACCGTAATACATTATAACGTTATGCCATATAACGTAATATGTTATGACGTCGTTCCATATAACGTAATACGTTATAACGTCATTAGATAAAACGTAATACGTTATAACGTTATACCATATGACGTTATACCATATGACGTTATAACATATAACGTAATACGTCATAACGTTATACCATATAATCTAATACGTTATAACGTTATACCATATAACGTGATACGTTATGACGTTATACCATATAACGTACTACGTTATAACGTTATACCATGTGACGTTATACCATATGACGTTATACCATATAACGTAATACGTTATAACGTTATACCCTATAACGTAATACGTTATAACGTTATACCATATACCGTAATACGTTATAACGTTATACCATATGACGTTATCGCATACAACGTAATACGTTATAACGTTATACCATATACCGTAATACGTTGTAACGTTATACTATATGACGTTATGCCATATAACGTAATACGTTATATTGTTATACCCTATAACGTAATACGTTATAACATTATACCTTATAACGTAATACGTTATATCGTTATACCCAATAACGTTATACGTTATAACGTTATACCATATGACGTTATACCATATACCGCAATACGATATAACGTTACAGCATATGTCGTTATACTACATGACGTAATACTATATGACGTTATACCATATAACGTAATACGTTATAACGTTATACCATATGTCGTTATACCACATAACGTAGTACGTTATAACGTTATACCATATAACGTAATACGTTATAACGTTATACCATATGACGTTATACCATATACCGGACTACGATATAACGTTATACCATATGTCGTTATACCACATAACGTAGTACGTTATAACGTTATACCATATAATTTAATACGTTATAACGTTATACCATATAACGTAATACGTTATAACGTTATACCCCATAACGTAATACGTTATAACGTTATACCATATACCGTAATACGTTATAACGATATCCCATATAACCTAATACGTTATAACGTTATACCACATAACGTAATACGTTATATCGTTATACCATATAACGTAATACGTTATAACGTTATAGCATATGACGTTATACCATATAACCTAATACGTTATAACGTTATACCATATAACGTAATACGTTATATCGTTATACCATAAAACGTAATACGTTATAACGTTATACCATATGATTTTATACCATATAACGTAATCCGTTATAACGTTATACCATATGACGTTATCCCATACAACGTAATACGTTATAACGTTATACCATATGACGTTATACCATATACCGTAATACGTTATAACGTTATACTATATGACGTTATACCATATAACGTAATACGTTATAACGTTATAACATATAATGTAATACGTTATATCGTTATACCATATAACGTAATACGTTATAACGTTATACCATATGACGTAATACCATATAACGTAATACGTTATAATGTTATACTATATAAAGTAATACGTTATATCGTTATACCATATAACGTAATACGTTATAACGTTATACCATATAACGTAATACGTTATAACGTTATACCACATAACGTAGTACGTTATAACGTTATACCATATAATTCAATACGTTATAACGTTATACCATATAACGTAATACGTTATAACGTTATACCATATACCGTAATACGTTATAACGTTATCCCATATAACCTAATACGTTATAACGTTATACCATATAACGTAATACGTTATAACGTTATACCATATACCGGAATACGTTATAACGTTATACTATATGACGTTATACCATATAACGTAATACGTTATAACGTTATACCATATATCACAATACCTTATAACGTTATATCATATAACGTAGTACGTTATAACGTTATACCATATAACGTATTACGTTATAACGTTATACCATATGACGTAATACCATATAACGTAATACGTTATAACGTTATACTATATAAAGTAATACGTTATATCGTTATACCATATAACGTAATACGTTATAACGTTATACCATATCATTTAATACGTTATAACGTTATACCATATAACGTAATACGTTATAACGTTATACCCTATAACGTAATACGTTATAACGTTATACCATATACCGTAATACATTATAACGTTATGCCATATAACGTAATATGTTATGACGTCGTTCCATATAACGTAATACGTTATAACGTCATTAGATATAACGTAATACGTTATAACGTTATACCATATAACGTAATACGTTATAACGTTATACCATATGTCGTTATCCCGTACAACGTAATACGTTATAACGTTATACCATATGACGTTATACCATATACCGTAATACGTTATAACGTTATACTATATGACGTTATACCATATAACGTAATACGTTATAGCGTTATACCATATATCCCAATACGTTATAACGTTATATCATATAACGTACTACGTTATAACGTTATACCATGTGACGTTATACCATATAACGTAATACGTTATAACGTTACACCATATAATGTAATACGTTATATCGTTATACCATATACCGTAATACGTTATAACGTTATACCATATGACGTTATACCATATGACGTTATAACATATAACGTAATACGTCATAACGTTATACCATATAATCTAATACGTTATAACGTTATACCATATAACGTGATACGTTATAACGTTATACCATATAACGTGCTACGTTATAACGTTATACCATGTGACGTTATACCATATGACGTTATACCATATAACGTAATACGTTATAACGTTATACCCTATAACGTAATACGTTATAACGTTATACCATATACCGTAATACGTTATAACGTTATACCATATGACGTTATCGCATACAACGTAATACGTTATAACGTTATACCATATACCGTAACACGTTGTAACGTTATACTATATGACGTTATGCCATATAACGTAATACGTTATATTGTTATACCCTATAACGTAATACGTTATAACATTATACCTTATAACGTAATACGTTATATCGTTATACCCAATAACGTTATACGTTATAACGTTATACCATATGACGTTATACCATATACCGCAATACGATATAACGTTACAGCATATGTCGTTATACTACATGACGTAATACTTTATAACGTTATACCATATAACGTCATACGTTATATCGTTATACCATTTAACGTAATACGTTATAACGTTATACCATATGACGTTATACCATATAACGTAATACGTTATAACGTTATACCATATACCGTAATACGTTATAACGTTATACCATATGACGTTATACCATTTAACGTAATACGTTATAACGTTATACCATATGACGTTATACCATATACCGGAATACGTTATAACGTTATACTATATGACGTTATACCATATAACGTAATACGTTATAACGTTATACCATATATCCCAATACCTTATAACGTTATATCATATAACGTAGTACGTTATAACGTTATACCATATAACGTATTACGTTATAACGTTATACCATATGACGTAATACCATATAACGTAATACGTTATACCATATAACGTATTACGTTATAACGTTATACCATATGACGTAATACCATATAACGTAATACGTTATAACGTTATACTATATAAAGTAATACGTTATATCGTTATACCATATAACGTAATACGTTATAACGTTATACCATATAACGTAATACGTTATAACGTTATACCACATAACGTAGTACGTTATAACGTTATACCATATAATTTAATACGTTATAACGTTATACCATATAACGTAATACGTTATAACGTTATGCCCTATAACGTAATACGTTATAACGTTATACCATATACCGTAATACGTTATAACGTTATCCCATATAACCTAATACGTTATAACGTTATACCATATAACGTAATACGTTATATCGTTATACCATATAACGTAATACGTTATAACGTTATACCATATGACGTTATACCATATAACGTAATACGTTACAACGTTATACCATATGACGTTATACCATATACCGTAATACGTTATAACGTTATACGATATGACGTTATACCATATAACGTAATACGTTATAACGTTATACCATATAACGTAATACGTTATAACATTATACCACATAACGTAGTACGTTATAACGTTATACCATGTAATTTAATACGCTATAACGTTATGCCATATAACGTAATACGTTATAACGTTATACCCCATAACGTAATACGTTATAACGTTTTACCATATACCGTAATACATTATAACGTTATGCCATATAACGTAATACGTTATATCGTCGTCCCATATAACGTAATACGTTATAACGTTATACCATATAACGTAATACGTTATATCGTCGTCCCATATAACGTAATACGTTATAACGTTATACCATATAACGTAATACGTTATATCGTCGTCCCATATAACGTAATACGTTATACCGTCGTCCCATATAACGTAATACGTTATAACGTTATACCATATGACTTTTTCCCATACAACGTAATACGTTATAACGTTATACCATATGACGTTATACCATATACCGTAATACGTTATAACGTTATACTATATGACGTTATACCATATAACGTAATACGTTATAACGTTATAACATATAACGTAATACATTATAACGTTTTGACATATAACGTAATACGTTATAGCGTCGTCCCATATAACGTAATACGTTATATCGTCGTCCCATATAACGTAATACGTTATAACGTTATACCATATAACGTAATACGTTATAACGTTATACCATATGACGTTTTCCCATACAACGTAATACGTTATAACGTTATACCATATGACGTTATACCATATACCGTAATACGTTATAACGTTATACTATATGACGTTATACCATATAACGTAATACGTTATAACGTTATACCATGTGACGTTATTCCATATAACGTAATACGTTATAACGTTATACTTTATAATGTAATACGTTATATCGTTATACCATATACCGTAATACGTTATAACGTTATACCATATGACGTTATACCATATAACGTAATACGTCATAACGTTATACCATATAATCTAATACGTTATAACGTTATAAAATATAACGTGATACGTTATAACGTTATACCATATAACGTACTACGTTATAACGTTATACCATGTGACATTATACCATATGACTTTATACCATATATCGTAATACGTTATAACGTTATACCATATGACATTATACCATATAATCTAATACGTTATAACGTTATACCATATAACGTGATACGTTATAACGTTATACCATATAACGTACTACGTTATAACGTTATACCATATGACGATATACCATATAACGTAATACGTCATAACGTTATACCATATATCCCAATACGTTATAACGTTATATCATATAACGTAGTACGTTATAACGTTATACCATAGAACGTAATACGTTATAACGTTATACCATGTGACGTTATACCATATGAGGTTATACCATATAACGTAATACGTCATAACGTTATACCATATAACGTGATACGTTATAACGTTATACCATATAACGTGATACGTTATAACGTTATACCATATATCCCAATACCTTATAACGTTATATCATATAACGTAGTACGTTATAACGTTATACCATATAACGTATTACGTTATAACGTTATACCATATAACGTAATACGTTATAACGTTATACCATATGACGTTATCCCATACAACGTAATACGTTATAATGTTATACCATATGACGTTATACCATATACCCTAATACGTTATAACGTTATACCCTATGACGTAATACGTTATAACGTTATACCATATACCGTAATACGTTATAACGTTATACCATATACCGTAATACGTTATAACGTTATCCCATATAACCTAATACGTTATAACGATATACCATATAACGTAATACGTTATATCGTTATACCATATAACGTAATACGTTATAACGTTATACCACATGACGTTATACCATGTGACGTTATACCATATAACGTAATACGCTATAACGTTATACCATATGACGTTATCCCATACAACGTAATACGTTATAACGTTATACCATATGACGTTATACCATATACCGTAATACCTTGTAACGTTATACTCTATGACGTTATACCATATACCGTAATACGTTATAACGTTATCCCATATAACCTAATACGTTATAACGTTATACCATATAACGTAATACGTTATATCGTTATACCATATAACGTAATACGTTATAACGTTATACCATATGACGTTATACCATATAACGTAATACGTTATAACGTTTTACCATATGACGTTATCCCATACAACGTAATACGTTATAACGTTATACCATATGACGTTATACCATATACCGTAATACGTTATAACGTTATACTATATGACGTTATACCATATAACGTAATACGTTATAACGTTATACCATATAATGTAATACGTTATATCGTTATACCATATAACGTAATACGTTAATACGTTATACCATATAATGTAATACGTTATATCGTTATACCATATAACGTAATACGTTATAACGTTATACCATATAACGTAATACGTTATAACGTTATACCATATAACGTATCACGTTATAACGTTATAACATATGACGTTATCCCATACAACGTAATACGTTATAACGTTATACCATATGACGTTATACCATATACCGTAATACGTTATAACGTTATACTATATGACGTTATACCATATAACGTAATACGTTATAACGTTATACCATATAATGTAATACGTTATATCGTTATACCATATAACGTAGTACGTTATAACGTTATACCATATAACGTATTACGTTATAACGTTATACCATATAACGTAATACGTTATAACGTTATACCATATGACGTTATCCCATACAACGTAATACGTTATAACGTTATACCATATGACGTTATCCCATACAACGTAATACGTTATAACGTTATACCGTATGACGTTATACCATATACCGTAATACGTTATAACGTTATACTATATGACGTTATACCATATAACGTAATACGTTATAACGTTATACCATATAATGTAATACGTTATATCGTTATACCATATAACGTAATACGTTATAACGTTATACCATATGACGTTATACCATATACCGTAATACGTTATAACGTTATACCGTATGACGTTATACCATATACCGTAATACGTTATAACGTTATACTATATGACGTTATACCATATACAGTAATACGTTATAACGTTATCCCATATAACCTAATACGTTATAACGTTATACCATATAACGTAATACGTTATATCGTTATACCATATAACGTAATACGTTATAACGTTATACCATATGACGTTATACCATATGACGTTATACCATATAACGTAATACGCTATAACGTTATACCATATGACGTTATCCCATACAACGTAATACGTTATAACGTTATACCATATGACGTTACACCATATACCGTAATACGTTATAACGTTATACTATATGACGTTATACCATATACCGTAATACGTTATAACGTTATACCATATAACGTAATACGTTATATCGTTATACCATATAACGTAATACGTTATAACGTTATACCATATGACGTTATACCATATAACGTAATACGTTATAACGTTATACCATATAACGTAATACGTTATATCGTTATACCACATAACGTAGTACGTTATAACGTTATACAATATCATTTAATACGTTATAACGTTATACCATATAACGTAATACGTTATAACGTTATACCCTATAACGTAATACGATATATCGTTATACAATATAACGTAACACGTTATAACGTCGTACAATATAACTTAATACGTTATAACGTCATACCTTATAACGTAATACGTTATAACGTCATAAGATGTAACGTATTACGTTATAACGTTATGCCATATAACGTAATACGTTATAACGTTATGCCATATAACGTAATACGTTATAACGTCGTCCCATATAACGTAATACGTTATATCGTCGTCCCATATAACGTAATACGTTATAACGTTATACCATATAACGTAATACGTTATAACGTCGTACAATATAACTTAATACGTTATAACGTCATACCATATAACGTAATAAGTTATAACGTCATAAGATATAACGTATTACGTTATAACGTTATAACATATAACGTAATACGTTATAACGTTATGCCATATAACGTAATACGTTATAGCGTCGTCCCATATAACGTAATACGTTATATCGTCGTCCCATATAACGTAATACGTTATAACGATATACCATATAACGTAATACGTTATAACGTTATACCATATGACACTATCCCATACAACGTAACACGTTATAACGTTATACCATATGACGTTATACCATATACCGTAATACGTTATAACGTTATACTATACGACGTTATACCATATAACGTAATACGTTATAGCGTTATACCATATATCCCAATACGTTGTAACGTTATATCATATAACGTACTACGTTATAACGTTATACCATGTGACGTTATACCATATAACGTAATACGTTATAACGTTATACCATATACAGTAATACGTTATAACGTTATACCATATGACGTTATCCCATACAACGTAATACGTTATAACGTTATACCATATACCGTAATACGTTGTAACGTTATACTATATGACGTTATACCATATAACGTAATACGTTATATTGTTATACCCTATAACGTAATACGTTATAACATTATACCATATAACGTAATACGTTATATCGTTATACCCTATAACGTTATACGTTATAACGTTATACCATATGACGTTATACCATATACCGTAATACGATATAACGTTACACCATATGTCGTTATACTACATGACGTAATACGTTATAACGTTATACTATATGACGTTATACCATATAACGTAATACGTTATAACGTTATACCATATAACGTAATACGTTATAACGTTATACCACATAACGTAGTACGTTATAACGTTATACCATATACCGTAATACGTTATAACGTTATACCATATGACGTTATACCATTTAACGTAATACGTTATAACGTTATACCATATGACGTTATACCATATACCGTAATACGTTATAACGTTATACTATATGACGTTGTACCATATAACGTAATACGTTATAACGTTATACCATATATCCCAATACCTTATAACGTTATATCATATAACGTAGTACGTTATAACGTTATACCATATAACGTATTACGTTATAACGTTATACCATATGACGTAATACCATATAACGTAATACGTTATAACGTTATACTATATAAAGTAATACGTTATATCGTTGTACCATATAACGTAATACGTTATAACGTTATACCATATAACGTAATACGTTATAACGTTATACCACATAACGTAGTACGTTATAACGTTATACCATATAATTGAATACGTTATAACGTTATACCATATAACGTAATACGTTATAACGTTATGCCCTATAACGTAATACGTTATAACGTTATACCATATACCGTAATACGTTATAACGTTATCCCATATAACCTAATACGTTATAACGTTATACCATATGACGTTATACCATATAACGTAATACGTTATAACGTTATACCATATGACGTTATACCATATACCGTAATACGTTATAACGTTATACTATATGACGTTATACCATATAACGTAATACGTTATAACGTTATACCATATAACGTAATACGTTATAACGTTATACCACATAACGTAATACGTTGTAACGTTATACCACATAACGTAGTACGTTATAACGTTATACCATATAATTTAATACGTTATAACGTTATACCATATAACGTAATACGTTATAACGTTATGCCCTATAACGTAATACGTTATAACGTTATACCATATAACGTAATACGTTATAACGTTATACCATATGACGTTATACCATATAACGTAATACGTTATAACGTTATACCATATGACGTTATACCATACAACGTAGTACGTTATAACGTTATACCATACAACGTAGTACGTTATAACGTTATACCATATAATTTAATACGTTATAACGTTATGCCATATGACGTTATACCATATACCGTAATACGTTATAACGTTATACTATATGACGTTATACCATATAACGTAATACGTTATAACGTTATACCATATAACGTAATACGTTATAACGTTATACCACATAACGTAATACGTTATAACGTTATACCACATAACGTAGTACGTTATAACGTTATCCCATATAACCCAACACGTTATAACGTTATACCATATAACGTAATACGTTATATCGTTATACCACATAACGTAATACGTTATAACGTTATACCATATGACGTTATACCATATAACGTAATACGTTATAACGTTATACCATATGACGTTATACCATACAACGTAGTACGTTATAACGTTATACCATACAACGTAGTACGTTATAACGTTATACCATATAATTTAATACGTTATAACGTTATGCCATATGACGTTATACCATATACCGTAATACGTTATAACGTTATACTATATGACGTTATACCATATAACGTAATACGTTATAACGTTATACCATATATCCCAATACCTTATAACGTTATATCATATAACGTAGTACGTTATAACGTTATACCATATAACGTAATACGTTATAACGTTATACCATATGACGTTATACCATATAACGTAATACGTTATAACGTTATACCATATGTCGTTATACCACATAACGTAGTACGTTATAACGTTATACCATATAACGTAATACGTTATAACGTTATACCATATGACGTTATACCATATGACGTTATACCATATGACGTTATACCATATACCGTAATACGTTCTAACGTTATACTATATGACGTCATACTATATGACGTTATACCATATAACGTAATTCGTTATAACGTTATACCATATATCCTAATACGTTATAACGTTATACCATATAACGTAGTACGTTATAACGTTATACCATATAACGTAATACGTTATAACGTTATACCCTATAACATAATACGTTATAACGTTAGGCCCTATAACGTAATACGTTATAACGTTATACCATATACCGTAATACGTTATAACGTTATACCATATAATGTAATACGTTATAACGTTATACCATATAATGTAATACGTTATATCGTTATACCATATAACGTAATACGTTATAACGTTATGCCATATGACGTTATACCATATAACGTAATACGTTATAACGTTATACCATATGTCGTTATACCACATAACGTAGTACGTTATAACGTTATACCATATAACGTAATACGTTATAACGTTATACCATATGACGTTATACCATATACCGGAATACGATATAACGTTATACCATATGTCGTTATACCACATAACGTAGTACGTTATAACGTTATACCATATAATTTAATACGTTATAACGTTATACCATATACCGTAATACGTTATAACGTTATCGCATATAACCTAATACGTAATAACGTTATACCATTTAACGTAATACGTTATATCGTTATCCCATACAACGTAATACGTTATAACGTTATACCATATGACGTTATACCCTATAACGTAATACGTTATAACGTTATACCATATAACGTAATACGTTATAACGTTATACCACATAACGTAGTACGTTATAACGTTATACCATATAATTTAATACGTTATAACGTTATACCATATAACGTAATACGTTATAACGTTATACCATATAATGTAATACGTTATCTCGTTATACCATATAACGTAATACGTTATAACGTTATACCATATAACGTAATACGTTATAACGTTATACCACATAACGTAGTACGTTATAACGTTATACCATATAATTTAATACGTTATAACGTTATACCATATAACGTAATACGTTATAACGTTATACTCTATAACGTAATACGTTATAACGTTATACCATATACCGTAATACGTTATAACGTTATCCCATATAACCTAATACGTTATAACGTTATACCATATAACGTAATACGTTATATCGTTATACCATATAACGTATTACGTTATAAGGTTATAGCATATGACGTTACACTATATAACGTAATACGTTATATCGTTATACCATATAACGTAATACGTTATAACGTTATTCCATATGACGTTATACTATATAACGTAATACGTTATAACGTTATACCATATGTCGTTATACTACATGACGTAATACATTATAACGTTATACCATATAACGTCATACGTGATAACGTTATACCATATGACGTTATCCCATACAACGTAATACGTTATAACGTTATACCATATGACGTTATACCATATACCGGAATACGATATAACGTTATACCATATGTCGTTATACTACATGACGTAATACTTTATAACGTTATACCATATAACGTCATACGTGATAACGTTATACCATATGACGTTATCCCATACAACGTAATACGATATAACGTTATACCATATGACTTTATACCATATACCGTAATACGTTCTAACGTTATACTATATGACGTTATACCATATAACGTAATTCGTTATAACGTTATACCATATATCCTAATACGTTATAACGTTATACCATATAACGTAATACGTTATAACGTTATACCATATAACGTAATGCGTTATAACTTTATACCACATAACGTAGTACGTTATAACGTTATACCATATAATTTAATACGTTATAACGTTATACCATATAACGTAATACGTTATAACGTTATACCCTATAACGTAATACGTTATATTCTTATACCCTATAACGTAATACGTTATAACATTATACCATATAACGTAATACGTTATATCGTTATACCCTATAACGTTATACGTTATAACGTTATACCATATACCGAAATACGTTATAACGTTATACCATATGACGTAATACCATATAACGTAATACGTTATAACGTTATACCATATAACGTAATACGTTATATCGTTATACCACATAACGTAGTACGTTATAACGTTATACCATATCATTTAATACGTTATACCGTTATACCATATAACGTAATACGTTATAACGTTATACCCTATAACGTAATACGTTATAACGTTATACCATATACCGTAATACATTATAACGTTATGCCATATAACGTAATACGTTATGACGTCGTTCCATATAACGTAATACGTTATAACGTCATAAGATATAACGTAATACGTTATAACGTTATACCATATAACGTAATACGTTATAACGTTATACCATATGACGTTATCCCGTACAACGTAATACGCTATAACGTTATACCATATGACGTTATACCATATACCGTAATACGTTATAACGTTATACTATATGACGTTATACCATATAACGTAATACGTTATAGCGTTATACCATATATCCCAATACGTTGTAACGTTATATCATATAACGTACTACGTTATAACGTTATACCATGTGACGTTATACCATATAACGTAATACGTTATAACGTTACACCATATACCGTAATACGTTATAACGTTATACCATATGACGTTATCGCATACAACGTAATACGTTATAACGTTATACCATATACCGTAATACGTTGTAACGTTATACTATATGACGTTATACCATATAACGTAATACGTTATATTGTTATACCCTATAACGTAATACGTTATAACATTATACCATATAACGTAATACGTTATATTGTTATACCCTATAACGTTATACGTTATAACGTTATACGTTATAACGTTATACCATATGACGTTATACCATATACCGTAATACGATATAACGTTACACCATATGTCGTTACACTACATGACGTAATACTTTATAACGTTATACCATATAACGTCATACGTTATATCGTTATACCATTTAACGTAATACGTTATAACGTTATACCATATGACGTTATACCATATAACGTAATACGTTATAACGTTATACCATATACCGTAATACGTTATAACGTTATACCATATGACGTTATACCATTTAACGTAATACGTTATAACGTTATACCATATGACGTTATACCATATACCGGAATACGTTATAACGTTATACTATATGACGTTATACCATTTAACGTAATACGTTATAACGTTATACCATATATCACAATACCTTATAACGTTATATCATATAACGTAGTACGTTATAACGTTATACCATATAACGTATTACGTTATAACGTTATACCATATGACGTAATACCATATAACGTAATACGTTATAACGTTATACTATATAAAATAATACGTTATATCGTTATACCATATAACGTAATACGTTATAACGTTATACCATATCATTTAATACGTTATAACGTTATACCATATAACGTAATACGTTATAACGTTATACCCTATAACGTAATACGTTATAACGTTATACCATATACCGTAATACATTATAACGTTATGCCATATAACGTAATATGTTATGACGTCGTTCCATATAACGTAATACGTTATAACGTCATTAGATATAACGTAATACGTTATAACGTTATACCATATAACGTAATACGTTATAACGTTATACCATATGACGTTATCCCGTACAACGTAATACGTTATAACGTTATACCATATGACGTTATACCATATACCGTAATACGTTATAACGTTATACTATATGACGTTATACCATATAACGTAATACGTTATAGCGTTATACCATATATCCCAATACGTTATAACGTTATATCATATAACGTACTACGTTATAACGTTATACCATGTGACGTTATACCATATAACGTAATACGTTATAACGTTACACCATATAATGTAATACGTTATATCGTTATACCATATACCGTAATACGTTATAACGTTATACCATATGACGTTATACCATATGACGTTATAACATATAACGTAATACGTCATAACGTTATACCATATAATCTAATACGTTATAACGTTATACCATATAACGTGATACGTTATAACGTTATACCATATAACGTACTACGTTATAACGTTATACCATGTGACGTTATACCATATGACGTTATACCATATAACGTAATACGTTATAACGTTATACCCTATAACGTAATACGTTATAACGTTATACCATATACCGTAATACGTTATAACGTTATACCATATGACGTTATCGCATACAACGTAATACGTTATAACGTTATACCATATACCGTAATACGTTGTAACGTTATACTATATGACGTTATGCCATATAGCGTAATACGTTATATTGTTATACCCTATAACGTAATACGTTATAACATTATACCTTATAACGTAATACGTTATATCGTTATACCCAATAACGTTATACGTTATAACGTTATACCATATGACGTTATACCATATACCGCAATACGATATAACGTTACAGCATATGTCGTTATACTACATGACGTAATACTTTATAACGTTATACCATATAACGTCATACGTTATATCGTTATACCATTTAACGTAATACGTTATAACGTTATACCATATGACGTTATACCATATAACGTAATACGTTATAACGTTATACCATATACCGTAATACGTTATAACGTTATACCATATGACGTTATACCATTTAACGTAATACGTTATAACGTTATACCATATGACGTTATACCATATACCGGAATACGTTATAACGTTATACTATATGACGTTATACCACATAACGTAATACGTTATAACGTTATACCATATATCCCAATACCTTATAACGTTATATCATATAACGTAGTACGTTATAACGTTATACCATATAACGTATTACGTTATAACGTTATACCATATGACGTAATACCATATAACGTAATACGTTATACCATATAACGTATTACGTTATAACGTTATACCATATGACGTAATACCATATAACGTAATACGTTATAACGTTATACTATATAAAGTAATACGTTATATCGTTATACCATATAACGTAATACGTTATAACGTTATACCATATAACGTAATACGTTATAACGTTATACCACATAACGTAGTACGTTATAACGTTATACCATATAATTTAATACGTTATAACGTTATACCATATAACGTAATACGTTATAACGTTATGCCCTATAACGTAATACGTTATAACGTTATACCATATACCGTAATACGTTATAACGTTATCCCATATAACCTAATACGTTATAACGTTATACCATATAACGTAATACGTTATATCGTTATACCATATAACGTAATACGTTATAACGTTATACCATATGACGTTATACCATATAACGTAATACGTTACAACGTTAAACCATATGACGTTATACCATATACCGTAATACGTTATAACGTTATACTATATGACGTTATACCATATAACGTAATACGTTATAACGTTATACCATATAACGTAATACGTTATAACGTTATACCACATAACGTAGTACGTTATAACGTTATACCATGTAATTTAATACGCTATAACGTTATGCCATATAACGTAATACGTTATAACGTTATACCCCATAACGTAATACGTTATAACGTTATACCATATACCGTAATACATTATAACGTTATGCCATATAACGTAATACGTTATGACGTCGTCCCATATAACGTAATACGTTATAACGTCATAAGATATAACGTAATACGTTCTAACGTTATACCATATAACGTAATACGTTATATCGTCGTCCCATATAACGTAATACGTTATAACGTTATACCATATAACGTAATACGTTATAACGTTATACCATATGACGTTTTCCCATACAACGTAATACGTTATAACGTTATACCATATGACGTTATACCATATACCGTAATACGTTATAACGTTATACTATATGACGTTATACCCTATAACGTAATACGTTATAACGTTATACCATATACCGTAATACGTTATAACGTTATCCCATATAACCTAATACGTTATAACGTTATACCATATAACGTAATACGTTATATCGTTATACCATATAACGTAATACGTTATAACGTTATACCATATGACGTAATACCATATAACGTAATACGTTATAACGTTATACCATATAACGTAATACGTTATATCGTTATACCACATAACGTAGTACGTTATAACTTTATACAATATCATTTAATACGTTATAACGTTATACCATATAACGTAATACGTTATAACGTTATACCCTATAACGTAATACGATATATCGTTATACAATATAACGTAACACGTTATAACGTTGTACAATATAACTTAATACGTTATAACGTCATACCATATAACGTAATACGTTATAACGTCATAAGATGTAACGTATTACGTTATAACGTTATGCCATATAACGTAATACGTTATAACGTTATGCCATATAACGTAATACGTTATAACGTCGTCCCATATAACGAAATACGTTATATCGTCGTCCCATATAACGTAATACGTTATAACGTTATACCATATAACGTAATACGTTATAACGTCGTACAATACAACTTAATACGTTATAACGTCATACCATATAACGTAATACGTTATAACGTCATAAGATGTAACGTATTACGTTATAACGTTATAACATATAACGTAATACATTATAACGTTATGACATATAACGTAATACGTTATAGCGTGGGTCCCATATAACGTAATACGTTATATCGTCGTCCCATATAACGTAATACGTTATAACGTTATACCATATAACGTAATACGTTATAACGTTATACCATATGACGTTTTCCCATACAACGTAATACGTTATAACGTTATACCATATGACGTTATACCATATACCGTAATACGTTATAACGTTATACTATATGACGTTATACCATATAACGTAATACGTTATAACGTTATACCATGTGACGTTATTCCATATAACGTAATACGTTATAACGTTATACTATATAATGTAACACGTTATATCGTTATACCATATACCGTAATACGTTATAACGTTATACCATATGACGTTATACCATATAACGTAATACGTCATAACGTTATACCATATAATCTAATACGTTATAACGTTATAAAATATAACGTGATACGTTATAACGTTAAACCATATAACGTACTACGTTATAACGTTATACCATGTGACATTATACCATATGACTTTATAGGATATATCGTAATACGTTATAACGTTATACCATATGACATTATACCATATAATCTAATACGTTATAACGTTATACCATATAACGTGATACGTTATAACGTTATACCATATAACGTACTACGTTATAACGTTATACCATATGACGATATACCATATAACGTAATACGTCATAACGTTATACCATATATCCCAATACGTTATAACGTTATATCATATAACGTAGTACGTTATAACGTTATACCATAGAACGTGATACGTTATAACGTTATACCATGTGACGTTATACCATATGAGGTTATACCATATAACGCAATACGTCATAACGTTATACCATATAACGTGATACGTTATAACGTTATACCATATAACGTGATACGTTATAACGTTATACCATATATCCCAATACCTTATAACGTTATATCATATAACGTAGTACGTTATAACGTTATACCATATAACGTGTTACGTTATAACGTTATACCATATAACGTAATACGTTATAACGTTATACCATATGACGTTATCCCATACAACGTAATACGTTATAATGTTATACCATATGACGTTATACCATATACCCTAATACGTTATAACGTTATACCCTATGACGTAATACGTTATAACGTTATACCATATACCGTAATACGTTATAACGTTATACCATATACCGTAATACGTTATAACGTTATCCCATATAACCTAATACGTTATAACGATATACCATATAACGTAATACGTTATATCGTTATACCATATAACGTAATACGTTATAACGTTATACCATATGACGTTATACCATGTGACGTTATACCATATAACGTAATACGCTATAACGTTATACCATATGACGTTATCCCATACAACGTAATACGTTATAACGTTATACCATATGACGTTATACCATATACCGTAATACCTTGTAACGTTATACTATATGACGTTATACCATATACCGTAATACGTTATAACGTTATCCCATATAACCTAATACGTTATAACGTTATACCATATAACGTAATACGTTATATCGTTATACCATATAACGTAATACGTTATAACGTTATACCATATGACGTTATACCATATAACGTATTACGTTATAACGTTTTACCATATGACGTTATCCCATACAACGTAATACGTTATAACGTTATACCATATGACATTATACCATATACCGTAATACGTTATAACGTTATACTATATGACGTTATACCATATAACGTAATACGTTATAACGTTATACCATATAATGTAATACGTTATATCGTTATACCATATAACGTAATACGTTAATACGTTATACCATATAATGTAATACGTTATATCGTTATACCATATAACGTAATACGTTATAACGTTATACCATATAACGTAATACGTTATAACGTTATACCATATAACGTATCACGTTATAACGTTATAACATATGACGTTATCCCATACAACGTAATACGTTATAACGTTATACCATATGACGTTATACCATATACCGTAATACGTTATAACGTTATACTATATGACGTTATACCATATAACGTAATACGTTATAACGTTATACCATATAATGTAATACGTTATATCGTTATACCATATAACGTAGTACGTTATAACGTTATACCATATAACGTATTACGTTATAACGTTATACCATATAACGTAATACGTTATAACGTTATACCATATGACGTTATCCCATACAACGTAATACGTTATAACGTTATACCATATGACGTTATCCCATACAACGTAATACGTTATAACGTTATACCATATGACGTTATACCATATACCGTAATACGTTATAACGT
Organism: Bombus vancouverensis nearcticus; assembly: GCF_051014615.1. Taxonomy (NCBI): domain Eukaryota; kingdom Metazoa; phylum Arthropoda; class Insecta; order Hymenoptera; family Apidae; genus Bombus; species Bombus vancouverensis. The sequence continues at coordinate 2,170,674 of NC_134915.1, read as the reverse complement.
TATACTATATGACGTTATACCATATAATGTAATACGTTATAACGTTATACCATATAATGTAATACGTTATATCGTTATACCATATAACGTAATACGTTATAACGTTATGCCATATGACGTTATACCATATAACGTAATACGTTATAACGTTATACCATATGTCGTTATACCACATAACGTAGTACGTTATAACGTTATACCATATAACGTAATACGTTATAACGTTATACCATATGACGTTATACCATATACCGGAATACGATATAACGTTATACCATATGTCGTTATACCACATAACGTAGTACGTTATAACGTTATACCATATAATTTAATACGTTATAACGTTATACCATATACCGTAATACGTTATAACGTTATCGCATATAACCTAATACGTAATAACGTTATACCATTTAACGTAATACGTTATATCGTTATCCCATACAACGTAATACGTTATAACGTTATACCATATGACGTTATACCATATACCGTAATACGTTATAACGTTATACTATATGACGTTATACCATATAACGTAATACGTTATAACGTTATACCATATGTCGTTATACCACATAACGTAGTACGTTATAACGTTATACCATATAACGTAATACGTTATAACGTTATACCATATGACGTTATACCATATACCGGACTACGATATAACGTTATACCATATGTCGTTATACCACATAACGTAGTACGTTATAACGTTATACCATATAATTTAATACGTTATAACGTTATACCATATAACGTAATACGTTATAACGTTATACCCTATAACGTAATACGTTATAACGTTATACCATATAACGTAATACGTTATAACGTTATACCACATAACGTAGTACGTTATAACGTTATACCATATAATTTAATACGTTATAACGTTATACCATATAACGTAATACGTTATAACGTTATACCATATAATGTAATACGTTATCTCGTTATACCATATAACGTAATACGTTATAACGTTATACCATATAACGTAATACGTTATAACGTTATACCACATAACGTAGTACGTTATAACGTTATACCATATAATTTAATACGTTATAACGTTATACCATATAACGTAATACGTTATAACGTTATACTCTATAACGTAATACGTTATAACGTTATACCATATACCGTAATACGTTATAACGTTATCCCATATAACCTAATACGTTATAACGTTATACCATATAACGTAATACGTTATATCGTTATACCATATAACGTATTACGTTATAAGGTTATAGCATATGACGTTACACTATATAACGTAATACGTTATATCGTTATACCATATAACGTAATACGTTATAACGTTATTCCATATGACGTTATACTATATAACGTAATACGTTATAACGTTATAACATATGTCGTTATACTACATGACGTAATACATTATAACGTTATACCATATAACGTCATACGTGATAACGTTATACCATATGACGTTATCCCATACAACGTAATACGTTATAACGTTATACCATATGACGTTATACCATATACCGGAATACGATATAACGTTATACCATATGTCGTTATACTACATGACGTAATACTTTATAACGTTATACCATATAACGTCATACGTGATAACGTTATACCATATGACGTTATCCCATACAACGTAATACGATATAACGTTATACCATATGACTTTATACCATATACCGTAATACGTTCTAACGTTATACTATATGACGTTATACCATATAACGTAATTCGTTATAACGTTATACCATATATCCTAATACGTTATAACGTTATACCATATAACGTAATACGTTATAACGTTATACCATATAACGTAATGCGTTATAACTTTATACCACATAACGTAGTACGTTATAACGTTATACCATATAATTTAATACGTTATAACGTTATACCATATAACGTAATACGTTATAACGTTATACCCTATAACGTAATACGTTATATTCTTATACCCTATAACGTAATACGTTATAACATTATACCATATAACGTAATACGTTATATCGTTATACCCTATAACGTTATACGTTATAACGTTATACCATATACCGAAATACGTTATAACGTTATACCATATGACGTAATACCATATAACGTAATACGTTATAACGTTATACCATATAACGTAATACGTTATATCGTTATACCACATAACGTAGTACGTTATAACGTTATACCATATCATTTAATACGTTATACCGTTATACCATATAACGTAATACGTTATAACGTTATACCATATACCGTAATACGTTATAACGTTATACCATATGACGTTATCGCATACAACGTAATACGTTATAACGTTATACCATATACCGTAATACGTTGTAACGTTATACTATATGACGTTATACCATATAACGTAATACGTTATATTGTTATACCCTATAACGTAATACGTTATAACATTATACCATATAACGTAATACGTTATATTGTTATACCCTATAACGTTATACGTTATAACGTTATACGTTATAACGTTATACCATATGACGTTATACCATATACCGTAATACGATATAACGTTACACCATATGTCGTTACACTACATGACGTAATACTTTATAACGTTATACCATATAACGTCATACGTTATATCGTTATACCATTTAACGTAATACGTTATAACGTTATACCATATGACGTTATACCATATAACGTAATACGTTATAACGTTATACCATATACCGTAATACGTTATAACGTTATACCATATGACGTTATACCATTTAACGTAATACGTTATAACGTTATACCATATGACGTTATACCATATACCGGAATACGTTATAACGTTATACTATATGACGTTATACCATTTAACGTAATACGTTATAACGTTATACCATATATCACAATACCTTATAACGTTATATCATATAACGTAGTACGTTATAACGTTATACCATATAACGTATTACGTTATAACGTAATACCCTATAACGTAATACGCTATAACGTTATACCATATACCGTAATACGTTATAACGTTATACTATATGACGTTATACCATATAACGTAATACGTTATAGCGTTATACCATATATCCCAATACGTTATAACGTTATACCATATACCGTAATACGTTATAACGTTATACCATATGACGTTATCGCATACAACGTAATACGTTATAACGTTATACCATATACCGTAATACGTTGTAACGTTATACTATATGACGTTATGCCATATAACGTAATACGTTATATTGTTATACCCTATAACGTAATACGTTATAACATTATACCTTATAACGTAATACGTTATATCGTTATACCCAATAACGTTATACGTTATAACGTTATACCATATGACGTTATACCATATACCGCAATACGATATAACGTTACAGCATATGTCGTTATACTACATGACGTAATACTTTATAACGTTATACCATATAACGTCATACGTTATATCGTTATACCATTTAACGTAATACGTTATAACGTTATACCATATGACGTTATACCATATAACGTAATACGTTATAACGTTATACCATATACCGTAATACGTTATAACGTTATACCATATGACGTTATACCATTTAACGTAATACGTTATAACGTTATACCATATGACGTTATACCATATACCGGAATACGTTATAACGTTATACTATATGACGTTATACCATATAACGTAATACGTTATAACGTTATACCATATATCCCAATACCTTATAACGTTATATCATATAACGTAGTACGTTATAACGTTATACCATATAACGTATTACGTTATAACGTTATACCATATGACGTAATACCATATAACGTAATACGTTATACCATATAACGTATTACGTTATAACGTTATACCATATGACGTAATACCATATAACGTAATACGTTATAACGTTATACTATATAAAGTAATACGTTATATCGTTATACCATATAACGTAATACGTTATAACGTTATACCATATAACGTAATACGTTATAACGTTATACCACATAACGTAGTACGTTATAACGTTATACCATATAATTTAATACGTTATAACGTTATACCATATAACGTAATACGTTATAACGTTATGCCCTATAACGTAATACGTTATAACGTTATACCATATACCGTAATACGTTATAACGTTATCCCATATAACCTAATACGTTATAACGTTATACCATATAACGTAATACGTTATATCGTTATACCATATAACGTAATACGTTATAACGTTATACCATATGACGTTATACCATATAACGTAATACGTTACAACGTTAAACCATATGACGTTATACCATATACCGTAATACGTTATAACGTTATACTATATGACGTTATACCATATAACGTAATACGTTATAACGTTATACCATATAACGTAATACGTTATAACGTTATACCACATAACGTAGTACGTTATAACGTTATACCATGTAATTTAATACGCTATAACGTTATGCCATATAACGTAATACGTTATAACGTTATACCCCATAACGTAATACGTTATAACGTTATACCATATACCGTAATACATTATAACGTTATGCCATATAACGTAATACGTTATGACGTCGTCCCATATAACGTAATACGTTATAACGTCATAAGATATAACGTAATACGTTCTAACGTTATACCATATAACGTAATACGTTATATCGTCGTCCCATATAACGTAATACGTTATAACGTTATACCATATAACGTAATACGTTATAACGTTATACCATATGACGTTTTCCCATACAACGTAATACGTTATAACGTTATACCATATGACGTTATACCATATACCGTAATACGTTATAACGTTATACTATATGACGTTATACCCTATAACGTAATACGTTATAACGTTATACCATATACCGTAATACGTTATAACGTTATCCCATATAACCTAATACGTTATAACGTTATACCATATAACGTAATACGTTATATCGTTATACCATATAACGTAATACGTTATAACGTTATACCATATGACGTAATACCATATAACGTAATACGTTATAACGTTATACCATATAACGTAATACGTTATATCGTTATACCACATAACGTAGTACGTTATAACTTTATACAATATCATTTAATACGTTATAACGTTATACCATATAACGTAATACGTTATAACGTTATACCCTATAACGTAATACGATATATCGTTATACAATATAACGTAACACGTTATAACGTTGTACAATATAACTTAATACGTTATAACGTCATACCATATAACGTAATACGTTATAACGTCATAAGATGTAACGTATTACGTTATAACGTTATGCCATATAACGTAATACGTTATAACGTTATGCCATATAACGTAATACGTTATAACGTCGTCCCATATAACGTAATACGTTATATCGTCGTCCCATATAACGTAATACGTTATAACGTTATACCATATAACGTAATACGTTATAACGTCGTACAATACAACTTAATACGTTATAACGTCATACCATATAACGTAATACGTTATAACGTCATAAGATGTAACGTATTACGTTATAACGTTATAACATATAACGTAATACATTATAACGTTATGACATATAACGTAATACGTTATAGCGTGGGTCCCATATAACGTAATACGTTATATCGTCGTCCCATATAACGTAATACGTTATAACGTTATACCATATAACGTAATACGTTATAACGTTATACCATATGACGTTTTCCCATACAACGTAATACGTTATAACGTTATACCATATGACGTTATACCATATACCGTAATACGTTATAACGTTATACTATATGACGTTATACCATATAACGTAATACGTTATAACGTTATACCATGTGACGTTATTCCATATAACGTAATACGTTATAACGTTATACTATATAATGTAACACGTTATATCGTTATACCATATACCGTAATACGTTATAACGTTATACCATATGACGTTATACCATATAACGTAATACGTCATAACGTTATACCATATAATCTAATACGTTATAACGTTATAAAATATAACGTGATACGTTATAACGTTAAACCATATAACGTACTACGTTATAACGTTATACCATGTGACATTATACCATATGACTTTATAGGATATATCGTAATACGTTATAACGTTATACCATATGACATTATACCATATAATCTAATACGTTATAACGTTATACCATATAACGTGATACGTTATAACGTTATACCATATAACGTACTACGTTATAACGTTATACCATATGACGATATACCATATAACGTAATACGTCATAACGTTATACCATATATCCCAATACGTTATAACGTTATATCATATAACGTAGTACGTTATAACGTTATACCATAGAACGTGATACGTTATAACGTTATACCATGTGACGTTATACCATATGAGGTTATACCATATAACGCAATACGTCATAACGTTATACCATATAACGTGATACGTTATAACGTTATACCATATAACGTGATACGTTATAACGTTATACCATATATCCCAATACCTTATAACGTTATATCATATAACGTAGTACGTTATAACGTTATACCATATAACGTGTTACGTTATAACGTTATACCATATAACGTAATACGTTATAACGTTATACCATATGACGTTATCCCATACAACGTAATACGTTATAATGTTATACCATATGACGTTATACCATATACCCTAATACGTTATAACGTTATACCCTATGACGTAATACGTTATAACGTTATACCATATACCGTAATACGTTATAACGTTATACCATATACCGTAATACGTTATAACGTTATCCCATATAACCTAATACGTTATAACGATATACCATATAACGTAATACGTTATATCGTTATACCATATAACGTAATACGTTATAACGTTATACCATATGACGTTATACCATGTGACGTTATACCATATAACGTAATACGCTATAACGTTATACCATATGACGTTATCCCATACAACGTAATACGTTATAACGTTATACCATATGACGTTATACCATATACCGTAATACCTTGTAACGTTATACTATATGACGTTATACCATATACCGTAATACGTTATAACGTTATCCCATATAACCTAATACGTTATAACGTTATACCATATAACGTAATACGTTATATCGTTATACCATATAACGTAATACGTTATAACGTTATACCATATGACGTTATACCATATAACGTATTACGTTATAACGTTTTACCATATGACGTTATCCCATACAACGTAATACGTTATAACGTTATACCATATGACATTATACCATATACCGTAATACGTTATAACGTTATACTATATGACGTTATACCATATAACGTAATACGTTATAACGTTATACCATATAATGTAATACGTTATATCGTTATACCATATAACGTAATACGTTAATACGTTATACCATATAATGTAATACGTTATATCGTTATACCATATAACGTAATACGTTATAACGTTATACCATATAACGTAATACGTTATAACGTTATACCATATAACGTATCACGTTATAACGTTATAACATATGACGTTATCCCATACAACGTAATACGTTATAACGTTATACCATATGACGTTATACCATATACCGTAATACGTTATAACGTTATACTATATGACGTTATACCATATAACGTAATACGTTATAACGTTATACCATATAATGTAATACGTTATATCGTTATACCATATAACGTAGTACGTTATAACGTTATACCATATAACGTATTACGTTATAACGTTATACCATATAACGTAATACGTTATAACGTTATACCATATGACGTTATCCCATACAACGTAATACGTTATAACGTTATACCATATGACGTTATCCCATACAACGTAATACGTTATAACGTTATACCATATGACGTTATACCATATACCGTAATACGTTATAACGTTATACTATATGACGTTATACCATATAACGTAATACGTTATAACGTTATACCATATAATGTAATACGTTATATCGTTATACCATATAACGTAATACGTTATAACGTCATACCATATAATGTAATACGTTATATCGTTATAAGATATAACGTAATACGTTATAACGTTATACCATATACCGTAATACGTTATAACGTTATACCATATGACGTTATCCCATACAACGTAATACGTTATAACGTTATACCATATACCGTAATACGTTGTAACGTTATACTATATGACGTTATACCATATAACGTAATACGTTATATTGTTATACCCTATAACGTAATACGTTATAACATTATACCATATAACGTAATACGTTATATCGTTATACCCTATAACGTTATACGTTATAACGTTATACCATATGACGTTATACCATATACCGTAATACGATATAACGTTACACCATATGTCGTTATACTACATGACGTAATACGTTATAACGTTATACTATATGACGTTATACCATATAACGTAATACGTTATAACGTTATACCATATAACGTAATACGTTATAACGTTATACCACATAACGTAGTACGTTATAACGTTATACCATATGACGTTATACCATATAACGTAATACGTTATAACGTTATACCATATACCGTAATACGTTATAACGTTATACCATATGACGTTATACCATTTAACGTAATACGTTATAACGTTATACCATATGACGTTATACCATATACCGTAATACGTTATAACGTTATACTATATGACGTTGTACCATATAACGTAATACGTTATAACGTTATACCATATATCCCAATACCTTATAACGTTATATCATATAACGTAGTACGTTATAACGTTATACCATATAACGTATTACGTTATAACGTTATACCATATGACGTAATACCATATAACGTAATACGTTATAACGTTATACTATATAAAGTAATACGTTATATCGTTATACCATATAACGTAATACGTTATAACGTTATACCATATAACGTAATACGTTATAACGTTATACCACATAACGTAGTACGTTATAACGTTATACCATATAATTGAATACGTTATAACGTTATACCATATAACGTAATACGTTATAACGTTATGCCCTATAACGTAATACGTTATAACGTTATACCATATACCGTAATACGTTATAACGTTATCCCATATAACCTAATACGTTATAACGTTATACCATATAACGTAATACGTTATATCGTTATACCATATAACGTAATACGTTATAACGTTATACCATATGACGTTATACCATATAACGTAATGCGTTATAACGTTATACCATATGACGTTATACCATATACCGTAATACGTTATAACGTTATAGTATATGACGTTATACCATATAACGTAATACGTTATAACGTTATACCATATAACGTAATACGTTATAACGTTATACCACATAACGTAGTACGTTATAACGTTATACCATATAATTTAATACGTTACAACGTTATACCATATAACGTAATACGTTATAACGTTATACCCTATAACGTAATACGTTATATTGTTATACCCTATAATGTAATACGTTATAACATTATACCATATAACGTAATACGTTATATCGTTATACCCTATAACGTTATACGTTATAACGTTATACCATATACCGTAATACGTTATAACGTTATCCCATATAACCTAATACGTTATAACGTTATACCATATAACGTAATACGTTATATCGTTATACCATATAACGTAATACGTTATAACGTTATACCATATGACGTTATACCATATAACGTAATACGTTATAACGTTATACCATATGACGTTATACCATACAACGTAGTACGTTATAACGTTATACCATATAATTTAATACGTTATAACGTTATGCCATATGACGTTATACCATATACCGTAATACGTTATATCGTTATACCCTATAACGTTATACGTTATAACGTTATACCATATACCGTAATACGTTATAACGTTATACCATATGACGTAATACCATATAACGTAATACGTTATAACGTTATACCATATAATGTAATACGTTATATCGTTATACCATATAACGTAATACGTTATAACGTTATACCATATAACGTAATACGTTATAACGTTATGCCCTATAACGTAATACGTTATAACGTTATACCATATACCGTAATACGTTATAACGTTATACCATATACCGTAATACGTTATAACGTTATCCCATATAACCTAATACGTTATAACGTTATACCATATAACGTAATACGTTATATCGTTATACCATATAACGTAATACGTTATAACGTTATACCATATGACGTTATACCATATAACGTAATACGTTATATCGTTATACCCTATAACGTTATACGTTATAACGTTATACCATATACCGTAATACGTTATAACGTTATACCATATGACGTTATACCATATAACGTAATACGTTATATCGTTATACCATATAACGTAATACGTTATATTGTTATACGGTATAACGTAATACGTTATAACTTTATACCATATAACGTAATACGTTATATCATTATACCCTACAACGTTATACGTTATAACGTTATACCATGTACCGTAATACGTTATAACGTTATACCATATGACGTAATACCATATAACGTAATACGTTATAACGTTATACCATATAATGTAATACGTTATATCGTTATACCATATAACGTAATACGTTATAACGTTATACCATATACCGTAATACGTTATAACGTTATACCATATAATGTAATACGTTATATCGTTATACCATATAACGTAATATTGTTCTAACGTTATACCATTTACCGTAATACGTTATAACGTTATACCATATGACGTTATACCATATAACGTAATACGTTATAACGTTATACCATATAACGTAATACGTTATAACGTTATACCCTATAACGTAATACGTTATATTGTTATACGGTATAACGTAATACGTTATAACTTTATACCATATAACGTAATACGTTATATCGTTATACCCTATAACGTTATACGTTATAACGTTATACCATGTACCGTAATACGTTATAACGTTATACCATATGACGTAATACCATATAACGTAATACGTTATAACGTTATACCATATAATGTAATACGTTATATCGTTATAACATATAACGTAATACGTTATAACGTTATACCATATAACGTAATACGTTATAACGTTATACCATATGACGTTATACCATATAACGTAATACGTTATAACGTTATACCATATGACGTTATCCCATACAACGTAAAACGTTATAACGTTATACCATATGACGTTATACCATATACCGTAATACGTTATAACCTTATACTATATGACGTTATACCATATAACGTAATACGTTATAACGTTATACCATATGTCGTTATACCACATAACGTAGTACGTTATAACGTTATACCATATAACGTAATACGTTATAACGTTATACCATATGACTTTATACCATTTACCGGAATACGATATAACGTTATACCATATGTCGTTATACCACATAACGTAGTACGTTATAACGTTATACCCTATAATTTAATACGTTATAACGTTATACCATATGACGTTATACCATATACCGTAATACGTTATAACGTTATACTATATGACCTTATACCATATAACCTAATACGTTATAACGTTATACCATATATCCCAATACCTTATAACGTTATATCATATAACGTAGTACGTTATAACGTTATACCATATAACGTATTACGTTATAACGTTATAACATATGACGTTATTCCATACAACGTAATACGTTATAACGTTATACCATATGACGTTATACCATATACCGTAATACGTTCTAACGTTATACTATATGACGTCATACTATATGACGTTATACCATATAACGTAATTCGTTATAACGTTATACCATTTATCCTAATACGTTATAACGTTATACCATATAACGTAGTACGTTATAACGTTATACCATATAACGTAATACGTTATAACGTTATACCCTATAACATAATACGTTATAACGTTATGCCCTATAACGTAATACGTTATAACGTTATACCATATACCGTAATACGTTATAACGTTATACCATATAATGTAATACGTTATATCGTTATACCATATAACGTAATACGTTGTAACGTTATACCATTTACCGTAATACGTTATAACGTTATACCATATGACGTTATACCATATAACGTAATACGTTATAACGTTATACCATATAACGTAATACGTTATAACGTTATACCCTATAACGTAATACGTTATATTGTTATACGGTATAACGTAATACGTTATAACATTATACCATATAACGTAATACGTTATATCGTTATACCCTATAACGTTATACGTTATAACGTTATACCATGTACCGTAATACGTTATAACGTTATACCATATGACGTAATACCATATAACGTAATACGTTATAACGTTATACCATATAATGTAATACGTTATATCGTTATACCATATAACGTAATACGCTATAACGTTATACCATATAACGTAATACGTTATAACGTTATACCCTATAACGTAATACGTTATAACGTTATACCATACAACGTAATACGTTATAACGTTATACCACATAACGTAGTAGGTTATAACGTTATACCATATAATTTAATACGTTATAAAGTTATACCATATAACGTAATACGTTATAACGTTATACCCTATAACGTAATACGTTATATTGGTATACGGTATAACGTAATACGTTATAACATTATACCATATGACGTTATACCATATAACGTAATACGTTATAACGTTATACCACATAACGCAGTAGGTTATAACGTTATACCATATAATTTAATACGTTATAACGTTATACCATATAACGTAATACGTTATAACGTTATACCCTATAACGTAATACGTTATATTGTTATACGGTATAACGTAATACGTTATAACATTATACCATATAACGTAATACGTTATATCGTTATACCCTATAACGTTATACGTTATAACGTTATACCATGTACCGTAATACGTTATAACGTTATACCATATGACGTAATACCATATAACGTAATACGTTATAACGTTATACCATATAATGTAATACGTTATATCGTTATACCATATAACGTAATACGTTATAACGTTATACCATATACCGTAATACGTTATAACGTTATACCATATAATGTAATACGTTATATCGTTATACCATATAACGTAATATTGTTGTAACGTTATACCATTTACCGTAATACGTTATAACGTTATACCATATGACGTTATACCATATAACGTAATACGTTATAACGTTATACCATATAACGTAATACGTTATAACGTTATACCCTATAACGTAATACGTTATATTGTTATACGGTATAACGTAATACGTTATAACTTTATACCATATAACGTAATACGTTATATCGTTATACCCTATAACGTTATACGTTATAACGTTATACCATGTACCGTAATACGTTATAACGTTATACCATATGACGTAATACCATATAACGTAATACGTTATAACGTTATACCATATAATGTAATACGTTATATCGTTATACCATATAACGTAATACGTTATAACGTTATACCATATAACGTAATACGTTATAACGTTATACCATATGACGTTATACCATATAACGTAATACGTTATAACGTTATACCATATGACGTTATCCCATACAACGTAAAACGTTATAACGTTATACCATATGACGTTATACCATATACCGTAATACGTTATAACGTTATACTATATGACGTTATACCATATAACGTAATACGTTATAACGTTATACCATATGTCGTTATACCACATAACGTAGTACGTTATAACGTTATACCATATAACGTAATACGTTATAACGTTATACCATATGACGTTATACCATATACCGTAATACGTTATAACGTTATACTATATGACCTTATACCATATAACCTAATACGTTATAACGTTATACCATATATTCCAATACCTTATAACGTTATATCATATAACGTAGTACGTTATAACGTTATACCATATAACGTAATACGTTATAACGTTATACCCTATAACATAATACGTTATAACGTTATGCCCTATAACGTAATACGTTATAACGTTATACCATATATCCTAATACGTTATAACGTTATACCATATAACGTAGTACGTTATAACGTTATACCATATAACGTAATACGTTATAACGTTATACCCTATAACATAATACGTTATAACGTTATGCCCTATAACGTAATACGTTATAATGTTATACCATATACCGTAATACGTTATAACGTTATACCATATAATGTAATACGTTATATCGTTATACCATATAACGTAATACGTTGTAACGTTATACCATTTACCGTAATACGTTATAACGTTATACCATATGACGTTATACCATATAACGTAATACGTTATAACGTTATACCATATAACGTAATACGTTATAACGTTATACCCTATAACGTAATACGTTATATTGTTATACGGTATAACGTAATACGTTATAACATTATACCATATAACGTAATACGTTATATCGTTCTACCCTATAACGTTATACGTTATAACGTTATACCATGTACCGTAATACGTTATAACGTTATACCATATGACGTAATACCATATAACGTAATACGTTATAACGTTATACCATATAATGTAATACGTTATATCGTTATACCATATAACGTAATACGCTATAACGTTATACCATATAACGTAATACGTTATAACGTTATACCATATGACGTTATACCATATAACGTAATACGTTATAACGTTATACCATATGACGTTATCCCATACAACGTAAAACGTTATAACGTTATACCATATGACGTTATACCATATACCGTAATACGTTATAACGTTATACTATATGACGTTATACCATATAACGTAATACGTTATAACGTTATACCATATGTCGTTATACCACATAACGTAGTACGTTATAACGTTATACCATATAACGTAATACGTTATAACGTTATACCATATGACTTTATACCATTTACCGGAATACGATATAACGTTATACCATATGTCGTTATACCACATAACGTAGTACGTTATAACGTTATACCATATAACGTAATTCGTTATAACGTTATACCATATATCCTAATACCTTATAACGTTATATCATATAACGTAGTACGTTATAACGTTATACCATATAACGTATTACGTTATAACGTTATAACATATGACGTTATTCCATACAACGTAATACGTTATAACGTTATACCATATGACGTTATACCATATACCGTAATACGTTCTAACGTTATACTATATGACGTCATACTATATGACGTTATACCATATAACGTAATTCGTTATAACGTTATACCATATATCCTAATACGTTATAACGTTATGCCATATAACGTAGTACGTTATAACGTTATACCATATAACGTAGTACGTTATAACGTTATACCATATAACGTATTACGTTATAACGTTATAACATATGACGTTATTCCATACAACGTAATACGTTATAACGTTATACCATATGACGTTATACCATATACCGTAATACGTTCTAACGTTATACTATATGACGTCATACTATATGACGTTATACCATATAACGTAATTCGTTATAACGTTATACCATATATCCTAATACGTTATAACGTTATGCCATATAACGTAGTACGTTATAACGTTATACCATATAACGTAATACGTTATAACGTTATACCCTATAACATAATACGTTATAACGTTATGCCCTATACCGTAATACGTTATAACGTTATACCATATAATGTAATACGTTATATCGTTATACCATATAACGTAATGCGTTGTACCGTTATACCATTTACCGTAATACGTTATAACGTTATACCATATGACGTTATACCATATAACGTAATACGTTATAACGTTATACCATATAACGTAATACGTTATAACGTTATACCCTATAACGTAATACGTTATAACGTTATACCATATACCGTAATACGTTATAACGTTATACCATATAACGTAATACGTTATAACGTTATACCCTATAACGTAATACGTTATAACGTTATACCATATGACGTAATACCATATAACGTAATAGGTTATAACGTTATACCATATAATGTAATACTTTATATCGTTATACCACATAACGTAATACGTTATAACGTTACACCATATGACGTTATACCATATAACGTAATACGTTATAACGTTATACCATATGACGTTATCCCATACAACGTAATACGTTATAACGTTATACCATATGACGTTATACCATATACCGTAATACGTTATAACGTTATACTATATGACGTTATACCATATAACGTAATACGTTATAACGTTATACCATATATCCCAATACCTTATAACGTTATATCATATAACGTAGTACGTTATAACGTTATACCATATAACGTATTACGTTATAACGTTATAACATATGACGTTATCCCATACAACGTAATACGTTATAACGTTATACCATATGACGTTATACCATATACCGTAATACGTTCTAACGTTATACTATATGACGTTATACCATATAACGTAATTCGTTATAACGTTATACCATATATCCTAATACGTTATAACGTTATACCATATAACGTAGTACGTTATAACGTTATACCATATAACGTAATACGTTATAACGTTATACCCTATAACATAATACGTTATAACGTTATGCCCTATAACGTAATACGTTATAACGTTTTACCATATACCGTAATACGTCATAACGTTATACCACATAATGTAATACGTTATATCGTTATACCATATAACGTAATACGTTATAACGTTATACCATTTACCGTAATACGTTATAACGTTATACCATATGACGTTATACCATATAACGTAATACGTTATAACGTTATACCATATAACGTAA
Source organism: Bombus vancouverensis nearcticus (assembly GCF_051014615.1). Taxonomy (NCBI): domain Eukaryota; kingdom Metazoa; phylum Arthropoda; class Insecta; order Hymenoptera; family Apidae; genus Bombus; species Bombus vancouverensis. The sequence continues at coordinate 2,153,877 of NC_134915.1, read as the reverse complement.
TACGTTATAACGTTATACCCTATAACGTAATACGTTATAACGTTATACCATATACCGTAATACGTTATAACGTTATACCATATAACGTAATACGTTATAACGTTATACACTATAACGTAATACGTTATAACGTTATACCATATACCGCAATACGTTATAACGTTATACCATATAATGTAATACGTTATATCGTTATACCATATAACGTAGTACGTTATAACGTTATACCATATAATTTAATACGTTATAAAGTTATACCATATAACGTAATACGTTATAACGGTATACCATATGACGTTATACCATACAACGTAATACGCTATATCTTTATACCCTATAACGTAATACGTTATAACGTTATACCATATGACGTTGTACCATATAACGTAATACGTTATAACGTTACACCATATGACGTTATACCATTAAACGTAATACGTTATAACGTTATACCATATATCCTAATACGTTATAACGTTATACCATATAACGTAGTACGTTATAACGTTATACCATATAACGTAATACGTTATAACGTTATACTATATAACGTGATACGTTATAACGTTATACCATGTGACGTTATACCATATAACGTAATACCTTATATCGTTATACCATATTACGTATTGCGTTATAACATTACACCCTATGACGTCATACCATATAACGTAATACGTTATATCGTTATACCATATAACGTAATACGTTATAACGTTATACTATATGATGTTATACCATATAACGCAATACGTTATAACGTTATACCATATACCGTAATACGTTATAACGTTATACCATATGACGTTATCCCATACAACGCAATACGTTATAACGTTATACCATATGACGTTATACCATATACCGTAATACGTTATAACGTTATACTATATGACGTTATACCATATAACGTAATACGTTATAACGTTATACCATATAACGTATTACGTTATAACGTTATACCATATGACGTTATACCATATACCGTATACGTCCAACGTTGTCCAACGACCTCCAACGGTGTCCAACGATGTCCGGCGATGTCCAACGACGTCCAACGAGGTCCAACGATGTCCAACGACGTCCAACGGTGTCCAACGATGTCCCACGTTGCAGTCCAGTCTAGATCATCCAAAATTCTGTTGGAGGCTTTTGGAGACCCAAACTGGACCGACCGTATCCCACGGTGTCCCACGGTGCAGTCCAGTCTAGATCATCCAAAATTCTTTTGGCGGCATTTGGAGATCCAAACTGGACTGGTGCGTAGTTCTTAGCTTGGCATCGTTTTCCAAAGATTAATCAACTGATTAATTATTGGAAAAGGATGCCAATTACCAGGTCTCACCACGAGGAGGTGACTACGCACGAGACCCGTCCATGGGTTATGTAACACTACACATCGATCTCGACATACAACCTGTTGGCAGAATGTCGAGTTTTGACTCTACTTAACCATGGGCCTGCGTATGGATATGGTTGTTTCGTAGCCTAACTGCGAAACACATATCTCCAACGCAGTGCTTACATGAATCTTTACAAACGTAGAACAATGCCTACGTAACGCAACATCCTTCTCCCACACAACGATTACATCGATCAGTACAAATATCGTACAATAATTCGCATCCCTACTGGCATCATTCGGTATCAAACACACATTTATCTAACTTGGAATGAAAAGAAGAAAATGTAGCTACTGACACTGCATATACCATTTCGTGTCTCGCAGAAGGGACATACGAGTCGCTGTACTAAACTAGTTAACGTTCTATTTTTGGGACACTGTAAGATATTGAAGATACTGAAAAGTTATAAACTCTAACGTGATCTCAATAAGTTTCCCTTAAAAATGGGAAAACAGGAAAATGCCCGATTAATCAGATGATAAAGGAAAAAATCGCGGCGCGCCCGAAACGAACGAGATCGCGATCTCTCGAAAGAAGTAACAAACCTACACGACGTACCCCCGTACACGAGATAACCCCGAGGTTCCGCGGAAAGCCCAAGAATTGACCGTAACTCGATTCCTGTTTCGCCGTTCGAAACTTACACGAGTCGCGGTCGATGGCGCCGACCGATGATGCTAGTGATCCACGGGTAATTCAGCCGTGAATCCAGCACATAGGCCAGCAACTTAACACACTCCAACTGAACATGTGGAACCCGGGGATGGACCGCTGAACAGGATTACGAAGGCAAGAGGCCTCAACTGAACAGTGGGGTCCACTCACGGGGAGGGACCGCTGAACAGGATTACGAAGGCATTGACCTCAACTGAACAGTGGGGTCCACTCCCGCGGGACCGAACAGAATTACGGAGGACGTGAAATTGCAGGTCCCTGACCGAGTACCAAAGTACCAATCGGACAGGACTGCGGATCCACGACTGAATCCCCAAAAGATTCGCTAGCATCACCGGCGCGACGACAACTCCCGCGATCCGATGCGAACGTCGAGCAGTCGTCGAGCAGTCACCAAGACAGAGGTTTCCTTGGGGCGACTTACGAATCCAAAGAGTTGTCCAGTGCACGTTGACCCGCACGTACGCGGAATACGCGCGAGCGAGTACGTCACGCTACGGTTTGAAAGAACTGAATGATCGCGAACCGATAAATCGCGAGTACAATAAGTACTGTGTGGTAAGCGAGTGAAGGGAGACGAGATTTTTCTTTTTTTCGTTCTAAGGTGGACAAATGTCGTTGTACGGAATGAGCTCACAACGCACTTAACATAGGTATCTACCTTACGATTAATTAAGACTAAAACGTACGCATACCACGGTGTCCACGATGTCCCACGGTGTCCCACGATGTCCCACGGTGTCCCACGATGTCCCACGGTGTCCCACGATGTCCCACGGTGTCCCACGATGTCCCACGGTGTCCCACGATGTCCAACGTTGTCCAACGTTGTCCAACGGTGTCCAACGTTGTCCAACGTTGTCCAACGTTGTCCAACGGTGTCCAACGGTGTCCAACGGTGTCCAACGGTGTCCAACGGTGTCCAACGGTGTCCAACGGTGTCCAACGGTGTCCAACGTTGTCCAACGTTGTCCAACGTTGTCCAACGACGTCCAACGGTGTCCAACGATGTCCGACGATGTCCAACGACGTCCAACGACGTCCAACGATGTCCAACGACGTCCAACGGTGTCCAACGATGTCCCACGTTGCAGTCCAGTCTAGATCATCCAAAATTCTGTTGGAGGCTTTTGGAGACCCAAACTGGACCGACCGTATCCCACGGTGTCCCACGGTGCAGTCCAGTCTAGATCATCCAAAATTCTTTTGGCGGCATTTGGAGATCCAAACTGGACTGGTGCGTAGTTCTTAGCTTGGCATCGTTTTCCAAAGATTAATCAACTGATTAATTATTGGAAAAGGATGCCAATTACCAGGTCTCACCACGAGGAGGTGACTACGCACGAGACCCGCCCATGGGTTATGTAACACTACACATCGATCTCGACATACAACCTGTTGGCAGAATGTCGAGTTTTGACTCTACTTAACCATGGGCCTGCGTATGGATATGGTTGTTTCGTAGCCTAACTGCGAAACACATATCTCCAACGCAGTGCTTACATGAATCTTTACAAACGTAGAACAATGCCTACGTAACGCAACATCCTTCTCCCACACAACGATTACATCGATCAGTACAAATATCGTACAATAATTCGCATCCCTACTGGCATCATTCGGTATCAAACACACATTTATCTAACTTGGAATGAAAAGAAGAAAATGTAGCTACTGACACTGCATATACCATTTCGTGTCTCGCAGAAGGGACATACGAGTCGCTGTACTAAACTAGTTAACGTTCTATTTTTGGGACACTGTAAGATATTGAAGATACTGAAAAGTTATAAACTCTAACGTGATCTCAATAAGTTTCCCTTAAAAATGGGAAAACAGGAAAATGCCCGATTAATCAGATGATAAAGGAAAAAATCGCGGCGCGCCCGAAACGAACGAGATCGCGATCTCTCGAAAGAAGTAACAAACCTACACGACGTACCCCCGTACACGAGATAACCCCGAGGTTCCGCGGAAAGCCCAAGAATTGACCGTAACTCGATTCCTGTTTCGCCGTTCGAAACTTACACGAGTCGCGGTCGATGGCGCCGACCGATGATGCTAGTGATCCACGGGTAATTCAGCCGTGAATCCAGCACATAGGCCAGCAACTTAACACACTCCAACTGAACATGTGGAACCCGGGGATGGACCGCTGAACAGGATTACGAAGGCAAGAGGCCTCAACTGAACAGTGGGGTCCACTCACGGGGAGGGACCGCTGAACAGGATTACGAAGGCATTGACCTCAACTGAACAGTGGGGTCCACTCCCGCGGGCCCGAACAGAATTACGGAGGACGTGAAATTGCAGGTCCCTGACCGAGTACCAAAGTACCAATCGGACAGGACTGCAGATCCACGACTGAATCCCCAAAAGATTCGCTAGCATCACCGGCGCGACGACAACTCCCGCGATCCGATGCGAACGTCGAGCAGTCGTCGAGCAGTCACCAAGACAGAGGTTTCCTTGGGGCGACTTACGAATCCAAAGAGTTGTCCAGTGCACGTTGACCCGCACGTACGCGGAGTACGCGCGAGCGAGTACGTCACGCTACGGTTTGAAAGAACTGAATGATCGCGAACCGATAAATCGCGAGTACAATAAGTACTGTGTGGTAAGCGAGTGAAGGGAGACGAGATTTTTCTTTTTTTCGTTCTAAGGTGGATAAATGTCGTTGTACGGAATGAGCTCACAACGCACTTAACATAGGTATCTACCTTACGATTAATTAAGACTAAAACGTACGCATACCACGGTGTCCACGATGTCCCACGGTGTCCCACGATGTCCCACGGTGTCCCACGATGTCCCACGGTGTCCCACGATGTCCCACGGTGTCCCACGATGTCCCACGGTGTCCCACGATGTCCAACGTTGTCCAACGTTGTCCAACGGTGTCCAACGTTGTCCAACGTTGTCCAACGTTGTCCAACGGTGTCCAACGGTGTCCAACGGTGTCCAACGGTGTCCAACGGTGTCCAACGGTGTCCAACGGTGTCCAACGGTGTCCAACGGTGTCCAACGTTGTCCAACGTTGTCCAACGTTGTCCAACGACGTCCAACGGTGTCCAACGATGTCCGACGATGTCCAACGACGTCCAACGACGTCCAACGATGTCCAACGACGTCCAACGGTGTCCAACGATGTCCCACGTTGCAGTCCAGTCTAGATCATCCAAAATTCTGTTGGAGGCTTTTGGAGACCCAAACTGGACCGACCGTATCCCACGGTGTCCCACGGTGCAGTCCAGTCTAGATCATCCAAAATTCTTTTGGCGGCATTTGGAGATCCAAACTGGACTGGTGCGTAGTTCTTAGCTTGGCATCGTTTTCCAAAGATTAATCAACTGATTAATTATTGGAAAAGGATGCCAATTACCAGGTCTCACCACGAGGAGGTGACTACGCACGAGACCCGCCCATGGGTTATGTAACACTACACATCGATCTCGACATACAACCTGTTGGCAGAATGTCGAGTTTTGACTCTACTTAACCATGGGCCTGCGTATGGATATGGTTGTTTCGTAGCCTAACTGCGAAACACATATCTCCAACGCAGTGCTTACATGAATCTTTACAAACGTAGAACAATGCCTACGTAACGCAACATCCTTCTCCCACACAACGATTACATCGATCAGTACAAATATCGTACAATAATTCGCATCCCTACTGGCATCATTCGGTATCAAACACACATTTATCTAACTTGGAATGAAAAGAAGAAAATGTAGCTACTGACACTGCATATACCATTTCGTGTCTCGCAGAAGGGACATACGAGTCGCTGTACTAAACTAGTTAACGTTCTATTTTTGGGACACTGTAAGATATTGAAGATACTGAAAAGTTATAAACTCTAACGTGATCTCAATAAGTTTCCCTTAAAAATGGGAAAACAGGAAAATGCCCGATTAATCAGATGATAAAGGAAAAAATCGCGGCACGCCCGAAACGAACGAGATCGCGATCTCTCGAAAGAACTAACAAACCTACACGACGTATCCCCGTACACGAGATAACCCCGAGGTTCCGCGGAAAGCCCAAGAATTGACCGTAACTCGATTCCTGTTTCGCCGTTCGAAACTTACACGAGTCGCGGTCGATGGCGCCGACCGATGATGCTAGTGATCCACGGGTAATTCAGCCGTGAATCCAGCACATAGGCCAGCAACTTAACACACTCCAACTGAACATGTGGAACCCGGGGATGGACCGCTGAACAGGATTACGAAGGCAAGAGGCCTCAACTGAACAGTGGGGTCCACTCACGGGGAGGGACCGCTGAACAGGATTACGAAGGCATTGACCTCAACTGAACAGTGGGGTCCACTCCCGCGGGCCCGAACAGAATTACGGAGGACGTGAAATTGCAGGTCCCTGACCGAGTACCAAAGTACCAATCGGACAGAACTGCAGATCCACGACTGAATCCCCAAAAGATTCGCTAGCATCACCGGCGCGACGACAACTCCCGCGATCCGATGCGAACGTCGAGCAGTCGTCGAGCAGTCACCAAGACAGAGGTTTCCTTGGGGCGACTTACGAATCCAAAGAGTTGTCCAGTGCAGGTTGACCCGCACGTACGCGGAGTACGCGCGAGCGAGTACGTCACGCTACGGTTTGAAAGAACTGAATGATCGCGAACCGATAAATCGCGAGTACAATAAGTACTGTGTGGTAAGCGAGTGAAGGGAGACGAGATTTTTCTTTTTTTCGTTCTAAGGTGGATAAATGTCGTTGTACGGAATGAGCTCACAACGCACTTAACATAGGTATCTACCTTACGATTAATTAAGACTAAAACGTGCGCATACCACGGTGTCCACGATGTCCCACGGTGTCCCACGATGTCCCACGGTGTCCCACGATGTCCCACGGTGTCCCACGATGTCCCACGGTGTCCCACGATGTCCAACGTTGTCCAACGTTGTCCAACGGTGTCCAACGTTGTCCAACGTTGTCCAACGTTGTCCAACGGTGTCCAACGGTGTCCAACGGTGTCCAACGGTGTCCAACGTTGTCCAACGGTGTCCAACGGTGTCCAACGGTGTCCAACGGTGTCCAACGTTGTCCAACGTTGTCCAACGTTGTCCAACGACGTCCAACGGTGTCCAACGATGTCCGACGATGTCCAACGACGTCCAACGACGTCCAACGATGTCCAACGACGTCCAACGGTGTCCAACGATGTCCCACGTTGCAGTCCAGTCTAGATCATCCAAAATTCTGTTGGAGGCTTTTGGAGACCCAAACTGGACCGACCGTATCCCACGGTGTCCCACGGTGCAGTCCAGTCTAGATCATCCAAAATTCTTTTGGCGGCATTTGGAGATCCAAACTGGACTGGTGCGTAGTTCTTAGCTTGGCATCGTTTTCCAAAGATTAATCAACTGATTAATTATTGGAAAAGGATGCCAATTACCAGGTCTCACCACGAGGAGGTGACTACGCACGAGACCCGCCCATGGGTTATGTAACACTACACATCGATCTCGACATACAACCTGTTGGCAGAATGTCGAGTTTTGACTCTACTTAACCATGGGCCTGCGTATGGATATGGTTGTTTCGTAGCCTAACTGCGAAACACATATCTCCAACGCAGTGCTTACATGAATCTTTACAAACGTAGAACAATGCCTACGTAACGCAACATCCTTCTCCCACACAACGATTACATCGATCAGTACAAATATCGTACAATAATTCGCATCCCTACTGGCATCATTCGGTATCAAACACACATTTATCTAACTTGGAATGAAAAGAAGAAAATGTAGCTACTGACACTGCATATACCATTTCGTGTCTCGCAGAAGGGACATACGAGTCGCTGTACTAAACTAGTTAACGTTCTATTTTTGGGACACTGTAAGATATTGAAGATACTGAAAAGTTATAAACTCTAACGTGATCTCAATAAGTTTCCCTTAAAAATGGGAAAACAGGAAAATGCCCGATTAATCAGATGATAAAGGAAAAAATCGCGGCGCGCCCGAAACGAACGAGATCGCGATCTCTCGAAAGAACTAACAAACCTACACGACGTATCTCCGTACACGAGATAACCCCGAGGTTCCGCGGAAAGCCCAAGAATTGACCGTAACTCGATTCCTGTTTCGCCGTTCGAAACTTACACGAGTCGCGGTCGATGGCGCCGACCGATGATGCTAGTGATCCACGGGTAATTCAGCCGTGAATCCAGCACATAGGCCAGCAACTTAACACACTCCAACTGAACATGTGGAACCCGGGGATGGACCGCTGAACAGGATTACGAAGGCAAGAGGCCTCAACTGAACAGTGGGGTCCACTCACGGGGAGGGCCCGCTGAACAGGATTACGAAGGCATTGACCTCAACTGAACAGTGGGGTCCACTCCCGCGGGCCCGAACAGAATTACGGAGGACGTGAAATTGCAGGTCCCTGACCGAGTACCAAAGTACCAATCGGACAGGACTGCAGATCCACGACTGAATCCCCAAAAGATTCGCTAGCATCACCGGCGCGACGACAACTCCCGCGATCCGATGCGAACGTCGAGCAGTCGTCGAGCAGTCACCAAGACAGAGGTTTCCTTGGGGCGACTTACGAATCCAAAGAGTTGTCCAGTGCACGTTGACCCGCACGTACGCGGAGTACGCGCGAGCGAGTACGTCACGCTACGGTTTGAAAGAACTGAATGATCGCGAACCGATAAATCGCGAGTACAATAAGTACTGTGTGGTAAGCGAGTGAAGGGAGACGAGATTTTTCTTTTTTTCGTTCTAAGGTGGATAAATGTCGTTGTACGGAATGAGCTCACAACGCACTTAACATAGGTATCTACCTTACGATTAATTAAGACTAAAACGTACGCATACCACGGTTTCCACGATGTCCCACGGTGTCCCACGATGTCCCACGGTGTCCCACGATGTCCCACGGTGTCCCACGATGTCCCACGGTGTCCCACGATGTCCCACGGTGTCCCACGATGTCCAACGTTGTCCAACGTTGTCCAACGGTGTCCAACGTTGTCCAACGTTGTCCAACGTTGTCCAACGGTGTCCAACGGTGTCCAACGGTGTCCAACGGTGTCCAACGGTGTCCAACGGTGTCCAACGGTGTCCAACGGTGTCCAACGTTGTCCAACGTTGTCCAACGTTGTCCAACGACGTCCAACGGTGTCCAACGATGTCCGACGATGTCCAACGACGTCCAACGACGTCCAACGATGTCCAACGACGTCCAACGGTGTCCAACGATGTCCCACGTTGCAGTCCAGTCTAGATCATCCAAAATTCTGTTGGAGGCTTTTGGAGACCCAAACTGGACCGACCGTATCCCACGGTGTCCCACGGTGCAGTCCAGTCTAGATCATCCAAAATTCTTTTGGCGGCATTTGGAGATCCAAACTGGACTGGTGCGTAGTTCTTAGCTTGGCATCGTTTTCCAAAGATTAATCAACTGATTAATTATTGGAAAAGGATGCCAATTACCAGGTCTCACCACGAGGAGGTGACTACGCACGAGACCCGCCCATGGGTTATGTAACACTACACATCGATCTCGACATACAACCTGTTGGCAGAATGTCGAGTTTTGACTCTACTTAACCATGGGCCTGCGTATGGATATGGTTGTTTCGTAGCCTAACTGCGAAACACATATCTCCAACGCAGTGCTTACATGAATCTTTACAAACGTAGAACAATGCCTACGTAACGCAACATCCTTCTCCCACACAACGATTACATCGATCAGTACAAATATCGTACAATAATTCGCATCCCTACTGGCATCATTCGGTATCAAACACACATTTATCTAACTTGGAATGAAAAGAAGAAAATGTAGCTACTGACACTGCATATACCATTTCGTGTCTCGCAGAAGGGACATACGAGTCGCTGTACTAAACTAGTTAACGTTCTATTTTTGGGACACTGTAAGATATTGAAGATACTGAAAAGTTATAAACTCTAACGTGATCTCAATAAGTTTCCCTTAAAAATGGGAAAACAGGAAAATGCCCGATTAATCAGATGATAAAGGAAAAAATCGCGGCGCGCCCGAAACGAACGAGATCGCGATCTCTCGAAAGAACTAACAAACCTACACGACGTATCCCCGTACACGAGATAACCCCGAGGTTCCGCGGAAAGCCCAAGAATTGACCGTAACTCGATTCCTGTTTCGCCGTTCGAAACTTACACGAGTCGCGGTCGATGGCGCCGACCGATGATGCTAGTGATCCACGGGTAATTCAGCCGTGAATCCAGCACATAGGCCAGCAACTTAACACACTCCAACTGAACATGTGGAACCCGGGGATGGACCGCTGAACAGGATTACGAAGGCAAGAGGCCTCAACTGAACAGTGGGGTCCACTCACGGGGAGGGACCGCTGAACAGGATTACGAAGGCATTGACCTCAACTGAACAGTGGGGTCCACTCCCGCGGGCCCGAACAGAATTACGGAGGACGTGAAATTGCAGGTCCCTGACCGAGTACCAAAGTACCAATCGGACAGGACTGCAGATCCACGACTGAATCCCCAAAAGATTCGCTAGCATCACCGGCGCGACGACAACTCCCGCGATCCGATGCGAACGTCGAGCAGTCGTCGAGCAGTCACCAAGACAGAGGTTTCCTTGGGGCGACTTACGAATCCAAAGAGTTGTCCAGTGCACGTTGACCCGCACGTACGCGGAGTACGCGCGAGCGAGTACGTCACGCTACGGTTTGAAAGAACTGAATGATCGCGAACCGATAAATCGCGAGTACAATAAGTACTGTGTGGTAAGCGAGTGAAGGGAGACGAGATTTTTCTTTTTTTCGTTCTAAGGTGGATAAATGTCGTTGTACGGAATGAGCTCACAACGCACTTAACATAGGTATCTACCTTACGATTAATTAAGACTAAAACGTACGCATACCACGGTGTCCACGATGTCCCACGGTGTCCCACGATGTCCCACGGTGTCCCACGATGTCCCACGGTGTCCCACGATGTCCCACGGTGTCCCACGATGTCCAACGTTGTCCAACGTTGTCCAACGGTGTCCAACGTTGTCCAACGTTGTCCAACGTTGTCCAACGTTGTCCAACGGTGTCCAACGTTGTCCAACGGTGTCCAACGGTGTCCAACGTTGTCCAACGGTGTCCAACGGTGTCCAACGGTGTCCAACGGTGTCCAACGGTGTCCAACGGTGTCCAACGTTGTCCAACGTTGTCCAACGACGTCCAACGGTGTCCAACGATGTCCGACGATGTCCAACGACGTCCAACGACGTCCAACGATGTCCAACGACGTCCAACGGTGTCCAACGATGTCCCACGTTGCAGTCCAGTCTAGATCATCCAAAATTCTGTTGGAGGCTTTTGGAGACCCAAACTGGACCGACCGTATCCCACGGTGTCCCACGGTGCAGTCCAGTCTAGATCATCCAAAATTCTTTTGGCGGCATTTGGAGATCCAAACTGGACTGGTGCGTAGTTCTTAGCTTGGCATCGTTTTCCAAAGATTAATCAACTGATTAATTATTGGAAAAGGATGCCAATTACCAGGTCTCACCACGAGGAGGTGACTACGCACGAGACCCGCCCATGGGTTATGTAACACTACACATCGATCTCGACATACAACCTGTTGGCAGAATGTCGAGTTTTGACTCTACTTAACCATGGGCCTGCGTATGGAAATGGTTGTTTCGTAGCCTAACTGCGAAACACATATCTCCAACGCAGTGCTTACATGAATCTTTACAAACGTAGAACAATGCCTACGTAACGCAACATCCTTCTCCCACACAACGATTACATCGATCAGTACAAATATCGTACAATAATTCGCATCCCTACTGGCATCATTCGGTATCAAACACACATTTATCTAACTTGGAATGAAAAGAAGAAAATGTAGCTACTGACACTGCATATACCATTTCGTGTCTCGCAGAAGGGACATACGAGTCGCTGTACTAAACTAGTTAACGTTCTATTTTTGGGACACTGTAAGATATTGAAGATACTGAAAAGTTATAAACTCTAACGTGATCTCAATAAGTTTCCCTTAAAAATGGGAAAACAGGAAAATGCCCGATTAATCAGATGATAAAGGAAAAAATCGCGGCGCGCCCGAAACGAACGAGATCGCGATCTCTCGAAAGAACTAACAAACCTACACGACGTATCCCCGTACACGAGATAACCCCGAGGTTCCGCGGAAAGCCCAAGAATTGACCGTAACTCGATTCCTGTTTCGCCGTTCGAAACTTACACGAGTCGCGGTCGATGGCGCCGACCGATGATGCTAGTGATCCACGGGTAATTCAGCCGTGAATCCAGCACATAGGCCAGCAACTTAACACACTCCAACTGAACATGTGGAACCCGGGGATGGACCGCTGAACAGGATTACGAAGGCAAGAGGCCTCAACTGAACAGTGGGGTCCACTCACGGGGAGGGACCGCTGAACAGGATTACGAAGGCATTGACCTCAACTGAACAGTGGGGTCCACTCCCGCGGGCCCGAACAGAATTACGGAGGACGTGAAATTGCAGGTCCCTGACCGAGTACCAAAGTACCAATCGGACAGGACTGCAGATCCACGACTGAATCCCCAAAAGATTCGCTAGCATCACCGGCGCGACGACAACTCCCGCGATCCGATGCGAACGTCGAGCAGTCGTCGAGCAGTCACCAAGACAGAGGTTTCCTTGGGGCGACTTACGAATCCAAAGAGTTGTCCAGTGCACGTTGACCCGCACGTACGCGGAGTACGCGCGAGCGAGTACGTCACGCTACGGTTTGAAAGAACTGAATGATCGCGAACCGATAAATCGCGAGTACAATAAGTACTGTGTGGTAAGCGAGTGAAGGGAGACGAGATTTTTCTTTTTTTGGTTCTAAGGTGGATAAATGTCGTTGTACGGAATGAGCTCACAACGCACTTAACATAGGTATCTACCTTACGATTAATTAAGACTAAAACGTACGCATTCCACGGTGTCCACGATGTCCCACGGTGTCCCACGATGTCCCACGGTGTCCCACGATGTCCCACGGTGTCCCACGATGTCCCACGGTGTCCCACGATGTCCAACGTTGTCCAACGTTGTCCAACGGTGTCCAACGTTGTCCAACGTTGTCCAACGTTGTCCAACGGTGTCCAACGGTGTCCAACGGTGTCCAACGGTGTCCAACGGTGTCCAACGGTGTCCAACGGTGTCCAACGGTGTCCAACGTTGTCCAACGTTGTCCAACGACGTCCAACGTTGTCCAACGTTGTCCAACGACGTCCAACGTTGTCCAACGTTGTCCAACGTTGTCCAACGACGTCCAACGGTGTCCAACGATGTCCGACGATGTCCAACGACGTCCAACGACGTCCAACGATGTCCAACGACGTCCAACGGTGTCCAACGATGTCCCACGTTGCAGTCCAGTCTAGATCATCCAAAATTCTGTTGGAGGCTTTTGGAGACCCAAACTGGACCGACCGTATCCCACGGTGTCCCACGGTGCAGTCCAGTCTAGATCATCCAAAATTCTTTTGGCGGCATTTGGAGATCCAAACTGGACTGGTGCGTAGTTCTTAGCTTGGCATCGTTTTCCAAAGATTAATCAACTGATTAATTATTGGAAAAGGATGCCAATTACCAGGTCTCACCACGAGGAGGTGACTACGCACGAGACCCGCCCATGGGTTATGTAACACTACACATCGATCTCGACATACAACCTGTTGGCAGAATGTCGAGTTTTGACTCTACTTAACCATGGGCCTGCGTATGGATATGGTTGTTTCGTAGCCTAACTGCGAAACACATATCTCCAACGCAGTGCTTACATGAATCTTTACAAACGTAGAACAATGCCTACGTAACGCAACATCCTTCTCCCACACAACGATTACATCGATCAGTACAAATATCGTACAATAATTCGCATCCCTACTGGCATCATTCGGTATCAAACACACATTTATCTAACTTGGAATGAAAAGAAGAAAATGTAGCTACTGACACTGCATATACCATTTCGTGTCTCGCAGAAGGGACATACGAGTCGCTGTACTAAACTAGTTAACGTTCTATTTTTGGGACACTGTAAGATATTGAAGATACTGAAAAGTTATAAACTCTAACGTGATCTCAATAAGTTTCCCTTAAAAATGGGAAAACAAGAAAATGCCCGATTAATCAGATGATAAAGGAAAAAATCGCGGCGCGCCCGAAACGAACGAGATCGCGATCTCTCGAAAGAACTAACAAACCTACACGACGTACCTCCGTACACGAGATAACCCCGAGGTTCCGCGGAAAGCCCAAGAATTGACCGTAACTCGATTCCTGTTTCGCCGTTCGAAACTTACACGAGTCGCGGTCGATGGCGCCGACCGATGATGCTAGTGATTCACGGGTAATTCAGCCGTGAATCCAGCACATAGGCCAGCAACTTAACACACTCCAACTGAACATGTGGAACCCGGGGATGGACCGCTGAACAGGATTACGAAGGCAAGAGGCCTCAACTGAACAGTGGGGTCCACTCAAGGGGAGGGACCGCTGAACAGGATTACGAAGGCATTGACCTCAACTGAACAGTGGGGTCCACTCCCGCGGGCCCGAACAGAATTACGGAGGACGTGAAATTGCAGGTCCCTGGCCGAGTACCAAAGTACCAATCGGACAGGACTGCAGATCCACGACTGAATCCCCAAAAGATTCGCTAGCATCACCGGCGCGACGACAACTCCCGCGATCCGATGCGAACGTCGAGCAGTCGTCGAGCAGTCACCAAGACAGAGGTTTCCTTGGGGCGACTTACGAATACAAAGAGTTGTCCAGTGCGCGTTGAACCGCACGTACGCGGAATACGCGCGAGCGAGTACGTCACGCTACGGTTTGAAAGAACTGAGTGATCGCGAACCGATAAATCGCGAGTACAATAAGTACTGTGTGGTAAGCGAGTGAAGGGAGACGAGATTTTTCTTTTTTTGGTTCTGAGGTGGATAAATGTCGTTGTACGGAATGAGCTCACAACTCACTTCACATAGGTATCTACCTTACGATTAATTAAGACTAAAACGTACGCATTCCACGGTGTCCCACGATGTCCCGCGGTGTCCCGCGGTGTCCCACGATGTCCCACGGTGTCCCACGATGTCCCACGGTGTCCCACGATGTCCAACGGTGTCCAACGGTGTCCAACGGTGTCCAACGGTGTCCAACGGTGTCCAACGGTGTCCAACGGTGTCCAACGGTGTCCAACGGTGTCCAACGGTGTCCAACGGTGTCCAACGGTGTCCAACGGTGTCCAACGGTGTCCAACGGTGTCCAACGGTGTCCAACGGTGTCCAACGGTGTCCAACGGTGTCCAACGGTGTCCAACGGTGTCCAACGGTGTCCAACGGTGTCCAACGTTGTCCAACGTTGTCCAACGACGTCCAACGGTGTCCAACGATGTCCGACGATGTCCAACGACGTCCAACGACGTCCAACGATGTCCAACGACGTCCAACGGTGTCCACCGATGTCCCACGTTGCAGTCCAGTCTAAATCATCCAAAATTCTGTTGGAGGCTTTTGGAGACCCAAACTGGACCGACCGTATCCCACGGTGTCCCACGGTGCAGTCCAGTCTAGATCATCCAAAATTCTTTTGGCGGCATTTGGAGATCCAAACTGGACTGGTGCGTAGTTCTTAGCTTGGCATCGTTTTCCAAAGATTAATCAACTGATTAATTATTGGAAAAGGATGCCAATTACCAGGTCTCACCACGAGGAGGTGACTACGCACGAGACCCGCCCATGGGTTATGTAACACTACACATCGATCTCGACATACAACCTGTTGGCAGAATGTCGAGTTTTGACTCTACTTAACCATGGGCCTGCGTATGGAAATGGTTGTTTCGTAGCCTAACTGCGAAACACATATCTCCAACGCAGTGCTTACATGAATCTTTACAAACGTAGAACAATGGCCTACGTAACGCAACATCCTTCTCCCACACAACGATTACATCGATCAGTACAAATATCGTACAATAATTCGCATCCCTACTGGCATCATTCGGTATCAAACACACATTTATCTAACTTGGAATGAAAAGAAGAAAATGTAGCTACTGACACTGCATATACCATTTCGTGTCTCGCAGAAGGGACATACGAGTCGCTGTACTAAACTAGTTAACGTTCTATTTTTGGGACACTGTAAGATATTGAAGATACTGAAAAGTTATAAACTCTAACATGATCTCAATAAGTTTCCCTTAAAAATGGGAAAACAAGAAAATGCCCGATTAATCAGATGATAAAGGAAAAAATCGCGGCGCGCCCGAAACGAACGAGATCGCGATCTCTCGAAAGAACTAACAAACCTACACGACGTACCTCCGTACACGAGATAACCCCGAGGTTCCGCGGAAAGCCCAAGAATTGACCGTAACTCGATTCCTGTTTCGCCGTTCGAAACTTACACGAGTCGCGGTCGATGGTGCCGACCGATGATGCTAGTGATCCACGGGTAATTCAGCCGTGAATCCAGCACATAGGCCAGCAACTTAACACACTCCAACTGAACATGTGGAACCCGGGGATGGACCGCTGAACAGGATTACGAAGGCAAGAGGCCTCAACTGAACAGTGGGGTCCACTCAAGGGGAGGGACCGCTGAACAGGATTACGAAGGCATTGACCTCAACTGAACAGTGGGGTCCACTCCCGCGGGCCCGAACAGAATTACGGAGGACGTGAAATTGCAGGTCCCTGGCCGAGTACCAAAGTACCAATCGGACAGGACTGCAGATCCACGACTGAATCCCCAAAAGATTCGCTAGCATCACCGGCGCGACGACAACTCCCGCGATCCGATGCGAACGTCGAGCAGTCGTCGAGCAGTCACCAAGACAGAGGTTTCCTTGGGGCGACTTACGAATACAAAGAGTTGTCCAGTGCACGTTGAACCGCACGTACGCGGAATACGCGCGAGCGAGTACGTCACGCTACGGTTTGAAAGAACAGAGTGATCGCGAACCGATAAATCGCGAGTACAATAAGTACTGTGTGGTAAGCGAGTGAAGGGAGACGAGATTTTTCTTTTTTTGGTTCTAAGGTGGATAAATGTCGTTGTACGGAATGAGCTCACAACTCACTTCACATAGGTATCTACCTTACGATTAATTAAGACTAAAACGTACGCATTCCACGGTGTCCCACGATGTCCCGCGGTGTCCCGCGGTGTCCCGCGGTGTCCCACGATGTCCCACGGTGTCCCACGATGTCCCACGGTGTCCCACGATGTCCAACGTTGTCCAGCGGTGTCCAACGGTGTCCAACGGTGTCCAACGGTGTCCAACGGTGTCCAACGGTGTCCAACGGTGTCCAACGGTGTCCAACGGTGTCCAACGGTGTCCAACGGTGTCCAACGGTGTCCAACGGTGTCCAACGGTGTCCAACGGTGTCCAACGGTGTCCAACGGTGTCCAACGGTGTCCAACGTTGTCCAACGACGTCCAACGTTGTCCAACGTTGTCCAACGACGTCCAACGTTGTCCAACGTTGTCCAACGACGTCCAACGGTGTCCAACGATGTCCGACGATGTCCAACGACGTCCAACGACGTCCAACGATGTCCAACGACGTCCAACGGTGTCCACCGATGTCCCACGTTGCAGTCCAGTCTAAATCATCCAAAATTCTGTTGGAGGCTTTTGGAGACCCAAACTGGACCGACCGTATCCCACGGTGTCCCACGGTGCAGTCCAGTCTAGATCATCCAAAATTCTTTTGGCGGCATTTGGAGATCCAAACTGGACTGGTGCGTAGTTCTTAGCTTGGCATCGTTTTCCAAAGATTAATCAACTGATTAATTATTGGAAAAGGATGCCAATTACCAGGTCTCACCACGAGGAGGTGACTACGCACGAGACCCGCCCATGGGTTATGTAACACTACACATCGATCTCGACATACAACCTGTTGGCAGAATGTCGAGTTTTGACTCTACTTAACCATGGGCCTGCGTATGGAAATGGTTGTTTCGTAGCCTAACTGCGAAACACATATCTCCAACGCAGTGCTTACATGAATCTTTACAAACGTAGAACAATGGCCTACGTAACGCAACATCCTTCTCCCACACAACGATTACATCGATCAGTACAAATATCGTACAATAATTCGCATCCCTACTGGCATCATTCGGTATCAAACACACATTTATCTAACTTGGAATGAAAAGAAGAAAATGTAGCTACTGACACTGCATATACCATTTCGTGTCTCGCAGAAGGGACATACGAGTCGCTGTACTAAACTAGTTAACGTTCTATTTTTGGGACACTGTAAGATATTGAAGATACTGAAAAGTTATAAACTCTAACATGATCTCAATAAGTTTCCCTTAAAAATGGGAAAACAAGAAAATGCCCGATTAATCAGATGATAAAGGAAAAAATCGCGGCGCGCCCGAAACGAACGAGATCGCGATCTCTCGAAAGAACTAACAAACCTACACGACGTACCCCCGTACACGAGATAACCCCGAGATTCCGCGGAAAGCCCAAGAATTGACCGTAACTCGATTCCTGTTTCGCCGTTCGTAACTTACACGAGTCGCGGTCGATGGCGCCGACCGATGATGCTAGTGATCCACGGGTAATTCAGCCGTGAATCCAGCACATAGGCCAGCAACTTAACACACTCCAACTGAACATGTGGAACCCGGGGATGGACCGCTGAACAGGATTACGAAGGCAAGAGGCCTCAACTGAACAGTGGGGTCCACTCACGGGGAGGGACCGCTGAACAGGATTACGAAGGCATTGACCTCAACTGAACAGTGGGGACCACTCCCGCGGGCCCGAACAGAATTACGGAGGACGTGAAATTGCAGGTCCCTGACCGAGTACCAAAGTACCAATCGGACAGGACTGCAGATCCACGACTGAATCCCCAAAAGATTCGCTAGCATCACCGGCGCGACGACAACTCCCGCGATCCGATGCGAACGTCGAGCAGTCGTCGAGCAGTCACCAAGACAGAGGTTTCCTTGGGGCGACTTACGAATCCAAAGAGTTGTCCAGTGCACGTTGACCCGCACGTACGCGGAATACGCGCGAGCGAGTACGTCACGCTACGGTTTGAAAGAACTGAGTGATCGCGAACCGATAAATCGCGAGTACAATAAGTACTGTGTGGTGAGCGAGTGAAGGTAGACGAGATTTTTCTTTTTTTCGTTCTAAGGTGGATAAATGTCGTTGTACGGAATGAGCTCACAACGCATTTAACATAGGTATCTACCTTACGATTAATTAAGACTAAAACGTACGCATACCACGGTGTCCACGATGTCCCACGGTGTCCCACGATGTCCCACGGTGTCCCACGATGTCCCACGGTGTCCCACGATGTCCCACGGTGTCCCACGATGTCCAACGTTGTCCAGCGGTGTCCAACGGTGTCCAACGGTGTCCAACGGTGTCCAACGGTGTCCAACGGTGTCCAACGGTGTCCAACGGTGTCCAACGGTGTCCAACGGTGTCCAACGGTGTCCAACGGTGTCCAACGGTGTCCAACGGTGTCCAACGGTGTCCAACGGTGTCCAACGGTGTCCAACGGTGTCCAACGGTGTCCAACGGTGTCCAACGGTGTCCAACGGTGTCCAACGGTGTCCAACGGTGTCCAACGGTGTCCAACGGTGTCCAACGTTGTCCAACGACGTCCAACGTTGTCCAACGTTGTCCAACGACGTCCAACGTTGTCCAACGTTGTCCAACGACGTCCAACGGTGTCCAACGATGTCCGACGATGTCCAACGACGTCCAACGTTGCAGTCCAGTCTAGATCATCCAAAATTCTGTTGGAGGCTTTTGGAGACCCAAACTGGACCGACCGTATCCCACGGTGTCCCACGGTGCAGTCCAGTCTAGATCATCCAAAATTCTTTTGGCGGCATTTGGAGATCCAAACTGGACTGGTGCGTAGTTCTTAGCTTGGCATCGTTTTCCAAAGATTAATCAACTGATTAATTATTGGAAAAGGATGCCAATTACCAGGTCTCACCACGAGGAGGTGACTACGCACGAGACCCGCCCATGGGTTATGTAACACTACACATCGATCTCGACATACAACCTGTTGGCAGAATGTCGAGTTTTGACTCTACTTAACCATGGGCCTGCGTATGGAAATGGTTGTTTCGTAGCCTAACTGCGAAACACATATCTCCAACGCAGTGCTTACATGAATCTTTACAAACGTAGAACAATGGCCTACGTAACGCAACATCCTTCTCCCACACAACGATTACATCGATCAGTACAAATATCGTACAATAATTCGCATCCCTACTGGCATCTTTCGGTATCAAACACACATTTATCTAACTTGGAATGAAAAGAAGAAAATGTAGCTACTGACACTGCATATACCATTTCGTGTCTCGCAGAAGGGACATACGAGTCGCTGTACTAAACTAGTTAACGTTCTATTTTTGGGACACTGTAAGATATTGAAGATACTGAAAAGTTATAAACTCTAACATGATCTCAATAAGTTTCCCTTAAAAATGGGAAAACAAGAAAATGCCCGATTAATCAGATGATAAAGGAAAAAATCGCGGCGCGCCCGAAACGAACGAGATCGCGATCTCTCGAAAGAACTAACAAACATACACGACGTACCTCCGTACACGAGATAACCCCGAGGTTCCGCGGAAAGCCCAAGAATTGACCGTAACTCGATTCCTGTTTCGCCGTTCGAAACTTACACGAGTCGCGGTCGATGGCGCCGACCGATGATGCTAGTGATCCACGGGTAATTCAGCCGTGAATCCAGCACATAGGCCAGCAACTTAACACACTCCAACTGAACATGTGGAACCCGGGGATGGACCGCTGAACAGGATTACGAAGGCAAGAGGCCTCAACTGAACAGTGGGGTCCACTCAAGGGGAGGGACCGCTGAACAGGATTACGAAGGCATTGACCTCAACTGAACAGTGGGGTCCACTCCCGCGGGCCCGAACAGAATTACGGAGGACGTGAAATTGCAGGTCCCTGGCCGAGTACCAAAGTACCAATCGGACAGGACTGCAGATCCACGACTGAATCCCCAAAAGATTCGCTAGCATCACCGGCGCGACGACAACTCCCGCGATCCGATGCGAACGTCGAGCAGTCGTCGAGCAGTCACCAAGACAGAGGTTTCCTTGGGGCGACTTACGAATACAAAGAGTTGTCCAGTGCACGTTGAACCGCACGTACGCGGAATACGCGCGAGCGAGTACGTCACGCTACGGTTTGAAAGAACAGAGTGATCGCGAACCGATAAATCGCGAGTACAATAAGTACTGTGTGGTAAGCGAGTGAAGGGAGACGAGATTTTTCTTTTTTTGGTTCTAAGGTGGATAAATGTCGTTGTACGGAATGAGCTCACAACTCACTTCACATAGGTATCTACCTTACGATTAATTAAGACTAAAACGTACGCATTCCACGGTGTCCCACGATGTCCCGCGGTGTCCCGCGGTGTCCCGCGGTGTCCCACGATGTCCCACGGTGTCCCACGATGTCCCACGGTGTCCCACGATGTCCAACGTTGTCCAGCGGTGTCCAACGGTGTCCAACGGTGTCCAACGGTGTCCAACGGTGTCCAACGGTGTCCAACGGTGTCCAACGGTGTCCAACGGTGTCCAACGGTGTCCAACGGTGTCCAACGGTGTCCAACGGTGTCCAACGGTGTCCAACGGTGTCCAACGGTGTCCAACGGTGTCCAACGTTGTCCAACGACGTCCAACGTTGTCCAACGTTGTCCAACGACGTCCAACGTTGTCCAACGTTGTCCAACGACGTCCAACGGTGTCCAACGATGTCCGACGATGTCCAACGACGTCCAACGACGTCCAACGATGTCCAACGACGTCCAACGGTGTCCACCGATGTCCCACGTTGCAGTCCAGTCTAAATCATCCAAAATTCTGTTGGAGGCTTTTGGAGACCCAAACTGGACCGACCGTATCCCACGGTGTCCCACGGTGCAGTCCAGTCTAGATCATCCAAAATTCTTTTGGCGGCATTTGGAGATCCAAACTGGACTGGTGCGTAGTTCTTAGCTTGGCATCGTTTTCCAAAGATTAATCAACTGATTAATTATTGGAAAAGGATGCCAATTACCAGGTCTCACCACGAGGAGGTGACTACGCACGAGACCCGCCCATGGGTTATGTAACACTACACATCGATCTCGACATACAACCTGTTGGCAGAATGTCGAGTTTTGACTCTACTTAACCATGGGCCTGCGTATGGAAATGGTTGTTTCGTAGCCTAACTGCGAAACACATATCTCCAACGCAGTGCTTACATGAATCTTTACAAACGTAGAACAATGGCCTACGTAACGCAACATCCTTCTCCCACACAACGATTACATCGATCAGTACAAATATCGTACAATAATTCGCATCCCTACTGGCATCATTCGGTATCAAACACACATTTATCTAACTTGGAATGAAAAGAAGAAAATGTAGCTACTGACACTGCATATACCATTTCGTGTCTCGCAGAAGGGACATACGAGTCGCTGTACTAAACTAGTTAACGTTCTATTTTTGGGACACTGTAAGATATTGAAGATACTGAAAAGTTATAAACTCTAACATGATCTCAATAAGTTTCCCTTAAAAATGGGAAAACAAGAAAATGCCCGATTAATCAGATGATAAAGGAAAAAATCGCGGCGCGCCCGAAACGAACGAGATCGCGATCTCTCGAAAGAACTAACAAACCTACACGACGTACCCCCGTACACGAGATAACCCCGAGATTCCGCGGAAAGCCCAAGAATTGACCGTAACTCGATTCCTGTTTCGCCGTTCGTAACTTACACGAGTCGCGGTCGATGGCGCCGACCGATGATGCTAGTGATCCACGGGTAATTCAGCCGTGAATCCAGCACATAGGCCAGCAACTTAACACACTCCAACTGAACATGTGGAACCCGGGGATGGACCGCTGAACAGGATTACGAAGGCAAGAGGCCTCAACTGAACAGTGGGGTCCACTCACGGGGAGGGACCGCTGAACAGGATTACGAAGGCATTGACCTCAACTGAACAGTGGGGACCACTCCCGCGGGCCCGAACAGAATTACGGAGGACGTGAAATTGCAGGTCCCTGACCGAGTACCAAAGTACCAATCGGACAGGACTGCAGATCCACGACTGAATCCCCAAAAGATTCGCTAGCATCACCGGCGCGACGACAACTCCCGCGATCCGATGCGAACGTCGAGCAGTCGTCGAGCAGTCACCAAGACAGAGGTTTCCTTGGGGCGACTTACGAATCCAAAGAGTTGTCCAGTGCACGTTGACCCGCACGTACGCGGAATACGCGCGAGCGAGTACGTCACGCTACGGTTTGAAAGAACTGAGTGATCGCGAACCGATAAATCGCGAGTACAATAAGTACTGTGTGGTGAGCGAGTGAAGGTAGACGAGATTTTTCTTTTTTTCGTTCTAAGGTGGATAAATGTCGTTGTACGGAATGAGCTCACAACGCATTTAACATAGGTATCTACCTTACGATTAATTAAGACTAAAACGTACGCATACCACGGTGTCCACGATGTCCCACGGTGTCCCACGATGTCCCACGGTGTCCCACGATGTCCCACGGTGTCCCACGATGTCCCACGGTGTCCCACGATGTCCAACGTTGTCCAGCGGTGTCCAACGGTGTCCAACGGTGTCCAACGGTGTCCAACGGTGTCCAACGGTGTCCAACGGTGTCCAACGGTGTCCAACGGTGTCCAACGGTGTCCAACGGTGTCCAACGGTGTCCAACGGTGTCCAACGGTGTCCAACGGTGTCCAACGGTGTCCAACGGTGTCCAACGGTGTCCAACGGTGTCCAACGGTGTCCAACGGTGTCCAACGGTGTCCAACGGTGTCCAACGGTGTCCAACGTTGTCCAACGACGTCCAACGTTGTCCAACGTTGTCCAACGACGTCCAACGTTGTCCAACGTTGTCCAACGACGTCCAACGGTGTCCAACGATGTCCGACGATGTCCAACGACGTCCAACGTTGCAGTCCAGTCTAGATCATCCAAAATTCTGTTGGAGGCTTTTGGAGACCCAAACTGGACCGACCGTATCCCACGGTGTCCCACGGTGCAGTCCAGTCTAGATCATCCAAAATTCTTTTGGCGGCATTTGGAGATCCAAACTGGACTGGTGCGTAGTTCTTAGCTTGGCATCGTTTTCCAAAGATTAATCAACTGATTAATTTTTGGAAAAGGATGCCAATTACCAGGTCTCACCACGAGGAGGTGACTACGCACGAGACCCGCCCATGGGTTATGTAACACTACACATCGATCTCGACATACAACCTGTTGGCAGAATGTCGAGTTTTGACTCTACTTAACCATGGGCCTGCGTATGGAAATGGTTGTTTCGTAGCCTAACTGCGAAACACATATCTCCAACGCAGTGCTTACATGAATCTTTACAAACGTAGAACAATGGCCTACGTAACGCAACATCCTTCTCCCACACAACGATTACATCGATCAGTACAAATATCGTACAATAATTCGCATCCCTACTGGCATCTTTCGGTATCAAACACACATTTATCTAACTTGGAATGAAAAGAAGAAAATGTAGCTACTGACACTGCATATACCATTTCGTGTCTCGCAGAAGGGACATACGAGTCGCTGTACTAAACTAGTTAACGTTCTATTTTTGGGACACTGTAAGATATTGAAGATACTGAAAAGTTATAAACTCTAACATGATCTCAATAAGTTTCCCTTAAAAATGGGAAAACAAGAAAATGCCCGATTAATCAGATGATAAAGGAAAAAATCGCGGCGCGCCCGAAACGAACGAGATCGCGATCTCTCGAAAGAACTAACAAACATACACGACGTACCTCCGTACACGAGATAACCCCGAGGTTCCGCGGAAAGCCCAAGAATTGACCGTAACTCGATTCCTGTTTCGCCGTTCGAAACTTACACGAGTCGCGGTCGATGGCGCCGACCGATGATGCTAGTGATCCACGGGTAATTCAGCCGTGAATCCAGCACATAGGCCAGCAACTTAACACACTCCAACTGAACATGTGGAACCCGGAGATGGACCGCTGAACAGGATTACGAAGGCAAGAGGCCTCAACTGAACAGTGGGGTCCACTCACGGGGAGGGACCGCTGAACAGGATTACGAAGGCATTGACCTCAACTGAACAGTGGGGTCCACTCCCGCGGGCCCGAACAGAATTACGGAGGACGTGAAATTGCAGGTCCCTGACCGAGTACCAAAGTACCAATCGGACAGGACTGCAGATCCACGACTGAATCCCCAAAAGATTCGCTAGAATCACCGGCGCGACGACAACTCCCGCGATCCGATGCGAACGTCGAGCAGTCGTCGAGCAGTCACCAAGACAGAGGTTTCCTTGGGGCGACTTACGAATACAAAGAGTTGTCCAGTGCACGTTGAACCGCACGTACGCGGAATACGCGCGAGCGAGTACGTCACGCTACGGTTTGAAAGAACTGAGTGATCGCGAACCGATAAATCGCGAGTACAATAAGTACTGTGTGGTAAGCGAGTGAAGGGAGACGAGATTTTTCTTTTTTTGGTTCTAAGGTGGATAAATGTCGTTGTACGGAATGAGCTCACAACTCACTTCACATAGGTATCTACCTTACGATTAATTAAGACTAAAACGTACGCATTCCACGGTGTCCCACGATGTCCCGCGGTGTCCCGCGGTGTCCCGCGGTGTCCCACGATGTCCCACGGTGTCCCACGATGTCCCACGGTGTCCCACGATGTCCAACGTTGTCCAGCGGTGTCCAACGGTGTCCAACGGTGTCCAACGGTGTCCAACGGTGTCCAACGGTGTCCAACGGTGTCCAACGGTGTCCAACGGTGTCCAACGGTGTCCAACGGTGTCCAACGGTGTCCAACGGTGTCCAACGGTGTCCAACGGTGTCCAACGGTGTCCAACGGTGTCCAACGGTGTCCAACGTTGTCCAACGACGTCCAACGTTGTCCAACGTTGTCCAACGACGTCCAACGTTGTCCAACGTTGTCCAACGACGTCCAACGGTGTCCAACGATGTCCGACGATGTCCAACGACGTCCAACGACGTCCAACGATGTCCAACGACGTCCAACGGTGTCCACCGATGTCCCACGTTGCAGTCCAGTCTAAATCATCCAAAATTCTGTTGGAGGCTTTTGGAGACCCAAACTGGACCGACCGTATCCCACGGTGTCCCACGGTGCAGTCCAGTCTAGATCATCCAAAATTCTTTTGGCGGCATTTGGAGATCCAAACTGGACTGGTGCATAGTTCTTAGCTTGGCATCGTTTTCCAAAGATTAATCAACTGATTAATTATTGGAAAAGGATGCCAATTACCAGGTCTCACCACGAGGAGGTGACTACGCACGAGACCCGCCCATGGGTTATGTAACACTACACATCGATCTCGACATACAACCTGTTGGCAGAATGTCGAGTTTTGACTCTACTTAACCATGGGCCTGCGTATGGAAATGGTTGTTTCGTAGCCTAACTGCGAAACACATATCTCCAACGTAGTGCTTACATGAATCTTTACAAACGTAGAACAATGGCCTACGTAACGCAACATCCTTCTCCCACACAACGATTACATCGATCAGTACAAATATCGTACAATAATTCGCATCCCTACTGGCATCATTCGGTATCAAACACACATTTATCTAACTTGGAATGAAAAGAAGAAAATGTAGCTACTGACACTGCATATACCATTTCGTGTCTCGCAGAAGGGACATACGAGTCGCTGTACTAAACTAGTTAACGTTCTATTTTTGGGACACTGTAAGATATTGAAGATACTGAAAAGTTATAAACTCTAACATGATCTCAATAAGTTTCCCTTAAAAATGGGAAAACAAGAAAATGCCCGATTAATCAGATGATAAAGGAAAAAATCGCGGCGCGCCCGAAACGAACGAGATCGCGATCTCTCGAAAGAACTAACAAACCTACACGACGTACCCCCGTACACGAGATAACCCCGAGATTCCGCGGAAAGCCCAAGAATTGACCGTAACTCGATTCCTGTTTCGCCGTTCGTAACTTACACGAGTCGCGGTCGATGGCGCCGACCGATGATGCTAGTGATCCACGGGTAATTCAGCCGTGAATCCAGCACATAGGCCAGCAACTTAACACACTCCAACTGAACATGTGGAACCCGGGGATGGACCGCTGAACAGGATTACGAAGGCAAGAGGCCTCAACTGAACAGTGGGGTCCACTCACGGGGAGGGACCGCTGAACAGGATTACGAAGGCATTGACCTCAACTGAACAGTGGGGACCACTCCCGCGGGCCCGAACAGAATTACGGAGGACGTGAAATTGCAGGTCCCTGACCGAGTACCAAAGTACCAATCGGACAGGACTGCAGATCCACGACTGAATCCCCAAAAGATTCGCTAGCATCACCGGCGCGACGACAACTCCCGCGATCCGATGCGAACGTCGAGCAGTCGTCGAGCAGTCACCAAGACAGAGGTTTCCTTGGGGCGACTTACGAATCCAAAGAGTTGTCCAGTGCACGTTGACCCGCACGTACGCGGAATACGCGCGAGCGAGTACGTCACGCTACGGTTTGAAAGAACTGAGTGATCGCGAACCGATAAATCGCGAGTACAATAAGTACTGTGTGGTGAGCGAGTGAAGGTAGACGAGATTTTTCTTTTTTTCGTTCTAAGGTGGATAAATGTCGTTGTACGGAATGAGCTCACAACGCATTTAACATAGGTATCTACCTTACGATTAATTAAGACTAAAACGTACGCATACCACGGTGTCCACGATGTCCCACGGTGTCCCACGATGTCCCACGGTGTCCCACGATGTCCCACGGTGTCCCACGATGTCCCACGGTGTCCCACGATGTCCCACGGTGTCCCACGATGTCCAACGTTGTCCAGCGGTGTCCAACGGTGTCCAACGGTGTCCAACGGTGTCCAACGGTGTCCAACGGTGTCCAACGGTGTCCAACGGTGTCCAACGGTGTCCAACGGTGTCCAACGGTGTCCAACGGTGTCCAACGGTGTCCAACGGTGTCCAACGGTGTCCAACGGTGTCCAACGGTGTCCAACGGTGTCCAACGGTGTCCAACGGTGTCCAACGGTGTCCAACGGTGTCCAACGGTGTCCAACGGTGTCCAACGGTGTCCAACGTTGTCCAACGTTGTCCAACGACGTCCAACGGTGTCCAACGATGTCCGACGATGTCCAACGACGTCCAACGACGTCCAACGATGTCCAACGACGTCCAACGGTGTCCACCGATGTCCCACGTTGCAGTCCAGTCTAAATCATCCAAAATTCTGTTGGAGGCTTTTGGAGACCCAAACTGGACCGACCGTATCCCACGGTGTCCCACGGTGCAGTCCAGTCTAGATCATCCAAAATTCTTTTGGCGGCATTTGGAGATCCAAACTGGACTGGTGCGTAGTTCTTAGCTTGGCATCGTTTTCCAAAGATTAATCAACTGATTAATTATTGGAAAAGGATGCCAATTACCAGGTCTCACCACGAGGAGGTGACTACGCACGAGACCCGCCCATGGGTTATGTAACACTACACATCGATCTCGACATACAACCTGTTGGCAGAATGTCGAGTTTTGACTCTACTTAACCATGGGCCTGCGTATGGAAATGGTTGTTTCGTAGCCTAACTGCGAAACACATATCTCCAACGCAGTGCTTACATGAATCTTTACAAACGTAGAACAATGGCCTACGTAACGCAACATCCTTCTCCCACACAACGATTACATCGATCAGTACAAATATCGTACAATAATTCGCATCCCTACTGGCATCATTCGGTATCAAACACACATTTATCTAACTTGGAATGAAAAGAAGAAAATGTAGCTACTGACACTGCATATACCATTTCGTGTCTCGCAGAAGGGACATACGAGTCGCTGTACTAAACTAGTTAACGTTCTATTTTTGGGACACTGTAAGATATTGAAGATACTGAAAAGTTATAAACTCTAACATGATCTCAATAAGTTTCCCTTAAAAATGGAAAACAAGAAAATGCCCGATTAATCAGATGATAAAGGAAAAAATCGCGGCGCGCCCGAAACGAACGAGATCGCGATCTCTCGAAAGAACTAACAAACCTACACGACGTACCCCCGTACACGAGATAACCCCGAGATTCCGCGGAAAGCCCAAGAATTGACCGTAACTCGATTCCTGTTTCGCCGTTCGTAACTTACACGAGTCGCGGTCGATGGCGCCGACCGATGATGCTAGTGATCCACGGGTAATTCAGCCGTGAATCCAGCACATAGGCCAGCAACTTAACACACTCCAACTGAACATGTGGAACCCGGGGATGGACCGCTGAACAGGATTACGAAGGCAAGAGGCCTCAACTGAACAGTGGGGTCCACTCACGGGGAGGGACCGCTGAACAGGATTACGAAGGCATTGACCTCAACTGAACAGTGGGGACCACTCCCGCGGGCCCGAACAGAATTACGGAGGACGTGAAATTGCAGGTCCCTGCCCGAGTACCAAAGTACCAATCGGACAGGACTGCAGATCCACGACTGAATCCCCAAAAGATTCGCTAGCATCACCGGCGCGACGACAACTCCCGCGATCCGATGCGAACGTCGAGCAGTCGTCGAGCAGTCACCAAGACAGAGGTTTCCTTGGGGCGACTTACGAATCCAAAGAGTTGTCCAGTGCACGTTGACCCGCACGTACGCGGAATACGCGCGAGCGAGTACGTCACGCTACGGTTTGAAAGAACTGAGTGATCGCGAACCGATAAATCGCGAGTACAATAAGTACTGTGTGGTGAGCGAGTGAAGGTAGACGAGATTTTTCTTTTTTTCGTTCTAAGGTGGATAAATGTCGTTGTACGGAATGAGCTCACAACGCATTTAACATAGGTATCTACCTTACGATTAATTAAGACTAAAACGTACGCATACCACGGTGTCCACGATGTCCCACGGTGTCCCACGATGTCCCACGGTGTCCCACGATGTCCCACGGTGTCCCACGATGTCCCACGGTGTCCCACGATGTCCCACGGCGTCCCACGATGTCCAACGTTGTCCAACGTTGTCCAACGGTGTCCAACGTTGTCCAACGTTGTCCAACGGTGTCCAACGGTGTCCAACGGTGTCCAACGGTGTCCAACGTTGTCCAACGTTGTCCAACGTTGTCCAACGGTGTCCAACGGTGTCCAACGGTGTCCAACGTTGTCCAACGTTGTCCAACGACGTCCAACGTTGTCCAACGTTGTCCAACGTTGTCCAACGTTGTCCAACGACGTCCAACGGTGTCCAACGATGTCCAACGATGTCCAACGGTGACCAACGATGTCCAACGACGTCCAACGACGTCCAACGGTGTCCACCGATGTCCCACGTTGCAGTCCAGTCTAGATCATCCAAAATTCTGTTGGAGGCTTTTGGAGACCCAAACTGGACCGACCGTATCCCACGGTGTCCCACGGTGCAGTCCAGTCTAGATCATCCAAAATTCTTTTGGCGGCATTTGGAGATCCAAACTGGACTGGTGCGTAGTTCTTAGCTTGGCATCGTTTTCCAAAGATTAATCAACTGATTAATTTTTGGAAAAGGATGCCAATTACCAGGTCTCACCACGAGGAGGTGACTACGCACGAGACCCGCCCATGGGTTATGTAACACTACACATCGATCTCGACATACAACCTGTTGGCAGAATGTCGAGTTTTGACTCTACTTAACCATGGGCCTGCGTATGGAAATGGTTGTTTCGTAGCCTAACTGCGAAACACATATCTCCAACGCAGTGCTTACATGAATCTTTACAAACGTAGAACAATGGGCTACGTAACGCAACATCCTTCTCCCACACAACGATTACATCGATCAGTACAAATATCGTACAATAATTCGCATCCCTACTGGCATCTTTCGGTATCAAACACACATTTATCTAACTTGGAATGAAAAGAAGAAAATGTAGCTACTGACACTGCATATACCATTTCGTGTCTCGCAGAAGTGACATACGAGTCGCTGTACTAAACTAGTTAACGTTCTATTTTTGGGACACTGTAAGATATTGAAGATACTGAAAAGTTATAAACTCTAACATGATCTCAATAAGTTTCCCTTAAAAATGGGAAAACAAGAAAATGCCCGATTAATCAGATGATAAAGGAAAAAATCGCGGCGCGCCCGAAACGAACGAGATCGCGATCTCTCGAAAGAACTAACAAACCTACACGACGTACCCCCGTACACGAGATAACCCCGAGGTTCCGCGGAAAGCCCAAGAATTGACCGTAACTCGATTCCTGTTTCGCCGTTCGAAACTTACACGAGTCGCGGTCGATGGCGCCGACCGATGATGCTAGTGATCCACGGGTAATTCAGCCGTGAATCCAGCACATAGGCCAGCAACTTAACACACTCCAACTGAACATGTGGAACCCGGGGATGGACCGCTGAACAGGATTACGAAGGCAAGAGGCCTCAACTGAACAGTGGGGTCCACTCACGGGGAGGGACCGCTGAACAGGATTACGAAGGCATTGACCTCAACTGAACAGTGGGGTCCACTCCCGCGGGCCCGAACAGAATTACGGAGGACGTGAAATTGCAGGTCCCTGACCGAGTACCAAAGTACCAATCGGACAGGACTGCAGATCCACGACTGAATCCCCAAAAGATTCGCTAGAATCACCGGCGCGACGACAACTCCCGCGATCCGATGCGAACGTCGAGCAGTCGTCGAGCAGTCACCAAGACAGAGGTTTCCTTGGGGCGACTTACGAATCCAAAGAGTTGTCCAGTGCACTTTGACCCGCACGTACGCGGAATACGCGCGAGCGCGTACGTCACGCTACGATTTGAAAGAACTGAGCGACCGTGAACCGATAAATCGCGGATACAATTTTTCCAATGTGGTAAGCGAGGGGATCACGAGAGACGAGATTTTTATTTTTCGTTCCAAGATAGATAAGTATCTTTGTACAGAATGAGCTTACAATGCACATAACATAGGCATCTATCTTATGATTAATTAAGGCTATCACGGTATCCCGCGATGTCCCACGATATCCCACGGCGCTCCCGCGGGGGGGTCTTAGTCCGGTATAGATCACCAAAACTATTTTGGATGATCTAGACCAGACTATGTTCAAGTAGTTTTTAGCTTGATATCGTTTCTCAAATAATAATATTAATATTCAAAATAGTACTTGGTGTATTATTATTTGGGAAACGATACCAATTACCGGGACCCACCACGAGGAGGTAACTACGCTCGGGTCCCATTTACATAAACAGTTTTTAAACATTGGAAGCAGAGATGTAAAATTATTTTATAATAAAGCGACATTGTGGCGGCGATATTGTTTTGCCCGGAGTTTATTTGTTCTTACATTACTTGTAATCTAACGGTCTTGATACTCCGAGGCAAAACAGCAACATGATTTGAAATGTCCTCTGACTCATGTCCAGCTACAGATAAGATGTTGTTGCCTTCGGTTAAATTGCACTCGCTTCCTTGATTCCATGAATATGGTGTTGTTTCCTTAGTTTTGAGCAGACATGGAAAATTACATCTTAAGATTACAGTCTGTGTTACCACTGCTTTTATACGAAACAATGAAATGAGGAATTAATACTGTATTTAAAATTAAAAAATAATGCTATATAGAAATGAAATAGCACTTCAAAGTCTTGATAGATTGCGTTAATAAAATAAAACAAAATAAATCATTAATTCACTCACTACGTTTTGATGGTATGGATTTAAATCAATGAATGTAGAGTTACAACCGATTAACGATACAACTGTTATAAATTAAGAGTATAATTGCTTTGAATTAATGGGAGAATGTGGTTATAAATTATTGGTATAACTGTTAAGAATTAGTGGAGTAATTGTTTTAGATTAATGGCTCAAATGTTACACATTAATGGCTTAAATGTTATGAATTAATAGTTCAAATATTGTAAATTCGTGGCTTAGATGTTGTAAATGAATTCCTTAAATGCTATAAATTAATAGCTTAAATGTATAAAATAACTATTCAAATGTTGTAAATTAATGGCTTGGATGTTGTAAATTAATAGCTTAAATGTTATAAATTAATAGCATAAATGTTATAAATTAATAGTTTAGACGTTATAAATTAATTCCTTAAATGTTATAAATTAATGGCTTAAATGTTATAAATTAATAGCTTAAGTGTTGTAAATTAATGGTTTAGACGTTGTAAATTGTTAGTTGCAATGTTGTTATTTGATTTTTTTTTTATTTACCTTGTATTTAAATTCTTCTACGATGTTCACTCTCCGGAATTTCAGGCACAAAAGAGCTCGCGCGTGACTTCCGTGTTCCTTATATACCTTGACAAGTTGCCGGTTTGTTAATCAAACGATCAAACGGTAACGATTTTTTGACTTAGCAGGAGACGGTTTTTCCATTATAACAAAATCAAATTGAACGATTTCTTAATTTTTATCGTAAATTGGCATCTTTAACGATTTAATACGATATCCATTTTTATCATTTTAATAGTTTCTACAAGCTAAGACTAAATTCACACTTCTTTAATACTAGTTTTCGATTATCAATTAGTTTGAACAAAAAGGAGAAAAAAAGCCTAACGGCAGTCGATAACGTTACTGTGAACTTAGTTAAGGTATTAAATAATCAGACAGATAACATTCATATTAAGCGTTATATTATATTATCGATATTCGTTCATTTACTCGTGCTAATTAAAATAAATGTTCTTTTAATAAATGAATAAATGAATAAAATGTTCTTTTTTCTTGAATAACACCTACATCACTGTTTGCGATATTTAAAACTCTTACTTAATGCCTACTTAAAAGTCAGGTTCTTTTTTAATTCCTCTCAAGTTAAACGAGTAAATTTACTCGCTATAGTTGTAACATAAAATGGCTTTTTTTCTTCAATACCGCCTGCATCGCAGTACGTGATACAATTATTAATTATGTAGCGAATAATATAAACTAATTGACTATAATCCCGGTTAGATACTTCTTCGTTAGATCTATCAAAGGATCTATTAGGCTATTAGCGAGAGACTTATTGATTCCTTGAAGAAATATTAAATTCTATGAAGATTAACTAAATGATTTTATTCAATTAGTATTCGACAATGTCTGTCATATTCAGCAATCTTCTTTTATAATAGATTCTACTCGGATCAATTATTTTATAATAAATTGCAGATTATGCCACTGTATATTATAAGATATTTGCCTACAGCTCTATTTTTCTAATTCATTGATTTTATTATTAGTCCCGTTGGTTTTTCACATGAGTATTTGTTGTACGTATATCTCCATTATGCTCAGATTTTTAACATCGTCGGATAATTATCTTTTTCGTAAAATAGTTCGTGCAACCGTAAACTCGTACTGTTTTTAAAATCATTCGGTAATTAATCATTACAGGAGTGAACTTGTCGGGGATTTCATGGGTGTGAATTTTCGTAGTAAGGTATAAAATGATTCGATCTATTGTAACTGGTCTTTTTTTTTAATAAAAATTTATTTCATGTTATTCCTGGCAAATCACGTGGCACGATTAATAACTATGATATGGACCTCAGGTTGCTGCGACTAGATCATCGAAAAATTAACGAAAAACGGAGAAAGAGTAACGATCATTCTCGAATCTGGCGAAAGCCTGACGAATCTTCATCTTCATCTCAAATTGACTAGTTTCCATTCTCATTCTAAGACGAGTATCGCAGAGAGGTTCGAAAAACGATTTTTCGTTGGAAAGTCAAATTTTATTCAATTTTCATTTCTCCAATCTCTACGGAGACTTTCGTTCTTTCAAAATTTTTTTCTTATTTAACGAGTGCCTTGACGGAGGATTTCTACAGTACCAACCATAATAGCGAGAACTCGTTTGAAACAGTTTATCGCTAAAAAGGAAACACATCGTTGGGCTTTTGCACGCTTAGACTTGATATGACAGATTTTCGCTTCTTTTTTTGTAATATTAAGTTACAGGTGCTTGGATAGATTTCTTTCTCAATGGAAGAGATCTTAACAAAAAAACGATAACAGTTTGCACTTTGAAAGAAATTTTATATTTTAACGTTTCAATATTTTAATAGTATTAAGTAGTAATAATATTCCAATAGTATAATATTTTAATAAGAAGGGAGAAATGGTACGTTCGTGTACGATTTTATACTTTTAATCGGCAAAAATGAAGTTGGAAGGGTAGAAAAGCCATTAAAAAACATTTGCGCATCCTCCAGACCAATCAGGGACCGTCAAGACGGGCATAAGACCTGCTCTTCCAAACTATCCTGGAGAGCACGGTCGCCCTAGCGGTGGTGGCCGAGCCATAAAGACGGATGGCTGTCACCTGGACATCAGCGCCGGCGTCGTCCGCCAACGGGGATCCACTGGACCGCGGCAACGGATACGCAGCGGTCGAATGGACAGGAATGCTGGCAGTGGCCGTGTATGTGTTGCCCAACAGCGAATGGACAGCGTTCGAGGAGTTCTTGGACGGGGTAGGCGACTGCTATTACGATTATGACATATAGTATTACGTTATAATACATTACATTATAGCGTATTATGTTAAATTGAATTACATTATATCATATTACGTTTTTCCGTTCCTTCACGTACTGAGCAGAAGGCGAATGTTACCATGATCGCGGACGGATATTAAAACAGTCAGAGTGGTGATAAGGTAAGAAGAGAAAGGGAGGCAAGTGGATCAACACAGCAGTTGCCCTTAACTACTCGTCAGTAGGAGTCGCAAGTAGAGAGTTCTGAAGAAGTCGCTGGTCAAGAAAGTAAACGAACTGCGGATGCGCCGCGTATTAAGCTAGCAGCTTTCACGTAATAGAGTACTTTCAGTAATATAGTATTACGTTATATATGTCGGAGATGAAAGAACACCGGAGCCTTTGGAATTTTGGATAATCCCGCAACATTGTAACCTAGAGTCTACTATAGCTGTAATTGAACAATTGTAGTTATTCAACCCGATTGTAATTGTTCGAGAGTCGTGATAATGAGCTTGGGCTCGAGGCGACAGTCAGTCGCCGAACGTAGCCGCGGTCACGGGATGAACGCTTTGCCTAACAAAGGTATGGAGTAATTCTATAGCTCTCCTTAAAAGAAATATTCGTGGCGACACGCGACAGTAAACATTCCAACGGTTTCTGTCCCGTGGCTCGCCACACGCAGACCCTATTCTTCGAGTAAGATGATTACCAGATGTCGATGCGTCTCCGCAGTACATGTTCGGCTAGCCCGAGGGCCCGTTATAAATCTTAAGGTTTAGTTAACTAAAGTCCTTCAAACAGACAAACAGTCTTTGTCCCAACTACGGGACGATAGGGGAGACATATTTTTCAACGAGCGGCGTCTCCCACTAGCAACTTTCCCTCGAGGGCGGCTAGCATCTTTTTCTAACCACCGATATGGAGATTGACCAATTAGCAGCAACGTCAATTTCCCTTACTTTCTGAACGAAGGCTTTTCTCGACGAATCCGATGATCTCGTATCCTTAGACACATCCCATTATAGTTTTCCTCTGTGGCATCATCGGGACGGGAAAGGCATTCTCGCTCGCGATCTCATTGATGAAAGGAGTAACTCTTTACGACCAGTGAATATTACGCGTCCGACTTAGATTTTGTGAGTACGTTCATCTATCATCCCGTCGACCGCGGATTCGTTATTGAACCTAGGATCATTGTCATTAGTTTCTCGAGTACCTAACTACCACGGTTACTTGTCCGGTTCTATAATAATCGTATTTGCACTAGTCAATGTCTTCTCTATTGCATAACGACAACGTTATTTCATTTTTATTATTTCGAACAAATTGCAAAATTTATGAGGCATAACTTTACTACTCAATAAAGCCATTCGTTCACAAGATTTGACCCCAATCAACGAACCACTGCATCGCAAATACTCTCAGTAAATCTTAACCGCATGCGCATCAACATCTGCATAAACAAACGCAACTTTTCTCTCATCAGTATTTTGAATTTCACGCCCTATGTGGACGTTTTCCATCGCCTCGTCATTTTTCCGCATAACTGGACGAAGGAAAACAAAAGTCGAAAAGTCACAACTAGACAACGAACTTTCTAATTCGACAGCACCGGTTCGTCAAACATATGCGAGGATTAGCGTCGAGTATAATTGAGAATGCAAAGACGTCGGGAGATCATAAAGTTTAAGGCGGGGGGGGGGCGTCGGCTAAGGTTAATTCGTACAAAAATAAGGCATGTTTTTGTGAATTATTTGTGACGATACAGTTAAAATCTCTTTAGCCCCCCCTTAAGCGAGCGTAAAAATGGCCGATGTGGTAAATTTAATGCTATCCGAGTACTACTTGCCGAATAGGAATCGAAACGCGATTACGATGATAACGATGATTACGAATAAACGTCTGAATGATAATTTCGAAACAATTAAGGGATCAACGATACTTTAGAAATTCAAGTCATTTCGAATATGGTTCAATAAAGGATCAAGATTCAATATAGAACCTTAGAGACGGATAATTTATTAATTTCGAGCTTCGATAGATCATCAGTGAAATATTATTTAACAAGCACTCCACCCATTTACTTCGATACCAAAAGCCATCATCCTCAGATACTGTAGTTTTATTTGTAACTAATGGCAATGCAAATGAATTTCTAGAAGCGTCCACGTAATCGGTAGATTGAAAATTCTATTTGACATCTCACGAATTCTTAGCTTTCTGTTAACAAACCGAACGAAAGTTAGGAAAATCGATAGGTTGAAGATTTTTATGAATATAATTAAAGAAATAATATCTAAATAAATATTTGCTTCACCATCTCAATTTTGTAACGAATACTTCACTTTGAATATTTTGGGCATTTTTTTTATATACTGATCAATATTGAATATCCGAATACATGAAAATGATAATAAGTATATTCTCATCCTTATTGTAATCATTCCATGACCTATATACTATATTTTCAGAATTATGAATTTGAAGAACTGTATTATCGGGATATCGTCAATTTGCAGAATTATTTAAGAGCTCGTCATACAATTCCTATGATCACCTCAATGACCTATTATATCACTCTAATCCCTCCCTGAAATTCTACCGGTTCGGTCGATCGAATTAATGTTAACTTAGCTAAAACACTTCGTTAGATTTATCGTATTTTCGCTTAATTTGCAACGAGCCATGGATTGAACGCTACACTCGTAAGACGAATTCGGTTAGACGCGTGGTAATTGAGAACAGTGGAAAGAGTGAAAGTTAATTAACTTACGAACAAATGTGGAATGTAAATCGTGGCAATTACTAACTATCCTTTAAAAGGTAATAATAAATAAATTTTGACTACATAATTATATAAAACTAATCGCGATTGCAATCAATCAGCTCATATTATCATTTACTATACAATTCATAATTTATCATTGCTACTAATTACGTATTGATGCAATTAGAAATTGTATATTAAATATTAATATGATTATCCGGGTCTCACTGCGTGGAGGTTGCTGCGAATGGAGACCCATCTAAAACTAAAAATTGAATTAGATCTTAAGATAATCGTGAAAATAAAAATTACATTAAATCATAAACTAATCGCATAATGGTATATGAGACTCTTTTTCTTATTTTTATCAGTAATTTTACACTTCTATTACCATCTTTAATTTCAAAACGACCTATGTATCACACACATACAGAGACACAGTGCTTCCTAACATTATTAGGTTTTCTATTAAGTATCTACCTAATTCTGAGTTGGGATTTTAATTTGAGAATGACCAACCTAGCCACAGATCTCATTCATAAAATTAATTCACAAATGCCTTACCTAACAGTAAAAATAAAATTTTAGCTTCCTACCTGACTACAAATCTAATTTAACCAATCTCTCAAACATTCAAAGATTTTCATGGATCCTATCTACATAAATATCTCAACATAGTAAATCAAATTGGAGAGGAAATATTGCGTCTAAGTAGGGAGTGAATATATCTTCCACAACTGAATACGTTGATCCTGAATATGTTGAATATGTTAATTGTACTATGCGAGAATATCTTCTTTCCATTGGTCCTGTAGAGGTTCCAGAAATAAACTTAAATTGAAATTAGTTTCACCAAAACTTTAGATTTTTTGTCGTCTCTACTTACATAAAAATTACACGATTTCTGTGCATGTTCTACTTACTAGAAGTCTAAAAATTTCTTTTTATAGACTTTTATCTACAACCAACTTGAACAATTTCTTTGTAAACTCTGAGCATCAGACATCTGAATGTTTATTTATAGAATACTACCTAGATACAAATTTGAAGATTTATTATTCTATCTGCCTCGCAAGCTGAAGGTTTGTCGATGGATCCTACCTGTCTAAAAATCTAAAAATTTGTTTGTGGACTCTACCTATCTAACAATCTACACATGATAAAGTGGAAAAAATGGGACATAATATGGGATACGTGTCTTCTTCTGGTGACCTGGCGATGGATTTTCAAACAAACTCAAACTCTCCAAAATTTAGTAAAAGATCTATAAGAGAAATAATTCCAGGAGGTGAGACGATAGTGTCGAACTTTACCGACTAAAACCCCACGGTGGACCGCCTAACGCTCAACAGGGATGTGCCCCGGCACTCCTGCGTATTCTCCCATCTGAGGGAGTCGTTCCTTGGTTAGTTCGGGCATTGGGAGGGACCACCCCTCTCAACGCTATTCCCTGGGCCGTCGTGCAAATCTCAGGAGATTCAGATCCTCCTCGGCGTGTCAGCCCCTATGACCACCTAGAGTGACATAGGGCCGCTCTTCGACGCGGAACCCTGCAAGGATGGAATGTTTTCACCCTCTTCCGCTCTGTTCGCTCCTTTACGAGCTCCTTTACGCTTTCACAACTGACGAAGGGTCTAATCTCTCTCCAATCGCTAGTTGTAGAATACGACGTGGGGCCTCCCACGCCGGACAAAATTCCAACATATGCTGGGCAGTGTCCTCGTCCTCTCCGCAGTGGTGACATGTGCTTGTCACCTAAAATAACACAAAAGAATTTAAAAAAAAACAAATTTAAGATGAAAAATAAAAAAAGAACTTTATTTTTTTTCTAACACTTGGTTTACAATTTGCTTCCGAGCTCTAAGCGTGACTTTTCAAGACTTCTTCTCGAACGCCTTCTTCTCGAACATTCGGCGGAAGCACCGTTGGGATATTGATGGTTCATTAGGCACTTCGTTTCGGCGATATATATTGTTGTCGAGTGCCGCCACATCTTTATCGCCGGTTTTGAACTGTGCCGGTCGTGACATGCTCGTCATCTCTCTTCCGATTTTCTGCAAGTATTTCCCGAATACTACATGTCCTGCGAGCACCTGCGTCATCCGGAAGGACAGTGGAAGCCCTCCGCGATCCCTCCAAGCCTCCCAATTTGGCAGGATCGATCTAACGGTCCGGTGGCTACGGCCTGGTCTTCGGCGAGTAGGTCGGAGCGCTACCGCTCCCATACCTTTCGTCTAACTTCTCCCCGAACGTCTCGGGCCATCTGCCCGCGGGGGGAGAACCCCGCCTGAGCTCAGGCTCCCCAAGCAAGAAACCTGCAACAAGCTTATTTACTGGCTTAGTACCTTGAAAGAATTTAACGCTGAAAACAAAACATATTATATATAAAGAGGAAATCAAATTATCAAAGCACTATTTTAGCTTCACAGCAATTTAAATTTGAATTTTGAATTTGAACTTTGAAACCCAAATTTGGATTTAAATTTGTATCAAATATAGAAAATTTGTTACGAATACCAAGATGAAGGATGTGACTAAAGTCATATGCTTAACTTCTTTCTTTTTAAGGACCAACAATCTTAATGAGAAATAAAAATATAAATTTTATTTTCAATAAAATGATAAATCCAAGTGCATCTACTAAGATTTTATAGAAAATGAACTATATCGTAAATAAATTTTGATATATGTATAGCAAATTCGAACATTTATAAAATTACTTGAATGTTAAAAAAATTGTATACAATAAAATCAAAAGAACTATTAAAGAGGAATCAATTCAAGTAACGAACAAAGTTTAAAAGG
Source organism: Bombus vancouverensis nearcticus (assembly GCF_051014615.1). Classification (NCBI taxonomy): domain Eukaryota; kingdom Metazoa; phylum Arthropoda; class Insecta; order Hymenoptera; family Apidae; genus Bombus; species Bombus vancouverensis. The sequence continues at coordinate 2,112,571 of NC_134915.1, read as the reverse complement.
TTTAAAAAGTTTTAAAAACATTAATTTTTTTACTATATTTCAAATAAGTTAATATTATACAGAATGTTATCAATTAGATTATTTCACATGTTTGGATTCCCTAGAAAAGTTTCAAATTACATATATGTACATGTTACGAACGTTCGCGGAGAGACGCGATCGCGAGGAAAACGCATCAGCGAGAGGCGTAAATTCTCGCTACGATTCTAATAATCGATGCCGCGAATTAGTCGTTCCTCTGTTTCGATCAAGATAACAGAGGTGGTTCAAATGAGTTTAACACTGAATTAACAGGGTTAATATGAACTTATATATTTAACAATATTTAATATTATAATGAGCACGTCACAAATGATTTAACGATGAATACAATTAGTTTGTTACAATAATTCGATCCGACTCTATGATATTTATCGATGTGTTTGTTAGACTAAGCAATTTTAATTTTATTCGTCAGAACCTCTCGACGCATTTTGTTTGAATCCCCAAATGATACTGATTGCCCTTCGATCTTTTTCTTTGTCTTCTCTCGGAGAAGACCCCACTACGCTCGGGTCACGCCACCGTTCGCGCCTGTAATCACGTATGCCACTTTCTTCGTGTAGATGAAATACCGCCGAAGGCGAATCGACGTTTCTAGAATTCGCTGCTTGATGACAACTATGAGCTTGTCGCTACATTGTAATATTTTGTCGGTCCTATAAGACGATCCGTCTGCGACACTATAGTACCACGAGCGACAGTTAGGAACACGGCCTATGGTAAGCCTCGTGACGTAACAGTACATATATTTGAAATATTTCATTAAAAGATTTTTATTTTTCTTGAAATACAATACACCAAAAACTATTTAATAAAATCATTCATTAATTTGTTTCACGCTACTAATAATAACAAATAAATATATCATTTAGCAGTACTTTCTGTAACAGACGCTCTGGTACTTTAAGGGAGCTGAAAAAGAAATCAGTCCGATTGCCAGAAAGGCCATTTACTCGACATAAACCCGGATAATAAACCGTGAGTGAGATATCTTTGTATTTCGCAACACTAATTTTATTTACTAAATTCAATTATAAAATAGAGAACTCACAAAGAAAATCGCGATGTGGAGTTTGGCATATTTGCAACGCTATTTTATCATAAAAAAAAAGATAAAATGCCCAGAAGCAAACACAATAGTTTGATGAATTAGAATTATTTACGCAACACTAATAAATATTAATCTATTCATTCGTGTTTAAATATACGCAACACTAATGTCAAAGAGATCCAGTGAAATGGTTGGCGATGGATGTGTCACAGATGAAATCCGACTAAACAGAGCGATAAGATAGCGAAAATCCAAGCGCCTTAGCATGAGTGACCATCGGGATAACATCCGATCACTCTATCCGTTCTCAGAAGTATATGATAAATACGATCGAAGCCTTTTCCCACTCCCACGAATAAAAGAATTTAAATACTCCCCCTAAAATCATCCAAGTCAGTCTTGAACAGTCACGCCTAAAGCTCGGAAGTGTATTGTAAACCAGAAAAAAATAAAGTTTTTTTTTTTTTCTTAAATTTCTTTTTATTTTACGTGACAAACGATCACATCTGTGATCAAAGTGCAGGAATATACTTCCACAACTTTAGTGGAAGAATTTGGGGCATTTCTTGAGCGCAACACTACTTCTAAACACGATCATTAATTAACGCAACGCTATCAAAGTAATAAGAACAATCGCGATGGGAAAATAACGAAACACTAGTTCGCAAAACTATAGGGTTAACTGAGGTATAAAAACTAATTTTCTATCTGGGAGTTCGTAACACTAAAGTAAATGCAATATGCGAAAGGATTTGTAACTCGCAACTCTAATTCATAACGCGAAATCTGAACTAGCAACTCTAACTCAAAACGCGTAATTTGAAATTCGCAACTCTAATTCCAACCGTAATTAATTATTCGCAATATTAATGGAAAGCCGCAATTTGCCCCGCATTATGGTGAAGCAATATGCGTCGGCTGAAAAAGAAACTACAAACTGTAAAGCGAGCATAGTGACAAAGTAGTAACAAGAATGACTTTCCATGCTCTGGATGATCCAGAAGATGGAGAACCATTAGTAGTTGCTCTCTTGAATGGCAGTTTGCCGGGCCTCTTCGGCTCATAGCCTCTTCTTTCTTCGGGCGCGATGCCCGCTGAAACTTAAATTTAAGCTCGAGACTTTCTAACTAACTTATAAAGGTAAAATAAAAAGATATCACGAATGCTATTCCCAGAGCACATGGACGACCAACGATCATAGCGACCGCTGTCCGTTCGCATGTGCGTGCTCGAGCAATAAACGTTCGTTTCGGAACCCACTCCGTACTTGCGACCACGACCGCGATATTCGAAAACCGATAGACGAAGCTCAAGACAAATGGTATGCTCCATTCGTGATGCCTGCTTCACCGTCAATTTTTCAAATCAAATATCCTGAAGCAGGTTGGACAGGCGAAAATGCGCCTACCCGACGAGAGACTGTGCCAACCTACCCGACCCTACCTACTTATAGTTAACACTCATACCAGAAAATATTCTCACACATAACCTGGACGCAAAGGCCTACACTAGAGAGACGATGGCTAGCGACCATTGCGTACAAATATTCCACATATTTCAACTTTAATTATCCAAATATATTTAAATTTCAATTGTAATGAAATACTCATAATCGTATATAATCACGTATATGTATATCATGTAAAGAAATAATTTGACTAGAATAGATCGTCGTATTTTAATCAATGTAATTATCATTGTAGTTTAATACTGAGATTAGTAATATTACTATTTATAAACTATTTATTTATTAACCCCATTTATTAACACTGTTATTTTCAATGGTAGTTGGATTTATATTTCCGAATCCATAACTATTTCAAGATTATAATAAATAGCAAAAGCGACGCAATTCCACAGCCTAACCACATACACACATAGTGGAAAATACGTCGTGCACGATACGCTAACGCAACGTCAGTCGCTGAAAAAATTGTTAAGCTTATAGACTACTCATCATGCCCATTGCCTTCCTTCCACCCAAAAAGCACCTGGGCACGTGAGATTCTGACAATGAACATGGATGGGGTTAAAAATGAAAATCATGTGCTAAAAATATGATTAATCTATCTATTATATTTTGTATTTAACGGGCTAATATTCTTTAATTTTGCAATCTAATTTCATTTCAAATTTTAACAATTCTATACTTTATTTTACTTTATTACTTTAATGAACAATTAAACTATTAAAATGAAGATAATTAATGAAGAATATACATATTTATTAAACATAAACTAAGATTCAATGCAAGTGATATTTATATCAATGAACAACAATGAACTCTAAATGAACTCTATTACTCGAAATATTCTCAGGCGATATCTTTATCAAAACACATCTTTGAAAACACAAAGAAACGTTCAAAATTTGTTTTGATTCTGAAATCAGTCTGTCGCGAAGTGTTTTCTTGCACGTGAAATTTGATAATATTTATCAGAACGGACAGACAAAATTAGACTTCCACATATACTTTCATATTCCATATTCCGAATTTTACTGAAATTATGCTATTAAGTATACCGTGTATACTGAAATGATAAAACTGCTCCATACCATCGCAATCATAATTGAATTTCCATATTAACGAAGTCTGAAGGTATCAGACTTCTTCACTACAAAATACTTAAACGAAGTCATTTCGTCGATTATTTCAATACTCATATATATGCTCACATGGATACTTGGTCTTTATAAATATATATAGTAATATTGAATATAATTTGATTTTATAAATAATTATAATTAATATATTGTGTAATTTTCAATCATATGCATATATATACTATTTATATCTAATAATATAATATATAATTATATTATCATCAACATTATATTACTTAGACAAAATACTTTATATTGTAATATGTAAATATCATAATATTTATATGTCGGAGTCAGGTTGGCATTTTGGGGCGTTCGATGAACCTTTACTTACTTTACCGTCGCTAATATTTATCGGTACAAATGTGGACACTACAAGAGGCTATGAATAATGGCAATAGGATGGTCGAGGTGATGGTAGCAACGAATTCAGGTTCGATAACGAATCCACGGTCTACGGGATGACGAGTACCAACGTAATACACGATTCGGATAACTCAATCAGTAATTCGTCCAACGACTAACTAACAAACTCATCCCAATGAAACTGCTCTTATATATTCCTGTCCCCACTTCTCGGGTCAATCCTTGTTCTTAAGGAGAGTCATATAATCATTCCATACCTCTGTCAGGTACACGTCCCTCCCGTGACCGTGGCTACGTCTAATGACCCGCTATGTCACCTTGAACCCGAACCCATTGACATAAAGCCAGGTTGGAACATTAAAAATTATTTCTTATTTTTTATTGCTTAAACGCAGCTATCATAAAAGTCTTGACTATGGTATTGGGGTTTTCCCAGCATTCAAGACCGGAAATCCCGCTGTCCGACATATATATATTATATATATTATCATTAACATTTAAAAACACGGTGTGCAAGAAAACCTATCCTAAACTAATAAATAAAATATAAACAAAAATGTTACTACTCACGGGTATAATAAAGAGCCGCAGTCACTATGCTCGTCAAAAATTCTTCGTATACAACCAATCACCCGTGTCGATTCGGACCTTTCATCCTTCGACATGATTGAGTGACCGGGGGAACAAAAACGCATGCGACTCACGATTAGATGTAAAGAATGTTGTCCTCGATATTGTTCTGATCCAAGAGATTCGTCATCAAGTCATCATCAAATTGGAATCGTCGAAATCGATGGAAGAAAACTGTAACAAAGCATAGAATATTTTAATTTACTCGTAATGACGGTGTTAATTACTTTAAAAGATTAAAATAATAAAAGACTAATTTCTATTGTATAAAAATTTTTAATAATAATATTCAATTTAAGAATGAAAAATTTACAAGTTGTCAAATTTTCAATCAAATTTAATTTTTTAAATCATTTAATTATTATTTAATTTAATTATTAAATGAAATATAAGGAATCGACTTAAATAAAATAAAAAATACATAGTTACTTACATTTTTGACTTTTGAAACACCACTAGGTCCTTTCCAGAGAACAGGAAGAAGGGAAAGAAGTGACATACTTTTAACAAAATATGAATCATTATAATTTGTTTTGAGAAATGTGACGGTTGATCAAAAAATTTAACATAATAAAATATGAAACTCTATCAGGACTTAAAACGAAATTAAAAAGAAAAAGAAATTAAAATTATAATAAACTCTAATTAGAATTGAAATTGAAATTCTAATATGAAAATTTAAAACCAGACATTAGTTTTTAATTAATAACAATTACAGGGAAATACAAGAAATACAGTTAATAAAATACGAAGTGTGAAGATTCTTACATGCTTAAATTTAAAACACCGCTACATCTTTCCCAAACAAGAAGAAAAAAATGGAAGTTATGAAAAACCTGTAACAAAACATATTAAATATTATAATCTGTTCTTGGAAATGTACTTGTGATTGTTAGAAAACTTAAAACAATGAAAAATAAAACTCTATTCAAACTTGAAATTTTAATAATAAAAAGAATTGAAATTTTAATAAAATTTAATTACTACATAAAAAGTGGAACTTTAACATAATAATGACTTAGAAATTGAGACTCTATCGATTTCTGAACGATATCAAACATTTTTATTACGTATTTCAAGAGCAAAATTTTAAGATTTTAGTTCGATAAATAAATTAAAATACAATGTACGACAATACTTACATTCTTGAGTTCCAGGAAAGGCTTTATCCTCTTGCGAGACCTGCTACTCTACTACCAAAACGAATATTTAACAAAAAAAAAAAGAATACTAGACTAACGCATCCGTTATGTCAACTGACAATCGGCGAACACACTGACTCTAATTTCGCGTCTGATTATTGTAATCACATTTAATGAGAATTATTATGCTCTAAATCGATATTAAATGTGATTTAACGCAGCAAACACTGATTCTACCGACCGCATTACGCGGACACAAAAATATTCTGAAAGAAAAACTTTATTAGAGGTAGGGGATAAGAAAAGGGAATTTTTTCCTTTTTTCTGTCGAGTATTTGTTTACGAAAATTCTGCTTTCTTAGAACTACGAATTATTACTTATTTACCATAGGTAGAATCATATATCATATCAAGAGCACGAAAATATACATATAAATATTATACCAAGAATGCGAAAGAAAATATATCGTTAGTATATGAATATTTCATAATACGATTGATTTGTAAAAGTTATCCGCCAAATTGAATGTCCACCATTATAACTTCAAATATTTTATGCATTACGTGACTTCGTTCTAATGCAACATGGCGCACTTTTTCTGACCGGTAAACAAAGCTGCGCAATACGAAAAAAACGCGATGCGCAGAAACTGTTCAGACTTGTCTGTGGTAACGTACTTTCTCGAATGTAATAAAAATTGTTGAGAAAGACGAAATTAATAGACAATATTGTATTACAGACAATTTACGAATAATGAAAAATAAAGTTATTTGAATTTCTTACTCAAATGAAACAGAATCGAGAGAATCTATGTTAAATTTATGTTAAACGATCTATTTAATTTCTTCGGAAATATAATTTAATACATTCGGAAGAAAAAATAATTTCTTTTATCTTGAATTTTTCATCTTGATGTTCTTAATAAACCGTGAATTCAGAATTTGTTATATTAGATATTAATTACGTTAATATCGCGAAATATTTATAAGAAATGGAGTTAATCTAATAGTGCATAAATATTACCACATTTCGACGAAAAGTTATTAAATATATAGTTAATCACCATGGCGTCCTTTTGACTTTTACCCCGTCGTTTCGAATTTCACAGCATCCCTCTAATACATCAAAGCTTCCCTCAGAATCAAATAATAGTAATCTGCACAAAAGAAGAGCGAAATATTAAAACAAATGTATAAAAAGAATAAATTATTTGAAAATGAAACAATGATCATGGTCAAATTGTGTTTCGAAAACTCATTGTACGAGCTACCGGCAACCAAAAAGACAGTCGGAGAAACAAAGGTAATTAAATAATAGATTACAACGAAGTATTGAAAAAAAACATACAGTTAAATGAAAGTAACAACAGTGTGAGTTTGAACGGTAGAAAAATGTCTACCAAAGTGCCTGTCGCGAAATAACACGGATGGATAAACATCTAATTCTTCTGATTGTCCACGCTAAACTGACAGCCTGCACCGCGATTTACCCAACGAGTTTGGGTTAGGAAGGAGTAGGGGGCTAGAGTTGTCAACTATCCGTGTATACACGGGTAGGATTCGTCAAATTCCTGGAACACTTACACTCAAGGATATGTTTTCAGTAATAGACATATCATGTTCCAAAACAAAAAACAATACAGTAAAATGAACGTAAAAGGTATAGAGAGTAAACACAAATGATTTAATATCATTTTGACGAATAAAAATGAATCTGAAACGAAGATATTTGCGCTTATACGTTGTCACTTGATTAAACAAAATTGATTAATAGATAGAAAGTTGGAAAGATATCATTTTTTCAAACATAACGTGTAATAGAATAAGATATTACTGGCAATGCCCTTAGGCGATCCTATTATCAAAGCACGCCTCTGAATACGTAAAAGTAAATCTGATTATAAAATATTAAATTATAAAAACGTTACATAGCAAACCCTGACTCTAAGACTGCATTGCATACGGTCACAAAAAATTTCCGAAAGTAAAACTGTATTAACAGAGAAGCATGGGGAAAGTGAGTGTTTTTCCAGAAAATACTGCTGTTTATAATTAAATTATTCGTCAGTAAACAGGTATTATATTACGATAATAGAATATATTTGAAATATTATTTGTGCTTTGTAACACATTTCCTGATATTGACAAGTATTTATAAAGATTTTAAATGTAATACAATCTATCTGAAAGAATTCTACTGCGGATGCTCGTTTCTTACTTATAGACGACATTTTTTTTGTAAATATTCGAAAACGCTTGTGACAAACCAAAATTCTATATGTAAACATATCCGAGGATAGAGCGATAACAGTGTGAAAGAGCCGTGATTGTTTATGAATCGAAACGTGTTTGCACGTGTCTGATATTGTAGAGCTCTCGTGAAAACAAAAAGTTGTTGACAAAGATTTGGTGACGCTGCGATGTTCTCGTCGAGAATTTACAATTCATATAATATACGAGATATTTCAATTTTTATTTTAATTTCAAGTGAGAATGTTTTAATTATTTTATCGAATTGTTCAAAACTCTATTTTGTAGTACAGCTCGAGGAAAAATATTATTTAAAATAAAAAAATGTTGAAGATATTTGAACTCTCTCTAAAAGTAATGATTTTTTATTTAATTACGTCTAAATCCACCTTGGTATTTTTAAGAAAAACCATAGAATTACGTATAATTTCATCATATTAAGTTAAATATTGCATGTCTATGTGTATATTTATACGATTGATATATATATATATATATAGTATATATGATTGTCATATCATAAATGTGTATATCATGAATCAAACGTTACTAAACATTACTGTATGAAAAAGCATGGACTAGAATGCTAATTATTCCATTATTCATTTCTGCAATTAATCAATGAAATGTACAAAACAAAATCAAAGATTATAATAAACTTATATCGAACTTATGTTTCAAAAGTTTATGATACAAGCTACCGGAAATGAAAACGATCAAATGGTCTATCAATAAATGAAAACAGAAAAAGACTCGCTCTTCGACAGTAGAATGGTGCTATCCCGCTAAAAGTGGGCTTTTTTTTTTATATATTTACGTGGAGGAAATCCGCACGAACGCCAGGCCGCTTTTGGGGAAAGCGGCGTGGTAGTGTCGGACTCCAACCGACTAAAACCTCCACGATGACCGTCCCGGCTGCGGTCAAGAGTGTAGCAACTCACCGGTGTGAGCGTAGCAACGACCCCCCCCCCTCCCCGCGCGCCAAATACCGCCGCTGATGGAGCGGTGTGTGGCCATTGTCACACCGCGTCTCGTCGCCAGAGCCCCCGTGCCAGGCAGCCCGGTTCCCCTACCGGTCTGCTTAGCGGCCCCGAGGCTAAAAGTGAGCCTAGCCGATTCGTGATTGGCTGAGGCGGCGAGGCTTCGTTTCTATGCAATGCGCGCGAGAAATTGAAATACCAAATGTCGTAAAAATTTTCTTACATTTTACGAACTGATGAACTGAACATTTTCAAACCAGATTACTATAAGAATTTGAACACTAAAGTGCACACATATATATGCGTACATTAACAAACATGATTTCTTTAAGAAAATCTAGTATTTTAACAAATATTTTCAGAATGAACATATTGTTCATTATGATTTTAAAATGAGAATTTTAAGTATTATGTAAAGACAGATAATTACAGAATTACAAACTGCTGTTAGAAGCGAAATATAAAAAATTGTATGCTTATTCGTACTATGTAGCAGAGCATATACATAATCTTTCTACTTACTATTCTATTAATAGTGATATAAAATAAAAATTAAATATAGTCCATCAAATGTATTATATCCACCATGAAATAAGATTATGATCACATAGATAATTTACAAAATTTTCTGACAAAGAGAGGTTATTGTATGATGCATTAAATCCATATACTAAAGAGTAATCTTTGGAAGACGAAGGTAATCTAACCTAAGAACTATGCACTAAATTTGAAACGTATGCGATGTATTGAACGTTTTAAAAGTTTCTTCCAAGCTTCAGATATTTAATCTAAATTAGAGATATATTAGCAAAACATAAAATGAAATATATGTATTTGCGTTATAATTTTTAAACATATTCGTATTTGTAAACATCATTAATTTCTAAATAACTAAGAATATACTGCTTATTATTAAATAGTTACGAATTGTTTTTATTAGCGAGAAGGTATTAAGTGATGATTGACAAGTTGTATCGATATGCCACAAGTTGACGAAGTATACCAGTAATAATTTAACAAAGCAAATTCTTCACTGCGATCTTCAAGAGAAATTCCTTGGAATTACAATTGTTGCAACGAACGCAGCCGCATTAATAACATGCGACATAAGTACACTCTTTTATATACTAAGCTATTTGATTAATTCTAAGTATGTAAGAAATTTAAAAAGCTTTTAAAATCGTATATTTATCATTGTAATATTGAATTTCTTACCATTTTGAAATGTATAATTTTGAAAATAATTACTATATCTTTGTTCTTAAATAATGGAACAACTAGCGAAAAAAATGAAGGCGAAGAAACGTTGCAGAATATTCATGACGTGCACGTGATTCATCTACATGTTTCAGTTTTGTTGAATATTTCACAATCGAACATTTTCTTTTCTCTTCTATCGTACTCTTGTATCTTGTGACGTGACTCTTTTTCGTGGAAGATAAGAGCACGACAAAATGCGGTCTCTAGCATTTCGCAAACAAAAAAGGACAAAACTGTTCGCTTTTCTTCTGTTTTCTTCTTTTTAAATAGAGGTGAAAGTAAAAAAGACGTATATCTACAGAATTTGCTCTATTTTCATTACACATTCTGTTGATTGATTATTTTCATCTGAATCAATTGACTTACTTAATAAATTCTTCCTGTTTACAGGCATAGCTAATAGAAATTTGGATAGTCTAACATGGCTTATTTTCATTCTTTTTCTTAGCTCTAATACTTTGTTTAAATCTTTCTCACCAAACCTTATAAATTTAAAATTATTCACACACTGTAATTCATTATTCCAATTCATTAACATTTCACACTGAGTTGCATTTAAAATATCAGGAATTTCTGAAAAATAAAGGAGGGTTTGTATATCAGCATATATTGAAAATAAATTTGGCAGTAATTCTTTACCTATTCCACATGTATGATATTCTCCTAGTTCTTTCTACTTGGTTATTCTAATTATATGTTCCCTGCTGGCATGCTGTCTACTCCTGTTGCTACCTATAGATCTTTTAATAGTAATTTGTTCCATTTCTTCATCATTTCTTGCTACGTACCTTTGGATCAAACATAGAACTATAACTAATCACATCTTTAATGTACAATCTCTGTATCATTATATACATACATCTTTATTTTACCTCAGTTTCTAACAAACTTGCAGTTAACTCTGGAGTATAGGGACACACACCTGGAATCATATTGTTTCTGACCCACGATATTTTCTCTCCTATTGAATTCTGTTTTATCAATTTTTTTATCAAATTTTGTTTTGGGACATTTTTGCTTTCTGTCTATTTGATATTCTGAAACAAAATACATTGTCCATTTCCTTCTTTAGTACACAAAAGTATTATATAATCATATAAAATAAATGAAATGTACATAACAAAATCACATAATTTAATAGTAATTCTATTTACTTTTTGACTTTTTTCTCAATAGCGATAGACTTTCTGCTATTTGGATGCATCATTTTCTCTGGCTTCAGGAACTCTTTTCTCATTGCAATGGCCTATAAAAGACAACAACACACTCAAATAGTCTTTCTAAGATAATCTATTTTGTATACGTATAAATTAGTAAAAATAATACCATGGCTATGAATTATTGGGTTGGCAACTAAGTGATTGCGAATTTTGTTATTAGGTGGTAATGACAATTTCGATTATCCTAACCTTCAAAACTCCAATTCAGGCTATGTCTTTACTCAATGTATAATCGTACGCAGACGAATCGTCGACAGCAACGACGGCGACGTCTATCGAGAGTAAAAGTAATATCGAAGTATACCTTACCATGACATTTCCTAGTCAACAAACTTCAAAATTTGTCTCTTCTGTTTTAAGATATTTTTAGCTATTTTTTTAAATCTTATAATGGTAACCTATTTTAAAATGTGTCACTGGGTTATGTACGCCAAATTCACTAAAAAGCCCACCTCTATCCACTCTTCTTATGATACAAATACCAACCCCGGAATCGCCTTTCGGCATTACTTCAGGGTTAGCCCTAGGTGTACCCCTCATTTAATCTACCTTTTTTCACGCAGGTCTTCTTCTCCTCTCAACGTTCTTTTCCTGTACTTGTCTCGCTTGCATGATTTTCCTACATAATCCCTGGAACCTCGTCCAATTCTCCTCCTTCCTAGTCACCATCTCGATTAAATTCTCGGTTGACAGTGGTGTGTCAACGTAATTCTCCAATTCTGTTCTCTCGTATATCCATCTAGGGCAGTGGAATAACGCATGCTCCGCATCATCTTCTTTGGTATCACAGTTTGAACTTAGTTAAACTAGTTAAATTAAAAATTATTTATTGTTAGTACCGATAGACTTTTATTTATTTCGATCACTGTAAAATGCTATAAGACATTAAAATGTTAATAGTCTTTGAAAACATAGTTTCAGAAAAAAGTAGTTAGTATATTACTCATTAATGAATACGATAAAGTATTTATATGTTAGGATTTTCAAGGTTACATGTATATGTCAACATGGTATTATTTATGGAATAGCGTAATTCATGATGATAGAATTTACAATTACTAACTAACTGTTGCTTTCTTGGTAGAAGTGTTAGACGATGTAATAAGAAATATCTATAAAATATTAGAATACAAAGCATCAAATTATTATTTAAAGACTTTTTGAAATTAGGAAATATACACGCACTTTGGAAAATAGAATGCAAAGGAAACTATACACTACACAACTAATATACGTATTTAAGTAATTACGAATTTTCAACTTATATTCAAATATTTATGTCAATCAATTATTTGCACGATTTCTAAAATAAATGTTTAGTTATTAATTGGAATGAATCTTCTAACTGGAAAATTTAAAAGCTTCACGCAATAAAAACTTTGTAGCGGCACATGAGATAGAGGGCAATTCAAATCATGTTGTTGTTTTGCCTCGGAGTATCAACATCGTTAAGACATACATAATGTAGTAATAAATAAACTCCGGACAAAACAATGCCACCGCTACGTGTAACCGTCAAACGAAGATGAATTTGAATTTTCCGTACTCCCTCGACTAGTATAAATAGACGACCATGTTCTCCAGAAGTCAGTCAGTCGTGCAAATCAATATCAGTTTATCAGACTCAGTCTAGAGCTTATTAGCGATCTATACACAGTCTTTAGCGAATCAGTTTGTACCGAGTATCTTAGCGAACATTGTCTGTATCTGTTATTTTAAAATATATTTGACGGTTTTCAATACGAAGATATCTCGTCATTTAAATAAGAACTCAACCAACCATTCTCCACAAGTGGTGACACTGACGTGCGAAAAGTAATTTCAAAGTGAATGTGTTACAATCATTATGACGAGTAGAAGCGGAGCCGACCGTGTATCGATCGAGCAAGATCGAGTAGAAGCGGAGCCGACCGTGTATCGATCGTGCAAGATCGAGTAGATGCGTTGAACACACCGCTCCGCGTAGCACCGTTCTGGCCTCACGACGTCGCGCTATGGTTCTTGATGCTAGAGTCACAATTCGAAGCTGCTCGGATTACTAGCGACAAGACGAAATTCCACGCTGCCGTTGTTACGTTCTATTTAATTGCCGACGAGAAGGTAGCGTTAACTGACGTTTAATGCAACTGGCAATAAGTTCCACTTTCGGCTAACCTGCTATGTGCGGGAATACTGGCACGGGAAAGGATTAAAGTTGTTCGAAAGTGAATTTACAATATGTAATGATTTATTCAAATCTTACTCGAGTTTGATATTGACAATTGACTGACAGACTGACGGATATAAAATTCTTCGGTTGACAAAATGATAACTAACTCTTCGATAGACAATGGTAATTATTCGGTTGACGAGCGGTAATTAATATATTCGATAGACGAACGGTAATAGTTATTATTACTGACTCCTCTGAGTCGCTACACTTATTTATATCTGTCGGAGATGAAAAAACGTCGGGATCTTTCTTTTAAAAACATTTGGGAAGATCCCCAACGTTTGTTCAACTGCCGACTTTGTTTACAATTTAAATTGTCTTAATATCGTTATAAAAACATAATTAGGTAAATATAAAGACGTAGTTAGGTAAGTTCTCGCAAGATATAGCTTTTAGCGGCTTTAACTGCCTTTCACTTCAAATACTCTAAACACGGTTTCAAATAAACGTTTTAAATTACCTTGATTTGCAAGAAATTATCAATTTTATTTTCGCGCTACGGATCGTGCGGGTCGCGGTACGTAACAGCCGTCACAAATATTACAACGCAGCATGTGCAGCTAGTCCGGGACATATTGTTCGACCCGCCGGAGACAGGGCAGTATAAAAAGTAGCTGATAAGGGGACTGGCAGACTCGGACTCTATGAGAGTGTGGAAACGGAACCTACCACTACGACGAACACGAAACGGCGTTTCACGGTAGCGGACGTTAACACGCCTATCATCGGCGTGGACTTCTTGAGCCATTATGGGTTACTGGTCGACCCTCGAAATCGACGCCACAGCGACAAGACCAGCAACCTATCGACAACACGATACACAGACATGACTGTGGCTCTATCGAGTCGACGTATCACCGACATCTCTTCGAATTTTCGGACGCGACTCGTCCACTCGTTCGGTAGAGACAAAATATGACATAGCGTGCTACATCATATCAAAAACCATGCCCGGCCCTTCCGTCTTCAGCGAACCTCGACGCCTCGCCTCCGATCGACGCAAGTAGGTGAAGACGGAATTTGAGACAATGACTGAGCAAGGAGTGATGCGGCCATTGAAAAAATTCATGGGTATCGCCTCTGCACATCATGCTGAAGAAGAACGGAGGCCTACGACCTTATGGCGACCGTGCGTTGAACGCTCGCACCGTGCCGACAGGTATCCACTGCCGAATATCGAAGATTTCGCGCAATATCTGCACGGGTTTGACAACAAGCGGCTGACGCTTTACCCCGCATCGAAACGACAAATCCGCAGATACCGAACTCTCGCAACCGCACACGAAAAACGACGAGCGAAGTCTTACAACCATATGTACAACAAAGAAAAAACGTTATCACTGGAAGGGAGGTGATGTAGCGGCACATGAGCTTGAAATCTGATATTTATTATGCAATAATCTAATACTTCTATACAATTCTTTATTTGCAGCCAGTTTGTATTTTTTTTAATTTCGTTATTTAATAAAGCAATATTATGTGATATTTTGTGTAGGCAGAGACTTTTGATGGTCATTATGCGTATACGATGCTTGTATTTGGAGTTAACGCCTTCTTTATTCTAAGTTGTATTGTCTGAATCTTACCTACATATGCCTGTTATCTCGTTACTTATTGTTAACGTCAAATAATATTAATTATTATCGTCTTAAATATTGTAGTACCATAAATATAAAAGTTAGTTTATCAATAATAAATGGATTAAACAGATAACAATGGTTATTTAACATGAACTAATCGTAACAAAGTATTATAGTTAATTAACAACTCTCGTCAACACGGATTCAACTCTCTCTCTACAACGCTAACAATACTATCTCGACAACGCAATCCGCACTCTCTGGCTTCTCAATTCATACTGCCGTTAATTCATGTATGTCCCTTAGGAACCCTTTGTCTTTTGTCTTAGCCTCATATCTTTTCTTTACGCCCCATCATGCACATGCTCAGCAACCGCTTGTTTATAATTCGCACGACACCCCCCCCCCCAGGCCCCTCGTCCACGATACTACAATATGTATTATACTATATTTTAATACATATTAGATAATACAGTATTTTCTCTACAACTGATCGCCACTATGTTTCCCATAATTGATCGGTTGTTATCCCCAAGGGGCTAAGTAGCGTAATCTGATCCGAATTCAAACGTCCATGAAAAAATACTAATTATCTATGAGACAATAATGAAACCTTTTTATTTCTGAATTTTTAAAAATTAAAATTTTATTACCGTATTTATGAGATTTTTCTGGCTAAAATGAGTCCAAACACGATGTAGTTTAAATCATATTTACACGTATTTATAACAGACGAAAGAAAATAAGTTAATATCACTAAATAAGCTAATATGCTTCAAATTATATTGCGTTTGGTCCTTGCTCTAATCAGAAAAAAACCAGGATTACATTGGTAAAAGTTTTATTCAATAAGGATAGAAAATAAAAAAGTTCCGTTGTTGCATTAACATCGTCCAACCGATGTGCTTCTTTTCATCCAGTCGACTCTCGGAACCCTTTCTCTTTCACTCGTGCTCCCTTTCTCTAAATTCGGCAAAATGTTGTATCCATTATACAATCGAGTCCTGTACACGATATGTAATCCATCACCATGGAACCGTTTTCACTGCAGGCTAAACTGGTCCAGTCGCTTAAAAAAAATTGATTCTGTACACCACTGAAGCCAAGTTCAAGTACCTCGAAGACCCATTTAGCCCTAGCTAGCACGAGATTACCTCGTGAGCAATTTTTTCAAGACCTCACGAGGGCCTACCAGTAGACTTTCTCTTTTCTCATCTCTAGTAATTTATCACACGGAGCACCGTGGGCTCGAGTGTCTCTGAGTTATCTATACCTCGGCATCCTGCAAGTATAACTATAGCATTCGTGACTTTCAGAAGCGTGGTCGTGGCAGGTCTAAGGTCCAATATGAATACAACCGAATCTCGGTAACTCGAATCTCCAGGGAAGAGCTGAATTCTTCGAGTTACAGAGGCTTCGACTTATCAAAATCTCCGGGTAAAAGACGTTTAACAAAGGAAAATTCAACATATAGAAGCTTCATACGAAGGCACAATTACATTCACCTTTTCAGAAAGTACTAGTATTTCAAGCTTCCTCCTAAAACTCATTTTATTCAACCCACATACATGCAAAAGTTAAAGACGCGGGAGATGAAAAAATGATGAAAAAATGTGAAACATAATTTTTCAGTTTATAAATTAATTTTCAAATTTATTTCTCCCGAAAACAAAACATTTTGTAAAGAAATTTTATTCAACACTTTTTACTTATTTTCGCATTTAGAATAACCTCCTGCTGATTATTTACTTATACCCAATCATAGCCGATAATTAGCAATTAATTAGATAAACATAATAACAAGTGCATTTAGATCTGATCCACATAGACGACGCGATATCGCATCGGAACATATGACCGTGGTAACGACCAATCATTTACAGCGAAGAACTATCATAAAGCGCCGACACATAATACAGCATGGCTACGTCGTACCGCCGCGTATCGGTACCTTTGCCTAACATACCATTACAAAAATTCATGTTTATTGTGAATAATGTACTTAAAATCTGTATTTTCTGGACTCAATAAACTCCCTTGTAAAAGAAAATGTAAAAAACTATTTTTGAAGAGTAAAAAATGTCCCTAGGATATGGCGCGTAAATATCGCGCCAAAACAGTTGATCATGGCGTCAAGGGATATGAATAATACATACGTACTTGTTTAACGCAGTACATTCTTGTATGAAAAGTTTGTAACTCTCTTGTTTTCAATGAATCGAGAAGGTCTTAAATATCGTATTTAACATTTGATCAACTAATTTTGCATCTAAATTTAATCAACTTATTTTCATAAGCAGAAATGGATCAAGATAGTTATTCAGTGACGTGTTCCGTTACAATCGAAAAGACTAACTCACAAGGTTCGATTTTGAGGAAAACAAATCATCGAACAGTAACTTTACGTTTAATCAGAAATAATCTTCGTGAAATTTTTATCGAAGTGCGTGCAGAAAAAGGAAGTTTACTGACGAAGTTATCGCTGAGATCTATATCTGTTTTCAATAAGTTTATGACTGAAGGTAAAGCTTCTATCAAGTTTAAAGAAGAAAATTGTACATTGTTTTTATCCAACGCACCGACATCGCAGTTAATTAATTTTTTGAAAACGTTATATATTAAAGTGTCAAGTCAGTCGGATCAAGTAGTAAAAAATCCATTAAAGGAGAGACTACTTTCTAATAAGTTCCTAGAAATTAGTCCTGTTACAAGTACTGAAATAAATAAAGCTAAAGAAAAGACTATCGCTGTATCGCGTGCAACGATTACGACACCATCCCCTAGCGCTGCTAAAAAAAGAAAACGGTCGGATGAAAGTGCACTGAAATCGTCTACTGCGAAAAAACTGTACGAAAATCCAACTGTAGGACAGGTTACGGAAGAACAAAGTAAAATTTTAAATGCGGTACTTAGTGGTAAAAATGTGTTTTTTACTGGCAGCGCAGGTACTGGAAAGTCGTTTTTATTGAAAAAAATAATAGCAGCTCTTCCACCTGATGTCACGATGGCTACAGCGAGCACAGGAGTAGCGGCATGTCACATAGGTGGAATAACTTTGCATCAATTCGCAGGAATCGGACTAGGAACCGCGAATTTAGATAGATGCTTTCAAATGGCTTCTCGCAATTCTGCTGCTATTTCATGGAGAAAAACAAAACATCTGATTATAGATGAAATTTCTATGGTAGATGGAGACTATTTTGATAAGATTGAAGCTGTAGCTAGACATATTCGTAGAAACGAAAGACCATTTGGTGGAATACAATTGATATTGTGCGGGGATTTTTTTCAATTACCACCAGTTTCAAAAGAAAACAAAGCTAAGTTTTGTTTTCAAAGTAGCGCATGGAAAAAATGTGTACATTTTAATTATGAATTACAAACTGTTCATAGACAAACGGATCCTGAATTTATTAGGATTTTAAATAATATTAGGATAGGTAGAGTGACGGATGACACTGCAGAAAAACTTAAAGCAACAGCTAAACAGAAGATAGAAAGTAATGGCATTTTAGCAACCAGGCTTTGTTCTCATGTTAATGAAGCTGAAGAAATTAATCAATTTCAACTAGATGAGTTAAAAGATGAATCAAAAACTTATATGGCCCAAGACTCTGATTCAGCAATGACTGCTACATTGAATCAGCAGTTGGCTGTTCCTGATAAATTAGTATTAAAAATAGGTGCCCAAGTAATGCTGTTAAAAAATATAAATGTTGCTAATGGTTTAGTGAATGGTGCAAGGGGGGTAGTTATTAAATTTGTAGAGAATATACCTGTAGTCCAGTTTAAATCTGGTATTCAATATCATGCAAAGCTAGAAAAATGGAATTTGAAAACAAGTACTGGGAGTATTGTTCATAGGATACAAGTTCCATTAAAATTAGCATGGGCTTTTTCCATTCATAAAAGTCAAGGCTTAACTTTAGATTGTGTTGAAATGTGTCTTGCAAGAGTCTTTGATGCTGGCCAGTCATATGTAGCCCTTTCAAGGGCACAAAGTTTGCAATCTTTAAGAGTATTAGATTTTAATAAACAACAAGTATGGGCTCATTCAGATGTTCTTTTGCTTTATAAAAAATTTAGGAGAAATATACAAGAGATGGAAATGATTCCTTTAGGAAAGAAGCAAAAGATATGATTCGGTTATTTAAGATATCCAAACAATTAGAAGAGTGTTATATTTTGCTTCTGATGGTAAATACAGTACACATAATTAGATGATAAAATTGTAAACAGAGACTTTACCAAATCCACGTACAAAATTATGTATCTATTTAGTTCTATTAAAATTTTGTGTAAGAGGTAAGGTTGTAAAAGAGATAATAAAAAATTGTTTAGATAATTGAAATTAGGGATCTATTAAAATTTGTCTATTATAATTATAATATGTATATTAATACAATAACGCACAGTTTCGTGAATTGATTTTTTGGATTAATGTATTTGTGGTTAAGACTATTGTGATCAAAATTTTGAAATAATTAGAAAACTGTTATATAATAATGTAATGTAAATTTTATTTTGTAAAAATAAGCTAATAAGATTTATTTAAAAAATATGTAAACATTTCTTTTTATTCCTTTATCATAAGATTATAGAATTTATAGATAATTTTATTTTAAATGAAATTAACTAATTAAGCTGAGTTCAACAGAACGTCGAACGAGAGTTTACTCTATGCACCAACAGATGGAGTTTAATAGAATTTTAATTTTTCGACTAACTTGTCCATTCTGATTATAGTTGAAGGTTGTAGTCAAAGTTTAATAATAAGTACGCGTGTATATAACCTTAATAAAGTATTAACATTCAGTTGTGAGAGAAATTCATACAATTACAAAGAAATTGTGCAACGTATTATAAGAAATACGCGTTCTTACGTTATATAGTTGGAGAAACAATGCCAAAATATTACTGTGATTATTGTGACACGTACCTAACGCATGATTCGCCGAGTGTACGGAAAACTCACTGTCAGGGCCGTAAACACAAGGATAATGTTAAATATTTCTATCAGAAATGGATGGAGGAACAAGCACAACACCTAATCGATGCAACAACGGCGGCATTCAAAGCTGGAAAAATCGCATCTAACCCTTTTGCAGCAAACAAAGGAGCAGCAATTCCACCACCTCCAAATCTTGGACCACGTCCTGGAGTACCACCTCAGGGTCCTCCAGGTATGATGCCACCTCCAGGGATGCATCCTGGTGGCCCTATGGGTCCAGGAGGCCCGATGATGATGGGGCCACATGGGCCAATGCCACCAATGATGGGCATGAGGCCACCTATGATGGGACCTATGGGGCCAATGGGGCCAATGATGGGTCCTATGGGACCTATGGGTCCAATGAGACCACCAATGAACGGACCACCACCACCTATGGGAGGTCCTCCACCGATGAAGAAATAATGAAGAGAATATATATAATTCATACCATTATCTTAATTATATTGACATAACTCATTAATCATATGCATATCTTACCAGTATAATATCAATATGTACATATGAACATAATGTACTAAAATGTAAATTTCATTCTATGATACAAGATATTTTCAAGATGTTGAAATACAGAACAAATCATACATTTTTTTCTTAAGAGTAAAAATAAATTGAAAAAATTCAGTACTTAGTGTTATTTTTATACTTAATATAATAACTGATCAATCGGAGTAAAACTCTGTATTTAAATATAATTATACTTTAGGAAATAAATATGTACAGGATAAGAAATATAAGATACATGTTTCGTTTTGCTTGAAAACAATTTCTTTTTTATTTACAAAGAAATAAGCAAAGATAATTTGTATATATTAATTTTTTTAATAAACATGAAATTTGATATCTGTTTCATGTTTATCATTTAGATATACAAATTTGAAACTTAAAATTACTTTAACATGACTGTATGCGAGACACCTACAAAGTCAACAGTCTTCAGTAAAAGCTACCCACTTACAAAGTATTAATTTAAATGGAAATACATTTACAGTATAATTATATACCGTGTAGCACTATTCTGTACATGTATATGGTTTTATATAAAAATTATTACTTAAAAGTAGACTATATTATTTAGTTCTCTTGTAACTTTATAAAAAATGTTTTTGGACAAAAATTTTAATAAGTGTAGAAATGCTAACAGATTTTTATTTTATTCATTTAATAATAACGTATAATTAACATCGTATTTTAAAAAATAAAATTCATTGTAAATAATTATAAAATGAACTTACATATTTCCTGTGATCTTTTTCCAAATTTATTAGTCTTAGCAAAGTATCAATATGCTCTTGTTTAAGGTTTTTATCATTTATTCTTTTCCTAATTTCTTCAACAGCTTTATTCATATATGGCAAATTAAATTCCAGAGCTTCATTTATAATTTCACTAGCTTTATTTTCTAAAGATGTGTCAGTTCCAGTTTCTTGGTTTTCCATAATTTCTAAACTGTTTTCAAGGTCTGCTTTTACTTTTTTTGCTTTTTTAGATTTTTTCTTTTTTGTAACACTTATTTCAGAATTAATTGTGTTGTTTTGTTCCTGTAAGTTACTTGTTTTTGCTTCTTTATTATTACTATTTTCTGTTTCTAATTGCTTTCTTTTGTTATTCCCTGAGGGTTTTACTTTGGCACAAGGTACATTTTTAGTTGTCCTGGGTGATACATTGGTATGTGTAGATTTTTGAAAAGATATGGTAACTACATCTGAGTTTTGTATAAGATCTGTCATTTGATTACTTGAAATATCCTGATTATGTGATGATTGTGTAGTATCATCAGTAAATTCGGTAACATTCTTTTCTGCAGTGTGTGTTTCAGTAAAAACGTTTTTTGTATTACATGTTACATCTTGGTCATTAGATTGGATAATATTATTCGTTGGAATATGTTCAATGGATACAATGCTAGGTATTTCTATAGTTTGTGCTTCAATATCTTTTGATGAACATGCATCACTCTTGTTTATAGTATTCTCTTCCTTATTATGTTCCCGTAAACTTTCTATTAATGCTTTATAAGGTGTAAGTTTGTTCTTCTTTAGTTTCTTAGCTTCATTCTTCTTTAGTTTCTTAGCTTCATTCTTCTTTCCATCTTTTTTTTTCACGCTTGTTTTGTAATATCTTGCAAGAAAACGCTTTAATTCGATGTCTGTTAATCTACGAGGTACAAAAATTTTATTGTAAAGAACAATAATATTCAAATATTGTGACATGTACACTTCAGTGCCTGAAACCTTTTTCAGATGTTTCATGGCTCTTTTTAATCTCCTTACTAGATGAGTATGATTAGGTTTTGACTGGTACACTTTCATCAAATCGCCTCGATAATCTATGATTTTTTTTGCAACAGAAAATGATACTGCGAGGTCTTTAATAGTAGTCATTGATGTTTTTAGCTCCTCTATTTGACTACAAATATAGTTTGGATCTACTAAATTCTGTTCGAACTCGTGTAGTTTTTTTGCCAAAAGTTTTTGCAATTGTTTTGCTCTACGGGGAAGGTTTATAGTAATATCCAAGAGTTTATCCTCATCATGTAGTTTAAGCCAATAAAGGAAAAGTTCTAATATATATTGAGGCAGATGTACTGCAGATCGAACTCTTATCATTAATTCGTTATCTATATTGTAATATATTTTAATTTCAAATTTAATTAGTTTTGTTAATTCATCCAAAAAAATTGGAGAAACGCGACCCTTCAAAAGACCTGCTATGTGAGAAGGATGAATATCAAGAGTCAAAAGTTTTCGTTTAGCTTCTTCGCCACTAGGCATTTTTGTATAATATGTTCCATATGAATATACAACACCAGAACTGTCTAAATCAACCTCATCAGGAAGAAATGTCACACCTTTCTTTTTTAATTTAATTAATGGTATTACATCTTCATTAGTATTTTCACAAGCAGAATATTCGTATTCTAATTCACTTGTATAATTTGATACAAAAGCTGGTGTTGGGAAATGCTGTGACCAGCGATACTCGTTACATGTAGAAGAATCATGTCCTCGTTTGGTGCAATTACAACAGTAAAGTAAATCCGCAGGTTTCATAACTTCAGATAAGTTCTCTGGTATATTTATCTCAGATGTTCGTGTCTAAAATTAAACAAAATCAAGTAAAATTACTTTTTATATTTAAATTGTGCATAATTTCATAAAATATTTATACTGTATGTAACAACAAACTCACTGTTTGATGAAATCTTCTCCAGAGATCTGGACATTCAGTTGATTTATGTCCTACAGCATTACACATGTTACAATACAGTATGCGACAAGCCTCACAAGTTTTCCTAAATGTACCTTGCTTTTTACCACACTGTAAAAAATTAACATATTACTATACAGTTATCACATAATATATTTTTATGATATATCTTCGAACCGTGAGGCACATTTTCTGAGGGCATCGAGTTTCTGTATGTCCTTGAGCACCACACATATGACATCGAATAGGTTTATATGGCTCTGTACAATTATGTCTCTGATGACCATGTCGGTGGCAATTAGTACATTTCATGTACCAGTATCTCTGATGTTTGAACAAATCAGGCATCAAGTCTTCATCTAAAATAGCCCAAAGTCTTGGATCCTCTATAATTTATTTACAATAAAAAATATTTAAAAATAATAAATTTATATATATAAACAAAATAGGACTACATTAATTTTCAATGACTTACTTGACATCTTACTCTGAATTTCCTTTACATCAAAATTTTCTTGTCCTTGAGATTCATAGAAAGCTTTAAGTTTCTCCGACATAGGGCGAAAAAAATATTCTTCCCACTCTCGATTACTCTTATCATTACTATTATGTTGTTCAAAATTTTCTTTGGAACATTCAAATCCACTATCTGTATTTCTTCTTTGTTTTACACTTGTAGAAGGTTCATTACCACCATCATAATGCCTTTTCTTATTTGGAGTCACTTTTTTAGAATGAAGAACGTTTGACATCATTACATCTTTTTCAAGATGCCTTTCTTTATCTGTAGTCAACTCTTCAGAATTAAGGAAATTTGATACCATCACATCTTCTGCAAAATACTTTCTATTTCTATTTGAAGTTAGTTCTTCAGAATTAAGGAAATCCGATACCATTACATCATCTGCAAAATTATCTGATTCACTTTTGTCTCTTTCATATATAACATCTTTATTGTGAACTGTTTTTAATGGCGATTGAAATTCAAATGTATTGTGTTTATCATTGTTATATAACATGTCAGGCCTAGTAAGATCTTTAGTATGAATTTCATTTCTTACAATAGACTTATTTTTTTCACAAAAGCTTTTGTCTTTATTATTATATTGATCTGATTGAGCCTTTTTATTCATTTCCATTATTTCTTTTATACTTGATGCACTTTTCTGTATTTCTGTACAGTTTAACATTATATCTTCTGTTGCTGATTCATCATTAGTGCAATCTATAACTGAGGTAGAGCTATCTGACTCTTGGTCAATTATAGTATCTTTCTTTTTAACATTTTCTACCAAATTATTTTTCTTTCTTATAACGAATGAAGATTCTTCATCTGTATCGCTGTCACTACTTGTTGTTTCAGAATTTTCATCTGAGTCCTGTAAATTTATGATAGGTGGTTGAGGTTTTGGCGGAATCGGTACTTCTAAAATGGATTCTTCAGAATCACTTTCTGTGTCTGATGTTAACACTGTTATTTCTTCGCAATAATTGATAGGTTTTTGCAGTTTGTCAGTTCTACAAAGTATCTTGTACTTCGTATCTGTTTCTGTTTCATATATGGATTTTGTGTCATGTGAATCATATTCAATAATGACTTGTCTCTGCTGATTTTCTTTAATATTTATCTTTTCCTGTTCTTTCTCTTTTAAACTTCTTTCTTTTTCTTCTTCCACTTCTTGTAGTTTCTTTTCTAACTTCTCGTATTTTTCTAGATATAGTTTATTGATAAATGATTTAGAAAATTCATATTTTTTAAGAATTTCATCATTGTTTTTTTCATTACACACAATTCTCTGACATTTCTCATTGTTCTTATCATCATCATGTTTTGTAGAATTTAGATGAGTAAATTGATTTGCAGTTGTCTCATTATTTAGACATTGTACAGTTTCTAATTTTTCTTCATTTTCATCTTTTATTTCTGGTTTTACATTATTTTCAACAATGTAAGTGGTATTATTATTTGAATTGCTTTTACCACATTCTACATTATGACATGTTAATTGCCTGTTGTTCTTTGCAGACTCAATATTTTCTTCAGTTTCTTTTAACGTTTTCACGTAAGGTACACTGGGGATACTTTTATTAGCTATATCTTTAGATAACGTTTCAGTTGTACTTTTAAAGCAAATAGAAGTAATATCTGGTTTACTATCATCTTCCATTGATGTTGAATTATTTTCTGATTCGTTTTTTATATAAGTTTCGCTACAACTTCCACCAACATCATTCTTTCTAGGAGTATTATTAAAACTGTGAACTTTACTAGTATTTGCATCTGTACGAAGTTTGTTATCGGCTATATCAATAGTTTCTAATTTAACATTCGATTTTTTATCCACGTTCTCTACATCATTTGAAGTATAATAAATTTCAGCATACAACCGTGATTGTAGATCATGATTCATTTCTTCATCTTCACTGTTTTCAGCCTTACAATAATCTGCAAAATTCAAATCAATTTATTAAAATTTTTCGATTATTAAGTGAAAGTAATAAAGGTTACATCAGAAAATATTCTCACCACGAAAGACATTGTATTCCATCTTTATTTGTATGCTTGGATAGTAAGAAAGTTTTATGCTAAGTAAAAGTATATTTTGCAATAGGTATGAGATGAAATCATTGATATCCTAAAGAAAGAATTTATGCGTTGTTAACAAAAACACATGGATATATTCCGCAACATTTATATTTGACTTACTTTTTGTGTAAGATCTACCTACTACCTACTATTAAGAAGATAAAGCTCATAGTTTACAGTACTTGAAATAGTACTTTACTACTTCCTATAGAGAGCACCTATAGTAGATATACATGTAATATATAATGAAAGCATGCTTTAATAATCGAAACTTGAAATTTATTCTTTATATAAATGCTAATATAAGATTATTTATTCTATCTTATTCTATAAATGAAAACAATTGTGTATATAGTTATTTTCTAAAGTCCCTAGACATTTTCTGCTTTAGTAAAATTTTAATTTAAGGCGATCGTTTGGTGTCGGCTGCTTCGGGAAGATTCGGCGGTAACACGACCAATCACGATCACTTATAGTTTGCGATCAGTGCAGTTGATAAATGGAGGATTTGTGTTTGTCAAGGTAGTTTTGTTTACGCGTAAATTTTCATTCGGTATCAACACATCGTGCGTTTTGTGTGTGCTAAGAGGTAGATGAAGGTGCGTAACAGTTTCCTTCGGGTTTCGTATTAAATTTCAAAGGTAGGGAAACTATCCGGTTAGAGAAATGTATGTTAGTGCGGAAACTTGTCGTACAGAGCATATGAACTGTGTAGAGATGAAAGATTGTCCACATTAAAAAATAAACTGCTTTTTGAAGTATTATTCAAAAATTATATTAACATTTCTTATAGATCTTTTGATCATTACGTTCGTAAAAGGTAATGAGGTTATGTTTCGGGTATTAAGCACTCAGAAATGAACATTTTTACTTCATAGGTTATGAATTTACTTTCATAGAATTTCTGAATGATGCATTCTGAATTGAATAAATTCTCTTTTAATAATACAAAGTATTTAGTTATAAATATGAAAAAGTCTGTATCCTTTTTA
Organism: Bombus vancouverensis nearcticus; assembly: GCF_051014615.1. Lineage (NCBI taxonomy): Eukaryota > Metazoa > Arthropoda > Insecta > Hymenoptera > Apidae > Bombus > Bombus vancouverensis. Next base: position 2,085,434 of record NC_134915.1, on the reverse strand, counting down.
AAAATATGTTTTAGTTCTGTTCGTATAGTATCAGCAAAACAAAGAACATACACAATACTTTGTCTTTCATTAAAGTAATGTAATATGTTAGATAATAAAATATTGCATATGTGTGTTAAGAAAGATGAAATAAGATTGTACGTCAAATGGTTTTATGTATTACTCCAAATTAATTTTTCTGTATTTAAAAGCTTATTTCTTTTGAACATATATAATGTCAATGAGATACTGAGGAATATCTGTTACAATGTTTACAATTTTAAAAATAAATCAAGCACAATATAAAATGGAGAATTCCATAATTGATGTGATAAACATTACACGCAGTTGATAATACAACCACATTATTGTATAACAAATTATATTTTACTTAAATTTTTACAAAAGATTCCTCATATTGTATATTTTTTATTTTGGGTTAATTAACCTACATACAAACGAATAAATTACTCTGTTATTAGCACTTGCAAATAAATTAAGACTTTTATGTACATAAATTGTTGTATTTGATATATTATGTAACATTTGTAGTCACATTGAGAAGTATTAAAAAAATATTTGTCTATATAATATTTTCATTGATGCGAATGTTTAATTTTCTATTGTTTAATATAATTTGTATGTTTTATAGCTATGTAATTGTAATGTTTAATAGTTTTAAATGTCATTCCAATATTTGTGTAGGATTTAACATGTCTCGCAATCATAAAGACAAGTATGAAAACTCCGCCCAACGTCGTACACATACTCTTATGTCTATGGAGGATGCAAACTCTGGAAAGAAATCGTATTGGCCAGAATTGGAGATAACAGGCAGTATAAGAAATTTAAGCCCAAATTTATGGCAAATGACTCATCTAACGGCTTTGTATCTCAATGATAATAGTTTACATAGGATACCATCTGAGATCGGACGTTTAGTCAACTTACGTACTTTAGATCTCAGTAGCAATAAATTACGGAGTTTGCCAGCTGAACTGGGGGACCTCATCTACCTCAGGTATGATCGTATTTGCATTTATATCTATTATCCGGTAAAAAGATAACGTGAATTGTTAATTGAACGCATATTAAATTTTTTGTGTATCTTATTCTGATGTTTCGTTTATATTTCAGAGAATTGTTGTTAAACCAAAATTACCTCCGAGTGTTACCATATGAACTAGGAAAATTGTTCCAATTACAAGTGCTAGGACTTCAGGGAAATCCACTTAGCAAGGAAATAATGGCGTTATATGGAGAACCATCTGGGACTCACAAGCTGCTGTCATATATGCTGGACAATTTACAAGGTATGTGATTAAAACAATCGTTTACTTAATGAATCATATTTAATCTTGTAGAGGAGCTTAATATCGTTAGTTAATTTTGTTTTCATTAATATAATATTTATATATAATGTGATATAATAACGTAATATATGTTAATTTGTATTTGTTTATTTGCTATTAGCATGCAATGATAAATAATGACGATGACATGCTAACTAGGGTCATCGTTGATCGATATTAACAGTTGTTATATGTATTTGAGTAATGCGCCACCAGATGGCTGTATATGTCTACTTCCTATGTAACATGCTAATCTCGAGTTACCTTTTGCTTTTCCATAACAACATTTTTATACAAAACATTGAAAAAACTTTTTTCAAATATAACATATCGTTGTTGAGGTATAATAATTGCAAATATTTTCTAAGTATAATGAAAATTTCACCCATTAAACGACAAATGTACGAATTAAGTATATACATACTTAACATGTTAGTGTTAATACAATCTTTTGTCAATTTTATGCAAACAAAGTGGTTATAGTTTATTCAATAAGAATATTAATATTTTTAAAAAATATAATAAAAAAGAATGAAAATTGAGCAAAAGAGATTGTCGATCACTATAATCCAAATAAATTATTTTAATTAATAGCTGAGAAGTGTAAATAAAAGATACAAATTTTAATTTCGGCATAATTAATCGATTTGTTTTCTCTCTGTATTATTTCACTAATTGTAATAAACAATACTAAAACCTTTATAATCGTGATAAGGTATCTCATTTACTTTATATCAAAATTGTAATGGAACGTCAGTGCACAGTAAGTAACATTCGGACTTAGAAAGTTATGTATTTTCTATAATAAGTTTCTCGAAAGTCTATTGTAATTCTTATTTATCTTTTTGTAGACATTTCTATTTCGTTTCTTCATCGTTCTAGTACCTAATATTCTACCAACCTCTTCAAGTGGCGATTATTAATCGTATTAATCATTGATTTATGATAAGTAACGCCGTCAGTAATTGTCACGAAGATTAACGCGCGGATAGAACGCGTTGCGTTAATCTATTAGAAATAAAATATCGCCGATGCAAAGTGGCCATTTGGAAGATAAAAATTTCGTGATGTCGACGCAGAGCTTATGAAGACCATTTAATGCCTTGGAGAACACATTAGAGCCTACATAATTTAATTTCTTTTAACTTCGGGGTCAAGTGGGTGTGCCGGGGCGCAGGCGCGTTGAGTTGTACAAGTGGTTACGTTAGGGAATGCTCGGTGAAACGTGGGGGAATTGCAAAGCGGACCAGAAGGGAAGGCGTTCTTCTATCCATTGTGTTTCACAATTTTTGCCAGTTACCCGATTGCCTGAAAGGTCTCGGCTGTACCATTCCGTTTATCCATTGTTCTCCGACTTTTACTATTCGGCACTACGGCACTATGCCTGTCATTTCCTCTTCCAGAGGATACTACCTCGTCATCATCGTCCTCCACTTTCTTCGCTTCATCTTTCTTTGTGTCAAGGGTCGTTTTTTCTTTCTTTTTTTTTTCTATTTAAAATCACGTTTACAGTGTGCAGATCTTTAAGAAGATAATTTTTTAACGTATGTGAATCATTCTCCGATATCTAAAATCTATAGGTTTCTTTTCTTTAAGCTTTCTAATCAGAATGATCCATATCGAAGGAACATAGATATACAATGTAGCAATTTTTATGAGATTTATTACATAGTTGCTTGCATTTTTCAATTCTTTTCACTTGGCCCTTCTTTTTGCCTATATAAATATTTAATAATAATTCTTTTATGGTATATATCTTTCATGACTATTGTTTGTTATCGATGACACTTTTGTGCTGTTTGCACTTCACGTTTGTGCTGTTTCAGAAAGATAAAAGAATACTCTAGCATCTTTAACATCTGCATAATGCATTCACATTTTTCTCCACAAAATATTCATTGTATTACTCAATTATTGCGAGTGTATAGAATATTATATGTTGAACTTGTAGATATCATAATAGTAGTTGTTTTTATAGAAAGATTAAGATTCATTGGTAATTTGTAAGGGAATTAAAGTACATACCTCGCCGATAAAGTGTAATCCTTAACGTTCGGAAGAAGCAGCTAGCTACTTGAAGCTCCTAATAAACCCCACGGAAGAGCTACGGAAGTAAATCGATTTCCTACTGTTTACTCTTTAATGTGGCAAAGTTGTTTACTGATAGAGAAAAGGTTGCGTGTTCTATTTTATACGATGATAATGAAGCTAACTGCATAAAGTCATTATTTGCTACTCATAGTAAATTAGCCAAACGCTTTTTCTCTTAATTTCTATTACCCGACAAAAAATTAATAAAATTATATTGTAAAAAAAATATATGATAAATGTCTGTTGCAACGGATATCTGCTGTTTTTCGTCGAAATATTTCTTGGAAATTTCTATTCGTTCGTAAGTATAGCGACATGGTTACTGAAATTTTACATAAATCTCCATTAAGTGTATTTATATAGATCTTTTCAAATAGGGCCTTTAACAACATTATGGCATCGTCTTTCTATATTTGATGTTCACCGCTGGCGCATATTTTATTTGTTTTCCAACGTACGTAATCAATTGACGAGATAAATCGGAGAGTTCTGTTAGTTTAAATTTCCTCCTTCCGTAACCCTTTGGAACCTCATATGCACCGCAATGTCTACATTGGTTTCTCAACAGGAAAATCAAGTCGAGAGTTTAGTGCTCAGACGCTATGATGAAACTTTCGCATATTCACTGCAAACAGTCATAGAATAATCGGCGCGAACAAAGTTAATTAATTTCTCCATAATTGTTCTCTTACTCTCTAAAGTAAATCAATACAATTCAGTATGGCGATAGATTATAGTTGTCGAAATATTAAGTGAAACTTTCGGAGATCTGTTAAAGTCTGTAAAAACACGAATTTTGCTTTTGTCATACAGCCAATGGAAAATGCATATTAGGAAGCATAATCGATAAATTGCGAACATCAGAATTTCTGAAAATTTATCGAAATCTCTAGAAACGTAAATTATAATATATCTATTACATAGTTGATAGAAATAAAACAGATTTAATGACGTTTAATCGATTTTCAAAATAAAATGCAATATATTTCCAAGTTTCGATCATTATGGGTTAATCTTGAAATTAATTAATCCTCAAATATATAGCACGCCTGTACAATTGTTCGTAGCTCTTTTTTAAAATTAAGTTATTAGGAAATTTAAAAAAAATTGATAATCTGGAAGTTTAAAGAAATGTGAAAATATCGATCACTTTACAGTAGAACTTTTTCTTCGACAGATTCTTCTTGCATTTGTTTTACGAGTATACTCATTGAAGATTACGATAGGAAATTTCAAGGATATTCGATAAATTGACAGATATTAATTATCTATAGAACTCTTAGTTAACCGAGCAGTTTATTCCAGGTAGATAAACTGGTCGCGAAGAAATCGCTGAGAAATTTTATAATTCGCAGCTCCTCGTCGTGAAAAAGCTGTGCACTAAAAAAAATAAGGCAATATATCGCCTGTACATTTTATATATCGTTAACAATTGGAATTAAAGAAGCAAATGCAAAGTTCCGTACAAAGAATAACAAGCGTACTGACAATTGCGCGTATCTGTTAAACTGTTACGTACTTTTACACCCGTTAAACTTTCAGTCTGAAAAATAAACGAGATACTCCTACAAACTTGGTTTGTTCGAAAATCGACGTTATTTTACAGATACATCGGCAATTCTCTTTTACGATTGATTCATCCTCCATTTTACGAGTGCCTTTTATTTGTTCGTTAAAAAGTCACGATCTCCTTTATTAGACGATTTTCCTCGAGTTGCGATATCCGCACGTATAGCGGACGTATAGCGGAATGCGCGCCGAAGATTTCGTTGATGCGGCTCGAGTGGGGGAATAGAAAGCAGAGAAACGCTTGTCACAAACAAACAAAAAAATGTTCGTTTTAGTCTTTTCGAGAGAAAGAAAACTGGGTCTCGCTGACGCGAGACGAGTGAAAGGGGTCTTGCAGTCCGAAAAAAAGAAAAAGAAGAAAAAAAGAGGAAGAAAGAAATTATGCGCGATTCACTAGGTTGCTCGGTGCCACCTCACCCGTATAATTACACCGGGCCTCGGTCTCGGCTCTGTGTAATTGAGGACGAGTCTGAGAGGAGAAAGTGAACCGCGGTTTCGTGTATACACCGTGGCGAGAGTTCCTATGATTCATTCGTTATTCGGCGTGTATGGCGCGCACTCGGTTAGGCGTTGAGCACACGAGCTGTGAATCGCGATGACACGCGTTACGAATTCGTTTCGATGCCTTCTCGTCGACCTCGTTACATTCTCCTTCTTCCTGCTTGCTTTTTTTCCGGCAGATACAAACGCCACGTTGAGCGACGCGATGCGTGGAAAGTACGCGTCGATACTTTTCGGTTGGCAAACAGAACTTTAGTCGAATCAGAAACCATTCACGCTCTTGCAAATGCATTCGTAAGCATTCGAACAATTAGACTAAGAATTCTAAATTCCCTGTACGCAATCAAAGAAATGGAAAGTAGATACAGATTTGTTTGACGAATATTACAAGAAATATCGTTCTTTGAATATTTTATATAATTTTTCGTATCACGTTCTTCGAATTTCCCACCAGTTTCGTAAAAATTCCTCCGATGATGATTGTAACGAGTCAGTTGAATAACAATAATTATACGTAATGATTATGATAGATGAATTTCAGGAAAACGCACGGTTTGTAAACGGATCGTTTAATTTAATTTAATGGTGCGATTTGGATAGACGAACGATTTTATTAAAGTGTTTGATTCGAATGAAATTTGATGAAACGCTAGTTAATGTAACAGCGTTAATGAAATTATCTTGCATTATTTATTATGTTTATGTACGGCTGGATGAGTTTGAATAGACCTGGATGGTGCAAACGCGAATATCGTATTTGCTTCGTTTTTATACATGTTCTGTGCCTCTGTATTTCGCATCGAATCGCATTCGCTGTGGTTTTTGCGATTCGCTGAACGATTCGGGCGTGGGAAAGCGTGGAGTGTTTTCAGGCGGAAAACTCGTTGCACGTTCCTCGGTGGATACTTCTTTTTGAAAGTTGAACGCTTTTTATTGCCTCTTTCCGGAGGTCGTTGAAAATTACTTCGTTCGTTAAGTTGAAAGGTTCATTTCAAACAAAATTACATCGATCCGCGCTCAACGTGCACGCTAACGCGGTTGCTTCTTCAAACTCCGTGTAGTGTATCGATTCTGTTCTAGTTCGACGAAGAAAAACCGGACTTTGCTTAAATCACTGAAATCTTTGAATTTACCAGGATCGAACGTGTCTTGGAAACCGCGAGAATTAAACGAGAAATTCTTAATCTTATTGTAAGAAAATCGTGCGTAATTCTTCTTGATAAGCGAGCCAAACCGATCAACTTTGTCTCTTTGTCAGTTTTTCAGTTTCGTCGAACAAGTACACGACTAATGTACCACTCTACGAAGAAACAAATTACGTACTCACTTTCTATGAATTTATTTATTAGGAAAGTTATCGTATAAATAATAGGAAATTCCAAGATAAATTAAAAAGAACTAACGTTGAAATCGCTATTTTCTGTTTTTCTTTAGAGGAGATATTTGTCACTGGAATATCGACGCAAAGATCGACTCGCCAACTATCGGTCGTTGTGTCCCGTCTTTGTAAAAGGAAATCACGTGCCTCGGATTTCCACTCGAGCGACTTGCGCCGATCGATAGCTTTAGAAACCGTTTGTCCACTAATAACTCTCATTCAGGCTCGTAATATCGGGGATTATGTACCTAGCGGCATGCCGAGCGACGCGGATAGTCACGTTTTGCGTCGTCGATGAAAAACGAATTACGAGCTCGAACGATAACGAAACGCGATTCGGCTTACAATTAGCTCGATACGTGTATTTCCGTTCGTACGGACATATTCTGGTCAAAGTAGGAATTTACGTATGTAACGTATAACACATACGACTTTTTGCAATGATATTTTATTCTTTATCCATAAGTTACTGCTTAGTGGAATTGAAATGTGCGCGATTTCATACTGTGAAATTAAATGTATCGCGAAAGAAAGCTAGCGTTTACGTCGGATGTTGAAATTGCGTAATGTCAAAAGTATGTCGACCAAATTAAAAATAGAAATAAGAAGAAGGAAAAAGTGTTATCAGAACATAGCTCGTTTAAAAGTGTATTAAAACTGTCTGACGATAATGCGAAATACGAGGTCGCGTAATGAATCGATAGAGAAAATTACTGACGCGTTTACTGAAACCAAGCAACATAGAAATGATCTTCGGAGTAATAAATTCCATTTTCAGCCGCTGCCAATATTGTACTGCTTATTATTAGTTTCAGCTGCATACAATATACTGGCAGAGTTTCTTCGTTAAAATCTACCATTGTATAATTATTATATTATATAAATTAGGGCTCGTGCTATTGCTCGGATACTCACTCCATTAGATCCGGATAAGCGTTTTTCTTCTACAACTTCACTCGCAGGTAATTGGTGTCTGGTTAACAAGCTCCCATTGTATTAGTAAATTTAATTCAAGTTGATCTCTTTAATCCAAATTCAGGTGTGCAAGAAAAGCTTCGTGTGTGTTTGGGTAATCGTGGAAGAAAAGTCGAATCCGAACACTCGAGTGGCTCAGATTCTGCTCGTAATCGATTCTTCGACAGAAATTCGCACAATAATCAGTACTCGGATACCCAGGTAGTAAAAGCTCCACAAGTATCCATCATAAATAGTTCAACAAATACAATGCTGTGCAAATACTTTTTGCCACCGCTGCATGTATTAGGTTGTCCGAAAAGTTTCTTTCGTTTCATAGGATGATAGTAGATGAACAATAATTTCTGTTTTATATTATTTTATTTAATTAGGTATGATCCATTTCGTTATATTTCTAGTATTATGTTCGTGCATAATTCAATAAACTAATATAAAACAAAACGTCTAAAGAAACTTTTCGGACAATCTAATACAATGCGCGTTGTAAAAATGATTTTGCCAAAAGTGAGAAAGTGTTTGGTGACTCGGTTGGACGCCGGTGTATCTATCGTTCGATACGTCGAATTTCCTTCGATAGCGTTTCCTGTCGCTCGTAGAATCGGTGCTTACGATAGTGGGACACGTTTCGATAGCCAATGAAGCCAACCAGACACAGGTTGCGTTCACGTTCTCATTCTCGTTGTGGAGTTGCAAGTATACGGTTCACTTTCTACGAGCACCTGACCCGTGCCACCCAATAGGCTGTCCGAGTACTTTCCTTGCTCCAACTATTATTAACCACGGGCAAATTCGCCGTTAAATCGGTGTACGGAGGATAACCACCGGCTTGTATTCCCCGACAACTTATCGCCATTCTCAAAGCTGCCGACATCCGTGGTTAAAGGGCACTGCGATTTTTTCCTCGCCACGGACAATCCACGATTCTTTTCATTCGCTGGGAATTCATTGCTCCGTTAATCCGGCTTGTTTTCTGAAAGTCGGCGCATTATTTACGCTCGGTTCTTCGGTATAACGCGACTCACAGCCAATTCCAACGCAAAGAATCCTGTTTACTCGATAGGCGTATCGTGAGTTCGATTTTAATTGTTTCTACGCGTCCGTCGATTATCATTTTTTGGGTTGTCATAATAAAAATTGTTGTAATAAAATATAGCGTTTTATTCGATTATTGGACTATTTAACTCTTGCATGTTATTTGATATTCTGTTCCTTTCTTTATTTTTATTGTTCTCGAGCATCGATCCTTGTTACGATATCACGAAAGATATGGATTTTAATATTTGTATAAGATAGATTCATATAAGTTGTTCAACTACTTTCATTTTTATGTAAGAAGGTTATTCAAAGGACAATGAAACGGAACGAACAAATGCCTGGCCTTGAACTTGGTATTCCTGACACTCGAACGACGTTCCATCACTTTTGCAACGTTGGCACATGCGAAGATAAAATCAATTCTGGCTGTCAGAATTAGCATAGCTCGCTAATAAAGTAAATTTCTAATTCAAAGTGAATTTCTAGTTTATAGGAGAAAGCAGTTTTGCGGGGTCTCTGAATTTTTGTCGTTCGAGTCGAATAACAAGTTCATGTAAATGTCGTCGTAGTGATATCGCTTTTAATTCCTGTGTTTCCCTCACAACCATTTTTCAAACTTGTTTAGGCGGACTTTTGTAGTTCCTGTTGTACTCATCTTCCTTGTAGACGACACGAATGTCTCTGAAATATTTTTCAGCGAAGTTCTGAGAGCGACGTAACGAGTAGTTGGTCAGAAAATCGTGATTGTCGTTCTACGATACAATAAAATACGATAAATGAAATACAATAAAATATATAATGCAATTTACATATGAATACTTTCAACGTTATATTTACTATGCCTTATTTTTTATATATATGTTAGAATTTTGCTGGAATTACTAGAATTAAGAATAGTTTGAAAGTTTCTCAAATTTCAAAATCGAACAAAGATTCTTCTTTTTGAGAACAAATAATTTTCTATTCTCCTCTAAATGGAATTTCTTTTTTTCCCGTAACAAACAAATCTCAATTCTTCGCCGTCTCTGCTTGCTAAGGATCTCCAACGGAAACCGTATTCGATGCTAAGAAGCAAATTCATCGTCACGCTTTTCTCGTTCTTAAACGTGCAAACTGGACGAAAATTCTTCTTTCCCTGTAACAAACGAATTTCGATTCTTTTTTATCGCTGTTTGATCAAGCGTGTTGGAAAGAAATCGTGCTCGTTGCTCGAAGAGTAGAAATAATAAAGGCTACAAGTGCCATACAAAAGAGCAACATTCTTTTTTCTTTGCAATGGTTGTTTATATGAACACCGTAAGCAGAAAATATGGACGCAAGAGTTATCACGATAATTCATGCGATTTTTAGCGTTTCCTGCGCGATATAGGATTTATGTTACACGATCCGTTTCCTAAATTAGGCTATAAGTGTCACCGTCTTTCATACTTGAACATGTGCGTACATAAATCCTACCTCAATTATCCTATCAAACAAGAAAATCTCTACTGGCGTTTACATCCTTTTTAAGGAAACTACGTAATGGACTTACATCCTTTTTTAAAATTATAAAATTCTTCTTACCTGACATTTTTCAAATTTTTTAATTGACAGGTCCTCGAGGTATTGAAATAAAAATATTGTAAAGTCATACGAAGCAGTATAGTACATGTAACGAACGAGTCTTGTTATATTTTGTCAATGAATAACATTTTGCTGAACGATGCATCGTTTCCTACAAAGATGTAGTTTTGCACAGCCTCAGTTTCTTCTTTCCACTTCATCCCCACGCTTTCGTCTTTCGTAAACGTGCAAACCAGCCGAAAATCCTTCTTTCCCCGTAACGAACAAATGTCTTTTTAACGATTTGGCCCACGGCACATTTTTTCAAGTATCGGGGACTAATATTTACTATTTAAAAAACAAAGAAGTCTAAAAATTATTTAAACGATGAATTATAATTTACGGTAACGATTTTATTCAACGATTTCACATATCGTTTATACAAAACATCAAATTGAAAGTATATATTAAAAGTATAAAGATATATAGGTAAAATTACAAACGTTAAAGATGACTAGAAATAAATAACACAGCTTGAACGTGAAATTAAAAATTCACGATGCGTTTTAATGTTTTTTTACAATATTTTTCTCGTTCGATTATAACTTTATTTAGCCATAACTGATAGTGTAACTTTTTCATTAATTTTAACACCACTGGATTGCTGTATTTTATTATATAACGTACTTTATAAAAGCAGAAAAAATGACGCGATTAATTGGCGACTATTCCAGGTGAGGTGGCGTAGGGTGACAAAGAAATACTCGGCGGTGTTCAACAATATATTTATTTAACACTTTACTGACCGCTAGCTAGCTACTGGCAGCCCAAGCGCAGATTCTCCCTGGCGTCGGCTCTGTTTCGGTTTAGACTCTCCAATACCATTCTTTTTGTTCATCGCGAACGCTACGTTTTTCAAATTGGTATAAAACTGTGGGAGCTTACAAAGCAACGCAACTGAGCACCTTAGTACTAAATAACAAATTACTGTTCAAATAATGAGAAAGATTGTCTGTGACAAAAAGCGATTAATCGGCTATCGGTCGGTAAAGTGTTAACAATCCTCACCTCCAACTCGTTTCGTACAATTCCAACCCACTTTTCGCTTCTCGGTTACAACTCGACTGTTCTCACTTTGCGGTTAAAACTCGAATATCTCGCTTCGCTGTTAAAACTCGAATATTTCTTTCATTCGATTCGTTTCTTTCGTCGCTTCTCGATATCCCCACACACGCGCGTTCGGTGATATACTTGGTATCGACGAAACCGTCGGAAAGTTGCGTTGGCAGGTGCCGTTACACAGGTAAACAATAACTGATAATAACAACAAAAAAGAAGGAAAACGCGTTGCTAAAGTGAAAAAGGGAGATCTCCCCCTATTCGGTTGGCTAAGCGTTAAGATTCCTTTTAACCCTGTTTGCTACGTTTCGAAAAGAAAGCGCTTTCTTCGCGACAATAATCTACCCATAAGCTGGCCGTGCGATAATTTCTCTGTAATTAAGGTGCTCGCAACTTTTCTCCCACAATGCGATCGAATGAACGGGTCGAGAGGGCGATTAATCTACTTAAGTAGTCGGTTGTCTCCAACTTTCTCGGCTGGTCGCGTGCAGAGATCGACGACGCGCGAACTACAACATGGAACCCGTTGCATCCAACAAATTCTGTTACGTGTAGTTGGCGAGTGATGTCGACGTATGTGCGCGCACGTGTTCACCAGCCTAACCACGGACGCGATTTCCTGCCTTTCTCTACCAGCTAGCGAACTCGGCAAACGAAGCGAATCAAACGATAAGGCATTCGCTCGACGCACACTGACGAACAGAGACGCGAATGTGGCCAGTGGGCAGCAGCTATTATAAACGAGACTCTTTATCTCTGAGAACTAACCGGCACCGCTCTTTCCCACGTTTTGTTGCTGCTGCGACCAGGGAGGGCGTTTCCTTCCAACTGCACGAACAACAGTGAAAGATAGTTCGAATTTCGTTCTACCTTGGAGTTTCTCTCATTATCGTTTCTCTTCTTCTCTCGCCACCTTTCCGATCTCAGCTGGCCCGGTCGCCAGTTTTGCGTGCCACCGATTCCTTTACCGTCCCAGGTAAAGTTTCGCCAGACGCTTTTCTATCCGAACGTTTTTCGACCGACCGCGAACCGTCAGATCTTCCAAGTTAAAGCGAAATAATTAATTTCTAATTTGTCGTAAATCGGTTTCTCCGACTTGTAGTTTCTCTGCTTAATTAGTTTCTAAGTTGAGGCAAAATAATGAAAGATCGTCGATGATGCGAATAAATTATTTTGATCGGTAGCCGAGGAGCTTAAGGAACAGAAGAGAAAGTTTCACGAGGCTCGTTGCCTGAACACCTTTTGACCGAGTTCGAACCGCCACATTTCCTTTCAAGAAATTCAAAACAATCGATATAATTCGTCGGCGAGAATATCAAAGTTTCCAAGTTCTAATGCATGCAGAAAGATAGTCAGTTGTGTAAATGAATTATTGTAATTAATAGCTGAGAAACCTTGGGTTTGCCATTCAGTAGAATCAGTCGATTTGTTTTCTTCCTGTGTGTCGTTTCGCTAGTCGATCAAAATAATTGTAGAGTTTTGAAAATTCTGATAGGTACGTGTAGAACATTTTTCATATTAAATTGCTAGATATTCTAATGTACACAGCGAATCATAAACGTCTACGCTTCAGCTGGTGAAGCTAGAACAGGTAAAGATCTCGGTAGGTCCATTGTACTTTAGTTTTCGAATTACGAATGATCAAAGAAGATGTTGAAGGTTTTCGGTTCGGTTGAATCATTTTTGACTAACGAAATCACTAAAAAGGCTGCAAGTGTAGCTTCAAGAATTATAATAATCGTAGATAAATTTATTTAAGCTAATGGCGTGCATATATAAATAGCTGTTTGTTATACTAATAACAAAATATAAATATCGAGATGCCTATGGTGTTCAAATATTGAAAAGTTGCTTCTGAGAAATGCAGAAATTTATAAAACTCGCTTCTAAGAATAATCAATTGTTTCAAGGAGCTGTAATATCTACTTTCTATTCTTTAATTTACCGTTCTCTGAATTCGAGTAGGTAATAGGTAGATAGAAAACATTCCGGCAGCGCAAAAAGTTTCTGGAAATTGCAACTATGCAGGTAGCGGAGGCGAATATAGAAAGTCTGGTGCTAAATTTTACATTGGGAAATTTTTAAATAAAAACTTCGGTGACAGTGTTTCAAAAGTTTTCTCCTTTCTTAAAGATACCGCGTTGCGTAACTGTAAACCTAATCTCTATAGTGTTTCATTGAGTTTCTAATAACCGCGAAAGAATTAACATTGGCGAATCTCGAGAGAAACGAGCAATGGTGTGTTTATAATAAAATCGAACGAAAAATACAATCTTCGGAAACTTGTTTTGTATTAAAAAAGTCTTAGCAAAGTATTAAGACGTTTAACGTTTAAATAATAATTGTTCTTAAGCGTCGGTGTAAGAGTTCAATGATCAAATTTACTACACCTATACAGACATGTTTTATCATCGATTTTTCTTTACATGTATAAGATAATAGATATATAAGTGAGAATAACTATAACATAGTTGAAAGGCGTACTGGAAAGTTATTTAAACATAAGACGTTGACTAAGCGCTGCTGTGGTACAATTTAGGTCAAACTTCTAAATCTTGATCAGAGGACTAAGTCCGTGGAAATTATGCTAAAACAACAAGTGAACTTACAGTAACTATACTTTTTAATTGCTAGCGAATAAGTACGTGCAACAAATAAATGAAATATTACACCGATCTACGTTTGGTAATAAAAATTTAACGCATAGAGCGACGAGAGTATTGGAAAATTTATCGGAATATCGAATATAAATATTGATCTAACTTTTCCTACGACACGTCGCTCCTTGCTTTAATTGATTTCGATGGAACCGATAAAATCTTCTGTTACCCGACGTCCTCTTAAGCGATTTTTACTCAGAAATTGCAGTATGAACAAAGACAAATATGAAACTATGCAGGTGGAATGCTACAAAAGGGCACATTTCGATCCCTTTGTCCGTACATCCTGTTCCTGCTCTCTTCATTTAAGAGCCATAAAGATAAAACCTTTCAGACACAAACTTAAGTGCATTTGCGCCTTTAAACATCAGACGTGCTTGTACCGACGATGGGAAATAATGTCGACTGTAATGCGTACACGAATGAATTTGCAGCAGTGCAAGTTTCGGGCAGATCCTTTGTTTCGATTAACCTGCTATGGAAAACCTTTGAAATCGAGCCTTTACTCCAGCTATTTTTTTTCTTGCTCTTTTGTGCCGATACAAAGAAGAGTTTTCCTAACAACCTTAACTGCTGAAACGTCAGCTCGATGAATGAAAAATAGTTTATGCCTCTATTCATGTGGCCACGCTTAGCAGCTTAGCATTTTAACGCTGCTTCGTCTAACGCTGTTCGAGGCTTCCGAGAAAGAGCCACGTCGAGAAGGAAACGGTATACGACTGTCAAATTTTATAACGAAAAAAGGCTGGATTTCGCTATTGTTCCTTTTAACGCAGTTTCATTTTGTTATTTGGGCTGCTTTTTTTGCAAAATCGGTTGACCGTGCGGAAGAAAAAGTAGAGAAAATCGGTAAAATTCATAAGGCACGCACCAATCGAGAACTTTGGTTTGTGAACAATTATTTGAACTTCAATTTTATTAAAATTTCAAAAGTTTCACAAAGCGGAGTTAAACGCTTTGGCCTGTCAGCGGCTCGTTTGGCGTCGACACGAATCGAATCTTGCAGTACACATGATGATTTCACGACTGATGCAATGACAGTCTGGCAAGAATTACCAATTTGGATTTCCCGGTAATAGCAAATCGCCAGGAGGTGCATACGGCGATTACGTTAGTCTGCTTTCTTTTTCTTTAGACTTTAAACTTATTCAAATTACAGTTCCCATTTATTGTGATATAATAAACACAGGGATATAAGAAAATAGGCGTTGAAATATGCAGTAAATGTAGATTAAAATACAGTGATTTCGTATCTTCTCTTTCCTTCAAGGTGAACGATTGTACGCAGACAATCTGCAGTATAACCAGATAGAAAACAGTGTAAAAGCTGCATAAGCAGCTTACGTGCTGCGGTGTCTTACTATGCGAGTTATTATCCGTTGCATTTTATAGCGAATCATTTAGGCCATTAATTGTATCTTTCATCTCGCTGTAAACGATTTATGCGATTAGAAATGTCGACGACAAGATGACTGATAACGAATTAATATTTTAATACGTAAGAAGAATTATCGAGAAATTCATTTGCCGGTAATTAAGTTCGAACAAACATCCAACTGTCCGAATTTCCTCGCAGAATGTCTCTTTTAAAATACACATTTTTTACCATATCTTCTCATTCAGATGCCTCTTTGTTTCTTTAGATCGGTTGTTTCGTTTTTAGTACCTGCAAATTCAACGCTGTTTTATCTTGAGCAGCTTTTTCGCTTTCCCCTATTACAACACTAATGAGGAAACGTCCTGTTTAATTAAGCGACATTTTCCTTTAGCACGTGTGTATAATTCCTAATTAAGGAAATATTAATTAAACACTGTTCCATATTATCATTTGCCAACTTTTAATTGTGTTATACTGGTTGATTCATGAGCGTGTGTCGGTACTTCGGGGGTTGAATCTGTACATTCGATTTTCGAATTATACGGTCGGCACATCGAGCATAAAAAGAAGATTGAAAAGGAAACACCCAACAGATCTCACAAAGGACATAACCTAACAAACAAACACTCGCCTCACTAAAGAAATAAAACAATCAAGTCCGAAGATGATATCTCACTGGGGGTAGCCATTCACATGTTACTTACCAATTAAGTTGGAAAAATTTACCAAATGTCCAGCTGGACAAATTGTAAAGTATAAATTAAATAATACAAAAAAATTTTTTTTTCGAATTATAAGTCAGCTTAGAGCAGAAGGATCTTCTAAGCTATTAGAAAGACTGCTAACCTGTTCTCGTTTACGAGAAGTCTTCGATTCGTCATTAATTTCTACCCTTTGATACAATTTAATCAACTACACATACCGTTGCTATTATGCAAATCGACCTGATATCCGGACGCTTATGAGCGATAGCGTGTACTTGACAAATTTTCAGACGCGATTTTCTCAAGAACCAAGCCTTCCATGTAACTTCGTCTTATTTCGAACTATAAGAATCTTGCTCGCTTCGATTACTCGACGAATCTTGCCTCACTGTGTACATTAGAGACGCGCGATTGGCTGCGGTATTCCAACACCTGCACACAACGATCGATTATCAGAGTAATCAACGATCGTTTGTAATTATCGATTAAGCAAGTTGCCGATGCCTAACTGGCTGACAGTCGCGAGTCGACGAGGACAAACACGCGTTAGAGGGCTGAGAAAGCGAGGCGAAACCTCATTTATAATCCACGGGAACGTTTTACTCTCTCCCGGCGCGATTTTACGACGCTGTGGCTCAGAGTTTCACCTGTCACGCTAACGGTCTTGTCAAGCAACGATCTTCTTTTAGCTTTACGATCGTGCCACTCGTGCCTCCCTCGAACTTCCTGCACGAGGATCATTGTTCTTCCGCGATCTAGGATCCCGAAACGATGCTTAATGGACGCAGCAATTTAGTTGCAAGACGTCGTTGCTGGCAATCGAGAATTATTCGTCGTATTACGAGGTAAAATATAACGAGTCGAACAATAAGACGTGGAAATTGAAGAACGAGGCGATGGAAAGCGAGAGGAAGAAAGTGGTGGTTGGCAATTTTTACCGCTTTTATTTGTCGTAGCGCAATTTGAATTTTTCTTTTACTTTTATTATCTATAAATGTGTTCGCGTTCAGATCGCGTGCATAATTTTACGTTTTCTATTTTTCTAATGCAAAACAAGCACGCACAAGAGGCGGAAGAAGACAGCACTGAGATAAAGAAAACGTCCAATTTGAATTATGGTAATGGATGCTGTAGGAAATTACATTGTAGGGATAGGAAATTACGTTTAATGGTGAGCCAGGTCTGTATAGATTTTTTTCACAAATATGCGAAAGCACGCGACGCAAGTTAGAAAACTAATTTAATTAATCATCTAGAATAATGTTGTGTACGTCGTATAGAACATTCGATAAAGAAATAATTAAACGAACTGGCACAAAATCCATCAAATATTTCTTTCCTCTTTTATTGCTTCTTTCTGCAGTGAATGCAGACGATATTAGCAAGAGGTATCGCTGTTTTCTTCATGAGAACTTCCATCCGTTAATTCGTACATTTTTCATTTCCTACGTTAATTCTTTTGATGTATTTTAAGTATCATCCTCCATACTTGCGGATTATAATGCATTCGCATTCGCCATCTATTGCTTCTTCTTAAGAATTCTGTTCCATTTTTCCTCTTCAATGCTATCTCCATTATTTGACGCGTTGTACACGAAGAATAAGCGAAATACGATTGCGAAAAATACGCGCTATCGATATCAGCTAATCAGTGAATTATTGGAAATTATCGAGAGTACAAAAGGATGAACCGAAGACCACAGTACAAGCAACCGAGAGCAATCAGAGTCGTTGTACGGAAACCGATTCTATTGGTTGAATCAAAAGTAGCGAGGAAAGTCGTTCATTTGCTGCATTGAACTGAAATCGCGTAAAATCGCGTGCATCTCGTTCGCTGTAAAAAACATACAAGCGACTGCTGTTTCACTACGTTTCACTATCGATTTATTTATTCTCTGTCGTACAGGGCTACGATACAACGAGGTTGCAAATCCTTAAAAATCTTAAGAATCTTAAAAATCGACATTTTGCACGCGGAAATTATTTTTGTTGGAAAACTGCGAGGTTGGAACTGAAATTGGAAAAACATATTCTTCTGTCCATTTTACGTTTCGTCAACAACATTGCAACAACTGTTTTTCCGCAATTAACGAAGAAGTCGTGTTCACAGCGACTTGCTGTAGGAATTACGCGTTAAAATTTCAACTTTTATAGCGACAGATATAGCAAAAGAGTGAACAAACACCGAAACCCCCTAATCACTGGACTACTTGATGCGACGGACCAGATTCGCAGGCTGAAAAGACACTACTACAAGCTAGACCTAAACGCTAGATTTAATTAGTTGTCTAAATTAAGTAATATTTACTTAATTATAATACTTACTTATAAATTATACTTATCTATAATAAGTATTAACTTATTATAAATAATCAGCCATGTCACTGCGTCACACCAGAAAAATTACTGAAAATTCTCAATGCGAGAATTGATTGTAATTTTAATAAATAAATAAAAAAAAAAAATTTCAACTTGGAAGATGAATATCTGCGTGCTGGTAAGACTAGACTCTTTAAAAATCGAATCACGTACGGATAATCTAGCAAGTAACGTGTCAAGGAGAATTTCCAAGAAATTGCAAGAAAGTCAAAAATTCCTTGATCGTTCACGGTACACGGCATAGTGAGGACGGTTTATGGGATATCTTTTTGTCTTTCGTTTTCAATCGTCGTCCGTTTCGTAGCTCGGCAAGCCGGTAGGACGAGCGTGTTGATCGCGTTAATTTCCTGCGAAAGTAATTACCAGCGTCGGTGGCGATTCGCCTCGATTCACGCTGTACGGCGAAATGTTAGCTGGCTTTTCGAAATTGGAAACGCAGAAAGGAAACTTATTCTCGTATTTGACAAATTGGCGTATTTCATTGGCCTCGTTATCGCATCTAATTGAGCAAAGAAAACGCTAGAAGGTAATGCGTCGTTGCCTGTGTACTATTTGCTCGCATTTACTTGGAGAGAAACGCAACAGAAAACGACCGTACGTGGTTGTTTTTTCTCGTACGAACGTTAATTGAATCGTCGAAGATTATAGCGTCTGTAGTGATTAAATAATGGAAATTAGCTGCAGCGTTATTAAATCCTGCCGGTAACGTCGTTAAAAAGTTTTAATCTTCGTTTAATTGTAGCCCTTGCGTTATAAATATTCTAGCGGAGATAGCGGCGGATATATCGAAGGTTCGATAGGACCACGTCGAAACAAACAAGAGGATGATGATTCAAAAGGGACAGTATACCGTTGAATCGCACCATAAATCACCCATAGACCGTGTGGAGTGCTGCAATTGCGTTAATGCACGTAGGAAATAAGGCTGTGTTCGATCGCCTACGCCTTTATCGTAAATGACCTATACCGTTTCGTGGTTCGCGGTTCATAGAAATTGGAGGCGCGCGGCATCGTGCACGCGTGTGTTAATTACGCGTTGGAGAACCGTTGCGATAAATTTCAGCAGCGCCAGCTTTTCAGACACGAAAACAGTGGCTCGTAACTCGCGTCCTTGGGAGTTCTTTTTGTCAAATACGCAGCCGAACTATTGGTTTTGCAATGTTATAAATCGTAGCGGACACCGATCGAAAAGTAACGCGAGACCAGTTTTTTCCTCAGTAGCTGACAAAATCGAGATAACGAATGGCACGGGCGTTATCAATCACGATAAATTTCCGGCCGCGCGCTATCCTCAAAATTTATCGGTAATTTTGTATCGCGTTTTACGAGGCTAACGCGTATCTCATCGGTTCTTTCGCTTTTTCTCCCCGCCTCCTCTGTTTCTTTTTTCTTCTTTTTTTCTTCTTTTTATGGACATACTTTCGTCCTGTCTCCGCTTCCCTTCGCCTTTCTCTCGGCCAATTCCAGCGGGCGTGACGCGAATCAATAATCACCGATCGGCAACAAAGCTGTCGACGCGCGCGTTATGGCCAAGATGAATATTCATTTTTCTGTGTGTGCGTGCCATCCCGGATATGGCGCCGATCACCTTTATCACGATTCCGATCGATCGATTGAAATTTCAGTCGCGAAATTATCGTTGCCAGCAAACGAAGCTTGCCTCGTTTATCGTTGTACGTACGCGCGGCGAAGATACTTTTTCAAGTAGGACGCCGGTTGTGTACTTTGAATTAATCTCTGTTCAAGTCTGTGTATAAATTTTCTCTATGTTTTTCTGTAAATCGCTATTTATACTGCGATACCGCGTTCTATTTTTCTCTGTTGTTTCATATTTTAGAAACAAGCAAGAATATTCGGAAACGAAGAGTACGGTGGTCTAAAAAATTATAAATAATTTTCGTTCCACTATCAATGAGTTCGTTCGGAAATTTCCGCACGCAGATTTTTTCTATAAAATATCGACATAGAAGAAAAATATGCTATGCAAACACAAACTCGTGAATGCTGTATTAAAAAGTTCTAACGGAAACACGAAATAGTAGCGGATTGATTTTTCACTTGGTAAAATATAGTCGTACTTTGTTTATATCAGTTCCATTCCACATTGTTGCCCATTTTTAAAACACAGCACTGATATTCGATCAAGTATCGAGTTTATTACCTAACGAATTGTTGTTCAACATTTCCTTTTGTTTCAGTGAATGCGTTCAGAATTTCTTATTAATTATTTTTGAAGAGATAGCACGAGGATGAAATGAGTACCTACGCATAAAATAAAATGAGTTACATAATCGAGCCTCCGTGAAAGTCAACGTTAATTTTATAAAACGCACCTACGTTTTTGTAATAATTGCGATAATAGTATATACAGGGTGGTTGGTAACTGGTGGTTTTTTTTTTTAATTTTCCATCGAGACAACGATCTACAGTGAGATCCGTTATAACGAGACGTGATAAAGTGCACGCGCACCCAACGAAAATTCAAAGTCGATTTTCTCGAAAACAAAGCCTCAAACGAAAAATTTTTATTCTATATTTTCGACTTCTTTTTTTCGCGTAGAATCGCCCCCTTTCCGCTTGTACCACCAGTTACCAACCACCCTGTATATATATAACGATAGGTTTATTATATTAATTACTATCGCGTATTAATTCTTTTCCTTCAAATTCTCCACAAGCAAAAATCCGCTGATACGATACCTGCTAATCTTGTCGAAAGAACCGATGCTGAATCTGTTCATCATCGAGGATGGTGTTTGTATACCTACCAAACGAATTATTTTCGTGATAACTTTCTAAAGAAACATTTATGAGTCTGTATTTATGTAAAATCTTTCCTCTATTTTTATTCACAGGGTATCCTATCTGCATTTTGCTGAAATAAAATCTCTCAGACATCTTATAAAACCTTTTACCACGTTAAACGATCGTTGCTTACTAAATCTACTATCAACGGCAGTCGCGTCCACAAGATTGCAACTCAGAGGAACAGTTGCAACTTTATGAAAAGCACAGCACATACAGTCCGTCCGAGAGCGCTTAAGAGGATTGCAATCTAATACTTATAATACGATTATTCTTTGCCTCTTTCCCTTGCTTTGCTTTCGTCTGGTTTCTCACGCCGCAATTCACAAGAGTTTCGTTTGTCGTGGTCGCAAACTGTCCTCGAAATCTTCCTGCCCGTTGAAACATGCACTGGAACGTTGGCAGAAGCGGGTCGTTTCCGTTTGCGATGCCATTATTCTACGAAAAGTTTAGATGCACCCATCACTCGTGTGTCGCCACCACGATAATTCTTTTCCTCTGATTTTCTTTTCTTTCTATGCTTTTCCGTCTAACACAACCACGTACCACTCTGGTTACACGTTTTCTTAAATATCGTTCCGATTCCTTTCGTTCGTTTCCGATTCTTCTTACAGTGCTGTACCATTTGCCAACATTCTTTCATTTCGACATCTTCTATTTACTCGAACATCCTTTATTTCGAAATCTATCGGACGTTGCATTGAATCGAACGATCGTCCAAATTGTCCGCGGCTTCGGATTGTCTCGATGCGTTTCAAATCTTCGATCGTTGGATTTATAGTTATGGGCGGAAAGTTACCAACTAATCCATAGAGTTATCGCGTGCTATTTTTCCACGCCACAGTTCAAGAATAGGCTACAGTTGAAGTCGGTATCATCCTGTGTTTGCAAATCCCATTGCAACAGTTACTTTGTTTCGGAATAATCCTACACTTATCCGCTAATTCAATAATACAGTGTCGCGAGCAATTACAGATTTAACCACGCTTTTACATTTTTCGTAATACTGGAACAGAAATTGACAAAATCTTTTAGACAATTTATACAATTTTAACGTAATATAAAACTGAAGATGCAACGAACAGAGGTCTTCTTCTTTTGAAGTCTGCAAGAACTTTCTAAAAGATGTTTCAGAGAAACGCAATTTTAATTTTTCTCTTATATGATTTATATAATTTAATGATTTTTTATGGAGAAACTCCCAAGCTGTATCGATTAATATATTAAAAAAATACAAGTTGACCTCTTGATCTTTACGCGGCCAGTTACAGGGGAGACGAGTAACATCGGATTATACGGACCTCTGAGGCCATTCAATTTTCCTCCGAAACATTTCTCCATATAATTTTAATAATATCGAAGACATTTTAAATTCACTCCTTATACCCGTAATTACCTGGTATCTCGAAGATGCGATAATCTACACTGTGAAATCGAAGGACAAAGGCGAAATTCGATGAAGTTGCCCCTGGCCTGGGACAATAGATGCTCGTTTGAATTTCTATGACTGCTCGGATCCGCCTTCTACCGATTCCCGATTCCAATGAGAGGATTGTTTACCGAACGTGACATCTTTCTTGGATAGTTCCCGTCGATGTTTGATACGCCGAGGGCCCGGTAACCAGTTTTTGCGATCGGGTGCCAGCGAGAATTCTAAATTTCTGGATAGGTCGCTTTCGTGCCATAGCATAAGACTTTTCGCATGGAGCAAAGCGTACCTCCCGGCGATATGAATGCGCAGGATTTGCCTTTGTGTTATAGAAACGTTGAATAGATTCTTTGATACTTTAGAAATCACCGAGAAGCAATTTGTATGTAAAGAGAAGGAAAACGATTCTTCGTAGATCGTTTCTTTACGCCATTCTTCGTGTTCCATTCGGCGATCTTGATAATAGAAAGCGTCAATTAAATGGACCAAGAGGGAACGTGGAACAGCGTCACCTAGGACCCAGCAGATAGCAAGGACTATAAGTTTGGTCGGGGAATTTTTACGAAACCGTTGATGGAACGCAACCCTTCAAAATGTATTATATCAACGCTTCTAAACTATCTCGACGGACGTTATTTAAGCCAATGGAGTTACGAAGTTTGAGAGATGGCAAACTTTTGTAATTTCCCAATAATCTCTCTAAACCGCGACAATTCTAAAGTTTAATTTTCTTCGTGATCCTCGAGGGACAAAACAATATCGCTTAGAGGAAATACGGCGAGACACGATGAAAATATTATTCGCGGTGGGAGTTTTGGGTCGGACGTTATAAACTTGTTTACGTACTTGGTCGACCTTGGTTTCTTCAAAGAGCATTATTTTAACGATATCTTTTTTTTTTATTTATTTATTAAAATTTACAAGCAATTCTCGCATTGAGAATTTTCAGTGATTTTTTCTGGCGTGGCGCAGTGACATGGCTAATTATTTATAATAAGTTAATACTTATTATAGATAAGTATAATTTATAAGTAAGTGTTGTAGATAAGTAAATATTACTTAATATAAATATCTAATTAATTGCAATATCTGTGCCACGTGTTCTCAAAGAATAACCTAACAAACACTCACCTCACTAAAGAAATAAATCAATCAAATTCAAAGATGATATGTCACTGGGGGTAATCATCCACATGTTACTTACCAATTAAGTTAGAAAAATTTACCAAATGTCCAGCTGGACAAATTGTAAAATATAAAATAAATAATAAAAAAAAAAACGTGTTCTCAAAACGACTTATCCGAATTGTTGAAGTAATTACTTAAGAAAAATTCTATACCTTTTCTTTTGTATATCCGTGACCTGGGACCGCTGTTACGAAGAGAATAGCACGTTGACTGCCACGCGTGTTTTCAAGGAAATCTCCGTCAGGCCAGGCGTGCCGCAGTACCAAGCGTTCTCTGCTGGATACTCCCATCGATATTTTAGTAATGCGAGTCGCTCAAGCGGTGGTCTCGAGAATAGTCTCTCGTTTTGTTTATTCGCAACATTAAAATCACTAGCTGTTGTTGAATACAATGAAGAAAAATGTGGTATAGATTATTCCGACTAAATTGTTTCTTATGCCACTAAAATTAAAAAAGGAACAAATGGTACAGATAACTTGGCGATCAACTTCTTCTGCGAATTTCTGCTGTAAACGCCTTGACAGTTTACAAAATTTCAAGCAGGAAGGATATAAATATTAGCATATTTAGAGAGTTATTAGCTGCAAAATTATTAGGGTTGTTTGAAAATACAGAAAATCCTTGTCTTCGACGGAGTCAGCGTAATATCGCCGTTCGGAAAAACGATTCCGGAAGAAGCATTAGACGCGCGTGCAAACTACGTTATGCGAATAAAAGACGCCGAATGGACCGAACAAAGACAGAAAAGAATTTAAAGAAAACAACAACTTATTGTCCAAATTGTCCCGACCAACCTCACCTATGTATAGAATGCTTTAAAGTTTTACATTCTAAATAATTTTTTTAATAAACCATCTTCGTATTACTTTTATAACAATTCAATAGTTTTATTATCTCCTCTGGAATATCTTTTCAAATACCTACGACGATCCTTCGCAGGTAGTCAAGTAAGCGACACCCGAATACAGGTGTCGTGATGGAATTTAGTGAAAACATTCAAAATAAAGAGAGAGGTCCGTATTATTGTGTCCTTGAATATAAATTTTGTTTTGGGTTACAAAGTCTAGAAACAAAAAAGCTATAAGTAGGTTTCTATTGCTGTTTCTTGTAGCTTTCAGCTACAGCTACACACCAAGGTTAACTTTTTGGTAATGACCTTTGCTATAAATATACGAACGTGCTTCTTCTATTGTATTGTAACATTGTAAGAGTGAGGATTTAAATCAGCATACATTGTACTTATTTCA
The DNA here is from genome assembly GCF_051014615.1 of Bombus vancouverensis nearcticus. Classification (NCBI taxonomy): domain Eukaryota; kingdom Metazoa; phylum Arthropoda; class Insecta; order Hymenoptera; family Apidae; genus Bombus; species Bombus vancouverensis. Next base: position 2,060,103 of record NC_134915.1, on the reverse strand, counting down.
ATATATTTTTCTATTACAAATCCATCCACTCGTTCCCCTATCAGTCGATCTCAACATGAATGAAAGATATTTCGTTGCGTGCGATTCATACTTCATGCACGTGTCGCGGTGTATATATATACACACAGGGTGTAGCATTAATAATCAGCGGACCTAATAATTGTAATTTTTTACCAGTATCAGATCGTAGAATTTGATGTTATAAGGTTTCTTCGTTGTCAATTTTCTGACAACGCGTGGAAGCGAGATTCCTTCAGAAACGTTTAAACGTGTAAAGGCGCAATATGGAAAAGTTTCATTTACGCTGTGATGTATTAGTTACGAGTACTTATATGCATTTATGAGACATTTCAAGACGCAAAAGTGCACGTGATAAAAATATATAAAATATAGAAAGTCTTTAACAATATTTGGCAAGTGGAACAAATCTCTACCTAGGGCCTCTACTGCTCCTATCGTGTTCATAGAAATACTCGCACAGATTGCAGTCTAGTTAGGAGCAGATATTTTTTAAGTATTATCGTTGCTAAGTATGCCAGCAGAGATTCAATGTCGCTACTTTCTTGCCACACCGTACACACCATAAAGAAGTCGCTTTTGCGTGAATGGGCTTCTTCACGGACAGATAAATAGTATAATTTGAGACAAGAGCGAAGCTGAAAAAGGGGTATCGCATTTGTGTGTACTGGTCTAAACGAGATTTAATTCTTTGTGAGGATGCCGCTTCTGAAAGGGAGTTCATCCCGACGGAATTGGATTTCGATTTCTCGCGGAGTATAGAAAAAGCGTGGAAACGAGGGACAGTGAAAGCCAGCGTATTCTTCTTTTCCTTTTTCGCCTTTCGTTGAATACGAATCACGGCACGTGGCACGGTGTACGACGGCGTCGAAACGCGGCAACTCGACGTTTCGCGACGGAAACATATTTTTCTTCACGGAAACAAAACGTTCTACGTGCTTGGAAATCTCGATCTTCCGATTCGATATCCCGGCGTAGATTTTTCCAATTAGGCTGCCCGAACATTCACGACGATGCATCTTGTGCTTGGGCTATTCGTTCCGACAGCTTCGCAAATATCGTTTGGTATTGCGTATACCGTGGCTGCAAAATCTATCTGCATATACGTACTCTTATTTTCCAATTGAAGAAGAAGCTAATTGGCATGCTTGTTTAGTTGCACGTCACTTATTTCCAGCTGTACCATAAATACAAGTTGACTCTTCGTCTTGCGATTTGATCGAAGGATCCTAAATATGATGTTCTTTATGCCTGGAAATGTAAAATCTTGCCACGGAAAAGTCGAGTTTAATCTTTGCTGCAATATCAGCCACACGTGTGCCACGCACTAGTTGCGTACAGTAGCTCACGCAAGTATTCGAACAACCTCCGAAACGGGATAACTTTTTTAAAACTGTACCGAACGACTTGAATCCTTTTCGGAGGATACAAGGATCGGTCGACTAGGTGACGCGTAAAAGAAATTTGAAATAAATCGCAGGTAGTTGGAGTCGCAAAGAAAATAGTATTAGGTTGCCCTGAAAGTGTCTTTCTTTCGTAAACGTGTTTTTTACAACAGTGCACCTTCATACGTATAAACGTGAAACCAAGTCTGTGAAACGACGCGGTGTTTATCTCCACAGAACGAAATGGATCGTACGTAATTCGACAAAATAATATAAAACAAAAGACTTTGTGCGTCTATTATTTTCTCATAACACGAAAGAAACTTTTCGGACAACCTAATAATAGTAAAAAAAAATGTAATAGTCACGCTTGGCAATTTTTGTTATGTGTGTCTGTAATGAGCATCTAAACAACACATTTTGAAGAGTTACGTTAGGTGTATACATACGGAAAATTTAACATAAAGAAAAAATAAAACTGAAACGAGCAACAGGTATCGAAAGATGGACAAAATTACAGATATATTACAGTTACAAGCCGAAGGTCGTAGAAAACTGCGATTTTCATTGTTCTTAATGGTTTGTAGTTTATAGCAACGTTGCCTAATATGTATATTTATATATTTTTTTATTGCTTACCTTAACAGGATTATAATGTCACACTTGCACGTACATATCGCACACGATACTCAACACAGTATAATAAAATATATTCTACCAACATGTGCCCTCAATGAATAAATATATACCATAAATTAATTCAGTAATTATTCCTGTCGCAAACTTATTTCCCAATGTAGTGTTTTTTAGCGTTGTTTTTACGTTTCATCTTCGTAGTATCAGTTTTTCAGTCGTATGAAAGTATTGCCAAATGACTTGAACCTAACAAATTATTATATAAATGCTCTGATAAATACAACGATGTACAAGCGCTTTTTGTAGCTTTGTACATTTGTAGCCTTCATTCAGTAATTATTCTCGTCGCAAACTTATTTCCCAATGTAGTGTTTTTTAGCGTTGTTTTTACGTTTCATCTTCGTAGTATGAGTTTTTCAGTCGTATGAAAGTATTGCCAAATGACTTGAACCTAACAAATTATTCTAAAAGTGTTCTGATAAATACAACGATATACAAGCGCTTTTTGTAGCTTTGTAGATTTGTGGTCTTGCGATTTTCGAATACACACGATCTTGAAAGATAAAGTCTCGAAGGGATATATGGTTCACCGAGTTACCTCATTTAAGTAATTCAAGAAAAGAAGAAAGGATAACGAAAAAAGAAAGGCGAGCCAGGCAAGCGTCATTAAGCTTTGAAGTAGCTCTCTGCTTTCGCATAGTTTTCTGTCTTCTTCATGAGAATTCTGCCGGGTTTTATGTCGTTCATAAAATTCAACGGTATTCTACGTTATTCACGATTTTATTTTTTCTCCTTTTCTGCCTGTTATGAAAACGCAGAACTTCGCCCGTGTACCCTTTTTTATGTGTTCGAGGTTCAACTTTATAAAGCGGTCGATCGAACATTTCTGAACTTCGCGGACGTTTCTCTTCAGTATGTATAGAGTTTGCAATTTTAGAAAAATACTGCCCAAGTGATTAAAAACTTATGAGAAAAGATTAAAAGAGCAGAGTCGTTGATTCTAGAAAATCTGGAATTAAACTTTGTTGGAAATTTGTATAGTAGTAGACCGTTTTGCCTAATACCCGTTATTTGTCAAATATATTTCATTTCAACTTTTCGACCGATTTTTAAAGTCTCTAGTATATTTGATTAATTGATCTGACAAATGAAATATTTGATGTTCTATCTTTCACAATCAGATAGCGTGTTCGAGTTTCCTGTCGATGATATTTACGTTCCAGCGTTTTTTTGGAATACTAAATTATATTTAAAATTATAAATATGTAAGAAGAAAATATTTGATTATTTTACTGCTTGTTTATAGAAACGTATTTTCAGGTTAGCATATTTTCGCTATATATTTATTTGTTTTGTATCTCGGTCGAAATCTTCCTTTGCCAAGCTATTTTAGCACTTCCATGAAATATAATATGACACATTGGAAAATGTAAAACCGACATAAAAATGAAATTTATCTGGCATACTAAAACGATACTTTCACTCTTCCAAACGTGTTTAAACGTTACTTAAAAATACGAGTCGTTATAAATCAGGCGAAATTAAAAGGAATTAAAGAAACGAAACAGTTTCTCAACTTTTGACACAAAAAGAAAATTTCGTTATATTTTATCTTTCAAACAACATGTATTCATAAAATTATCGCGTTAAATCTTTATTTGAAATCGACTAACAATTATTACTAAATATTTTTCTTTTACTGAATTGTCGCTTGCTATTACCATTTATATACGTTTATAGGTATATTATTCTTTAGAAGAATTTTAGCTATCTCATCGTTCGTGCTTTACCTTCTGTTCCTCGTATACGTCACGGAAAGTGTTTAGACAGAATACAATGTCTTATCGATCCGCTGAGACCTTGTTCAATTTAGATTACATCGGAACGAAGTACGGATGGGAGGCCAATGTGCGAGCAATTAAGTCCTAAAACACGTTACTCCCTTAAGAGTACTTCTCTGACACGTGTTAAAGTTAAATTGCGATTGAAAATAATCGTTTCAACGACCACGTATTGTTTTCAAATTCTGTGAATCTGTTTGCAAATAATTTCCGTGTTATTTTCAGTATTTTTCAGTGCGAAACAACGACGGAAACCGGATAATTGTTACAGATTTCCGATCGAAAAATAATCGTTTCAACAACTGTGTATTGTTTTCAATCCTACGGTCTGTTTGCAGTGTAATTGTTCCGTTATTTTTACTATTTTGTGTAGCGAAGCGATGGTTCAAGTGCGATAAGCCATGGCTCAAGTCGGATAATTGTTACACATTTCTCGGTAATCCGGATTCTTCTACAAAACACTGTCGGCCTTTAGCGAAACACTTGTTCGAAGAGAACTTTCATCAAATCCGTCCGAATTCAGTCCGAACTGCCAAACCGGAATTTCCGTTTCTTATTTCTTATCTGCGTTATCTTGCAGTGCGAAACAATAGCGAAAACCGTATAATTGTTACGGATTTGCAATTGAAAACAATAATTGTCTCAACCGCTGTGTATCGTTTTCGATCCTATGGGTCTCTTTGCCGATAATTTCCATCTTATTTTTAGCGTCTTGTCGGATAATTGTTACACATCGCTCGACGATTCCGGTCCCATTCTTTTTTCTAATTTGTCTGCAAGACTGTGACTTGGTCTTCGCTGAAACGTTTGTTCGAGCAGAAGTTTCGGCAAATTTTGCAGGCCGTCGAATTGCAATTTTGTATTCTCATTTCCGTTATCTTGCACCGCAAAGCAATGACAAACATCGGGCGATCTTATGTTGAATCCTTTTGCAAAATCGACTTGGTCTTGGGCGAAGACGTTGCCCGACAAGTTCCACCAAATTTTCAAACGCACACTGTCCGGATCGCAATTTGTATTTCTTAAACACGAACCTACAAAACTCATTCCAATTAAGTGGAAACGGAGCGTTTCGAGATGTAGAGTGAATCGTAAAAGGAGGACATCGGGAGACGAGAACGGAGAAGGTTTCCGAGCACGCAAGAAAGGAGCGGGTCAGTTGGCGGCATGGCGGGAAAGGGGAAGGTAACTTTCTCCGGTGATCGTCCTACTAACCGCAATATCATCGGCTCAAAGATTTTTATGTATATCTACTATATTCTCCGCTCGCTCACAGATTTCCCTTCTATATGCTTTTATCCTCTCTTGCTGCGATTTGACCTCCATTTCCTATCTTTTATCTATTTATTGAGTAGGTGAAAGAGGCAGACGCGCATATATCGAGGTTGTGTATTGGAAAGGATCTCGCAGAAATTTGTGTCGTAGATAGGGGAAATACGCTCGTTATGATTTACAAAAGATGAATACCACCGATAATACGTACTCTGCTTTCAATGCGTTCAGTTTGCGTACTTTTGCCCCGAAAATGCTTCGTATAGATCGATAATTTTGCTCGGCGATATTTAACTGTAATTTACATTCTCTATATTTCGCGCTTTATCGCGTGAAACGTGCAACATGGATTAAAATCTACGCAGAAATGAATTCCACTGTGTTTCTCGAGTCATCTCCGAGTCAAACGTGTTTTTCTATTTTTTACCGAATCTCTGTAGTCCGAGGAAAATATGTCGCAATTATGAAATCGAAAGACTCTTTTTTTTTTATTTAGTTGTTTACATTCACAATTTGTCCGATTTGGACATTTGGTAGAATTTTTTGGCTGTTTGATTGTCATGTGGGTGGCTACCCCCCAGCGGGGTACCATGTTCGCGTTTGTTAGGTTATATCCTGAAAGACTCTTAAAATATTATTAAAGGTACTTTTGTTTATTCAGAAACAGAATGGTAAAGAAAGATCTGAAATTGCATCGATTAACTCTTACGATAAATGTTATCAATCGATGTTATCAGTGTAACAATACACAAGAGGCAAGGTATTTCAAGTGGCAAATGATTTAACGTAAAATTAGATTGAATAGGTCACGTTTAATAGATGGTGGAGCTTTGATATCAAAGACGTTGTTTTTCGAAAATATGGACACCTGTCTTTTTTTTTAACAAAGTGTAATTTAGTTGCAAAGTTACACGTAGACAGAGCGATTTTATTTTTCATTAAATCTGTCGTGAAATATTGACACGACAAAATTTATTTTTGAAAGTTAATGTGCCGTGGAAATAATTAAAAATATTGACATTTGCAAGCGTTAAACATTACAGAGCATTATTTTCTTATTTAAGGAATTGGTACCTACAGCTCGTTTGGTAGTCGAGCTGTAAATAAAATAGGAAAGGTTCTTCCAGATGAATAGACAGATTATTACGACCAACCCGAATGATATTTTAAGCCGCTTAACGCTTTGACGAATTGTTTTAATTTGAAATCAAAATTGAATTTTCATCACTGAGAAGGTCTTAACCCTCGTTCGTTCCTTTTCCATTTTCGTAACTTCGTAAATTGACACAGTGGTAAGATACCGATAAAATGAAAAGATAATTAGTTTTGCTGTTTGTCGTTCACGCGCATTCACATTGATTTTCCTTCAAACGTATCGGATTCTATTCGCGTGCCAAAGTCGGCAAGTTTCAGAAAAATTGTTCTACAAATGACCGAATAATATGTTTTGCGAGAGAGTTTTGTTTTGTGTCAAATCAACACACCGGGACAGTTGTAGATTAAACAAACAATGTATATTTCATACAACATAGACAGACGAAAGAAAAAATACATGAGAAGTACAAGGACACCACAATTTTACAAAATGGATTTACATACGATAAGAGTAACGAATGTAATATACGTGTACTACAAAGTATTAGGTTGTCCGAAAGGTTTCTCTCGTTTTATGAGGAAATAATAGACGCACAACGTTTTCTTGATTTATATTATTTTGTCGAATTACGTACGATCCATTTCGTTCTGTTGAGATAAACACCGCGCCATTTCACAGACTTTTGTTTGTATGAAGGTGCACTGTTGATGAGAACACATTTGCGAAGGAAACTTTCAGGAAGGACTTTTCGGACAAGCTAATAGAAGACTGTTACGAACATGGTGGAAAATTTATAGTAGAAAATTTCCTGAAATTCATAGTGTATCTATTCTGAACTTTCTTTCATCTTTTCTACGTATGTCTGTTAAAATTCGCAAGAAGAAGAATTAATTCGTCGTTAATTCGGAAATTTTGCTAACGTTCGAGCATTGATCGACGCGTCCACGTATTTAGGAGCAGCAACAAAAATAACGTAGGCAGACAATTAACCGTAAAGTATTAGCATCTCTGTTTAATGGTTACTTTGTTGAGCGTTGAATTGCCACCGGTTAGGCGATAGTTTCAAGTTAATTCCCCGGCTAGATCAAAGACGGGAAAGCGGCAGTCGCGTGTAATCGCGTGTAGCTTTCCGAGTATGTACATATATAGGTAGACTCTCGAAATTGCGGCTGCTCCGACTATTAAACTGAAGTGCGAACGTGGTTGGAGAAAATAAGTGGGTTATTCACGCACGTTCTATAATCGTCAAAGCGGCAGACAGCGCGAAACGCCTCCGGAGCCCGGAGTTATTTCCTGCGACACGGTACCGTCTACTACGCTGCAAGACGGAAATCCGGCAGTGTCGCGAGGAGAGAAACTAAAAAGGGGTGTGGAGGAAGCGCGATTTCACGAGGTGACAATTCCTTTGACTGGGACGCGCAACGAGAGTCGGCCGAGGCTGGATATTAGAAGGGATACCCGCCGGCTGCCACTCTCGTTTCGCCAGTTTCGCGAGTGCGTCCGGGATGTCATCTTTATGTGATGTATACAGAATCCCAGTATTGTGGCACGCTTTCAGGAAAATAAGACAACCCATCATCGATCCGTCGAACGATTATTTTAAAGCTCGTTTTGGACCGTACGGTTACAGAAAAATAAAAGAAACCTGACAAACTGCTAAAACATTGCCAAATCTTATTTGGAACGTTGCTTTAAACCTCGTTAGACTCTGAAGAACTCGTATGTTCAACATCGGAGTGTTGCAAATATCTCGTCAATTGTGTAATACAATTAGGAATTTTCTTTGTTTATATCGATCGTACTTTTCGCCTGTCTCGGTCAATTCTGGTATTCTTGTTAATGTTAGGATTTTCATGATCATATTAGATATTTATTTTATTATGTTTCGTTATATCGTTGGACGATCAATCACTTTTATCGAATCTGGCTTACGTATTTGTCTATCTACGCCTAACTCGGCGTATACACCGAGTTAGTTTGTTTTAATGGGATTTTTTGATGTTGTTTACAAGCAGTCTCTAGCATCCCCAAGCTTCGTTCACGTTAGGCAATTTTCGGTCAAACGACCGAGTCGATCGAAGTTGTTTATATTCGTCCGTGTAAACACAGTGCCAAGCAAATTGAAATGACTTTCAATATTCCATTAGATCGTTCACCCTTCAGCCGGAGACAGTCTATTCCTCCGTTGTTTAGTCGAACGACTTGGTCATTTCAATTGTAGCTGCCTGATGCAAAGATGGTCCGAGTCGTTGAAGACAGAGTTCGTACGAGTTGATCTCTAGTGCCCTTTCCCTTTCTTTACAATATACTGTGCAATATCTATACGTATACTTACTGAGAATCTCCAGGGCAAACTAGATCTTGAGAGTCCCTGGAGACGACTCACCGAATCTCGTAGAAACTTGCTACGTTGTATTTTCCATTTAGTGGTAGCTCCACTAAATTAAGGAATGGTTATCGAGGAATAATATAGTCGAATGTTTGACCTCGTATTTTCTCACCTGACATAGGACAGTATCGTTTAATCATAAGCTGTTAACAATTCCACAAATTGGACTTAAACTTTGGACTATTTGACTCAGATGAAATTCTTTCAACGAGATCTGGACTCGTCGTAAACTCGAGGCTCGCAAATATATTTATCGATATAGATGCGTTACAAGTTTAGCAGCAGTCGTAATACGTATGAACGGGATTGTACGTACACGTTCAAGGACATCACCGAACAACCGGTCTAAGCAAAGAAGAATAGAAAATGCAAGCGCACATCCATACACACAGATGCGATATTCAGCCAGCGTACCGCTCTTGCCACAATAGGCCAACCTATTACAAGATGCAGGAGGCACCGTTGCTGAAATAAATGTGCTTCCTTTTGAACGAATATTCACGGAGATCTACTCAGCCCATGCCGACTGTTTTGTGCCTGTTACTGCCTCGCTTCTTTTTACCAACCTGCCCCGTCGAGGTGAAAAGCAAGAAAGCGAGAGAAAGCGGACGAGAACAGAAAAGCTACTGGCTTTCCCTCCACCCCTGTAAATTTTCATACTCTCCGCCTTGTATCTTGCATTGTTGTAACTCTCATTCCCTACGAATTATTTGTTGCGATGGATAGCTTTGTTCGCGATAGACACCATAATTACGTATTGTCCATTTCGTAACGTGCGATTCTATTTTATCGTTGTACGCTTGTAACCTTGTAATACCCATTGTTCATTTTGAACGTCCTTCTTTTACAGACGTTTTATTTTAGTGTTGTAGGTCGAAAGTATGTCGATTTCAGTGAGACGGTTGAGCGTGGTTTTGGGAATAAAAATTGAGGAGGATTTCGATTATTCGACGTAGTCGTGAGAAATATTCTTCTGATAATCGAATAACTCTGTTCTCATTTCAGAGATTATTTGTTTTAAATTATTTTGTAATACGATAATATTAAACACGGAGGTTTTAAATAGAAGTATCGTAGTTTATTTCTGTTTCTATTCTTGTTCTTCGATCTTCTTACAAGAGAAGCTCTAAATTTCAAAATTAATTGATCGCGAATTTTTATGTATTTCTGCATTAATTGAAGGCTCAATTGCACGTAATCATGTAATAATGCTCCAATTATTCGATTATATGTAAAATATTTACGTTCTTATACGTACCAGAGTAAATTACTGTTCGTGACCTTTTTTGAATGAGGATGAGACGTACATTTTTATTTTCATATCTCACATGGAAAGTAAGTAAAATATCTTGATAGTGAATTTAAATTAATCTATTTAAATCGTGGATTTTCATGCAAATTCATATTTCTGTGCAAATAATTGCTACATTCTTTACGTTATTTCTAAACCTGTTACATTTTTCTAACATCAAAGAAACGTGTCTTCAGCTTGAACAAAATATGAAAAGAATCTTATTGATGATGATCTCTCGCTACAATTTCATATAAACAAACCTACCTTCTGTTTGCTAAAATAAGATCGAAATTGAAATGTAAAAAGCTTTAATGTAGCTTTTTAAAAACTGCATTTACGCAATGCTTGGTTTCACCTATTAAATACTGCAACAGATATTTCCGATATTTTCTATATTTTCGTGTATCAAGTACAGCATATAGATTTCTGCGTGCTCAAAAATTCTCATAAACGCATAAAAGTTCGCAGTCTGATACTAATATTGAAAGGAAATTTAGAGAAAGCTTAATATAACACGTTGGTCGCCCAGCGGCGCCCAAATTCGACCGCCGGTATGCAAAACGTAAATAGAGCGGCAAGCGGGAATTCGTTGTTTATCGCCTTCGATTCATTGTAAAGAAAAGATTATTTAGTTCTGAAATGAAGAAAGCGATAAGCTTTCCAGAGTATTCCGAGGGATCTCATGACAGATATCTCAGATTTTTCATTTAGTCGAGAAGCATACTTGTAAGACGTACGTCAGTGATCTTTTCATCCTCAAAATGTTCAGTAAACAACGTGAAAATATATTTGAAAGCGAGGAGAGTAGCGATGACGAAGTCTACGACTATTGTTCGAAGTGCCCAAATCACCTCAATTGTGTTTGGAACGTTTTAACAAATACCATGAGATATAGCATAATGTAATATTTTATCCAGAATATAAATTTGTGGCGGATCGGTATCAACAGGACGCCGACAGGTCGAGGTATCAACGCAACACCTCCCGGGCGATCCGCGGGTACCAACCGCCAACACTAGAGGCCTACGACGACAACGAGTCTGTCTGTCTAACTCGCTAGCGGTCGAATATACGAGCGATTGATATAAATACCGCACCTAGCGAGACTCCCTCTACGTCTAAGGCAGGGACTACCGGGCATAGCCTTACTGACGAGTCCACCGGTAGTCCCGGGACGAAACGCTCTCTCTCTCTCTTTTCATCCGTCACAAATTAATAAGAAGTATGGTACAATGTGTTTTTAATATTTTTATGTTGTATATCCCATATATAATGTCCTATATTTAATTAACTCGAAGAAGAAGAGCGTCACCTATATTTGGGTGACGGGACCTCCACGGAAGTATACCCGTCACATAGATATGGGTAACGTGACGACCAACGTGTTGAGAATCTACTACGCTCGATATTCTAAAGTAAATATGCAGTTCTATTTCTCTAAACGATAATTTAGACCCGGTACTTCTGCGTACACTGTATGATATTACGATGCTCCAGGTATATTTTATTGTTCGCTCGTAACCAACGATATTGCGGCTGCTGGTTATGTTTCAACGTTAAATTAATGACGGTGGAGTCTGTTTGGTGCGAAGTGGTAACGAAGGTAGCTGTGGTGTATCCTTGATTCACTCTGTTTGTTCCTTCCAACATGTGCTCTATCGACTAAAATCTGTAACGTGTACACACAGTATAATTTATTAGAAAACGTTATACGATACGTTTCACGTCGTACAAAAGATTTATCTGTATGTGTAAGAAATTTTCATTTTTTGACAAAACAAATCTTCTCTTTTCTACGCTCTGTACATCGTCCTTTCGTATAACTTGCTTGCGTGACTGCAGTTAGGTTAAATAGTTTACTGTTTCTAATTGACTGAAGTGGTGACTCGTGTCACTTCCCCTGAGAAGCGTTTAATAAATACGCTCGTGAGAGGATCGTAAGGGGAATTTGACTATCGTCTGTGCTTCCATTGGATCGCAAACGTCATAAATTACAGCGACTGCTGTAACAATCGACATACCGCTGAGAAACATTTTACTTTCATAGATGCGTACTTCTTCGGCTCATTAGTCTCAGATCGTTTGAGTGTCAAGCTATAGATACGATAGAGAGGATTGTTGCAAGATAACAGAGAGACTCGTGATTCTAGCAATATATTTAAAATTAGTTGGCACTTGAATGATGGCACGGCGCTGTGAATGATCACCGACAAACACGTTTTCTGCTTTGTTTCTTCAATATTTCCAAGAAACTAGTGGATATGTTAAGTGAAACTGTTTTCGTAAAGAATAAATTGAACGCTGTAAAATACCAGGAGATGTTACACGGCGAACTATTGTTTTTCGTAACCGAAATAGAAGACAAAAAGACGATTTTTCAATGAAAATGAATTCTTCAATGATTCTTCAATGAAAGAAACAATGCTCCTATTCACACAATTCACCAGTACGAAAAACTGGTTCCAAGATCTCGGAATAGAATTATTACGATGACTAGCATTGAGTCCTAATCTGAACCCGATCGAGATCCTCTGGGGAATTTCAGTGAGAAAAGTTCACGTTCAGAAGAAGCCACTTATAGAAAATGTTGAACTTAAAAAAAAAAAAAAAAAAAATATCCGCGTGCGCAGATGTTCGAAACAAAACTTTAAATAAGTTAGTGGATAGTGTACCAGACGGATTAATAGGAGTAATAAAAAATTAAGAGAATACACTAAATATCGAATGAAAAGGTAGCAAAATTGATATCGAGTTCATATATTTTTAACGGCCAAAGATACAAGTTTAGAAGAAGATTTAATTTCTTCCAGACTTCGAAAGAAGAAGACTTCTGTTTGTAGTATCCTCAGTTTTGCTTCATACGTACTATAATAATACGAAATTACGTGAATTTTTATTTCAATATTACAAAAGATCTAAAAATGGGCTTGAGTTTATTCACGGTGCTGCGTATATCATACGACGCGTTCATTCCAAAAAAAGATTGCGCGTATTAGTTTGTCATTATCTCGTATATCTTAACAACATCCACGTGTCGTTATCCTAAATCCTATAAGTGACAGTATATGTTTATCCCGCATCAAAAGTTCTTCACGAACTTGTATTAGGTCACCCGAAAAGTTTCTGTCGTTTTATGAGGAAATTATGGATACACAACATTTTTCGTTTTATATTATTTTATCGAATTACGTATGATCCATTTTCTTCTATCAAGATAAAGATCACAACGTTCGACAGATTAGGTTTCATGTTTGTATAAAGATGCATCGTTGTAAAAGACGTGTCTGTAAAAGAAAGACACTTTTCGGACAACCTAACAGTTCAGTGGGTCCCAAAGTAAGTCGAATAAAGTAGGATAAAACTGTAAGAAATGGATTAATAATAACGATAAGCTGACAATAGATATCCATAGCACTATGTGTTAACACGATTCCCATGACAAATCTACCAAGTTTTCGTAGCGTTTTCATTTTTGCGAAGGACGGTCCAACGGGGGAAAATAAATATTGAAACTTTTGTGTATCATCCTCCGGAGTGCTTTAAATTTGGAGCTATCAAATATAACGTGAACCACTTTGTTTCAAATATATCATCGTTATTGTCGCTTTCTGAATAGCTCTCCTGCCATTGTGTTATACTTGGGCTGTTAAATATTACCTTCTTTTTTCACGTGCAACATTATACGATGAAAACTTATTATTTCGGAAATGTATCAAGTGTCTTGATTCAGAGTATCGTTTCATTGTCCCACAAAATGTACGTTTAATAAGATACCATGGACAAGCCATCGTTTCCCGATAAAGGACCGCGCAGCTATTAAGTACACGCCAACTAATTAACTTAGCAGGTCGAAGCCTCCGTTCTTCTTCGAAATCTTCCGCAACTGTTGCCGAGGAAATTGATATTCATGGTCGATGTAACTTTCTGGCTTCTGCAAGTGACAGTACGGAAAAGAGTTGATTCGCGGAAAGGAAGGTCGCGACGCCTGGTCGAGTTGTGTCGTTGATGTCGGATTGGTCATCCTTAATTATACTCCGGCCACGGTAGAAATTGTAGCGACCGCGATCCACGAATACCTGGTGCTATTCGATGCTACATATCGAGCAGGAAGAATCTCATGCTCGTGCTAGGTTCACTCAGACGATATTACGGTCGAAAGCTAGCGCATGTAGACGTACACGCGGTTCTACAGATGGAAACGCATCTATTCGACTCTGGAATTTCATATCACGTGGCAGAAGGGATAGTACGCCCGAGCATTAATTTCAAAACGTACCGTGCTGATGCGAGTTTGAGAGATGATGATGCATTCTGGGACATTCTGCGATCTCCAGAGATCTCCGAATGCCACTCGCAACAGCAGTGAATCGTACTTCGGTTCTCAAGTTATTCGATAAGAACCTCTTTTCTTCGGTATGTTCCGCGGATTTAACGCTTAACGTTTCTTTAATTCGTCCTGTTGACGCGTTAAGGGCCAACGTTACGTCAACGCAACGTCTCGTTTGCAATTTCCTTTCGATCAGTTCGCGTTATCGAATTCTATCAAATTGGTGTTGTAATAGCGAAGAGGAATTCCGAGAATTTAAGTCAGCCTTCTTTTCATTGCTACTTTTTCCTCAGGAAACACCCAACAGATCTCATAAAGGATATGACCTAACAAACACGAAGATGGTACCCCGCTGGGGGTAGCCACCTACATAATAGTCAAACAGCCAAAAAATTCTACCAAATGTCCAAATCGGACAAATTGTGAATGTAAACAACTAAATAAAAAAAAAAAAAAAAACTTTTTCCTCCATCTAAGTTCCTCTTACGAAGTTTGAAGAAATCGAAGTGTCTTACAGCACAGCGATGTGCTTATTCTATTTTCGAATTATAGCACTTCTTTTCTTGCGTCTAATTGTTCACTCATTTCGCTTGCGTCTCTTTGATAAACTTCGGTGTACGTGAATTTTACAATCTCGTCGCTTGGTACTTAATGGGTCGATAAAGAAATCCAAATACCGAGAAACTACGTTTATTTGGAACAAATTTTAGCGAATATCGGATCAAGTGAACTCCTGCCAGCCGAATCCTCTCATTTGTATGTGGATTCTTTCTACGTAAACGAAAAATCATGGGAATCAGTGCGCTCCTACCATACGAATTCCAATAAAATTATACAAACTATTCGTCCCCCGACAAGTTCGTAGGAATACGATTTTCTTGTATCTGTTCTATTCATTTTTACCATTCACGGTTCTATGAGAATGTACGTTACTCGTAACACGATCGATAAATTTAACATTTATCGCTAAACATTATCTGTGTACGTGGTACAGCCACTGGACAAGGAAAAATGAGTAAACATTATTACAGTGTACCGTTTTGCTATTTGCTAGACATTTCTTAACACTCGTTAACGTAGTAATTGTGACATTTCTCTAATGTTTTCACGATCTCTGTCTCCCACCGTTCGAACGTTTCCTGGCAACGGTATTTCCATCGTATCGGTACCGTGTATTTCATCTGATGTGCTGCGCAGCGCAACGGCTCTCTTTCTCTCTCATTAGATATTCGTATCTATTTAATGAGTAGAAATACGTACACGTCTGCTAGAACATAGAATCGTTTTAACGCTTTATTGCGATCGATTGAATAGTCGGTACCGTTATGTCCAGCAGGATTTCGGGATCGTGGTACGTTGTTACCAATGAAATGAGGGATTAGAAGCGATGGAGCGTCATCTTCACCGGCCTATAAATGAACTGTATTTCTTTTAGACCTGTTTCGCACGACCCTTTGCACTCGATACCGTACACTTCTGTCTTGAGCGATGATTCACGGTCCTAGCTTTTCTGACTAATGAAACTGTACATCTGCCGGGGAATTATTCCGTCTTAAAAGAAACCGAAATTTTGAATAATTAAATCCACGTACAAATGTAGAACGATCATAATTTACAAATATAAAAATATCTGTCCATTACGATAATCAAAATAGGTATTATATAAGAGTCACTTGTCCACCGACGAGCTCCATTATACACATAATGGCTAAATGAATATAAAATTTGTAATAAATAAAAATTCTGTAAGAGATAAAGCGGAAAACAAACTAATATCGTTTTATATTAAAATGTAATAAGCAGTTACAAACGAATACATATTTCATGAACTTATAAGTATTCAAACATTTTAGTCGATTTGTAGCAACGGTGCAAAGTGTATAAATTAACCATGAATTAATAATTAGGGGAAGCCTTCTCATGCAATTAACAGACTGTAAATATAAATTATTTATTATATATATATTCGATTTAAATTACCTGTATTAACATTTTTCGGTATCGTTACCTGTATGAAATCTTTCTATCATTCTAGAAGAACTTTCTCCATCTGTTTCGTAATTCAGAAATTAAAGGATCTGAATACAAAGAGCACGTGAAGCAACGAAATATCTGTATAACATTCAGTTACAAATATCTATTTTATTATTGCATATTGAACTTCAAAAATTTACACAATCGCGTTATAATATTCTACCGGAACGGCAGTATAACGATGATAGAAAATAAAGTCATTGTATTGCGATTTATTTCGTCATTTTGTAATTAAGATATATCTTTCGGAAATAAATAATAAATTTTGTGTAGCTTTATTATATAAATATATATTATACAGAGTGGTAGGTAACTGGTGGTACAATCGGAAAGGGGGTGATTCTAGGCGAAAAAAGAAGTCGAAAATGTAGAATAAAAATTTTTCGTTTGAGGCTTTGTTTTCGAGAAAATCGACTTTGAATTTTCGTTCGGTACGCGTGCACCTTATCACGTCTCGTTATAACGGATCTCACTGTAGATCGCTGTCTCGATGGAAAAATTAAAAAAAAAAAAAAATTTTTTATTCCATATTTTCGACTACCCTTTTCGCGTAGAGAATCACCCCCTTTTCGCTTGTACCACCAGTTACCAACCACCATATATGTATTGTACTAAATACATTATATGAACAATATAGTTTAACATACACATACATATCAAATTAATATACATAATACATATATTTATTATATGTATACAATTATCCTCGTCTTATTATATTATGTATATAAATATAAATATAATAGATAATTGTAAAAGTTTAATATCAACAGAAAGATCGATCAAGAGATGACTTGCTTACATGTTAGATCGTAGATAATTTCCAGTTGTTGATGATTCCGGTATCACGATATCGCGGCGAATTACAAATGAATTGGTGCAGTTTGCCATGGAGATCAGTCGCAGGTGTTTGACCCCAATCAACATGCAGATGATGCATTTGTTCGAACCCATCGTTAATTCATCTATTAGACTGTCGCTACCGGTTGAACATTACGTTCGTTCACATTCATATTAATAAATGGAAATTAAATGGAAATTTTTCATGTTATTTCGTGTGCATAGCCTGGTTTTCTCGGCGGAACGTTCACGTGCCATCCATTGTGTAATATCTTTCCAGGAATATAGGTGAAATGAGGGACGTATGATTTGAATGTAATTTTACGTACCGGCGGAATAAAATTAAAGACTCACCTACTTTTTTCTAGAAAAAAGATCGCTCGTGCTGCGTCATTCGTGATTCCTACAGTTGTAATTCTGATTTCTAAAATTGTATGGCGATCGATCTATTAATAGATTCGCTGTCTGTGAATTGATATCACACTCGCGTGACATTTTTCTCGTATTTATCAAAATTTTAAACAAATATTTGATAACCTTAAAATAAAATATACAGTATCAGTTATTTTTCCAATTATTATAATTAATTAATTTTCGAAAACGCATAATACCATGTTGCTAATTATAAAAAGCAATAACTTTGTTTGAATTTCTGAATTTTAAACGAAGATAAGGTATTTTTCTTCCTGTAACTTCATTAAAATTTTAATACTTCGTTCAAATATTTTTCAACCCTGTACAATCCTAGGCAACGTATCTTTTCTTATGTATCGTAGAAAAGCGAAAGTTCATATTAGAAATTATTTTCATAGTACAAACTTGTTTTTCCATTTCTGTTATAAATATTATGTAAACTATATCGTACTGAAATGTCTGTCAGGAATTTTCTGCCAATAGTATCTTGCCTTTTGCGTAGAAAATTCTATTTTCTTCTCGTTAATAGAATATGTATATTCTCTGTAAAAGGAAATCGAATCTAATCGTAGTAAATTATGTCTAGCCAGATGATAAATAGCCAGAGAGTGATAGATTCTGTAGCAAATAATCGTAAGAGGATAATTATTTTTAAAGTTACTCGCAGATACTCGATCTGCTTACATGTTTATACATATGAATGATACTAATCACATACAAATGTTCGTAGATGCTGATATTAATGAGCTTATTCTTTCTATTTTGTTTCAGGTAAGCTGTTTAGAACAGGGTTACTAATGACTGTATTCGTTCTCGAAGAGAGATCGATGGTGAGTAAGCAATTCTCATAGTTATGTACGATTCGAAAAGAAATAGATAAACAATCACGTTGTTAATTACATTATTTCTGCTACTGTTAGTTCTTTTGGAAACTTCGAGTTATCTCATTATTCCTCTATTCTCTTTACTAATTTGAACCTTATGTCGATTCTATTAATCGTTAATTTACGTCCGGTCTCCTTGACAGGATATTTTTAATTAAGGTTTTTTCCTCTGTCGTATAATTATTTTAATAAAAATTTCATTTACGATATATTGTTGCGACGAATGAAACGATTGATCAACAGCGGTTCAATTTCTGTTATCGGCTTCCTTTGTGCTTTCATTCGCATTTTTAATATCGCGCAAATTTACCTTGCAGATCGTAATTACGCGAAACCGAATACGATTTACTTGCGTTATAGGAAAAAATAATTTAAATCTTTTACGACACGTCGATTATTATACTTTGTATAAAACCACGTCGATGATATTTTACGGCAATTAGCTCGTTTGTTAATTATGTGAAAATTAACTTTTACGTCGATAACGTTCTAACGGTTCCTCAATCGAGCGTGTGCATGTGTTGGTGCTTAAACACGTATAGCAGGTATTCGTTGCTACGTTAGTGAATGATTGATCGATTCGAAAGCGATTACTTGTACCTTGGGTTAACTGTAGGCATGGATTTGCACCAATTTACAACGCGATTAAGTCCACGATGTCTTGGCAATAATTAACAAGAGGAGCAGGTTAATGGTGCTCTAAGCAGAATCTACTATCTATTGTGTTCAAATTCCTCCAGTAGAACGATCGATAGAATCAACAAACAATATTTGAACGCATGCATTGAACGCGTAAAAGCATCTCCTATGAAAACAGCCACTGATTTCTAATCGCTGTAATCACCAGGCAAAATATTATCATCGGAAATATTATTATGCGTTCGTATTCCGGAGATATTTAACGGTTTGCTAAATTTCTGTTTCTAAAGTATTTTGTACGAGGAAGAACTTGAGGAGAATTCGTTGATGTTTTCTAAGTATCATGCCAATAACTGTACATGCCTATTTATGAAATTATCTTTCAGAAAGAAACGTTTAACATAAAATAAATTTTATACGTCCTATTATGATGTTTACGGATTAATATTTGAATAGAATGAATATTCATAGAGAAATTAGATTTAGAAAGTTCTCGACATTTGCGTCCAAACGTCCCATTTAATATTCGATATTCCTAAACTTCGAAAGAATATCGCTTTTGAAGTGACATTAAATACACACTTATATTTATTGCTTTATGTAGTAAATTATTTCGTTAGTTTACTCTAAGTTTATGATGTTGTATCGCTTAGAGTGAAAAATATAATTAATCCTAGAATCGATGTATAAAATAAAACTAGTAAAAATCTTCTTCTCTTATGATACAATAGTTAACACGAAGCTATTTCTACTTAAAAAACCAGTCAAAATGACTGGTCTTTAAAAAATACGTAATAGAATATTTTTATATTTATTGATTTATTACTTTCTTACAGAAGCAATTCCATGTTGTGTAGTACATTTTTGGTATTATTAATCCATCTGGGACCATCATTCCTAAACGAGACTTGACAAATTTATAAAATTGTAGAACCAGTCATTTTTGCTGGTGTGGTATTTCTAGCGTTAGCATCTAGCGATCTAGCGATTGGTACGGAATTTTCCTGATATCTGATATCATCGTATTGATGATACGCAGCCAAAATTTTGAAGTTGTACAAAACGAAGAAATTGGTTAATTGGAGTTCGATAAACAGATTGCAGCATCCTTTTACACTTTGACAAGTACCAGCCATTTTGACTGGTGTTGGTATAAGTAGCCTTGATACAAAATTATTTTCAGTTTGAATACATAAGAAACAAAATAAATTATATTATTCTTTTAGTTATCGTTGCGAAAGTCATTAGTTAGTCAGTAGTACTAGTGTTAAACAGGAATTAAGTCGTAATGGTGGAGGAAGCGATATAGAAAATTCAATTGGGTTAAGGATCAAGTATGTACATAATCGAAGATGAATAAGAATAAAACAAATATGACCATTCTTTGTGTACATACAATTTAAATTACTCGAAACCCATTATGTATCTTTGCATATGTATTTCGAATGCCACAATTCCTTTAACCGAGTAAGTAATCCATCTCACAGAGTATAACTAATGTACAAGAAAGCTATAAGGATAATCCGTTGGGTTCGATTGTAAAATCTCATCCGTATCTGGCACGCGAATTCTCTTTGTGCGATTATTTAGAAGAGGAATTGAGAGACACGAAACTGATACCGGCTTGGTGATTTTCTTTGATCCATCTGTTCGTGCAAATGGTTTTTTCGCGAATGGTTGAAAGCTACTTCTACTGGCCGATTTGAAATGGATATGGCGATGTTGTTGGGCAGATAGAAATTTCGCCAAGAGGGAAAAATAAAATTCGAGTTCTTCCTGGTTCAAACGATACGCGCGGCCGGTCAACACCTAAGGGTTGTAAGTTATGGCGACGTTTTGACACGAATGAGCCGACCTTCGGCCTGCGTAACGGTTCATGTCTTAACAGGCAAAGGCATCTGCAAGTGTAGAGAATTTTTAAGAGATACTTTTCAAAGTTGTTTTGCGTTATTCAAAGGACGCATTTGTCTCATCTGGCGAGACAAGGGAGTTCGAGCGCGCCCTGTCACAGGGCTTGAACATGTAGGAATGAGGCTGGGACGACGTGAAACAGCAGCAACGGCAACGCAACAACAGCGACAACGTCGAACGAGCGTGTCTCGTGTGCAAATGGCAAGGCATTTCGTGCATCCTTGGATAATATGCGGCGCAATGCCAAATGCCAGCACGTCCGCATCGCAGCCAGCCTTCCAATATGCATGTGTGCAACCTGCGCTCCGCACGCGCATCCTGCGTCTATATGCGTGCACTTGCAACTCGTAAAAACGACTTGCACATATTGATGGCGAAGCTGCTTTCTCGAGATGTTTTTTCGACGATATTCCCCTTCGTGATCAAAACAACAGGCCTCTTCTTTATTCCAGCGATCTCGTCGATCGGACAAAGCGTGGAATTTATCAAATCGCCGAATATTTACGGTAGCTGAGGGAACTGCTCGAACACCTGTAGAAGCGCTTCATGAATATGTTACGTGTGTTGTGCGAAATGTTTTGAAAATTCATCGGCGTAACCGGACCGATTATCATTTTTATATTCGCCAACTTTCAGCTCCACGTGAAACTGTACGTCAAATTTGCAAGATATTTGGCGCAACGGTATACTTCACTGAGATCGAATCAAGTACTTGGACAGTCGAACGAGTCTCTGAGAAGTCAATTCGACTAACTCGTGCTTTGTCAAGTTTTTGAGTTTCGTTATTCGAATACCTAAATGATTCATAATTAGCATCTGTTTAAAGAAAAGAAAAGTTGATTGGTCGCGAGAAAATGATATAACGTAAGCTTGAAGGAAATGCTTGAAATAGTTGCAATTGTTACTTTTCAATTTATGCAGTTAATTAATTCGACTTCTGAACAGCTCGATTATCCATTGTTTTAATAAGCTTTAATATTCAATGAGGCCATAACACCTAGTATGCGTTTAAAATGATTAATAAATATTTTGTAGCTTCTGTATACATTTTCATATCGAAATTTGTCAATACAATTAAAACAGCCGTGTCTCGTTACGATGCAATTGAAATTTGAAACTGTTTTATATAACGCATACAATATATTTTCTATGGTAAATGTTGAAATACTTACGTGGGTGCAAAATATTTGTCGGCCCCTGCTTCAGCTATCAATAGTATATTGTTGTGTGTGTTTTTTTAAGTAAATTTTTAATAACCACAGACAATCTGCTCGGACAATACATAAATTATGATTTTCCCGTTTATTTTATGCCAACGTCCAAAGCGAGAAGATGTACGCTATTAAAGGTGATACGCGTCATTGCACGACATTGAGAAAAATAACACTGTGGTACAAGCCTACAAAAATATTCGCCAAATGTATGATAATGAAGCTGTCAGTGAAGAGACGCGCCAACGATTGTTATTCATTTTCACTCTGCGGATGTTCGCTTAAGGACTAATCGTAGTTAAATGACCAAACATTTGCGGATGAGACGTGTCGTAGACTCTGAGAAACAAAAATTCCTCACAGTTAGCGTTAATCTTTAACAAGTTGAGAAATAGACGAGCAAGCGTCCTAGAATGAAATATACAACACGTGGACGTACAAAAGAATACTAGTAATATTTTATCACGTAAAATCGACAGAACTTTACATCCACCTAATACTTTTATTTCTTCCATGTAGATCCGTGGATTTGCATGTGTGTGAGCTTAGCTTTTAATCCTGTTTAATCGTATACGTATGTATATGTAGCGTGCTTCTGTACGTTGCTAGAATTAATTAAATATTTCTATACGTAGTTGTAATTAAAGGATTAAGATCGACCCGAATAGCTGTACAGGCACACGGATCAACGACATCTTAACTTTCGCGATTGGTATTTTCGTGCTTTCACCCTTCTCCTCCTCTCTTTCTCTTTTCGTCATCATCTCTTTCGGACTATACAAACGTAGATTCGTCTTGCTAGTTTTAACTGGGCATAACTTTCACGTTACGTTGATAGCGATATATATTTAACGAATATAGGGAATGATCATGCTGTCCTTCGCGGATGTGCTACTTGCTTTCTCCGGCAGTTAAGCTTATCTTCTCTTAAAATACCTAACTCTCGGCAGATGACCACTTGACACGAGAAGGATCGTTCACATAAGCTCGATAGCGTCGAAAACGAATGACCATCGGCCGTTACGAAGTGCTTAGTCAGCTACTCGAGGAAGCACCTGCACGTAATGTCCGATGTCGCAGCATAGATGTTCGTAGGTAGTTGACTTCGCCTGGAAAATTCGGAATACTCGATTTCACGGACGACGGGTCGCGCTGTATAGCCCGATCGCTGCTTTCGCCCGGTTAAAATCGAAGAATATCAGCTTTTTTTGTCTTCCGGCCACTGCACGTCATTGTTATTTCTGCTGTTCGCTTTTTACGTTCCAAAGTCTGCTACAGATCTTGCTCGACTCTAATATTTTCCTCTGCATATAAGCAGAGGTATTATTTTTTACCGAGAGATGCGTCGAGAAACCCGATTTTTCGATTCGCCGATCTCGGATCAAGATCCGAATCTGGAGATCTGGAATCTGTCGAGACTCCAAGTGCTTATTTTCTTTCGCAAGTATCCGTTTCGTAGGGATTTCAATAAATTTCGTTTGTAAAATTAAGAAATCTTTTATTTGTTTTTATTCTTCTCTACATAAACGACTGTGATCGTCCGATGAGATTTATACAGTTCTGCTATCTATACACGTTGAACATGCATCATATACAGTACAATTATAGCACGATTACGGTACGATATAGTACAATTAAACTAAATTAATATGATACGGTGTATGTCAGAACTAATAGTCGGTGATAGTTTACGATATCGTGATTGGTGGTACGAATTAATATCCCTGAGAGAATAAAGAAGATTTTCACGGTGCTTTTTGTGATTTACACGTGCCTGAGTTTCATTTGGAAGAGCAAATGCAACTTTGTATTACGGAAATGTTACAACAATTAAGAAAATGATGTACAGAATACAGTTACACCGATTGCACTTATTTGGCTTATTTTTTGTTATAAGACAGGAGCGTGTCAGTTTAATATATCCAATTCTAAGCCTCGTGAGAATAACTTTCTTATAAAGCAAGAGATTTTCTTACGTTAAATAAATCATATCATCTCAGTGTTCTCTGTTCGTATAAAATGTCATTTACCCGAGTCTCGAGATCTCGAAACGTTTCATGTTCCGAGAGGTTTTGAGTTTTCGAGTATCTCATGCTTATTCTTTACTCGTTTGAATCGGTGAGTTTTGTTACACTTACGGTAAGAGAGCACAAAGTGTTCGTACAATTGAACTGCAAAAATAGAAAGAGAAATATCTTCTATACTCTTGAACACGTATATTGAAATATAAAAAGAAATATAAAGTTAGAAAAGATATTTCCATACCACTGCATTTATTATAGCATACGTATTAATAAAACTGAACAGAGATTACATAGAATGTACATAAAAGGATGATGGTGAAATTATTTGATAACTTGTAACGCGATAAAGTTCATACAATGGTCGTATCTTGTCAAAAGTATTTATATAGCGTCTATCGCTAAATTAACGTTTATTTATAGATAATACTTCATGAGCTTCCCTTTTCGAAAAATATCCGCAATCTATCGTGCATGGTTAATATTAAGTTTAACTCCACATTTTTTGCCTTTTTTCAAAATCTCTTTAAGATACTCTTTTGACATTTATACGACGTGACATTTACATTCATATGCTGTTAACCAGTTTCTGTGTATACTTATCGCCGAGTTGTACACTTGCGTATATTTCGATATATTTAGTCAAATTAAAAAAATGTTTAATAGCTTTTTTAACAATTAAAATTAAAGTAATATTTAATAAAACGAATGTAGAAAATATTTCCCTTTTTATTTCTAGAATAAACCGACTCTTTCGTCTCTCGTTCTATCGCAATCATCGATCGTCTGATAAAAACTATCGTAATCAATGTTTGCTCTGGTTACAAGAAATCTATCGGAAAGATAGTAGAAAATTCAGTTTCACAGGGTAGTTTTTGCCTCGTTAAAATAGCAGCGACGCTCAGTGCGCACTCGAATTCTCGAAATTTCGTCACTTGATTATAATTCTGTGTAGCGTGCGCGTATTTGTGCAGATCAAAGGTTCCGGAACGCCTCATAATTTTCTAAACTACGCCGTTTCATTGCAGCGGCTAGGTGGTACGTTGGAGTTCGCATTTATAAGCCTGTCATTTAAACATTCCTGTTACTTCGTATGAGATATCTTCCGCTAGAATGCCCAATGGTTATCAAACACGCGTAATGCTGGATATTGGTAAGCGAGATAGCGTGGAAGCTGATTTGCTTAAAAGTTGTATTAATCTCTGAAAACGCGATTCGAATTGAATTCATTTTAAACAGCGATATACAGAAAGGCGCGTTCTCTCTGTATAAAACAGATTTCGGTTTGTATTCATTCGAATGGGATATAATGTGTTTTTAATCGCAATTACCCGAACGATTCACTTTTATATCTTCCTGTCGTGATTTCTTCTCACGTGCGTAATTTCGATAATATTATTCAC
This sequence comes from Bombus vancouverensis nearcticus, assembly GCF_051014615.1. Classification (NCBI taxonomy): domain Eukaryota; kingdom Metazoa; phylum Arthropoda; class Insecta; order Hymenoptera; family Apidae; genus Bombus; species Bombus vancouverensis. Next base: position 2,034,488 of record NC_134915.1, on the reverse strand, counting down.
GTTGGCGAATCTTAATCGTGCGTGGATCTTCGATAAATTTCGATGAACGTTCACTGTAAATCGTGCGAAAATCGTTTAAAGTTCCACATTATTGCCAGTATCTCCTAAGCAATTTCGCTAACGTTTACAGCCTGCTTTTCATTATTTTCCATTAATTACCGAACTTTACCGAACACCTGTGAAGAAATAATGAGAGCACGTAACAAAGAAACGCAAGGAGCCGATGAAACGTGAAATAGTAAAAACTTTGACTCAAACTTATCCAAACTGTCGTAAAAAATTAGTTTTGCAAGTTTACAATCAAGCAGAAGGATGAAAACAACTTTTAATTCCAGTGAAACGAAGGGAACCTACGGAATAGCTTTTCACGCATTATGCAGCGCTCTTCGTACAACACAGCTCTTACTGTGCAGCATGATTCGTGAACACACGACCATACTTAAGAAGATGAATGTACAAATTAAAATAAGCAAAAATACATCGTACCAACATATAACCCACATAACTTAGCTTTCGTGTTACGAATCATTAAATCAAATTGTCACAATGTGTGTCTTATGCCTCGACCGCGTTACTGCACGTCTTAGCGTTATCCGCATATACAGCTGAAGCATCTTTCGATTATATGTGAAGTTTACAAACAGTTTTTATTTTTCCACTTCTATAAAACAGTAGTCAACCGGCGAGGATAAGATTCTGATTGTCTAAAATTCTACCTGATTCACGTTGATCGATATTCCTAAGGGCTAGACAGTGTCAGGGCTCAAGACACGTTCATAGTATTACTGGTACTAATAAATCTGATAGTGGTATTAGTAATACTAATTATAACAGCGAGATCTAGAACAATTAATTTTAAAGCCCATGGGTAAGTGTTTTAGCGCCTGTTATTTTCTTTTACTATGCGATCAATGCTAAAGCATTCAGTGTCACGTGTCAAGACACGAAGCAGATACTTTCAACATGATCTTTAATCATCCATAATTAGGTGTTGAGGTTGTTAGATGTATGCACAGAGGAACGCGTGGATAAATTGTAAAGTAGAAAATATATTTTAATACAGAAGTGTGAGTACAAGTAGGAATATAATTTGAGCTGGTGCAGATCCGCACGCTAGCAGTGTTACCCTATAACTGAAAACCCCGAAGCCATCGTTGCCTGTCTACTGTCCATGGTCTGCCTTCGTCCCAGTCTATTGTCTATACGCTGTCGATGGCTTCAGTTTTTTTTTTTTTTTTATTTAGTTGTTTACATTCACAATTTGTCCGATTTGGACATTTGGTAGAATTAATGGCCTCAGTGTTTGAGAAAACTAAAAAGACCAGATGTAGAGTTTTCCTGGAAGTGGTGACCACTTCAACACTAGGAAACTAAACTAGAACATACGTTCATATGATATTTTATAATTCATTCACGAGACGAATCTGCCCATATTCTCATGTTGCTACGATATTTACTAAAATCGAAAGTTTATTTTGCTATGTTCTTTCGCATCTCGCGTGCATTACGATTTACGTCTCTTCGTACAAGATTCATCTTAATCTGTATACCAATTGCACTTGTTGACGCATTAGGCACAGGGCCAAACCAGCCGCACATATTAAATTAACAGACTTGGCGTATTCCAATTGTATATTTTCTTATGGTGCAAGAAGGATGGTGAGACGGTTGCTTCTTTCGTTGCCAGTTTAACGAGCTCCTGTAAGTGCTCGTGGCTAAATGGATGAGTATGAGAAAAGCAGTTTCATCGAATCATATACGCCATCGCTGTAGTATTTCTGGCGCGGAGGATTTTTCAGAAGCTAATGGACTGAAACGCGAAATCGTGGTACGTAGATCGCGTACGTATACGCGAACAGGTGCCTCGCGCAGTTATCCATCGTTCGCTGAGAGCAGCTACAATTCTCTGGCTGTTCTTTAACCAGGGATTCAATCTTTGATACGAGCGCTAGAAAGTTTATCGGGCGGCGCCGTCTTACGACACTTGGCTTTAATTGCTTTTATCATTAGTCTCGAAGCGACGTTGAATTATGTAACAACTCGGCGCCAAACGTATTTCTACGAACGGACGATTATTTATTCAAATCCCGCAATCGTGCGTTGCGTGGTAAAAATTCTTCGCTTTTCTGAAATTCCGAAATAACTCGATTTTCGCGATGGGAGCATTTAGCGCTGTTACTCGAAGATCTCTAGTACACCGAACAGAATGCATAGCTAACTTTGCTGCACTCTTCAATCTTTCATACAGGGTGGTCCTTACCGAAAGAAATAAAATACGTGTAATACACATAGGCCGTAAAATCAACCCTTTCGATGTAAAATCGACCCTTTATTTTTCGTTATAGTTCGATATCGCAAGCTGACTTCTCCGCGTCACATTCAATCATTTTCGTTCGAAAATGTACGAATGTAATAGAAACCCCAATACTTCGGAACGATACTACATACAACAAGCCACCGTGTATGTTAAACGTTTAATATTAACATTTTACTGTTAAATATGTATTACGTGGCGTTTAAATGTTTGCTCTAGGTACACAGATAAATGTTGCATAAATTCTCACTAGTTAATGATTAGTGAATTGATCGTAGGTTGTTACGTGAACAGGAATGTGTTAATATATTACCGTACAGGATCAACAGCGTATCCACATTTATTGCATCGATTAAAAGCTAATGTCTTATTGCACTCGATGAATTATCTTTAATTCAACGTGGTTAATTTCTTGGAATATATTTTTTTTCGCGTAATTTTGCAAGATACATAACATTCACGTTTTCAATAAACTCGCACACTTTTTATCGCACGTGTTTGCAACGTCTGCGTCGTTCTATATTTTCTCGAAATTTCATTTCATTATTAAATCAATGTTGTGTTTTCGTATCACGAAAAAAAGAAAAAAAAGAAACACTATTTTTGTATTATTGAAATTTCCAGGAAATTCAAAATATTGCTCGGAAGCTGTGTTTATTTTGTAATGTGTTGCGTTGTTATTATTCATCTGTTCAATAATTTCTATTTGTTAATAAAAGGTAAAAATGACTAAAGTAACTACTATATTTGTGTTTCGAGTATATTTGAAGTGTAAATTTTTGCAGCATGAAAGTTGAGAAATTTATATGAAACTACGTATCATTTTTTAACCATTGCTTTATGTTAATGCTATTTTACGTCGATTGTCTCACCAGCTGACAATTGCATTTCTCAGAACTAAAATTACAATCTCGTACTTAAAAAGTGCACAGAAAATAGAAATCCAGCAAAAGATAAACCGTGATTCCTGCGTTGTTAGTACTGAATTACAATTTCTCAATTTTTTAGTCATCTAAAGTACCAACGACGATGTGTAAGAAATGCCAATGTTATCGAATTCTCTTCATTTCTCTTTATTCGCCTGTGCGATCAATTTATTCGCGAAAGAATAGCAAAGAGTAGCAACACTTTCCAAGCTTTCGTGTTTTCTTTGAAAAAGGAAATTGCAACACATTGGAACACAAGCTTCAGGTTAGAATATTTTATCCGTAATTTTGCTTGTTCTTCTTGGTGCATTCACCAATGCCAAGGTTGTAGGACAAACAAACGGAGCGTATACGCAAATCCGAGCACGTACATCTTCTGTTTGCATATGCGCGGCCTCTTCGACCTCACAGGCTGGCATGCTTCGGCGCTTCGCATCGGTTTTATGGCTTGCAGTTTGCCCGGAAATCGTCCTTACTCTACCACCATTTTGCTAGGACATGCACGATTTTCGACGGACACCAACGATTTCTCGCGAAATTCTCCTCGCCCCGAGGGGAAAAAAAGCAAAGGCAGTGCCACTCTATTATGCCGGCTGCATTGTCCAACGTATCCTTGCATGAGACGTGACAGCGTAAAACGACTTGCCGTTGTTCTAAGCGAGTTTTTACACTTCACATTCCTGGAAAAGGAAATTTACGTCCATCTGATCCTGCTTTCGGAAGAAAAAATAAACTTCAGATTTTTTTGAACGAACGTCTTGCGTTTCCCAGGAATTCAAACGCTCGCCGTATTCTTACGCGCGACGTTCGTATAAAAATCATTCAGCAGGGAGAAACGAGATGTTTTTAATAAACATTTTATTATAGGGTCAGATACATAGGCTGAGAGGAAACTTTACGTTTGATTTTCCTCCCAAGCTTTGTTTTTAGCTATGTAAATTGATAAAAAGAAAATATATGTGATAAGAGTTTGCGATATGGTAAACGTATATCGAGAGCTGTTTTTTTCTGAAAAAAAATATATTGCCAGCCTTGCAATTTTGTGGCAGAAATCACGAAATTCTTTTGTATATAATCTTCCGTTTTTATTTTATTCCACATCGAACACAATTATCTTTTATTTATTTATAATTTTACATTCTACACAGCCTATCTCTTTCATTTCGTCTCTTATTTTGTCGTAACATTTATGATATCGCCCTTTTGCTTATCGAAGATATTCGGTAAGGTTCAAACTTCAAATTAATCTAATAAATTTGATTTATTTATCTATTTAATTAATTAAGTAATTGATCTAAATCCTCGATCTGAAATCTGTTTTATTGCAATTGAAATAAAAGATCTCTCCCTAAACACACGTTAGATATTAATCGAAGACAGAGTTTAACTTTTAACATAAACGTCGAATCAGTGCAACATCGAAGCTAAAGGATTAATCAATTAGTGTTCAGACTAATTAAATTCACGATACCTACGGCTATCGAAGACGATATAAAAATTTCAAATATATTCTCAGCAACGACGAATGTCGTATATTAAATCTCCAGATATCATCGATATTGATCTATTTATACAAAAATGTTTTTATTAAATTCTCAAATAAACAAACGAAGAGGATTGTTCTTATGTTTATGAAATTGTTGTATGTATAAATAATTGAGAAAACAAAATAAACCGCCCCCGGGTGGGCTCGAACCACCAACCTTTCGGTTAACAGCCGAACGCGCTAGCCGATTGCGCCACGGAGGCTGTTGCAAGAAATGTATTTCGTAAAGAACATGTTTATACTATTCTCCATACTGTTTTATCGAAATGTTTGGTAACGAATATGCGTAATCGTCAAATATTTAGTTTATTTTGTAACATTTGATACGATATTATATGCGTATAAATCTTCTTATGTTTATCTATTACGCGCCTAAGTATACTTTTCAGTTGTACGGAAATTCTCATTTGTTTTGTAGTAGCAAAGTAGCTGCTAAATTGGAACAATTTTAGATGCCGTAATACGCCTATGAAACGTGCATAGACGGTGCACGGTAAATTGGATCGATGGTGCGAGAAACCTGATGGGAAAATCTAGTTTTTATAATTATTAAATCAACGCGTAGATTGATAGCTCCAAAGGAACGACCTTTCTCGTAGAGAAATTTCAGAAACCATTCAAAGAGATTCGATTGTGATGAACAATTGGATGGAAAAAGAGAAACGAAAACGCAAATTATGCGAAATTAGCGGAAATAATATGCCGTAGCGGATGCGATATATGTACTTACGAAACAATATTCTTTCCGCTGATAGCATAGGAAGCTGGTGTTGCAACCGACGTCCATAAGATCCAATCTCCTAAGGACTATCCTAACTGTTAAATATCAAAGATTAGAAAAAAACAATCCCACTAGCGGAAAACACATTTACCAGAGGATGAAATTTACCAGGATTACGATATCGTTCCGTGGGATGACAAAAAATAAAAGAAGAGACAAAGAAAAAAAAAGAATAGAGAAAGAGGGATTATACTTGGACAAGGAGAGAGAAGTTTCGTTTCAATGCTTCCGGTGGTTTTTCGCGTTATTATCATGCTTTAAGAAAGGATGAAATAATTTTACTCAGAAGGGAAGTTGCTAGCGAATTGCGAAGCGAGAAAACGGATATTGCGCTTTCACCCTTAACTACGAGTCACCCTTCAGTGAGGGAAGTCTGAGTTTTTATTTTATTACGACCGTCTATTGGAAAATTTAAGGGCCTCGGTACTCAACCGCTATCTTATAGAAGTCTAATAAACAAATATATATTGCAGAATGTACAATTATATTAGATTAAGAATAACATTGCAGAATGTACAATTATATTAGATTAAGAATAACGATTGTTATTGGTGGTAATCGGTAAGTTAGAAAATTAAAAATATTGATAATAATTTGACAGACTGTAAGTCTGTGGTCTGAATACTGAAGGTTGAAGTCTGAATTCTACAGATTGAGTGTCTGTACTCGAAGGTTAAATACGTGCTAAATATACATGTATTTGGAATTGAGGAATTTACCTTCTAACAAGACAATGTTAGGCTAAATTCGGTAGTCTGTAATACTGATTGTTCCGTCATATGTATTCACTCGTCTCAAACACGAACTGGCTACAGGTCTAACTTATATGCTTTTTAAAAAGAAATATTCAACTGCTAAATTATCGTTGCGATTAAAATGTGCAACAGATCGATGGAAATTAACGCGATAGAATTGCTTGTTTATATGTGTATTAAAGATGTGTGTGCTTTAGAAATTATGTAAAGTGTTAAAAGCGCAGGGGAGTGATAGTAAAGTGACGCTTTAACCGGACTTATCATTATCGTGCAAAAAGTTATCAATGCTTACAAACAGTAAATAAATCCTTATCTTTCTTAGAGCCAAAGCGAGCGTTTTATATTACGCCATTTAGTAAGAACTGAAAATAGAAGTAGCGACATGTACTCATGTCTTATATAATCGGACGTCTGATTATCACGATTACTATTACTCATAAAACATGTTTGTATTTTTGAAGCAGCACATTTTTCCTCCAACACATTACCACAGTACATAAGATAAACCGATTCTCAAAAAGATTTTCTCCTTTTTGTTCTTTATGTAGCTTAATAAATTTGGTCATGAAACGTTAACAGCCACTGTCCACGATACTCACGAATTCTTCACAATTGAAACGTTACTAATTGGAATTAGCATGTACTTGGTATTCTCTTTCCAAGCTTAATCATTTTCCAGTATCATCGAAAATGTCTGATAATTTGAATGGTCGTATAGCGTCGTTCAATTTTCTCACCGATGAGACAGGACAAGGTGGGGTAGGATAGGGACTGAGTGAAAAAAATAAGAGAAATTTAAAGCATTCATTCCGCAATCCATTAACGATGTATCTCTACAGGCACGTACATGCCATCGAATACTCGGCGTACAGACAAGGCCTATGCTGGCACGACGCCGCATTTCCAAAAGGACGGTATTTACAGGATGATTTCGAGGCACGTGCCAGTACGTAGTAGCGACCATCGATACCTACGTTTGGCATTTTCAAAGGAGTTATTCAACGAGGTATGCTCTAGTCTGCCCGCGAAACCATCTGAATAGAATGCCAAATCTCCTATTCCCCTTGCATACTATGCCTCGTTCCCTCTCTGTCTGTGTCTTTGGTCCTTTCTCTTCTCCCTGCCATTTCCCTCTTCGTTCTCCTTGCAGTCTCTCTTTTCCTCCTATACATGTAGGTATTTTTAATATACATTTTTCTATTGAAATTTATTTGTCAACTTGGTCATTTTTATATTCTCTCTGTTCGTGTCTTTGGCCATTCCCTCTTCGTTGTTTCTGTCTCTCATCTTCTATACATGTAACATATGTTTTAATATACATTTTTCTATTGAAATTTATACATCAACTTATTTGCCAACTTGGTCATTTCTATATTCTCTCTGTCTGTGCCTTTGGCTATTTCTCGTCTCCCTGTCATTTCCCTCTTCCTTCTTGTTGCAGTCTTTCTTCTCCTCCTATACATGTAGGTATTTTTAATGTACATCAAATTATTTGTCAAGTTGGTCATTTCTATAGAATAAAAAATGGAAAAGATCTGTGAAATTATACTATTATTATATTTATTTGTGCTCCGTGGCTTTTAGCTCCGGATAGCTTCCGGTTATATCTTCATTTACAATATATTACATTCTCTTATCTTATATACTAATCTCAGCACAAAACCTATCACCATTATAATCTCATTAAATTAGAATTAAAAGCAAAAGTGAACTTAACATAGACCTTAACTTCAGCTCATCTTGAACTTAAGCAGTGAAATTATGTAAGATAAGCATCTTACTCTCTACGTTTTGGTCTGCGAACGGCTCATATATATATTATATTATTATGTTATATACGTAAACATAAAGTCTCATCTACCTACACATTCCCACCTCTCTACCTCTCTGATCTCTTTCCTACTTAACGCTGCCAAATTATTTTGTCGTTGTTTTTCTTGCCTCTCTGTGTTAGCCTAATAAACAAATGTATATTAACTTATATTTACTTATCTATCTATCCATCTCTCTACCCATTCATCTATCCCATCCTCTTTCCACCTGTTCCACCTCTATCCAACCTAGCGCCAGCTAATTATTTTGTCTTTGATCTTTCTGCCCCTCTGCATTTCTGCCTGTGGATTGATTAATCGAAGACCGAAGTTCAAAGCCGTTTGCCATTTACGTAATCTCGGCTGCACTTACCGGATGTAGCCATGTAGCACGTTTAACGATCTACATCGATCGCTTTCTTGATGGTGCAGCGACACGCAAGAACGTGAAACGGAATGAGGTTGTTTGATTAAGTGTCGGGATTTACCGATTGCCAGATAATAGCACGTCGACTGCGCGATAAGAACGGCTAGACGAGTGTCTTGTAAAAAGGCACAGAGTCGATTACAAGGACACGATCTTCTTTATCCAATCGTTACGTGTCCATCATCTTTGTCATACGTTTATATTATCTTTACCATAGATCAGTGAAGAATCGATGCCGAAGCTATGAAAGCGGTATATTACTTTGAGAATGTTTTATATTCATAAAAAAAGGAAAGCGGTATGATAAAAATCTCAATAGCTACGAGATATTAGCCGATAAAGATACTTTAAAACGACACGAGTTGATTTTGGCCTGAATTGAATCTGCAATGAGGTGGTAAATATAACGTATATTATGCATACAAAAATAAAATTGTAAAACTACTCGAACGATTCTTTACGTTATGAGTTTTCTACGTGTAAGATCTTAGGTTTGCTAATTTGCTATGTATACGGCATTATATTCGCCCTAATCGGTTATTATTAGTTTATCAATAACACGAACGATATCTATTATCAACTTTGTTCCTCTACTTTATTTTACGTTTTTCACGTTTCCAAACATAATCAATATTTTTTTGAACCGTAATTGCGTTTTTTTCATGCAATATTTTATTGCGTTGTTGTATTGATTATTCTTTTGGTACCAACATCAAAGTAACATACATAAATGATAATTCTGTCGCAATGCAGTCACATTCACGTGAAATTACTGCTGGCAGAGTGGCACGGTTCGAAGGTTCACTTATTGTTTGTTGCTTACAGGAATAGTCCATTAAAATATACAAATTTAACATACATATTTACAAATAAAAAATGAGCGTCACAACTAAAAAAAAGCTGCATTAGGGTGCTGTATAACGACTTCTTGATAGTAGAAAAAGTCTTTTATTCAAAGAATATATCAATTGCGGAAAGTACGTTATTAATATTAATGGCCATGCGGTTTATGCCGGTGCGGTAAGCAAATTCGGTGTTGCGCGGTGAGCGTAGAAAATTTTATGTTGCCGCAGATTTGTCACCGGAACATTAATTCCCTAAGTCTGCGTAATATCAGCAGTTTATGAGATCGTTAAACACTTTACGTACAAATAAGATGTCACGAAGCTTTTGCTCTTCGATGTTGCGAGGCCAAGATCAGACAGAATTAGTTGATAGTCTTAACTGATGATAGGGATCATCGCAATGTCTCGCAGCTAGATGTAAGAATCTATGTTGCATTCTTTCAAGCGTAATAATATGGGCGTTGAAACAAGGAGTGCAGACCATCGACCCATACTACGATATTAGCCTCCGTTAAGGCACAGTAGAACAGTATTACAGTAATTGCGCTATGAAAAAATTTAGCAGCTCTATAAATATAAGGCTGAATGATCTATAGCAGCGGAAAATAATGCGCTTGTAGCGCTCAGGAAAAGTTAAATTTGAGAAGAACATATCGCCTAGATCCCTTATTGAGTTAGCAGAGCTTTGAACTAGATCATCTAGAGAGAGATCTGACTAAATCTTACGATACAACGTTTATCTGTATTGAGGGATGATCTTTTCGTTGTACGTCAATTTTCCAGACTGTGTAGGTTTCGCTGGATTGATAGAGCGTAGGATGGACAATATGAAAGATCTTAAACTAAATCGATAAATTAGAAAGTAACGGAAAACGATGTTGCATATCCTCTGACTAAATCTCGTGATTCACAGTATTTATCTGTGTCGAGGGATAGTCCATTGTACACTAGTGTTTCAGTCTATGTAGTTCTAGGATGGATTGGCGATACTATGAAAGATCTTTAAGTTATCAGCACGGAGGAGGTATTTGCAAGAGAGGAGGGCCTCAGACGTATCATTCAGGAATAAATTAAATAGAAACGGCACTAGATGGGATTCTGATTAAACAACGGAGAAACGAAAGTGAGTAAAAGTTTCAATTTAACGGTGTATTTATGAGCCGGTATGTAGATCGACGTGGCACGTCCCATCGATGTCTTTCCATAACATTAAATAAATGTTAAGGAGTGATAAAGCACTGCGCGAGCGAACACAAAGCACGCAAGGGAAGAACTCTCAGTCCATAAAGTGCAAGCCCGATATGGAAAGGCAGCGCGATGCGTTAAACTGTCTGCGAGTTTTCGATTTACGACGTGACGGGATCGAAGTTTATACAAGTACTGGCTTTAAGAGACCATCGCTTTTCCGCGACCGGCTCTTTTTATTCGATCCCCTCTACGTTAGATCTTATTTGCATAAGTGGGTAGAATAATGCCGATAAACGGTTGGTACAGGGCCCCTATGTGTGGCTCTGGCTATATAGGTTGAGGGTTAGCGAAGCCAGTGTTCTCAGTGTTTTTAAAAATACGAACAGCAAAGCTCGCGTACAGGAAAACAGAATGGAAAACACGGAAGGTATACTGTTTCAATGAAAACGGTCTGCTGGCAGACGTTTTATGGGAGTAGTGGGATCCTTTGTTGGAGAATCCCATGGATAATTTATTCGTCGTGGTCGCAGCTTTTAGAGAAATTTCTAATGCTACGAATGAATCGGTGGAAACCGCATTGTCAGCACTGTCGAGTAAATTGCTACGAACGCAACTGTCAATTACATCGAAGGCTTTTTGGCGACGCTGGTTATCTCTCCTTCCGCACGAAACCTGTTATTTGCGAACATTTTATAGCGTCGAAGAATTCGACGATGGACGTAAGTTAAGACGAACAGTTTCCAGAAAGAAGGAACGTTTCCCTTAGGTAAAATAGTACGTTGATAGCGTATAAATCTTCGTTTAATCGGGTATAATCAAAGCGTTTTAACTTTAACCCACGAGGCAACGTTTTATTTTCTATTGTTTTCGATCAGTTTGCGTGATCGAATTCTGTTTTTGATATTGCGAATACGAAATGGAATCTCAAAGATTCGCTTAGTATCTTTTTCACTTTTATCTCTTCCACTTAAATTCTACAATTTTGTGAAATTTAAAGATACTGAAGTAGTCGTAACGTAATGATAAATACAGAGATACTACGGGAATATATTCATTTTTATATGCTTATGGATATAACCGAAGAATTGGGATTCAGATAGAAATTCGTTTCATCCACCAAATACAGTGAAATCCGCTTGCTATCATCACTTTGGAACTTGCAATTTTTTATAAGAATAACTGGCTGATAATCTATTGAACTGAATTTATTACAAACGATTATGCCAAACCATTGTTATAATTTATATTTACCAAGTGAAACGAGTTGTTTTTTGTTGAAGTAATTACTTCTTACTTTTGTCTAAACAAAGATTCAGTCAGATATCTAGGCATGATTCCGGACAGTAGAATGACATGGAAGCTACACATCGTAGATAAATCCAAGCAACTTAAATTAAAATTAAAAAAGTTCTACCGGCTCATTGGCAGACCTTCCAACTTAAGTTAACTTAAAACCTGTTTGGACCTATGAGATCCAACTATGGGGAACAGCGAGTAATTCCAACATAGAAATTCTTCAACGATTCCAATCAAAAACTCTAAGATCCTTAATAGACGTACCTTGGTATGTTACCAACGAAACAATACATCGCGACCTGAAGATACCTACAGTTAAAGAAGAAATATCCAAATTCAGTAATAGATGTAACATAAGAATTAACAACCACCGAAACCCACTAATTACTCAATTACTTGACACGACGGATCAGATCCGCAGGTTAAAAACACGAACCAAACATACGATAATCATTTATTATTCACGTTATAGTACCACGCCAGAATAATTTACTTATAATTCTCAACGAGAATGGATTGTAAACTACTTCCAAATAAAAAAAAAATCTTTACTTTTGTATATCCGTGACCTGGAGACCGCTGTTACGAAGAGAATAGAATTTAGTAAACAAAAATATTCTAAGGAGAGGCCTATATTATTATGCCCTCGAATATAAATTTTGTTTTGGGTTACAAGGTCTAGAAACAAAAGAACTATAAGTAGATTTCTATTGCTGTTTCTTCTAGCCTTCAGCTAAAGCTACAGGATTAATTTTTTGGTAATGTCCTTTGATATAAATATATGAACATGCTCGTATCATGACCTTCTACTATTGTACTGTAACACTGTAAGAATGAGGATCTGGATCAGCACACACTATACCTGAACTTATATGATTATACTTGTCGAGTTTGTCATGTTAGCGTTAGACTTAGGGTCATGTAACGTATCTTCTTTAGGACAAGCCATCGTTGTTGTTCGATGGAGATTATATTTACAATTATATGTACAAATGTTGATTTAACAGAGTTTGACAATTAAACGTGGTGATTAGACACTCTCGATGTTAAAGACGATGTTCTTAGGTTCAATAACGAATCCACGGTCAACGGGAAAACTCTTTGTTCAATTGAATATATTTTGAAACTCAAAGTGACGTTAGCTGTGACGCTCGGTATCTTTCTGACTGACCGACAAGACGATGTGTGTAAACTCTCCACGGTGATCACAAGAATAAAAGACTGATACGATCACATTTGTCAATTGCATATTGACCGGGGATATCAACAAAATTCCAGGCGTCGTTACTAGGCAGACCCGCGTAGAGCCGTCATTGCTCGTGCCCGGGGCTTGTTTGTTAATACAGCGTGTGTCCCTCGATATTGGTACTTCTTCTGTTAGGTAAAACGTTCATCCCGTGACCGTGGCTACGTTCGGCGACCAGTTGTGTCACCTCGAGCCCGAGCCCACTGTCACAAATCTCGGGCAAACATAATCAGATCGTATCGCAACAACTACTTCTAAGTTGTATTATTTAAGTACAGCTATAATAAATAGTCTAGACCAAAGTATTGAGGATCTTCCAAAATTCCAAAAGAAAGGCCCGTTGTCCCTACATCTCAGACATACTTATACTTATACCTATAATTATTTCAATATATTTTTCAATTACAAATTCATCCACTCGTTCTTCTATCAGCCAACCTCAACACTTTTGTCTGTAATCAAATCAGCAGTGAAATCATAAGCATAATGTATATTATGCATAGGAAGATAAAATTGTAGAACTATTTGAATGATTCTTTACGTTGTGAGTCCTCCACGTGTAAGATCGGTTTACTAGTTTGCTAGAGATACGGTATTATGTTTGCTCTAATTAATTACGATAAATTCGTCAGTAATACAAATAATCTTCATTATCAGTTTCATTCCTCTATTTTACCTGACATTTTATCTGCCAGTATATTTACCTCAAACTGTACACTTGGCAAAACGTTACACATTTGTGCTACATTTTTCATAAGCATTTATATACATTTAAATTATTTTTGAAAACAACATAAGATTTATTTGAGAAACTTATCCAGTGTTGTCTGTCGTTTGTTTGAAACTATTAGTGATTCTCATAGTCGTAATGCTTTTCGTTTCGATCGAATTCTTATTTTCTATCTTTTGTTCCCAAATGTAATTATCACGACTGATTACGATAACAATAGCCCATTGACAACATTATCTACAGTTGTAATAACCATATACCATGTATATATATACTATAAAGAATGTTCCGTATCTCTATTAAATATTTCTGCTCGTTATATGGATTTTGTCGATGTGTACGACCCTAAATTTCCCCCAAATACGCCAACATTCGCAATCTCGTGATAAACTCTCACTCGGATCTTAATGGGTTAAACATATTTCTACGCGAAACAAACACTTTTACGAGAAGCCTTGCTCGAAACTGTTTTCTTCGACTAACCAATTTTCCGAGACTGTCTGCGTTGCGATAAGCGAAGAATAAATTTATTGTTAGCCATGAGCACTCTGTATAAAACAGAGAGAGAGAGAGAGAGAAAGAAAATACAGCCAAATAAGCACTTTCACCGTGCAGCAATAGGTGGGCCGCTTAATTAGCAAATTCTTACGGTTAAAGATTATTTTGTGCGCGAGGACCGTAGCGTGAGATGAAAGAGTGACACGGAAGCCTGTCATTCACGCCAACACCTCCCTGTAATACAACGTAATACAGTAACTTGCGTCAACTGGAGGCGCCAGACCTGTATCCAACAAGTTAAGCACGGCGACGCCGCACCGTCAGGTATTTCACTCCGTAGTCACTGTGCCGAGTATAGTTTTCTCATCCTCATTATGTATTCTCCTGATGGCCGTTTAAACCCCCGCATTTCATGGCTGCGAGGGAAAACTTTGTGCGCCCGAGCCACCGGAAAGTTCAATGAAATTAACTCTGCTTTGCATACACTTAATAGCCCGTATCGCGCTACCGCGATCTACGAACGCACCGTAAGGTCCCGAGCGCACTCTCAACTTCACCCCTTCGATCCCATCCCTCTGTCGCTCCCTCTCTCTTCCTCTCTCTGTCTCTCTCTCTTCGCTATCTCTCCGGTTTCTCCGCTGCGATTTTCCGCGCGAACGGCTCTCGCCGAGAACAACGAATTTCCTTCCTGATGGCACGTGTGAGCGTTGTCGAGACCAGATCTATCGTCTCTACTTCATCCTGCGCCTGCCTTGACAACTTGATTAAACTCCTCTTCCTTCCCAACTTCCTATCGTTTTAATTGATTCGTTTTACTCCCGTAGCCTGCACGAAACGTCGAATTCTTCGATTACCGCCGCTTTATAAACGCCGTTAGGAATTTGCACTGTACACAGTGGCGTTGGCTAAACTTGAAATTGCTATCGTATGTATTAGGTTGTCCGAGAAGTGTCTTTCTTTTACAGACACGTGTTTTACAAGGACGCATCTTTATACAAACACGAAACCTAATCTGTCGAACGTTGTGATCTTTATCTTGATAGAAGAAAATTGATCATACGTAATTCGATAAAATAATATAAAACAAAAAAGATGTTGTGCATCCGTTATTTCCTTATGAAGCGAACAAAAATTTTCGGACGACCTAATTCTTTTTTCTCGACCTAATTCTCGACTTTTTTCTTCGACATAATAATAATTAATAATAATAATTAAATCGACATAATAATTCTTCGACATAAGCAAAAATAATACGTAGAAAATAGGATAATAGTTTAATTTAGTTTAATTCTTTGCTCGTTACAAACAGAATATTAACAGCGGACTCTCACTGTAACTCACCTATTAATTCATTTTAACACTCAGCATCTAAGCTTACGTCGCGTACACTACACAATAACTTTGTCTATCAATCGAAACTTAATTAGGCTTTATCTCTCTAGTCAACAAGTTGTTTGAATAAACCTAATTTATACCTGTTAATTCAGTGTATACTCGATTGAACCACCGCCTATTATCCTAAAGGAAATAAGAGGATCGAACAGTTCGTGGCATCGATTATTTAATCGTAAGGGGAATTTACAACTCTCGTTGACGTGCTATCTCGCGATCGCGTCTCTCCGCGAGCGGTCGAAACACTTGAGCTAAGCTTAAGTTACAAGTTCGTACTTTAGTTAGCCCTCGTACTTTAGCGAGTACATCTCGCATCGTAAATCGTGCTACAATGGGCTTAAAATAAGAGAATCGAAAATGATGAGAGAAAGAGCTGAAAAATTGTCGAATACTCGTGAACCTAACTGGTGAATGGCGTTACGATTTCACTATGAATAAAATGAAAGTGCTCGCACATGCAAGTTATTACTGTATCGTTCGAATGAAACATATTTAGTATGTGTATTTGTTTATCTATAATGAATCTCTTCTCTCCAAAAAGATCGTGGATGAGCAGTTAATGGATGTTTTAAATATACATATTTGTTATATCAAGGATTTAAATTTTTAAGTTAAGTCACGAAGGTACGTTGTTTGAACAAGTCTGTGGTAAATGGAAGATTAAAAAGCGCTGCTATGGACGATTTTGCATAGAATACAATAGAATACAATGTCAAGGTTTATTCTCTATTAGTATTACGTACTTACCTGTTAATCCATTCTTAAAATTTAGGAATCAACAGAATGAAAATGCCTAACAAATGATCTATTTTAATTTTCAATTTAATTTATTACTTTAGCTGAGATATTGTCAATGGTCGTATGACTGACCAACATTTTAAAAAATATTTCATAACATAGACGTGTTTATCATCAAGCGTTAAAATGAATTAATAGAAAAGTTTGATATTTTACAGAATAAAAAAGAAGTTACAGTAACAGTCCACTGGTAATATTCCGTTTGTAAGGAGCAAAAGATTAAACTAAATAAATTAAACAACTGCTGTAACTAGGTTTCTCTTCTAGTTTTCTTTAAAAATCTTCTGTTTTAGTTTATTTAACCTGGAATAGTCGTAGCTCAACGATCCAAAAAAATAATGTGCGATTCGTACTTCGACTTGCAACGTAACTTGTATAATGTTTAGTTTTACAAGTTATCTCAATAAATAAATAAATGTATGTGCGTTTAATGGAATTTTTAATGTATTCTTCCTAAAGACGAAGCTTTCAACGTAATCACGTTTTTGATTTCCATGTTACTATGAGCCGTGGAGTCTCTTTTATCTCACTCGTAGCACAAGTTACGGTTCGCCGTAGCGAAGTGTATGCAAAGAAAGTTTTCGAAATTTGCATCTGCGCGAAGTTTGAAAAAAAGGAAGAAGTTTAAAAAAAGTTTGTAATTACAACCACTTAGAAACGCATTGCTTGTTCGCTTCTTTCCCGTATCCGTTATACAAATTTATGGTACTTCCCTTGAGAGCGAACTCTTATATAACAAGTTTCGACTGTTATACAACGTCGCGAGACTATTAACCTGCAAACATGTATGGTGGAAATTGTTGTAGGTGCGATTAACAAGCCATAAGAAGCGAATAAAGCAGAATTACATTTACCAACCGGTTTTCCATTCTTTTCTTCCTCGATATATATCCTATTCGTGGCTTTGAGATTTACGTAACCGACGACGAATCCGCTTCTGTAAAGTTTGAACTTTCTACGGGAACGTGTGCACGAACCTCGAATAATTTCCACGTAATTATACGACGAAACGTAACAATGGCGACTTAAAAAATTTAATCGCCTGTCCTAATTATTTACTATCCCCGGCATAAAATCCGCATTTTCACAATATTTAACACTAGAACTACCGATAGTTAACACGAAGCTATTTCTACCAAAACCAGTGAAAATGACTGGTCTTTAAAAAACACGTAATAGAATATTTTTATATTTATTGATTTATTACTTTCTTACAGAAACAATTTCATGTTATGTAGTACATTTTTGGTATTGTTAATCCATCTGGGATCCCTAAACGAGGATTGACAAATTTATAAAATTGTAGAAACTGTCATTTTTACTGGTGCGGTATTCCTAGCGTTAGCATCTAGCGATCTAGCGATCGATCAGGAATTTTCCTGATAACTGATATCGTCATATCGAATGATACGCGATAAAAATTTTGAAAACGTGTGGCAAGTTGTACAAAACGAGGAGACTGGTTAATTGGAATTCGATAGACAGATTGCAGCACCCTTTTACACTTTGACAGTCGTTTTGACTGGTATTGGTATAAGTAGCCTTGATACAAAATTATTTTCAGTTTGAATACATAAGAAACAAAATAAAATTCATTATATTATTCTTTTAGTTATCGTTGCGAAAGTCATTACATCATTGCGGAAAAAATATTACATGAAGTAGGAATTTTAAAATAAAATTGTAAGACCAATCAATTTGACTGGTGTGGTAGTTCTAGTGTTAACACGTTCGCTGCGTATGGCGCGCATTCGGGTCGACATATACATTTGAATCATGTTTCGTATTAGTTCATCCGAAAAGTTTCTTTCGTTTTATAAGGAAATAATGGATGCACATCTTTTTTGTTTTATATTATTTTATCGAATTACGTATGATCCATTTTGTTCTACGAAAATAAAGATCACAACGTTCGACAGATTAGGTTTCATGTTTGTATAAAGATGCGTCCTTGTAGAACACGTGTCTGTAAAAGAAAGACACTTTTCGGACAACCTAATATCTTGGTACTTGAAAGTATGAAAAGTATTTCACGCTAATTCATATTAAACGCATACAGTATGTCCGTCTGGAATGCACACTCGTGACTATTTGTGTACCAGAAATACGAAGGAACGTTCCATCTGAAATTTGTTGGACTTCACGAGGGGAACTTAATAAGATACTTTGATTCTTTTACATTCGAACGTAAAGAAATCTCAATGCCAGTGTAATGTTAAATATTAAACTGCACATTTCTTTATACGCCATTCGATGCGTTTCTTAATTCCTTGGAAAAAATGTATTAAGCTACTTGGCTCGAAAAATGCTTAGTTTACAAAGATATTTCAACTTTAATCTTTGTAGAACTTATCGCACGAAAGATAAGGAAAATATAGACGCGCGTAAAAGCACTGTCGTCGACAGATTTTCACTTGACTCGATCGAGCCGCTTATTGCGAAGCTGGATTCAGACTAGCGATCATCTCAGATCACGTCAAGTCAGCCACCGGTCCAGAGATTTTCATTTGACTCGACTGATCCGCTTACCGTGAATGCTCGCATTGCACCTGCCTGACTTGACGCGATCATCGTTAGTATTAATCGTCTCTGAGCGCTCTCGTTCGATTATATAATCGCCAATGTGAATCCAGCCTGAATGCTCTCATTGGACCACGTATAAGCGATTTTCACCTATGCCCGACTTGACGCGATCATCGCTGGTGTTAATCGTTGCCGAATGCTGTCATTGGATCATGTTTAAGCAATTTTCACCGGTGCCTGACTAAACGTAATCCAATTGTACTGTGATCGCCAATGTGAATCGTGGCTGAATGTTCTCATTGGACCACGTATAAGCGATTTTCACCTATGCCTGACTTGACGCGATCATCGCTGGTGTTAATCGTTGCCGAATGCTGTCATTGGATTATGTTTAAGCAATTTCCACCGGTGCCTGACTAAACGTAATCCAATTGTACTGTGATTGCCAATGTGAATCGTGGCTGAATGTTCTCATTGGACCAGGTGTAAGTGATTTTCAGTTGTGCCTGACTTAACATGGCGATCGCTAGTGTTAATCGTTGCCGAATGCTGTCATTGGATCATGTTTAAGCAATTTTCTCCGATGCCTGACTAAACGTAATCCAATTGTACTGCGACTGGCTGAATGCTCTCATTGGACCAGGTGTAAGTGATTTTCACCTGTGCCTGACTTAACGTGACGATCGCTGGTGTTACGACCGTTCGCGGAGAGACGCGGTCGCGAGGAAAACGCGTCAGCGAGAGGCGTAAATTCTCGCTACGATTCGGTGAATCGACGCCGCGAAGTAGTCGTTCCCCTGTTTCGATTAAGATAACAGAGGTGGTTAAATGAATGTGACACAGTAGTAAGTTATATTTCACCGTTTATTCCACAACTTATAACGAGGATAGTTACACTGGTGCGTATGTACGAGATGAGTGAGTGACTGATCTGCGGGTGTGTATACCCGCTCGAAGGATGTTGACCGTTCGAAGGATGTAAAATCAGTACTGTCTTGGGAGACGATGATGTGTCGGAGGGAAGCTAAGGATGGGTGTGTCTAGCGCACGGGACCATCGGATTTGTTGGTGCCGATGTTATTTAGGAGAGTGAGGGAATAGGCTTCGTTTCTAATTGGTTAAACGAAGGGTCTCTACCGCCCTCGAGAGAAAGTGGTTAGTGGGAGGACAGTTGCAGCGTACGTGCGAAAAACCAACTTTCCTTAGTTAAGCCGTGGTAGACAATAGTCTCGAGAAATTCCTGGGAAACAGATGTTTGTTTGAAGGACCTTAGCAGGCAAGTGACTCGGGTTTATGACGGATGCTTAAGGCTACTGAGGGTACGCCGTACGGAAGAGCGGACATCTGGTGTCCGTCTGGCCCGCGGTGTGTGACCTGGGCCAGGCAGAGAGTCGCCCGGCATAACAGCCGGTGTTAATCGTCGCTGAATACTCTCAATCGTTTACGTGTAAGCAATTTTCACCGATGCCTGATTAAACGTAATCTAATTGTACTGTGATCGACAATGTGAATCGTGGCTGAATGCTCTCATTGGACCAGGTGTAAGCGATTTTCACCTATGCCTGACTTGACGCGATCATCGCTGGTGTTAATCGTTGCCGAATGCTGTCATTGGATCATGTTTAAGCAGTTTTCACCGGTGCCTGACTAAACGTAATCTAATTGTGCTGTGATCGCCAATGTGAATCGTGGCTGAATGTTCTCATTGGACCACGTACAAGCGATTTTCACCTATGCCTGACTTGACGCGATCATCGCTGGTGTTAATCGTTGCCGAATGCTGTCATTGGATTATGTTTAAGCAATTTCCACCGGTGCCTGATTAAACGTAATCTAATTGTACTGTGATCGCCAATGTGAATCGTGGCTGAATGTTCTCATTGGACCTGGTGTAAGCGATTTTCACCTGTGCCTGACTTAACGTGACGATCGCTGGTGTTAATCGTCGCTGAATGCTCTCAATCGTTTACGTGTAAGCAATTTTCACCGGTGTCTGACTCGTCGTGATCTGACCGTACCGTGATCGCTAACGCGAGTCGTCTCTCAATGCTCTCGTTGGATTACGTGTAAGCGATTTTCGCCGGTGCCTGACTCGACGTGATCGCTATTGTGAATCGCCCGTTACTCGCGAGATACATAATTTCAACGCGCTCGATCTAACTTCCTCTTTTTCTTGTTGCAGGTAAGTCACTAGCGCTTAGCTTCGAGAAACGCTACCACGCTCGTTTCTTCTGGTTCGAGGATTCCGTAATCACGAGCAGATGAGCGTGCAATAGCTACCGAGCAGTTTAACGACCCCGCGTGCTCGTGTCTCGGTGTTAATGGGTCTGTATCCTTAGAGCCTGTCATTTCTTGCCTTGGAGGACTCGTCGCCCAGGTGTGTACCCTATTTCGATCGATAATCGCACGATGCGTTTCTTGAACTTTATCTACTCGCTAGGCTATTTTGCCGGAGACACTTGTACGTGACTCTAGTTATGTACATAAACAGGTACATGAAATAAAAATACAAAGAAAACCTTAACCAGTGATAAGTGAAAGAAGTTGAACTTGAAACAATTCTTTGTGATATTTACAATTTTATTATTAATTACCAGTTTATTAGGGTAACGCCAAAGGGCGTACCGATGAGATAGATGTGTTCGTTTATTTTATTTTTATCCATTACAGTGCTTATTTTTGCATTAAAAGTTAAATCTTGACTAAATATTTGACGTAACAGTGGATCTCCAACGTTTTTCAAAGTTACTCGATATTTTGATTTTACAATCGTCAATGGTGAGAACGTTGATTTACAATAGGTACGTGATATGAAATGCCATAAGCGTGTTGAAAGACCATTTTAGATATTATTGCTGGAAATCGTGCGCTGATTCGAAGAAAAAACTCGTGTAAACGATTCTTTAAAAAGCTGGTGTTTCATACGTATGTCGATTAACAACTCGGTGAATTCTTTACGATCCTTTAATGATAGACGATTAACATTTTTTATTTCGCTGGTGTGTGGCGATTGCGAAAATTTTCACGACCCCATAACTCCGTTACGCGACCCCGTATGTGTAGTAACCTATATGTAAGAACAGTAAGAGGTTCGCTATATGTATATTGCATGTGTTCCATTGACTCTGTTCTTTTTTTTTTCTTATTCGTTTGACGTAGTTCTATGTTAGATTAAATTAAATGAAAAATGTTAATAATTTCACGAGATAAATATCAGATTAGATTAAACGAAAAATGTTAACAACTTCAAGAGATAGGCACTGGGTTAGATTAAATGAAGGCTTTTAATCATTTTTAAGAGATAGATATTGGATTAGATTAAGTGCAATGTTTGAATAATTTCAAAAGATAAATAGTTTCCGCACGCTTACGCACTTACGCTATAAAAACTTTCATTGAGGTTTCTATTAATAAAAGAATAGTAGATATTAGGTGAAATGTAACGACAAATTTTAGCCAACAGAACTTGAAGAAGCTCGATACGCTTCAGCATAAATTTGCAGTCCGTATCACCTCGTCGTATTTTAGGATTATCGTCGATTTGGTACAACTTTCTTCCCATTAATATTCTTAGCGAAATGTGACGATGTGTTCCATTGACTTTATTTAGTCGCGTCTGTTACACATTGGCTTGCTTTTTCAGCAAGTAGACACGCGTAAGGTTTGACCCATATATTTTTTCCTTTGTTAAAACTTTGTTAAAACACTAGAACTACCAGACTGGTGAAAACAACTAATTCGTATTTTTTTATTAAAATTTCATACATTCACGCTGCATCTTTACACGTTTAAATAATTTTTCGTCAAATTTACGAATAAGAAACTTATATCTCTTATTGCATCGTAAACATTACCCTATCTCCTTAAACTTTAAATTCCTTGATACAAGTTTTGCATTTGAGTGATCGGTAGTTTTAGCGATAAATAAACATCATCGGTGAGGATATTTGCGTCGATCTCTGCTGCGAGTATGGGATAATAACGAAGTAATTTTCCATGGCCAACTGTTTATTAATTAGCGATAGTTTAGGCACATTATCCGCGTCGCTATTTGAAAGGAGAACGAATTGCATTAATGGACAGTCATGAACGTTCTGATTCACATTCGGTTACTGGAACTGGTTATTTCGTTAACTCGAACGCGCCAACATCCTCGTTTATACATGCTATGACTTCGTGCAACGGAATAAATCATCCTCGTAATCGAATACACGTTCGCAAACCATTTAACGTCGAATCGGTGTATGTATTTGGTAAAAAAAAAAAAAAAAACTGATCTAAATTCTGTTCTTTTTTTTCGTACACTGAGCCACTCTACTCGTCCCTCGATCGAGTCACAGGGAGAAATAGAATGTTTGTTGTTCAACAAATAATCTGTCGAGCGTTGTGTCATCGACCAATTGATTAAGCCGTTAGTTTGAGATTGACTTTTGCATATCCCGCGAAAAGCAACTGTGTTCGATGCAGCCTTTTGTATTTCTGCTTTTATAATTGCGATATAATATACAGGGTGGTTGGTAACTGGTGGTACAAGCGGAAAGGGGGTGATTCTACGCGAAAAAAGAAGTTGAAAATATAGAATAAAAATTTATAGAATAAAAAGAAAAAACGTCAATCGAGACAACGATCTACAGTGAGGTCCGTTATAACGAGACGTGATAAAATGCACGCGTACCGAGCGAAAATTCAAAGTCGATTTTCTCGAAAACAGAGCCTCAAACGAAAAATTTTTATTCTGTATTTTCGACTTCTTTTTTCGCGTAGAATCACCCCCTTTCCGCTTGTACCACCAGTTACCAACCACCCTGTATAATCTGTAGTATTTATGAAATAAAAGTTCAATTACGTGAAACTCAGAACGAGTTTACAGATGTTTGAAGAAAAAGGAGAAGAACGTACGAAATAGAAAGAGATGTCGTCTTGTCTTTTTATTCTGTAAATAATAATTATTTGTCTTACTTTTGCAAACGAACCAAGCGCAAGGGTAACTCGAGATAGTTGTTGCACTTTTCTTCGTTATACGTACACGAAGAAGCAAAGGGTAGGGAAGGTGTAGAATAATAAAGATGGATCGACCATTCTTTCCTTTTCTTTATTTACTTTCGCTTTGTTTACGTTGAATTTTCCAAGACAGATCCCTAAATATCAATTATCCAAGAACAATTACTTCTTGCGTGTTATTTCATGATACGAAAGATACGATTTATGCAACTGGCTTGCCAAATCATAACCATCGACCTTCAAATGCGTATTTTTTCTAAAGAAAACTTTGTCGAAGAAGAATAATTCCCATAACCTTTCTCGCAGTATCGAATATTCTGCTATTCGTATTATCGAAGTGATTTTAAAATACGCAACGAGTTTTATAAAAATAGGAATTCAATTTTTGGAATAAAAAGTCTGAGCTGAATCACCTGTAGTATATTAATCGCTAAAAGGTATAAAAAAATAAATTAGTCGCCCTAGATTCTAAAGTCAATATTTTTCATGCAAAATGTAATTTGTGCCACCCTTCATAGATACTTAATCAGTTTGATTTAGTCGGCCATAAAAAGTATTGTAATTGATTTACAACAATGAGATATTAGAATATATGGAACAGCGTAGAAATATTTTAAACTGTACATAAGTTGATTCACAATTTATTCGTGCGAATACGAAAGGAAGACGTATAACTCTTGTTGAAAGAGGAAATAAATTATTTCTACGATATTTTGCTGATAGCGACGACGGTAAGAGATTGTTGAAAACAATTAACGAGAAAATGGATGTTATGCTAATTAAACATTCTTTATTCTTCCCTTAGTAAATGCCATAGGTCCCTAAAGCTTTGAACTCTTATTTTAATTTCAAAAATATTAATTTTACATTCATTGTAATTTAATAAATACTTTCGTATTACTTTGCATATTCGTTTAAAATTGTATCGCTCTCGGTGATATTTACTTGTCATATTTTTAATTATTTATGAAAGTTCTTGCTTCGAGCAACGATTATTCAATATCGAAAGGAAACGTACAATTATTGTAATTATCATATAATTACTAAATCTTTATCTGCGCAAGATTGTAAATAATAGAGATTCGCTGTAACAGTAGATTAAATTCGAACAATTGCTCCAGTGTCAAATGCCTTCCACTTAAGTTATTATGTCATTTAGATACAGTGAATTAAGTTCTTTACCTAAAAGCTCCACTTAAAGGTTAATAGCTCGTTCTTTCCATACTTTTTCACCGATGTTTGTTTACGTTATTTTCATACTCAATTTAGCTTCTTTGTAATCTTCGTACCTCTTGTTTTCATACTTAAATTCATAACAAAATATCGATTGTATATCAAAGATTCTAATCAAAGTGTATATAATGTTACGCAAGGTAAACATATTTTTGTATTTTTCTATTTATCGCATGTAGGAAAATAATCTCTGCGTTATCCAATTAAGAATCTCAAGGTTTCTTGCCCGCTAAATTAGCGATCTCTAATACTTGTGCGTAACGCACATAAAGTCTAAACCTGACAAAGATCATTTTATTGGTTTGGCAACTAAATTTCGCTGATTTGATTGCTGATTTTGTCATTAGGTGGTAATGTGGTAGTTGCCAACTGCATATAAATCGTTTTTTGGAACGTTAGCTTTTTCGCTGATATGAATACAGGAATAAAGAAGTCTGTATAAAGCGTCGCAAGTTATTTTCTTGGTAATTATCAAGTATAACGACAAAATTTGTTAAAACTTGCGATGAATTTTCAGTAGCTTTTCGATCTTAAACTTATTACACTTAAGGGGGTATTCTGGTCTAGAAATTTGAAAAAATCGACAAATTTTTTTTCATATTTCCAAAGTTTAGACATTCAAGAATATGCTCTTAAAAGGATTTTTCAAAATTTCAATTATTTTATATGTTACAGCCATTTTTGTGACGCGGCATCTGCTCTGGTCTGACCGGAACAAATGAATAGTAGACGGTAGACGTTGTGCGAGTAAACTTGTCTGAAAACTTTAAACGCGTTTTTCTCGAAACTACTTTTTTCGAGTTGGCGTGCACGATATCTCAAGTTCTAATGAACCGATTTATTTTAAATTTGGTCTGAATATTCCTTATATACTCCTCTATCGTCTGGATCACGCTCAGCTCAAAATCTTTAATATTACTATTTTTTAAACATTTGGAATCGTCAAAAAAACGTGCGAAATAAGACATTTTTTTCAAACGCCCGTCATTTTGTGAAAAAATGTTGTATTGACTTTTCCAAGGTTCAAACGATAGCGCCATCCGTACTAATTAAGAATCCGTTCGCATTTTTTGTCTGAGATGACCAGAAGAGTTGATGTCATGCACGCCACGACACCCCATTTTTTTTGGCAGCACCCACTTTGCCAGCTCGTAACTTTTTAAATATTGAGTTTTTTTCAGTGAATTTTTTACGTAATCTCGAAATATCAATAAACAAATGCCAAAAAGAAGGATAGCAAAAATATTTTTTGTTTCGCTTGTACAGAGCTTCAAAAATCGCGCGAAATTCATGCCTCTAGACCAGAATAGCCCCTTAAAATATGCACTTGGAGACCTAACGAATGCATCAACGTGCGTCATTAGCGGAACACGTAACTTGAATATTAAATCCCTCAAACGAGACGTGAAAAGGAATGTGTCAATGATTTTACTGGTCTCTGTTCTAGGACAAATCATCGCTGGTTCCCTTATACCGCTTTCTTTTTCGAATAAAATCTATAAAATAAGAATTAGGTTTTACGATAGATTATTTAAAAAGAAACACGTGTTAAATATTTTCGTCTATCACGAATCACCATTTTAATATTTACATATACAATTTTATAAGTATACGTACGCGTTAAAATTAATTTGCTTCGATGACAAAATTTGAAACGCACTTCGGTAGATGTTGAAAACGTCCATTGTTATTGTTACGCCCTGAGACTTACTATATGCCGTGTTCCTATCCGTCTCCCTTGGTACTACAGAGTCGCAGACAGATCGTCTTACATGACCAGAGAGATGTACACAACGTAGCGATAAGCGCATAGTTGTCGTCGAGCAGCGAGTTCTAAAAAACATCGATTCGCCTTCGGTTCGTTATTTTACCTACACAAAAAAGGTAGCATACGTGTTCATAGGCGCGAACGGTCGCGAGACTCGAGCATGGTGGGGTCGTCTCCAAGAGAAGACAAAGGAAAATATCGAAGGGCAATCAGTATCATACGAGGAGTCAAACCGAATGCTTCGAGAGCTTCAGAGAAATAAAATCAAGGTCGCTTAGTGAAACGAATACGTCGAGAAATACTATAAAGTCGAGTCGAATTATAATAATAAACTAGTTGTATCATCGTTAAATCATTTTAACGTGTTAATTATAATTTTAAATATTGTTAAAAATAGAAGTTTATATTAACTCTGTTAATTCAGTGTTACAATCGTTTGAACTACCTCTGTTATCCTAATCGAAACAGGGGAACGACTGATTCGCGGCGTCGACTATCAAAATCGTAGCGAGAATTTACGCCTCTCGCTGACGCGTTTCCTCGTGAACGGTCGTAACAGTTATGAATATTTATTCATTCTTCGCTAAATATTCTTGCTAGCAACTATGTAATGATAGATGCGCAAAAATGTAGAAAAGTTATGATTTCCCTAAAGGCATTGCTAAAATTTGATCAGCAAGTTATAGAGACTAATGTTACGCTCTGGAAACTAGTGCAACTGAAACTAGAAATGTAGTACACGAATTTTGGAACTCGTTCACACAAGTTTAAATAACAAGCCACACTGAAATATACGAATAAAAAATGCAGGTTAGCAGATAATGCGTGAAAAATAACGCGAAGTTTCGGCGAGATATACCATCAGTGTTTCTAATTCGAAAATCTTTTCTTTTTTTTTCACTTCCGAACACAAATTTTCTCGCTCTGCCTGCCTTTTCCAAAGGCTGATACTGCGATCCATCATAAACGATCCAGCCGAAAATGTACGAAATATGCGACCAAAAATGCGGCAACGTTAACGCGCAATGATTAACTGGAAACTGCGAAATGAGTAGGTTGCCAGTATATTTACATAAATATGTATATACGTAGATGCAGTAGAGATTCACTTTGATATTACCACTGGTTTGTAAAGCTAACTAAAAACGTAAGCTTTGCGTCTACTTATGTAATGTAATTCAGCAGCTAAGCATGCAGATACCGATGCATCATCAGCTATTTTACCTACTTTTCGTTCACTCGGGAATTAGTACCAACTATACGCGATAATAAACATTTCCATGCTCGTTTCTCTCTCAGCATGATCATTTCGTTTTAGCGTATTATTCCTGCTGAGTATGCGCGTTTATTTATATTATCTCCGCAATCTTTTTATCTGTCTATGAAATTTTTCGATCTGTATATTTCTTGATTGTTCGAGAATAGGCCAATTCTAAAATAAAACGTGGTTTACGAGCGAGAAAGCGATAATTATTCGGCCGAGTCGAGATATTGGACTTTCAAATAGAAATTGGACTTTCTTCGATATTTAGAGACAAAGGGACCACGCTTTATTCCTATTGTATAAAATATTGCACATTACAAGGGGCTGCGTGTTATTTGTTCAATTGAGCAAACGTTTCTTTCAACAACACGTTATTATATTTTTTGAAGGAAAGATATTTTGTTGAAAAGAAATATTGTCACAGTTTACCACTCTTTGGGTAACAATGTGTCCTGATAGTTAGAGGCTAGACTCACAACGTGTCGTCGTCGAATGAAAATTATCCGGTTTTCTCAAAGTCACGAAATCTTTATCCTTATCAAAACGGTTCATAGGATGGTACTTTCCAAGTTGATGACTTTATACACTGTCGCTCAAGTGTATCGGCCGTTTGATAAGAAAGAAACTTGGACTTTTAGTGGGCTGACAAAATTTAGAATTTCACGGTTTAATTAAATATACTTTATATACCGATAATCCTTAGAGATTTATACATTCCTATCTTTAGAATTAATTACGGTTCCTAAGGATTATATAACGTAATGAATACTTTGTTTTAAGAAGTCGACGTGCAGGATAATTGCTTCAAATATCGCCACCCGTAATATTTTGAAAAGAAGCATTGGCAAAATTGGGATTGTAGTCAAACGTGTGTAAAGGAATGTATTTTATATACAAATAACGTCTCTTTCGTTTTAGACTAATTTCATGTAAAAATGTCTCTTTGTATTTATTTGGAGATCTGGTAGGCGACACTAGGTGCACTTGCGATATTAAAAAAAAATTAAAGATACAAAAGTGTTTCTTAATTCTTTTACCCTCGTGAAAAAACATAAACATATGATGTTTTTCTTATAAACCTTGCAGTTATTTTTACGTTTTTACTTATGCTTTTACTTATCGCATTACCATGCTCGTATCAGCAGGTGATTCTTCTCTTAACATTTATAAATTATATCATCGCATATATGTGTGCGCACGTATATTCATAAGCTTTAACATAATTGGATAATAAATCGTTAACTGAAAATTGAATACCCGCGGGCTATGGTTCGTCAGGTTTGTGAAAGCGTCGAGCGTTAATTGGGTTGCATTTATTAGTCACCCCGATCGCGCTATCTCGCAATTGCGGGTTCGCAATCGATGTCAAACCTACAGGGCATGCCAATGTAATCAGCATAGCAAATTTTGTTTCTAAACTGTACGTCAAGATATCGGCGATTTTGCTTCGAATCAAAAACGACCAACTTGTTCGAAAGATGAAAACGTTCCACGTAATGTAATAAATTATGGATGGGATAATTGGAATTTTTCATCAGTCTACATTTTTCTTCCTCTTCTTGTGATTCGAATTTCTCGACATTCAAGTAAATAAGAATTTGTGTAGATTTTATTCAATTAATCGTAAACTAATTGAGTTTGTGTTTACACTTAATAGGTTCATTTTAACCGGTGTGATTTCACCGCTCGTTACAATTATTTATATCGAGAAAGACTATTCTGATATTCTGAAAGAAGATTGTTGTAATTAGAGTGCGGATATTTAGACGAATTTATACTTCTGTGTCAATGTAATTAAAAAAAAAACTGAAATCTAGACAGAAATTTATTTTACCTACTGAGTGTCCTAACAAATACTTGCAATTTATGTATTTCATAGATTTTCGCGTGTTCTGGGCATTCTGCTAATTTTTGCGTCTTCAAATTTCAAGTAAATGCATGAAAATACATAATCTAGTTATGATTCTAGTTGCTGTCGAAATAGATGAAACTTCCCTCAAGAAAAAGAAAAAATTCAGCATTTCGACCGTTTTGAGTGCCTACGAATTCCTATTTCGCGAATCTAACAATCTCAAATCACACCGTCTCTGCTATAAATGTGCATACAGTGACGGTTAACACTTTGACTGCCACGTTGGCCATATAGACCGGACACGGTTTCTCCTGTGACGCCACCGTGGTTATTAGCGACCGGAGGGCTTGAACTTCTTACAATTGTAAAAATTGTATGAAAATTGACAGTTAGGGCATTTTGAATATAACCGATAAATAAAAGATGCTTTGAAATAAAAAGTGCCCCATTGAGCAATTAAACATTTTTATTAGAACATCGATAAAAAAAGATGAGAACAAATCTTGCATCTAACGGTGCACTGTGTTCGCATGCATATCTTTCAGGGGTAAACTACGAATATTATTATAAACACAGCTTAGAAAAAAATCGTAAATGCTGCTTTATAATCGTATAATTGAAGTTAGAAGTGTGAACATACCTTACTATTACATATAGAACGAGCAAATACCGTTTACTAATATCTTCTACAAGTTTTGACAATATATTCTGGACGTTTTGCCTACGACGAAATAACGAATGCGAATGGTTTGTTGAAATAAACGAAGCCTCGTTATAATATGTCGCCATCAATTGTTACCAAGGCGCCACGGTGGACACCCGCGACCACCAACAAGATAAACGGTCCATTGGGAAAGAATGTTGTCTTACATCACCAATTTATTATTATTTTGCCATTATATGCTTTGAATAATAAAAATACTCCCGTGGCGCCCTGAGCGAAACATGTGATATCGGCGTGGCAGTTAAAGTGTTAAAAGAAAGCTTAAAATGATACGCTATGAATATTAGTAACTTTCGTACTGCAAATCTTTCATCGTATTGCTTACAACAATGTGGCAACAATATCTTTTGCGATGTAGATACGTAAATTACATTTATTCATTGCTCTTATCAGATGTAACTACATTTTGTAAAGTTATCACGATTTTATAAACTTTCTTTCATCCATCGTTCTATACAAAATATTTCGTTGTAAATCTTCCTAATTGAAATATTTCTCTCTCTTATCGTACTCACCTCGACAAACATCTTTTTTTATTTTCCGCCAGACTTGCGCGTTATCTGTTTCCGCTTATACACGCGTCTCAAGCGAACCACCGCCGGGAAATCAAATCCCCTGCTCCGTGCGTAATAATTCGTCGGTATTGATTAACCCGTATGATTGTGATGTCTCTCAGTGGAACGAGACTTGCATTGAAGTGTCGGTAGATGTGTAGTCGGTACATACGCCGAGGTTCTATGGTGTATCGTAACGTAGCTCTGTTCGTAAACGACGATGTCCTCGTGGTTCTCTGCTTCTCTGCCATTCGATGGTTCGCCCGTGTACCGGAGGGTCTGATTCGATATCGCTCCATGTCGCAGCTCTATCCATTGGGATATTGCATCTGCTAGTTTATGGCTGGCCAATTTTCCATTCACTTTTATCGCTGTATCGAAGGTCTGTCGGTTACCTTACAACATGTGGTAAGTAATGAAAATGTTTGGAAATGCTCAAATTTATCTTATATCCAATCCTCTGTAGACAGGTTGGGTCGTTTACGCTGCAAACGATATTTCACTTGTGAACTTCTTATTGCAAGCTGAATTTCTGTTTCTCCGGACCAATGTTTTCAACGTTTCACTCGAAAACTAATCTCGCAGAGTTGGCGACGAGGCTAATGTCGATTGATATAAAACGAACAAAACGATAGTCGAAGACTGTTCTGGGTTGACGGAGTTACAGCGAGCGAAGACGGACGAGAAACGAGCAACATAAGAGATACGTCTATGAAAAGACGTTTTTTAAATTGTAACTTAAGTATTTACAATCAATTCCTTTCAGCAAATATAAGTAAATTCGCTGTGGTTGTTTCATATAGAGTGTAAGAAGTTGAATTTTGTTCGAAGAAATCTGTTTGCTACGTCTAGCGGATGGTGTCTTTTTAATCTGAGCACGCGGTTTCTGGGGCACGTTAGCTCTGCGGTCAGTTAGTTTTTGCCTTTGGAAGCTGCTTAGCGTGACGTTCGCTGTATTTAGTTATCTCCTGTCTGATCGAGGCCACTGCAGGATCACCGTATGTATCCTTGTTGTTTACGTACCATGGGGCGTTATGATTTGTAAGGTCTCCGACTGCAATCTTTGTAGCATTTCAATGTTCAGAACTGCTTTCCTGAAATTGTTGTATCCATAGTTGAATTCCGTATGTCCACATTGGCTCGAGGATAATCTCATATACTAGCACTTTACGAAGAGATGACAAGGCAAAGGAACGCGGGTCTAATTGCTTATTTGTCGTTTCTAATTAACCCGATACAGTCATGCGGATGAACACGCATTTTGACCGGAAGCGTCACGTTACAAACAAGATCACACAGCAACGTGTGACAAGGAGTGAGCAAGTGCAGGAGATCTCTTCTCCCTGGACTGTTCCATTTGCTATCTTCTCATCCTCATGGAGTACTGCAGTCATCTGTCCCAAATAAGCGGCATGTTATCCCTAGTCCCAAATAAGCAAAGCAAACTAGGGTTCTTTATTCGATTAACTTCCGTTCTTTGAGCTTCTTGGCCCTAAATAAACGGTTTCTTCGGATAACCGGTGACTCGAATAAGCGGTATCCTCGAATCACTGTATCCTCAAATGGACAGCTATCTTAACGTTGTATGTAGCAGCGTCCGTTAGAACAACTTTTCGTAAAGAAGAAAGTGAAGTGCCGAGGTGAGAGCCAGCGGCACATTTGCAGGAGGCGATTGGAGATCTCTCATCGGCTGATACAGTGATTTATCGAAGTTGTGATGCGAGAGCTTGGTGGAATGGGCCGCGACTCTGTTGATCAAACGATCTCTCGAATTTACTCTGCAGGATATTCTTGGAGCTGCCTGATGACTGCTGCGCGTGCAATGACTCCACGCGTGCTGTTATCGAGAACAAAGGAACCTAAGAGAAATAAAGACGTACGTTTGGTAGAGCAGCAGCGCGGGACAAAGAGAAATCTTCCGCCGTTGGCTCATTGGCTTTTAATCCGTCAGCTCGTTCGGAGCAAACAGTTTATTCCGAGGAATTTTGCAACACACCGAGGCGTTGTATCTGTGTAATCTACCACCGGGATATGCAAGTTTACAATTTGTTGTATCCACCTCTGTTACACGGTCCGCTGTAAAATAACTTGGTTAGGAAGTCTGTATATGTTGGAAACTGACCACGGTTAACAATATGGCTTGATTGTTAAGAAAAAGCAGGTTGGAGTCAAATATGTTTCTTACCATGTAGAGAAATAATTTCCAACGGGAAAATTGTATGCAGTAGAACCTCGGATAATCGAAAACTCGGATAACACGGAAAGATTTATCGATGATCATAAATCGTGCAATAAAATCATAGAATAATTTTTATAATGTAACATTGCGCGTGTATTTAGTTAATATAATATTAATTAATTATTTTATCGATTGAAATCTTGATTAATCGCTTTCACAGTACCTGACTATTTACACTCACGTAGTCCTCGTGTTGAGGAGAAATGCGAGGTAGGATTAGGTTAGGGTTAAGGTTAGGTTTGAAGTCACAAGAAATGAGGTTATGATAAAGCCCAGAGCACCTCGGATAATACGGAACTTCGGTTAAATGGGACTCGCGTAACCGAGATTCCGCTTTACTTCTTTTTTATTGCAATTGGAAATTTTATTGCACTCAGAATGGGTTAATCAAACTGTGTATAGAAATGCAAGCAGTTTGAACAGGCGTATAATCGTGCGTGGACTGCTTATATCGTATTTTATATATTTTCTAAAAGAACTCCTTTATTCGTGTGTTACTTTTACCATTTATTGCCTTTTTTGATACATAAATACAGGCGGAAAGGGGGTGATTCTATGTGAAAAAAGAAGTCCAAAATATAGAATAAAATTTTTTTTTTAATTTTTCCATTGAGACAACGATCTACAGTGAGACCCGTTATAACGTACCGGACGCGTACCGAGCGAAAATTCAAAGTCGATTTTCTCGAAAACAAAGCCTTAAACGAAAAATTTTTATTCTATATTTTCCACTTCTTTTTTCGCCTAGAATCACCCCCTTTCCGCTTGTACCACCAGTTACCAACCACCCTGTATATGTCGGAGATGAAAGAACATCGGGGCTTTCCCTTTGCAATTTTTGGGAAAATTCCCAATACTTTAGTCTAGAATTTTTATTATAGCTGTGCGTAAATAATAAAAATTAAAAGTAGTTGTTTATCATTTAACCCGATTATGTTTGCCCGAGATTTATGACAGTAGGCTTGGGTTTCAGTTCCACTTGACCTTTTGACAAGGAAGCGCATTTGCTATCCTGTTGACCGTGTATTTGTTATTGAACTTAAGATTATTGTCATTAGAATCTCGAGTATCTAATCGTCACGGTTAATTGTCAAAATAATTGTCATTGTTATTATAATATAAGTCTTTAGTGAGAACTTATTATTGTGTAGTGAAATTGTTTATTGCTAGTGAACTTTATCCTATAATAATCATATTTGTACCATTAACTATCATCTATATTGTATACTAAAAAAATGGCTAATCCAAATGAAGGTTCGTTAAACGCCCCTAACCCAATGCTAACTCGACATATATATATTTTATTATCAGTCGCTCAAATCGTTCGTTTCACTTATTGCCAGTCTTTTCACACATTCGTTCGCCTACGCCTGTTCGCATTCATCAGCGTTCTAAGAGAAACAGTTGGATAGTTGGATATAATTTACATAATCTTCTTAATATTGGCATCATGCAGTCTTCCATCAGAGGATTTTGGTAAATCCTATTCGTTGATTCCATTCCAGTATCTCAGATCGATGGTTTTCAACGTCTGTTCGATTGATGGGACATGTAGAGCATTCTTTATATCGTAGCTGCTCAATTCGTCACGTATGGTGCATCGAGTATCATTCTCGCAATTAATAATGTAGACTGTCCTACTTTGATATTCTCTTGATTATTTTTAATGACTGCGCCGACTACAGAATTAATAAATTCATAAATTCGTAGCAGCTTCATCATCGTTATTACATTGTCTTTTCATTTCTCATTCTCAAAATATAAGAAAAACATAGAAAGATGCATAAACTCGTTACTAGACTGTGGTTCTTTATGCAAATTCATATTTTCCTCGCATTTCCACATCTTCAAATCTCCTCTGAACGCGTAACAATTCACGGTCTACTTATTGCACAATCCGATACAGATTTCCGCACTCTATTAAACAGACAAATTTAAAACGAATCTGCCGGTACGCTGCAGCACTTATTTCCTGAAAATAATGTTTAGAATCCCATCGCGACCATATATACGACAGTATTACACTTTGACCAGTTTTACTGTACGTTCGTTCGTTAGTGGTTGGGCGTGAACTTGGAGTCTTCGCCAATCAGTCGGCTAATACCCCGGGGAAACGAAGTTTTCCCTCGAAAGAGGGTAGTTACAGTAATAGGAGAATCGTTGGAAAGAGAGGAACGCCCAAAAGGACAAAAATGGAACGGGACTAGATTGGCGTCCATCGATTTTATGTCTCTCTGAAACGTGACGTTTGCAGTAAACTGCTTTGTAATACTTGATCAACTGACTAAAACACGAAAACACGAGTGTATGGTGCTCAATGCCTGTACGATTATGGGGATCTAAATGAATTGGAATTGAAAATAAATGGTTTGAAGGAAAAGGGCTTCTTTATCAAAAGCATCGTCCTTACGATTTTCCTTTGCCATTTATTTATAGGTAATGTTTGAGTAGAATACTAGCAAAATCAGAATGTTTCTTATGTTTGGAATATTTCAATAACTAACGTGTTTAATCTTCTGAAATTTGGAAATTGCTTTCCGTAGAATGTGTTTGCGATGCAACGCTATTCGTAACAATTTAAGAAAAGTATGAGAATATTAATAGTTTGCTATGTGCGTTTACTTTATAACGTTGTACGATTATTATACATGCAATTTGTACAAACAACTTTCCTTGCCATTAATAGGTATGCAAAATGATAGACTTTTATTTTTCACATTTTTATCTGTTTTCTATTTACCTTTAGCGAATTTGTTTCATTACAGTGTATTTTCTAACGTTTGCGAATGTAAATTTCGTGATTTTCGATCGAACGAATATGTACGTAATATATATGCATGTACAATGTTCATATGTTAGTAATTAAAAATTTTTTAGATTCGATTAATAACAAAGGACAGCGGAAATTATCCAAAGAAATTCGCCATTATTTTATGGCAAGTTTGTTTCAGTCGATAGTGATACAAAACTGGCAGCGATCGTATTTATTTCAACTTGTCCTGCCAATGCTCTATGG
The DNA here is from genome assembly GCF_051014615.1 of Bombus vancouverensis nearcticus. Classification (NCBI taxonomy): domain Eukaryota; kingdom Metazoa; phylum Arthropoda; class Insecta; order Hymenoptera; family Apidae; genus Bombus; species Bombus vancouverensis. The sequence continues at coordinate 1,997,761 of NC_134915.1, read as the reverse complement.
TTTGATGGACACGGCCTTTTATTTTGCCGATAGAATAGACGCAACGGGCGAGTCAAATCACGAGCTTCATACGTTGTGCACTATTTCTTCCAATTAAAGCAATTGAAACATCGAACGTATTCGAAATATTTAGTAGATCGGAATTCGTTTCGCTATTCGGATTTTATTTGTACGGTGGAAGCGGCGAGCTTGAAAAACGTTGCGATGCGTCGACACGAATCTCGAAATTGTCGATTCGTAGGCAAACACAAACGATCTTACCGTGACGCGAATTCGTGTCCTCTTTGCCGCTCAAAAATGTTTTTCATTTTCATTGATCTTCTAACCTTTGATGTACACCTGCCGATTGGCCGACTTTCTCCCGATAGCACATGTACTTCAATTCGGTCAGAGCTTTCTAACGCGATGAAAACCAAAATTCATTCAACCTAGTCGCTTATACGATGTTTCTCCCTCCCTCTGTCTCCATTTCTCTCCCTTCACAAGGTACAATATCGTTCATAAGTATTCCGACACTTTGATTTACCTGTAATCCAACAGTATACCAGTGCTATCAAAGTATACAGAGATACAACGAGGAAAATATAATTAGAAGCAGTTGAATGTGAAATGGAATACCATTTTGTTTTTCGAATGTCATTCTCGTAAAATTGGTTGCAACATGTAAAAGAGTTCTGTGGATATTCGATTTATATTTACGCTCACTTTAACAGCTGTCTTATATTTCCAACGTGCTGAAGCATTTTCAATAATTGAATTGAATTAACATTTAAAGAAAACCTTAAAATCATTGTACTTAATGGACATCCAAATATAGAACGCTGACATCAGATACGACATATTCATGGAAAACAAATATGAAAAAAATAGTTCCATTTTTTTATTATTCGAGACAATTTGGTTATGAAATCACATTTTTAAGAATTTAAACGAAAAAATAGCTATCTGGAATAATCACATGTCCACGTGTCAAGCTCTGTTCCAGTAGATTCGTTACGTGTTCAGATTAGGCACTTGATTCGTATTTCTACACTGCAAAATTGTGAAACATATCTTTGCCAAAAGAAACACTCAAGGTAGCCTATAACTGTTTGATGAATGTCCATTTGTCGGATCTTTAAAAATAGCGCTATTCCATAATTGGCCACTTATGTAGCCAGCTTACAAAGTACCATCTACAATACCATTAAAAAATATAACGATATATAATATATTTTACTGTATATATATGTCTGAGATGAAAGGACATCGGGACTTCCCTTTTGGAATGTTGGGAACAGCCCCAATACCCTAGTCCAGACTTTTACTACAGCTACACTTAGGTAATAAAAATAAGAAATAATTTTAATGTTCTAATCCGATTTTATGACGATGGGCTTGGGCTCGAAGTGGCATAGCGGGTCATTGAACGTAGCCACGGTCACGGAAGGGTCGTGTACCTGACAGAGGGATGGAATGATTATGTGGCTTTTCTTAAAAACAAGGATTGACCCGAGAGGTGGGGAGAGGAATATATAAGGGCAGTTCCACTTGGAGTTTGGTAGAGTTCATGCAGATAAGTTTTACTTGTACGTGGAGTTATACGTGTATCACATCGCATTCGTCATCCCGTGGACCGTAGATTCCTTATCGAACCTGAATTCGTTGTCATCAACATCTGGACCATCCGATCGCCGCTATTACTTATAGCCTCTTGTAGTGCCCACATTTGTACCAATAAATATCCGCGATGGTAAATTTGAGCGAAGGTTCATGGAACGCCCAAAATTCCAACCCTAATCCGACATATATTATGTGTATTGTTACGTGCGTGTATTATTTAAATATCATTGTTCTTACTAACATCCGGTCTTTCCATCAGAATAGAAAACTCTCGCTGATCTGACTCTGATTCACTAGTTAAGGAACGTGGTATAAAATAATTCTATATGAGACAATTACAAACATTTTTGAGCTGGCGCCCGAAAACCAGTTGAACCACATGGCAATGTTTTATTACACAGTTGTGATGAAAAGAAGGCTTGAAATTCCCACTTACATACGAATGTTCGTAACTTTGTGCTAGATATTTGTCACCATGGTGGTACCTGTCATGCTAATATTAATTTTAATTTCGCTAATGTTCATTTCGATGTATACGTATATTAAATCCCTTATAAGATAGAATTCCGTTTGCTAACATTAAAATACACAAATATAATAAAATAAGCTTTCAACGCTGATTACATAGAAATAAATCGTTTAATTTCGACTTATCCCTAGTTTTGTAATTAAAATAGATCTTGTCAGAAACGAGCAAATATCCGGATACGTTTGATCATACCGTGCATATATATGTCGGAGATGAAAGGAAAACCGGAGCCTTCCCTTTGCAATTTTGGGAAAGTCCTCTAATGCTTTAGCCTAGATTTTATCATAGCTGTAATTAAGCAATTGTTGTCATTCGATCTGATTGTAATCGTTCGAGATTTGTGATAGCGAGATTGGGCTCGAGGTGACAACTGGTCGCCGAACGTAGCCACGGTCACGGGATGGACGTTTTGCCTGACGGAGGTGTGGAGTGGTTGTATGGTTCTCCCTAGAAATGTGGTTGTGGCGGCATACGGCCTCAAGAACGAGCCTAGCCACATGGGATTGTACCTCGAAGGTGTCGATATAATGGGACACACGTTGTATTAATAATCAAACTCCAGGCAGAAACTGCTTAGCAACGGCGATTGGAACTTTCTCTATGCTTCCAACGAGTATATAACAAACAAATGGAATCGTACAGCGAGGAAAATTTCCATCGATTTATTATTCGTGCGATCGCCTTGGAGAGTGACACATCGAGCAGTTTATACCGAGCATCTCAACAATCGTATTTTGTGCCTAAAATTATTCTACGCATAGCAAAGAGTTATCCCGTTGACCGTGGATTCGTTTGAACCCAAGAACATTGTTAATAGCGTTCGTTAAACTTATTATTCGTTACACTTATTATTCGTAAAACATATTATTCGTTAATCTTATTATTCGTTAAACTTATTATTCGTTAATCGTATTATTCGTCAAACTTATTGTTCGTTAAGCTCAATATTCATTGTACTTCGTAAAACGATGGTTAATTCAAACGAAGAATCGTTACGCGCCCTAAATTCTAATGTTAACCCGACATATATATATACAAAGTTATAAATAAATAAAGCACGGCAACATCAGGGCAATATGAATTTATTTTTATGTAACTAATAAAAATTCCAATTAAATTTGCGTTCGGACTTTAGGCTCGTTTTAATTAGTGCGATTTCACTATTCATTATATTCAGAAAAACTTACGAAACTTTGTTACACGTAATTAGAGATATTTACGCGCAAATTCATATTTTCGTGAACGTAATTAAAAAACTGTAGCCTAGAGAGAAGTTAGTTTCACCTACCAATTATCATAACAAATACTATTTAAACATCGCGTATTTCATTTATTTTCACGTGCGTCACTGTATTACTGTAGTTACTATGGCGATTGTCAAATATAAAATCATTGAATTTCGATTTATCCGTAGTTTCGTAATCGAAATACAACTCGTGGAAAACAAGTTGAACAGGCGTCCCGATACTTTTGACCGATAGTGTACATAGTTTGCTGCGATTCTACACCGTCGCGTCGGCCGTAAACCCGCGAACAATCACGATAATGGATGCCTTCTAGGAAAAGTTATAGCCGTTTCGGTGTAATAATCGAGTGCCCCTCGAACTTGGAAGGGAGCGAGCGAGAGGGTAGAAAAAGGACGAACCTTTTGGCCGGTCCCGTGGAGACAGATCTGAGAAAGTGTGCGCAAACGTATCCCACGGTGGTTGTTTTCGGCTGTACAAAAGGTAGAGGGTCTGTGTTGTTTTTGGTGCGGAACCGAGGCATGTGGTCGACACTTCTCGTAATCGATGTACTAACTTGCCCAGCTTTCTTTCCCCGGTACGCTCGCTGTTTCCCCTATTTGTCTTTTCTCTCACTTTTTCCACGCATCTTCGTCCCTCCCTTTTTTCCTTCGCTGTCTAGAAAACACCCGGCCGTCCTATTAACGGTCAACGAAAAAAGAAAAAAAAAAAAGAAAGAAAAAGAGAAAGCATCTGCAATGCGCGACCGCCCATTTTACAAGCAAAACCGATGAATTATTTTTATAATTATCCGAGCGCTATAAATCGCTCGTTAACGCAAGTCAGTTAACGCAAATGCTCGAAAATAAAATCACAAGTTCGCCGAGTGGTTCGACCAGTTTTAATCCTGCACTCTGCTTGATATATAGCAACGAACTATATCATAGGCGAAAAGATTAGCGTGTAAAAATCATAGCGAATAAATTTTTCTTACAATCGCATATTTCCGTGATCTCGCTGGTAAATAAAGGACGAACATATACCACGGAACACTTATGACAGAGACAGTTGTGGACGACAAATAAAATATTTCACATGTCCGCAAAAATATACCGCCGTGCGTTCGTTCTTCCAATGCTTTGATAAATCATGTTACTTTTAATTTTTCACACATTCCGAACTAATTTATCGTATTGTTCGAATACTTACTATTAGATTTCGACACTAATCCAGAAATATTTGATACCTTTGGTCTTGAATCGTACCACGTAATTCCGTAATTGATGGCGACAGAGAAACGTATGAATCGCGCGTTCATCTTTTCTAATAATCTCCATAAATATTCAATGGGATTCTCAGTGCTATTGTACGCAGGCGAATCCAAAATGCAGAATTGTTGCGTTTTTATCAGATTTTCTGCATTTTCGACTGCGTGTTCCGAGCTTCGATCGTGTCGAACTGCTGTTACATATTTTATTCAGAGATTGGAACATTGTTAATAGCATCGGCGTAACGTTGCAAAATATCTTTATAAACTGACCAATAACCGACATTTCGTTAAAATATGAGATTTCCAACGATGCAATAAAACTGCATCGATTGCTTGTTATTGTTCCACATATGTAAATAAAATATTTGAAATATCATAAAGTATCTTGCGTCAACGCTAACCGTGTTACACATTAACAATGTTTACCTTGCTAATTGTTTACATGAATAAACAGCGATTTGCGCAAAACAACTGCGTTGCTTCACCTGCATTTCTCAAATGCGTCATGAAACGCTAATTGCGTGCTTTTCAAAATAACAAAAGAATCGAATCACGTTGCATCGAATGTTCGTACAAATAAAACTCGTCGACACACGCGCACTCGTGTCGTATTATCAGACTTTTTTTTTTTACTTTCTCCAGGAAACGCATATATTTGTATAGATTTCAGCAAACAATTGGATGTTTGATATTTCAGTGAAACGCACAAACGAGAAGTGAAACTAATTGATATTCGTAGTTTTAGAGGACGACGTCTGGCAAGATGGTGTTGGTAATTTCTCTGTAGCTTTTTCAAAGTGCTGCATCCACCGCCATTAGTCGGAGAACATACGAAATGTTAGAATTTCTAGAAACGCGTATCGTTCGATTACAGGATTCTTCGAGGTTGCGTAATCATTAATGCCGGCTTACATAAGCTCTTAAACGTTGTATTTCGTGAAAAGAATGCCATCTTCGAGCTTCTTGACGTCTCTCACGATCTTAATCGCGAAACGCCTTAACACCCGCAGCTATAAATATGAACTAACGATTAATTATGCGATATTCAAATTATTATTGTTCGCTAATCGGTTTCTAAGATTGCATGTACTTATGTAGAATTATTGATTGCAATCGTGTTTCACGTACACATTTATCACTGTACATTGAAATTGAAATTGAAATGCACGTTTGATGACCGCGTTGTGTTCACTTTTACTATACACAGCGACAAAGAAAAGTACCGAGACTGGCTTATCTTGTAAACTTCTACACGAATCTGCAAAAAAAAAAAGAAAACCCGACCTTTTGTTCAACTTTTTTTAAAAATATAAGGTTGAAAATAGCGACTTCGTAAAAGTGTTATTAATAATTTTTATTACAATGACTATGAACCAACACTTTGAGTAACTCTGCAAGCAACGTTAAGCAACGAAAATTTCTGTTTTAATTACGATTCCAATATTGGTTTTCATATTGCTCTTAGAGTATTTCTTTGCAAAACACCTTTGTTTATTTCCAACGTCAGTTCCCGAATGAATTCTCCTGTCGATTTTACGATAATTGAAATTTTACATTTCGCGTGCTCTTTATCACTTACTTTCTTGGTACAATCATTTAACGACAACGAATTATCTAAATTTTACACTCGAAAGTCATTGTACGCGCCAAAGAATTGAACGAATACTTGAAAATCGTGCTGAGGATTTTATAGAGAAATCTAGTCTGCCTGTTATAGAAAGATTCAATATATGTTTGTTGATTCATGGAATTTATTTGTTTTGCAACAAGCAACGTTATCTTTGAAACGTTAGCAAAACCACTTTTCCACGTGCCGTAAAATATGGGGCAACTAAGGAAGGTTTGATCGGCGGTAAATTTCAAGTGAGAAACGAAAGCGTTTCGCCATTGCGTGGTATTGGTGAATATTTCAATGTATCGCTTTCACCGTAAAATCACCCGTTCAGGCGTACGTATCGACCGAGATTTTCACAACGGTCACGCGGCGCACTTTCACGTAGCACTTCGTCTACTTTTCTCTGCTCTCTTTAATATGCGTCATTTCTCTTTCACAAAAACGCCACGTATCGCTGTTTCGAGCGCGTATATACGCTTCAGCCCAGGCCGATAATGTCAGGCATGATTAGTTTCTTACACGGAATACCCGTTAGGAAAGTGTGCCAAGACGTCCGTGAGTTTCTCGGCTCGCGTGGCTTATAAAATTATGATAAATTTCATAGCAGGAAGTACATTTACGACGAACCGAGAAAGCTTTCCTTACAAGTTCGCGCGTCAACTACGCTCATAGAAAATGTATCGCGTTTCATTAGTCTTAAGGCCACGCGTCCGTTTATTTCAGTCGAATTCCCTGCACATTTTGACAGACATAAAGCGTTCCATAGCAAAATTCGGGAAAATCTACGACGCGATAAATTCCAGTGACAAAATTCCCGCTGTGTTCGTCTTGGTAAACGTTGAATAAGAAGTACAGAGGTTTTGTTGTTTAAAAAATAATCAGCTTCGCTCTGATATCTCGTCCACTTACAGAAAAATTATTTATATCGTATAATAAAGTTGTATAAATAATCCTTGTATTTATACGAACACGTTTTTCATAGTTTCGATCCTTCGTGAGACATTAGATGTAACACCCTGTATACTGTCATACGTAAAGATGAATTACGATGACGGTCAGGCACATATATACATACGCATCTGAAAGACATTGACGATCATCGAAGGCGTGGCAGACGATTGCATTGTGTGTTAATCCGCAGCACGTGCAAACACGCGTGATAACAGGAGCAAACGTTTCTGCCGCGTTGCAAACACCAGATTTCCATCTAAAAATTGTCGGACTTGGTGCAAATCGTACGTTATGTGACGTTGAATTTCATCCATGCTGATTATATCGATCGGGGCTAATGAATAAGACATAAATTTGTTGGCATATACGATGTCGTTTATCGAACGATATGCAAAGTGAATTCGCCGGAGAGCAACAAAGTTTACTTGGGTCCCAAAGGAAATTAGAAGATGATAGTTAGTTTCGTATTGATTTCTTATGAATTACAAATTTCTCGGATACACCGGTGGGAGTCGCGTCGATTGAAGTTGACCGAAGAATCCAACAAGTAACTATTATCTTCCAACTTTCTCTCGTTCCCCATTCTTCGATTTAATTATCATAATTTATTATTCATTAGATCTGCTGACAAGTCGTAAACTTATTTGCATTTCCACCACTGATTCTTATCTCGATACCCACTACTCTTATCTAATTATTATTAGCTAATTATTGAATTCGAATTGCAATTTCTCAATTGCCAGAGTGAAATATTTACTAGGAAAGCGAAACTATTTTTTTATAACGAAAAATATAAAACGAAAATAGAAATAAACAACGGAATCGGTAAAATATTAAATGCATTCGGTACTTCTCGTAAGTATGTGAAAGCTTTGGTAGATTTATCGTAACAATATGTGAATCTTATCTGATGTGTAGAAATTAATGGCAGAATTATTAACGAAGAACTGTACTTACAACGTTTTTTTATGGAATTACTAATATACAAATCTAAATTACCTGTATAAAAAGAGCAATAAAATGTAATGTTACCATTTGTCATATGCGCTATTAGATACACTTTTTAATTAAGTATTACTGCTTACAGTAACATCGAAAGTTCTTCCATCGATTCGCTTTAAAGAGACTTATATCCGAGAAATTGAAAAATCTAAAGGTAGAATACAAATAAGACATAATTGCAAATACAGTTTCGTTATTGCATATCGACTTTTGAAGATCGCTTTAATCAGGTCACGACATATGAAACATCCATGGCAGAATTAATAACCAGGAACAGTACTTAGAGCGGATTTTCTTATGGAAATACTAAACTACGAATATAAATTAGCTACATAAAAACAGCAATAAAATCTGATCTTGCTACTTATCGTGCAAGCTACTACATACGTTTACCAGTAAGCTATCATTACGTAAATTAACATCGGTAGTTTCTCCATTAATTAGAATGATTCCTCTTGATCCGACTTAGAATTCAGAAACGAAAGAATCCTAGGCCAAAGTACTTGCCGAATAAAAGGCAATTACGAATACTAGTTTCGTTATCGCGTACTGGCTGTTAAAAATCACTGTAATCGGGTCGCGATACATCAGACGTAGCCACGACGATCGTAAAAATCAGTGCAGTCTCACTTATCGATAATTCTCTAATTAAAACGTAACTCATGAAAAAGAAGCAAGTGTCGGGTAGTTTTGAGCTGCGGTGTGTATCAATCTAAGTATACTTTACTAGGTAAGAGCCTCTCGAAAATGTAGCCGAGAAAACGCGTGGTGGCGGCCGTTGCTTGGTAACGTGTTAATTTCGTCGCCGTGTCTCTTGTTCGCTGACGTGGAATCTGGTGATCGCGCTTTCTGCCGTTGGTGAACAAGTACACGGGGTTCGCACACACGATAACGCGAACGCCAGCATGAACGAAAGGAGGGACCGAACGTGTCGCGTTACTTCGCTCCAGATGAGACGTTCCAGAGAAGAGTAGGTGGGTTGTATGCGAGGGTTCAACTGAGCAAGGTAGCGTGCCGCAGGCGATTGATGACTTGTGACCCACTTTTAAAGGCTTGGTGGCCTAGATGCGAGGGTGCCGTAACCTGATCTAAGATATCAGGCTTCCCTCCTCTTCTTCTCTTTCTACCGACCGACCCTTCCCCCCGTTTTCTATTCCTTTACTCTTTCTAGTCTCGTCGCCGTGCCATCTACTTCACGGATGACGGTCTTCCAGACTTACGCCAGTTAAGACATAACTCGTGTCCTCGCAGGATTTTCCTTCCCTCCTTTTCACATCTTGCTTCGACGTTATATATATCTTGTACGCTCCGCCTTTCTCCGCTTTAGCTTCCAATGGACCCTGACAAATCGTTTCAAATTAAAACTTCGCCTTCTTTTTTGTTGCTTCGCTCGATCGCGATCTGCGTATGGCTATGCCCGTAGCTTGTACTTTTGAACTTCCCTGAATTCCAATTCCAATTTACTAAATTTTCGTGTTAATTTTGTGTGAAGAAATACTCCCTGAGGTTTAAAGAATGTTATATGTCAGATGCAACAACGTTTTGATATTTTTGATTTATTAAAACCCCAAAGCAATCCTTACAAAGAGTTACAAGTGTGGCCTCACATTAGCGTTTGCATTTTCTACACCGTTTCTACGCCGTAGAACTATTTCCTAAGATACACGAGATTTTGGAAGTTACGTCTTTTAAGAAAACGTTGTAAGAGACCTGCTTATATACCGTTACAATACATCCGAGAGAGCGCTGCAACATCTAATCCATAAAATAAAAATCCCACGTTCCACGGTACTGTTTACGTCCTCTAAAATTCTTTATCGGATCAGCTCAGTCTAATGCGCTGTTTGGTAACTGCGTGGTTCACTGCACTCTGAAACGCGCAATCTTTTACGACTGCCGAATAAGATAGCGATATAAATTTTGCTGAAAGTAGAAGAAAAAGTGACGGCAACACGCTGATACAAAAGAGGCTGCTGAGCTTCTACTTTCCCCGTGATCTTCGTTAAGTTACCTCAACGAGACACAATACATACCGCTGTGGCGTTCTCGGATTATCTGCCATAAAGAAGCGCGTATCAGCCACGAGCATCGGCCGTCTGAAATTCGTCTTCACCGGTCGATGTCGTCGGAAAGTTTCTACCGGCTAACGTCAACCACCACGCAACTTACCTTCTTTGCCCAGCTTTCTCCGATACCTTGCTAAATTGTGACAGGCTCGTCCACCGGAAGGAACAATGTTATGTGTATATAAGCGGTATAGGAGCATGGTAAAGTTTCGTTGAACGGTGTGGAGAGGTACATCGTAAAGAAAAGGGGGATGGGAAGAGTGGTGGGGGCACGTCTGTCGGCGGTGAGCGTGGTTCTGGTGGTGGGGAACAACGACGGTGGAGGGGGCAGTGGGTAGCATGGTGGGGCATCTCCACGTCGCAGAGCGATGCGAAAGACGGCGTAAGCGCGTTCGGTGGAGCGAGCTTCAGTGTCGTTGCAGCCGCGGTCCCGTATGGTTGTCAGACCGAGCGCTGTATTTCGATCCACTTAACTGTCGCCGTTGCCGTATTTAATCGGTCGTTTCCGTTGTCTGGAACGTGATCGTTCCACGCTACGTGTCTGACGAAACGACGCTGTTTACGCTTGTTCAGCTTGGATCGATCGTTAACAGTGTTACAGTTCTGTTTGTGGTATCGACTCGAAAGAGGCTCAGGATGACAATGGGCTAAACCGGTGATACCGTTGAAGCATCGGAAACGTTGTACCTGAATTTGGGTCAATGGAGTAACGTGTTGGTGTAACGTACTTGTCAACGATTGGAATACCGTGAGGTGCGGCATTTTCTGATAATCGGGAGAATATAACGGTGTCGTTGCTATATAAGTGGTATCGGTTGCGGGTTTTGTAAGATGAGCCCGGCCTCCCAGGGCGGCGTGGAGGTGGAGCGTTACATCGGTAGTTGTTTGATATCGTCGAGCATCAGACCAGGATCGCACAAGCCAATCGTCGGTAGGAAACAGGAAGCTGTGATTCGCGGGAAAACGCGAGGCTGTTACGGAACTGTGAACTTCCCGAGCGGAACGGAACAATGTCAGGTGCAGTACGGACCTGGCGGTTGGACGGGCGCTCCGTTGATATCCATGACGTGCAGCCCTCGCAGATGCACGCAGAGATCGTCACCGTCGCTCGGTCAGCAGCAACAGCAACAATCACCGCCGCCACAGCAGCAACAGCAGGCTTGCGATCAGCAAGTATCGGTTCACCTACACAAGAATCCACTTTCTAGATTGGCCATTCACACGCAGGGAGCGCCGCTAATCCTGGCCAATCGGTTTCACAATCGCGGCAAGATACATAACAGCGGGAACGCTAATGGCATTGCTAATGCGGTGTGCAGCAATACGGGCGCAGTGAATAGTTACGTTCACAATAACGTAGCTACCGTGACATCGAACTGTACGATGAACAACTCGGTGAGGTGTCCACCGTCGCGGCCCCAGAGGCCGATAGACCTCGGCAAGAAACAGCAAACGAACGCGAAATCGTCGGACTGCGCGACGACCAAGGAAACGACGAACACGGGAAACAACATAGCGAATATCGATTCATTGAGTATCGCGAGCGACGAGAGTTCAGGGTCGAACAATTCCGAGAACAGCTTACCACGAATCATCAAGCCGCGAAAGCGCAGGAAGAAGGACAGAAAACCGCCGAACAACACGGTGGCCTCCGTTGAAGCGAAACACGACGAGCAACAGCAACAGTCAAATTCGAGCGTGGCCAACGAACAACCGAGCGCGGGTTCTTTAAAATCGTACGTGCCGGCTTGTTACGAGCAACGTTACGAAGCCGCGCCTCACCTTAGAAACCATAGAAGGCCACCCATAGCGAGGGAAAGGACAACGGGCAGCATGTCGGTGCAAGAGATAGCCGACGCGAGGCAAAGGTATCCGCACCGGCACGTGGAGGTGAAAGTGTTGGACGACAACAGAAACATCGTTGTGCCGGCGCAAATGCGCACCATTCCGCCAAAGGGTTACAGACATAACGGCCATCACCATTACCATAATCACGCCGTCAACGGCAACAACGTTCTGCGCTATCTGCACGAATACAACGAGCCGACGGCGACGACAGGCTGCGAGGACGGCATCAACGACGAATTAGGGCCGTGCCAGTGCCGGTACTGCGATCCCGCGGCTCTCATATGGGACGTGGAACAGAACTGTTACTCGCCCTTCTTGACCCCGTCACCGTCGACCGACTTCTGTCCCGGCCACTTCTCGCAGATGCCGCTATTCTTGTCCCGGCCGAGCCTCAATTGTCCGGAGCAGAGTATCGAGAGGCTTTTCAACGGCGATAACGTTCCTCGAGCCCATCAAGAGAAAGACGGCACCGGTAGCACCGGTGTCGTACTGAGGCGCAGCTGGAGCGATCCGACCAGTTATTTCAGCGAGGAGATCAGCACGCCTAGCAAAGACTTCGGCGTGATCGGTGACAGGGGACAGGCGGAGAGCGGGAAACGTCGAACGCTGTGGCGCGGCGACTCTATCGGTATTCCTGTGAGTAACGTTGGACCATCCGGTATGGACGTGAACGGTACCGTACAGTCGCCGAAAGAGCTGGAGGTCTCGACGGAGATCATCACGTCGCCGAACGGCCACAGAGATTTGGAGATAAAGTTTTACTCGCTGTCGCCGAACGCGCCGATATCGGAACAGAAGAAATGTATCTTCGCGGAGGAGGTGGACGAGGACGAGGAAGATTTCAGCGATATTTGGAGCTACCACGAGTCAAAGCTGCAACAGGATTTCCGCACGTTGCTGCAAGCGGAGGAATGAACACGGGATCCGAGATTCTCTTTCGATGTGTCTGCTGGTCCGACTCGTTACGGTGCAAAGAGAGAACATTTTCGCGTCTGTCCGTGTTTGCGAACGTTCCTTCTTCTTCGATTCGCGTGCGTGCGTACACGCGAGGCTAAAAGAAGAAGCAGAGTAGCAGGGAGCGTGAACACGTCGACTGTGCGAGCGAGAGAGAAGGAGAGAAAGGAAGACGCGTGAGTGCGAGCGAAAGAGAGGTGGCCCTGTAGATTCAATTAGTTCGTCGATAGGGAACAAAGCCGAACGGACTTGCGTAGACGCGTGCGCGACCGCGTGAGACGAAAACTGCTCGAGTTTCGAACGGTAGCTATCCGTTTCTGCGAAAAACCTTCGCTCCTTTCGTCCGAAGTAACGCGCGTCGCTGTAATTATATCCTACTTCCATCTCTTCCCTTCCTCGGTTTTGTTCCCGCGATGACGCCCTCGTTGCCAGCAGTCCTGGGTGAAACGACGAACAAGTGTAACTGACGGTAACGAGCAAAGCTACGTGTCGAACGATTCTTCTTCCTAACGGTGTACGTTGTATACACGTAGTATACGTGATGTGCGTGCACTCGTGAAGCACGCACGAGAGTAGGTCTAAAGGATCGTACCTTGATGTCGGGAATACACGCGGTCTGCTTATCGATGACAACATGCTACTAATAAACGGTGGTTGGCTCGTGTCGTCAAGCGAATCGACTCAACGATAAGGCAGGTGTGTCGACTACCAGCCTAAAGCTGATCGCACGAGAGAAAGATTCCCTGTAATCGCCTCTTTTTCTCTCTCTCTCTCTCTCTCTTTCTCCTCGTTCTTCCTTTCTTTCAACTTCTTTCGCTTTCTTTCCACCGTCTCCTCTTTCGCGTCGTACGATCTCAACCGTTGTCAACGTTTGCAACGAGATAACGCTTCTCCTCGCTGCCAACCACCGTCACCGGAACAACTAGAGTTGTGACTGTTTAAATCGTAACGTAGTAATTAAACGGAACGATGAATCGGCCGCTGGTCGCCAAGAAAGTTCGAGTTCCCCGTTTTTCCTCTTTTAATCACGCGATGCCCGACAGTTTTCTCCGATCCTCGTTACCTCTTGAACAATTGCTTTCTCATTGTCGAATATCGTTTCCTGTGTCGTCGTTGCGAAACTCGCTTTGAACCTTCGTTCCATAAATTGTTTGGTCTTTCGAATACGTTCGATATCGTGTTGCGTACTTTGGCTACTTGAAAAGTAGAGTCACGTTTACGCGTGAACGTTATAACATCGATCCGTGTTACTATCGAGATACTTCGATCATTCCTGAAACGTTTCTTGCGGTTAGTAGCGCAGTGGCTGGCAAATATCCCGCGAATCCTTTGTTCCTGCAACTAAGTTCATGATAAACAGAAATTCGCGGCCGGAAGGATGGCTAACAGTTTGAGGTTGTTTCGTGCTACTTGCGCGATTCGTGTTCGCGTAGTCGTAAATGCGTAAAGCATTCCTCGTGGTCACATTGTTGCAACGTTAGTTAAATTTTAGTTGTATCTATCGTCGAGAAATGCTAAAATTGTCTGTCCTTTGCGATTGACACGCGAGATTCGAAAATCTCGTGAATTTCACTACGTGTTCCACTTCGGTGTATCGATTTCATTTTGCCTCGTAATCTTTCAAAGTTACCAAGTTTGTCCGACGTTTGGTCGACGCTTACGCGTTTGCCTTTTGATCTGTAGCTTGCACTCTGTACAAAACAAACAGATTGGAAGGCAGACCTTGATTCTATTTTGGAAAGTGCTAGGAAGTAAGTTGGTTAACATTGGAACTTGGTTAGATGTTCGCTGGTCTCTGGTTCAGCCAAGACCTTTAGTATCTTTAGCGTACAATGTTTGTTAACGTGAAAATTTATCGAACAGAGTTACTCGTCCTCGTGTCGCAGTTACTTTTCACGCGACTCCACGTTATTACAGGGCCACGTGATCGAATAGACGCAAAACGAAACGTGGTCTCCAATTATCATCGGCCGTGACCTTAAAATGTTTTATCGTAGAAAAAAGGGCATCGCGTGAATTTTCGTAAGGCGTAAGACGAGGCACGGTGAAGCCAATCGATCGATCACGGTTTGCGAGCTGCGCGTCGATTGTATCGATCACGAGCTTCGCGTGATTTTGTGAAACGGCGTCGCGATAACGCTTCTCATCCCGTGCTCGCCGATCTTGTTTCTCGACCCAGCACGAGTCCGCGAACTTTCATCGTTTCGTACGCGAAATCAGACAGAAAAAAAACACCCGTCGCATATTTAACAAACATACACACATGTATACACACATATACACACACACACACGTATCCATTACCCACCATCCTCTTTCGTTTAGACTGTAAGCCTAGATGTTAAGGCGATTCACTTAGATTATCACCGTTGTCTATATGTGTATAGGAGAAGTCGCGTATTAAACGGTCCGCCTTTTATTTACCATTAGACTGTTAGGGGATATTAGAGACGATGCGGCAATTTCGAAGGCAACGAAAGAGCGTGCCGCGAAAATCACCGACGACTAATTAGGCTTAGCGCGTGCGTGCTTCGCGTCCGGGCTTCAACCAACGAGACGCGCAATCCAAACGCGAAGAATTATATTAGCAATATTTCTCTCTTGCTCTGGTCCTCATCGTGCATAGCAAGTTTTATTGCTAAGTAGCAACAGATAAATATTGATGTTGACTCTTGTTAAAGCAGCAACAACCGCGTATCACATACCAAGCCAAGAGATAATCGTTGCTGCTTTAATAACATCGTCGTTCGTTGATATTTTTCTTCGAGTGTAACGCCGTTTGCACGGTATCACGTTCGCTGCTGTGTAACCAAACGCGTGTCTTACCCTGCCTGTATAGTGTTCACCAATAAATTCGCCACCACGTTCTTCCTTTATTTTTCAATGTATCACGCATTCTTTTCTTTTCTACCGAGCAGTGCATCGTTCGTTGGCAGCGTCCGTGGAGAAACGATCGGATGCCACTTGCAATCCGCCTTTCCGGAATAAAGGTTTTTCGCTCGAGAACGCATCACCGTCGCCGCCAATCCGGATACATGTTGCGGAACGAGTTCGTAGTACGATACAGCTTCGACGATGATACCGTTCGCCCCTCCGCCCCCGAAGTTTGTCCATTTATTGTTTTCACAAACGATGAACGGAGGAAAATTTAATTTATTTGCGACGAATCGTCGAGTCTCTTTTTGCTTATGGAACAGAGCCGTGGTATACAAACCTGGTGTCTCGTATACTATATGAAACGTTCGAAGGCTGCAGCTGGAGAAACGAAAATTGATAAAAACGATTCGAACGTATCGAGATGAAAAAAGTTGCCTGTTTCGTTTTGTTAAACGATGCCGCTGTTCAGACCGGGAGAGATAAGAACTTATATTTGACGTTCAGCTTTTTTTTTTTTGTAAAGATTCTATCGCGGACGAATCGCAATTGACGATCGGCGAAACGTACATTCGACCTTACTTTTATCGATCGTGACGGAGTTTCGACGAACGCTTTTTTTCCCGTTTTATTTTGCTTTTTGTGTTTGCTGATTGTGATCATTTGCCAATCGTGCTTTACGCTATTTGATCTCTGGAAGAAGAAAGAGAGAGCGAGAGAGATTCGAAGAACGTCGAAAAAATTTTCACACGGATCGCGCGTTGTTTTTTTTTTTTTTCGTTAGAATTATCGACATTTTTGTTTCATGGATTGTTGACTCGAGTGGATTCGCTCCTTTTTTTCTTTCTCTTCTTTCGAAATTCGATCCTTTCCGCTCTCTCCTTCTGGATGTATTTATTTTGAACATCGCCGTTTGACGATACAAGGTATTGTGATAACGAAACGATGATACACTCGATTCTGCTTCGTCGTCCAGACTGATCAACGCCGGTCAACCAATGTCGCTATAGTGCTGTACCGCACTAACTCAAATTACATTGTTTGAGAAGTTCAATAAAAGATGTCTTTGATTTAATTTTGCATATCTCAGAATTTTATTAGCACCCACCTTCGAATCAGACTTTTATTGTCATTTATTAAAAAAAAAGAAACATGTGAAATCAGAGATGCCAAAATTCATTTCACCAGATAATTCGCAATTTTCTCTTAACGTTTCCATATTCGTTTCCATATTCGCACGCGAACGTGCAATTGTCAATTCGAATGTTTATCGAAACGTACATTTATTTTCTTGTTTACACGTTCGATAATAACAACGTACATAGTTTCATCGACAGTAAACCATCAATTCTAAACGTTAGCGACACGCGTGCACACGTACGAATGTTATCTGCTAAAAAAAGACACGGTTGAACACAGAAGAATGGTAGACTTTTTCGCGTATTCGCTTTTCCCACGTTTGCAGATGACGAAACGATAGACATTTCCGGAATTCTCGTTGCTTTTACCATTCGATGAGCCCGAGCCTTTGGTCTTCATTGATCGTAATTGCGCCGCTTCTCTTTGATTCCGAGTAAAATCGGATTTATGGATTTCCCGGTAGAACACGGTTCTCGTTAGATACTGTCGACCTCTTTCTCATCTCAATCGAGTAATGGCGTTGATTGCGTGGGTTGATAAACTGTTATAATTCGCCCACATTCTAATATATCTACTTCATCTTCGAACTTTTAACCGTGTTTTATGCTGTTTATACATTCCTTGTCTCGTTTTCGAGTATCCTCGGCAAACTCACGCACGTCGCTGCTCTTCGTCTCAGTCGTCTGTTTGAAAACGTTGCTCGTTAGGTGTACGTGTACCACGGAGAAATTGAAACGCTCTTTTCTTCCGTCTTATCGTGACCGAGTATCGCGAAAGTTCTTATCGCGAAAGCTATTATCGTGTCGGGTCATTCAATTTTTACACGACCTCTCGCGTGTCGCATTAGCTGACATATATTAAAGCAAGTGTCAGAAATACTTGACTCATGCACATTATTTTAATAAACGTTGATTTTGCTGTCTTAACTGAAACGAAACGAGGCGAAGTGACTAAAATCAACGATGACTAATACCGATAAGAGTAATATGCTTGTACTGACTCAGCCCGTAAATATTTCCAATTTTTTTTCCACATTGTCCACGTTATCTTCGAGTGGTTTCGCGCGAATCGTCATTTTTTCCAATCGTCGTGTTCTCCGTTGACAAATCAGCTCCGCTCTTCTCATCATCGCATTTCCATTCCGTTTGATTACTCCTTTGAAAGTCGCTGTATTTCACGTGAATTCTACTTGTAGGCAGGAATATCCCTTTGAAATATAGGTCAAAGCTAATCACGTCGGAGAAATTCAAATCGTGCAGGGAACGCATTCAGGGACGGCCTTTGACTAAGAATTAACGTTTCTAATGAGTTCATTATCTGATCAACGTATTGTTTGATGATCCACGCCGTAGGCTCGCAGTTAGCTAATTATTCCGTTTGACGACTACGATGTGCCCAATAGAGGGAACGACGAAGCGGATAGTGTATTATATACACGATAAACGTACGTGTAATCTCTGGTAAATGAAGTCAACGTTTCGTAAGAGGAAAACAAAGAGAACTCGAGTTATAATTACAATTTTTCACTTTCAATAATAACTCCATTTCACGTCCATCTTTACGTGCTACGTTTAACGAGAGCAAAACGATACTTAGGTTAAATGTAAAATAACGTCCATTGAAAAATTTCGCTTAATAATCTCGATTTTCTACTCCTGAAATTGCTAGATTCAAACCTCTAGCTTGTCGCATTAATTTCATTAAAAAATATCATTTTCCTTTTGTATTAGAGAAAAAGCTGTTTGCCGTGGTTTCGGTAATCGGCAAACCGTAAAACCCTGCGCGTGATACGAGAAACGATATGTTTTAGTGCGCGACATTGAAACGTATTCGTCGTACACGTTGTAGTCGAAGTGTGCTTGCGGAAGTATGAATTTCACGTTGTTATTACCAGAAGCTGTGAATACATGTCGGTGTGTAGTTGGATCGTCGCTATAGAAGAAGAAGACGAAAAGAGAAGAAGAATCGTTTAGAAGCATCCGATCTCATTGGCCACTCGGACACCAGACAAATGTAACATTGTTTCGTAAAGGTTTAGACAGTGACTGTGTACTTGTGTGTTAATATACGTATATTTATTCGATAGCGTGTTTTCCTTGGCACTGAATACTTGCACCAACCATCGAATCGCACTAATTCGACTTGGCTTTGGTATCGTATGATATTCACCGAATGCGTATTTCACGTATCGTCGTAATTAGCTTTGACAATTTTCTTACAGCGAAAAGTAACGCTTGAACGTGTGTAAGTTAAAACATAAAATTTGAAATACGAGTTTAACACGTTGACCGGCACGCGTGTTTTCACTGAAATCTCCGTCAGGCCAAGCGTTCTCTGCTAGCTACCCCCATCGATATTTTAGTAATGCGAGTAAATAATTTTTTTAATAAACCATTTTTGTGTTACATTTATAACAATTCAATAGTTTTATTATTTTCTTTAGAATATCTTTTCAAATACCTACGACGATCTTTCGCAAGTAGTCAAATAAGCGTCACCCGAATACGGGTGACGCGGTCCTACCGGAAACTCAACAGTCAACGTGTTAAAACGTGTCAGAAAATTACGAAAAATACGAAAGATCATCTGCGAACTATGCTGTCTTATTTTCGAGCAAATATCTCTTTGTCGTTAAAGGAATATCTCGAATTTGCTGGAAATATAACAAATCGTTATCGTTAAGCGCCAATGTTCGCGTCAATTGTATTCCAGATTTCCTCAAAACGTAAACATTCTCTCTGCAAGTTGAAAGTATAGCGAGATTCGAGCATAGAAAATTACAGGATCGCAGCAGCAAGCAAAGTTAGTTCTCTGTCGATTCGAGTACGACATTGAGAAATTTTCGTTGTTTGAAAGTCAGTGTACGCATCTGAGATGGAAGTAGAGACGTATGCGTTGGCGTGTTTGTCATACATGACAGACTCGTTGCTTGTGAAAATGTAAATATCTCGCGCAAGAGAAACATCACGAAAGGATGCCAGAGCTTCTTTCGCCGAGACACTTGGTCGTTGAGCAAAAGTTGCGCTACCAGTGGAACCGGAAACGCGTGCGTTTAACGTACTAAAGCGATTAATCTTCGCGTTTGTTGAAGCGGAGAAAGGCGATTAAACTGGCAGATAATTCGCTGTAATGGCTCCCTTTCCGTTTTAACGATAGGGTATATGATTTCTGCCGACGAGTTATTCCTTATCTTTAAACTAATATACAATTTTATCGTTCTATTTAATCAGTGAATTACTTAATATATACTTAATATATATATATGCGCGATCTGTTTGTTTGAACCTATTGCGGCCAAAATCAGTTGCTCGGACTTCGATTTAGAGAATCTTTCAGTTTACAGGAAAATTCAGAAACAAATGAGAAATCACAGTGGAATGTGAAACGAATCATAATCGGTATGGAACATTCGTTGGATGATCGTTTTCGTAGTAAGCTCTCGATTCGTAAAAGTTTGCGCGGAGAAATTTGGTTCGTAGAGGCGCATGAGACGAAAGAGGCGCGAAGCAGAAGTAGAACATTGGCAGGTAAATTTTGCGAACGCAGGGTTAAGAACGCGATTATACGGTTGTGCGCGTTAAAGCAGTGAAATTCATAATGACCAGTGACTCATAACTACCGCACGAAATTGGTACGTACGAAAGTGAAAAGTTTCGCGAGAGGTTGCGCAACGAAGAAAAACGCGTTTTAAATTATGACTAACAGCAGCGAGGCCGATGAGTTGTACGGTTGATGCGATCATTCTGCGAGCGTAATCTACTGGATCCGTAGATTTTGTAACGGTGTAGATGTCTGTGATAGAAAATAGTGTCGTGACTGTGGCAACTGCAGAAAATCGGCTATGTGTACGGGCGAGAGCGTAGATTGACGCGGCGAATGAGCGCATTTTGCGGTGGAACAGACTTCACAAAGGATTCTTTTTCCCCTTCGTTCGTGTTGTACAAGTGGGAAAATAAATGGTTTAAAAAACCACGCCTCTGTCCACATACAATCTGCTTCGAGAGAAACGAATATCGAGCAATTTCAATTTTGTTAGCCGCGACTCCGCCAAAATGATTTCTCTCGTATTTCCAATTCGTCTATTTTACCACCTTTGCTACCTAACGTTCTTCGTTTTTCCGTAACGATAGATCGATGTGAATAGCAATGAAAAAGTTTCTGGAAAATTTCCCGCAACGTAATACGCAATTAGACTGCAAACGTTTATGGAAATTTAAGTTTCTCTGAACGCAATGACTTTTACGACCATAGACTTCACCTGCTAAGTATTATAGACGTTACTATAGTTTCGGGGATTTTATTTTTCCATGTTAGGCGCATTTTGACAGCCTTCGATCTTTCACGAATGCGTAGAAATCCGCAGCAGCGATCCAATCGATTACAACTCACGTTAAACTCACGTCCAATGTGTCATGAAAGTGAAACTTTTTCGTTATTGTTACATCTGTCTTTATTCGGCTATCTTGGAAGGATCGTTACGTAAAGGGAACGTTGCTGACTCATTGCGTTTAGCAGCAGCCTAGCACGCAGCTGGCTTATTTCCTCGAAGCAGAATCAAAAAGAGCACAGGTGTGTGGAAAAAAGAGACTCGGGCCGCGAACGAATTCATCGGAGACTTCGATCGTGGCCCAACACGGCCAATTTGAATTTGCGATATCGAGATAGATATATATGTACACTATGTGCACGGTGGTTTCAGCCACTGTGAACCTTTCTCGTTGGTGGAACTATTCATTGAGACTTCACGTTCGAGTTTTTTACTTGTTTCATGCCTAGATTCTTCTCTCAACCAATATAAACTGTGAAGTATACACCAAAATAAAACATACTGTTTGTAAAGCCAGTTTATTTCTTTGCGCACCTGGTATTCCGCGAGTAGCAAATTTAAAGTATTTCTTTGCAAAGGTATAACCTTTTTTTTTTCGATTATGCCACAACGTTGGATAATTTACTTTTATAGTTCGGTAAGAGGAGCGAATTTCATGCTTCTTCGGTTATTCCTAACAGATTTATCCATCGTTGCGTCTCGTGACTGCAACGTCACTTGAACATTTTCGGTTCTTATCATTTATTATATCCTTTGCTGAGGTAGAGAGTACAGGACACGATACGACAAAATCTGATTAACAGTACTTATGCAAAATCGAAAAATAAAGTTATTGTCATAGTTTCAGTTTGTCATATGCTGAGTTTCATCTTTGTGTAATAAGAAATATGTTATTTCTTATTTATTATCCATTACACTGGTTCTATAGCTGTCGGATAGAAATAAGCGAGTTTTGTTTTTCCAATCGATATAGCGTGTCCTTCTTGGAAAGAGGACAAATTGTGTTCCCATACTATTTCAGGTATGTCACGTATTATTATTTTATTATTATTGCCTTGGGAAATTATACATATATGTAGTACAAGATATAAAAATTAAAAGTTTCTGCACGCAATGTGTAAGGTAAGGAAGGCTAAATTCGTAATGTTTAAATCAACTTTTTTTTAGTTCGCTTGTTTAAAAGTAAATCGAACTGCGTCTGCAAATTATTATTTATCGCGGCTTTAATATTTGTGAAAATACATCGAGTAAAGTTTCCGATTGAATCGCCAACTTAATATGCTAATGCCAACCTAAATTATTTCATTATCATTAAACAGGTTGAGCCGAACGTATCCATTATTCCCGTTTCGTGCACCGCATTATTTTCCCATTTTCCCAGTACTGACATAATTGTATAATAAATGGTACGCGAACGAATGCGAGTAATTTTATCGTAAAGCGTTCGTTCGTTCGTTTGTATCATTGGCCTTTGTGTGCAGATGTTCCCGACGTGACATAATGTCTGCGTGAAAATAATGCGTAATATAGCGCATTTTTAAGCTTTGGTAAAATGTTGACGTTATCCGAATATTTCGGGGCGGCAGTTCATCCCGGTGAGTCGATATTTTTTCAGTAACTTCGATGAAAATAACATTTCTACTTTGAAAATAATTATTCAGGGATATTTGGTTTTGTCGCGAAATTCTATCAAGAAGAGAACATTTTTATACAAACGCAGGCTCATAAACGCTTTATCAAAGTCGTGGTAAGAATACGGAATGAGAACAGGTTGATTAAGCAGGCATTAAACTGAAGAATGGATTGGTCAAGGAAGACCGCTGCTTGGGCCCACGAGATCACACGATGTTACGTCACTGAATGTTTATTTGTTGGGGACTTCAAGCAAAAAACTTTCACACAATTAAGATTAATACGTGTTTGGAATTAATGCAAAGAGTTTGTAATGCGTTCATGGAAATAAAAAACTCGTAATGATTTCAATTTGCACACTTGAACATTACCATTTTTCCAAATGGGACTAACGTAAATAGCGTGAATCTGTTTTTACTCTTACAAACGGTAAACAGTCTATTATTATTTCGTGCTTTTGTTATGACCTGAAGCCCCGTTGTTATTACTTGTAGTCCTGTTGCAATTCTCGTATTTTTACGTTGCAACCTTGCTCTCATTTTTCTGAATAAGAAGACTTTTAATGTTTTAAGAAAATGTCGAACGAGACAAGGAATCACACGCACAATGCCCAACAATTTTTGCTTTATATTTTACTCCAACTTGAGATACTTTTCAACGTGAAAGGAATACAATGGGTCAAAATTTATTGAAAAAACAGAGCAGCGGGATTAAGAACGCCTTTATGATCCTACGTTTATACAATACTTGTTTCCTATTTTTGCTTATGAATATGCTGACATTGTTTCGCGTAAAATACCTGAATCATCTTATATCGTATACAAAGACGGATTGGTCTCGTACACTTGCGTAATGTCTAAACAATCTACACTTTGTCCCGTCCATTTTCCTCAATTCGTTCCTTCGTTAAAATGATTCTCCGCGCGGCCCGTATAACGTATTCTTTGCCTGGTTAAAAATATTTCGCGATAATAGTGTATCTCGCATAAATACAGAAATTTGTATTTTACGCGCACGACCTTGTCGCATCGTTTATTTTAAATGGAATAGACTAGACTAAGAAATCGTTCGATTGCTTTCTTATCGATGCTGTTAATTGTCGCTATGTACAAAACACGAAGATAGTCGCATTTTCGTCTCGACTAATGCGAAAGTTGGTTCTCTGGTGCGCGTAAAATCAGCCCGAGCTCCGAATAAGAGTAAAAAGTAGCTCTCTAATAACGAAGGCCAATTACTATGCGAACGGCACTTGCTCGGGTGCATTTTAACGCGTTAACCGCAAGAGGAAAAATTTAAAAGTCGTAAAATTATGATCGAACGTTGTTTTTCGTTCGTTCGATGTATAGAAATACGATTACAACATTTTCGTAAGATTAGTCGACAGAGAATTTGTCTTCTCTTCTAAAACGAGCACGTTCGATCGTTTTCCAGCATTTCGAAACTTCGCAGCTTCTCCTCGCTGCATTTCGAGTTACGAAGGGAAATTCTCGGAATTTGAAAAACCAGCGAATCGTTAGATCTCGGATGTAAATTTCCAGGAGTAGAAATTCTGCTGTCCAATTTTTTTTTTTTTTTCGTGGTTTCTAGTTTTTCAATGTATCGCAGTGCCGTGGTCAGCCGTGTAGCTTTCGAACGCGCGTTTTAAATTTTGCGCGGTTTGGAAAAATGTTTTGCAATCAGAAGCGTCTTCGTGCACAAGTGCTGTGTGCGACAGACATTTCTGCCGAAATTATAGGACATCGGAACGTGCAACACGACATAGTAATTAACGCGTTTGTTTGTGACAGGGAGGGTCTCGAATCCCAAAAGAGTAAGTTTCTGAATGTTTCTCTGTCACGCCAGAATAATAGCGTCGATATATTCGCGTTTTTAATTACAAGGAAATAGTGTTTCCGAAACAAAAAATTACCGAAGGATTTTTCGTTAAAAGAGAACAAAGTATCGAAATTATTTATAAAACTGTATAATATTTTTTAAAAATTCACCATGAAAAAAGTTTGTATCGCGAACATATTAGGTTTTTTGATCCAATGAACTATCGTTAATTATACTTATAATTATACTATAATAAGTATTAACATATTATAAATATTTAGCCACGTCACTGCGCCACGCCAGAAAAAATTACTGAAAATTCTCAATGCGAAAATTGATTGTAAATAATAATAAATAAAAAAAAGAACTATCAACGTACAACGTACGATAAACTCATTTGCTGCTCGTTATAATCTGGCTATGTTAATATTAGGTTGTCCGGAAAGTTTCTTTCGTTTTATAAGGAAATAATAGACGCACGATTGTTTTATATTAGTTTATTGAATTATGCACGAGCATAATGATAGAAATATAACGAAATGGATCATACCGACGAATGGATCAATGGATCATACGAAATGGATTCAATAAAATAATATAAAACAGAAATTGTTGTTGTTGAAAATTTTATGAAAGGAAATATCTTCTAATAATATCTAAATCTATTAGGACGTTTAATTCGATATTTTACGGGAAACTAAAGATGAAAGAAAAATGGTTGAAAACAGCCGGAACACTGGAAAGTTTTACAGATCTGCCAGAACCTTTATTAAGCTATTAATAGCACTGATATTTCGCAGTGAAATATATTATCGCTGGTTACTCTCGAGCTATCTAAAAGCAATTGTGCCAACGTTTATGCGAAAGTATGCACCGAGCGAACGTGCGGTATTACAATATCTTGGTAAATTAATGGATGTACGGAATTATCAAATGGGCAGTCACGTTGTCGTTAGTCTCTCTACGATTATACAAGCGTGTTATCGTGTTACACGACGTTCTAACCTTCTACATGCGAGTGATGTTGCACGTGCACGCTGACCAAATAAATAGGCGTAGCAAGTATTCAATGTCTCTGGTGATCAATGTCCTCGGTTTGCCAAACTTCGTTGATTTCTAATAGCGGAGAGAATTTATTATTTTCCAGCCGAGGGCAAATTAATTGCTTCCCACCGCGTCGTTCGTAAAACTGTATCTAACACTGCACACGGACAAACGCAGTTGAATTTATGTCGCAGTCTACCGCCAACGTTACCTGATTTTGATTTTCATACGTACAGCAAAGGAAATATTTGCCCGATATTGCTGTCCTCCTCGGGTCTATGTGACCCCGAATGGATATTATGTTTCGACAGATATTATTAAAATATACATAGTTTTGAAATATTTGCTTTTACTATTCGATGATATGTAAATGTAATTTTTTCTAGCTTTTGTATATCCCACGTTCTTTATGAACGAAATAGACGAGGAAAAGAGGAATATTCGAAAAGGTACAAACGCGAGAAAGAAGCGAAGACGGTAGGTTTTTAAACTGTGAGACGCTCGTATATTTTCTTGCGAGGTTTTGACATTGCAAAATCCAAACCTTTGTCATTTTTCGCTATCAATTAGAATGTTAGTCTTTGGTCTTTGCTGTCTTCCTCGGGTCAATGTGACTCCGAGTGGATATTATATTTCGACAGATATTATTAAAATATACATAGTTTTGAAATATTTGCTTTTACTATTCGATGATATGTAAATGTAATTTTTTCTAGCTTTTGTATATCCCACGTCCTTTATGAACGAAATAGACGAGGAAAAGAGGAATATTCGAAAAGGTACAAACGCGGGAAAGAAGCGAAGACGGTAGGTTTTTGAACTGTGAGACGCTCGTATATTTTCTTGCGAGGTTTTGACATTGCAAAATCCAAACCTTTGTCATTTTTCGCTATCAATTAGAGTGTTAGTCTTTGGTCTTTGCTGTCTTCCTCGGGTCAATGTGACTCCGAGTGGATATTATATTTCGACAGATATTATTAAAATATACATAGTTTTGAAATATTTGCTTTTACTATTCGATGATATGTAAATGTAATTTTTTCTAGCTTTTGTATATCCCACGTTCTTTATGAACGAAATAGACGAGGAAAAGAGGAATATTCGAAAAGGTACAAACGCGAGAAAGAAGCGAAGACGGTAGGTTTTTAAACTGTGAGACGCTCGTATATTTTCTTGCGAGGTTTTGACATTGCAAAATCCAAACCTTTGTCATTTTTCGCTATCAATTAGAATGTTAGTCTTTGGTCTTTGCTATCTTCCTCGGGTCAATGTGACTCCGAGTGGATATTATATTTCGACAGATATTATTAAAATATACATAGTTTTGAAATATTTGCTTTTACTATTCGATGATATGTAAATGTAATTTTTTCTAGCTTTTGTATATCCCACGTTCTTTATGAACGAAATAGACGAGGAAAAGAGGAATATTCGAAAAGGTACAAACGCGAGAAAGAAGCGAAGACGGTAGGTTTTTAAACTGTGAGACGCTCGTATATTTTCTTGCGAGGTTTTGACATTGCAAAATCCAAACCTTTGTCATTTTTCGCTATCAATTAGAATGTTAGTCTTTGGTCTTTGCTATCTTCCTCGGGTCAATGTGACTCCGAGTGGATATTATATTTCGACAGATATTATTAAAATATACATAGTTTTGAAATATTTGCTTTTACTATTCGATGATATGTAAATGTAATTTTTTCTAGCTTTTGTATATCCCACGTTCTTTATGAACGAAATAGACGAGGAAAAGAGGAATATTCGAAAAGGTACAAACGCGGGAAAGAGGCGAGGACGGTAGGTTTTTAAACTGTGAGACGCTCGTATATTTTCTTGCGAGGTTTTGACATTGCAAAATCCAAACCTTTGTCATTTTTCGCTATCAATTAGAATGTTAGTCTTTGGTCTTTGCTATCTTCCTCGGGTCTATGTGACCCCGAATGGATATTATGTTTCGACAGATATTATTAAAATATACATAGTTTTGAAATATTTGCTTTTACTATTCGATGATATGTAAATGTAATTTTTTCTAGCTTTTGTATATCCCACGTCCTTTATGAACGAAATAGACGAGGAAAAGAGGAATATTTGAAAAGGTACAAACGCGAGAAAGAAGCGAAGACGGTAGGTTTTTAAACTGTGAGACGCTCGTATATTTTCTTGCGAGGTTTTGACATTGCAAAATCCAAACCTTCGTCACTTTTCGCTACCAATTAAAGTGTTAGTCATTAGTCTGTGATATTTAAGTTCGATGGTTTGATAGCGATAAATGAAAATGATACTTTCTAGCGTCCGATGACTCACCTGCCTCAGTGAAAGCTTGCAGTTTTTATATTTTTCGTTAGAATTTGACGATACTATCATACGCATACCAACGAATTGCTAAAGTTAGCCAACGTGGACGAGTTCTTGCTAACATGTTTTTGCTCTCTCTAGAACTATTTTTATTTCTGTCTCAACCCAAGCGACATTGAACTTTCCACGTGGAACTTTTTTCGAACTAATTTTTTTGGAATAAGTTACTTTTAATGTGTGACAAAGTTGCTGTTCGTTACAAGAATTTTAACGATCTACCGATAATTATCTTTTTGATAGAAGATGTAAAAATTTTACTTTTCGTTATCGATGTCGTACAGAAAAATCGAAATTACCATTTTCTAACATCTCTTCCCTTCGCGTACACATTCGTTCATAAATGTTAAAACATTTCGTGATAATTAGTTCAAGGAAACGATTAATCACTCGAAGCTCTGCATTGATACAGAGTAGAGATTGAAGAATTTGCAAAAATGATTTGTAAGATTCAGGAAAGATGTGATAAATTGTTAAAATTTATTGATAGAATCTTAAACAAAATAAATGTAGAATGCAGTGAAGTTTGGTCAAAATATGGAACCAAACAACGGCAAATGAAATAGAGAAATTGACATGTAATACGAATGTTAGGATTGCGAAAAGGTACGGGTGTAATGGAGGATATGAAGCGGAAAAATTTTATCTTATTGAACATAGTACTCACGGTTTTATTATCATTCAATATATTAATATTTAATATATATGTATTATATTTATGTATTAGGTTGTCCGAAAAGTTTCTTTCATTTTATCAGGAAACAGTAGACGCACAACGTTTTCTTGATTTATATTATTTTGTCGAATTACGTACGCTCCATTTTGTTCTGTTGACGATAAGCACCGCGACATTTCACAGTAAAAAACACGTTTGCGAAAGAAAGATACTTTTCGGACAACCTAATATATGTGCATGTATATGTATATGGATATATTTGTCTGAGATTCTGGAATCTCTGTTTATCTTCAGCCAAGCTTTCAAATCATAACAACGATTCTTCTACTTTTCAATAATATTCGAACGATTTCCAAAGTTTGCCTCAGTTTGTGTAAGTGTCCTGCGACACTTACAGAAGCGAGAGTAAGTATCGTAATACTTATGAACAGGAGTGTACTTTCGACGTAATATGATCGCTCTTTTTATTGGCGAGACGTCGAGAAATCGATACCACGATTATGCGATCATGCCTGGAGTCTTCTTACTTATCCAGCAAGTATAGCGGATAATGTTTTGTACGTTTGACCTTGTTAACGATTGTTAGCCGAGTATTTCGTAGAAGCGTGCCGGCGTTAGTGTTTATTTTCTTTGCTGAGAACGTGTATTACAACTCTCAGTTCGTGAGTTTCGGTTGAACTTGAACGTACGTGCGTGACGCATCGGCCATTTTTTGAATGAAACTCGTCCTTCCCGCTATTCCTGCACGTGACGACCTTTCGAAACATCCGCGTTGGAATGTAACGGACGAGCATCAGGAAATCATTGATAATTTTTATAACGCCGCGAATGATGCATCTGAATTATGAAGCCGCGCTTAGCTTCCATTTACCCTCCGCTCTGTAGCCACTCTTCGTTCGTATAAAACTCGCTTAAACTTTTCTTCTTATTAAACCTGCCGTATCGCTATCGCTTCATTTTCCAATCATATTTTTACGCCGCTTTTTTTTTCTTAGCCTTCGGCATTATTGGAAAAACAAGTCTGGATATTCCTGCCTCGTGCTTGTACAAATGTACACTGCGCATTTTCCATGTCTATCTCACTTTTTTTACGTGTTATTTTCTGCTGCTTCTTCGCACGTGAATGCAGATATTCGCTTGCTTTCTGCGCGAGTTTTCTTGATTATCAAAAAAGGCGGAACAAAGGAGACAGTAGGCGAATGGATAGAAATTAAGGTCGTGTGCTTTGCTGTACTACGTGTCAACTTTTTGTACGTTTTATTTTTCCGTGCTTACTTAATAAGATAATTAATGCAGCTATTTGTAATAATAATATCGCGCAGTACATATTTTTGCATACATCGGGTTCTTCTACGTTGCGATGACTAGCCATGAAAGATTAATTATTGTTATTTACTGATACCGTAAGAAAATTCTATTTCTTGTTTCTTTGCAACTGTATGATTTGCTGCAAGTTTTCGTGCTACTCAAATTTGTTGATAGATTGATTTTAAAAAAGCACTGTATAGTTGTTGCTGAATATTGCAAAAATTCCTTATTTTGACCTTTAACAAGCACAATATTTGTTGTATATCAAACATTTACATATAGAGCAGCGTGGGAAAGGTTTACAATTGGTCTAAATGAGATAGTAATTTCCTAATGACAACTAACCATAGTCTCAACGAATGTGTCTTTCTACGATGCGACTTGTTTGCCGAATTGCCCGGCCTACGGATTTCTTAGAAATATTTAAACAAATGCGTTTCTAAATTAGAACAATTTACAGTCACTTTTCATTTCTGAGTGATGCTCGAGAATAAAGTGAAAATATAAACGTATACGTTGTTTGAAATGCTAGAAGCAGCGTGACAGGTCGTGAAAAATAATATTTTCTTTTTTCAATTATACAAATTAATATAATAATAAATCTGCTAGGTGGCCTAAAACCTTTCCACTGTATTCTAATTGGTGTAAGATGTGCTAAATGGTGTATTGAAATTGTAAAAATACTTCAAAGATTATATTTCATTTAATTTATCGAATCAGATGTTATTAGAATTAATAATTATAAACAAAAATACTTCAAATACCAATGTTTCGTTTCGTTGGTAAGAAAAGCATTTGAAGAAAATTAATTTAATTTAATTTAAATTAATTTAATTTATCGAATCAGAAATTATTAGAATTAATAATTATAAACAAAAATACTTCAAATACCAAAGTTTCGCTTCGTTGGTAAGAAAAGCATTTGAAGAAAATTAACAAAGAAATGTCTTTAAAAATACGGTAATATAGCTGGCAAATTGTAATAGGAGATATCCTAAACCATAATAATGAACACATATACAAGCATAATGTGATTCACAGTACCTTGTCTGCCAGTAAAAAAGCAAAACTCGTAAATGAATAACAAGAATATATTAATATAGTATTAGAAATATGTATATCAGGCTTTTGTTTTGCTCAGAGAAACCTCCGAAGCTGGATGATTTGAAGAAAAAACCATTTAAAAATGTCCTTCACAGTATTGTCTGTCACTAAAAGTGAAAGCTCGTAAATGAATAGCAGAAGAGGACTTTGCAGCTGTCGAAATAACAAGCTGTCGAATAAAACAATAAATATTTTAGTTTTATTTTAATTCGATTTGCGTTGCTTGTTATTCGACAAGCAAGTAGTATTTTATTATTTGTTTATTTATTAAACTTAATGCTCGCCCTATGGCTTGGGATGGTTTTCGGTTTACCTTCACTTCATGGCGTAATTCCTCGTGAAATTCGTGAAATAAGAGAAGAGCATACAGTGAAATTTGTACATTCTCGGCTTAGAGAAAATCCAGTTTGAAAGTTTCAAGCTAACGCTGCACTAAACAGGACTAAATAATCGACAAGAGGCTAGTCTACGTGTTCGTTTAAGGCTTCATTTTCAAGAAAATAAGGTTTGAACGTGTTTAGTTAAGAAACCGCCTAGTACACGCGTCTGATAAATTTTCAAATTTATTTTTCCTGCAAACAAAGCGTTTTCTCAACAAATTTCATTGCGCATTTTCGACTTATTTTCACACGTACAATAACCTGCCGCCGATCATTTAGTTCTATCCACTTTGGAATTAGCCGCGTTCAAGTATACTCGGTAAATTTTCAAACTCGATTTTCTCGAAAACTAAGCCAGCAACAAATTTTATTCTATATTATTTTCTTAGTTTTCCACAAGGAATTACGTTTTTGCCTGCTTTTATCCTAGTAAATATAGCAATGTTATAAATAACCCAACATAATATAACTTAGCCGAACATAAACTGACGCACTTCATACCATGCAATATACTTTTCTAACTCGATATAAGCTAATTATACTCGGCAATTTATAATACACGTATTTATATCCTTACTTTCTGATCTTTATTATTTGTTCTATTTATTTAATCTATTTATTTATTCCATTCACCGCGACCAAGTACCATTGAGTAGCAGTTGTTCGAATAAAGTTTGATATGGTGGAAAAGTAAAGCAAGGAAACGTAAAATGGTCGAGTGATTTGGAATGGAGGAGAGCACGATACTATTACGGAGTTAATTAAATAGTAACGTAGCATCAAGGGTTTAGTCGAAGCGTGGGCGCATTGCAGTGAATCCTTGGCTGCTTCTTGCCAACTATAGCTGGTTTATCGATGCGCAGAGTCTGGTTACAGCAAAGAAAATCGTGTACAAGTGGCGAGTGTTAGAACGAGGAGAAAGGAGAAATATTTCTCTATATTCTATATACATACAAGTACACATATATACATATATACATGCTGGCTTGATGTCGAAGAGAAGCGCAGAAATATAGCGCGGTTGAATGATTCCGTGCTGCGGCCAATGTTAGCCGTGCCAACGTGTGCAAGACGGCCAACCGGCTAATTAGGCGTATGAATAATCCGTAAACTAGATTCGGTATCCGGTGATTAACCCGTGATAAAAGCAGTCACCTGCATTCTGCGCTTGTCTGCTTATTTTTATCTTTGTTGCTTATCGATAGGATTTGTTAAGCTGCTTTTAACAAAATAAGAATAGAACGAGTACGACGTCAACCGACGACGGTACAAAAATCTTTCTATATTCGGATATGTATATGTATACATATTGCGTTAATCGTACAAATAGAAATTTGCATTTTCATTTTGAAAAGTAAAGCTCTTTTATCAATGGTGTATCACGTTTTTGGTGCTTTAGTCTATGTCTGGAAATCACCGAAGAGAACGTAGTTTTAATTTTCATGTCACTCGACGAATGAAAGACTGTGTTTTAAATATCGTTCCATAGTTTGGAAAAGTACAAATGCTCAACCCCTTAACCTACGATTTACGTTCGAGAATTTTGGTCCGAAAACGGAAACAAGTTATTATATTATAGAGGGTGGTTGGTAACTGGTGGTACAAGCGCAAAGGGGGTGATTCTACGCGAAAAAAGAAGTCGAAAATATAGAATAAAAATTGTTCGTTTGAGGCTTTGTTTTCGAGAAAATCGACTTTGAATTTTCGCTCGGTACGCGTGCACTTTATCACGCCTCGTTATAACGGATCTCACTGTAGATCGTTGTCTCGATGGAAAAATTAAAAAACAAATTTTATTCTATATTTTCGATTTCTTTTTTCGCGTAGAATCACCCCCTTTCCGCTTGTACCACCTGTTACCAACCACCCTGTATATTATATTTGGCCCGATCATCGTACTACGGGCTATACCCATAGTTGTAGGTTATGGGGTTAAGAAATAGGTCTACGAAGTTCTGCACCAAGTCAATTGCATTTATGACAATGGATATTTTGAGGATATTTAAGGAAGCGGTAAAGACGTTAGATATTAAAATTATACAAAATGGCCAGTACAAAATTAATCGACAGTGCATTGAATTTTAAAAGTGTCCCTCCGTAAAGTGTGGAAAGTACGAGATTACCACATCCTCGAGCAATCTTCGTTTCTTTACTCTTCTCGCATTTTATTCGGAAGGATGTTATTAATTGCTATGCGAATAAGAATACGTATATTTAAGGCACAGATGTACGTACGACTTATTATAAAAATATAAGATGCATTTCTAACAAGCATATAATTTCACTACAACTACAACGTTTAGTAGCGTTTATATATTTATACTATTTTTACAAAGCGTCTTCGTAATTACCGGTCGGAGATGGTTCGCGGTGATCGTAGGAATGCGAAAAGAAAGACAGGTAACGATCCTGACGAGAAAATGTTTTGGAAGAAATATCTGACGTTCTCGCAAATCTGGACGCTGTATATTTTTTATTATCTGCATATCGTTGAGGATAGGAGAACTGCATTAAGGAAATCTTGAAAATAATAAGGCAAGAGGAGAGGATAGGATAAAAAGATAAAAGGAGAAGATTTGAGAAAAAGACAGGAAACTGTTATGGAAATACAGTAACAGGAATACACAGTTTCTCGTTACTGATTCACAGCAGATACTGCGAACTGCAAGATTTCTCAATTCTTTGTTTGCTCGCACTTTACCCATTGCAGATGATGTTTCCGTATTCCCTTATCGCTTATTATGCGACAAGGATAATCAATCAAGACGCTGATTGTGAGAGTGAGCGAGACAAATCACCAGCTTATGATCTAAAATGCCGTTAACGTCGCTCGCAATGGAATGAACGCGGTTTGGAATTCAGAATCGATCCGACTTTGTCGTTTAAAATATACGACAGGAACAGTGACTGATATTAATATTCGGACACGACGTGCGAAAGAAAACATTGCGAATTAATAAAACAAAAATAAAATAGCAATAGGGTTTTGTTTTACGTATTTGTTTGTTCATTTAGTTGATAGTTGATTTAAACCAGATATGACGCGTATATCAAAAAATATAGTGTGCTTTTCTTTGTAACATCGACGATCAACGTATTGATATTAAAAATGAATATATTTTTCTATTTATACGTAGTTTTCTATATTCGTTTGTGACAGCAAACATCGCAAAAATATTCGAAATTTGTGAATATTAACTTGTTGCAGTTTTACGTGCAACTAGACTCGACATTTAGCTTGATTTTTTTCGCTTTTAATAGAAATATTGTGTTATCGTATAAAAGCGGTTTTCCTCGCAGTTAAGTTCAAAACGATAGGGTTTTGTCACTGTGGCAGTCTAAAAAAATTTCGATAGAGAACTCGACGGAAAAGGACGTGGAATTATAAAAGATACGAGGAAATTCATCACTGATCGATCGCCAGGAGGCGATTGTTTAGTTTCATGCGAAAATGCGGAAACTAATGACCGCGTTATTTATAGGATGTCGCAATATGTCAACGTAAATAGGTTATCGGTAACGAAAAATCTAGAAAATAATAAAAATAGCTTTTCGACAATGAGTTATTTCCCATTGAATGACAAATGTTGTTTAGCCAGTAACGGTGATCTTAATTGTTGTTTAAAAAACCATCACGCCATAGTATATAAAAATATGTTTCGTCCTTCTAAATTTAACGTTTATTATTTTCGAAACGTATAAAATAACACAGCCTGGACGCGATAGAGCTGATCGCTATTTTTGATGTGGATTTACGTGCATGCAGTTTCCTTTACACACACATTGGGGATAAGTTACGTGACGATATACAGTACCACACAACTATTTCAGATACGTTCAGTTGTTATTCGTTCAAGCACGTTTTACAGAAAGGTCTCGCCTGTGATAAATCTGCCGCGTATAGAGATTTCGTTGTAAACTGCCGGTAGCGGTCTGTCGAGATTGTTAATTTCGCAGACACACGTGGAATGAATCAAACGTAGAGTGGTTGCAGAGCAAACACCGCTCTCCTCTGTTCTCCTGGCATAAACAGGTAGACGCCAGCTGCGCCAGAAATTCGACAATGCCGCGACATTTTCCAGCTTTTCTCTTGATCGTTAACGAACATTTGCTTGGCGCGGTGGAGCCTCCGGTATGCGAGCATCTATTATCCGAATCTTCTATTAACCGAATAATATTTTGTCGCTTGCGCCCTTTACAACTAAATGTTCTTTATAGAATTTCGCATTTCTCCGATTATTTCAGCGTGAAGG
The DNA here is from genome assembly GCF_051014615.1 of Bombus vancouverensis nearcticus. Lineage (NCBI taxonomy): Eukaryota > Metazoa > Arthropoda > Insecta > Hymenoptera > Apidae > Bombus > Bombus vancouverensis. Next base: position 1,961,793 of record NC_134915.1, on the reverse strand, counting down.
TAACATCGTGCGCGTTAATGACATTAAAATCGGAAACGTGTTGCGGCCAGCGTTAGAAGAAAGTAAAAGGAAAGCTAGAAAATGCGAATGATGGAAGAATTGCGGGAATCTTCTTAGTAGATTTACGATTTACGAACGACCTCAAAAGACAAGTCTTAGGTTGCCCGAAAAGTTTCTTTCGTTCCACAAGGAAACAATAGATGCACAATATTTTTTGTTTTATATTATTTTCATCCATTACTTTTTTTATCCTACGATTTACATCGTATCATCCATTTTGCATTACGTACAGTATATTAATAGAATATAATATAAAAATGTTTCACATCTATTGGTTCCTTCTAAAACGAAAGAAACATTCCGGAGAACCTAATAAATATAATTGAAAATTGCTCGACCGTTTCGACAAGTGGAAAAGCTTTAACGTGATCGAAGAATAAATATCCAAGCTCTTCTGTATAGTAATGCTTTTAATAAATCAACACGTTGAGGAGTACAGAAGGAAAACAAAAGGAACGTCTCAAAATAGTTTTACTCGGGAAACGAAGCTTTAATATTTCATTGTATTAGAAAAGGAATAACGTTCGACCAATCGATCTGTATCTTTTAGAAAACGTAGTCTACACCTTAATTAGACACCTCGAAAAGAAACGATTAATCAAATATTCACTATCTTGATCCGCGGTTAGTTTCGCTACAAAGTGGACATTACCTGTTTTTAACTCGTCAGAGAACGAGTTTGAGTTCACCGCGTATACCGAATTGACACAGAGACTTTACTTTCCTTCCGCCCTTTTTTTTCTTTCTTTTTTTTTTAAGTTGCACCACTTTCACTTTTCTTTCTTCCCTTTTTCGTCCATCCGCTATGGCGTCGCGTTTTGTAAGAGGCAATTTTCCAACGAATTCACCGAGGATCCTGCGTCAAAGTTAAAGCGTTTTGTAAAATAAAGCTGCGTCATATTACGGTATTATTATTATTATTATTATTATTATTGTTATATACAGGGTGGTTGGTAAGTGGTAGTACAAGCAGAAAGGGGGTGATTCTACGCGAAAAAAGAAGTCGAAAATATAGAATAAAAATTTTTTTTTTAATCTACAGTGAGATCCGTTATAACGAGACGTGATAAAGTGCACGCGTGCCGAGCCAAAATTCAAAGTCGATTTTCTCGAAAACAAAGTCTCAAACGAAAAATTTTTATTCCACATTTTCCACTTCTTTTTTCGCGTAGAATCACCCCCTTTCCGCTTGTACCACCAGTTACCAACCACCCTGTATAATAACAATACTTTGATAGAACGGAGATTATTATATTTCGAACGTAATAATTATTGCGATTCGATAGTTGTACAGTTGCAATTCTCACAAACAAAATGTGTCATAACATGGAAAATCGTTTTTTCGTTTTAATCGAAACGAAATAAACGAAAGTAATTCGACAGAACAGGAAACAGAACAGAACAGGAAAGGGACGAATCGCGAAAACGTCGAGAGCAGAGGATATTATTTAATAGTTGAACGAAAGCCGAAAAAGGCAATGTGCACGAGAAAGGAAACATAACTGCATAACCTGTGCATAACCATATAAGCAAGATTTGTTACGATTCTAATAGAGTTTAACACGGTCTAGCGCGTGCAGACTCGTTGCACTAGTTCGTAGACTCGAATCGTTTTTCTTACAACCTTCTTGATTATTCTACGCTGCAAATCAAGTAGCCTTAAAGACAACGTTGTATCATTTAACCGTATACTTTGTCAATTTAGTTCTTCTTCCCCATTAATTTTCTTCGTTTTATCGCTTCTTTTTATTTTTTTTTTTTTTTTTTAAGTGGGCAAACATAAATCCAGCGTGTGTTTTTCAATTAAAATACATTAGTTGCAACGAGAGCGCGTATTAAAAATCTATTATACTACAATAGCGAAAGAAGCACATACGATGTCATTTATATTTTATTAATGATCTTGAGCGAGTAATGTATTTTACACACATTACGCGATATAAAACGCGATATAGAACACAGGTTGTTAGATATTGCTAATACATGGTCGTAAAATGAATTATCAAATGATAAAGAATGATTTAAGCTTTATAAATATTTTCTGATTATAATCTACTCCGTTCCAAACTGTTGAAAACACGAATGAATTTAACGGTGTCTAAATACATTTATCTTAACTTTGTATTGAGAAAACGGATATAATCTTTCGAATTTTCATCCGAGACTTTTACATAGCGATCCCGTGTTCTGTAGATTCATTTCTTCTTGCATTTCTGAGTTACTAAGATCATCTTTCTACATTGAACAAATAGAAGAAACTGACGATGTTACAAGCATTACTTTTTCTACATTTATCTTGGAATTTTCAATTTCTTCTGCTACCTTGCCGCGGCAAATAAAAATACTAAATAAAGAAACTCATCTGTTCCGAAGAAAATGAAAATGTTAGAGGAAGCCATTTGTTCTTTAAAAAGTTCCACATTAATCAATTAGTTGTTTCTTATTCTAAAAGGAACGCTACATTACATTTCCTCCGCCAGCTCACTGCCATAATAATTTGCTAATTGACAATGTTAGTAAAACGACGAGTAACAAATGATAGACTTCTTGTTCATAATTTGACAAGTTTACAGTTATTCAAATTTCCAAATTGGTTAATCGGATGACTTGTAATTTTGAAGATTTACTCGTAAAATATACGTCATTTTATCTTGTTCCGCTTACACAACTTGCAATTAGTTCGATTGGGCAAGAGGGTCCGGCCAATACATTTCGAAGGAATAGAAATTTCCAATCGAATTTTCGTGTCCCTTCAACCGTGAAAACACAATCTTTGTCTTACGTAATCGTTGATACTGTAGATACACGATACCAAGGTATTATATAATGCAAAAGCCAGTCCATCGTGACCGTAAAAATTGTCAAATAAATTGTCACGCGATGTTGGATCCATTAATACTCGGCGAGTGTATCGAAACAATCGATAGGCATAAGTCACGCCGCTGGTCAGAAGAGAATTTCTAAACGCGTAACAGATGCTAAGTTATTCCGCCTGGGCTGTCTTGTCATTGTATTCGACGCGTGTCTTCGCGTCAACAGCGGACTTAATTCTTTGTCTCCGGTCGAAGCACGTGCGCGAACAACGCGGCCCGATGAATCTTGAAATCTTTTCGCGCTGTCGAAATCGACACGAGTCGAAGCAAAAATTCTTATCAACGCTGAGTATCGACCGGGTGGAATTTGCACGAAATTCTCAACCAAAAAGGCTAGAAGTGCCAGTACTCGCCAAACTACTACATCGACGTACCTCGTCCAAGGTTTATGCTAATCCGCTCTCTTTGCATCGATTTTGGCACGCCGCTCGATACGTCTATCGATTCATGTTCGTCCCATGGAAGCGTTCTTTGCGTATGAAACAACTATCCCGCTTTTCTTAGAATCGTTTCAATATTTCGTGCGTTGTCTGATGAAGCAATATGAAGTTTTCTATTGCCACGTTACAGGCCGGCATTCGTAAGTCGGTTCTAGCCAACCAAGCAATTGAAAAACTTTCGGATAGAAATGTCCATCGATCTAACTCTTGGAAAAATCATTATTCGAAAAATATCGTCGAAAAATATATTTACGTTTCTTATGTTCTGACGTTAAATACGCAGATATGCGTGTTTCTGGTATCTTTCAATTTCTCTCGTTATTCTTCCATTAATTTTTCTCATACATGTTATTACTATATGTGTGATTAAGGTTTTACAAAAGCATTGTTAGTAGTAATTTATACTGCTTGCTTCGTTTAATTATTCCTAACGTTATCACAATCCTCCGTAGAAATTACGACTCTGCGATGAAAAACTGGTTATAACGAGCGATATAATGGACGCCCCTAATGACAAAAGATTATTATCTAGTATAAAAGGAATAGCGCGTATTTTGAAATAGATTTCCATTTACTGCGACAAACGAAAGCTTTATCGGTCGTACAAATTTGCGAAAGTATATTTTTCAAAGTTAAATAAAAGACGTGAAAGAATTTGATAAATTCTCATTATTTGCAACTTCGTTTAAATACAGCCAATATTCAATACGATAAACAATGTGGTAATAACAATCGATATAATTTTATACTTTAATAATTGCCAGTCGATTGTCAGTGAACGATATGTTATCAATTATCTTAAACTAAAAAACGATGTTACGCAAATGCTTCAGAATCGTCTTTAAAAACAATGTTATGCCAAAAATTGATATAATTTTACTTTTCAGTAATTGCGTCAATTGTCAGATAACAATACGTTACTGACTGTTCTACGCTGAAAGAACGTTGTCAAAAAGATATTGTAGAATCGTTTTTATGGTCGCGCTTAAAAGAGACTAAAACTGTGTTCTACAACGTTTTTAATACTTCAGGCGTAGTTTTACGCGAGGTAAACATCCCGCAGTTACGTCCTTCGTTGTAATTCTTCGCGGGAGCACTAAAACTCCACAGTTTAATTAATCTGCTCCCTTCATACCACCTTCTTCTCACGTGCACGAGTATAAACCACACGCGGAATTCGAATTCGGCCCCGCGGCTATTTTTTCTCGTTACGATACTTGAAACAATACGCGCACGCGTCGCTCGTCTGTTACACGTGCGAATTCACCGCTCAAATAATCATGCACGATGCTTGCCTTTCCTGTGTGCTGTCGGCTTCTCTCCACCAACAACCGGAGAGACGTGTTTCATTTTCGTAAGTTGTAACGTGCAAAAAATATAATGGCCATTCTTTGCAGAAGTGAAATTAAAAACGCCTTTTAATAGGTTTTCGTGTACACGTTATTCAAATTTCCAACGTCTTTAGAAAATGTTCAAGCGTGTCCCGTAATATTTTACACGCATTTATTGCTATCGAATCGATCGATGATTCACGTTGCTAAAATTCTTTTACGATGGTTCAGATAAGATACATTTTACGAACTAAACAATTTTCGACGGTGTAGCTTCGATAACATTGTCAGAGAAGAGTGCGCAAACGCAAACGATATGATATTTTGCGAAAATCAAATGCTCGGATACGTTTTTTACGAAAAGTGTGGAAAGTAAAATATATTGGATATTAAAATGAAATATTTAAGAACTGTCTATATTTTAATAGTATTTGATATTTAAAAACTACCTGTATTTTAATAATATTTGTCGACGTGTAATTTTCATTTCGGGTCACATAGCATCGAAAACATTTCGCGTGTTATAATTTGTAACGATGCAGGCAAAATTAAGGAATATCGTTAAGAATAGATTTTCCATCATATGAATCACGTGGCACGTACAGGCAGAGGTTGATTTTCATTCTGACGTAACAAGAAATACTTTTCAGCGTGTACCGTTTAAATCACAAGGAAATAGAGTAGAATTATTTGCGAATAAACGAAAAGTAGGAACCAGCTGCGAGTCATAAATTCTTTTACACCCGAACCGAAAATGTACCAATAATTATTTTCAATTACGATAAAACAATGGATGATCTAAGTTTATTGGGTTGAATTTTATGAGCAACGATATTCGGTTAAATAGAACGTGTGTGTATTTGGCGTGCCATACAAATATTGTCACTGCGCGCATACTGATCATTTGGATTATACTATGTATATTACCAGCAAAAATATTGACAATGTATAGCAAACAAATATACCTAAGTAACACGAATGTCAAGATAAAAAACAAACAAGTTGCCCCGAGAATGAACATCCAAATCTTATGCACAACCAGAACAGAAGACCGTATCCAAAATCTCTGGATAATTTCCAGTTTTATTTATATTATTTTATATTGCGATATATAGCATGGTCCAAGCGAATATTTTCTCGTTTAACATTTTGACTGCCACGTTGGTCAAACCGGCCACGGTTTCTCCTGTGACGCCACGGTGGTCATTGGTGACCGGAGCGCTTCAACTTCTTACAATTGTAAAAATTGTATGAAAGTTAGAGCATTTTGAATATAACCGATAAATAGAAGATACTTTGAAGTAAAACGTGTCCTATTGAACAATTAAACATTTTTATTAGAACACCAATAAAAAAAAAGTGAGGACAAATCTTGCATCTAACGGTGCACTGTGTTAAAACACTGTAGTGTCCTGAGCGAAACATGTGATTTCAACGTGGTAGTCAAAGTGTTATGGTTTTGTTTTTGAAAAAAATGATCGAAGATTCACGAAATGGACGTTTGGTAGTTGCAAGTTCCCAGGTATTTGACTTGCTCGCGTCTAAGTCTCATCTGAACGCTTCTCAAAGCATTTCTGGTACTGTGGAATTTCTTAGACAGATAAAGCTCTACTCTCTTCCGGGTAATTAGGTATTATTCAATTTTGCAAGTACGTAATTCTAAGCTATGTACTTTAAGATGTCCGAAAGGTGTCTTTCGTTATCTGCACACAGCTGTTTTATCTGACACAAAGTTGATACAAACATGAAACCTAATCTGTCAAATGTTGTGGTCTTTATCTTCCGTCGTTTATTTATTTTCATTATATTTTCCTTATAAGACGGAAGAAGCTTTTGGAGCAACCTAATATTGCGGTGGTCACTAACGACTTTATCGTTAACACGATCATTCTAAAATAAACTCATAAATAGTAGTCTTACCGCTAATTGCACGTTTAAGACTACTATTCGCGCTACGTACGCGTTTCGTAACTTTTATACACATCTCCGAATTACTTTCAAATTTTCCAATTATAAACACGACAGCAGCTCCTCGTTGCAATACCAACAAAGTGTAAAAAATGTTCGTACAACAGAGATAATATGTCCGTACAAATCTTCCGTGGGAAGCGTTCCAATACTATCGTGAGCCATCGTAAGTATCATAAATGTCGAGATAAAAAACAAACAAACAAGTGCACCGGAGAATGAAAATCCAAACGTCAGTTCGTAGCGAACGTACGCAAATGCGGAACAGATATTGGCAAACAGGATGTAAAAAGTTTGCGGATCATTTCCACTGCTTTTGTCCGATTCTGGTATAGAGCCACGTAATAATGCATCGCCGTAGTCGCTGCCATTATGCACATACAGTTACATACTGTCGCGTTATCAGGTGGCTGCATGACCCGTGCCTCCGTGTCGGCCATTCTCCTACGAACCAGCCGTGCCCTGTCCTGCTCCTATCACACGGAATCACCTCCGTTTCATTACCATTCCATTCAGTTGCAATTTCATGTTTCATCCTCCCCTTTCCTCACCGCCGTTCCCCCTTTTCTCTCCGCGGCTGTCGCATTTCCTGCTGCCCACTAATCGACGACGAATCCAATCCGCCTACGCTTAATAGGACTTGTCGCGCGCACGTAGATTCTTCGACGACGGCTTCGTGCTTGCCTTGATACCTTTCTGCTAGTTTGTGCTAGACTTGCCATACATAGGGTGGCTCGTAATTAGTATGCGCATTTCTCTGCATTCTTGTAGCTACGTAATTTAACCCTTTAAACACGGCTGTCGCCAGTGGACGACGCAGTGCATAATTTCGCGAAACACGGCTGTCGTCGATGAGCGACGTCACCTATTGATAATTGCGTTGTTTTTGCCATCTCTTCTTTGCGTTTGAGGCAACGGTTCATGAAAGTGTGCGAGTAATTAAAAAGGTGAAAGATCTCTATTTATTGTTTGTATAATTCTTAAAAAAAATCTTGTTATATATATGTTGAGTTCTCATTAGGGTTAGAGGCGTGTAACGAATCTTCATTTGGATTAGCCATTGTTGTTATGCAATATGGATGATATTTATTGGTACAAATACGATTAGTGGCGATTAGATGCTCGAGATGCTAATGACTTTAGGTTCAATAACGAATCCACGGACAATGGGATAGCAAATGCGTTTTCTTCCAAAGTCTAAGTCGAACTGAACTTACTGGTCCACAATTCAAGTGTAGCTCAACTGACTCGTCCATAGTGCAAGTAGAACTCAACTGACTCGTCCACAGTACAAGTAGAACTCAACTAATTCTTCCACAGTATAAGTAGAATTCAACTGACTCGTCCACAGTGCAAGTAGAACTAAACTGACTCGTCCACAGTGCAAGTAGAACTCAACTGACTCGTCCACAGTACAAGTAGAACTCAACTAATTCTTCCACAGTACAAGTAGAATTCAACTGACTCGTCCACAGTGCAAGTAGAACTAAACTGACTCGTCCACAGTGCAAGTAGAACTAAACTAACTCGCCCACAGTACAAGTAGAACTCAACTAATTCTTCCACAGTACAAGTAGAATTCAACTGACTCGTCCACAGTGCAAGTAGAACTAAACTGACTCGTCCACAGTGCAAGTAGAACTCAACTGACTCGTCCACAGTACAAGTAGGACTCAATTGACTCGTCCACAGTACAAGTAGAACTCAACTGACTCGTCCACAGTACAAGTAGAACTAAACTGACTCGTCTACGGTACAAGTAAAACTCAACTGACTTATCCACAGTAAGTAGAATTCAACTGACTCGTCCACAGTGCAAGTAGAACTAAACTGACTCGTCCACAGTACAAGTAGGACTCAATTGACTCGTCCACAGTACAAGTAGAACTCAACTGACTCGTCCACAGTACAAGTAGAACTAAACTGACTCGTCCACAGTACAAGTAGAACTAAACTGACTCGTCCACAGTACAAGCAGAACTTAACTGACTCATCCACAGTAAGTAGAACTGAACTGACTCGCCCACAGTACAAGTAGAATTAAACTGACTCGTCCACAGTACAAGTAGAACTCAACTGACTCGTCGAAAGTGCAAGTGGAACTCAACTAACCCTCTCAGTCCAAATGGAACTGCACTTATATACCCTTCTCCCTGTACCCCTCGGGTCAACTATATTTTTAAGGAGAACTATACAATTACTCCGTACTTCTGTTAGGTAAAAACGTCCATCCCCTGACCGTGGCTACGTGTAGCGACCCGTTATGTCACTTTCAACCCAAGCCTATTGTCATAAATCTCGAGTACACATAATAGGATTAAATCATAAACGACTACTTCTAAGTTTTATTATTTAAGTACAGCTATAATAAAAAGTCTAGACTAAAGTATTGGGGATCTTCCCAAAAATTCCAAAGGAAAGGCCTCGATGTTCTTTCATCTCTGACATATATATAAGATATTTTTAACCCTTTAACCCTTTCGCTTCGAATGTCGCTTATAGGCGGCGTCCACGAGATGACCTGTGGGTGGTACGAGCGCCGCATGTAGGTGGCGACCACGCGACGACTCTTGAGTCCAGCACCCCATATATCCGACATCCAAATGATGCATATACAAGTGATATCTGTTGTCAATAATATATTTCTTCGTTATCGGCAGAACATTTTTTGTCGATTTTATTGACATATTGGATTAATCACTTCTTAAAGTTACTCATTGTTGAAACAACATCAAAACGTTTCACGCAATATATTTAAAACATCCAAACGATCGTATACTGTTTCATTCTAAAAAAATCTATTAAATCCATTGACAGTGAAACGATATTTTATATACGGTTTTTACAACAATTATTAATTATTTCTGGCGCGCGTTTCCGTTCAGTGACAGTACTTTGGTGGACGGGACTGCCAAAGCGAAAGGGTTAATACTCGTACACTTTCATGAATCTTCCCCGCCAATGTATGTATATATACGTGTATATGTGTATAATAAACAGAACTTTCTTAACCCTTTAAGTGCTCGTATATATATATATAATACAACGATTTAACGATGCAATGTCAGTGAATTAGTTGAAACTCAAAATGAAACAAGCTGTTCGACGGTTCGCCCAGAAATGCGTCCCAAAACCGTAGTTTTTGTGCCCGCCCTTGATTCGTCGTCAGCTAAGAGGACTCGCTTCGATGTTTACATCTTCGGCTCACGGAAATCAGTCTCGCTCAAGGCGTCGTCGCTATCAGTTGCCATGCAGCTGCTTGCCAATAAATAATTGCGTCTTCGCACTTCACGTACGTATATGGAATTGCAATAGAAATACGAAATTCATCTACTAAATATTATAAAAGGTATTCCGATTATTATATGATTATTATTATATATTGCGAAAATATGGAACAAAGCTTTTTCGTAACGTTTCGTGTAACGTTTTCTTTTCGAAAAGACTTTGTTTAAGGATCTGTCAAACGTACGTGAATTTGATGAATTTCCAACTGCACAGAAATTTACTCTGCATGCGAGAATAAGTTGAAAATGAGGAATAAAATTGATAAAGTATCGTTTAACACTAAACCTATCGACACTTCGTGTACACCTATTCCTATCGTGTGCGGTGAATGACCGGTGATTAAAGAATTAATGGTTTTGATGATTTAACTTAGATAATGGTTAATTTATAAGTAATTGTATATAAAATGATGAACTTTCATAAAATTTCGTCCAAATTTACTTTTGTTTAATTTCAATTATAGATTTAAATAGAATTACACTTTTATTCATATAGAGATATATTTTATTCAACTTTGCTGCATTTTTTACAAATTGTCTTATTATCAAATGCACATTTGCCATATAAATATCTCCCGCGTCTTAAACAAATTTTCGTAATTTTGTAACCTTTACAATTTCTTACTTGACAAGTTTTTTCTTCTATTAATGAATCCGAACTTGTTGATAGTTTCATTGCACGGGTTTTCCCGCGATGCTTGATATAAAAGTAACGTATACAGCAGGTTTATAACAATTTTCTGAATTCTCTATAAATTGGCCCCATTTTGTAGATACCATTGCAAATTTATTGGTTCGTAAACGTTGGATTCTTTCGCACTTCTTATCAAATCCTATAAACCTCATAATTTCAGCAAAGTCATTCCTGCTCATTGATTTTGAAAAAAATGCAGGTCTTCAAATTTTATTCCACAAATATGAGACATCTAAATTTTTTGCCTGATATGCGAATATCATATAGCAGAGCGATAAATGCATCTAGTTTTGTTGCATCTAGTTCCCTCTTAATCCTCACTACTCTAAATACTTCTTCTTCCGTATATTTTATGAAATGATTCCTTATACGGTGATCAATGATAAGATAAAATGCCGTCTTTACTTGTCCTTTCATTATATGCCGTTTAGCATATCCTTAAAAATATTATGAACTGATGTCCTGCCAGGTTTGAGACTCGCATCTATTTCTCTCCAAACCGTCCCATCGAGCCCACTTTTCTAGAAAACAGAATTTCACCGTGTTAATTCCGTACACGCACAGTAGGTACATTTCCAAGTTGCATTTTCCCCACACATCAGTTCTCCAATGCAATGTTATTATTCCTGATTCTCGTCTCACTTTGAGCCATTGAATCTGCTCGGCTCCATTTTCCACCATAAATTATCCACCACCCTGTATAGACGCTCGATCGATCCAACGTTTGTACGTTTTTCCGATGAAAATCGATGAAAGACACGGTGCAAGTATATGGAATTACCGACGAGAATTACTCAATATAATATCCGGTTTGTTCAAAACGCCACTGTATTACACGATCGTGTTTGAATTTCACGTTCGAAAACTTACCACGTCTGCCGCAACAATACGTACACATACAGTATGTATACGATAGTATTTCGAAACGATAAGCTCATCCGTTCATTCTATAATTCCTTATAATTGGTAAAATGTTAATTCACGTGTGCGATCGTAACAGCCCGCGCTCGTTTCATTTCGGTTTGTTCGCTACGATAAAAATTGCATTGTTTTCGGATAATATCGTAATGTTCTGGTTGGAATAAAATTTCGCTCCAACGATCCCCAGCCATTTCATAGCTTCGATAAATCGGCCTCGTGTTGCTCGCGCGTGAATGACAGGGCCTTTTGTGATTAAATTTGGTAAATAGTTATCGCGAACAGACCGCGGATTTTTCTACGTTTATAGGAAATTTGAAGTTACACGAACAAAATGCGTGTTTAGTTGGACGAAAGAATATAAGTCGGAATAATTAATAGTCTTATAATATCACATTTTAAATGCAACGCAGGATCGCGTGCTAAATTTTGGACGTGGAAGTTAATAGAAAGTACCGATCGAATGACAAAATGAAATACCGACTTGCAAAATGTAAATCATATTTGATTTAGAAGGAACTCCGCCTTTTTTTGAGAACAATCACACGTTATCTTGATCAAAACTTCCAGTTTGACTAACGTTTATTTCACCAGGCAGTGCTTGCGACGAATAAGACGTTTTACAAAAATAAATCGAGACAATAAACGAGTTGTACATGTTGAGAATCGTGGATCTTAATCGCCGAAATAAAAGTAAAGGAACACCTAGATTACGCTTAGAATTTATATCAAAATAGTTTCAGATTTATTTAATCTGTGATTTACAGGATCTTCGTCGATATACATTTGCACGTGTCTCAGCACTCTCTTTGTGTCACCATCTTCTGTACCACGCTGCCAACGGAACAGTTGCATTCATCCGTTTTTCGAGACGCTGTGCACACACATACTTCCGTACACTCATATTCACATACATGTGTCACTACTACGCGGCTAATCTATTCTGGCACACAAAATTACACATATCTCAATAGATGTACACAATATTTTTTATCAGTCCTACTTCTGTTTAGATTCCACGACTCTGTGGAGTTCGAAGAGATCGACAAACTTTGCAGCATAATGAAACAAAAACTATACTTCTTTTTCTACCTCTGATCTTTAGTGGGCTTCTACATCGCATCTATTATTCTCATACATTTTTTCTATTTTGATAAAATAATAACGTTGTTACTTTATTTATATTGAACACGTTCACACGTTACTTTGTATTCTTTGGTCCTTAAAGAATCAAACCCACATAGTACACATCTCGATAGTACAGCCGAAGCTTTTGCATAAGTAAAACACAGAAACAGATACTTAGACAGTTTTGATGAGCCAAAATTTGACTTACACCGTTCTGCCGCCCATCACACATATATAAAGCAGTCAAAGTGTATAGCGCTTCGTTAAGTCTAACATATGTTTATGTTTATGTGTACGTTCAAGTTGAGATATATGTTAAGCTTACTTCTGCTTTTAATTCTAATTTATTGTTAATGAAATTACAAGGATAAGAAGATAGGTTTTGTGGTAGTAATAGGACATAAGATAAGATAATGCGAATGGAGACGTAACCGGGATCCGTGCAAAGCCAGAAGGCACGGATCACAAATAAATAATAAAACAAATAAATACGACACTTGATAAGCTTTTACAAATTCAATTTTTTACCCAAGTTTTATTTTCTTACTTGTATAGCCGAAAATATAAATTTGCATAAAAATTCGCAATCTAATTATACCCAAGTGCGAGTATATATTCTACGAACGATTCTCTTATTAACGTTATTTCGATCGGTAGATTTGGTGCAAGTATTTTTTCAAGAAATCGAGCCTTTCGTAAATTGTTCGAAGAAACCGCTTGTTAGATGATAAGGAAACGGTTTCAACTCGTTTGCGAACTATATTCTTCAAGTTTGGGAGAAGAGCAATGAAAATGTTGGCAATATGAGCTCGGTTAGGAACGAAATGAAACGGGTCGCGATATTCTGTTCTTTGATTCTTTCCAGTTTTACTCGCTTTTTATTATTCCTCTGCCTCCTTCATTTATTCATCTTCAAAGGCTCTGTTTGAACGATCCACCGAAAACTTTTCATAAGTTTTAGATGAGTAATTGATCGAACTTTGCTCTCGTGGTTGGAAAATATTCTTAAATTATTAAATAGCACGAATAGCGTAATATAATCTCATAGAAAATACAGAAATTTATGGAAGAAAAAGAATAGGCAAACATCGCGTCACATCTGCAATTTTGCGTGCTGCTTGAAATTTCAAGGGAACCGTAAGGCAAATAGCCGAAGAAGCAGGAGTCACAGCAGATGTAAGGAACGTGCGTGGAATTTTGTGAGAAAGCAAACAACAAGGAAAAATGAAAACAACCGACCTTCCTTAGCAGAGAAACGGTAAGCATACTGTTTAAAGTTTACTGAAGATCATATTCGATGCGAACAGTCTGGAAAAGTGTCACTGTCAGTGATAAAAGAAAAAAAAAATAGGAATTCGACTCGTTCGAATCGAGTTGCGTTATTATTATTTCCATGGTATTTACCATAGATTCCTTTTTACAAATTGAGATTTGTCTGGCAGAGATTGGGCAATTTTTGACGAAAGAAAAAACAAAAAAGTGATACATATCATAACAAAATATATGATTCTCGCGTAACGACAAAGGAAACAGGTGATTTTTGTGAATATTTTGTCGACTAGCTGCTAGTTACACGAAAGCAGACCTTGTTAGGATGTAAATGTAGTTTCGAATTACAAATGTAATTCTTTTATTTCAGTTCGACTTAGCGTTTCTTGTATTTTGTACAAGTCTTGTGATTATCTTTGACAATGTTACCATCGTTGGCGTGCATCTGTCGCAGTCATCAGAATGCAGAAGTTAGGAAATTTTCTTAAAGTTGCATAGTTTGCGTCGGGGTCGAACCTATTTTTGAAAGAGTAACATGGAAAATTGGGAAGTTCTAGCCTTCAGAAGAATAACTTGCCTTTTTCCACAGTTAAGCGAAGCTCGTATCGTTTAAAAAGAATAAATGATCAAATAAAAATGTAAGGTTCGATCTTTGAAGAAATTTGCAACTAAGCGAGCTCTGTTCGAAATTGGTTAATCGATTAGCGTTTCAGTTATCGTGCACGCCAGCTTAAAAACTTATTAAACGTGACAGTTTAAACAGTTAACAAACGATAGGAGAAATTGAAATAAAAGAAACTACTTCAAGACAATGTATCTACATGGCGAAAAGCCTATGCGGTCCGTACGGACGGCGCGCGACCAGCGCTGACCATCGCTGTGGACGGAGTATTATACTTTTTCACTACACCGAACTCTGTTGATCGACTATTCAAAGCGCAAATCGTAATAAGTTATAGTGATTCTTTTGCACGAGATTAAATGATTCAAGAGCGTTATTTTTTAGCATTAATTATTTATTATAAACATTGAAATTTACGATAAACTAGAATTTGGGTAATAAACTAGAAAACGATAAACTAGAAAACTAAATTTAGTAAATATAACACGAGTTAATAATTCAGTTGTGTGTGAAAAATTTCAAAACAATTATCCATACATAATCCGACATCGTATTTTCTGCATTCGTATCGCGTGTCGCTCCTTCTCTTATTTTTCACACAAACGACACATTTTCTTCTTGATAATTGCGTTGTGCCGGCACGATTAGGGCATTTTGATGGAAAATGCCTATCGATTAAACGAAATGGTAAATCCTCAGACTTTCTCTTTCCTCCTCCTACCATGCTTCTACGTTGGAAATTTTTTCGTAAAATGTCTCTTATCAACGTTAAATGAAATTCACTAAATTTTTGTTTCGAAGCAGCAGATTTTTGATATAAAATATATGCATTATATATAAGGAATGCATTTATATTTATCTCACACAAACGTAATAGTATTACTTCTGCGTAGGTGTTCGGAAAAATTGACAAACGCATATATGCGTCCTTGGTCCATGCCGGACACTTACAGAAAACGCATATACGTGTCCTTAGTCCACACCGATAGCTTTCGCCAGACACATATATGCGTCCATAGCACTCTAAGGGTTAAAAGAAGTCCATAAGGATCACTTGCTTCTATGGTTGTTACACGAGAATCCGCCTTAAGAGCAACACTGAATTAACTCTGTTAGAATTTAATCTTAAAGTTAAGATAAATGATCTGTGGAAGACACAATGTTTATGTTGAAATAATATTAGGTGATATTTATTAAACAGAATTACAGAACCAAATGTATTTAAAATATAAGTGAGTGATACGGTATAATTAGCAAAGTGTGCAGCTGAAGAATTTATGGATTGTTGACAGTTGGCCAGTTACTCTCAGACTGACTGTACGTAGTGACCCATGGTCCTTTAAAAGATTTTCAACCCCACTCTCTACACAGTAGTGAGTATGAGCTGTGTAAGTGTCCTGTTCAAATGCCTGTGTAGGTGTCTGTATAAGTCAGCAATTTGAAGTGTAATCGCAAAATATCGAATGCAACGATCGATTTCGTTGTGTCACGTTATCTAAATTCGATTTGGAAAAAATGATTTCCCCTAGTTTTATACGATTTATGCGCGTTGCTGAAATAAACCGATACTATTAGGTTGTCCTAAAAGTTTCTTTCGTTTTAGAAGAAAATGATAGATGCACAGTATTTTTTATTTTAATGCAAACGAAACGTGTTGCACGACAGCTAGAAGACGATCGAAGTTAAAGGGCACAAAATTTGACAGATTAGGTTTCATGTTTGTATCAACATAGCTACATAAAGCAGCTGCGTGCTGATAGCGAAAGAGATTTTTGGGACAACCTGATATAAACTCACATTAGAGAAATATGCGGCTTATTCTGCTTTTGCTCTCAATGTACCTCGCATTAAGTATAAATACTACTCATACTACTCGTTTCATCAAGTATAAATACTATTCATTTATAGTTAGATGAACAGTTATTGCGAGAAATGCATGAACCTTCATTAAGAACGCGTATTTATATTAAATGCATTGTACGACATTCCTTCATATGAAAAAGGAATGAAAATGTTTGTTAAAGCAATTTTGCTTCGAACGATACTTTAAGGCCATCCATATTTTCGTAATACTGCCACCAAATATTTGTCATTTTCAAGATTCGCTACTTAATTAATTCCAACTTAGAGGATGAGCACAGTGCAGACGGAAGATTGCGCTACTTATGGGAAAATCCACGTCTTTTCCAAGTAGATGCGTCTTTGACGCTTTGTTCGGTGCTTCAATAGAAAATGGCTTGCCATAATAAACCTTGGGGCTTGTGTTCGCCGTTAACTATGTAAGCTTTTAAGGGTCTCCATCATCTTCTAGCTTCCCTTTTCACGAATATTCAAATTGCTCTGCAATCGAAGGTGTCAGTGAAGATGACTACAAAGATTTTAACAATAATTCCTATCCCCCATAATAACTAAATGTAATTAATCAAACGTAATTAGTGAAAAGACGAATGAGAACATGTTGGGAGTTCATGCATTTAATACTAGAACTACCACACCAGTCAAATTGATTGATTTTACAATTTTATTTTAAAATTCCTACGTCATGTTATATTTTTTCCGCAACGATGTAATGACTTTAATAATGTAACTAAAAGAATAGTATAATGAATTTTATCTCGTTTCTTATGTATTCAAACTGAAAATAATTTTGTATCAGGGCTACTTATACCAATGCCAGTCAAAGTGTAAAAGGGTCCCGCAATCTGTTTATCGAATCTCAATTAACCAGATTCCTCGTTTTGTACAACTTGCCACACGTTTTTAAAATTTTAACCGCGTATCATTCGATATGACGATATCAGTTATCAGGAAAATTTCGAATCAATTGCTGGATCGCCAGATGCTAACGCTAGAAATACCACACCATTCAAAATGACTGCTTTTACAATTTTATAAATTTGTTAATCCTCGTTTAGGGATCCCAGATGGATTAATAATACCAAAAATGTGTTACATAATATGGAATTGCTTCTGTAAGAAAGTAATAAATCAAAAAAATATAAAAATATTCCATTATTACGTATTTTTTAAAGACCATTAAAGATCATTTTCACTGGTTTTGGTAGAAATAAGTTCGTGTTAACTATCGCTAGTTCTAGGGTTAAGTGTAACAAATAATCGATGAATTGCGTTTAACAAACAAACAAAATTACATAAACAAAACACATAAATAAAATTGCGTTTAAATTTACTGCGTACGTTGGAAGAGAAACAGGTAAAAGAGCGTTCTGTGTTAAAGAAACGGATGGTCTTTAACATAAAACTTTGCTTAGTCCATAGTTAAGGTTTTTTATTGCGTTTTAGTCAAAACAAAGTTATCTGACAGCTATAGTAATTGATAGGAAGATGTTCGAGATAGCATCGATGTTGCACCTTTTTCTTCGACGAAAGTATTCGGCAAAAAAGTTATCCCGAAAAAGAACCAATACTCGAATACTAGAAACTGATTATAACTGTCATCGTTGAATGTTCCTTTCCTTATATATTGGAAAATTAATTCAAGGAAGAAGAAATAAAATTTTATATCGTACGATAGTTAATACAATTTAGAATATTATTGACATCAGCCATCATTTGTCGAACGATTGGTTTCGAAAAAGCTATATTTATTTAAAACTCCGTATCGTGCTTCTGATTTCAGCCTTCAATCGCAGAAAAGCGATTTATATAATTCTTCCTTGAAAGTATATTTTCCAGCGATATCTTTTGATGTTTTTAAACATTTTATTTTCATAGAGACTCAAACCCTATGGACCGCGATATTAATTCAAGCACCTTCCAATTCTTTGTTGTTCATTTCATTTCCGTATAGTTTCTTTTTTCATTTACTGTTTATGATAACGATTCATCCACACGTACGTAATTATCAGCGAATACGAGTTTAAATTTAAATGAAAAATTTCGCTTTCGAGAAATTTATTGTCTCTGTGATTTGTTTTACGCTTCGCTATTAAACACAATTAAAAAGTTGATTATTCGACTATCGCGTGCAGGATTAATTATTATAGCCTTGCAGTTTTCTTCTACGTACGTTTACGCTTATAACAATCTTTTCTTGTAATATATCTCAATTCTCCTCGAACTACTTACGCGTTGCATGTTGTAAAATTAACGTGGCCTTGGCAAAAATTACTACTAATGTGACAATGCGACTCGCATGAAGCCATACCGAGTGCTCACGCTACTAGTTCCCACCATTTTCCCCGTAAGTTGTGGATTCACGAGAAAAATGGAAAAGGGCAAAGTTTCGTTATTTTTCATATCCAATACACGATGACCTCGATAGATCTTTTAACGTTCCATGATGTTTTCTTAATGACAAAATTGCGAATATTTTGTGACTGTAACTTTTTTTTATCACACGCAGAAATAATCGCCCTTTGTTGACGACTAATTAAAATAAAAAAAATAGTATTTGTTTCTTTATTGACAAGTTCAACGTACGTGGTAAGAATTTACAGGCGAAAACGATGAAGGTAATAATTTAAAGATTGTAGAAAAATACACTTCAAATTGAAATAGAATACAAACGTTTAATGTAATCACAAGCAAATAGTAACTCTTTCTCTATTTTAATTTAACGATACATTTGTTAACCGTATGAGTTCATTGTCGCGAGTTGTCTTGACACTGGCATTAGATATTCGCAGAAATCAGTAAGGAAGCAGATAGCTAAACAATGTTCCCTCGGTAATTTATGGTTTTCGATAGTGAACAAGGGAAGATAACGCACTGTTTGGTGCCGTCAAAACCGGACTACATGTCCGGAGATAAAGGAACATGGGAAGTTACAAAGTTGCGTGCCTTCCCATAAAAAAACGAGTGTCAGCGATTTCGTAAACTTCTGTATGAATTTGTAAAAGACGCGATTCTTTGTTCGCTTCTCGCTGCAAAATGATATATAAAGCATAGATATATAAAGAATAGTTGTACCACAATTTCGTTTTATATCACGAAACAGTTGCAGATCTTCATTTTGAGTAAATTTTACGAGAGAAAGAAATTTCCCGTATCGGCTCTTGTATCCTTTTTACATTATTTATTTGCAAAACAATTTCAAGATTCGATTCTCGTATGGATTTCACAGTAGATTTGTAATTTCGTTAAAAACGATTTGTTATATGTTTTTATCGGCAGAAAACCAGAGGAGAGAAGAATAAATCGCGTACCAATAATTGTTTTATTATATTGCACTCCCTTAATTATTCTGTCTCTAAAACTATGACAACTTTTGGGCTTTTGCCTCCTTGTTGTGCTTCCTTATTGTCGTTCCTCCCCGCCTTGTATTGCCCTTCTCTTCTCTATTATTGTTTTTAGTTCTGTTAGTCCTTCTCCAGTCTCGTTTAGTATTTTTTCTGTGTCCTTTGGTCCTCCCGTTATTTCGCATTCTTCTGTTACGTGTCTCAGGTCTTCTTCTTTCCTTTTGCATAGTCTGTATCTGTTTTCTTCCTCTTCTTTCCAGTATTCCCTTGCTTTGGTCTCGTTTCCACATCTGAATCTTGCTAATATTTTTCTGTCCTTCCACTTCATCCTCCCGTCTAAGTATTTCGGTAACTCTTCTTTGGAAATCGCGTAACAATAATATCGTAATCTTTGGTACGTAATGTACAATACAAAACGTGTTTGTAGCTATGGGATTTTATACTTAGAATTGATGCTACTTGATACCCCTGAGGGGGTATTCTGGTCTAGAGGCATAAATTTCGGGCGATCTTTGAAGCTCTGTACAAGCGAAACAAAAAATATTTTTGCTCTCCTTCTTTTTAGCATTTGTTTATTGACATTTCGAGATTACGTAAAAAATTCACTGAAAAAAAAACTCAATATTTAAAAAGTTACGAGCTGGCAAAGTGGGTGCTGCCAAAAAAATGGGATGTCATGGCGTACATGATATCAACCCTTCTGGTCATCCGAGACGAAAAATGCGAACGGATTCTTAATTAGTATAGATGCCGCTATCGTCTGAACCTTGGAAAAGTCAATACAACATTTTTTCACAAAATGACGGCCGTTTGAAAAAAATTTCTTATTTCGCACGTTTTTTTGACAATTCCGAACATTTAAAAAATAGTAATATTAAAGATTTTGAGCTGAGCGTGGTCCGGACGATAGAGGAGTATATAAGGAATATTCAAACCAAATTTAAAATAAATCGGTTCATTAGAACTTGAGATATCGTGCACGCCAACTCTAAAAACGTAGTTTCGAGAAAAACGCGTTTAAAGTTTTCAGACAAGTTTACTCGGACTACGTCTACCGTATACTGTTAACTCATAAAATAATTGAAATTTTGAAAAATCCTTTTAAGGGCATATTCTTGAATGTCTAAACTTTGGAAATATGAAAAAAAGAAATTTCTAGACCAGAATACCCCCTTTTAAGATCGACGAATACGCCAACGCACATGCTCAACGTACTTTCTCAACTGTATTATTATATATTTTTATTCTACAGCTGCTTAATGATATATTTAAACTGCGAGATCGAAAGTTATTTTACAAACTAATTGATCAAGCAATCAGAAGTTACACAGACTCGCGCAGGTTTTTCACAAGAAAAATCTGTGCCGATATATTTGTTCGTTACCGCGTTTACAGGTTCACCGAACATTCGTAAAAAGAGTGTTCTTTCCTCTTCTGAGGCAACCAGCGGCGTAATCGTTGGCAGTTAACTGGTTAAGGGCGGCGATGAAAGGTCTCCTTGGCCTCTGAGATTTTCCGAAACTTTGAACACTTTTATCACAGTTCAGTTAAAAACGCAAATATCATCATTGTTGAAGAGTAAAAATTAATCAAAATATTAACTCGTTGAAAATATTAACTCGTTGTCTGAGAAATATCGTCAATTTGACCTCAGTGATTGATCAAAGTGATCTCTTATCTGGCAGTGGCGTAAATCCCGCTGTGTCGAATAAATTTGTTAAAGCCAGCGGCCAGATTTTTACGTTAACCAAAGCCACTAAATTTTAATTTATCGCTGTTAAAATCTTTTTTCATGGCCGACAAAACGATTCGATTGTATTGTCGCTTCGGTTGGCTGTCGGCGGTCGAATAAAATTGGTCAAAGCCTGGCTGGAGAATGAACATTTTCGAAAGTACTTCCGGTCGTATTTTACAGCAGGAACGTTGTTGCAAACGTTTATAAACGCGCGTAATCTCGCCGGCAGGATCGCCAGCAAGTAAAACATCGTAGTAAGTAATTTAAATTCAGTTGATTAACAGTTGTGCTGGCTCGTGCGCAAAAATACGTACATCGCTGAGTAGATGGGAACGCGCGAACGTCTATATTTCGAGCATCGATTAAAGTTTCTTTGGGCTGGCGTTATCAGTCTGCGCAACGTATTCGTCCTGGACTCGTTGCTTTATTACAGAATGTATCAAACGGTGATTGGATATCGCGTGATTTAAATCTACTCGGCTCGACCCGTGATCAGCAACGTAATTATCGGACGCATGCGAACTGAAATTGAAGCGGCTCGTTCGGCCACGTTCGGATCTCAATTCGCCAGTGGTATTCTTCTCGACTTATCTGCACGGCGCAGCACGCCACGCCACGCCACGCCACGCTACGCTGCGCTATTGCTATAGCAACACGGTATACAGCGGAAGAGCGTACCGCGATTTATTGTAATAAATGTTCGGGCGGTGCCGGTCTTCCTTTTGAAAAAAAAAAAAATCCAAGGTGCTATCGATCCGCGATTGAAAATAATGGCGATTATTCGAGCCGATCGCTATACTATGCCGTACTGTGGCGTACTACGGTGCCGTACGCGTCTATGGTTGCGCGTTATTGAGAACGCAGCATTGATTGTGATTGGTGTGCAGGTGCATCGACCTGACCGACGATTGATTTCGCACTTGCTTTGACACGGCACGCTTTCATCATTCGCTACGGGCTAATGTAATGAATGATGATGTTGATGCACCATTAATCACTCTGCTCTATACTTTTACGCATAAACAGCTTCCTCTCTCTGCACAATTAGCTCGTTTCCTCGGCATACTGCTCTATTTTTATTCTTATTTATTTGGCTCTGATAATACGACCTTCGTCTCGCTCGCCATTTCCAACTAATCAACAATATTTTTTCTTTACTCCACGTACGTACTGGAAAAAACAAAATTACATATTAGGTCATCCCATAAGTTCGTGCCGACTTTTGTGTATACATTTCATGTGTCGATTTATGAACATACGGCGATAAGGGACCAACGCACTTGAGCTTAGCTGATCGAGGACAGGCTAGAGCAGATTTTCGTGGGTATAAGATCGTAATATAGCGAACACAGCGACTTCTAACAGTAAAAAATCATGAGTGAAACGCGTATCCATTTTCGATATCTCGTGTTATATGAATTTCGGAAAGGAAGTTCTGTAACAATTGCCACGAAAAACATATATGCTGTTTACGGAAAAAATGCGCTTTCATCTCGCACCTGTAGGAAGTGGTTCCAACGTTTTAGAGCTGGGAATTTCTGTTTAGAAGACGAGGAACGTTCCGGGCGTCCTCCTCAGACAGACGAAGATAAAATTCGGGATCTTGTTGAAAAATCACGAAGTTTGACAGTTCAAGAGATGTCAAATGTTCTGAAAATACCTAAGACAACGATTCATAGGTGTTTAAAAAAAATAACATATATAACCGCTCGAAAAACGGCGCGAACTTATGGCATGACCTAATAGATTCACGGACTTCGACACTCGACTGTGTCAAAATAAAGACAATGTAATGTACGCGTGATGTCTCGAAACAAATGGTATTTTAACGACTTTGGCATATTAAAGGAATAAAATCGTGTATATCGATCGAACGCTTTGAAATATATTTTCCACGAACGTTATTCGCGAACGTTAGATAGGATCGAGATATACCAAGGTACATAGAACATTCCCTTGATCATCCACTCCACAGAACTCCAAAATTAAACCGGATGTATGTGTTCATCCGAAATTTTTTACGTTTCTCAATAAAGTTTGCAGCATCAACGGATCACCCGGTACGGATGCTTTAACTTTAATGCCATTTAAAGGAATAATTGCGTGAAATCCGCGATACGCGATTCGATTACGGTCTCATCAAGTTTATTAGAAATTTCAGAGACCAAGTTGCTCTCGCGTTATTTCCTGTCGTGCCGCACCGCGATCGATAGTTACGTAACTATCGATTCCGTTTGACGCAAGTAATCCGATAAGATTGTTCGCCGCCAACACGTTTTAATTCACGTTAATCCGTGGCAGCCGAACGGCGGAAGATTTAATCAATGACGGTTTTAAGGAGAATCGTTTTACCCGATTATTTATGGATGTCACGGTGAACGCTGGCCACACGCGCGTATATGAAAATCGCCTGAACGTGACGATCTGTCGGCACGTTCGACTTTCCGCCTACAGAACCGCCGAGGATTATTGTCCATTAGTCGTTGCGCTGCCGCAAATCTGCAGAAACCTCGAGCAGATGGTTAATATTCGGACGCGGCAGCGCATGGTCGGGAATTCTAAAAATTTCCGCAACCTATATGTGGCTTTCGTTGTTTTTACTTTGCATATTTTACAGCGCGTCGCGGAAAAAAACCTGGCCAATTAACGTCACGCAACAAAGTAAAAATATGGAAAATAGGCGACTGTTTGTTTAAACGTAGCTTATTCGATTCGTCAAGTCGACCGAGCGGTTATAGTTCATCGTATTTTACGGATGCTTCAGCTTCTTTCGATTTCGCGAAATTTCCTGAAATTGAGTAAACAGCGATGCAACGAATATCAGTGGAATCGTTGCAATTCCCTTTGCAAGCCGCGATATGGAAAAACGGAATTCGACGATGGAAATGGAAAAAGGAATCTTTGGTAAAATGTTGCGTAAATGTAACAACGTTGATGATTCGTGGGTTAAGAGCAGGCAATATTTACTCGTCCTTAATATACTTGACTACGACAAAGTCAAGGCTACAAGAAACAAATGTAACAGCGTTGCGACGTTAATAACAACTTTTCTCTGCTCGTGCCATCGCGGTTTCCTACCCTTTTCGAGTGTCAGTTGATTGCGAGATTTCAGCGAGCTATTCGTTTCGGTGCTGCGCGTGGAAAATTCAGCGCGGCTCGATCTATCGTCTTCTAACGATATTCCGAGCGCTTAAAACGAGAACACCGCGCTGACATGACCGAAGAGAAAGGAAGAAGGAAAACTTCAATCTCCGCTCTCGGTATGTCGTTTCAGACGAGAATTCGCGTGCTCGGTGGTCCGTAATAAAATTAATGGAGCGTAGCAAGCGTCGCGAGGACGTTCTCCTTCTTTCCCTCTTTCCGTTTCCTTCGGCGACTTGCGCTTAAGCGATTCGATGTTTCAATTTCCGCGCGTTCATTGAACAGCTTACGCATGTAAATATCGCCGCCAGTTGCCGTAGCGATTCTGCGGTCACGAAACACGCGCGTGCCTACGCACAATTGCCTGCCGTGAGTTGGTAAATTATTTTTAAGCTTCTTCTTGCCGTTGTCATTAAGCAGACTGGCGCAGATAAATGGGATCGCTCGAAAGTCTGCTCTGTTTCTTTTGTTGCGCCAAATATCTTTTCATAAGCGTTTTACGAGAAGACTGTTCCTCGATTAGATCGTTGGCAAAATACTTGTTTTCGCGTCTTGCTAATAGTTTCTTATCGTTCCACGATCTAGCGATTTTTAGAAACAATTTTAGCTGCCACGTATTAGCTTAGTAATATTAAGAATATAATAAATTTTTTTTTTATTTAAAATTTCACATTCACAATTTGTCCAATTTGGACGTTTGGTAGAATTTTTTATCTGTTTGATTATCATGTGGATGGCTACCCCCAATGGGGTACCATCTTCGTGTTTGTTAAGATATATCCTTTGTGAGATCTGCTGGGTGTTTCCTTTTTAGTCTTCTTTCTATGGTTGAAGAATATAATAAATAAAATAAATATAAGAAATAACAGGATATTTTGTCTTCTAATGCAAACGAAACGTATCCTACGACAGTTAGACGGCTGAAGATAACAACATTTGACAGATTAGATCTCGTGTTTGTGGGAACATTGCCAGATAAAGCAAAGTAGATAGCGAAAGACACTTCTGCGACAACATAGTGTATTTAGTTTGTATAATATCGTTACGTTCGTAATTCAGCAAAAAATTTAAGGACTGCTAGTTTCGGCGGAAGACAAGTTGTAATTTGTCACAGGGAAAAGGATAAAAGTTGTGAAATTGCAGAATCGTTCGAGTTAATTGTAGGAAATATCATTGGATCACACAAAGGAGAAGATTGCATCGGATTTGAGGAACAAAGAGGACAAGGTCTGTCTTGTTAAAAATTAATTACATTTTATTGTCAGGAGAAGATTATTTATTTTAAATTATTCATTTTAACTTATTGAAAAAATTGCTTATTTTAGGAATCTGTTAAAAATCTACCGTACGTATAATTGAACGGTATTGTTAATAGGAAATTATTTGTTTTCAAGCTACAAAATAAATAGTTCCATTCCCCTAGAATAATCAACAATAATCAATAATCGCGTTATACCTGGTATACACGAACCCTCGAGACTTCATTCAAAATTTAAATCCTCAATCCTCACCCTCGTGTCAATTTTATGTAGTTTTCCAGTAAAAGATTGTATTGCTAGACCATCTGTAGAACAATTTTTCTGAAACTTTTTAACCTGTATTTTTTTTCTATTCTTTGTAAAGAATATGGAATCTGCATAAAATAATTCTCAGAATTAATTATTTATCCCTGCATTTTATCGATTTGTTACCATTGTGGCACATTGACATTAAAATACGAAACTGAGCAACTATATGCCACATACGTATCGTATGTTTAACCCTTTGCACTCCTATGTCGAGTGTGACATCAGTTTTTATCTGAGGAGCTCCTTTGTCGAGTCCCACTCGACGTTCTTTCAGTCCCACAATTTTTTGTGAAACGCGCTAAAGAAAATCAGGATTGCATCCTGGAAATTGTTTCAAGATATTTACAAAATACAACAGTAGTGTGAATAAAACTGGTATTTAAGTGAATTTGTTTCTCCCTTCTTTATTTAAATTGTCTTATTTTTTAGTTAAAGTAAATTTCAAATAAAACAGTTAAAAGCGTTGGGAGCTGCTGGTAACGAAATTGAGATAAAATTCGGAGTGCAAAGGGTTAAAACACTCGTCAAAACTGCTCATCAAGAACCTTGTTAGGCAAAAGAGATTCGTTGTAAGTAAATAAACACGCGTGTTAACTATTTTACGTTCGACTAATACGCTAATAATTAGCGAGTGTGAAAACAGTTAAGAGCCAATATGTTGCAATATACCATTAGGTTCACTTCTGCTGGCAAAGTAGAAAGAGCGGATATTCGTCGCAATAATAAGATAAGAAATTATAGTAGATATAATTTACCGTGTCTCTCTGGATCGCAGATTTATCGCAGAATCGCTGGTTGCTCGACTTAAGAAAACGGTTTGTACAGTTTCAAAAAGTAACACAGTTTGTTTAGAAACAATGACGATAAATTTCGGAGAACGTGCGGACGAAGGATTTAGAAGTGGCGGCAATGAGTATAAACGAGCTGCCATGAAACTTCATTTAAAACTGAGAAAAATGTTTAAGCGAAAACATTACTCTTTTGGTTAATTTGCGGAGGTTTGTGAGCGCAGATTGTTGCCAGCGATGAGAAAAAATATCGTCGTTCTTGGTCCTATCAACGCGTAAAACGACGTGATATCGAGTGTATCGAACCTGTCGCGTGTGTCTTCCTCTTTTCGCGACGAACGCGGACGAGCGTTGGATTATCCCGGGTTCGGAAAGCCGCCTAGAGAATTGGATGCTCACTGGTACCCACGACCTCGAGACACTCGACGTTTTCACTTGTCTTAACACATTTCCGACGGATTACGTAGCAGAGTTACGTTGCGTTATCGACGCAGTCCTACGCTGTTAGCCGCCTGTTTTTCCCAACTAACGTTTCTCCTTACTACGCTAAAGAAATTAACCGCCTACTTTTATTTATCTATTCGTGGAACGAACCGTTTGATACAAAAAACACAATAAGCTAGGAGAAATATATATGTCGGAGATAAAGGGACATCGGGCCTTTCTTTTGGAATTTTGGAAGATTCCCAATACTTTGGTCTAAACTATTTATTATAGCTGTACCTAAATAATAGAACTTAGATGTAGTTGTTGCGATACGATCTGATTATGTTTGCCCGAGATTTGTGACAGTGGGCTCGGGCTCGAGGTGACACAACTGGTCGCCGAACGTAGCCACGGTCACGGGATGAACGTTTTTACCTAACAGAAGAAGTACCAATATCGAGGGACACACGCTGTATTAACAAACAAGCCCCGGGCACGAGCAATGACGGCTCTACGCGGGTCTGCCTGTAACGACGCCTGGAATTTTGTTGATATCCCCGGTCAATATGCAATTGACAAATGTGATCGTATCAGTCTTTTATTCTTGTGATCACCGTGGAGAGTTTACACACATCGTCTTGTCGGTCAGTCAGAAAGATACCGAGCGTCACAGCTAACGTCACTTTGAGTTTCAAAATATATTCAATTGAACAAAGAGTTTCCCCGTTGACCGTGGATTCGTTATTGAACCTAAGAACATCGTCTTTAACATCGAGAGTGTCTAACCACCACGTTTAATTGTCAAACTCTGTTAAATCAACATTTGTACATATAATTGTAAATATAATCTCCTTCGAACAACAACGACGGCTTGTCCTAATGAAGATACGTTACACGCCCCTAAGTCTAACGACAACCCGACATATATATACGTGCAAACTCCCTAGAGTTCGAGCGTGGTAGGGACTCTCTGTTTACGGACACGACTTCTTTTGTTTCACGGACAGAGCGACTTTGTTTTACGAACAGCCATTTTGAGAGTAACTCATTTCCCAAACGGATGGACAGACAACGTCAAAAATAGACAAGATTACAGAAGAAAGAGTAATTATTTAAAACATTGAAGATTGACGGAGAAAGATCGGTAGCTGAGGACGTTGAAAATCGATTCTCGATTTTCAGGTAGACATTGCACAGAACTTGTTATTTATTGCTTACTGTTATTAATTCGTTGTTGTTTATTTAGTTATTACTGTTATTAATTGTTCTTTACTCCTGTATTTCATTTAAGTATTTTCACAATACACTCGATTTTCAGAATCGATCATCCGAATTACCCCGAGAAAAACGATTTCACACATACACGCTCGGCAAAGTATTCAAATGTCTTATACGAGACATTCTGAAATTTTACTAATACTGTGACCAGACGCTACGAATTATATCGGGAAGATTTGAAATCAACGCGAATACGTATTTGAGAGATATTTGTCAACATCAGATATTTACAAGATATTTATCGCAATCGTGCATTCAATAAAATGGTAGTATACAGTGTGAATAGATGTTGGAAGAATATAACAAGCGTTGAAAATGTAGGAATTCTTATTGAGTTGTAAAATACAGAACAATAAAACGCAAGTACTCAACGACGTACCACGCAACTATTCAGAAATTACTTCTATTTAACTCTAATATTGGCACGCACCTTCCATACAATAAATCTTAACATCCGTGCATACTATTTTTCTCTGTATCGAAGTTTCTTCCATTGAAATTGCATTGCCAGGAAATATTCAGTTACATTCATCTAAAAGCTTGGATTGCCGTATAACCTTCTTCCGCATCCAACTTTAAAACACTCATTAGTCAGTCCCTCCACTTACCTGTAATATTCAAAGCTCAGACACTGGCGTGAAGATGTACACACGAAATGTTAGTCCCTGCAAATAAATGTGATTTATTTCGGAAAAAATTGGTCGCGCATCTCGGTATGTCATATTTTGTCGTTCCTTCTCCCTTCTATTTGATTTTCTTGTTTTATCCATCGACGATATAACGCATGTCGCTTGAAACTTCTCGCGAACGAAAGTTAGAAAGAAGTTTAAACGTTGCGACGAGAATGTAAGAAACTAGCGAGCAATGGAAAAACAGGCGGTAACACGTTCGTTGGATTTTCTTTCGATAAACTAACTCGGTCGACCTGCCTCGTTATTAAGATTACTCTGATCGGCAGATCGAAATTCTCCACACATTTCTCACTCTTCGTGTTTCAATCGTGTTTTTATTAGCATTTTTGCGGCCTGTTCCGACGCTTCATAAATATTGCAGTTCGCTTCTCCAAGAGCCACACGCGTGTCATCGAATCATCGTGAATGTTTCAAATCTAAAATTCAAAATTCTTGTTAGAACGTGTTCGTCACGTTTGTTTTTCGCCGAGTGACAAAGTAGCTTTCGTCGGTCCCACGAGCGTTTGCAACTGTCGTACAATGAGTATGCAAAACGACGATTTCTCGGCTAATTTCGCCGGAGAATCAAACATATGGAAATGCTGGAATTTCCTTAGGGTCGATGCAAGCGGTAGTTTTACGATAAGAAAGTGCGTAGAGACGCGTGTAAGTGTGTGACATTGGCGGAACGCGATTGTGACGTGTCCGAACATTATACAGTAAAATCTCGATTTCTCGAACGTTTCTTATTCGAATGACCGACTATCCGAATAATATTCTAAATAAACTCGATTATATCATGCTCTCTGTGTATTCCTCCATCAGATTGACATTTTCAATTTGTAACTAGACGTGCAAGCGACGAAGAATTATTGAGCGAATTAAAGGAACGTTTAATAGCGAAAATAGCGGCGAATCACGAATAGACCGTGGATTTATAGGAAATTTCAAATTGCAAAACTGCACATAGTGTGTAAGAAATATAGAAAATAATCAAAGTAAAGTACTTGTTGCAACATTCAATCGGTCAAGTAAATTTCTATTTTAATTCCATTTGTTCGACCAATTTTATACCAGCACGAATTTGCATAAAAATTCGCAGTCTAATCGCGAAACAGAAACAACCGGTAGTTTGTACGAAGCACAGAGGAGAAGTAATCGATAATCCTGCGTACATACGTGCATACTAATGTTCGTAAAAATTCCTAATCTGTCACTTTCGGAAGATTTTAACGACAGATTAGAAGATCAAAAGGAAAATGCTAACGTCTCCACGTTACATAGCCGATAATGCGCAACGAATGATCCGTATTATGTTTTATACGCGGTATGCTACTCGTGCGTGTGAGTATCTACCAGTAACTTTCATACTACATGCTTTTAACCAGGTTGGTAATATTTATCTATTTTCTAGTATTATATCTGTCCATTGTTCTTATCAATTAGGATTTCATTTCGTAAAATCACGTCGCATTTTTCTATCTCTCGTTTATCCTTGAAATCCTTGAACAAAGCCAGTCACAATGTTAATAGTCCTCTATCGATTATCCGAAAAATTCGACCGACCGATTTTTCTCTCGCCAATTAGTCGAGTTGATCGAGGTGCTGTCGCGTGGCGTTGGTTAGACGAAAAGAAGAGTAAGGGAATAAAAGGAGGAGAATGATAGGAGAAGGGAAAGAGAGAGGGAGAGGAGGAAAGAGAGGAGCCATAACTGGAGAGCGGCACAGTTATCGTATATGGGCATAGATCTCGCTTATAATAACCGCATGTACAGCTACGTACGTTCTACATAGTCTATCACGTACAGACGAGATCCTACTTACTGCTTGCAAGGCTTAAAGCTACGTCGCCCTGGTGCCTCAGCCTGTGTCACTGATGACGATGACGGACGACTACGACTGTAATTTCCGCGGTAACGCCCCATTGGCTAGCAATTACTCGCGCGAAATGAAGCGGTCAGTTTATGCGTGCCGGCCGGACGATGGTGCTTAGCGAAATTAAAGACGCCAAGTGAATGCGCGTCGTGAGAATTCCTGGAAATTAAAGGGCCTGGCTGACGTTGGCCTTTGCATATTTCATTCGACTTGGCGTTACTCGCGCGGATAGTCAGTCTAGAATCGACGTGGCGAATAACGATTTCGCAGATGGTGCAACGTAAGATTAAAGAGAAAGTCGGTATTAAAGCTTCCGCAACGTTAACGGAGAAATTCCATTCGACTGGACACGCGATTGTTCGGATGCGTTTATTCGACTGACACGGACCGCTGCGATCGTGCGATTCGATCGCAATGACATTTATCGTTTCGCACGCTCGTGAACGTCGCCGCGTCTTCGCCGAAGAGGATTTGGCGTCGGGTAATTATTTTACACGAGGCGATAAGAGCGCTTGGAAACCGGGTTACGAGCACATGTTAAAAAGTAAATTAACACGTGATAATTTTACGTAAAATTGTCTAGAAATCCCGAGAAGGATGAGTTTTGACACGGACGAACATTTTGTTTGACATGGTTGCCTTGGAATATGCAAAGCAGTTAGCCCTGTCCGTTATGTTGATACCGTGTTACCGAGTGCAGTATACACGCGCGTCATAAAATGCCATGTACAGCCTATGTACTGTTATGTAATTACTGAATCTTTCCGATTGCGAATATTCCGTGCATGTATATTATTTTTATCCTTCGAAATGCTGCTATCCGCTGCATAAAAAACATACGTTGCCGTGTTTTTTCCACGAACTCGTTTTTACGATCGGCTCCTTCGTCGCTAACGACGTGATCCGCGTAATTGTACCGAAAGCATGGAATTGTTGCATAATTTAATAGAGCAAGAGTATCGGTGTAATTTTGAAAAATAATTACGCGCCCTGGGTAAAGGCAATATTGTTAACGCTTAATCAACATTCCCAGTTTTACGTATCGCGGCTCGAAATTTCCCTACGATTCTCTGGAAAAGTTCATTTAGCGCGCGCGTATCTGCTGCGAGAATCTCGACCGTAATAAACATAAAGCGAAACGTAATCGATACACCGCGTATTTTGATGCAGTTTCATATTTCTATCGCCGTAACTAAGGAAATGGAACCAGCATAAAGATTTATTTCACCCGTTAAAGCAAATCACTACTTTACTTTGAATATTTTCTACCTTCTCGCGCATCGCGCGCACTTTGTACAGTTTCGCGCTTCTAAGTTCCCAATAAATCTCTAAAAATCCGCAGTCGTGTAATCAAAGGCAAACGAAACGGATAATATCCACTGTGCCACACAGTCAAAGGGAAACTGCCGGACAATCGTTGGAACGGTTCTTCCGCGCTTAAAATTTCGCCAATCCTTTAATTCCCCTGAATTATGACTTGGGCCGTCCCATTGGCTGCGTCGTAAACGTCGGAATTGACACGTTCTGACATTGGATCGGCCAATTACGCTCAAATTACCCGCCGTTCTGCGTATTTCACTCCTTCTTTTTACTGTCAACTCGCCTCTCCACGCTTACCGGCCGTTTATGGAAGCTAACCGTACGGTGGACGAATCCTGTAATTGTTTAGCGCCGCTTAGTCATCGGAATGCGATTGAAGAAATAGAATTTGAATAACGATATTAACATATATTTCGTGTCAACGTAATTTATTACCACGTGAATTTACAGAGTTTCGCGGTATAAAGCGCGTACGAAGAACTTTAGGAGAGACACGCGCTAACATTCGCTTAGTATCAAGTATTGGCACATCTGCTGGTTTCGTACGAGACGCGACAATTAACCCACAGTACCGAGAAAACGATTAATTCTTTCACTGTTGAACTTGGTCGTTGTACGTCTGAGAAATAAAAATTATCAAGTTTATAATTGGTACGACGAACAATTGTGTGTTTTAAAATGTATTATATATCGTATAAATTGTATATTATTTTATTTATTTATTATTTATTGTTATTGCGAACTTTCGGTTTTACATCTCGTTTACCTATTACGCTTTTACATTCTATCAGTCTTATGTATCTTTATCTCTTTATATATCTTATATATTTTATACATCTCTTTTCTTATATATCTACCACCCCTCTTATTCACTCTATTATATCGCACTCCCTTAATTATTCTGTCTCTAAAACTATGGCAACTTTCTGTTTCTGTTAGTCCTTCTCCAGTCTCGTTTAGTATTTTTTCTGTGTCCCTTGGTCCTCCCGTTAATTCGCATTCTTCTGTTACGTGTCTCAGGTCATCTTCTTTCCTTTTGCATAGCCTGCATCTGTTTTCTCCCTCTTCTTTCCAGTATTCACTTGCTTTGGTCTCGTTTCCACATCTGAATCTTGCTAATATTTTTCTGTTCTTCCACTTCATCCTCCCTTCTAAGTATTTTGGTAACCCTTCTTTGGTGATTGTATAAATTGTACATAATATGTATTATACAATTTATTATAAAATGTACGTATTAACACTGGAACTACCACACCAGTCAAATTCACTGGTTTTACAATTTTATTTTAAAATTCCTACGTCATGTTATATTTTTTCCGCAAATAATGACTTTAATAATGTAACTAAAAGAATAGTGTAATGAATTTTATTTTATTTTTTATGTATTCAAACTGAAAATAATTTTGTATCAAGGCTACTTATACCAATGCCAGTCAAAGTGTAAAAGGGTCCCACAATCTGTTTACCGAACCTCGATTAACCAGATTCCTCGTTTTGTACAACTTACCACGCGTATCATTCAGTATGATGATATCAATTATCAAGAAAATTCCGAATCAATTGCTGGATCGCTAGATGCTAACGTTAGAAATATCAAACCAGTCAAAATGACTGGTTCTACAATTTTATAAATGTGTCGACCCTCGTTTAGGGATAATGGTCCCAAATGGACTGATAATACCAAAAATTGTACTACGTAACATGGAATTGCTTCTGTAAGAAAGTAATGGATCAATAAATATAAAAATATTCCATTACGTATTTTTTAAAGGCCAGTCATTTTCGCTGGTTTTGGTAGAAATAGCTTCGTGTTAACAATCGGTAGTTCTAATGTTAAACACAGATAGATACGAGAATATCAAGTTGTATGTAAGACAACCTCTTTAAGTTTCGCGAAACGGTGAGAATTTTATACTCGTGCAAGATTTTGCGTAAGAAGTACAAAAAACAAAGATTTGTTAAAGCTATTTGAAAAAATGACGGTAATATAGTAAATTATAATAATTATACCTCGACAATATTATTGTAAAGATTAAAATAGATAGGGTGCTTTAAGAAGTCCACTGAAAACCTGTATCTGTCTTATAAAATCATGCGTAGTATAATGAATGAGTGGTGATATGGCACAAGGAGATACTCGCGTCGTTTACTCGACATTTCGAAGCGGAGCGTGTCAGCCGACGACGATCGTTTTAAAAATCTTGCCAGCAAGCCAAGACACGAAGCGTGAGCAGAGCAACTGCAGTTGTAGCTAACGCTGTCGCAGCCACTTTCGACTCGTGTCTGCACCGTTAATCGTCCCACTGGTAAATTATCAAACTCGATGCTGTGTCCAATGACTACGGCTAATTGGAGAGTTGTAAAAGCTGTCTATTAATGACAGATCTACGTATGGATACCGGCTGTCGGTGACCTAATTTTTCACATCGTATCAGTTGTTTGATCTTGCAGTTACTGGAAACTCTTCGACGTACGCCTGGAATACGAGACATAATGTTCAAAATTTTGTATTGCATATAGCGAAAGCTTTGTAAGAATTAATCATTTTCTCAATTACTCGATATTACGATGAAATCCTTGTGCGATTTTCATCGTACTCGTCGATTGCGGAATATTCTGAAAGCGCGATTATAAAAAAGTACCTATAGCTAATTAAATTTTTTAAACAGACAGTACAGCGCACACGAATATAGCTGGTCCTTATTCGATAGATTGTTATCTTTTTCAATATTACGATTTAATTTAACCGTATATATCTGGCGGAATAGAGGAGCGAGGGATTAAAAATTTTAACAAATTCGCAAATTTCCGTATCACGGCGCGCATAGGTATGCAGGTTCATTTTAAAATGCACAGGCCGCTGGAGAAATACGACAGAATGCAGGAAATGAAAGCCACCCGGAGCGTTTCATGTACATTGAATGGACGGTCGAATTTCGATTTGCCAAAAGGAGTTTTTCGACGTTAACGAGCTTTTCCACGTAGCAATTTAACGTTCTCGCGTTTCTGCTTTTCCGTTCGCGTACACGAACATCGGACGGAGATCGAGAACTGCACGTTACGCTTCTGTATCTGGTGTCTGCGAGCTGACCTCCGAGTATTCCTCCATATAAACATGTTTTACGTTTCAAACTTTCACGATGGCCAATGGACATCGTGTTTTCCATTTTTCGTCATAAATCGTGCGATCAGCCTAAAATTACACTTGAAATTAAAGAACAACTTTCGATTTGATGAGACAATCGCGAACAGCCAATCGGCAACTGTTCACAGAGTACACAGAGTACACAAAGTACTCGCAGAGTGAAAATAGCGACGACACGGCTTGAAGCCTTCAGTTTCGGATCATTTCTGAAAAAGTGAACTGCATCGTTCACGAAATATTGACGCAAGAGTGCAACGTATAACACGATTGGTCCCGAAAAAGCATGCCATCCACACATGCTGCAATTTACAGCAGATAGATTCCTCGATCGAACGTCGGTCATCAAACCGATGACAGATAGCGATGGGATCCGAAACACTTCGAATCGCTACCGATCTGTGTGTATATGTGTCAAAAAATTCGAATCACTTTGAACACGATTCGAAATTGAAAACTCGTGAAAGTGTCGATAAGTCTTGATCGTTTTGAATCGTTTTGTTAGGAATTTCTATAGGTTTCGATAGTTTCGCGAGTATTCAACGTCTTACAAGCTTCTTGATTACTTTCGTTCAAACGGCATCACTGACAATCTGCATTGAAAAAGAAAGGAAGAGGTCGTATTATCTTACACATTAGGTCACCCTATAAGTAATCGTTCATTTTCGTGTATCAGATGAAAATAAAAAATTAATCGATGATCGGACAGTGACGAATTTTCTCGTACTTTTTATAATTCATCATTCTTCCCTATCAATTCTTGCTGATTCTTCAATTTTGTAAAACTTGGATAGTACCAATTCCCATTGTTTTCAACTGAAAAATCGCGTTACTTACGCGACGACCCGATACATCGATTTCAAGGCGATCGAGGCTTTGTAGACTTCGAAGCATGAAAATCTACCAAGGCCAAAGATTCACAAGAATTTTAAGCTTCGAAACAATTCAGATTTATACTCGAATACGAATACGACGCGGTTCCAAGTGTTCAGATGGCATCGCCAGTGGCAGACCTAGGTCGGTGTGTGTGTTAGTGAGCAGTAAGGGCATCGGCGTGAACCGTGCAATCTCTTCGTGAGGATACACTGACTGAGAGAGCAGATTTATAGAGGTTCGACGTCCAACTAAATCGCTTTCGCAAAACTGTACCGATTTGTGCGAGGAGGATTGCCCTTTAACTCGAGCGGTTGGCTATAATAAGCGTTGAGGCCGTGTCGAGGCACATTGTGGCATTATGGCGAAACCTTTCGTGATATGTCACGAGGAAACCGACGAACGGGACCGCATTGCACTTCTAGGCTGCTTATATCTCTTTAGCTCTAGGTGTATACGTTCGTTTGATCAAGCGAGAGCTTTGTGTCTCCATTATTGTTTCTTCTCCGCGATTTCTCTCTGTTCGGCCTGTCCTGGCAGGTTGTTCAAACAGAACGTTTATTATTTGCAACGAGATATCTGCTTGTGTCGCTGGCATTGATAGCTCCTCGTGGGTCACAATACTCACCGTTAAATTGGAATACTGTTAATGACGCTCCTCCATAGGCAGTATCGTTCAACGTTTCGCGACATTTAGGCCGGCTAGATAAACTTTAATTGCCGCGATAAAATGGTCCTGATCGTTTTGTACTGAAGGATTATCGCCGCGTCGATATCGGCGGACTTGGTTTTTTCGAACCTGGCGAGTCCTTTTTTTGCTCTTATTTTCTTTAGCAATTTTATGAGCTTTGGATTACCTCGATTTCATTCGCTTTCTCAAACTGCCGTATCGATCGATCTGTTCCCAGCTTTGCCTTTCAGACAGTGTATCGACACTGTCGTTTAAAAATATCCGGACATTGATCGATTACAATTTTTTCCCTCTTTATTATACATGTCTTTATATGCTACCACATAATTTATTATTTACACATCGCTGCTTACATCAACGTCCAAAGTTGTTGTGGTGTCAGTTAAGAGTCTTTTGAATCTAATCTGCGATTCAGAAATTAGACACATTGAAGATAGAAACTGTTCTATAACGTTTGACAGTCGCACAGGCTTTGTTACAAATTCATTACAAATGCAAATCCCAGTTTCTATTAAAAATTAAATTTAATTGGTTCATAAAAAATTATATCTAAACTTGAACTGGTAGTTGGTCTAAAATTGAGAATGATATCTGAACTCGAACCTGAGCTTGGCTCATGAAGAATAAAATCTAAATTCGTACTTGAACCTGATTCATAAAGAATAAAACCTAAACTTGAACTTAAACTTGATCTGTATCTAAGAACGAAATCTGAACAGTTTGATTCGTCTGTACTTTTCCGACAAAATTAAAATATACCCTGTAAGAAAA
This sequence comes from Bombus vancouverensis nearcticus, assembly GCF_051014615.1. NCBI lineage: Eukaryota > Metazoa > Arthropoda > Insecta > Hymenoptera > Apidae > Bombus > Bombus vancouverensis. The sequence goes on along the minus strand of NC_134915.1, from coordinate 1,923,723 downwards.
TATTTCTCAGAATCAATGACTGGCTTTGTCCGCGTCTGTCTGTGTATTTATGCTTCTTGAAGACATCTGAAAGGGATACGCTACGTTAAAGTATACTGTATGCTAAAACACAGGATAATGGACAAAGGATGACGAAAGAGTCCGCGTCATTGATGAGGCGACGAACCCGTTGCATTTCATGGCAGGCTCATTTCTCTTGGAAGCGGCAAACCTATTGAATCGATTTACAGTCACAGGTTAACTGAACGTTCTCAAATAATGTCAGTAAAATTTGCATGTACGAAGCATAGATTTCTAAAGCGTATTTCCTACGCTCTTGTCAAAAGTAAACAAGCGTTTGGCTATATCAACGCGGTGATATATGTTTTTAATTTTTAATTACGAGCACGTAAGAAATACCAAAACTAATATAGCCTTGCTAACGCTAACACGCTTAGTCGATCTTCTACCGCACATTGACGCTATACGTCTGTCGTTTCGAAAAGTAATGACCCTGCTGCAAAATACAAGGACCTTGTCATCTCGTCGATGGCGCAGACTCTTCCGTCATCCTTTTGCTATGCTTTGTATGTAGAAGACTTTCGCGTAGCGGTACACATATCTTTGAGATGCTTCGGAAAGCATAAATACTCGGACAGATATCAGACACGGATTCTGCGAAGTATTTTTTACAAATATAAACTTGCCTGCGTTATATTCTCACGATGTTTCATTTAAATCTCCCGACAATATTAAATTAATGCTTCGAATCGTAGTCTCATTTGACTTGAACTTCTGCTTTCAATTTTATTTATCTAATTAATGGTTGTGTCAATATACAAGGTATTTCGATAACAAGTTTGCTCGATAACTGTGGACAATTTTCATCCATAAAACGTATTTCGAGTGAGCCGAATGATTCATTCTCATTCTTATAAACGTTCTTCTGATCCATCCACTGTGTCCAAATAATTACTTCGCTTGCCTGACCTTGCTCATAATTCATAATTCAATAGCACAGGACAGCCGTGTTTTCGTTTTAAATCCCATACACAGCAGAGACCATCTGGGCGGATTATTTTTGCACGTCGTGAGTCATGCTGAATCTGTGTTTTGATTTTATAGCGTTGGCTTGGATGTTTACGCGCATTTTATATGAAACACTTCGAGTCGCCTTGAGTCTCTGTATACGCGTATGGCGAAAGATTCGAATCGCCTGTTGACGAATCTTGGTAGATTCTTGATCCACTTGACAGACTCGAACGCTTTGAGAGTTTCCATAAGTTTGGAAAATTTGATCGGTATTCAAAATTTATTTACAGTAATCGAAACTTTCTTGATTTTATTTAATATCTTATGTCACTGATACTGTCTGAAGGAAAGCAATTAAGAAGCTTGTAGGATATCGAGTACTCATCATGCTCGCGAAATCTATCGAACCTATCGATATTTTCAAACCTGTCAATACTTTCCAACCTATCAATGCCTTCGAGACGATCGAGGCTTTTAGGATTTCCAAGATGATCAAGACTTTCGTCACTTTAAAGATTCAATCTATCAAGGCTTATCAAGAATTATCGAGACTTTCAAGAGTCTGAAGCTTTGAACCGTGATTTTCAAATTATATATTCGTTATTGCAGCAATATGTACACCGATGTGCGAAGACAATTTACGGTATAACGATACGTAGTGTGTAAAAATTATTTGTTAGCATAGAAATGAAATGGGAAATGAAAAGTGGGATTCGCAACGAATGTTAAATAGTCGCGAGATAATGTTAATCTAATTTCCTCTGTTTCTTGTTGCAGGTAAGTCAGTAGCGTTTGGTTTCGAGAAACGCAGCCACGCTCGTTTCTTCTGCTTCGAGGATTCCGCGATCACGAGCAGATGAGCGTGCAATAGCTACCGAGCAGTTTAACGACCCAGCATGCTCGTGTCTCGACGTTAATGGACCTATATCCTTAGAACCTGTCATTTCCTGCGTCGGAGAACTCATCGTCCAGATGCGTACGTACCCAATTTCGATCGATAATGTGTCATTGTTGCAGCAAATGAGCCATATACAATCCAAATTCCACGTAGTTCGAGTGTTTCAGATCCCATCACTAAGAGCATGCTTCTCACTAACGACGATACTGTCGCTTTAGTAATTATATACGGCGCTATGCTCTCGCTCGTATCGACCAGAAGTTCAATTTCTTCTTCCTCTGATAATGCCACACACGGGGTGTTCGCACTATTACTGGCCGGCGTTTGTCTTGTAAATGGAGCGCAAAGGAACGAAGTGAAAAAGGAAAAAGTTTTACAGTTTTCTATGACCAATATGATATCGTATATCATCTTTTTCTATTTGCAATATTTTCCAGGAAACAGAGGCGGTCTTCATTTTTTTTCTTTTTTTTTTTATAAAACGCTGGACGTTCTTTTGTGTCACGTGAAAACGCGTGCTAAAACGAATTCACTCGTGTGTCGTACAATGGCTGTCAGTGTCGCGCAAGGTCCATTATAATAGAATTATTTTGAATATTATTACGTGGCAATTGTTTCTTGACAAATGTAGATTAAACGTTTCGTATAATCTGCTGGTGCACGAACGCATATCTCAGCTTCCCGAATAATATTTTTGAAGGCTTCTGCTAATATTGTCCGAGATATTAATACCCATGCTTGGATATCGCGCTCTGATAGCAAATAACGACGAAAGATTAGTCACATTTTACGTGCTGGACCGTACCACGAAGAAATTCTGGTAAATACATCGGCAGATAATATTCGAAATAATTCGTTTAAAAATGAATAAAACTAAAAACAATTAATTCTTATTCGAAATAAACTAACGCACGGCATTCTATTGAAAAAATCAAAGGTTCGTTTCGTGAAAAATATAGGAAACACGTGTAAAAAATTGTTACGCGATATTATATTGATCACAGAAAACTGTAAAACTTTTAACTCTTTCATTTGTTTCTAGTACTTTCCGTTTACAAGAAAAAATGCTGGCTGGTAATAGCGCGAACACCCTGTATATGGCGTTATTAAAAGAAGGGGAAATTGAACTTTTGGTTGATACGAGCGAGAGCATAGCTGCATATACAGGGTGTTCCGTAATCAATAATACAATTGGATGAGGGATGATTTTATAAAGAAAACTAAATGAGAAAATAAGTCGGAAATATAAAATGAACATTTTCCATATGGTGCTTCCTTTCCAAGAAAATCGAATTTGCAAATTTGACAAGTATACTTGTGCTTTACTAGTTCCAGACTAAACAGAAGTAAATAAAATCGACAGGAGATTAAACTGCGCGCAAAAGTAAGTAAACAATGTGAAGTAAAATTTTCTCATAAGATGCTTTGCCTTCGAGAAAAATAGATTTGAAAATGTACCGCGCTTGTGTACTAGATCGCTTCTTCGCTAAACACGGTCAAGCTTTATTTCCTTGAAAATGCGGCCTTAAATTTTATTTTACATTTGTTACCTATTTTCACATATAGAGAAATCTCCTGCTGATTGATTGTCTACGCATATCTAGTCGCTACTTAGCCAAGTCTAAGTATACCCGACCCATTTTCAAACTTAATTTCCTCGGAAACGAGGCGTCGTATGAAAAAATCTTGTTCTACATTTTTGACATAGTTTTTCACGTAGAATCACTCGTCACCGATTTGTACCATCAGTTACAGGACACCCCGTACAGTTACTAAAGTTTTGTGGGTAGTGCGCGCATGGCCAGAGCGTAACGCACCGCGGTGCTCGTACAGTTTCCTCGCGAATAAACGCGTTTTAATCCTCTCGTTTCGTATCGTATTACGCGTACGAGAACATCGGCTTGTGTCAAAGAAAATCAAAGTGACGAGCAGAGGAGGCACCCTTTACCTTAATCAATGTTATCGCGAGATTAAACGCAGTTTGGCTGTGTGTCCAAGTTGACGTGGAGCAGACGGGCTTTTGGCCTTGGGCCCTTTATCCGGCAATCCCCAAACCCCGGGTGTCACTCGCATGACTGGACATTGGTCGCCGTACCCAGTTGTAAAGTGTCCATTTGATGTTCATTCGCCTTCTATTCTCGTCCCTGTTGAAACCTCATACGCAATATGCGTGTACACTGTAAACTACAGCGAACTGATGCTCGCCGCGCTGCTCGTTGTGTAACTAAATTATTGAAATCGCCTGCTACTAGATATGCAACGTGAAACGATCGTTTCGACATTTAACCGTGAAGGAATTAACGTTTTTATCGCATTTGTTTGTACTTGCTAAGCGAGACTTACGCTCCTGAATAGCGTAAGCGCGCCGAGGCGAAGGTTAAAAAACAATGTTCCGCGTATATCAAACGCAAAAATAGATCGAGTAAGATAAACGCGCTTTGTCTTCATCCTTAGCTTTGTACTATTTGAATGCAGTGGGTCGTGATACGTATCGAGATGCTTATCGCGCAATATTTTTATGAATATATCGTGTTCATTATAGGAAACTTTATGAATTTTCGCTGGCATTCTAACGACATTACAACACGTTTATTGCAACTATATATTTAGCGAGAACTTGGTATACGGCACGAACAGTAGTCTCAAACATACAATTAGCATTGAAGATTATATTCTTGCTATATTTTGTGCTTTACGAACTGATCAAGGACCAATGTTTCGTTAACGCGACAACGACGAAATTTTAGTCGATGCTCATTGTCCAATTCTATCGAATTTATTTTTTAATTGTAAAAAAACAATTCTAGAAATTCGCACAATATTTTTCTAGTGGTTCTACTTCCATGTAAGTGCTGCAGCTGTATGAAGTTCGAAGAAATTGAAGTATTTTACGGCTCAATAAAAAGAGCTATTTTTCTTCACGTTATACAACTTCTTTATGTATCTCTGATTTTTAGTGCACTTCTGTATCGTATCTATTATTTCGACACATATTTTTATATCTTGACAAACTTACTTTATTCGTGTCTTTTTAATAACGTTGCACGCACACTGTACACGTCTGCGCATTATTTCACATTGTTTGGTCCTCGTTAACGATAGCGAAAAATTGACTGCTCAAATATTTTGGTAGTTTTTCGACTCGAGTCTCGTTACAATGCTAATAAAATTTCAAAACATTTTGTGTGATAGATACGTAGAAAGTTTTCTAAGAGTGTTCGGATAGTTTGGCGAGCCACTGTACGTATTGAGGTTTACGCCTAACATTTCGACTATAGTTCATGAAAGTGGAAGAATTTGTCGTTTCGATAAAAACTGTACGAATGTATTGAGAAATCGAGCATTTTTGCCGTACACGTGGCAAAAAGAGAAGGGAAAGTAACGACAGAGTAAAAACGTTACTGTGCTTTTGTTCCATATATTTTTACAATAGCTTGAGGTACCTTTGTACCTGCCCTTTTTACGCGGGATTAATGAAAATGTCATGAACAAACATAGGTTAACATGTTAAAACGCTTATGAATGCAATCATAAACAGTCAAATGAAAAATTGAAAAACTGCAAAACGGAATAAAAGGCAAAGGTAGTTTCGTAAGTCGTCAATAAATTTAATGATATTAATAAAATAGGGCGATTAAATAACTTTCTGTAGCAAGAATTGCCAAATATTATTTAATTTACGTTGAACACTGTAAAAAGGTATCGTCGTTCGAATATCAAAAATTCTCAATTGGCTTGATTTTATAAAACGATCGATTATATTTTAATTATATTTTGGTGTTACGTTAAGCATCATTTGTAACACGTTCGATATTATAATATTCACGTTGAAAAGGTTTTCAATGCTAGTGACTAGGGTCTGCGGCATAAAATGAAAATTTATGTAGAATAAATAGCAATTTATATTCAAAATCACTGAACGTTATAATTTCCCTTTGATGACTGGCTTTTCTTTTTTACTTTTACTAAAAGGAATATGGAACATTTTTCTAAGGAACATATCAACTGTCAGGCATATTTTTTCGCTGGCTAAATATTAGTCGCACTCAATAAAGATTAATTGCTGTCAATAGGTGATTGATAAACTGCCTCGCACGGCAAAGGTTCTTTTTGTCCAACCTTTTTTCTCAAAAAATTCATCGCACAAAAATGGTTGCGGAATATTCGTCGATCCAGGAAAAAAAGTGTAATGTTGCCAGTTAAACTATAAATGATACCGAATATAGTTTATCAAAACTAATACATAATATTTGCGTATAAATTACATTACTTTTTAAAATATAATTAGTTTGACGATTTAACTTGTGAATCACAGTTATTAGTCAATGGTATATTAATTTTTACTAAGACACCTAATGGATTATTCATTGCATTATTTGTACACTATTTACGATCAATCGTTATTTCCAAGCAATAAATCTTTCGTGGCATGCTCATAGGTAATCGGTTATTAGAAAACCAGAAATGAATTAATTGCTAATACATCTGCATTGCCTTTTTATGGACTGGCAGATAAATATCCCGTAAACACGAAATCTTATCCTCCTTAACACGTTATTGAAGAGAACTTTAGATTCGTGTTAATTTAAGAATCCACGTTCATATGATATGTTGTAGGTTACTTTTGCCTAATGCGAATATTCTCAAGCGGATCTGCAACTCTCGTTACAGTGAGTTTGTATTCCATGTCATAATTTATTCTTACGGAGAACACGCTCGGCAGGTATCAGCCTGCGCGCGATGCATTTGGTAGAAAATTAATTTTCATTAATTTGAAGCGAGCTGCGATAAAAACTGTTATCTGAAATATTTTGTTATCGATTCGAGCAATAAATTTTTCATACGTGATTCACCGCGTTCGAAGAAAAACACTGAATAAATAAATAAATCCAGACGATATACAAACTTTTTTAGCGTTACGTTATACTAAAAAAAAAAAAAAAAAAAAAAAAAAAAATAAATCTGACGACATATATTATATGATTAACCTTGGGTTCACTTTAAATCTCAAAACTAGACGAAAATAAGATAACCGATTTGATCAGTTGGTCTGCAAACTTGTACAAGTTACAGGCTTCTTATTTGGAAAATTAGAATTTCGACACTCACGATATTTGAACCTATGTTTATCGATCCTTCGATAAAATAATGTGTCTAATAAATAGCTATAATTACGATGATTATATTTTATGTTCGTGCTTATTGAGGTTTAGAAATGATTTGACGTTGCACTCAATTGGTGTTCTCATTTCATCCAGAAATAAAAGAATTACGTGCGAAAGCTTTCAATCAGCGTCTTTATGAGACTCGCAGGTTAAAGCAATTACGAACTGTGAAACTGTTATTTTAAAAAGTAGGGATTCATATTTGTAGCCAGAATGTTCGGTGGTACAGCAGTTACCAGGCTTAATCAGCCATTTCTGGCTCCAGATTGCAATTTTGTCTACTCTTTGCTGCTTATCCAACTCCTTTTCATTCTTCCCAGTCTCTGCTAAAGCTCCTTTCGTGTTCAATTTGGCATTTTCTTCTGCTTCACTTGTGCGGTGCAAATGCTCCTTTTGGCAATACTTTCCAGTTTCCTCTGAAATACACCCTGATTTTTCCGGGACCTAGAGATCGAGCACACACGATTCTTATTAATGTATGTTGTTATCGTCGCCTTTATGGCTGTTTCAAGTGGTTCTATTACACTCTTGCATATCTTTTATTCAAATTTTTCAAAGCTATTCTCCTTCCATTTATCCACGAAGCTGTAGGGAAATTCATTTGTTTAGAAATTTTCATATTACATTTTTTAGCTTATTTCTTTAAACAGGAAAGCAATTTATTAAAACATCAAACATCTATTAAAAAAGCAATTTCTGGCTAATTAACGTAACTTTCTCCACTGTCAGTTTTCAACACTTTGAATGATAGTTCTTTTTTTCGTAAATATTTATCACGTTTAGTCAAAAATATATTACTAATTTTTTAACATATTATACTTTGTATTATATTTTACCGCAGGTTCGCGCTAAAACAAGGTGCAGAATGTTCAAACGTAGAGAGAAACTTGTACACTTGTTTGTAAACTCGTTCTACGATTTTTTTGTGTTCTTTTACAACTACTGTCGTTCTCCGCGCTTTTCTTGTATCTTATTTCGTCACACTTTACGCGCTTAAACGTTATTTATATGACGTTAGCGAGGAAGAATTTTAGAAACTTTAAATAACTAAAATGCGAAATATGTATAAAACGCGCTATCAAGGTTTTTAGGTCCTTTGCACAGACGCTGACATACCACGTGAAAGCAGGATTTAGAAAGCATAACTAACAAACCATGCGTTTAGAGAGTAGAAAGAGAATGTATTTTAACACTGTCATATAAAGGAAAATTGGCATCCGTATTTTTTTCCAGCTAGTTGATGACTAGTTTCTAATAGACGTTTTAACTGCCGTTTAACTTAAATTTATTCCGATTCGTCTTTCCGGATGTCGACTTTCCAGCAAAAGAAATCTTTGGCGATTCGACGTAAAAATATAATAAATAATATAAAAAAAAAAATGAAAAAAAGTGGGACGGATATAAGATTTATATTATAAAAAGTGTGTAAATGGCGCGATTGAATTTCGAACGAATCAACGCGTACAAAAGTGTCTATATCATGATTGAAAAAGTATTAAAATCGAGAGATCAATTTCGCAGTTGATCGATCGATTTCATGCTTAAATGGCTTTAACCATGCTTTATACGTGTTCCCGAATACATTACTTTCAAAACCATCAATATTTCGCGATATTAATCTCTATTTTTTACCGGCCATAGTGTTGTCACGTTGTTCAGTCACGTTCGAATTTACGCAGGCTAGCCCACATTCTTCGAGAATGTTAAATAGATTCCTCTGGATTTCGTCAGATATATCCGGGTATTTTTCAAAGCCAGAGAGAGGCAAATTCCGAAACTTAATTGCATTTTTTGCAGTAAATACCGTAATCGCAGTAATAGATCGGTTTCGCCGTGAGAACGTAATAAATGTCATCAGCTTGATGAAATATATCACTTGCACAGTGGGTAGAAAAAATGGACGAAGAAAAAGCCAGCAGAATGTTAGAAACGCCTGGTGAAAATTTAAATTTGATTCTCACGGAGCACGGTAACGAATGTTAAGTCCTGGGATTATTGATAATTCGCCGGAGGAAATATCGGTGCTCACGGGTAGTTTCCATCGGGTAGAAAATAACGCCAGTCGATGCGTAGGGCTGGTAAACCGATTTATTTATTGATTTTAACTTGGAACGGACGAGCCTACTAAATCCTGCGAACGATAGCCCGGACAGCTCGTAACCATATTCGCATCCAGATACTTTACGACACGGATCCATGCTATTTATCTTGACTTCTACCTACCTGGTTGTTGCAAGACACGGATGGAATTCGAATTGCACTCTCCTTCGCTCAGACGAAGAACTTTCTAACGGTCGAGGGAGCATGGCTCGCCGCTACTGGAAAATCTGCTGCTGAAGCTGACGGAGGAAACTATCACCGGGAGTCCCTTCGTCTGCTGGCCTTTCTGACGCCGCTTTTTTTTCGCCACATCGTGAAATTTCATCCGAGTGTAAGAACCAGCGACGCGACCAAGTCCAACTGTGCAGCATCGCGCGAAAATATTCGGACAGTTGCTTACTCTTGTCGAGACTGCGGCTAAGTCAAACCGCAATGATGTTGGCTCTTCACGATCATCGACGTTGCTCGCGATAGAAAATTGTAATCCGATTGAATTGAAATTGAATGTCGAAAATCCACATATAATAACAAAATTTGTAGTTGCTATACTTTACACAACTATCATGTCACTCGACAGGACTCTTTATCTCTGAATCCGCAGAATCTGCTTGAGAGATCGAGGAACATCCAGATCATTTCGTTTTTGAATTATACGATAGCTTAAGAAGGATACTGCGAATAGAGAGATTCTTTGTGTTAATACAATGATACAGTGATATTTAAACAGCAAACGTATGTATTGGTATTTTAGTAGTAGTAGTAGTAATTTATTTGATGTGGACCTCGTGGCCAAGAAACGCGACTTGGCTACAACTTTTCTAACCACGTACGCTTCTTCATCCGATCTTCTTACTCATCCTCCCATACTTTGTTCTTGCGCTATACTTAATCTGGACACTACATACCAGGAATCTGCGCTGGAAGTTCTTCCTGTTCTAAAACTATTACTTCCGCCAGTCACGCCTACCGCCAGCCGTCTGTTTGTTGCACCTTTTGGTCTTCAGGATTTCTTCCACCATTCCTTCCCTTGTATTCTTTCCATGCTTTTCTCCATCTCTTGGAATCTCTTCCATACTTGTGTTTATTCTTTCTACTGCTGCGTAGTCTTCTCAATGCTGAAATAAATTATCGCAGTGTCTTCTAACGTAGATGTAACGTAGATTTACATTGCAGCATTTAGGTCGCGCAAAAAGGTAGTAAGTGTCGCTTCTAACTATTAATTCGTCATAAATTTGCACAGTTTGGTCAAATTCACGTACTGTTACTACAAATGCTAAAACTAGTGTTCAGATGCAGACCCTTGAACGCTAGTGTACTGCTAAATTCGAATCAAATCCTCTACGCTTCGTACTTTCAACAAAATTACAGCGATAGACTCCAATAAAGAGAATGGAGAATTTCTGGCAGCGTGTTCATCACGTTCCGAACCTGTTCCACAAGTATTCGCTTGTCGAATGTTCGCAAAGGGTTTGAATCTGTCGCGTTTCAATCAAAAGTGCTGTTCCTTTGCCTCAAAGTCTACTTTACCTGTAGAGTATCCGGATCTAATCGGTTACTACTCAGAAATACTTGCCACGCACTTAAGCCTATTCTTCTCAGAAAGTAAATACTCGTAGAATGATCGAACCTGATTGAAAGTGCTGCTTCTTCCCTTCGAATTGCCTGTACAAGGCCAACGTTCCAACTTACTTGCCACGTAATCGGCTCTATTCTTCTCAGAGTGTATACTCGCAATGAAAAGTGCTGCTTCTTTCTTCCAAATCGATTACCAGAGGTTTTGAATCTAGCCGACCATTCTTATTGGATTTAGTAGGTCAGCTTGCGACGTGTTTCAGCCTATTGCTAATAATAAACGTGGCAATATCGAATGCCAGACACGAAACAGTCGAACCGAAGGGATTGCAACCGGGAATAATCATTAGCGAGTAGGTCGCTTCGTTTCGCCAACGTTATTCCGTTCTGGCGATCTTTCCGCGCGATGGAATCGCGGTAGTAACGAACGGGATAATTGAAATTATCTTTTGAACAGAGAAGCGTGCGGCAGGATAAAACGGGACAAAGCTGTCAGAGATACGCACGGAAAATGCTCGAGCAAGCTATTAAATTATACCGCGAGATCTCGTTTGTACAGCCGAAAATTTCTCTCGTCGCGACCGGCTGAAACTTGAAAGATTACCTTTCCGATTGTGAATGAAAATGCTGCGGGGAATTTCGGTAATTTTCCACGGAAAAAGCCTTCAGCCGCGCTGATTTCCAACGAGCACAGATTTAAGCGCCAGTGGTTCGTTCGCAGACACAGCACGACATGTTCGTTAAACGTATATTACATCGCGCGGATATCATTTACAAAAGTTGGATGATAACCTACGAGCAAGCAGGATAAGTCATAAAGGGTAGAGCCATCGTGGCATTTATCAGCGTGCGAAAATTAACGTCGCGTTTTCGCCAGACCAATCCACAGATTTGTAACAAAAACTTTTAATTGAGCAGTCGTCCCCGTGCGATATCATCAAATTACTTCTGACCTACTTGCTCGCGAATCTATTAAATGAAGTGTAATTTCTGTAGAAAAACGGTATAGGCGGTGCGTCAGATATTCTATTTCGCGTGTGTTTCGGGTGTCTTTCAGGAAAATAAGCGATCGCTACTTAACATTGCGCGCAATTTCCACGACAAGTAAGTCGACGCTTTCTTTCAGTTCGCTTGCTTCTTGCTCCGTTTATCGAAGATTCAGTGTCTTCGGCGTTCGTTTTGGTAAAATACTACGATAGAGCTGCGAATTGCGACACTGTGCGAACGTTTCGCCAATCAAACGTTTTGCTACCTAAACTTTCTACGTATTATCGGAACGTAGAACTTGCTTTATGTGGACTAGGTAATCGCGTAGTGTGAATTTTATCAGCTTAATTAATTTAAGTGTTTCCTTTTTATGCCATTGATCGACCTGAAACTTCCTAACTTGCGAAGTTTCTCGACTACAAAACCAGTCGGCATGGTCCGCATGGAATTTTTTAGTTTGGCAATTATTACTAAAATTGTGCAAATATGAGAATATATTTGCCATTAATATATATCTGGTAATATTAACCTTTTGCACTGCTATGTCGAGCGTGACTCCTGTACCTGCGTGAACCTGTATTTTTTTCTATTCTTTGTAAAGAATGCGAAATCTGCATAAAATAATTCTCACAATTAATTATTTATCCCTGCATTTCATCGATTTGTTACCATTGTGGCACATTGACATTAAGATGCGAAACTGAGCAACTATATGCCATATACGTATCGTATGTTTAACCCTTTGCACTCCTATGTCGAGTGTGACATCAGTTTTTATCTGAGGAGCTCCTTTGTCGAGTCCCACTCGACGTTCTTTCAGTCCCACAATTTTTTGTGAAACGCGCTAAAGAAAATCAGGATTGCATCCTGGAAATTGTTTCAAGATATTTACAAAATACAACGGTAGTGTGAATAAAACTGGTATTTAAGTGAATTTGTTTCTCCCTTTTTTATTTAAATTGTCTTATTTTTTAGTTAAAGTAAATTTCAAATAAAACAGTTAAAAGCGTTGGGAGCAGCTGGTAACGAAATTGAAATAAAATTCGGAGTGCAAAGGGTTAATATTTCATTTTATCGAGACAAAAGACACGATTAGATGTACTTTCTCATATTCATCGTTTCCTACTTTTACTTTTACACCGTACAACTATCTAATTAGCGAATTGTACCGTAGTTAGATATCGACCATCGATGGTTCTAGAGTTGAAAACGTAAAAGGAACGAACAGAGCTGCAGAAATGATCAGGGAAATCTTTCGTTTTGCTACTAAGAAACTAAGGAAGTGTTAAAACTACGTAAGAAGTTGAATTTGTAAAATCTGCTGTTGCGTAGTAGAATTAATAGCATAGAGATCAAAACTCGGAAACACGGAAAAGAAACCAACTTGGCAGAACTTGTAGTTGAAACAAAGTTGAAGTTGAAGTCGACGAGCAGGAAACAGTATCGCAGCAGATAACAGGAACTGTTACTATGTTGGCAAAGTATCCGGATGTGGGAAAGATAGCAATAATTAAATAATGCAGTATACAGTAACTTCGTTAAGATAGATGCAACATCAGTTTCAAGTCTTTAAGACATTGCGAAAAATGTTTTAATTTCTCATTTTGAAAAAGAAGAATTCAATGTGAATGGAGATACGAGTAGGGTGAGAAAATGGACTTGTTCTTAGATAGTTTAACGCGTCATTGTAAGTGTTGGCATGTATCGAAAAGTTTACGATCTAGCAGTGATAAAAATATGAAATTCGTAATTTTATGTCACGTTCCATTTATGATATACGTAAATATTATCTCGTATAATCGTTTCTGCATTATTCTATTTTACTCATTCTTTTAAATGTTATGAAAAGTTTCTTTCGTTTTATAAGGAAATAATGGATGCACAACATTTTTCGTTTTACATTATTTTATCGAATTACGTATGATTCATTTTGTTCCATCAAGATAAAGATCACGACGTTCGACGGATTAGGTTTCGTGTTTGTATAAAGACGCGTTGTTGTAAAACACGTGTCTGTAAAAGAACAACCTAATAACAATCGTATCTTCCTGTTAGTTCAGGTATTTCAGATAGAAATTGTATTTGAAGGTCTGCTGAATTATTTTTAATCTTAACAAAATAGCATAAACGTTACAAATATGGAAATGAAAAATAGAATAAAATACATTTTCCGCATAATGGTATTTAGAAGGATCGTTATATAAACTGTTACAAACAAATTATATAAATTTTCAATGAATATTCATAATAGTAGACATCAGAGTATCGTTTCATTAGAAAAGCATGAGAAGAGTTCTGAAAGCTCGAGCCGCGATCCAAGCTACGAACGTTAGAGTATTCTGCATTCGTTACACATTACGAGAACTACATAATAGAGTTTTTTAAACTCAATTGCATATTTTGTACGGATTCTATGTTTCTCACGCGTCATATCACCCGCATCTGTACCAGATCGAATCCATCTGCGATTGATTGCATCTGCGATGCCTACGTTTGTCTGTAAAACAGTGAGAATTTTTACTTACTCGAAGGCGATGATGTATAATGTAGAAGTTTGTATTCATAGTATCTCGAAAAACCTGCACATACTCAGGTGTTTTACGAATAGAAAAACTAGATCTATGCGCGTATAATACGTATGAGAATTCGAAAGCACAGATTTAATCGCTAGCGAAATGTAATTTCCAATTTGAAACCCAATAAATAAGCATAACTACTTGGTAGCGAGCACTTTCTTCTCAAATCTGCATTCTATTTAAATCTCTGCATATTGAAAAAAGAAAGGGGAAAATAATAAAACGATCTAAACTTCCATACATTCACATTCCTAATTATACGTATGTATTTGTTTTAGAAAATTAGTAATATCGTAGAATTACTTATTTAAATTCTTTGGCGCACATAATCTCCGCTGAAAGAAAACCGAAGAGGAGACATCCTACTGATTTGTCAAGCTAAAAAAATCCCGAGATGGCATAGCGCTTTGTAACTCGACCTAGCACATGAGAGTTTACCTAACGTCCATTGGACAAATTATAAAGTTACATGAAATATAACAAGAGATTAGAAGACCAGCGAAATCTACCAGCAAACGGCTTATATTCTACACGTACGTCGATGAGACTGAGCAAGGAACGTTTCCGTGATCTGATTAACTAGCACACTCGATAATCTACGAGCAGATGTATCTAACTCTAAGCTGCGGATTACCAGGAATATGTATACGAGATATTATTGCACCTCGTTGTACCAATTTACCGAATGCTCTCGCAAGCAAATTGTAAATTATCTTGAGGAAAATGAGTAAAAAAAAAAAAAAAAAATAAACGCAAATAAACGCACGAAACAGGATGTAAAAATTGCGATCATTTTTATTTAGTAGAAAGATGTGTGTGCGTGAAGAGATTTCGGGAAGATCGAAAGGGTCAAAGTGGATCCGCTTGTCAATCTAAGCGTCTCAGCGATTTCTTTCTAATACCAACGTCGTGGGCGGAAGGGTCGTTGAATAGGACATAATAAACAAGCACAGGCGCGCAGCATCGATGGGGCGGAGATTGAAACGTGTTGTACGGGATACAGGGTTTTGCGGTATGCGAAGAAGGTCGCTTAACGGGGCGGCTACGTTCGATGACGTAGAAAAAACATTATGTGACAGGTTGGCCGCTTTTATAACCAGCGCGATGTATGTGTTGATGGTAGAAAAACGTGCTGGAAAAAGGACACATTCACCGTATACGGCTGGGAACGATGTGTAGGAAAAACCGATACCGTCATTTATCTCGTTCACTCGCTGAACAAGTTTCGGAAAATCCTGTTAGCGAACAACATTGCTGCGACTTACGACTGAACTTTCTATCAAATTTATGCATACCGTACCTCCAGATGCACTTCTTAACGTACGTCATTTCTATTCTTGATATCGGCCTGTTGAAGTTGCTTACGGTGATAAATACTCGCCTACTTGCACTTTGATGTGGCGCGCAGCGGGCCAAGGTCGAAGTTTAGCGCTTTAGGTGCTTAATTAAGCATCGAGCTAAGAATAGCTGCGTTAATTAAGAATCTCGCACTCGTAACTTAATATTATTATCGTAACTAATATTTTGCGCTTAGAAATAAATCGAAATATAGAAGATTGATCATCTTACTGTATCATTTGTTGTGATAAATCTTAGTAACGAAACGAGCAATAATTCGCTAGGAATATTTGCTTGTTAGCTACGTTAAAGCAGACGTGATTTATCCAACATTGAGAATATTGAACGAGCGATTAAATTTTGAAACGTTTAAAAATAAGACGTTTCATATCTACGTATATCGACAGTTAAGTTATAAATTTAATAGAATATGGCTTTGTAAAATCTATGATCGAATAAATCATTATCTTTTTTTAATCTTTCAGATACCAAGTTTAGATTATTCGCGGCAATCACGCCTTTTTCTAAAGTATTACGTAGATAGTGAAATTATCTCGGTTCGTGCGTTGTTCATCAATAACGCTGCTTTCGTTAAATAAATTATGACGGACTCAAGTAGAAACTGGTCGGACATAATAAAATAATAACGATGTGGAGATGTACTATATTTGGTGTTTATTTTACACCGATCGAAAAACAAACACATTATTGTATGTTAATGAATTTAAAAAAGGCATATACTAGTACAAGGTCGCGGAAACAGGTGCACGATGATAAAGCTATATGTAAACGAAAGAACAGGCCAACGATAACTTGCCTATTGAGTTTTGTTTTAACGATAGATATTTTCTTCGAAGATCAACTACGACGATATCACCGAACATTTACAAATTCACAAGTCGAGTAAGCTATCGATCGTTTCACAGACTCCAACGACCAACAATTCTTCGAAGAAGCGTCACACAATCAGTTGAGATTATTAAATAATTATAATTAAATGGAGAAGAGAATTTAATTAAATGGACAACACGTAGAAAATAAATAAATAAATTAAAGACGTTAGTCGACAGAACTATCGAATATTTCATTTTTCTAAGTTAGATCTTGCTCTTTTTCACGTTAGATATTTCTCGTATTCTTTTTTACGTCGTACAATTCTTCGAAAGGAGAATTGAATTGGTTCGCGCGTCGATCAATTAAGTTGTTATCAAGCGTTGGTTGTGCTTTCGAATACTGGACGATCACGTCGGTCAGCACTTTCCCCACAGTGCGCACGTGTACGAATGAAACGAAAACGCCAGTGTCAACAAAACAGCGAAAGCAAACGGAAATTACGTTGCTCTTCTATTACATCCTACAGTCTGCTTCTTCTGTTTCACTGAGTTGTTTAATTTGCTCCTGATACAAGCAAACATGGTACTTCTTAAGATACAGCAGTGGACAAAAGCTCGAGACAGCTCTATCTTTTCGATCAATTATTTCTTACGATATATTGTACAGATATATTAGGTTGTCCGACAAGTTTCTTTCGTTTCGTAAAGTGATAATAGATGAACAAGAATTTCTGTTTTATATTATTTTATTGAATTAGGTATGATCAATTTCGTTCTATTTCTATTATTATGTTCGTGCATAGTTCATATAATAAACTAATGTGAAACAGAAAACATTGCGCGTTTATTATTTCCATATAAAACGAAAGAGACTTTTCGGACAACCTAATACTATTGAGGACTATTATAGAGATACTATCGAATTTCACTCTGTTTGCAGCATATTAAATTCATCAGAAAGGAACACTTTCCCCCGAGCTTGTACTGTGCAATTCTAGCTTCCACAAAAACAAACCATTTTCAACAGTTGCACAGTCGAATATGTATTAGATTGTCCGAAAAGTTTCTTTCGTTTTATGAGGAAATAATAGACGCACAAGGTTTTTCGTTTTATATTATTTCGTCGAATTACGTACGCCCCATTTTGTTCTGTTGAGATAAACACCGCGACATTTCTCAGTCTTTTGTTCGTGAAGGTGCACTGTTTTAAAAAAACACGTTTGCGAAAGAAAGAGACTTTTCGGACAACCTAATACATACTTTCTTCTTCCGAGGCATGCGTTCTTCGAGGCCAAAATCACAAAGACATCTCCGAACTAACGTTTAGATCGTTCGTAGCACAGATTTTACTTTGAACGCCGCTAGTATTCCGAAAACGACCCTTTTTAGATAAACGGTGGATCAAAGCGGCCCATCTTTTCTCTAGTTTTTTACGGGGTCTACCACTTTCTGGTTTATCTTAATAGCATCCACATTTTTAAATGCATACCACGCCTGTTACAAGCTGCCTTAAATCTTCCAATAGTATTTGTTGTTTAGGCAAATGCTTTTTCTTTCTTCATAATACCTCTCCGCACTGATTGCTGGCTTCGCTCGCGTCTCTCGCTTAAGTTTAGCAATTGTTATGATAAATTCGACACGTTATACGTGACAATTGTAAGAATTATCATGGCAATTGTATTAAACAGCCTTGTTATTGCTCGATTAATTTCAAGCACCACTTAAACCAACGCGGTAGATACAGCATCGAAGGTTTCATGCTCATCTTTTCAAGTATAATTCATGTTTCGAATGTCTCGTGGTCGTTTGTAAAGAGCGCGAGTTTATATGCACGCGCTGTTTGAAGTTTTTCACGCAATTCTCTCGCGAAATATTTGTTATTCAAGAAAGTATTTCAAGCAGAAAACGTTGTTTCGAAGGGGACATCTTATGGTGGTCGCAGATCTTGTCTATGTGGACATGCCTCTGACATGTCGAAGGGATCTTCGATCTTTTAAATGGAACTATATCTGAATTCCACAGTCAAACTGTATTAAATCTACTTTTTAAAAAAATAATATTTTATTTGTTTCTAATATAATAACGCAGAAATGATATTTCGCGACGTTTCATTTGTAACTTCTCTTCAGCCAATTCTCATTACCGAACTCTATTCAACTCATATTGCAATCGTAAGAAGAAATTCTAGGGATGTTGTTGAGAATCGTGGATCTTAATCGCCGAAATAGAAGTAAAGGAACACTTAGATTACACTTAGAATTTATATCAAAGTAGCTTCAGATTTATTTAATATGTGATTTACAGGATCTTCGTTGATATACATTTGCACGCGTCTCAGCACTCTCTTTGTCTCACCATCTTCTGTGCCACGCTGCCAACTGCCTCGTAAATGAGAGAGAGGGCCCTTTGTGATTAAATTTGGTAAATAGTTATCGCGAACAGACCGCGGATTTTTCTACGTTTATAAGAAATTTGAAGTTGCACGAACAAAATGCGTGTTTAGTTGGACGAAAGAATATAAGTCGGAATAATTAATAGTCTTATAATATCACATTTTAAATGCAACGCAGGATCGCGTGCTAGATTTTGGACGTGGAAGTTAATACAAAGTACCGATCGAATGACAAAATGAAATACCGACTTGCAAAATGTAAATCATATTTGATTTAGAAGGAACTCCGCCTTTTTTTGAGAACAATCACACGTTATCTTGATCAAAACTTCCAGTTTGACTAACGTTTATTTCACCAGGCAGTGCTTGCGACGAATAAGACGTTTTACAAAAATAAATCGAGACAATAAACGAGTTGTACATGTTGAGAATCGTGGATCTTAATCGTCGAAATGAAAGTAAAGGAACACTTAGATTACGCTTAGAATTTATATCAAAATAGCTTCAGATTTATTTAATATGTGATTTACAGGATCTTCGTCGATATACATTTGCACGCGTCTCAGCACTCTCTTTGTGTCACCATCTTCTGTACCACGCTGCCAACGGAACAGTTGCATTCATCCGTTTTTCGAGACGCTGTGCACACACATACTTCCGTACACTCATACTCACATACGTGTGTCACTACTACGCGGCTAATCTATTCTGGCACACAAAATTACACATATCTCAATAGATGTACACAATATTTTTTATCAGTCCTACTTCTGTTTAGATTCCACGACTCTATGGAGTTCGAAGAGATCAACAAACTTTGCAGCATAATGAAACAAAAACTATACTTCTTTTTCTACCTCTGATCTTTAGTGGGCTTCTACATCGCATCTATTATTCTCATACATTTTTTCTATTTTGATAAAATAATAACGTTGTTACTTTATTTATATTGAACACGTTCACACGTTACTTTCTATTCTTTGGTCCTTAAAGAGTCAAGCCCGTATCTTGTTACAAGATCTTGAACAAATCTTGTTCTTGCAACTTTAATCTGCTCTTCTCTACAATTTTTCAGCGTCGCTTAATACACTGGCTCTAGGGTTCAGACACATACGTTTTCACTTAGGGTGACGAATTCTTCCCATAATAATATTTTCGTCTTCTGTATACATACAAACGTGATTGCAAGGACAACTACAAACTGTTGGTTATTTCGTATCTACGTATGACATAGCGCGATGATCCATCAACGAGGCAGTCGTCTTAAGCTTTCGCCCGCTATCGTAGTGGTGGAAAAAGAGGATAACACTGTGAACGTTCTCTCCATTTGGTTTTTCCATACAAATATAAAGGACACGGCGTAATTGGCGCAGGAACAGTAGTTAATGCCTCGTTGCTAGAGGGAGAAAAATGATCTCGCTAACGTTCTTCAATCACTACATCGTTCGCTGCATCGGCTGTTTCGCTCGTTACCGAATCAGGCTGAAATAACATTGGAGCGAAGTGCATTGGAAACTGTAAATCGATTCGCGGCAAGTGCAATCGGCTTTTGAATCTCAGCTTTTAATTGTATTGGCTTTCGATATTTTTCATGTTGTATTTCCTTGTATCTCAAAAATTACCGATGCACTGACCATTCCAACTCTTTACATTCCCCATGTTTCTCTCGGCGATGTTCCATCGCTGTTTTACCGCGTTCATCTTACGATCGTCTACCTGTAAACATAAAACTGTGAAACTGTAAAAATAAATTGCTAGTTTCGTGTGGCGAAAATGAAATGTATTACTCGATACCGCGTATACGATTTCTTTGGATTACATTTAAACGATCGTAATAATCGTAATTGCTATTTCTCCCGTCTGTCAATTACAGGTAAATCTTTTTTCATTTTCATCCGTCGTGTTAAGACATTCCCGTTTAGTTCCAAGCAGACGTTCGAATAAAAATTCAACAAAAATACACTCATCCGAGTTTCCTTCTGTGTTTTTCAATCAGTATTTTTCCTTTGAAGATTGTAATGGAAGAAAACCACGAATCGCATCTTGTATTGTTACAGGCAAGTCGTTTCAAAATTTAGCAAATTAACGACAAATCCCAAGATCACTCGGAGCCTGATTTTCCCTCAGTATGCAATCTCATAAATATTACAGTTTATCGATCGACAAATAGCATAATTCATAGCAATGAGTACTTACCTAAACATCGACAATTATAAAGTTTATAGTCCGTTGAAAATCAGATCAGGAAACACGTGTGTCATATCTTGCTCGTGCATTAAGCCAACCGACAGCAACCGATGGCTGCATTGGGAAAATTTTGAACAGTTTTGAAAATAATAAGTTCAAGTTTTACTCATTTTATCCAGTCGCGGTCGGGTCTGGCCTACTTATCATTTTTCCTCTGCGATCTCCATTCCATCTTTCCTCGATATTTCGCTCTCGTTTTCTAGACTCAATGAAATTGGCTCGTTAAAAAAAAAAAAAAAAGAAGTACGGGCGCGTGCACGCGCCGCTTAATCCATGGATGATATATCATAATAACGTATCAAAAAGGCGGAGGTAGCAAGGAACCTTGTCCTCTAATATGAATCATGGAAGCTTAGCCGTAGACCGGGCGAAATCGTTCCATTGTGCGCGGCATGTACTCTGAGTTTGCGGCGTACATGCTTGCGTCCACGTATCATTATGTGAAAACCTCGTGGAATCCGCGAACAATAAGTCTCGGCTGTGTGTGCTGAGCATGCTAGAGGGAGAACGTTACAATAGAATTACTGGGCTACGCGATATTGTTAATAACCTCGCCGCTCGTTCGGCCGCCAGTATCCTCCATATCCTGTACTTGCACGTCGTTCCATGGTGTTTATCCATTCCCGAGGCTAAGCAGCGTATTCGATGTTTCGCCAACCGCTTCGTCTACTATTTCATTGCGCTCCATATCATTGACTTGCTATTAGAAAAGCGTTCGCTTCTCCGTTCATTAAGTGCAATGTGTTACATCCGTAGCGTAATGAGTATGTCGTAAAATGGCACGAATAGAGAAATGAAGTTGTAGGGAAAAGTAAATACCATAGAACGTCGATTATACGAACCGAATCGCGTTCAGCTGCTGGTAACGAAAAATTCTAACTTTTTACAAAATACATGTGTTTCTGTCGTCTCTGTTCTGCCAATCCGACCGAGCTAC
The DNA here is from genome assembly GCF_051014615.1 of Bombus vancouverensis nearcticus. NCBI lineage: Eukaryota > Metazoa > Arthropoda > Insecta > Hymenoptera > Apidae > Bombus > Bombus vancouverensis. Next base: position 1,901,667 of record NC_134915.1, on the reverse strand, counting down.
TAAATTGTCTATGCTTTTTAGACTTTTCTTTCTATTTCTTTGATTTATACGTTGTCCTGACGACTATCTCTGATATCGTTTGTGGACATGTCGTGTTCTTCAGAATTTTACACTTTCGTTTTTTAGTGTCACAAATTGTCGATGTACCAATCGCAGGAGACGCTGTTATTTCAGTTATGCTTTTGCTTAATGAATTGACTAATGGGGAAAGAATCTCCACGAATATTTCACGTCTCTTTTCTAATGCTTTGACATATTGGTGTGCAATATAAAAATTAACTGACAATGGTTGACAATATACACAATGTACTAGGTTGTGTCTCACAGGCAAGTGTATGTCCACGATATTTGTTGAGATAACTGGTTCTACTGTAATTTGTTAGAAATTGTCATTCGAGAGGTATCATGATCAGAGCGTGGATTTTATGGATTTATAGATTATGGGAAATCTAAAGATGCAAAAATGCTTTCACGATCTTCTACCGGATGAAACTTCTGTTTCTGAAGGTAAAAGGTTCTTTTCATAGTCTCTTGTTATGTGAAGCAGAAATACGTGTAACCAATATTTGCTATTTCCAATTATTCCAGAAGATAAAGATGAAGAAATAGAGACAGTAAGAAAGAAATTCAATATGTATTCTATATCTATTCATGCAATTTACGATATTTTTTTTAAGTATGGACGACAAGTAGAAAAGGAAACGTAATATTGAAACACAACAAGTAGACTAAAGTTCTACAACATTCAATATATTATTATGTTTATTAATTTAATGAGAAAATACATTATTCGCTTAATTCTATGAGTCCATCTTCCATATTGAGTTTGATTCGAAATTTTAATCAAGAAGGATATTTAGAAAGTCGATATGTACACGTATTCTCTAGTTTAATTTACTGCTGGCCATATTATGCAAGCGCGTGTATGGAAATATTCCATAATTTGCAAATATTTTTATTTGCAAATTATTATAGCAAATGACGAATGAAGATTTCTAGAATAATAATTTTTGCAATGTATCTATAGCTAATCAAGTATAATTTATTAATATATAAATGGTCAGATTTTGCTTCCATTGGTAAAATGCTTTAAATTAATTTAATTTATTAACTTCCAGAAAGGAAGCATAAATATTTGAACTATTTTGATTAATAATCTGTATGGAAGTAGAGGCATAATTTTGGTCGTGTTAAATATTTAATGGAAATATTAATTGTAACGTAGACACGAGGAACGCTCGATACTTTTATTTTGGAAAATTTGGTATTTCGTATTTATTTTTGCATTTTTTTTTTAACCTATATAGGTTTTATAGTATTTTACACTGTGAAACGTAGATGTGTCCTAGGTATTAACAAAGCGTTGCAATCACGTAAACGGATTTTAACCTGCGTCCCATAAGCCACTGGTGATTTCCACTACCGACGAAAATAATAGGCTAAAGATAGAAAACGAAATTTTGTCAGACTTTTCCAGTTATTGCCCTGTACAGTTTAATATTCAAATGTAAGTCTCTTGGTGACAATTCCGCGCGAACGTTGTATTATATTTCTCTATGCATGTACCGTATTAAAGTACTTCTCCGTAAGAAACGTTGAGTTACAAGTACGATTTTCTACGAATTCACTGACAATTAAATTAAAAAGAAATTCAATTGGAGGATTAAAAATTAGATCATTAAAAATTGCTCGGCAAATGGTATATGTGTGTACGGTATGCAAAGTTGGAATACGTTGGACAGTATCAGCACATCAATACCCCAAGACTTGATACGATCCCGTTAAGTATCGCCAAGTATCGGATACATTCACGTGCAACGTAATACATATCGCGTTTGGGATATTCAAGTAACTGTCTTCGAATTACGCTGGAATCAGTAAGTTGTTCTTTATAAGCTTCCACTGGTAACTTAACCTTTTCATTGAGAACGTTGCATCGATGACAGTCGAGAACGCCTACTATGACAATTACCTCGGCTCGGTTAATAAACGTCGACTACCATCGTGCACCCACGCTATGAAAATTTTCAGGATTATTAAAATAAGATGTAATGAGTTTCACGGACTGAAAAATATTTGATAACGTAGATGACGTAGTTAATATCGTGAGAGAAGAAACGTGCAAATATAATATAATATTTTGCAAAGATGAAATCTTTTCGTGTAACATATTTCAATGTGTCGCGACTGCATGACATAACTGTAAAACATATTGTCGAATGGAAGAAAATTCCAAATTGACACGTGTATATGAGTAATTTGCGTGAATCATTTCTTCTGTACTAAACGCTCGTACATTTTTTACATACAATTACAGCGGTGTGTAAAAATTTGGCGAAAAAGTGTGGTCAGATAAATTGTTCGAAAAGCGATATCGAAAAAAATTCTAAACAACATTGGGTACAAGGCTATGTTAAATAAGAGAAGAAAGTATAATACATAAACATCATACATACATAATTGTAGAATATTCCTTAAAATTCTTTCAAATAATTTTGCAACCTAAGTGAAGAATCTACTTGGAAACGTTTGCGCGCCACTGTACATTATACTTTCGTTTCTTTCTCTGGTTAATTATAATTTTGCAAAATTACAATGTCGTTTCTTCATTTTACTCTTTGAACTTTCTTTTCTCCGACACTGTACCTTCATACGACGTCGTTTTATGTCTTTAACCTATTGTAGTGCTCAGATTCACATTCTGAAATACGGACATGCGTCTATGACTCAGCCTGCATAAAATTTGCGCGATAGTTAACGCGTTAACGCGTTTTCTTCACTCGTGCGCTCCGTACTACATCCTTTCTTGTTTCATCGCCGTGAAAAAAGTTGCTGTGGATCGGTTAAGGTTAAGTGAATTAGTTCCGGTAAACCTTTAATTTCGCGCAGCGACCCTCAATAGTAATAACGATAGCTGGTATAAGCTACACGGGACGAGCTTACAAGTTACCACATCCACGAGACTGTTTTGATAGAAATTCAGAGAAACCGTGGTGGGTTTTCACGTTAGGTCGAATCACCGAGTAGAAATAACCATCTGTGAAATTACCTACCGCTGAAGCTCGTTAGTACTTTATAAATAAACTTTGCGTGTGGTTTGTGTGCAATAGCGCGCAAACTGAGAAAAAAATGAATAAAGGTAGAAAGAAAGATTGTTGCAGTATGTCATTATATTGGTCGGCAAAAGAAGAAAAAAAAAGGAAGGATTATTAGCTGAATCGCATGATCTACGCCATTCTACGCTGTACTTTCTCCGTGCACACTGCACCGATGTATATGCTTCCACTTCTCAGAAGATCAGTTTCGCCTTTTTTCTTGCCACCGCAGCCTTCTTACGTAAAAAAATAATTAAATTGTAAATTTATCTCCGATAAAATAAGCTATTTACTGTTTACATCGATATATAGTGGATAATAATTTCTTGTTTGTATAGAGTTAACTGGGCGAAAGAATCTTAAATAATATTTTAATAGTTTATCGAATATCTTTTAATGGAGGGAAGAAATTGTTCGATTTTCTAACGGGTGTTTAGATACAGAAAGTAAATGTTTTATTACTGTAAAATTGTCATTAAACAGCGTTTGAAACCTGTGAACATACTCTACTGTCGCTGAGAAGCCCGTGGTCGAGTTGGATTAACAATACACAGATATTATTAAAACGTATGAATTAATGACAAAGCAATAATCAACGGATGTAACGACATTTAAATCGATCATATGAAAACTCGTCAATGGCGTATTAAAATTAACTACACGGTTTGTCGAAATTTCAACCGGTTTAAAAGATCGTTAATTATTACAAATAGCATAATTTCTATAGCAATTTGAAAGAATTTTTCCCATCCTGTCTATAGCTCGGATACATATAAAAGGATAATGAACTTTTCTTCAACGATGAAATTGATAAATGTTGACTTTTATACACGACAGTCGTGTCTCGTTACGGCGTTAATGAAATTTCAAAATGTTTTATATATCGCGTAGACGAAAAGTTTCCAGTTTGAATGGTTCCGCTGTGCTCCACTGTACGTCGAAACGACAGTTTTATGGTATTTTCATTTTTCCAGTCTAGTTATATATCTCATCCGATCTCCGCCAAGTAATTTCGGCTTTTGTAACTGCAATAGTTTGTATCGATTTCGTATAAATCGTAGCCGGCGTCGACGCTCCAATTTTGTTGGATAGTCGCATTAATTAAAGGGCGAAAGAAAAGCGCGCGCGGTGCAATCCGTGGTATGCAACGCGCAACTCTGGTCTGACAGGAACAAAGCCGGTGCCGCTGTCGCTAGCAACAAGCCACGTTCTAGTTACAACTGACGTGGAAATCCTCGGTGGTCCGCTAAGTGGGACTCGTTGCCGGAACGGGAAATTTGCAATGTCCCGTGTCCTGGTGCTTCAAGATGTGACGTGCTAATACGTCGTTAATATCTCGTCGTCTGTACATACGTGCGTGACTTCTGGCTAGATTGATATTTTATCGTCGCTCGTTAACGTCAACCAAACGAATTCGTGATCCTTCCCTGCTGACTATACTAGAACGGCGGTTAAATCGATTCGTAAGGTGTAATTTGCGTTTGCATATTCAGGCCTTTATTACGCCGCTTATTTGTCGCGTATCAGTCGTTTCGATCGTGCCGATTGAAATCTACCGGTACTTGCACCTTGCAGGTTTATTTTCAAACGATAGTCTGTCTTTGCTTTTTGCACTAAGGAAATTTGTTACGCGACTGTTGACGAATTTAGGACACCGACCGTGGTCAGAAAAAAGATAATCTGGGTTTTCAGAGGATTAGTCGATCAGAATTATAATTAAGATAATCGATTAGTATTATACGTGTTCAAGCACAAGTATAGGAAAATCATTTACGAAAGGTAATAAATTGTGAATTATACGTTCTCATATAAACTGTTACGCCCCGAGGCTCACTATAGGCCGTGTTCCTAACCGTCTCCCTTGGTACTACAGTGTCGCTGACAAATCTTCTTACATATACGAAATATACACAACGTAGCGATAAGCGTATAGTTGTCGTCGAGCAGCGAGTTCTAAAAAAAATCGATTCGCCTACGGTCCGTTATTTTACATACACAAAAAAGGTAGCATACGTGATCATAGGCGCGAATGGTCGCGAGACCCAAGCGTGGTGGGGTCGTCTCCAAGAGAAGACAAAGGAAAAAATCGAAGGGCAATCAGTATCATACGAGGAGTCAAACCGAATGCTTCGAGAGCTTCAGAGAAATAAAATCAAGGTCGCTTAGTGAAACGAATACGTCGAGAAATACTATAAAGTCGAGTCGAATTATAATAATAAACTAGTTGTATCATCGTTAAATCATTTTAATGTGTTAATTATAATTTTAAATATTATTAAAAATAGAAGCTTATATTAACTCTGTTAATTCAGTATTACAATCGTTTGAACTACCTCTGTTATCCTAATCGAAACAGGGGAACGACTGACTCGCGGCGTCATTGAGAACATTTTTGACGAATCGTGTAGCTAGGAAGCTGAGGTTTACAAAATTCGAATCTCGCTCGTGAAATCATTTATATGCAGAATACGTGGAAGCAAGAAATAAGAAAATACAGTGGAAGATGTAATGCAATGTCAAAATTAATAAAAACAGTGACTGTGAAAAGAATATATAACTTTGCTATCTATGATATTGTTGTTACAATATGTTTATGGATTGTTTATATAGCTCATAATTATAAACGAACAGACCATAATAATTTGTCAGGTCTATTTCATCTTTTGTAAGTGTCCTAATACTTACGGATGTCTTGTCGTGCGCGATTGAAAATTAATTAATCAGTTGCTGGAAATGGAAATGGAGGAACTTTCTGCAAGAAGGACGCATGAGACAGAATACTGAATCGAGTGGATCACGTTGGAAGTTTTAATATTTCCTTTTTTTTAGGTCGACTAGGTTGACTTTTAAAGAACTTCATTTTCTATATTTACGAAATATAATGAGTAAAAATTTCGCAGAATAATTTAACTACATTCACCGTTTATGTTTCAACCAATTTCCCCCTTTCGAGAAAGCTCCTTGACAGTAATAATCTAATGAACGAAACGTTTATTTCTATTTCTATTTTTATGGTAATTCAGACAGTGAGCATAATGTGTGAAACTAAAACGTTGACGAAGAAACTCTTACAGATGATCGAATGTAAAGTGGTTTGAGCCTGCCAGCGACAAGATCTGCGCCCCTTTGCAAGATAATTTTGCCAAGTGAAGAGTCGAGAGTTTAGGCGTTCTTCGTTCTTAATGTCTGGCCGCGAGATCTGACAGCAGAATCTCAAGTACTCGAATTAACAGAAGGCGTGACTATTTGGACGAGGAAATCTTCTTGTAAATATTATTCTATATTTCAAAAAGAATAATACAAGAATATTGCAAAGAACACGATATAATATAAATGTAATTTTTTCTAACTCGTTCGCAAATTCCTTTCCTTATTTATGAGTATCTTTTTTTACTACTAAGTTCTAGTTACAGCGTTCAAGCTGAGTTGAATCACATTCTGTTTACGTCTGAAATCATCTGAGTCTTCCAACGCCACAATCGCTTCGAAATAAAAAGATACCTGATTCATCGTTACTTTCGTTGTAATTTTCTATTTCCATCGTCAGGACTTCAAACGTTGACGTTAATATTTGGATAAATATTTGATCTCATATCCAAATTTGAAAACTTGTTCGCGTATCTACGAGGGTTGAAGATTTCTTGCAATTTTTACACGCTTTTATCTAACTTTTGAAGTATTGTTTATCTTCTTTGAACGCTCGACGCTACACGTTTCCGATTATAATCTTATCGTACACGAGATACGAACGCGTGCGATATTACCTTCATACTAAAGTAATCGGAAAAATATGAAATCGTAAAGGCGACATGCAAAGAGTAAAATTACAGAGTAAAATTACAAGAGATATTGTTCGGCTAATAGAACGTTTCGCATAGCAAAACATTCGGATAATAGGTCTGCGAGTACTCGATGTTCCACTGTGGTTTCTTTGCCGGTAGCTGCGCTTAGACGAAGGAAAGATACGTAGGGCTAAAATGATAATTCTGAATGGCATGGCAAATAGGACGGAGCGTTCCGCGGGAAAATCGACGGTGTACAGCAGGGCGGTACATTAAGGTGCGACGTGCTAATGTGTCGCCTGCGATGACATACGCGTATGGGAACGCAGACGAACCGGCTAAGTCCAGACTAAGTCCATCGACACTTACCGCTTCAATGTGTCGCCGAGCGTGAACGTGACCGGACTTGAGCCTCGAGAACAGGAAGATTGTGTTCCGCGTTAGTTTCCTTTCACAAGACATTGAATACTCGCGAATACTTAACACGCTCTCTGAAATTTCACCAATAATTCCAGTTACGAAACGTCGATCGTGAATGAATCATGTCTTCCGCGATATCCGGAAACTGACGATGAGAATCGTTTTCAATGAAAACAGGTGACCGTATTTGTTTCTCGATTCGTTGCACGTTGCTGGATCTCTTTATTGCATTTGTACAGAGTATATGATTTTTATTAGAAAGTCCACGTAGCTTGTGTTCGAAGGAGAAAAGAAAACTCGACGTAGAACGAAGCTGTATGTGAAATTATTCGTGGAACTGTATTTAAAGCTGTAAGACTGTTCTGGAGCGTGGGTGAGTCGATTGGCGGCGATTTTCAGACTGGCTTGCTGCGTTTTTCTGGGTCTTCGGGCCAGCGAGCCTAAAGCTACGTTTCCACCTAACGATAAATCGTGATTTTACGGTCATGGTACTAAATATTATGACTTTTGTCGTCGTGGAAACTAGATGTCGTATTGGACTCGCTGTAGCGATATCGATGTCAAGTAATTTCAACGGGTTTGATTTTTTAGCGTCAGAGTTACGACAGCAGAAACCATGACTTTTACTGTTACGTAAAAACGTAGCTTAAGAGTAGCTGCGATAAAAGAGTAGGTGAAATAAGTAGGAGCAGGGCTTCTGCACTTACGCGCTAGATATCGCGCGTACGTGTGCATATTATCAGTGAAATTTCAACAAACTTGTACATAGATTAATCACGCGAAGATTACGGACTTAAAAGTTTCATAATAGATCGAGGTATATCAACGTGATATAGTGGCTTTACATTTCTGCTACAGTGTGTTAGGTTCCATATGAGAGGCATACAAACGCACGAAGAATGAATTTATGAATGTAAAAAATACTTCAACGCGAAACATATTATTAAACGAAGATATAAATATCATTTTGTGTAGCTACGTCGACGAATTTCATTGTGATTTATTTACAAATTTGAAATTAATTTAAAAATACAAAGAAATCGAGAGATAATAATACATTTGTTTTTCGCTCGATGTAACGGTCCAATGGGAGGCAAATCGAAGAGTATGAATTTTTTAATTTCCAGAAACAGGAAATACGTTTGTAAAGAATTATAAAGGAACGACTTAGTCATCCGGATGAAAAGTACCGTTCAAAAGTTAATGTAAAGAATTCCTGATGCTTTCACCGCAATTAAAGGAAATCGAAATGAAATTCAGGAAATAAGAAATCCGATTATTTATACATGTCAGTTTTCAACTTATGGGCATCAGTTTTGTAATGGAACTAAGCTAAATATTGTCAATCTATTTTGATCTTTTATCGAACGAAAAGTTTATAGAATATTCAGGGTATTTGGTGGAAAAATATTTGGCTGGAACGCTTCTCGGAAATATTTCATGTATTAAACAGTGAATAAATAAAATAATTAAATAAAATCGATTAAAAGCACTTAAAATATCTCGTAATTAATTTGCCATAAATATTAGGAACCCAGGAAAAATTCAATGATCAATGCAAGATAACGATTAGTAGAGTTGTATCAAAATAACGAATTGAGATTCATACGTTGAAGCCTCTCGTTTCTTGATCTGAAATCCCATGAAGCCCGCGAAATTTGAATCTTACTACCTTCGTTCATAAAGCGTATGAAATCAAACAATAATAAATATAACGTAAAATCTAAGGATATAAGTCAATGTTAGTTAACAGCGATTGAAAGGAAAATTAAATTTCAATAACTATGAAATCCTCGTTATAACTTGTAATATACAGGGTGGTTGGTAACTGCTGGTACACGCGGATAGGGCTACACGACTTCTTTTTTCGCGTAGAATCCCACCCCCTTTTCGCTTGTATCACCAGTTACTAACCACCCCGTATTATGTTCTGTTCGTAGCTTCGAATCAGGTAGGCGTAGATAGATTTTTCTGTATTTGTGAGAAATTCGAGCAAATGCACTCGATGCTGATAATATGCAAAAAATGTATGAAACATTGAAAGTAAAATACTCATTACGATATTTAGTAGATGCAATTTTTATTTAGATTCCACTTCTTTAGTTATGTCCAGATATAAAAATGCATCAAAATCTATTCATAAATGTTTCAACAACACTCTAACGACTTACGGTTTATTAAATCGTAACGTGAGATTTATTGGATTCCAAAATTCAGTACAAACAGGTTTGCCTCATTTTCCACGAAAGCACGCCTAATAATAATAATAACTGGACGCAGGGTGTAACATGCATAAATGGAAGAAGTGTTACTGTTTGAAAATGTCGACTCGTCGCACTGTTTCTGAAATCCAGCGAACTCGTAAGAAAATATTCTTGTTCGATTCTTGCGCGCATCGATCTCGAAATTCTGCGGAACTAGGTCGCCGTATTCCTAGGGTGCTATCACTATAGATCGAGCTTCGGGATTTGTGCTTATCTCTCGGGCGATATCCAGCGAGCAGCGACAAATCTTGGCCACATTTCCCTAGCTGCGAAGTATGTATCAGCTTCGACGCCGAAGGGATCACGATGCTCGCGTGTGAGCGCGTATAGGCGATTTCGATTCGCGCGTGTGTGTCTCGTGCCTCCTCGCAAGTACAGTTGTCATCTTTTAAGGTCATCGACTGACAGAAACTCATCGCCGCGAGACGTTCTATTTCGAATGGAGAGTGATCGCGCGGACGTGCTTGCACACCTCGGCAACTTGCTACGTTGCGACTTGACGGCTAAACAACATCGATTACCAGCGATAAATCGTAGGTTGTCAGGCTTCTTTCATCTCGGAACGTAACCTCGATTTATGCTGAACTTACATCTCGCTTCGTTAACGGTTTCGATTGGAACCTTCGCCGCGGGCATCGAGTCCAGTCGACGTTTGTGAAATCAGCCTTTCGCAGTTACTCTGTCGATTCTTCTTCGCCGAATTTTTATCCACTCGGCATCGACGCTTGTAGAACGACGACGAAACTCCGATGAAACATTTCTTGCGTGTCTTCTTCTTCCTTCCTTCGCGCGTCTTTCGTTGCTATTGTTATTGCCTGTGCGATATAGACATTCAGATATTACCGAGAAATTGTTCATTCAAATTGCCGATTGTTAACTTCAAACTATAAGCGACATTAAGCAACGACGGTATACAGTATGGTAGAAACACGAGAGGTTCGCAAAAAGTGTGGAGCAATTAAAAGAAATAAAAAAGTGAATAGGAAGAGGTAATATCCATTGTGGGTTATATTTATTACTTTACTTTATTACATAGCCAGAGTGTAGCTGACTGATACTCTAACGAGTGCAACGCCTCGGGACGGTTATTTTTCAAATTGCAGCGTAGTTTCTTCAGATACTTCGCTAATCCAAATATACTTCCTCTACTCATATGCAACTACTAATCTCAAACTTTCCTCTCGCCACAATTTTCTCTGTATTTTCGTCGTGCTCCGTTAATTTCGTTCCTCGTATCCTCGAACGTTTTTAATATCCTCTTCGTCCTTCATTTCCTTCGGACGAGGCTGTTGTTTCCTTGTTAAATACTTTGATCAAGATTGGTATTTCACCTCAACGAGTTTCATTTATTAGGTTCTTTGTTTGGTAGCTTTGTCCAAGCTCGTTTTCCCTACGCGATTAGTACGAAGCAACGGCAGGCAGCTTCAGTTTGCTAAAAGAGAGAGCGTCCATAAAAAGAGGGTTGTTCCAGTGTTTCTTCCTCGTGTTCGTTGATAGTCGCCTGTTTCAGATGGGTCAATTTCCTCAATGGGTATCCCGCTTGCCGACATTAGCTACGAGTTGCTGGAAACCGAGCTGAATCGTTCTGAACTAAGGACGAAAATCGCTCCGTTGTTATCCACTGTCATCTGCCTTTCACGCTATTCTAATTTTTTCATTCTAAAGTACCTTCGCCGTTCTCGATCTTAAATTGGTCCGTGAAATAAAATCAGAGAAAGACGCGTGTAACACCATGCTACGTCGATTTCTGGTTTATCGTGCAATTTCTCATTTCACTTTTTATCGTAGCGTGCGATCGTCGAGGTAAAGACAATTCGTTGTAGGCTTCGCTTTCTACGATTGGACGTATTGGAAGATATCTGAGTGACGAAATTGTGCAGCACGCGAATTTTCTTCGCGTAATTTTGGTGCGATTCGCTGGTGGACTGCGCGTATTTACAAAAATTCATGTTTTTCTGCGGAGAGTGTAAAAAATGTAACCTGGATAGAAAATTGTTTTACATATTAAATATTATAACGAGTACTATATTTCGTGTATTTTATATGTTTCCGAGTATTGCGCGGTTTCTCTGTGTTTTTATATTTTTCAATTTTCCGTAAACGTCCGCGTCCTAGTCATCAGCACACATTGTAAAATTGTCACGAATAAAATATACACGTGAATGTATAAACGTTCGCTCGATGCACAATCTATGATTACTTGCTGCACTTAATTAGGAATTATCGTATGCGAATTCACCGGTTCGAGAAATGAGATGAATTTGAAAAATTGTTAAGAAATTATCAGGGTTTGCATTAAAAGTTACGAGCAGAAAGTTGTTGAGAAAGTCATCGGCTGATTTGGAATTTTATATAAAACGTTCCATAATACATCGATGTATGTATAATACATTTTGCATTATAACAGCATCATGATCGATATTATATCTAATAACAAGCTATGTATTCAGTATTCAATATATGAATATCGTGCATTGAATATTCAATATTCAAATTGACTATTGTATAATAAAATTAAATTTCTTCCTCCTTGCTATATCAGTTCTCTCTAAATTAGTGTTTTAATTATTTTTGTCGCTAGTCATTTTATCATTTTCGTTATTTAGCACAAGTTCCATTCAGATTTTCGGCCCAATTTTCTGAACATTTTACCTAATTCATCTTTCAATCGAGTTTAGGTCAGAGATTTCTCAAAGCAAACACATTTTCAATTTAATTTTTAGCAAATAGCTTTTACGAATTTCTACTGTACCTGTTTGATCGTCGTTTTGCAAAAATAACAAATTTTAACCAACTAACCATTTTCTCATCAACTTGGATCGATTATGAGGTTCTTATACCTTAAAATTAATCAGTGGATTAATTTTAAATTGATACCATGTCGCCGCACAAAAAAAAAAAAAAAACAGTGTGTGCACGTTGTTTTCTTTTCTTTAAAACTCGGTCAAAGATAAAAGAGACTATCTATTCGTCTTGCTAAATTTAATTACGACAGTTGTCGCGTCTTAACACATATTCTACCTGTTTACTCCTCTAGAAATCCTGTTACGCTATTCCAAAAGATAAATACGATACGAAGACAGTTTACGCTGTAGTTGGCTTTTCCAGCGTGTTTATCTAAATTCGTGATTTTTGTGGAAATTTGATTTTGCGTACTAAGCCGTTTTACAGAAAGTCGCGAGTCCGTGTTGCGCTAAAGCTTTGGACTCGCGACATCAATGATACAGGCATTTTCCCTCTTTCCATTCCACTCGGTATGACATATTTTGCACGTATGCATAGGCAACATTTTCCGCTCCGGTAAATGTGGAAAGACAGAAAAGCAAAAAGGTTCTGTGGCGTTTACAATGCGGCCTACGAGAATATTGCGCGACTCAGAAACAATTACTCGCCGTAATCTATTGTTACTCGGAGCGGACGTAGTGACGTTCCTCATTTCGTGTACTCGTTTATGTGAATTAATTGGAGTTTCTGCTGTTGGTGTCTCGAAGATATCGCGCTACGTGTCACACGTGGGACACGTGCATTCTGCGTGGAATTAGTGCAATTTCATTCCTTCTGAAACGTAGATTTCGATAACGTTGGAATTATTAGGTATCGGAAAACGTGCAAGAAAATCGTGCAGCTTTTTTCTTAGCAGCCAACTGGCTGTCGAATTTCGGTCAGCAGTTTGTAAATGCAAATGCATCAAGTTAATATCAGCGGAAAGTTTGATCTATGTAGCTTGGTATACAAATCGAGAATATTCGACCGACACTCGGAAACGAGAAAGGCGTGTTTTTTTTTTTTACACGATAACAGCTTCGTGTTCCTTATTCGACTATAATTAATCGACAAATCAGATAATCGAAGGAAACAGATCTGGGTTGTAAGAAGGATGTGTTAAAAAGTCCCATCCTGAATTCTTTATTTATTCATTGTATTTTGTCTATTTTGATCAATGTCAAGCTACTTTGCAAACAGCAATTTTGAAAATGATGTGGATGTCAGGTGAGCGATCAGTTCGCTTTTTGCAAGTAAAAGATCGACGCTTTTAGAAAGAAGAAATGCACGAGTTTGTAGAATGGAAAGGAGCGCAAAGGAGTTGGAAAGGAGTTGTAGAAGTAAATGGTGACTATATCGTTAAATGAAACTGTGTTACAAGAAGTTTGGAATATTTGAATTTTGTTCTGAAAATATAGCGATAGTATTATTATTTATTACCCTTTCGTACCTCGAGGTGTTCTTTCTTTACACCCTTACATATATTTCTCTCTAATCGGTAGCATAAGTACAGCATGTAAACTTGCGATCCAGTAGCGAAAGCTCGTGAAAGTACAATATTTGAACACTTACCGTAGAAAACTTTCATGTACAGTAACTCACGAAAGTATTTAAACACGTCTAAAAACTTTTCCATGTGAATATTATACGAAACATTTTGCAATCTCATTTTTTCATAAATGTTATTGTTATAATCGCGATATGTAGTGGTTTTTCATTACGATGCTAACGAAATTTTGAAAAGTTTCGTACCATACACATAATACAGGGTCATTGGTAACTGGTGATACAAGCGGAAAGGGGGTGATTCTACGCGAAAAAAGAGGTCGAAAATATAGAATAAAAATTTTTCGTTCGAGGCTTTGTTTTCGAGAAAATCGACTTTGAATTTTCGCTCGGTACGCGTGCGCTTTATCACGTCTCGTTATAACGGATCTCACTGTAGATTAAAAAAAGAATTTTATTCTATATTTTCGACTTCTTTTTTCGCGTAGAATCACCCCCTTTCTGCTTGTACCATCAATTACCAATGACCCTGTATATTCGTGAAAGAATTCTACGCTATCGGAATATTTGAGCCACTGTGTGTATTCTGCGTCTTATACAAAATATTTTGAAATTTCATTAGCACGTTAGGCAAACAAATAGAAAATTAATGACTTACTAAGCTTTTCTTAAGTTAAAATGTCTGACAAACATATAGTTTCTCGACACAAGTGGGTTAACAATTTTTCGTAGAAAATGTCAAGATGGATCGATCGATGCGTTAAATATTATACAATCCCATCCAAGAAGATGAAGTTCATCTTCAGATGATCGCACCATCTGCAGAAAAGTTAATTACATCAGACTATATTCCCAAAAGCATGCAATTTTAATTCAATTTCTGTCTGCACATTTCTTTTATACAGAGAGTATTTTATTATTTTCCAATAATTCGTATTTATAGATAAAAATTGGACAGTCTGGTGTCTGAGCATGGATAAACGAGGTGAAGATAATTCTACGTGAAAAATAAATCAAAGATATACTAGAAATTTGTCTGATTTGTAGCTTCGTTGTCGAGAAAATCGAGATTTCGTCAAGTATACTTGAAGTAGGCTAATTCTGGAATACGCGGGATCGAGTAATCGACAGGATACTTTATCCTACGCGTGAAAACAAGTCTAAAGTGTAGGACAAAATTTGAAAATTGATCAAGTGTGCGTGTGCCTGGCCTACTCTTAACTAAACCCGTTCAAATTCTATCTTTTTCTTTTAAACGAGGTCTTAGACGAGACCAATTTTATTTCAAATTTGTTACTTATTTTGGCATGCGGAATGATCTGCTGCTGATTATTTGCTCGTAGCCAATTGGTAATTAACCAAATTCGCATATTGTAAACGAGTTTGCAAGTTTGATTTTCTTCGATTTTTTCTTAAAAAAAAAAATATCTGTTGCATATGTTCGATTCGTTTCTTAAATGCACAGTTGCCTCATTTGTACCATCGATACTGACACACCGTGTGTATAGAGATTTCTGTTCTGTCGATGTGTTGGTAATTTGCGACCAGCTTTAATAATCTTTAATAGCTTGTAACCGAGTTTCAGACTCCTCAGACCTCGACCAGTGTTTGAATTTCTCATACTCATAATATATTCAGAACAGCCGAACTCGTGTTTCAGATGAAAGATTTATTTCGTGGATGATTCATAGACGTTCTGATTCGAAGTAATAGAAAAAACTGCGCCGTCTATTATTTATCGTGGTAGTAGATACAGTGTGCCAGGTGGTCGGTCGTAGATCAAAGATCGAGGACATCAAGGAAACATTCCTGCCGATCTTATCGTTAGGATGTTCTTATATTTGGTGGGACAGTAATTGATGGTTACCAAAGATTCAGGTCGATGCGTCTGTCTGGTTTCGAGAGTGTTGCATAATTACGATCGAAGATTACAGACTTCTTTTCACGTTATTACAAGTTCAGATTCTCCGTGCTCTTTTTATAGACGTAGGAAGGTGACGCACGATAAGATATTTGGAGCGAGTGATTGTGTCGATTCGCGATAACTCACGCACTTCACGCGGGAAATTGTATTTCTTTTCGTTATTATTTATCGTTTAATGCCTGTGTTATAATTCTTTTTCATTACATGCTCCACATGATTCCATAAAATTTTATTATAGATTTTAATCGTTCAAAATACACTGGTCGCCATATTACGATCTGTAACTTGAAGAATAATTTGAAGAGATAAAAATCTTGCTTGTTATTATCTTGTACATTAATTAATATCCATCTTAATAATAACGTTCCGTGAATTTAAATTAGATGGAAATAAAGTTGACCGAAATATTAATACGTTCTTTGCAGATTATTCTATCGTACAATAGACACGGAGATCCGTTATTGGTTTTGCGGATTTTAATTAAAAACGAATCATCTAACATAAAAAAGCTGTTGAAATTTGCGATGATTAATTAAATTTTTATTCAAAGCTACAAATGCGCTACAAGTGAAATGTACACGCTTCTTTCATTTACATATTATACGGTTTCATTGAACCTATAAAAAGGTTGAAGAGAAGGTATCGAAGGATCTACTTCAGCTAAAAATATACGACAAAGTTAGTTTTTTTCAAATTTGGATTGAACTTCACGCGATGGTCAGATAAATATACTTGTCTTGTCAAATAAACATTTAAATGTTTTAACTGTATCTAATAATAACTATCTATGTATAACTGAAGAACAATGGTTGGTATTAATGAATTTTCGTAAGGTGTATCAGTTACGTATACTATTACGTATACTATTTCGCTACGTCAGTACCTTTTTTACTATTTCGTCTTGAGAGCTCGTAAAATCACAATGATGAAAGGCAATTTTTTCACAAACACACGCGGTATTTCACGGATTTTTTTATAGCAAAGCTGCATCTTAAACTGTTTGAACACTTTCATGTTACGATGTGATAAAGGTTTCTTCGGATCTCTGCACTCAGATTACTTGCTAGAGGGACAAAGTAAAATGAGGAGTAAGAATAAAAAGCCTCTTCGAACAATTTCCATAGCGTTTTCACGTCTGAAAATATAGATTTTGATAGAGGCAGTAAGGAAACGTTTGTTTAACGACGATTAAAAAATTTGCTAGGATTTGCTGTTGTTAATGAAACTGTAGTTATTAAAAATTTCATTACATTACAAACGTAAGTTTGAATAATCGCAGCAGGTTTATCCTAAATTTAAATTATTTGCCGTATAACTCTAGTAAAATATGATATTTGTTTTATCTTTCCAACATATCTTGTCGTCTTATGCTTCTTTATCTAGTTCCCATATTTTAGCTAAATAGTGTGCTCGTTTCTGTAGATATGTGGGCATCCGCGACCCACATTCTATGTTTATGCAATGTTTACATCGCAAAGCGTAAATAGGTCGTAGCAAAAAAATTGTTAAGAACTAATATTAGAATTGGAAGATCGTTAATTTTATATCTCGCGGATAAAGTTATTTTAAAGCTGTAAAAAGATAGTAATTGGCTACTGGATAACTATAAGTAACGTCAAAGTTACATTGATATTGGTGTTTCGTGTTTGCCATGGTGATTAACACATCGGTCACAAAGCAAAGATAAATGTAACCAAAACTCTTAATAGTTTTCCGTAAATACCGAATTGGGAAGTACCACGCATTATCAGTCGATTTTATTATCGCAACCTATTTTTCGAGATACGTTGTCTCTAGAGTATAGTTCAAAGAAACGAGGTCGAATTCGTAGCGACGATAAATCTCTCAACTTAATTAAGGGTATTGTAAAAACGATAAAGAACTGCAGTTTGCCTACTACGATTAAAAATAATTATGCCAGTGTATTAGCTTTGTTATCTCTCTCAACGGCAGTTAAGTAGAAAATTAACCGAGAAATGGTATTCTGTTACAGTGGCGGACAAAAAAGTTATAAGAAACTTTATATATTTGTATCAGGTTGTCCGAAAAGTTTCTTTCGTTTCATAAGGTGATAACAGATGAACAACAACTTCTGTTTTATATTATTTTATTGAATTAGGTATGATCCATTTCGTTCTATTTCTATTATTATGTTCGTGCATGATTCAATAAACTAATATTTAAAAAGACATTGTGCGTCTATTATTTCCTTATAAAACGAAAGAAACATTTCGGACAAATTAATATATTTCGTATATTGAAAAGAGGAAAATGTATGTACAGTTTATACACAAAGAATAAAACAAGTGTAAATATGTGTAAGAACAAATTGGAAACATTTCGTTGGAACATTTAGATAAAAGATTTAAAGGAACGCACAAAATCTTAATCTGCCATACTATTGGATAAAATTATAAGACTTTATGTATCTGTATATTTCGTATATTCAAAAGAAGAAACTGTGTATACTTTTTTATACATAAAACAAATGTAAATATGTGTGGCAATAAATAGGAAATATTTGAATGAAATATATAAATGAAGGATATAAATAAATAAAGGAATTCAAGGCTGAGCACACAAAATCTTAAGATCATATGATATGCAAAATAAAAGTTGGGGAAAGAAATGTAAATTGCCTGTTTGTCGCGTTCAAATATAACACGGGGTTACTTCTTTTTACCATTTCCTTTAGTTCGTTCATAAACTTCTGGATTTTTCGCTACATTATATACGAAACAACGTCTTCTGTTTGCCAATTTTGTCGATGCCATAGTTTTCTGTCCGCGATAGCACAATTTAGTCGACTTTGCTCTTTTCTAACACTTTTCCTCTATCCATTACTTCTTTTTCTATTATACAAATGCACTAATATTATACAAAAATAGTAGACGTTCGCTTGTGTGTCTGCTCGCAGTCAAATAACTACCGATAGAAATCGTAAGAATGGAAAATAGGCCAAGTGTCTTATACTTTTGTCCAACGAAAGTTAGCTCGAATTTCTTTCCCTAACTTTTATACTGTATATCATACGAACCTAAGATTCTCTGTGTTCACTCTGGAGAAAGTATGCCGCGTATAAGGCGTATAAGATACACATTTTCTTCTTTCGGATATACGAGGTATACAAGCGCTGTACATGGAAATATATACAGTGTGCACATGGAAACAATAAAAAAAGGATCATCGACCCTGTTTATATATATGTCCTGTTTGACCTGTTTTCGAGTTAGAACGAGTCTCAATCCCGGAATAATTCTACCAATAGATAGAAATAGTTGAACTAATTTCACCTAACTGTTTACAAACAGAACTCGATATTTGGCAATGAACCTCGTATTCTAATGCTGGAAATACATCCGATCAATGGTAAAACGTGTACAGTCTCGTGTTTGTCTCAATTATGATCATCGTGTACACATGCAGCGAACGTATAGCAAATACAGTCGTCAAGGAAGAAATTCGCTACAACTGAAAAACAAGACAAAATAGGGCGTATGTTTGTACGAAATGTTTTCATTGTTTTCCCGATTTAATTATATATTTCCCGAATAATTTGCCCGATGCTACGAGACACTCTGCATATACAGCGTCTTATAGTTTCGTGCCGAGCAGTAAATGGTCTAAGTCTAACTGCAGACGTCGAAAGTAGCATGGAAGATCGACTGCTAACGAGAATGTCCCGCCGATTCTCTCCATCAGACCGTCCCCTCGGGAAACATCGTTTCCCGCCAAGTTTCTCGACTGACCGGTCCACCTTCGATTCCATTACTCTGCTCTCTTTCTGTTCCGCGGCTGCATAAGCATAAATCAGCGAAACCCGATAGAGTAATCGAGGACGATCGCCTTCATAGTCTACAGTCTACGCCGTAGACTCTGCGGAAACGTCGTCGTCGTCGTTGTCGTCGTCGTCGTGTTGCCTCGCATGGCGTGGAACGAGAACAGCGCGCAAACACTTAGAAGGGTGGACGAAAGTCGGCAGGCGAACCGTAGTCGAACGTGGTGCCTGGGGCCGATCCTCTTGCTCGAGGTCATTCCATAATTGAGTGGTTTGCATCTCGGTCGGCAACGGGTTGCGGACTTTGGATTGCCCTTGAGCACTCGCCACACATGCGCACTACCATTCATAAGTAATTGGACATCTGGTGCAATTCGATCGAAAGATTAATATTTCTGCCGCACTTGCAACTTTTGTAATAGAGGAACTCTTCCCTAACCTGTTTCTGTAAAGCCTGCTAGAGGGTCGTGAGATTTTTATGTTTCAATCTGATCGCTCTTGTTCTACCAAGCAAAACGAATCTGAAGAAAATGAAACGATGTTCGATAGCGTGAAATAGACGTTTCAAGTAGGATTGAAATGAGAAACCACGCATAGACAGGACCTTCTATATTTTGCCCAAAGCGAACACGCCTTTTAAAACTTGGAGAAATACGATACAATTGGGTCGTAGATGACCGGAGGTAGGTTAATTCTCTGCTTCCCGCCTGGTAAATGGTAACTTGATACACGACCTGATAAATTTGTACAGGGAGTTTGGTAAGCAGGCCTTTCAAAATCAAACTTCATCGTTTAAGGCATCTTAAGGTGGATGAACTATTTAGTAAGAACATGAAGTAAAATTACTTCGACTCACACTGTGTACTATCTCAGCCTAAACTACTTTGCCTGTGTCCTTGTTCCTTGAAACGACCATTTTCTCCACAGTGAAACAGTATAAATTGTACTTTATGTTAGACCACTTAAAATGACCTGGTGTCATCTGTCTCATCCTGATCTACACTTTATATTCATGTACCGATACGTACGTACTCATATTCATTTACCGATACACGCTACAAATTGTAATTGAAACAAAGAATACAGCTGCATCGGAAAAGTTGTATATTCATCTTCAACGAGTACTTGACTCTTCAAGATAAAAGTTTTCAAATGTGACTAGAAACACGTATCTCAATCGCTCTACTATCTCTCAACATGGAATACATACATCTGAAGTCACTCTACACTTAGGTGTCTCCGCAGGATCAATTCTCACTTTCATACTTATAAATATGAACTATTATTTTTTTTAATAAAATTATCGACTAAAGAGCAATCAGTCAGGTTAAACCGATCGGTCGATATCGCGTACCTCGAATGAATTAACGCTCAAGGTGGATGAGGTTTAATATATCGGGTGTTAGAGTAATCCAGCACTGTGTTGAACTTGTATAAACGTAACGTGTGATGTGATGCACGGCGATGGTAAAATCTTGTTGGGATGTCTGATGATGAACTGTCCTCCTACGTTGCTGCGTTTCCCTGCCAGCCATTGGGTTTCGTCTCTCCATTGTGCCCTTTCGGCTGGTCCTTTCCAGGGGTTTTTTACCTGATCTCGGAGTCGTTAGGTTTACAGTTCGGGGAGAACACGCAATTCGGAATTTCGGGAATGGGCCTGTCCGTGCCACTCAAAATTCCGAACTATTTTTATATCTATCAACTATATACGTTTGCCTAAGGTAAGATCAGAGATTCAAATTAGATTTAGAGTTTCATTCGAAATTCATTCACTTAACTTGGTTGTTTTCTCGGGACAACCTTTTCGTCCACCTTCAATTATTGCTTCTTTTATACTGATATTCTTTTATTATATAATATTAGATAATATCGTATGTTGAGGTTTTTTGATGTGTAAACAGGATAAATTGTAAGGTAGAAAATACAAGGTGATTGGAAACTGGTGGTACAAGCGGAAAGGGGGTGATTCTACGCGAAAAAAGAAGTCGAAAATATAGAATAACAATTTTTTTTTAATTTTTCCATCGAGACAACGATCTACAGTGAGATCCGTTATAACGAGACGTGATAAAGTGCACGCGTACCCAACGAAAATTCAAAGCCGATTTTCTCGAAAACAAAGCCTCGAACGAAAAATTTTTATTCTATATTTTCGACTTCTTTTTTCGCATAGAATCACCCCCTTTCCGCTTGTATCACCAGTTACCAACCACCCTGTATATTTAAATTGCAGTGTAATTATAAGTAAGAATACAATTTGAGCCGGTCCAGATCCTCACGCTAGCTGTATTATCCAATAACTGAAAACCCCGAAGCCAACGTCGCCTGTAGAGTTTTCTTAGAAGTGGTGATCACTTCAACATTGTATAATATTCTTACGATATTCTTATAATATAATATAATATTCTCTTCTAATAATAAATATTATTTATTGTTTTTATATCCACCAACTGTATGCATTTGTCTAACGTAGGCTCTGAGCTACAAGTTAGATCAAAGAGTTTCATTCATTCGAAGTAGAATTTCACATATTTGCAAACTTTGTCCGAATGCTTATGGTCGTTGGTGTAGCATACCGGGTTACCCATGTAGTACAATGGTCTGCCTGAAAATGGAAGAGATTCTGCTTATACAGGTGTGCACACGTGAATGAGAAACACACCTGGAAAACCGCACTCACATGTTCGTAAAGTGCTTGTTAAATAAGCATACGGATGCTACAGTTTCGTTAGTTTTTGCCGTTCATAAATTGTCACGCTTTTAGAAAGAACTGTGCTCTTGGTAAATGTGTTCGTGTCTTTGAAGTAACGGAAAAAAAGTAGCTTGCATAATGTTACAAAAATCCTCCTACAAGATCTTTTGAACACAAAAGTTTTTAAAGATATTATTTAAACGTCAGTTTGATCAAACGACAGTTCCTGGAGATTATACTCGATAAAACCAGTTAATTTAAGACGTACAAACTTTTATTAACTTGTGTGTCTACGTAAACGAAAGAGGATAATTAAACAACTTCACGCGTTGATTAAAGCTATACGACAAATACACATTCACAAACACAATATCCATCGCCAAGATCGTCCGCTGTAAATAAAACAGAAGATGAATTAAAAAAAGCTAGCTATACTTTCAGTCATTTTTCACCGAATTGTGTTCTTCTGACGTTAAAAAAACATCTGAGCAAAATATGGAGAAATTGTTATTAGTATACACGATTTTCCGTTTCAATGTTCTGCTAAACATATTCTCTGCAAATGCCAAAAACCTGTTCTGTTTGTTAAAACGACCAAGATTAAATATTGACGGATCGCAGTAGGGTTAAAGGTAGCAAACACAATGTTGAAAATTTTGTCGATATAAAAGACGTAAATTGTTATTTCGGCGTACTGCGACGACATTATGACACTGGTCTGATAAATTCCAACGAACCAACTCTGAATGAGACTCCCCTGTACGAGATGAAATTAGTATTCGAATGATGTAAGAACAAGATCTGTAGACAAATTGCCTGTATGTTAGATTACCTAACTATGAAAAATGCAGGTGATTACATAAATGAATTTAGAGTCGAGTAGTTGGACGTAGTTGGTGAACGGATTAAACTCGGTTGCACTCGTTCCACGCTTATCCGTTCAAGACATTTATTGCCTTATAGTAATACAAATAATTACTTTGAGAATGAACAAGCATTTATGGCTGGCAATGCGCGTGTTTGCTAAGCGTGCGCTGATGATTACTGCTGTGTTTGTAAATTATTATGTATAAGCGTGGCGATTACCGCGCAAACGCGCGTTACGCGCACATGAAAATTTAAAGTCGATTGTTCTATCTAGCCGTTTAAGTATATCGTAGTTAACTTCATTAGGGACGTAACGCAACCAGCAAAAATAGTTTCGAGGCTGTAAAATATATTCTCTACCTTTACCTTCATCTCAACTAAAATAATAAAGCAGTCTTATAGGAATCGTTGGCAGCACTGGGGAAAATTCAAACTTTGTTTTTACTTTTATGTAAAAGAAAATGTTCGTTAAATGTATATCTTCATTTCGTATAATGGAGTTAAAATGAAAGCGAAATATGAAAGCAAAATGCGTGTAACGTAACATGAGGAAAATATACATGTCGAATATCGCTGTTAGTTTCTTCGACATCCTTAATGCAGATTTTTATCGCATCATATATTTTTAAATATTATAATATTTAATATTATAGTAAATATTTTGGATCGTATTTTATGCAGTGTGTTACACGTGCCAACGTATTTTCCTGCAAGTTACAATCGGATAAAATGTGGAAATAAAACTTTGAATTATATTTTACGATTATAACATATTACAGTTAAATGAAAGAATAATTATTTAAAATTTATGGAAAAGTATTGATATGTTAAAGTTTCAGAAAAGGCGTAGTAAATTCGTTTTTAGTCATTCTTTTAATTTAATTCTATCTGGTGGCTGTTAATGTCCAGGTCTAAACATATAAATCATTAAAAAATAGATAGATAAGTTTCTTAAAGATAGATAAAAAAAAGTAGATGATTAAGTAGGCAAAATAAAAGTAGATCCTATAAAAATAAACTAAAAAAAAAAAAAATAGATTAAAAACTAGATAGGACACAAAATTTGATAAAAAGACCAATAACATAACTGACGTTACGGTAGCCAAAATTCAACAACAAGCCAGAATTGCACATTTAATCTCAAAATCCCCGAAAGGCAGTTCTTTTTAAACAGATACGTTGAGATAGTTTTTAACGTTAAAATTATTTTCCTGTAAAAAACGACGAGTATCAGTTACCATGCTTTTCTCTATCATGTTTGCGTGATACCGTTAATGGTATTAGGCTTGGTAACTCGTGTTGCTTTTTCTAAGTACGTTGAACGATCTCACGAATTTTCATATACTTTCGCGGCGATCTAATGACGTGAGAGCGTTTTACCAATCAAGATGCTGATGTTCGATTAAATAGCTTACGTTACGAGTTACTGTACTTTATAGACGTGATAGTGATGCGTTGAATGTGATACGCGTCTTTTGTGGTTTGCAAGCTGAATTTTCTCATGTTGCAGCTGTCACATGCAATGTATAACTTTTGCCAAATGATGAATGATTAGACGTAGAGGAAACAGAAGTGCGATAAAAATCGCAATACGTTTAATGATCGAACGGTGAAACGAAACATATGTAGAAGAAGAAAGTGAGAACGTTCGAAAAACGGGATGTGATTGTTGAGAATTTTGGATCTTAGTGGCCGAAATAATGGTATAGGAACACCAAATTTACACTTAGAATTTATATTAGAATAGTTATATATTTATTTGATAAAGGATTTCAAAGATATTCGTCGATACACAATTGCACGCGTCTCAGCACTTTCTTCCATACCAGACTGTTAACTGAACAGTTTACATTCCTTTGTTTCCGAGACGCCGCGCGCACACATACTTCCACACACTGATATTCACATACAAGTATCACTACTACGCAGCTAACCTAGTCTAGCACATAAAATTATACATATCTCAATAGCGATATACGGAAAACTATGTGGAAATGTATGTAAGAACAAAGAATAACAATGGTGACGAAGACGGAGAATAAATGGAAATTAAAGGATGGAGATGATAAATTGAGGTGACTAGTTTGTTTGGTTTCTTGTGTTTTTTATGTTTGGCCTGACTTATGGCGTTAACTGATCGCTTAGCGTATAATAACGCATAATTTGTAAAAAAAGAAGAAAGAATATGAAAAACATGTCTATATAATTATATACAACACCATTATTATACATAAATATATGTGATAATAATACAAAGTGTGTCAGGAAAAGACAAGTTGAATATACGCAACAAAATTTTCTCACACGATGCCTTTTTAACTTAACATATTCAAACTTTTTTGAAGCCGATTTTTTCCTTGAAAGGAAAGATTCTATCCCACATTTGCAATCGATGGTTATCTATGTAAAGTAACCTGCTGTTATTTGTTTGTTCATACCTAATCGACAATTAATCAAGTTCACAGAAGCTAAGCAAATTTTCACATCCGATTTTACCAAAAACTTCTTCTGAAAAAGTTTCATTCTATATTTTTGACGTATGAATACACCATGTGTGTAATATACGTGTATGTAATAATAGCGCGTACGTACGTAATAATTACGCACGTAATACTAATAAAATAAATATGTATGTAATATATATTATTATATTATATTATATATACAGGAATTAATTCTCTGACAACATATATGTACAAACCATGTAACGTTTAAGACAGAACCGTTTATCCCGTAGAATGATTAAAGATTGACATACATTACACGCTGCCCTCGAGTATGCAGAGCGTGTGTGACTCTTGGTGCGCGCACTCTGGCATGTATGTATAATTTATATATTTCTCTGCGATTCCATGAATGCGAATATGTGTGGCAGTGAGAATGGATAAGAGAAGAGAAAGACGCGGTGGTGCGAGCGAGAGCAAAGGAGTTAATGAAAGGAGAACACGTAAGTGGAGGCAAGAAAGGTCTAGGGAGAAGTCGAGAGAGGCGAGGCAGACATTGATTGAACTAGGAACACTTGCCCCGGCATACCAAGATAATGCTACTAAATTATAGGTGGCGAGGATGCCGCACCATAAAATGCTTGACGTATCGCAATTAAAGGTAAATCCGAATAAGTTAACCAGCGCAGCCTAAGTATCCTCGTTCCACTCTATCGTCGGTAGAATCGCGATAAACTGCAGGCCTCTGACCAACGTATTTAGCTCTACTTCCGATGATATCACCGTGAAGTGCCAATGAGCAGGTGTGTACGTAACACGCTCCTGTCTTCGCGTTCATTCGCCGCCTCTGTAATTAAGGGACACGCATTTCGCCCGTTTGTTGCAACGTAATATCCGCATTATCTAACGTAAGGTTAACGAGCTGAGATTATCTCTAACGACCCAAGCGTCGATACGACGTAAACTCGAAACGAAGTAAGAAAAATGTATGCGTTAGAAACTGACGTTGGAAATGTTCTGCCCCGTTTTCTGCGACCTTCCGCCGCCTTTCTGTCAAATCTTCGATTTCGTCGCGAGAAAATCACGCTGCAACGTTTCCGTATTTCTGCGACATTTCGAACGTGCTATCCGACTGAAGACCGCTGCATCGATCTATAAATAAGCGATATGAACTTCTCAGCACAAATTGAGAGCGATGATTCGTTGTCTTCGTTGCAGCTAGCGTTGTCTTCGCTCATCGTGCTCACTGTTGTTTTACGAGGTTATCGTCACCAATCGATCGTGAAGTCAGCTTTTCCGATAGATCAATACCAATCAAATAGTTGCGCAAAGAGGTGGACAATTATATCGATTGAAAGTGTAATTATACAGGAACATTTGGAAAACAGACTGAAACCTTTGTAAACGTTTGATAACTCAAATTTGTAGTTTTCGTGGTATCGACTGAGACAAAGCAGTTGTTCCCTGTACTTTTTACTGGTAGGGAAGCCTACAAGAGGACTTGAGAAATTCACTATTTGCTACTGCATCGTCACGACGCTGTACCATGTCAGTACATTCAAACTCGTTTTCCCTAAAATCGCGATTTTCCAGTTACGTCATTGTTACAGCAAATGAGCGATTTGTTCGACTTTATTACGAAATTACTGCGCTTCGGATCTTGATAATGAATGATCTAAAGTTGGAAGAACGGTTCACGTCGATCAACTCTGCAATTCATCGATAATGACGCTTCGAGTTGATCTGTTTTGGCAATATCCTGCACTTGCTGATGCATATTCATCGATTGACTTTTTTTATCGATCCAGATCCTCCTTGTTGTACAACTGCTCATAAATATTTAGACACTGATCGATCTGTGGCGTACGAATGTTAGCGAAATATGTTGTCCATAATTTGTCAGAAATAAGAAAAATACGTCTCAACGCTGCTATGTTTTAAAACAAGATGACAAACAATATTGTACTCGCACATTTGTTTATTTCAGCCTGATGAACCAAAAATTGGATTTAGTTTCACATAGTTTAACAACAAACGATACGATACGATGGTATAAATAATCGATCAAATCGATCAATTGAAAAGCTTCTACAGTGGCTGAGCATTCAAGACTATTGTACAAACATAAACTAATTTACAAAGTGATATAAAATTGATGAAATACGCAATCCAAATAAATATTGGATTTATTATAAACCTTGGTACTTGAATCATTTCTGCTGTGTATATAAATAGAGAATTTGAAGGAATTCCGCGAATATTTTGAATTTCACATTTTCTTCGCACAAGAAAAGGATAAAAAGAAAATCTGGAAGATACCGCGAATACATCGATTTAGTGATAAAACTGATTTCATCCGCTTCATGTAAAGTTGCGTATGGTTAAATCAGCCGTGAGCCCAGCGCTCGCATCGATGTCAAATTACTTTCGCGTGCAATACGCATTTAGTCGTAGGCTCTTTGTGCGCATTATGTTTCGATTGCACCGAATTACAGAAAAGACCGTTATTTCGCTCCATAGAAAATCTCGCGTTTTGTAATTATCGACCTTTGTAATATTCTTTTCGAATTGCTTTACGTACAAATGAAATTTACATTCGTGGCCTTTTAACGATAAACACGCTTGTTTATATTCGTGGGAACACAAAGACCAGCAGTTTGTAACATAAACAACCTCTTGGCTTTGTAATAATCGAGAGTTCAGAAATATTGCATTGTTTATAAAAGTCCTGCAACCGTATTTAACAAGTTCATTGCTGGTGGAATTCTCATTACTCATTTTGTACGCTAATAAATAATAATCTGTCTGAAACATAGTAATACGCATGTTAACTGCCGTTTGGAAATATTAAAGTACCTGGTTAGTCTCATACAAAATATAATAATTGATCTAGATCATCGAGGGAGTGATTAATCTATCAAAACTATATATATATACAGGGTGGTTGGTAACTGGTGGTACAAGCGGAAAGGGGGTGATTCTACGCGAAAAAAGAAGTCGAAAATATAGAATAAAAATTTTTCGTTTGAGGCTTTGTTTTCGAGAAAATCGACTTTGAATCTTCGTTCGGTACGCGTGCGGTACGTTATAACAGATCTAACTGTAGATCGTTGTCTCGATGGAAAAATTCTATATTTTCAACTTCTTTTTTCGCGTAGAATCACCCCCTTCCCGCTTGTACCACCAGTTACCAACCACCCTGTATATAATGAATCCAGATTTATATGTCGAAATCTATCATTTTTTTTTATCTTAGTATCGTTGAGAATTTTCTAGAATTTTTTAGATCAATTAGGAAATTCATTGAAGCGTACAAAATTTGAATTCCACTTGTGAGATCGTCATTTGTACAACAATAATTGGATTAAAGAGTGACAAATATATACTAAGAATTCTAACAATGTAAATATCAAAATCAGTTAAAATGGTGATCGAGAATGAGAAATGTAGGCGAAAGAAGAATTTAATTTGATTAATCAGGAAATTCATAGCCCGCAGCTTCAGACGAGATTTTTTCCAATCCAAAAAGCCAATTTTAACACTTTTTCAAAGGATATCTTTCAAAATTGAAACCTATCTTTCTAGTGCCTTTAATTTTTCTACCTAACAAGACACACAGTTGAATAAAATATTATTTAACTTAAATATTATAACGTAGTATTTAAAAAAAAGACGTTTCGTTTTGTATCATAAACACAGTGCGTATAAAAATTTACACTGAACTGCATAATTTCTCGTACGTTCGGTTACTTGGATTATTTAATTTTACACAAATTAACTTTCCGATCAAAGGTCTATCGTCCAGTGTACGCCAAGCTACGCTCGTACAGAGAATTACTTTCTGTTACTTTTAAGAGCTTTTACGGTTACAACCAATTCGTTGATTAATTTTTGATGCGTACACTGTACAAGACTATACAATGTAAGCGAGTTTATGGGTACATGACACCTGTAATTGAGTATGTTATCGCATAAAAGCAGCAACGGAGATCGTCGATTACGTGGAAAGAAATTATTGTAAACTTTGTTGTGCGGTGTGTTACATTAGTCGGCACGTTACAACCTTTATAGAATAATAATTCGCTGCAGAGAAATATCGTACTTTTAAATTATTGCGTTGAAAATGAAACACGGCGCCATAATATCGCACGCGATATTATCGTAATTGTGTCATTGATATTTTGGGTAAAAAATTATAACATGAAACGGTTCTTTTACGCCAGCTTCATAAAACAAGACAAATTTAATCCTTTGCGTTTCGAAAACTCGTCGATACGATCGGTAAATTCTGATCTGACAGCTTTGTAGCGTCAAGAAAAAGACGATAAATGTCTGCGAATTTATTTATACGGTCGCCTTCCTTCCTTTCTCTATCTTTTATCAACGGATGATAGAAGACGGGCAGCAATTTTCATATTATCCGTGTCGCTGTAGCGGAACAAATCGAGTACAAAGTATATTAAATACGTCTCTCGTTATAGATGATTCAGTGAGTTGATCCTTTCACCAAGTAAATATCGTCGTTACATCGTCCATCTCTGGTAACGTATGATCCGGACGAAGTGAGAGCAAAATTCATTTTACGTTTAACGACCGTTCGTAAATTTCGAAAAACTCGCTCGAGGGCAAGCCGAGAGCCAACGAAGCTGTGTGAAAATAGCTGGCACGCACACGGACAGCGAGAGACGAATATTCACGCAAATACAAACGCGGACCGGTCGTGACCGATAAGTAGGAGTGGCTGCATCTTCCCTCGTACCGTTTCATCCTTACCTTTCGCCGGTTTATCGATCGCTATCTAGCCACGTATCGACGCTGCTTGACACATCTAGACCAGTTGCAAATTTATATCTCTCGTTAACACTGACGCGCCTAATGGACCGTTAGGCGAACGTGGTAATTACAACGCGCGCAGGAAAGAAGCGATGACGCACGCTGTCGATCTGCCCGTCACGCATCGGTTTCACCGATGTCCACGAAAGATTTCGCCGGTTATTTCATCTTGGAACGGTTGGCGGACGTTCGAAGACGTAAACGCCATTGACCGGCGACGAATCGAAAGGTTCCGCCGCGTTATCCAGTCGTTCTATTCGATCCTGTTTCCGTCAACCGCATCCGCCTTTTCCGACTGATATTAAATTCCCCATAATGGAATTCCCTGGGCCACCGCTGCCACAGCTCTCTAACCAGGATCAGTGCCATTTTTACGTTATCGCTTGGCCGTAACGAGATAGACAGCGATCGCGAAATATCGAGAAATCTTATGGCGCCGTTTTCTGCCGACGATGAATTCCGCCGACAGCTGCCTCCCGCGGATATATATCGGCCAACGTATTCCACGGTACGTACTCGCGCGATGCCACTACAATCTGGTTAGCTGGCACGAGATTGCACGGAAATAGCCCCGGAGATCGCTGTTCAATTTCAAAGTAGTCCACGAAACTCACTCGAGATCCACTCGTCCTCGAGTGCCGGTCTCGCTTATGTACCTACGTGAAAACGTTCCAAGTCGCCCCCGGACCTACGTTTCCCTTCGTCTATCGTGGATAAATTATCTCCGCTTCAGCGGCAAACTCGTGTGTACGCGACATCGAGTGGGCTACCGGCATGATTGCGCGTTATTGTACGCAAACTAACTTCCGCGGACTCGGTTATCGAATGTTAATGGCGATTAATGAAGCCTGTCGCTTCGAGTGACCCGGATTTTCGTCCAGGGTCGATTTAATCGTCTCACGTGGCCGATGAAAGGCGCTATTAACTAGGGATCATAATTAACGCTCATTCGTTCCCTATGCATAAATTTAAGATTTTCTTCGATATCGCTGATCGATCGGGACAAGTGTTCTTCCGTGAAAGTTCAAATCGTATTGAAAGAAAGTAATTTGACGTGGCGACTGCGTATCTCTTTTTCCATTCTCTTTCACTTTCTTCCTTCGGATTTTTTCCCCTTTGTTTTCATCGAAAAGAAAGTTTCGCCCGAGGCTTCGATAACATGCGTCATATCGTACAAGTTCCTTCTTCGTGGCTGATAAATAGGGCTCTATTCAACAGTTTATATGTTGTTATTTATTGTTTATTTTATTCCTGGGCGCGGCAACCATTTTTTGTGGTCATTAGCGATTAACAAAATACATAACAAGAATATACAGGAAGCGGATTATAAACTTAATAGTATCTGTACATTTTGAACATATATCATGTACAGTACAATTACAGTACGATATAATGCGATTGACCTAAGCTGAAATTAATATGATACGAGGTACGTTAGAACTCTGTTGGTTGCTTACGATGTCATAATTGGTCATACAGATTAATTGCTTTTAAGTCATCAAGCAAGTAAGGAAGATTCTCGCAATACTTTTTATGATTTAAATGCATCTAAATCTCATTTGTAAGAGAAAATTTAGTTCTAGTTAGGTGTAACAGTTATAGTTAAAATATTTCAATTAAAATGCAACTATGTCAGTTTAGCACGCGCAGTTCTAAGTCTGGTAAGAATAATTTCTTTTTTCCATTAAGAAGAAATGCTGGACTTTTATCAGATATATTTGTACGTATCTCACGTATCTTGCGTAATGTTTCTTGTTTTAGATTTAAGGGAAGTTTGGAAATCTTTCAAAAGGAATGTCACGTATCGTATATCATTGGATCCTAACTATAGGCCATGAGTTGGGCATGGACTCTGAGTTAGCAGGATTATAATAATTTAAAAGCTTTTCGGTATATCGTATAACTATGATATATAACATAACTTGCGGCTTTTTAAATAGCAGACAGTATGCAAGATCGTTTTGAATAAGTGTATAGTGTATATGTTTTCATCTGATAGTGATGCGAGGATACGAGTTTCGAAATTTGGAAGCTTAAATTTTCATCGCCACGATGCCACTTGACAACTTGAAATTACGTTCCAACTTTTCATCTACTTTTCTAACGCGATACTGTGTATATTATGCTTTGTAAATTTTATTTCACGTACAACGCAGTTCGGTTGTCATTATTATTTTGTCATTGTAAAACACGATCGTACTAATAAAATTCATTCATTTTATCGCCATTATTTTTTCGATATCGATGCAAGGATAAACAGAGTCAACTAAAAGACGACTAGATTTTTGCACTTCTATTTTTGGAAACGTCTACGGTGTTTTCGTAGCTACTTGTAAGTTGAAATGTTTTTAATGTGAGACCTCTATTTCGATCTTTATGCTGCAAATAGGAAATAAACACAGGGAGCCACATCAGATGAACGTAGGAGATGAGCAAGTACTGCTATCTGCTTTTTCTCCAGAAATTCTCGTACAGTCGTAAAGAAACTAAATACGCTAAATGTGTAGGTAATTGTACGATACTATTACTTTAATCGTTGTGATTTATATACGGCATATATAAACCTAAAATTCTTTAAAATAACGCAAACAGATTGATAGGTATAATTTACATGAAAAAGAAGGAGGGAAATGAATTCCATTATTTTGTTCGTATTTTATGCTTTATTTTAAAATACATCGCTAATTAACTGTATCAAACGTAAGCGGATATTTTGAACAGGAAAATCGGACGAGTTTGATTCACTGTTTAATTTATTATAGAAAATAATATCATATTCCGTTCTATTTTTCATTTATTTAAAAAATTGTCTTGAACTTTAAAATATTCACAAATGGTTTTTTCATTTATCGCTTATATTAATGTTCGCAATTAATATTAATCTCCTTGTTAAATTGGAATATTTAAGATAATTTTGGCATTGAAATTGAGAAAAGATCGGTTTTTCTAATTAATCCGCACACAAGAGGGAAAGAAATTTTTTGTCGAAAAATAGATTTCGCCAAGCGTAATAGCGCGTTGCGTGGATCATCAATCACGTGATTACATGCATATTGTTATTGGTAACTCGTTTGGCTCAGTGATGGAATGTTAATGTCGTGTGATACACGACCTTCGACCCACTGGCCTATGTGACCCGATTTTCAATGTGCGAAGGAAAAACGCGTGAGTGCATTCTCACAATCAGTTATTGCCTACCCAACGATACATGGTCCGTAGGCCTAAGCAACCTCATTTTCTCTTCTACGTGCAAAAATATTTCTCATCGATAATCTAATCGCTTTACCGTAGTCTCTGGCTACGTTACTCTCAAGAAAGTTAGGTTATTTCAACATCAAAACACTCTATCTAAAAGTCACCATGGGGAGATACGTACGTAGCAGTAGGATTTAAATGTTAGGATCGCGATCGCTATACTTATTTATTTCTGGTCATTGTGCAAGCGTGAGAAAAATATCGTGCTCACTAGTACCAAATTAGATTTCCTTGGTTCTAGGAAACGAGCTCGTAAAACCAATTAGTAATTCGATTCGATTCATTAACGACGTTTAATCTTCGATTTGTCGCGAGTTGCACGTGGCAATTGACATTTACAGCAAGCAGCTCTTCGTTCGAGTATATCGAATAAATGTTATTCGTTTGACAACTAAAATAAGCGTTTTAACTTACTAAAACACAGCGAATTCTTTGCTGCGGTAAATCAATGATTTATCGTAATGTTATAAACGCATCAATTTCTTTATATTTCGTAAAATGTAATAAAGTAAAGTATAGATGGAAGAAGCAACCACGGTAAGAATATCGAAAGAATCTTTAGAAATCTGCTTCATTCAGCCACCACTGTTCGAAAATAAAATTCGATGATGTAAGTAGATGGAAGAGTATCGCAAATGAAATGTTGGCCATTGATGGGCGAATGCGGGCCACTGTGTTCGTGTTATCGTAAATTTGTAATCCTTTCTCTTGTGTTTCTGATTTTTTCAAAATTAATACCGGTTCTTACATAACGAAAGTTTAAGTTATAATCAACGGATAAAATTGATAACCATATCATAAACTTCGTAACTTTATATATATTTCCTTTTACGTAAGGCTTCCTTTCGTGTTTCTGAATTTTACAAGTTTAATACCAGTTTTTACATAACGAAGCTGAGGTTGAAGTTATAATTATCGGGAAACGGGTCATTTTCGTCCCAGCCTCGCGCAATGGGCTGATAGTTTTCTCATGGACGGCCCTGTTAAACGCACCACTTTGCCTCTAGTCTCGATCAAAATATTTTCGATTATTGATTCGTCGTGTCGACGGATTACGAACAAAGGTTCACGGGCTGGATGCGTCGGAGCGTTATCACGTGTAAAAGTTGCCCGGAGAGACCAGCTATTCGTGTTCGATCGAAAGTTCATCGGCCTTTCACTTTACTCCTCCATAAATTGTACGGTGAAATAACTCGAGATCCTTTCCAGCTATTATAGTACCTTTCGACTACTTTGCATCGACGATTCCATTTATATTCGCGTCGGGTCTCACCCGGGGAATGAGCCGCTGTGCTCCTTCGTGGCTTGCATTTATACTCATTGACAGGAATGATGGATGTTTCGATTTTACCCTCGACTAGTATGATTATAGTTAATAGTTGGAGCACGTAGCAACGAAATTCAATCAATCTTTCTTTCGATCCATCGTCGGCCGGTATCAAACGATCATTTATTGTCCTCTCGCGCCTGGATCCTGATACTGGACCAGGCCTAATGAAGCTACGATCTTTTTATTGTTACTCGATAAATCATGTTCCGTTTATTTTTCCACTATTGCCGGAACATGTCTATTTAGTCGTTGTAATGGATGGCCGTCGCTCGGAACGGGTACCCAGCTTCGACGTAACATCATTTCGCGCAACTTTCCAAATTGGCGCATTAAACTCTCTGACGGCTGAACTGTGCGCGTATACGCGCGACAACACGTTCTCGTTTATTATTTCTCTGTTCCCGATGGCAATTACATATTTGCCAAGAAACGTATCATTTCCAACTATAAACGTCTCCATGGATAAGCATTAACAGTTACATCCTAGTTTCAAATCGATCGTGCATCTACGATTCACCGGCGCTCTAGACATTTTGAAAAATTTAATTACGACACAGACGTTTTATCTAGTCGCTGTCCGCGAGCCACTGCTTGCGAATGACCAACGACTGCTTTCTTCATCTGGGATACTTTAAATCAATAGCTTGCTCTTTGAAATCCATTCGAAATCCATCGAGCAGGTTCCTTTTTATCGTGCAAGTTATGATTATCTTTGAAGTTTCGCACGAAGTAAAAGGAAATCTGTAATAGTTTAGCGGAAACAAATTGAATCACGCGCGTTAACTTACTTCTACAAAGCGACTATTATGTTTCGGCTAAAAATCATTTTCCTTCCGCGAGATATACGATATTTGAAAGAATATACAGCGTTTATTACGAATATGGAGCAATGTAACGTTATCTGCGGTTAGAATTCCTGTTTATTACACAGGATATCCTAGGCTTTTTCTGTCCAAACATATTACTAGATCGCGGATGTTTACGGAAAAATTTCAATTTTTGTGTACGCCATTAAAGAAGTAGAACCTGAATAAACAAACATCTCTTCGATCCTTCGACTATTGTAAATAGCACTTTACTTTGGATATTTTACGTATTCGCGCACATTATACCGTATTCCGTACATTTTTGCACATTCCAGTTTTCCATAAATGCATTCGCGGTTATCATATTCCGCGAGGAAAAATGAGAAAACAATCTTGTTAAACGCAGGTTCTCGTATGCTTTGTTAAAATGTTGAAACAGAAATCCGCCACGATACGATATTTATGCTATTTCCATTTCTAAGTGTATTTTCTTCTTACAAATCCAAGATGGACATGTATGCAAAGTTGAATTTATTACATTACGAATTGCTCGTTGATTTCTCTCAACTTCGACGAATCCGTTACAAAGTTTTTAATTAATTAATGTCTGACGTGTATTAATTGTTGTCCAGAAAACGTC
The DNA here is from genome assembly GCF_051014615.1 of Bombus vancouverensis nearcticus. NCBI lineage: Eukaryota > Metazoa > Arthropoda > Insecta > Hymenoptera > Apidae > Bombus > Bombus vancouverensis. Next base: position 1,865,268 of record NC_134915.1, on the reverse strand, counting down.
TGTCATTGAAGCTGCTCGCAAGTAAAAACCTTGTGACGTATATTTTAATAATTTTGCCAACTACGGAATTAATTTTCCTCGACTTGTGCAGATTGACATTTGGTTAACCATTTTGTCGAACAAAATATAGTTATTTTTGTCATAACTACACTGCGGATGTTTATGGAATTTTATATTTCTATGAACATAATTAAAAAAATGAAATCTAAATATTTCGTTTGCTAAATGCCATAACAAGTATTCTATTTTAAATATACTTGCATATATCCTCGCCTATTATACGCACTCTGTATATTTTTGGAATCTTAAATTTCCCGAAGGTAAATAAATTTTCGTGATCTAGTCGTAATTTTACAATAAAGCATTTATAAGTCTAAGTTTGACGGATGAAACCTTAGACACCTTGTATATAGTACACTGTAGCATAATAAATTTGTATGAATGAACCGTGAAATGATTGGTGTAGATAAAGTTTGGCAAGCTTGGACCAAGTTTTCCTTCTGCTCCGACTTCTTTTTGGGACGTTTCCCGACCTACACAGTATCATAAATAGTCTACAGATTTTTATGCGTTTAGGTGTCGAAAATCTAAAGACGCGCAAATAGAATGCACATCGTTTTTTTTTCTTCTTCTATTTGGAAGTAGTTTACAATCGATTCTCATTGAGAATTGTAAGTAAATTATTCTGGCGTGTTACTATCACGTGAGTAATAAGTGATTATCGTATGTTCGATTCTAGCTGAATCTAATGTTTAAATCTACAAAGTAATGTCTTTCTAGCATGCGGATCTGATCCATCGTGTCAAGTAATTGAGTAACTAGTGGGGTTTGGTGGTTGTTGATTCTACTAATATCTAATAAATAATAAATAATATATAATCTTAATAATAATGATTTAGATAGAATGCTCGTCGTAGAATGGAAAAATGTATAAAATATTTGCAGTATAATACTCGTTGTAATATTTAGCGGATAAAACAAGTCTCTGTCGAAACTCTACTGTTTTATTCGTGTTCAGAAAAAACGTAGATTTGCATGAATATCCGCAACCTACTCACAAAGTAGCAAGTCAGAGAGTTTGATGAGAAAATGCCAGAGAAGTTTAATTATGCGTGAATAAGTGGTGTATTGGAAGATGTAAAAAGTATTGGAGCTTTAGAAACACGTTTATTCGATTACGGCGTGAAACCAAATAGACTTCAGTAGAAATCCTAAACGAGACGACATTACCGTGAGCTAATTAAAATTTCAAATCGTCTATTTTGGAAACAATTTTACGACGAAGAAGAAAACGAACGCGTATTTCAAGTCAGAGACTTGCAACAACGATTATCAGATGCAGGTCGGGGCGTTATAATCTTGCGGAGACTATATTCCTTTGCTAGAACAGGCTTGGTAAGCGATTCGGTCTCTAGCGTGGCCATGAAGTACAGAATATCAAGCATTTACTATAGCGATGTTTTGTTTTAGATGTGCAGAGAACGAAATTAGTTAAACAGCAGCAAAAACTGGATTCCTCTCTTGCATTATCATACGACGTTTTACTCTCGAAATTTATAGTGGTGATTATAATTCCGATTATTCATCTTTGAAAACCTGTAACCGAAGTAAATAATGTGTCTTGTAACAAAATATATGCAATGAAGCGCGCAGGATAATCCCTTCGTGGAGATTCAAATTGCGTCGGTAGGAAAAAACGGAAGAATTGCCAAGAATATAGTTGTAAATCTTGTTAAATGGAATGATTTGCAATAACGAAAATTTTGCGCGCCGGTTCACCATAAATAAAACGCCGGTACTTTACTCGTTGCTATCCTCCGCATACACCGATATAATTTTCGAAACATTTTCCAGCTACTAAACGGGGCAAAATAACTGTTCTCATACTCTTGCGTTCACAATTATTTAAACGACAAAACCAATATCGAATTTTTTAAACTAACATTGAATTAAAACAAGAATAAGGCGCGAATAATAGATTATCTATCTTTATCGTGTATCTTTATTCACAATATTTTCTCTACGATATATTTAAGTACAGATTAAAAGTTGTTAATTTTATTATAAAGAAGAATGCTGCACCTCGTTGTTTCAAATTATCAGAAAAATAAACCAATATTGAATCAATATTTGGTTTAAACCAAAACCAATATTGAATTTTTTAAACTAACGTTGAATTAAAACAAGAATAAGGCGCGAATAATAGATTATCTATCTTTATCGTGTATCTTTATTCACGATATTTTCTCTACGATATATTTAAGTACAGATTAAAAGTTGTTAATTTTATTATAAAGAAGAATGCTGCACCTCGTTGTTTCAAATTATCAGAAAAATAAACCAATATTGAACCAATATTTGGTTTAAACCAAAACCAACATTGAATTTTTTAAACTAACGTTGAATTAAAACAAGAATAAGGCGCGAATAATAGATTATGTATCTTTATCGTGTCTCTTTATTCACAATCTTTTCTCTACGATATATTTAAGTACAGATTAAAAGTTGTTAATTTTATTATAAAGAAGAATGCTGCACCTCGTTGTTCCAAATTATCAGAAAAATAAAAACGAAACGACAAATACTATTATGGAATATCATCACTGTCATGATCTATTCTAATCACACAGACCGTAAGAAACGTGATTTATATTGCTGCGCGAATCAAGGAACAGGTAAAATGATCAATAAAAAGTTTATCTTGACAGCGTCTCCTTCTTTCTCGACACGCTCAAATGATGTTGTTGCGTAACATCGAGTCAAGCATTTACCGGTACTGAAATTAACCGTTACACTCCTACGCTATTCGCAAATTATCCAGCGAATCTATTAATGCTTAATGATCGTTAACGAAGATTCACCGGGATAGTCGCACGCGTAGCACGGCAGCTCGTCAATTGCCTCGCTCCGTTGATTCCATCGGAGAAAGTGAAGATCGCCTGTGTGTGCATACAGTGACGCGTCTCACCTCCGACATCGTCATGCTTTCGGATACCGATATTTTACCATGGTCACGCCACGACCAAGATTTACTTGCTGGAATTAGTTGCTGATCCTCTTGCTTCGGTTTTTCTACACTTTTAAGCCGATCTGTATTTCATAGGCTAGCATGCTAATCGCCTCCTTTCGCTGTAAAACCGTAGATTAAGCTGGCTTTTTACGTATCGAACGCTTCTTTTTAAAATCTCTGTTTATCCGGCAATTTCATTCGATATAGTCGCGTTGCGTTTAATAATCTTCACCTGTGTGTATTCCATTGGATAGTATTTCCACTTATACGTGTTATATATTTATTTATTTATTTATTTACTTGTGGGAGGAGGTAAACCGTTAAAGTAAACTTGTCGAGTACGTAATACGAAATTATTACAAATTAAATTCATAAAGATACATATTAACTTATACAGATGAAGTTCATTACACAATAATATAGATTCGGATAAGATAACATGTTGAATGTTCTAAAGAAGTTGTACGCTGTTTTTGTAATAAAATGTTTGTAATAAATTGAAAGAAAATAGTAATAGAAGGGGAGACGCTGTTGATGTTTAACACCATGCGATCGATAGCGGTGGATATGGTGGCCATGCACGCTGTTTTATGGGACTATATATAAAGAAAATCTCGTAAGATTCTAAAAGAATTGAAAGATATTCTCGTAGATTTTTCTCAGGAAATTAATTTTTTAGTTAATTTAGAGTCAGTGAATAAGCTGATTAAGTACTTTGTGGGCAAATAAAATGTCGTGAACTTTCCTCCCACATTCTAATGATGTTTTGACAGCCAATAGCGGACGTTATTGATCGATTATCACGACAAGTCCAAGACATGGGTTCACTCCGATGTTTGACAGCTATTGGCAAATCCTTTCGAGAGAAACGATTCGTTTTTAAAAGATCATTGTTTTTAATTGTTGTCTAGCAATTTCTACTGTCTGTCACGCTAGTTTTAAATTGCAAATGATTGGAATTCTTAATCGACGTTTTAACTAAAAATTATTCAGTCATCGTATTAAGCCTTCCGGTAAAGATTGTCTTTTGCCTTATTATAAAAATTCATGAACGAATAATGGAAAAATGACGTTTAAAAATAGACTTCTTATTGCTTCATCATTTTTTCATTCTCGTCAACCTTTATGAGTTTCGTACGCGTAAAAATCTGTGTACATTAATAGAAGTGTATATCATGAACGATACGGCTAATAATTACGACATAAATTCAGGAAATAGTAGAAAAATATCGAATTTTCCAATCGTAAAGTAGTTTCAGACGTAACTTACGTTTTTGCTATGGAAGGTCTTCCTATGGAAGATAATTACACACTTTCTTGGACGTGTAAGCATTCGTATATCGAATATGCCTATATTCATCGGTTAACAGAATGAATCGAAAGAACCAAGTTTCCATTTAAATAACAGACCGTGTCAGTATCACGTTATACAAATTGCAAATTAAATAATCTTTTTAAACATGAATTAATCTGTAATTTTTCACACATTTAATCTGATTTTACGCAAAATAGTACGCCGATCCGAGGACAATTATCTTTATATTCTTGTTTTCACGGAATCTTTTCTTTGCGAAACTCTTGTCCGAGTAAAACTTGGCCACTCCAATCGGACGAAAAATTGCGTACACTTGGTTCGTAGTTTCCTCGAGAGTCGTTACTTACTTTGTGAGTGATCGAATAAGTTTTGCGTTGATATACCGCGACGCGACGTAATCCAAGGGAAATTTAAAGCAGAATTCAAAGAGCAGGATACGGGAAGACACGTTAAAGTATAACGGAAGTATCGTTTATTATTTATCTTATTTAAGATCGCCTTGATCATTTGTTACGGTACTGGCGATTAACAAAATATTAGGTTGTCCGGAAAGTGTCTTTCTTTTTTGCAAACGTGTTTTTTTAGAACAGTGCACCTTCGTACGAACGTGAAACCAAGTGTGTGAAATGTCTCGGTGTTTATCTCAACAGAACAAAATGGACCGCACGTAATTCGACAAAATAATATACAACAAAAAACATTGTGCGTCTATCGTTTCCTCATAAAACGAAAGAAACTTTTCGGACAACCTAATACATAACAATCCGGTACAGAAAGATGTAAAATACAATAAGGCAAACTACGAACTTGAACAGTAGTATCTATATACTTTGAACGTAGTGTATATTAGACACAGTACAATTACAACACGATCAGTTTAGAACGAAATCAGTAGGATACAGCGTGTGTTAGAAATAAATCGGTAGCTTAGAATATCATAATCGATCACACAAATTGATATCCGTGAGAAAATAAGGCAGATTCTTGCGATGCCTTTTTATAATTTGGACAAGTCTGAATCTCCTTGGGAAAAGCAAATTGAATTTTGTTTTGGCAAACGTTACTACAATTCAAAAGGAGATTTATGCACTTAGTTGGTCCATTTTAACTATAATATTCAGTGTATGCAATTCTAAGTCTGGTGAGAATAACTTCCTCTTCTTCATGAAAAAGAAGCGCTTGACTCTTATCAAATATATTTGCACGTATCTTACGTACGTTGAATAGAGGTGTATTTTTGTTTTGTTATTTCTCCGTAGCTGTTATTTTATTCTTTGGATAAATTTATCACACCGTTCTGAGCCGGAAAACCTTCATTGCACTTTCTTACATGGACCAGGGATAAAAACGAAAGAACATCTTAAACCTATCGATTGTATCTAGAACTATCTTCCAGTTACTGTTTATTGTAACCAGCGCATCTGCATATGGACGGCGAGCGCGAACTCACGTTGTCATTTTCATCAATTTTCCTAATAATCGTCCTCGATCTTTCTTATCTTGGATTTAAAGAAAGTTTGCGCATCCTTACGAAAGAGCGGCAACCAAGACGGAAACACTACTTTAGGTGGTCGCGTCGCGTCACATCGACGAGCTTTCGGTTTCTCTCGAGTCTGTTGGCATACTCGCGTAAATTTCGCAACCAGTTGGTTTATAAATACCGGGCGCGATGTCGCGAAGCGTAGAAGTTGCAAGGGGGGCAAAAGTTTGGCCACGCTCGAGTTGCTTTCCAGCAGCGGGAAAAGCGAGGACGCGCGGCAAGACGAACAGCGTGCGCCAACTTTCCCAGACCATATTCCCGAGATTGAATTCAGAGAGACGACCGTCTCGAAGTTCGCCTGTGAGTGATGCGCGTACGTCAACCGCTGCGAGTAAAACATCGGAGCCGTGTAATTTCTTGCGACAGCCGATGTTCCCGGCAACTAGCGAAATAAGGAGCAACGATATTTTTGCTCTTCCAAGCGAGCGCCAACCGTTGCAACCAACGAGATATCAAATACCATCCGATCAGCAGTTCTTTTCTTTTATTTTTTTATTGGGTGCTTAAGATCACGCGCACCTTCTAAGGTCATCAGTGATCACGCTGAGAATGATCGATGGTACAGAACGTATTTTTAACAAGTTGTCTGAACCAATATCTTTCGTGGAAAATCTAGAACTTGATTGGGTTTTGGTGACAAGTTAAGAATCTGTCCAGTCTGGTCCATTTTCTGATCGAATCAGCGTTACTTGATCTTTTCTATTCGCCAGTAAATGCCATCATTTATATCGTTACTGACTTTGTGTAGCTCGACAGGCCTCGAATTTCTCCATTCTTCGTTCCACGATTCTATCGTCGCTGTAACGAAATACTTTTGGAGATCGTTGTAGAATATAAGTTGCTGATTTGTCGCAGATGCGCTCGAGTTAGCCTGCTTTGCTGTCCAATCGAATTCTTCGTTTCCTTTGGTACCGACATGTCAGGAGATCCAGAGATACAAAACTGAAAAACGTCGAAACATCGAAATATCTCTTTTGGCACGCTCGAGTTTTTATTTTGATAATGTTCCGGATTATCGTGTTTTACTAGCTTGCAAATTTTCTGAAGCCAACGCTACACTCTTGGCGTCAAAGGGAATAACAAATTTGTCGTGCGTCGATGACCAGTGGCTTTATTCCTACATCCTCTCGATGCTATGATTTATACCGTTCGTACAGTTTTGTCGTTGTATTATACACGGGATACAAGTTCTCGATACCTTAGTTGGCAAACTTTCTATCGATAACAGAGTCTCACAACTTTTTCCTCCTTCGCAAGAAAGCAAGAGAAATTGATTGTTGCGTCGTCAGCTTTTTACTCTTACAAGAAACGTTATTCAACCGACGATGAAGTCGCATAGCATTTTTACCACAAAGTATAATATCATTTTGAAATTAGTCACTCAGAAGCCATACTGACCGACTCTACAAATTGAAACGTAGAAAGAAGTCACGATTATAAACATCGTTTCTTCTAAACTCGCCTTGAAATTTGTCGCTATTTGCACTACCTTCCTGTGATAAGTAAATTCGTGGAAATAAGTTCGATAGATAAAGCCAAAGTTCTTCCTCAAAAATAAACTTAGCTTCTAATCTAATCCTCAATGACACTCTTATCGAGCTTCGTGGTGTACTTTCGAACCGTATGAAACGACCTACGCGATCGTCAATTGTACAGCGCGTTTTGTTAATTCTTTTAGTATATTCAGTATTGGAATTTGATGAAATAATCGACTTCTAGTAATTGGTTCTTAATAAAATCGAGATCAGCATCGTCGAAAAATGCGATAGTCTTATGAATTGTTAATCAGTGTTTATTATATCTTACAGGCGAAAAGTTTATTGGATTTCATAGTAAAAGATACGAGTTATTTCATAGCTGTTATTGCGAGTACGATCTTATGATAACAGCATTTTCAATGACAATGTTGTATATTGGTAATTTGTTTTTGGCAACGCACGAGGACAGTAAGAGATTCAAAGCGTTGTATTAAACAGACTATTAATGCAAATGATGGAATTGCGTACTCTGTGCTCTGACAAAATACGATTTTAATTTCTACATCGACACACGTTTTCAACCGTGGAATTACGTATATGATTTTACGCGCAATAATTATAGACTGCTAGCACCATGTAACATGTAAACGCGCAATTTACTGCAAAATTTAACTTTTGTTTGAAAAAATTTCCCTATAAATAGACATTTCGATAAACAAAGAAGTTAGAATTACTTGAGATCTGGGGTGTATTAAAAAAGGATTCTTCAAGGTCTTATGTTTTTAATTCATTATGTTTATATTTAATATATTGTTAATTATTAATGGTATGCACAATCCGTAGTATAAATAACGACGAGTTTCAAGGCAAATTTAGGAAAGCGAATGTTTCTAATTGTCACTTCTCTACGTTTCAATTTATCGACTTATTTATGGGGTATATTTCCATGAATTTGCTTATTACAAAATAATCGCGAATTTCCAGATGAGTAAAGAAAAACAACGTTTGTAGTTGTCGTTTTCTCACTAGATAATTTAAAACAAATTGCTAATTTAAATGCCTTGCCAAACTTCTGCACTCCGTAAATAACGAAACTCTAAGTGAAAACTGTATGCTTAAACAAAAAAAAAAAAAATCAGGCTTTTGAAAAATAGACGAGGATTTTGTTTTGAAACCTTAGTTGAAAAAGGTTGCACGCCAATGGATTCAAATTTTCAAAAGTTATTTTTATTCTCCTCGTGCGCATTGTCCCGAGAAGATTCTAAAGTTCTAAACTGGAATACTCGAAGCAAGACGTCATACGTAAAGAATGAATGCGCACAGGATATATCGATGGGTACGAACGCGCTCGATATCTTAGCATAAAATTTTCAATAGCGGAGTTTAAGCGACGAGCGTAAATCGGAGGAAGTCGGGAAATAACTTGATCTCTGGCAGGTTGTCGGTGGACGGATCAAGGGATACAAAGCGACGCAGAAGGAAACGATGGAGGAGCCAGTCGACGTGTCTAAAGGCGCTCTCTCACGTATTCTGGCCGAGCTTTCGTAAGCTGGAACTCCACTCACAGGTTATAAATAGGAAATAGGTGTTCATGGTGGGATCTCCCCTTCACTTGCAGTTTTCTCACCGTTTGTTAAGCGGCCACGGAGCGAGAGGAGCGAACGAACCAACGAACGAACGCTCGCCCGTGTTAGCTGCATTCTACCTAATCCATTTTTCGCGACCTCCTTCGTGGCTAACGAGAGAGCATCTGTGAAACGAGGCTAACCGTGCAACAGGAAACCGCATTTTGACGTAACGTAGAATGCGTTTTGCCACGAAACGGACGTTAGGTTTAAGCTGGGTTTACATTAATCCAGTCGCGCTCGATCAAGCGCTGACATTCCAGTATTTTCACTGGAGATCTATCGATGTTATACGTTGCTTCGGTCTTTTTTCAAGCGTCGAAAGCGTCGGATTGTAGCGGCGAAGGATTAAGGTGGATTCACATTAGTTCGATCGGTGGGTCAAGCGATTACATTCAAAAATTCACCTGAAATATTCCAGTCCTTCTAGAACTGCCGAAAGCGATGGACCGTAGTGGCAAAGGATTAAAGCTGGGTTTACATTAGTCCAGTCGGTGAATCAGGCGACCGCGTTCCAGTGGTTTGACTTGAAATCGCTCGATGTCTGCATTATTCCAATCTTTTTCGAACTGCCGAAAGCGATGGACCGCAGTGGCAACGTATTCGCGCAAAAAAATGGATAAAACAAGTAGACTTCTAACGTTGAAAAGTCGTGTTCTCGATAGTGGTGGTAAACATTGGATCTAAAAATAGTCTTTCGATCCAGTCGTTGGACTAGATTATCTGCTGGAATGACAGCGCTGTGTTGCAATGAAAACACTGTTCACATCATTCCATTTACGATCCCCTGCCTGATCCGATCGTTGCACAGCAATGCTACTGGACCAATGTAAACGCAGCTTAAGGTTTACGAGCGGCGTCATAACGCGTGCTCCTATCTACCGTTATTCGAAAACGCACGTGTTTTCCTTTGGGACGTTTGCAGCTGTTTAGATCGGTAAACGGACCCTCGAACTAAAGCTTATTACTTTGAAACGCCGACTATATCATTCTGCGTGACTGACCATCGCATCCCTCGGATTCTAACAGACCACCGGGGAAACATTATTATACTTGGGGCACCGTGCACACCAACCGAATCGGTGCCACTCGCCCAAAGAATCGAAAGCCCGGTAGTTTCTGATTTGCGAGCATCATTTTCCACGGTCCAAGCATAAATCGTTAAAAGTATAAATAAGCGGTGTACTGTGATACTGTCACGCTAACACGCGATATTTGATAAGCGGCTGTTATCCGGTGTAGACGTTCCAACTTTCCAACTGTACATTTCCTCTGCGTTGCCTTTTTCTTTCGCTTTATAGCCATGTACCCATTTCTTTATTTAAAACGTTGCTAAAATAGTCTGAAAGTTATTCAAAACGGCGTTACGAGATGATTTATCACGCGCGACACGCGTGTACTTTGTTGAAAATACATTTCGCTGTATGGGAATCGTACGCCTATAACGTGTTTAAAGTAATTGTGTCTGGTTGGAGTATTCGTGATTCGAGCGTGCGATTGCTAAATTTAGATATCAAATGTAGGACTCGTTAAGACAGAAATATACGGCTGTAATATTAATCAGAAGTATCTAAGTACATACGTACGTACGTGTATATCGATTGGTAAAGCAAGGTAGGTGTGCATAATTCCGCCAATGTTCTCGAATTCGCCACTGCAAAAAGTATGAGTATGCCAAGAATCAGCAGCGTTTCAACTAAATATTGCGATCGTTCTTATTTCTCACTGGGCGAATACGTTTTATAATTTAATTTTTATATTCCAATCTTTAATGTTCTTTTGTTAATTTTATTCTATAGATGACTGTTTCACTGGCCTAAACGAGCACTACTGCGTTGTTCGCAATTTTTCATAGTAATTACCAAAGTTTCTTTTTTCCATATCATCTGCTTCAATAATTAATTTCCAAATTTTTGTCGATATTCCATTTATTTCCAGTTATCCATCAATCGGTTTATTTCAGCGATCAAGGACGAATTTCATTATGCCTCTCATAAAATATAGATGTAAACATAAATTATTCGTATTTTATCATACGTATGTTAACTATTTCGTGGAATACCTCGGTTACATCCTTGCGATTTTGTAATGAATTTTGTAATCATGGTGAAATATTGATGATGTATGGTGATTTCGCCAGTTGCAATTTTTCTCTTGTTATTTCTGTTTCAGACTAATTATAAGTCGCTTTTGTAGGTACGTATTAACTTGATGTAGATAAGATCGAGTAAGAATATAAAACGCACAAAGCATTTGAAAACAGTATAGGAATATTTAGAAAAATTACACCACGCTATAAATATTAGTATGGCGAAATTCTGCACATCTATTCCGCCCATCGTTCTCAGTCTAACAAAACAGTACATCCGGATATACCGAGTGTAAATCTTGGTTCGTTAATGCTTTGCCACTGTCAGTCGCATTTATACATATAAATTTCTATAGTTAGAATATTTGCAACTTTATGATTTACGAATATACATACAGTAACTCGCAGACTATTTCATATAGATCTATTTTATGTGGAAAATATGAACACACGTCTCCTGTTATAATCTTACAGAAAGATATTTCGTACGCATTAGATTTATAAATGAAGAAATGATTAATAATCTGCAAAACAGATGACTTACACGATACAAAAACTTGAAATTTTCTGAATAATTAGATTGCTTTTCATATTTTATGTATAACCACCGTTTGTTTGTTAGAACAATACTTATAATTTTTCCATGTGTTTAGTTTGCTTGTAGCGGTTCTCACGGTCCAACCGAATTTGAAACATAATTACTAAAATCAATCATTGTTGACAGCTACAAATATTAACAGTTAAGGTTCAATTAATTTAAGAGTAAATAATAGTCTTTTTCTAACTTCTAACACCTACGCGAGGCATTAAAAATTGGGAAATTATTTTATTTTCAATTTGAGGAATTCAATCTATTTAAATTGTCACGTTTACGACTACACACTACGAATATCGTAAAGAAGTTTCGTAATATTCTTTCTGGAAAATTTTTTGTATTCTACGGCAAATGACCGTATAGTCATGCGACTTTTTACAAGTAGTGTTTTTTGGGCATTTATGCACTCGTTCTTTGAAACTGACATTTCTCAATACGCATTGAACCTTCACAGCACTCGCGTTAACTTTGTCAAATTGTTTCAAACTTTCTCGAATTCGCATAGCACTGTTAGCTTCTCTGCAGATTGAATAGTTTTGGAAAAATTTTCCGTGTTTACTTTGATAGCTTTCCTGTGTAGTAATTTCTCTTTCGGTTTAGATCGACGTGAGACGTCATTATCGAAAACGACGTTCTTCTTTTCAACATTTGGAGAATTATACTCGTTCTATAATATGTTTATGGAGTAAAATTGCACCGATTTTAAACACCAGGTATAGATAGTAATCGTTAGAAACGTAATTCATCTGCTCAGAAGAATATCGATTAATTTGAGAAATTGAGAAATAAAGAAAAGTGTGTCGAATGTCAGAATTTGTTAAGAATTTCTTCGAAATTCCCACTCATTTATATCATTTTCTTTTAATAATTAAACTTACGAAGTTACATAATTCGTTTCTCTATGAAATTCGGTACTAAACACGTACCCAGATAGTTGCGATCAATTTTACAATTAAAATACAAAAATTGCAGCGAATCGATTTCACTTGTCACGGGTTCGATTAGCACAAAGATAAAGAACAAATAACGCAGTGAAGACAGGCGGAAGAACTCATTGAGTATTAAAGCTCATAAATTTGTTCAAGTTGTTTGCCTCAAAGTTTCAACAGAACCGAATCCGAGTATTCAAAATAAACACGAGTTTCGTAAAAGAGAGCTTCGTGTAAATAGATGCGGTAACAACAGCGTTTACATCCTACATAAAGCAGAAACACATATCCGCTTTTCCTAAAATATCGAATTATGCGAACGAACCTGCGAGTCGCTGTATTTATTTTGCAAATTGCCTGGAATATTTTAAAGCAAACGAAAATGGAAAAAAAAGAGAAAAGAAGGGGAGGAGAGAAAATGTGAAAAAGGAAACGTGTAATGTATCCGCGCGATATTTCCGCGTCAGAATGTTGCGTCGACAGAAATGCGTCTCCGGCTAAAGCACACCGAAGATGTTTGCGCATTTTTATCTATCGCCCGAAGTAAACTATCTCGTTGGTTCGTAAACCCTACGCGTTTGACGAGACATTGCTCTCACCGCCTCTGCATTGTTCCCCCGCTGCATCGTACATGCACTTTAGAAAGTGAACTTTAAAATGTTTACGCGGGATCCGGTTGAACGTGCGCGTGTAAGCGAACGAGTTGTAAAGCGCGCCGTGTGCACGAATCCTGTTTACCCGACGCGCCCGATCATTTTTTCCCCTCGTTTTCTGTCTTAAACTCTTCGATACGGCGCTCTTCCATCCGCCGCCTAACCGTACCATAATACTTATTTCAAATTCAAGCCGACAACCAGTGAAATCTAATAATTATATAAGCTGAGAAATTGCACAAGAGTTGACAGACCTTTCGCAACCAAGTGCCCGGAACGACGCAACAGGACGATGTGAACAGCCGATTAGAGATAACAACAGGCTGTATGCTTTTGGCGATTGTCGACTGTAGTCAACACTACGAACTAGCGAAGAGGTTGATCCTATAAGGTCGACGTATTTTTCTCACAACGTTATCAACTAGTCGAAACAAGTTTACCGTGTCATTCGACTTTCAGCACAAAATAGAGCGATGAAAAACTGGCAGAGTACTCCTTTAGGCATCTAAACTTCTAACGAGGCATCATTCTACGTATATCACGTAAGGTATCATGGAAATGCAATGACTTATGCCTATAACTTTGAAACAAAGTCAAACAGGATACATGTTCGTACGAACTTTTCTCAATGCTTCTGTGTCTCTTGTTCACTCGTGAAGTAATATCTTTGTACACATTTTTATTGTATATTTTCGACTTCTTCTTTCGCGTAGAATCACCCCCTTTCCGCTTGTACCACCAATTACCAACCATTCTGTATATTACACTTTGAAGACCTCGATAACCTTCTTGCACGCACGCTTGTTGTCAACCGACTCCACCAGATTCTTCTAACAGCTTCCAATCGTCTTTTGTCTCAGCTGAGACCTGGACGCCCTCTGATGCTCACACACATTCACATGTATAGTGTAAATGTATCATTTACCTACTAACAAGAACATAATTTCTCGATTAATTTCTCGAATACAAAGAGCCACGCGCTCAAATCTTTTTGTCACAGTTTTACTATCAGTCTAAAGCATCGAATACACGTACAACCAACTCGCTCGAGATTTCACAGTTCTTGCCGCCTCCTTGTAACATGTAAACAGTAGCGTCGCGCGTTATGCGACACGCTCTTATGCTTGGCAGTCCGTAACATTATTATATATTTAAGAGCAAATGTTTCGTGGAATTCTCTTACATGAATATGAGCTTCTATTATACGAACCAACAGTCATAAGTGGTGGGAATAAGTGGACTCCTATTATATGAACGACCTGGTTATATGAACCGACTTAGCTGCCAGCAGGTTCGCATAAACGGAGCTCTACTCTACTTAATACGGTGACATTCTGATACATACGTTGTATTAGGTTGTCCGAAAAGTATCTTTCTTTCGCAAACGTGTTTTTTTACAACAGTGCAGTGTTTAACAGTGCAGTACAGTCGCGATGTTTATCTCAACAGAAGAGGATGGATCGTACGTAATTCGACAAAATAATATAAAACAGAAAACGTTGTGCGTCTATCGTTTCCTCATAAAACGAAAGAAACTTTTCGGACAACCTAATATCAGCTACAGTAGAACTTTGTCTATCCAAATCGATCCGACGACAAAATATTTCGAGTAACCGATCGGTTCGGATAATAGAAGCTCGCTCGCTATCTCACCGGGTGCTGCTGCTATGAGCTTCGATATAATAGAGGTTGACGTTCGGACGAATAAAGTGGAACAACGGTTTCGACACAAACTATGTTCAATGATATGTGAATTTGGACAAAACGCACGGACGTATACGACTTTAGAATACGCGTTCGTGTAACTAAAAGTACGGTCTTCCCTCTTTTTTCACCATTGTTATTGGCCAGCGTCAATCAACTCGGAGTTACCGTGGAGTTATCTACGAAAAGTAAGGTCACTGGAGACAGTAACGAAGCAAAAATTTGGAAAAAAGCTTCTGCATCGAAAAAACCTGCTGCCTACGTATAACCAAAAATACGCTCGAACATATCATAGTTAGAATGATAGAGGCTCGCTTGCGAGTTTACATAAACCGACGATAAACAAAAGCTGGTTCGTATAATCAAAGTTCTATCGTACTTTTAATACAAATTTCGAAGATCGCCACTGTCGCCATATTCGATTGCAAAGAGTTAAACGTCTTGCTACGCAGCACAAAGGGGCTATTGAATAATCGCATTCCGCAGTAAATTCCGCGTTCGAAAAACCAAGAGTAATTTGCCCGTGGAATCGATTCGTCGGCATCTACGAATTGGCCGAATTCCATGAATGCCAATCGGCCACTCAATTCGCAGTGAAAATTTGACGCACAGATACACGATCGACTAAATGATTTCCATTTGTAACAGTGGCCGCGGCCTGACCTCGCAGCGAAAATGCTTGATGTATGTGTGCCTAACTGGCAATCTAACTCTGAAATAACTAACGTCGTTGATTTTACGTTGG
This sequence comes from Bombus vancouverensis nearcticus, assembly GCF_051014615.1. Classification (NCBI taxonomy): domain Eukaryota; kingdom Metazoa; phylum Arthropoda; class Insecta; order Hymenoptera; family Apidae; genus Bombus; species Bombus vancouverensis. Next base: position 1,849,585 of record NC_134915.1, on the reverse strand, counting down.
AGCTGTACGCGGCATCCGGCAGGCAAGCCTGACTTTTCGCTTGGCCTTTGCCGGGCTTCGATAGGAAATTCAACCATTTCCACGCCTTCCAACCTTTCTCGGGTTAATAGAATGACGAAATACTCTCGGGAATTTATTTGCCTCTGTTGCCTTCGCTTTTCCCATGCTGTAACGATCTCGCCAAAGTATTTTTCTCTATAGCAATTTTTCTGCCGCGTCTGTGACCTTTATCTTATTGTTGGTACACAAACACTTCTTGCATGGTGGACTGAAAACAGCAAAAACACAGGAACCAACGTTATTGTCTGCATAGTAAACTGCAACTTCTTTTTTGGCTCGACTGGAGAAGAATAACGTGGAATGTGCAACCTTTGAGGGTTTTCCTTTTTCTCTGTTTGTGATATAATATTTGCAAAGTGCTTGTCGATCGGACGTATTGTTGTTGCGTGCTTCGTAGAAGCTCACAGTTTTTCGCTGAAATATTCTCTTCTCACGGTAGTACACTGCGTTTCATAACTATCAAACCGTCCAGAAATTTCCAATTTTTATACAAGCGTGACGCACAACAAAACAGAAGCTGAATAGACGTACGCAAAATCAAACGATTACGCTTAGTGTTATTAGTTATTGTTACATTTTCATCTTATCGTACGGTGAGTAGAATTTTTTTATTATAAAATATCCTGTTGTATACGTCGATTTTATTGTTACGAGACTAGATTCTTCAATGGGAATAAAATATATTATCCTTTACGTACGAGAACAGAATGAATTGTTTCTCAAACGATTGTAAACACGGCATACTTTCGTGTCTTAGCGTATTAACATACACAAACCTTCATTGAGGTTTCTCAAATAGTAAACAAAACATACGAAGAACGCAAGACGAAAGGACGATACGTCACATTCCCATTATTTACAGGCTGTTTTACATTGTGAATTAGTCTCACGTTACTAACATCGTCTTTCAATTTGATTTTCAAACTAAGCCTGTATCTTGCCGCCTTCTTGACGATCTTAAAATATTGCTGGTCATAAAATGACAATAAAACGTAGTCATTTTTCCTGCAATCTTCACATAAAAATATATACCGCAATATATAAAAATTAAAAGTTTCTGGGTGGCTTTATGTATTTATGGAACGCAATGAATGTCGTGTTGAAACGTACAGTAACAAACAAAAAGAAAGTTTAGATCCAAGTGATAGAAAAATACCATAATTTTGTAAAAGAAGATTGTATTCGACAAGAGTATCATTGACAAGATTTTGAACAAATATAATCACAGAATAGGCAGCAACATGGTTAAAGATATCTAATACAAAGATTGCTAGTAATATGTACATGTACACAGATAAATTTCTCAGCAATTTTAAGCTTCTTTTCTCCGCTACTCTACGTTTTATATCATTTACACTTTTCGTATATTTTCTTAGAAAATCGTAAAGCACCAAAATGAAGCGCGTGTTTCTAAGGTATTGTAAATAAAAAAGGAATTATAACGATCGCAATACACAGGCGTTGTTTATTAGTCGCGCGTAATTCTGGTATTCGATTATTAGCGCCAAGTGGCTGCAGCTGTAAAGCACTATAGTCGTGTCTGACGAAAAGTTAATCGCAAGCATGAAATTCAATTTTCCAGCATAGTTTGCCAATTGAATTTCGCAAGTGCAAGGAAAGCGATGGGGTGAATTCGTACTTCTCACGGATGACGATTGCGTGTTGTTTTTGAAAATTAGATTGCATCCACACGCGAGAGTAATAGAGTTATAAGTTCTAGCGACGAATTGTTCAGGCTGTCATGGCACGAGATTAATTCGTCTGCGGTGATTAGTTAGGAAAAATCGATCGAAGTAACTTCGAATTTTATTTTTTTTTCTCATAACCATCGAGCTAAAAAGTAATTCGAACGACGATTATTAGATATAATTAGGTTATGTCTTTAACGATCTCATTAACGCAAGTTGATTACCATTGATTATCATTTGAGCAGCGATGCTTTATGATCCGAGCACTAAATTATATTTTAAATTATATTTTCCATGCGTGTTCTTGTTGGATTTTGTGATGTGGCTGTCTGAACAGCCGTGTCTTTTAATGAAATTAAAATGCGCTAAGAAATATTAATTTCTGTATAACGTATTGGGTGATAAATAGTGATATTATAGTAGAAAAATGAAAATATATTTGGAAATTTGGAAAGATAAATTTATAGTCAAAACACATGTTTTTTTCTTCTATTTTATCTCAATTTTTAGTTTGCTCTTATTAAATGCGAATGCCAAATGCAAACAATTGCCGAATATCTGTTATTTGGAGTTTTTGCATTACATAATCGAGGTGAACGACAAAGAACAATTATTTTTTGCTCAAGAACTTCTCTAATATAGGAATTGCTAAAAATTATTCCAGTTTTTCTGTCAACATAATTGTACTCGTAGAGTTTTTGGAACATTTTCAATGGTATTCCCTGTTTTTAAATGGAAAAATAATTTTCAGTTATTTTCTGCTTATAAATTATCTGTGGGTTATACAGAATATTCGACACGACTTCTTAGCTGCAAAGGTTATCGCTGTTAAATCTGAGATTATTTTAGAAAGATATTTTTATATTCGAACAGTAGGAAACAGAAAAACATTTTTATTATCTAATATATAACAAACGCATATATCACATGTGTAAGTCACACTATAATGATATCTGTTAGACGAAGACGTAAATAAAAATCGTATGTAAAATGGACGCGTATTCGAAGAATCTTTATCAGCGGCTCTATTTGGGAATGAGGTTGCATAGAAAAAAATGTTACTTTACGTTTAGATGTCTCATGTAAGTTCATCAACAGTTCATTCTGTATCTTAACCTTATTTCATCGCAAATATTGTCACCACGAAAACAAACGATTTATTGCTGCAGAAATAAAGCACCTAGCAATTTACACGCTGCGAATGAATGATCCGAATGCAATATACCAATAATCTCATATCTATAGAAAATCCTGCGTTTTACAGCTCGAGTGCAGACTGTTCCCAGCCTAGTTATGGTTATTACCTAATACGTATCATCATTCATTTAGATGATGAACGTTAATTATCAGTTTTCTTCCCGAGAAGATTCGCTTCGGTTCTATAAATTAACGTTTACAATAAGATCCACGTTAATCAGATTACTGTTCGTGTTAAATTATTTTCTTTAGACTGAAGCAAGCCAGATACAGCAGCATCGATGTTGTAGTATGAAATTAATTTTTAATGAAAATATAAAATGTTAAAACGCGACGTTAAGCGAGTATTTCTGAAAGCGAGTTAGATCGTTGGTACTCGAAGGCATTCGATGCATTATGGACGATAAGATTCTGCGCCTCGTGCTACCTCTTGGAATTTTGCTTCCTTTCACCGGGCCCGAAGCTGGGTTTGCGATATTGCACTCTCCTCTTTTCAACTTATCGTCAAATCTGATATGTGGTCTAGTAGTCGCTACTTCTTCCCAGAGCAGTTATAACGGCGCTGTGTGCATATTGTTCCTCCCTCTGGCATATCTTGATGTTAGTTTAATACCTTAATCCTTCGTGACGCGCGACATTTTTGATCTTTCGTCAGTCGACCGTCGTCAAGCCAGCGTCATATAGTTTTCCGCTATTTCAATATTTTAGCTAAATTCAAGAAACTGGTGTAATAATACAAAATAATAATAATATAAACATTTGTATAAATACTTATAGTAAATAATACAAATACGATGTTGAGTTCTACTGCTATATAATAAATAATAAATAAATATGGCATTGCACAGGGTTAAGAGATTATTGAATATTAATTAAATTAAAAATTAATGAAATTAAATTAATATTAAAACGAATACTTTTCTGAGCCTTAGAAATGCTACGTATACGGAAAGTGTTGTACCAATTTTCTAGACGTTGTCAGATTTTCTTGTAATGTTGGCTATGCATTCTCAAAATTTGTGTCTTACTTTAATCGTAATATCGGCTTGAAAACTCCCAGTTTATGTTGGACGAATTGGATGCAGAATATAGAAAAGTCACGAACTGAGATTATACGCACGAGTATTACGAGAAGGAAAGGCAAAGCAGAAGTTCATTCATTCATTTACGTTCCATTTCTTCCGGGAAATTATAATGAAATCAATAATTCTATTTAAATACGCCTTAAGGGGGTGTCCTGAATCAGAATGTTCTAAAACAGCGTCTTTTTGTGATTTTTTTTTTTTTAGAAAGGAAAGAAACAAATGAAGTCATTGAATTTTGAGGTATGGTTTCATATATACTTAACGAATACAAAAAAATTTTTTTCAAAGTAAAAAAGAAATTATAACAGATTTCTAAGCCTATTTCATGGGCTGCAGCTTTCAATCAGCGGGAAAGATCCACCTCGTAATTCTGGGCCGAAACAAAAAACCAAAAAAGGATTAAATTATTACATATTTTTCTTCTCGATGAACTAAAAAAAGCAGAAAGTAGTGTGAAATTAAAAATTCTAAAAAAAAATCACAAAAAGACGCTGTTTTAGAACATTCCAATTCAGGACACCCCCTTAATCCAGTTTATCTGTTCTATAACATGAACCAAATGATAATTCAATGGTTCTATATATATTTTAGCAACCAGTTAAATATCCATTTCAATGTTAATTCACAATATTGCTTTATTTATTTCCCCCCGAGTTAGCATCTATCATAAAACTCATGATACGTTCTACTGACAGAATTTTTCGTGTCATTCATATTTCAGTCGTTTCTAGCAATCTTCTCTAGAAAAAAGTACGTATTGTATCGTTTGATCAGTTTATTCGTGTCTCAGTTGACATTTGAAATTTTACGTGCATCCGAATGCTAGTAGCGTCAATAAAATTATCAATAACCTTTGTACAATACGTTGCGTAGACGTGTTATATAAAACACGTTGTTAATTACGTTAGCGCGGCCAATTTTTAATTATCGGTTCGAACCTTTTTATTGTTCAGCCGTTTTGTCGCATAAAATAACGAAAAACAATAGAAGAAAAATGTATAATTTCTGATAAAGAAGAGAAATATATGCCATCCGTATCTCAAAATATACTTTTGAAACCTGTTGTTTCACATTAATGGAGACAGAAATGGACAAAATTTCCAATGTTTTATCGTAATTACAGCTCATCTTCATTACTGCTTTCATCGCGCTCTCTGTCTCTCTTCGATATCTTTTTTCTCGCTGGATCCGTATTAACATGATCTCGTATGTTTTTACTTCTCTTTATCGCTCTCCTAACACTTCATTATCGCGTATATCGACTCGAAAACCCATATTTGATCGACCAGCACGGCGGAAATTGTTAAATGTGAAATCGTCGACAGATCTGTTGTATCATTTTTATTGGAAAATTCATTGCATCCGCTGACGATTCTATCGAAATAAAATGTGTAATAACGTGGAAGAGAGAACACTTGCGAGTACTTCGTGGATATTTATCGCATCGTGACCCTCATTTATATTGCCACGTTGCTTTATTGTTTTATTTCTAGCGATGGGATCAAGTTGAATATGTACTTGTGAATCGGCTACTCAAGGCTCACTTCATAGCATTCCAATGCTGTTCACTATGTATTATAATGCTTCATTCCTTCTACGTGATGACGATGGACACACGATAATGGATTTCCACGATAACCAAGCGAGAAGATTTCCAAAGGATGAAGAATTTTCGATGCTCGTCAGACGTTGATCGAGCTTCGAACCTATTCGACCAGTCCTACTCGATTCTACTTGCGACTGTGTAGTTTTTTCGCTTCTCAACGCACTCGCAGAGGCTTTCACTCTGTCGCGTTTAAGTTAGAATCTGCTTAAAAGTATCTATTTTTTTTTAAACATGTGGCGGATGAAAAGAGAGTATTGCGCCGCGTTGATGCCTCGACCTGTCGGCGTCCTGTTGATACCGATCCGCCACGAACACTTAATAGATGATTCGAATCTAATCTAATTCGAATCTACTCGCAACGTACTTGAGCCCATCGCTATTTATCCCTTCTTCTTCTTCTTCTTCTTCTTCTTCCATACATCTCATACCATACGATCTCGTCCCATATGTCTTTTGATTTGATACATTTCAGCGGGTTTTCTTTGTTCCGAACTGAATACTTCCTTGAGTTCCTTGGGGATCTTCAATCTGTTGCGTGATTCGTCTAATGTCGTGCATTTTAGAATTACGTGTTGTACTGTAAGCGATAGGTCACAAGGATCGTTCCACGGAGGAGCTTCTCTTTGTAACAGAAATTTACGCGTCGGTCTTGTGTGTCCAATTAGCAGTCTGAACAGCTTTACCTGACCTCTTCCGTTGCATGGTGGTTTGAGGAGCAGACTGGTTTGCTATATATCCTTTTACACACGTTCGTTAGTGACCTTTTTCAAGAATTTTGCCGATCCTAGCTCCTAATAAGGTATTCCGTGACAGAGCAAGCCAATATTTTTATCTTCGCCATTTTCCATCTTCGAGCTCTCATTTCCCTTCTTCCTCATTTACATATTCGCCAATCTCTCTGCTAGATTACCTTCTTACTTCGCCCTTCTTTCGCATGCTCAGCGGTTCTTTGATTGAAGGCACGAAGACTGCAGCTCTGGCGTCGAATTGAAACAAATATCAGCGCGCTGCTACCGGTGAGACATCGATAGCGTATCGTTGCTCTTAGAAACGGGTTCTTGAAGTCGCATTAACGTCCCCAGTCACGTGAAATGATGCCGATTTCTTTTTACTACTGCAGCGTTTCATGGCGGATGCACCATTCTGTGGAAGCTCCTAAGTACTTGCAAGTTAAATATTGGATCGACTATTGGCTTGTTCGGAAATGTTTGATTATATCAGTCTACGTCGTTGTAACCTTTACGCGTTATATTTCTTTGTAAATCGTTCTCCTCGCATCGTTCACTGTACTCATTATTCGCCTTAGAACTGTGACTTTAAGAATTATAATTAATAGACTGTGGAGCTTACGGTAGGTGGAAAAAGTGCATAAAATGTCCAGAGTATAGTGCTTTCTATAACACTTGGTAGTAATACGGTAAATAAAGCAATTTCCTATTCAGGTCCTACGTTTTTAATTATATTGTGAAAGATACGAATTTGCGTAAAAATCTGTAGTCCAGTGATTAGTTTAATTTCGTCGAACAATATTGCGATTCTGATGAGACGAATAAAAGAATATCGTTGAATTGCAAGATGAAGTGCATATACGTTACAACTGGCTCAATGAATATCATTAACAGAGCTGTTGGGATGGATTTTCTTTGACTTAATGGGAGTCAATGAACAAAAAATATAAGTAACTTTTTCTTTACAAAAAGCAGATATTTTCCGAAGAGAAAAGTGGACATTTTCGCTACATCGAATTTCCACGAATTTAGCATAAACTTTTCAAGTAGCTGAATCCCACATATTCATTTTCTATGATATTTGACAGCGATTTGTTCAGCAAAAGAAATCGTTAGGTCAGATCAAATCTATCCCAATAGCTCTATTGACTGGACTATCGATAGAATTCGCCATGTAAAATGCATTGATTCTACAGAATAGCCCCTGTAATTGTGCTATAGCTTCAAAATGCCTATAGGAATTCAGAGTGTAATGTAAAATGCATTGGTTCTATAGAGTAACTCTTGTAATTGAACTATAACTTGGAAGTGGTATAAGAAAGTATACGAAAATTTCATTAGGCAAAATTAAATAGTTTCGAATGATGTGTCTTCTTTGGACGTAGAGATTCGTCTCTATTTTTGAAAACTGAGTCGACAACTATTGATGTCATTGCACTACGTTCTTTTAAATATGAAAAGAATCTTTTTACGCCAACCATCAGCTTCGATCGAACGCTTCGATTAAAATAAAATGACTATATTTTTAAAGTGTCTGAAATATCTTGTAGAGTAGATGTATGTAAGTTGCTATGTAAATATAGATTGCTATGATACAGCACTTGCGAAACCATTTAATTTCGCTTAATGAAATTGTCGTACATGTCTTGCATGTCTTACAGATCTAAAATATCATATTGCACGTATGTTTGTAATTAGTTTCAATATAACTTAGTGGATAGAGAACAAGATATTTATTAGTCTTGGCAGTTGTTTCAATAATGAAACATATCTAATATTCTAGGAAATAAAAGAAACCAACAACTTGTATATATTACATTTTACTATACGTAATTTTTAATAATTATTAATAATAATCGTAATAATATCTTTTTCATATATTCTAACTAGCTAATATTTAACATATAAAGACACACAATTTGGAGACACTTTTACCTTACGATATGATCTTTAAACAGTATTTAAAGTCGAACGATACAAATACTCTCATCAGACAGTGAACTATAATAACTATGGTAATCAAAAGGAAGTTTAACATTGATATATTTAATATCATGCTTGTACATATGATTATGTATTGATAACTTTGTAATACACATTTTGTACAATATTAATATGTAATAATTACCTGTTTTCAAGTGTACATACAAAAATGAATGTGCGTTCGAAGCGTTGTTTTTATCAGATTCCATTCCAATTTTCGTTTTTATTACATTTTTGTAGTCGCATGAAAATACTACTAATATGAAATTTAATATGTTTTAACTTAATGAAATAGTATATAACTGCTATGATCAATACAATTGCGTAGAAATACTCTTTATAGCTACTGTGTATTATTCTATTAATTGTTCTTGTCAGGTAGATTTCTTTTCTCTAATATTATGCTGTTATTCGGCATTTCCTATCATCTAAACTTTCTCTTAATCGCCACTGTAAATACACCCTCGTATGAACAATTTGACAGCGTGAGGCAAAATAAAAGGATCCATTTAATGTATTATACTACTACTTTCCTCTTTTTTCTTTTTTTTTAATTAGATGCAGGAAAAAGATATCATATTCGAAAAAAGTCCACCAATGTCCTCTGCCTTCTTGATTTAACGCTTATCAAACACGAACGCCTGATATCCATTGATCGTCGATATCCTTCTTCCCTCTGCGACAGTCGATGTCGATCGAGGTTGACTTTTTTTTTTAACGGCGAAGGAAAAAATGCTCGTCTGGGAATGTCCTGCGCACGCGATTACGGCTGAGATGGACACCGTGTGAGAATAGAACGACGACAACCGTGGCGGTTCATATCCTGTGCACAGGCGTCGTCTTCGTTCCTCTGGATTTCATTGCTTATCTCGTGTCAGTGCACGGTGTTCAGCAAAATAAATGACGGCTGTGAGACGCGTGCACAGTTGCACACAGATGATATAGAAAAGCTGAACTGTCACTTTCAAATATGCATATCTGTGTTACAGAGCATTTTAATGCGTGTGCTTCTTTATTTCTAGCGATACGTATCTTCGTGTAATGTTGATATTTGCTGTACGATCTCTTTTTTCATAGTTCTTCCTCTGTCATTCAAATGTTATGATTATCAGTCGCTGTCGTGGAAATGATAAATTGAGTCTTCTGGGGAAAAAAGCCTGTAGTAAATAAATATATGGCGATTGAATATATTTTCTTTGTCAAATGGTTGAATTATTTTGCAATATTTTGATACTATAAAACGTTCTTTCCAAGCCATTATAATTATCAACTCGAAGGTAGTTAATATTAAAGAACTCGAACTGAAACGTTTGACCCAATTTATCGTATTTAGCATCTTGTTTCGTGGACTACTTTTATACAGTTCTGCTCTGCTCCTTTGATTACGTTACGTTTCAATTTATATATATTCATAAATAATCATACAAGAGAAATAGGATATCTATTCGTTATGTTTTATTAATTCATTTACATACACAATTTTGCAAGATCTTCATATTCGAAAGTTATGAATATGTACTTGTCTAATGAAACGTTTCTTGTGACGTAATTAATCATTTATTTCAGAATCAGATAGTAGATCAGTCGTTAATACAAAACGAATGTTAAATAAATTTCGTTTCTCATTAAATTCACCAATAAAATTAATTCGTTTTAATTCTAGCAGTCGGAAGAATTTAATTTTCGTTCAATCCCTTCCCAGTGTTTTTAATTACTTACACGATTATAATTAATTGCGTTCAATCAACTCATCTGTCTTTTTCCTTAAAAAATACTTTAAAAAGGCAATATAATCTTAAATGATTGCGTATAACTCTTTTACGTAATAGCGTAATTGTAGTTAGCTAGTACGTAATTAATATTTGGCTGTATGTAATTATCAGAGTGCGGATTTTTTCGAAAATTTATATCTTTACAGACACAACGAAAAATATATAAGTTAAACAGAGATTCGTTTCACTTGTTGAAACTTCGTTTCACTTATTCTACTATAATTCATATATTTTTGTCCATTATGTGCATTCTGTGCATTTTTGCATTTTCAGAATTTGCATAAATGCATAAATGCAGTCTTGTAATTACATACTGCCCTTAGATACTCTGAATTTAACGTTCATTTAGTAACACACCATCGAATAAGCCGAATAGAAACCGCCATGTGAATAGGAACAAAGCTTCAGATGGAAATAAATATTTCATTAGAAATATCATTTTTTGGAGAGAAAACAAAATTGCACGTTAAATCCAATTGTTGCATATTAGCGGCAAGGAGATTGGCAAAGAAGAAAGAAGTCCAAGCAAGAAGAATTGTGTATCGTTAATCCTGCTTTCTTCCAATATCAAACACGATAACTAGAGCTTCAATATAGCAAACAGAAAGTCGTTTTTTTAAAAAATAGCATTTTTGAAAAATTAGTATTACGAGAACAAATTTTGTTATCGAATGAATTGGTGAGATTTGCAACATCGATATATGCAGAAATGGACGATACTAATGTTACGGAATTCAATCAGATATTGCAAAGTCTTTGACGGATTAACTCCACTGTCTATATATATACAGCATACTTGAAGTTCTTAAGAATAGATTTACGCAAGACAGACTCGATGTACGTACCTCACCTTCACTTATATCACAATACTTATCGAGTAGGACATACTGATGTAGTATTATGCAAGCAACGATTTTTCTTCTTTCGAATGAAAAGAATGGTACGTAATAATAAAGGGCAATGATAAAGCATAAATGAAACGTAAGCGTAGTACAAATTACTGCTTGCTAAGGTCTACAGACATGCGATGAACTCTATATTACATGGCAATGGAATGTATTGTGATGTAATCGTGACATTCTTACATGCATCGACACTCTATGGTCATTGTGTAGAGAACGTATTGATGTTGACTTCAAAGTCACAGTTGAAAGCAATGTTTGATCATAGTGGGACAAGAATAACCGCTATTGAAAATAAAAGCAATTAAAATTTGCAAAAAAAATCAATTCAGTTCCATTTATTTAGAAGGAATTATTTGTTCATAGGTAGAAAATAATTTTTAATTCATGTAAATATCCAATTTAATACTTATTTAACTTTAATCAAAACTACATTACGGCATAATGGAAATAATTTACTCGAAGTTAACGCTGCAGATACACCTATTTGCTTTAATTAACTGGCTTTTTTCTAACTTTTCTACGATACTTTGGTACTCGTGTGTTCTTCGTTTCGTATTATTAATTAGTAAGATATAACGGTGCCTGATTCTACAGTCAATTGCAATACTTGGCTTAATCGAGTAGCAAAGGAGTTAACAGAGCGGAAGAAATAATTAGAGCTTGATCATTACCCTATTAATTACCATAGACAATCGGAATTACGTTTGATTCGGATGTTCCTTCGCCCGCAATCTTCTCCCAAATAATGATAATATGTAGCGTATCTCTCTAATCAAGTAAGTACTACATATTAGCTGTCAAACAAGAAGTAATTGATTACGTGTAACAAACTATGTATAACTAATCTTGTTAATACAGTAGAAGCTCAATTATTTATCAGAACACTGATTAACCGAATGATGGATTATCGAAATGTTGATTAGTGGAAAATTTGTGGACGGTTCCTCGTAAAACATTGGAACAGGAATAAAAGCCGAAGAAAGAAATCGTTACATTTTTACTTGTGTCTAGGCACAGAAGTTTCTGTCTGTGTTTTTCAACTAATATTTATAAAACAGTTTGGAATAAATGGTCTTCTCTCGCGTGGAAACCGAGTTATCGAATTATTCGTGAAACTCGATTGTCCGAACAAAGCGTGTTGCAATTAGTTTGAACAGAGATTGTTTCAACTTCCCGCGAACGGAACAGGAATTTGTACGTTTTCAAAATGCAAAGCTGCTGGCTCTGAGCGCAGCTCGTGGCGTTGTCCGTACAACAACAAAAGTATGCCTGCAACAACTACTATAATCAGATTGAAAGATTGAAAACAAAGTCCGAGAAGTAGAATCATTTTCCACTGATTTTGAACTAAAATGTTAACGTCTTTAATATCGTTCCTTCAGGACTGTCTCAATCGATCTCACGTGTATTTGTCAGGGGAACGTAGAATGATTCAATCGCATCGCAAGCCAACTTTTCGATTATGTGACGTTACTGTCTTATAGAGGTGTTCCTGCAGATCTTACAGTCGATGCTTATGATTTCGTTTATTTTGAGTTCGTCAGGTACTTCGTCAGGTGATCTTCAGATGAAACATAGCTACGACCTGTTCTATCTACACGAAAGACACGATATTGCTTAGCCTATTTGGTTTCCTCTTGTGTCAGTCTGTCGGTTTCTCTCTCAGTTTCTTAATTAAGAAACAAATGATCGATTGGATATTTCCAGCTAACCTATTGTGTAGATGAGCAGTACTATATCGTACGTTTTACCTGTCTGTGCTTTAGTAATCTTCACGTATCGCGATCTCTGCGTGCAAGATGTCTGAGAAAAGTCTCAACTCTTGTAAAAGGCTCGTAAGAAGTGTCGCACGCCTTGCCTTTTGTCTCCTTGTTAAAGAATCGACTCGCAGATGTTCGCTCTAACTTTCGTGAGAGTCTGCGATGATGTCGATCTCCGTTAATTGTGACATAGTGTGACTGAGAAAGTATCATCTCGATTCTCACGATCGCTATCGCGTTTCAGCCAAACCATATTCTTCTGAAAAATGTGCAATATTTGGACCCGCTTGATAACTCATCACGGAAAGCAGCGTCGGGCATGTGCCTTCGACAAAAGCTATTACCAAGGAGCAATCTTTTCCTTGTCACTAAGTCGCTCCATTTTCTGCTTACAAATTGCCTCTTACACATGCCTTTCGAGGATCTTAGGGATATGCATCACTCGACTAGAAAACATTTACGCCGCTGTTGTTGCAATGACATTTAATTCTTAAGGAAATTTCATGTAAATGGAAGTTTTGTATACACGCAAGGTGTATCGTGATACGTGGGACCCAATTCAGGCGCGGACAGGAGACACAAAAACAGCGAGAACAGTTCACGACCTTCTTTCGAATTTGTAGCCATTTTTGTGCTTCGATGATCCGCAACTGCTTACCTCGAAGCTGTGAGCTTGCAGTCCTCGTATCACAGGATTTCGCGATCTCTCAAAAATTCCACGTGCTTGTTGAATCTGTTGGCGACCTTGTCGTATACATACACGAAGTACTTCAACGCTGGCAATTGGTGTCGAATACACAATCGTTTTCAAGTGCCCCAGAAGTACAAATCTAGTGAATTTAAATTCACCTACCTATTTACATATGTGCAAATCGTGAAGGTAATCGGTCGGACTATTCAAAAAGAAAAATCGCTATAACGAATAGCTAATGAGCCTTTTTCATTGTTTTCTTGCGTCCTATCTATTCCTGAAGTGGCACGCACACGTTGTGATACATCCTGTACACAAATGCGATAGGACCTCGTATAACGCGATTAGAAAATTGCTACCGCGTATGAGGCGATCTTAAAATTGCTTTAAAACACTCCGTGTATCTACAGTTGGAGACAGAAATAAATAGCAATGTAGGTAACAATGAAGTTTTGTTCAATGTTGCTTGTTTGCAGACAAAATGGAAATATTAAAGAGGCACTGCGCTGATACGAACGAAATTGTAGCAGTGTCTGGTTATGTAAACTTTAGCTGAGCTCTTACCTGAACTGTCGCCAACTAAATCCACTTATATGAACATTTAGCAATAATCATGTAAACGACAGAGACACGCGTTATGTGACACACTCTTATGGCAGTCTGTAACGTTATTATGTATTTAACAGCGAATGTTTCGTGGAATCCTCTTATATGAATATGAGCTTTTGTTATGTGAACGAACAATCATAAATGGTGGGGAGAAATAGGTGGACTCCTATTATATGAACGACCTGGTTACACGAACCAGCTTGTCTCTCGACAGGTTCATGTAATCGTACTTTCAACCGTGATTTCAATTATTTATTAAATAATCTATGTACTATGAGACATACGGCTTTATAATAAATAAAAGTTCAGTTTACGACGCTGGTACTGGTTCGATTAAACTTCATAAATACTTATTTCCACTGTCTGTTCGCTTACATATTTTTCCTTCTAACTGCATACGTATTTACAAGTATATTACGCGCTTAAAAAATTCTCAAGTTATTCTCCAAGATTAGCTTCTGTAATAAATTCACGTTTACGGCTGCGACATTAAGTTTATTTTGAGCATGCATTAAGTTTAATGGTCAATTTCGTGTTGAACAAATGGTACGTAGGACGCGAGCCATCTCGCGAGAACCTAGCAGAATTTCACTCTATTCCGTTTATTAACGTAGAACGTTTATCGCGACAAGATTGCTTTTAAATCTGTACTTCTGATAAGGCGAGGCTCAAGCTTCGGTTGAAAGGCGAGTAAATGCGCGAAGCGATATGCCTGCAATCTCGTGAAAATCAGTTATTAATGTGCATCTAGCTACGCAAATATTTATATTTAAGAAGATAACTCAGAACTGCATATCTTTCTTTCATTTTTTTATCTTTCTTATGACGATCTTTCTATGCTTGCTATACCGTAATACGTTATTCAGAGATATTCGTGTCTTCGAAATACACAGAAAAACAGAAGACTATGATTCCCCTAAAGATATCTTTATTTATACCACGTATAAACCTAGAATTTTAATAATATGTATATATCGATTTGCGTAATATATTATTTTAAATATACAATTTAATCGTGTTTTATGAAAGCTATAATATTAAAACGTGCGTATTATTTTAGCAAGGCAATAGTTTTCCGTAATTTCCAAACACACACGTTACAGTTATATGCATGTTACACTCAAATGGTATTATTTAAATACAAATATAAACAGTATGTGCGCAGGACAAGTCATTTTCTTACAGACTGTTAGCTAATAATGCTATAAACAAAAATTACAGATTTTCATTATTATACGATACATATTTATCAGCTTTTTATACCGTTTGTGAGTATTTATTCGAATAGAATTCCCACGCAGGAAATTGTTTCAGTACTGTTATTGATTTCAATGATAATATCAGAGTATTAAAAGTTCCGCAGTAGTATTTTCATTAGTTTTTCTTTTTACTACAGAGTTTTGGTATTTAATCAATACATAAGTAAAATTTAAAATATTTATAATCACACGTACTTTTACTTGTTTTATGTTTTTGTTTTCTTTTCGTTGTTCTACATTTTTTACGATATTAAAAAAAAATTCATTTAGAATTTCCAAGCGACAAAAAGTTTATAAACGAAACTTTTGAGCAGTGAAACTGAGTAATAAAAGTTTGTAAATATAACAAACCATCTCAACGATTTATAAATGAATTCGCTATGTAAATTAATTGTGAATGTGAATAAAATAATTTATCATCAATTAACACGAAATAACGGTATTTAATAAATAGCTTTAAATGTTTTCAGTTCCCTCGCCTTATTCTTATCTCTCTGGTCAAAAATTTAAATACGCAACGTTACTTATGATTTCTATCTACAAACGATAAAATTTATGTAAAAAGAGCAATTATTGGGCGATTATCGTAAAATTTCTTTCGAGGTTATCACCGATTACCATAAATATCGTTAGTCGCCATAGCCATTTACCATATACGTTGCCTTTATTCCTTCCGGAGTGAAGAAATTTGGTCAACCAAGAAAAAGTAAACGGCGAATGTCTCGCTGAACGCGCTTTTCCGCTGAAAACCAGTCCGGCCTCATTAAAATTCATAAGTTCTACAACAGAAAAACAAATCTCTACTGACTGCTGGTAGGCTACTTCCTCCTATCGAACGATCAGGATTGCATTGATTGCATCGAGTCTTCCACCGAAAGACGTATAAAACGAGACCAAAACAGGACAATACGATAGAGAAGCGAAGGACAAGGGACCAGGTTGAGTATCGAGGTCTTAATCAGAACGGGACCATTTATCTTCGTTGTTGCAGTGCTTGAACCAGGTGACATAAAACGGAGTGGAGGTTGATATGTATGTGCCTATACACGTATCCCACGTAACGATCGCGATATGAGCCCAGAAACTCCTACGGGAGGTGGCCTAGCTAGGTGAACCAGATGCGGCTCCCAACCGCGGCAATTCATCTTCGTTGCTTGCAATACCTGTTTCGCTTGTTTGTCTCCGAAGACGAATAACAGACAATGACCGTGCCTCGTCTCTGACGTTCGCTGACGTTCACTCTATTCTCTGCTTTAAATTTTCTCGCTTCTTTCCCTCGGTCTAACGCTTCAATGGTCGACACGACATTCATATCTTCATTGCATTCTGTCTGTCAACTGAAGTGTCCCATTGTCAGCTACGATTGACTGCAGTGGTTGGAGGATTTTGTCGCACAGATTTTTGTTACCATCATTCGCCGAACTCTGTTTGCATTAGGCAAGTCCAGTTGAACCGACTAGGTCATTCAATCGCGACTATAAGTATATATATTATTATAGATTTTATTGCAGCTGATTCATATAGCATCCATTGAACCCATAAACGTTAGGCAACTATAGTTGATGCGACCAAGTCGTTCAAGCAAAGATAAAAGGATGGACCGTTTCTTGAAGTTATTTCAACTTGGTTGACACCGTGTTTACACGGATGAATTTGAACGACTTAAGGTCGGCCAACTCAATCGTTCAACTAAAAGTTGTCTGATGTAAACGAGGTCTTAGAAGCCATTCTCTCCTCTGACAGTGTAATGGAAAGCAGAAAAGGAAGAAAATGGAAGGTGACGCATCCTGGATAATACTTTCTATATGGTAGGTTTGTTCCTTATAGATGTTGGGACAGTGGAAGTCGAGTCAGAGGATACGTTTACGTAGATGGAGTGGCTAATACACCGACTGCCACGCGAATTTAATATATTTTGTTGTGGCAGCTGTGATAGACTGAAATATACTACACCATAACAATTAATTTTTGAAAAAATTACATTATGTTGTATATTTGTATGTTATTATATCATTGAAAAAGGAATATCTTACTGCATTTGTATTCTAGTATTTACATACTTTATTACGACAATGTTATCTGAGTTATTCACATTGTTGAAAATTTGTTAGTCCATAAAATTTGTCTTATCTTTATGACTCTAAAAGAATTTAATAAGGTGAATCACCGACGATTACCGTGACAGTCAACCTGAGAAATGGAAAGTTTTGAACATTTTGTATTGCTTCAGGTCCTCTTAATAGTTGATACTTTGATGGAATTAATACGACTCGACATTTTCTTACCTTAATTATTTCTAATTTGGGGCTATTTCAAATTACACATACACACGTAGAAATTTACTTTAATTATTCCAAAGACAATTAAAATAACTTGAATCGAATGTACGTAGCAACTAATCGTGCCAAGAATCCAGATAATTTTCTCTAATTTAAATTGTTTAATCGAGGGCGCAAAAGATTTGCCTGCTCTAAAGGATTAAAAGATTTATTGTATTACTCGGAAAAACAAGTTATCGATAATTTAAATTTTGGAATTTATTTTTCTCATTATAGGTGTTCGTCCATCATTCTGAATATTTCTCTCTTTTTATATTACATTGTGGTAATTTTAATTAAAACAAGAAGTACCATTTTCAATTTGTGCTTTATATCGTTGTGATTAATGGAAGATAAACAATAAACGCCATATTCTTTCATTCCATAAATTGATCATTTAATCAAATACATAGTTAATAAAAATCATATTCAAATAAACGATTTGTTTTATGGAATTAACAGTATGTAGTAGAAAATTATGTACTTACATACGATAGAAAATTAATATAATTATGTTTGAACTGTTTCAGGTAAGTTCACAGTAACTGCATCAATGTACGCCTACAGTCTTCTCCTGGTCTACGATGCTATTTTGCATTTGACGATGATGATAAGTAAGATTTTACTTTTTTCTTGTAATTTCCTATTTAATCTATGTGTTAGTTATTTTCGAAAGAAAATTTAGATTAATCTTAAGTTGCATCTCGGATATTGATTTAACCGGAAATCTTACAATTAATAAAAAGATACTACGAGAATAATAACGCATCTGTTGCTTCTATTACGAACGTAAATTTATAATATTTACGATGAAATTATAATTGATATTTCAGTAAGAAACATAAAAAAACAACTAATAAAAGCTACTTTACTGTGATAGTTATCAATACTAATAATTACCAAAGTTAAAATTATTAATGAATTTATTAATATCCATATTACAATGTCCGTGCCATTATGCATTTCATAATAGTTCATTAGTATTAAAATATATCGAAATAAAACGAAATTAGAATATGTTAAGTAGAATATTTCGATTAAATTAGAAGAAAACGAAATCAAGGTCGAAACAGATAAAATCAAGATAGTATGTACGATAGTTCCCATGAAAAATCAGAAAAAGTTACAGATTATTCGACCGCGAAACAATGTTTTCCTTTCAAGCTGATTGCTTTTGTTATAGCTAGCGTACTTCGACTAAAATGTATCCGACATAAATGGTTCGAACATTTGTTTCAATTTAATTCGTATTACCGCACATTCGATCGAGTGAATTGTATTCGAATAAAAATCTGCACTCGCAAACAGCTTCAAACTTTGTATGTATATTTTTCAGTTGTTGCTTGTTTTAGCTCTTCGAGAAATATCATACAGATTCATCTGATACGATTATTTCGCTTTTGAACGCCTTGAACCATTTTTTCGGAGAAAACAATGTCTTGAGAAATTCAGAAACGTCAGTTGTATTCAGCGTGAGGTCTAAATTGCGAAATATAAATACACTGACGACATTCGTTTAGTATCTTTTACTCATTGGTCGAATTATCGAGCGTTTATTCGCCAAATGATACATTGTGGAGACATTAGATCTCGTTACAGTAAAGCGTAATACTTGAAAATGTTACGCCTCGCTTCACAATGAAACAACGATGTATTTTTATTTGCAAAGCCCAGTATAATCTGAAAAGCAATCGTGTTTCAGTAGCCTTTTTGTTTGGTGGGCTCGCTCGTTTTTATACGCTTAATCAGCGATATTTTAACGCATTTAATTCTCCTTAGTGACGCTACCTGTTATTTATCATGCTTTTTCGGCTATATCTGCCCCCGATGTTTCATATTATTTTAGATTTATAGACTCTATTCTATCGGATTGTAAAACTTCCAGTATAAATAGGTTTCATTTTGTCGTGTTCAATTTTTTTTTTTTTTTTTGCGCCTGAACGAATCTGATTTATTAAGTATCGCTTAATTTTTCTCCTAGTTTTATTGGAACAGGACTAGAAATATCTTTAACTTTCATAATGTTTGTGTCAGTGCAGATAGAAACACGTGTTTGATAATTAATCTTCCCAAGAGAATATCTTCAAACAACTGTGTGTTGGTACGTGTATTTTAAAAATACGTTCACGGCCAGCCGCGGAAGTCTTTGTACAGCTTTTAAATTTCAAATACTATAAAACATTTTTATCCTTGATACCAAAATTTGTATTGATCAATCTTACACATATACTTGAAAGAATATAATTTATTATGTAAATAATTATGGAGAAGACCAGCAACGTCCACGCAGCGAAATATATCAAAAGGAGATAAAAATATAGAAAGTATAATTTCATAAAGATGTCCGTGTATTATACGTCGATGAAACCATAAAAAGATAGATTTAACGTTGTATTTATATCTTATGATCCTAGAGTCTTGGTAAAATACAGAAGTTTCGTAATTTCTGGTGTAATTCCATTTCAAAACTTTTGTGAGCAAATGCTTTATATTTCCTAGATCCTCCCGCGAATGTGTTAATATGTTGAGCAAATTCAAATTCATTTTCTGCTGTTATGCAAATATAATGTACACGATTCTCTGACAAAAGCGCGAGTCTGTGTAGGCGCTTGTGGCTGATTATACGTTAAAATACGAAATAAAGGTGTTTATTGGGATAAGTAATTTTACTCCAACAGCTAAACCGCGAGAAACATTCCTTTTTGTGTAAAATACGAGTAAACAAGGAGATTCGAAATACCTTTTCTAAAATATCTTAGAATAATATCAGTGTCGGTGCATTTTACTTAAAAACTGGAATAAAAGAGAAATCTACGATGAATAATGACCTGTGAATAAATACCCATAATGATTACCAGTGACCAGAAAAAGAAATCTGGTACCGATAATGACTTCTGGTAGCGTCAAAAAATTCCACCATTGATTATGGTCATCGGGTGGCCGAGAAACAATTTCGTCTTCGATAATGCTTATCTATGGATAACAAACACACATAATGATTATCATTGATAGCCGAAAAGAAAATTTCGTCGTCGTTAATAATTTGATGGTTTAATTAAATTAATCGTTTATGAGTAACCAAAAAATACACTCTCATCGCTGATAATGTTTATTCGTAAGCAAATCGAATTTCTGTAATCGATAATGATTACTAGATAGCAAAAACAATTTCTTATTATGTATGATGATTATTCCAAACTAAAATCATTTAAATTAACAATAAGATACTAATTCTCGTATTACGTATAGCTTTTTTCACTTGGCTCGTAGCTGGACTATGAGATTTTATGCAAATTCGTAGCTGCATGGATATAATAATTTAAAGAGTAATATAAAGAATCATTATAGAAGATATACATACCTAGAAGAATTTGACATACCTGTTGAATATTATAAAGACCACTGTACTTTGGATATTTTATATCCAGGTTTTGCATATCGTTTTATGGATTCTTGTATGTTTAAGTTTCTCATAACTGCATAGAAACGCGATCTTTAGTTGTAAATGTTATGATTGCTGCTTTTATTTTATTTTCCTTTTTTTTTTTTTTTTTTGTTTTTAAGGCACTTGAACAGATCTCAGAAAGTCTGATAAAAAGCAATCTTGGGAAATTAAGCGCAGCTAATGCGAAATGAATAGAATTCTTAGAAATCATTGAGAACAATGTCGAGGGAAGTCGGGGCGTTACGAAGAAAAACTTAACAAACCGCAGTGCAGCGCTGCCGCAACGCGTAACTGGAATTGTGATTCTATCGGAAACTTAATTACCGTTTAAATCGTAATTAAGACCGCGAACGTACGTTGAGGCCCGATGAATTTGTTCTTCTGCCTCATTCTATTGTCGATAAATTGTTACGACGCTACGTGAACAGTGTCAACCTCTTCGTGTGCTTCGTCCGTTCGTTGGAAACGACTCTAACGAGACCGATTTATTTGAACCTTGTTAAAGAAAAAATTGCGCGTGCCAGCAACAGCACCGCGTACAGTAAAGCGAAACTATTTAGCAAATACAGCGATGGACAAAAGAAGCTTTGAAATTGCTATTTTATAAATGTCAATAACATTTTGTACTAAATGTTCTTTACCATATTAGGAACAATAGTCAATGCTGAGATACTCTGTATTGTACTTATTCGTTTCTTTTGTCAAACGTAATTTTTTGTTTGTTTGTAAAATTCTTTTCGTACCACTTGTCTCTTGAATTATCTTTTGCCCTCATTTTACACGAAGTTCTATTTGCCAACAATATTACAATTCATTTTCAAACATGTACGACCGCTCAAACACTTTTGCCACCTTGTAGACAGTACAGAGATATTGCTGTATATTTATCATCTTCTTATAAATAGAATCACCGAATAGTAAACTTCCATTATTCGTCCCAAAATTGACCAACGATACATTACTCTTCAATATACAATGTATCGATGT
The DNA here is from genome assembly GCF_051014615.1 of Bombus vancouverensis nearcticus. NCBI lineage: Eukaryota > Metazoa > Arthropoda > Insecta > Hymenoptera > Apidae > Bombus > Bombus vancouverensis. The sequence goes on along the minus strand of NC_134915.1, from coordinate 1,827,492 downwards.
ATTTACTGGTTTTCAATCAAATTTGTCACATATTACTGTCTAAATTAACGTGGATAGTCTTTTTACGAGTTTGTGAGAAACCTTCTGATTCGATTGCTAACTTGAGAGATATAATAATCATTTTCAGAATGTTTAGTTGTAAATGTTATTTAAAAATTACTGTGCCATAATTTGTTTCTGTCCTGTGGTCGCCAGTATTTCAATGCGAATCTATTAGTTTCTCGAAACCGATTGTATCATATTATACTAATAAACTAGTAATCTAATTATTATCTGTTGTTTACGAATCGCACATCTCTAGAAGATTAAAGAGGAAACACCCATATGACCTAGTTTCGACATAAATGATCGATTAGTACCGTCATTACAAAGGTATGAATGTGTACAGCATATACATATGTATATGCATTGGTCTGCAATGGCATCTCGATGGAGATGACCAATTCACATGCTAGAAATCCCGACGGTTACATTAATCTGCCAAATTATGTCTGCAGAAATAAATTGTATAGGAAAAATATTAGAAACAAGAATTATAATTAATTATCTGTTAATTTTGTAGTTATTCTTCTTCAAATGCCCACCGATCCAAAGGTGCGCGATCTCACTGCGATAGTCGTGCGATTCTTATACGTTCCATTTCCTTGATCGTTTCACATCACAGACAGAACGAAGCTGCTGATTATTGATCGTCGATGTTGGCAATTTTTTCGCAATTTTTAATACGAAACTTTGCATAATTGGTAATACCATTGATCCATACTCGAACGATGTGACCCACAAGTATAGTCGTCGCGTCTACCAGCAAGATTTGGCATAGCGATTGCTATTCGATAGATGGCGACGAGTCCCTAATTAATTTTATCGATCATTGTGCACTACCTCGTCCAATTGTTGACCTACTGACTCAGTACTGAGTATTTTTACCAACGGCAGATATTTACGCGCGTACAATAAAATTTGTCAAGCGTTTCAGCGCGTATCGCCTCTCGCGATAAATGGGAACGTGAAACGGTTGTCAAGTTGGAAATAAAAACGGTGGTTGCACAGCGAGTTCAACGCCGGACCCAGTAGCATAATCGAACGCGCAGTAATCTTCTTTCAGAAGAGGTGTATAATTACAAGAAACGAGCAAGCCAGCTTGATTCGTTTATCGTCGGTTAATGCAGGTGAATGGTTGGCGCGTATTTATGGTTGTCGCGAGAACTCGTTCGTAATTATCTGTTTTCTGCGATATTACGATTGGAACGAGGCTCTGACAGCTGGAGACCCTCCGCGCGTTTCCTGCGACCGGCGAGAAAATATCGCGATTACGTAAGCGCGAAATAAATTCTGCAGCGCGCGTTCTGAATTGTAACTGAATAAATTTCAGCCGAGGAGAATTTAGCGGGTGCGTAGTAGCTAACGGGTGAAAATGTTTCATTATGAACGCGACTGTTATTTATCGTCTGTAAACTGGTGAATTGTAACGTTGATAATAATTTAAATGCGTGATCAACGTCTTGATGTAATCGCCATCCACGCATGGCCACTTCACGTTCCTGTTGCCATTTTTTCACCATGCCATTTTTTCACCATGCCATTTTTCATAATCCGTGGCAATTAAAACGCCACGCAACTTATCTGTTTCTCAGTATTCGTTTTCTCTTGTCCTTCCTTGTTGTTTCGGAAAAAATGTCCGAACACCTGCTTGTTTCAAATCAGATGTTTTTTAATTATACAATCACCAGAGAAACTTATAAATATGACGAAATTCTGTATCGTTGTTCGTTGAGATTCTCTAATTACTACGTGACTTTTCGTAAGCTCTTATGCTTGAACATGTTGCAAGTTTTAGCTTCCGATTTCGCCATTACAACGACTACTCGCGCACAAAGTTGCCAATTCGAAGAAAGAAAAAGTTAGAGTGAAAGAAATTGCAAGGATATTTCTTCATTGTCATATTATTGCGATATGGTAAAATTAATTTTAGTATGCAGTGGGTTATTAACAAAGGTTGAGACAAGTTATGGTACACATTTTTAGTAAAACTTATAACAAAATATTCTGCAGAAGATATTTATTCCCAAACTTAATTTCTAAGGACAGATAAGAAAGGTTTATCTAAACTTACATTGTGATTAATTTAAACAATAATTTTTAAATCATGTTTCTAATATATTATCGGTTAATTTTTAATAATCAATAAGATAAGTGTTGCTTTTGATAGTTATTTTCCCATTAATTTGTACATTTTACTAGGATTCGTTATTTTAATAGAAACTGCGATACATAAATCGATAACAACACGATTCTTCATTAGATACCACATACTCGTTATTTTCAAATATTTTTACTTGCAAATAAGAGATTAAGGTAATTTTTTGCTTCACCTATATCTATTTTAGACTCACCAGGTTAGTATTTTATTTTGTACGTATCTTTTTACGTTATACATGATTTAGGTTTTGAAACACATCCTTCTTTCAGCAGAGCGCAATTAGTATGACTGAATTTAATTTGGAGGCCAGATTTGTTCGTTAAACCGAGGTTTTCAACGCCTTCTGGCACTAAAAAATACGTTTTACGTTTATAATTATGAAATCATTAGATGCTTCTCGTGTAATGCGAAGCAAACTCGATTGAAGTTACGATGAGTTGGTTGCTTCAGCTTTTCCTTTACTGCTGACATTAAATTATTATTTGAATCAATTATGAAGCATTCTTAGTTGTCTTAAAGTTATCAGTCGTAGTTGCAATGTTCATCTATATTAATAGGAATGTCGTTATCAATTTAAATTAGGGAATTTATTAACAGGGAATATGGTAATTGAGAAATTGGATACAAGACGTTCGTACAAAACATCTACTTGGAGTACCTTCGTGAGATTAGTGTAAGAAATATCAATAGTAAAATTTTCAATTAAAAATAAGAATGATAAACATACATGGATATTATTGATTTCAAATACGAATTATATCGATTACATTAAAATATTATAGAAATTTGATAGTAAGAATATTATAACAAAGACTTGTAGATACATAAAAACTTACACCATTGTAAAAGTTTAATTTGTTTTATAACGTTAATTGGATACAAGACGTTTGCACAAAACATCTACTTGGAGTACCTTCGTGAGATTAGTGTAAGAAATATCAATAGTAAAATTTTCAATTAAAAATAAGAATGATAAATATGCATGGATATTATTAATTTCAAATACGAATTATATACATTAGATTAAAATATTATAGAAATTTAATAGTAAGAGTTGCAGATACATAAAAACTTACACCATTGTAAAAGTTTAATTCGCTTTATAACGTTAATTAGAAAGACAAGTTGATATATGATTTAATTAACGTATCATTTCATTTGACATTCCCTTTTAATTTCATTTAATTATTTGATCTTTGTTTTTGATAAAAGAAATAGATGTACATACGTTTCCACATGGGACAAGCCCAATTAGAGTAAGTAACTTGTTGAATGGAGGTTCACGTAAATTACATGCAAAATTTAGAAAAATTGACTTAAAAATGTCAATGAGATTTGCGATTGAACAAGAACAAATACCTTCATTTATTTTCTCAAATAAAAAGAAAATGATGGAAATATTTGCAGTAGCTATTTAATTTAATGTTATTATACGCAAATATGGGATTTTTATTACAATTAGACGACGGTTAAATAAATATCCGCGTAACGTTGAATATTCAAGGCGTTAAAAGAGAGGACCGAAGACTTGAAAAAAAGCTTACAGCACCCAGAAGGACCAAAAAGACGTCCAATCAACATAGGTCCTGCAATCAATCCTTGCGACGTAAAGTCGATTTTTCTCATTCACCGATATTCCTTGTCACGAGTGAGTTTCGTCGTCGAACGTAAACAATGAGATTGATTCACAAGTATGTTGGCTCAAGGTTGTCAGCACGAACGACCCGTAATACGCTGATACGAGTTTTGTATTGCGATGGAAGCACAACATATGGAATATTTATTATAGCAAAAAAGCTTTTCACTTCGTGTACCTCTGTGTTAATCTCTGTTTGTATATATTAGTAATAGTTTCGCTTTGAGAATCTTGAGCTAACGGACTTCTGAAACAATACCTTTGTTTACGTCGAACGAAGAAACTCGCTCACGAGGTGGAATGTTCATGAACGATATAAATATTGATTCTACTACGACTTTACTACGTCTTAGAATCTTGCGTCCTTTTCTTCGACACTCTGTATAGTTGCGCTGATGGTCCCCTTGCGTAACTATTTATTTGTATGCAGCAATCTATTATTTCACAACAATATAACATGGAACAACTCAGGAGCTTGGTACAGTTTCAGTTCTCTTGTATTTGATAGATAACCAAGATGTCTTTTTGGATTTTCTGCCACGTGCGCGTAGGTTTTAATGTCGCGTACTGTGGCCTTCAAACAGCACGAATTATTTATTTATATTTTTACATAAGCTTCAAACCGGATAAGATTTTTCTAATTTCCTAGTCATTTCTCAGATTTACCTTGCTTTCTGTATGTTTCTTAAAACGTTTTACCTCGAAAACCTTCACTTTTAGCATAAATGTGCGCGTTTCGAATATTTACATTTTATGAATCTAGAGATTAAAAAAGGTTGTCAATTACACAACGAATGGTGGTCGAAATAACTCGATCGTGCAGTCCTTGATAAAAATTAACTGGCTACAATTGTATTTGCGCCTTTTTTATCGATATTTGCTTAACCCGATTGTTTAGCTGAAATCGTGCAATTTCGCTGTATAACAATTCGTGTAATTAATGTTTCGCGTAATGAAATACGAAGGTAACAATTCCCGGGATTAAAATCCCGATGAGTTTAACATTCCATAATTCATTATCGCGAAACGTCAGAAATATCCAATAAATAACATTATTCGGATCACATCACGGACGGGTCATAATAATTATTGCTCTCATTGAACTTTGTCTTTTCATCGTCACAACTTCATCAGCTTTGCCCGCTGCAACGGATTTTAATTATTACTCGCACGACAGACCTGTACATGTTCTTTTGTCCGCCGTGTGTGTATTATTTTGTTGTTTGGAACGAAACTATTATGTCCCCTTGTTTTTCATCGAACGAACACAGCCTGTTCTTCTTTCGTATTAATCATGCTACATTATCTTGCAGTAACAGGCGAGGCTCGAACGTGTGTTTCGTGTTTGCAAACGAAAAATGCTTGCACATGCTGTCACTATTACGTCCGTGCTATGCAACCTCCGATATTTGTTTTTAAAATTGCTTTAGTAAATTTTAAAAGATAAATCGTCTTGTAGGGGTGAAAATATGAAAGGTAAATACAAATATTACAAGATTAGAAGTAGTAAGTGACAATACGAAAGAGGATACGATTGTTATTTGGCTGTAAATCTGTGCAAATTCAGCCATTTAAATTTTTAAGCCTTAGAGGAACAGTTTAACGCTTCGGATCAAACTTTTTAATTCGCACAGTTAAGTGGCTTCTGTTCGCGCAATTAATTTTGAATTTACAGGGTGTTCCGCGCAGTTAGAACCGGAGATATTTTTAAAACGCTTACAGACAAAACAAAGTGTCGTGGAACGATGTTAAATGGTTACAAACGAAGTATACGTAACTTTGTATGTACTAACTTTGTGCATTGCTATCGGTGCAATTACAAAATGTAGCTGCGTCTTCCTTTTCAATTGCAACTTGTACCTCTGCGTGCGAAAGTATTAATCTATCTAGTTATGCTTGAAAATTGTTAGTTCTCATAGAAGTAATATCATAGGACGTTTATATTCCAAGTAAACTGCAGACGATTATGGCATTTATGAAAAATTGTAATATTGAAAAGTGCACAGAATTCGTACAAGTCAGAGAAATATATAAAACAGTCAAAGTTCAATATTCGTTACGATATTTCTCAAGTAAAGTGTATCTCTGCACAAGGTGCAGCGTTTCTACCGATATTATCCGTCAGTTGTGTTTATAAAAATATAAATTTGCACGATGATTGACAGTAGAATCGCGAATGTTCACGTAGCATTAGAAATATCCAAATACTTTCCCATTTTTTTTATTCACGATGGTTGCTTGTTAAAACTATCAATCAAGGTAAGGAAGATTTTAACCTGTTCCAAAATATTTTCCAACCAAACTGTGATTTCCTTTATTCATACATACACGCTTGGAAATCTGTTTTCGCGGAAATTGAATGTACTTACATTATCAGTTAAACGTTACATGATACTGGCACAATTTCAGATTAAAGTTGGCAGGAAATGAAATAAACAATTAATTCCATACCACGGAAACAATATCACGTGACTTAATTAAGTTAGTTACTAAATCTAAATTCGAAACCACATATATGAGGTATATGTGAGGCAATGTATACGCTCCTTAAATTAATTTCAGACCATTGCGGTTTATGCATGGTGCAGGCAAACTATCAATAGTATTCAATGTAGTAGAAAATGACTTACTAAACGTTAATCTGTCATTTCCTGTGAATAATCTTTCGCCGAAGCAGATTGCTAATTTTACGACCTTAACGTTATTTATCCCTGTATTTTCGCTTCTGTGATTCTTGTTACGCTTCTGGTTATATAATTTTTCGCCCGAGACCAATATAATCAACCGTGATTTATGTAATGAGTTGCTTGAATATTGATCTGTTTCAATCATTCGGTTCATTTGTAAGTCACTTTTAAACGGTCGGATTGAGTCATAAGATGCAAATAGGCGCTGCGACTGCAAGTTCTAAATTACCTGCTCGCCGTTATGACTTATGACTTTATGGCTTTGGAGTTGGCGTTGCTAGTGGTACGACAGCGAGAAAAAAGCTGTCAGCGAGTGGAGATCGAACGGTGGTAAAAGTTTTTGCGCGATTAAAACGAACAGAATAAAACGGTATATCGCGCTAATTAGAAAACCTTGTAATTCCACTTTCATGAAAAACTGACGTTTTGACGCCCGGTGGCGAAAATTCTCTCGACTCTGGGAAAATCGCGCCGGTTTTAGAAAAAACGAACTTCCGTATCCGTCTAATTCTAACATTGCACGCTGCAATCGCGCAAAACTCCAAGTTTCACTTCGCTCTACAATGCTGTGTGCTGTCTGCATCTGTTCGAACGCATAAATTCACGTGTCAGCAGTATTTCAACGGAATGATTCAAATTCCATTAACTGCATATTAACTGGCGTATTTGTGTATCGTTAACTTTGCACATTTATGTTGCACGTGTTGCACAATTCTACAGTTAGTACTCTGAAGTTATAGTTTAATTCGGATATACTACAAAAGTGTAAACATATTTGCTGGCTCTGTAAAACTTATTATATTTTTAATAAAGTCAGATAACCTCGTATATTTCTTAAAAAAAAAATACATTTGATAATTTTTATGATGTATTTGTGGTTCTTCGGGCTTCCTACTTCGAACCTGAAATTTCACGACTACCCCGAAGCTTTGAAAACGTCGGAACAAAGCGCAACGTGCTATTAAAAATACGATGGAAACTGGAAGAATCGACGTATTTTATTGCTACGTGTTATTAGATGGTTAATAATCGACATAAAATTTTAGAATGAGAATTTTTACGACGTCGGTTTTAATTTCGAAACACAAATGTGACTTGCTCTGGTAAAAAGGAGTTAGATGCGCAAAAATCGATTTTGACTTTTTTCTGCTTTTCATAAGCGAAAATATGCTTTTTGCGACCAGACTAGCAACAAATTTCCAATAATTTTTTACCTCAGAATTCGCGATTACAACGAGCGTAGACACTTACTTGTTGCATTAACAAGAATTACAAAACGTGTTTAATTGATCGTACAGGCTTCAGCGCTTAAAAGTACCGTGCAGCATACATATACACACTTTGATCAGCCTTAAACGAAAGAAAACACAGCTGAAAACGAAACAGACGAGCCGACTGCGTAACTTTAAAGAAATGCATAACTTTAAACGCGTTTATCTCGGAAAGTTATTTTCGCACGTTAACTTCTTTTTGCCAGAGCACGTCACAAATATGCAAATAGCTGCGGCAAACACGAATTATACTTTTATGTAAAGAGAAGAAACGTTTCTTCTCTTGCGTGTCTTAAAATGTTTAAAGTCGTTGAAGTCTAAAGACTTTTTTAATACTTGGACTGGCGAAATTCGCATTGTGTAATGCCGTGGAAATTCCAAAATCGCGATAATCACTATAATATAACGCTAATAGCAAAAAGATAATCTGTAATATTCTCGGCAACGAATATGTAAGTAACAAATCGTGCAATTTTACAGTTTCATAGCAGTGCGTTTAAAGTCGAACAACATTCGCGACAGAGAGCCAGGATATTACCAGCCTCGTGTAATTTGTAGCAAATATAACGTATTGTTTGTAAAAAAAAAATTCACGTTCTAATCACTGTGCCATAATCTACGAGATGTGAAATGATCTGTTTCGGGGGGCAATTGATTACAGGAAAAGAAAAGTAGGTCAGTGATATAAGAATATTAGTCGAAGGAGACAGTTATGAATCAAAATGAAACGAAGAAGGATTCAGCAGCGATGAGCGCGATTGAGAATTCATGGAAAACTTTTTTTCTGTCGGAACTAATTTTCTTAAATTTGAAAATAATAAGCTGGTGTCCAATAACTCGCTACGATATATTATCGTACTGATAATTGAATTTCAGAAAAGTTACTCGAATATCTGCGATATAATACGTGTTTGTGTAATTGTTTTACGTAAAGTGTCGTAAAAAAATTGATGACTTGCTTCGAACAGCGTTAGCAAGCGTTAACGCATATTTCTTTTAAAGGTCTGCACATCATTTTTTATCGTAACGAATCGATTTATTAATTTACAAATATAGATTTATTTAGCATTAAAGCATGATTAATACCAGAACGAGGTTAATTATCACAACGTGCGTAATAAATCTAAATTACCAATACAAATTTAACGAACAATAGATAATCGTATTGTCGTTTAAAAATTAACACCCGCAATATATTTTGTACCTACATTTTACACAAACTATTCACCCTATTAATTCCTAGCGTTTTTTTTTTCGTACATGGTAGATCTGCTTGAATAAAGTTCCATTATTTTTTATACCCAATACAATCAATTACTGCTATATCCAATAATTTTCTATTCCACGCGATGACCCGAATAGATTTTTTTTACCTTACCGTGGTTTTCGCGTAGTGACGAAACCATACACGGTTTTTACGCTGATAGTTACCTTTTTTTTTTTTTTTTTGTCATATTACACGACAGGGGTTTCAACAAACGACATCCATAAAAGCGCAACGCAGAAAGATATAAAATATAATGTTACAAAAATTACATACACGCGTTATACGTATCCACATGAAATCAGAAAAATAATAGGCTTAATATCGTATTATAATAATGTCCGTAAGTCAATGTCCTCGGCGGTGAGGAAATTGAAGAGTGCTTGTAGAAAACATTGTAAGTGGCAAGAAACAAGTTTTCCAGGGGGGAAAGAAAACTTATGGAAATTCACGAAGAAGAAAATTATATCTATAGGAAAGTCTGTAGATTTATTCCACCTCTTAGTTGTAAAGAAAACTCGATGTTCCATTCATTTAGGTAAATGGCATCGACAGAAGCCAAGAAACTATTAACTAATGTTTATTGGCACTTATACTCTTCTCTATAGAGACGACGTTATGACACCATCTTCTAGCGTTATTAATAACCGTTTACAAAGAGAAGTTGAATTTTAATTTTATACCACAGTATTCTCACTAACATGTTGAGCATTTTACAATAAAGAGTCAACATTTTTCACTGTTCTATTAATAAGTAGCTTAATTTCTGACGTAATTTTATTTCAACACTTTCTCGAGTCAAACGTTTGAATTTTTTAAATTTCTTTTAGAAATAATAATTCGAAGAATAATGAAGAATAATTATATTGATATTGAGGATAAATAATTTCGTGACAGATTGCGTTTTGAATTTCGTTGGCAAATCACACGCACGAGATTTATTAGCTCTACATAGACATTCGTGACTGTAAGTAGATTTTGCTATCTCCATCGCATCTTGACATAGCAATCGCAAGTATTATGTGCATATAATTTCCCTAAAACATTCCATATAGGAATTAAACCTTGAACTTAGTTTGGTCGAAATGAATTAGGAAGTTTGCTGATTGACGACACGGGAATCCACGAATAACGAGATTAGATACGAAAATACAAGGTGTCTCGTTTTAATCGATCCACCTAAATACAGTAGAGGACAGAAGAAAATTTAAAGGACATGCAGTGCCAAGAAACACGATAATTTTAAATAAAAAAAGAGATGTTATTTGTCTCCAGAATAGACTGTTATCCACGTGGTAAAAAAGGTTCAGTACAAAGATATTATTAATGCAGATTAATTATTGTACACAAGTACGAATCTTAAACTTTCTTTCGCCCCCTTTCATTTGCATCGAATGGCGTATAAGAAAATGTACAGTTCCATTTGAAAAAGCAAAGATCATCTTGAAACGCCTTCACTCAAACAAATCTGCTGATTATCATAAGACGTCCCCCTTGAAACAGAGCAAGTTTCATTTCAAATATTCCTTCGAATAACGTTCAGCTTGGAACAGCAGTCCTTATCTCAGGACTTAAGTGAAAATTTAAGCCCGAAACGTGGCAAATACGTAAAACTAAAACACTCGTGTCAGCACCTCAACAGCTTTGCTGCAGGAAAATTGATTCGATGTAAGACAAACAAACAAGTACTCGTAGTAAATATTTCTCATTCGAGTAATACGGTAACACCTAGCGTGTGCGAGGCTTCGTGTCCTCCTGCAAAATCCGCTCACCGCATGTTAAGAACTGCTTGACGTAAGAAATATTTTGCGTGGGTGGATCAGAGTGAGACGCTCTGTACAGCATGAATATTAATTAATTCGTTTCACATACACGTTGTACACCTTCATCGAGCCACTTGTTTCATAACACAATAGGATCCGTCGAAAGTGTTCTATAGCAAACGTTGTACGACATGCTACGAGCACGTTCAACACTTGAGAAGTTCGCGCCACTCGAGGTAGCATTTCGTCGGGGCCCGGTAAAAACTTGAAGCTTATTCGAGATCTGACAGATTTACCGCCCTCGGTCTACTGGCATTCGCGTTAATTGCGAGGTTTCACCCCCTGTTCCGTGTTGCGTCGATGGTTACAAACTTCACAGCGGCGGAACTTTGCCTTCGCCGACGATTTCATGGTCCTCGTCCCCTTGCCTCGCTGTCGCAGCGGCAGCTGACTTAGTCTCGTTGAAGAGAGTAAGTCATAAAACAGCGTGACAGGTTTCATTCGACTGATCGACATTGGCCTTCGTCGATGCTGCGCTGCTCCTTTTTGGCAGCCACGATTCGCGCATTGCCGCAAGCCAATTGCTTTTTTATCGACTCCTTTTCACAGAACGGAAGTGTATCGATCAGACGATTACGAGTGGTCCGATTTGTCTTTGACGACGCGTGTGGCCTTATTGTAAATAGTATTTGATGGAATCACGAGTTGCTGTTTTTACCTAGGGAATAGATGGAGCAAGTCGAAGTTACTCGAGTCAGCCGGGTTTCAACAGTGTAAAAGTCAATCTTGAACTTTGTACGGAAGAGACAAACTTTTGTGCGTTACCCAGACACTGTTAGTCTTTAATGCGCTAACGAAATAACGAGAATATGCTGCGTACTTTGATCCCAGCGAGAAAGTGTTTATGACAGCTTGTGGAAGGATTGTTTAAATCATCGAGGAAATGTTAGACAAGTAAGAACTTGATAAGGAAATGATAAAACATGGTTACGAAAAGTAAAATAATGTAGATATGATGTTGAACTTTGATACGTTATAAGTGAAATGAGAATATTAACAACATGAACGAACTTTTTATCTTCTGACGATGATTTGTAAGTTTTATTCTCATGGAAAACTAGGTTCAGCTGTTAATATACGGAATATATTTTTCTATTTGTCAGACTAGGAATAATGACGCAAGTTGTTTGCTACTAAATGTTCAATTTCGATCAAAAAAATTGTTCAGAAATTATAAGGCGAATTACTCGACTTGATTGAAATATCTCTATCTTATTCTTTATGCATCATGTAATAAATACAATTTGCATAGAAGAAAGTATAGTAACTCTGTTCGTCTGTTACTTTCTAAGAAATATCTTTCTCACTTGGTTTGAAAATGATTTTCTTCTTTGAATTATGTATTTTTCTCGTTCGTCACAATTTATTTATTTATTTACTCAATTTACTGTATTTACTCAAATTATATAGAATGATATCATGTTTCAAAAAAGTAGTACCAATATATCTTTATCAGTATCCACGTTATTATTTTGTTTTCTTATAGACACTCGGTGCTTTTCATTCGCTCGATAAATATCATTGTCAATTAGTCAAGTAAAAGTAGTTTTTGTAAGTTACTTTATACTTGTTTAGTTCACTAGAAGTCACTCATTTTGTGAATTTAATAATAAGATAATTTAAAAAATGACCTTCGTCTTTAATAGTCTAAATAATTAAAAATAAATGAGTTTTGTCTTTAATAAACTGAATGATTTAAAATATGAGTTTTATCTTAATAAACTAAATGGTTTGAAAGATTGCTTTTATCTTTAATAAACAAAATGATTCAAAGAGCGAGTCTTATCTTAAACAAACTAGATACTTAGATACTACAGCAAATTAAATGCTTTCTTTAATAAACAAAATAATTTAAAAAACGAGTTCTATTTTTGATAAACCAGAAATTTATCTTTACATGATCTCGTATATTATAAAATGTGGAAATAGCTTTCACATATTTCATGTTATTCCACTCATCGCGCAAATTTTTTTGCAAAGAAACCAGCGAAATGAGCACGTAAAGACTACAGATACAATATGATCGTAAGGATACGTTATATCGAATATTTCCAATGAAAATAATCGCTTGCGGAACGTTACAGAGAAATAACAAGTGGAGAAAGCAGCCGTGATTTTTCTGCTTGTATCAGTGGATATATGCGCGGCGGAATTCGAATATCTAAGAGTTTAAATCAGAAAATTGCGCTGTCTCTGAGATTCGTCCGGCTATTTTCGTGATTTTGACGATGCAATTGCCGTGGAGTGTGCTTTTCGTGAAAATCCACATGCCGAATTTTATTGGAATTGGCAAACGATCGCGACTGCGTTTCGATATCGTTCCGCAATTTATAAATCGAGTGGAAAATGGCATCGTTGCGAATAAAAGTTCCTCGACGAATTTCGCAACGAAAGTAAAGAGTATCTACAGAAAATTTAGTGTAATCTTGCCGCATGGTAGAATCATACGACGCGTTTATTGGTAATTTCCATTTCTCTCCTCGCGTTCTTCGAGTTGTAGTCGCAATAAATAGCATGAAAATATTTTATGTATCGTGTTTTTTATGTTCTTTGACAATTGTATCTTTCGTAAAGAATCAAATTCGACGCTTGCGATCAGACAGAATTATACGAGCGTACGTTTCTCGTTCATAATATCGTAACACGTAAATGTGAACAGTTGCAAGATATGTCTTTACGGTCACACTCTTTGGTCACGTATAAGACGACTTTAAAACTGCCCAGTCTTGAAAATAAAATTCTGAAAAATTTTTTTAAATTCAGTTCATAAAAACTTAGATACGAAATTTCGTTAGGAACTTCGACACTTTTGATCTTATCGACATCAAAAACATCGTTTCCCATTACTGACCCTTCCTCCAACCTACAAGATATTAATATATATATGTCTCTTGTGAATTTAGTGAATTTATGGGGTATAAAAGCTATTCGTTATCCTTTTAAATACACGTGTAAGTTGGATCAGTAGGAAATTTTATACCGCGACTTATACAACTTCCTTCTGCCAATAATTTGAATTTAAGAAGAGTACGTACATCGTGCGACTGTATATTATTTTCGGAATTACAAGCCACACTAATGAATTCATAAATTTGAATCACGATTCGCAAATTGTCACATAAAATTTGCCTAAAGGCCTCCACCAACAATAACGTCTCATTAAACTTCTAGTTACGGTTATTGTGCTCGTCATTGCAAAAATATAATACTTTATAACCGCTGTATCATAATAATTGACGACGCTAAATCACACGTCAGCATGTTTTCCACTCAACTTTCTTACGTAAATTACATATTACATATCGCGGCCACTTGTCGCTCGGTGCTTTCCATTTTGTAGGAGCTCGTACGTAGCAACGTTTCGCTCGCAAGGTGCACGTCGCCAAAAAGCAAAAGTTACAAGCAACGCTCTGACCATGGATCGCACAGTCTGTGGCTACTTGAATCTGCACGCATGCAAACCGATGCAACACCTATACGCGCGTACACTAGTGCACTCTCGATACGAAATATCTGGATAATTAATCGGCCACCAGGTGCACAAGCCCGTGGTTACACCTATGGTACACCGTAAAACTTTCACGAATACATACACACTGACGTCGAACCGGTACATTTAGTACGGAATATCACACTTTTTACATATGACAGTACAGTTGTATGAGCAGTACAGCTGTAGCATACTCGATAATCCTTCTATTTTCTAGTAATTTGTCGATTAAGGCGTAAAGGATCAGACTCGAGCATTCGAAATACGACAATGCATTTGAACGAAATACTAGGTTGTCAGAAATGTTTCTTTCGTTTTATAAGGAAATAATAGACGCGCAATGTTTTTTGTTTTATACTAGTTTATTGAATTATGCACGAATGTCATAATAGAAATAGAACGAAATGGATCACACCTAATTCGATAAAACAATATAAAACGGAAATTGTTGTTCAGCTATTATCATCTTATAGAACGAAAGAAACTTTTCGGACAACCTAATACATTTATTTGAAATAGGATAAATGTAACAAATTGGAATACAATAAATGTAACGAATTGAAACAACGAATACCTTTCTGTGATTTCGGGTTTATGTCGCGTCGACACCTGACTCGTTGGCGACAATTTCCATTTGGTGTCTTTTGAATAAATTTCGTGGTAGACGTGGTAATTTAGTGTGATTTAGCGTAAGGTAATTTCTTTGATGTGGTCCTTTGATATCTAAACGGTGTTTTGATTCAATTCGTACTCGAGTTTTCTTTTATTTAGAAGCGATCAATTTATTAATTTATCAATTTATGTCGGGTTCTGAGCTCTCACGAGGATTGATGGATGCCTTGCTTCTAACGAAACGCAGCACATAACGCGATATTATTATTATTTTATTTATTTTAACATAGACAAAATAGCTTCGCTTTATGTGCAATTCGAATGAATCATCTTGAAATAATTTCTTATTTGAGCTAATTGTAATACACGAACGAGCAATGTGACGGAAGATGTTGTGACGAGATTATGTGTTGTTTTACTCGAATCAACTAACTTCTGTTTGATCACAGTAAACCATAATTAACTTGGAATCCGTGATCGTTAAACGTAATGTAATCACGCTTGCCCTTGAAATTATTCTCGCTAGAAATATTTCGTCAGAGACTCATTCATATTGCATGCCATGTAATCATTCCGTGATTATGTCAGTCAAGGTCGTTTCACATAAAAACAATCTCCGCACAGGGGCAAATGATGGAAGTATATCATTATATTTAACAGAAGCTTCCTTTATCTTTGCGTAATCTTGCAGAATTTCTACTTCTCTACGAATTATTCTTTCTAACGCAGTTCAAAGTGTCGATATAAAAGCACCAGAAAATATTTATCTAATCATCGAAACAAAATAAAAGATTACTTCGTCTTATAAAAATTGTTTCATGTTGAAATAAATCAACAGGCAATTGTTCCCTAATAACGTACGCTCAAATAATCCAAACAATCATTGTTCAAACATATTATTAGGTTGTCCGGGAAGTGTCTTTCCTTCGCAAACGTGTTTTTTACAACAATGCACCTTCGTAGAAACGTGAAACCAAGTCTGCGAAATTACGTACGTAATTCGAGAAAATAATATAAAACAAAAAAACGTAGTGCGTCTATTATTTTCTTATAAAACGAAAGGAACTTTTCGGACAACCTAATACATATTCGAACAGTGCCAGGGTATTCCGTGTTCGCTCAACAATTCTTCGATTTTCTATTAAATTATCGATCAAAGTGGAAAGTATGGCGGCGTTCGATTAATTCGTTAGTTTCACCGCGGAGCAATGGCGCAGATGTTTAGCTTACAGTTCGTGAGCGTGGTTAGTTATTTCTTGCTTAATCACGGCAATCCTTTGTTTTTGTGGGAAATAACCTGCGCAGAGAATCGCGCTTCAATCGAAGTAGATCGGGAACGTGGAAGTGGTGCACGGTAATCGATCTGACTTGTTTCGTTGCTGCACAGACTCGTTAAATCGCTACGATCGGTGGAACACTTGCATAAGAAAGTTGGCCGATGTCTTCTTCGTTTATGATTTACATTCTTCCTCGAGCTTACAATTACTTTGCGTTAACAGCATCGCCACTGATATACAAGAGGAGTAGGTATAACGTTGGATAAAAGCTTCGTGTTTTTCGTTTTTAATAGATTCTTTGAACATTTCTTACGATCTAGAAACTTTATAATGCATGTAAGTAGCTGCACTGCCGTTCAGAATTATCCGCACACTTTGGTCTATTTGCGGTGTAACGGTATTTGAATTTGATCAAAGTGTAGAAATTAACGGTGAATTGGTAATTAGAACCACCGCTTCCTACTTTTTGTCGAATTAACGGACTATAAATTTGAATTTTTCGTTAGAACACATCGTAGACACACATTGAACACAATATATCGTTATTTAATCGTTCAGTTTCATCAGTTAATTCAGTTCAAACGAACAATCTTAATGTGACTTACAGATAAAAAGCTTGCCAAGTAACAAAATACGAGGTTTGTAGATTTTTAAAAATGAACCTAATTGCTTTATAATATTTTAGAACTTAGCTTCATGTTTCAAATACATATTTTTGTGTTTATTAGCATACGTTACGATAAGTTTAATTATTTCTAGATATAGAGTATATTGGGTATAGTTTTGCAATTAAAATACATTTTTAACAACAAGTGTCTGGATGCTTTTGAACAATGTTTTGGCTTATTGCATTTCGCTGTCATTCGTACAATGTTCATCTTTAATTTTTAATCTTCCCGCGGTCTTCGAATGTTTTACATTTCCATCTTGCTTTAGTTTCGACTGACAAAAGGACTTGCGATATTTGGTATTTCGAATGATTGATACACATTTGACGAATCAGTAAACGATTCTTTCACAGTTCCCTGGAATTTAAACGATATCATCCTAATTCGATGCAAAGTAGATGATCCAAAGAACGCAGCAGAGTTACAATGCTATGGATTGACTACAGAGATGATTTACATTGAAGCAGAATTCGAAGTTACGAGATACGAATTGTTTGACGTCCATTGTAAATATAATTAACAGTGTTTGCTTGTAACTGAATCAGTTAAATAGCAAGGAATATGGAAGCTGCAAGGACCGGCATAACGATACCCCATCTAATTTAATTTCCAAAATGCCCGGAAGCAAGCTAGCTCGAACGGCTGTTCCATGAGCGAACTTTGAAACTGTCATTAAAATTTAACAGAAAATCTACCTTCTGCGCCAACGGCAACGTCGATATATGTACATAGATCTTGATGTCTGTCGCGTAGGCAAACTAGTTACTATTACCAAAACTTTATCATTTACGATCGTAATTAATTTATTTAATTAATCTTTTATTTCGAATAATAGAACTACCATGAACTGGTTATGTAGAGGTTTATCTGTAGAGGATGGTTAATCGGTGAGGTTTAATGGACGAGATTGCTCGTTGTTGAAACCATCGAATATATTTAAAATGATGAATTAGTATACAGATAATGTTGGCAAAGACGCTCGTACTAACCGTATAAGTCGTAAAATAGGATCGCTAATGACTCGTTAATTAGATCGCTGATAATTCGTTGATAACTGATCGACAACTGACTGTAACTCATTTCCTTGCGATCTCGTCCGCTTATTTATACTAGTCGGGGCAGAGTCGGAAAATTCAAATTCGTTTTTGTTCGACGGTTGCACGTAGCGCCGACATTGTTTTGCTCGGAGTTTATTTATTCTTACATTACGCGTATCCTAACGATCTTGATACTCTGAGGTAAAACAACAACGTGATTTGATTTGTCCTCTAACTCGTGTGCCGCTACAGTTACATCGTTCACAAAGTAATACATTTACCATATATACGTATCGGAGATGAAAGGACGTCGGGGCCTTTCTTTTGGAATGTTTTGGAAGGTCCCCAATACTTTGGTCTAGACTATTTATATAGGAATGTTATATCATAAGTTAACAGAAAAGAGTATGATAAATACAATATCGTTGCACTCACACGAAATCGAATATAATACCGCGTTTCGCGTATTCGTTTCTCGCTAATTCTACGTCACAACAACACAACGAACTTCACTCGACCACGATAAATTCAACTCTGACAGCATTTCCCATGCTCATTTTTCCCTTAACAAACCTTGGTAACGCACACAACACTCCTTGACAACATTAACATAACTTGACAACGTTTATAAACAATTACCCCTCACGCCACGTCCTTCCCTGACGTCACACCATCCCACATTTATTATAGCTGTACTTAAATAATAGAACTTAGAAATAGTTGTTGTGATACGATCTGATTATGTTTGCCCGAGATTTATAACAGTAGGCTTGGGCTCGAAGTGACGTAACGGGTCGCTGAACGTAGCCACGGTCACGGGAGGGACGTGTACCTAACAGAGGTATGGAGTAATTAAATAGCTCTCCTTAAAAACAAAGATTGACCCGAAAGATGGGGAGAGAAGTATATAAGGGCAGTTCCACTTGGGCTGGGGTGCAGTTCATTCAGTTAAGTTCTACTTGTACGTTGAGTCACGCCACATTGACCGTGGTTTCGTTATCGAACCTAAATTCATTGTCATCGGCATCTCGATCATCCAATCACCGTTATTACTTGTTACACTAATAATAAATAATGTGTAATAATCACATTTGTATCAGTAAATATCATCTATAGTACATCGCAACGATGGCCAATTCACGTGAAGATTCATTATACGCCACTAACTCTAACGATAACCCGACAAATACAGGGTAGTTGGTAACTAGTGGTACAAACGAAAAGGGGGTGATTCTACGTGAAAAAAGAAGTCGAAAATGTAGAATAAACTTTTTTTTTAAATTTTTCCATCGAGACAACGATCTACAGTGAGATCCGTTATAACGAGACGCGATAAAGTGCACGCGTACCGAGCGAAAATTCAAAGTCGATTTTCTCGAAAACAAAGCCTCGAACGAAAAATTTTTATTATTATTTTTTCGCGTAGAATCATCCCCTTTCCGCCTGTACCACCAGTTACCAACCAACCTGTATATGTCGAGTTACCATTGGGTTAGGGGCGTTTTAACGAATCTCCATTTGGATTAGCCATTGTTATACAATATAGATGACATTTAATGATACAAATATGATTATTACAGAATTTGTATCAGTAAATATCATCTATAGTACATCACAACGATGGCCAATTCACGTGAAGATTCATTATACGCCCCTAACCCAATGATAACTCGAATCTTCATTTGGATTAGTCATTGTTATACAATATAAATGATATTTAATGGTACAAATATGATTATTACAAAATTTGACAATTAACCATGGCAATTAGATACTCGAAATGCTAATGACAATAATCTTAGGTTCAATAATACACGGCCAACAAGATGGCAAATGCGCTTCTTCTCCAAAGCTCAAGTGGAACTGAACTTACTTGTTCACAGTCCAAGTGGAACTCTCCCATGTACTTTTCTCTGTACCCCTCGGGTCAACTATATTTTTAAGGAGAACTATACAACTACTCCATACCTCTGTTAGGTAAAAACGTTCATCCCGTGACCGTGGCTACGTGTAGCGATCAGATATGTCACTTCGAGTCCAAGCCTACTATCATAAATCTCGGGCAAACATAATCAGATTAAATCATAAGCGACTACTTCTAAGTTTTATTATTTAAGTACAGTTATAATAAAAAGTCTAGACTAAAGTATTGTGGGGCCAAAAATTCCAAAGGAAAGGCCCCGAAGTCCTTTCATCTCTGACATATATATATATATATATATATATATATATATATATTTATTTCTAATAATTAGATCGTGGTCATTTATGGAAATTCATGTTTTTGTGAAAATATTGAAATATGGAACGTATTGTAGATAGAGGATTATATCAGGTACCTGTTAAATATTATAGTTATTTGCATTCTATTCTTCTTGTATCTGCGAATTTCCAATAAAATAAAAATAAATAAATAAAATTTCGCAGTGTGCCAATGAATACTTTAAAGAGAAGGTTTTTTTTATTATTGTTTGAAGTAAAAATATTACGTTTTCATTAGTGAAACATTATCTTGTACGTATATTTTATATTCAAGTTTGCGTAAATTGTCAGTACGGAGCTAAGATTTGGGTTCAGAACTACATGAAATCCTTCTCTTAATCTTTTAAACTACGTTTAATCTCAGTATCAAAAGAAAGATAAAGAAGAGCTTCATCTACTTAACAAGATCCAGTTTTCTCGGTATGGCGAGAAACATTCTAAGAAACTAAATTTCTTCTTACATATTTTATCTGTATTTAAACAAAATCTACGTACGAGTGAAAGGAGAAAGAAAACGAAAAATCGATTAAGAAGTTATGGCTGCGATCGTGTTCAAGTATCGAAATATATCCCTTTCGATTGATTCGAACCTTTTTCCGTATGCACGACTAAACTTCGTACCGGGAAAGAAAAGCAAAGAAAAGAAAGAGAATAAAGGACTTGGGGAAAAAGGTCAATGGGTCACTGCAGAGAGAGCTTTTTCTCGAGATTTAAATGTTACCGGATATTAAACTGGTTGGACGGAATAACCTTGCTCTTGGAAAATGTCAAATCGTTTGATTTTAATACCATGCCACTGTCACTTCCAAACAGTTTCTTTCGTATACTTCTCGATTATTATTCAGTCGACCGCGAAATTCTTTTCGACTGTTCCTCCAAAGGCTGCGATTATTCTTTGTGAGAAACTTCTTAAAAATCATATTAAATCTTGCTACTGAACCTTCTCGGACCATCATTTTCTCCGTTTTTCTACTTGTTATTCATGTCGGACGTTTATAAAAATTAAGCATCACCCGGAAGAAAAGCAAGTAAATCGCTGCACGGCGTTGAGAAACTGAAAGATTTCCGAACAACGACAGAGGAAACGAATGGATCTTGAGTCATTTAACTGTACTCGCGCGAAGGATTCTCGCGTAAAATAAAGAGCAAGGTGATTAATTGAGAAAATACGCTCGTGTTTTAATTGGACTAATTCGTTGTCGTAAGAATCTCTTGCTAATTATTTTATATTCAGAACGATAGAATCCAAGAAATATGTATTGACCGACGAGAGAAAGTTTATAAGATGAGAAATGTCTAACGACATCGTAATTTCATAAAATGAATTTATATTTAATTATGAGGATACTGTGTCTCCGGTTAAAGGCAACTTCCGTTTTCTCGCACAAGGCCAAACGAAATGAAATTTAAGGAACACTTCCGTCCCATTTTAGTTTGCACATTTACGATGAAATAAATAATCGAAGATTCAACGCTTTTCCATTGAACATGGATAAATTTGGGGAAGAATTTGGAAAAGAAAAAAAGACACGGATACAAAAACACGTTGCAGATTTTGGCCAACATTTTTACATTTATAGTGTAGATAAGAGCAATGAATAAATATAATAGAAAGACTATGCCAGCTAAAGAAGGCCATAGCTCCTTCGTGTTTCATGACATGAAAAACGTTCATGGCACAGTTTGAATGGCCTCGATGAAGCAATATCCTGAAAAACCAAATTTTTCTTATCCGATCATATTTTCCGTGTTTTTCCAGGTCATTGGTATGTTTTATGTCGGAAACGTGTAGTATGTTTTTCTATTGCATCTGTATATGTATGCGACGAGTAAAAAGATACGCCTGGGTATGCCTGAATCATGAAGTTCAGATGACCTTGAAAAGCAACAATGTGATGAAACTGCTGCGGTGATACGCGAACTTGCTGCGTATGTCGTAGTTGTAAATGATCAAAGTGATGTCCGCCGCCAGCTGTACGCTTGATGACACGAGCAAATACAGATTGCTCTGCTCTTTTTATCGTTTCCGGTGGGATAGCGTCACAAGAGCTAATTATAAAGTTCGTCGTGTATTTTGGAGTACAGTAGAATTTCCAGTAACCGAATGAATAGAATTTTCAGGTAACGCGCATCTTTTCTTCTGGCTATTATTCTATATTTCAAAAAGAATGCTAACGTTTTTTAAATTTATTTATGGATTTCATATCTTTTCTATCGCTAAATCTTTGTCAACGCATTCAGCTACGTTGAGTCATATTTTGTTCGTGACTCGCATCATCCGAGTCCTGCAACGCCACGATCGCATCGAAATAACAAGACACGCCAAATTCATCGTTACTTCTCAGCACTTAAAACGTTGGTAACAATATTTATTCAAATTTCGAAACTTCTCTGTCTAATACAAATTGAAATATTCGTATATTTATTGTCGATTATGGGAATAAAATTATGATCGAAATTATGATTCATTATGGAAACTGTAATTATGCAGCCTAGTCATTTATTTCTCAAATCCATTAAAGCTTTTCTACTTCTCGATACAGCCGAATAATTTTTAACTACTAACTACTATCTTCTGATATCATTAACCGTGGATCTTCTAAGGTTGAAGATTTTATCAATTTTCCCAGCACTGGCACGCTCTTTTCTAGTTTTTAAAATCAGCTTATATCGTTTATAAATATTATATACTCACTCGTACAAGCTTCACATTAAAATAATCAGAAAGATATGAAATTGTAGACACATCTAAATATAGTAAAACTGACGCTGCAGGTCCCAATGTAATACAATAGTTACTAAAATTCATAGTGTGTCAATACCACATTTTCTTCCTCTTTCCTAATTAAGATTCAAAGCCACACGAATTACACCAGGCTCATATTAGCGACACTGTGAAAAGGGGGGCGATGCCACGTGCTATTTTACATTACACTATTCCATCAAACAGTCCGGTTTTCTTTATAAATGTTAAGAAAAATCCTGACTTTTTCCATCTTCCAATTTATCCTTCAGAAGGGGTACTAATGCGCGTTCTTCACGGATCCGCCACTATATCTCGTGTAATTTCATCGCTTTACTTGGAATAAGCAGAAGATGCCTCGCTGGAATACGCTCGCTAAATAGCTTGTTTCGTCGAAATCGACTGACAACCATGACTATGATATACTCGTTCCTTTATTTAAATGATGCATTTACATAAGCTGTTAATGTACATACGTCTGAGGCTCACGTTGCAAAGGGATCAAGACGTTCCACGTGCGTATCGCGTACGTGTCGTTTGCTTCGAGTATTTGTTTTCTTCCTTGCTGCTCGTTTAATCTACGCAGTTTATTGCACCAGTGGCGTGATGTTGACTGGCTTTTATATGGCGAATATAGTACGCGGCTATGAATAATCGATGCGCATTTGTGAATGATAGATCGAGTTAGATTACGAAGCTGCGTAACGTGATAACGGAACTACACTGGTTGGCAAAAAGACAACGTACGCAGACTATTATTAAGTTATAAGTTCTCATATACTTACTCGACATTTTTCACATTTTTTTCATCAATGTTACTTCATGCAACGTACACAGGGTGTCCCAGTTTTCTCCCGTAAAACTTCACCAGAATATTCTATGAATAAAAATAAGAAAAAAGAATATTACGTAAACGTGGACTCTTACAAATTCTTTATTTAAAAAGTTAGAATAAAAATACGAAATGACAATGGACTGCTATCTTGCTCGGTACCGCATAACGATAGAGTCTGCGTTCGCGTTATTTTATTTTCCATGTTTCTCCTATGCAATTTGTCTGTGAAGAATTCCATTTCAAAATGTTGTCAATTATGGATGCAAAAACCTGCATATATGGAAAATAGACTCTATTGCATTACTAATTCCTTGTTTATTTTACTTAATTACAGCAAATACGTCACGAATCCTTTGCATTAACTCCTCACGTGTATCAATTTGCGTTTGATAAATTGTTTTTTTCACAGTTCGCCACAAGTAAAAATCCATTAGCTTAATATCCGCTGATTCTGGGGGACAGCGAATTGGTCCCTGCATTTAATGTTCCTTGAGGGCAATGGTCGTTTAATCATTGCCGTACTGGTTGATTAAATCAACGACCTGAGCAGGTAAACATTAAAACTTCTATAGATCTATCAAACACATATCGGCAATGTGTTGACAAAACACTAATTTGTAATCATTTCGTATTTTTGATATAACAATGTTTTTATGTTATGTTTTAATGTTATAGTATGTTTTTAATAAAACAGTCAAGAGTTTATATTTATAGAACATTTTTGTTGAATATGCTGGCAAAGTTTTGTGGAAAAAAATTGAGATATAACTATATCGTTCTTCGTTTATATTTGCCGTCAAAAAGTGCAGACGCACGAAATAGCAAATATGAAATTTTGGGAGTTTCTGTGTATATACTTCTATATTATTATATACATCATTTTGTACCATTTTGTACCTTGCAATTTTGAATGTTTCTACGTACCATCTAGAAATACCTTGAAAAACATATTCCTGAATGCATTTATCAAAATTAACACATTTTTTCCGAAATTAAAGATAGCTTCATTTCTGTCTTTATTTTATGCTATAGTATATTTTGTTTTACCATTTTTCATAAGATTTAATTTATGCAGAATAATTTTTGGATGGGGAAAATTTTCAATTTTGCACGAACATTTTTGCATTTTCATATTCCTTTTCGGTAGAAATATTTTCTACTACAAAGGACTCATTTCACAAAAATAAGGCGTCATTACATGTGTGAAAATCGTTTGCATATGAAAAATTTGAAATATCGGCTCAAGCTATTTGTGGGAAAAACCGCGGAGCCAATATTTCAGCTCTTGGGTACTGCGACGGCTAAAATATTTAAAATATTCGCTAAAAGGATGAGGTGCGAAAAAGAGTATAGGAAAAAGAGATTTTAATCATTCTAGTATTAAAAAGGGGAAATTTGCCGATTTTCAAGATTGTAATCTCCATAAACGGAAGCCAGTGGTTATTTATAATTCATTGATAAAGGGAAATAAACAATGAATAAAGTTAGCCAAATGGAATTAAATAATAAATCATTCGATATTATAGAGACAAAATTGTAAGACTACTGCTTGATAATTTATTATATTAATAACTATTTATTACTTTTATTGCAAATAATAGTTCGATAATATAAAAACAAGCACTGAATTTTCACCTCGTGATAGTCTTCGAGAGTTAAATTAATTCAGAAAATATTTCTCGTATACTGCAATATTAAACGACCGAAACATAAAAGGGAAGCTTATATGAACAGCAGGCTATAAACAATTGAATTTCGTAAGAGAAGATGTAGGACAAAAAAGAAATGACTTTCTGTAATATTTGTACAGAGGGGAGATTTAATCTAGATAGTTCTACTGACCTTATATGCCATTTAATATCATTACACTGGAAAAGAAGAATTAACAAAAGTACGTCATTAAACATGTGCGAAGTGCGAGTTCAAATGATTGAAAGATGGTATTCGTTTAAGAACCACATGAATAGCCTACTTACCTTAATTGGAAACGAGAACGAATTAGCAAGCGCGTCTGGCATATTGTTGGAAATAATTTTATTTTTACCGAGATAATGTCACCGTTCACACTATAGAAATTCTTAAAGACTGTTTCTCATGTGAGAATATTCTACTTCTGAACTATCTAGCATACTTACCTCATTCAAACATTGTTCAGAATCGTTGGAGACATCTGGTTCGGATCGTTTATTTTAGGATATCACTGAACTAAAATAATCTCTTAAAAGAGTATTTATTCGCTATCGAATGAAATTATCGAAGTCGTAGACTATTACAAAAGAGAGTAGTTTTTCTCAATTTCTAAGAAAATAAGAATTTCAATGCTAAAACTCTATTGTCGTCAAATCGTGAAATTCTGTCGTATCAATTTTAGTAACTTTGTTGTTAAATCCAACGAAGAGAACGAATTATAGTTTGCAGTTACGAATAGATTATAAGCTAATGCTTATGTCGATCATATGAATAATGTTATCATCTATCTAAAACTAGGCGAATTTTAAATATTTTTTTTTATATTTGGTAGACTTTTTACGATCAATTCTCATTGAGAATTGTGTGTAAATTATTTTGCCGTGGTACTGTAACTTGGATTATAAGAGTTTATAGTATGTTTGATTCTAGTTGAATCTAATGCTTAAATCTAAAGGGTATTATCTTTTTAGTCTGCGGATCTGATCCGTCGTGTCAAGTAATTGGGTAACTAATGATTTTAAATATTTCCTGCTAAATTTAAAGATAGTACACACGCGAAAGCTTGTTGCCTAAGCATCATGGCGTTTAATATCGGAAGTAATAATTATTCGCCGTCATTTTGTCATTGTTATCGTTTCGAAAATCCTTGCCTATACTTCAGTTACGTCGATGTGAATTTTAATCGGTAATACTGCTGAAAATTACATAATAAGGATCCCTTGTTTATTAATTAAATTCATACGATATTTGATCGTACAATTAAATGCGACAAACTGGTAGAAATTGATATATTCAAATGGAAGCCACGATAATTAACACATTTTTGATTTACATATAAGATATACGTGTCAACTATTATATATTCCGCTTCAGCTCCATTAAGGAAATAAATAAAACGTGCAGCAATAAGTGATATGCAAACGAGCACGAGTCCTGTGCATATCCACGTTTCATTCGTACACGTGGTTTCGATAGCCTCGAATTTCCATATGTTTCGTCGAATTGCAAATAAGAAGTATTCGATTTTCCAGACAGAAAATACAACCGCTAGATTTCTAGCTGATTTTTGTCCCCTCTTCCCTCTTGCATTCGACGAAGTTGCTCCATCTATTTTTCAGGACAAGTCAATAGCAAAAGTGGTAGGTTGTACAGCGCATATCGTTTCCTGCTCTACGAATATTCGAAAATAGCCGAGCTATTTACTTCGGTGTATGTATCGGCGAGATTCGCTGAAACTTTTGAAAGGAAAGCTATTTGAAACTGTGTAACGTGTCGAATATAAATGCGTTCGCTCCGTAAAACGTTATGAATCAGCGGGTAACCGGGACGAATGCATCATAGCGCTGACCTGGGAAAATGATCCCAGGAGAAGCCAATTTATCGATACACGAGCTGAATACAATGGGATGCTTGATTTCATCCTTTTTCTTCTTTTTTTGTCCATTTTATAACTGCTCTTTAAAAAATTGCGATTTGTCTTCGGGACATTCGGCAATTTCGTGCGGCGTGTTTGTACTCATAGCACGTGGATATTTTCTCGAGTTTGTACAGTTTCTCAGATTGTTAAGTCGTTTCGATGTTTTCTAATTAATCTGCTCGGAACGAGTTGGCTGCGTAGATTGCGTGTTTGCTTGACTATTTGGGTGGTTGGATAGCCACTGTTTGTGGCTCTTAATATGCTTTACGATCATTTTCTCAACTGCTGCTATTTCCAGATCTTTTCTAAGGTCGTCGTCATTCGAAGGATTTTCGTTTTCGTTTCTAACCTATAACGAGGCGTTTATTCTTGTCCGTAGAATAATCAATTATGATTTTTTTGACGCGACTGCTGATTGTCGTATCTCAGAGCTCACTCCAATAGGTCCAGATAGATCTCGTAATTCTTTTGTGGATTAAACATTTATTTTCTCTACTTAGTTTTGAGTCTTTTCCTATGTTTCTAGGTTCCTATGCTTTCTATGTAGCCCGTGTGTCTTCCTTTGCTTCTAATTTGTTCTACGTTCTTTCGAATATGCTGCTTCCATGCGAGTCCTCTATTCAAGTGCTTGATTTCATAAAAAACAATTTTGAAATTCATAATAATATGTATAACCGTGATAATATTTATAATCCCATACGACTCTGTTGTATGTTAATTACAAGATATTTAAAGGGATCGAGAAACGTTGTAACTTTATCTGTAACTTCATATTTACGGTATTTCCTACGTAATTTGTTTAAGTTTCGTAAAATCTCCTTCGTCTTTATAATGTGAGATTAAATCTACGTTAAATCGTAACATCACTATGTTTATACATTCGTAATCATGCTGTGATTGATATACTAAGTTTTATTCAGTACTCGTCCTATCAAAGTAGCATAAAGTTGCATTACTATTCAAGTATAATATTCTATAAGAAAATGAAAAGATTGTCTAAATAGCGACGAGATTAATAAAAGTACGTGGTTGTTTAGAAATGTTTTGTATAATATATTTAAATATCCGATACAACCAACATGTCCAACACGAGTTATAATTAAATAATATTACATGATCCATAATTGACGCTCCAAATTGTCCTCCGAATTTTCACTCATCCGTAATTACATTCGTGAACAAATCACCGTCAGATAGTCGATAATGCGATCAGTATAATCGAATTCGTGAATCATATGATATTCCTAATATAACAAAAATACTAAAAAAGTAACTCGAAGTAGAGGAAAACTGAGATTAGAATACCATTACATAATCAGAACGAGACTACTATTTTATACGAAATAAAACTCTAGTTGCGTAATTTGTGGCATATGTAAGTACATATTACGTATAGCATATTTTTAGTAATTAAAAAAAGTTTTTCTGGTTATAAAGAGAAGGAGATATTTTCGATTTGATAAATGGCTAATACAGTTTTTATACTTTGATAGTGATGAATAGGCGTGCATACACATTATCGTTCACGACTGTTGAGGCTTGTCATGCCACCTACGGCGACGCCCACCGCTTTAGGTTTCTAAAGGAAAATGTCCAATGCCACAAGAAACGAACCAGCAACAGTTCTTTCAGTTTCGGACACTTAGAGGACACATGGCTGCAAACAGAGTCATAAATTAGGTACCCTGACCTTCCTTAATTTCAAGCACACTGCACCCAGCCGCAATATACATCCCCTTTCTCATCCTTCGCTAACAATTTATAGCAAACATCTAGTAAAACATGATTCCTACATACACCTCCTCTTCTAATTTAAATAAATGCAAATTATCTGTATGGATTGGCACAGCTCTTTGATATTGATTGCGTCGTATGAAATTTTCGATATCAGAATAATTTAAATACTAATAGACCGCGGTTTTTTATGCATTTTTCCGAGATCTGAAGATACAAAAGTGTACAAAACGCATATACATAGTATGAAAAAATATATAAAATGTCTAATGTGTGTTTATTATAATATCTGATAGACGAAATAAATTTCTACTTGGATTCAATTTCTTTATGTATGACCATTATTGTATTTGATTATGATCATTTATGTATGACAAAGATATAAAAATATATGAAAATCCACAATCCACTAACAGATTGTGAAATTCTGCATTGATATTTTTAATTTGTGTGTATATGATGCAATTTTTGTGTGCATATGATGCAAAGATTATTTCAACTCAATGTACCTCCGCTTTCACTGTTTATTAATATACTCGTTAATGTGTTTCACAGCTATTTAACTGTCAAGAATACGACATTTCCGAAGAATTTAATACTTTCCTGATATGGATTTAAAGTAGGTCGCAGCGAAGCAGGAACGTACTGAAATGTTAATTTGGTCTTTGGGAAATATTCCGCGAGCGAGAGGATGATAAAACAAAATTTTATGGAGTTTAAATTAGGATGAAATATTCAGTAATAAAATGGTTTTAATAAATGTCATGTCTGAAAGGTATACACCTTCTTTTATGCGAAACAACAATAACAGCATAATATATAGCAAATTGAAATTACGCGTCAAAAATTGATTTCGAAACGATTAATTAATAAATACGATCGCACGTTTGTGCACAACAGTTCACTCGGCTGTACATGTTATAAATCACTGTAACACAATTAGCTGAATCGAGGTACGAAACGACCAATTAGAACTATTTCTAAAGACTGAAAGCAAAAAGGGATAGCCGCAAAATTTCAATCATTCATCGAGTCAAAAGAACGGAATATATCGGCTGATAACTCGTTCCGAAAAAGCCATTTATGCTAGTGATGCATATTTTGATTAAATAAAAATGATTTATTTGTAAATATCTCTCTTTTCAAAAAAAAATTTTATAAAATGAAACTTAATCCAACATCATCTTTGCGAATTTAACAGTTTCACGCATGAATACAGTAACATAGTTTGAAAACGTATCTGTTGGCATTTTTCTTTTGCAATATTCAAAACCGCGCAAAATTAATGTGGCGTGTAATATAGGCGGAATGCCTAGATCTATCCAAATTTCGAATATACATAATAATAATAACGATATTTATTTCAAACGACTGTCCGCGATAATAATAATCAGTGCTAATAACTTCCCAAATCACACAATAATGTCACTCATAATATCGGAAGTTGTTTATAGCCAGGAAATTTACTGCACGCGGAAGTATTTATTACTCGATTTCTGATTAATAGACTGCGGATGTTTATGCATAATTTACAGCTGTGAAAATGCATACGATGCACGCAATTTACAAAAATATATAAATTACCCAAATTCGAGTTTGATGCATAAACCAAATCTTTCTGTTTACCTACTGTTTCTTTAATTGTATTATACAGGGTGGTAACTGGTGATACAAGCATAAAGGGGGTGATTCTACGCGAAAAAAGAAGTGGAAAATATACAATAAAAAATTTTCGTTTGAGGCTTTGTTTTCGAGGAAATCGACTTTGAATTTTCGCTCGGTACGCGTGCACTTTATCACGTCTCGTTATAACGAATCTCACTGTAGATCGTTGTCTCGATGGAAAAATTAAACAAAAATTTTTATTCTATATTTTCGACTTCTTTTTTCGCGTAGAATCACCCCCTTTCCGCTTGTACCACCAGTTACCAACCACCCTGTATATTCATAAAAATAGTCTTACGCGAAAATCCTCTGTCTAGCGATTAAAATCGACGTCCAGTTATCGACGATAATAGTGCAAATTCGAAGCAACGAACGCGTTTCCAACTCACCCCCTGCTGTATTCTTGCTCAGTGAGGTTTGTTAGGATTTAATTAACAGCGCATTATGTCACTGTTTTCAATTCATATGGAGGGGCTTGGCGTGTTTGCGTTTCTGCTTGATGCATCCTGAAACTCGGATGATCATTATAGCGAGCAAACGGGGGATTTCGCGTCTTCGGCACAGACTCGCTTTGTCGTTGTCGTGCAAGTGCGTCGTCGGTTCGTTTGCCATTCACGGATCAGTGCAAAGGGAAGAGCCCTTCTCGATGTCACTCCCTCGATCCTTCGTCTTTACGTGGAATTTCCCCACGAGCTAATATCGTGCCACGGAAAAGTAATGGGGTCCCCGCCGTTGCATGATCCCATTAACGTTAGGTGCAGATGTTTACGCGTCTGCTGCTTGAGCACCCATCTCGAGGCAAACGCACGATCCTCCTCTTCGTAGACTGTTTTTCCGATTACTTCATCGACGTTGTCACCGCAGGTGCTTGTGTGAATATAATTCCTAAACCTAATCAACTGCATCTGCATTACACGTTACGCGTCTATCGTTTGAGTATATAAGTCGTAGATGGTTTTTCTCATTATTTCACGGACTTTGTTGTCAAGTAGTATAGGTGAAATTGTAGCTTAGGCAGTAGAATATTTATTGCAGTTATTTACTGCATTTCCCATTTATTTACTTGCTTATTTATTTATTAATACTGGAAATTGAATAAGAACCGTTTGGCGTATCGAATAACAAAGTAGGGAAAGGTTAGAATTATATGTCGTAAATAATTATAAAGACAACTACATTTTTTGATTTTTCATAATAATAAAATAAAAATTGATAGGATCGTTTATATAATTCCATATTATAACATAAAACAAAATTGAGGATACGACGAGTAGAGATTTCCTTCTCTGCAAGTCTGGAAAAAGTTAAATTTTCTCTTGAAATTGTGCCTTTGGCTGTGAAAAAATATAAACTCAGTATTAATTCTGTTACCTCTTCGTTCAATATGTAGTAACTTTTTCTTTATTTTTTATTACCTCTATTAATCTGTTAGATACACTATTCACTAACTTATTTAAAGTTTCGTCCTGAGTACTCGGTCACGCTGATTTTATACTTCTCCTTCTTCGTTCAACGATATTTTCTATATAAGTGGCTTCTTCCGATCTTAAACTTTTCTCACTAGAATTGCCCACGGTTTCTCGATCGGTTTTAGATCAACACTCAATGTTGTTCATTGTAATAATTTTATTCCGAATGATATTAACACTGTATGAAAAGGAGCATTCTCTCGTTGAAGAATTGTCTTTTTATCTTCCATTTCGGTTATGAAAGGCGACAATTCGCCATATGACAGCTCTTGATATCATTTAGCCTTGAATTCACTCTTTACGAAAAATATTTCACTTGATATATTCAAACATGGTCAATGGTTCCTTGGAAATAATGAAAAAATAACGCAGAAAATGTGTTTCAGTTTATAATTATTCACAGCACTATATACAGTTAAAGATGTAGATATAAGCATAAAAAATAATTAAAATATACGGTCCAGCGAGTATTTGAAGGAGACTAAAGTTTGCCGAAATAGACCTATTTGCGCAAGAGAGTTGGCATGATCTAGCTGACGATTAAAAAAATTGATGCAACCATAGGTTGTGCGGTGTTGATTAGTGTGGAACAAATTGCTATTTCTAAGACATCTCGAAGGAACGTTTTCTCCACACTGAAGCAACATAATCAGAGGGAGACTGCGTTTTTGCCGAAGCAACAAAATGTTGTCTGTTCTTCCTACATGTCCCATATGCTCAACAAATACCAACTTGCAAAAACAATTTGTTCCCAACAACAAATTGTTTCTGCACAAGTACGTTTCTCCGCGTGTTTCTCAGCTTTCTTTTTTGTCTTTGCCACTCCGAATGAAAACAGGCAACAAGCAACGATCTTTGTTACTAGAAACAAAAATATGAAGAAACACGAAGAAGCTTTGGCCAACAACTGCAGCTTCGACGAAAGTTCTTCGTTGCTGTTTCACCGAGACAGTTACGAGCTAAATATTACGACGCTATCATAGAAAAGACACGTGTGAATATAATTTCCAACGGAAATCATCGGTTCTGCACGGGGTTACATTGTGTTGGATGCTTTTCGACAAAGCAGCGATTCACGTCAAAAGTGATTAGAAAGCTGCAGTATGCTATTTATTGCTCTATCATTACATTCGGCCAGCCGATACATTGTAATCGTCGATTTCGCGATACCGCGTGGCTTCATTGTTTTAAATTGCAAAAGCATTCCACACTCTACCCGTAATAATGGTGCTCGGTCATGTTGATTGTTGCGGCTGACAACAAGTGCAAGCCGCGAGGAGCAAACGTTCACAGCACGATTTCTCATTTTTACGTTCTACTTACGATTCTTCGCTCGCCGTGCAAAGAACGTTCAGCTTCTGCTGGTAACAGCGATCGAACGTGCAGCGTTCGAAAATAAAACTGGCAATGAATCTCCATAGATATGGTTCACGGACGAGGGTCGGGATGAGTCGGTATCGAGGCTGAATGCAAAGGAAGAAACGCGGTGAACGGTCGCATAACGGATCGTTGGTGAAACGCGTAATTGCGGTAGGCGACTGGTAACGAGCGTCCTTATAATAATCGTGCTTTAAGAGGCTGAGTGCCCGGAACGGTAGAAAATGCAATAAAGCTAAGGCACAAGAAGTGTGGGCGGTTCGGTTTGGTTCAGCTTGACACGGCGCGGACGCGTTGTACATTCTCGTCCATAAAGTGAAGTCCACGCTCGTACAAATAGACCCGGACGCTCGTATACCGCGGCATGAGGAAAACCGTAGGAAAATTCAGTCGTGAAAAATCAACGTGGAAGACAGGAAGGTTGTGCGTATGCGTGAGACTTGCTCCGAATGTCTCAGACAGAGACAAAGACGCTCTACTTATCTGTGTCTATGTCGAAAGGACTAGAGCTTTGTTGTCTCCCATGTAGATTTCTCACGACACAATTTTCGGACGGATTTGCCTAGCGAT
This sequence comes from Bombus vancouverensis nearcticus, assembly GCF_051014615.1. Taxonomy (NCBI): domain Eukaryota; kingdom Metazoa; phylum Arthropoda; class Insecta; order Hymenoptera; family Apidae; genus Bombus; species Bombus vancouverensis. The sequence continues at coordinate 1,793,265 of NC_134915.1, read as the reverse complement.
GGTCCGCGCCTGTTTATGTGATCGTGGCCAAGCCTACGCTAACAAGCAAATCTCTGACTTCAACTGACTCTAATGCTAACAGACTTAAGCTGAGTCTACGCTGACAGACAGTTGTCCGCAGAAACGTGTCACGATCAATCAGCATCTGCCTTTCGTGGAAAATCTGCGGAAAGACAGATGCTGATCGTCTGTCAGCGTAGATTTAGCTTAAGTCATCAGACGCTTGCTTATTTTGGTTAAAATGATTACCAGAGTGTATTAGCTTAGCCAATTAGACCGCTTCTGATGTTTCTAAAGCAGAAACAACTATTCGTACCTCATAAAACGCACGTACCTATAGTCTAAAAGGTCAGATGTGGACGTGTAATTTAAAAGAAAATTCGTTATATTCTGATCGTGACTTTTCTTTTTGACGAAGGTAAAGGTACGTTACTCTGATGTGCATGGCGACGATATGTACCATGAACGAAAGAATGGTGCCAAGATGGATCTTCCTAGGCTGGTAAGGATCAAATCTCCAGTCTAATTCGAAATAATCCACGTCACGCCATATTTCACCAAATTGCTGTATCATTTGTATCAACGTGGTGTGGTTTCCTGGCGAAGATTGCTTCTTAGCCAACCCAATGGACGACTTTCTAGGTTGATCTTATCGCTCATCCACAAGTTACTCAGCCGAATCGAAATATTTCACGATCTTCTACCACGGTATAATTAATATCGCGAAATACAGGTATCATGTAGGTGAAATGTGGAAATTACGCGATGCCAAAAGTATGTACATTCCAACAATAATTTTGCCCAAAGTAGGCAGGTGTCCGGTGGCTTGTGGACGGGAGTATACACTGGACCAGGAAGTGGCACGACGGTACACTAACCGCATGGAGTTTTTCTCATTGCTTGGTACTTTACGTAATTGACTTCCTGGTAGCGGCGCGGAGGATGGCACGGGCATGGGTCCGAAAGGAGTCAGGCTAGGAGGGCAGTTTAGCACGCGGAATGATCTCGCGGCGAGTGGCGAGTGGCGACCGGCGAGTGGCAAGCGACTCGAATGTGCGCGCACGTGGGGAACGCCAGCTCGCGGTGCCCCTTTTTACAGTAATCACATAATAATGGGAGTGTAAAATTCATAAAGCGCGCCCGAGCCGCGGTAACACCCGAGGAATCTTGCTCGTTCGCAGCCGGGCTCTCTCCCTCTCTCTCTCTCTCTCTCTCTCTCTCTCTGTTAGCTCAGGCTTCGTCGGAGTCCGCCTGAGCGTCGTTCGCTCGTTTCCGTTCTCTCTTCTCCTTGGTCGAGCCGAAACGGGATGACGGGCATTTAGCGCAAAATAAAGAGCGACATGCCGACCGTTTTACGAGGTTTAAGTATTGCTGGGAACGTTTGACTCCGCAGGCGTCCGTTATGCTTCTTAAGGAGCACCGAACAGTCTACTGTTTCGTTTCATTACTCCGCGCCGTGGTATGTTTGGGCGGAAGAAGACTATTAGAAGAAAAATTGTGGGATAAAAATCTGTTGTGCCGGCCTCTATCCGTTCATCGTGGAAAAAAGGCAAGACCTCAATTGTCTTTTTTTCTGGAAAAGAAAAACTTGTTTCTTTGAAATGGGGTTTCAAGTTATTACCGTAAAAACATAATGTAGAGAAATTAATCACAACCCTCGAAGTTTCATCGTTACTCTAGTCGATCTTACAAAGTTTTAGTTTTACTTGCTCTTGATCAATGGGAAATATTTATACTTACCGAAACTCTCTTGAAACTATTTGCATCTTTCGTGATTTTTATGGTTAGTAATATGAAACTGCCTAGCATGATCATCTTGTCAGCGATCTAAGGCTATTTACTCGTTCGCAGTATGCAAATATTTAATCGTTTCAGCGATGTAACACGAGTGATCGTTGTAAGATTTCAGCTAGCTGAATGTAAATTTAATTATGCTGATTAAAAGTTTATTTTAATGAATTAAAGTTAAATATTATATAATGCAATTTCGTAGATTGCAGATTCAACAAAAATTATTTGTATTACGGGGCGTAATTAAACGCGAAGTAAATTAAGCACAGTATTTATTAGAAAATTAAATTCTTATCATCTAGAACTAATTATTGACGTGAAATATATATTTATAACTTACGGATGAAAGGAGATCCATCTGTTTTTTAATTTAAGAAAAAGTTTTGCGAAGGAATTAAACGTAATGAGTGTAGAAGGAATTATGATCACATGAACGACAGCGCGGCTAATAATTATTCGATAATTATCGAGTCATTCCTCTGCCATATCACTCGTGTAATCGGCCCCTTAATTTCTCAATCCGTCCATCTTCAAGCAAACTGCGCGGATCCGGAGTTTAAGACTAATTGGCCTTGATTCCGACTAATTGGTGCGCATGATATCGTTTGTGTTTCTAGTCATCCGTCTCTAATAACGCATCATTACAAGCGATAAATTTACTCATTCAATGGAAATATCTCGCATTCTTCTTTCTCTTTCTTTTTCTTTTTTTTTAGTCGTCAAACTAGAGAATACGAGGAAATTTTTACGAAGAAAATTACATCGAAATGGACTTTGATATAATGTACGTTTTTTCTAGTGTAATTATAATTACGCTTAAGATGTACAGGGTGTAACAGAACACGTGAGACTCAGTTCGACAGATTGTACATCTGAAAACGATGAAAACGGTTCGTATAAATAGGCGTTCCATCTGCATTTGTTACGAGATTTAACGAATTTTGTAAACAGAGCGAACCTATTCGAAATATTAAAATACCAAAGTTGAGAATGAAACAAGCGGTTGATGCAATACATTTCAGTATTTATTATGCCACTAACAACGAGTCAGTAGTCTGTTCTATAAATAACTAAATTTAGTGAATTTCAAGACGAATTGACTAGCTTGAATTGTAATATATATATATATATATATATATATATATATATATATATATATTACAATTAAATATTTACAATATATATATATATATATATATTACAATTAAATATTTACAATATATATATATATATATATATATTACAATTAAATATTTACAATATATATATATATATATATGAAAAATATATATATATATATATATATATATATATGAAAAATGGAAATATGGAAAAATAAATATAAATTTAGCTTTGTGTTTGTAATAAAAAAACAATCCGTTTGTAATACAATATTTCGTGTTGTTTCACTAACAGCGCTATGTACGATGGTTTGCTCTTTAAAATTACCTCTTGACAGATTAACATCTAAAGAATGTTAACTATGAATATGAAAACATGGATTTTGTTTTCTAGAACACGCGTATAATTCGTTGTTTTATATTTTACGGTCTCTTAATCGAGGATTAAATATTTTTCAACATTCTTTGGTGTCGTAATGCAAAGTATGAGATTGAATTCCTAGCTTTTATTCGATTAGTCACTTCCCTTTCATTCTTATAAGAAGGTTTTACTATCGTGCAATGACTCGTCCGCAATAGTCAGGAAGATCGTTCAGAGCCAACGATGCATCGAGATCAGGTAACGTGAAGATGATGATGTGATTTATCGTCGGCATATGAGCTTGCTATTCAGATATCGGAGATGACGTGTGACGGATCATATTGTGAGTAAGGATGAAAAATCGACATGATGTCGTTCAATTTGAGCTGTGTTGAAAGTGTAGTACAACGTCAATATAATTATACCTACGTATTACGATCTTGCTCACGTATTGTTCTTGATTACATAATGTACATATATTGTCGCGTTCAACAAATTTTGAGGTAGAATTTATCTAAAAAATTAATCGAAAATAGATGATTTACATTTCGCATTTAATATTAAATACAGCGATAAAATTGTATTTATTTGATCGTATTGACTTTTAGAATAAACAAAAATGTATTGAGAAATGAAATTTTTCCCATGATAGGATTAGTGCGATTTCTTTCAACGATAATTATTACTTGTACTAATAGTATAATATACATGGAGAATTATATTTATATATGTTTTTGTGGATAATACATACTTTCAGATTATAATAATTATCTTGTTAATTAATCCAGGTCGTTGCATGCGTTTCTGCACGTTAATCAATTTTTTAACCAGACAATAAAACGTAAACTGGAAATTAAGTGTGCTTCAAAGCGATCAAAGTTGCTGAAAGAGATACAGCATAGTCGTAAAACCATTTGCCCAATAAGATGAACGTGTTCTGATCATTGCAACAGCAGTTTTAGAAGCTCCAGCTTCATTTAAAGCCGTACAATATTGACTCGAAATTGGTTTGTTCATTGAAGCACAGAATACACCACAGTAATGGAAGTTCTGATGTTTAATGCGCTTCTGTCAGTTCGAGATACTTCTATTTCGGCCAAGTAATTACAATAGATATGAAGTTTAAAATGTCGTTCTGTTCAAAGCTTCTGTAAAATATTGTGTATCAATTAGTCAGATGGTAAATCGACAGTACAAAGATAAGTAAGATACAATGTAAAAAATGAGAGAAAAAATGAATTACTCTGGAGTTTTTTAAGCATTTATATTACTTTTATTTTAAATTGTTTATTCAAGGTATGTTAAGGCAGACGCATAAGAGTTTTCCCATTTTTCTATAGAAATGTTCGTAATATTATACATCGGCTACAAAAATTACTCTATTTCGTTTAAAGACTGATAAAATTTATAATGTAAGATAAATTGATCATATCGACAAGAACAAAATTAATTCACAAAATATAATTCATCGTGATGTAATATGTCGTGTAGCGTAGAATTAGTCAGTGATTTTTATATGGAATTATGCGCATATACATTTTGCATGTTATATTAACATGTTGACTGCCACGCATGTTTTCAAAGAAATCTCCGTCAGGCCACGCGTACAGCAGTACCAAGCGTTCTCTGCTAGGTGCTCCCATCGATATTTTAGTAATGCGAGTCGCTCAAGTGGTGGTCTCGAGAATGATCTTTCGTTTCGTTTGTTCGCAACATTAAAACCACTAGCTGTTGTTGAATATAACAAAGGAAAGTGTGGTATAGATTATTCCGACCACATGGTTTCTTATGCCACCACAATTAGAAAAGGAATCAAATGGTACAGAAAACTTGGCGTTCAATTCCTTCCTGGGAATTTCTGTTGTAAACGCTTTGACGGTTTACAAAATTGCAACAAGAAAAAATATAAATATTAGAATATTTAGACAATTATTAGTTGGAAAATTATTAGGGTTGTCTGAAAATACAAAAATCCTTGTCTTCGACGGAGTCAGCATAACATCGCCGTTCGGAAAAACGATTCCAGAAGAAGCATTAGACGCGCGTGCAAACTATGTTATGCGAATAAAAGACGTCGAATGGACCGAACAAAAGCAGAAAAGAATTTGAAGAAAACAGCAACTTATTGTCCAAATTGTCCCGACCAGCCTCACCTATGTATAGAATGCTTTAAAGTTTTACATTCTAAATAATTTTTTTAATAAACCATTTTCGTATTTTTATTTTATAACAATTCAACAGCTTTATTATTATGGAATATCTTTTCAAATACCTACGACGATACTTCGCAAGTAGTCAAATAAGCGACACCCGAATATGGGTACGTAGTCTAACCAGAAATTTTGCTGACACCCGAATACGGGTGTCCTGGCAGTCAACGTGTCAAACATAATAACAAAAATTACATTGTAAAATTAGGCTAACTAATAATATTTCATTCGCACGATCGATCCATATCGTACATTTTATTGACTGTGCTATGTTTTTTTCGATCAGTTTCAACCCAATATGTATATTTACCTAACACACAAGGTATCCACATACCTTTGTGTTTGTGAAAGTGAAGAAGGCCTTATTGGTATGCATGGCTTCTCGTGTCAAGTGTACATACGTTAAAAAACATAAACACCTTTTGAAAACAGAACGAATTCTTTCTGCTCGTCAAAATGTAAACAAGATTGAGACATAAAAATTCACGGATCGTACAGCGATTTTATCGCAATTGGATCGGCGAATTTTTATCCGTTTTAATCCACTTGCGCGTTACGTAATTCCATGCTTCATTATGAAGTAGGTTTTAATTCATATGATTTTATGATATTGGAGAGTTTAATAAAATTATCAAGCAGATTTAACATTATAACGAGGTCTTGAATAAATACTGATGCAGATTGCACGCTGAATGTAATATTATTAGCAATCAGATATGTCATTCTTCCTCTCCATAATTTGTATGTTACGTGAGACGCAACGATCGATGAAGAGTCAATTGATGCAGGTAATTCGTAGAATCACGAGAACGATTCTAACCTCGAGTGACTCATTGTCGTCGACGATTCATGTTCATGATATAATTGCGTCAGCTTGTAAGCTCGGCTCAAGTATCACGGTGCATGTTTACCTTGTCATTTAATTTGTAATACTTTTTGAATATAAAGTGAGCACAGAAGAATAAGAAAGAACGCCGCAAAAGATTCCATTCGTTTTCTTCGAATGGAAATATTATATAATTATGCGAAACATTCAGCTACTCGTATTAATTCCCCTCAGTTATTTTCTTCTTTATGTTCGTGATTATGTTCACGATTGACCGATGATTGTAACTTGAAAACTATTAACGGAAGAACGGAAAACGAAAAGATACTTGATGATTGTTTACTGGAGATCTAAAATTTGCAATTAATATAAATTACTATTTGTAATTATACATTTTTCATAAAATTAGTCGATGATTTTGAAACGTTATGTGGGTTTACTTTACCTTTGTTCAAATCATTCGAAGAGGATAACAACTTTACAGAAACTCACATGATACATGAGAAAACCTTAGAATTTCATATCACGCAATGATATTTTTATTTGTTCGAGCCACAAAACCAAAAGCACAGCCAAAACTCTAAATGAAAATCAAAAAATTGATCGAATTTCAAGAACTTTGGCTTGTGAATGGCTCGTTTCATCAACATCGTAACCGGCATAACACAACTTGATTGTATCGATTATTTGCAACAGTATCGAGCTATACGCGAGACTTGCAACTTAGAAGCAACCACTGCGTTTCCTGGAACTCGTTCGAAACGTGTTCTCCTTTCTACCAATTGACAATCGACGATAATAAGCGTCTTTGTATTATTGAATTTAACAAGCAGCGAAAGCCGAGGTGCGCTGACATATTCACGGATGAGACTTACATCGCGACGACTGTTGCGTTTATTACATAGCAGTGAATCGGCAATACACAACTGTAATGGAAAAAGAAAGGACGGGATCGCTTGTCGATTCAACTCGCGTTTGCACCATCGGTGGTAAACTAGACGCGTTTTTGCCGGAGCATTAACCTCTCGGTAACCACCTTTTCTCCATTTTTAGCCTTGTTTTCCTTTTCTCATTCCAAATCTCTCTTCCGCCTTAGTTCTTCGCTGTTTTCCATTCCAAGTTGTCTCTTCTTCTTTGCGCTTTCTTACTCCACCTTTTCCACGTTTCTTCCGTTTATTCCTGTCGAGAATTCCGAATCGGCCAGGCCTCGACGCTTGTTTGGGAAAATAAAAGTATCCCGATAGACTTTACGCTGCAATTTCTACGATAAGTACGCACGCTGCATTACATTTGAGAGGAAGCGACAGACTGGATACATCGGAGTTTGGCGACCAACGCAAATTCAAATTTAAGTACAACGTTTCTTCTAACGATTTCTCACGATACACCAAATGAAACTGTTCTGATTTTATGGCCAGGACGCGTCCACGGCGAAATTCTGTCTGCAGAGATTGTACCGAAGGTTGACCAATTTGCAAGAAAAGTAATATTAATCGACTACAGCCACTTCGATTGCAAATTTAAATTGTTTTAAATACACATTTAATTCTTTAAAAAAGTTATTAAAAAAGTTCTTCGTGTCGAAGGTTGACCAATTTGCAAGGAAGTAATATTAATCGACTAGAGCCGCTTCGATTGCAAATTTAAATTGTATTAAATACACATTTGATTTAATTTAATACACATAAAAATACACATTTAAAGGAAAAGTTTGCGGTAATTTGAAACTTAAACTACCAACTAGATTTCAAGAAGAGATCTAAAATTGAGGGTCACGTTACCACCTACTTTTCCATTCCTCAATCTCTCACTCGTTAACCTTTCCTCGTGTCTCTTCTCGTACATTAATCTCCCAGTCTTTTCCTCCTTATCAACGCGGTTCCTCTTTCGTAGGTCTCGCTTCGCTTGTCCGCTCGGCGGCTTTGTTTCCCGCTGGCTCGTCCTCCCTTCGTCGTAGCATCCGCGCACCGTGCTAACGGCGCGAACACTTTCTGGTTAACGGTCCCTCACTATGGGATTATGTAAATTAAACGAGCGTGATGTCCGCGCGAGAACGTGTTCGCGTTTGCACGGTCGGCCGATTGCACCGGACACGATGCACGCCAGTATGTTATCTTTTTGATTGCGCCGCGCGGCAGACGCGGTCTTTTGCGCGGCCGTCACAGGAGCCTTGAGCTTTTTTTCCAGCCAACTTCCCTCGGCGGACCATCGGTCGACCGGCCGATAGTAACGACGCGCGGCGTTATCCTTCCCTTTTCGCTCTGTAATCTTCCGCTGCTTCAGGGAGTCGCAACTATGCTTTCGCGGTCTCGCTCCGCTGTGTTTTCGATTCTGCAACCTGAACTTTCCATTTAAGGTTTTTCATCCGATTCCCGTTTTATGAGCACCGGCGCTCTTACGCTGCGCGTTTTTTCTTCATTCTAATTGGAGTCCTCTGCATGCCTGCCGACGGTTTACGAGCTTCGATTTCGTTGCCGCGAAAAATCTACTTCTTGCTGTGCTCCATATCACAGTCGCGCAAACTTATCTGTCGCAAATCTCGGGCAAACATAATCAGATCGTATCGCAACAACCACATCTAAGTTTTATTATTTAAGTACAGCTATAATAAATAGTTTAGACCAAAGTATTGGGGATCTTCTCAAAATTCCAAAGGAAAGGCCCCGTTGGCCCATCTCCGACATATACAAGGTGTTTGGTAACTGGTGGTACAAACGGAAAGGGGGTGAATCTACGCGAAAAAAAAGTCGAAAATATAGAATACAAATTTTTCGTTTGAGGCTTTGTTTTTGAGAAAATCGACTTTGAGTTTTCGCTCGGTACGCGTGCGGTACGTTATAACGGATCTCACTGTAGATCGTTGTCTCGATGGAAAAAATAAAAAAAAGAAATTAAAAAATATATTTTCGACTTCTTTTTTCGCGTAGAATCACCTCCTTTCCACTTGTACCACCAGTTACCAACCACCCTGTATATTATATTTGGCCCGATCATCGTACTACGGGCTATGCCCTTAATATTTACGTCTGGCCCAGTCGTCTACTACAGACTATGTCGGCAATTGTAGGTTAAGGGGTTAAGATGGTCGTTGATAGCTTCGAAACGTGCTTGTGACCTTGAACGTACAATTAAAGGAAGGAAGAAAGTACGATTGCGTAGTGTAATTGAAAAGCATCATTGAAAAACACAAACGTAAGATTGAATGGCGTATGAACGAGAAGGGGAAGATACGGCGCGTACACACGAAACGAGTACAGACGTGAAAGACAAGTATAAACATTTCACTCGCTTCTTCAGAGTCCTATGCTGTAATCCAGTTACATCCTATTATTCAATTACATTCAATTGCATTATAATTCGACTGCACTGGTGATTACGTTAATTAGCAATTGAATTGATTGAAAAGTTTGAATTGTGCAATTGAGGTACAGTGTAATTCTATTATCGCAACTGTGCTCTGTACACACTTTGGTTCGTAAGTACTAGGACTCTTTTTCATTTCAAAGGAAACACGACGATTAATCTAAATCATTAAAAAGACCATTAACAGTTACGAGTTTTTCGATATACATATGTATTAGGTATCGGAGAAAGTTTTCTTTAAATTGATAATAACAATAGAATAACAAATAGAATTTCGTGCAGTGGTTACTAAATAAAATGCGTGAAATTGGTTTCAGTGGAAAGTTTGGTCCTTGTAGTTGATTTGTATAGCGATTCTTCAACCGTTTAAGACATTTCGTTGTTCGCATGACAGCGAATGAGCAAACATGAATAGCGAGAAGTTAAAAATTCGTGCTTTCTTACTTCACGAGTTTAAACTTGGAAATATGGCAACAAGTGTGACAAAATGCATTTGTAGCACGCGAAGAGATGCTGTTAGCGAAAGAACAGCAAAAAAATGATTTAAACGATTGAAAGAAGGAAATGCATCGCTAGATAACGAGCTCCGTTCAAGACGTCCATCCGTCATCGAAGATGAGAAATTGGATGAATATATGCGTTCAAAGTCAGGAAAAAGATGTTCTGCTGTCGAATGAAGTTGCGACTAATTATTGAATTAAATTGCTAAATTTTTGAAAAAGACCAGAATATTTGAATTCCGTTCTAAAAATCCGCACAAACTTTTTTTTTTATCTAATATATTCATGTAGCAAAATATTTATTGAAGCCAGTTACAAAAGTTGTGACAACATAATAAATTGTAATAATATCATGTCATAATCCTATCGAGAAATTAATCCCATTTTTCTACAAGACATTTTTGACAAGCATTAGCTATTATATAGCTTCGAAAAATCAATTTCGTTCATTGAATAATTGAATAAAACCTCCATTTCTGTGAATTACATTATTTACCTTATATAATTTTTTAATTTCTGTAACTGTATGCCTTCAGATACGAAATTGGTTTCGCAATTAACGCTTTTTTTTTTTTTTTAAAGAATTAGTTGCAACTTTACAGTTTCCAGTTGAATCTTTTTAGCTATGGCGGAAACGTATTCTGATTTTGGTTCATTTTCTTCCTGTAAGCGTGTCGTGTAAATATTTCATGCATCGTCGATAGTATATATATGTGTCTGTTTGGGAAAACGGACGTTCAGCTCATATTTGATACAGCGAAGAGAATTATTGAATTAACTTTTTGATTGACGTGACTAATCCAATATTTCGAGTCCATTGTTCAACTCCAGTGACACTATTTTATCTGACAAAAATATGCTTTTGTGTTACGTATTTACTATCCCATGCTTCATGTTTCATTTTTCGTTTTATTGAATGATCGCGGGCATTGAACCTTCTATTGGTATTTTACGTTAATGCTATTGGAGAGAAACTGAATGTTATATGCATATTCTTTTTTTTTTTTTTTTATACGTACAGTCATTTAGAAAATATTCATTATGAAATTCATTATCATTGTGGCAAGTTAATTGCTATTAGGAGTAATGGTATATCTTATCTTCGCAACCAGTAAGATAATTTCTGACATTTCAAGTCAATTTTAATTCTTTGACAAAAAGCACATTTTCTTTGACGTATACGTACAGGTTGATCCACGCTAATTAAGCGCAGCTACATACCTGTATTTATGAAACAGAGGCAGAACAAATTTTAGAAAATAAAATGTTGAATTATGTGTAATCTTTTCATACATCGATGCTTCTGTACAGCGCAGTTGTTTTCTAAATGGAACGATATGTAACTTTTTTGACGGTTAGACGATTGGAAACTAAATAATTCATGACATTTATCAACTTTTGTTGTAAAACATGTTTCTGAGCAGCTTTTTATCTGCACCGTTCTGTTCACGTACTGTAAAGATTGCATTATGTTTTTAAATGACATTCGATTCTCATTCTTCGTTATCTTCAAGCGTTGAACTGATTTATCTATATAGGTAATACATAAATATGTTATAAATATACATTAACTGTTTTTACATTTTCGCCTATCATTGAAACTAGAGTTATAAATACATAAAATTAATGAAATTAAAGTAATTAAATATATAGAATTATAGTTTTATAAATAAAGAGCATAGAACATAACATTTATTCGACTTATTAGTTGCGTCTTTGTATAATTTTACATTCACAATACATATACTAGATACACGATAAATAATTCGCAATTGGAGAAATAATGGTGTTATTACACATAATAATGAATTCACTATGAATATGTATTTTATTGTAAATTATTTTAACCGTTGCATTTTCCGTTTTCTTTTCGTCACGACACACATAATGCATAATTGTTCCAATACAAAATATCAATTCTACGCGTTTAAAGACCATAATCGTTGTTAAAACAACTTAAAAATACAAAGCAGATCCTCTCTTACAATTATGTCATCACGTCTGCAATCCATCTGTTCCGTACGAAGTATGCGTCGTCTATTAATCAAGTCATCTCCGAGTCTCTTTCGAGTTTCTCTGCTTGGCGGATACAAGCAGGTTAATTAGTATTCCTAGAATACTCATTGCTGGCCACGTTGAACTGGTCGACGTATTAACAACGCGCATTACACGGTAATTTCGGTCTCTTTCTCCTCCATCACCGCCTCCGCCACCTTCTTCTCTATGCCTGTCCGCTCGTCCTGCTGTTCTCGCCTCGCCATGCTTTTACTACCTTCTGCCTGTTCCGCGATATTTTGCACGCACGATTCCCTTTTTGTGCCACGCTAGTAGCACGCAGAGAACAGATTTCTCGATCGTTGCATAGTTTCAACGTGCAATCCGTGTCCGGTTAGCCAGCCAACATCGATTATAATATGTAGCGTGGTTTTGTTGTCGCGATGTGCTTTTCATCCGTAACGATCTTTGCAATTTAAAATACAGTGGCGGACAAAAAAAGATAAAAAAATTCATACTTGTGTAACTTTGTTATGAACATTTTTTACCTCGTTGACAACAGTCGTCTATTCTGGAGATGAATAATTTAATTCTATATGTCGTAATGTAATTCTGTTTTCTAAAACCGCGGTGCTTTTTGGCAACTCTTATTCTTCAAACTTTAACTCGTTCATCTTCATTGATAAAAAAAATTATTCATTTAGAAACAGGTCTTTTAATTTGGAGTTGAATATAGTCGTAATCTAAATGTTCACGTAAAGTACAATACTGTTTTCTACAACTATGGAGCTTTTTTCTCACCGCTTATCCTTTTAATCTTCTTTTGTCCTTCGCTGTATCTGAAAGCTCGTTTATTTCTTTTTTTAACGCAAAAATCATTGACTTAGAAATAGGTCATCCATTATAGAGTTGAATAATATCTATTCATAATTGGATTGTTTTTGTCAAGTAGAATTCTGTTTTCTAAAATCGTGCTGATTTTTCATATCGCTTATTATTCAAATTTTCTTTTGTCCTCCGTTGTATTTACAAACCAATTCATTTTGATTAATGTGAAAATTATTCATTTAGAATTTTAACGTAGAAAAAGTAACACAGAAAATTTTTTAACGTGTACTGTGTAAAGTAGTAACAATAAGTCGGTTTAAAGCGCGGTTTAATATAGAAAGAAGCAAAAGGGAAAGGAAAATTTGACATTTACCCATGATTATAAATCATGACTGGCAAGAAATTTACCTGAAAGGAAGGTTATTGTTAAATCGTATAAAGAAGGCGTGGTTTTTTTGAACAGAAGTAAATCAGCAATTTATCTTGCAATAGAAAGGTATAACATAGCGGAAATATTATGAATGAAGTTCCAAGTGGGTAACAAAAGAAGCTAACGTGAAAACGAAAAAAGCTTATTCTTCTTGAGATAAAAAAATTCTTTTACGTCTGCACCAAGTGAAATTATAGCAAGTAATTTTATGAGAAAATCATGCTCGTAGTAAAATTGCGTCTACAGGCATCTATCTGCGGATTCGAAAATTTATGATAAAAATTAGTTAGTCGTAAAAATTGTTAGTGTCAAAGATTGACTAAGAAAAATACAGTATATCAGATTATTTATAATATAATAACATAATTATCCTATTGTGCCGTATTGAAATATTTGTATTACGTATTATGCACGCTTTAGAGAAATAAATTTTACAAACTTTATAAATAAATTGCATACCTTGTTTGCTTTATATGCATAATGTTCGTTTAATTATACAAACATTTTCTTGTAATTAATGGTCACATGCATTAGTAAATAGTAAATCGCAATATATTATACGATCTTTACAATGAATTAATTAATACCTGATTAGTAGAATATTTTCATTATTCATTATAATATCTAATTTAGAAAGAGAAATAATGTTGCTCTCGAGTACAATACAAATTTCGAATATATCGTCGCGATAAACGATACTTGATAATAAATTACATTATATGTCTGATTTTTATTTGCCATTGCTATCATTTAATATATCAGTAAGATTATCAAAATTTTTGTCAACTCAGACGATTTTGATAAAAAGATATAAACGTTAGGTAAATATTTGAATATTATGTAACAAAATGATACAAGTTATCACGTATGATAATTTATTTGTCAACTAGTTTAAATGGGTAATTTATTTTCAAAAAATTCATTTGTCATAGAAAAAAAATTATTTATAGTTTTTATGATCCATAGATACAGGAAATTGAAAATGTATATAAAATTTTTACCTTCAGCCTACGTTAACTGTGCTCCAAGCTTTTATAAGTATCTACATACTTTATGTACTAAAAATCACTAATCACATTCCAGTCTGTGGTCATTTTTCTCTTCTCTTCTTTTCTGATTTCTTCGCTGCATACTTCATCTATTACGCACGCATTCCATGCGTGATTACTCATGTATAGAAGTGTTATACATTCAAAACTGAACACTGTATTATATGTTCTTATCGCTGTGACGAAGTGTTTCTTTATAATATAATGATCGTTCATTATTAACTTCTAAACTTTGCACATAAAAGAGACATCGTAATATAATTATCCATAAAGTTGTAAGCAGTAAGTAGTAAATAAAGTTTTAATTTTATACTTATAAAACTTATTAACACTAGAACTACCATACCAGTCAAATTGTCTGGTTTTACGATTTTATTTTAAAATTCCTACTTCATGTTATATTTTTTTCCACAATGACGTAATGACTTTCGCAACGATAACTAAAAGGATAATATAATGAATGTTATTTTGTTTTTCATGTATTCAAACTGAAAATAATTTTGTATCAAGGCTGCTTATAACAACACCAGTCAAAATGGCTGGTACTTGTCAAAGTGTAAAAGGATGCTGTAATCTGTTTATCGAATCCCAATTAACCAGTTTCCTCGTTTTCTACAACTTGCCACACGTTTTTAAAATTTTTACGGCGTATCATTTGATATGATGATATCAGTTATTAGGAAAATTCCGGATCGATCGATGTTAACACTAGAAATACCACAGCAGTCAAAACGACTGGTTTTACAATTTTAGAAATTTGTCAAGACTCGTTTAGGGATCATGGTTCCAGATGGATTAATATCAAAAATATACTACATAACATGGATTTGCTACTGTAAGAAAGTAATAAATCAATAAATATAAAAACACTCTATTATTACGTATTTTTTAAAGACCAGTCATTTTCACTGGTTTTGGTAGAAATAGCTTCGTGTTAACTATCGGTAGTTCTAGTGTCAAAATCTGCTTTAGGAAATTGTAATTCTACATTCTTCAAATTTGTTCAACTCGTTTTTAGCCACTGCCAGTTGTTATTCTTGTTTGCAATCGAAATATAGGTGATGTTTGATCGTTTTAGAGTAACGAATTTTTATGCACAAAGCCAAGTAAATATCGAGAAGATCTAGTGCACTTGAGAGGAGAGAAGCAATTGATTCCTATGAGAAAGATAGGTATCGAGTGCTGCAATGGAATGTAACGATTTCGAAAGAATTATTATGGGAGAGAAAAAGCGAAAGGAAAAGGCAGAGATTCAAATTAAATTGAAACAGAACGTTTTTATTTTAAAATATAATCACTCACGGTGCAATTTATTAATTATTTCGTTACCTTTTGAAAATCATTGCTCCGTATACGGTATCGTAATTATAATATTGTTCATTATGCGAATTACGGACAACACATTAGTAGACTTAAAATACAACTGATAAAAACTGTGCTATGGATGCTATTCGAACATGTAAACAATTCGTTAACGAAAAAATCGCTTAAAGGTGATGGGAAGTGTACAAAAGTTATTATGAAGGAATATTATATAAAATTGATAATTTATTATTGTTACCTTAATTATTATTAGTTCTGCAAGTGACGTACATAATAAATTATAAGACTTTTTAAAGAATTATTATTTTAATCAAAGAATATATAGATGCTTACAAAGATAGAAAAATTAAAACATTTAGAGAAACATATTTGGCACTGATATATTGAACTTACACATTATTCATAACACAAGGGGATATATATTTTCTATTGTACAAAATATGTCGTTTAATTCAGACTGTCTAATTTGTTAAACACACAGAACATTTTCCTGTGGCTCTTGAAAATTTCCCGAGTCCGAGTCAAAAAGAAAGAAAACTTTGCAAAATCTTTTCATTCGTTCTTTCACGTTGAAGAGCTTCCTAAATGAAAATGTATTGTATTTTTATATTATTCAATATAACACACTCATAATATATTTGTATTAAATTCCAACTCTAATATTAAACTCTAATAATATGCTCATAATATATTGATATTAAAATTTGTAACCGAAGATTGTATTTGTAATGCATTCGGTCATTCCATAAATGACAAGTGCAGGTTCCCTAAGAATTCAGTTTGAAACAACGCTAGTTGCTACCATAGGAGTTTTAAAAAATTGCAATCAGAAACTTAATACGAGTCTGTAAGTTTATGTACATGTATATTGATGATATATTGATGTATATTAATTTTTTAAATTCATTCTGCGTTATCTGTAACTAGAATATAATTAAATACTAGGTGTACATCGGCAGACATGAATTTTCAAGTTGTAAAAATGTAAATGTACGAAAGTATAATGAATTATCAAAAGTAGTTTTAAAGAAAAATTCATCGCTGATCGATTGTTAACAGGTAACTTTCTATTTTCATTCTGGTATATGAAAACCAACGATCGTGTCTGTTATAGCATGCCCTAACGTAAATTTGAGGAAAAAACATTTGCTAAGATTCTATCAATCATCGTGGAAACCTACCATTTTATCGTATAATCTGTAAAATCAACCTTTGTCTTAACATTCCCATAACATTAACCATATCAACTGTTAAACTCAGGAAGTCAACTTCTCCAGCGATTGCCGAATTCCGCATCAAGTTTGTTCGCACCTACACACGTATAACTCTCAGTAGCTGTGCGATTTTGCCCGGGATTCGTCTATGAAAATTTAATCCTCCTGCAGCACTCTACTATTGAAACAGGTTCGTCTGCTTCCTACGGCTCTTTGATTTTTGCATCAAGATCGTCCATGCATTTTTCAAGCTTCAAGCGGCTCCTCCACTCGCATCGCGTTCGTTTGCCTATTTTTTCCTCTTGGCAGCTGCTCGACCGCGCGTCCAGTTCATCTGCAAATTTTCATCCTAGTAGCATCATAATTTCGCATCAGACTCATTCGCGAAGTTTCGCCCCCTGCGGTTCCCCGATACGACAACACGTTCAACCGCGCGTAATTTCCAAAGGCTTACTGACAGTCGGGTTCGTCCTTGCGCTCGATATTCCACTTGATTTCCTTATTTTTATCGTATGGAGTTTGTACTTTCTCCGTAATAAATTAATAAATCATTTTTTTATTCTTTCAGTAATGTAATCGTCGTTAATCTCTCGTCACACGTGGCCTTGGCTCATGACAAATTACATTAATTTAAAAGTCTAAAAAAGTTGGCCCGAAAAAGAAGCAGAGAGAAAATGGGAAGAAAACTTTCCCTTGTAGAGGATTTTCCCTTTGCTGTCCCTTAAATATTTTAATTATGAAATATGCTTCGCACTGACACAACCGAAGGAAATAATTGGCTTAATTTAGCTATACATTCGCATTGCATTCGAAATGGCTGTACAAGTGTAGCGGTGTGACCTAGATGGAACTGGAATTTAATAGTTTAACATTTTTTGAATTATCCGAACAACTTTTTAGTTCGAAGCGAAGAAATTGATATTCTGTTAGTGTTATTGCTGAGACATCAACATACATACATAAATGTTTAAATTTCAATACATCGAAGATTAATTGAATCGCGAAAATCCTATTGAATACCAAGAAAATACATCTCCTGATATATTTTTACCGATTGTTCGTATGTTCTTTGACTGAAAGCAAATTCTTTATACGACGTATATATATTGAAGGATAAAATCGTCGATAATAACAGTCAAAGGGGATTCGCATAATGCCGTGCTGTAAGAGCTGCGAAACCATGATAAATGACAATACTGAAAGCGTTCAATGCCATCTTTGGCACGTACACAGCTCTCACGATCGCTCTTTGTTAAGATTACGCTATTATTCGCAATACCTACGATC
The DNA here is from genome assembly GCF_051014615.1 of Bombus vancouverensis nearcticus. Lineage (NCBI taxonomy): Eukaryota > Metazoa > Arthropoda > Insecta > Hymenoptera > Apidae > Bombus > Bombus vancouverensis. Next base: position 1,774,967 of record NC_134915.1, on the reverse strand, counting down.
TTTACCCGTCGCTCTACTTTTTTTCCTCTTTCGAATAAAATGACATTGAGTCAGAAAATATCTATCGTTTTCCTGTATCAAACGTTACCTCGGAATATTACACGCGAGATAAGAAGTAATGACCACAGCAATTGCTTAAAAGATCATTTCGGGGTATAAAACTACAAATGCGTTGCTTATAGTCGAGCTTACTGCTCGTACGATTCGGGGAAGATCTGCTTTCCAATGTCGTAAATACATTACGTACTTTTAAATAATAATAAAAATAATAATAAATAATATAATATATACATGTGGCATAGTGTGACATCAGCGGAGGACGTGGCATGGGGGGTAATTGTTTATTAGCGTTGTCAAGATATGTTGACGTTGTCAAAGAGTGTTGTGAGCGTTACCAGGGTATGTTTGGGAAACAGTGAGCATGGAAAACATTGTAACGAGAGTTGAGAGAGTCAGAGTCGAATTTATCGTTGTCGTCTGAAGATCGTTGTGTTGTTGTGTCGTACAAGTAGTAGGTAACGAATTCGTGAAACGGGGTTCTATGTTCGATTACGTGTGAGTGCAAACGATATTGTATTAATCGTACTGTTACCTACAAACTAATAATGTAACATTCCTACATATATAATATACAGGGTGGTTGGTAACTGGTGGTACAAGCGGAAAGGGGATGATTCTACGCGAAAAAAGAAGTCGAAAATATAGAATAAAAATTTTTCGTTCGAGGCTTTGTTTTCGAGGAAATCGACTTTGAATTTTCGCTCGGTACGCGTGCACTTTACCACGTCTCGTTAGAACGGATCTTACTGTAGATCGTTGTCTCGATGGAAAAATTAAAAAAAAAATTGTTATTCTATATTTTCGACTTCTTTTTTCGCATAGAATCACCCCCTTTCCACTTGTACCACCAGTTACCAACCACCCTGTATATAATAAAAAAAATAAATAATGATAACAAAAATACAGCAGTTACACGGAATATGTATATGTATATAACAAACAAAACTATGCAAAATAGAATATTCTCTATAATATCTTGTAGATAAAACAATCTTTTAGCTAAGTTCTATAACTTTTTAATTATAAAATAAAAATATGAATTTGCATAAATATCAGCAGGATATTCATAAATGATTGATCTATACGAGATGACTAGCGGTTTGGTGGATGTAGTGATTCGTGTGTGTTCACGAGTATATTACAATTATTCGTTGTTATTCTTAGGATTTCCAAACAGAGGTACATTCTTTTCTTAGATTCATTACGCATACATACACACGTACGTATAGAATAAAAAGTAAAAATCATAGGGATTGATGAATAATTTACTTGGACCACAAAACTATAATTTCAAATTTGCTTCTTTCTTGCTTATAACGTGAGGTTAATTAAATTCCACAATTCGCTCAGCAACAGCTAAATTGTATGGATTATACGCCTTCATAGAGTCTAAAGCTTGCATTAACCACACTAATAGTTACCATTCTATCCTGACTGTTAGCCAGCGAATTAATATCGAGCAATTATTTCGAACGTCGGGTAAGTGGATGATGATCGAATGTGTTCAATCCAGAATGATGGATCATAGATTCTAATGTCTCGAATGCTGGACTATTGTCGAAGAACCATTGTGTATGAATTGCAAGATTACAAGATTAAAACGCTATAACGCAGAACTATATCTATGGTGTAATTGCTTGAGAAACTCCAAAGACTTTCAAGCTTGAAAAACTCAATTAACTATCTTTTAAACATTTTTCAAGCGCAGTGCCTGGAAAATGCATGTTGATTGGTTCGTATCGAGGGCAGATAATATCCAATCAACATGCTTCCATGCACCCTTTGGTGAGGATAAAACGATAGCTGAATCTACATGAGGTTTCCGAAAGATTGCAGTGCTGAACACACTTTAGCCATGATCCTCGACCATTTTTAGTATATTCCCGATGATATGCAAATTAAATTTTATTCCAGTTGCCGCACAATTTTGAAAAATATATATCGAATCAAATAAAATGAGAAACGTCGATTTAATGTCTTCGACGTTTATACAATCGTCAAGATTGATTCTCTCGTGAACGGTGTGTTAACTGACCTAAGACATCGAATATGATATTCACAGTTATCGAAAATGACGAACAATTCAAATTAAAATTTCAAAAGATATTATCGTTAGATTATGAATGTTATTACGAATGCATAATGTTATGCACAGAACTGAAGAAGTACAGATTTGTACGAATCATTTAAATATCATAATGAGTGTATACTTTCGGTATTTTACATGTTTTTAACATGTTGCGCATTTTGTTTGTTTCTTTAAATTTTCATGCAAATCTACGATGCACATACACCTAACTATCATTATATCGCAAATAAATACGCCAAGCTTGCTTTTTCCTGGATTCCTGGAAATGCTGCCCTTTCATACCTTTTCCACAACTTTCAGAAAGTGTCTCTAAAATCCACGGAAAATATGCAACAAAGTACTGTTCCAGTTTGGCAATTACGTGTTTTATACTGCACTATTTACTGTGGAGTTCACAAAGTCAAAAAGGCCACGTGCTTTGGATGCCACGGCGCTGCACTTCTAACGAATCAACAGGATACTTTTTCATTTTTTTCACCGAATACTTTCTTAAAAATGACAATTTTCTACATTGCCAAACAGTATCGTTTAATAAAGCAAAGCGAGAGAAACAGAGAGGTATGTTTTTACAACTCTCGACAATTTATAGTTACTCAACATTTTTCGTATCTTCGTCCTTTGTGCGAATTCTAGTGGCACTTTGACTGCCACGCCGAAGTCACATGTTTCGCTCAGGACGCCACGGGACTATTTTTATTATTCAAAGCATATAATGACAAAATAATAATAAATTCATGATGTAGGCCAACATTCTTCCCCAATGGACCGTTTATCTTATTGGTGGTCACGGGTGGCCACCGTGGCGCCTTGGTAACAGTTGACAGCGACGTATTATAACGAGGCTTCGTTTATTTCAACAAACCATTCGCATTCGTTATTTTGCCGTAAGCAAAACGTTCAGAATATATTGTTGAAACGTGTAGAAGATATTAGTAAACGGTATTTGCTCGTTCTATATGTAATAGTAAGGTATGTTCACACTTCTAACTTCAATTATACGATTATAAAGCAGCATTTACGATTATTTTCTAAGCTGTGTTTATAATAATATTCGTAGATTACCCCTGAAAGATATGCATGCAAACACAGTGCACCGTTAGATGCAAGATTTGTTCTCATTTTTTTTTATCGATGTTCTAATAAAAATGTTTAATTGTTCAATGGGGCACTTTTTATTTCAAAGTATCTTCTATTTATCGGTTATATTCAAAATGCCCTAACTGTCAATTTTCATACAATTTTTACAATTGTAAGAAGTTCAAGCTCTCCGATCACTAACGACCACTGTGGCGTCACAGGAGAAACCGTGGCCTGTCACATATGACCAACGTGTGACAGTCAAAGTGTTAATCTGTGAAATCATTTTCTCTTTATTTTTTTCCAGCATGCTTCGCGTGCACCGCTTTTATATTCTCGTTATTTTGATAAATGTTTCTCAGATTATGTGCATAGTGATCAAGAATGAGTATCCAGGTGATCGAATAACGTACTCGAAGTGCTTTCGCCATACGACTTTCAAGTCGAATGAATCGCCCGATAGAAATATGAAGATGTTCTTCATCAAATTAAATTAAATTAATAAATTAAATAGTTGCTTGATATGTATATATCGTTGGTCATAAGTATTAGAACATTTCTTGCGAAATTCTAATTTTATTTTAGTTTGCATTATGTTGTAATTGAATGACATAATTCAAGCTTTTCAATTAATTCGATTGTCAATTATCGTAATCACGAGCGTAATTGAATTACAGTGTAATCGAAATGTAATTGAATTACAGCTCAGAACTTTGAAAAACTGAGATAAATCTTTATCTTTCGTGTTTATACAGCGTATCTTCCGTTTCCTGCTCCTACGTGACTCAATCTTATGTTTACGTTTTTCAATTGCATTATGCAATTGTACTTCAGCGACAACTACGAATTGCATTGTGGATTCATTGAACCGGAGATGTGAATTACGACTTACAATGTATTAACTACAAACGTAATTGAATTATTTTACAATTACAATTCATGCAGTCATTCGATTATAATTTCGCACAATTCCGTCTAATTCTTATGGTCGGCAGGATATACGCGAAAAGAGAATCATAACGATTATCGAAAGATCATCTGCGTATTACAGATATCGATTTATACAGACTAAATATTTAAAGTGAGTAATTTCCACTATGACAAGTTAAAAATCTAAGCAAGAGTGAATATTAGTAAGGAAATACTGAAGATCTGAGAAAGGAAAGTAACAATGCGGAAGGAGTTACGGATAAAAAAAAAGCAAAGACAAATAGTAGAAGTATATTTATGCGATGGAGAGCGAAATGGAAATAAAACAGGAAGGAGGAAAGGGTGAGAAACAGGGTTAATGGTAGAAAGGGGAATTGTGAGAATTCTCAGCTTGCCACGATGCCACGTGCTTTGGTCTCACGACGTAAATCAGCGCACGTGCCTCGCCACTCATGGAGTTCCCTCTGGCCAGGCTCTTTGAATCGACCCGCGGAATGATTGATGCTTTTGCCAATAAGAGCCGAAATTTTTTCCTTATTTTAATGCAACTTTTTGCTCCAGAAAGGCACTCATTATGAAAATTAGAAATTAATTAGCGCATCTAAAAAAATAAAAAAAAACGTCGAAATTGAAATTTAGTAACTACCACTTTTGTCATGCCCTTTTACTTGTTTTATGTATATGTACACGTGTGTGTTTAACGTTGCCTCAACAGCGGAGGCCATTAGCAACGCAGCGCAGTTAACAGTCTATAATTTCAAGTACAATGTTTGCTTGTTTTACTGGCAACATGAATTTCTATAAGTTTGTACATGTATATTCATTTTTTATGTGCGTATTGATTATAGGTTGTGTTCTTTTTTTATTTTTTAAATTCATTCCGGGTTATTTGTAACCAGAATATGAATAAATACTAGGTGCACATCGGCAGGTATGAATTTTTAAGTTGTAAAAATGTAAATGTAAAATTTGTTCGCACGATGTTTCGCCTTCGAGAAAATCGATTTTGAAAGGTCGCAGGAATTCTTTAATTATTCGTTGTTGACTGTAATATTATTGTTCGTATCAGTATTTGTCAATAGTATTAATAATCTACTTTAAATAATACAGGATTTTAGAAATCATATATCTATACACAATTATGCATAATTAATTGCGGAAGTGTGAATGCATTTTAATATGTTTGCACTTTCTTATTCGTGAAAGTAGTCACGAATTATTTACAACATGTTTTTGTAAGCCTTCGTTGTCATAGGATCTCACAATTAATACATAGATGCAATGTCTGATAAATTTGCAAGGGCAAGTATAGAGACATGTTTCATAAATAAAATTAATTCCTCAAGATGGTGAAAACATGTTGTATTTTTATAAGAAGAAAATTAATGTTATAATATGAAGTTCTGGTAGTGTGACTTTCAAGATTATTTGATATCGAACCTGTTAATCCTCTCAATTCTTGATATTTTTTGCGAATAACATTACGTGTGTATTTCATACGATAAAATATTTGTATTCCGACAGAAACATTTATGTCATAGGAAGCACAATTTAGAAAATGTATTATTTTTTCGCAGAGGTAGAAGAATAATACGATAAATGCCACAGTCAAATTATAGTCGATCAAATACGAATTGCAGAAATTGTGATCGATTTGCATGGAAACGAAATACAGCGTCAAAAACTTTTACGACCTATTGTTATTCGTTTTAATACCGGAAAAGATCATCTTTTTCAATTCTAATATAAATAACGTTTTTCTCTGTTTGAATGCACAATTGAATTTTAATTGAATACACTGTCCTTCGAATAATTGAAGTTTAAGCTGTTGTACGGCTGAAATTCCAATTCAAATATACAGCCAAATACCTATGACATGACAGCCGATTCACGTTCATGAAGCCCATTTGCTTATCGGAATAATCCAATTTTGGCTATGATGTTGCATCGCGATTCATCTTCTCCACTTTGCTCGATTTCGAACACGTAAAGCGTTGCAGTGTAATAACAGGCTGCAAACAAGGCGGTTAAATTGTTACGTTCGCCTTCTACACGTGCGTAATTGCAAGAAAACACGCCATTCTTAATCAATTTTCTGCTATTCCATCGATCTTCTGCATTGCGTTCGAACAGAATTCGATAATCTAAGGTAAGATTAGATGTAATGGAACTTTCATTTTTTAGCAATTTAAAGGCCAGAGATGTATATAGAGGTTATTGCTGTTCTGAAAGCCACTTTAATCCGAAATTGCATTATGATCTAACGCGAAAAATATTTTTATAGATAAAACTCGAGTCTTTTTACAATAACTGCCAGCTTTATTAAAATTCATTAAAACTCAACTCTATCCTTCGTTTCTTTTTCTTCTTCTTTTTTTTTTTAATTTCCATCGATTAAATGGATTTTCTTAAATCTAAATATACAGGGTGGTTGGTAACTGGTGGTACGAGCGGAAAGGGGGTGATTCTACGCGAAAAAAGAAGTCGAAAATATAGAATAAAAATTTTTTTTAAATTTTTCCATCGAGACAGCGATCTACAGTGAGATCCGTTATAACTACCGCACGCGTACCGAACGAAGATTCAAAATCGATTTTCTCGAAAACAAAGCCTCAAACGAAAAATTGTTATTCTATATTTTCGACTTCTTTTTTCGCGTAGAATCACCCCCCTTTCCGCTTGTACCACCAGTTACCAACCACCCTGTATAATACAATAAAAGAGCAATATCATATAGTACTAAGATATCAATTTAAGAATATAATATTAAGATTATAATATCGTGTGAGAAATTAGAAATAACCCAACAATCGCTTTGTGTAAGGTATAAATAAAATCATTATTATAAATAGATCTTGCCACGTTCTGGAAGAATCAATATTCTCATATTAGCTGCACCGTATTCCCAAAGCACGTTTTGGTTTCATAAAATATGAATGAACACATCTACTGACACATTTCTGTTAAATTAAATTAAGTTACTATATTACTATACTAAATTATCATTTAAACTATAATGCAAAAGAATTTTACCACACTCTAAAAAGAACCAAGTGAATCAGAATGTCGAGTTCAGTTCAACATAAAATCGTAAAGGATCCTAAGAAGGTTCATAAGAATTCATAGTTATCCGTTGATTATCAATTAGGAGAATATTTCCGTCACTCGCTGTAAATTATAACTAAATTGCCTATTTGTATATGTTTATAGGAAAAGTACAAATTTGAAGGAAATGTACGTAACGTGAAAAAACATATAAAATATTCAAAGTATAGTGCTTGTTCTATTTCCAAAAGTGTGAATTTGTATAAAAATCCGTAATGCGCAGTTACAACAATGTCGATTCCTATTACAGTGTGTTAATTCTTATTAGTTAATAGCTGGTCCCACGTGTATCAAGCGGAATGAAAAGGCAAGTATACACGGTCGTTGAACGAAGCGCAGGTTGCACGTGCGGTGCATGTCGCCTGTGGCGCGCTTCCCTCGAGCAGCCGCAAATGGCAAGAGCAATGCTAGCACGGTTCACGACAGCACAGACTGTTATGTAAGAGATGTGTCAGGCTGGTAACATGCCGGGGGAAGAAAGCAACGGTGAGAGACGTGAGAGAGAACAAGGATCGAGCCACGCAGAAACGCAAGGACATAAAGTGGCGGGCAAAAGGCAGTTTAAAAGTCGCCGGAAAATAAAATACATTCGCTCTCGAAGAAGCAACTGCCGTTGCTCGCTGTAATCCTCCTTTTGCAGATTGTAAATTTAATACACTTAAACCCGTACTCCATTGCGGTGTAAATTGGAAAGTTTTCGGTTGCGGAACGCACGTGTTTAAATTTGCAAATAATCCAGCGACTGATTTCTGATTTATACAACGAATCGGATATATCTGTGAGATATAGGAGGATGAAAGTTATTATAAATTTTAACGACACGATATACGCGTTCATAAGCGTTTGGACGCTTGCAAATTGTTGCAAATATACGTACGAAATACACTGCTCTACCAAATGGAACTCTTTGATCCAACTTTCGCCTTTGATGTTATTTCAGACAATCATATTTAATATATCATATTAAATCATATACAGTTAGCGGATATATAGTTCAAGAATGATAGTTTTAATATTAGATGGCATAGATAAAAGAACAGTAATGGAAACGGATGAAAATTGCTGCAACGAAGATACCTGAGTGAAGTGTCTGTTCAATGTTGGAGTTTCAGAGCGATTGAAATATGTGTTTCTACCCACATCCTAAGAGTTTATATAGATTTCATGAAATGTCAGCCATTCATTACAGATAGACATGGAATTGATATACTCCTCTAGATGTACCTCTTGTTTCAGCTTAAATTTAGCGAAATGTCTAGCCCCGGTTATGATACGAGGTACAAAATTAACGCTAAAGAAACCTTCGATTATAACTTTTCAGAGTATAATAAAACGTATCATACTTTTGATCGAGTTGCAACAGCTGTCCAAATATTTATAGACGGTAGGGTATTTTGGGAGAAACTAAAAAATTAACGAATTCAAGTGATAAGACGTTAAAACATAGAATTTTATACAAGTATCAGGTTGGCATGGTTAAAAAGACGTTTCAACTATTGTAATTAATAGATGTGCTCGTATCAAATACTGCAGTTAAATATTAAATGAATTGGATACTGTTAAAACTGATTAATGTATTCCCATTATTTACCAATGATCTCACCGCTCTATTCCTCTGAAAAATTGATTTCCCAAACAGTCCTGCCACGAGTTAAATTAATGTCTATCCAATATAAATTAGATAATCAAATTTTCCTCGTCAAACTGCTGCTCATACTTTTATAGTTTAATCTTACTCTAACTTTAGCAAGGATTTCCATATCTTCTATATCTTGTTCTTCTATATCTTCTTCTTCTATATCTTCAAGATTTGTAATGGATGAAGATGTTTGACACGAAACTAAAATCACACATGTCGATAATAATATTCGCCTATTGTGCTCAAGCTCGACATACTTTTTAACGTTGGAAGAGTAAATAACTGGGTCGAAGATGTCCGAAAGAACGCCGCAGGGTTAAACAGCAGCGAACTTACGTCTATCTGTAATTCTTATTTTTGACCCATTTCATTCTTATTGCTTCACCGCATGCAACGTTACCGAACATTGTTCGCGATCAGAAACTTTAGTGCTCTGCCCTGTAACAGGTTTCAACGCGCTTTTTACGAACAGTACTGTTAATAGAATCTACAAACAGCGAGCGTGACAGCAAGAGGGTTGAAAGTAGCTCGGTGTGTGGTTGAGAAAGAGAGAGAAACTGAGCGCGCGCAAGAGGGAGATACAAAGAGATAGAGAGAGAGAGAGAGAGAGAGAGAGAGAGAGTGGGATTGGAGGGAAGTGATTTACCGCAAATTGCCCGTTCCTTGAACAGCATTAAGCATTGGGCAATCGTGTGCATGTTGCAACGTCATGTGCAACCAAAGAGCTTGTGCGTCCTAAGGCAGAAGGCAAAGGTACGTTGGCGCAAATCGCGGGCTGTCTGCGTGTAAGACGCGCCGAAACGCTTCCTACTTATGTACGTTGCTGGAATATTCCCTGGTGAGAGCGGTGTTCGAGACACGTCGATGAGCAGCCTGGTTGGCCGATCGATTCGATCGATTCGCGTGGCGCAACGCGCGCGAGGGACGTGCGAACGATTTCCTCGCGTAATCGTGCAATCAGCGCGGCGCATCTTATTTATGTAACCATAAGTGTTCCGTTCGGCGATGGGCCGCGATGCTCGCACGGCATTAACGCGATGAGAAATGCACGGGAGATTGGAAGTTGCGGAAACCGGGGCAAACCGCGAGAAGAGCAACTACTTTCGCACTCGTTTCACAGGAAAATATTTAATTGCTGGTGGTCGGCTATGCGCTTGCTTTCCTTCTTTCTTTCTGTGCATCGCGGAAAACTAATGAAACGCAGAGAAACGATAGCGGTTCTCATTGGTTTTCCGAGCTTCTCCATAACTGAGAAAATGAGCCGCATTTCTTATACTTGTGGTATCAGAATCCGAGCATTCGTTTGTTTCGTGGATTTCTCTTATGGAATTTCTTGTATTTAATATAATAATGGTGGATCTATGTATTTAATAATGTACCTTGTATATGGGTTACGTTTAATGAAATCAATGCATAGAGAAGAAGCAGAGCGTTCCGTAATATCGATGAAAATATCTTGTATTATAGAATTACTTAAGTTTTTCTTATCGTGTTGTTCGCTTTATTTTCATCCCGTGTTTCTCTGAAATTAAAAACATAAGTTACATCCCTTAATCGTGATATCAGAGCATTTATTTGCTCCGTGGATTTATTTTATGGAATTTTTTGTATTTAGTTTAATGATATGTATTTTATATATGGATTATATTTAATAAAATCAATACTATGTAAAAAGCAGAGCTTGTTGTAATATCGATGAAAATATTCCGGAGTTGCTTGATTTTTTTCTTGTCGTTTTGTTTCATTTATTTTGATTTGCTTCGATTAATTAATTTCAGTATTACATTTACGATAGAAAGTTATTTTAAATTTTCTACAAATGTAGTTTATTTTGATAAACAACGTTGCCTGCTATTGTCTACTATACATATAGCTATTGTAACAGTACAATCTAAATTTACGAACTTCTAGTTTATTGTTGATTAATTCGTATAAAAGACCAAGTAAAAATTAGGTAAAAAAAAGATGTTTTATGACGTAGATAAATTTTAGCCCAACGATTTCTTTTCTTTTCTATCAATGCAACTTTATATTTTCTATTATGATATAATTTTTACATATTATTATAAAGAATATTATTATAATAAAACGGTAAAAAATGTTCGAATACGTTAAAAAAGTTGTTTCCATGATATTTGTAATTATTTTTATTTTACTTATAATCACAGGTTAATTATTAAATGATGATTACGTTCTGTATCATATATGTTAAAATTATAAAAAGATATACAAGGACAGATACATCATCTGATCCTAAAAATAAATATCTTCTATGATTTTATTTATCAAGCAGCCTAAAAACGATTTATTATTTTAATGGCTTGAAAACTCGCAATGCACCAGCTAGTACGGAAAGTTTGTCTTCAACATATTTAAATTTGTATCATGTTGGGAAAAGCTTATCGTAATGATGACTATTTCAATGATTAAAGAGATTGAAATGATATCAAGCCATGCAGCCGTTCCAATGCTGCGGGAACACCAACTTTCTGGGTCATAATACTTCAATGTGTAGTGTGTACGTTGCTTGAAAGGACTTAACTTTATTTGATTTCTTTCTCTCTGGAAAGAATAATATTGACATAAATTAGGACTATAATTTGAAATGTTCTGATTCATATAACTGTTTGTCAACTAGCAATGAAAATAAAACTAACAATTCCTTTAATATATTTTTAGTATATAATTTAATGTATTTTGTATCAACTATTATAATTTCAGCACATTTTAACAGAAGTGTAATTAATTGCTCGATCATCTATCTTATCTCTTATCGAAGCATGCATCTGCGCGTTTTACTAATTGTTTACCTATCGATTAGATGCGCCAGCTTAAACGATATTACCTTCTATATATTTCCAAAATCTCTTTTTTTCCGTATTAATTATATATTGCATAATTACATCATTTCTTATATTAAAAGAGAGATGTCCTGCCATTGACCCTCTATAATTCAAGGAAATCGATGTGGACGTATAACTACATATCTATATATGTATTTAATGAGAAATTCCAATATCACATTAATCTTTCAAACACTAGAACATTCACCAGCTGTCTGGTTAAATTTATTATAAAATATCAGGTAGATTTATATTGTTTAGTACTTAGCGTTCTTGAAAGATAGTTCATCAATAATATTAAATTCATTTTTTAAGTCTCTTGTTTAATTGAGATTAGTTCAGTTTTCGTTGAACGATGTATAAATCAATTTTGATTATTACAGAATGGTTTTTGGTAGAATTGTAAAATTATTTACAAGAACAAGCTGTATTACCATTTTGTTCAACGATATTATTCGTTTCGAATTAAACAGTAAATTTTGTTGTTTCTTTAAATTAACTTAAATTAATTAATTAAATTAAATTCTTCTTTATATTAACGTACATGCGATTTTTAATTTATTATTTAAATCTTGTACGGAAATTAGATGGTGCTGACCTGAATCTAGCTTCCTTCCTAACTGTATTTCGACTGGGAATTCTTTCATATCTCTGAATCATATTTCTCAACACTCGTTAATAGTCATAATAAAAAAAGGAAGGAAATTTTAATAATTTTCTAAATAGAAGCAAATTGTGCCGTTTATACACGTTTATAGCATACGTTTAGATTAATTTGGCCGAGCATTATAACGGAACTAAAGCAACAGTGGAAACGTTAACCCAGCACTATTATTTTTGTGCCACTTTTTGTAGAATCTATCGGCCTGTAAAATTTCCTGCCTCATATTAATAGAAACTTACAAATTTTAATCAACATTTAAGCTTTGGCCGAAATTATACGGTGACTGGTACAGTATCTAAACGACTGATCTTCAGCGTCATTAGCCTGCAGTCTACGAATTTTTATATCGGAATCACGATCTCGCTTCAACAGAGAAAAAGATGATTAACGTTTTACCAAAGTCTCTAGAAAAAAATTTTGTTATGTGCTGCGGTCTCCGAATTTTTATCTCTGCATCACGATCTCGTTTTAACAGATATAAAGATGATCAACGTTCTAACAAAATTCCTAGTGTAAAACTGAAACAAAAAATCACATATACCAATTAAGGACTATTTCATGTTTTCTTTAAACTTAAGAAATTTATTACGACTAGTGCAACATTTATTATCAATACAATACAGAATACGAAATTGATATGAAATTTGTCAATGATACAGCATAAAATGTATTGTATTGTATTTCGTTACACGTGCTGCGGTCTCCGAATTTTTATGTCTGCATCACGATCTCGCTTTAACAACTATACAGATGATTAAAATGTTTTATCACAATTCCTAACAAAAAATGGAAACAAAGTATCACACATTTTACATTACGACTACCTCAATTTTTCTTTAAATATAGAACTTACGATTGATATAAAATTTGCAATATGGTATAGGATGCGAAAATCGTTTATTGTACCGAGATCTGTGCCTGTTACAATCGTTTCGTATATGTAGCCGCTTGTTGCATTTTGTTTCTATTTTATTTCGTTCCCTAAAGCTAAATCTTACTTCCCTATTTGTTTGAGTACATCTATATCTTCATTTACCATACAGCTCACTGTATATATGTCACTCTTTGATGTGTTCTTCTTGTTCGTTCTTCTTTGGTTTCTCCATTCGTTTATGCAGAAAGCTTTCAGCTTCGCGTTTCCCTTTATGAAGTTAGCTAGTCCCCATATTTGTTTTTCTGTTTTTACTGTTATTATTCCTGTCTATTTCTTATTTTTCAATGTGATTGGTCTGGTTTCTGTATATATTGCGTAGTCTCTTAGTACGTGCTGTCTAAAATATTTTCTATTTCCCCGATCCTTGATTTGTAAATTCTTTCCTATTTTATATTCCATTCCTTGTCATATCGTCACATTTCAACCTAACTTGTCAGTTAATCTTGGTTAGACAATAATTCTTTCCATCGACAGTGATATGTTTAAGGTAGCTTTTTGGTTGCTGTTTTATTCCCATTTCTTCTTTCTTCTTCATTGGACCACTTTTCAAATTTATTAATCATCACAAAGCGTATCTATAACATTCTAAAAATCACTATCTTCCAGAAAATCCGCAGAAGTTTGTTGCTCTGTTTTCATCATCTTCTCATACTTCTCTCTATCTACTTTCTATCACGATTTGCTGCGTCTTCTATTCCCTGCAATGAATTGGTAATTTCATATCTGATTTACCGTAATCTACACCGCAGCTGGGTGGTCCAGTTTCTCTTCTACGATAAAAAATATAAAATCGATATGAGATTTCTCAATAATATAACACAGGAAAAACACAATCGGTTAGGGAATCTTTAGAAGCAATCTTTGTCCCCTCGAGACCAAGTGGCCCGCAGAAAGTCCATCTATAAAATTCGACGAGTATCGCATAGCATATTCATACGGTGTTGATCGATCGAACAGCTTTGCATACGTAATCTGCAAGTTTGTAATTCGCGCGAACCTCTTTCTTTTCGGCACGTATGATGTATATTGCGTGGGCATGTCCCGCGAAATAATTCAGCTGCCGTAGGCGTCAGGCGAAATGTAATTTATAACTTCCGAGTGTATCCGTCCGCGCAGCCGAAGCGTAATCCTCGCGTCAACGAGCGGCAGGCAACGCGGATGTAGAACAACATCTTGCTGTCATAAAGATAGCTAGCCGTATTGATGCAACCGGCTGTTGCTTTAGAGTTCGTTCTCTCTACTTTCATCCCCTCTGTCTTTTGCATTTCGCGTTACAACTGATATCGCCGACGTAAATGTCCGCCCTCGCGCAATGACGTTTTCCCATTTTACTGCGCCTCGCAAGCGTATCGCTGCAGTTCTAGCGGTTCTTTCCGTCTCAGTGTTTCCGAACGACACGCTCGATGGTTAATCTAATCCGCGCTATCGATCCATTAGTTCGTTTGCAGCGAAATTTATTGCCGCAAATCGTTTCTCGCTTAAACCGAAACTGTCAGCTGCGTTATATCCTGCGCGAACTGTACGTCGGAATATATATAGGTTCATAAACGTATCCGGACGTTTGTGGCTACGTTTTATGATTATACACTGCTTGACGTAAGTGTTCAGACACTTGGTCATGTTAATTGAGATTGAATATCTTTCACTGATTTTATTTTTTTATTTCGTTGTGTATCTGTGTTAATTCATTCGTGTCGTGTGCGTCTTATACAGGGTGGTTGGTAACTGGTGGTACAAACGGAAAGGGGGTGATTCTACGCGAAAGAAGAAGTCGAAAATATAGAATAAAAATTTTTTTTCCTGTTTTTTTTAATTTCTCCATCGAGACAACGATCTACAGTGAGATCCGTTATAACGAGACGGGATAAAGTGCACGCGTACCGAGCGAGAATTCAAAGTCGATTTTCTCGAAAACAAAGCCTCAAACGAAAAATTTTTATTCTATATTTTCAACTTCTTTTTCGCGTAGAATCACCCCCTTTCCGCTTGTACCACCAGTTACCAACCACTCTGTATAATACGAAATACCAAACAAAGTAAAATGTATTATGCTTCTGCAATTACTGTAACGAGTAGCAGGTGTTCTAACATGTAAAACGTGTGTTATAGGAGAAAAATCTGAAAATGCGTATAGAAATTGCAAGGCATCTGGTACAAGCGTATACTGCGCAGAAATTACAAAAATGTTTAAACGATCAATTATGTGCATTATGTTAATAAATCTGAGAATGTGTGTACGTAGAAATTACAAGATATTTAGTACATTTCGAAATTACAAAAATATTTAAGCAGGCAATTATATCCATTACATTGTTGAATCTCAATGTTCTTTTAAATTTAGACCACAGTTAACACATATTGTACGCTTAAGATGACCATTCATGCTGTATACTAAATTTTTACTAAATATTTTATTACTTAACTTACAAATGTTTTATTGTCTAAATTGTTTACTAAACATATTGGTTTCAAATTTAACCAATATGATCATCATGTACAGTAGCGTCTCATTACATTCTTATTGAAACTCCAAAATGTTATTAAAATTTCAAAATTTATAAATGTTCAATAGAATACATGTACAATATGCAATAAATTTTTTCTATGTATACTTATATTTCTTTCTTTTTTTTTATTATTTAATTTGTACTTTACAATTTGTCCAACTGGACATTCGGTAAATTTTTCTAGCTTTATTGCTAATTAACGTGTGGATGGCTGCCCCCAATGGGGTACCATCTTCCAGTTTTTTTTTTTAATTATTTAATTTGTTCTTTACAATTCGTCCAGCATTACTTATGTGTATACATATAAGTATATATACTATATATTAGTATTACATACAAGTATTATAGCATATATAGTAAGTGTACATACGTAAAGAGAATTCGTGGATATTACAATGGCTGTTGTAAATTATTTTCTGGTTACTGATATGTTAACCAACACCGTGCGATATTTCTGATTGATAGATACATATGTTTGTCCATTGGTGACATGTTTCTCCTGTTTAAAAATTAGTCGCTACCACCTATTCGCTTTTGCTGCGTTCTACCTCTGCCATGTAAATTCTAAGCATTTCAATTATGGTCGCCGATGACCATTATACGATGCGACAGTTAATAAAGTAATAGTAATAATAAATTACTTTGTGTTGTCGCGAAATCGGTGGAAATTGAACGCAGGCGAATCAATTTGTGCGCCAATTATATTGTTTGCATATTCGACTTTCCATTTACATCACGACAACGATGTTTACCGTTTTCGATTTCATACGGTGTGCACGCAGCTCTGAAAAGTATTACGTTGGAAACACCTGTGCAAAATTACTCGATGGACACTGTAATTATCCAGGGAACAAACAAGGATAAACCTACGAAACCTCTCTTTGCTCGTCGTTAATCACACCTTGCCCTTATCCGTAATTATTCATATCCTGTGCGTGAAATTCCTCCCTGCCAACGTGTTTTCGTTTTATTCAGTAAACCGAGAGCATGTTCATTTCGCAACGAAGGAATTTCGTATCTTCTAGCGAAAAAGACGTCGTCCCAGAGTCTCGGCGTGCACGTTCCGTGCGGTATCGTCGGCCGGTGTTCGCATTCCGGCGTAATTGCGATTAGAAAGGCTTGACGAGGGTTCGAGCAGCGCTCGAGAGGATTAAAAAGTTGTCGCCGGGAATGAAAAGGGGCAAGGATGAGCGTAGGCCGCAGAATGAAAACTGACAGCGGAACGAGCCGTGTAGGACCGCGGCGCAATTTTCCGCGGTTCGCCGCCGTGGACCGCGCCATTATCCTGAAAGCTTGATATATCGCATGGCATAATTACGGGTAATTAGCTGTTACGCGCAATTGGTAATAATGGCCCATGCTCGCCGTCATTCCGCTCTTTTCAGATGTACGCGCGGTAAAATATCGACACTTTCGAGGAACATTGCGCACCGATTTTGCCTGCTTTTTATCTCGTTGATCCGACAAATTAGGACTTGGATAAATTAGCATAATTAGAACAGGAATAATAACGTGAAGTTTTCGGCGAAATGAAATTTTTAAATCGCACCAGTATTTTCATCCTCGAGGTAGACACTGTACGTTCATAGTTGCGATAAAACGACGAAACGACGATGATTATCGAATGTTAAAATATTTTTCCTGCGTTTGAACGAATCTAAGAATTTTAATATTTCTCAATTGAACTTATAATCTGGTTACCTTTATCGTCTAATCTAAGTAATATTACTCATTGAAGGAAATTCATTGTTTTTGATAAAGTAGTAATAAAACGAGGACAATTATCAAGCAAAAAGTAAAAATAGTTGAAGGTACGATGAAATATCTTTTTTTAAAACTTGTTCGTTTGAACAGATTTAGGAACTTAAATATTTCTTTATTGGATTTCAACTTATCGTGTAGTCCGATATAATTAATTGAAAGAAGAATTGTTTTATTTATTCAGCCGTAATTACAGGAACAACAGAAAAGAAATTGGCAATAAACGTTGGCGTGCCGTATCAACTGCAATACTCGATAACATTGCCAATTACCAGTGCTTTCTAGAGTTGCCAACTTTTCGCGAACCAAACGCTCGAAAACTTTTGCTCCATAGTTACGCTACTGTTCTTGCTAATTGTTTTAACGGGTTTCACGAAGAAACTTTCCTGTCGTTACAGACATTGTCGAAGATCGCACGCGCCAGAAAACATTTCGAGCAAGCAACATCTTCAACCGAGAAAATATACTTTTCTGTGAAAGATCGCAACCAGCTTCGAGCGTATCAGGTCAAAGTAATTCTGCAATGATTATTCAGCTCGTTTAACGCGTACCTTGTATTATGGCCGGCTGAAATCGATATTCGCGATTGAATTTAATTCACCAAGAAATTATTTCCAACCTTTAACGATCGATAAATAAACGCATAAATAAATTCATAACGGATAGTAATTAGTGTTAACCGTTGTTGCTATTTCTACGCGTGCATATATAATTACTGATCATTACAAATAATTAAATTTGGTTTACAAATGTGCAGATGCAAGCTGAGGCACGTTGATGAATTTATGAGGATATAGTAATTCAAAAGCGTGAATGGAATGATTCAGGAATACGGAAAAAGAATGTAACGTGTATTGTAATCATTTGTAATAGATAACATCTCGGTTCTATTTTAATGAAATGTTTTCCTTTCCTTGTTAGAATATTATTAAAACAGTTCAAAATTATTCTGTCGGTCGAAATTTTATCGTTAGATCGAGACAGATAGAGATCGTAGAAGCTTAGGTAGATGTATACAAGATCCATATACATATTCAATATCATAATACAAATTTCAGCTTTATGATAATAAGAATTTTTTCCTCTTTACGTTCACCGCGATTCTCGATCATTGCTTTGGCCAGTTTTACCACTCGAATTATTCATTTTCTTATCGTATTTGTTATTTAGTTTATCTTTAGTAGATCTTAGGTATGTAAACTTGTCTGAATTTGGACCGTGAAGAACACCGTGTAACTCGAACGATCAGTTTATCGTATTTCTTGCGTAGATGTCATAAATAACTTTTATAAATTATTATATCGGTATTTTGTATACATTCGACATTTTGATCGATTATAATCGTATCTTGAATAATTTGAAGCAATTACTATCTTCTGTGTAAAATACGTAATTATTCTGTATATACCAGGTGTACAATTTACGGCACAATAATCCTCAGAGTACAGAGTAAACGAATTACCAATTCAATACAAATTATTTGTACATTACCTATGAAGAAATAAAGCAAATCTCTCGATATTTATTTTTACGAGTATCTTAGTTTTGCATATCATTACTACTGCTGACAATTACTTCATAATAGCAATAATAAGGATCCAGCAACTTTTCTCAGGGAGAACATGAGTAAACGATAAACATCACTTTCTCGAAGGAGGGAGAACCAGCGGTGAATGTGAAGGAAAATGTTATCGGTAATCGATATGCAATTAAAGTGTCTCCCTTCGTATTCAAAGAGCCATACAATTTAAAACAATTTATCCTTCCTGTGCTATTATATCGTTTACTGTGATTCAGAAGAAATACTATCCTCGTAATATATGTATCTCTTAAATGAATAATCATACGTTTGCTACATCTGGAATCATAAAGTTTCACGCAACTCTATTTCGGGAAACGAGGAATATAAGACGATATTTGTTAGTTGACACAGTTTCCTTGATTTTTATGTAATTTCTATTCAACGAAAATAGATAGTCTCCTTTTATCAAATTCCTGTAATCGTTCAATGACTGCGAGCACATCGTAAACATCGTAAACATCTAGAATATATAATTTAGAATATTTCTTTAGAATATTTTAATGCAAATAATTATTAGTTTCATTAATGTTTACTAATTTTTATGGTATAAGATATAAAGAAAAAGCTCTGTTCAATTCGTACATGTTTTAAAATCTTCTTATGGAAACATTTATTTGTGCAGTGTAAAAACTGCATTGTACTTTTATTGATTTATTATTGGAAAGTTTTAGATTTATTTTGCATTTTAATCTCTATCCGCGCGAAATGCAACGAAAAATACTACGAACATATATTCGACACAGTTGCATGTTAAATATATTTTACGAGAGAATCCACGAGCAACATTTCCATTCCCAAGATTGCTATTTTATTGCTACTAATTAAAGCTGTGGCAGGTAGAAAAACCTGAAAGACGGGTCATCTGATTTAAACGGTATTTAAATTAGTTTGAAGTTCGCTTTAAAAATACTCCGGTGTCCAAAGCTCAATTGCGAAAATCGACGCAACAGCGAGCGAATTAAGATCGATCGCACTTTCGCAATTTCGGCATTCCTATCGATTTAGAGTGGCGGCGACTTATCGGCTGGTATTTAGGTCAGCTCAGGTAATTAGATGACATCAGGCACGTGCGTAATCTGCTTATGAGTGAATGTACACAATACGTCTTGCAACAGTGTCAGCTGAGTTTCGTGTCATCTATGGCGTTTATTGCATTATTCGAACGCCTGCTTAGTTGCAAAAATATATTATGTATTTCACGGTCCACCTTTACCGTTATATCTTGCTCCAATTCGTATTCCTTTTTCAGCCGTATTAATTGTAGCGTGGAAAACAGCAATCCATTATTTCCGACCGGAGCTATTTGCGACGTTATTGTAGCGGCCAAGTATTCTTTCTCTAATACATGTATTCTAATTAATTAAAAATGCCTTAGGAAGTCGGAAGTTGCTCGATTTTTTCTACGCTTTAATGATGCATTTTAGTAATCAATTATTTTTTACTTAGCGGTAAGAGAACGAAGTTTCTGTTTCTAATAACGTATAGAAATTATTAGAAGTTCGAAAAAGAAAGGAGAGCAACACCGATGTGCGAGTAGAGGAAAATGTGGTAGGAGTGGTTAACAAATCTTTCTGATGAAAAGAAGGATCAAAGGATAAAAGAGATTTTGGATAGCGCAAGAAATCGTCATAATTAGGTGTAATTGTATAATAAGAAAATGTGTTTTGCTTTTTAAAAAATAATTTGCTTCGGAGGGAAATAACTTTTCCAAAGATATGCAAATACTTGATTTTACCAATGAATTGAATTTTATTATATGATCTTGATTTTTTAAGCGTGTGTAGTATTAAAATATACTACTTTTCTATTTTTATCGAATAATATTTTCTTATTGTTTGGACCGTAAGTGTGCTCTAATATTAATTGCAAACGTTATACATACAGTAAAGCTTAGACAGAATTTGTTAATAATAATCTTCTCTGCTAGTCCACATTTCTTCTGATAGAAAAATAAAGAAATGTATGGTTTTGAAATAAGTTCATCATCTAACTTTCCTTAATTCTTCTTGAAAAGCGAAGATGAAGTTGACAGATTTGTATACAACATATTTAAAGTAAGAAAATATTCTTCAAAAGTATCTAATAATTTCTTTCAAGTATGACACGATATTATCGTCTTATAGAGATTGTACCAAGTTCGATTATTTATTTTCAGAATGAGTATACGTCTTTTTAATTATTTTTCTCCACATTGTAGTATATCTATTGTTACATCATCTATTAAATGTATTACTGTTCACACTGTACATTTGGAATATTTTATTATAATAGAAATATGCATATATTTGCACGATAAGTTCGTACATAATTCTCAATCAATTAGAAACTTAATTCTCGTCGAAAATTGCTAACAATTACTTTCGCATTTATCCGATGAAATTCTAAAGTATCGAAGAGATACTAAACGTCGTGTCAAACATGTCTACTCTTACAGTATCTGTTTTCTAGCACATTTGTCGTACTTACGTGCATCATCAACTTTCTTCTCTTGCATGTTACAAATAACATCGATTCGAATGATACTGTTCCGAATGATACATGGCGATGTTTTCTTTCACTCTCTCTATTTTCTTTTCCATTTTCTTCTTCCTCGTCCGACGAGTTTCTGCTTTTCTTTATTTCGTTCAATCACTATTTGTCTGTCTGTTCTCCCGTCTGCCGGATCGTTTCTTTCTCGTTTCACTTTTTATCCCCCCTCGACTCTCTCTCTCTCTCTTTCTCTCTTTACACGTGTCATCTTTATTTTCTCTTTTATTTAACGCTTCCATACCCGCGGCATAGACGAACGAAACGCAATACGAATTCTGTACTACGTGTAAAAATACTGAAATCGCGTTCTCCTCGTATTGCACTGTAATAATTACGATGAACCGAGCGAGCTTTTGCTACCCAGTTTTCAGTAGCGCCATTCTTTTTTCTTTTTTCGCTCCTCCGCTCTCCCTCTTATCTTTTACGAGGATCAATTTTTATTATCCCGTTTACGTTTTATTTCTCTTTATTCCCTTTTCGTACATTTTCTGTAAATAAATTGAAAAGGACGAACGTTCTGCAACTATAACATATACATAGAATATTTACACTGCAGCATATATTACTAGAATTTTTATTCTTTCGAAAGATAATTTTTTTTTTACATAACTTCTCTCAGATAATTTTCAAGTGAGTTTGTTCTTACGTAAAATTTCTGCTAGCGAGTATCATCAAGTTCGCTGAAATTGACATCCGTGTCTGTAACTGTTTTGTATGTTCGCGTGAGCAACGATGGCCAAGCGACAGCGTGTTCGATAATGATTAATATTATTTTTCTTTTTTCAAGTTTCGTTTATAAGCTCCACAATATTAAAGTGCATATCTCGATAGCGAGATTGTAGTGTTTTAAAAACGTCTAAATATTAGCGAGATTATGTAATAGAAAATGAAGATATCCATTTACCTTTACAGGTCACCTTTACAGGACGTTTTAAAGCCATTGCAAAGTGAAACAAATAAAAGCATAGCGTACGCATCATATTTTATTCATCATACGTATTACGACTTTTGTCCGAATATTTTTCCGTGTCACAACAAATAAGAGAATAATTAAGAATGACAGAGTTAGGTGGTGCGCGTGGTCTCAAATAATATAAGAAAAACATTATTCGTTTTTTTAGACGCCGAATATTTATAATCAAATCCATTTGCAAAATTCTGGAGAATATTTTCCATTTGGTAAATCTAAAATGCCAGGGATAGATGTAAAGAATTTCAGAAAAATCGGTGGAATTGCGACGATCTAAATTAATGATACTCAAAGCGGTAGTGATATTTTAGGGCCGAAAGTGTCGCGATAAAGTGAATTCTTAAAGGACGTGGCTATAATACGACGCTGGAGGAAAATGTTACACGCAAGACTAGAGGATCATGTTCGCTGCGATGCTACTGCGCTCGTGTTTTAAGCGACAGTAATATAAATTTATCTCGTTAGTGTCACCATCGGAATTCGCTTACGCGTTCATTTCCCACGGACTCGTGTTAAATACAAACCTATTAAATGATTTACCTCTCCTCCCTTCTTTCTATCTTTGCGCTTGGTTGCTTGTTAATGCACACGTCATCACGCGCTACGTAAAAGCTAACACGGCAAAAATGTAGGCGCTTTCTTTTCTGCGATGAGAAATATTCACTGATTATTTTCATCAAGTTGATTATACAGGCAACTGAGACAAGTGATATTTGAATTTGGTTGAAAATAGAAAGGAATTCAAGAGAGAAAGACTATGCTTATATACATACAATTTAACTTTTTCTTCTAGAATTTTCTTTAATTTTTTTCCAGTATTTCGGATACTGTATTTTATCCTAATTTTTAATAATATTGCATCCGATATTGTATGTAACTAAGTACTTAGTATTGTAATAGCTATCTTTAGACGTAGACCATTAACGGTATTCTGAAATGGTCACCGGTAAATCAGTTTCAAAGTTCTTAGATAGAAGTTTACTCACTCACAGCTTTTATCGATAATTTGATCAACAAGCTCCCTTATATCAGTAAATTGGCGTGCAGCTTTCTGGTATTATCTTCTTCCAAGCAATCGTCCGCCATCGGTTCCGGAAATATTGTTTATTTCTCTGTAAGACGCTCCTCCTCTCGAACTAGAGTGGTTCAGTGGTAATATAATATAACTCAAATCAAACACAGACTTTCGCAGTTACCTATGATTGGAGAAAACTGGAAAATTCATATAATGAAGGGTCCTTCGATTATATTGGAAATCGTGACTCTGTGTTTTCAGCGCATCTACGCATTAAACGCGTTCGATTATGCATACGCATAATACATACGTTTTTGCATGTACATAAATTATCGTAGAACAGCAATTATTGTCAACAATTTCTCTTCATCGTTCTTTGCTAATTATGTTCATCGAACGCAACGAATAGTAAATTAAGTTATGAAACAGTCGATTTGATTTCGAAGAAATTGCCTAATCATTTTAGAGTCATTGAATTGAATCACGTTTTGAAAATTCTATGGCTGTGGATATATCGAGCAGAAGCTAACTTTGTATGTAACAGATATTACAATTATTATGTTACATGTACTTACACAGGGTGGGCCTGAAAGTATCGTGCCAGTCATTTGAAATTACAAATGAAGAAATAGAATTCGTTTACTTAAAGTTTTGTGTAACGTTAAACATCTTCGATTCGCGTGTTGCGTTTATTCCTCAGATAAATTAAAATTGAAACAAAATTCCTTACATATATTTTCTCAAGTTGATAAACTGAAAAATTTAACTAACAATAAGCAAGCAATTTTTCAAGAATGATATATCTAGGTACACAGATATATACGTTGCGTTTAATATCCAATACACACACATAGATTCAAATCTGCTATGAATTTTTGAAAAATTATAATGGAATTTTGATCGTTCAAAATTTTTAGAAAAATTAATTGTTCGATCAATTTCTGTAGTTTCCACGGAAGCATAAATACTCAAAATGCGAAATATAAAATATAAAATATCTACGTACAAATGAAAACTAATTACATGTTACTTTATTTCTGTTTTAGGTAAGCTGACCGTTTCGGCAATTGCACAGCTGAACCTTATTCGTGATATTTTTCCCGCCACTGGGCGTTCTGTAAGTTGCAGCAACTATTACGACTAATTAAAGTTTATTATCATCTGTGCAGTTTCGTTGTAGAAATACGAACTCTGATTCGTAACAAGGAGTTATAACTGTTCTAGAGAAAACTAACAGTATACACTAATGGTGCTCTGCACGGTTCACTATATGCTTACTTTTACGAATTTCTGATAAACATTAGCGACTCTAATCACGTCACATTTGAAATTCAATCCTTTCTTCCTCCTTTAACTCGCTCAACAGTCCTTAATGGCCTGTAATTATTCGAACCTGGTATTACGTATCAGATATTGTTATGTATGAGAAGACAATCTTCGCATCTTTTTTCAATAGAAACTTATATGAATAACAAGTCATTTAGATTTTTTATACAGGTGCATTAGAGATAAAATTATGACTTTTAATTTAGGAGTCAGGAATTTAAATACTTTGTCTAATCACCTTGATAATGATAAGCAATACATTAACCTTTATAAAATCGAGTCATAAATCTTCATAACATGTTTATATTATTTCGACCGATACTTCTTTATGCTTTTAAATGTCTATTCACAATGTCAATTATCCTGACAAAAAAGAAATAAAATAAAATTTTGACTATTTTTTTTTTAATGATCTTTTACATATACTTACGGAATTTATGGATTAGACAATGCTAAGTTTGCAATTTTTATAGTTTGTTAAATGTAGTGTACAAGCACTTGGTGAATCATATGTCCACTAAAATTAGGAAAACGAAAGTGCTGCTTTATATAGCGATAAACAAAACATGAGGACAGTGCATTCTCTGAAAAATGTGCTCAACGTACAGTGTTTGTATGTAAGGCACATCGTGAACATGTTTCATGCGTATAGAAGCAATTATATAACATTGAAATTACATTACAGCAATTTAATATTCAGATATCAAACTATAATAATGAAACAAATCAAGCTTTATCGTTATATGATCGATTTTATCAAATACATAATCTTGGGTTAATTGAACTCAAATCTAACTATCCGTGTAATTTTACAAATTTCATGCAAGGATTAATTGTGAATTAAAAAGGACGAAATGGATTGCGATACAATTCTAAACATTATTCGACTGCGAATGTTTATGTAAATATATATATTATATTCGCGAACATTCCTAAGAAAGTGGAACACAAATAAAAACCTCTTTTATCTTCTAAATATTCTAACAAATAATCAACTTTACTATTTTGTACACTTTTCCAATCTGTACATTTTTGTACATTTCAACTTTTCATAAATGCAGAAAAATATCCAAGTCTGCTGATGCAGCAATATTCACGGCTTGCCAAATCAAAGTTGTCGAAATTTCTTGGAATTTTAAGGAGGAATGGCTTATCTGGTGAAATGATTATACCTTTGAATCAGGACAACGTATACATACGTCCTGTACATTTCCATTAAATTCTAACGTCGTGTACATGCGTTCCGTATATTTCTATCGAATCCGAGGAAAGTTTATTCGCAGTTTCGTCTCGTAGTTATTTATTCTACTCATTTATCTAGCAACCGGGCCTTGGTGTCGATACTGAAACTGCAGGCTGACTGGCGAGTTCTAAATTATATTAAATCAATCGATATCGACGCGAGAAAATTGTTTGACATTTTTTATTTTTGCGGAAATTTCCCGAATTCGAAGAGTTAAGAGTAGTATCGCTGTTTAGCATTAAATGGTCGGTTTTAGACAAAGTCTATCCGCACTCGGTCTTTCACTCGGAAGAATGTAAATGAGGCAGACATTATTAAAGTCGCCACGCTGAAAATGTAGTCCAGCCTATACTATACCACTTTTATTAATATCGTTAAACTGTCCGCGTTAAGAGCGCGCCCACCCTACCCCATTCTTTTCTCCGTTCGCAGTTTCCATTGAAACTGTGGCGCACTTCTGTCTATCTAAAGGCAACTGAACTGTTTTTATAGACCTCTTCGAACATTCAGAAATTATTCCTTCTCCGTAGGAAATGTATTCCGCTCTTTAGTTCGCCTTAGTTTTCTATCAAGTTAACTTAATCGGTCGGTAAAACGAAAGATCTTAAAATATTCATTCGGGAAATTCCTCACGATCGTAGGAAATTATATTAGTTATTCAGGACTGTGCTTAGCAAGATTGTTTAACGTCTTAAACGATTGCAAGTTAGATAACTGATAACAATAGACACAAATGTTGGTAACATATATAAATAAAAACGAATGAACTATGTAACATGTGATCAAATATTTTCTATCCTCTCGCGAAAAGATACATATCGTACAAAATTTCTATTATTTGTTTCAAATCTTATCGATGATATATCAAAATTGAGAATATGATTCGTCAAAGTTTTATTTACTAGACTTAACACTAGAACTACCACACCAGTCAAATTGAATGGTTTTACAATTTTATTTTGAAATTCCTACTTCATGTTATATTTTCTTTCCGCAATGATGTAATCACTTTCTCAACGATAACTAAAAGAATAGTATAATGAATTTTATTTTGTTTTTTATACATTCAAACTAAAAATAATTTTGTATCAAGGCTACTTATACCAACACCAGTCAAAATAACCGCTACTTGTCGAAGTGTAAAAGGATGCTGCAATCTGTTTATCGAATCCCAATTAACCAGTTTCCTCGTTTTGTACAACTTGCCGCACGTTTTTAAAATTTTTACTGCGTATCATCCAGTATGATGATGTCAGTTATCAGGAAAATTCCAGATGGATCGCTAGAGCGTTAGATGCTAACACTAGAAATGCCATACCAATCAAAATGACTGGTTCTACAATTTTATAAATGTGTCAACCGTCGTTTAGGGATCCCAGATGGATTAATAATACCAAAAATCTACTACAC
The DNA here is from genome assembly GCF_051014615.1 of Bombus vancouverensis nearcticus. Classification (NCBI taxonomy): domain Eukaryota; kingdom Metazoa; phylum Arthropoda; class Insecta; order Hymenoptera; family Apidae; genus Bombus; species Bombus vancouverensis. The sequence continues at coordinate 1,747,283 of NC_134915.1, read as the reverse complement.
AACATTGAATTGCTTCTGTAAGAAAGTAATAAGTCAATAAACATAAAAATATTCTATTGAGGTGGGATGGTGATAGGTGCGTAAGGAACTACTCTTGGTGTTTTTACGAATAACAGTTTATTAGAACTAATCAACAATCAGAGTTAACAATTAACAATTAACGATTACACTTAACAGACAACAGGTAACAACTAACAAATAACGATAGACACCGAGAGATCATTCGACGCGTTGCTATGCAAATAGTACCGAGGAGTTACACATTTAATGGCGCAAGACAGACTGACTCTGCTTTTGTTTCGGATCGCGCAGATTCTTCCCTTCGTAGCCCATCGATATCCCCATTAGCGTGCATTCATTAGATGTGCCGCCAGTGCTGGCACGTGTATGCTCTTCCGAGAATTCGGCGGAAAGAGTGTGAAGATATCGATGATACATTGGGCACGTCGGTGTTGCGCTTTGGCGGCGTCGCGCTTTGTATCCGGAGCCGTTGAAAAGTTCCGTGGCCCGTGCCGCCACACTATTATTACGTATCTTTTAAAGACCAGTCATTTTCACTGGTTTTCGTAGAAATAGCTTCGTGTTAACTATCGGTAGTTTTAGTATTAATCACAATAATCTCTTTATCAGTTCGTTCGAAAGCTTCTCTGTTCAGATTTCTTGGCCATTCTATCGCATTGTCAATGGATCAATTCGACCGCATACGTATCAGATGTGACGTTAATTTCGTCATAAAAGAATCCATCGGTGCGACAAATCCCTGAATAATTTAGTCATAGATGTTCTGCTTACTCTTACAAAAAGAAAATTTGTCTTTTCTCACTATTCCATTCATAATACAGAATTTCCTGATTATCAGAGATTTTTTACTTTCCCTTCTGTAGACAGCCGAGTTATTTGATACACTTAAAACTTGAGAACAATACTCCGTAATCCGTTGATGTAGCAGCAAGTCAAGTAATTAAACATTTAATTTGGAAACTTCTTTCTCGTCGTCGTTAACACACAGGTAGAAAGTGCTCTTTCTAATTTTCTGCGGAATGGAGCATCGTGAATTCCAATTACAGCTGACATGCTCGTATCATTCAGTATCTTTATCCTTTTTTGGCGCTGGTCGTGAACACTCGTCTAACTGCGCATTACCGCGCTTTCCCTTTTTCCAGCAAGTTGAAAGCATTAGGCCATCTAATAATCAAATTCTATATTTCCCCTACAAAATTCAGCACAGCTAGTTCTTTTACTACTTTGACTTTTCTATAGATTTAAACAATGAAATTAGAAAACTCTGATTGACCGATCATTCCTGTCATGATTCACGTTTCTTATTACTAAATTATATCCGCATATTCGAGATACGTATTGAGATTTATCATATTCGCACAAATATGTGCTATAGTTTAAACTGAATTTTGAGCTTTAATTATATTTGATATATTATTATACACATTATATTATTTTTTTTTTTTTTTGGAATGTAAGTATAGCAATTGATAATTTCTTGAGAATTTAATTGCAATATTGTTACCATATCATTTGTCAAATATTATTTAATGCGTTTGAAATTCAATAGCACGACTTTTGGACATTTCTAGCTACAAGAAGTTTCGTTAATTGTTTAACGCGTTCTCGTACGTATCTAACAGGTCAACCGTGAACATCAGGAAAACTAAATCCTTTCCATTTCACTTGAATTGTAAGCCATTCTTCTTTCATGTGTATACCGTGTAATCAAATACCGCGAAACATATTGTATTAATGCTCTGCATTACAAACAGTACATTACTATTCCGTATCTTCTCGTACAGTTTTCATTTTCTTTTCACCGGAAGGAAATTTACTTTTCTTTATTTAGTTCTCTGAAGGCAGGTTCGTTAATACCTGACTACGTAGTACAGAAGAATAATGGCTTGTGAGATGATATCGAACAGTGAAATCATTTTAACTCGACTCAAAATGTCTGCAATTATTTATTTAGGCCTTGAACACACGTTAACTTTAATCCCAAACCAACTTTACATTTCACAATTTCTTCTACTGATGCTTCTACTGAATGCTTCTACTGATCATAGCTAATTAGAACCGTTTCATGGAAGCCTTAAAATTTTATACCATTTCCATAATATCTAATCGCCATACTGATATTATCATTAGCACGATTTCTTTAGTTAATAAATTGACATATTAAACTTCTTCTCTTATTATATTAACATTATTCGTTGCTAATATTAAATTTCTTGTTGCATAAACTTGAGTTCCGCATTATATTAATCATACGTAAATTCCATAAATCAATATATTTCTACACATACACGTACGTTTCTTCTGTATGACAAATAAGAATGATCCTTGAATCTCTCTCTCTCTCTCTCTCTCTCTCCATTCGTCTTTGTGCTGCATGGTGGAAAAATTCCTCGCAAGCTGAAAAGATCGAATGAGACGAAGCACTGGCCGGATAACAATCTACCTATGTTCATCATAAATTCAATTTGTTCGCTCGACGATGTTTGTATTCCCAGGGAATGGAGCCTACTGTGTTTAAAAATACATAGTACGCTGAATATTATTCCCATTTGTAATACCCAGCTGGCATCCGGCAACTTCCTCTTTTGTGCAGAGAATGTTTCCGACTCCTCCCAATGAAAGGTCTGACCATAAAGTATACCGCATAGTTTGGATTCCAATGTAGCAATAATGATCAAGCAGAATGGTCTCTGTGCGAACGTTGTACACACATTTAACGTCGCGATCCTCTCTTTTCCATTCTCCTTAATCTCGATTCGTCATTCGGTTTCTGTCTGGCTTTCGTTCGATCGTGACTCTCTTTTCCTTTCACCGTATTTATGCTCCGATGAACTGTGTCGCTCGTAAACAAGACTTCCTAGTCTCGAACCACATTAATTCGCTACTCATCGCAGCGAGTACCGTAGCCCGTTTTCCGTTAGCGCTTTAATAATTCGCGGATAACCGTGTACCGCCATTCTTCTATTCATTCGTACTGCTGCAAGTGGTTAATTGCTTGTCGTCCCGATAATAATGCTTCCCCCTTTGCCCGTTTAATCATTCAACCTCTGTTCCGTCCACCAAACAATACCGATCGATCGCATTTACCATTTTTCCACAGTAATCTGCCGTTAACGTACCATTGAGAAAATCATTAGCCGAAAGGAAAGCATTTGTTGGATTATTTACCGCGACGGAATTTCAATACGGAATATTGTTACTTGCACAGGATAAGAAGCTGCGATTAGACCGCGGATTTCTCCTCATTTATGGAGGATTTGAACGTGCAAAAATGCATCGAATGCATATAATGTTCAAAAGTATATATATAAATATCGAAAATATTTGTTATAATACTTTATAGATGAAAGAATCCCAATACTTTGTAGATGAAAGAATTATTTAGCATCTGCTTTGTCAGTTATGTGGATGAAAATATAAAACCACACACAAATGCACGATCTAGTTTTGATCAACGTGCTGTGTTTGCTCGTGCATGAAAGTACTCGTTTCCTTGCAAAACGTGCAGTTTTCCTCAGTTTTCTGTCTAACAGCCAATAAGCAATGCATTATTGATTCGAATGAAAGTTGTTGCTTCGGTTATAGCGATTATTCGGAATTATGGTCGTCGATAGATGTTGCAATTGGAAATTACGGTACATTGTTTGTAGGAGATATATAGTTTGGAATGTATGTGGGCAAAATTCTGTGCTTCGAATCTTCGACATATACCTGGCTGGTTGAAACATGTAAAAACGAATGTTTAAACGTAATTTTCCTAAAACAATGTGTTTATTACCCAAATTTGTAAGCATCCATAGCGTTTTTGTTGTTACAGTCCGTGGTAGAATTAATGAAAAATTTGTTCTTTCCCAAGTTCTCAAAAAAAAAGCGCAGAAGATAGAAAGTCGGTGGTTAGACGTCAAAATTCTGCCACTTTTTAAATATAGCAAAGTCCAATTTAATACAGAATCTTTTTCATCCTTTCACTTCGGACGAAGAAAATGGCTGGAATCACAGAAGCGGGAATGTGTCTGAGAATATACGTTACTGTCAGTAATCGTCATTTCTCTTCAAAAAAATTCGATCAATTTTTATATCTATATTCATATTGTGATATTTGAATTCACGAATACTACACAATGATTCGCACGAGTACTTACAATGTAAGTGAACATTTACAATAGAAAACTTTCGTGAACACGTTATACAAAATTTCCTGAAACTCCATTAGCATTGTAATAAGACACGACTATCGTGATTAAAGTTGCTAAAGTTTGAAACAAATTCAAATATGTACATAAAAGTTACGAGACATTTGTTGCAAACATTCATTTCAAAGGCCAAAGTTACAAAACTTTAATATAACACGACTAGCCGTCTTATACATAATAATGTGAGCCAAAGGTAGTCTCACTAATGTTCAAACGAATTGAAACACATCTCCCTAACTCATACGAAATATATGTTTCTAACAAATACCCTACAACTTTTATGAACACTTTTGAATTTACTCCAAGCTCCAGCAAAAAAACCAATATTATATAATCGTGCTACTAATGAAATCTTGTAATATTTTGCATAATGCACCTATCCATAAGACGTTCGACTATTTCTGTAATTATTCACACAGATACTTTCGTCAATCACTGTATGTATTTAATAGAAAGAGAAATGTCGAATAAGGATTTACAGTAGGTTTATAACTTCTTGTAATATTTTGCATAATGCACTCATCCATAAGACGTTCAACTATTTCTGTAATTATTCACACACATACTTTCGTCGATCGCTGTATGTTAATTAATAGAAACAGAAATGTCGAATAAGGATTTACAGTAACTTATGAGAGCTGAATTCGCTAGAGATGGCCAAGAAGAAGCCGCTCATCGGACATTATTACACCTAAGTGATATCACCTGAACTCTGTACGTTCAGTATGTCGATTCGTTTGAAACGACATTTCTTCTTTGGAACTTTTAAACCGGACTACCAGTAACGTACGTATACAGTTTTTCCTACAAATAAGCAGCATGTTCGGATCTGGCCAATTGCTCATTACGAGGCAGAAATACTATTCGACTCGACTTTATTCTCCAACGGGATAGAAGAGAATACGAAAAACGAGCAAGAGACTCGACATAGCGGCAAATCATAAAGTAATCGACCAAGCGGCGTATAACACATCAGGATCGCTAATGCTAGTCTGCTAAAGCATTATACATATTCTATTCGTCTTCCACTAAACGACGCCACTGTTCATTTGGCCATAAACGTTTATGGTTTCTCGTTTTCACGGACCTCTTACTCGTTCCCGGATCTCTCATCTCGCTTTGTCGGTGACTTCAGATAAAAATGAGGGAACAGCGAGTTGTTTATTTCGAGGAAAAACTGTACTTCGTATTACATAGTATAGTAGACTAACCTCGCAAGGTATCAAAATTCTCGACCATCTCGTGTATTCATGTATTCGGCTGTCTCATGGGTACACTGGCAGCCGGGTAATTTTTGTATACTCGCGGGTACTCGGGGATCTCAGATGTTCGGTTGAAATCGCTAGTAGCCTAATCTTGGACGATATCAAAAAACTCTCTCAACTATGTTTCATGTATTTGGATGTCCCGTGAGATACCCCGGTAACCGAGTAATTTTTGTATATCCGGTCGTCTCACGGGTATCTGAATATCTCCGAGGTTTAGTTGAAATCGCTAGCCCTAGTCTACAGCACATTTAGCACATTTCTGAAAAAAGAAAAAAAAAACAGTCTTTAAATTACAGCGTTCTGTAAATTTCAAAAGCCCAATGTGCTTTCTGTGTGCAACATTACATCGCCTTATGACTGACGAAATATCTGCAACGCGTGTGTACTTTGTACCAAGACAGAGATCGACAGAGATTTTACTGTCGATCCAACCTTCGTCAGATTATGCTACAGACTCTCGTCGGAAGCTTCCATACAGTCGCATAGATTCACTAAAAAAGCGTGCTCAGGATACTCAATCAAGAGTTACTTTCGCTCAAATGGAAACGATTGTCCAGTGGATAGGTCAGTTAACCGTAATACTAGTCAAAAACTAACGCTATCTAAGATGGATTGGATCGCGTGAGCGTGCAACGAGTTTTTCGCGTTGAATGAAGACTGTAGACGCGTATAAAAGCTGTGTCTTCCTGGATGGATTATTCCCCCTTACGCTGTGTATTTGTAACATTCAAGGTATCATTTGAGCGTACCTTGCGCAAGGCGGAAACGCACAAAGGAGAGTACTCGATAATTTATCTAAAAGCCGGAGGCGCGCAAGAAAAATTTGTCGATAAAGATTGAATTAGAAGCGGGAAAGTTTTTTCTCTGAATTCTCTCGCCTCGAAAGAGAAGATAATGGCACGGGATAATAACCTGGTTAGCAGCGTAGACCCTCGTGAATTAAACGTTCCACGCTTGTTTCTTTAGGCGTGGCAAATATTTTAAATGGACTTCTTTTCCACCGCAGATTGCATAAGTGCAATTATCTGGCCTAATTCGGATGGAAAAATATATTCCAGTAGCTCTGTCATTTTAAACGTTAAGATTTCGTTTCGCATTTTTCTTCGTTGATTTTATATAGTGTCATTATTGTCTATTACAATTACAATTCACTCATTTCCAATTATTTTTTCTTCGGTACTAAGCAACACACATAAGCAATGATTCATGCGAGACCTGCAAAATCTAAAGACTGCCAGCTGAACTGTAAAGGGAAGCAAATTTTTCCACTGCTAAATGATCGACCGATTAATTTCGAATTAATTTCTTGCGAAATTTATTTTCCTTAATTACCTCGCTTTTCTATCAAACCAACGATGTAACAATGTATCATAGCGAGAATGTTTGTAACATGAAGATCAGTCGCTGTCAATCAATCACCATGATTTATTGTGCGTTCTAACAATTGATCAATATGTAACGAAATGGTTAATAAAAAAATGATAAGTAATCGTGAAAGCTTTATTGTTATGAAAGTCTAGATGAATTTCTAATTTCAAAATGCATAGTATCATGAATGATATATTGCATTAATCAGGCGTAGAATCATAAAATGACGTTAAATCTGGGAGAATTAATTCTCTGCCAAGGTACATACATTAAAGTAGAAAATCAAAGCACCAGATGATCTATGGTCATGTTAGCACTGCATATGCATGTTTCACATCTACGTAATCATATTGCAACTAATATTGATTTTATTTAACATTACACGTATTTGAAATAATTCAACATCAACGAACATAACTGATTATACAAGATAAAGCTGTTGCATACGCGTAACGTTCCTACATCAATCCTATTATTCGATAATTCTGTTTGATCTAATCTATCGCTCGCAACTGTTGAGAGATTGAAGTGGAAGCGTAGCAATGAAAATTGTAGATAATTCTGAATAGATAGATCGAGTATTTTTATGCATTTTTATATGCTTTGCCAACATAACGTAACAAAAGTGGAATGGAAATTTGTTTTATTTATTAAATATGGGAAAAATTCGAGAAATTTGACGATACAAACATAACTGAAATATAAAAGATACAGTAGCTTCTCGTTAGAATATTCAGTAGGTGAAATAAATCTTTGTTTAGCTTCCACTTTTTTCTATTTCTGTTCACGAAATATGAATTTGCATGAAAGTCCGCAGTCTAATTATAATAACTACTGTACTTTGAATATTTTACATGTTTTTGCATATTACGTGCACTGCGTGCATCTTTTCACATTCTAGTTTCCCATAAATGCATAAAAATTCGCATTCTAATAATGGTAAGCCTGGGGTTTTGCGTCATCCAAATTTAAAGGGACGACAATTTCCTACAAAACGTATCAGTTGTCTAAATGCACTTACGCTTTAGCTTAAAAAATACCTGTACACTTACCTATTCCCGATAGAATATAAATTAGTTGCAAGATTATAAGTAGAAAAACCGAGGTCGATTTTATGCTTTATTAGAGCTGTCGCGTAATATCATGGCACGATAAAATTTGTTTTTCAAAGCTAATATGCAATAAAGAGATTGGCATCTATAAACATCAAGCATTATGGAACGGTAAAATTTGTTTTCAAAAGTTAATATATGCAGTAAAAAGATTGGCGTCTATAAGCGTCAAGCATTATGAAGCAGCTTTTATATTTATGGAGATCAATATACTCAGCTCGTCTGCTTGTCAAGCTACAGATAAGATAGCGAAGGATTGACAGACTATCAGTAATACTCAAAACTGTTTGATACTTGGACAAATCGCGTTCATTTTAATGTACCGTAGATAAGGTCTTAAATAAACAATTTCAATTTTGTATAATATATAGCTCTTGATTCCACAATGACAAGATGCTGACAGTAATTACTGCTTTTGATTATTAACCTTTTCATTCGTTGATTCATTCCTTCGTCTATTCTCAATGACAGTCAGCTGTCGTTAATAATAATTATTAAAATATCTTTTTGGTTAATCTCAATTTTGTATAATATACAGCTCTTGATTCCACAATGACAAGATGCTGACAGTAATTACTGCTTTTGATTATTAACCTTTTCATTCGTTGATTCATTCCTTCGTCTATTCTCAATGACAGTCAGCTGTCGTTAATAATAATTATTAAAATATCTTTTTGGTTAATCTCAATTTCCTATAATGTACAGCTCTTGATTCCACAATGAGAAGATGCTGACAGTAAATACTGCTTTTGATTCTTAACCTTTTCATTCGTTGATTCATTCCTTCGTCTATTCTCAGTGACAATCAGCTGTCGTTAATAATAATTATTAAAATATCTTTTTGGTTAATCTCAATTTCCTATAATATACAGCTCTTGATTCCACAATGAAAAGATGCTGGTAGTAATTAGTGCTTTTGATTATTAACCTTTTCATTCGTTGATTCATTCCTTCGTCTATTCTCAATGACAGTCAGCTGTCGTTAATAATAATTATTAAAATATCTTTTTGGTTAATCTCAATTTTGTATAATATACAGCTCTTGATTCCACAATGATAAGATGCTGACAGTAATTACTGCTTTTGATTATTAACCTTTTCATTCGTTGATTCATTCGTTCATCTATTCTCAGTGACAATCAGCTGTCGTTAATAATAATTATTATAATTTTGGTTAACCGTTGTGAACGACAATGTACCGTCTACCTGTGTAATAGTCTATAATATAGTCTATAGTCTATATAGTCTGTGTAATAGCGTAATAGTCTGACAGTGTAATAGTCTACGTTTTGATGCCGCTACGAGCCCCGAATTTTAATAACTCAACGCTCTAACGAGAAAGAAACAAGAAAGATTCGTAGCGTTTTAAGGGAACGTCGAACATAAAATCGGGAGGAAAATTTACTCGGACATGAACTATCTTTTAACATTAGAAACGATAGTCAGGCTTAACGTTAATTGAGAATTGAATTCGACAAACAGCATGATTCGAAAATAGCAAGCTACAGCGGTGAATAGATGGCACAGGGTAGAAAAAAAGTAGGCTACCCTGAGAGCATTAGATCTGTTGGAGATTATCGATCGACGGTCTCGTGTTGCAGAAGATTGAAGGAAGGAAATTCCCAGTTGAAAGCGGAAACTGAACCGAGGAGTCTCGACCTAAGAGTTTTTCCGCGTCAAACACGACCCACGAGGATCGATCGAAACGAAGCGGACGATTCGAAAGCCTCGGCAATTGTCTTTCGAAGTCGTTTAACAAACTCGTCCTTACTTGTCGCCGAGTCCATCGGTACTCCACTTCTTTCTTCAATCGACTCGTCGACGGCGCGAGAAAAACTCGAACCTTCGTGGATTAGCTGAGTTGGTCCATAAAGGCGAGCAAGCTTCGAGTCAGCAGTTGCTGCCGGCGCTACGGTGACTCGGAACATCTTCAACTCGCAGCTGGATGACGTCGTTTTTTTTCTCCGGCCGTGAGAAAGAACCGCGATAGCTTGAATCTCGTTTCGCCACCTAACGACATTTCGAACGGATTAATTAATTTTCTAAATATGACTGCGATTTCCGCGTTTTAATTGGCCCAGTCGGTTATCAAAGCGAGGATCGAGAAATTGGTCTGCAGAAGAATGAAGTTACGCTAGACGATGGTTTGGCAATTCTTTAGGACTCGAAGGAGAACGCATTTGAAATTCATATGAAACGAGAGAATATTTACTGTGAAATTATTGCTCAAAATGGGAGTTTTTAATGGAATAAGTTGGGAAGAACAATGGAGATCTTTTTCTTTTTTGAAGATAAAACTGTAACATAAATTCGTCCTGTTCTTACCTTTATTTAGAAATAAAGAAAACGGCACAAATATATGTCACAATCTAACATTAGATTTAAAATAATTAAGTATATACACATATATGTATGTCAATGTACTCGGCTGACCTCATAAAATGTAACGATTAATCCAATTTATCAAAAGAGACGATTAATCGATTGTGTTTCTATAAAATCCTTAAATTCTATCTGCATCAAAATTGTAATTATAATTGTATAGCCACATTGTATATGAACAAAAATTTAATAATAACACGAATAATGATATGAATCAAAATCGATTAAAATTTGTCGATGCGAATATAAACAAAAGATATTGATCTTGTCTTATCAAATTGATAAGGTAATTAATATAATATCGGATGTATTCTTACAATCTATCATTTGGAACTAAATAATTCTTCAAGAAGAAGATACTTTACTAACAGAAGAGTGTTAGAATATCTCCCAATTAGATATATCGTTTCAGTTTGATATAATCTTTCCAATCTTATATAATCTTTTGTTTCGATAAACGTATCAAGATTTATGAATTGCTATCGCTTAATAATAATTGTACTTGGTGTACAACGGACATTACAAGCGATTAAGTTCGATTGTTACAGAGAGCTGGTTGTCGAAGAACTGGGATTATTTGTAGCCCGTCTAGCAGTATATGTCGCAACTGTTAAAGAAGAAAAGAAACGGGTAACCGTAGCGGTGTTCGCGCAAAGAGAAAAATAGCCCTCTCGTGCAATTACTAATTAACCGTTTAGCGAGTGGCGAGCGTTGTGAGCGGAAGTGCACGAGATAGCAAACGGTGCAAGAGACTGAGGAAAGTAGAGGCAATAGCAACCCTGTAACGACCTTTTGTCTTAATGTTTCTCTACGATGTCAGCCGCTGCTTTCAACCAACTCGCTTCCTCCTCTTTCTTTCCTTTTCCATCGCTTCTCGCTTTCTTCGACTCTCAGCGACCACATCCCTCCGCTCTTCGTCTTTCGTTCTACCCCGGTTACGCGGCCGATCTTCAGCTATCTCCGAGGAAACACCTCGCGGCCGAGAGATTTATGGCGGCCGCGGAAGAAATTCTATAGCGTTTACTTGTTCCTCGAATCTTATCGAGATTCGAGATTTCCGCGAGGCTCGTGCATCGCAGCAATAAACGTGTTGCCGATGGGAGTACGTATTAATTGCCGTCACTTTGCCCCGTTGGCAGAATCAACGGGCGACTCGTGAAACCAGAAATGTTGCGTTAGGTAATCTCGTATCGTAATTCATCGTGGAAAGTTCGATTCAGTTGGCAACTCGTGGCTTGCAACATGATTTTCCATCGCTGGTAAGATTGATTTCGCAAACCGCCGCAGACGCGTAACCACGTTTTTGAATACTTACGGTCATTTGATCTAACAAAATTTGATCCTCGTCGGGTGGAACTCGCTCTGAAATTGGATAATTTATCGCTAATTGGGCTGCAATTTAATATCTATGCAATTCGAGATCTTTTCTTTTCGTATAGTAGTGGAAGTTGGCGATTTCTAGCCGACGCCTCCTCGTTTCTGACATTTTCAGTTTCTTATCGCGCTTTTATTCTACCTTACGTATATCGTTTCATTAAATAGGAATAAACTTTACGTAACAATTATGAAATACAGAGTGTTCCAGATCTTTGCAAACCTTATCAGGGTATTCCGTGGATATAAACGAGGAACGAACGTTATAACTTGCTTGAAGCTTTACTAAACAGTTATGACGATGTTTTGCATTTCGATATCGCCTCTGATTTTACGCCATTCTCGCCTTTATGTACGAATAACTTGAAGTTTAGAGAAATGATATTCGATTCAAATTCAATTCCGTATCGCAATTAGTTTTATGTCGAGAAAAACGATGAACATTTTAAAACGGCTAATGACTTGATTTTTATCGTGAACCTGCTCTTGTCTTATAGCAGAGTAGCCGCACGTTTGTCATCATCGCCTTCGTATTTCGTGCGTTTGCTATAATTTTTTCATAGAACTTTAAACGATCTATATTTGTATAACATTTTTCTTTCATTTAAAATCGTAGAGTATTTTAACAAAGTTTGGCCAAAGGAACCTAGAACACCGTACGTGATATTCGATATCATACAAATAATCATAATGTAAACGTTAATCGTAATTGTAATAATTTAATGCAGGCAAATGTAATATTGGTCAACGGGAAACTACAATATAATCGTTACGTTCTAATTAATGTACGCAAATCGTGTTATATTTACACGATAAAATTATAATATTGTTATAGTAATTTTACTCATCGAACGTAGTTGTATTTTATATATCCTTTCCTAAAGCATTGTTTCTTTGTTAAGTGAGTGACTTGCTATGTCTCTTGTGAATTATTGTCTCATATTATTACGTCAGTGGAAGGATGAGGTCTAGAGACGTCGAAGAACTATAAATTTTGCCAAATGGAACAAGTTTTCATTGCGTAAGGATCTGGAATATTATTATTGCTCAAATAAATGCATCTCAATTGGCTGTTGAATGTCATAAAATATTCAGCTATTGAAATTTAAAATACACGATATTCCAACTTTTACCCTGCTGCGTTCTTTCGGCCATTTTTGACCCAATTACGTTTTCGTAATGTTAAGAAGTACCTACAAATTGAAGGAAATATAAAAAAAAATATTATATCTTAGATGATCAAAGATGTTAAAAAATGAGAAAAATCCTTCTTGTTTGCTAAAATTGGAGCGAGATTGGAACATAAAAATTCGAGAATCGTAGCTGAATCAAGAGGATTTTTTTACTGATCTACTTACTGGTAAAATATTACTCGAGATTCTTGGAATGTACGTATTATAATTTCCATTTATTCGTTCAGAGCAGGCGGATGCGAAGCGAAAAAGTCGATTTGCGGTTGTATCAACGACCGTTAACATTTTGTTTAGCGAGTTATTCCATTTTTCACATGAAGTTCTTGCGATAGAGATTCCGCTAATATCAATGCTTATTCGCTTTCGAGAACATCGCAATTTGTTCCACCGTAATCCTGGTATTAAGCAAATGGAGATTAAACGAGAGACGAGGTATATCTGTAGACTTTCCTTTGCGTTTGTTCCGTGTCAAAAGTCAATCATAAAAGATTTATGACAGCATAAGATTAAGATGTTAATGTCTATCTACATATTTTCTCATCTTATTAAAATATCGTTGCGCCTTTCTATTATAAGACAATTTATTTACATGTTAAATATAGCTACGTGTTTATTATATTATATGAGTTTGCACATCGCTTTTATGGAGATTTTAAGTATCAAACTAATGGCGACGTATCTTTCAAATATAAATTGTAGTTTTACTTTCTGCGTTACGATATTACTTACACAACAAATTGCAAATTACTCACAGACATTATACTATATTACATAGACATAAGTAGTAAGTGGAATAATCGTACGATGGATATGTAAAATATTTTTTTCATAAGTCACACGTTGCCTCGATTTTTCACAATTTTCTTGGAACACTGTTCTTTTTTTTTTTTTGCTACAAAACTATCGCATTTTGAAATGAATTTTTCAAACTTTTTCGTGTGGTAGGCAAGATTTCTTTGAGGGAAGCCAGATAGAATTTAAAATTATAATCTGAATTCTTGAATACGTAGGTCTCAACCTTTCTCAGAAATGAACATTTAAACGAAAAATTGTAATCTGGATCCTTCGTGTCATTTATAACGACGAATGAAAGAAACTGATATATTAAGAATTTTAGTAACTTTTGTACTAAAAATTGTTTACCATATTGCCTATGTCATTTATTCTATGGTATATATTTATTTATTTATTATACGTATGTATTTAGTTAATTCTTATCTTTTGGCTTTGAACGACTTCCAACCATCAGACTAGCGACCATAGTATAAAATCTTTACAATACAACAGGATTTTTCTTTAAAGTTTTAACATTTATTTCTCTAGTTCTTATTATAATTAACTTAATCTACCTTACTCAAGCATATTCATTTCTTATGAAATGTAAATCCATTAAACGAGATTACGATGCCTTGGCATATTTCTTATTTAATAAACTTTCTTTTGTCCATCACTGTATCTCGCCTGTTCGTATTTCTGTAATTAACCAGTCTTGCCGTATCCTCCGTGAGCCGAAGGTTAATTGGAACATTAGTTAATCGAGCAGCGTTTAGCAGTGTTATTTTTCGCTCCATCGCAACGCAACGATCAACTGCTGCAGTTAAAGGCGGCTTAGTACATCGTAAAGACTAACATGTTAATCAAGTTACATTTTTTGTTCGCGCCATAATGTAGCTTTGAGTATACGCTAGGTTATAAGTTCGTACTATGGAATTACGATGGAAGACATGCACGGTAATAGTTTCAGGAAGCGGTGCTTGCGTGTCGGTTTGCTTCGATGCTGATGCCTCATCGTCTGTTGTATCATACGGTGCGTTTAATCCCGTGTATGATGCGCCTCTATTCCTAAGCATTCTACATAAGTACATTCTACATCGATTTCACATAGGATCTTAAACTTCTCGCATTGGTGTCGAAAAGTCGCGTTAGAAACTTCACAACATAAAATACGCTCTGAAGATAAGTATTTTTTTTTTATTTAAATTCCTCGCTGGAATATTATTATCGAGTATAAACAGTATGTAGATTAATTACATCCGTAGACCGAGATCTTTTGCAACTGATATTGTTTAGATTAAGTTTCGAACGAATGAATTTTATTATACATAGTCTATAAATAATTTCCGCGTTATTATACAGGGTGGTTGGTAACTGGTGGTACAAGCGGAAAGGGGGTGATTCTAGGCGAAAAAATAAGTCGAAAATATAGAATAAAAATTATTCGTTTGAGGCTTTGTTCTCGAGAAAATCGACTTTGAATTTTCGCTCGGTACGCGTGCACTTTATCACGTCTCGTTATAACGCATCTCACTGTAGATCGTTGTCTCTACGGAAAAATTAAAAAAAAAAATTTTTTATTCTATATTTTCGACTTCTTTTTTCGCGTAGAATCACCCCCTTTCCTCTTCTACCACCAGTTACCACCCACCCTGTATATAAATGTATTAAATATATTTATTATAATTACCAGATATAAAGATATTATCATAGCGCTACAAGTATTTCCACTTCTTTTAATTTCGTAACATCGTAGTATTTACGTGGAAGAAGAAACATTGACACAAAAGTTATTATGTCATACGTACGTTAACATATTATATTAATGTACATTTGCATTTTATGTTTTCAAGTGTGATTTCTTCTGAAGCAATTGCCCGCATGATTACTCGGCAGAGTATTTTTCGAATCTCATTGTACACTGTAATTAAAAGATTAATAAGTTTTTCTAGAACGAAATGTTTCATAAATTTCTTATCCGATGAATTAAAATAATCGCTGATTCTCCGAGTCCTTGTCGCTAACGTAGAACACAAATATCTTTGAGTGCAAAATTCATGTCTAATGACTTTCTAAACTCGATAAATTTATTTATAAGGTTCATCCAATACAAAAACCATACCAGTGACTATGGTTTTAAAAGCAGGAATTAGATTAAAGGACTAGAAGAATTAAATTAAGAACGTGAAAAAATTTCATCTGCATATAGAGGACGTTCCACCTAACTCTGTCAAATTTTAATGTCACCTTTCGAGGGCTTTTTAATGCCATCGCAAGGTGAGTTTGGAGTTTGAAACATTTTTTCTATTACCATAAATAAGAGAGTAAACCACTATGATAGAGTTAGGTAGGGCACCCTGTACATTTCTTCTATTATTTTCAAACAAATGATGAAAATCTGTACACATAAAATATCAAGACGACGTCATTCGATATATCTCGGAATTGTAAAAATACAATTTTCCTTCCACAGATTAATTGTAAAGTAAATTAAGCAAATCGACTGACAAGAAGTTGCAAACGAAGCGTTGTACTAATTCAACGGCGGTGCATAATCAAGAAGAAAGTGTGAAAATTGTAATGTCAAATTCTCGAATATTCTTAAAAATATTTCGCCATGTACCCGAGTAATCGATATTTGACTAACACCGAGTTCAGCTGAAGCTGATCCTCGGAATACCGAGTATATCCGTATCTGTTCTGTATGCGGAATTCCTCGCTGATCTTTCATGCGACATATCCGCTCCACGTCGTAAGACGATTTACGTTCGTACGGATAAACTCAAAGACTTTGTTCCAAAAGAGATGGTTGTGTTGGGCCATCCCGCTGCGGGCGCATCGCTTCGTACTTTTTCCTTTTTTAAACGAGAGATCGAGAAAGGATCCGGTTATATAATACTTCTTTTCCTTCCTTTGTGCGAGTTATGCTCCAGTTCAATCGATAGTACGTGTTTTGCAACTTTGATAGTGTCTCGTGCACGCTCGTCCAAGAATCTGATCTTCCAACGCAAACACCTGATCATAGACAGATTTTCTAAATATCTTGCGTTTGTTAGCTCCAATCTTTCATTATGCAAGCTATTTTAACGAGTTTTAATGCAGCAGATTTCTTTCTTGAGAATCTCATTTTCCATTCTTTACAGGGGAACTATTTTTAAATTCAATTAATCCCGTGTAAACCAAAATTGTCGTTTCATTTGATTTTCATCGAACATATTTGTAATTCTAAGAACATTGCTTGGCATAGTATCAAAAAGATTAGAGGATATCAAAATATTGCTTGCTTAACAGTTGTATCTTAGGCTTCACAAAATTTGTCAACTATGTTTTTGAACCTGACAGATTATTTCTACTTTTGGCTATGTGCTTTATGTTGAAATATTTTTTTTTTTTTAGTAGTAAAATGATATTGAAATAAAAAGATGAAGAAAAATATGCTTATTATGTTTCTTTCTGTAATCTTCGTATATCTGTAGAAACATGTATACAATATTATAGAAATATTATCAAATAGAATAAATTTACGATATCTATAATATCTATAGATATACACTAATATATGCAAATAAATTATTTCACGTGCTAGAACGAAATAATGAATTAAAAATGAAGCAACTATGAATAGCAATGGAAGAAAGTAATAAAGATAACGATAAGTACATATTATATGAATATGTATATTAGCCCTAATATTGTAGATTATAATGATAGCATTTCCTGTACAAGTACGGACATTTAAAGTACCTACTTTACCTTATCTCGAAAACTAACTTTTCTTAATAAGTCTATTTTTACATCTTCTTTAAACACTAACTCTACATGCTACGTAATATATTTTAATAATCAAGAGTAATCGATCAATGTTTGCTACATATTTGTAGTACATATACAGATATACGTAGATGTGATCGATTTATATAATGTATCTATCATACAATGTTATATAAAACATGTGAGATCGCGAACTCTGATTTTAGTAACGAAAAAGATTATTTACTTCCTTTAACAAAATGCTCAATACGAAATTGAGCGCATGCCAATAATGATCTTGCCATACTTTGCTCGAACTTGAGATACATTTTGATGTTAAGAAAATACAATAAAATTACGTCGAAGATGAAAAACTCAATGCTGCTATGATTCTCGAATTTCCATACTTTAATTCATTTCAGAAACAAAAGATTTGCAATATCTTAAGAAAGCGTTTAATATGTAGAAAATTGAGCGAGGAATCGCGCATGCCAATAATGATCTTGTCATACATTGCTCGAACTTGAGATACATTTTGACGTTAAGAAAATACAATAAAATTACGTCGAAGATGAAAAACTCAACCCTGCTATGATTCTCGAATTTCCCTACTTTAATTCATTTCAGAAACAAAAGATTTGCAATATCTTAAGAAAGCGTTTAATATCTAGAAAATTGAGCGAGGAATTATACATACGAATAACGACTTGCTCATAGTTTGCTCAAACTCCAGATATCTTCTTACCATTAGAAATACACAATTGTATCGAAAACCACAAGAATAACTCAGCTAACGGGTAGAATCAAATTTTCAAAGCACGAGTTTCAGATCGTCTCGATCATCGAAAACATTCGAGGAAAATGACGTGATTTCGCACTTGTCGGTTACATAACATCTATTAATTGACGTACTCGGAATTGTGAAAGAACGTTCAAGGGTACCTGTCGGCCAACTTACTGCACTGCACTGGGTTTACGGTAGTCGCATTCCGCCGCGTGTCTAATAATGTTCAGTGAAAGTTGCCAGTATGCATGGTCGCCCATGTTTACAAGAGTGCGCATGCAGACATGCTTGCAGTTGCGCTGCCGTTCTCTCGCTTGACGCTGCCTATACGCCGATATACTATTTTACGATTGGCACGAGGAACGCGGTGAATATTTGCTTTCGCGTTTTTGCTCGCGTTTCGTAAGTCTTTAATTTGCTGGCAGCCTGGTTCTCGCTGCTACGCCGCTGAACGAAATTTATTTCCATTGCTAGAGGTGAATCGTGGGTTCTCTTTTAGTTGAGTTATTTACGAAGGAACAACCTCTGTTACGGTGTAATAGTGACATGTATCGTTTAAGGCGTTTTATTCGTTGTAGGGGCGAAATTGTTCAGGCGAAATGAAATTCCTCGCCCTTAAAATGAAATATCGGTGTTTTCGATAGTAAAGTGCTGTTTTTATATCGAACATCGAAGCCCATTCTCAAGGATAATTTGGCGGATGAAAAAAGCATTTGTTAAGATTTACCAAGAACACCGAGTTATTCAACAGGATAGCGTAGTACAAATTGTAAAGTATCACGCCGCACCTCCGTGGTATCATTAATAACCTCGTAGATGACGCGATATTGGAGCTTAACTTAAAAGAAATTGATCTACCAATAGGTTTGAGAATTTTATATTAACCTACCAGGCACCGAGCAATAATAATTTATCATGCCATTACAAACATATCAATTTCTTTAAATATTATAAAATCGTAGAATCTAAGTGGACGAAATAGTGACGAAAAAGAATCCTTGGAACCTTTCCATAGACACAGTAATAAGAGAACAGAATTCGATAATACAAATCGATTGAAAAATATTGCAAATTAAATGTTGCGTTATCTCAACGCCTTTGGCGGGTTAAAAACAATGAAATGTTATAAAGAATAATAGTAAATTATAAATATTTTATGCTCGTGTTCCAACGTACTCGCGTATCCAATTAATTATTATATCATATAATATAATTAACTTATTTTATATAATAATTATATTTTAATTTATATATTAGAAATAATATTGTAAAATAATATGTTATACAATAAATATTAATAAATATTATATTATATTACTATACTAATCGATTATCATATAATTTAATTCAACTTATGTATCTAAGTCACATAAATTTCAATCGATTTTGACACTGCCTACTATGAAGTCCAATATTCATAGCATCGCTTTACTCGCATTTAAGATACTATTATAAGTTGTTCAATGCACTACGTTATTTAAAGCTAGTTATTAAACAATGAATCAATTATTATGTCTAGACCATGATCGTTTATGCGGATCCATATTTTTACGCAGACGAACAAAGGAACAGAACCTACGCGAAAATGTCCATCAGTTGCTAAACACCGTGTGACGGATGCTAATTACGTGCATACTGTATATTTTTGCTCTTTTAAATTTCCCACAAATACACAATAGTCCACAGTCCAATTATAACGATTATCACGACCAGTTACAAAAAAAAAAGAAGAAAAAAAAACAGAAAAGAAACAAAAGAACGAGGGAATTTCAATGCCTCGAATAAACGTAACGATTTCATTAAATTCATCGGTGCTTATATCGTCGCTGGCGATTAAAGACTTAACAAACTGATCGGTCGCAAACGCGCAAATCGAATCGATTTAATTACGTAGGTACCGAACGAAGCAATTAACGCGCGAGTAATTTCAATAGCCAGGGTAATCAGCTTCTCTGAGCGCCGGCCACGTGCAAATGTTAGCGCCCACGTGACGCACGTTTATTATGCAATCATCCCCCTTGATATCTTGCACCTGTATTGCAGGACACGCGGAAACGAAAGTACGATATCGCATTCAGCTTTATCCGAGCCTGTTATCGATGGATTTTGCCTGAACGCTGTGCTTGAAAGATGAAAGTGTAACGATAATGTAACGCAAAGGCTGCTATCTGCCGTCGTTCCTGGTAACGTGAATTTTTGCGGTTGAACACAAGGTGCACCGCATAGCAGCGTATTGTTTCGAATGGTCATTGGTTAGTGGTTTCATCGATAGCTAACGTGACATATATCATCAGACTAAATCGAATAATATGATCTTCTGCGTGGATGGCTTGCGGTGAATGTGGCGAGTAACTTCGCTGAAAATCATGGGAACCGAGCATCGCGTCGTTTGCCTCTTCGATCGCTCCGTAAAACTGTACCGATGCGGTATAAATTATATCCTGTACATAAATTTACAAATTTTTCTTTCAACTCTTTACCATCTAACCATTTATCTTGCAAAGTTTCTTCCCGAAATGTCAATCGTCTTTTATCTTCTTTCGTCATTCACAAAGTATGTCTGAAACGTAATGAGACTGGTTACATGTCATTTAATGAAAAAATATACATGCTCTTCGTCAAAATATTGACTGTGCAAACGTATAATCGAAATTTCACGGTGAAACTCAAAGCTTGTTTAATCGCGTGATTATTATCGTGTGAGAAATTATTACCTCGTCGATTATTGTACCGCGATATCTCTGGGATCAAGATACATACGCAAAGATCGGAATCAGTGCTAGTTAACTCGTGATAAAACCTTTTTGTGGGTTTTCTTCTCCCGAGATAACTCGTTTGATTGCTTCATTACCGCAGGGGATTAATGTCGATATTGTTTTCTATATTTTCTATGCGAATTATAATTCCCTGCAACTGCGTGAAATGTTCAACATGGAATATATTATCTACGAAAGTATTTGCAAAACGATATTGAACTACGTGTACAGATAGAAAAATAGTTACATTCGATATAAAATGACATAAATTATTATGGCTATATGCATGATTTTTTCACAAAGTATAGAACATAAATACTAGAAACGAAATAATAATTAGAACATGTTATAGAATACATGTTCAAGCTTTTATATTCGTTCTGT
Source organism: Bombus vancouverensis nearcticus (assembly GCF_051014615.1). NCBI lineage: Eukaryota > Metazoa > Arthropoda > Insecta > Hymenoptera > Apidae > Bombus > Bombus vancouverensis. Next base: position 1,725,924 of record NC_134915.1, on the reverse strand, counting down.
GGGATGAATTATGCGCGTAATTTAAAGCAATAAAAGTTCATTGTTTCATAAATTTCATGTTCGTAAAAGTCTTCAATGTACCATAAATTTCATGCAGTGTACATTTTAAATATATATGTGATATTTGTACCGTACCATTCTTCTACCGACTTTTCCTGAGTTCAACATTTATACAGATTTGAAACACATGTTTTCCTGCGATGTTTATTGTTGTAACATTTTTCATACTGTAGACAATCCCGTAAATACACATTTTTCTTCGTTTCATTTATATTAGTAGATTGGGTACAAAATATACGAGGAAGATTACATTTGACAAGTTTAATATCATTGTCATTTATCACATGACTATTGCAAATGGAGAACATTATGCTAAACAAAGTTTGATAGTTTTAAAAGTTTGACTCAAAGGGGTTCTTTAACATGGCTGAATGTTAAGTACTCACGAAAACATAAAAAATGTATGTAAATGTAAAAAATGAAATCGTCAAAAATCGTTTTCAACGTTTCTTATTCAATTATTCAATTTGTTTTGCTCTTTTGCCGTTTTACTGTACAATAGAAGTACAGTTCTCGTTTTTCTTTGATATAATAGATGAAAGTTTATAAGGAAGCTTTGGCACGTTATAAAATAATAAAAACCTTGCCGATATAAATCCGTTATTATTACTTATAAATATAAATTCGTACATACATATGCGATATTCGACAAAGATATTAACGATATTACGTAAAATAAGCATAAAGATCGTTGAAGGATAATACCGTGAAATTAATCTTACACAGTTTGTCTAATTTCCGTCTAACTTTGGAAAACATGTTAAATCAAGTCAAATAAGGAACATCGATTTACTTTGCCCGTCTTCAAAATAAAAGAAAATGAAAAACGTCGACTCACGTGTTCCATCAACAAACGTCGATAATGGACTATTACAACTTTTTCCGTTTTTTTTTATTTTTTTATTTGAAATCAGTTTACGATCAATTCTGATTGAGAATTATAAATAAATTATTCTGGCGTGGTCCTATAACGCGAGTAATAATTGAATATCCTAGATAACGACGGTGTTTTAACCCTTTGCAGACGCTCTAGAAGAGAAGTATTGGCGCGTACAGTTGAGAAAATATACACGTTGGACGTTTGCGTTATTCATTTTCGAGGCTTGTATTATTTTTAGTTATATTATTTAGTTTATCATCATTGTCATCACTATTACTGCGAAGGCGACGGCACTAGGGGTGGCGGAAGCCGGATTCTTACCGGCTAATAAAACCTCCAACGGGCGGTACGGTAGAGACCAGTGCGAGTTGATCGTCGGGCCCCCTGGGTGCTTAAACACCAAAAGCACTTTTACCAAGCATTCCCAGAAAGTACACCCACAACAGCGCAAGGGAGGAGGCTTGCGCCTGTTGTATATTACTTTTAAGAGAGATTTTGGCTTTTTCATCTTTTGCAAATATATCTCCAGGCCGAAGATTCGAACTCGCGATGCGCCGTCTTCAGTTCTGGGGCTTAACGAGCGTAGCTGGTTTTAACATGGCTTTATATATATATTTTTTTTATTTGGAAGAATTTTACAATCATTTCTCATTGAGAATTATAAGTAAATTATTGTTGCGTGGTACTGTAACTTGGATTATAAGAGTTTATAGTATGTTTGATTCTAGCTGAATCTAATATTTAAATCTAGAGGGTAATGTCTTTTTAGCAAGTAATTGAGTAATTAGTAGGTTTTGGTGGTTGTTAATTCTTATGTTATATCTACTACTGAATTTGGATATTTCTTCTTTAACTGTGGGTATCTTAAGGTCGCGAATCTTGAATTTAAAGAAAGTTTGGAAATCTGTGCGGAAGAGTGACAACTGTACTATATTTCTTAAAAATATTTGAACGCTAGGACATGGACAGTGGTTGTATCAAAATGAGTTGACGAAATTATGACATCTTTAGGTTTTAACCATTGCTTATCAGTTTCCCCTGTAATATGTTGTGCTAGTGGAACGTGTATAAATGTTGTTCAAAATGTTGATTTCTACGTCGTATTTAAAAATAATCGAAATCGAGAACGCGTCAGCTTTCTAAATAATCAGCATATTTTCTTACAATCAATGATAAGATTACGTTCACAGCACTGTAGATACACACTGACTAAGATTTATCAGTAGTCACTTGAATTGAAGCGTAAAATTAATTTGGCGGAACAGAGGTGTACATTGTACGTGCACAGAGGCAATCGAACGTATCGATGTCATGTTTCAGCGTATCGCTGTTTGAACACTTCTAAACGCAACCGGAACGTGAATCATTTGTTTCTGAAAAGCGATAAGAATCATTTGCTTTGGATGGGCGTGCGATTAATCAAACGCCCGACATTGTCAGTAGTCGAAATGTCCGAAATGTTACACAGTTACACACATATGTAGACACGTTCTATCAATTTAAGGCTTAGATTTTACAGCTCGTCGATCCAGCGAATTTCTCAGACTGTAATTTCAAGTGCACTTTGGCATTTCACAAGTCCATACAAGATACATACATAAAGACATCGTTATCAGCGTATAAAGCTGCGTCGTCAATACCATTGGCAGCGTGTATCAATCGCCGACTATTCTCGAATAGATTGCCAGACAGACCGATAACGACGATGGCCGCGTGAGCAGACCGATCGATAGCTTTGCTAACGAAGATGTATCTTTAATCGTTTCTCACGACCATCTGCATCCAGTTATTTTTTTTTTTTTTTTTTGATTAATTATGATCGGCGGAGAAGCGTGTCAAACCGATTTTTGCGCCGTGTCTTGCGAAAGTACGTTGCAATCGATACATTGAGCATTTAACACGGAAGTTATGCTTCCATAATCGATGAGTAAAATAAGGTAATCGAATAACGGGACTGTGTTTAATCGGCGGTAAATTAAATAGTTTTACGTCATTTTCATCTTTTATTCCTATTCGCGCGGCATGAAACATACATTTGTATGTGTATGCAGGGCCGGCGCAAGGTATAATAGGTTCAGCGCGTTCGCCGGAACCCGACCCCGCGTTTCGAGAGGTCCCATGGTCTACGAAAATTATCTGCGATCATCGATAAGCCAATAGAAAGTGAAGTAACAAATTCAATCGATTTTGGTAATGTTATCAAATATTTGACGACGAAAAAAGCGAGAAAAATTATCTAATATTATTATTGGATTGTATTATTTAATATTCACCTTATAAAAAATATATAATATGTAACAGCATTTGTACATAAATAATTCCTCGTTGTAAAATTTAAGTGTAGAATTTGAATGTGTATCAGGCCCCGCAAAAAGTAACGTCGGCCCTGTGTATATGTATATAGGTATATATAAGTATATATTTTAGATATTAAGTTGTATAATGAAGAATTTAATTTCCGAAGTAAATCTTGTTACAATATAGCACAGGGAAGGGATCATGCTCGGTTTTAGTATATTTTAGTGCAGAAACACGAATATTGATTACGACATGATATAGCCTTATTTTTATATTCTTTTGCACCTATTCACTGTTTAGTAACATCGTAATAGTAAAAATAAGATTAGGTATTTTTAACAAAAGAAGAAGAAGCGTAAGACACAGGGTATCTACGGTATTATTAGTACAGCAAGTTTTACAAAATAGATACAAAGTACGATGGATACGAAAGAGAAATAACTGTATTTTAAAGTGATAAATTTCAATTTTATTTATTTAAACTATGCTATAAATTTATTATATTGTATACTATTACAAACTGTATATAATGAACGAATGCTGACGTACAAAAGATCGATTAAGTGCGAGAAATTATTTCAAACACTTGCGTTGGTTCTAGAAATTTATACAAATTCGCACAAGATTATAATATTACTTTTAACAAAAAGCTATATCTATTATACGTCGAATACGCTGTAGGAAACAGGAGCACGATGTTTCTTGTATAAAATGTATAAAAATGTCTTTCTTTCGCAAACGTGTCTTTTACAACAATGCACAATTCATACAAACGTGAAATCAAGTCTGTGAAATGTCGCGATGTTTATCTCAACAGAACAAAATGGATCGTACGTAATTCGACAAAATAATATAAAACAAAAAACGTTGTGCGTTTATTATTTCCTCATAAAACGAAAGAAACTTTTCGGAACTTAATATTAGGTTGTCCGAAAAGTGTCTTTCTTTTACAGACACGTGTTTTCCGAGGACGCATCTTGACGCAACATGAAACCTAATCTGTCGTGACGTTGTAATCTTTATCTTGATAGAAGAAAATGGATCAGACATGATTCGATAAAATAATATAAAACGGAAAATGTGCATCCATTATTTCCTTATAAAACGAAAGAAACTTTTCAGACGACCTAATAGATTATAGATCATTATAGATTTTTTTTTTATTTAGTTATTTATATTCACAATTTGTCCAATTTGGACATTTGGTAGAATTAATCACTATAGATGAGCTAATTGTCCCAAAATATATTCTTTCTACGCATTCGTTAGAATGTTTTTAAGTTCCTCTCAATAAATGGAACATCAATTTTTAACAATTAATAAACACGAACAAAATATAGATGAAATATATAGCTGTTTCAACTCAAATATTTTTCAATTTGTTTTGCTCTTTTGATGTTTCGCTGTACGATAGAAGTACAGTTCTCGTTTTTCTTTGATATAATAGATGAAAGTTCATAAAGAAGCTTTGGCACGTTATAAAATAATAAAATCCTTGCCGATGTAAATCCGTTATTATTACTTAGAAATATAAATTCGTACATACATATGCGATATTCGACAAGGATATTAACGATATTACGTAAAATAAGCATAAAGATCGTTGAAGGGTAATGCCGTGAAATTAATCTTACACAGTTTGTCTAATTTCCGTCTAACTTTGGAAAACATGTTAAATCAAGTCAAATAAGGAACGCCGATTTACATTGCCCGTTTTCAAAATAAACGAAAATTAAAAACGTCGACTCACGTGTTCCATCATCAAACGTCGATAATGGACTATTACAACTTTTTCCGTTTTTCTTTCTTTTTTTATTTGGATGAATTTTATAATCAATTCTCATTGAGAATGACAAGTAAATTTTTCTAACGTGGTACTATGTCGTGTCTAATAAATAATAATGTTTAATATAAATATAAATAATAATGTGTATATATATATAAATAAATAATAAATGTTTATCGCGGTATTACAACTTGATGAGGTTGCCGCAAGTAGTAAATTTCGCATAGAAGTTGATTCGGTTCGAGAAAAATACGGCTGTCAATCCTTGTCAACCAAAGTATTGATTCATCAGGAAGAGATTTGATGAATTCACCTGCCGCGAGATCTCGTTCCAAATTTAGACGAAGAAGAACGAAATGTTCGCAGGTTCATTCTTAGCCGACATATTTTGAGTTAGATACTAATTACATAATTCATGGAATCGGAGGAACGCGGGGTATTTACGGAGTAACAACCGATGGAATTGCATAGCGATGCAAAGCAAGCCGGGCTATAGGAGAAACAGGAGATTCCAGAGAAGATCGTTTAAATAGCTCAAGGATCTGTCGTGAGAAATTATTATCATCACATTCGTTTTTAATTCTTTCGAACAAAGTAGTTACAAATGTATCCAGTGAATAATTGACAGGTATTTATAACGTGTGTAAGTAGCGTGAATAATACATTCGGTGTAAATAGCATAAATATTTCACATTTTCTCCAGTCATTACTTTACAATCCTTCCTGTTATTTGTCTATCTCTATTTGCTGGATTTTGATTGCTATATAATACATGGCAAACACCTTTTCGTTCCATTTCTAATATATTCTCCAAATGTTTAAAAAATATATGAAAAATCTTGTGTATATATTATTATTATTATTCATATTTTTCAGAGAAATTACTTGTAGTTTCCTACGTCGGTCTTATAATATATAATTATATATAACTTAAATATATAATAAGGAATGTAATAAAACAGGTGTAGAAGTAGCTTTTTATTTACCAAAGTTAGAAGGAAGTACCGAAGCACTTCCTTTTTTATACATTTTTTTATTTTATTTATTGTAAATACTCTCCATTCTTGTTTGTCGTAGCAGAAGACCTTTACATCTTTACATTTGAAAGACCTTTCTTTGTTATTTATTGATATTGATAATAGTTAATAATCCATACAAAAGCTTGCATTAATAATAAATACGCTTGCAATATGCACGCTATACGTGAATCGAATTCAACTGAATAAAAGGATCGGCCGAATACCTAAAATGAAATATGATGCTATATCTTATTTTTTCTTCTCTGAAAGCACATGTAATTTGACTTTGCATTCCTACGCATTCGTGAGAAATTAAAAAATGCACGTACACTACAAAAATATAAAAGATGTTCAAAATGAAGCAATTGCTTCATTTGACGGGTGAAATAAATTTTCGTATTAAGACAAATAAATTCCCGGTCTACGTATATGGCTAATTTGTTACTCGCTCGCCTCAAATTATCGCCAGAAGAAGCGGACATAATATTTAAGACGCAGTTCGATCGACTGTATCGAGACCGGCGCGTATTATGTTACTTAATTGCATTAGTCAAGTCGAAATACTTGGAATTGCGATTGTACGGGGTGCTTACGGAAGGGAAACGTGCAACAAGTGTGACTGCTTCATCACTCTCAGCGTGCGTGGGTAGGCGTGAGAAACTGCGCGCAGCTCGATCGAGAAAGAGAGAAAACGCGAAGGAGAGAGAAGCTGAGAGCCGGAGCAAATGTTGGAAAGGTCGCATTTCTCAGATTTCCCCGAGTTCCCGGTGACCTGCAACCGAGAAGTTAGGCTCGCGCAAACAAAGGAAAGGGGAGAGTTACGCTCACGCAGCGCGCGACCGCGATTCTCCCTTGCCTCTACTTCGTATTAACTTTCCACCGGTTTAGAAACTTAGGCTTCACGAAAATATTCCAACACTCGCAGATATCTTTTATGAATTTATTATATGTGTTATTTCAACGCAAACATCGGCAACGTCGGTTCGACACTTAGCACCGCAGCTGGAAGAGATACACGTAAGCAAAAGGAAGTCAGATTGATCGGAGATTCGAAGACACAAACTGGCTGATAGATGGAACATCAAAATTATCGCTAGGAAACTAAATTCTTATGTACAGAATGATATTAATATGGACGTACAAATGGAACTTTGGGGATGTGCTAGTAAAGCCAGCATTGCAGTTTTATAGAGAGTCTGGTGAAAAATCCTCCGTTCAATGGCACAATGGTACGTATCGAATAAAACTCTCCTCCATGATGATCTGCACATGCTCTTCATAGCAAACGCTATACAAAAAGGAAGCATAAAGCGTAACAGCGAACTAGAAACGCGATTCAACCCTCTAGCGCAACCACAATAGCAAGACTTTCGAAGATTAAAGGACTCTGGCTACTTGACCTCAGACGAAGAAACACGAGTCTTTTCATTGGCAGAATCCTCATCACGTCATGTTAACTATACTTCGGCATATCTGTCAAAAGGCTTCTCTTCCTCATAGCTTATATTCTCGTTGCTGGATGCAAGAAGTAGCAATGTCATTTATCGTACTTATAAAGCTAAGATATTGGTATTTCCTTTCCAAATAACATTGACACGAAAGTTCCAGCTGTTTGACATTTCTTTTCTGATGCAAAAAGAGAGAATTAATGCTCGTGCTATTTGTTCTTTTTAGCTTGACTTTGCTATCTTTCGCAGAAGGTTTATTTTATCAAAAATGTTGACATTGGCATGTACAAATGTCGTCATAGTCATTTCTAGATAGAATTGGAAATTGTCGTTTTTTATATGGAATATACAACTGTTTACAAAATCAATATCACCAGGTTTAACTTATTTTTGCAAAAATATAACATTGGTATCTTCTGCCTCAGCCATAGATATTTCTATATATAACAAAAATTGTACGTGTTATTCGAAACGTTTTGAAATTTCATTTGCATTGGTAGAAGTCTCTACCACTGTTATTATTCTGGCAAAATTCGAAACAAATCCGAATATATCTAAATCTGAGTCTCTCGTTGCTTTAAAGACGTCCATTTTCTCTTGCGCTTGATAATACAAGCGGAACATGATTTGCATAATTGTTCTAGTTTCTTATTTAATCATTGCTATTATTCTGATCTCGTGAACTATTTTATTAGAATCTGAATCATACGCGCTTGTCGATGTTGCGCAACGTATAAGAATATTATGCCTTCGCACTGAGTCATCATCAATTATTATTACGCAAAAGCTATTTCAGTACAATTTGTTCCGTGTCTATACAGCGGTTAAGTTTTAAAAATTAATTAGTATCATGTCCCAATATATTTGTTTCTTGGAAAACCGTATTATTAGCTGTCATTTGCATTTATTTTATAGGTCTCGATACATAGATGTTATTTGACCCGATTGCAATGCTATCGATTATCGTGTAACGATTCTGCGAAACGAGGGAGCTTCTATAAATACATTTATCGTAACGAATGAAAAAATAAATTAAAGAATCGATTCAGAAATGGATGTTATCCAATTAATATCGTTGAACACCATTGACTAGAAGAGATTGCGTTCACTCTATGTGTATACGTTCTTATTTTTCAATATGTTTTCATATTCCTTAATCACTTTGGTCGGAAATAAAATAGACAAACAAAAATAATTAAACTAAATAAAAGATCAAATAAAATCTTATTTTTCCAGGAAGATTTTCGAAGATGATAAAATTACTGAATTATAGAGTTATAATTATAGAAATAAAGCGAACAAAACTATTAGAGCACACAAGATAAATAAATAAAATAAAATTGTATTATTCCGGAAATATTTTTGAATGCGATAAGATCACTGAATTATAGAATCTACGTTCGTCGATGATTTTAGCCAGAAATAAAATAAAAAAATGAACACTGTTAGGTTAAAGAAACGATAAAATAAAATTATATCGTTCTAGGAAGATTTTTGTACGTGATCAAATTATTGTATAAAATTAACCTTCTATCTGTAATTAGAGTAACGAGATGCTAGCTTCAAGTACTTCGGCACGACTGGTATAAATTAAGCTGTTCCACGATAGATGGTATTCGTGTTTACGAAGTGGTAGAAAATTTCATAGTTGATTTTTTTCACAGGCGTTAAGAAACTCCGGTTACTTTTATGTCCAAGATTACATCGACTCGCAAACTAAGGTGCGCCGGAACGAAATGATTATATCTTCTGTGACGTTTATGAGGATCACGAAACGGCTTTAAACGAACACGTAGCATGATGCATTGTCGTGTTAGCAATGCAGCTCTAACAGTAAGTCTCGACCTGGCAGATGTTTCTTCGGGTCATTGCATTATAATCTGATGTATCCAGTACAAAAGCGAATGGCGGGCCTTTTGACTTACGCGATCAACGCTCGACATTTTATTGCTTTGCGTCTGCACGATGTTTACGACGTTGTTTCTGTTAGCCGCGTCGTATAGTATTTCACACTTATTCCGCATAGTACGTACCATGCGAGTAGACTTTCGAGAAACTAAATGGAAATTAATTTCCATGCAAATGGATTGTTATCTTTGAATCATTCTCGTCGAGAATTCTGTCAAGAATTTCTCATGTTTATAATATGCTATACGAATATTCGATATATTTAGACAGATCGATCTTGGCCATGAAAATCAGGAACAAACGTTCCTTCGTCGTATCGTTCTGCTCATCATGAGAATCAGTTTCTGTTGGAAGCGACGAGCTGCGTCAATTAATTTAAAAAGACGTAGTCGACCTTCAATCTACAAAAAGAAAACTACTTCGCGTGTCTCGCTACGAAGAATCTAGTTTACGTCTGTTTTCAAGAACGATTTGTTTTCCTTTTTCTTAAGCGACGAGAATAAAAAAAAGAAGAAGAAGAAGAAAGGTCGTGATAAATGACTTTCAGATTAGCAAATTTTATTCGACAGCTCATTTTTCGTGTGTCTATGGCTACACATATTGAAACATAAATACTCTTCTTCATCAGTATATTCCAGCATCGTGGCTGTATTTGTGAAAATTACAAACAATAAGTATAAATACATAGCATATTTAACAAATTCGATATTTCTCTGTTTGATATGCGCTGAAACAAATGCACGGAAAATTCGATGCTGCGCAGGTAATTATAGAAATTAAGGATATAATGGATAAATTCAAAATAAAATGTTTTTAAATTAGGAATGAAATTAATTCTGTTCAATTCGTTATAAAATTTGTTACAAATTGGTCAAAAGAATAAATTAACTTGATCATAATTTAAAGAATAAATTTCTTACAATTATATTGTTATCAAACTGTTCTAAATTGGACGACTGATAAAATTTCTGTAGCGGCATATGAGTTAGAAGACAATTCAATTCATATTGTTATTTTGTCTCGGGACATTGACATCGCCTTGACGCACGAAACATAACGATAAATAAACTCCGAGCAAAATAATGTCGCCGCTACGTGCGACCGTCGAACGAAGACGAATTTGAATTTTCCGACTGCTCCCCGACCAGTACAAACAAGCAGACGCGATCACAAGGAAAGAAGTTACAGTCAGTTATCAACGAATTATCAGCGATCTAATTAACGAGTCACTAGCGATCCTATTTTACGACTTATATTATTGAACGAACATCCCAGCGAATATTGTCCGTGCATTAATTTATTTAATCATTTTAAATATATTCGACGGTTTCAATAACGAACAAGTTCTCGTTACCGTTTACACAATCCTTTACACAAGTCCTCAATAAATTGGACGTGAGTTGAACACGACTAAACAACCTCTACATTTCCAAGATGATATCTCTCCAGGGTTTCAACGAAGGATAATACTCTATAACTACAATTTTGTTTGAAAAAGAAGTAATACCTGTTCTAAACAAGACATATAATAAAAAAACATCGTAGTTACTCCTCATTGTAGATGAAATAAGCCTCGTAGGAGGCTTCAGACGTTTAACAAGAATAAAGTTAAATTTCTATTGAATTCTTAGTCTTCTGCGTAAAGCAATTGTTTTTATCTGCAATGTAAAGGCAAATTCAAAGTGAATCAAGCCTATCTTTCGCAATTTTCAAGTTCCATTAAGCTTTAAAAAATTCAAACGTCCGCGATACGAGCCCTGCTAGCGTACGAAGCACACTGTCACTAGTGGCACTCCCGTGTAATCCGCTTCTGTCATATAGCCGCTATAACGATCGATGGAACCGCCTTGATTGACGTTCAAAATCTAATATCTGAAATGTGTCAGAGGGAAGAGGCCTAGAAGTGTATCAGCGATTGCCCTTGAGAGTTAGGAACTTTATATATGGCATGCTGGAACAGCGACAGACGCCCACGAGGTCAGTAATAATTGACTTTCGCGTCATTTTCTTCGTACGAAGCGATGATACGTGCTGCGGCCTTTGTCTTCGGCGAATTTCATCGAATACCACGTTAATTTGGTTTCCAGCGAAGTAGCTGATTTCTGATACTGTGTCAGATGTGATGTAACAGGTACGCTACTACGGTGTATAAGTATAGGGACACATCCAAAGGAGCATGTTAGAAAATGTCCATTCTTTAGATATTCTTGCAGCACGTTTAGGTGCATTCCTCAAGGAAGAGAAAGTATCAGTGGCATTTACGCAAAATGGGATGGGAAAGTTGATAAAAATGGGCGCGAAGATGAGAAAGTCTTCGTCTTCTTCGGATACTGATCCGTCCACAAAATAATTCTCTGGAAGTTCTGCTGGTAACTCGATCGAAGAACGGTATTCTTGCGTTTATACTGTCTTCATCTTTCGTACGTAAATTTCATAAATTGAAGTTAAAATGTCTGATAAATTAATAGTTTCTCGACATAAATTGGTTAATACTTGATGCTTTTTTTTGGATTGACTAATGTATTCAAAAATACAGGATCTCGTTTCAAAAAGCATCGGTGACCACCGTATTAATAAAAATATCAAGTTATGTCCGTCTCGAAACCATTCAACTTCTGCTGAAACATTTTTCAATGTTATCAAAAAACAAGAGAGATAATCCAGGTGATAAAGTTAGGCGAAACATTCTGACGATACTTTTACTTTTACAACCTACATATTTTTCTGAGTTTCATAATTTCCATGATCTTCGTAAATAAGCGTAAATTGAAGACGGCTGAGCAACGTGTAACGATTTTGTTCCTCTATATTTCTACGCGTCAAGTGTTCCTTACTTCGTAATTATTTCGCGATTTATAATTATTCAAGCGCAGCAATTTCTATCGTACGCATAAAAAGATGCGACAGAAATTTATTTTATACGATCCCCAGCTGGCAATGTAAAAACTTACAAAACCTTTTCATTCTTCCTCCTGTACAATGCCGAAGTCGTTTTTAACTAATAAATCGAATGTCAAAGAGTATAGGGAGTACAATGGGAAATTTTTTGCTGTGTCCGAATCATCCTTAGCGATTAAAGCGAAACGATAGCAACTAGAGAGAAGGAGAGAGAGAGAGAGAGAGAGAGAGGGAGAGAGAGAAGTGTAAAGACGACGATTCACGATGAGTAGCATTAAAAGAAATCCCAGGGCAAAAGAGACCTCCTCTGTAAGGTCGTATCCCACGTAATCGACACGTTACCCTTCCGGCGATGTGCTTTTTCTCTTTTTTATAGCCAGCTTTCGCTCTTTTATACCTTAGCATGGCGGACCAGTCTTTCCATATGTGCCGCGGATCTACTTTAAATTCATCCGTTCGCCAACACATTCGAGATTCCTGGACATATGGTATGGACATATTGTACGCGTCTTTTCTTTTCCACCTGCCTTTCGGTGTACACGCTAAAAGCTATACGCTGGAAATCATATAGACATTTACTTCTTTTTAGCAAATGTAATTTAGTTACAAGAACACAGGCAAAAAGATTGAAGGCGATTTTATATTTTATTAGAGCTGGAACCACAGGGTGTTATGACACGATAAAACTTGTTTTTAGAAGTTAATATGCAGTAAAAAAAAAAAAAAAGAAAAAATTGTGGTATCTGAGAATACCAGGCATTATGATATAGTTTTGTCATTTATGGACTTCGTTACCTTCAGCTTATCTACGTACTTGTTAACGTGCAGATAAGATAGAGAAGGTTCCTTGAAATGGAAAGATTATTCTGAGCAATAAACTCTAGCGATAAATATTTTAAACATCCTAACACAAGTCGTGTATTTAATTTTAATACATTGATAGTATTTAAAATAGATCATTCATATTTCATATGGTATGTATCTACTAATTTCAAAATAAGATCGTAAATATTACTTTCTATCCTTGGCTCGCTGTTCATTCATTTATTTTACTGATACTCATGCATCGTTTATACAAATTGAGCAAGGTGGTGTATAGCTATGAGCGATAGATGAAAAACTATGTAGTAATCTTCAAGCGACCACTGTATTCCTTAATTTTTCTAGTTCTAGTAGTTTTCAAGTCTATATACCTTACGTTTCTTTAAACGAACGTTTACCTTTCTGCTGTTAGTTATTTTTCTTCTTTTCTCCAAGGATATTTCAGATTGTTTGCTTTGAAAATAACTATAGCGACGCTTCTGAAAATCGAAAATCCAGATGATACATATAGTTGATTCAGTAGTAATTTAAATGTATGTATAGTAAAAATTACATTAAATTAATGTACATGAAATATCCCTTGTAGTAACAAAATTTTTATACATTTGTATATTTTAAAACGCTATGTATTGAGTTAAAACAACTTCTACATAAGATTACGCATTCTTTACTTCAACAAATTTTTCTTATTACACATTTGTCAATTCTATACATACCGAGATCTACACAAATGTGTTGTTATTTCTATAGTCAGAGGTAAGATCAGGATAGTTATTATTTTATTGAATGGATAAATCTATCACACCGTTCTGAGCCAAAAAAAATCTTTATTGCACGCGCTTACAAAATCTAGGGATAAAAACAAAAAGGCATCTTAAGCCTATCGATTAAATCTATCGATTGTAGCTAGGATCATCCTCTAGTTACTATTTCTTATAACTAACGCATCTGCATATGGATGGCGAGCACGAACTCACGTTGTCATTTGCAACAAAATGTTAATTTTATAGCTTTTCTAATTTCCTATTCCATCTACGTGCGTTGGAAAAAGTGATCGACAAGTCTAAAAGCGAAGAAATGCAAGGATGATAAAATTTAATATTCTAATCGATTTTGTCTATTTAGTTGAAGTAACGGGTGGTTATTTTTATTCTTATAATAAACTGCATATTTCTTAATTTATATAAAATCAAATAGCTGCCCATTTACCTCTACTTATATTAAATAACGAATACTGATAGGTCGATGTAGCTTCAATCCGAATGTGATGGTATTTCCTTTACCGTTTGGCAAAGACTATTTTCGATCACAATTTTGATATGGCATTTCCCTGACTTGATTTATTCGCATCCCATGTGCACGTACATTTTCCGAAATGCTAAGTACTTTATGCTCGCAACAGCTTCGAATTTTCGAAATTTAATCCCGTAAAAACGTGGCACAAATATCTCGATTATTCAGGATTGTTAAATAATAAATTTTTGACAGTTTTATTCCAACGCTTCTTTTTTACATTCAACGCGTATTATCGCGAGTTTTCCAAAATGTGTTGAAGCAAAATTGGATAGCATTCGTTTACTAATTTCAAATTTTGGAACGACAACGTTCGTACGGATACGATATTGTAGCGATATATAAAATATAATATTAGAAAGTTGCAAAATATGGAAAATTGCATCACGGGACTTTTCATTTCGCATAAATTATGCAACAGGTTGTCCATTCTATTCCGGTATTTGAGAAATGTACAAATGTACGATGAAATATAAGCTTTGGACAAGTATAAGCTTGCTCAAATATAGGCTTTGAAATATGTTTCCTATTATTTCATGTAGCGCAAAATGCCAAACACGTAAACATTCCATTTTCGAGAATTATTGCGCAGTTATTTTATCCGATTTATTTCTTGTTCTTTCGCCGAAGTATTTTTCATTATTCAATACTCTCCACAACTAGGAATGACTGTTACATCAATATCACTTCATCTTTTCCTTTTCATGTCGCAAATTTGTAATACGCGATTCGATCAATATATTGCACGTTTAGCCAATATATTTTGTTTGATCGATTTATCGCGCGATTCAAACATTTGTTCTATAAAATGTACATGTTCTCTGCAAACTTTCACGTGGAATAATACTTTTAGCAGTATTTTATCCTTCGTTATGTTCCTACAGATTCTATCTCACCTTCTACCTTTTTAATTCTCCATTAGTTAATCAGTTTCCATTTTTCTTTTTATCAAAGTATCAAATTAGTAATATCGCAGCTTGTAATAGTCACCTTTTCTCGAAATTGGAAGTTGTTTACCTGTTCGTCTAGTCTTTAGTTTCATCTGTAAAAAGCAAGACACATTTACAAATGAAATTATTACATTCGACCATAGGGAAATTTATCGAGTACTATGAAACTTGATCGTCCTTTAATTCTTTGAATTAATATTTTACAAGTGACGTGTACGGTTTAATAATCCTACGTTATGCGCGGTAATTGTGCAAAAGTGAATACATTAAACGAACTCATCAATAATGCAGAACTCAGTTCAGATGTATAATCAGATGAGATAGATAGCGGTAATAAGCTCTGTAGGCATAAAGAACAACTCCAATAGTATTGAATATTACCTTGAGTCTTCGAGTAGCTTTTATTCACATATAATTGACAGTTATCATATATTTGCTTAAACTCGGACAGATTGCAGAAACGCGTTAATTAGAAAAATTTACATCACATTTATATTAATTTTCGTTCGAAGTATTTCTTTGTTTAAACTATTACAACCAGGCGAAATATCGTGGCGAACGATTTGTACCGCACACATATCCCGCATAATATCGCAGGGATTTCCAACATAAGTGGGATTGCATTATATTATCCAAAGACACACGTACACGCGCAAAAATGTTAGATTTAAATGAGAAGATTTCTAAATAAACTAAGAAACTTTTTAACACCGAAATAATTTGTCGAGCAAAGCTTCTATCGTTGTTCATTCCACGCGGGTAAAATACTTCGTATAATAAATCCTGAAAAAAGAATAAAAAGATATTAGTAAGAATTCGTAGAATTTGATCAAATTCTTTTGAATCGAAGCAAAGGAAGATAAGCAGTGTCAGTGTTTTCCTTTCGCTTCTTACGGCTGAGAAATTCGATCGAAGGAAAAGAAATGTAATTTCGCTTTTGTTTGTACTAGATTTTCAAAAATTTCTACTTCCAACACCGTAGTCGAGCGGAATACAAATCGAGGTAAAAGGGATTTCGAACGAGTCGAATAAATTTTCGGGCCGCCTACTGTCCTGGGAGAAGGGTGGAACTTGATTGGAAGCCGATTAGGATTTATAAGGTTGCTCGAAGGAGTACGTTAGCTTTGCTCCTCTAAAACGATGTAGGTAGATCGAAAGGGGAAGGAAAATGGGATCAGCCGGAAGTAAGCACGAGAAGCTGGAATAAACGATGAAAGGACAAGTGAACAGCCGAAAGAAGAGATGTACAGTGGTGGATGAAAGAACATTTATAAAATAAATGTGAAGATAAGGAATACGAAAAGACTATAATTTTACAAAATCCGTTTATGTTCAATAGAAGCAATGGGTAAATGTATGTAATATACAGGGTGGTTGGTAACTGGTGGTACAAGCGCAAAGGGGGTGATTCTACGCGAAAAAAGAAGTCGAAAATATAGAATAAAAATTTCTCGTTTGACGCTTTGTTTTCGAGAAAATCGACTTTGAATTTTCGCTCGGTACGCGTGCACTTTATCACATCTCGTTATAACGGACCTCACTGTAGATCGTTGTCTCGATGGAAAAATTTAAAAAAAAATTAAACAAAAATTTTATACCACAGAATAGACGACTGTTATCAACATGGTATTCTTTGTACAAAATCAAAATTCTCATTTCAATAAAATGCATCAATTTTAAACTGATTTTTATTCGCCACTGTAAATTGTATTGAGAAAGTGAAAAGTACGTTCAAAGTGCGGAAGTTTAACGCTCGAGTATTAATTAGCTGTGAATTTATAGCACGTTTAAAAAATCGATTCGACGCTGATTCGTCTTCAGTTGGTTCTCTTTACTTTGCTCAAATTATCGGAAAGGACAGATGTTTTATTATTCGAGCAACCTCATCGATTCTCTTGCAGTGAGATTCTTTTAAATACGTTATTTTATCTTGCATCGATTCAGGAGAAAGCCAGGAAGGTCGTGAAGAAAGTTACAGAAACAACAAATTTGCGTGTGTCTCGCGGCACTCGTTTAGGTATCGCGCCTTGCAAAATGCTATGCATCAGCACGCGAGATCGTCGAGATAACGTTGATGTTGACGAAATCAAGGATGTCGAGCCGTGTTTCCGGATGTTCGAACGAATGGATTACACCACGAAACAGATTCTGGTTGTAAATGTCAGACGTTTCACGCTCGATAATCCTCAAATATTTTATTTATCATTTATTTAAGTTATACTAACCTTAGTTGCTTCTATCTTTGCAATAAAAATATTAATTTTCTATGAAAAGATTCACTGTATTGTCTATGTAGATTATTTTTATTTAAACCTATGGTTCCCAGAATGATAGCTTTATTGTATAATATGTAGTTCAAGGTAGGACGATGATTTTATAATATAAATATCAACTGCGTACATCGAATCGCGAGAGACCATTAAAAAACACGTTCTTAACGTCCATTGGAATGTTAGATGTTGCATAAACTATCCTCGGCTGCTTTCTCAAAATAAACTTGTTAGTGGCAGGGGTGGGTGTTTCTGTCCTGTGTTCCAATGTTGGCGGGTGACATATTTAGTGCCTATACCACCGTGATTTATTCGAAGGATAAAGGAACGACGCCACGCTTTCTACAATAGAATGGAACCGAAAAGGAAAACGAGCGAGTAAAATTAATAAAAGAACAGGAAATTCTATTTCGAATTTCAGAAAGAGACTACCTTGGTTAAGTGCTTCGCTTAAATTTTATGAATTTTTAAGGTGAATTATTAACAGTTCTATTTATAAAGCTTCCACAAGATCACAGGTTAGCTTGACAAATAGAGATCGCTGATGCGAATAAAAATATGTTCAACAAAACGGTTCAAAAGGAAGTTAATTTAGCTTTCATTAGATGCGTATAAAATATAAATTCACGGTGGCTATAAAAATGTATAAATTATAGAACATGCTGGCATTTTTAAATATTTGTGTGTAACACTGTTAAAATCAAGTTGGAACTCGAGTTGGAAAATTCAGTTGCAGCAAAATCTGAACGTCTAAATATTTTCTTTGCTTTTGTGATACTAGCGAATGTTTCATTTAGAATGGCATCGAGAAAAGTTTTTCATTGTTATTTGTATAGTTTTCAATAGTCATAGCGTAAGATAATTTAATGTGATGGCACTTGGAGCAAAATCAAAACATCGTCGTTTGCATTTATATAAAGCAAGAAGATACATAATTTATAAATCCATAAATCATCTGCTACTTACCATTTAATAGTGAGCGTTTACATATTTAGATGATTAATTTAAAGCTTCCGAAATACACACTGGCAACATTCACTTATCACGCCCTTCCTTTATAAGCTCGATTCATAAATACCTGTATACAGGGTGTTCACGGGTTTACTGGCCGCTGTTTTTCTCGTAGACGATATGTACGAGGAAAAAGCGAGAGAGAAAATAGATGGTTCAAAGCGAACTACTAATGTCTTAAGAGTAGACGTGTATTTTGCAATTGCGCTATTTTTTTAAACAGAAACCCTCCTCCTTTTTCACGTACATCTCTACCTCTAGTCACTCTACATAAAAGGTGTTAGGGTAACATAATCGAAAAGCGATTAGTTTGAAGGATAGCTGAACTTTAATTTCGTAGAATATCGCACGAAAAACAAAGAAGGGCGTAACGCGGTTCCTTTCGTATTTATATTTTCTTTGTTTTACGTACGATATGCTTTCTGGCCTAGTAAATTCTTGCTGGATTTCAATATTTTTTCAATTTCATTCCTATTACCGCACCTATATTCCTATATTCGAGTAAAAAGTCGGGATCGCAGACAGCTTGACAGCTTTGTACGTATTTTTGTGAATTGTTTTATTGTTTAAAGAAATATCGTACAGATCGATCCCGTACGATTGTTCCGCCTTTGAATTCCGTTTTCGATGAGAAGCCACTCCGGCTAAAAATTGGAAAGCCTTATCTGACGAACATACTGCACAGTGCTTAAATGACATGTTGCGAAATTGTCACGTATGAAACGAGCAACGCTGAATTATTTAAAGAATTCTCTAAACGTTATCCTGTCTTCTGCCATAAATCCTTTTATCGGCATCAATTTATGCTACCGGCCAACGTGTATTGCGACACCTCGTTATCCGATGATATAAAGGCGAGGCTGATATCTGGATAAAATCTCTGGTAAAAGCAAGCCAGCAAAGCGAATAGAGTATATAGCATGCGGTGTATATTTCCAGATGTGGAAGGAGGTCGACCGTGCGGTAGCCGATTAGGATTTATAATGTGGCTCGTGCGGACATACTTAGCCTCGTGTATTCTCAAGGCCTGATAGGTGGCACGGAGGGATTTGTAATTCCCATAAAGGTGTACCGTGTAAAACGGGCCTATGATGCAACGCCCTTGCTACCCAACCTGCGATCTACTTCGCTACTTCAGTAGCGTATCGGTTACCTATTGCACCCTTCGTTGCAACTTAATAGCGCGAATATATTCCCACAGCGTGTTGCCTTCCGAATAATTAATTGCCGATCCTGGGTCTTGCTAAGAAACCAAGTTGCCTGCTCTCGGTTCCAATTGGATGTTTTAAAGGTCAACCTTTGCCTGTTCGCGGCGAATCCTATTTCGTTTCCGACATCGAGTTTCGACAGGGAAAGAACAGTTGATATTATTGTAATTACACAGGTTGTTTCTTCGTTGTTTTCAGAAGGTACAAAAAGATGTAGGAGGAGCAAGTTGTTTGTTTAGAAGGACGAGTGTCGCGATTCGTTTTTGTTGCCTTCATAAGCAACTACTCGACGTATAGTTTCGGAGCACGTTTATTCGAATGAAACGAAAGATTGTTTCGTTTGGTAGCTAAACGATGAAATTGCTGGAAGAAAAATTAGTCGCTCTATGGGAGTAAATTAAAGCGTGATTAATGTATCTTTTACACAATCGCTTTTCATATTTGAATAGCGCTCGAGCTGCTCATCTTTCTAAAACGAAGAAGTAAGTCTAAATTGTTTAAGACGAGATCCGAAGCTCCTTATCTTTTCAAATACGCTGTGAGGGAAGAACTAATCCTAAATTGACGTCATACAGTTTAGAACCAGATCTTCAGCTTCTTATCTTCTCTAAGCTCTACGTATATGCTGAAAACGCTATTTAGATTCTTAAAGCCTGTAGAGTGCAACATCTGACCGATTTTATAACCTCATTATATGTATCTACGGCGAGATAGTAAATTCACGTAAACGACGCTTACAGCCAGTTATAGAACGTTAAAATAACCGTGGAAACGCGGGACCAGTCGGCGGGGTGTTAATATTCATCACGACATCGCACCCAGCTGCGTATATCGCGTTCACAATCAGAAGCTACAGTGGCGCGAGCGCGATTAAAGCAAATTTGTAATTCGCATTTCAAATTAACGATACGGAGTTAATTAAAATATAGAGCAGCCGTGCGTGTTCCATATCATTTGTACATTCGCGAGATCGTCACTCTGAAAGAAACGCGCATAATTCGACTCCCGTACAACCACGTTCATAACTTTATAAACGTTAGCACATCTCGCGATTTCGTACAAAACGCGATAATTGCTTCGAAGCAACTATTCGGTTACTCGAATATATGCTAATTCAACTACAACTTTGCATTTATATAAGATGAAGATCCAGGAGTTTCTGAAGATTATTCATAAGAGCTACAAAAGACACGACACGTGCAGAATAATAGGAGACGTTGGAAAAACGAAACAAAGTGGCCGAATCTTTTCAAATTCTAGCGTCAAAGCAATTTGATCGACGTTTATCTTACAGCAATATATTTATTAATTACACAGCCGGTCAGCCTCAAGATGGACTTGGCTACTTTGTAGCTTTTTATTTCACTAACACATTCTTCCAGCGTACGATCTGTCTTATCGTCTTTCTTATCGCTAATTCTTACTGCACTGTATTTGCTGATCTCTTCGTTTCCTGTAGCTTTCGCCCTTGTTACGATGGCTTCTCTATCGCACTATATTGCATTTCTTTGCCTCCAGCTTTTGGCTCTTTCCGGTTCCAGCTTCATCCATCTATTGCCTACTTGCTTTCTCAGTCTTTCTATTTCTCTTATCCATTTTATTATGTTTATCTTTTGTAATTTCATCTATCGTCTCTACTTTATGATCTCTATGATCTTTTAACGTCATTGAACAAATGTTGAACAACTTGGATAAATGCCAACAAATATGTAACAGGGAAATTAGTATGTCATAGAAATGTTAGGATTGGAAGCAGCGACCGAGGGACGCGGAGGATGTAAATACTTACGATGTTAATAGAACCAGTAATACTTAAATAGTAAATGGATATAGTAACATACAGGGTGTACGATAAGATGCAGAAGCCAATTCAGGAATGAGCAGGAGACACTAAAACGATAGAAAGGATTCATATGAACACGTGTCCTATCACACCTTGCTTTATAGTCTTTTTTCTGTTTCGATAACCCACAACCACTTAATTTTATAGAAGGTGCTCGGAATCGATCTGTATGCAAGCTGTATGTTAGCAGTCGTCGTGTCGAAGAATTTTGCAATCTTTCAGCAATTTCAGGTGTATGTCGAATAACACAGACCGAGGCTAGTCATTTCAAGGACTTTCCACGAAGGTAAGCAGTTGCGGATTATTGGAACACTAAAACAGCTATGAAACAAGGTCAGATGGAAACAAGGTCAGACAGAAACAAGGCCAGTTCACACGAACTTTTTTCATTGTTTTTCTGCCTCCTGTCCACTCTCCTCAAGTGGGTCTCACGTGTTACCATACATTTTGTATATCGTCAATACTTCAAGCTTCTCAACTAAAAGGATCAATATGTATTGTTAATACAATATTGTCAATATTTATTAACGATGTCACATAGGACACACGTTCGCACGAACTTGTCTTACTCTTTTTTTTTTTTTTTTATTCTTCTTGTCCACTACTCAAGTGGATCTCACATGCTATGATACACCCTGTATAAGCAGCAGTGTACACATGGTAATAGCTGTGGCCATTGTTGGTGGACGGCTCGTGTGAATTTAATGTATGTACGTCTACGTCACTGTTGGCTTAACTCTAGCGTATCTACATGTCTGCTGCGTAGCCTCGACAAGTGGCATACGGTGTACGCACGTTTACGGCAGTAGAATTGGTTGGCTAACGTAAGATCCGTAACTCGTCAGCAGATAACGTAACATGTTACCTAATCGCACTCACGCCGCTTGCGCTAAAAACACTTCCGAGGGTCGGCTTTATCATACGAACGCCATCGCCGAGTTACTTTTAATTTCATTCTTTAAATAGTGGAATACATATTCTATAAATGAACGTTTCCCACAGATGTGCTAATTGCCACAGTCATAAATATTATGCGAGCATGTTGGTTCGAGTATCGTAGATTACGCAAGAAAAATATGGCAAGTCCACGTCCGTTGATTTTCTTACGTTTATGTCATCTTATGACCAGAGAAAAGTATTTTAATATGATGCGGTTGGAAAAGGATAAAGAATAATTCAGTAAATTCAAAGATACTAAGATATCGAAGACAGACAATAAACTACCATGTAAAAAAAAAAAAAACGAATATCATTAATTATGTAATGTTAGCTTAACTTGATGAATGTTAATCATTGTTTTAATACTCGTTCAGTCGTTTAAATGAAAAAGTTCAAACGAGCAAATAATTTTCATGCGCAACTGGTTGACGACATATTGAATTTTACAATTGTTAGAATGCAACTTTGTCGTGTCTTCGAGTATCAATTACATGTTTCATACGCAATACACTGCTGGCTATTAGGATACATAGAGAACACTCTAACGATTTTCCTTAAGGGGGTATTCTGGTCTAGAAATTTCAAAAAATCAAACAATTTTTTTCATATTTCCAAAGTTTAGACATTCCAGAATATGCCCTTAAAAGAATTTTTCAAAATTTCAATTATTTTATGTGTTACAGCCATTTTTATGACGTGGCATCTGCTCCGGTCTGACCGAAACAAATGAATAGTAGACGGTAGACGTTGTCCGAGTAAACTTGTCTCAAAACTTTAAACGCGTTTTTCTCGAAACTACCTTTTTCGAGTTGGCGTGCACGATATCTCAAGTTCTAATGAACCGATCTATTTTAAATTTGGTCTGAATATTCCTTATATACTCCTCTATCGTCCGGATCACGCTCAGCTCAAAATCTTTAATATTACTATTTTTTTAAACGTTCGGAATTGTCAAAAAAACGTGCGAAATAAGAAATTTTTTTTCAAACGGCCGTCATTTTGTGAAAAAATGTTGTATTGACTTTTCCAAGGTACAGACGATAGCGGCATCCATACTAATTAAGAATCCGTTCGCATTTTTTGTCTCAGATGACCAAAAGGGTTGATGTCATGCACGCCACGACACCCCATTTTTTTTTTGGCAGCACCCACTTTGCCAGCTCGTAACTTTTTAAATATTGAGTTTTCTTTCAGTGAATTTTTTACGTAATCTCGAAATATCAATAAACAAATGCTAAAAAGAAGGATAGCAAAAATATCTTTTGTTTCGCTCGTACAGAGCTTCAGAAATCGCCCGAAATTCATGCGTCTAGACCAGAATACCCCCTTAAATTGAAATGTAACCGTGGCTTTTTTCATTAAAGAAAAAAATTATGCCACGTATATCGATCGATTTGCTAGCGATCTAAAAATTAACACGAGAGTACAGATAATGGAACATGTGTATAATGGAATGTGTTCGCGTAGAAGTTAATGATGAGACTCGAAAGGATTTTTCTCGCCGCGGTCTGGTTCACTCTGTCACAGTATTTCAGTTTCTCTAACGATGATTCATATTAATTGGCAGGTGTCGGAAGCGTTCAGTGTACGTTACTCATTTCAACATGAAATATACGGCAGACATTCGCTATTACTTTGAAGCGAAAGCCTCGTTTCCCTTTCCACACCGCACCGTGTCGTTAGAAACCGCAAAATACGATAATAAGTTACCGTCGTCGGGTTGACCAGCTGACGGAAAATGAATATTATGCCAGCGCAGGTGCCGTTGACATTTGCGTCAGCCAATGAGAAAATTTCTGACATATAAACGATGTAATTTTAATCCTGGCATAATACTTCTGATTGTTCCACGTGCGTCACCAACTTTTCAACTTTCGAGGCCAGAACAAAACGTGCCGAGAGGAGGGAATTTTTGTCGATTCGATGGCACGTCACAGATTTTTATAAATTGATTTTGGTTTTTTAGAATGTCGCTTATAGGTCGAACGTTTTATACGTTTCTTGTATTAACGCGAAGTATTGAATTTAGACGTCTGATTAATTTATCGTGTAAGTTCGCATACAGATCCCGCTATTTTACAATCAATTAGCCGGAATTTCGCGAGTAAAAGGAATCGCCAGAAGTTTTGTATTCAAAATGCGACGAAAACCGACGAAAAGTATCTGCCGTTTTAAAAGTCAAATCGATTATCGTCACAGGCATTGCATGTTCTTCTTTAACAGACAGTCAACTCTGAATAAAAATTATACGAAAGTTACGCAGGTTGCCAAGAATCATTTGAAATTCAAATATCGTGTCACAGGATGAAAGTAGGAAAATTTATGATTTCACTTGGCACGTATGGCCGCTACTTCGAGATAGCGGAACTCGGGAAATTCTTACAGCGTTCAACAACAGTTAATTCTTCTCGGCGTAAATCACAATCGGGCCGAGTTATACAGAAAGCTGACAACCCTCAATGATCTCCAATCCGGTGAATTTGATTTAAAAGATCTTAATTTTTAAAAGAAAGTAGTTTTGCCTCTATCGAGTATATTTCGATTTCTTCTTGTCACTTCACGATATTATTTAATGGCTTGTATAACAGTAAATAGTATAATTAATATGTGATTTGGAAATTTTCTGCAAAATAATTGCAAGCAGGCTTGGTAATTTTAATAATTGTATAATGTAAGAGTTGTTCTACGAGTTGGTAATTTTTTACAAAATAAACATTACGAAATCATGCTATGTTTCGCTAGGTTTCTGCATAACTCGGTCCAATTAACGCGAAATGTGACGCGTTATGGAGCGTAGCCGCAGAAACAATATTTCGTAATACCAATGTCACTCGCAGTTTCGCTATTGATCGAACGCGTGGCTTCGATAATCAGATACGATTCAGATTTAAACAGGTTGCCAAGATGCTCGATGACTAGTCCAGTCATTTACAGTCGACGAACCACCTGTTGTAATGTATGCGTGTTTAGTCTAAAAGCAAGGAGTTGTCCAGACGCGTGCACAGAATGCGTTACGCAAGTTCGATATGAGTTAGGCTTATTTCATTGGCCTTTGCTGTGTCAGTTAGTGAGAGACAAGATGCGATCTTGTACCTAGAATATTGCGAGACCTGTTACATGGAGTTCGCCTTTCTCATTTGAAAGTCGATCTAGGGGCAAGACACAAGCAAGACTTCTTTTCTTATTTATTTATTTTACTACGCGTCAGCCACAGAGTTGGGTTATTCGCGACCCAGACTATAGAACGACATTTACAGATTTGTAGAAGGTTGATATTTTTTGTAGAAATATCACTGGCAAATAAGAAATTGTTTGTTTTGTGTACTGAAACCATAGAATTGAGAATAATTTAATTTGTACGATCAAATAATTCAAATATAATTAAATATGATAAGAATCTAGAACGGAGGTAATTCAATTTTGCCAAATTTCCCGTTCTTTGATGAAACACGTTGTAAAAACGATATAACCTTGTCATTGAAATTATATCAATATTATATATATTAATATATTAGCGTAGTTATTTTACACAACATTCGTTTACGTTTTACGTTTTCACCGATGCTGATTGTTGGCATAAAATTATCTTTTCTCCATCTACGATTGGTCACAACTTTGTAATATTCGATAAATGTAACAGATCGGGTTTTATTCTAGGACAGTACAATGATTGGGCTTCGAAAATTTACGAAAATTCATATCTTCATGAAGATAATTAAAAATATAGCATTTAGGTAGAGAATTTTTTACTTATCGATATAATACTTATTATTTACTTACTTAACAAGTACTATACTTAGATATTTTATATGTTTTTGATATATGAAGGTCTGCAGGTTAATACATACTCGTGGCATTATGATATGTTCATAGAAACAGTAAGCAATCTTATTGAAGTGTGCCATACCCTTGGCAACATAGCACAGTTATTATTCAGAACAGGAATGCTCGAGGGAATCATTTTACTTGGAAGTTGAATCGAGAATGAACAACGGTAGACACCATTTATGTGTGATAATGATATAGGAATTTCGCAGAAGAACAAGTATGATAATATCGTTGTATTGATCCTAATCTGTGTAACATGACTTGTTAAATGCGAATATTTATCGATTTGATTGATTTAGATAATCAAACATAATATTATATATTTTTTGCATCTACAGATTTGCGATTAGCCTAAGAGAAAGAAATCAGATAATATTAATACTAATTGTACGTGTGCTATTTTAAAATGAATATTATATTTTCTGCTCTTGTCTTAATGATGAAACTCTGTAGCGGAAGGAAACCAGTTTTAACGTATTATTATGTTTAACAAGTCATCGACCATGAAAGGATAAGCAATTAAGTAAATTAGGTCCATTATACTCGTTCAATGTGGAAATTTAAATATTTTGATTGAGAACGTCGTAGAAATTCTGTCTCTCAATTTATCAGAATATTACGTTTCTGAGAAATAGTGAATTATTCGCGTATAATTTGAAAACTAATCTATTAGGTTGTCCGAGAACTGTCTTTCTTTTACAGACACGTCTTTTACAACGATGCATCTTTATACAAACATGAAAACTAATCTGTCGAACGTTGTGATCATACAAAAATGCATCATACGTAATTCGATAAAATAATATGAAACGGAAAATGTTGTGCATCCATTATTTCCTTAGAAAACGAAAGAAACTTTTCGGACGACCTAATACAATTTAATGCCATTTGTGTAAAAATCTCTTACAATTGCTTGACAATACTTGATAATAAAAGAATCTGCATTATCAAATATTTCCAATGCTAATGTTTGAATAATTTTATTTCATGTAAGCGTAAATTATATATTTCTATATATATTTCGTATATAAATATTCCATTTACTAAATATTATTAATTTTATTATTAATTTATATTATTATATTAATATTAGATATCATTACTCAAACGTATAGAAATATTATATATTTCTTATCTTTTTTATCTATTATATATTTCTATACGTTTAAGTAATACTATTTAATATTAATATAATCATATTATATATTTCTATACGTTTAAGCGATTAAATAGGTTCTCGAGTACTTTCTGAATGCCAAAAACCCCCTTTACATCGGCATTATCACATTGAAATATATTTTACAAAAATAGCCCAAGGATATTCATCAATCTTGCGATTATTAATTCACTGTGGCTGTATTGATTCATAATCTTCCTCGGAATAATACGATATCGCCATTGTGACCGGCATAATATCGAAAACTGTGTTGAGCTGGCTTGTCGAAACGTCGATCGGCTGAGCTACGGCGATTGTGCGTGACAGCACGGCGCATGTATCCGAAGGTACATCGTTATGGGAGAAGGTAGCCGTTGTTGTTGGCCAGGATAAATTGGCGGACGTCTCCTTTGAAACAACTCTCGTGGGTCCACGCTGTGGTGTGTTATTTCTTGGCAAAGGTGATACCAGACCGTATTCACTTCCGGTGCAAGAACCGTTGTTAAAGCACAACCGACAACTACATCCGTTGGCAAAACGAAATACCCAGGCCCATCGTTCTTTATTTCCTGTCTTTCCCCTCGTTAGAGTTTTCGTTTCGTCTCCCATTTCTCCTTTCTGCCTGGCCGTTTTATACCGAAGCTTCTTCGCTTTCTGCATATTTACTTTTTACCCTTTTACTATCGTCCCAACCTTACCTCGGTTGTTTGTGGCTGCGCAGTTTTCCATGCTCCGAGCTTCTCTTATCCGGCGAGCTTGAATTTCCTTTGCTTCTTCTTCGCTGATATGATTTTTCCACCCTCCGAACCGACTTTCTTTATGTTTATTTTCATTTACTCCTACACGTGTCGTTCTGCGCGTTTTCCTCGGTTGAAGTAAGGTAACGGGGATTTCGTACTCGAGCATCGTGGTCTGCTTTCTCGTTTTTCCAAGCTCGGTCCACTTTTGAGACCGAGACTGCGAAAGGAAGCAGACGCTGTTTATTTGCGGAGCTAGCAGCCCATATTAAATAAGCAATGCAGTTGTGATTAAATTACCCTCGGTTTTGCGTAACTTGCACTTATGATATTTCAATTTTCAAGATGCATTGCACTTTCCGTCTTTCTGTCTGTACCTTTTTCCTCGAAAATGCTTGTGCCACGGCTGTGTAATCATTGGAGAGGACTATTTTTGAAAAATTATCCTAACAAGTCTGTTCACGATGTATTCTGTCGTTTTAATACGTCAGTGTGTTGCAAGTTATTCCCAACACATTCATACGTCAAACTTTTAGCGTTCGTTGCTTGTTTGGACGTAGATAGAAATTTACGTTTTCACAAATTCTGATTGTTGGCATAAGATTATCTTTTCTCCAACTACGATTAGTCACAACTTTGTAATATTCGATGAATGTAACAGATCGGGTTTTATTCTAGGACAGTATAATGATTAGGCTGCGAATATTTACGAAACGAATTAACTGATAACAGCATGAGGAAGGCAACATAAAAGAAACATGTTAATTCGTCGTACGGATGAGTTAACTTACAAAGACACGAGAAAGTCGGTATAAGAAAATGTTATTACCGAATTTACAGTATTTAAAAAGGTATGGATGAAAATTTGGCAGCATTTAAGTCTGAAGGATACGTAGACACCCGTTGAAGAGAAAGTTTACTTAATCTTTCGAATTTTTGATGAACCAGCTGTTGGTTTTCTTCGTCGTTAATCTTTCAGCAATGAGTGACCTACTTCCGTAGTGTGTAGCCTGATTTCTTCACGTGTCGTCTTACATAAGTACACGGTACGTGTCATGTTACGCTGATACTTTTAGAACTATTTTTGTAAGTAATTGTTCAACAATCGTAAGATATTCGTGATGCTACTTTAAATTAAACCATAATTACGAGATTACTTTAACTTCTTAATAATGTACTTTTATTCCGATTAAGTATCATTCTTCGAAAAACCTAAGTATTGGAAATTTGAAATAATTGACTTTTTGTTAAAAAAACGACTATCAAATTTTTCGATTCTTTCAATAAAAGTGCAGTCTATAGTAGTTACAGGCGAGAAATCAATATCATCGAAAATTATCTTCACAAATTCTTACGGAATAAAAATTGATAAACTTTACGGCAATGAACTTTGTTAAAATTGTTTTTTACCAGAGTTGTTTTTACAAAATGGGTAAATCCACTTTTGCTTGTGTTTGATAACAATACATAATAAAAAAGTAGCAAAATAAAATTATTGACACTTTTATAGCGGCTGTAAAAAGTATTTATACGTCATTTTATTTATTATAGAATTTACACATACTAACTAATTAGGTGCAAGTGTATTAAATTTAATAACACAATGGTGCAATGAAATAATTAGAAATAAAACCTGGGACAATTGTATGATGCGATGAATGTTTCGTTTAAACAAGTTGAAGTTGATATTGAACCAAAAATTAAGAAGTATTTGCTTTCCTAGACAGTAAGAAAAATGAATAAAGGTCATTTGTTGATCTCGATTGATTTGTCGAACTCTAAAATGTTTATTTCTAAGACTCTTCTGCCATCTGCATTAAGAAGTTAATAATGACACGAGGAAGAACGAAATAAATTTTAGAGTTGCTTTATTTCAATACGAAACTAGTCATTCATCCTCGTCACGCTTACGACACACTTCTTCCTTTCCCCCATTTCAATCTTCATTTTTTCCTCATTCAAACGCGCTTTCTTCCCTCGCTTTTTCATCTTCTTCGAATCGTTACTCTTCTACAGTCGCTCAGAAAAGTTTATACACACCCCTTACATACGAAATATTATAGTAAAGACGTCAGCTCTACGAATTTTTTTCATACATTAAGGCAGACATTGTTAAAATGTAACATAATACATTCATTTTGATCCTCACTGAGGAAGATGAGAAGTAGAAGAATATAAAATATAATGTTACAAAAATAGAACACGCCTATTATAATTTCATGAAATCATAACAGCAGTAGGTTTAATATTGCGTTAATATCTTTCAGGTATATCTAAGTATAAGTAAATTCGGGACACTGTTCATTTTTAGTATCTTTGCAAACAAAACTCACCAAGTACCTAGGTACTTCTACTGCCTTCCACTTATTTCTGCTGAGACTGTACATGAATAATAATTGTATCGATATAGGGGCATAAATGATTGCATGACAAAGTTCATTTTCTATTTCTTCGGTAAATCAGGTACACGATATTCACTAAGTGCCTATCTACATCCTCTACCTTCCACTTATTTCTGTTCCCGGCTGTGCATGAATAATAATTGCACTAATATGTAAGTATAAGTAATTTCATGAACAAGTTCACTTTAGTACCTTTGATAAATCAGGTACACAAAATTCCCCAAGTGGCTACGTATTTGCATTACCTTCTACTTATTTCTGTTTAGATTGTACATGAATAATAATTGTATCGACATACGAGCATAAATGATTGCATGACAAAGTTCATTTTCTATTTCTTCGGTAAATCAGGTACACGATATTCACTAAGTGCCTATCTACATCCTCTACCTTCCACTTATTTCTGTTCCCGACTGTGCATGAATAATAATTGCACTAATATGTAAGTATAAGTAATTTCATGAACGAGTTCACTTTAGTACCTTTGATAAATCAGGTACACAAAATTCCCCAAGTGGCTACGTATTTGCATTACCTTCTACTTATTTCTGTTTAGATTGTACATGAATAATAATTGTATCGATATACGGGCATAAATGATTGCATGACAAAGTTCATTTTCTATTTCTTCGGTAAATCAGGTACACGATATTCACTAAGTGCCTATCTACATCCACTACCTTCCACTTATTTCTGTTCCCAACTACGCATGATTAATAATTGCACTAATATGTAAGTATAAGTAATTTCATGAACAAGTTCACTTTAGTACCTTTGATAAATCAGGTACACAAAGTTCACTACTACTAGTAGTGCCTACGTACTTGCATTACCTTTCACTTATTTCTGTCTCGATTATACACGAATGATAATTCTATTGATATGGAGGTATAAATAATTCCGCCACAAAGCTTGTTTTTAGTTTCTTTGATGAATCAGGTACACAGAACCCACTAAGTACCTACTTTCTTCCACTACCTTCCACTCCAGTTATTTCTGTCTCCGACTGTACATGTACAATACTAATCGTACTAACGTGTAAGTCTAAATAATATCACGGCAAAGTTCATTTTCAGTTTCTCTGTTAGTCAGGTACACAAGATTCGCCAAGTGCACGAAGACTTTTCTCGCTGACTGTATGTGCCCATACACGCGTCCGCGTCTTCAGCTTCCTCTCGCGTCTCGCTTCACTTCGGACCAGGTCCGTATATTCCTGTCGTATCTTCAGCTTTCTCTGCGCACCCCAGGAGAAATCAGGCTCGCCCACGGGCCATTTCCACGGGTGTGAGCGTTCGCGGACGATCTCGGCTCCTTGACTTCCTTTGACACTGCACTGCGTCATCCGAGCTGGCCGTGCTTCGTTCCTGTATATTACGCTCCGCAGCTTGTAACGGATGACACCGGTAAATATTCTAATCGGAGCGCCGCGTCAACGGTATCTCCATCGCGTTCACCTCGATTCATCTCTCCTTTCGTCCGCCGCCAACAATAATCCATCTCCCACGGCTCGGTCTCTTGTTACTCGGTTGATTGTCGTTTCCTTTCCGCCAGCTTCCAGCTTTCTCCTGCCAGCGTGCACGGAAACGACGCGATACCGTAATCCACTGATTAATTTCGAACCTTAACGTACAAAGATCACAGGAAGCAAGGTGATACACTTTTGCTGGTTTGTCGATTTTAAGATACTAATTCGCAATGACGGTCAAGAGATCAGATCATGGTCAATGAAAATGTAAGATTTTACCAGGTGTTCACACTGAAGCTTGATTCAAACTACTGATCGCGTGAAATCAAGCACCGATTAAGAGATTTAATTTAAATTGAATTTTGTGTATTTTAATTGAATGAGATTTTAATTGAATTATGTGTAAGGACTGATTTACGCTAGCGGTGAAAGGTACTGTCAGATTACTATTTCATCTTTTATATATATTTATATTTATATTAAACGTAAGATTTTATCGAAACATTCGCATTAGACGATCAGAAACGATCAATTGCTGTCGCAGTGTCTTTCGTTTTTATTTTTTCACTGGAAGAACAATACCGTTTTCCGAATATACTTTAATGAAAATTTAGTTAATTTTGGATGAGGATTTACATTATTACATTAGACGCTGCAGAATCGCGAGAAATGAGAATTTTTTATTTCGTACTGTCATCCGGTTGATGATGATTTAAAACGTCGTAGCAAATACAATAAAACCGCTTACCTTTTCGAAATTTCTTCCCCATTTCGATCCACAACTTCATTTCGCCACATACGTCCGATATTCGTTGTGCTGAAATCATGTAGCTCGCTGTAATTTCCTACGAATTCAATTAAACGCTCGTCCCCTATATTCCTTTTCCACTGTTCACTACGGTCTTGATCGCTAGCAAACCGACGCGCCACGGTCAACAGATTTTCATTTGACTTGTCCAAACCGCCTACCGTGAATGCTATCATTGGATTACGCGTAAGCGATTTTCACCGGCTGACTTGGCGCAATCTGACTGTACCGTGATCGCTAGTGTGAATCAAGCTTTAATATGATTTTATGATTCAGAAGAAATATTTTACACTAGCGAATGAAGAAAAGTTTAAATGTAGGTAATGCAAAAGTACCGTAATTTTCCATAATTTTATAAAACAGAATTGCATTTGATAAGGACAGTGTGTAAATATTATATATATTATATATTTATTTATTATGTATTATATATAAATATACCTTGGATTAGGTGCAAACGGTCCAATACAAAAATAGATATATCGATGTACACAAATAAATTACTTGGCAACTTTAAACTTTCTTTTGTCCTTTGATGTAATTAGAAATGGCTCGATATTTATTTTTTAGGTGTTCGTAAGAAACGCAAATAAGAAACTGCGGGAAGTTTCGAAAATCTAGAAATTCGGAATATTTATTACTTATTTTTTCTCTGTTTCTTATTTATTTTCCTTATTTTGTTTAATACATTCCTTTCAGAAAATCAGTTTACTCTTTCTCAATACAAACGATCACGATAAATCGATAAACATAATAAGGTATTTTAGTCTAGTTATACGTACTTTAAAATATAAAAACAAACTTTGTTGGATCATTATCAATAAAACAAAAATAAATTCACATGTTCACAATATTCTCGTAAATTGTTTAAACATACAGATATATATTGTATAAACATACAGATTACTATTTATCTAGGTTTTAAGAATTATTAAGTGACAAAAAATGTCAAGTTTTGAGAGATTTCAGGAACCGAATGAACCTGTTAGATCCGACCAAAGATATATAATTGTTAAAACAAAGAATTTCGTTGTTGTAGAATTTCAATATACCGAAATGCTTCGGTATTGTGATATTCCGACAAGCAATATCTTTAATGCTTTTTATTTATCTTACTTTTCTATTTGTCTGTGTGTCTGGGTTAGGTATGATGTATTTTGCACGCAAAATTTGTTAAATTAAAGAGAAGACGAATAAACGTCTGTTTACTCTCGAAATCAAGTAAAAGAATAATTCCGATAACAGCGGATAATAAATATAGAAGACGTTGCTCTGCATAGCGGCAGTTATCGACTGAAGAATTATATCCCTTGCTCGAGTTTATTTCCATTCTTCCGAGAACTTTGAAAGTACGTCACTCTATTTCGTAGCTACTTTCGCGCAGCGTTCATCAACAATAAATTACTCGGCGTGCTGTGATAAATTATCAACGCAATTTGAAGATGTATTAGAAACTGCTCGTTTTGCGTTTTCCGCTTCCCGGAAACAGTTTCAAACTACTTTAATAAATCACGGCTAATCGTTCCTTATTACCTCGAATTAATAAGTAATAATTTCTGCAGATCGTAAGATGAAGAATTCCAACGGTTTTACGTACGCAAATAAATGTACCTCACGGCTATTTAACGTTTTATGTTGTATTTGTTAGCGAATAAGCGTACGCGTCATCTTCTAAACGATTTATCAGCCGAATGATATTGCGTGATTGTACTGTCATCGTGCCGTACGGACACTTCGGAATGAGTGTCTCATTCACAGAAGGAGAATGCAAACACGAGTATACTTTTTCCCCGACGTGTACGTAAATGTCATTGTGAACGATGTCTATATATCAGAGTTATTGT
Source organism: Bombus vancouverensis nearcticus (assembly GCF_051014615.1). NCBI lineage: Eukaryota > Metazoa > Arthropoda > Insecta > Hymenoptera > Apidae > Bombus > Bombus vancouverensis. The sequence continues at coordinate 1,691,051 of NC_134915.1, read as the reverse complement.
TCGCGAGATACTCAAAGAGAAGATTGTCGGAAAGCAGAAATCAGATACAGAAACGACAAAAGAAAAGGAAATGGCACTCTTTGTTGGCGTAACACTGCCTGTCCTTGTTCCGCCACGTGGTCCTGACACTTTGCAAATACAGTTCCATGCCAATAAAAAGACGGCCGGATCTTTTTTATTGCGACTACACACGGTTCGCGTTATTGATCGTACACTTCTGAAAAGTATCTGCTGATTCGGCGATCGTTCCGTGAAACGTTAAAATTCCCGCTGAAAGTCTTTTCGTCTTGCGTTAAATCGATCGTGTCTTCTGTTTCGTTTATAACGTGATCAACTAACGTGAAGACTGTAAAAGTTGTTCGCGAACGATTGTTTCATTTAGAGAAGAAAATTCAGAGTTGGGTTTTGAAATTTTACTTCGTTTTGATTTCATCGAAGGGAAACATAATAAATTGTAAGATATTTGGGTAGCGGAGATCGTATTTTACGTTTTGTATTTCAGTGTTTTGTCATATTAGTAACAAAGAAGAGAATTTAGAAGCAGAGATTGACAAGAGATCTATTTTCATCTTTTTACATGAATATTACTGTTGATTAAATTTTACAAACGAAGGGATTCTTCGAGAAATATTAGATTCTAATTTTAACGAAATTTCCTCGCAACGAGCATGTATTTAAATAAGTTTGTGAGATTGAAACTTATAAAACGATTAAGAAGATTAAAAGATTATACAAGTTATCGAAATATCTGAATATTTAGCACAAGACCATGTAAAACGCAGCAAAGATTCTACGAAGTTTTACTATAAATCCAGAAATCCTGTTTTAAAAGTTTGATAGCTCGGAACGAGAGATAAACTAATTTGCATACTCGATAGTAAAAGCCGGGGATAGGAGGGAGCAAATAGAAGAAAGAAAAAATAATCGAGCATTGATGAAAGTATGTATACGTATAGTTATGGATATAGTTTAAAGGGCACAGAAAAAAAAAAACACCATAATTTTATAAAATTGTTGTTGTTATTTAACATTGTTAAAAATGTTATTTATTGTTGTAATTTTGCATTGTTATAATTATTAAAAATGTTGTTATTTATGTAAATTCATATTTCTACGAACGCAATTTCAAAAATGGTACTTGGACAGAAATTTGTTTTACTAACAGATATAACAATGAATATTATTTATACTTTGCATATTTCATGTATTTTTCGGGTATTCTGTATATTCTCGAAACTTCAAATTTCCTATAAATGTATAAAAATCCACAGTACAATATAAATAAACGTAACATAAACTTTTATTGTTGGGATCTAAAAATTATTGCCCCTTTTTTGCAATCTTGTACCTCTCGACGTGTAAAATTCGAGAATGGAAGTTTTGAGACAAGGAATCCGCTGCTTCGAAAGTTATGGCTTCATAAAAGTGAGCATTTTTAGCTCTAAATACCTAAAGTTCAAAAGTTACGACTATTTAAAACTGAGCGTCTTTAGCTCTGAATTCTAAGAACGATGAACTACAAGAACTCTAAAAATGCTCGGCTCCTGCCGTAACTTTTGAACTAGCGGATGCCTCGCCTCAAAATTAATATTTTCGGATTCTATACGTGAAAAACTACAAAATTGCAAAGGGAAAAGTTGATCCCCTAAAGTAAAGTTTAGCCATCAACGTAATAAGAAATGTCTAATACAAGAATTACGTGAGCTTTACCTCTGGGACGCCAATCTTTTTGGTCGAAACCCATATTTATTGAAAGTGCTTATCGAATAAAGTTCAACGATACCAATTTTAAGTTTAGGAATTTTCTCGACCAAAAGTTATTGCGCGAAAAAGGCTGAAAAATCCTGTTATGGCTTTCTTCGTCTTGTGCGCGCCAGATAGACCGTTTCTCTTTGTCCGTACTATGAGCTATCTGTGTAATGTCTCGTAGAGATAGAAGAATATGAGTAATATTAGCTAAGTTATATATATTTTTTTTATAACATTTATGAAGAACTTTACGCGCAATATATGTCGAAATAAATAACAGAACTTGTCGTCTAAATAATTATCACCTTGAAGTAAGCCATACAGTACGCGAAGAGTACGAAACATAAAAAGCGTATAAAAGTTTCCTCCAAAAATTACCAACACTCACATACACAAGTAGCAATTTTAAACCTTCTTTGTACCTGTATGTAGATCGTAGATGTATAATATGCCAAGAGCAGCGCATTTAAAAACGCGTAACTTTGGAATAGATGGATAAACTTGAACGAGTAACCTGCGAAAATTATTCTAAAAATTAGTAACAGTCGCATACACAAGTATATCAATTTCAAACTTTCTTCCCCGCTCACTGTATCTACAGTACAGTACAGTCTATGTACAGTATGTCAAGAGCACCAAATGTAAAAAACGCATAACTCTAGAATCAGCGAATTGCCAAGCCCAAACCCGTTACACTATGTCTCTATTCATCAAGTACTATCATCCAATTGAACGAACGTCTAAGAAGGAACAGTTCCCAGAGGAAAAGTCTACCCCGAAAATTAGTCACAGAGACGCATATACAATGACACATTAATTCCTAACTTTCATGTTCAGTGCGCCAAGAGCGCCAAATTTAAAAGACGCGTAACCTTGGAACCGATGGGTTGCCAAAGCCAAACCCTTTACACTTGGTCCCTATTCATCGACTATTATGAGAAAATGCAAAAATGTTTAAAAAGGAATGGTTTCCAGAGGAAAAGTGTACCCCCGAAATTAGTAACAGTGGCAAAACACATAGCAATTTTAAACTTCCTTTTTCGCACTGCTCTACATAGATTACGTTTCCTGTTGGAAGCTTGAATTTCTATCGTGTAGTTATGCGACAAGTAAACGTCGATTAGTTGGCGGAGGTTGGCCGCGTCTTTCACGAGCCGCTTTCCCACGAGAACGAAAGAGCTGCTTTTGGAATGCTTTCGGCCACCGAGAAGGAAGAAGGCAGCGTGCGCGCCCCAACGTCAGCCGAGTTTCGCTATTGTCAGCGAGATCGCGATTGGCGGTGTCGATGGCAGGTTGCAAGGAACGAACCACGATATCATCAGAAGAGACAAGGTGCGCATATACACAGTTAGCTGCGCAACACGGCGCAGCATGTCGCGCCAAGGTAAAGAGAAGTGACAGAAAACAAAGCAAAGACGGTTTCCTTTTCTCCTTCACTGATCTCTCTCTCTCTCTTTCTCTCTCTTCCTCTTTTTCTCTTTCTTTATCCTTCTATCCCTCCTCCGCGTCATTATCATTTTTCTCTGGGCATTTCTTGGCCGACCGCCGCGGCATTTCTCGCTTGGTGGATTTTCGCACGACTGATGAGCTTTCGTCACGATTCTGCGGTCACAGTCTCTGAGTAGTCTGCTGCACGATGGAATGCTGGCAGCCTCCTACTGTGCTCGACCTATTCACAGCCTACACCCACAGTCTTGGCGGGCCAGCGTGAGAGAAACCAGGGAAAAACTGTGAACGCTTTGATGGGCCGCTGGTGGTAGTAATAATGGGACGAGCGGAACACAGAGCTTTGCGATTCTTCGACTTTGAAAAACTGCTCTTGTAATGGAACACCTGTCTTGCCGCCAGTGAAATTGAAAATTTCAGCCGCTACAAACCGGTATTTCGCAGCTTTGATTCTTTCGCTCGGTTAATGTACCACAGGATATGATGAACCAACATGTTATGAATTGGAGATACGCACAGATATGTACAAGTATGCGAAGACGTACATTTATGCTTTATTGGCGTCTTAATTGATTTCTTAACGAATGCTGCGTTTAGAGCTGTACGAGGCGAAGAAAATCTTATGGAAGCGCTGCAGGAGTAAACTTTGATGAAAATTACTTAGTAGGAAGCTGACTGGGTTATTTATCTTGATTGTGATAGAAAGAGACGATGACGATAAAATTCAAAGAAGCATAAATAATCCGTGTAATATTTAATCTTAAATAATCCTCGTTTTGTGAGAATGAAAATTAAGATAATTACATAATTATGAACATAATTAGAAAGTTTCTTAATCGGTTAATAAAAATATGACATTGCATTTAGCTTTTACTAATTTCTTAAGTGAAAACATCAAATTAGCAAGTTTAGAAACTGCGAGATATACATTTTTCGCAACGTGGCATCACTTCCGAAAATGGGACGTCTCTCACCAAAGAATACGCTTTTTAATTTCAATTTTTGAAACTAATTAATCTATATGATTATATGAGCAAGATATTCCATTAAAAATATCTATTCTTGGACGAATTTTCTCACGATAATTCTCTTTGCTTAGCCTAAATCCGAAAAGGGAATCCAGTATTTTAGGTATTGCAATAACGAAATTTAATTTACTTAATTTATTTAATTAAATACTTTTCAGGAACGAAGAGAAATTTAAATAATTTCAGTGTCAATAAATTCGATTATGATACCACTCCTTCACATATTCTTTCTATCACTCAAAGATCTTTTCTTAAGTGCTTTACGACATCACAGATTGCATATTCAATTAAATGACAGTTAACTTTTTTCAGGACTCAGTATCTTTCAGTCTATGAGAAAACTTGTTTCCTTAGTAATTATTAATAATAGGAACCGATTTTTTATAGTTTCGTAAAGCGGACGAAAAAATTCTAAAATTTGAAAGCCGTTTTTACGAAAGAGAGTTACATTTATCATTTAACTGATTAACAAGTTTTAAAAGGGCAATAGGCAACGTCGAGCGCGACGAGGGAAAATTGTAACGAATTGGTGTATCACCTATATTTATTACTTACTAGATTGTTTATTTATATCTTGTTTCTCAATTTATTTCATGCCGGTATAATAAAACTTAGAAATTGATTAGTTTCAAAAAATATAGTCCTTTTTGCTGTGGCAGCCTATACTACATGACGCGTCATAATCGAAGTAGTTAATTCAGTGGCGTTTAAATTATAAGAACATGTAAGAAGTTTTTGCTACAGTTCACTGAAATTGCATTCGTGTTTTATAGCGGGATATTTTTTACTCGTTTTTCGTACATAGTTCGACGTGCATATAGGTATATGAATAAATATTTCGTTGGAACGTAAACAACGTTGTGACGCTCGAAACGATATACCCAGTATGCTTGCCAATTTTGTTCACGTTCGTGCTTCATTGCTTTAAATTTGCTTATTTAGATATAATAGCAAACGTAATAAATCTACCATACGAAATGCAATATTATACAATTTTAATGTAGCATAAAAGTCAAGTGGCAGACAATCTTCACGTATCGTCGTGAATAAATTTCGCGAATAAATTTCACAAATTTATTTGTTTAGATCGTATATATAGATACATTATTTTGTAACTATTATTTACATTCAAATGTATTTTATTTATACGGCTTACGAAATAATGTTGCTATTAAATGATACTTCAACTTTGGAATGCAAATGCAGGAATATTTTTTCATCAGTTGCACAGGCCTTGATTTCTTGACGTAGAAACGTCAGTTAAGGCGATCCTTATTAAATTTCTTCCCATTACAGTATCATTCGTATTTCCTCTGGTGTGCTCAGCTTCCAGCAAGTTAATACAGAGAAAGATGCAGAAACCAAGGAGAAAGAAGCTCCGTTTCTACTTTCGTCGCTGTTCATTATCACCGTATAATGTTAGCCAGCTGTGCAAGCAGAATTTTCACGCGACGTTGACAATTTTACGAAACCTCGGAACAAACGTTTCGGGAGAACAGTTTGTTGCGTGATACACGAGATGCGATACGCTAATGGCGCATCGTCTAATTTAACGAATATTTCGAAAGTTTTCACGTTACATGTGCGCTATACATTATTGCAAATGTTTGTAAATTTTTGTAAATTCGCGCGTGTATTTCTAAACGTTAAATTAACAGCGCGTAGCATTACGTCGTAGGCTGTAAAAAAAGGTCGAGCTTGATAAAAATAAGATGCAGCACCTTAAGCAATAATTTATAATAACGTAGTATATAGGATAAGCTACGACAGAATATCAGTTTTGCATCTAGAGATATTTTCGATATGATCACAGACGATTGTGCCTTTCAGATATAAACTTGCCTCGTAAATCAATCGCGATAGCTTTATAAATTCTGTGCAAAATAATTCTATATAGAAAATTGTAGTATCCTAACAATCTTCGCAATATCGTACATAAACTTATACTTTTGCTATGCTAACTATGCTAACCATAAGGATTCCATATTTCATCGGTATACTTTAATTTTTCGTGAACACGAAAGAATCTGTTAGCTTAGTCTTACTAAGTAAATAAAGTTTATTTAAACTATACGGCAAACATTCGGTAGTGCATGATTCTCTATATAAATACTAGTAATTTCTCATTTTGTAAATGTAGACAGGTCAGGCCGTATGAAAGATTTCATTTTTTTTTTTTTCTGTTCTTTAGCAAATTACCTTTTAGAATAATAGCGGCGTTCAAGCGGCGATTCAATTTACGCGTTTGGTATTAAATATTTTTACGCTGTCCCTGGATTCCGCGGGGCAATGTTTTCTTGAAATACGGAGCAGAGGAATGTAAATAACGTTTCTGGAAAGTATTCGCAAACACAATTAAGTTCCCCCAAGAAAAATATTGGATCTCGTTTCTTTCTCCTTTTTTTTAAGCATCTCCGAGGGTGTCTGCCGAAAAGTGCCTTGATTATCTCAGCGTATGTATATTGATTTAGCGGTTACGTAAAAGACAGTTATCAACGTAAAAATCTGTTGATGCCGTTGCTTCGAATATATCGCTCGTTTAAAATTTAAATATCCCGATTCCACTCGTAAGTTATAGGGTTATGAATATACGTCAGTCAACGCGTCTAACGAACAGATATTTTGCATCTACTTGAAATATCGCTGTGTATTAGATTTTCGTTGGACGTTGCGCAAACGGATAACCGGCGAACGATGCATCTTATCCGGCGAGGTAAAACGGCATGCAGAATAATTCGCGAGTACGCACGTGCGCTTACTTTATACGCGGAAATTCATATTTGATACTAATTACGGTGTGCCAGGGTTTTCATCGTACCGCTCGAAGCTACTAAAACTTTTCAAACAGCAGTTCATTTTCACTGGCAATAACCAAGAACAGATTTATGGCTCGTCACACTGCCTGTTAACAGATTAATGCGTCCTTACTTGCCTCATAATAGTAAAAAAAAAATTGTTCCCTCGAACAGCTTGGTCGTTGGTGAAAATTTGCCTCGTTAAATCGCCAATCTGAGACACGATCCCGTACGATTTTGCGTCCGCGTTTTCGGCCGAGAATTATTCCGCTTACACCCGTGGAACGTGTCACGACTGTAAATCTCGGCCGAGATAGTTTCGGCGGCCGCCGTCTACCGTTTAAACAGCCCGCCGAAATCGATAATATTCAATTTCCAAGTTTCTGCAGTTATGGCTCGCTATTGTTAGTCTGGTTAGCGGCGAGGCGAACTTTTAATGGTTTTGCATGATGACAAGTTCTATTTGTGCAGTTAAATTTCGTTTCGGCTTTTCATTTCGCCGGAAGGACATAATTCCGGCAGATGGAACAGAAGTTAAGAATACGAGTTGCTACTGTTGGAAAATTGCGGCATAGTAAATATAAACTTTATGCCAGTGACATGATAGTATGCTATAGGGTGTCTCGAAATATAGGAATCAAACGACGATGGTGCCACGTGTTAGTGTTCGTCATATTTCTTTTTATCTTAAGAACTTTATACAGGGTGGCTGGTAACTGGCGTACAAGCGGAAAGGGGGTGATTCTACGCGAAAAAAGAAGTCGAAAATATAGAATAAAAATTTGTCGTTTGAGGCTTTGTTTTCGAGAAAATCGACTTTGAATTTTGGCTCGGTACGCGTGCGGTACATTATAACGGATCTCACTATAGATCGTTGTCTCGATGGAAAAATTAAAAAAAAATTTTTATTCTATATTTTCGACTTCTTTTTTCGCGTAGAATCACCCCCTTTCCGCTTATACCACCAGTTACCAACCACCCTGTATATCGGTATCGTGTTAGTTCAAAAGAACATACGTATCATTCGCCAAAGAAATTGACGACACTGGTGAATTGATTTATGCTAATTTTGGCAATACGGCGATAACAGCGGTTTGTTAGAAACGAGAAGTATACAGCAGAAACGTGAACGTGTGCGAATGCGTGGCTCTTCTTGCAGTTAATGTTAATTCTCTGAAGAATCCTTGAACAGCACACGTATTTCTTAAGTATCTTGTAAAAATAAATCGAGTCAAGAGCAATCATGTCCAATGATCGTATAATGTCTGAATGGCCATGGTCAGTGGCATTCATCGCTTGACCAAGTTTATACGCAACGTATTTAAGAAATTTAGTTCACTTGCCTCGATGCGACAAACCCGAAGTGTGCAGTAAAAATAGAGAGAAAAGTTTGCCGAGAGATTTATTGACCTACACGGTACTCTACTATGAAATTAAATTGTTTACAACTTGGAAAGATAAATCTCTATTTTGTATTTTCGTGTATGAATCTTCTTCATTATTCTGATATCCAAAATATCATTTTAATAAATCTTTTTAATAAATACTTTTGGGACACTCTATAGAGAATCTCTCGTTTTTCTTCGGTCTTTTTATTTTTATATAATTACCAATGAAAATTGTATATATTTAACAATGACAAGACATTGAAGTCAGAATTGAAAGAAAATTTAGTTTTCTACAAGCAATTCTGTTTCAAATATTTCAATATCAATCGCATCCTGTGTAAAATTATTTCGATCCATCCCTTGCGTCATATTTAACAAAATATCATAGAATTTATATATTTCTATTAATTAAAGTAGCTTGCAGCGTTAATTGGAAACGATGAAGTTAATAATAAAAAAAAATCGAGTAATGTACGCAGGAAATTCCGCAGGATATTCGAGGCCATCGAATCTCTGAAGAAGATATTTCTATGTTTTTAGTATGCTATTACATAGATACATATTTCTTCTTTTATATACGACCTTTTCTGACATAAGCTTTGAAAAGCACTTTTGGCAGTTTATTATTCCAGTGAAGTTTTGGGAAATTTATTTAAAACAGGATCTATTTCCATCCATTCCCGGATAAATATGGCCATAAAGATTCTGTAGTATGAGGGCACTGAATCAGCCATAGTAAAGTAAAATAAATTCTTATAGTTTTTCGTTTTTACTATATGTTTTTATTATACCTTCATATACTTGGTACTTTTTATAAATGTTTTAATAAATACTCAATTGCTCTACTTCTTTTTTTATGTTTGACATTATTCCCCAATGTATCTACTGTCTAAAAATTGTACACGTTTTATTATTCCTTGTTCGTTACACGTGAAATATTATCTTCTCCGAATGTAGTACATCATAAAAAAAGATAACAGAATTATGATATATTATGCTGCCAAGCATAAATTGTAATTGTATAAAATAAAAAAATGTGTAAGCACTCGACAAGCAAAATCTTTATTCGAACGTATTACTTTATGCATGTATTTGTTATACATTGTATACAGTTTATTGTATACATTATGCATTTTAATAAAACATAAACTTGGAAAGTTTTATTTTATTCCAAAACATGATGTTTTCTATATTATTCAAAATCTAAAATAATCGTAATTCACTGTATCAAATTATTACATATAGCGTTGCTATCTTTGCAAAACATGATGTTTTCTATATTATTCAAAATCTAAAATAATCGTAATTCACTGTATCAAATTATTACATATAGCGTTACTATCTTTACGAAACATGATGTTTCCTATATTATTCAAAATCTAAAATAATCGTAGTTCACTGTATCAAATTATTACATACAGTGTTATGCTGTCTTTCATAATTCCAATATAGTCCAGATTTACAAACTGGTTAACAACTTTCGGAGTAGTGTGATGTATCTCAATAAATCATACTAATTACGCAAGAAACTTTAATCTGAAAGAAGCGTTTCCTTAACCGGCTATGTCGAAATACGATATTTCGTCATGTCAATCTAGCTATCCCAATATATGTAGGAAGATATTCACCGGTTAACAAAAGCTTAAAAGGTAACGAAATAAAAGAGGATATTTCTTCCATGACAGTACAATAACCTTTTTATATTTTTACTGGCCTTCGGATTTTCAACCGCTTTACAGCTGAAAACATTCTCAGCCGTGTTACACTTTAATGAGATGTCTCGTCATTTACATACATGAAACAACACGTGGCGCTGCGTCGAAGAAAATAAGCTGTTCCATACGAACGGAAATAAAGAGCCGCGTAATTAAATCACTGAGCATTGCGTAAACGTGAGTGAAACGAAGCAAAGTTACGAGAGCTTCTTTCTCTCTCTATCGTTACTTTAATACCTGTATCCGTATTTGCAGTATGTGCTCGTGTAATCAGGATGCCATTATCCACTCGCTATCTGGTGCCCTAAGGCATTCAAGAAATTTGCCAAAGTTGCACCGTTAGAAGCATAGATCACCTTCTGTTCAGTTTTCGTTCGCCTAGTCTTTCTTGCTTCCGCTTAGCTTTTTTGTTCTTCCTTCTGCATTTTGTTACGCCCTCCTTTCCGGTGCATTCTTCGTCAGAGGAAGAAATCAATATAGCGTTTCCACGAACATGACGTTAGCATACTTGGCAAATCGTGGAAATTGCCATATCAAGGACTCTTCGCGTTTTATAGCTCTCTTCTTGCTGCACACTGCACGTTTTTTTCGATGCGTCTTACATATGGAGCAACCGTGCAGCCTTCTCTGGGTCACTTTTGACCGAATTGTATGTCTCTGTCGCCAGAAAATTTCTCAAATTTCAGCAAACTGAGAATCTTTGCACCAACCATTTATTCTCTTGGACTTAATAGTTTCTGTTAGTTTGAATTTATCAGCTAGAAGATATAATATCATGCAATATAAATTGGGTCACTTTTGACCGAATTGTATCCCTCTATCGTCAGAAGATGTCTCAATCTTGGGGAAGATAAGATTCTCTGCACCAAAGATTTTCCTAGAATTAATAGCTTAGATTCTGTTTCTTTGAATTTTCGAGCATAAAGATATAATATCGCGTAATATAAATTGGGTCACTTTTGACCGAATTGTATCTCTCTGTCGTCAGAAAGTTTCTCAAGTTAGAGGAAAATAAGAATCTCTGTATTAACCATTTTCTTCGAACGAATAGTTCGGATTGTGTTTGTTTGAATCTACGAGTATACAGATATAACATCATGTGATAAAAATAATATCAATATATGATATTTAAGCAATCTAATTATAATAACAATGAGGCGAGTGTATAGTAGGAACAAGCTACAAGGCAAGGATTATGTATAAATAAATAATAAATGATAATAATACTAGAAATTTTCTGAAGACGTCACAAGCTCTCTCTATTCGATTAAAACGAAGGCAAAATTAAAATATAAAATATTCAAGAAGCGCAGCAGAGTTAACTTGGCGCTTGCTTGTTCGACTAAATGAAGCCTGTTGCGTTTCATTCTTTGTAATTTGTTGTATAATTATATTACATCTTGCTTGGACACACTTACATCTATATGTAAATAAATACCTCTATACGTAATACTTATTAGGATAAAATTATTGTTAGACAAATTGGTAAAATTCTTTTTTATCAAAGTAGTTAGGATCTTCACGAAGCAATTATTTTGCAGTATATTGTACATTGTTCGTTAGAAGACAAAGTACGAGTTACAAATACATTATTTTCTTAAATTGATAAATCACTCTCTTACATTGTTAGTTGATTGTTTGATAAAAAATAATAAACAAAGTTACAAATAGCTGTATTCAAAGTAAAACACTATATGTTAACTAAAAAAAAAAAAAAAAAGTAAACTCACTTTTCGCAGTTTAATTAATCTAGTTTTCCACGCTTTTCGAACACACGTCATGGTTACAGATTGATAACTAAATTGATTTTGTTACAGTGTAAGAGAAAAATAAAAGGTTTTATGTAAAAGAATGTCTAAGCCTATAAAGTTATTTATATTTTATTTTCATCTGTTACATTTTATTATATACATTGGTAAATTTAAAGACGTATAAGATTGTTTCATTAAATCGTGTATTAACTTTGTGTTTGAAATTAAAATTTCGACAAATGAAAGTAAGAATTGACTGCTCTACATTAATACATACGTAGAATCACTATGCAAAATGATTTACATTGCAATTACACCGCTTTTATATCGAAGCGAGAAAATGGTTAATGAAATGGTGAAATTTAAAGACGTAAATTGTATGCAAATACCGAAAACTTCTTCGAATTTTCAAGAAGACTTGCCGTAAGAACTTCGATAATAATATTAACAGTTTCAAAGAATTCTTTTGATCACGGAATTCTGTACATTTTCCACTTGAAACTGGAATATAATTAAGCTTTGCTAACGAATTTACTCACAAAGCGCTTCTGCTCGTTACACTAAGTTAAGGAATTTTAGTTTGCAAAGTAGCGGTGAAAGAAACAACGATTTAGTCATTTTTCTCAGATGCTGGAAGTTTCACGAGAAATTGGCAAGCATCTTAAGCGATGCTTGCTATTAACTTGTAACCCCCGTTCTATATTGTCCCTCTACTATCCAAGCTATTTTGTGCTTTTTAAGAAGTTCGTTATCCTTGTCCTTTCAAAATATAATGTAATTCAAGACGCTTTTAACGTGAAACGATGGCTATACGCTACGTCTCATGACTATAAAACCATTCTAAAAATTTCAATTTTTATGTAAGTACCTGGTACAAGATACGTTATGACAAAGTCTGCTTGCAAGTATCCAACATCGGACAATAAAACTTACAAAGGTTATTATTACAATTTTATTTTATTGTACCTTGAGTACAATTTTTAGAATAAAATATTGTATTATTCTGGTTTCGTAGTTATGAAACAGGAATAGACTACTTTCCTATTCTTCCTCTTTTCTTCCAATTAATTTAATGTATTTAATATATCATGTAAGGCCTTGAGTACAATTTTTAGAATAAAATATTGTATTATTCTGGTTTCGTAGTTATGAAACAGGAATAGACTACTTTCCTATTCTTCCTCTTTTCTTCCAATTAATTTAATGTATTTAATATATCATGTAAGGCCTTGAGTACAATTTTTAGAATAAAATATTGTATTATTCTAGTTTCGTAGTTATGAAACAAGAATAGACTACTTTTCTATTCTTCCTCTTTTCTTCCAATTAATTTAATGTATTTAATATATCATGTAAGGCCTTGAGTACAATTTTTAGAATAAAATATTGTATTATTCTGGTTTCGTAGTTATGAAACAAGAATAGACTACTTTTCTATTCTTCCTCTTTTCTTCCAATTAATTTAATGTATTTAATATATCATGTAAGGCCTTGAGTACAATTTTTAGAATAAAATATTGTATTATTCTGGTTTCGTAGTTATGAAACAAGAATAGACTACTTTTCTATTCTTCCTCTTTTCTTCCAATTAATTTAATGTATCGTTGTTCAAGAAGAACAGGATAAATTGTTTTCATAAAGATGGATTAAATTCAAGAGTACAATAAGTTTTACAAGATTAAAGTTAAATATCCTTTAAACTAATCATTTTTCAACCCAAGTATCTTAATACTTTTTTCTAAAGAATTAAAAAATGCACCAAATAGTTTACAAAAAAATATATATATATGAAATTAAGTTCTATTACAAAAACAGAACAAAGATATTTGAAATCTCGAAGCACGTCCACCTAAATAAGATTTGCAATCACCAGAAGATTTATTGGAAACACTTCTTCGAATAATCCACAGTTTAGAAGATATTTCTCGCGGATCGATTAAAACGAAACACCCTGTGTATAGCGCATGTGTGTAACATATCACGATGCAACGTTAATAGCACGTGTACATTAGAAGCTTTTACAATGGAATGCTAATACGTGGATAGCGGTGGGTGAAAAAATTCAATTCTTCGAAGCGACGCTGTACTCTCGTTCAAACTCTTTATTCTATCGTGAAACGGCGTTCCCTTAAATATAATCGCATATTTCGAATTCATCGAATGTAAAGCGAAGGCTGGGTTTCGCCGACAGGCAAAGTTTGACTGCGAAGGCAATTAGCGATGGCATAAATTGAGATAGACGCGGACGTTGGGAAGCACGTTGGGAAGCACGTTGAGCAGCTGTACGAGACTCGTGGCTCATGAATATGAAACGAATATGACTGTAAGCCCTTTTGTTCGATGGCCACTCGATCTGTCATATCGACTCGTTTCCCTCCTATCGTTACGTGTTTTACTACGTCTCGTAAATCTAACATTTGCCTAATCTCGATCCTCTATGGCGAATAGATCCGCCTGGTACACCCGCGTGACAGATATCACGATTCCTTTTAACGCGATTACGTTTCCTGTTGATTCAATTGTACATTTTTCTTACTAGACCACGCCATTTATTCGCGTTAGGCACGTAAAACTTTCATTGAAGGAGAAGAGTTGTGAATGAAAAAAATGTGTAATATTAGCTTTTTGAGAAGAGTAATCGAAAATTATTTTACTTTCTTATTTAATCAGTTTCGTAATGTTATTTAATATCGTATTACAGTAATACGAAGACGTTTAACGAGTCTCGCTGTAAATACATTGAACATTATGAAAAGAGAACGCGATAAGAGCGAAATCTGACTTGTACCAGATGAAGATGCTTACTTTTGTTGGAAATAAAAATGAATTCACTGGACAAAGTTACCTTAAAATAATTAAGAAATTGCAAACTTTTCTGCTAGAAAATGTGAAATAAAGAGAAATAATATCGAGAGCAAGAATTCAAGAAGAATCTTTCAGTTTGCTGTAATTAGACGATTAATGCAATGTCAGGAATTAATTCTGTCTTAATGAACTAAAATTCAGTAATTCATTTTAATTACGTAAAATTAAATCGGAGCTGGAATTGACGCATATTATTCACCAGGTAGAGAGAGAGAGAGAGAGATTTTTTGACACGGCAATGTACAGGGTGTAACAGAATACATGGCGCCCTCCTAAGATGTCGATTGTACACCTAATGTGTGTCCTAATTGTAAAAATAATGACAAAAAGTTCATGTACACATATGCTGTATCTGTCTTCGTTTAGGAGATGTGACGAATTTTCTGTGTACGCAACACCAATTGGAAATGTTGAAATACTATGGTTGTAGAATAGAATAAACTTTTCAACAAATTCAGAGTACACCAAGAAGGTATCAGAGTGCAATCGGATCCATGACGTCTACTCTAACTATTTTCTAAATATTTTCTGTAAAAGTAATTAGTAAATTGTTTAGATGTTTGTGCAAATTCATATTTTTATTAAGTTGATTAAAAAAATGAGAGCTGAACAAACATTTGTCTTACCTGCTAGATATTGCAACGTGTGCTTTACTTTTCATATCTGATACATCTTATCATATTACATGCATTCTGTGAATTTTTCCATCTCGAAATTTTTTATACACGCATAAATATTCGCAGCCTAGTAATTAGACAGCACAAAATTAAAACGAAAAGTTCGCCATCTCATAAACAAACACAGAGAGACGATGTGTTCGTATGAACTTTTTTCATTGTTTTTAGGTGTACAATCAGCTTCCGAAGTGGGTTTCACATGTTCTGTTGCACTCTGTATAAAATATTAGATAATTCTTACTTTACTATGGCATTTGTTATATTACAGACTATACACAGGTCTAAATTAAATTACAAGTTGAAGCCCGTAGCTACATCCTTTTACTTTTTTTTTTATGTACAGAGTGGTTGGTAACTGGTGGTACAAGCGGAAAGGGGGCGATTCTATGCGTAAAAAGAAGTCGAAAATATAGAATAACAATTTTTCGTTTGAGGCTTTGTTTTCGAGAAAATCGACTCTGAATTTTGGCTCGGTACGCGTGCACTTTGTCACGTCTCGTTATAACGGATCTCACTGTAGATCGTTGTCTCGATGGAAAAATTTAAAAAAAAAGTTTTTTATACTATAATTTCGACTTCTTTTTTCGCGTAGAATCACCCCCTTTCCGCTTGTACCACCAGTTACCAACCACTCTGTATATACAGATTTAACGTCGCATTAACTGCGAAGTCACTAGCAACAGAGGCGAGTACGCTCAGAGTATCGTGTCAATTGTTTTGATTTCTTTAACGAATTTTAGCAGATGGTGAATTTTGTCCCTGTTGACATTGGCATTAATACACTGTTTCAATTACGATGTCAATTATTTCGGTTTCTTCAACAAATTCTAGCAGATGATGGATTTTGTCCCTGTTGACATTGTCCTTACTACATGACGTGTGTTATATTACGTTGTCCGAAAAGTTTCTTTCCTTTCATAAGGTGATAATAGCTGAACAACAATTTCTGTTTTATATTATTTTATTGAATCAGGTATGGTCCATTTCGTTCTTTTTCTATTATTATGTTCGTGCATAATTCACTAAACTAATATAAAACAAAAAACATTGCGCGTCTATTATTTCCTTATAAAACGAAAGAAACTTTTCGGGCATCCTAATACTTTGGGCCACATCTACATTCTTTGTCTCATTTTGTAAAATAAATGTTCCAACTCTTGCTATTTAAAAATCAACTGATGAATAGTCGAACAGACATGTTTAAATTGAACTGCGCGCAAGCTTGATACATTCGATTCGGCAGCGCTATTATAGAAAGATTTACTCGATCTACCGTACAATCGTCGTCGCAGCGGATATCTCCACAAGAGTAGGTACCACGTATCTATCCGCTCGATCCAATACGAATGACTTAACGTGGCGAATATATACGTCTATATATCTGCTGGTCTGGTTTAAGGGGTTAGAGTACTCGTGTAATTCCTGGGAAATTTAAGTTGTCTTACGCGTTCTCTCTCTCTCTCTCTCTCTCTCTCTCTCTCTCTCTCTCTCAAGGAGATAAAGGAGCAGTTGATTCCTTGCTTACAATTAGGATTTATTAAAATCTCTCTGAAGCAATCACGATCTTGGCTACGAAAAGTGTTTGCATTAGGAAATAACAAGAGAGGAAATAATAAACGCACAAGGTTTTTTGTTTTATATTATTTTGTCGAATTACGTACGATCCATTTTCTTCTGTTGAGATAAACGCCGTGACATTTCACAGACTTGGTTTCACGTTTGTACGAAGGTTCAGTGTTGTAAAAAACACGTTTGCGGAAGAAAGACACCTTCCGGATAACATAATATTATAGCCTGATATTCCAAATAAGCGTTTTGTTATCAGGTTCCACAGTTCATTGCAATTACATAGAAGTACTATCAAATAATATGAAATTTGGTATATTTAGATTTAATTAATTGACGTATAAATGCTATGATGAATACAATGGTGGAGAAATATTTTTTGTAGCTACTTTATGTAAGAATAAATTGCAAGCCATCGGTAAAGAATAAAATACCGGTAACAGTTAAGATCTTTGGAATTACAAAACAAGAGGAGTTGTGAATAATATCGTGCGGAAATATTCTGTTTGTTATGTTCCAGATTGTATTATTGAAAGATATAGTTGATTTATTACCATGATTTATTCTTTTACAAAAAAATCTTTCTACCTGAGTACCAGCTTATCATTATATATATATATATACATATATTTCGCTGCGTGCAATGTATTATAAATTATATTCTTTTCGTAAATTATTAATGCTTCATAACAAGGAAATATTAATACATCAGACATTATTATATACCGAGTTATTTATATAGCTATACTTTAAGTGACAGTTTAAAAAGTATAACTACTATTATTACTGTATATATTTCTAAATAAGACAGCAGGTAGCAAGATAGCAAGGTAGAAGCAGCCACAAATATAACATTAGAACACATACTGCTTCCATTTATTGGAAATTTCTAATAAATTGTATTTTATCTTCTATTTTATATTGCACAAGTAATAACAGATTTACAATAAAGTACAAGCTATACGATAAAATTAGAGGAAAGTATTAAACTTATATTAAATATATTGATATTTGATAAAGTATCTTCGTACTCATAGCTGACAGTGTATTTTAAATATATTTTATCACTTGCCTTTGTATAGGAGATGATCAGAAGACACAAAAGAGGCAGATGAAGTGTTAGGCTATAGAACGATAAAGTAGGTGCAGATTTAACATTGCAAGTAGGTTTCTAAGTAGTGGGAAGTCTGGTCCAAGAAATTCTGCAATTGGATTTACGAAGTTTATTGTCGTTAATTTAACAAGCAATTCTATCAGAATCGTGCATGGTTCCACTGGCAATGAGTGGGCAGAGGGAAACTGGAAACTGTCTTGTTAGAATATTTCAAAGCCACTAATTACATGAATATCTAATTAACAAGTACTATCGGTCTCCTCTCGATTCCGATGAAACTTCAACATTTCACGAAGCTACGGCGCTTCGTTCGATGCAGCGAAGACTGACGAGAGCATTGACGATTTATAAGATGTTTTCGAATACAGGAGACTGTGTTGCAGTTACGACTAGTTAGCCTATTCGCGACAATTTTACGAACCGTAACAATGTGTTTTAGAAATTGTCTTATGAACTCGAAGTTTCCAAACCGCCAGTCAATCCATTACGATTCCTCGAATCTAACTATTTCCTGTAAAAATATTATAGATAATATGAAAACCGTCGATATATTCTATGAAAATCTGATAACTTTTTCTCAGATATTAATCGAATACGAAAACAAGTTGCTGATATTTTAAAAATAGCTGATAATAACATTTTTAAAATAGCTTGATGGAGCTTTGTGCCAAGCAAAGACAAGCAATATTTTCATATTAAGACGAGCACTATTTTTTAAATTTAGAAAGGGGTGAAAGAACATTTATTTACTTTCAAAGACCAAATTGAAAGACAGTTTTCTTAACATGCGGATATCGATAACGTACTGAATTGTAAAACTGTCGTTTTTTGTACGTAACGTGCCTTCGATGGTCTTCGATCTTCCCAACTGAAATGAAGCTTGAAATTAGCTGAACATTCAGCACAAATATAATTTTTGTTTCTCGCAGCGATTCGATATCGCAAGACTACAGATATTGAACGATAGCAGTTCATCCGACCGAGGACTATAGCTAGAAAAGATTCCGCGTTGTTGGTTGATTTATTCGCAATAATTGAAATAATTAATACAACCACTTCTGTCGTTGTAACGACACCCATGATACAACCAAATGCACATACATTCGCAAGAAGCTTCTATAACAAACGTCCAAATATTTCTGCCATTCAAGTAAATTATCTTTTCCAAATCGGTGATTCGAATCACCTATTGGAAACTGATCTGGATGAAGTAAGAAGAATGTTCCGTGACCGCGGCAGGTCAGTGATTTGCGATCGAGAGAATCCAGCGAGTGCCAATTACGGAAACGACTTTCATTTGGAATGACGTTGATATTACGCTGAAATGAGGCAAAGGCAGACTACGGGAAACGAATACGGTCGATCCGATGGATAATAATCCGTGATTTAGAAAGGCAGTCTACTGTCCGCGGGCTTCAAAACCGTTGAAAGTGATCGAACCCGATTTCTCGACGCTTTTGTCTATTTCCGCTTCAATTTCTATGTAAATCGACTTAAGATTCGACCATCGTTTGCGCGGTCTCAGGAACACGAACACAGTACTTCAATACCCCGACGAATCATAGTCGCTGCTTTCAATCTGGCCATGGCAAATCCGTGTCACCATCTGCAGCACTCGTTAACGATCATTTCTGAGGCGGTCGACCGAGCACTGTTCTCTTGGTAATTTCCAGCTAACAGTGCCATCGAGATTTACTCCGTGTGACGTCAAGAAACCGATCGCTCGATTTCATTTACGAACGTCTTCGTGGCAAGGTTACGTCGATAACGTTATTTACGAATGGCTCGCTTGTTATTCCAAAGCAATCGGTAATTTCTTATGCGATAAAGTGACGAAATCAATTACCGAATACTGGTTGCCTGTGACATCCTCACCAGGCTGTCTTAATCATCATCCGGCATAAATACTCGAGTATTAATGCAAAGTGATAAAATTTGATTGCGATTGTAAAATTTTGATCGTCGTTACTTTGACAAATATCTTCTTGATAGGTTTAGTAGCCGTTGAATTTTATTTTCATTGCCGCGATCGCTACTTGCCAATCATGTTTCTTCTCCAACGTCACTTGTGTTTAATACTTCGTTATGTGTGTGGTAATTACGTGTAGTTGTGGTAGGATCGATATTTTAGTTTGCGTAAACATAGAGAACGATGCGAGGATTGAACATGGGACATTTATTACGAAACGTTGTCGTAGTTTTGGTTACTTTTACGAGCGCCGAGATTTGTTTAACTATATAAATAAGCATGTGTCAAATATTTCTCACTATAATATGCGTCTGCAGTGATTCATAAAAGCGAACGTGATCCTTGTTAAAATGGAACTGATACGAAAAGAATCTTCTTTTACGTCTATTTTTTCTATTTAAGACTAAAATTCACGAATGAAGACATAATTCGCAACAAACTCTCGTAATTATGTAAAAATATGTATCTAAAGAATTGGCATAAATATAAGAGATACCCAATGTATGAATTTTTAGAAACACGTTTACGATAGGATCAATTCGTCGAACATATTTGACCAGACTACGAATCTGCAAACAATTTCATAAAAATTAGCATGCAACTAATGTGAGCAACGAACTCACATCAATTTTCCTACTTCGTGTCAGATGCCTGTCTCTTCAAAGTCTCGATCCGCTTGTAATAGGCTCCGTAACATCACGTAAACGAGCACCATTTGAGACCAGGTCTAGGTCGATAGCGACCTCCACGTAACGCTTTCGAACATGATTGAATCCTAATAACCATTACGTCGGACGTCTCAGAGTTTCGAGCATTAAGTGGCCGTCGTAAATCTAAACTGTCTCGATATCTCGCTCTTGACCACACATATACACGCACCGATGCAGAGCCCTGTACGTAATCATTACGTCTCCGATTTGTCGCCTTGTGTCGCGTGAAACTGTGGTTAATATGCATTACATACGGAAACGCTGTTATCTGTTAAATATGTATACAAGAAAAAGAAAAAAAAAAGAAGAAGGAAAAGAAGGAAAGTGAAGGGAAAGAGGAAAGTAAGTTTCATCAGGGGCCTGTTACTGGAGTCATCAGTAAAGGCTAGTGAACCCATCAATAAAGACTCGTTCAGACGTGTCGAGTAATTTAGTCGAGCGACGAATAGTCATCTACTATTAAGTGATTTACTGCATGCAAAGTACTCGCAATTAGAAAAGTTGAGTTACAGATTTAATTGGCTAGCGGTGGAGAAAGCTTAAGCGTCGACGTACGGCAAGTTGCTAAATTATTCGTCAAATCACTGGATGTCTGCACGAGCCTTAATATCGTGCTGTATAGCAAAATCGTACCTTGGAAGTTCCGCATAGCGGAAGTCAAGTTACAGGAGATATTCGTACGAAAGGAATGATTAGTGAATACTATTGAGAAATTGTCTGTCGGTGCATATTCCTTGTTTAGCAATATAATCAGTTGTGCCAGCATTGTGACAATCGACAGTAACGGCGATTCAAAATATGCTAATAGAATGTCTCTAAATTGTACATTTGCAGTTTTGTAAATTTCGATAAAGCGTAGAATCTGCAAAGCAGATCTTTGTATCTTTGTGCTATGATGATCATTTAAAATGTCTTCTGATTAAAATATCACGAGCATCAAAATATTTATTCGGAGACTGACGTATTTGCGGGTTACGCACAAACGTCTTACGAATTTAATTTTCTTTGTGAATTCATCGTGTTGCCCTGCAGTCTCGATGTTGCTCTTGAACAATATAAGCGATGTCTATTGACAAATAATATTGATACAATTATCATAAAGATTAGCGAAGACGTACATAGACTAAAATCATCTGAGTGGCTGCATCGTCCTGCTCTCGTACTTGTCGATCTTCAGTGATTGATATCTCTCCAGGAAATAAATATATTAAATAGATTCATCTGAAACATCGGAAACATTTTTTTATCATCTCGAGACCTTCGTGTCTCTTCTACACGTACGTTTCTGTTTACCTGTCTTTGTATTATTTGTTAAGAAAATATTGCTCAGAAGTAACATAGTGATTGTAGGACAACATGACAAATGCACGAAGGAAAATAAAGTAAGATATTTTTGGGAAATCCGCAACCACACAAGTGTCCTTATGGACGGGAATGTATGCGACAATTATAAAATCGTGAAAAGGTTACATAAAGAATGGATATAGAATCGAACGACGATAATGCATATAGCTCGCTCCTTGTTCCTGAATTTCGAGCCAAAAATAGCGCAGGAACGAACCAGAGCCACAGTGTCCCGCTGTAATTATTTTCTATTTCCAAGAATTTTTTTTTTAATTTTTTTAAAACCGCTGATGATATAACACGAAAATCGTTGAGTGAACCAAGCGCTAGAGAAGAAAGGGCATTTCAAAAATGTTCTCAAGATTGAAAGAGACGTTGGCGTAAATGTATTGTGTTGAACAGAGGTCGAAGAGAGCAATTTAAAGTTAAGAGAACAAAATACGCATGTACTTTCTCAAATAAATAAAAGTTGCTCTCTGAAATAAAGAAAAATCCAACTTTTTGATCGCATCGCCGTTCTACCTACGTTCGACGCAAGAAAATAGTAAATTTTTATACTCGACGACGACAAAGCAATTGTTTGTACTATAATGCAGACGCTGGAATTCGAGATGCAAATGCATTGTCTCGGCGCGTAGTTGGCGCAGACGTTACCAGCGTAATCCATCAAAACATCGTATATTCGATTACGCTGTACAATCAGCGAACCCCATAAATTACACGTGCCAATTAGCACGACATTGTCCAGCACAACGTGTATAACAATTACATAGGCGGCCTGAAAAACTGTGACGCGTTAGATCGTCGTCGGTTATTGTATCAGGTTGAAAAGACTACGCTGCCAGCGTCGCCTGTGAAAACCGGAACTTGTCATTCTTGTCTGCTCGCCGCATGGCGGAAGCTGAAAATACGAGTAGACGGCTGATGTACATCGTGCCGAGAATTTTGCAGTCTTCGAGACGCGTAAAGGTAACAGTCGACATCTATTTTCATAAATCTAAAGAGATCATTCTTAACTGCAATTTGCTGTAATTTTCGCCATTTTGCCGACGCTATTTCCTTCCTCTCCTCTTGACCGAACTATTCTCATGAATTTACGATCACTTACTCTCTCTCTCTGTCGTCTATGTGTGCTTTTCTCTACTCTTACCCTATCCTTGTCGTATAAATAATTTAGTTTGCCTTTTACGTTCTTCAGCAGGTGAATAGTATATATATAAAACTAGTTCGATTAACTGTCTAAAACCGTGGGTTGAGCAGTAAGTTCGTTCGCCTTTCACAGTGTACGAAAAATTATTTAGGTTGTTTAAAACACGCGCAGACGTACGTGGATTTCTTTTATGAAAAATGTTAAATAAAAGGATAGGATGAATATGAGAATTCTTGATTAGACGGATATTATATTCATATGAAATATTTAATATTAGAACTACCGATAGGTAACACGAAACTATTTCTAGCAAAACCAGTGAAAATGACTGGTCTTTAAAAAATACGTAATAATAGAATATTTGCATATTTATTGATTTATTACTTTCTTACAGAAGCAATTCCATGTTATGTAGTACAATTTTTGTATTATTAATCCATCTGGATTCATGACCCCTAAACGAGGGTTGACGTGATACGCAGTAAAAATTGTAAAAACGTATGACAAGTTGTACAAAACGAGGAAACTGGTTAATTGGGGTTCGATAAACAGATTGCCCCTTTTACACTTTGACAAGTATTAGCTATCAGTTTGATCGGTATTGGTATAAGTAGCCTTGATACACAATTATTTTCAGTTTGAATACATGAAAAACAAAATAAAATTCATTACATTATTCTTTTAGTTATCGTTGCGAAAGTCATTACACGATCGCGGAAAAAAGATATAACACGAAGTAGGAATTTTAAAATAAAATTATAAAACCAGTCAATTTGGCTGGTGTGGTAGTTCTAGTGTTAATGCGCCCTATAAGAAAGAACATGAATGTATTAGTTTTAATAATATAGATATCGAATGATGAAATGAATGTTTGAAATAAATAGACGAAATTAATGTTAAATATCGATTTAATCTGATAAATTTTCCAACGTGCGTATCACCGATTATGCTTGCCACGATTACGTCGTTAATACACGAAATACTTCGCGTGTACTCTGTCGGCGAACGCCAATAATGACTGTTCGATCAGCTTTGACACGAAATCGACAGAATGGGTCGTGTCAGTTTAACGGCTACGTAACTTTTCCGATTACGACTTTTAGAACTGCACGAGTGGCATCAAGTTTAATACCGCAGACGGTGGAGAGAGAATCGTAACCCGGAGCTACGTGTCGATAAGGCTTCTCCACTTTCTGTGTGCGCTCGCCCATCGTTTAACACGCGTATGTACTGTCGTTCAATTAGATTTTCTAATGTACGAACTTTCTGGTTAAAAAGAGAGAGAGAGCGTATTTAAGATTTTTTTATTTTGATCAAAGGATTAGGTAGTCTTCTGTGACTTTTTCAGTTTCAATCCACTTTGTAAATTAGCTTCGGAGGAATGTTTTCCATTTTATGGAAATATTTGTGCAGAACGTGTTAGTATGAACGAGTAAACGCTCAACTTAATAGGCAACAGAAGTACTAATGGAAGCTCTCAATTTATATCGACTTTGACTACGCGAATAAATATTTGTTTTTGGAGTTGTTAACTGCACGTGATTTCGTCTCTATTTGATATAGAAATGATTAAGTTTGAGAAAATTTCTCAAAAATTATAAATAAACTTTTAGCTTATATGTTTGTAGCCAACTTTGCCAACAATCAAATTTGCTGAAACTTTCTCAACCATTTTTTGTACGCCTTTCCTTTGCAATTTAATATAGCGATCGTATCAGTACAATTGAAAATTCTGGAAATTTCTGTTTCTCGTATTAATATGCTTAATTTCATTTTCATTAAATAAGTGTTAACTTTGTCATTAACTTTGCTGTTTGACATTTATTCGTGATAACTATATAAGGGCATCTGCATAATAATGACAAGAAACAGTTTACAGGCAAACTGCAAGACCGGAACAATAGAGGAAGAATTTGCTTTCCGAAACAATTAACTCTCAACAATTATTCATTATATTCTAAGAGCGAGGTTACGTCTTCAATGTGCAATCTTCTACGCTAAAGAATGTTGAATTATGGCATTGCATATGTAATAGTAATCACAGCGATAGTGATCAAGATTATGCTCCTTATGAAAAGTAAAAGTGATACATTAAATACAAATGCATACAGAAGAAAATGAGAGTCACAAACGCTCACGAAGACGAACGGATATAAAAATAGTAAACGTTGATCGGTCGAGGATACAAATCAGATTTTTATCGCATCAAAATACATTTTCGAAGATTGGGAATTAAAAAAATATCGCTGAAACACTTCGTGACTCGGGAAAATCCTATCTCACACGTTCAGACGTTGTAAAAATCTAGCACAATTTATTCACTTTCACCCTGATTAAGAACAGAAGAAATAGAAAAGTACGAGACATAATGTTACAAAAATTACATACATTCCAGTAGCTGCATGGAATAATAAAAATAATGGGCTGAATATTATATTAATATCTTGTACTGCTACGTAAATACCCTATAACAATTACTGATATAATTTTGGCTCAAGGTTTCCGTGAGTCAAGTGTTTGAATTTTCTTCATTCCTCATAGAAATACACGAATAATAATCGTATCGTTATGTACTTGAGTATAGATAATTTTGTAAGAAAATACGTTTTTAATTTCTTCGCCAAACTTGATACAGAAACTTCATAGCTGACTGTATAATATTTTATAGCTTCATTTTATATTCACTGCATGACGTCTATTTCCTTACTTGTACCATCGATAGGTATAGACATGTCAGTAATCTATGACACGATGCACGAGCAATTCATGGACACGAGGTCCAGTTCCCCTTGGGCCTAGTCCCTTCGTTAACCTGCGTCACCACTTTGTCAATCCCACCTATCAACGTAGGTAGAATACTCGGAGCCCTAGGAGGACTAATCAATCGAAACTGTCTATCTATTGACTAGTCGTGTCACCGTCTGCTTTTCGTAATTAATTATAGATCGATACAGCAAATAGCCATGGAACTAGGCTCGAACGAGATACCCAGCAAGATGGCATTGGAAAATTCCAATGTACATAAAATACAATCTTTCCTTGAAAACGATACACATTACTGATAATGATATATATTATAATAATACAACATAATATAACGATAATGAAACATATCGAGTTGATTTATAAGAAGCGTATCATTGGCTGGGAATATTAGAATATTCATGTTACACGTGTTGGAAAATTCCAATAAATTTTACGTCATAGCAGATGTTTATGTATTTATCTTAAATTCAAAGTAAAAATACACGAAATGCACAGAATGCATATAATATGAAGAAACACATAAAACATTCGAAGTAGAACACCCGCTATAATATTTAGTAGATGAAACAAATCTGTATTCAAATTCCATCGCTTTTTACCTGTATTCTCAAAAATATGAATTTGCATAAAAATCCGCACTCTAATTATAATGCAAGACTCATATAAAAAACAGTTTTTAATACTTCGTTTGATCCAATCTGCATATTTGCATGCAACTTCAAACGATGTTTAAGTAAATAATTTAAAGAAATTAATCAGGTGGAAATGGACCTGGATTTAGAAACCCTAATATTTTAACTCGAAATTTAACTTACAATCACGTTCGAGCTGCCAAGGTATCGGATACTTTAATGAACGATAAAATCGTCTGAATAGGTGATCCTCTAATTAGTTCGAGCATCGCTCAAGACTTTAAAGATTCCCAAGGTTTCCAGAATTTTCAAGCTTTTGACATTAATTAAGATTACGTTCTAAAAGTCCAGGGTTAAAAGAGTCGTCAAAGAGGTTTAAATTAAAACAATATTTTAAAAAATTTGAAATTTCGGTATACATTGTCTCAAGACGTTTCATAGATAATGTCCAATGCCCTTTACTTAAGATTGCTTTAGAATTTAGGTCAATCGTCTTTGTCACCTTAATTAATAAAATCTTCCCTTACCTCTAAGAAAAGAGCTCATTGTCAATTAAACGCTTTTAAAATTTTTAATTACGGTTCCTAAGTATAAAGGAATAGAATTATTTTTATTCTACGAAAAACGTTCAAAGCCGTTTAAAACTTAATATAATTATTATGTTATTATATATAATGTTACTATCTCAAGAATATTCATAATCTTAAATAACTTTTTCTTCTTTTCTGCAAAATTTACATCTATACACATGTTTAACATATATTTTCCTAACCTACGTCAAATTTGTTTAATCAAATTACACACAATTAAATTGATTTTGACGGTATTAAAGTTTTTCCAGGAATGCAACAAAAATATCTTTACTCGTCGTTTAACGTTACTCGTACGAATAATTAAACAAAATAATCTAATCCACGTAATAATAATTTTTAATTCAAAACGTGAAAAACCTTCAGCTATAAATCGTCATTTTTATTATCTCCTGTAGATCATGACTTTATACAACCACTTTGCTCTCGTTATTCCACTATTTCTCGGGCCAAAATTTTATATTCCCAAAGAGACGAGCATCCATTTAAATGTACTGTCACTGAGAACGATCACTCGTACGAACCATTTTTCTACTGGCAAAGCGACGTTACACATACGGATACAGGACACACAAAGGAGCAATAAAAATTCTGATAAATATGTAAATATGGCAACAAAAACCTATCCCTTCAGAATACGCTGGAAATAAAATAACCGGGCAAATAAAATTTATAACCTTCCTCCTTTTCTCTACTGTTCGAAACCATATTATAAATCAATCTTCTTGTATAAATTTTCACTTGTTCGACGTATTTCTATACATTTTGTTGTAAAGTGTATAGAATAAAACTTCGTAAAATAAATAAATGCACAGGCATAAATGTGTACATAGTGTATATGTACGTAACATACACGAACAAAAATTTATTATTAAATTCAGCGTGATCCCGAGTAGAAAATATTATCTATAAATGTATCCTTCAAATCCAATATTTGTTTGGATATTCGTACTCTTCAATAGTCGACATCAGCTTTCACATACCATACTGGACACAAGTATTATTATACTTATCGATATTTAATATAAATCTAACGTTTTATTTCATAGTTGGTGGTTTCTTGACGAGTGTTCGAACGATACATATTATTGCCAATATTATTGTCAATATTCAGGGTCCTCAAGACTATCGTACGTAAGACATCGTCTACGTAATCAGCATAAAAAGATTTACACGTACAGATGCTGCACGTGGAAACAATAAAAAATAATTCACACGAACCGTGTTTTATAACGAGATTTATGTTGGAATAATTCTGTCGCGAGATGGAAATAGTTGAAGAAATCTCAACTATTCACAGAGCTCGATATTTGACGTTGAATTTTGTATTCTAATCCTTAAATACTTCCAGTCAAACGTCTTTAGTCTCCTGTTCCTTTCCATTTTCATCATTTCGTACACGTCCTGTGACGTTATAGCAGATAGGATCTATCGAAGAAGAAATTCGCTGTAACTCGAAAACAAGCGCAAATATAGCCGTACGTCTATAAGAGCCTTTTTATTGCTTCTACGTGCAGAATCCATTATCGAAGTGGTTGGCTGATATCACGGTACACCCTGTATGTTACCGATACACTGTTGAGAATGCTGAATATTGAAAATGACATTGATAATAATATCGATCATCTGAAGGCTTCTTTAGGGTCATAGAACCCTATCTTTATTAGCGTTTTATCACTTTCAAAGGCAGACAACGTGTTGAAACGCTTCCATATACAAGATAGACATAGATAATATCAACGCAATGTGTACCCTGAATATTGACAACAATATTAAAAACAATATTGACCGTCTGAACGCTGCTTTAAGGTCATAGACCTTTATCTTTGTTAGTGTTTTATCACTTTCAAAGCCGGGAAAGGCTTCCATATACAAGATGGACATAGTTGATATCAATACAGCGTGTACTCTGAATATTGACGATAACATTGACAATTATATTTGAATCGAATGCTTCTTTAGAATCGTACAATTCTATCTTTGATAGCGTTTTGTCGTTTTTAAAGGCAGGCAAGGTGTTGAAACGCTTCTATCTACAAGGCAGATAGATACTTCAGCTTGTACACGCTTCGGGCTATACAAGGCTCAGCTCGAATGGCGTACGCTTTTTCTTGTCGCTGCTCGTTAGCATTGCCGGTATTCTTCGGCTCGAAGTTGCGGTAAATCGTTACTTTGATTGCGTGCACGGTTCTTATCGGTAGGTGTGTTATCTTAGCGGACTGGCAGGGCTTTTCTTACTTTCTGTTCCGTGAAAACCGTTTGTTTACTTTTCTAAGATGCTGCAAATTCAATGCATCAAATTGCACGTAGACACGCGTGCTCTCGCTTGAGAGGCGCATCTAATATCGTCTACCTTTCATTATAAGGCAATTCGCCATGTAAAGAAGAGAACACATCAAACGCGAAATTGTTTCTTCGTGGAAATTTAGCACTGGACTGCTGGTTGCTTCTTTGATGGCAATCGACAAGGGAAATTTCCGAAAGAGATAAAGAACGACGAAACGATAGTAACGATCCTGCGAACGAAGCGATCTGCGGTCTGACGACTATGTTTCTAAGTGTTTCTAAACAAACGTTTCTAAGAAACACGATGAAAAATAGCACGATCAAGATCACAGGTGTGTGTACTCCTCTTTACGTTATCGGCATTAACGATTATCAGGAAAATCGATTGGTATTCCTTAGTGCATATCTATGCAGGAAGCAGTTTTGGAAAAGATCTTGAAAATTCATTGCCTGTCGTGTACGTATGCACTTAGGCTACGTACATGGCTAACATACACTTTGTCCAACCACGTCGTTGTAATGTCTGTTATCATTGAGATACGTCTATGTGGCTTTCTCGAAAGATATTAACAATCTCGATCAATTACAGTACAAACTAATAATTATGTATATAGATATACATATGTGAAGACTTAGATAGGAAGAACGTCTCGCATTACCAAGAATGCATGCACGTAACTGCAAATTTGTATATTTTTAAATAAACGCGTTACCAGTCTCAGACATATCCAATCTTTCCATTATAAAAGTTTAATAATTACCTGAACATAGATGCCAGTAATGTGGTTATTGAAATATTCGTTGTTGGCTATGGCATCTCGTAGCAATAACGATGTATCACTCGTGACTAATGCATACTTGAAAATAATCGGAGAATGCAAACAACGTTGTTTATCAGACATTACAAAACATTTCCTTCGTCGTTTAATTGTAAATGTTATTTGTAACTAACACATAGCTACAAGTAATCAGAGAATGCAAAAGAACGTTTTTTATCCAACATTACGAAACATTTCCTTCGTTATTTAATTACAAGTTGCACCTAAATGGAATTGGTTTGTCTCGTCTCACTTTTCCGCGTGATTGTTGCACTAGGACGACGATATGTGCTTTACGTGAATTATGACAAATATATTTTTCAGATCAGAAACGCACGCGTGTCATAAAAATAAATATCGACGAGAATTTATTAATTGAACCTAGTTTCTACTTAACCGTATTGTTCTCTTCTAAAAATTTCTTCTTGCGATAAATTCGCTACATTTAATCTGCAGATGTATTCTCGTTTTATAATACTTCTTGACGTACATACAATATAATAGTATGCAACGTTTGCAACAGTTTTAACGTGACTTATATCATAGGTTGTTATTAATGTTCTGTAGTCATGCAATGATAATGACAGTGCAGTAACGAGGACTATAGCCAATTAATTTAAAAATAAAATAAGATAACATTTTTACACCATTCTTGCTCCATGTTTTAAATAATTCCGTCCAGTTTGAATCTTTGGATTCTGTTCACGCGATGTTTCTGCTTTCCATAAATACTCCATTAAAATGAAAGTCTGTTCTAAAAGTTTTATCCTTCTCTGAAATGACCATTATTTCACCTAAAACACGCGATGTTCTGTTATTATTCACAGAATAACAAACAATGCCTTCTGCCGCCAATTACTCTACCGTTTTCATGTATTCGAAAAAAACATTTACATTCGATATTAATTAAAGATCCTATCAAAAGAGATATGCACTTCTGGAAAACATTTAGTGGGAAATTAACCATAGCGTATAATGTTTCATTAACATCGACAACCATTGATCCAATGAAAAACATAAAGTTCAACCAATGATCGCTTATCGTTCTCAAATTAATACAAACAGACGTGATCGTATTTTTCAACTAAACGATATCACAAGCACGGCCCTGAGTATCGTGTTCCAAAATGGAAAATGCATTTCGTCGATAACAGGACGAAAAGTTAGGCTGCTGACAAATGAAAAATCACCGACGCGTTCACTGTGGAAGATACAAAAAGAAGGATCACGCGCCTCCGTGACCACGGTTCAAGCGCAATTCCCCGAAGAAATTCGCTCTTGACATTCTGCGTCTAACAGGGTCAAAAGAATTGAATCAGCAGGGTCGCATAATTCGGTGGTTAAAACTAGCGGCAGAGAAGCGCGGTTTATAGAGGTGCGGCAGACTCGCCTTGCGGTCCGACCTCGTCCTTGTTGTTAAGCATAATTGCTATTTATTGCGCGTGGCTTCGCAATTGTACCATGCTGCCTGTAATCCTAGCTGTTACTGGCGTGTTTTAGCGGCGAGTCGACCGCCTTCGGCCACCTTTTCTGCCAGGGCTTATCCTTGTCTCAGCGACGATCGTTTCATCGGCAATCATTTCAATGACACGATCTTAGCCACATCGAATCTTCACGACAATGTCTACTCATCGTTAGCGACACTAAACTCCAATCTTCACTGGATTTTGTTAATCGACAAGTGTTTTGTGCTTTTGGATAGGAACGAGTGGCAGGATCATCGACGTTGGTTCGTTGTCCTCGGTCGACGAAATGTAGTCGACCGCCTTTGGCCACTTTTTCTGCCAGGGCTTATCCTTGTCTCAGCGACGATCGTTTCATCGGCAATCATTTCAATGACACGATCTTAGCCACATCGAATCTCCACGACAATGTCTACTCATCGTTAGCGACACTAAACTCCAATCCTCACTGGATTTTGTTAATCGACAAGTGTTTTGTGCTTTTGGATAGGAACGAGTGGCAGGATCATCGACGTTGCTTCGTTGTCCTCGGTCGACGAAATGTAGTCGAAACCGATACCGATTCTTCTTAAGTCGGATTTTCAGCAGAAACACTGTTTTTAAATTTGCTCGCGTGTGCGACTGATATTTGCTTAGACTAGATTTTCGAGCGCACGAACGACGCGTTTGCATGCATGTCACGTCAGTGTTACACACGCACAGCCATAAATAGAACGCAAACTCATACAATACTAGAATCGTATTTTGGCCGAACTTGTTGTAAACAGTTGGTTAACCTCTGCGTCGATCGTTGTTGTTGTCGGTCGAGTCTATTATTAGTCGAGTCTACTATCGGTCAAGTCTAGCATCGGTCGAGTCTACTATCCGTGAAGTGTAGTGTCGTTGAGTTTCTGTCCTTGCAGACAGTGTCAGTCAATACTGTTTCGATCAAATGATACGAATCTTTTTGCCAGCGGTGCTTATTGTAGCCTTGCCAACGAATGCATAACCAGGTCTTGGCACTCCCTAGGAAAAACCTGCGAAGATCGAGTGGTGAAAAATCAACATGGAATACAAGAAATTCCCAGTTCTGTGTATACGTCACATGCTACGAATGTCTATGACAAAGACAGAGAATGGTAGGATGTCAAACAGTTGGGATCGCTTCGAATCTGTATAGTATACGTGGTGACAATTTCGAATAACTTGGAACAGGATTCGAAGCTTAAAACTCTTAAAAGTCTTGATCAGCCTTGAATCTTAATAAGCCCTGAGTCCTTGAACTCTGTTGAGTCGTGATCGTCTTAAAAGTCTTGACGTGGGATATTCGATACTTTGGCCTGAGAGTTCGAGAGTGGAAATGATGTTTAGACCGCGATGGAGATTCTACGACTACGGTTCTACGTGGCTCATCTTATGGAAAGCTAATCAGAAATGAAGTTGTCCAAAGTAGTTGTCACTTTCACGATAGAACACGATCAAGATTTTCAAGACTTGCAGCATGAGCAAGACTCGAAACACTTTAAAGACTCGAGGACTACTAAGATTCAAAACTGACTCAAGATTCTTAAGAGCTTTAAAACCTTCGAAACCCGTCCGAAGTGACTCAAAATTATCACCACGTATGCGATACAGATTCGAAGCAATTCCAACTGTTTGACATCCCACCATTCTCTGTCTCTGTCTCGGACATTCGTAGCGAGTCACATTTTCGTAAAACAAGGTTCTTCTTGTCTTCCATATTGACTTTTCGCCACTCAATTTTTGCACGGTTTTTCCTATGATCCGATATACGACAATACGAACGTGAAGACCAGTTTAGATGATGGTGGTCGTGTCGTTTCTGGAGCTTCAGCGTCGTTGTCTGCAGTCATCGCTACTGTCAGCATCGCCATTGCAATGACTAACAGTGCGACAAGTCGCCGTTAGAAACACCGAGCAGAGATGACCGCTATATCGGTATTTGTGTTTACCGTGAGACAAGCCACCGTGATCCGATCATTACGATTTCACGGTCAGGACGAGTAGAATCTGCGTTAGCAAGCCGCTGTTGCGGCTATATTTTTATTATAAACGCCTTTGCAGCGTGTCGGCCATAATCAAACTCGTATAGTATGGGTAGATGGAATCGAGGCCATCAGCATAAATATAGTGCGATTCAATTGTACGAGTTTCTTACAATTAGACCTCTCAATTTGCAAGTGAAATTTCTCTTTCGTTTCTGTTCACACGTGAATTATTTAACGTTTCTATTGTACTAATTATTATTCACAGTAACAGCTTAGTTTCTATTAGAAAGCAACCATGTGTCTCGTGCTAATTTAATCCTGCTACGTTCTTTTCATTATTTTCGACCTAATTATATTCCTCTAACGTTGAAACATACCTTCATTTTGATGGAAATGAAAGTGGTTACTGCCACTCTCTCTCTGTAAGTTTGCGTTAATTTGCTTATGACGTTAGGAGTATTTTTTGCGTTAAAATGACAGGAAAATTGAGATATCGGAATTTAAGAATCGGCAGCTGCCACTTCTTTCAGTGTCTGGCAAAAATCCAAGTCTAAATGTACATATTTCCTGTATAACATAATCTCACGTGACATAAGCGTATTTTGTATAATATTCAATTAATAGTCAATGACAAAGTATATTATATCTACTTATACTCTAATTTTAACACACGTTTTTCGAAGCTTTGGTAAAAGGACGAATCAATCATCTAAAAATTCTAACAATTTTGTTAAGTTCATCGTAGATATTTATGTTTTGTGTTTAATTACAGCTTTAGCCTGTTAATTGGGGAGTCGACGTAGCTTAACATTAGAATTACCAATCAATCTTAGGCACAATAAATTCTTTCTACGAGGGTGTCTTGTCTTTTTACATTTACGCAAACGTCAGGTTGTTTCATTTACATGGAAGATAAATTACGTCATATCTACATGTACGAGGAATGGAACCGACCTCACTGAGATTGATTTGTCTTCATTAACTCTCTGAATTCCGTGATTATAGAAGTTTGTGTAGTTACACACCTCGGGAAGCAGATTAAACAACTATTTATGTCGTAGATTAATTTTAATAATTCTACTCAAATACTGCGCTATAGAAACGGAATACGCGAGCCGATTTTACAAATCACTTGCACCCATTTTGCGTTTATTTAATATCTAGTTATTAGCGATTCAAATGCTCTTTAGCCGTTTATGAACTCGTATTAGCTTCTGCAAATTTAGTAATAAATTAATAAGTTGTTCGTACTAACTACAACTTTCTGGAAAATGTACTTCGCAATCGATTCATGATGTTTATTCCTCGTTTTACTCGTTTAATGTCATATTTATAGCGAGCGTTATCAACAATCAGGAGAAGAATTGAATCTTTTTTATGTTACGACTTTGCATAAAATTGCCAACAAGTGTATTGCATAATTACTAAATTACCTTATTGTTGTCGTATCTTTACATATTTGTATCTACATAGGTATACGTACTTTACACACACAGACGCTAGAAAATGTATTTCTACGTACGTTCATTTTCCAATGAATCGTCTCTTTTTAGCAAATTCTACGTTTCATTTTCATGGTTTCAATTTTTCGTAATCACACCAAGGTACAACTAACCGACACGAAATTTAATGTACTTGAACCTAATTGCTTGGTATACAAATGTCACGATAGGAACAACAAATGGTGTACAAATTGTACTTTTTCCAGCCATTACATGTATGAAAGTTGCACAAAGTTTATAAACCCTATTTCTCATTTTCATTTCATTATAAATGTCGCTTTATCACGTTAACGGTAAACAATTTTATGCAGCCGTCTGGCAATTGGCTTGTGAGATATTTCCTACAAATAGAAAAACGAAATATACGCCACCAACGATACTCGATCAATTCGTTATTATGACATTCGTATGCATTTCACGCTGTATTCGCGGTATCGTATTTTGAAACACGTAGTTCAGAGGTGGAAACCGAAAGTCAGGCGAAAATGTCTGTCGTGGAAAGAAGTGAAGCAAATTGAACATAATTTTTCCCCGGTAGAATGTACAGAGCGTCGGTTACGATTAAAAATTAGTATATCTTTTAAAAAGCTGATGGAATCAGAAAAATATTCCTGAAAAACTTGCTCGTTTAGCCGATCAAGGGCCAACGTTGCATAAACGCGACATTAGCGATTTTTCTCAGTCAATTTACGTCTTCGAATTCAGTTTTCGTACGATATGCCGGTGAAAGAGAATTTTAAAGATCCGCTCCATATTTTTATCGTGGTTATTTCTTCCGTGTAGATTTTCCCATTTTATGAAATACAAAGAAATTGATAAATCATCGGTGGGTCCTTTATAAGACGTGATAATTTAGCACAAATAATTTTTATGCAGATGAAACGTGAAAAAAGTTTTTTTTTATTTATTTATTTGAATTTTACAATTTGTCCAATAGGACATTTGGTAAAATATTATAGCTTAGTGGTATAATAATATAACACGTGGATGGCTACCCCCAGTGAGATACCATCTTCGAATCTGAGGAAGAAGTGAGCTGGAATGTTCGCTACAAAGCTCGATGTATCAATAGAAACACGTTTGAAACTCCGAGCACATATGCCATGTAATTATCGTAAATGTTTTTAAATTTGAGACTTAGATTTTAGTTTTACAAACTAGTTTTTAAACCTACATTTTAATTTACAGTTCATTTCTTTCAGTGAAATATTTACTTTGATTCGTAATGCCACAGTGTTTGTTATGATGGGCTGAACAATGCAAAGCACTAAGTATAGCGTATCACAGAGCAGGATTTTTCGTTTAAATTCTGCGGGGGCGTAAATCCCGCTACGCTTGATCGCCACCATGATTTGCCACGCATTTGCTTTAACCTCTGTGATGTTACTCACAAAGACCGTTGACTGACAAACTCGCGAGTAACAGTGATATACACGTTTATTATTCAAGCGGTAACTACAGGGTGGACAATATATAAACGACTAATTTCAAAGTGGCGCCATTCCGTAGAAAATGGATTCGTATTTCGATCTACGATTTGAGAACCGTACGACTCGGTCCACGTTGTTGGAATTCTCTCATGATCTTTCTGCGGATTTTTATAAATACAGTTACATTTATATTCTAATTATCTCATACGTTCGATTGCCACACGAATTTTATATATCCCCGCCTTTTTTCCGCGAGGAGGGGAAAATATAATTAACAGAGTGAAATCTAATTTTTGCAAAATATCTACTCGCTTTCGTCTGACAATGTTACCTACGTCGTTCGCAAATTTCAATTTTCCATTCCATGAAATTTATCTTATTCTAATCATTTAACAAAATTTGGTAACGTGGGTCTGCAAGTTTCGCTCAAATCAAGTCATTACTGCCAGTTGGCACGAAAATAGTTCATCTATAAATATATACGTCAAATAAGAAAATCATATCTGCATTGAAAATTGAAACTGAACATATAACAGTTTATATTTCGGACGTATGCGAAATTGATGCCTGGTTGTTAAATACCAAAAATCATTTTTTTCAAAACCACCTTTTTACCAGGTACGCCCACTCTAATTAACGCGACAGCGTGGCAGTGAACGTGTTAATAACATTTCAAACTACAATGTCGCTTATACGCAGCATCGAGTGGCCACGAGTTAATAAACCGGTTTAATACGCGCTGGTTTACGTAATTTATATCAGCATATTAGGCGACGATACGCGGAAGAGTTATTTCAAAAATACACACACATGGACACAACGGAGCGTGAAAATGTCGCGACTAAATACCACTGCAATCCGTTTGTTCTGGCTAACAGTCGGCCAAAACTGTCACGCACTAATGACTCACTAAATTTCATCGTGCGTTTTGCAGCATGCAATGCGCGACTATCGGATGTTGTGGTTCTCTAGCGGCTTCGTTTTAATTCGTTTCATTTTTATTCCATGTCTCGTAATTCTTCGTAAATTTCCTAACACCGCAACCTCTCTGCTCGATGGTATACCGTTTTGTCTTTATCGTTCGCTTCTTTTTCCCCTCGGTCCTCCTGCTCGGTTTTTCGAGACAGAACTTCGAAACTATTCGGTGGCGTTCTGCTGCGAATTCTTTTCAGCGGCTACCAAGGATCTCTGTAATGTAATTATAATATAAAAGCGCTGGAAAATCTCGACCAGTGTTAATTCTTGTCACATCGTCTCACGAGCACAGGACTTCGCGGAATGTGCTGGTCTTGACAACTGCTAAGAACTTTGATATAAATATAAAACTAACGAAAGCTCATGCGATGAATAATCTTCGCGTTTTCATTCCGCTCTTCGTTTTAAGACTGTTTCATCGTATTGCGAGCAACGTGAACTTCCTTGAATTTTTATGGCCCTTTTCTTTCCTGTTAAGTTTGAACTGCAACGCCACGATACAGTACGAATACGCTACGTTCTATAACCATAAAATTAGAATTAACTATCCATTGTTTGATTTTTATCGTATTCTCAGTTCAATTTCTGTAGAATAAAATATTCTGTTATGATGGTTTTATAGTTATGGGATAAGAATAACTTTGCTTATCCTATCGTCCCTTTTTTCTTTCTTCTTTTTCAAAAAGAAGATATCTTTTCCCATACGATTTCGAATATGGCAAATATCTCCTCCTGTCACGTTACACATGAAACTTGGAAGCTTCTGGATAGTTGCCATAGTTGTGACACGCACTGTTTTTATTGTATATAGTTTTAACATTCTTTTTAATGCGAAAAAGCCCACTCGATGTTGTACAGTCTTTTTCTATTAAAATAATAATCTTCGTGGTATTGTCATATATCTACAAATATATAATTAACAGAGTGCAAGTTTTTACGTATAATTGGTACTTTTATAAAGCCAATTAATTAAATGGAATCTTTGAAGTAGAAATCTTGCTTCGTCCACTGAATTTTACAACAGATGCTATAATTTGGATATTTCGTATATTTGTGCATATTTGCAATTTTAAATTTTCTATAAATGCATCAAAATTCGCAGTCCAAAAGGTCTTAGGAACTTGTTATTAACGTTCTAGCAAAAGATAATGGTTCTCGTTAGGATATTAACTGCGTTTCAAAGATTTCCTTTTAAACCTGTAATCTTAAGCATGGCAACGTCTACGTGATTGACAAGCGAGCAAAAAGTATTATACATCGTCAGAGCTGCGACATTTTTAATCTTCCCGTGTAGCTTCAAAGCCGCCCACATACACCTGTCAATCACCTGTCATTGCTGTATGCACAAGTTCATCCAGCTCATTTTTTCTTCTCTCAATTATATCCTGCGTTTGATATTTGCCGTGTTTCATCACGCAACATGAACTGTTTCTCACGGTTATACATTTTCTTTCTCGCAACTCGCAACAAGCGTCGGTCTCCTGATTCCGTTCAACTTCGCTTTTTATAAAGCGAGTAATTTCACATAGTCCAGGTACACGATTAACACGATCCTGTATGTACAAGATCCTGTTGAATTTCACTTTTTGGAAACTGATCAATTCAATCACCACGAGTCCTGTTCTCCAACTCCATTTTTCGGAAAGCGATCATTATCCAGGTACATGATTAACAGGTATTCGATACCTCGGGGCAGAAATCTTATTGTCATAAATTTATTTATTACAAGGAAACAGCACGTTTAATTGCACATTATACATAAGGAAATTGTGAACAGGATAATATTGATAAATTAGCATTCTCCTATGCGTTTTAATTTATGCGCTGGTTGATCGCCGTTGCTTCTCAGCACCACACACACACATACACAGCGACATCGTCGTTGCAAATTGTTGCTTGCACTTTCACAGTGACAATTACGCATATCTGCCTTTTAGCACGGGCCACGAGTAATATAAAGATTATGAAAGTCAGTGGCAAGAAGAGATAAAATCAGTTTATACGTCTGTTACGTGTAACGGGTGATTA
The DNA here is from genome assembly GCF_051014615.1 of Bombus vancouverensis nearcticus. Classification (NCBI taxonomy): domain Eukaryota; kingdom Metazoa; phylum Arthropoda; class Insecta; order Hymenoptera; family Apidae; genus Bombus; species Bombus vancouverensis. The sequence goes on along the minus strand of NC_134915.1, from coordinate 1,651,306 downwards.
AGTTGTTTATACGTGAGATGGTTCGAGAGATGTTTCAGAATTTGGCTGGTTTCGAGAGCGTATGAAGCGTCTAATTGATAGATCCTGTATAGTTGAGTGTAGTATCTTGTAATGCTGGTACAGTGACGTCGTAAACGAAGACCATGAGCGAGGAAGGCAGTCGATTTCTGCACAGTAATGTATCGCGCATCCGATACTTTACGTTGCGAGACATAAACGACATGGGCCATGATCGTACATACAGCTACACGTGCATCAATTATGCCTAACTACCTGATTGTGCTCTCCTTGACTGTACGTAGTAAGATGATCTCAGGATCTCGATCATGGGGCTTGGTATTTGCCGTCCATGATTTAACGTTCGCGTCTGTGGCAGAGAAACTATATCGCGGCTTTAATAGACATTGGTCGATGCTCGTACTGACAGCTACAGGTGGGTCAGGCTTCGTAAACCGAATGCCATCTGAGAGAACAATAACTTAGCCATTGGGCCGGCAAGCTGATGTGAATGCGGCCCGGGCTATTAATGACCGATAACGCATTGTCATTGAATCGCAGATAATCAGCCCGCGGTCATAATTTACGTACAGCGTTGCAATCGCGCACGGCTAAAAATAGAAGCCGGCGAGCGGCTTTACCGTTTCTGCCTATCAATAGCTTGATAATGAAACAATGCAGCCGATTATTATCGAGTCCTTCCCCTTTATTCTCATTTTTGTATAATTAGACCGTTACTCCACTGATTTTCATAATGCGCGTATCTATTGCATGCACGAAGCGAGTATCGTGAAAAGAAAACATATGGTAGGTGGCGGCGATACAGCGAGGTCGTAAAATTGCCCAGCAATTAAAATTTACAACTTCCGATGTTTGCAACGGTTGTACTTACTTAGAGCGTTGTTCAGGGCCGTACCATGTCGATGCAAAATCTCTTCCTCTTTCTCGGTATATCCGACAAGAAATTGTCTCTTTGCGAACGAGATCGGTTATACTTTGGATATAGTTATACAGGGTGGTTGGTAACTGGTGGTACAAGCGGAAAGGGGGCGACTCTACGCGAAAAAAGAACGTGATACAGTGCGCGCGTACCGAGCGAAAATTCAAAGTCGATTTTCTCGGAAACAAAGCCTCAAACGAAAAATTTTTATTCTATATTTTCGACTTCTTTTTTTGCGTAGAATCACCCCCTTTCCGCTTGTACCAACAGTTACCAAGCACCCTGTAGATATTATTTGTTGAAAATGACAACGTGAGTTCGTGCTCGCCAGACATATGCAGATGCGTTAGTTACAATAAATAGTAACTAGAAGATAGTTCTAGATACAATCGATAGGTTTTAAGATGTTCTTTTGTTTTTATCCTCAGTCCATGTAAGAACGTGCAATAAAGGTTTTTTGGCTCAGAACGGCGTGATAGATTTATCCAAAGAACGAAATAACAGCTATTGTGACCCTACCTCTGAATAAAGAAATAACGACATTATCATATGTTGATTATATTAATGTACTATATATTTGTTTACGCGTATCGATTTTTCGCAATATTTTACGTCGAAAAGTATTAAGAAACAATATTTAAAAAGATGTTCTTTCTTTGAACTTATTTTCTCAACAGAAGCTTCTGTTTCCTTTAACATGTCGATTCTCGGAAACATTCTGCCTAACAAAGTATGTAAAGGTTGAACGTCGACAAGATCAATAATTCGTCAGATATCTCAGAGTGTACGAAGTATTTCGCTTTTTAATTTAAAATATCTCGCGAATCGTTGATTTTCTAAATATCGTGCTTTGTTGCACTTGTTGACGTAGAATATTTCAAATAATTTATATTACGTAAAAAGGATATGTAGTTGCATTTAAAAATATAAACTTCACCTGCATACGTGTTCTATGCATCCTCCTGCGCTAATAAACTAATCGCGTGAAATTATGCGCCCCTTGAAATCCTCCAACTTCTGTTCGAAACATTTTTCGTTAAAATCATCATCCGCGTGGTAATCGAAATTATCGCACTGTGTACAATTGTTCGCTTGGAATTCTTCAGCGGAAAACGTATTCGCACAGATTAAAATGGATTCCTGTAACACGGAAATGAAATTTTTTGTTTCAATCAATTATACACGAGTAGATAAAGAGAAAGGCAGATTAGAACGAAACAAAGGAATCTAATACGATCTGCCTGTTCCTTCGAACGAAAGACAATACACAAGTCTGCTTTATTTATGAGCGACAACTCTGAAATCGAGAAATTACAATCCTATCACCGTTTTACGATGTGTTTTTCAACATAAAGGGTACATCCGATTGGCAGCGCGAGTTTAATCGAAAGATTTAGTCGAATTCACTATTAAAGCGAAACTGGAAAATTGGATTTCAGTTCCCAATGGGCAATCTATTATCATGTAATTCATTTAATTATTGTTAACCTGCCGTAATTTGTAATACTCCTGCTGTATTTTACACGGCGTCAAATTTAATTGACAGTATTTAATTGATATCTAATCGAAACTGAAGTACAGACAGCTCGTACCTGACAATGTGTTTTATATTGAAAACAGAGTCTAACCAGCTTTGGAAATTTCATTTACTTGTACTCGATGTTAGCCGTGCTTTTCTATCATTCCATATAATTTCTCATTTTGTATCATATTTGACGTTCTCACGTTGCTTGAGCAGAGATTTTTGTTTCCCTTCAAATTATTTCGTTGAAATAATTAAATTTTAAGCGAAAGGTTACAAAACTCTTAATGACTGGCGGCGATACAGCGAAATCGAAGCAACAGAACAAACTGGATGAGTACGTCGACGACCCTTTACATCGCGGAAAATACGGATTTTGACTTGATCAATGTCTGCCGCAAGCTTTAATTCAAAAACTTAATAAAACAGAACATGTATATTGAGATCATTTCGTTGCATAACAATACAGGAATTAATTCATGAATTAATTATTTTAGACAATACCGCTAACAATAGCTGAAAATTATAATTCGAGCATCGAAAATAAGCTGACACCGTTTCATGAATTTAGATCAAATATAAATTAGTATAACAATGATGTACGTTTACCAAATTTCCATTGTCTACTACTGTAGAGATGAAATGATTATTTTATCCGCGGTATACGAATCATATTAATCTTCCAACGATAAGAACAAATTAATATCTCGTTAAAATATTTCATCGTTTTGAAACTGAAAATAATCGTAACGACAAATTCCGAGTTTGGTCGTTGCAGCAAATTAGCCACGTACGTTCTGTATATTTCCACATCTTTAAATAAAACTACGATTGCTCAAACATCCGTATTTTACTGATTACTTTCCTGTCGCACCGTGTACACCGGATAAAAATGCACTTTTAGCGCAACGACTCGGTCGGACAGAAATAAAGTTTGACGCTTTCCTCTTTTTTCTCTTTTCTTTTTTACTATTTTTTTCCCCCCGTATATCTCGACTCTCGCGAGTGGCAAACGGCGCCTAACAGCGGGAACATTTTAGCGAACGACTCGCATGCCAGGAGTTACACGGTAGCAGACACGTAGCTCTCCATGTTTTATCATGCTCGAACTCGTCGACCTACGTAATCCTGAAGATGCAACGCCGTCACGAAGATAGAAGGAAAAGGAATTCGAGGCATTGCATGCTCACGTGGCGTGCGTGTATCTTTTATATTGCAGTTGCCGGTTTCCGCACGTCTCGCGAGAATGCTTTCGGCAAGTTGCCGCGCGGCTTTCAATTCCGCGCGGGACTCGCGTATTGCCGAAACCTGGTAACGAGCACACGACAACCTCGTAACCGTATGTCAGCCCGCTCTGGATTAAAACAGCCGAAAGGACGCGAATTTACACCGCTGGCAAATTCTGCTAGGTTTTTTCCTTCGTCAAACGGTCGAGTTGCCGGTTGTGTTCCTTCCACGGTTTCATTTGGCGGAGAATTTCTCCAATTTCGCGAGAAATTACATCGGAAGGGTATTTTCGTTGCGACACACGCGATTAATTATTACGCGGGAAGGAAACGGTGGAATTTTAATTTTATAAAAAGGAAATTTCTCAAGAATCTTTGACTTGATTAAATTTTCTATTTTTTTTTTTTTTTTTTGTTTTAGGTGAGTGATAATGGTAATCATGGCTTTGATACTTCGGCAGGAGCAAGCGGTGAGTCTTTCTTTCGTTTGATTTAAGGTAGAATTATTTTTATTGATAGATTAGGTTGCTACATAACTTGCCTCTGTTCGTAGAATCGCGTGATCGGTGTTGTAGTAAATATAATATCGATATGAACAGGAAGACAGGAGTAAAATATCTTCCTTAATTTCTTAATCTGTTAACAGTCTTGTTTCAAAAGCGTGTACTTACGTTGTGTCGCAAGAATGAAACGGTGACGAGTATACTCGTTGAACACAACATACGCGACTGCTATAATAAATAATAAACGGTGGTTGGTTTCTTTGAAAAAGCAACATTTTGTTGCTAGAAATTATTGATATTATATATATTCATAATGTCGTTGTTTAAAGAAAAAAGAATGAAAACCAGAAAAAGAAAAATCAAATAAATACTTGGAAATAAAATGATAAATCAGAAATTTAATCAGTTGTGGATGCAGCTGCTCTGAGAGAATTTTAGTTACGTCAAGAATGCAACAAATACATTGACGAGATGGCAGAAAATGAAAAACAAACAAAGAAAAGAATATACTGAGAAATTTGTAAATATTTCGTCGATCACACTGTGCGCGGTCTTTTTTCAAGACAATTCTTTCACCATTTTCTTTTTCTTTATTCCGTTCTTTCAAAATATTCTGAAATATCTAAAATTCACAAATGTTTCGGTTTTCATTAAAATTTGTATTTAAATAGCAAATGGTGATTGCTTTTTTCCCATGACGAGTATACTCGTCATACACAGTTAACAGTTTTAATAATCAGAAAGCCAGTAAGGGCTTTTGCATTGAAAGATCTGGCATCGATAGATTTTCATCTTTTTCGACCAAACAAATAGAAGAAAGTTAAATAATTTCGACGTCGTAAAAAACCCAACGAAATGTAACAAAGCCAAAGATTTTTATACACGACACGAATTTCTAATTCGATTTGTATGGTCGCAAATCGAATTTTTTAGACTTTCACAGCGATCTAATATTTGATATATTCGAACGTAAATATATTAGCCAACACCCAAGAAAGAATTATAATTAAAAAAAACTATTAGCAGAGATATGGTAGCAGCTGCGCAATATACGACCGAGACCTGGAAATGAGAAAGAGAGCAAAATTTCCATAACGTTTAGACAGTATTAAATAGCAGAAACTGAGCCGCTTCTCTCTAGCACTATACGAAATTAAACGTCACACCCACGCTTTCTTTCCTTTAATTCCTCCTTTCTCTTTAAAACATATTTCTAGTGGATTATAAAATGGTAAGGACCAAAGCGAGCTCATTCGAGCGCAAATTTGCGATATCTCCGCGAGATTCTTTTTCCTGGTTGCCTTACACGTATGGTTTCATATTTTACAATTTATACAATTTGAGAATATAACTCAGAGTCGATATCTTTTATCTTTTTCATTGGTTTCATATCTACAATCCACCTTGTAAATATCCTCCGTATATTTTCGAACATTTTGTACAGTGCCGCTCGCAATTATTCGAACAAATAAATAGAAGCATTTCGCTTATTCTTGACAGAGTGCAATTTAATTAAAAAAATTACAGAAAGGAAAATCCAGCACGATGGTATCTTCCGCTGTCGTAAAATGTGATTCACCGCACGATTTATTTTTGAAAGTTAGTTATGCAGTTACAAAATTGCAGATGTCAAATATTTATAGATCAGTTTTGTTCTTCGGTTGTTGGGTTGCAGATAAAATAAAGACGGTTGTTCCAAATTGTGAAAGTATCTAGCAATGGTGTTTCAAATCAATGGTGTATTTAATTTTAATATGTTGTTGATAATATTTTAAATAAACGGTGTATACTTAACATACATGCGTTATCTTCCTAAGAAAATTTTTTTATCGCGCTCTGTACATTCCATTTATTTATAAATTGCATTCGTTATATGCAAATATACATTGCATAGTGTGTATTACAAATAGATTACATTCATATACATATTTTTCATAATATGTATGAAATTTTCCTCTTCGTATCAAATTGTTTATAATCGGTATAAATCATATGACATTCGATACGTTTGCATCTAATGAATTAATAAGTAAATGTTGTAATAAATGTAGGAATGTTTATTATAAATTAACAGAAAAGACAGTATGATAAACACAATATTGTTACACTCTCACAAAATCGAATATAATATCGCGTTTTACCAATTCGCTTTTCACTATTTCTACGTCACAGCAACACGATGAACTTCTCTCGACCACGATTAATTCAACTCTGACAGCATTACCACGCTCGCTTTTACTTTAACAAACCTTGGTAACGCTCACAACACTCCTTGACAACATTAACATATCTTAACAACGTTTATAAACAATCAGCCACGTCTTTCACTAACGTCACACCATACCACATAAATACAATGGTGTGGCAATACTTTTTGTAGCAACTGCATATCTTCTGGCTCTACAAGAACGATAGAAAGTATTATCTTTGATCATTAATTTCTTATCGATTCATACGTTTTATATCAGGTCAAAATGTCCACTTATAAACAGCAGTGTACATACGATAGTAGAGCAAATTGTATCATGGGTGCAGATAATACGTTTCAAAAAAATGGACTTTTTCTCTTTTCCATCTGATGAAAACGAATGGCCTTTTTCGCCTGGAAATCTTCTCCTTTCTCTCCGTATGATTGTCCGATTTTGGCTTTCTCTTCCTGTAACCATTTTTCTTAGACTATCTATTCTCTTTTATTTAGACTTTCTTTTTCCCCCGCACGCTCTCTACTGGCGTTTCTGGCTTTTCTGCCTCTGGTTGCCGTGGTTTCTCCTTTGAAGAGAAAACGCAGGGAAGAAAGAAAGAAAGGAAGAAAGGATTCATAGACGCTTTGTCGCAACAAAAGTGATGAAAAATTGTCGAGTCTTGGAGACATTATTCTTGCAAAATGAGGGGAAATAATGCCAAAGGGAAATATTATTTGCCACCTAAAAGCCTTCCGCTCCCTTTATGTTCTCCCATGGCCGATGGAATCTACACCAATGCTTCTTGCTACAAGCATATAAAGTTTCCAACGATAAAAAATATCTCCTTGTTTGAAGTTTTAAACGACCAAGTCTCATCTTAAAAAAATCGATGGATATCTACGAGCGAAGACAAGCGGTAAATTAACGAGGGAGCACGAAACGCGTAAAACGCGACTTTGACCTGGACACTCGAAAGAATTTAATAGAATTAGATGTAAGAATTTTTTATTAAATACGTAGATCGTCGAATGAGTTTAACGAGCTGCAAGAATATTGCAGTTTTTCCTTTAGTATTAACAAAATTCTTTATTCTCTGTTTTACCAATGACGATATGTTATTAATCCGATGACAATCGTTGCACTGAAAAACTCTTTCCACGGTTTTTTTTAAACACATTGTCTATTAGATGTAGAAAGGAATAATCGAAATTTTCCAAAGAAATTCAGTACGTTTAAAAAGAATTTAATCGAACGCTGCTTGCTGCATTGACCTTTAAACCAAATTAGAGTTTCACTGAAAGCATTGGATCATTTGTTCGTAAGTTAAATTTGCAGTCAGAGTACAACGTGTCAACAGTCGAAGATAAAAAAGATAAATAACGAGATAAATTCGAGATATTTATAGTTCAACATACGTAATATTAAATTCTACGATTATTACATAATTCTTACTAAAAGTCTTGAAAAATGTTCACTCTGCAATTTCGAAATAATCGAACGTTTTGCTACTCGTATAAATAAAGCGTAAATCACGCGAAAAGTAAGAGCAAATTACTACAATTACGTTGGAAGTTCATCACTCACCGAATAGCGAGAATGAAATTGAATTCCGAAATTCATCAGACACTCGATTGCATTCAGCACTGCATTCGTTTGCGATCAAAACGTTTGCTCGATATGTCTCTATTAGACTTTCAGATTTTTAGATTTCTGACACGAGCACCCGTTCGTGCTTTTGTCTATTAAAAAATTCAGTTTCTCGCATCTTCTCGATCTAACAATAAAAATCTTATCAGAATTCGCTATCGAAAATTATTCATAATGCTTATGCGACTGAAAGATGCAAAAAGCTGGCATCACAAAATCGCTGACAGTATTAGCTTGTCCGAAAAGTGTTTTTTACAACAATGCACCTTCGTACAAACGTGAAACCAAGTCTGTGAAATATCGCGCTGTTTGTCTCAACAGAACAAAATGGACCGTACGGAATTCGACAAAATAATATAAAAGGAAAAACTTTGTGCGTCTATTATTTCCTCGTAAAACGAAAAAAACTTTTCGGACAACCTAATACTATCTTTTCGTTACTTTCTCCAAGCGTAAGGTGTTGTAAGATTATTTTACATTATTTTCACGCAATTTCGTTTCATAACGCAGAAAGATTAAGTTCCAGTGTTCCCTATAGTTTGTATTTAATCAAACTATTTCGCGCGGTTCGTTTGACTTAGTTTGCGAAAGAAACAAAAAAAGTGCAATTTATCGTTTATGCAGGTTTATTACGATAAACGTTTTTATGCGGCCAGTGAAATTTCTACGCTGTACCGCATGATTCCGCGGTTGTGCTTGATTTTCAGGTGTTGTTCAATGTTGCAATAAAGTAGCTGAGTTGAGCAAAACATTTTCACCGGACGCTGGTAATATTGTACGTACATCGGTAATCTCACATTTCTTATAATAATGATGATGCATTCGTTTTTGAACGTCTTAGAACCTTCTGTTTCTTAAATCGCGAGCAGCTGCAGTTTATCAACAAAACGCTTTAACTTCATTGTAAAATGTCGGTTTTCATTCGATCAAGAAAGTTAGGTAATACCGAGCGGTAATTAGGCAAAATGTGGATGAACAAATCAGCGAGGACAAGTTTCAAACAAATTGTACAACACGTGCCCGAAATGATATACTATCGACAAAAATATATTCATCTGTTCTACGTTTATTTATTCCGGAGAAATGGTTCAACAAATACAAAAGGGACGAAAGAGAGAAGCTTACGCATAAACTGTCTTACAGATTGTAATTTTGCTATTTTTAATACTCTTTGGCATAAGATTTTCTGAAATTAGCATTGCATTAAAATTTGGTTTCTAAAATATGGTTTGTAAAATTAATGTCTGAATGTCTTGTAATATTTTATACAACAAGTTTACTTCCAGCAAAATGAGGACGTTTTCTGGAAAGTTTTGTGGTATAGTCGACTTGCTGTTATTATTGACGTTCGTGGTCTCTTACATTTACATTCAAATTCTTTTCGTTTGTAATAAAAAAATTAATAAGGGACAAGCCCACTTTATGAATCTATAGCAACTTTCTTGCAAGAAACATCGAACACACCGGTTACGCTTTAATTATCGAAATAACCAGAAAATTACGTATTTTGTAACAATATCTAATAGGAAATTTTTCTTCACGGGAAATAATCTTACAAATTGAATACATAGTATGATTGTACACGTAATTAAAATTAATAATGGAAACTGATGGCAATTAAGTCTAATTAGTTATATAAACATAACATAAACGATACATATAATATATCAGTATACAAAGTACGTATGTTGATTAAATATAGAAAATTAATTTGTTAGTTATATAACTCAGTCAAATAACCAAAAGGAGCAGCCACTTGGTTACTGAATTACCGAATTCGGCTTGTTGACCGATTACCTCGATCGATTGCTTTTCGATCTGTGCAGGATATTTTCTTTAATTCCATTTTCGCAATATTTGCACAGTTTTTAATTTTAGTTAAAAATAAATCCTTAACTAAAGCGTGCAACATCGAAAGTTTGTCTATATTTAAAAGATATAGGAAAAGAGAGTTCGTTCAGTTGCAAGGAACTTTGTCGTATCTTTTTTCGAAATTCGTAACTTTTAAACGAAGGTTCCGAAAGGCGAAGCAAAAATACGACTTCGAAGTTGAATCGCAGCTGAAATTAAAAATGAGATGAAATTGAGCACATGTTACATACATCTACACGTTAATTAACTTACTGACAAAAATGAAGCCGTTAAACTTCCGAATCTTACGATAACAAATGAAAGGAACAGCAAAGAAGGTCGATGATACAGTTCTACATGATTAGTATAGTTTGAAAAGATTTTACAACAAGATATTCAAGCATCTTGTCAATAAAATTCTCATTTCTTACTGATACCAAATTGTTAATTATAAATTTGATATTTCTTGAAAAGCAGGCTCAGTAAAAGTGCTATAATTGTTAGAGAGATTCAGTTTATGATACGAATGTCTGATCCTGCTATTTTGCAGCAATTTCATTTACGAATTTCACGTCATAATTGTTCACATGAACTGATTAAAATCATCATGTATATGGATGCAAAATCTCTGCATATGCATATGTGGAAGTTGTGAATTGCCAGCATTTTGCATCTTCTCATTCACAATAGCAATTGACATTTAATGACTCCGGGATACAGCGCTCGGCCAATCAACAGACAGAAAAATTTATTCAGCTTTGGACCTCTGCCTTGCCATACAGTATATCATTACAGCATTATTACTCCAACTATCAGAGTAGGCGGACACTTACGAGCATACAAAACTATTCAGGGGCGTCTAACAACCATCGATTTGTAAATTGCGACATCGTCTGTTCTCTCGGGTTTTTTACAAGAATCGAGAACTTCCGAAAGATATTATACTACAGAGCTGTCCCACGTGCGATATCGTTTGATATGTGCAAATTGAAATTCGGAATAAATACGAGATAGAAATTTGGAAATTTTTTAAAATTCTCTGTGTTCAGAACGATTGCCAGGTTCGCAATGATTGATTCGTCGCTATGAAGAAAAGAAATTTGAACAGGATTCTGCAAATGTTTTAACGTACGTTGAGACACTATCTATGGGAAGAACATGATCGAAATGACGACTGTACTCTTTGATATCATTTTCGCAGTGTCTCGTGCAGACTTTGCGCGATATTAAACGATTAGGCTGCGGATTTCACTGCAAATTTTTATGAACGTAATTAAAAATCCAGAGATTCGTTTTTCTTATTAAAAATTGTAAGAGATACTCTACTTTGGATATTTTATATATTTTTATATATTATGTGAATTCCATGCGTCTTTTCTATCTTTAAACTTGGCATAAATGCATGAAAATGCACAGTCTGTTAATGGCCAAGCTTCATAGGTTCTTTTATCTTGCATCTGCATATTGCGACGCAACAATATCAGATGAAAATACTTCGAAATAATACGAAGAAGTTACATCTGGCAGAAGATTCGTTGCATTCTATTTATGCGGTATCGCTGATGCATTTTCTAAGTATCTATTTTCATTTCAGAGATTAAACTTTCTAGAGCTATTATACGCGGTTCTGATTCGCGAGAGCCAATCGCAAATCTTTGGAAGCTTCCGTGCTTTCGTGAAAGCTTGGCTGCATATAATCCATGAAGATGAGAAGTCGGTGCTTCTCGCCGGAAAATATATTCTACGTGACACATGGAAAATTCCCGCGGGTATTAAAATATCTTATCGCACTCGCACACAGAAGTCGAGCAGATTCTTCTTTCCTCGCCTTATGGTCGAGGAAAAAAGCTGCGCAACTTTTATAAGACACTTCTGTGTAATCTAAAACTTCGTATCTATTCAGAAACTTCCTGCCTGTGGTGACTTCCGAACGTTCATAAATGTATTTATTAAATTGTTTTCCTCCGATACGCGTATAGTACAGGCGAAATATCGCGTGGAAGATCTGCTAATAACAATGGAAATATCAATCGTGAATATCACGGCATTTTGTAACGATAACGCATTTTATCGCAATATCGTTAATGTAACATCATAATTATCTTTCATAAACAATATTTCAATATTATTAGGAAATATTATACACGTAAGATATGAAAAATATTATAAACAAGTCATATATGGGATATTTTACAGTAATTAGAGAACTGTATTATACGGTTATTTTCGTTTGCTCGCCATTCAAAGGAAAAACGTCTAGTAATTAAAATACAAGAGTCTTCGATTAGATAAATATTTTTACCTGAATAAGTTTAACAATACGTAAACAACCATTTAGCCAAAGATTAATTTGTTATACAATTCTCTTACACAACATATTTATACTTTTATTTGTTACATTTTTGGTTTATATTTTTGTCAACTTTGCATTTGATTGAACAATTAATAAAAGAGCAAACAGGAAATTGTTCAATGTTACAATATACTAAATATTACAATAATTGAATATATCAAATATTTAGAAAACATTGCATTCCTTTCTAAATATCCTACATGCTTATGAATAATTATATGGATTGTATGTTGTTAATGATGTTGTTAATTCGCAAACATTGCACTAAAGAATTGTAAAAAATGAAAATTTGTTCTGCGTAATTTCATAGAATTTCTTCTTAATTTCAAATGTTTAAAACAATGTATAAGGAGACAGGAACATTAAAAAATTCATTGGTTCATTGACTATTACCTTAATCAATGGAAGCTTGTGTTATCTGAAAAGGGTGTATTTTTGAATAACAGATATTAAAATTTTAAAATTCGAACCATATGCATAAAAAATGATAGAAATATATATTACATTGTACGTATAATCATGTATTCAGCATTCATATTTTACATAATCATTGTCATCAACATCTGCTTTTCTCTTGCCTTTTACATATCTTCAATTTCCTACAGATAACTCGATAAATATTATTTCTATTTATTTATATTCATTCTAACGAATAGTATAGTATTATAATAATAATATAAAATATTATCCTGTCCTAATATTATTTCTGAATACCAAATTCATATAAACTTTTTCCATTTGTTTCATCTCCTGAGAATACACTGATAGACCCCTGACAGTTTATTGATTTAGCTCTAACCTCTTAAGATATTCCGCAATAAACTTGATTATTAATGGTAGAAAATTATATAAATAGGCGTGAACTGCAAAAATACAGCATCGTCGCGTCGCGTGTTGAAATAACTTGTTATCGTTGATAGGAACGTCGTTGTACGCTTATCGCTGTTTATCGCTTAGCTCTAATCAGGACCGAGTCTCCACATTCAACTTGAATTTGTTGCTGACAGAAAATAAACGTAGTAGACACGTGTAATGTATTGAACAAGTATTCTTCTGACTGAAGCCAACATATTTTTCTCAAGAATATCCAGATAATCTGCTCCTAGATGAAGCATGTTACATGTTGCTAATCTTGATACATGAGTTCGTTTAGGTCTAGTCTCAACATATTTCCGGAAAGTATGTACAGAACTCTCGCTTTATTATGGTATGTCAATGGAATGGAATAGCGAGCAATTTCATCACTTTTCTTTTCTTCTCTCTCTTTTTTTTTTGTTTGACTTCAATGAATTTTACAATTTATCCTGTGAGGACATTTGGTAAATCTTTTTAGCGGACAATTGTAGATACAAGACGCAGATGCTTTCTCATTAGATCTGTCCATATGACTTTAAGTGTAGTAGATTTCTGTGCGAACGTGTTGTTTTATCGTTGCGGGAGAAGGTCATTAGGACGCCTTCTGTGCAATTTTCTAGGTAGGTTGACTGCCTAGAGTTCCTTGACTAGGTCGTTAGGGCGATTGTCTAATCTGGTTCTTCCACTCAACAGTATAAATTCCTCAGCGACTGAGAACTGATTTTCAGATCTCTGCTAATCCAACATAGAAATCCTCCTTGGAAGAAAATCTCCATTGTCAAACATAAACAAATTATTAATACACGAGATAATACTGAAGCCAATTTGGACATATGCCAAATATGTGGCACTGCCCCTGGCTTAAATGTTATAGGAAGATGGCAAAACAGAAAGCTAAGAGCCATAGTGAATGAAGATCGGTACGTTCTAAGCCGTCAAATGAATGAGACACAGTAAGGAAATAAATTGTTCAACTTAGCAAAAGGTACCAATGGTAACTACAGACACCTCAATAGTCTCACAGCGAATCTTCTGGACACCTGAGGGGGACAAGAAAAGCCAAGAAAGACACCACTTCCTCCATCTACTCTGTAGATTGAGCGAAGCCAACTGATAGCAATGTGATGCACCAATAGAGGTATTCACCTTCAAGACATATATAAATCACTATAGTCAGTGCTAAATATCGTTATTTGATAGATTGTACGTAATAAATTAAAAAAAAAACCGATTTCAATGGGAAATATTAAAAACCATGATAGACACACCTTGGTACACGAAACGATGCACCAGGATCTCGAGATATCTACGATAAAAGGAGAAGTGGAAGAAAAATTTCAAAGTTCATTGCATAAGCAATCATCCGAATCCAGTAATCACCCAACTGTTGGACTGCAGAGACTAAAAAAAACGCTGCCTCTAGAGCTACACGAGAGATTCAGCTGAAAAAGAACGTTCACTCGCATAAAACCAACTGTAAGTAATTTAAAATTACCATGTCACTGTACCGTGTTAGCCTAACATATAATTCTCGATGAGAATTGATTGCCATGTATTCGGCAATTTAAAAGAAAAAGGAATTGTCGTATATATTCTTCAATCCTTTCGTCCTCGATAATCGTCATCGGTTTATTTGAAATATTCCGTGTTCGATAAAAATCAATGGTATCGTGTAGCTTCCTTCGATAAGACTCTTTTATTTCAATTCTGATGAAATAGATTTTGAAGGTTCCCAACAAATTCGTATATTTCGTTGGGAATTAACATTTATACTTTTTTGTCGTGCGCCTTTGAAATGTGATATTCGATTACATTTTACGTACGATTGTACGACCGCTATGAGAAAAATGAATTTTCCTCTCAATTCGCGAACAATATCAATTACTTAATTAATTAAGAGTAGAAGCCGATTGTAGTATTCAGTTGCTTTCATTAAAAACACTGTCTGCCCCAATAAAAAGCAACTTAATGCGCATTAAAGCGGCGAACAACTTTAATATTTAATTTCCGCGTTGTTGACTTTGAAATAATAAAATGCAACGTAAATATCAGTTTCACGGTTTCCAGATAACGATTTAATGCTTCGGACGTTAAAGAGTTAGCGAAAAAGATAATTTACAAAGATCAGCTCCGCGCGTTTATTATTAATACAAAGTGAAGTAAAAACAATTGCGGAAATGAAGCAAATTCCACGATCGCCAGGAATTTACAAAACCTGGTAAAAGCGGAGTTCTCGTTCGTTTGTTACGAAGAAACAAAAAGTCTATAGTACGCTGCACGGTAGAAAAAAGGCAGAGATGCTTATGCGTGAAATTCAAATTTTAAACGGATACAGAGGAGCCACGATACTTCTAGTAGCAGTTCCTGAAGAAATTCCGCTAATACTTTACAATTTCGTCGGTATCACTGATTTTCTTCGAACTTCGATATATATCGAACAGGGCTATTTTAAAAGATAGAAAATACCAGTTCAAAATGTGTGACAAACGATTCCAAGTACTTTTATCGTATATTGCTAAAGCTAAACCCAAACTAGAACTAATTGCTTAAACGCAAATTAAGCGAAAGAAGAAATTAAGTAGTAAACTGTTAAGAAGCAAGTTCAGTTTAATGTTTATTAATAAAATGGTCGAACAACAACAAAATTGCAAAATATGTACAAATAACTTTAAAAGATTCAACATGTGGGTTGGGTTTTGGTTTGATTTAGCTGTAGTGAACGAAGCTTGACTTTATGTTTATGAATGACAGAAGATAAACAGTAAATAGCTAAAAAAGAAGCTTAATTTCATGTTTACTAATAGAGCGATCGAAGGGCAAACAGATTACAGAACATATAGCAAACAACAGTCTAAAAAATGCAACATATGGTTTGAGTTAGCTCTAGCGGACAAAGTTCGACTTAATATTTATGAATGACAGAAGGTAAACAGTAAATAGTTAAAAAAAGAAGTTTAATTTAATGAACATCCATCAAATGATCAAATAAGAAAAAAGGACAAAACATATAGCAACTAACATTTAAAAAATGCAAAACATGGTTTCAGTTAGTTTTGAGTTAACACGTAGTTTGATTTAGCTGTAATAGCCAAAGTTTAATAGAATCTTTATCATAGACAGAAAGTAAATAGCAAACGGTTAAAAAAGAAGTTTAATTTAATTAATATCCATGAAATGGTCAAATAAGAGAAAAAATTACAAAACATATAGCAACTAACATTTAAAAAATGCAACATGTGGTTTGAGTTAGCTCTAGCGGACAAAGTTCGACATAATAGTTATGAATTACAGAAGGTAGACAATAAATAGTTAAAAAAGAAGCTTAATTTAACGAATGTCAATAAAATGGTGAAATAACAAAAGAATTAAATATAAAACATATAGCAAATAATATTTAAAAAATTCAACACATGGTTTCAGTTAGTTTTGAGTTAACACGTAGTTTCATTTAGCTGTAATAGCCGAAGCTTAATAGAATCTTTATCATTGACAGAAAGTAAATAGCAAACGGTTAAAAAAGAAGTTTAATTTAATGAATATCCATGAAATGTTCAAATAAGAAAAAAATGACAAAACATATGGCAACTAACATTTAAAAAGTCCAACATGTTTTTCGAGTTAGACTTTGATTTAATTTGATAAAACTTAATGCGGTTTATGCTACGGTAGATTAGATCTGACTAGCTTTAAAGTAAAATTACAAGTACGTATAATCATTCACGATACTTTTCTAAATAACAATTCGTCTTTTTAAACAATCTTTCTTGATACATTGCAGTTTGAAAATTGCAGTTTAAATTTCTACTAAAGTACATACTACTGTTCCATAAACAGTTGAACGCGTTGACTCAGTGGCGTGGTTTTTAACAGGCCTCGCACGCTTGAAACTTTATTTATTCGTCGTCGCGGGCTGTAATAATCCCAGTGACACATGGGAAATCTCTACGGCCGTAAAAATATCAAAGAAAAATTTTACGAGCGTAATCTGCGTGCGGGCATGGAGCACGACATACCTACCGTACACTCTTAAAGGATTTCATGACCGGTTTACCAGCGCTGTTTTCGAGCCGGGAAAAAGTTCACACGCGCGTATGCAGCTTCCAACGCGCATCGCCAAGAAAACGATGTATCTTCATTGTTATCGCAGGTTATTTGAGGAAACGTTTTACTGTTCACAGAAAGGGGACGAACGAAAGTGTTTTCGCTCCGCGAATCGTTCGGTTGCGTCAATTGATCTATCCGGCGATCTTTTTCAAAATACCATGGAACCTCGATCGTTCGAACTGATTGTGTTCAGAATAATCGGATAATAGAATTTCTTATAACTATATGTATACTTTTTATATGTTACACGTGTCACATGCGTATGTTTCAACCGTTTTTTTGTTCTTCCAATTTTTCCAAGTTGCTAAATTGCATTTTTTTTCTACATTTAGCGATTTCATTCGCATATATACGTCACTATTCTTTTCTGTCTCGTTTATTCGTATAGACAGGATACTCCAGGAGTAACTTTCGTATACTTGGTAGGTCGTTCTGCATGAAAACAGTCTGTTGCGGAGTAATCAAATGCTAAACATTAAACTGTGTCTCAAAATCTATGAAAACAGTGGTTTGGTTTTTATGTAGTCGAGGCAACATTAGTGCTTTATTTAATCCTTTAAGTATCGTCAACAGATAACAGAAAGAAAACTTCGTTACACGGCACAATCGTCAATGAGCGACGTCATGTATTATAATTGTATTATACTTACCATTTCTTTTTTGCAGGAAATGATTTATGAATTTAGCAATAATAATAATATTTAGCAATAATAATTACATATAGTACTTAAGGGGTTAATAAATATTAGGAGTCAAAATTGTACGACTCGTTATACGAATGTATTTTGTAAACATTAATTATTTGTATCATTATAATAGTAATAATTACATTGTACTTGCTATTCCTTTTTTGCAGGAAATGATTTATGAAAATGTACAAATGTACTTGTCCTTAAGGGATTAATAAATATTAGCAGTCAAAATTGTACGATTCGAGAATTGTCATATGAATGTATTTTGTAAACATTATTTATTTATAGCATTAACAGTATCGTTCACAGTTTATTAGGATCCTCGATACGATTATAAATATGCGTAAAGTCATTGTCATACACAAGACATTAAATATCATTCTTGAGACTAGTTTCTTATCTCGTTTCGGTGAAATATCTTTATTTTGCCAAAGATGTAAAAATCTCGCTAAAAGTACAAACTCGTGTCTATCATTGTTATCTCTTGTTGGAAATGTTTCTCTAGTTTATGATATATTATATTTTATGCTTCGAATTCTCCTTCGAATGATCCCTTTCTATCGAACAAAGTGAATTAAATTTCTTTTAAAAATTCGAATAATATCTTGCCAAAAAATTATTGGAGATTGTCCAGATCTTGAAAAACGAAGTTTGAAGAGAAAAGTTTTGCAACTGTTGCAAACTATCTGTGATTTAAACTCCGCACAATCGAGCATCAAAAGACAATATTTGTCGATACTACAATGCAGGTTGTAAAGCAACAAAGGGCGATTTCTCAATATCATTTTCTTCCTTCCAAGAAGACGGAATAGTTTGAAGAGAATCGACAGATTCAAACGATTTTCAATGTAGTTTCATAAAATGCTCTTTTTCTCTACAATTTCCTCCAAAATTGTTTGCAATTTCATCCTCTTATCATTTAATGAAAAATCATTTAATGAAACACGCGATCGTACAAATCGTGACGATTCAAGATATAAAATTAATACTTTAACCTAAAACAGATGGTGTCGTGTTATACATGTTAAATCGATCAACACAACCATAGAAAGAAGACTAAAAAGGAAACACCCAGCAGATCTCACAAAGGATATATCTTAACAAACACGAAGATGGTACTCCATTAGGGGTAGCCACCCACATGATAATCAATCGGATAAAAAATTCTACCAAATGTTCAAATTGGACAAATTGTGAATGTGAAATTTTAAATAAAAAAAAAAATGTTAAATGATGCCCATAATGTCATTCGTTCTGTATGTATTTGTAATTATTTACCATCCTGTTGTCACATACATTATTGCATACATTATCACACACGCGTATATATAAATTCATTATCGTTTTAAAATTCGAATTTCAGATATCTACCTCATTTTTATATTTGCCTATGTGAGCTTTATAGAATATTCGAGCTAAACGCAATATCTGTAGTTAATCGTGTTTCTGTTGTTATGTAAATCGTTGTTATGCATATAAAACATATATATATATATATATATATATATATATATATATATGTATATATGCATAACAACATATATACTATATATATATATAGTATAAATTCACTACTGTTTTAAAATATGAATACATATATGATATATATATAATTATAAATATATATAATATTTATTTATGTAGGAATCGTTTGCACTCACACGAAATCGAATATAATACCCCGTTTCACCTATTCGTTACTCACTACCTCTACGACACAACGACACAACGATCTTCACACGACGACGACAAATTCAACTCTGACCTTCTCAACTCTCGTTACAATATTTTCGGTCGGAAGTATTAGGTCGTCCGAAAAGTTTCTGTCGTTTTATAAGGAAATAATGGATGCACGGCATTTTTCGTTTTATATTATTTTATCGAATTACGTGGACCATTTTGTTCTATGAAAATAAAGATCGCAACGTTCGACAGATTAGGTTTCATGTTTGTATAAAGAAGCATCGTTGTAAAAGATGTGTCTGTAAAAGAAAGACACTTTCCGGACAACCTAGTAGTATAAATTCACTGTCGTTTTAAAATATGAATACATATATGATATATATATGTATATAAAATACATATTACAAAATATAATACGTATACAAAATACATATATATATATGTGTGTACAAGAATTTTGTGACTAGGTTGGAGTTAGGCTATTGTATGTTCGTTATTGTATGTTCGACGTGTACCAATCTGCATTCAAAATGGCTATCAATTTTATTTTTTCATCGCTCTATTGATTCCATATGGGAGTTTTATGTAGAAGGCCGTGTCCCATAATTGGCAGGCGTACGTCCATATCGGTTTGAGGATAGTTTTATATATGAACAATTTGTTGTAGATTTTTAACTGCGATTTCTTGCCAATCAGCCACCAAAGTTTTCTACGTCTTTCGTTTAATTGTTATATCCTTTTGCGGATGTACGTTTTCTATCAAAGTTTTCTGTCTCAGTGTACTCCGAGATGTTCCACTGTATCCTGTCGTTATCTAATTTTACTAGAGATCATAATCTAGGATGCATAATTTTGAAGTGAACAGGGGAGAATTTAATTTGTGAGTACTCGAAGCGTAATAGCAGGTAATTTCCTTAAGTTTCAGGGAAATCGATTTCAAGATATAGCGAGGCTAACATGCAAATAGAAAAAAATACTTGTGCCAATTTAACTGAAATTAATTTTCTGTTTCTTTATTTATCGTCTTGTGTCGCATCAACCACTAATATAGGTTATTAGCGACATAAGAAGCAAGTTCACAGTTTGTTTTACAGCAGTTTTTGGATTGTTTCTTTGCTCTTTAAATTGTCGTCTAAGACGAACTTTATGTTGAGTTGCCGCCTACAAGACAAAAATGAAATTTCCCATAATTTACGATAAAATGTTTCATAGTCAGCTTCAGGTATATTTTTGATCTTTACTTTATAGACGCTACGAATTCTTTGAAAATCCATTAAATTTTTATATTTCAATATTTCATTATTAATTTAGAATAAATAATATATATTTTACACATATCATGAAAGTAAAATATTTCTAGTTATATGCTCGTCGACGTACATATAAATCTGCATTGGTGATTTTACTCCTCATGCAAGCAAAACAGTATTAGATTATTAACAGAATGATTTAGTAATAATTAATAATTATAAATGATCTTCAATTACTGCAGCGAACAACATTTATTTATCGCAGAATTATATAAACAGCGCCGCTGTTTCAACGTAATTAGCATTTGAGATTCAGTTATCCAATAGATATCTAAAATGCTCTATATTTGTTATAAAGTATGGAAAACATACAAACAAACAGTAAATAATGGAAAACATTTTTCATTTTATTCGTGAACAAAGACTGGATACTTCGTATTCAAGGAACGTACAAATAAAATATTATATTGAACATAACAACATAACAACATAAAAATATTATATTGAAATAATAATAAAGAGATACAATTAAAATGTTTGTAACATGTTCGGAACATATTTTCAGTACATTTCATCTACTATAATATTTTCATATTATCCACCAGAGTTGCTAAAATTATTCTCCACGTCAGAGAATTATGGATACACAAGACACATTTCTTTAAATTGAAATGTAACTGGCGCACAGAAATACATGATTTTACTTTTAACGTGACTTGAACCGGTCGTATAGAGCTTCGTGCACCATCTCGTAAAGCTTTTGTTTCGTGTCAGTTGGAAATGAAACTAATCCAGCAAAATAGTCTGAAAATACCTGGAAGTTGTTGCGATTTATTATAATGCGCCATTTTTTACCATTGCCTCCCTACTTTATAAAACAACATAAATGCTAATTAATCGGATGCCTTAGGATAAGCACGTTATTCTCTCTCAAAGTTCATATGCATTTTAAGATTTTCAGCATCATAGAAAATGTGAAAAAATGAAGAGGAAAACAACGAGTAGACAGTTAGAGGGCAAATGGTCTCCTCACTCGTCTATCAACGACAGTACACAAAATACGTTATTTTTTCTTTAGTAAATATTATTTCCTGGTATCTATGATATTTACCTTTTGACATACAAATGAAATAAGACTCGTGTGTACTAAAAATACCATTTAATACACAACGCAAGCACGATATTTAGCATCGCATTTAGTACAACATAAAATCATGTATACGAAAGAACATGACGTCTTAATCTTGCAGAGTCTTTGTCTGTGAAGGGGTTAATGTTAAGATATTAACAATAGAACACGATTTTATTGGTATGTTATTCTTTTTGCATGATAATCTGACTTCTAAATAATTATGCATCAAGATCTATAAAAAAAAAACGTACAATATTTCTTTTAGATATTCAAAAAGGTAGAAGACGCAGTTACCACATTGTAAATTAATTAATAACGTTTCAAACCGAAAAATGCAACCGAAATAAAGGTGATTCTGCGTGAGAAAATAAATGAGAAACTAAATATCGGAAATTAAATAATCATTAATTAAAATAATAATTAAATAATATTATAATCGGAAAATAAATCTGTAATTTTCTTTTCGAGACAATTAATCGTCTTTAAATATTTGCCTGATAAGCATTAGCGAGTCCCGTTACAAACAGATACCTAAACTTGTGCATCTTATATTTGTTAATGAAAAACACAGCACGAAATAGGACAATAAATTTTGATTGCTTGCTAACAAAAGAAATTGAATTCCATAGGAATTTAATAGGAGGAGCAATAATAATTGTTGATATTCAACAGAACAGAAAACGTTTTCAACCATTTCTAAAGCACCTAATAAAATTTATCGTCCATGAATATCCACTTTTATTTTATCTTCTCGATCCATACAATAAACACAAGTATATATAGATATTAGACCATAGCGAGATCCATTCAGGTCAATTTTCTCGGAAATAAAACTTCGTATGAATCACCTTATTGCCGATTATGCCACCAGTTACGAAACACCTTGGATGTAAAAATGAGTTATTTCAAGTTACACAGTATTCACATTCCTGTCAATTGAAATCGTCACAGTCTGTGCTAGGGACATTGTACACGCGCAGATTACGATATAAAAAAGAAGAGAGGTTACGATCTATCTGTGTAACGTTCAAACAAATTCCTCAATAAAATCGAACGATCTAGTATACAAATTCATCGAAGCTATCAAAACAGGTTAGTTTAGCGTCGCAATTACAAGATAATCTTCCGTCCAACGAACGGATGGTGGATAGCCAATTATGCAAACTACTCTGTTCGTTGAAGAGCAATTGCGATGCGTCGCGTCTGCCGTATACCGTATTAGAAAGCAGTTGGTCCGATTGATCGTCGAGCGTCTCGCAGAGTCCGCAGATCGACCGATTCCGAGTGAAACTTTCCGTTTGATCTGCGGTACCCGCTGCCGCCGATAAACGACCAAGGATTCAGCAGGTTGAAGTTTCCAGCCAGTCGAGCGGATCCGAGACGGGTCTGGCTCGGCCGCGGTTCCCATGCCATTACCTTACCTTACCTTACTTTTGCATCCGATGAGGCAGAAAGGAGGACACGTATTCGCAAGAGTCCTCTCGCGGAGAAAGTTTATTGTATCGTTCAACTCGTACACACAGACCTCTACACTCGTACGTCTTACGGGCCCAAGATTCGAGCTGCAAACAGCGGAAACCCATCCCGTCGTTTTCTACCTTGTATCGTGCACCGCGAATCTTCCCTTTTAACAATACCTCGTAATACGGATTTTTCCTCTTGCTCTTTTTTTTTCTCCTCCTTTGCCTCGCCCGAGTGTAGCATTTTTTCGCCTGCGAGAATCATGCGCTTCCGGTATTCTTTGAGACTGTTTAGGTACTGTCAGGGACTAGAGGACACAGGCAACCTAACGTCTATTGTTAGTCGATAACGAACGAACGAGATTCCTCAGATTGTAACAATATGTTAGCTACGAGGTCGTGGGCAATGGATTTGTTGGCCACTTCTATTTATTATCAGTCGACCGTGAAACTGAAAACTTGAAGGGTACGCGAGCATACCGTGCTCTTCTTTCGGCCCCGTTTATCATTTCATGTCGTTGCTTTCCGTGTTCTCCATGTATTTGCAGTAATTTTCTTCCAGCGAATACTCGAGAGGGTAAACAGACTGGTACGCTTGTTTGCAACTTGCAGTGTAATTTATTTCTTCCTCTCTCGCTACTACACTCTTTTAAATAGGTACATAATAATGGTAAATAGGGCGGTCACGTATATTCGAATTTTTTTCATGTCTGAAATAACGTAGAAATCTTGTAATAATGTCAGGTACTTTGGGCCGCGGTATTGCAGACATCGACATGCGATTTTCTATTTTTATAAACGTAAATTAAACAAATATAGTGAAGACAGAAATTTGTTTCATCCACTAAATACCACGATAAGTGTTCTACTTGAAACTTCTCGTACAGGGTGTAACAGAACACGTGGCAGCCACTTCGGCAGCTGACATCTAAAAACAATGAACAAGATTCCTATAAACATATCTGTCTTCGTTTACGAGACATAACGAATTTTCCCCGTTGACTTTGTGTTGCTTAATTGCAATTACAGAAGATGCTAAAAATGGCCACTTTGCGTTTCGAGGCAAACATGTACACGTCCTGTTATGGATCGTGTTTCTCGAATTTCTTGAAAAGCCTCTTCTAATCTGAGCTTCGGTATTTCAATGTTTTCAATGCATCTTCATAAACGAAGATGAATAGAGCACGTGTTTATATACGCGTTTTTCACTGTTTTTATGTGGTTCCACGTGTTTTGTTACACCTTGTGTACTCTTGCGTATTATGTACACCCTATACATTTTTGGAATTTTAAGTTTCTCAAAGACAATCTTACGATCGATATTTTTACAAAGTCAGGAACGAACGACGAACAGTTGAGTTTTGTTGCAGTCGGAATATCCTTTTCCCGCTCCTCTTGATATAACCGACACTATCTCGCAAATAATGTGCTCGCAAATAATATGTATACACATGTATTAGGTTGTCCGAAAAGTTTCCCTCGGTTTATGAGGAAATAATAGACGCGCAACGTTTTTCGTTTGATATTATTCCGTCGAATTACGTACGATCCATTTTGTTCTGTTGAGATAAACACCGCCACATTTCACAGACTTGCTTTCGCGTTTGTGTTATAAAAAACACGTTTGCGAAAGAAAGACACTTTCCGGACAACCTAATACAATGGCTGTAACAAGTATTGCCGCGCTCTTGTATTTATTATAACATTTGCATATCAATTAGGATACTACGAAAATAAAATGTAGAAGGTGATAAAAAAAAAAAAAATGGTTAAGGGATAAAAATATAGATTGGAAAATAAGGATATGTGCCAACACGTTTCGTAGGCGATATACGTATGGAATAATCACGTAACTTTTAGTGAAATGGAATTCAAATTATTTCTCGCGTGTATACACTATGTTGCACGTACATATCTATTACGTTGCTATTATACTTATTGATTCTAAATTTACATATACTAACATTGCAATATAACTGCGTATTAACTATCGGTTAGAAAAACGAGTTTTCTCTAATAGCCCATGGTACCGTTGCTACCTCTATGACGAGGTAAGAAACATGCGTATAAGTCAGAATTACAAGTTCATAAATTTATCTGTGGTTTTTGATAAAACAACATGTGTTAACATTTAAAATGTCGGCAGGCATTCAAACCGTGAATTTAATCGAACTTCCCACCATGGCCGGATGGACATAAATGGGTAGATCCGCACTGGCATCTTCCTGGTACATAAATCCCAGGGCGATTGACCGTCACCGTTTGCTATAACTCTGGATTCACTGGCGCTTCGCGTGAGATACGCTTCACTGCCATTGGATACAGGTAGTATCCGACAATTGGCGCGAGCCTTTTCGTACCCGGCTCTTTTGTATTACTGCTTTCCGACTTAATTTCTTTTATCCGTGACCCATAGAAATACAGCAGGCTGTGCACGATATACTCGATTTATAGCGGTCGTTCAACTTCGATATTAAAATAATTACAGTCGCTCGAGTACTTGCTTAAATGTTTTTTAATTTATTTTATATTGCAATTCGAAACTTTGGAAAGGAATTTTACAAGGGACGTTTCGTGTTGTAACAGCCTCATGAATTTCCCCTGAATCTTAGCCATATATAGTAATATTCACCGTGCCTGACACTTGCACCTGCTCTCACTTACGTCATTGTGTATCATTAATTACATCTTAAAAACGTTGGAAATAATTCTTTAGTACGCCCTGATTCAAGTATGGAAACTGATTATTATTGTTATTATTATTATCCACATATAGTAATGTGTATCGAACCTGGATGTTGCACCTGGTTGTCACTTACGTCATTATACATCGTTAATTACATCTTAAAATATTTGAAATTGTTTATTTTCTTGTAATACAGTATATGATTTTTGTAGGCCAATTACGATATAGTTTTTTAAAAGTCGATTATAAAAATTGCAGTATGAAAAATGATGATTTTATATATAGTATACTCTTCACCAAATCTGGATCTTGCACCTGGCGTCACTTACGTCATTATACATCGTTAATTACATCTTAAAATAATGGAAATTGTTTATTTTCTTGTAATAAAATATATGATTTTTGTAGGCCAATTACGATATAGTTTTTTGAAAGTCGATTATAAAAATTGCAATATGAAGAATGATGATTATTGTTATCTATATATAGTACTCTTCACCGAATCTGGATCTTGCACCTGGTGTCACTTACGTCATTGTATATCATTAATTCGCTTCTTGAAATATTGAAAATAGTTCTTATATGCACCATAATAAAATATATGATTTTACTACACCAACCGTATATAGTTCCTTAAATATTAATTATCAACAATTTATTAAATTACCTATTTTTTCTTTAAATAATAAATTTCTTGCCAAACATGTTACATACTAATTCTTTTAAATAACCATAACTAAAATAAAAGCCGTATATTTGGATAAATATTTCATTCTCTATAAAGTACTTTCAGCAACTGTTGCCGTACAATTTCCCTTTTTATCGTCCTATTTAAAATTTACAATTTGATTACAAAAAACATTCGGTAAATTGTTTTAGCTGTGTCGCAGAGAATAGCATGCAGGTATTTTCCCATTGGTCTACAGCTTCAAATATTCTCGTTTAGAAAATAAATTGTCGTATGAGTGAAACTGTTTAATGATTAATAGTAGTGAATTATTCGGAAATGAATTATTTGGCTGGCTTTCTCATTCGCTGTTTCAATTTATCGGTAAGACGTGTGATTTTCAACGGATCCTGTTTTATGATCATTTCTAACTTCTTCGTTTCTAACGTAACTTCGTTGACCACTATACAGAGGATTACTGCTTGAAGTTTCTCGATCCTTTTTATATGGCTGTTTGCTATTGTTCCCCAAAGTTCAACTTCATACGCCTATATTGGGTTAATAACGGTTTTATAAATTAACAGCTCATTTTCTCCACTTAACTTAGAGCTTCTACTCGTGAGATGTTTCCTCCTTATCGCGTAATAGCACCGAAAAAAAAAAAAAAAAAATAGAACACCGTCAGGATTTAATCGCCAAACATGCAAACAGCGTAAACACAAGTGATGCTGTTCAAATGTCAGTTCCTGAAATGTTTCTCGATTCTCGAAATTAAACAACAGATGAGCGTTTGATCGATATTTTATTCGTTATTTTTATTCCATTTTCTGTCGTGCTCTAGCGATTCCAGCATTTAGGTATGATATTTTATTCGTTATTTGTATCCAAACTTCTGTTATCCAGTGATTTATCATTTAATCAAAACATTTACGCACGGCTTATGCCACAACAAATATAACGATGCGTCACATTTATCTCTGTAAATACTTTAATCTCTAGAACATGGCGAAAGATAGAATAAAAATAACGAATAAGATCTCGATCAAACGCTCGTCTGTCGCTTAATTTCGAAAATCAATAGCAATTCGCAGTAACCGATCGCAGAGGCTGTAATTTCGAGGTGCTGCAGAGGAAGCAGCGAACGTAGAGGGGAACCAGGACATTTTTCTCGGTCTGCTCGCCGCGGTGTGCCTTTTTTTCCGGCACACATACCACCGTTCCCCTAGCATAGTTGCATTCTACCTGGCGCGACTCTATTACCTTTGTACGCGGTTGGTTAGTACGTAACAGGACAACGTTTGTTTCCCTCGCTAATTGCTCGGGCGTTTGGCGTAACGGGAGCACGTTCTCGTGTCCCAGAAAGCATCAGCGCGAGAGTCCGAAGACACGGCCACAATTCCTGTCGGTACGTCTTCTTCTGGCCTCCCCTTTCGTCTCCTTCTCGTTCCTCCTGCCCGCCTTCCTCTCATTATTCTGTCGGGGGACCTTCTTCTGTGCGCTACCCACACGCGACAGAGGAAGCTCGCAGAGTAAGAGAGAGAGAGCTGCACCGTTGCTAACGTTAATGCCGGTATAACAGTATTTATTACCGTCTCTCTATCGCTTCCACCATAAATACATACGTACAATGCGTCGTTAAGCGATCGCCCAGCCCCGGAAATAGACCGTGACCGAATGGTGAACGCGAGACAATTCCCGGAAGAGCGTTCAGACGATCACCGGAAGGTTAACCACCGGTGTTTGGAATACGCGTGCTGTGCCTACGCCCTTCCCTCCCCCTTTCCACCCTTCACGTCCTCTTCCGCCCTGCTCCGCTTGCTTTTCTTCCGCTCTGTTTTTCCGCCTCTGATTCGCCTAACGGACGCGAACACCAGGTGCATTTGCAATACTTCATTGTCGTCACATGATCTGCGAAAAGTTTCAGGTAACAAGGCATTAGAAGCGGAGAACACTTTGCAACGCTACTTTCTACACACTTCTCGTAAGTTGATCTTTGCTACTTGCCGATCGAGTATAACGCGGCAAGCTTTCTCGAATAACAGCAAAGTGACATGGATCGGTTTTCGATCGCCACGTTTTACAATATGCTGCCTCGTTTGAAAGAATCATAGTAGATTTGTGAAATGATAAATGCGTGTGTATACGCTGTTGTGTAGTAGATCTCCTCTTTGTTTTAATTTATACGCCGTATTTTTTATGTGGACGAGGCTAGACAGGAAGATCTCATAAAGGAAACATTATGATCGCACGAGTGAACAGTTCTAATAGCTACGAAAGATATTGACACATATTCCTCTTTCCCAGTGAGGCTTCTTTCTTATCAGATTTTACATTTCGTATTCGTAGTATCGAATTTTTGCAGTTATACAAAAATACTACGAAATTTAATGTATTCGTATGCAACTAATTAGTACGTAAGTGCCATGACCAACGAGTGAACAGTTCTAGTAGCTACGAAAGATATTGACACATATTCTTCTTTCCCAGTGAGGTTTCTTTCTTATCATATTTTACATTTCGTATTCGTAGTATCGAATTTTTGCAGTTATACAAAAATACTACGAAATTTAATGTATTCGTATGCAACTAATTAGTACGTAAGTGCCATGACCAACGAGTGAACAGTTCTAGTAGCTACGAAAGATATTGACACATATTCTTCTTTCCCAGTGAGGTTTCTTTCTTATCAGATTTTACATTTCGTATTCGTAGTATCGAATTTTCACCAAAGTACTATGAAATTTAATGTATTCGTATGCAACTAATTAGTACGTACGTGCCATGACCAACGAGTGAACAGTTCTAGTAGCTACGAAAGATATTGACACATATTCCTCTTTCCCAGTGAGGCTTCTTTCTTATCAGATTTTACATTTCGTATTCGTAGTATCGAATTTTCACCAAAGTACTACGAAATTTAATGTATTCGTATGCAACTAATTAGTACGTAAGTGCCATGACCAACGAGTGAACAGTTCTGGTAGCTACGAAAGATATTGACACATATTCCTCTTTCCCAGTGAGGTTTCTTCCTTATCAGATTTTATATTTCGTATTCGTAGTATCGAATTTTTGCAGTTATACGAAAATACTACGAAATTTAATGTATTCGTATGCGACTAATTAGTACGTACGTGCCATGACCAACGAGTGAACAGTTCTAGTAGCTACGAAAGATATTGACACATATTCTTCTTTCCCAGTGAGGTTTCTTTCTTATCAGATTTTACAT
Organism: Bombus vancouverensis nearcticus; assembly: GCF_051014615.1. Taxonomy (NCBI): domain Eukaryota; kingdom Metazoa; phylum Arthropoda; class Insecta; order Hymenoptera; family Apidae; genus Bombus; species Bombus vancouverensis. Next base: position 1,621,323 of record NC_134915.1, on the reverse strand, counting down.
TTCGTATTCGTAATATCGAATTTTTGCAGTTATACAAAAATACTACGAAATTTAATGTATTCGTATGCAACTAATTAGTGTGTAAGTGCCATGACCAACGAGTGAACAGTTCTGGTAGCTACGAAAGATATTGACACATATTCTTCTTTCCCAGTGAGGTTTCTTCCTTATCAGATTTTATATTTCGTATTCGTAGTATCGAATTTTCACCAAAGTACTACGAAATTTAATGTATTCGTATGCGACTAATTAGTACGTAAGTGCCATGACCAACGAGTGAACAGTTCTGGTAGCTACGAAAGATATTGACACATATTCTTCTTTCCCAGTGAGGTTTGTTTCTTATCAGATTTTATATTTCGTATTCGTAGTATCGAATTTTTGCAGTTATACGAAAATACTACGAAATTTAATGTATTCGTATGCAACTAATTAGTACGTAAGTGCCACGACTAATGCAGTAGTATGCCAGTATTTCATTCAGACTTAATCTCGATACAACATGATCGTAAACATGATAACATTGATGTAGAAGAAAAGGCTAGAACTATAACATATAGCAGAAGTAACTTGTAATCGTATATTGTAATGTTTTTACTCGTTTCTTATGATCCTGTTGGGAATCTAATATTTGGTTTCAACATGAAACGAAAGATTCTAAAAAAAAAGGAATATATTATTGACAAATGATGAGTATGATGCATATTCTTTTCGTTTCACATTTTTTATTATACTGTATATATCAAAGATAAACACGTATGAGATGCAGAGAAATAGAAAGGCAACAAGTCATTTGGAAGAAGAGAAATTGGAACTGATAAAGTGTGTTGTACACCAAAATAATAGGAGATAATTTATCTGTCGTTAATATACTACGTATGAAATTATGATATTAATTACTTGAGCGAATGAATCGCTCAACAGAGGAGAGGAACTGAAAATTGCTGAAATTTGTTCAGTACTGTGTCGAAATATTAAATCGTATAATATGTAGAAACTCGTTAATACATTGTTCATTTTCATGCAATTACGGAACGTATGAAACTTCAAAAATACACAGAGTGCACGTAATATGGAAAAACGTATAAAATACCCAAAGTGTGACGCACGTTATGATACCCAGCAGATGAAGTAAAATATCTGCTCAAGTTGCATTTCTTCAGAGATGATGGTAAAAATTTGAATCCGCGTAAATATCCGCAGCATGCACAACGTCATCGATGCTTTGTAAAATCTCAAATTTCCGAAGGCTAACACGATTTTATCGTCAGCCAGCGCGTTTATTTTCGCGGAATGTTATCATCGCCAGCGTTGCTGCTCGACATGCGCTACGATCAAGCGACCCTGTTACTCAGCTTGATGCTAACGATAGTTTGTGCCGGGTTGCGCGTCGTACAAAGCAAATAGGTAACGAAATAAATTTCTCGGCGCAGAGGCGCGCTGCAAGCCCATTTCGTAGCGCTCCACCTCGAACAGTGAAACTGCAGCCCCGGCAGAAGCAGGCGAAACCAGGGAGGAACACGTGAGGACGCCTCGATGAAATATATCTTCGGCTGCAAACGTGGTTCCTGCTCGTAAAGGAGCCTCGGATTACATGGCGCGTATAAAAGCCGACAGGAACGAAACGTCACACACCGTCTCTAGCGTACGCCGTGATCGTATAAATTACCAGCGACGTCCAATTAAAGAGACTCACGCTCGAATCGCTGACAAGAGCAGCAAAAAATACGTCGTAGCGCTAGTGTTGCACCTACGCGCGACACTTGTAATAAGGTTTCAACATGTGCGTCGAGTTTCAGGGGCATTGTTAGGGATAAGTTTCATCGAAAACAGACCTACGCTTCCGTTCATAAGTACGGGCCATCCCATAAATAACGCGTCTTTTTCTAAGAGTTGAGAGTTCGGTTCAAAACAATGGGAGTTTTTACTATCGGAATTTGAACAGATCGTGATAGAAAGCTCGTTAGCACGTTGACTGCCACGCGTGTTTTCACTGAAATCTCCGTCAGACCACGCGTGCCGCAGTACCAAGCGTTCTCTGCTAGCTCTACTCCCATCGATATTTTAGTAATGCGAGTAAATAATGTTTTTAATAAACCATTTTCGTATTACTTTTATAACAATTCAATGGTTTCATTATTTTCTTTAGAATATCTTTTCAAATACCTACGACGATCCTTCGCAAGTAGTCGAATAAGCGTCACCCGAATACGGGTGACGCAGCCCTACCGGAATCTTTGCTGTCGTGGCAGTCAACGTGTTAGAGGAGGATAGAAAAAATACGAAAAGAGACGAAATCGTCAGTGATCGATGGACAGAAGGTAATTGTTTGTTTCAGCATGCAATAGGAAAATTGCAATGACTGCATTACCTATGCGATGATTTAATATTTTATGTATCGATATTAGGGCTCCTGTTGTACAATGTGAAAATTGCAGCCTTCTATGCAGAATAACTTAAAATGGTCGGAAACGGAGAAAATTTAATTGATGCATTTTGAACTTCACAAAAATCCAGCTTTGTTCGTAGTGGATATATTTTATTTCTGCTTTTTGTTTTATAATGCCGTTTTGTAGCTTATTAAATTGTGTGTAACTGGTACTATTTAAATAACAAAAGTGAAATAAGTTGAAAATATTGCTTACACTTTGCGGGTTGGTATTATTCAGCAAATTCGGTTTCGGTATAATCCACATCGAAGTTTAAGTATTCTACGTTGAAACCTCCTCTATATTTTCAACAATCCTATCGTTGCTGTTTAAATTATCGTAAATATGCAAATCTGCTGGAACGCAGTGCCTCGTGTTTTTGTAAGTTTTTAAGTTTTGTCCCCGACACGGTTTATAAATTGTTTATTTAAAATCTCATCGTGTCGTATATAATATTAATTAATTGGTTTTAAACATTATTGCCAGAATGAATTATGATAGTTCATTTATGAAGTTGGAAGAACTCGTAGCTGGACAACCAAACGAGTTCCATGATGTTTCACATTTACAGATGTCTATCTCTTTATTGCATATTAACTTGTTTAAATAAATTTTATCGCGTCACTGTGTTCTACACCTCCGATGAAGAATAAAATCTTCCAATTTGTAGCTTTGTAACTAAATAACATTCTGTCAAAAATAATCAAGTATACAAATTTTTCTGAACGAGGTAGCGTGTATAAAATTGGTCGGTGTTTTGCGTCAGACAATATTTGGTTGCGAAAACTCGCTTGAACATACGAACGAAGCGAAATTAATATTTATGGAAAATATTCCATAAAAGCTTAGCAATATAAAGGTTCAAATTAAAAATAGAAATTCGATACCGAACATGTGCACTTTCTAACAGTTTCGCTACGTCACTATAGCGTCTATGTGTTCTTGGTATACGCAAATTATCCTGAAGCGATGCTATCGTTTTAACCGCTTCAGAGGGAAATTAAATCTGTTCGTTGAATTATGCGTTCCTAAATACGAAACAATTACCATAAATATAAAAAGCTGACGAAAAGATGCAGCGTCGTTATACTTAAACCGTGGAAGGGAGAGGATATTCGAGCCATTAAAACGGAATTGTTGAAAGTCTTTAGATTTTTGCATGAAGGATTCTTTCAACCGCAGGATATAATCCGACCATTAAACAGGTAATACAGAGAAGAAAGTAGAAAGAAATCGTAAAGGAAACCGACTGTACCACGGTCGCTATTCCGCTGTTCCCAAGAACACGGAATGTTTCGTAAATTGCGAAAGTTGGCGAATCGCGAGCACCGAACCGTAGAATTTCGTCTCCCGGATCAAAAGAAACGAACCGGAGCTTCGGGGAAAGATATATTCCACGGTCAATGACTTTTTCTAGAAAACCGATTTCGCGACAAAAAGAAACGAATTTGCATGAGAAACCATGGCTTGTGTCGTTTGACAACAGTACACTTTAATTTCGAGACTGTGCTGTGTCATGAAAAGTCGAACTGTATAAACAAGACAATAGAGAGGAAATGTTTTTCGCTTCGATTCACGCATGATAAAAATATTTCCAAGAGATATGGCAAACGTATCGAGCAAATTTATTTATCGTTTGTTCAAATCCTCGCGTTTCTGCAAGAATCGTCGTGATTATTTTCGAAGAAAATGTAATATATTTATCGATCGAATATTAGCGTTCCGAAGTCGAACCAGATTTTTCTTACGTTTATTTCGGCAACCATATACAATTGGCCCATTCGAAATTCCAATAGGATTATATTTTCTTCAAAGTGGAGTTTAATGTCACATCAACTATTATGTTATTAATTATACAGGGAAATGTTAACATCATACTAATTTCTATCGAGTAATTTGATTTTCTCGACGAATGTTAGCAAATGGTGAATTTTGCTGTCATCCAAATTATCTTTCACGAGGAATTTTAATTTGTATTTAGTGCGGAAATTCCAATAGAATTATCTTTTCTTTAATTGTTTAATGTTACGTCAACTATAAAGTTATTAGTTATCCAGCGAAATGTTAATATCGTACAAATTTCCATCCGGTAATCTGATTTCCTCGATGAACATCAGCAAGTCGTGAATTTTGTTGTCTTCCAAATTATCTCCGACAAGGATCTCAATTTGTATTTACCGCGAAGTATGCTGTATTTTCAATAGTTTCAAATCTTTCAATGAACCTGCATATTTAACGTCTGCATACTCGGTCGTCTTTGGCCAATAATTTCAAGTAATCTTCCATTCTGCGTATATTTTAAAATTCGCTTAAAAAAATTCACGTAGCATATAGCAATAAAACTACTGGACGATGTTCCAGAAACTTGGAAGAGTATTCAAGAATTTTTGAGGAATTTTTTAAAACGCAGCGACCTAAAAATAAAGTGTATGGTCTTGGGCGACTCAGTATGCAGACGACGTCGCTAGGAATAAGATAGCAGACTCAAAAATTATTACGCAAAAAGAAATAAGATTACTCTTAACTACTAGCAGTTGACTTATTTAACGATACGCAATCTTTTAACTTACTTTCGCGTATTTACACTCCTGTTCACTGGAACTGCATTGTTCCAGCCAATCAAACTCGGAAATTCCACGTGGAAAAATTTGACAGCGCAAACTCTGTTTCCAAGGTTCTAAACAATCAACCCTAAACTACTGTATTCTTCCTTTAGTTCCGGTGAACAGACTATTTCAGGACGAGAACAGTTACCCGGGAAACGAGAAGCTTGTATCAAGCTACCCTCGCAGACGAACTTTAAACTAATCGTAAATACACGGGCCATTGGCTCTCCTCTTCGCAACGAATTTCGTGCAATCGATCATTTGATTAAATAGAAGACAACAATTACTTGAAGCCACTTTAATTGCTAATCGCACGGTTCTCGTTGCGATCGATAAAGTTGCGATTGAAAACGAACGTTGTTGCTTGTAACAAGATTTTGATACTTGCCATCGTCGCTATTATCTTTTATTGCCAGTTTTCTATTACGATTAATATAAATGGTGACCCATTCAGCTGAGACAAGTTACAACCTTGGGACGTAAAAGATAAAAAAGGATTTCTCTAAACATAATTCAAGTAATTCCCTGTTTTCTATTACGATTAATATGTAGAGTATGCAACTTGGACAAGCTGCGACTCTCAGACAATTGGGACAAGCTGCGACTCTGAGACAACTGGGACAAGCTGCGACTCTGAGACAGTAACCATGTAGAAAAGAATTAGACACAATTTCTTTATTTGCCTGTTTTCTATTACGATTAATATACATGGTATCCCATTCAGCTGGGACAAGTTACAACCTTGGGACGTAAAAGATAAAAAAGGATTTCTCTAGACATAATTCAAGTAATTCCCTGTTTTCTATTACGATTAATATGTAGAGTATGCAACTGGGACAAGCTGCGACTCTCAGACAATTGGGACAAGCTGCGACTCTGAGACAACTGGGACAAGCTGCGACTCTGAGACAGTAACCATGTAGAAAAGAATTAGACACAATTTCATTATTTGCCTGGTTTCTATTACGATTAATATACTTGGTGTCCCATTCAGCTGGGACAAGTTACAACCTTGAGACGGTAAAAGATAAAAAAGAACTCCTCTAGACATAATTCAAGTAATTCCCTGTTTTCTATTACGATTAATATGTAGAGTATATAACTGGGACAAGCTGCGACTCTGTGACAGTAACCATGCAGAAAGAAATTTGACATAATTTCATTATTTGCCTGTTTTCTGTTACGATTAATATATAAGGCAATTACATTAATAGAACATTAGCATTATACGTAGAGTAATTTAACGTAGAATATTAATATATAGGATAATGTAATATGCTATCGTACGACCCTTTCCACCAGAATTCACAATGTATATTCAATGATTACGTTACAAAGGATATTTCTCTTGCGTAAAATAATTGAATCGGGCACCTTATTATCCGAATAAGAAGAAACACCATGAATTTAATAGAAACGCTACAGATGTAAAGCGCTGTTCGACAATGTTTACAATCTGCAAAACGCAATGTATTATAAAGAGTACTTTTAAAAATAAGAATTAATAGGATTTTTCAGCGAGATATATACTAAACGTTGGCGGGAAAGAATTTTTCTGCTAGAGGGTCTGCAGAAAAACGACACGAGCTAACTTTGTTGGAGCTATGCGAGACACGTTTGAAGACGGTACGGTTTCAAAGTAGTCTGACTAACTAACGCTTCTATACAGTACGTATCCCGTATGCAAGTGGATTGTATCCAAGTTTCATACTTCGTTACAAACTTCCTTGCTCGTCTTTCCAAAGACGTTCGGCTTTGTTTTCAGTTAACTTACCGAGTAACCACCGAGAACTTTATACTGTGTTACGTTTAAGTAGCTGCTGACGCGTTGTAAACTTCCGGTTCTACACTCATTTCCCTGCGGCCATTTAAAATTATTAAAGCTGTGTTGGCGGTACTATTAAATACCTCACCGCAATAAGTCAATTAATGCCGAGCCATTGAAAGTGTTCTTATTAAAAAGCTAGACTTCAGTAACAACTGTTACTAACTTTCAGCAATTACGGAGGAAGAATAAAATATTTATGCTTTCTTGGAATCTCTTACGAGCCTTTTTTCTTTCATTGTCTACTATCTTCCTCTAAACACTTAAAATAAGTCTATGTTTATTTTGTTTAGTTATATTTGTCTAACCTCGGTCTGTAGGTCAGCTTGTAGTCGTCGTATCAGAGAATTTCGCAATATTTCAAAAATTCCAAACAATGACAAATGACAGAAATGGATGGTAGTTATTTCAAGGATCTTCTACGAAGATAAGTAATTGCAGATTATTGGAACGCAGAAATGCCTATGAAACAAGGTCAGATAGAAGGCACGTTCGTATGAATTTTTCCATTGTTTCTTCTTTTTTCGCTTTTCTGCATCCTATCCACTCTTGAAGCGAGGTTCACATATCACGATACACTCTGTATATACAGGATGATGTGTAACGGTTCGTGGTAGAAATGAGATCTGCGAGATTCTATGATTTAAGATAAGTCGAAGATTAAAAATAAAAAAATTGCGCTGGAAAACACGTTCTTGAGAAAGTCGAATTTGAAAGTTTGCCAGATATACGTGAATTTGCTTAAATCGTAGAATAAAATTGAAACACGTTAGCGAAGAATTATCAAATATAATTTTCCCGAAAAATGAGATTCCACGCGAACAAACTTTATTCTCGACTTGTTTTCGCGTGTAGAACAACTTCCTATCTACTTCTGTCTGCCTGCGAATTAAATTCACGTTGATTCGACAATCTTTCAAATTCGATTTTTCCAAAAACAAAATCACCAGCGCAGTTTGATTATTCCCGATTTTGTTTCTTATCTTGATCCATAGATCTATTTGTATACGACCTCTGCAAAATATCATTCACTGTTTATCTATATGTATATTTATACAAATGATCGGGAGGAAATTCAAGCTACAATAAGATTTTTGTAGAAATCCGAGAAAACGCTGATGATCATCGCTCGTGGAATGCGTTAGTGGGGCGGAAAAGGTGGAATAAATTCTTAATGAAAGATTCATCGACTGTGAATGAAATTCAGTGACTCTGTATTTTCAATGTCCACTCTCGGAGAACCCTCTCAGCTACCTACGTACGAAGGTTACGGGGTTTTTTTTTTATTATTTGTACTTTACAATTTGTCCAGCTGGACATTTGGTAAGTTTTTCTAACTTAATTGCTAAATAACATGTGGATGGCTACTTCCAGCGAGATACCAAAAAATTAATACTTTTTTTTTATTGTTTAATTTGTACTTTACAATTTGCCCAGCTGGACATTTGGTAGATTTTTCTAACTTAATTGCTAAATAACACGTGAATGGCTACCCCCAGCTGATACCATCTTCAAGTTTGACTATTTTATTTCTTCAGTGAAGTTAGTGGGGTGTTTTCTAGAACAAAGTCTTCTTTTCTATTTAATTTATACTTTACAACTTGTCCAACTGGACATTTGGTAGATTTTTCTAACTTAATTGCTAAATAACACGTGAAAGGCTACCCCCAACTGATACCATCTTCGAGTTTGACTATTTTATTTCTTCAGTGAAGTTAGTGGGGTGTTTTCTAGAACAAAGTCTTCTTTTCTATTTAATTTGTACTTTACAATTTGCCCAGCTGGACATTTGGTAGATTTTTCTAACTTAATTGCTAAATAACACGTGAATGGCTACCCCCAGATGATACCATCTTCGAGTTTGACTATTTTATTTCTTCAGTGAAGTTAGTGGGGTGTTTTCTAGAACAAAGTCTTCTTTTCTATTTAATTTATACTTTACAACTTGTCCAACTGGACATTTGGTAGATTTTTCTAACTTAATTGCTAAATAACACGTGAATGGCTACCCCCAGCTGATACCATTTTCGAGTTACGGGAGTTTATGAACAAATTCATTTGCACTATGTCGCCTCATAGGAAAGATACACTCTCGGTTGACCTCGGAACCGACTACTGTCGGATGTTGCCGTTAACAGGCAGGAAATTTATGGAATTTACGTATGCCGGCTAAACTGCAGACACGGAGGCTCCTTTACGAGCGACACGGCCTGCAACAGCCGCCCGTTTCGCAAAAGTGCGCGCGCTCGTTATCACGGTTTTCCCTGATAGCCACGTCTTAATGGCTTTCGCGGATTACGTTACGTACGTTCAACGTGAAAGTTTCAACGGTTTAATATAACCCGCTACTCTCTTTTCCTCGTTGCTCCTTTGCACCTGATGGGCTACGAAGCCTCCGTTTTGCTGCTATTTCTGTTATTTCGATTATCTGGCAAAGGACCTTTATTGCCGCTTTCTCGGCCGAGAAAATTCGACACGGCAAACTTGATTTTCTGCGATCTTAATATTTGATAAGGTATTCCATACATATTTCGTAGCACGTATGATATTTGATAAAATATTCTATACGTACTTTATAATATGTATAATGTTTGATAAAATAATCTACACCCAGATTTCCAAGGATTTTATTAAAACGTGAACGAATGTATTTATCCGTGGAATAGACAGAAACACAGCTGTATATGCATGGAAGTTTAAGTCATCAATAATCACACTGACGATCTTGTGTTACGTCGACTTATTAATTTCACTGTACGCTCACGTCCTTTACAGAGTACGTCTGGTCTTGCAGATTGACTTCTTCTCGAGCGATTTTAGATTTTATAATCCCATCACCGGAATATGCAACTATGCAAATAATGGATCGAGTAATTTCTTATCTGGATGTTACTATTAATTTGAAGCGTCCAGCGTTGCAATTATTCAACTTCTAACGTGTTATTAAAATTCAACTTTCTTTATCCCTCGTTTTTCCTGTGCAGTGACTCAAAAAATTGATCCGAGCCGCATGCCAAGCCATGATATAAGCGCTCACTTATTAATGTGTTAGCGATATAAATCAACAGGTGCTGTTCGAAAAGTGACGGTAATTTAGTCTGCCGTGTATCAGCTTTTCCATCAGTTTTGGACCTGTTTGCATTTCTCATCTTTAGCTCAGTTTGACGTGAAAAGTGTAATAAATTATTCGATCAATAATCTCACTCCCCCTATTCTTCCTAGTTTGTCTTCCTGTAAAGATACTTTCGTTTAAAATCTGTATTTTTTTGAGTCACTGTGTATTTATATTTCCTATGCATTTTTGTTTTTCTTTCTCTTTTTTTGTACATTTACTATTTGTCATTGTAGACTCGTGCTCTTGACTTGCTAAATAAAATATAATAAATAAACGCCGAGAGATAACAGTAACACGTTCCTAATGATCGCCTTTTTAAAGCATACTTCTGTTATTGTCCTATAGATTTTGGAACCCATGTAAAGTGACAGATATAAGTATTCGTACAGTTAGAACGTAGACATATAACTAGAATAAAGAGAATTATTTTTTATACTATTCAAATATGCATAACTTTATACTATACACAGACACTTAACACTGTTAAGTGTACACAGACAAATGTCAATTAAATCACTCGGTAACTTATACTGAGACAAGATTTGTAGAACAAGAATTGTAACGATACTATATTGTATATACTCGTGTGGTATGGATCAACCTTTGTTTGTGTACATTTATTATAAGTAATAATATATAATAATAATAACGTAATATATATAAGCATTATAAGTATTATAAATATCTATACAGTATACATTTACGTTTATTTGAATATATTTAATCGTATCGAATGTATTGAATATATATAATAAATACATATATACATATAAGTATTACAGATATCTATACAATCTACATTTACGTATATTTGAATATATTTAATCGTATCGAATGTATTGAATGTATATAATAAATACATATATACATATGAGTATTACAAATATCTATACAATCTACATTTACGTATATTTGAATATATTTAATCGTGTTGAATGTATTAAATGTATATAATAAAATATCTCACTTTCATTTTCTATGGTACAGTAAAGCAACTGTGCGGATTTTGTCCCTCACTGCATACGATATTTAGGTGACGAAGTGCTGACCTTAGTTTTCTAGGCTTTAAGAGTGGCTCGGATACGGCTAGTAGTTCAGTAAAGCCAAATTTACACCGTAAACGAGGATGAAAGCAACGTTTTTCGATGCATCATTCACAGCGAGACAGTATAAATTCGGCTTTACTTGCTACTTGACTACTGGTCGTGTCTCAACCAGCTTCTACCCACATTACGACTCACTAGGAACTAACTTTCTGGAAGCTAGCACGTGCCGAATAAGTTTTTCCAAACTGCATCTTTCGTGTATTTGATCGTTTATGAATTGTATTAAGAGAAAAGTGGTGATCCAACAAAATATCTTCTAATTTTTCTGTACGTACATATAATGTCTGTTACAAATGTTAAAAGCTACATTCACTTATGAGAGTAAGTGAAGCTCAAGTGGGAAGCGTCATATTTTTTTGCATCCGGACGCTGTCGAAGCTTCCGTAAAATTAATGGTGCGTCCTGCAGATCTTCGTTCATTAAATTAAAGTTGAATTCCTGATGCTTGAAATTAATGATACGCTCGAAAGCAGTTGATGGTCCGTATAAATCGTTTCAAGCTGTTTCCTGGAAACTGTTATGAACACATCTTTTTCTGTCATTTCATAATTCATTCATCCGATGAATAGAATATAGAATGGATTTATTCATCTGCCAAAGAGAATATCACCGTTGATCCTATAAGATGACTCAACAATTATCATATTTAGCGACAGTTTACTCAAAATTGTAATATTCACTTCAAATACTTTTTTTATAGATCATAATTTTACGTTAAAAAATACAATGATAATATATCAGGTGATTTCATAGTTCACTCTTCCATCTTTTAGCGAAGAAAATTAATACTCACGTTCATTAGAAGCTTCTCCAATCTGATGCAAATATCGATGTACGATACTACTGCTACTACTATGTTTGCTATTTCTTCAGTAGTCAAGTGAAGTTCAGCTTCAATTACAACTATCAATGCTTCGACATCGAAGGTTACTCTTCGACCAGACCTGGCCTCGTCAACAAGGTCGAAAACACCATTCCGAAATTTTGAGAATCATCCCTGACACTTCCTCACATTCAGCACATGTTCGCCGTATACTTGACAAATGTTCTTAACAGTATCCATAGTTGTGGTGCCCTTTTTAAACTCGTATAGTATACAATACCGCAAATGCTTCTCGCTGACACTCATTTTGTAGCTTCTCTTGATGTGAGAAGTAACGATCCAATTGCTTCAAACTCATGTTGCACACTGTCCAGATGATCCTCTTTCGGAAACGTGAAGTAGAGTTCCTGTAAACACATCAGCGAAACGTGATACACACGATTGTCTACAGTAAGATAAGAAAGTACATTACTTAAGCCGAATTTACACTGTTTCGCTTCGGAAGTACACGGCGGATGAAACTAGGGTGGAAGCGGCGATCATCCGTCGTGCTCTTCCAAAGTGAAACAGCGTAAATTCCGCTTCATGGAATTACCACATATCTTACGTTCAGCGGATACGTTGAAATTGATTTACATTCTGACGCATGTGTCTATATGACAGAGATTTTATTCTAATGAATGTTTGAAATATTCATTATATTTAGTTTCTCTCTTGCATTTCGTTGGATGTTTCTTCAGATAACAATAACAATGACAATGACAATGACAATGACAATGACAATGACAATGACAATGACAATGACAATGACAATGACAATGACAATGACAATGACAATGACAATGACAATGACAATGACAATAACAACGACTCCGCCAACAACAACGATAACAACAACACTGCCGACAACAACAACAACAATAACAACCATCGTAATAATAATAATGTTGCCTTTGCCGTGTTTTGAATGAAACAGGTTGAAAGGGTAAGTGAAGAATATAGGAAAAAAGGGAAGAAGACAAAGAAAGTGAGGGAAAGTAGTGCACCTCTGGGTCGATGGATCGCACTTGCATATATACATGCAGAACAATTCGATCTCGAGCAAAATCTCTGTTAAAGAAAAGAATGGACAGATTTGGAAAGAAAAATAGAAGGATGCAGGAAACAAGTAAATTGTAAAATGAGAAGAGAAAACAGATGGAAGAACATAGACTTTTCTAAAATCCGTACGACGATCCGTAAAAGACGTACGAACTTATTGTAGTGCCATAGTAGCTTAAAAATGTCTGTCTAAAAACGACTTACTGTTACTAAACTGAGTTACTAGCTACTATAATTTCTATACAATAGAAACGTTTCTCGATAGAGATAATACTCACTCGCAGACAAATAGCGTTCCATAAACTACGTTATACAATTTTTCAATATACAAGTCTCAATCAGCTTTTGAGTCTTGCTACAAAATATACTTATTTCGCTTGAGAAAAATCAATCTGCTGTGATTTTCTTCGCATCCTATCAGGCGTAACGACTTTGCAAAAAGTTAAGATCGTACAGCATAGGATCGTAAGCTTCTGCGTCCTTCCTGTAGAGTAGGTACCTAAACTATGATATCCTATTCATCTTGCGAAAAAACCTAACACATCTTTGGATGCAGAAAAAGTATGTTCGTGCATTCTTCACGTTTTTCGAAAAATAGTTTCTAATGAAATATATAGGTCAATAATTCTCAACCGGCGGTATGTCTGCCGCTAAGGTTACGCGAGAGATGGCCGATGGTACGTGGGTAATTTGCGCGATGTATCTTACTGCTGGCCGATCTCGAATTCCCATTTGCATACAACACATACTTTTCTTCTTGGTATCACAATTTTTAGATTCTGATTTCCGTAGTATGCACTTGAGGGAAGATTGAGGTCTACTGGAATTGTTTCTAGCAATCGTCAATTTTCTGTCTATACATAACATAAATGTTGTATGCAATTAGTAATTGTACATAATTTATCTAACAAATTTTCATGGGAAGAATATTTGTAAAATTGAAAAATATTTATGTAACTTTATTTACTAATCTCCTGATATATCTTGATTATATAAATCCAGTAATTTAATTTATTGATTTGCATTATTGCTGCAAAATCCTGGCTTTCAATCGCTATATGATAAATCAAGCAATGTGCCACTGTCGATTAAAATTATTTAATCGAAAAATATATTCGTATAATATTTGATTTAATTTCATATAAAACTGAAAAATATTCGAAACATCGTACTTCCAAAAATGTATCTACAATATTAATAATTCGTTGTTTTTCATAATCAACTATATAGGAAAATTAATTCCACAATGGACTAGCAAAGAAAGTAGAAAATCGTGTGTAACAATCAAAGATAAATAACAATACGTATGAAAGATTAAATACTAAAACGTGATCTGCAAAAGCGTAAAATAAATAAGGAACAATCTACATATCACGCGAAAGCAGCTAGTAGGACCAACAAATTTGCTAGAACCAGCCATGAAAATCAGTTTATGGGAAGCGAAGAATAAACGTCCTTGTTCAAACGCATCGCGTGGTAGCAACGTTGAGCGAGGCGTTATTTTTCAACTTTCATCGCGTGGCTGCCGAGATCAAAGCTATTGCTCGTAAAGGGCAATTCAGTCGGAATTAACCAGCTAATCTATGTGTGTCGTGTTTCAAATTGAATCAGCCTCGCGCGCGTTGTTTACGGTAATGTGATAAATGAAAGCTGCTTAAAAATACGGATCACGAGGGTGTGTTGAGGGGATTGTTGCGCGATTGTTGAGCCGGCAGCCCGCAAAATATATCGCCCACGATTCGTTCGCTGATCATTATAAACGGGGACAATACCGTTGCTCGATAATGCACGAAGATCGTCGTGGATCTATGTCAGTGGTGATAGATGCCACGGTACCAAGCTTCCTGGCAATCTCGATAATATATCGCCTCGATGTATCGCGGCCACATATTCCTTCCTCCACGTTGCAACAGCAGAAATATGTATAAATTTTTGTTTCGCCATTCGCTCAGTGATTGGCTGATCTCGACCTCGCGTATGGTTTTATATTATGATTCAGCGATTGGTTGCGCTCGCTGATAATACACCACCAATCGTATTACCGCAATGTAAATTCGTAGACGCATTACCATAATAGCGAACAGTTATGCAGACAAAAAAGGAAAAGCACGATAAGTATATTGCGGATTTCCATGCATTTTTGTTAAATTTAAGAGCACACGAGCGCGCACGATACATGTGACGTATAAAAATATAGAAAATATCGAAAATATCTGATATGATATTTAAACAACGAAACAAATCCCTATTTATGTACCATTCTTTTTTATTCTATTGATAAAAATTTGAATTTGCATAAACACCCGCGGTCTAGTGATAAGATACGTACTCTGTCGTTTGCTGGCGAGTTTCATTTTTTATATTCAATACCTATCGGTCCATTCTATATCTCATGAGTGCTGTCATCCGGTGTAGTTGTGGGAGTAAAACTATGATCGATTCATAGATATCGATTGTCATAACTAAACGGCGGATTTTTATGCAGATTCATATTTTTGAGAATATGATTGAAAAAGTAGAATCTCGGTGGGAAATTGTTTTATCTGTCAAGTGTCGTAAAAAGCACTGTGCTTTGGATATTTCGCATATGTTTTGATTTCGTGTGCACGCTGTGTAATTTTGCACTCCCAAATTTAAATAAATAAAAGATACATAAATAAATACATAAAAATCTGCAGTCTGGTCCTCGCGTTAGTCGCTGTCCTTTTCTTATGGAATTTCGTAGATTTATCATCAGTTTTAAGAAGATTTATATTTTTAGTAAACCCATAATGTTGTAAATGTATTTGGCAATACACTTAGGTACATGCTATTTTTCAATACACTTGTATTTGTACTACTATTTCCAAGACATTGTTTTACTCTTTTTATAACCCAAATATTTTAGTAATATTTCTAGCTGCTACCATTCTTTGTATTTGAAATATTTACTAATAAGTTAATGTTCTTTAGAAATTGTGCTCTACAGTGAATGAAATAAATAATTACTATATTTTCACAATATTTAATCTATAATTTATTTCTCTAAATAAAAAAAAAAAGATAACAAGAATGCAGCAGATTTCTAAAATTTTATTATTTTTCTATGATTTTGTAATACATAAATTAACGATTCCAAAGTTTTTAAAGATGAACTACTTTGTCTTAAAATAACACCTTTTAATTGCCAAGTTAGGAAATCAATAAAAATGAACTCGTGCCTTTTTCACGAAATATAAAATATACAGTAAAACAAGAAACGTGTGTTATACCACTGCTTGATATCGATACTGTCACGTACTAAACAAATTTCAAGCTTACTTTTATCGAATACAAGGTCTACGTTGTGTTTTTGTTTCTATCGTGTAAAACGTCATGCATATTTATAATCCCATTAAATAAGGCCTGTATTTAGTGTTGTTAAAAACGCACATATTAAAATTGACATTTTTTTAAGTCGTATCACTATCAACCTGCAGCAACAATGTGATATAATGATTTCAATTTCTTTTACATGGCTGTTGAAGCGGTGATCGCGTGATGAGTCTTGAATCAATAATAATATACCATGTATGCAAATAGCATAATTACTCTCTTCGCTATATCCCTGTGTAATTGTCTTCTTTTTCCATTCACCGCATTCACCATATTGTGTTCTTCAATGAACTGACCGCTTTCAAGAACACTCTGATCCTTTCACGCGTACTCAATAGCACACTTGCTCAACCAGCTTTCAGTCAGCTCGATGCGCATGTCCATCCCTCGTCTCATTGTTTGCTAAATATTTTATTCACATCCAGCATATTTTCTCTCATAGCTGTTGCTGGGAACTTTTTGACATTATACAGGGTGTTCTACTTAAATCGATCTTCGCAAAAAATACCTTCGAAACTATTCCTGATACCGAAGAATATTTCCAGCAGAAGTTGAATGGGTCCAGGACGATCGGGATCGACGCTGCTACGCCCTTTACGTTACTTTCTATCCAGTTATTGTACTATTTTTAACGTTAGAAAATACCTTCAGTTTGAGCGAAATATGAAAAATATGAAAATTAATACGCGCGACGTTTCGTTCCAATTTTACGCGAAGCATCTTCGAATATTACAAATCCCTTTTGGTTGCTGGGATGAGAGCAAGATTATGACGATTCGCACTGCCAATTTATGCTCCAGTGTGTTGAAATTGTCGAAACATGTTAGAACCGTCCATTTAATCTAATTCGATGTTTATGTTTACCTTTGGCCTCGAGTAAATTAACGCGCTTGCCCAAATGAGTTGAGGTAACAGGAAAATTTCAATAAACAGGAGATTAAGATATGAAAATTCGTGGATTGCAGTAAAGTTAAAAGAGAGAAGAATTTGTTTCCCAATGGAAAATTGCTTGGCCCCGTGACGTTTTAAAGTTCGTTCGAAGCAATATTCTCAACGATATAGACATACCACCTGTCGTGTTGGCCGAGTTCGCTGGCTCATGTTAATAATCCACGGAAGCATGCGCTATCGCTGAAACGAATTCCAACTATGGATCGCTAATTTAAATATTAAGCCATGCAAAGCCAATGTTAATAACGTTGGTACAGTTAGCGGCACTACAGCGAATATATATGTATTTACATAAGGCAAGCTATCTCTTTCTCTCCTTTTATCTCGCTATCCTTAATGTTAGCGTGCTCTGTGTGCGAGTATGCGGATACAAGTAACAAAACATAGCCGTTTATTCCTTAACTTAACTTATCTTGACCAGCGGCGAAGCTTTTAGCCCATTCATGGCATATCGAAAGAACTGGCATACATACGTTCTGCGTGAGACCAAAAACGAGAAATACAGAGCTTCGTGTTATCTAACTGTAATATATCATGTAAGCATGATGGCCCATGACTCACATTTCTGCTAAAGTATTTTCTCAAACTTGTTATTTCTAGTAACCTTTGCTTACTCTTATATCGTGTAATTATTGTAATTCGTTCCGCAGAGTTCCACTGAAATATTTTCGCGGATTTTCTGTTTCTAGTAACCTTTGGTTGCTATTATATCGCGTAATTATTGCAGTTTATTTCGTACATTTCTACTAAAATATTTTCTCGAACATGTTATTTCTAGCAACCTTTGGCTCCTATTATATCGCGTTTATTATCATTAGTTTATTTCTTAGATTTCGACTAATCTATTCTCATTTAAGAAATTTTATAATACAACTAATTTCAATTTCAATTTTAATTCTGTTGAGAATTGTGGATCTTAATCGCCGAAATAAATGTATAGGAACACTTAGATTATACTTAGAATTGATATCAAAATAGTTTCAGATTTATTTAATATGTGATTTACAAGATATTCGTCGATATACATTTGCACGTGTCTCAATACTCTCTTTGTCTCGCCATCTTCTATACCACACTACTACCTGAACAGTTGCATTTGAGACTCTGTGCACGTACATACTTCACACACTCTAGTCTAGTCTAGCACACAAAATTACACATACCTCAATAAATTGAAAGCTTATTATTGATGTTGCAATCTCGATATCAATTATTCAAGTCATAAAGGATATAACCCAACAAACACGAAGATGGTACCCTACTGGGGGTAGCCACCCATATGATAATCAAACAGCTAAAAAATTCTACCAAATGTCCAAATTAGACAAATTGTGAATGTGAAATATTAAACAAAAAAAAAAAATTATTCAAGCATATGTTCTTTCAATTCTCTTAACTCTATGCTATTTTGTCTATTCCCAGCAAATAGACTAATACTGTTAAAGCATGTTGTGACACATCACGTAATTATCCTTACGTCTGGGACTTTATTTTCTTTTTAGATTTCTGTGTTTTAAACAATCCTTAAAAAGTCTTGAATACTCTTGCAAGTTTCTAGAATATCACGCAATAGTTTTTATCCCTACGTGTTAATTTCTTTAAGCAAAGTGAAATTTCAAGGAAAGAAAAATGGACAAAATGAAAAATTACTTTTAAACTGGGAAGAAACCAGTATGCAGGATTATTGCAGTTAATTCCCAACATTTCTATTATAATATTTTCTCAAGCTGTGTATTTTTATATCCGGACTATTGATCGTCAGTTAAATGGGCGGAAATGATTTTTAGAATAAACTCAGCGAGAAGAACTTTACATGTAAATTAATAGATCAATTCAGCGAAACAGTTACCGGGCAAATAGACTTTGTAAACATTACGATTGGCGTTTTTCCTGTGTACAAACCAAATAGTCCAATCTTAATTGCTTTTCGTTCAAACTATACAAAATATTAATCCTTTTTAAAGTAAATATACCCGTGAAGAATTAGATTTTTATTTTCATCGTGTATAGTTGGAAGCTTTTTCGTAAACCGATTTTTTGTTACATATAGCTAACTCGAAACAAAAAGAAGGAAAAAGATATACTCGGAACCATTAATTCTGACACTACTATGGATAATTGGATGATTACAATCGCTCGTTACGTAGTAATTGTCATACACATATGTATCACAAATGACGATGATCGCGTGACACGTAATGCCCATATTTCTTGAAATAGATTATGCAAAATAGAATAAAAGAAGTGAATCATACTACCAATATAGGTGCAACTGCGACGTGGTTTCTCTGCTTGTCCTCGTTTTCAATTCTATCGTACACAACCTTATTATTAAATTAGATAACTATAAATAACAAAATTGTTATGTAATAGCGTATGTGCACGCTATTTAATTAAATATAATCTACTGCACAAAAAAGGAAATAAAAATTCTTATTACAATACGGTTTAATAAACCGTATAAATAAATGGTACAAATGCTTTTCGATTATATAGCACGACATGGGAAAAATCTAGTCAAAAATCGATATCGAAAATCTTTTGTGCAAGTTGTAAAACTTTTACGGCTCCATGTAGTCGAATGTGTAAGAAACATTGTATCGATACTTTTTCTTTCATTTGCGTACTCATGAAACGTGATGATATTGAAGGTTTTTTTTCATTCATTGAAGGTTTAGAGCAATTGATGTGCTCGGTTAAAAACAAAGGACGAAACACAGACAGCTATTGCTCGTAACAAAAACATGGTATATTATACATGAAATACGAAAGCGTAATAGGTCGCTAAATAAATACAGTGGCGAATAAAAAAAAGTTTAGAATCGATATACTATGAATTTTAATCATTTCTGTCATCTATCCTGTGGTATATATTATATTTATTCATTGACCTTATTAAACATAAATCCATTTTCTAAAATTATGATGTATTTTTACACTTCTTATTCTAGAAACTCTCTTCTGGTCGCCACAGTACACTGTGTAGAGATACGAGAAAAAAAGAAAAATCTGTAACAGACCATTTTACTCCAGACCATTATGATGAAAAAAAAACCAATCTTAGACAATTGCTTATAATAAAAGCGTAATGTATCATTAACTATTTAACACAAACTTAAACAGTTATTTTAGTACTATGGTGTTAAGATCATGTTAAGGGATTATGAAATGAGTCGTTCATCTCTGTCATATTTCTATTTTGCAGTAAAACGTAATTCTTTAAGCATCTAACATCGAGTGCCATTGGAAAAACACATGGATACGCTGTTCGAGTGTGTGTGCATGTTTTTCGTAATGAAAATGAACCAAATGCGATAGAAGAATATTCAAAATGCTCTTCAAATCATGGTACCGCCTATCACGTAACATTTGCAAGCGTTTAACAATGTTAAACTGACTCTGAACCTGTAACCTGACTCTCATGGTCACTTGACCTATCCTCTTTAGACAGATTATGGAAATACATGGAATCGAGAGTAAATTTCAGCTAAAAGCTTGATATATATGCACAATTGATGATAAACGTCAATGAAGCTATACTAATTAGCGTTAGCAATGATCATTCCGATATTTAGTGAACGAGATCAATGAAAGTATCTCTACTAGTACGCACAAAGATCATTTTGTAAATCAAGCGGATTTCCATTCATTTACCAATTGAAATGCAAAGCAGAGTATGCAAACTATGTCTGTCGAGTGTTTGATTCAAACTGAATCTTCGCTGATGCTCATAACATCCGAGCTTTGACTCTGTTTGTCCAGGATACTCGTTGATTCGTCGATGCCAAAAATCTTATTTTCTCGACTAATAGCATCCTGGCTGTCGCCATAGTCTTCAAATGAGCCCTTGACGCGACCATTTCTGCCAAGGTTAGGACGAAACACGAGCTGTTGTATAGATTTTTTCCTGATCAAAAGCTTGGATTTTTTTAGGTAGCTTGTTTGATGATTAAGCAACTATTTGTCAGATGTTTTTTGAAACCAACAAAAGGCAGAACTTTTTGGAAGGGTTGAAAATCACGAATGAAATCATTGAACTTTGTATACTCGTTACAGCAATCGTTAATTTTGTACATTCCTAATTTTGTACTTTTCGTTCGTTTTTGATTATTATAGAATATGCTACACTGCGCAAGGTTTTGAATTTGCTGTTTGGAAATGCCCTCTACATACGTCTTTTGTAAGAAGAAATTCTGAAACTAATATGCTAATACGTTCATTAAAAAGTAATTTCCTTTTATAATAATTAAATCATAAAGATTTCGCAAAGTAAAATATGCAGATTTCTACGTATTCGTGGGAAATTGGAAGGTGCGAAAATGCACAGAGGGCATATACATGTAAAATCTGTGTATGTCTCTATGTGTACTTATAAAATAAAATACTCCACAAAAACATATAAAATATCCAAAGCACAATATTCCTTCTGATATTTAGCAGATGAACAAAATTTCAGTACAAGTTCCATTTCTTCGATCATATCTATAAAACTATAAAGATACATAGAATTCTACAAACAGTCTAATCACTATCACAATCAGTAGCTATCCACAAACACAATTATATCTTAAAACTTGACGACACAGATCTTACATTTTCTTTCGTGTGTTTCGGAATGGAATAATAACGCCGATTCATATCTATCGTACGAATAGATCGCAATTTCATACGAAGACAATTATTTATTACGAAACAAAATCCGTGAGAATTAAAAAGAGGACATTAACGGGATATATCGGTTCACGTTTTATTACTGCAATAATTGCATTTTCATTTGTTTACTAGGTAGGAAAACGCCAATTAAATGGACGCTTGCTCGTGCATATGACATTGCCGTGTCCGCGTACCTCCACATTTAATGCTGTATTAAGCGGATTTTATAGTCAGCGTAAAATACATAAATACCGGAGCAGCTATTGGTATTAAAGATAAATCCTTTCGTCTCTGATCACATTGACTGTAATACCTGTGAAGTGCTGATTCAACCAATCAAACCATTCACTTCTCTTTCGCGATTAATGTTTCAAGTCGTTACGTGTTTAACAACTTTTACATGTTTTCGATTTAAACGTCACACGCGGTGCGATAAAACGTGCAATATTAGTCTAGTAATACGTCCATTAGCAAATCGGCAACAGATCGACTTTGCGACTTTGCGCTGTGTTATCAAATTAGCTGGTATAATTATAGAATTTTTCGTAAATGGTCTAACTTGTAAAATAAATGTAGGAATGTTTATTATAAATTAACAGAAAAGACAGTATGATAAACACAATATTGTAACACTCACAAAATTGAATATAATATCGCACTTCACGAATTCGCTTAACACTATTTCTACGTCACAGCAACACGATGAACTTCTCTCAATCACGATTAATTCAACTCTGACCATTACCATTACTGTAACAAACCTTGGTAACGCTCACAACACTCCTTGACAACATTAACATATCTTAACAACGTTTATAAACAATCAGCCACGTCTTTCGCTAACGTCACACCATCCCACATAAATAATTCGACCAGTCGTTTCTAATATTTCACGATAATTGTATCGTGCCATATGCGTGCAAAATGTCTTGTATCGCGCATGAATAAGTTTCCTCGAGTGTTCAATTGTTCAAATACCATCGTGAGCCTATGTTTTTTTTTTTTTTTTTTATTTAGTTGTTTACATTCACAATTTGTCCGATTTGGACATTTGGTAAAATTTTTTGGCTGGTGTGAGCCTATGTGTGTTATTATTTGAAAGACCCACTGAAGAAAAGTGGATTTTCTCGCATGCTCCTGTGTGTTCTTTATCACAGTCTATGTCGCATACGAATCAAAATCTTCTGAATTGTACGGTAGTTGTTAGAAATCGAAATGTACGTCCAAAAAATAATGGTTTTTATTTTCTGTTCTCCACGCTTTAGGGTTTAACGCGTAGAGTAAAATGACGAATAAAAAGAAGAATAAAATTGCGTTTTATTCTGACACACGAAAATATACGAATTGGTGACATTATATACTTGAGGTGGTGTTTGGTATAAGGTGCCCAAGGAATACTCTTGGTGTTCACAATATAATTTATTTAACACCCAACAATCAACAATCAACAATCCTCGATTACCAATGAGTTTCTCGCTTTTCAACTATGTTTGCTTCGCTGTTAAGATTTGACTTTGCTGTTCAAAACTAAATGTCTCTTTGATCTCGTTCGTTTCTTTATCGCACCTCGATATGCCCACTACGCATTCCGCGACCGTTGCCACGTACGCTTTCTTCTAAAAATTCGGTGGAAGGACCGTAAGGATATCGATGGCTTATTATTCATGTCGGCCTTACGCTTTGAAACTATAGCACTTTGTGTGGCGAAGCCGTTGGAAAATTCCGTGGCCGAGTGCCGCCACAGGGTAGACTAAACATCCTGCATGTCACAGCTATCGAAACAATAACCAGATAGTAACGGAATAGCCGCCTCTGATATACACCCGACGATAGTCCCTCCAGGAGGACTAGAACCTCAGTATAAAAATCCTCTCAAATCAGCGCTCGACGCCTTTCTGTTGTAACACTTTGAACCGTCAATCTGTTGCATTCGCATAATAAATTCTATTACCATATATAAAGTTCAATTTCTTCAGCTTATTTATGAAACGTTCGAACTGCGACGCGAGGAGATTGTCACGTAAAATAACAAAATAAAAAAAAGAAATTTGAGGTGAAAAATAAAAAAAAGAAACTATTTTTTTTCTAACAACAATCCACTTTACAATCCACTTCCGAACTCTAGGCGTGACTTTCCAAGACTGAAGCTCTTACAATTTGACTTTCGATCGGATCCGATTACTTTCTTTTGTCATCCCTCAACATCCCCACCGTCCATACATTTGCTAAGCGTCCGCGACCGTTGCCACGTCGCCGAGTGCCGCCACATCTTTATCTCCATCGTCAGTCCATCGGATTTGAAGTATGCCGGTCGTGACAAGATCACCGGTGATGTATCATTTTCGTGATTTCTTGTGTCTCCTACGTCACACTAGCGGTTATCCGAAACCTGTTTGTAGTCGATCAGGAAATTGGACTCTTCTACCCGAGCGTATGACGTATTTGTTTGTTATGTTTTCGTTACTCGCTTCGTTCGATTTGAACTCCAAGCGGTATTATTATGTCGCGATTTTCGACGCTTTGCTGTTCAATGTTTTGTGATCGAGTGCCGCCACATATTGAAAGATAAACGTTAATTTTCTGAGAAGTTTCTAAAACATTCCTCTGTCTCCCTTAGTTCCCTCGATTCAATATTTTCTTTTTCCTATAGCGTTCCGTTACTTTTCTTTTCCTTCTGATATTCCACTATTTCGTTTGTCTTTATTGTTGTCGAAGCCTAAGAACTATTTCTATGAGGCGCGATAAGCTGCAATCGACGGCGATCGCGGCTGAAAAATCGATTTCCTTCGCCGCGTTACAAGATGCGCACGGTGAAACGCAACCTGTGGCCAAGGAGTTTCGTCTTATCTGATCCCAGATGGACGTATCGTCGGCGATTGTGAGACGTAGCGCGATTGCCCGAGGACGTGCGCGTTCCGTGGCGTTCAAGAAGCGTAGTACCCGGTTTATATAGACAGGCTCGCTGAAAGGACAAGGCAATTAATCTTAACGACACTGGCGTTGCGCATGGCTGCCACCCGGCTATGTGACGCTAATTAATCTAATATGCTATTGATATTATAATTAGGTGCACGGTCCTTTCTTCCTCATTCACAAGTCCTTTCGTTCCCGCGTCTCCCTTTCTCATTTCTGAAATCGCTTTGCGGCTACTAGCCGCTGGCTGATTTATTAGCGGACCGCTTGCGCTGCTATGCTCGAGAGCCAACAGGAAAACGAGGAACGAACCGTGGGTCGTTGACAGTTTTCGAAGGACCTCGCTGTATTTTATCGGATCGATTGTCGTTACCGTCTGAATGAATTACGAGCGCACGGCATTCAAGAAACTACTCGATGAAATTAAGCTTCTCGAGGAATTCAAGGGCCTCCGATGTAAATTCAGACTGCAGGAATAAATAAATATTTCAACTAATGAATCCTTATTATTTAGTCAACTTGCATTTGTAATATTCGTGTGTACGATGATGTGCAGGTAAATAAAATTCGTTACAAGGATTTGATTGAAATTCTAAAATTTTTAAAGTTGAGTCATATCGAATCCTTATTAGTTAATCGACTTATTACTCGTGTAATATTTATGCGTATCAGTGATTCAGTTTGAGAGTAAATAAAATTGGTTGCAGGAACTTGGTTGGAATTCTAAAATTAAAAAGATTCTAGTCGCGTTTAATTCTTGTTATTTAAATAGTTTGCATTTTAAGTATCTGTATATACCATGACGTGATTGAGATTGAAGATAAATGAAATTGCTTACAGAATCTTGATTAAAATAATGGAAGACGCAGATCTTATCCACGAAAGATTTAAATCTTAACGTTTACGTGTGTGCATTTTAATAAAAATAACTTGAATATATGACAACACGACATACATATAAGACAAAATTCTCTCTGAAATGGAAATATAATAATAGCAACAACAACACAGGGAAGCTTCAACTGGTTTAAAACAAATTTATGCTTCAATAATAAAGTTTGTTTATTGCACGATATATCACGATAAATCATTCTCATCAAGTCTATACGTTCCTTTTTATGAAATTTTTTTTTAATACAAATCCAATTCTATAAGCAAATCGCGTTCGATCATTTTTTGCTAATTATTAAATATTTTCCTCGCGTTTCTCCAATTTCCAATATCTTTTACGCTAAATTCTTCTACTTTCGTCTGAAACCTATGAAAGTGTACATTGAGCAAACAATTGAAATTATATTCGAATGTTTCTCATACTGTGTTTATTACTTCTGCTTGTTAAGTTTGTTAACTTCGATTAAATTTAATTGCAACATTTGTCGCAGTATTTGTAAATTAAAATGTAAATATTAAACAGCTCGCAAAAACAAGATACTGTACATATCTCGATTATCACGGTAGAGCTGCAAGGAATCTATTGTTGTAACTCGAGAGGAAAGTTGTTATAACTTTGAGAGAATGTGCTTCTTTCGCCGAACCAAAGGGAAATGTCTTGAAATTCACAACAGAAGGTAATTACGTAAATTTGTACGATAATTGTTTTCACTTGGTAAATTTCAATCCACTGCACCGATGCAAGAAACAGGAAGAAAATACGATATTAACAGAATTCTACTTTGTTATCTGATAAACAGTGTTGTTCAAGAGACCACAGTTTTTAAAATGTTCTCTTATTTTCGATGGATGGCATATTGTTTCGTGTTTACGAAGATTATTTTATATATAAAACGCAAAAATTTCTTGTTTTTTTAATATGATGACGATGCTATATGACATATGATGGAAACATAGCATAACATTGATACAATTATTCACATATATGACATATAATTGAAATATCACATGCATTGAGCCAGACAACAGTGCTTATTATTTTTTAAAGACAAACCCGTGTAAATGAATTATCGAATTTCACGCTCATTTCTTTTCTACTTTTCTATAACTTCGCTTGAATAATTCCTAGTATCGTAAAAAATGCCTAAGACCACACTATACATAAATAACGCTATCACGGTCGTAATTTGTAAAATCGTTCCTGCATATTAATATCGTTATATAATCGTATAACTTGTTATCGTAAAAATTTGCAAAGGTATCGAAGTAGTTACACGTTACGAAAGAAATTCCGTAACGATTTATTCCACCGGTATGCGGATAAGATAGTTTGATTATAGTGCAGGCGGGGTTGCCGATCATAGTGTTATTAAGAGTGGAGGCCATTGATTTATTATCATAATTTCTCAACCGAAATTCAAAGTATTTCATTTTCGTGCAGTCATCGCGGTTGTTATCCTGCAACTGTACTCACGTACTTGAATCTAAGTGGTTGATTTATGTGCCCTCCGCATTCTGCACTTCGGATCGTGAATCAGAAAGAACCAGTGATTTAGTCTCGTCGATTTATCTGTTTATTTATGTACCTTTATCAATGATCTATGGAAAACGCGTATATACCTATTATCCGCCGTCTACTACTTGCTACACGTATCAATCTGTTAACTATCAAAATCGCGTATATTCTATGTACGTACATGTGTCTTGAAAAATAATAATCATTTCTACTGCGATCAAATTATTTTTACGATATCCTTTTATGTATTTTTTTCGTTCTTGTCGTTATTGATTCTGCACGAACAATGTGTATTACGATAACAAGTAGATTTGTAGTGATCTTTCACATTCATTATTGCGCTAAGTATCATGGAAAAGAATATATTCGACCGATAGAAAATTTCTATTTTACATAAATTTGATTCCAATGGTTCTACTAGACATTTTTGTACTAGACAATATCTTTATTGCTTTGTTCGTGAATTACGAGAGGTTCCGCTTGTTTGATACGTTTTGTCAGTATCTCTATCCTAAACCTAATAATTACCATATTACTTATCCGCTTTCTATTTGCGATTTATACAAAATAGCCATCTTCTGTTAGCTACATTGCAGCATAATATTTTTGTATATTATTGAAATTGAATTCAGACATTTTATACATCGATATTCTAACACGAGTATAACATGATTAGATAATTTACGTTTATGTCGCAACGAAGTAGCGTAGTAGCATCGGTCTCGAATTGAAAAGTAAATGTATTCGATTTAGAATTCGTAGTAATAATAGAAATTTGAAGAGCAATTAATAATTCCTTTTAAAACGTTGATATTGTATGATAATATTATAAAGAAAAGAAATTCGCGTTTTAAAGAACGCACGAGGTGAGACATTAATACGAAACGTTTTTAAATTCTCTATTTCCAATGTAGTGTGTTCAAGTAAATATCATTTAAGTATTTTAAACAATAACTAAAATTGCAAAATATTGATAAAATATGATGGCACGAATTTTACTTCCAAACTATTTAGTACTCTTATTTCGGTACGAACCATCTCGTTAGCAATTTACATAAAGTCAAACATTTATATCGAGCAAATGGAGAAGTAATTATATCCAAGTACCAAAATATGAAATGTCGAACTTAATATTTCTGAAACAAATCGTAAATTAACAAGAGAACGGGAGAGAGAGAGAAAGATATATAGTTATATAGTTATATATAGATATATAGTTTAATTTGAAACTTTATAATCTAACAATATAACTTCTACTATATATAATTTCTAATAATTCGTTTAGTTCATTGATAGCAATTGCCTGTCTACTTCATGACGACGTATTTAATATCGTGCACAAATCTATTTGAAATCTGGTAGAAATATACGCGCTAATTTATATAAAGGAATTTTAAATGTAAAAAAGTCTTGAAAATTTGAATTTGGGATGGACTTTCCATTTTTATTGCGATTCCTATAAATTGAAATGACGGAAGTATTGATCAATGTGCTTACCCGCATCCGCTGTAAAGTTCTCGACGTTGCTTGTCGCAAGTGAAAGAGAAAAAGTAGAGGCCAGGATAATTATAAATTCTGAATGCGGCTGTCAGATAATTAATACGCAGTGAGTAACGAGTACCTTAGGTATGGCGACAACCCGTTCAGATGCTCCCGTATAATTTACTGTCTTACGTATTCGCTCGGGGGAACGGATGTCAGGCGCACACCTATACAATCGCAGCAGACATGATAAAAGCAAATGTGACAACTTAAAGTGCATAACCATCGAGACCATAAACTGATAGTGCTTGGAAATTGAATTAATCTCCGAGGAGCAATTAAATTCCTCGTCAAATTATGCCGCGAAGATTAAAAAATGGAGAAATCGTTTTAAAGACCTTAGAAGGATAATAATAAGAAAATGCTACACATACGTCTTATTAATATAACTGTCGTCTGAAGCAAAACCGACGCAACTAGAAATATGTACGTCATCTCACATAATAAGAATAGAAACATAAAGTAGTTCTCGTGTTCGATGAAAGCAAGTTTGTAATCTTCCGAGCGATGCCGAGCAGCGTATGTCGAAACAAGAGCAAATTACGTTCAAGTTTGGGAGAATGAGAGCGTGTCTTCACTTTCGATTCACCAAAAATCCTTCGGCAAAATTTAGCCTGCAATGTTGTGTTAGAGACGTGGTACGTCGATCGGGCCAAACATAAACACGTGTCAGAGACGTAGTACGTGGATCGGGCCAAACATAAACAATACGTGCGAGAGACATGCTACGTCGATGTTATTCATTTACTATTTACTTCAAGATAATAAATCTTTCCGATTCAATGATCAATTGGTAGTAATTATTTATCAAACATGTCGCAAAATAAAATTAGTTGTACCTTACACGTGTATTTATATATCAAAAGACATGTGCGATTTGCACAACTTGGAGCGCTCAGCCAAACCGTGAAACGGCTCGACGCGTGACCGATCATGTTGTTACTTGTGGCACGCGCTATTGGAACCTAAATCGTAAGGCAAGAGATTAGGTACGTTGTTGCCGTAGAAACGAATCCATTTCTTGGCAACACCGCCGAAATAAAGATTCTATACCTGCGAGCAAGAACCAATGCTTTCTAAATATTTACACTTTGACGCGTGTCAAGTTCTTTCGTAGAGTACAACGATCTGCCGTATCTATTTTTTCATTTATTACCAAGTTTAAAAACAAAACGTATTATTTTCAGCAGAAGAACCATAAAACCTCGTTAGACATTAATTAACCTATTTCGCGTGCACGAGAAGCTATTAATAACGGCTACAAATCGAAATAACCGTAACGAATCTGAGGTTTACGAAGAAATAATGGTACTTTCGTGTAAAAGTGTAAACGATTAGCAAGAATCTATCTTCAAAATTTCAGTCGAATCGGAGGAAGTTTTCGGTAAATCTTCCGATAATTTCCTAATAATTTGTCAGGTTTACCCAAGCTTCAGCAAACAAACCATAATACCAGCGAACGGGTGTGTATGCTCGGCAATGTATGTCAACAATAAATCAATGGATCGGTCGGAGCGCGTCGATTCTGAAAAGAGCGATCGTCAGATTTAAGGACACACTTTATTTTCCGCAAATAAGCAAACGGCACATCCATTTCTCCTCCAAACAGAAGCGTCGCGCGAGTAATTTGCCCGTGCAAACAGGAAGGTCCATCTGGATAGGTAGAACGCACACTCGGCCGAGGGAAAATGACAAGTGGAACTCTCGTGAATGCCGCGTAACGGCCACGTTTGGCGGCGAAAGCGCACCCTTGCGCGCTTTCCGAAACGTCATTGTGGCCGGGTACACGGCTACGTTCGAGTCTGGCGCGTTCATACTGGCAAGAGCGTTTTACGGCGCTTGCTGGCTGTTCGAAAACCGGGGCCAGTTGCTCGACGAGCACGCCAACCGCAGGCCACGTTATTAGTAAATAAAGACGCGAGGAAATTCTATTTGCGGACAAAACATCACGGCAGCGATGTGTACAGAACCCTCGACCATCGGGCTTTGCGCGCTCTTCCTAATGCACTCGAGGAAACGTCGCAACTCTCGGCGAACTTTCCTGGCTCCTTTAAACGGCAGCCTCAAACAGAACTTAGTAACCGTTCGTCTTAGCTGTTTCTGGAATAGCTTGACGTGTCTATCACGCCACGTGAGACCTTTGTACCGCCTGCTGCGATCTAAACAGACCCTACGTCCGAGTTTTCTTTTCTCTTTGTCTCTCTCAATGGCTAATTACCCATTGAAGGGAACCCTACTTTTGTTCGTCGACGGAATGTCGAAATAGAAGAGGATCGTGACCCTTCCGTTGCTTTCAAGTTGCTTTAACAGGTATTCAACGAGCCTGTCAGACGACAAACTGATTTACTGTATTTTTTGTCACTTTTTCAGTAGAAATCTCATTACGTAAGTACATCTCGTGTTCGATTTTTGGAGAAAAGTAATTAACTCTATGTGTTTATTTGTTGTAGGAAGATGACATAAATGATAGTAACTTTTAATCGCATTTTCTTCTGCTTTCCAATTTATACAGTTGACACGTAACGATTCACAGCTGTGACAACAGCAAAACAGAATTTAAGGAACGAGCTAAATAGATTTCAGGACACAAATAGTTATTTCCATAAGTTTGTTTATTACAAGTGGACGATATAAAAAGTAGCAAATCCTAATAACAAATTCTAATAGCAAATTCCAATAGCATTTTCAATAACACATTTTTCTGATTTCTAATGTATACAGTCGATCAGTATGATTTCTGGGCGAACCAAACGTACTATACTTTACAGCTGTGACAGCAGCAAAACAAAATTCATGAAACAAATTAAATGTATGTAGATGAGCGTGTGTTGTATTTTAAAAATTTGTATTTCGACTTATCCTAAGAATTATATAAAATATCATAAATCTATTGAAAACATATACTTTAATTGTAATAATGTACGTGAGAAACCTAAGACTAATATAAATGAATCAACGTTTATTTAGCTGCAAATATCATGCTTATATAAAATGCAAATTCAAATAAATTTACCGTAGGCGAAGTTAATATAGAGGTGGTATCAAGCATAGAGTTATGGAAACAAAGTTGTGCGGAATTAACTTACGATATGCTACAGTACGTCATGTAATTACAGCATAGAATAAGCAACACCTCGCGAACTGTACACATTCAATCAATATAATGGTGGAAACTAAAGTTAAACAGCAGTTATGTGTATAATTGAAATTACTCAGGATATTAACCTTGACAACGTATACATATATATTAATGTCATTGAAATTTGTGAGGCGTATTATGTTCTATGTAATTATCGATAATTGTTGAAGATAACTTGAATAAAAGAACAATAAAATGAAAAACTTTAATAACACTTTGACACAAAAGTGGAAATATCGTGAGAAATTGATTTTCAATAATTAAGTCAAAGAATCATATCTTTCTATCGGGCTCGTATCAAATATCACGTTGTAAATGTTATTCAGCTATTTTGATAAGTTGCACGCTAATCACGGTATAAATACTTTTGAATACCTTTCGAAGCATATTTCCGCATAGGTATCCTAACCTACCCATTTCTGAGTATAATCATAATTATTATTTTATTCGCACCATAATTGTACTCCTTCGGTGAACTTTGAACAATTAGAGAAAGGAATGCTGAGTTTTATGTCATGGAAAAAGTTCTCTGATAGAACTAAGTCCTGTACCCCCATAGTTATTAGATGTCTGAGGTTTCTGGGATTTTTTTTTATCAAACTTATCGCCTTTTCTACGTCTACTCCAGCTAAACATGCTTTCTTATATACAGCTTGGCACGCCATAAAGACGTCCATGCTGGCACCAGCTGACGCGAGCAAACAACCTGGAGATCTACTTATGCAATACTCCCATTCATCAACGAGGTACTGCGGGAACAACATCGCGGCAATCAGTTCCTCGGCATTTTTATACGGTGTTCCGTAATAGTTAAAGTATCCTAGAAAATGAACATTTATAGGATTTGAAGTCCAGTATGTCTTCTTCGAATTATACTTCATACCAAAGAAATGTTGTACGGCCTTCGCATAATTAGTTAGGTCCATTAGTACCGACCCACGGAAACACGCTATTCCGTCATCTCCGAAAAACATGTCCATAACCGGGTACTCCCCCATGACGATTTTTGAAGTGTACCACGTTACCACCATGTTAACGAGACATCCAATAATGTTGGCAAACATTGATCCAGACGGAATTCCATGGTCTTTCTTAAATCGTCTACCGTCGGAATTCTGGATTGGAGTATTTATAAAATACTTTATGCACTTTTTCACGCATATCCGATCTCTTTTCGTTAAGTTAAATTTCTCCATTATTACGTAAAAAACGTCACGTATCAACCACGCCGGTACAGTTGCGTCAAAGGATGTATAATCGATCATTAATATCTTAGTCTGACTGTATTTACAGTTGAGCTGGGCTATCTGGCCGTTGAGCCACATCATTCCACCCTTCATCATTTCACATCCGTAACCGGTATTCCTGCAACACTTCTGATCAACGAATTGTTGAGTCAGTGGAACGGCAAATCTAGCCTCTTGTAATATGATGCTTAGTGGTATGGCCCAAACAGGCCTAACTTTATTATCGCCCGGTTTTCCAATATAGCTTTTAGCGAACGCGGCACTATCAGGGAAGAGTACAAATTTCCCATTGCCGACCCGTCTCCACACGTCAGAGAGGTATCCTAGCTCGCATTCTATAACGTCCCCCTTCTTCCAACCTGGTCTTGTTTTAATGTATGGTAGTGCAGCTGACGTATGCTGGGGCACCGCATTGGCGGCTTCAGACATTGAAAGAGGGTCTATCTTGTCGTCAACTCTTAACACAGTCCGATCTTGTCCAACGCTTTATAGTAGGTCGGAGTGGAAAGTCTCCGAACTGTCTTACCACATTGCGCCAAATATAATTTGGCGTGATCAACGACCTGCGCTTCGACTTAAGCACTTGGTCAGCAAGCATGCCACATCTTCCTTTCACCATGGCTTTATAGATCTTAAACGACAATCGAGGCGGCTCGTATCTGGAAGGAAATCCAGGTCCCGCGGCAGTGTGACTCCACTCTTGGGTTTCCAGGAAGCATCAACGTCACTTATGTACTGGTAATCGAACCTTGTTATGCTATGCAATGTCATTCTTACTATTTCAAATAACTTTTTTATATTAATTTGAAGGTTAACGTGTCACATATGGTCCAACTTCTCTTTTCGTCAGCTTTAAGGTATTGTAAAGAAAATACGTAATTCTGTCTAAGACACGACAGTGACCTAAAAGAAATATAGTTTTAAGGCATTTTCCCTCTTCGAATGAAACAACCTCTCTCTCTCTCTCTCTCTCTCTCTCTCTGAAATTTTTTATTACGTCAAAATAAACGAAAGTATTGAAGATTCTAAATGGTCGAGTTAGAAGAAACATCGCGCTTAAGGGGATTATTCAATTTCCGAAGAGCGATGAAATATATTACATGAAATTAAATTCTCATTAAGCGTGTTAAATAGCCAATTTTCTCGTTGCCGGCTAAATAAGTCTTGAAGGTAGAAATGAAGGGCGTTCTGAAACAAAATGAATTTCCCGTTATGCCAGTTGTCGGCTGGCAGGATCTCGATTTCCCACCTCGTTTTTCATCGTCATCGGGCACCGAAACTTAAGCAAAAATCTCCACCGTTGCAATCCTCGTATAACAAGAAGAATGAAGAGCTCGTTAATACGCGTCTTCGGCAGTTAGTTATCTTAAACGGTGTCAGACGCGTTCAGGTCGGCAGTTGGCGATAAATTCTCGGTGGTTTTAATTTGCCAGTGAATTCTCGCTAGAAAACGAGGTGTGCACGGACAGGGAAGAAGGAAAAGAGGGTGAAACGAAGGCAGGTGTAAGGAGGGGAGGGAGATGGAAGGGAAGCTGGAACACCGACGTATTAAAACGGCCAGGTATAGACCCAGTAAATTATATCTTTCTCGAGAGTAGAGGCTCGCGTCGTTTAAAAAAAAGGCCGGGAAAAAGTTTCGGGTAGAAATGTATAGCCACTTGAGATTACTTTTCTTTCCTTGGCGAAGTTCCGCTGACAGGAACGAGAGTCGTTATGTTTCCAAGCGAAGAATGTCTTTATGAATTTGTATGGTCTGCAGAGAATTCGATTCTCTCATTGCACTTGTTTCGATCAAATATTTCAATATACCAATAACCATGTTTACAATGGTTTTTTAAGTCAATTTTATTATCATCTATCTTATTTAACCCCGTACTTTGGCGAGTCAGACTTACGATGAAGATTTTGGCCCAAACATAAATATCGCGAGTCTGACTCGCGACCAGATTCTTGGGCCAAACGTAAACATAACAAGCCGAGCTCGCGGATTGTTTTTTTGCCCGTTACGATCGTCACTGAATGTTAGTTTCTACATTTCGGTTCGTATTGCGACTGTTTACCAGCATCAGTCTGGTCTGTTTAGCGCGCGTCGATGTCTACCGATTGGGCCCGAGTTTTGTCGAACTAAGTGGCACGGGAAGGGGATAAACTCTTCATTTGTCTTCAAAAGATAGAAGCTAGGAGTTAATTTGCGAAGCAAGAAAAAGCTATTTTGCTTTAACCGGAGAAGACGAGGTAAGCGTTCAGACGACGAATATTATTGCCAATATTTAAGTTATTCAACATTATATTGACAATATATATATATTGATCGTCTAGACGACTTCTTACGTACGATAATGTTGAAAACCTTAAATATTGACAATAATATTGATCGTCTGAGCGCTCCTTTATCGTCTCATTTGCACAATGGCATTCTTATTTGGAAATTGGATATTCTTTTAAACGTCGTTTTATTTCTGTTACAAACGAATTATATTTGTCAGAATGGAAAAGAACATAGTTGAAATTTATTTGCTTTTATTAATTGTCAATTTCTGTGGACATTTTGTGTAGGCACAAAGGGACGAAAATATGATCCTTCGCTATCGTTCGTTGTTTATGAAGACGAATATAAAACACTACGATGAAAATTACCTGAATCACTGAATGTTAGTTTCTACATTTCGGTTCGTATTGCAACTGTTTACGAGCATCAGTCTGGTCTGTTTAGCGCGCGTCGATGTCTACCGATTGGGCCCGAGTTTTGTCGAACTAAGTGGCACGGGAAGGGGATAAACTCTTCATTTGTCTTCAAAAGATAGAAGCTAGGAGTTAATTTGCGAAGCAAGAAAAAGCTATTTTGCTTTA
Source organism: Bombus vancouverensis nearcticus (assembly GCF_051014615.1). Classification (NCBI taxonomy): domain Eukaryota; kingdom Metazoa; phylum Arthropoda; class Insecta; order Hymenoptera; family Apidae; genus Bombus; species Bombus vancouverensis. The sequence goes on along the minus strand of NC_134915.1, from coordinate 1,585,262 downwards.
ACCGGAGAAGACGAGGTAAGCGTTCAGACGACGAATATTATTGTCAATATTTAAGTTATTCAACATTATATTGACAATATATATATATTGATCGTCTAGACGACTTCTTACGTACGATAATGTTGAAAACCTTAAATATTGACAATAATATTGATCGTCTGAGCGCTCCTTTATCGTCTCATTTGCACAATGGCATTCTTATTTGGAAATTGGATATTCTTTTAAACGTCGTTTTATTTCTGTTACAAACGAATTATATTCGTCAGAATGGAAAAGAACATAGTTGAAATTTATTTGCTTTTATTAATTGTCAATTTCTGTGGACATTTTGTGTAGGCACAAAGGGACGAAAATATGATCCTTCGCTATCGTTCGTTGTTTATGAAGACGAATATAAAACACTACGATGAAAATTATCTGTTGGCGCTTATAAACCTACTTAAATCTATTTAACTTGTAGATAAAGTAATCCATATACGGGCACCTCGTTTACGTTTAATTTCAAGAGCAACAAACCTAAATGTAGAAATTAACAAGGCGAAGAAGCGTGGAAGAAAACTGAATTGTCAAAAAATTCGACACATATTGCACGTAATATTTAAATATGATCTACAACATAAACACGATAAGATATGCAAGCGAATTTTTAATAGCGAATTAAACATTAATATTTTCCGAAACGCTTCCTTTACGAAGTCTAGAAAACATAACGAGTAGCACAAGTAACATGCTACGTCGCGAACACATCGTCATTTGAGTCGCACTAATTCCAGTACACGAATCACGATTCTATTATCATACGTCTTTTTGTTGCCTTGGGTTGTGTAACAACTCGCCACGCAATTAGTGTCAAAGCTTGAGGCATTTATTATCGGTGAAACAGCAGTGTGCACATACGTGTGCGGTTAGTACACGTGCAACATTCATGCGCTGTTGGTGCGCACATACATCAACAAAAGGCGTAAATAGATGAATCTCGGACCTGCAGTTAACTTAGTCTCACGACTTTTCTTGGGACTTCCGTGTCGTCGAATCGGATTTATAGCTTTCATAATGGCCACTAAACGCTTATGCTGTTTCGTAATGCACTAGAGCGTGCCACTGGTACATTCTTCGTTACTAATGTCGTAATGACGACTGATTTCAAGGTAGGCACGAGTTCGTGCGATTCTGTCTGAGGATTGCCTGCTGGCTCGTCAGCCAGTAATCGCAAAAAATGACTGGAACAATCGGAATGTGATCTACCAACGTGCTTGCGTTCGCACCGCCCAATGCCATTATATTATCTTTCCATTTATTTTTGCTCCTCACGAAGCAACAAAGTCAGTGGTTTGTAAAGTGGTAGAATAACGAAGGCAATAGATATAAAAAAAGAACGATCAGTTGTGCGTGAAAGATTTTAGTCAGTGTTTCAATTGGAAACGTGTATCTTTTATTATGTTTATTTTGGTTTACCGCTATTTCATTGCTTACTTATTGCACATTTTATTGTTGTAGACGACATTTATGTCTCTGATATATCAACTTACACATATGTACTTGGAATATTTTAGTAATGATATTAAATACGAATAACAGCAATAGAATTATATGGTAACGATGTAAGAAGGAGCTACCTTTTTTTATTGAGCAAGCAATAATTGTACATTTTGTTCAGCAGAAGCTTCCTTTCTATATTTTGTTGGCAGCATCCGTATAGCCCAAGGAATGCTTTTAAGTTCTATCTTTTCAAAGAAAAATAATTAGACGGAAATACGTGCAGACTGAAATATTAAAGAGCCGTTTTCACAAAATACGACGCTGCGATAAAAAATTAGTGCAATTATTTTTCCATCACCATCCATCAGGACAAACGAAAGTCTGCAAAATCAGAAGCTTAGAAAGATAACGTAATTTTACAAAATGAATTTATACTGACTGAGAGCAACGACTAAATATAACACAGAACACTGTTGCCAACATGGCAAAACATTTTTAGTATAAAGCTTACTAAAATTCACAGTGTATCAATTTTAAATTGTCATTTATCCACCACTATATCCACATTATTCACAACATGGCCATATGTTTTAATTGTTGTCTTTTATCAGCTCGAACTTCGTACACGGTGTATGCGGTGTACACACCAAAAAATCACCGATGAACGCGACAAACGAAAAAACATTGGATCTTGAAATATTAAAAGCAAACATGTTTTCGGTCTATCTGTCTGAATTACACGGTCAACTTCATCCCCCTCAGTGTTACTAAACGCATTCATGTTTGCTTGTCGCGATACGATAAACAAATTTCTCGCCGGTGGTTGCACAACGTTGTCCGATCTTCTATGTTGCATCCGCGTAACCAGCTTAAAAAAAGCGGATTCATAGCACGGTCGAGTGCGCTAGAAAAATGCCATGCAAATTTTCAATTTTGCGCCTGATCAGCCTGGCACAAAAGAAAAGTCAATGGTTCTACGATATTGCGGCAAACTGGGCTTTGTGAGGGACAAATTCGGCTGATGGCTCGTAGCTCGCGGCAAACTAACCACCAGGGTCTCCAAGAATAAATTACAAATATTGGGCTCGAACGAAGGTTCCTGGCGTTTTCAAGATGTTGCATGATATTCGTTTACATATTTGGACATAGACTTATTCAACAATTTATTCATATGCCATGTGATACGTCGTGTGACGTAGATTATTTTCTATTTTTCCTTATTCTAATATAAGCAATGAGATTTACAATTTGTCTTATGAAAACATTTCATAAATCTTTTTAGCGGATAATATTTTCAATTCGCGTTAGGAATTAGCATTAGGATCATCGTTAACGAATGTACTCTATAAGCTGTACACTGTTCATGTACGTATCATATTTGCTGTTTGCACAGCGTTACTACGTCTGCGCGATTAAAAGAGCAAACATGGAAAATGTAGCTAATGTTCCCCTATCTTTACTCATAAACACACGTAAAAATTCACGCAATCACAAACCGCGGAGAAGGACGCGTTGAAATGTCACCTTTCAGGGTGCTTATGTAACGTCAATTCACATCAGAGACCAGGCCACACACCGCGGACAGGATGACACCTAGATGTCTGCACATCCTTGGCGCGTATCCTCAATAGTCTTAAGTACCCACCAGGGGTCTTGGAATTTTCATAGTTAAGGTCCTTCGAACCAAGCGAGTATCTCTTGTCTTAGATTTCCTTTTACGTTTATTGTTTACTACTGGTTAACACGGAAAGTTGGTTTTCTTCACGTCTGGTATGTTCCGTCAGCAACTTTCTCGCTAGGGCGGCTAAAACCCTTCCTGGTCCACCAACCGTCTTGTTATCCAATCGCAGACGGTGTTTACTGCCCTCACTTCCTTAACCAAAATTGTCATCAACAAATCCGATAGTCCCGTGTCCTTAGACACATCCACCCCTAGCTTTCCTCAGACACAGTATTGTCAGTAAAGCTTCACTTATTCCGTATCCTTCGAATAGTCAACATATCTTTACCGGTCTCTACCCTTCTAACAGTCGCGTACTTAACGTATCAGTGTAATGAAGTTTTACATAACGTGGTTGGGGTGAATTGTGATTTATGTTAATTCAGTGTGTATTTCGTTGTGATTGCTGAATTCGTAATAAAGTTTAACTAAAACAAAATTAATAGTTATGTTACGACTCAGCTATTTTATTTCATTATCCAACCCTCAAGTTTACATGACACTTACATCGTACGTTTTATTTTCAACCGTTGGAGGTCAAGAGGTACGAACTGTTGTTTCGAAATATATTATATATATTCCAGTAATGTTCGGACACTCTTTAAAAAGGAATTTAAATCTCTTTTAAAATCGAACCAAACGATTCGACCTTTTTTGAGAAGTTAGAAGTTTATCAGGTGAAAATTATAAAATAATTTTTGACAAAATTGCGATTAGTCGGAATCGCGGAGGAAAGAGTAAAGATCGTTTTCTACAACTCTTCCTATCTGGGCCTGTAATGAAAATTTGTACGACACATTTTGAAGATTTATGTTACTGGTGTGCATGCTAAAAATTTGATTGAATTCGGTTAAAAATGGCAAAAGTCGCAGTTTTTCACGATTTTCTGTAATTGAATCTAAAATTTAAAGATTCTTGAACCTTCGAATGCCCGTTGCTTGCTTCCGCATCAATCGATTTCGATAAAATTTGAAGTTCAATTTAGTAAATTACTTATTTTCGCGTACAGTCTCTTTCCGACGTATTTCCTCACCAATCACACGATAAGATATAATAGCACTTGCAATGATATTTGTAAAAAAAATCACCGACGTTGGTGTTCCTACTTAATGGTGGCTAATTATAGTGATCACACTTTAATTGTATATCTGATGGAATGTTTGGAATTTAACAAAATAACGCCAGATCTACGTGGCTGCGCTTCATCTGATAGATTCGACGCGGCCCATAAATATTAACACTACATTTATACTTATCGTCGAAACGTCGATAATCCATCGATAGTGATTAACAGTACATACGTCCAGTCTGGAAGCGGATACGGTGTAATGAACCATAACGCTTCGGTGAAGATAGGGGAGAGCGATTGAGGGGTTTCATCGAAAAAATATCGCCGTGAAAATGCGGCTTGACCTATTGGAGACGAAGGGTCGAAGATCATCATAATCGTATATTTATAAGTATCGTAACCAACGGAAATTTTTTATTCGCCCCGTGTCTTGGATAGTCACACAACTCGATTATAACGCACTAGGATCTTTGCATATTTAGAATCGCCACTGATTCATAAATTGTACATGGCCTACTTTTATATTCGATCTACGAATTTTAAATAATTTCTTGCTGCTAGATTCCATCTATATTAATAAACGCAAAAATGGCAACAAATAGCTATTTCTTTGGAGATTTTATTTTCCAAGAAAGTCCTGCAAATTTATTGGTTAGGCCAATACTATCGTAAATCTAAGAATCTGAAAGACTAACGTCACTGTAAAACGCCTACCAATTAAGTGGCGAAAATTTCAAAACGAAAGGAAGCATCACAATATTCCAGGCAAGCTCAGAACGATTCTAAATAAAAAGGACGAAATAGAATGTCTCTTATAGTTTCTGAAAGACACAAACCTTTCCCAAATAATCTAACCGTAGAAAATATTCACTACAACTTATACGTGCTATAGGTATATTAATATCTTTGTAATATATAATTATATATATACACACACACTAATACCATGTAGATATTGTATATATATATGACCAAACAGCGAAAATATTATAAACAGCATATTAGTCTAATATAATATTTCATTTGCTTATTTATGAGTTTATTTTGAGGTTTATTATCCGTTAACATAATATATAAATAACATAATAATAAAGTTACTAGCGACCAGCAAAATCGATTCATATTTCGTGGTTACATGTTTCCAAGATTAGATGATATTCAGTTACATGGAACCTAGTAGGCTTATCCGTTTAATAAAAAGTGTATCGCGTCATGAACGTTTTCAGAGACGTTCAGGATAGACTTCATGTCGGCTTTAATGTTGCGGCTATGTATTCCTTTCAAATGAAAATTTACTACAGTCCAGTAAAATGTATTACATGGTTGTTGGTGATGCACAAGATTCAGTATTCTGCAAGCGGTTGTTTTCTTAATGAGTGATCATGCATTAGTCTAGAATGGTCGGTATGAATGCGGGTTCTAACATTGTGTAAGCCTATGAGATACGATTTTAAACAACTGTAGTCGCTAATAATTCTCAGAGGTAGATTTATAAATAAATTAATTGAATTTTTAAAAAGCGTTGTCAATATATATATATTTTATACATCGTATGTATTATACTTACGGAGAAGGTTGGTACAATTACAAGATTCGTATAAGGAAGTTAATGGTATATACACCATCGTTAAAAAATATGCAAACATTTGCACATAGTGAAATAACGCTACACGAACAAATATTAGGTCAAGCTATAGTGAAATATTCTATGAATTATATGCGCGAATATCCCTTTCACGAATGATTAATCTTCAAAACCCGCTATGTACTTGTTTCTGACAAGGTATATTTCAATTAAAGAATAAGTCGAACTACCATGATTTTATTCTTTACAAGTATCATAGGTACGTATTATTAAAACGCAGCGCGTATAAGCTAGATTTTAGCTGGAAGCGATATAGCGAAGTCGTAAATCAAAATGTTAAACGGTGACATCGATTGATCCAGCCGCAGTCATGGCCGTACGCATCCGTGAACAGAGTTGCCAGGAAATTCTTTGCCATCGACCTACTTCAAAGAATAAAATAGTTCCGATTGTGAGCTGACGTCGTACGATCCTGAACAAGGCTCGAGCTCGGCTTCTCTATTTCTCCTGAAGTGTTTCGACTTACACGTTTTGATTATCACACACGTAAACTTTAATACCTGACCGATTTTACGACCTCGTATCGCTTTCAGCTAACTATACGTACATAGTGACGCGACCAAATGAATTTTTCAAGGCTAACATGCAATATTTAAAAATAGTATTTTGTAATTGTCAAAGCTCGCGAAATTATTTCGTCGTTTGACAGGCGTCTTCGGATATTTCAATTTTTAAATACGTAATACGTTAGGGTATGTGTGAATTTTCTAAACTCGCAGCAATGCTTCAAACATTAATGCAATTATTGGTATTTCAATAGTAGATATGTATGAGTACATACATTGTTGATAGTAAAATGCATTATTACTGTTTTCACTTTAGTAAATATTTATATTTATAGTCTAGCGATCTTATAAAATGAGAGTAGCTGCTGCTCCGATTTAATTAATTCATCATTAATCTGCATATATTGTCAAGGTCAAGGTATTAATACACAGGAAAATAATAGATTGATTCAGAAATGGTGACACGGAAATTCTAATTCTAATTCATATTTGTTACATTGTAATAAAGGTCGATCAACTTAAAATATATTAACGTTCTAAATTTTACTTTTCTTTAAATAACATTACAATTTTCCGTTAAGTATATCTACTGTAGTTTCATTCAGTGGTAGGATTCAGCCGGTTTGCACCGGTTCTGTAGATTCGTTTCCTAAAAGTTTCGTACTTTCGCCGAACCGGTTGTTAAAATGATACTTGTAATCGTATTTACCTGGCTGTTTCATAAAATTTTCATTATAAGTTTGTTGTTTTCATTTCTGTAGTTGCCGCTGAGGTTGCGACTTGGTGATACCACTACACTTTGGCGTCTAACTACATATATGAAATAATAAACTATTTTTTCGTCGGTAGCGCGTCGAACCGGTTGTTAAAGTATTTAAATCCCGCCACTGGTTTTATTCGCTGTTGCCTATGCAAAGATAGAGTCAGGAGCTAATACGATGTCAATTAGGCGTTACGAGGGAGGTAGTCGTTCCCTTATTTAGAAGTACAGTTAGTATTCGCAATTCCTTCCTCCTTTTCCTCCGCATTTCATACGGCAATTCCACGTTTTTATATCGTTAAACGTAGACGTGGTCTATATTTGACACTTCAGAGGTGTAATTTCTCTTTTCCTTATATATATACGATTAATTAATTGGAAATGTAACTTGGAGTGTTTTCTGAAGAAGGAACTGTTTCCAATTTTTTCGGACTTCATCGTCACGCGGCAAGATTCGCCATTAGAGTGTTCTAACGGTTTTTGTAGTGAGTCATGCTTTATGACTATAATACGCCAGAGATTCGATTCTATACGCGCTACATAATTTAGCTCTTCCTTGCAGCAGTGGCGGAAAAACTTCGATTTAGTTACACTGATCGAAAGTTGCTTCTTTATTGACAGCGATAAATTTATAATCGACACTCGATGACTATACGTTTATTTCGAAGATTATTTAATTACGACATAAGAGTATATTAAAAGTATAAAAGCATAAAAGCATATCTTGTAGGAAATCCAGGACTAGTTAATATTGTTCTTATAAATTATAGGCTTGCTATATATAAATAACAATTGAAATTCTCGGTAATATATTTGACGATACAATACCCATAATGGAAACAGGCTCGTAAATAGCACAAGCATTGACAAAGAGCGTTCTTCAAACCAAGCAAAGTTTAAGGAAGAAGCGAGTAGAAGTTTGCGGAATTTGCAAAGTTCTCAAGGATTTGCAGTTTACTTTGAATTGAAATACATACAACTTTCGTTCTACTTCCCTCCTTTTAAATTCTAAAGAATCGTAGTTAATATATCATACTTACGTTATCGTCTTCGGCAAATTTGAGATAACGTAATTTGTAAACATAACTTGTGGCGCAATTTGCAGAGAAATTGCGGATTTAAAATTACGATTACGACCGTACGTATATTACAGTTATTGAAATATCTTACATTTAATATTTCGAAATATATTATCACAATTCCACGTACTGAGAATCATTTCGCTCGAAGATTAATGAAACTGAGAACCACAGAAACTATAGAACTGGCCAAGGAAATCGTGCAGTGAAGTAGAATCGAGTGTAATTATTTTTCTATAATTTACATTTATTTAAATATCTTACATTTAATACTGCGAAATGAATTTTCGCAATTCCACACACTGAATTATTTCGCCCGTAGAATGATCAAACTAAGAAATATACAAACTCTACTGTTGCCCAAGGAAATTGTGCAGTGAAGTAGAATCGAGTGTAATTATTTTTCTATAATTTACATTTATCTAAATATACTACATTTAATATCTCGATACATGTTTTCGCAATTTCGCGTATTGAGAGTTATTTCACACGAAGATTAATGAAAGTAAGAAACACACAAACTGTAGACCTGTCTAGGCGAATGGACTACGGATTTTTATGCAATGTACAGAGAGTTGAAAGTAAAAAGATACATAGAACGCACATAATACCCACGTATAAAATATCCAAAGTATAGTACTCTTTGTAATATCTAACAGGTAGAACAATATTCTACTTAGATCTCATTGTTTCAATAGTATCTACGAGAATATGAAGTTGCGTAACAATCCACAGTCTATTAATAAAACTAAGAAACATAGAAACTGCAGAACTGTCCAAACTGTCCAAGTGTATGTATTTATTTAACACCTGATTTACAAGAAAGTACATAGATAACAATTACAAGAGCTTCACTGGCACACCACCTATCCGGGTGTACCTCACAACACTTCAGTATGTGTACTTCCGAAAGAAGTACCCAAGTGTATGTAACTTTATAGTGACTAGTGCATTAGAATAGAGTGTAATTATTTTTCGATAGATCACGTTTATGTAAATATCTTAGATTCCATATCACGAAACATATTTTCACAATTCCACCTGCTGAGAATTATTTCATACGGAGATTGATGAAACTAAAGAACACACAAACTGTACAATTGCCTAGGGAAATTATGCAGTGACGTAGAGTGCAGTGTAATTATTTTTCGATAAATTAGTGAGGGCCATTTAATGCGTCCCGTATTCCAATTATCGATCTGCCGTGATTTTAATATGAAAGGATGCGTACCATGCGATGAATGGAACACGCTTGGCTGTTCTACGTTTACGTAACCCTTGTAACGCTGTTCGATTCATTCATATGCTAATGGAAATTAATGCGTTCTGTTCCTAATGCTCACGCACTTCTCTGCTGAGTACGTACATCATCGATGTTTCGATGTTTCTCGACCTACATACATATAGTCTTTGGGCTAAGTCGAAGTCGTAGGTTTGACAGGTGTAAACGCAGTGCATCATCCTGTCGAATGTGCGACGCGATGCGATTTCCAGAATTTGCTAGATGAGAGCTTCGAGTTTTGGTATTTGAATATTAATGCGTGTTATGCAAACTCGCGCGCCGCTGCTGCGTGCTTCACATACGCTTTTATGAAATATTAATGAAGCTTGTCTACGTGTCCTGTTTGTTTGTCTTCCAAGTGCGTCTCTGTATTTTCGCACTTTTATGCGGAAATTGTGTACACGAGCTTGCAAGAAACACGATTGCTATTGCGAGCCGATTAAATAGAAAGTTTTATCAGAGGATTCCGCTCGACCATCTTCCTTATTGTGTTCATACAAATTTTCTTCCAATCAATTTCACAGGGTTTAGTTTGATCTGCTTTTCTCTGCCAGGTAGTTGAATTAATTTCGTCACTAAGACTTAATCGTTAACACGTGCGTTTGTAAATCGTTTCACTTTACAGTATCAACGCTATCGAAAGGAATCATTCGTATGATTAAAGATGTGACGTAAGCGACGATTAAATTAAAGAAAAAAAAAAATTGAAATTACGCAAACATGACGAAGCCCGGTAACAGATAGCAGAATGCGATCAGGTTTACGTGACAGCGGCTGTCATAGTGTTAATTAGCTTTCAAACAGAATCAACTGCGACGATAAGTCACCAACACACCGTTTACTTTTTGCTACCGTATAAATTCTCTTCATCGTTTGCATACTTTGAAACGTGTTCGAATAGCAGCAGTTTTTGTGAATAAGTATATTTGGCTGGCTATTGAGCGCACAATAAATCAAAACTCTAACGAGTATGCTGTATATCATCGTCTTAACAATTCAAGATTCCGACTCAAAAATAGCCTTCTTCGATTTTTTTACGATCTTGCTGTAAACTTTACCAACATCACACCTGGCTGTTTGTGCGTTTCGAAAAGGACACTCGATATACAAAAGAAGACACTCGATAAAAAAGAAGTCGAAAATGTAGAATAAAATTTTTTTTTTAATTTCTTTTTTTTTCTAATTTTTCCATCGAGACAACGATCTACAGTGAAATCCGTTATAACGAGAAGTGATAAAGTGCACGCGTACCGAGCCAAAATTCAAAGTCGATTTTCTCGAAAACAAAGCCTTAAACGAAAAATTTTTATTCTATATTTTCGACTTCTTTTTACGCGTAGAATCACCTCCTTTCCGCTTGTACCACCAGTTACTAACCACCTTGTATATACACGTGTACCGCTTGAAACGAATATTCATATTTATGCGTAATTACATGAGCAAAGGTTTCGTTCGTGTACTTGAAATTGATACACATTGCGGTAGAATGTATAATAAATCGGTCGCGTTCAAACGCTCTCTTTTTCCGCGATTCTCACCAACTTATGGATAATAATTGCTTCCAGAAACTGTTTGTATTTACCGCGATAAATCCAATTTTAGATGTACCTTTGAAACAAGGGTTACCGAAGATTTCTACCGTACTTCGCATAAATCTCAATTTCTGCTGGAATTCAACATCGATGGTAACCGACACAGTGGATCGTATAAGCTGCGGATTCCTACTCACTTCGGTTGTCAATTGCTATTGATCAAATACTCTTCTTCTCAAGCCTTTCCGACATTTGCTCGAGTTCTCGGTTCTTCTTCTGTCAGAAAATTCGATATCGTATCCGTCGCTACTTTTTGTTTGTCTTTAAACGCTCAGTTCGTCTTCCCTTGTTTAATGAACAATCTGCAGTCTCAAAAAGTTCCTCCACGGTATTGACTTTTGAAGTTTTCTTTCAAACTGTAATATTTCTTTTAGAGTTCCGTTAGATCAGATCAAGGATTCCAAGGATTTGTGAAATTATCCTTTCCCTCCGCGAGTTTAAATATATGTTTAATATACGTACATATTTATATTTGTAGAGTAGCGGATAATATTTATTTAACATTGATATGTTTTCATAATTTTATTCTCTTCTCACTCATTTTAAACTCGCCATGTTTTACACGCGCTTTCGCTTGCTTTCACTTTATTGACTCTGTTATAATTGCAGCAAGTAGAATTCAAATAAATTTGCACTGATGTCAAATAAATACCTTGTTTTATACGCATTTTCGCTTACTTTCAATTTATCCACTCTGTTGGCCAATTAATTAGCGTAATTAGGCTAAATAGTATTCAAATACGCATTGATATCAAACAAATTTCTTTCGACATAAATGTGACAAAATTAATGATATTCTTATCGTATACTCTTCCTCCTAACTTGTAATTTTACGTTTACACAGATAAAATCGACCCATGTGTATCAAGCGAGCAACTACTTTATGATAATGCCAAGTGCTACGACGACTAAACCGATAATAAAATGTACTTTACGAACAAGTTTTTGTAACGTAGAGTAAACTCGGCTTAGTGCGCGATACTGCTTATTCCTAGGAGCTTTTTCATTCGTTCGAGACAGGAGGTAGCTAGATCTAGCTTAGTTACACAAAAAAGCTAATAGACAGTGTTGGCCTTCCAGTTCATGCTACAGAAAACAAATTAGTCAGTCGAAGTTAGTATGATGGAATGAGAGAGAGTGTTTTTGTTCCAGCAGAGTGTTATTCGTGCTAATCGTGTACGATGACTGTTTTTATGTTATACACGCCCTGAAAGGCAAATAGAGCATTAAAAATAGTCGTAACTGATGACATCTCAACAGGACTTCATTTTACAATTACGGTATATATTACTTTGTTTGTAAAAAGTAACTTAGTTTCTTATCTGTTGAACATCTAGACCTGTTTCTATTCTTCAACTATTTCAGACAATCTGAAAGTGGTTATGAAAAATAACTTTCTCATATCTTAGGTACGCGATTGTATCTCATTCTATTGACTATCGAGAAAACGTGTTATTATTTGATAACAACACATTTCCAGCGTTCCTCGAAGAAAAGTATGCGCTACGCAAACATTGGCATTCTCGAGAAGTATTCACTGCGTTCAGTTTATCTGCGATATTTCTGGAATCTTGTGGAAGATTTCTAACGTGATTAGGATGGATATACAATTGTTTTTGGAAGCTTAAGATGCGGGTATAGCCAAGATCATTCATGTAGGCTCTAATGACAGTGATTTCGGAAGACAGACGAATATTATGCTTGTCAACTTCTTCTTCAGTAATACGATGCAGTAATACAATCAGAAAACACACGTTGCGTTGGGAAGAATAATACGTTTCGCCTTGGAGATTAGAGAACCAACCTCCAGAGCATGTTGATCAATATTGACATTTGTGTGCGAATCGCTAAGCTTGTCTACGTTTTCTTTGCTCTTTAAATATAAACACATACGGCCGTGAGAAATTCTTGACACGAACCTGATGTTCTTCGGCTCGATCATTTGTCTTATTGCCACTGTATACTTTAAATGAAGTTGGTACATCCAAATGCGAATTTTTACAAAATAAACGACATTCGTTTGTCTACGTTTGCCCCATCAAACTTCGTTTACCCACCTTTTAAAGGAAAAATCATTAGATCTTCTTTAAATTTGGCAATAATTTTTCTTTTTGTTTGAAGGGTGGACAAACGAAAGTTCTGGGTAAACAAACGCGGAAAAATCGTGGACAAACGAGGACAAATCGTGGACAAACGAACGCCGTTTGGTTTTAGTAAAAAATTCGCATTTGGGGCTGCCAACCTCACCCAGCCTGAATCGCTGTAACTTCCATAGAGTCAAGAACAATAGCCTGTTCTCTAGTGGGAAATCGCGTCTGTTGCGCTACCTGAGCATATGACATTGTGAATGAGGTTTTTCTGTATCGTTGAACATATGACGAACGAAATACCAACTTTATAAATTCTTTGGAAACGGAAACACTAGCCACGATCGAATATCACGAGTATCACCACGTTTGATCCAGATGAACTCTCTACTTCCATTGCAAATGTTAGAAAGATAAAAGCAAGTTCGCGGCAATTCTCATATAGTTGTTATTCATTTTGAATTGCGCGCCGAATATAGCCTACTGTTTTTGCTTTCTTCGTCTTCTTGTTCTGGACGTCCCGTGCAGTTATGGAGAGTTCGATGCAAGCGCGCACATCTGCCTAAGCACCCGTTACCTTTTTGTGCAATAAAGAAATATCGGTAAATCTTCACGGAAAGAGAGTCACTTGCAATTTCGACGATCTTTTGATGTATTGTCAAGGTCATCAGTCTTGCGTCACCAAAATGTATCAAGCATATTCTATTGGAATGCGAGACACTGCAGATCTCAAGGCGAGTGTGTACAATAGAACCAGCCACTGTTTTGACGACAATTTTCTAATTCACCAAAGTTACTTTATTTTAATCATGCTAATCAACTTGATTCTAAATTGATCCTAATTGACACTAATGTGAATTAACTCGAAATGTACTAATCCAAGTAGTAACGTGAAGTTAAGTTAGCCTTTGGAAGCTACCGTTAGCTTTTGGAAGAAAGCCCTTGGCGACTGTTTTAAGCACCTTAAGAACCAAACTCTTGTTCGAAAATTTGTTCGAAAATTAAGACCAGTTTTATGAAAAAAGAATGCGCATTTGTTATTTGGTTGGTTAACAAGTTGCTAAAGTGCAACGTTGCTCGTGTGCAACATCAAGCGTGAAGAGGTTAATTACACCACTACTCAAGCTCAACCAGAATCGAGAAATATTGCAATTAACTTTTTTTAGGAAAGAAAGCAGTTTCTTCAACTTCTCGACGATGCTGAACCGCTGATTAATTATCTTCCCCCATCTTGGTTAATTTTAGCGGGCTCGCGCAGTTTCCAGCAATTCTAACCACATTCGACTTGCGGAGAAGTTGCGAAACACGCGTGCAGCTTTAACCAACGACTGCCAGGAAATGGATCGAGTATTGGTACCGCGTTTTTCTGTATTATCTTCCCTTTCAAAAGAAGAACAGAGATAAACCGACGAATAAGAGAAGGATGATAGGATAGATTGAAAGACACAGAGTTTAAAAGGCCTTTTACGAGCATCGATCGAGTAAAAAGCCGATCTACCACTATTACGCTCCATCGAAACTTAATCGGTGTTCCTCTGCTCGATCAATGAATGCAAATCGGTCTTACATTTTCTCTTTGTCTTCTGCATTTTCCTTTTTCCGGGTTCTTTGCTTTGGACAGCTTACAACTTTATCAAATATATTTTTTCGTTGGCGAATGAGTTATCATTTTACAAAGAATGGTTTGATGCCGTCGACAACTATATTGGACTCAGATGCAAATGTCAAGTAAACTTTGAAATTTATTTAATAGAATATATCACTGTCTTTGTTTATGAGATAATATCGATACCATTGTTTAAAACGTTAACTCTTGGGAATTGAGATATCAGTGGCAAGCAATCTCCAAAAACAAACTATTTATTTAACAAAACATATTATTGTGTTTATTCATAAGAATATTGTTTATAAGATTGACTGTTTGCTGCTACTAATGATATTTGCCTGGCAACAAACACGTACATGAAAAACAGTTTGTTTCTTATACACAACATTTTAACTATTCTGATAATTTTGTACTTTTTATTAGATGTTATACACATTATTAACAGAGACACGGAGTTTAAATTACTTTATTCCATATCTTCCTCTTATATATTGCTACACTTTGCTTTTACGTGTACGTATCAAACTGTTCAAATGGTGTTCGATATTTTATACGACATTTATCGCTTATTTCTTATCTACAACGAAATGCATCGAGTATATTGCTTAAGATCTAAGTGCAGATAAATAAATAGAAAATAGAAAACCTAATGTAATTGAGGTTTATAGTTTAATAGAATTGATCAGAAAATATAAAGCTCGTAAAATGTTCGCGTTATAAAATATTACGTTAAAATATTCTTAGAAGTACATACTTTATCGATGTCTTCCTTCTTTTTCTTATTTTTTTTTTTTTTTTTACAACCGATATAGTTGAAGTTCAAAGGTTTACTTACTTTTGAAAAATTTACCATGGAATGTGAAATTCTTTAGAAGCTGATATATTCGTTTATCTTTTTTAACGATAATCGTAATTTATACTTTTACTAGATGGCAGATCGACGTGTTGCAGATATTCTTTAGAAAGCTGCTTTTACACAGCTCATTAATCCTGTGCCCGGCCGTAAAGGTCTTGTACACCTAGGTACTCGTGTTCCCAGAAAGCTTGTTTACCGCGGATTCTTATCTGCGAAGGAAACGCAGGGTTTAACGGAGCATGTATAACGTTTTTCCTCAATACGTCCGACGTTTCTTTCTCAGCCAGCCCTGTGTAATCCATACTAAGCCTTCGTGTAGCAGTTCTATGTAATGGTATATTGGGAAAATATTCCAGGAATGTTAAACGCGCGATTAAAAGTTCAAAGGAGAATGTACTTTATCTCTACACCTGCCCAAACAGGTAAAAGCTTTAAATTTTAAAAATTCCTTGAAGATGTCATTTATGTTGTGTACGAAAAATTCATTCGAACTGATTTTACTTTGAACGATGTTGAATGTCGTTGGGTGACGATTTGGGAGATCATCTCTGACGAGTACAATGGTTCTCCGTAGAATTCGATCGCAAAAAGACATAAATCTTCCGCACGAAATAATCAATTTGCGAGTTAGTGATTTCTGTTCGAACGAGTAAAAACGTTGTTTGTAAATGAATCGTATCGTTAATTATATTGCATAAACAATCGTGTTTTTTTCTTTATATATATCGTGCATTTTCTCGCTCGGTCTTATCCGAATGAAAACTCTCGTTATTTTATCATCGCATTATCAGCGCCATCATCCTTCTAAAACTTTTGATCGATGAAATCAAGTTGATGAAACTCAGCCGTGCGAACACAGTGTTAATGCCTTCCCGTGCTTTAGCGAGTCAGACTCGCGATGAAGGTTTTGGCCCAAACATAAATATCGCGAGTCTGACTCGCGACCAGATTCTTGGGCCAAACGTAAACATAACAAGCCGAGCTCGCGGACTGTTTTTTGCCCGTTACGATCGTCACTGAATGCTAGTTTTTACATTTCGGTTCGTATTGCAACTGTTTACCAACATCAGTCTGGTCTGTTTAGCGCGCGTCGATGTCTACCGATTGGGCCCGAGTTTTGTCGAACTAAATGGCACGAGAAGGGGATAAACTCTTCATTTGTCTTCAAAAGATACAAGCTAGGAGTTAATTTGCGAAGCAAGAAAAAGCTATTTTGCTTTAACCGGAGAAGACGAGGTAAGCGTTCAGACGACGAATATTATTGTCAATATTTAAGTTATTCAACATTATATTGACAATATATATATATTGATCGTCTAGACGACTTCTTACGTACGATAATGTTGAAAACCTTAAATATTGACAATAATATTGATCGTCTGAGCGCTCCTTTATCGTCTCATTTGCACAATGGCATTCTTATTTGGAAATTGGATATTCTTTTAAACGTCGTTTTATTTCTGTTACAAACGAATTATATTCGTCAGAATGGAAAAGAACATAGTTGAAATTTATTTGCTTTTATTAATTGTCAATTTCTGTGGACATTTTGTGTAGGCACAAAGGGACGAAAATATGATCCTTCGCTATCGTTCGTTGTTTATGAAGACGAATATAAAATACTACGATGAAAATTACCTGAATCACTGAATGTTAGTTTCTACATTTCGGTTCGTATTGCAACTGTTTACGAGCATCAGTCTGGTCTGTTTAGTGCGCGTCGATGTCTACCGATTGAGCCCGAGTTTTGTCGAACTAAGTGGCACGGGAAGGGGTTAAACAAGATGAAGTGACTTCTAGTCGCTGAAGCAGCGACAGCCGATTCTTCTATTTCTTGTTGAACGACCTGGTCATTTCCGACTATAGTTTCCCTAATGTAAACGGGATTTTACGAAGCACTGTAACAAAATCTGTGCAACGAAATCTTCAATTGCCGCAGTCAGTCGTAACTACTATTTCTGGTTGACCAATCTGGTCATTTCAATTGTAACTGCCTAATGCAAACGTTTTAATGTAATACGAAAGTCTATGACAGTATTTCCTCGCGAAGTTAACTTGCTAAATGGAAAATATCAGTTAACTCGTCACTCAATTGTCAATCTCAGGAAATAATTTCAAATTCTTTCAAGAACTTCATAATTCATATCTTATCTTTATCTTCCGCGTGTCATTTAATCTTCATCAAAGACAATTTACGTCAGTTTTACCATCGCGAGGATTAAAATCTAAGCGAAATTGATCTGCCTTTACTGACTTGTAATTCCACGATTATATCAGTTTCCCGTTACAAGAAAACTTTAACAATTAATTTAATAAAAATACATGGTAAAACACGAATCACTGCGCGGTTAATAATTGTCATCGCTACCACGTTACATGAATGGCAGAGTTTCCACTTATTCGCTCTTTTCCTCGTGTCGCGCATTGTCGCGCAAATTGTCGCGCATTTGTACGAAATTTAAAAGCGCGAAAATGCACGGAAAGCGTATGCAATCTACAAAAGTATACAAAGTGCCTAATGTATACTAATCGTTATAGTATCTAAGGGACGAAACAAATTTCTGTTGCAATTCTATTTTTTGAATTACGTTCACGCAAGACTAAGTTCGCAAATTTGCGTTCATGATTCTACTCATAATTCTCGAATTTTTCGTATTTGATGCGAAAGCGGAACGTATAGTCTCGCTGTTGCTACACGTGATATTCGTACTGCGTGGGCGAATACAACGGCGACACGGAATTTGCACATTGCACATGCGATGAATTCGTCGTTTGACACTCTGCCTGCAATCTGCTGGCGACACTGTCCGTAATTACGTTATATGTCCTCGGCTTACAATAACGATCGTTGATGCGTGGGTTCGACCAACGACCAAGCGTAACGGTAAAGAGATTCATGTCGAATACGTTTCACTTAGCTCCTATTCGTTTCCTCGATCGTCCTCCTGGTGCAGCGTTCCTAACGCAAAGTTACGCTCTTCCGCTACCATCTCTCGTTACTGCGCGGCTTTACTGACGCCATTGTGTCGACTTTAACCAACGAAACGTCGTAAACCATGGATTTGTGTCTCAGCTATGTCGTATTAGATCACGATCGAATAGTCACCTGCTGTTTTCCGATAGCAACGTATTAGAAACTAAAATTTTCATGTTTCGAAGGAAATTAAATTCGCTGTGTTTTTTTGACCCAGTTGCGTTCCTTTTACGTTAGAAAGTATCTCAAGTTTGAACAATTTATGGAAAAATCGTTGTTATAAAGAATATATAATATGTATACGTGGAGAGGATAGAAAATCTGCAGGTTATTCCAAGCTAGTAATTCTAAGAATTACATCAAATTCTCTATGTAAGAAACTATGACGTAAGGAAGATACTAAAAATCCCAACAGTGGAAGATACTCAGAAGTTGGAAGATGCTTCAAAACGCATCAACATAGGATGTAAAACCGCACGAATCAACTTATCAAGAGTTGTTACTCAAGTTTACTTGAAAGGCTCTGATACGACCGTTCGCGGAGAGACGCGGTCGCTAGGAAAACGCGTCAGCGAGAGGCGTAAATTCTCGCTACGATTCTGTTAATCGACGCCGCGAAATAGTCGTTCCCTTGTTTCGATTAAGATAACAGAGGTGGTTCAATGAATGTAACACTGCATTAACAGGTTAACATAAAATAATCTATTTGATAATAATATAATGAACACGCCACAAATTGTTTTACAATGAATATGGTAAATATATTATAGAAAGTTGACTCGACTTTACGATATCTCTCAATGAATTCGTTAGACTATATGATTTTGATTTTGCTCGTCAGACCTCTCGATGTGTAACGTTTGACTCGTCAGAAAGGACTGATTGCCTTTCGATCATTTCTTTGTCTTCTTTGGAAGACGACTCCCACTATGCTCGGGTCACGCCACTGCTCGCGCCTATGATCACGTATACCGCCTTCTTGTGTGGGAAACGTAACGGACAAAAATCGACGTTTCTAGAGTTCGCTGCTTGGCGACAACTATGCGCTCGTCTATACATTATATATGATCCGTCGGGCAGATAAGACGATCTGCCTGCGACACTGTAGGACCGCGAGCGACGGTTAGAAAGTACAGACTGTGGTAAGCCTCGTGGCGTAACAGGCTCAAAACACCCTTTAGATTTACTTGCATCTAATAATTGATTAATTGCTTTGATACAACGTTGACTTTTAGTCTAGTGATTATTGATAAATGTATTATAGGATCTTTTTATATTTATTTAGAATGGATTAAACACTCTTTGACTTCTCAACTAACTACTGACTGTATTAATTCATCTTTCTCCCTTATGTATCCCTTTGTCCTTTCTCATAACCCCACCACGTACGTGTTCCGCAACCGTCCGTGGTTATGGTCACGTAGGACTTTTTTTCGCGGAACTATTCGACTGAAGGAACGACGATACATTGATAGGCCTGTCGGTATTTAGGCTTTCTGGCAACATTGTTTATGGTTAATCCGATATTTCTTAGGCCATTTGTCCACGATACTACAATATCGAGATCCGCAAGTTATTTTAAACCACTACCATAAGATAAATGTAAGAGACTGTAAGTATACAATTAGGAACATTTGACAAAGAACGTCTATAAAAGAGGAAGAAAAGAATTGGATGCATCGTTTCTTGTTCCAATTTTGTATTGTATATCTTCCCTAAATTCAGATTAGAGCAAAATTAAGATATAAAATTTGTCGGATCGTAGGAGGGTCAGAGGTGAATTATTATTGTTTGATCAGACATGATCGATGTCGTCTGTTTCCAGATCTTGCACATACGTTGCATGGGCGATCGAGTTGTAGCGAAGCTTTTTCCTTTTTATAGTATTTTTCTATCTATTGTAGTTATCGACGTCGAACATGTGTTATGAACCCATTAACGTGTAATGTGTCACGTAAAATTAATGATAAAAAAGGAGTAGCTGAGCAATAACTTAACTTGACCGTGCTTTTCTAATTTTGTAGGCTTTTATTCACGAAAATGATTAAGTATAATATTACTATGAAGTAGCGAAGTTAAAATAGTTGCTCAAATCACGGCCAAACTGTATACAAGACACAAAAATTAAGACTAAAGAATAAAACCAGTCTCGTGGTCGAATGCTTGCAGTTTTTATATGTTGCGTTTGTAAGTGTTGAGGGGCAAGGGGATTGTCCTACGTAATGGGAAAAGTGTAATGTTGGGCCATGTGCAAAGGTCACGTCAAAACCTAATGGTTCACTGTCAGTGAAATGGCGTGGATTTGGGTATGGTCATTGTCATAAATGCTTAGTTAGTAATTATATTATTTCTAAATTTTTTCTTAGCAGTTGTCTATCATTACTCGTTTTACAAAGTATATTAGAATCAATCTTGAAACTCATGATAATGTAGTATTATTGAAAACTCAAGCTACAGATATTTAAAATAGTCAAGAAATATTTCAAAAAGACTTTTACTTAAAATACTCGATTTACTCGATTTAAAATAATCGCGTACGAGATTAGAGAATTTAGAACAGAGATAGAAAGATTTTATCTTTCAACTTGAAAATTGAAATATTCTGCACGATTCAAGTACAATATCAAATGGCAATTTTTAAACAATTAATCTGTTGTTCAGATAATTTGTATGAGATGCAAAAAATAATATACTTATGTATAAATCCGGTCGAAAACGAAGCAGTCTTCCAATAAAGAAACGTCAGTGTAAATACAGCATATGTAGTGTAAGTTTCACATTGACACAGTACAGTGATCTTGCATGCGAAAAATGAATGCACTACACGAAAACAATAAATTAAATCGACTTGTTCGAGCAAATATGATATCACAAACGATCTCACTGAAGAAATTCGATAGCACATAAATAAAAAACGTAATTGTAAGCACAGCAAAGGATTATTATAATCAATGATTTTACGTATTCGATTTCGCGTCAGTCGTCAGCGATGCACGACAATTCAGTTCTATAGCGACTGAAACTCGTGGTAAGAAATTCGGCGAAGAACAATAAACACGAGCCCGACTCGTATTACGTACGTCGTTCGAACTAAACGTAAACAAGACGAGCGTAGCTCGTCGTTCAGTTCTCGATATTTCCTTTAGTTGCGTGTTATTCTTCGTTACGTGCGCACGTGTTATAATTCCCTAAAACTATTAAGCAACCCTTATACCTATCGTGTCAGTGAAAAGAAAATCTAATATCGATGATAGCAGTGTGAAGTGTGTTATTATTGCGGACAGTGATTCGGCAGATCTTTCTGATAATAATAGTGATGGTAAGTATATTGTGTTTCGTTGTTTCAAAAAATATCACACAGTCGAAGATTACTAATTTTCTACGAGTTTTCTCAAAACGTTATTAATTTAAACTAAATATTAATTTACAAATACAAATTAATTTACTGATACATTATGAACTTCCAAATAATACGCCATTTTTGTTCACTGATGAATCGATTATAACACATAATTGATTATTTCACAGTTCCTTTCGTTGCGCCGAAATATACATGCCATAAAACGCATAATCGAGACAGAAGATATTGTAAAATATATTTCGAAACATCTGAAAACGTGTATGTACTGTAAATTTTAACCCTAAACGCTCCGACTTTTAATTGTGAATATCGACCGGTAACTCTAACTTATTCTCATCATACTTCGACTTGCAATTTTTAAGTGTCAGATTTTAAATGCTACAATGACGTGCAAATAGTAATATTAAAGTCATTGAAAACAATCTTTATTCATCTCAGAAGTAATATAATTTTGATTACAATATTTATATTAGTCATAATTGAGTAATGTGTGGAATTTTTTAAAACATTCATTGGGATTCAAACTGGGTTTGCGTTTACAGGTCTCACAGTACTCACTGAGGATTATTATTTTTTATTTGTAAACAATTACTGACCCAATATACACAATAACGACCCACAATAACGACCCAAAAATACATTTGGAGTAAAGCGCCGCACATTGGTGGTACTTCAGAGGTATACTTGGAGTAGAGCGCCGCACATCGGTGGTGCTTGAGAGATACATTTGGAGCGTTAGGGGTTAGATTGACAGGTACAGTGATTTTATTACTTATTTTTTATATTGTTTATTACTTACATAAGTTATATTACTTATTTCACGTGGAATATCAATGAATTACGAAAGCAATAGATTAAATCGATTACTTTCTCCAGTAAAGTATGATTTTATAAACAATCTCGGTGAAGAAATTGAATAGCGCGTAAATAGCGGAAATATTCTGTTACGATCGAGATTGTCGTAACAGCTGTGTTATGAACGTGTTCGAATGGCAATAGGAAAATGGACGCGTGTATCCGTTTTCCCTTTAGGTACGTAGCTTCGTATCACAGTCATCAAGGTATTACAGCGTTCTTGAAATAACAGTGTAAGATCTATCTAAAGTGGTGGAACCGTCACACGCTTTTCATCGTGACCGATGATACTGGTTCGCTTAACGACGATCATTGTGTTACTTTAGGCTCGAGATGGGAGGATATCTAAATTGGAGGTTTAAGGAATAAACTTCGAAGAAAAATGTAGACGGCTTGCCAGAGAATTTTTTTTGCGGCTAATAATATATCTACATGTACGGACACTAGCGGGCTATATTATGGGCTGTTTTTTCCTGTACTGATATGCTTTAAGAGCGTATTTCAGAACTGATGGTTCGTACAAATCCATGTTTTTTTTAAAGTAAGCATTTATTAATAGAATTATCTTAAATAATTAATATTTTGAATATAAGATTGAATAGAAATGTGGATTGAAACGAGAAGAAAATTCTTGTCCAAGATAAAGTGAAATAGAATATATTTTGAGATTATCTGCTTTATAAATAATTTACGAATACATAACCTCATAGCGAGAAATCTTTTTCATTTATTTATTTCAAGCATTATTTCATTATTTTGCTATGTACTCGACGTTTAAAATTTCTCGGAAAAAGATAGTTTAAATCGATTTAGGACGATCAATGAAAATAACGAAAGTAATGAAAATATACCTATATTTCTTTTTGCAAAAATCAGATCATCTCATTCTCGCGTAGAAACACATTCGGGTAACATGTTCGTGAATAGTCCACGACATTTTTCAATTAAATATTTTTATCCCTAAAATATTGACGAAAGTAATAGATATGTACCTGCATCGTTACGCTTGCAAAAGATGTAATACCGAATTGCAAGACTTACTTAGATCAGCCTGTATAATCGAATAAAAGTTTACACACGTTTCTAAATAAAATTTCAGTAATGTTTCCAAGAAGGGAAAAGATTTGAATACACTTGTATCGTATTGGACACAGTAGCAAAGTCGAGGTGTACTGGCTGTTTCCCTTTAGCCATATAACATTCGCACCACTGTTATCACCGTATTACAGGTTTTACGAAATAACAGCTCAAGACTCGCGTAATGCACGTGAACATCGGTAAGTTTTCACTCCCACTCGATGTCCCGAGGTAACTTAACGGTAATCGTTTTACATTTTCAGGCCCAACGGCCGACGAACGATTCAAGGAGAACTAGTATTTCATTGATAACTCACCCCGTGTCCCGACCTTTACGACCACCACACTGTACGTACACTGTTGCACGCGCATACCCGCCAGGCAACGTCCAATGATTTGTGTATCGACAGTCGTCAGTATTAATGCCATTTGTGTGCAATTATGTTAGTTATTATGTCAAACAACCTACCTTTTGCGGCTCGTTTCAACACGTTTTCAGCATTACGGCATTGCGACTTGAAAACGACGCCAGATACCCGATGAAATAGCTCACGGCCAACAACACGATTGCGTTGGTGGGTAGATCAAATTATAAATTAGAACGCGCGGAATCTATTAAGGAAGCGTTCGATGAGCATTTCGAAGCGATTTATATTCAGAAAAGTTACGAAGCGATAGATAGAATCTCTTTCACGCTGTAATTCCTTCTACGTGTATTAATTAATGAAATTATGGCAATGCTTCACGATTTCACCGGTATCTTCGATTTCTTTTTTAAGCTGCTACATATGAAAGAGTATTTTAAAGAGATAAAATATCGTTGAAAAAAATTCTTAGAATTGTTTTCGATACCTTTGTACCTTTACCTTTTTAAATAGTCCTATGCAATATATTGTAATTTGAAAAAAAATCGGAGATACCGATCAAATTCTAAAACATCACCGAAATTATTTATATTTTGATAATGGTAGTTTTCTCTTTAGATTTCTTATAAATACATTATCTACGCAAGTTTGTATTTTTATGAACTGTATTTCAAAAATAGAATTTAATATTTGTTTTTGCATTCTATGTGCATTCTGTGCATATGTGCAAAAGTAAATTGTGAGTAAATAACTTAAAGGTTTAATTTATTTTAGGGTTCCAGATCGGAATTAGAAGTTTGATTTCCTTTTTCTAAATCGCAACCATTACTTCCACATCTTAAAACAAGAAGACATGATGTTTCCTTTTCCATTTTGAGAATTGATCTTCATAAATTAGAGACAAAGGTAAATAAAGTTTTTGAATCATCGCTATACCTTTAAGGACCGTAAAAAGAAATATGCTTCACAAAATAGTATTATTTAAGAATACATGTAACCACTAAAATGTTAGTTAAATCTTAATTGTTAAAGAATCGTAACTCATGGAATTTGGTATTGAAACAGCGGTTTATAACTTCTTGTTTAGGGCATTTATCATTATTAATCCACCTTTAAAAAATATTTACGTTTTCACAAATTATAAGAAATATTCAACGTTAGAAGAATTTCCTAATTGGCACGATAATTGTCACGACAGAAAAATTTAATACTGCTATCGCTATCAAAATACAGTTTAATTGGCAATTAAGCATTCTTGTTTACAAAACCGATATACGCATACGATACGCGAGAAGTATACGCGAAATCATGCTTAATAGTGATTTATGGAACGCTAGTTGCCCGCCCGCACCCTCTTTCTTTTTATAACAATTTATGTTTATTACCCTCTGTTTGAACATTCTTCAGATGTTGTTGAAGTCCATGGAATTCGACTCAGTGGGGACACACCTTAACATTACATCGTATCCAATAATCGAATATCATCATCGACAGCGATACACTGGTATTTATACCATTCACGTTTCCATTTCATCATCACTTAATTATTGGAGTTACTTGATCGTGCTTGCCATACCGGTTGAAATAGTATTGAGAAGTAACGCTAGATAACGCGCCTCTATTGATTTGTCAGTTGGGATAATGGATTTCAATGCATAACACAGAATCCCATGGAACGCGAGCGTGTGGTTGCCAGCCACAGATTAATACGGCTATCGCGGAACGACAGGTATTCCATATGTATCTGGTATTTCGTAAATGTTAATATAACTTGATCGTATCCCGATGCGAATGTAAATGCACCGGACATGGTGCAGTCTCTTAACCCTTAAATGCATACTGTCTTTATTTGGCATATTTAAATGGCCTTTGTTATATAGGTAACGTGTAATACTTATTGCATGGTGTTTTCGAATGTATTTATTACTATTTTTATACTATTAATATGTTCATAATGCAGCAAGAAATTTAAAAAGTAACAGTTAAAAATTATTTTTGTATGACTTTGCAATATTGGCAATTTTCTATATTTTATATTTAAGAAGAGTCATGTATTTAAGGGTTCAAATTTCGCATAAAATGACAATTTACCACAAGATCGGTCATTTTATGATACAATTTCGTGTGATTGCGATATAAAGGAACGAAGTTTTCGATGAATTCGACGTCGTTCATTTCAACAAGTTAAAGAGGAAGCGAGCGGCGTAACGTATGTCTGGGGAATTACGTTATAACGAGATTAATAGTTAACGGCTTTCTGATCACAAAACATTCGATTTGTATTACAAATGTGAGTTACACGATCGGAATGTCGATTCCATGAAGTTGTTTCATTCTTGTCAACGAAGGGTTGGACTGAGTATCCGTTTTCGCTGTAACGCGGAACAGGAAGGCAACATTCTAATTATAGTATTAAATATCCTAAGATATGTAAAACGCTTTCGCATATCGCTCGAGTATCGTATCAAATTATACCTCACAATTACTGTATTAACGGTAATTAATTGTCTATGGCGGTTATACGTTTAATGGGGTACGTGACCATCGTCTACGTCTTATTCTTATCCACTCGTGTGCAGGTTTTGCGTTATAAACGCATTAAAGCCTATTGAAATTATTGAATGAAGTAAGTTAACGTACCATAAGGAACAAGGAAGGAACGTAATTCAAAGCTTGCACGTTGACCATTCACCTCCTTGTTTCATCACAACTATTCTTCAGGAGACATATTTGTTACTTTTCAGCTTTTCGTCGCGTTTTTAGTACATCGTATTTTGTTCTGAAAATTCCAATTCATTTCTACAGTCTTTTCCGGTCCATCTGTAGAATCACAAATACAGCCGGGGATAAAGATAAGTAAGTAGGTAGTGGAAGTAGGTGTTAATGAAGTTTAATCGGATTAGTACTAGTGTTATATACTTCAGCTTTATTTTTGTTGCAGATTATTTGGCAAATAATTGAAATTGTGAGCGGTTTATTTAGCAAATAATACATGCAATAGCGGTTTATTCAGCAAATAATACATGCAATAGCGGTTTATCCAGAAAATAATAAGCGATACACGAGATATAATTAACAAAGAAAACAAGGCCAATACAACCTAGAACTTATGCGTAACGTGTGACAGTAATATGCTGTTGAAGAACATGCTCGGCCACCCAACTGGTTATGAAAAAGGAAATGACCAATTCAACGAAATACACCTTACATCAGCGTTCGACTTCTTACCGCTATTATACTATTTGTCATAAACTATTTATTTACCGTAGAAACTGCTTATTATACATATATGCGTATATCTATTACGCGTACGATGGCTGAAATTTTCTTTAGAGAAATTAATATTTTTGTGTAAACAAGTCGTATTTCACTTAGCCTCATCGATATCTATTTCTATTTTGTCTCCGACTGTATGCCATCCAGCCATGAAAGACACCTAATTGTCGATATCTCAGCTCTCTCGCCGATTTCAATGATCGTGGAAGAGAATATTTATAGAATTTGAATAGAATTTGAGTAGAATAGTTGTAGAAATTAACGTTTTGAACTACTTTTTCCTGTACACACAACCGCTGCTCGGCCTTAGTTTTCGAAATGTTGCAAAAAGCAATTGACGCTGCATTGAATTCTGACAAAATATATATAACAATACGTATAAAATATAAATATAATATGGATAAAATATCATCTATCCCGCGTTTAAAAGAAGATACGCTACTAATGTGTCTATCTGTGACGATGAGTAACACAACCACAAGCATGGCCGTCACGTTTGCCGCCTCGTTCAAGCTTCGTCTATACAAACTACAAACAAAGGATAAGAATTAGGTTTGAGTTAGGCTTAGGGTTCTCAGACGATTCCCTTAATTCGAGGATAGCACGATGTTACATTACCCCTTCTGACACTTTACAGCTACGTGGCTTGTCTGAGACGTGACATGAATTTCTTCTTACTTCTGTGCGTCGTGTCGACAACATTGACCCTCTCCCTGCACTTGTCTACAGTATGAGACCCGATGTCAGTGATCCACTAACTATACTATATTATCTACTACTACAGAGATTTTTTTCTTTAATTCCCTTAATCTGGTGACACTGGTTAGACGTTAGACAGTAAGACAATATTGAGGTATACGCTGGCACGGATGCACAGCTATAAACAGATCTCGCTGTAGTGGTACCGACAGTTTCTTGCGAATATTTCGAAAACTAAGGCCGAGCGGCGGTTGTGGAGAACAATGTTGTTCAGAAAGTTAATTTCCACGAGGTATTAACAAATCATTGAAATTGGTGAGGTGGGTGTAAGTAAGGTTGGCATTTATGAAACAATTAGTCTAGGATATAGAGCATCAAAAACCTGGACCTTTCCGCCTGAGACCTTTTTAGATTATGTACGATATCCTAAATTGAAAGCTTCTGTGAATTATTGACTGTAACTGAATAGCACTACGTCTGCATTTCGATCGTTCCTAAAAGGACAAATGCATATAGAATGCTATCCAGTATATTAACCATATTAGTAGAGAAGCCACGTATACCAGATCATCGCACGCAACGCACACGTAGCGTGATAACGAATGATCGGTGGAGTTTGATCGTTTGGACAGCAAATGAGCATGGGAATCCCAGATCTCTAGAGAAAATCCCCTGGACATTTGCTGATGCCTTAAAAATTAGAACAAATTCTGGAAAATTCGGACTGATGACAACCTCAGGTGGGCGAGATATTGATATCTAACAAATCAAAATTTCGTATTCCCAAGTTGGTCTTCAATTTCATGCAAACAGCCTAGGCTTATAGCTCTTAGATTATATATAGACAACTACCCGTAGAGGACTAATAGAATACGCTTTCAAAAAAATATACTTTTATATAGAAATACAGATGTAAAATATAACTACACACACATACATACATATATATACCGATTTAATATAAACAGTAGGGTAAATAAATACCAACTAAGAAAGAAACGTTACGTAAACAATACTTTACAAATAGTAGCAATACTTTACAACGATTAAGAGATCAATGTAAAAATACAACATGATATGTTGCAGGAAATTAAAAAAAGGAGATCAACAACCTGCCTGTAATAATAGGTAGGCCACGAGCTTAGTACAAAATAAGTACGAAATAAAAAATTAATTATTCGCGAGTCGACAACGATCGTAGAGAATATAGGAGCATCGTGGGTGAGCTGAAGCAAATAGCGAAGTTCATGGTTCGCACCCGTGCAATAGAATCCGATATGACGCACCGTGGAAACCCGATGATGCGGTACCGGAGGAATTAATCCGGGCATGGTCGGAGCGGTAACTATGCCGCGTGTGCGGCATACCGGTATCCCTCGCTGAGAGCGACTCCTCGTGTCGTGACTATTCTCGCCCACACGTTTATAAATCCCCTCGCGGTCGATTCTCCATCCCCACAGCCGTTTTCTCTTCCCTTCACTAGACCTATGCGATACCAAGCTCGGACCCTACCTTGCCTTGCCTCTCGTTCTGCTTCTCGTTTCGCTGCCTCCTCTTCCTCAACCTCTCTTCTTCCCTCAGTTCGCTGCATCTCTTGCGTCGAGCATTCATCCTAGTTAGAGCATACCACTAGGCCCATTATATCTCAACTGATTTGAATTTAACGGTTGCCAGACACCGGCATTGTGCGTACGCCCGTCTCATACCTCCCGCTACTCGCTTCGGCATTCTATCATCTCTTTCTCTCTCTTTCTTTCTCTACCTATCTTTCCTCGTCTTCTCCTCTTCTCGCAACGCGAATCTCTACTGTTCGCACCCATCTTCCTACGACCACCCAATACAGTGATCGAGCAGATAATTGCTAAGCATATAATTTACCCTATTTGACTTGGGGTGGTTTTCGATGCCCGGCAGATAATCGTTTTCTTCTTTTTACACACTTTTGTAAGGTTTACACTCGCTTAAGTTTATCGTTACATGCTATTTAACAAGCGTGCTTATGAACGCACCTAAGAGGTTGTTAGTGCTATTATTAGTACTGTTATTAACTGTAACTTTAATTTGTTTGCTGTTCCATCCTATTTATTCTTTTTACGTAAATTTATAAGTAGGTTTTTAAGTTTATCGTAGCATGGCTGCTATTAGTAGTTACTGTTATTAATTGTAACTTGTATCTGTTTGCTGTACCATCCTATTTATTCTTTTTACGTAAATTTATAAGTAGGTTTTTAAGTTTATCGTAGCATGGCTGCTATTATCAGTTACTGTTATTAATTGTAACTTGTATCTGTTTGTTGTACCATCCTATTTGTTCTTCTTGCTTACTTTTATAAGTACATCTTCGAGTCTATCGTTGTACGTTATTTATCGTAGCGTAGGTAGTTACTATAACTTAAATAACTTGTAACTTAAATTTATTTGTTACTTCGTTTTATTCGTTGCCCTGCTGTTCATTGTAACTTAACTCTCTCGAAGGTCTGTCAGGTTGTCACAATTTCTAGCATTATCGAGCCTTATTGAAACATAGAATCTCGCCGTAAATATGATTACGTATGTCATTTTAAAAATTATATTTAATTTGTTCCTTTCTTTTCAAATTTAGATGCATTATTAACCGCATTGCAGTTCTTGAACCTTTTATGTTCCGAGAAAAGAGCCCTTTTAATACTTCAAGAGAATCATTGAAAGGAGAAATCAGAAATACTGATGTAATTAAAATTTATATAGCAAATTTAGGAATTTTTCTAACGGTAGACAAATATGATCCGGTCGAAAATGAGACAAAACACACAGCACAGTTAATAGAAAAATACTTCTTGAAAAAGTTAGATTTGTTTCTTATTCCGTTTTATCTATCGTGCACACTTAATCATCGAGAACTGAACTTGTTATTTCGATCGTTCGTATACTCATTCTTTTACTTTGCAGATGCTGTATCTTTGTTTGTAAGAGATTCTCATACATGGCTGCTGTCTTGAAACTCAATGTTAGTCAGGCTTTACTTGCAACTAAAACGGGTTTGCTACACTCTTGTACGTCGTCTCCTATTTAAGACTGACATAGAAGAAGAGAAACGTCATACTAGATCTATTGATCCGTTTCTGAACTTTCTATTCTCTGTAATGACAGCGTATGAAGAACAAACCGTGTACATGATCGCACGTGTGTACAGTATTGCAATAATTTACGATATACCCGGAAGCGGGTGGTCGCTGCATGAATAAATAAGTCGAAAATGTGGAATAAAATCTCCTTCGCGTATTCGTTTGCCGGATAGATTGAAATTAAAATCCATGAAATAGAGTGAACCATTCTGATGTTCTCATGCAGGATTATTTCCAAAATTATTCATTATTTTAAAGATATATTTCAAGAGAGACGTCATACGGTGAACGTGCTTGCATTGATTTGTATTAAATCTCTAATTTAGTCTGATATTTAGTTTTATAGACGAGGTAAATCATAAAATTTCAAACTGATTCTTGTGCTTCTTAATACGAAAATATCTTATTTGTTATTAATTACATGCATGTGAATATACATATTTTGGTACATTCAGAATGTTATACATAAAAAGATAAAGCGAGTACCTCCAATTATATACAATTAGCATTTTTCGAAAATAAATGTGCAGGATAAAATATACAAGACAAAGACGAATATACAAAATTCAAATCATTTGGTAAAGGAAAATTACTCTTCAAATTTTCTTTTAGGGGATTGTATCTATTTATTGAAAAAACTAAATTTAATGTTTATCTAGCCTTTAATGATAACGTGTTGAATGTATAACATATTTAAGTTTTCGAATATTGTAATTAATATTTTTTATCTAAAGAGTGTTACACTATTAACAGTAATGTAAAATCGTGTCACGGTTTTTCCTTCTTCACGCACAATAACAGTCCAAAGTATTATCTACAATTGTTGCAGAACCACGCGTGCATTAGAGTATGAACGTGAGAAAAAAGCAAACGTTCGGAAAAATATTGCTCCGTTTGTGTATTTCCATTTCGCGTCCGCCTACGTTCAATTGACTAGAGTAAAAATCGTACTTCCGATTGCTAGCGAATAATTGCAACTCCATTTCCTGCATATAAAATATTCTTTGTATTCAGAGAACAGAGAAGTAACGTTTTCGTCGCGTTTTTGTGTGGATTCTCCAAGAGCAAGCGTGTTCCAAGCATCATTTTATGGAAATTCAAGCGTGAAAGCAGTCTCAGACTAATTTGCTGGAGTGAACGTTACGAAGCCGAAAGAAAATCTAGCGAGGTGTAAATCTGTTGCAATTTCAATCATTTTTTGCTCACAGTAAAACAGTATTTTCGCTCTACGAATAATTTACTTGTCTCTGCTTGTTCGTCATTACATGCACGTATTGATTCCTGCAACTTCACCAGTCCTGCTTACTGGAATATTCCGAAATAGCTCGGTTTCCATCATTCTCTTCCTTCCTCTTCGAAAGACCTGGATGCTGACCCTATATCGAACCAACATGAACAAAAGAATTACATCCTGTACTTTAGGTTACTGAACTCTCCTCCATTCTATTACGGACAGCAAGGGACGATACTTGAAGAGGGTCCCCCTGGTGGACAGCACTAAATTACGTACACATTTCGAATGCTTAACATAATTTGTCTCGGGTTCGTTGTACTTAAGCATTAAAAATATAATCGGTCAGTTGAACGATACACGCTGGCTCTCATCGATATTAAGACACTATTTAAAGGCGAATAACCTTTTTCAACCTGAAACAAACGACTTGAGGTTTTCTGAGAAGTTAGAAGTTTATTAGGTGACGTATGAAATAATTTTTGAAGAAATTACGAATAGTCGGAATCGCGGAGGAAAGAGTAAAGCTCGCTTTTTACGACTCTTGTTATCTGAGCCTGTAATGAAAATTTGTACGACACATTTATGTTACTTGTATGCGAGCTAAAGATTTGATCGAAATCGGTCGACACGGGAACGAGTGACGATTCATCGAAAGATGTAAGAATCTTTAAAGTTCAGACTGAAAATTGTGAAAAACTGTGATTTTCGCCACTTTTAACCGTCTGTAGCTCATAGCGACGTTAATAGATTTCCATGAAATTTAATTAGCTCACTGCGGACTTTTATGCATTTTTGCGAAATTTCAAGGTACAGAAGTGCGCACAATACACGTTTCTTTTTATTTAAAATTTCACATTCACAATTTGTCCAATTTGGACATTTGGTAGAATTTTTTATCTGTTTGATTATCATGTGGGTGGCTACCCCCAATGGGGTACCATCTTCGTGTTTGTTAAGATATATCCTTTGTGAAACACAATACACGTGGCATACAAAACTGTACAAAATGTTCAAAGCAAAGTATCAATTACGATATTTAGACGATGAAACAAATCTTTATCTCTTTAACTGTATTCATAAAAATTTGCATTTGCATAAACATCCGCAGCCTATTAATTAGATTCCTTAACACCTCTTCGAACATTTCAAATCCTTCGTATCCTTGAAACTCTTAAAGAAATCAAATAAATTTGAGTTATTTGAAACACAAACGGAATTGGAAATTTCTGTTCCACGATCCTCGAACGGAGTTACAAGGACCTCGTCTTAATTTTCTGTGCATGTGGGTACCGTGCATGTTAATTACAGCCGACTTACTCGAAATTCAGGGCCGCGCCTCTTATTTAGCGTTGGCGACAAGCTCATCTGCTTGCTCATTTTCGTGCCATGCTACTTTCCTTACAGGTTGCTTGGAAATTAGATCAATCAAGTTTCTCCTTTCTATCATGAAAATTCATCAAATCTAATCCAGTACTTGCTCTGCTCCTATTATACACCGAAGAATATAAATTGGAGGTCGAATATAATAGATTTCACATTATTATTGCTAATAAAAGATGTTACATTAATTCTAAATTTTCACAGGAATCGCTAATTTTAATCACCCAACGATATTAATGTCCTTTACGAATTCTTCGCATCAGCTGCTTAACATCAAATTCGTAGCTACCTTTAAGTTCGGTCTTTCGTAACGTTCACCGTCAGAAGAATCACCTGTTCTTTATTAATTTAACGAGCAGCTTATAGCAGCGCGCTTAATTATCATAATGTGTCTGTACCAGCGTCGGAATCGATGTTACGATCATTTTTATACCTCGCTTTAACAGGATAAAATTCTATTGGCTGGAATTATGGAAAGTCATAACGACGTGACAGTGCTGCATATGATTATTACGTATAATTCAATGCAACGAGTTGTATAATACGCTCGCGTTATTCCCGATACGTGAAATACGTCATGTAGCTTAAATCCTCTGGGATGTTCTTTCTACAATGGAAAGAGAATATGCTTCTACAAATGTAACGTGAATTACGTATTTCTTTTTTCTTTCACAAATATAAATTATTAACGTAAAATACGAATTCTCCGTTTGATTGGAAGCTTTTAGATATTACTAATACCGCAAGGTATTAGATATTACGAGCGGAATAGCGAGCCAACCCTATACGGCTGTTGGATAGAGAACTGGAAACATAATTAGACCAATTAGTCAGTCAAAGGAATGCTAGTCTGATTGCTCGTTATTGTTAATTCTGATAAACCCACTATAATATATATACAGTATATATATATATGTAAAAAAAGGGAATCACGCGTAACAGTACATTTTACATATTTCCTTAAAACTGAAGATATTTTTTAACATTAGAAAACTATAGGCTGAAAGTGACAGAAAAATCATAGCGCAGTTAATTTGTTCGTATGCGTGTGCCAAAACTTCCATAATTTTGGTAGCAAGGTCGCGATCACGCGGCTTAACGCGACGTTTCCACGTGACCACGATTTAACCCTTTCTAGGTGTTACGTGTGGACTAAATCCGTACGCAATTACGTAAATGTGTACGCATCCATATACGCGATAATATTCAGGACATAAATGCATACGCGACACTATACGATACATTGTGAATTAGATAACAGATTATGTTACAGCCTAATTTACATAAGCGATATTTCTTTCTTGTCAGGTATGGAAACAGTGATTGGTAGTATTTTTTAAAAGTATTTTTTAACAGCATCGTCAAAATTTTCACTCAATTATTATTCATCGCTTGTAGCATTACGTTAATCACGTGTTTACCGAATCTTCAAACGAAGTGAATTGATCAGGGGCGTTTATTTTATTGCCTGAAATGACAGATTATTCGCGTTGTTTTTCAAACATTGTGATACTCGAGTCGATTCTGTCGCGTCAGAAGAATGGATGGATTATTAATTTTGAAATTCATTCTCATGACGGACGTGGCATGTGAACTCGCGATATCGTAGGTTCGGCTTGTCGGATTATCATAATACCGTATATCGCAACGTGCCGCTTCCTAAATAAACATTTACGAGCAACGGCGTTCGCATAATGTATTCGCACGTGATCCCCATGCAAGCATACCACCACGTACAACCTACTGGTTTGTTTATCGATTAGATCGGAACTTGAAGCGCATGTTACTGCAATCTACGAGTCTATAATTTCGCGAGATCATTCTCAGCGTAACTCGAAACAGTCATCTAGAAAGAAATGTTCATACTACTTCGATGAGAAACTCAGAAAAATGTTGATACGAATATGTAACGTTTGAAAAGAAAACGTGTGTTTACAATTCGCACGAATGTTTGCATGTTTACAGTCTTTCAGATGTTCAATGTCTTCTTAGCATTTTGTGCTTTGTTGTTGTATGTTTTCGTCTTTCTACGATGCACGATAACTTTATTGTTTCTCGAACACGACGAGTGCGATGAGAAAAAAATAGAAAAAAAAAGAATGTTACGGTGTTTTATGTCCGATAAGATAAAATATTATTTTATTATTTTTTTATTATTTTTTCTCCAATGTTTGTAAGGAACGAAGATAATTTTGAAATTTTTTAATGCAAACGTTATTAAAATTTTAATAACGTTTTGTTAAAACAACGTACAAAGGTACGTAGTTAATTAAAAACGAAATTTTCTACGTGAAAACGCATAGAAGCATTCAATCCTCGCGTCTCGAATAATCCATTTAGTCAAACGTTGGAAAAATTACCATTTTTCGACATTGTTTAAGTAGCTAGTTACCTGTTACCTAGAATGTGTTTTATACGTATATTTGGTAAAATTACCAACTGCACAGACTACATTACTTAATTTTATTGCAATTTCAACATATTCAGGACAGAATTTTAAAAGCAAACATTTTATACATTTGAGCCATAAAAGTTGAAAGTTATCACTAATAAAAAGTTATTTTATAGAGTGCAATTTTTTAGCAACGAACGAAATGTTCTACAATTAACGTTTCCTGCAAATTTTATTTGCACGTTGATGAGTGCTATACACCGATGGAAGCAAATAGTACTTTCATTAAGTAAAAAAGCAAGATTATTTCAGAGGAAGATAGCTCGTATCTTTACTTTCCATGAAATAATAACTTGACAAACTTATTTCCTAACATATTTAATCAAATGCCACGACTTTGTTATCGCCATCAGGTGGAGATCTCATTGTTATCATCATTTATGTTGAGAGCAAACGATGCAGCAACAGTCTGCTGATTTAACTCTATTCTGCTCTTTCGCTCGTTTCAAACCCAATTTCTTTCTTGTTAATCAAGCGCACAAAATATCTCAAGTAGAGAAAATTCCGGTTCCTATGCACGACGTCTGGTTCCAGTTTTTTGTTAAATTATCACCTCAACAAGCAACATGCAACTTGCAAGTCCTTGTTGATTGCTCAAATCAGAAGTATATATATTGAAAGATATTAAATGCTTAGTGAGATCAGACCAGATTTCTAAACTAGAAAGTGCGACACTCGGCAACGTTGTTTTCGAGAAAATTGTTGCAACGCGGAAGATCTTCATCGCTGGATGAGCTTTTACCGAGTATCACTGGCGCACGGAACGTTTCGCATGAAAACGCAGGTGAACGCAAACTACGTTCAACAAGCGATGCTGAACGATGGCTTTTAAGGAATCTTACTTTGGTCATCATCGCTTACTCTCACGATAGCTTCGCAAGAGACCACCGTGGTGTTATTAAACGTTCATAAATGCCTAAAGGCAGCAGTCCTCAGCTATGAGTATTCTCGTAAATTGTTCAATCGCCATAGAAAAGATATTGCTTAATGTTGGCCTGCAGACGTGCTGCACACTTTGTATCCAGTCCGGCCGCACTAACTCACTACTTTGAGCGTTTATGAGAATTCGCGTTATAGATAAGACGATGCCGTTTCGATTATTCTGTCGCCATACCTTTCATTATGCCTTCCGGGCATTTCTTAGTCTCTTAGGCTCGAGAAATTTATGCTCCGACATTCTTTGAGCATCACACTCCGGCTCACGAAAGTGTTTGAAAACTTACCATGGAAAATTTTTCCACATACATTATTACGTGCATTATACAAAACTTTTTGGAGTTTCGTTATTATCGTAACGGGACACGAGAACCACGAGACTGCGGATTTTTATGCACGTTTGGAATATTTAAGATCGCAAAAATCTACACAGTGCATATGATATATAAAAGCATTTCAAGCAGAACATTTATCACGATATTTAGCGAACGAAATAAACGAAGGAAGAGAAGGAAGAAGTTATGTTCGTAAAAATGTAAAATTACGTAAAAGTCCGCAGTGTAATCATGACTGTAATGGCAAAATTTGAATCGAATCTGAAAATAATTATGTATATACAAGTTTGAAAGCGTTTATTGCAAACATACACTTGATAGAAAATTAGTACACGGGATGCATTGTTGCCTTGAACATATAATTAATGCTAAATGTGTTCCTATCAAATATCGAGGTTTATAAATATAACAGCGGTAATTGGTTGTTTAAATAATTTTTGTGAAATGTATGTTTGCAGTAAACATCTCTTATGTACGTACGTATTTGGATTTGTTTCAAACTGCACCAATATGATCATGATAATTGTACCGTACATATGTGTCATATCGTATGTTTATAAACTATTTTATATAAAATGTATAGTGGGAATATTCAAAATAAGTGTCCAGAAGTGCTGGAATATTTTCGAGAGCCTATACAAGTACCTGGTACGTTGAAAATCGTCGAAAATCTATCTATCTGTTTGTTTGAGTAAAAATTAAATGTTTATTTCAGACAATTAATGAAAGGTATGTAAATTGTTGTGCGCAAATTAAAAATAAAAATATTTGAAGGCACGCTTTTTATTGTTTACTGCCAATAAATATGATATGACCGTGTGAAAAAGGAATATTAATATAAAATTTCCGCCGAATTGCAAGTAACATTTTTAACATTCGACTAAATGGATTATCCGTGATGCGAGGATTAAATATTTCCGCGAGCTTTCACATAGGAAATTTCTGTTTTAATTAACTCCGATGCATTTGTACGTCGTGTCACGAAAACATTGAAATTCGCTCATTTAACAAGTCATGTCTGTAATATTTTCTGTAATAACTGTTCGTCGCATGAAATTTAATAGAAAAATTAGTTTTTACTTACTTGTAGATACTTGTAAGTACAGATTTATAAATCTGAAAGAAATTCAATAGTCGAGATTCCACTTCCTACGATTCGAATACTATTACTCATAACGTACAATGGTTCGTTCATTGTACTTGCGATGTATTTGATCTTCGCCAGTTGTTTTCGAGCCTCAAAATAATTATTTGTAAATTTCGAGAAGCTACCTACAAGTAGGTACTTCGATATTAGAACGAATCCATACTTTCACAGGCCCAGGCTGCCATAAAGGAAGCTACTATTTTATTTGCGAATAATTTTTTAATAAAATAA
This sequence comes from Bombus vancouverensis nearcticus, assembly GCF_051014615.1. NCBI lineage: Eukaryota > Metazoa > Arthropoda > Insecta > Hymenoptera > Apidae > Bombus > Bombus vancouverensis. Next base: position 1,546,155 of record NC_134915.1, on the reverse strand, counting down.
GGCAAATATGTCTATATCTATAATTTTTATTACCAATGATTAGAGTCTTTCCAATTATATGTAAAATATGGCATCGACCAAATGACTTCCTCCGACTACTTTACGACTGCTTACCGATGTATCTGCTCAAACGTGTCCAGCATCTCGAATCTACCGCTTCTTTTTGATGTTTCTTATTTTCGATTTTACTTATAAAGGGTTCGAGTCTAACTGGTCAATGTTTGAACCTACCTGCCACGTACTTGAGCTCGTCGCCAATTTTCCGTTCATAATATGTACACTTTGCACATTCTTATGCAAATTCGTATTTTTATGAACCTAACTGCGGTAGAAGTCCGTTTATGCGAAGCTATCTGGTGACAAGTTTGTTCGTATAACCGGGTCGTTCATATAATAGCGGTCCATCTGTTTCTTCCTGTCACCTATGATCTTGCGTTCAGTTAATTGAAGTTCCTGTTCATATAAGAGGATTCTACGAAGCATTCCCTCTGAAAGACCTAATAATGTTGCCTACTGCGAAACATGAGAGTGTATCATGTAACGCGTGCCTCTGCTATTTACATCTTACCTATTGTTAGACGTTCCTATTATAAGTGGATTGACGCTCGGTGGCTGTTCACATAATAGGAGCTCAGATAAAGTTCAGTCAATCAGACACTACTACAATTTCCTTCATATAAATGCAGTTCGTACAAAATAGAGTTCATATAAACGAAGTTCCACTACAAATAAACTACACTAAATAAACTAGAAGCTAACAAATGAAATTTTAAGTAGAAATTTGTTTGATCCGCTGAATATTAAAACAAGTGCAGCGGAAGCTCGGTTATCCGAATTCATTTGGGGCAAGAGTGTTGAGATGAGAGAATTTTCAGATAATAGAACGGTTACTTTCTTGATATCTTCATATATGTATTTCAAAGAATAGCAATATTACCAATATAAATAATGAAATGAAATATGATTCAATTAAAGATTTATGGACAGATCATTTTAGCTGCTTAGTCACGCAATCTTTTTAGCAGATTTAATTCGACGAAGTTAACTGTATTGCAACTCTACTTCTAAGGCTTCAAATACTATAAACCATTGAGAAATATTCATTTTTCGATTCATCATTCGAAGCACGTAACGTTAGTATCATAGTCAAACGAAGAAGATTCATCGCATTGAAACCATTCTATCACTTTGGCGTTATCACAACCACCGATTCCTAGTATTCTATGCAATGCAGTAAGAGTTTCTCCTACATCTGTCGCAATATTATCTTCCACTTATTCTAAGTATAATAAATTGCCTTTCTGTATCGTGTTTCCACTGTAGTTCACAATTTGTCCAGTGCCATACATTTGACGTCCACCCAAACAACATATGCCACCATATAACAGCAATTCTTTCAATTGAATTGCAATTGTATCGTCTTTCCGCCAGTAATATCGTCGATCGTTAACAAAGACTCCTCCGGAGAATCGAACTTCCTACATGTGAAACGTGTTCACGTAATAAAACGATAGTAAAAAATTCGGATAACCGAGGTTCTAACTTACTGTACTTTGGATATTTTTCGTATCTCCGCACATGATGCGCACTTTGTGCACGTTTGTAACTTCAAGTGCATAAAAATGCACAGTCTAGCTGTGTAACGTTGACAAAGACGTAGCACATCCTCCACCTGTGTCGCCGTATTATCTTTGCGATTTACGACTGTACACATTACACGAACTAAATATCTCTGGTAAGCCTAAGACGCGAACGTCTTGAGAGGATTAAAGCGTCGTCGCTAAGACGGTAGACATCAAGACTACGACGTTCGTATCACCGCGGTAGGTTGAACGCAAGACGGTGTTGCGAAGTGTTGAGAGCGTTGCACCCCATCACGAGGGCAAGAGCTTTCGGGCGTTTGCACTAAACGCGGCCGTTCCGCCTCGTAACGATTATCGGCTTAGTTAATGTGTCCTCAAGAATGCTTGAATATCTCTGTGAATCCAGGGTTATACCTGTGGATGCAGCCAACGTGCTTCCTTCGGCCGCAGTCTTATCCAGCGACCGCTTATGTTTCAAGCCCAGTCACTCGGTTCCATCGTTTTACCAACGCGATGAGCCGCTCATTCCCGCGAGCGCTCGTTTCCAAGACGGTCGTCAGTGCGCCACGTAACGATTATTTTAAACAACCCGCCGACCAGAGAATACAAAGTGGGTTCTTACGTAAATGCATATCCCTTTGCCGACCTATTCCCTCTGCTTTCCGCTACCTATCCACTGGTATTTACGTCGTTTTCTTTTCTTTCTTCCTTTTGGATTGCTTCGATTGTCCTTCCCTTTTTCTACCTCCTTTTCCCCTCACCTTTTATCGCTTCTCTTTCAGCTTTCGATCCGTCGATCCTTCTTTATTTACGCTAGCGTTTCGTTTGATTTTTGTTTGGCTATCGTCGTTTACTTTACACCACGGCTTGTGTTTCATTTCTTCTTTTTTTAATTTTTCTTTTTAGTTTGTTATGATGCGGTTGCTTTCTATATATCTTTTTACATTTTGTTTTTGTCAATTCTTTGTTTAAACATACAGACGGCCTTTTGTTGCTACGCTGTGATATTTCATCCTATATTTTCTTTCCTTTCTCTCTTTTTGTCCGTTTAATACCTTTCTTTATTTGGTTCCCTCTAGTTCCGTTATTTTGTCTCTTCTTATTTGTTTGTTGTTACCGACGTTGACTGCTGTTGGTCATTGGCCAAACGTTCTCTTTCCTATCCTGAATACATCACGCCGGTCTGTGTTGTTTTACACAGTTAGACCGCGGAGGGAAATAGTTGTTCCGCCTACGAGGTAGAAAAGAGGTTGAACACGAACTCCGGTCTTCCAATATAACATCTGGCTCGTTAAAAAATAGTTAAATTGTTCGATATTCCTGTGATCCAGTCCTCTCTCGAAAGAAAACCGGTCGACTTTGTTTGCTTGTGAAAACAATTCGCTTGATTCTCGGAGTAAAGCTTTTCGCTTTTTGAGGCAACGAAGTTCAGGTTTTAAGAGTTTTGGATATCCCAAATTAAAATATTCAGATTCTTTATTGGTATTTGAAAAGCCGACAGAAAAAGTAAAAAGTAGATGCAGTGAGAAGTTCTGAATAAAAAAGAAGGAATAGAGTTGGAGGTAAATTAGACTGAAAAATAGAATAACAGGTATTGATTATTGATAGACGTCTGTCACGTTTATAGAAGCTACCAAACCTTCCCAAATCAGTTTTGTAGCGTTTCAGGACAAAATAAAACGCTTTAGGTATTTTAGATTTTACGTATTATCTTAAGTATTTTTCCTTTACTTTTGTCGTTCATTATATGTTAGAAGTAACAATTTTGTCGAGTCACATAATTGCATTTTATTTAAATATTTTATCAGACTTCAATGCGTTTTTTAAATTAAATACACATTCTGTACGACTAAATGACAGATATTCATCAATTTTCGTATTTTTATGTTTGCTCTTTCAAAATACGTACATATTATAATTACTCGGAAAAGGAGTTGCGATGTAATTTGAGAATTATAATTCCTATATATTTTACACAATTAAATTACAATTATCCATCCAGGACCATATTTTAATTTCTGGTCTTCTAAAATACGTTTATATTATGTAAGAGAAGAGAATTTTGCACAGTGTAATTTAATAATTACATTTCCTATTTTATTTTAAATATGAAGCACGTTAAATTAACGTAATAATTACATACGGAAAAAATGTTGTGCACATAATACCAAGATAAAATATAGGAACATTTATTAAATTTCTTTAAGCGAGGGGAACATGCCAGTTTCTGTGAATACTAAAATTCTGCCAACACGTGTTCCATTGCCTGATAGTAGACGATACTGACATTAATAGCAATAATGTAGATATATTTTGTAGCTTTTAACAACGTAATAAGACAATCTCAGTTTCATTATTTGAATAACAATATGGTTAATATCCGTAAAACGTGATGCTCATTGGTCAATGAATATGATGATGAAAATGATCTATATTTACAGCAATATTCTAGCATTTGGTTTCTTGACAGTATGAAACTTTTAGAAGTAGTATTATGGGAATAATTTTTCCAAATGTCAGCAAGCTTTTATTTATTTATTTTTTCTGTATTTGTCCTCATATTTTTGTTGTTATTTCTATATTCAGAGGTAGGATCACATTAGCTATTATCTTATTCCTTGGATAAATCGTTCTGAACCGGAAAACCTTTATTGCGCTTTCTTACATGGACTAGGGATAAAAAAACAAAAGAACGTCTTAAACCTATCGATTAAATCTATTGATTGTATCTAGAACTATCTTCTAGTTACTATTTATTGTACATCTTGCATATGGATGGCGAGCGCGAACTCACGTTGTCATTTTCAACAATTTTCTCTATTACTGCTATTATATACATGTAGGAATGTTTATTATAAATTAACAGAAAAGACAGTATGATAAACACAATATTTTTACACTCTCACAAAATCGAATATAATATCGCGCTTCACGAATTCGCTTATCATTATTTCTACGTCACAGCAACACGATGAACTTCTCTCGACCACGATTAATCCAACTCTGACAGCATTACCACGCTCATTTTTCCCTTAACAAACCTTGGTAACGCTCACAACACTCCTTGACAACATTAACATATCTTGACAACATTTATGAACAATCAGCCATGTGTTTCCCTAACGTCACACCATCCCACATACAGAAGGTATATTCAATTTTTTATAAGCAATAAGCATCGATAATTGTGTTACGTACGATAATATTTGGTAATTGCTCGTAACTCGATCTCAATGATTTTTGAGTATGTTGGCGGAGACTGAACTCTGAACAACTTTTTTCTATACGTGTAACAGTCGTCCGGTCTTGATTTCCAAGATTTTCGCAAAATACTGCCGATACCATTACAGTAAAGTCTGTCTACAATTAATTGAAGAAAATCTTGTAAGTATCAAGAAACAAATTTTTCAGGAGAAAAAGAAAATTCTTGCATTAACGTAATTCAAATCTATGAAAAAGAAAAGTGTAGAAAGCACTGTATGTATTACCCTTTACAGTTAGTTGTAAAAAAAGCTCAACGGTGCACTCATTTAGATAAATGGCACAGATAAGAGCCAAGAGACTGTGAATTAATGTTTACTGCCATTTATATCTTTCAACTTCAATTTCATTTAAAATTGTACATTCATAGTTATAACTTTATGTAAATTCTTATATTATCCGATTAATCAATTTCTCAATTTTTCTTAACATAAGAATTTACATAACGTTAGACGAACAAAAGAAATAACAACGAATGTACAGCTTTAAATGAAATTTTCAAACCGATCATTTGACTGAGCCTGGTGTTAGTATTAATAATTATTTAGAAAGGAAAACACAATTGCACATAAATACTATACTGGAGTGGCTGGTAAATATTACACTCACTGCCACGTAGAATACTTCCCAATAAAAAATTGTAGTTTCCCAATTTTGGCACTTTCGGTGTTTCCCACGAGCGCTCTGCAATTACGCGTTCGTAGTGGCGCGTGTGTCAGTATTGGTTACCACTAGTCTGAATCAAAATTTGTTGCCAATGCCTCTGCAAATTCCGAGATTTCGATTGATCCTCGCCTGACAGTATCTTTGATCTACGCGTAATCCAGTGACAGCATCCACACACTAGTCGGTTCGCTCAAGTCAAATGAAAGTCTCTCTACCGATGTCTGACTTGACATAATCCGACCGTAGCGTGATCGCTTCGGATCGCTGGTCTGAATGAAACTTAAGCTCGATCGAAATTTCCGAACACTTAAATCGTATGGAAAAATATAGCTGTTAGCGATCGCTGGCAGCAAGCCGACAAATAAGCAGAAGCGAAGAAGAGAATTTCCAAGTACGAGTTTCCACCCTGTTAAAGACGATAGGGGAGAGCTGCGAGTGATTCACAGTTAGACGCAATTACACGATTGGCTAGATCACATAAATAGACAGTCGGTTCTGCGGCGGATAATTGAAATCCAGATGCTCCCGGTGGGCGCGATTTTATGGGATTTCTGAGTAGAGCGAACTCGTAAAAACACCCACGTGACAAAACAAAGTGAACGAACGGGAACCGTGGCCAGCGCTATGCAAATAAAATCGAGCAAGCGCGAAACAGTAAATTCCAGCGGACGCTTTAAATCGTCTAATACTATGTTTCCAGCCGAGGGCGGAATCGAAGGCTCTGCTGCGGTACCGTTACGGGAATAATTTCGCGGGATCACTCAACCACGGCGGTTACGGTTTCTTGTATCATCGATTTTCAGCGGATCGCCTTTCGGCAGTTGTGCCCTGAAATCTCACCGGATCGAACTTAGGCGAATGCGGTAACAGAGTCGGTAGCTAATGCCAGGATACGTTTACGTTCGTTTAAAATACACCGTGATTAGATGTTTCCTTCGAACGAATATGGTAGCCGTGTAACCTCGTTTCGTATGTAGGTAGTGGAACACGGTGTGCTGTGTTCCTACAAATCAAAATGATTGACTTGCGTTATTAAGCAACCGATTCGCAATTGAAGGAAAAGTGTTTGTAGAAAACCGCTGTAAGTGGCAAGAGACATGCTTCTCACGACGAAAAGAAAACTGAAACGTTAATGTAGTCCAAATTCACGAAAAAGAAAGGCGTATTTCTGGAGAAACCATTTTGGAGAAGGCTGGAAACCATAGCGGTTTAAGTCGATTCACTGCTATTTCCCATAAGAGAGTGGTGCGCGTTTATTGTTACAAAAGGTTCATTACTTTTTCAAAACAAGGAATCGTATTGAGGCAGAGAATAAAGTTTTTTATTTTTTTTATTTGATAGACTTTTTACAATCAATTCTCATTGAGAATTACAAGTAAATTATTTTGGCGTGGTACTGTAACTTGGATTATAAGAGTTTATAGTATGTTTGATTCTAGTTGAATCTAATGCTTCAATCAAAAGGGTATTGTCTTTTTAGTCTGCGGATCTGATCCATCGTGTCAAGTGATTGGGTAATTAATGGGTTTTGATGATTGTTAACTCTTATATTATATCTGCTACTGAATTTTGATGTTTCTTCTTTAACTGTGGATATCTTAAGGTATCTTAAGGTAATGTATTGTTTCGTTGGTAACATACCAAGGTGCATCTATTAAGGATCTTAGAGTTTTTGATTGGAATCGTTGGAGAATTTCTATTTTGGAATTACTCGCTGTTCCCCATAGTTGGATCCCATAGGTCCAAACAGGTTTTAAATATGGCTTTTGTGGAGAAACTTGTGTGTCACCTCTCAGTTGTAGATAAAATTCAATGTTCCATTCGTTTAGACAGATGGCATAGACAAAGAATTGCCATTTATATTTTTCTGTATAGGAACAACCTTATGACACCATCTTCTAGGATTATTAATAATTATTTAGGAAAGGAAATGTTGAAGTAATTTATGAAGTAAATATGTGTAATTTATACAATCGGAGACAGAGGTATAATAAGTGAAGCAGTAAAAGGTACGACGTTTTCGTTCCATGTGGCTTGTTTACTCAAAAATACATGTCGGGTTGGCGTTAGTCTTAGGGGCGCGTTGCATATCTTCATTAGGACAAGCCATCGTAGTTGTTCGATGGAGATTATATTTACAATTATATGTACAAGTGTTGATTTAACAGGGTTTAACAATCAATCGTGATTATTAGACACTCTTAAAGTAAAGACAATGTTCTTAGGTTCAAACGAATCCACGGTCAACGGTATAACTCTTTGTACAATTGAATATATTTTGAAACTCAAAGTGACGTTACCTGTGACGCACGGTATCTTTCTGACTGACTGACCTGACGTTGTGAGTAAACTCTTCAAGGAGATCATAAGAATAAAAGACTGACACGATTTGTCAATTGCGTATTGACCGGGGTTATCAACAAAATTCCAGGTACCGTTACTAGGTAGACCCGCGTAGAGCCGTCATTGCTCCTGCCCCGGGGTTTGTTTGTTAATACAGCGTGTGTCCCTCGATATTGGTACTTCTACTGTTAAGTAAAAACGTTCATCCCGTGACAGTGGCTACGTTCGGCGACCAGTTGTGTCACCTCGACCCTAAGCCCTCTGTCACAAACTTCGGGCAAACATAATCAGATCGTATCGCAACAACTACTTCTAAGTTCTATTATTTAAGTACAGCTATAATAAATAGTTTAGACCAAAATATTGGGGTTTGTTGAAGTGGTCACCACTTCTAAGAAAACTCTACATCTGATCTTTTTAGTTTTCTCAAGCACTGAAGCCATCGACAGCGTATAGACAATAGACTAGGACGAAGACAGACCATAAACAGTAGACAGACGACGTTGGCTTCGGGCTTTTCAGTTGTAGGGTAACACTGCTAGCGTGCGGATCTGGACCAGCTCAAATTATATTTCTACTTGTAATTACACTTCTGTACTAAAATATATTTTCTACCTTACAATTTATCCACGGGTTTCTCTGTTTATACATCTAATAACCTCCAACAGGAAATTTACTTATTCTCATTGCTATGTAGAACATTTCAAGCAGTCTTCAATTGTTTCTTTGTCATTTTGTATTGCTGCGAGATAACCATTCAAAGTATGTAATTTTAATTTATACAAACTATTTATAGGTGTTTGGAAAAGAATTAAAGATTTCACGCAAACTACCAGTAGATATACGTCATCTCATAACGTGATGTTTCCGAGAGTTCAGTTGAAAACAGCGAGAAAATATTTGTTAAATTTTAATCAGTTGTAAAAAGTACGGGTTGTAAATTTTCACGTGGTTTATGAAAACCAAGGATTTCGTTACGTATACAACCTAACAACGATCTAATACATCCTGTTAAATTTTGTGATCTGTTAGATAGGAGATTCTTCTTGTTTCAATATAAATTCAATTTTAATATTCATGAATCTACAATAAAAAAAAAATATGTTAAAAGTTCATATCTATGTGACCTTGTTTTTTAGTTGTAGCGAATTTTGTTCTCTACAAGAGGCGTTTAAACTGACCTTCTTATGTCTGAACGCAAGCCTGGGGACGTTTTGTCATTGGATTTTTACTTATGGGGTTATTTCTCTTCTCCTATTTTCTTCTTTTATTGACAGTAAGGTCATGTTGCTGAAAAAAGCTGAAATTTTCGCACCACGTGCGATCGCTCAAATAGATGACCGTGTCTATATCCAATGCCAATATCATTTTGTAATACGTGCTTATCGAGAACGTATGACATGCACATTTAATAATGCAACTCGTCGTTCTTTTTATTTAACAACTTTATCCTACCGCACGTTTGTGGCGCGTATCGAGTTTTACTATCGACGTTACCGTAAATTCTCTTATTGTGCGGTTAAATTCATTCCTGTTACCTGAGACATGTACAACACAATCTTACTACGCGCGTATTTATGCGTTAAGATCTTGCGTTTGTCTGGTTTTAGTTATAAATTATCGAAATTCTATAAAGTGTATTAAATTACATTTTACGTTTGATTTGCATTTGTGCTCGTATAAATACAACGAATCGTTGATCTCTTAGGCAATTCGATACCGACAAACATTGTGGAATCATGTATCTGACCAAAGAAAGGACAACTTCCTGCAAAGTTTCCCATTTCGCCCGTAACAGATTTTTCTCAGTCCAAAGTATCGTATTTATTCGATATAATGTACGATCGGCGAAATGATGGTTTTAAAACAGCTGCAATTGTTTGAATCCTCGCAATACCCTTCTTTTCTTCTAATTATTACAATGTTGACAATGTCAGAATATTATTTTTAATATATTGGCCACGATTACAGACAAATTCGTTGTTTTTGTATTTCATGCATTGCGTCTCACGAGTAACGAGTAACCATGGCTGAATAATAATAGTAATCAAGCTGCAGCTACGCTTAATAAGTCGTAAAATTGCGTGGAAAAATCAATCGATGATTTCTCAACCATTGTATTTATTAGAAACCGTAAATTAATATTATAAAATTGATAATCGTAAAAACCAACATTGGCTTAAACGAGGCATTGACAAAAAGAAAAAGAAGATGATCTAAATCTAATATCCCAGAAAACTGAGTAATTCACTGCCTGAAATGGATTTTAGTATAAAATATGTACAAGATTAACGGCAATAATTGATTTTATTATATTATCTGGATTTCACTCGGAAGAAATGAATTTTCACTTTGATACGTTCAATAAATCTGATTGGAGCAAATTAACGCTATAAACTCACATTCAGAGAATATGTGGTTTAGTTCGTTTTTGCCTTCGTTGTTTAAGCTACGAAATATATTCTGGAAAAACGAACGATTTCACGTTTGTTACAATTAGCTGCGAATTATGAGACGATTAATTACAAGGCTATTCTATTAACCCTTTGCGCTCGGAATTTTATTTCAATTTCGTCAGCAGCAGCTCCCAACGCTTTTAAGTGTTTTATTTGAAATTTACTTTAACTAAAAAATAAGACAATTTACTTAAATACCAGTTTTATTCACAATATTGTTGTATCTTTTAAATTTTAAGTGTCTGATATATATTGAAACAATTTCCAGGGTCCAATCCTGCTTTTCCTTCGCACGTTTCACAAAAAAAGGTGGAACTGAGAAAATGTCGAGTGGGTCTCGACAAAGGAGTTCCTGAGATAAAAACTGATGTCGAGTCACACTCCATATAGGAGTGCCAAGTGTTAACGTTCGATTCTAAAAAAAAAAAAAAACAAAAAATGTAAACCATTGTGGTTGTTATCGTTTTATCATTCGGTATTTCTCTATTACATTCTCCTTATTTCTAAGTTACTGCTTGTAACCGCAAGTAAATAGGTAAAATTTCCTCGATCTAACTAACGTCACTCCACTGTCGTCAACAGTACAGCAAACTTTAATGGGTTAAGCGGTGGAAACATATAATTGATCAGCATCTGGTTACATCACACCGAACGCCAATTTAGTCGCAAGATCGAACGGGTTGCTAGCGTTAGACAATAGGTTTCCTCGCGGCTTCTAGTTTTATAATCTCGCCGCAAACGGATCTCCAGAGAGGCGCATCCACTTCCTGGTTGCTTTACAGAACGAGAGCCGACGTTGGCGCTCATTATTTAGTCTTCGATGTTACGCAGAACGATGATTTATACGTGGCTCGCGTACAATGCAAATCGTTATTCTCATTGTTCAAACAACTCGTCGTACTGGGCAAATAATCAACAATTTGGCGAGATCAAAGGAATTTACCATTCGTAAAGATATTTGTTTAAATAGCTTTGTTCAATGTATCGCCATTTAAAGTTGTTGAATCGTTCGGCGCACACGATGGTGGAAATTTGGTTAAGGATGGCTTAAATTTGTTTCAAATTGAAAAATATTTTGAATGTGGAAATATTTTTGAGAGGAGGAAGAAAGATTGGAATACGTTTGTGCGGAAACGTTGGTGTAACTTTTTCGATGCTTGGTCCATTGATAAATATTGACTAAATTATAGGATTTTGCCAACTGTATGCAAAATTAAATATTTTGCACTTGAAATACAGACGGAAATAAATTACTTGTATGCTCGGACAAAATTTTAGTTGTTTTAATGATTGTGTGTTGATAGGTATTAGTATAGTAATGCATGATAAAATCTAGCACACAATGAACAATATTTATAATCGAACAAAAGAAATAAAAGAGTCCTATGTTACTCTTAGTATAATGAATTTGTCTGGATATATATAACTTAGCATTGTTTTTAATTTAATTTAATTTAATTTAGCATAGAATGTTTTGTATGTATAATACCTTTGAATTATGTCACACACCTAATAAGATGACTCAGAATTTCCCGGAAAAACTACGAACCTGTAAAGTAAAGTAAAAAGCAACTTCTGTTTCCAGAAGCTGTCAAAACTTGAAAAAGCTTGAACAAAATGAAATTGAGAAACACAATTTCCCGGTATATCCTGTTTTAGTTTTTACGTTTAGGGCGAAATAAATAATCGAAAATCGAACACTTTTTTCCACCAAACGCGAATAAATTTAGGGAAGAATGACACCAGGTACGCATCTGCAAGGTTCGCGATAATCCGAATTACAAGTGTTACAAAAAAAAAAAAAAAAAAGTGTACGTTACATAAAAACGTTGCATAAAAACGTGACATAAAAACGTGACATAAAAACGTTGCAAATTTTGGCGAATCTTTTTATATACATGGGTTAGATATCTGTTGTATATAAATATTGTTAAAAAGAAAGAAAAATAGTTTAACGATGTGAACCGGCCACGTTATCTTCCTGCTTGGCATTTATTCCAGCAGAAGTTAAAAAATGTAAATTTTAGACGAGAGGCTTTTTCAACTTTACAAGGAAATCTTCGTGAGTCATTTCAACGAAATTATAAGGCTGAGTTAACGCAAGATATGCCACTATACGCGAAAGCAGTACAATCTTCTACTCGTAGCCTCGCAAAACAACTGAAGATAAGCCAGTGTTGTAAAAGCAAGGTTTGATAGCGGTATAAGTAATAATTTTGCTCTCTGACGCAAAACCGCTGCAACTATAAATATACTATTTTACCTGATAAAAATAGCAACATGACGTAAACCGTCTGTTGGATAAAAGCAACTTTCAGTTATTTTCAGTTGACGAGCCACCATCAACGACGTCAAGCGACGATTTCGAAGAAATTACAAGACCCCGATTTTTGTTTTCCAAATCTTCCCTTCCGCAACAGGTGCGCAAAGTAATAGAAACGATCGATCGTATCGTCAGTGGTAACATTTGCTACGGAAAATCAGATACGAACAGCGGCAAGATAGCTAGGTGGTTAGAAGTGGGGAAATTTGGTGACGCGTTTACAACGCACGATGCCCAGAAGCACCTCGTTAGCCTTTGGCCGTCGTATTTACTCCCTGCCGTCGTAATCCGAGTCTTGAGTAGGAATAGAGAGAGCAGGCAAGAATAAAGAGAAAACAGAGAGAAAGAAAGAGAGAGGAACAAGGAGAAGGAACCTTGGCCATGACGACCAGTTAACCGTTGTTTTGTTCTAAATGGAAATCTTGATTGTGCCTTTGTTTCCAGCTTTTTCTCTTCAGCTTTTCCGGCAACTCCCCATCCACCGATGCTTTCTCCTTTCCTTTCTCTGCCTCTCTATTTCCTTTTATTTCTCCGCGACCCTGCGGCTCTGCGACAAACGTTCTATCCTCTGTATATTCTCTCGTTCCGCACAAGTTCTCAACCTTCTCGTTATCGCATACCGCACGGAATTAACGCTAGCGTAATCAGACCGATCAAACCGATCAAAGCGATGAATTTGTGAATTTTCGTAATAATTCTATGGGTTTGCAAGGGTGTATTTTTGGGATTTTGCGTATCTTCTATTCTGAGTTCTTGAGGATGAGTCTAACGCCTGGATCAGGAGATTACTTTTCAGTGGTTTGTTTGGAAATCGGTCGATGTCTGCATTATTCCAGTCCTTTCTGAAAATAGTAGATTGACAATTGGTTTGTCACAGGTGAAATTCGAGCAGCCATATGATAAACCAAAATTCCGAGCGCCTTATCACGTGTGACCGTCCGGTCAGCATCCGTTCTCAGCCGCTTGGTTGGCATTCGGTCACTCTAGCCGTTCTCCGAAATATATGATAAGTACGAGCAAAGTGTTCCCACTCCAACGAATAAAAGAATATAAATGCTCCCTTCAAAATCATCCAGTCAGTCTGAAAAAATTCTCAACTAGCCCAAGTATCAAAAGTGTATCATCGCGAACCGAAAATAATACTGTACAAATTGAGTAAAGATAAAAGAACTCGATCTCCTGTTCGGAAATTGACAAGTTTCTTGTTTTTATCTTCATTTTTGCGCTACAGGTTCGTGCAAAAGGAAAAAGGAAAGTTGATCTAACAAGCCATCTAGACGATTCCAGTAACGCTGGAATGTTATGTTCTCGATGGTGCTACGTCGAATTGAAAAAGTAGACTTTCGATCCAGTCGCTGCACTGGATTACTTGCACTGACTGGAATGACGACAGTCCTGGAATGAAAACACTGTTTACGTTATTCCAGTTGTGATCCACTTGGATCGGATCTGAAATCGGAAGTCGGAGTTGCAGTTGGAACTGGATTGGAATGCCGCTGGACCGATGTAAACTCAGTTTTATATTTTAATCCTTGCTAGTTCTAGTGTTACGTTTCTTTCGTAGTTAACTTCCTATTTAATTATCAAGTGCGATTTATAGCAATGTATTTCTTCTTTTGTTTCTTCCTCCAAGCTTTGCAATTTGTTCAAGTAAGATAAATTGGCTTATTGGCGTAGATTTATATATCACGTAGACGTTTATCCTAATAGAAAAATGTCAGTTGCAATCGCGTTAGTGCAACTGTGTTAATTAAGCGTGGTGGAATTTGTAGTGATTTAATGCGCAGGTCAGCGAAGAAGGTCAACCGAGTGTCTTCTCCGTGATCTCCTCGGATGATCAGATCTGTAGCGGCACATGAGTTACAGTCAGTTGTCGATTAGTTATCAACCAGTTATCAACGAATTATCAGCGATCTAATTAACGAGTCATTAGCGATCCTACTTTAGCGAGTCGGTTAGTACGAACGTCTTTGCCAACATTATCTGTATACTAATTTATCATTTTAAATATATTCGACGGTTTCAACAACGAGTAATCTCGTTCATTGAACCTCATCGACCAACCATCCTCTACACATAAACCTCTAGAGATCTATAAGATTCTCTGGCTGTCGTATTGGGATGATTTTCCAGCCTGCAATAATGTGCCATAGAATCGGTTGGTCGCTACTTGTCTGCCTGTTTCAATGAGAAATTCTACAGCAACGTCTGAAAAGCTGTATTCCCTATCGCTGAATATATAAGAACTTCATGGCAATTACTCTATAGAATTAAACAATTTCAAGGACTTACTATTATCTCAATCTACCGAGAGGCGAGTTATAAATTTCACTACTGAAACTTTGGCTTATATTAAAACCGTTGTATCTTCTGATTTCTCGTCTTTATTACGTTGTTAAATAGGCGATTAGCGAAGTTTTTATGTAGAACCTGCGTTATTCTTACGCCGGGAGAAATTGAAAAGTTACTACGATTTGAATTACTGCAATAAAACTTTGTTACTTTCAACGATCAATTTCTGCTTTCGTATATCATCTTAACGCAATCTTTCGTCTTATCGTTATTAAATTTCTTTAATAAAATCCAGTCCAACGCGATACAGAATTTTTTAATCCAAAGGATAATCAACGATCTTAGAAAATTCTTGAAAGATTCGAAGAAAAATGACTGTAAAAGAAGCTTTCAAACGAAGAAGACATCATCTACACATCCTTCATCCGATGAGTCACTCTGTGCATGTAAGATTACGTAGAACGGTCTGGCTTTGTGACTAGAAAATTTCACGTCTATCCTCTGGCAAAGACCGAGTCTTATCGGAGATTCGCAGTGTCTTAACTTTCCATTAGATAAAAGGAGACACTAGGGAGAGAAGTACAAAAGCGAAGCTTAGAGGGGCAAGAAAAAGAAGAAGATCGATGGGGAAGGGGTTAATTGCTAACGACACGGTTTTCATCATGCACAGGAGAACGCTTAACCGGAGGATTTTTCTAGTTAGTCGTACGTGCTCAAGGGAGCGCCGCGGCGCCGTGAGTGGAGAGGTTGCAACATCACCGAGTACCCGGAATATCCGAAGCTTGAGTACAGTAAAGTCCACTTCGTATATCCACGGTCTCCAACGGTGAAGTGACCCGCCAGACGCCCATCAGCGGCTCAGACGTAGACACGATGCAGTTAGCTTCTTCCACTTGTTCACTGTGCGTTACCTCGCCATCATCTTCTTCCTTCGTTGGCTCCTTTGCCTTCTTCTTCGCCCTTTCCCTCTCTTCCATCCACGTGCCATCCTACGTCTCGTCCCGCCATTATGGTTTTTCGTGTTCCTTCTCAACCCCTGCGCCTCCTATACGCGACACTCCGTCCCCGTATTTCCCAACTTTCTGTCTTCTCACGCTCTGCTCTCTTCGCAACGTGTTCTCTCCGCTCCGCTCCTCCCTGGCGCGAGCTCGCTCGGCTAGCGTTGCTTGTGAGCGCGTGAGAAACTCGAGAATTTCGTCGCGAATACGAGCAACAACAGCCACGAGAGAAAGCAGAAGACGCGAATAACAGGCCCCTTTTCTTTTGTTTATTTAAAGTCACATCCGCCTCTGAGGGTTACTAACCATTACCGTGATGTACAGTTGCATCTTAGGACGTAGCTTTATGAGTGGAAAAGGATCGAAAGGGTGTTTCGTCCTGCCGCAGGACTCATCGGCAAGACTACCTAGCAGGCCCGTGATTTAGAAATCGAAATCGGAATGGGAGAGGTCGTACTGGAAATTGTATTTATGGACACAATCATGCGAGTAGGTCTCGACACTCATATATACCGGAGCATAAGAGAAAATTGAGTCTTTTACGCCAGTCTTGAAAATTGAGTCTTTCATAAGGTGCCATGAGCATCTCAGAGACACGCTACTCGTCTCTGTCTATCTCGCAAGAACGAGAACTTTGTTATTCTTCGTTTTGATATTTCACGACTCAATTCTCGCACGGTTTTCCCCAGCGAATGTCGAGATTTGCTTATATGACCGTGTTTCTGGGAAATTAGGTAGTCAAAGCGGTCGCTTGCGAGAAAGCTCGCGGCGACAGAGTACCTACGGTAATTCATTTGGTTTGTACAATACTGTGTTATGCTAGTCTGCTATTGGACGATATCATAGATATGTAGAACACGTTGTTGCAATGGACATATTATTCCATTGTTTCACTGCAGCCAGATTTACTGAAGAAGATTCATGTCTTTTGGGAACTATAAGAGACGTTTCGCTATTTCCTTCGTATTCACGGTCGACTTACGGTTGTTTAGCGTGCCATGTTGTTCTCTTTCGTTTTCATATTCCTGGCAATCACATGGTTACGACGCTGCAGTTGGCTCTTGACTGATGCTGCCAGTATCGACGCATCTTTCAGCTATCTGACGAAGCTAACCGCAATATTGGCAAAACGTTGGGAATCTTTTGCTGTTGCACCGGCTCTTGCCAGGAAGTCTCAAACAGTATTAAACACGGCGGTATTAAACATAACAGTAACAACGTTAAGTGTGATAATCCAGACCGTGAAAACAGCATCAAGATCCTCTCTTAGCAATTAGGATGTATTTCACGGCGAATTATAGATCGAAGCAGGCTGATTTTGATACCATTGACATGTAAATTGTAACTGCGCACGAACAATAATATTTCACGAGGATAGATCGCGTATATAGATTCGCGAATGGCCAACTAGACGAATTTATTAGTACCGGAATATGAGTGTAGACCGACGCTAGACCGCGTCGTTACACGAGTGGAGATCAAGGTCGGGTGATAGAATAGAATGAATACAGGTCGTATCAGCCATCTGCAGCGTGTTGAGACTATATAGATGCAAGATTGCCAAGTAATGTTAACATAACTCCGAGCGAAATGAGTGGAAAACGATACTAACGCGTCTATGTTCATCTTTTGTCTAGATGTTTCTTTAGCGCAAGGATTGATGTAAACGGCTCGATTTGCGCCGGTATATCAGTTTATTATAGCTCACCAGAGTAGTAGCTTCCTTTTTCAGTTGCACGTGTTTCTTGCTTTTATACGTTTTCTGATTTATAATTAAAGGAGTTGAAGAATGTTTGAGAATAATTTTAAGATTCAACATGTTGCTAAATAATAATTGCACAACGATTTTTCGGCTCGTGTACTTTGGAATAACAATATGCGATATAGACGTATATAATGTTTAAATGAAAGGTGGTATAGGTATATGATAATAAAATTATTTATAACTTATAAAAGATGCTTGTCACATAAATCAGGTCACACAAGATAAAACATAATTTATCCTAATCTTAGTTCTGTAAACGAAGCACAGTCTGCGGATATTTATGTAAGCATTTATACAACATGCCCAATTATGAAACAAATGTGTAGGTAGTATGCTAAATTATTCGAAATATATGGACACGTGTACACTTACGAAATACGTATTTTTGCATATAATCATCGTTAATAGGAAAAATTAATTTCTAATTTGTACATGTAACAAGTTGAAATCGGTGCCTGACGAAATGTATTATATTAAATAACAAAGACAAAATTCAAAATAATAAATGCATTTATTAACATTAAAATCGCGTATAAATTGCATGATATATAAAAATTGCAATCATATAAAGATTTAAAAGTCAGAATAGATCGAAAGAAATAATTAATCCAATAGAAATCCGCAACGCTTATACATATTATACGACGTATATATCGAATTCCAATTTTTTGGAAAAAGTTATAAAAAAAGTAGCGACCATACGAAGGTGCAACGTTGCAGTGGAAATTTATTGCAAATATGTTGCACGTACCTGGTGCACGTAATAGTATAAATTCAAACGTGTGAGTATTTACGAGATGAAAATACCTTCGAGTCTTTCTTCTTACATAGATTACTGCTGCAACATGTACCGTCGTATTCTCTGTACTCTCGTAAACCGTGTGACATTCTAAGGTTCATAGATATCGCCATTAAAAAGCTTTTTCGCGTATCTAAACGTAGTTGCTGTACTGGCTTATCGTAAGTACCGTGCGAGAACAACTACGTGTTATGGAGTTTGTTGTGGCGCGCGATTCCTCGCATTGTTTCATCTCACAGTGTTAATCGTTTCACGTAACAACATCGAAACTTTGAAACTGTTACGTTGCAGTGTGTCACTGCAGCCAACTACTCTTCGATGATGTGCTATGCAATGATCGAAACACCTTGTTTATTCGACCTTGGTTGTTCGCGGAGAGACGCGATCGCGAGATAGCACGTCAACGAGAGTAAATTCTCGTTACGATTAAATAATCGACGCCACGAACTGATCGATCCTTTTATTTCTGTTATGATAATAGGGGTGGTTCAATTGAACATTCACTGAATTAACAGGTATAAATTAATGTTTATTCAAACAACTTATTGATTAGAGAGATATAAATTGATAAGGTATAATTGAGTTTCGATTGATAGCCAAAGTTACAGTGTGTGGTTTTTGTACAATTTGTCCAGTTTGGACATTTGGCAGAATTTTTTAGCTGTTTGATTATCATGTGGGTGGCCACCCCCAGCGGGATACCATCTTCGTGTTTGTTAGGTTGTGTCCTTTGCGAGGTCTGCTGGGTGTTTCCTTTTCAGTCTACTATCCATGTTTGAGGTTTCTTTTTTTTTTATTTATTTATTCACATTTTACAATTTGTCCAGTAGGACATTTGGTAAAATATTATAGCTTAGTGGTATAATAATACAACATGTGGATGGCTACCCCCAGTGGGATACCATCTTCGAATTTGATTGATTTATTTCTTTAGTGTGGTGAGTGTTTGTATGTTAGGTTATGTCCTTTGTGAAATCTGTTGGGTGTTTCCTTTTTAGTCTTCTTTTTATGTTTGTTGCGCCGACCGTTTCCACTGCCAGCCAGTTCGGGTGCGTTGCTATTCTTTCTCTGTACCTTCTTGCACTTCTGTTAATCTCCTCCTTGACCGTTGGTATTCCCAGGTCTTTCCGAATGTCCTCGTTTCTAACGTACCATGGCGCGTTTCCTATTGTTCTGAGTATTTTAGATTGCATTGCCTCTATTTTGGTTATATGGCTCACTGCTGCTGTTCCCCATAGTGCTATTCCGTATGTCCAGATTGGTTTTATGACCATTTTATATATTTTTAGCTTGTTTTCTATGCTTAGTTTGGAGCCATGTTTCAGGTGTTGATCGTTTCCGCAGCTAGCCGGTTTGGGACAGTGTGTAGTGCGCGACGTAAGCTGAGACGATGACGGTTGAAAAAATGCATAAAGACTCACTTTCTGTGAAAATGATGCTGCGGAGGAAAGCTTGCGATGGGTGGGTCTAATGACACGAAAAGAGCTGATTTGTTGATGACAATTCTGGTTAGGAAGTGAGGGCAGTAGACGTTGCTTCTGATTGGATAATAAGAAGGTTGGTGGACTAGGAAGGGTCTTAGCCGCCCTCGATAGAAAGTTGCTAGTGGGAAGCATCGTATGTGAGAAAACTAACTTTCCCGTAGTAAACGATAAACCTTTAGAAACGATTCAGTAAAGAGATGTTTGTTCGGTCTGAAGGACCTTAGCTAGAAAATTCCTGAGATTTATGGTAGGTCGTTGAGACTATTGAGGGTATTGAGGTGAGTGGCCCGGTCCAGGTAGAGTGTCGCCAGACGTGACACACCTAATCATTGATATCAATTACAAGATAGCCTGCTTTCTTTCAAGCTTACGATATCGACTCAAAGACGCTCTGCTAATTAGGAAACTTTTATCTACTGTTAATTAGCGTGGTGTTTGGAAGAGATCAACTTATAAGAATTTGTAAGCTGGGTATAATAAGTAGACCGCGAAACGTCGATGCGGTTGTCACGTAAAATTGATACTTGGATTGTAAGAAAAAAGAAGGCTGAGTCGTGACCCAACTATTCATTTTCTTTCATCGAGCTTTGTTATAAATTTAGCACTTACAATAATAGAATAACACTGAACCGGAGAAAGAGTGTTGTACAAGAACAGCAACTAGAACAAAAACAAGAACTGTCCGAGCTGGCTGAAGTCTCGGCTTATATGCGTTTCAGTTTGAGGATGTTGAGGGTCTCGGTGTAGCATATTTATTTTTTATTTATTAAAATTACAATCAATTCTCGTGTTGAGAATTTTCAGTAATTATTCTGGCGTGGCGCAGTAACATGGTTAATTATTTGTAATAAGTTAATACTTGTTATAGATAAGTATAATTTGTACGTAAGTATTGTAAATAAGTAGATGTTAATTTAAATAACTAGTTGAATCTGTCGTTTAGGTCTAGCGGGTAGTGTCTTTTCAGCCTGCGAATCTGGTCCGTCGTATCAAGTAGTCCAGTGATTAGGGGGTTCCGGTGTTTGTTGAGTCTTTTGCTATATCTGTCGCTATATTTTGCTATTTCCTCTTTGACTGTGGGTATCTTGAGGTCGCGGTGTATTGTTTCGTTGGTAACATACCAAGGTGCATCAGTTAGGGATCTTTGCATTTTCGATTGGACGGTGTAGGATATGATGTGGAAAAGTGCCCGAAGGTCAGCGGTCGATATCCTATCTTTGATGTGGACTAAGGTGCGTCACAATCTTGGTGTAGGCTATGATGGTAAGGTGATGATGTGTCCAAAGGAGTCGATGCTCGGCGGTCGATGTTTTATCTCTGATGTAGGTTGAGATGTGATTGATGTCACATGGTGTTGGGAAATTGGAAATTGCAAAGAAATAGAAAATGAACGTACTACGCAGAAATATAAAAGATATTCAAAGCGTTACAAGATTTTTTGATAAAAGAACTTGTTATGGGATTTAATAGCTGTTTGTGAATTTAATGGTAACTTTTCATGCAGGCTCCAGTTCTTTGGTTATGTTGAACGTATGAAATATTTCGCGATTCAATGATGAGTAAATTATTAACCCTTTGCACTCGGAATTTTATTTCAATTTCGTTACCAGCAGCTTCCAACGCTTTTAAATGTTTTATTTGAAATTTACTTTAACTAAAAAATAAGACAATTTAAATAAATAGAGGAAGAAACAGATTCATTTAAATACCAGTTTTATTCACACTATTGTTGTATTTTGTAAATATCTTGAAACAATTTCCAGGGTGCAATCCTGGTTTTTTTTTCGCGCATCTCAGAAAGAATGTCAAGTGGGACTCGACAAAGGAGCTCCTGAGATAAAAACTGATGTCGAATTACACTCGACATAGGAGTGCAAAGGGTTAAGTTTTATTCCTGTAACAATTATTATTGTGGAAAAATGAAATAAGATGCGTAGTAATATCAAATGTTTAAACGTTGCGTAAAAAGGTAAAATCATACGTAACATTATGGATTAATCCATTAAGAACCAATCAGTAAATGCAACAAGATCGAAGAACATCAAATTACACATTGTCTTATGAAGATATTGGGTCGTTCGAAAAGTTTCTTTCGTTTTATAAGGAAATAATGGATGCACAACATTTTTCGTTTTATATTATTTTATCGAATTACGTATGATCCATTTTGTTCTATCAAGATGAAGATCACAATGTTGGACAGATTAGGTTTCATGTTCGTATAAAGATGCGTCGTTGTAAAAGACGTGTCTGTAAAAGAAAGACACTTTTCGGACAATCTAATACAAAAGATGCATTAGAATAGTAAACGTTTCACAAAAGCACACCGCGCAATACAAACATATGAGCAGCATGTCTATGATTTAAAAACTACAATTTATCACAGTGGAATAAGTACTTTCATATCTTTAAACTTCATCATGACGTAGGATCAAACAAGCTACAAGGACAGAAAAGACACATTACAAAATTTCTTGGAATTTCCTTCCATGCTCGCAATGATAAATGAGCAAGATACGATAATTTTAATTCACTGGAAAAGGTTGCAGATAAGACTTAACGCAACATTGATTCTTAATAAATTAATAGCAGAAGATTGGAAGAAAATCCATCATCCAATATCATACACATACCATATATCATATATCAACATATACTATAGCAAATATCAGCATATCTACATATATAAAAATTACAGTAAAATTGAATATGTAAATCAGCGAATTAAAAAAGATAGCGAAGAAATCAAAGCAAAGAAACAGACAGCAGTTTAGCCGCGACTGATTGAAAAGAGGAATGTTCGCTGTCGTATGTAGGGTAGTAGCAAGTTGAGCGAGCTTTTCAGTTACTCGGTAAATTTTATAATTGTTTCCTAGCATAGGCCAGCAGATTTAATTATACGGGTCCGTTATGTTCTCGTTTCCCCTGAGGCGTACATTACCGCCTTGGAACGAATGTTAAGACGAAATGTGGCGCAGCAGCGTCGCGGTAACGCCATTACGTCGCGACCATTAGCTTTAACAAGCATCGAGTCAAATAATTAGCGTCATGCACACGAGTGCTACGTACGTGTTCCGTGGTTCAGATACAAAACGGTTGGTCGAGATCTGTTGACCGATTCGGGCAGAGCCTTATCTTTATCACGAGACAAAGTAAAGTAAACCCGCAAAATCCGCACACGCAGACCGCTTATCCGATAGAGGTGTCGATTCTCAGTAAAAATACGGTCTGTCATTTTGCAGATCGCAGGAAAAGGACAGTGTCAGTGGCAGAGAAAGAGGTTCGGCTTGATCGAAGGAAACGTATCGGTGGATCAATGCAACGATAAAACTTTTTATTTTTCATTTTTGCCGAATTAGACTTTGACCAACGTAAACGTTTTTGAGACCAAACACGATATAATTCGAAGCATATTTTCCTATATTTAACCTATGACAACTAATTTTCTTTTGCATACTAAACGTGTATATAAATATGATTTAAAAAATATCGTGTTTGGTTTTATTTCGATCAAAAAAGTTACCACACACTGTTGGATTTCCAATTACGTTCAAGATCAGGTGTCAGAGCGAACGTCGAACGCAATTGCCAGCAGTAGCGCGGATGACGACCGGCACTTCTGGCGAGGACCGCGGTGAGCACTTATCCAATGTTTGCCATATATCGTTGAGTTATTCGTCGTGCATCGGAACCACTAAATACCGCTGGCCATTCACTCGACCCAACAAGTAGAGTAACGGTTACATTCGGGAAATAAATCGACCGTATTACGGGCGAATCCTTTTGCTAATGCAAGACACAGTAGAGGAGCGCGTGCCGACAGCAATGCAGTTAGTGGAGCGTATAGTATTCGCGAAGCGAGCAGCGAAATTTGAATCACAGATAAGCCTTTTAATGTCGTGTTAGATACCGCCCCTGGTTACTTTGAATTTTATCGACTGCTTTGTGAATTGCTGATGAAACTAATCGATTGGCCAAAGCTCCGAGCGAATCTTGTATTCGTAGCGGAGCAATTTAGTGTCTCGCAGCAATTCCAGGTACAGGGCGTTCGATAATATACGGTAGAAGATGTAAATGTAGGGGATGCTTTTGCAAGTCTAAATGAAGCGAAGATGAAGAACGGACAAAGAATTGCGTTGGCCACTTTGTTTATCGGTTATTGGTATCTAAGATTTAACGAAAATATCATCAGCACGAAAAGGTATAAGACAACATAAGAGACGAGCGACACATTGGATTGCCAAAGCTGGATGTTTCTCGAGTCGAAAGTGAAATTAGTTTGCTTTAGTTACTTTTAAAATGAAATAATAAATTATAAATTACTTCGAGTTGTTTCTCTTGATTCTTATATTAGGTTGCCCGGAAAGTTTCTTTCGTTTTATAAGGAAATAATTAATAATTTCTTTTATATTAGTTTATTGAATTATGCACAAACATAATAATAGAAATATAACGAAAATAATATAAAACAGAAATTGTTGTTCATTTATTATCGCCTTACGAAACGAAAGAAACTTTTCGGACAACCTAATGTCAAATGAAATTTGGCCAAACCTGCTATCACAGCAAAACGTAATCCAATTTTGCTATTTTATTTGATTCGGTTGTCAACGCTATAGCGGTTTTAAGGACGTATTGGCTTAATCCTTGTACTCGTTTGCATAAAACGTGTGGCTTGGAAAAATAGAACGACACTAGAGATAAAAGAAAGAATGATATAAGAAAAAATAGATCGCTGCGGAATGTGTGTCGTACCTACCCGGAATTCGCGAATAACCATATTTTGAAATTCAGGCTCTTTGAAACATCGTTAATTTGCTATTTCAAACAAGTATACACGTAATATTTAAACCTCGCTGTGTACAGTCTGTAGCTCGAAGAAAATGTAGCAACGCTGCGGATATTAAAAAAATAATAATAATGAAAGAAAATTTACAGAATCCATGGTATCCTGAATAAAAGTGAAGCGTCGTAAATTACATCATCCGAGTTTTACCCGTTATCTTCCTGTTTACTATTCGTCACTTTATGAGGAACGTTATTCAACTGTCAAGTTTTACTTTGTCAAAAATAAAATAGCGCCGAAAAATATAATCTCGGAAGTTGTTGTTTAACTATCTTTTCCTACGAATATAAATTCTTTCTTCTAAGCAAATATGAATTATTTGTCCTGGCTTTGTACTATCGCGGTCATGGCCTTGCAAAGTAGCATAACTGATCTCTTTGTCCTTTTTAGTTAAAGCATCTCTCTGTCAGTGTAAAGTTTGCAACTAGATTGCGGATAGCAAATTCATAGGAAGGTAGATAAAAGAATGGAGCCCAAACAGAAATTTGTTTCACTTATTAAGTAGCTTAATAGCTGCTAAGCTTTGCATATTTTTGCATATTTTATGTGCTGTGCAAGGCACATCACGCGCATTCTGCGTATTCTTGCACTTTGCCTGTGAATTTAATAAGCTTTTTATGGAAAAGTCCGCACTCCATCGATAGCATTATGAATGGATTGCTCAAGGCGATAAATTTGTAAAATTCACATAATAACCGGTTGTGACCTGTGCAGCATCAAAATAATAGAATTTAATGGCTACTCGAAATTTAGGTCAAATTAACCTACTCTTGTATCATAGATCGAACTAAGGAGGCTCTACATGTCGAAACATGTTGCGATGCATGGCATCGATATCTCTAGAATTCATGATACATGTTACAATGTATGTACATACATAGATCTGTATCGAAAGCAGCTTGTGTCGATGCAGGAACCAGGCAACCGAATATAATTTTCCAGGGGAATAAATTTCCTTTCGAAAGCAACCTTCTATAATTTTCTATTCTTTATGGTCGTCGTACCTCTTATTAACACGTTGACTGCTACGCGTGTTTTCAAAGAAATCTCCGTCAGGCCACGCGTACAGCAGTACCAAGCGTTCTCTGCTAGGTGCTTCCATCGATATTTTAGGAATGCGAGTCGCTCAAGCGGTGGTCTCGAGAATGATCTTTCATTTCGTTTGTTCGCAACATTAAAACCACTAGCTGTTGTTGAATATAACGAAGGAAAGTGTGGTATAGATTATTCCGACCAAATGGTTTCTTATGCCACCACAATTAGGAAAGGAATCGAATGGTACAGAAAACTTGGCGTTCAATTCTTTCTGGGAATTTCTGTTGTAAACGCTTTGGCGGTTTACAAAATTGCAACAAGAAAAAATATAGATATTAGAATATTTAGACAATTATTAGTTGGAAAATTATTAGGGTTGTCTGAAAATATAAAAAATCCTTGTCTTCGACGGAGTCAGCATAATATCGCCGTTCGAAAAAACGATTCCGGAAGAAGCATTAGACGCGCGTGCAAACTGTGTTATGCGAATAAAAGACGTCGAATGGACCGAACAAAGGCAGAAAAGAATTTGAAGAAAACAACAACTTATTGTCCAAATTGTCCCGACCAGCCTCACCTATGTATAGAATGCTTTAAAGTTTTACATTCTAAATAATTTTTTTAATAAACCATTTTCGTATTTTTATTTTATAACGATTCAACAGTTTTATTATTATGGAATATCTTTTCAAATACCTACGACGATCCTTCGCAAGTAGTCAAATAAGCGACATCCGAATATGGGTACGTGGTCTGACCAGAAACTTTGCTGACATCCGAATACGGGTGTCCTGGCGGTCAACGTGTTAATCTGTTAAGGACTAAGGTTACACATTATTGACATATTATTCCATCTTATTAAATTTAAAAATGAATTTGAATCGTATCAATCGAACCTCGCTGACTCGAACCTCAAGGGAAGAGCTAAAATCTTTGAGTTTTGAAGGTTTCGATTCATCGAAATTTCCAAGTAAAATTCCGGTTCTAGTGAAAGTTTGATAAAGTCCGATTCGCGTAGCTTCTACACATTATTTCACTGCTTGGTCTTTAATGAATCAACGATAATAATACTGGAGCTGAAAAATAATTAAACATTTCGAAACACGCGTTTCAACGCTGCCACCACATCGCAAACTGAGAAGAATTGGTAATGCAGAGGTGAACTGAAACTGTTGCAAATTTCATGAAACCAAAGTGTCGATGCATCGCAACATGTTTCAACGTGTACAGAGCACTTAATATTGCGTGATTAGAGCATTGCAGAAGAAAGGTACCAACTGTTAATTTTTTAGCAACAATTGTCTTAATTCATTGACGTGTGCGATAAAATAGATTGGAGCTAGACATAAAGAATGAAATAACGATGAAATAAATTCCTACAGATACGTATAAATTATGTTTCTTTGGATTAGGAGAGAAGGTATGGTCTACTGCATTCTTTATATCAACTGATTGGCTGGAAACTTAATTATCGATGGAATGGACTTTTATTAAGAAATAGTATACCTAGGTAGTGCGTGTTTAGAATTAAAGAAGATCAATTGACTGTAGATTTGCAAATTTACTGCTTCTTCATTGCCACCATGTGCCCCTTAACCGTTTAAACTTTAGAAAACTATTTCTGATTCGTTTCTTACGATCTACAATTAAAATTTCCATTCTATGAATATTAATTTAGTCTTATGAATCCATGAAATGCTAACTAGTAATAAGTAATCTTGACAAAAGTAGCTAAATTTTAAATTTAATGCTAAATGCTAATATGTACATTTTAACTACGTACAAAGATATTCTTTTACGAAATTGTCAATTACATTCTGTCGTATTTTATTTCAGGTAAGCTGCTGCTTAGTCTGTGTCGAATTTGCTACGTTACAACTATCAGGTGAGCTGTGTTAATTTTTTTAACTCTCAATTGCAAACGCGCATTACAATTACAGTTGGCAATTTTAATAACCCGGACGATGCTCAATGATGAAAATCTTTTACTGCAGAAATACTAATCGTTAGACTCCGGATACTTATGCATATTTTTGTAAATGTAAATTAAAAAGATATAATTTAAAGAAGTGGATTCTAGGTATTTAAAAAATTCTATCGCCTACTGAATATTACACACAGTACTTTGTTCTCTGTATTTTATTGGATTGTCGCATGAATTCGTTCTGTCTTTATATTTGTTACAATATAATACGTAATACGTATAATTATGGTAAAACCAGAACGAATTTTTTATTACAATCCAATATACAAGGAGGTGCAGTTTCCTCGCTCAAATGTCACTACATTGTGACGTCGTATAAACACACATCATTGGCAACATTGTTAAAGAGTTATCTCAAAAAATATACGAGACGAGAGGTACTGCGGTAAAAAGTATCAGAAATATTTACATGCGGCAGTAGTCAGAAGGTAACGTGACACCTCGACCACTCCAACCATAACTTCGTTTCAAAATGTTCCTCACTACTGTCAATACATGATTGACGGCGACAATAAATTCAATTTATCACCCTTTGAAATTCTTTAACGATGCCTCCAATGACACATTTTTCCTATCTTGACCCGTAGAACGTACTGGAAATGTTTGGCCAGAGAAGACTGGAACGTCCTGTATACTTTTACATGTAACATACATTCTATGCACCTTTAAGTTTCCTCGCAAACGCATAAAAATCGGCATATTATTTATATGTCGGGTTTGTCGAGTTGGCGCTAGTCTCAGGGGCGCGTTGCGTATCTTCATTAAGACAAGCCATCGTAGTTGTTCAATGGAGATTATATTTACAATTATGTGTACAAGTGTTGATTTAACAGGGTTTAACAATTAATCGTGATTATTAGACACTCTTAAAGTAAAGACAATGTTCTTAGGTTCAAACGAATCCACGGTCAACGGGATAACTCTTTGTACAATTGAATATATTTTGAAACTCAAAGTAACGTTAGCTGTGACGCACGGTATCTTTCTGACTGACTGACCTGACGTTGTGAGTAAACTCTCCAAGGAGATCATAAGAATAAAAGACTGACACGATCGCATTTGTCAATTGCGTATTGACCAGGGTTATCAACAAAATTCCAGGCTCCGTTACTAGGCAGACCCGCGTAGAGCCGTCATTGCTCCTGCCCGGGGTTTGTTCGTTAATACAGCGTGTGTCCCTCGATATTGGTACTTCTACCGTTAAGTAAAAACGTTCATCCCGTGACCGTGGCTACGTTCGGCGACCAGTTGCGTCATCTCGACCCCAAGCCCACTGTCACAAACCTTGGGCAAACATAATCAGAACGTATCGCAACAACTACTTCTAAGTTCTATTATTTAAGTACAGCTATAATAAATAGTTTAGACCAAAGTATTGGGAATCTTGACAAAATTCCAAAAGAAAGGCCCGTTGTCCCTACATTTCCGACATAAATAAGAAAGAGCAGCGCACATAGCACGATTAAAGAATAGACATAGATACTGTAATATTTGACATTCCATCGGTATGACTTTATAATTATCCATAATCAACTGATGTCGTTTTACATGGTCTCGGGTTAATGACGGATTAAATGAATACAAGGACGTATAGCATATAATCGACTCTCGTTGATGCCATTAGCGAGTATCTATTGATTATACCGTCCAATGCAACGTTACTTTGTCGTAATTACATTAATCCCATCATCGATCAGTCATTTAATTACTGCGCCGTTTTAATTGGCGCATTCGCTCATTAGACTTCCTACTTGAAGTTGCGCTTGTGCAGACGTGTTTGCCGAGTTTTTTTTCGAAACCACGCGCATAGCAGTTTAATGTACTGCATTGATTAATTAAACCATTTTAATACGTTCCATCGATGGCTTATTTCCATTATTTCTATCCCTCGTCGTAATCTCTTCATCATCGCGATGAATTTGTTACGTAATAGCAAGTAATACGTGTATATAGATACGTATTAAATTAGTCAGATAAACGATAAGATCAAATAAAGGGAAACAATATTTTCTATTAAAAATGTGGCAAATAATCTGCGATCTTTTCAAATTATCGATATCATCGTAGGTTCCGATCTTTTAATTGCCAATAGTTTGGCTTCAATTTTAAGCGAGGTAATTGCAAAATTTCATGTAGAAATTCATAGAAGAGCAATTTGCAAAACCATTGATCGTTATACACGGATTGTATTATCTTTGCATTGTATTATCTAAACATGTCAGTCAACATTTTCGAGCATGTTAGAAACGAAAGGAAACAGTGACCTCCTTACGTAAAGAAATAGTTTGTTCGTAACATCATTCTTCTATGACTTAAACTGTAATTAATTCTACCTAAAGTTGAAAGTTATAATGACGATATATTCTTGTTGCCCAGAGAATGCACGAAATAAATAAATTTAAAAAGGACGATGACTTTCTTATGTAAAGAAAAATTTTCTTCGTGATATTACTCTTCCATTAGGTTGTCCGAAAAGTTTCTTTCGTGTTATGAGGAAATAATGGATGCACAACATTTTTCGTTTTCTATTATTTTATCGAATTACGTATGATCCATTTTGTTCTATCAAGATGAAGATCACAACGTTGGACAGATTAGGTTTCACGTTTGTACGAAGGCACACTGTTGTAAAAAACTCGTTTGCGAAAGAAGGACACTTCCCGGACAACCTAATATTATATAAAACGCAATTAATTCTATTTAAAGACGAAAGTTATAATTGCAAGATATTCTCGTTGGTCGGAAAATGCAGGAAAAAGCTAGTCCCGTTCGCAAAGTAAAGAGTGCTTGAAAGTTTCGAGCGCAAGCGTACATACAATTATTTCGCTATAAATTAACGATTGTTCACATTTAATTACGTTCGGTTTATCGATTCTGGAACCGTCACTCTCATTATCAACTTGCCGGGTTGCAGCGTAGGCGTTGGTCAAGTTTCTAAAGGCATAGTAGTTGGCGCAGTTTGCTGTGCAGGTTCTAATAGCGGTCAGAACTGTAGAAGTAGCCTGGTTTGGAACAGCACTAGAGCACTTGCTAATCGTAAGATAATTACGTTCGGTAACCTGGGCCCAAACAGTAATCTGATTCTCAGGGCGGGCCTCTTCGCTTAACTGTATCCTTCGCCGTAGCTTCCCGGCTCAATGTGTAGCTGCAAAACTCGCGAAATTATGCAGCTTGAACGCGCAATGTGCTTCCCTTTGGCGCGAGTAGTTAACAGTTAAACCTAACCGTGAAAAGTTTTGCGAGCTGAAGCGATTAAAGATCACCTAACTGCATTCCATTTCCAGTCCGGTAACAGTCTTAGCATAAAAGAACAGGAAGAGCAGAAAGAGGATAAATAGTAACGATAAGAGTAACGATGGATGACTCACGCGCTAAGTGGTGAAATTAAATGGAAAAATCACTAAATATCCCTTTACCGTAGCCCTATCGCATAGTACAACGATAAGGAGGTTGCGGATTTTTAAGCAAATTTTCGGGAGTATAATTAACAAAATGAAACCTCACTAGGATATTATTTTGCCTCTCAAGTATTATAGAAAGTGTTATACTTAGTTTAGTTTATTTTAGAGTTTCGGATCAAAATTGGAAATTAGATTTTCTTCCTCTAAATCACTGTCGTTGCTTTCACTTCTTTAAACAAGAAGACATCATTTTTCCTCTAGGTTGTTCTACATTTTGAAAATTAGTTTCTCGAAATTAGAGATAGACAAAGATTTTAATTCATTCCTATGCTTCACGAAGTAACGTTGTTTAAGGATACACGTGACCATTAAAATGTAACTTCAGCGTAGAAAGTGTCTCCCTGCTCGCTAAATTCACGTTAAATTATTAGTAGACTGGACAGTTTTACGCATTCGTGCGAAACTAAATTTAAAGCCGCATAAATGTACGAAATGCACATAATATGCAGACATATCAAAAATCTTTATACAGGTTTCATTCCTTCGATCGTGTTAATAAAAATGAGAAAAATAATCTCGGGCGAGGTTAAAATCACGAAAACGTGAAAAACGGTACAAAGCTCTAACCACGTACAAAATTACAAGTCCTTCTTTTTCGATACTTTTAGGGTAATCGAAGGGGTCGTCGTTGACAGACATTTCGCCGATAAATCTGCGAAAACACTCGGAACTGCGTAATTTCGATACCGAGAGCAATTAATTAACCACCTATAACAATCAACCCGAGGGCTTATAATCAACGTTCCTTCCGCGCTCACCGGCAACCGTATTCGGAGACGACAAGCCACGGCCTTAATTAATTAGTCAATTAATTACACAATTTTACTCGACCGGATCGATCGATCAATCGATTAATTAGTGCCGCGTTGCGCCGTTTCCAGAGATTTTCTTCTTCAAGGATAAAGAAGGACATGCTGCGTGTCTATCCATCCCGACCCGTTAGTCTCGGTCGCCGTGATAGAAAAACGATCGCGCCGAACTGCAGGCAGGTCAGCATCACGAAGGCCAGCTGGCGACTGATAGTATGTAGGTAATTAGTCTAGGTTCCTAGAAGCTAGAGCGGGTCCGGGTGGACGTTGTGGCAACTTGCCCAACTATCTCGTCGTTGGAGCACGTATCCGTCGTTTCTGGCGTTTCTGTCGTTTCAACCGGTCTACGTAATCCCCGTGAGCCATCGTGCAAAGGTCTCGCTTCGTGCGCTGATCTGCCTTGTTATTGCGGTAGCAGGAGCCGATTAACGTCGGCCCCCCGTGTACACACGGTATTAGGTATCGCTTTTGTCAAAAGGTTGCGTCACACCGGTAAATGGAATTTACAGTGATTAAACGCACGCGTCCAGGAGAATGCAGAAGCTGTTCTTTGTTGCCGGTGAATGGCATGACGAGAACCAGTTACCAATCAAAGATAGCTAACTGCACTGTACCAACAATGTGTCGATACCGCGACATAACTTGCACGGTTAATAGGAATTATCGTAACGTGTTCCACTTTCTTACTGAAATAAATCCTTTTCTGTTTAAACGAATTTTCTGCTCTACCGTTCACAGTTGTCCTTGGCTAATGATTTAGCGATACTCGATCTTTTTGCGTAGGATTCTTTTAGGTGCTTCGTATGGGGGATGTTAATTTGCCGTAGAAAACGAGCCCAAGAAGCTTAATGTTCTTCAGGTATTCTATCCCCGTGTTTCCTAGAAACAATTTCGGGGATGTTGGGCGGTTCGCTGAGAACTTTAGGCCTGATTTTTTCGACCACTTTTGAAGTTGATCGATGGACGTCTGTAAATTTTCTGTTATGGTGACTGGCTACATTAATTTCTTTTTCTTCTTTCCCCTCGCTTTTTTCAACTAAGACCATTCGGTAAATTGGTCTATTGGCGTGGGTTCATTTAGCTCAGCACGTAGACGTTCATCGCGTTAGAAAAACGTCAGTGTGAATTACGTTAGTTCAATTGTGCTGATTAAGCACCGTGTAGTTTGCAGAGATTTAACGCGTAGTCATAGAAGAAGGTCGATAGAGCGTTGCCAACGTCGTCGAATTTCTTTTTTCACACTCTACGAAGATATCCAGAAATAAATATAGGATCATCGATGAAATATTCCAGTCACCTTGAGATCTCGTAAAAATATGATCACTACGATTCTGTTTTAGCCTATTTTCAGCATTACACGTGCTCTCTGAAACCGCGTAACTTTCTCCTAAGAAGCTTTTTTACGCAACAACAAATAATATAGATGAACCTGTAGCGAAACTACGGTTTCTTCTGGTATTTGCGTTGTGAATGTCGTTATATTTCGAGTGCAAATACTCGGAGGATTTTCTGGTCGCTCGAGGCGCGAAACGCGGCTCACACTTCGCAGTTGAGTTACGTTGCGGCGAAGAAAGTTCGTCGGAGGAATAAAAAGCAATTGGCAACGGTGCACGCACTAACTGCTGGTAAAAACGTGTATTTGCGAAACCGAATCGGATTTGATCTTCCGTGAAATGAGAGCAACGCAAGGGACACGGCCGATTCATCGTTTCTTGGCGAAAATCAATACCAAGCGGTTTGATATTCATACTTGATCTTTCGAATTTGAAGTTTCAATTTCGCAATCTGAAATTCAATTTGCGAATTGCAGTGCCATCGTGTCGGAAATAGAAGATCATGGTCGGATTCGAAGCCTGAAATTCAAGATTCGTTATCGACGATTCAGAATATAAACGGGCAACTCTAACTCCGTACGTTCGATCATTCTTTAATAACAATTCCGAAAAGGAAATGGTTTTCTCTTTGAACTTAATCGACTTTTATTCGAAAATATCCGTAGAATTCTGTTAGATGTAATCGTCGTCGATGGATTGTGGATGTTTATGCAAATTCACGATTTTATAGAAACCTAAAGCAAATATTTGTTTTACCCGGTAAATGTTGTAACGAATACTGTGCATATTTTTGCATATTAAACAGCATTTTTCGCATTTCGTTATCTTCGTGTTTTCCCTAATTGCACAAAAATTCAGTCTAATGGTCAATCGAAATATTCATTCTCGCAATATATAGGCTGATGCACAAGTAGAAAACATTTTGTAGATAATTTAGCTTCTTCTAGCTGTAATAATTAACCAGACAGGATTTCAGGTAGCCTGTATTATATCCTTGTGACTTCGTTATTGTTCTGATAGCGGAAAGATAAAAGTCGTAAAGTTTACTGTAGATCAACATATATTAGGTTGTCCGAAAAGTTTCTTTCGTGTCATGAATGAAATAATAGATAAACAACAATTTCTGTTTTATATTATTTTATCGATCCATTTCGTTATATTTCTATTATCATGTTTGTGCACAATTCAATAAACTAATATAAAACAAAAAAACATTGTGCGTTTATTATTTCCTTATGAAACGAAAGAAACTTTCCGGACAACCTAATATTTCAGCTGTGTATACAGGCAACGCTAAGCCGTGCAGTATAAATATCGAGACAGTGTGGGCAGTGTAGGCAGAACACTTGAACATTTTCATTGAATATCCATAATTCGAAAACTAAGCAGCTACGTAACACGTATTTTCATATGATGCTTTTTGCTTGTTTCAATGTGTACATTCGCTTTCTAAAGTGTGGGCGTATATTTATGAATCATTTTGTACGTAGATTTATTGGGTCGTAATACAGCTAAGTTTGCTCAAAAAAAAAAAAAAAGAAATATTGAGTTTAATTAAACTTACCTTTGTTACAATCCTTAATTAATATAAATAAATTTTTAGCAAGTCGGCGGCTATGCGATGAAGTATCATAAACCCCAATTTTTTCGAACACTAAATGTATAAATGCCCATAATGTACGTACGTGTCTATTCTATTTTGCAATTTAGGTTCTCACCTATTGCAATTTGTTAGTTGCACGTTTTAGCGCTGAATGATTTATACTTTTATTTATTATTTATTTGTTATTCTTTGTTACTCGCATTCATCGTTAATAAACATTGAACCTTTCTTTTCCACCTGTTTACTTTTTAGCGTTTACTGTCACTGAATTTGTGTTTATATAGTTAACTTTAGATTTAGTTTTAGTATGTTATTAAAAGTGTTTAGAATTGCTTGCAACACTTTTCTCAAACCATATTTTACCTTTTTAAATATCGATGTGGCCACTTACTCGCGAACTACCAGGTATGTTAATATGAAACCGGAATTTTTGTATAGAAAATACACGTTTATTGTATGAAAATGATTAAAAATATTTTATTCGAAGTATTGCCCATCGCCAGCTATATATTTTTCCCACCTGTCTGGCAATTGGTGGATGCCAAGCCAAAAAAACTGTCGCTCTTTTGAGGCAAACCAGTCATCGAGGCATTTTCGTACATTTTCGTAAGAAGCGAAGTGCTGGTCAGAAAGTGCGTGTCCCATCGATGCAAATAAATAGTAATCGGACGGAGCCAAGTCTGGTGAGTAAGCTGCGTGCGAAAGTATTTCCCAACTGAACGCTTCGATCGTTTCCTTGACCGGTTTTGCTGTATGCGATGGTGCATTATCACGAAGCAAAGTTACTTTGTGTCGCCTTTTTTGATATTCTGGTCGTTTTTCACGCAAAGCTCGATTCAAATCGATCGTTTGTTGTCGGTAGCGCTCGGTATTAACGGTTTCGCCAGGTTTTAACAGCTCATAATAGATCACACCCTTCTGATCCCACCAAACACAGAGCATTGTCTTCCGTCCATAGCGATTTGGTCTTGTAGTCGATGTCGGTGGTTCGCCTCGAGCTACCCATGATCTTTTACGCTTAGGATTCTCAAAATATATCCGCTTTTCATCGCCAGTCACAATTCGGTGGAGAAATGACTTTCTTTTGTATCTAGCGAGCAGCATTTTGCAAGTGGTTTTTCGGTTTTCCTGCTGTCTTTCATTCAGTTCGTGTGGAACCCATTTCCCCACCTTCTGGATCTTTCCCATGGCTTTCAAACGCATGGAGACGGCTTCTCGTGTCACGTTTAATCGATCAGCGAGTTGTTGTTGCGTTTGAGCGTCATCCTCGTCCAACGATGCTTGCAATTCGCTGTCTTGAAACTTTTTCGGTTGTCTTCCACTTTCTTTGATCCTCGCGTTAAAATTGCTACTTCTGAATTTTTTAAACCACTCAAAGCACTGTGATTTACCAAGGGCATGCTCACCGTAAGCTTCGACGAGCATTCGATGCGATTCTGCAGCAGTTTTCTTCAAATGGTAACAGAAAATCAATGCTGTCCGCAAATCGTAGTTTCCAGGCACAAAATTTGACATGTTCAACGCTATTACAAACTACGCTGTTGTATGAAACTTGTATTGTTCCGAGTCGAAAATGTTTGTGAGATGTCAGCAAAGACTTTTGGCATCAATGACGCAGTTTAGTGATAACTACATTATCAGCTAGGACCATCTATAGGCAAATTCCGGTTTCATACTTACAGACCTGATAAATAAATTTCTAAATAAAAATTACAAAATTAAACGTGAATTCTAGCTTTGCTTTTACTTTAATATGAAATTAAAAGCACTTGGAATCGTTTGCAACAATCATTTTTCAAATGACATTTTCACCTTCTCAAACAGTCCTTTTTCCATACATTGAAGTTTAAACAAAATCAAAGTTACGGGCCGAATTATAAAGCATCGTTGCACACTTTGCTTATTTTCCAAGTCTCTATGCATGTTGAGAAACCATTAAAATTTAAGAATCGTTTCGTGCAGAATGTAACGAGGTTTATGTCCTGCGAACGGTAATTTAGAAAGTTTGTTCTCCGGCGGCAATAAAATCTGTTTGGCTTTTATTTCGCGAAGCACATTATGCGGGCTACTGTTTACTTTACTGCTGGGATTTCGGCAACAACTTAGCAATACGATTTCCCAGCGTTAACCTACTTGCAACGCTATATATTCATCGGACAGCCTCGGGTGTGAAACGCTGCTGCGTTATCTTACGCAATGGAGAACAATGCGGAACAAAAGGGCCTTTTTTTGAACTTGGCGAGGATAATAGATCTCATCGCTTGCTTCGTTCTTTTCCTCGACAAACTTCTTGCATGGACATAATAGTTTAATTCTATTCATCTTTGATTAAAACTTGTCTGGTAAATTGAAATTACATCGCGCAAAGTATGATAGGCGAGAGGTCAAAGTTTCTCGTTAAATCCCTCCATTAAAAGTACAATCTGTCAGAGTATTAATATCGATTTCAGCATTCCCTTTTTTTAGCCACTTTTATTTTTTTTTTTTTTTACTTTCTCAAATAAATTTTAATTAAAGTCATGCACAGTGTCCGCGAAACGTTTCATTTCCGCGATGTCAAATATTTGGGGTCGTGAGAAATTGCTACTACGAAATAATACGAATTGGATTATCGTTACTATGAAAATGCTACAATAAACGCGACAGTTTAAGCACACGTTTGAAAATGTACTGTTGCAAATTATATTTGCATCAAGAGGTGGAAAGAAGAACGTAAACTGCAGTATGTAATTCACATTTCGGGAATAAAAGTTTGCAGATGCAAAGGAATATGAAAAATCGGACGATCCAGAATAGAAATTGCTAGAAATTATTACCTTTCTATTCGGGAATTCCTGCTTAGTAGCAATATTTGTAAAAGAGGTCAAGAGAGAAATGGAGAGATCAATGATCGTCTCTCGAATGAAAACAATTATTATCGAAAAAAAATTCGATTAACGTGTGTCAGGTTTAATCCTGACAATCAACATTCTACTATATTGAAGATTACGCACGATAAAAGCTCGTTTGTACGAACCTGTCAGACAGTAAGCAGTTGGTGTGATTGAAATTCACTGATTCATCCCATCGCTCAAGATTTTTCGTTCAAGTAATGCAGGTTTAGCCAAGTGGAATCAATCGGCAGGAGTTCACTT
Source organism: Bombus vancouverensis nearcticus (assembly GCF_051014615.1). Lineage (NCBI taxonomy): Eukaryota > Metazoa > Arthropoda > Insecta > Hymenoptera > Apidae > Bombus > Bombus vancouverensis. The sequence continues at coordinate 1,507,979 of NC_134915.1, read as the reverse complement.
AATTGCGCACTAACTACAATTTCGTTCCAATGTACCAAGTTCTACTGTGTTACGTTTGGTCATTTAGGAGAGTACTAAAAACAATAAAGGTATGTGAGACACGAGGGGAACAAGAAAAATGAAAAATAACGCTTCTCCGTTCGTTACTTCTGTTCTTGGTAAATCTACCGCAAAAAGCGATACCAATTAAAGAAAGGAAAGCAATTTAATTCTTGAAAGCAAAATAATTGACATGGTACTTTAACCATATCCGCTTTGTACTTGGTACGACGTTAAATCTACGCCTATGTAAGAAAGAAAAGTAGATTTCATCCTTTTTCATTAAGCGAGTTATGAACACCATGTGAAAAAAAGCAGAGAGTTAATCATATTCATATTCGGACAGCACACTGTTTGTATTTGTGGTTTGTGTAAGAGGAGATTATTGTACAGTGAATTCTGAACGAAAAATCGTCTCATTTTCAGGTCACATTAATATTCAGATATTCAATTACGTTCTGCGATGTAGCAGTTCTTAGAAACAGTTCAAACTGCGAAACAGATTTACTTCGTATAATTAGTTCGTGTAATTAACGCCTGGAAGAATTTAACGTCAATATTTTTTAACGTATCAAGAAGTTTAAAATAGAGAGGAAAATATAATGGTTTTGTTGAAAGACGAGTTGGAATTTATCATAGAGAAAAGTTTGTAAGTTGTGATGAAACTGCACAATCGTTAGTGTCGAGTATTAATTGTAGCTGATATTATTAGAAGATATAAAGACGAAGATATTACAAGGCGCGTGAACACAGGATAGAAAACTCGGGTTTACTCAGAAGACTCAAGAGAAAGAAACGCTTATCCAATCCGCTGACATGTGTTAATTGACACATGGTTTCATACTGACATGACGTTAACTTTTACCTTGACGATTATCGATAAATGTATCAAAAACCGCGCGTTGTCTTTAACGTAAAATACTAAATACCATAAAGTGAAATAAACCTAAGTAATTCTAAATGCAGTAGAGACTGTCTTATCCGAACTAACAGAGAGACATTGCATTTGCTTAAATACGTATTAAGATTAATTGATAGTTTCGTCAAATGTTTATGCATCTCATATCTTTTAGGTATGTTACATATTTCTTACAACGTAAGAAGTTACTGCATAGAGTTACTAAATATTCGTCCATTATAGGACGTAGAATTATATTGCACGTTAATTTCTCAATTTTAATTCGGTTTTGTAAAATCACAGCATCTCCTGCCATTTTTCTCTTTAACACGTTGACTGCCACGCCTGTTTTCAAAGAAATCTCCGTCAGGCCACGCGTACAGCAGTACCAAGCGTTCTCTGCTAGGTGCTCCCATCGATATTTTAGCAATGCGAATCGCTCAAGCGGTGGTCTCGAGAATGATCTTTCGTTTCGTTTGTTCGCAACATTAAAACCACTAGCTGTTGTTGAATATAACGAAGGAAAGCGTGGTATAGATTATTCCGACCAAATGGTTTCTTATGTCACCACGATTAGAAAAGGAATCGAATGGTACAGAAAACTTGGCGTTCAATTCCTTCTGGGAATTTCTCTTGTAAACGCTTTGACGGTTTACAAAATTGCAACAAGAAAAAATATAGATATTAGAATATTTAGACAATTATTAGTTGGAAAATTATTAGGGTTGTCTGAAAATATAAAAAATCCTTGTCTTCGACGGAGTCAGCATAATATCGCCGTTCGGAAAAACGATTCCGGAAGAAGCATTAGACGCGCGTGCAAACTGTGTTATGCGAATAAAAGACGTCGAATGGACCGAACAAAGGCAGAAAAGAATTTGAAGAAAACAACAACTTATTGTCCAAATTGTCCCGACCAGCCTCACCTATGTATAGAATGCTTTAAAGTTTTACATTCTAAATAATTTTTTTAATAAACCATTTTCGTATTTTTATTTTATAACGATTCAACAGTTTTATTATTATGGAATATCTTTTGAAATACCTACGACGATCCTTCGCAATTAGTCAAATAAGCGACACCCGAATATGGGTACGTGGCCTGACCAGAAACTTTGCTGACACCCGAATACGGGTGTCCTGGCGGTCAACGTGTTAAACTATCTTTTTCCTGTTACTTCGCACTTTGGAAAATGAATTCTTTGTATACTTGGAACCATCAAAGCCCTTTTTTGAGCACCGCAAATGCTTCGTTACCACTTTCGTTTGTTGTTTCCATTTGTATAAAATCGTCGTTATTTTCGTCTCGCGACGAAGCCATTTCATTACGTCGGCGTATTTAAGGTTTGCCTACCGCGAAATCTACGTGCTTCGGATAATTTTCAATATCGTGTTTTTATTTTTTAATGTCTGCGATCCTGACGTTTCCAACGCCATGTACTTCTGCTTCTGATTCTGTACCTGCGTCGCCTTTGCGTCTTTTAATTACATCGTATTTTCGTATCTGTTCCAATTCTTAGAATTCAGATTCAATTCTTAGAATTACAATTCACTAAATCGATCAAAGTGAAGCATAGGTTCTATACGATGGCTAATAAAAAATTCATAAATTTGGATAATACAGCGTTCTGATGTTAGGCTATTTTAGTAGCGAGTGCTCGAAAAAGGCTCTATTGTGCTGATATTTGCCTGCATATTTCTTGCGACAGTTCTCGATGCCGGCTGCAGACGCCGAAAGCAGTCATTCTACAAACGTAAACTCGCTCGCCACCTATCTCTCATTCGCTCGCTGTTTTTATCTCGTTTAACAGTATTTTCTGTGTAGAGTAGAGCGCTCTGTGATCATGTATAAGGCAGATGCACATGCTCTGGTTCGAGTTCTGTGTAATCGAGCACAGCCATCGACTGAACCTGGCACGTAGCACACCTATGTACAAAGTAGCACGTGCGAGAGTCCCGATTTGGTGAAAAGCACTTGAACGCCTTTTGTTGCGAGCCGACAGCAGTCTGTAGCATCGTGGCCGCGATCGTCGATAAGCGTGACACGAGGAAATTCATTTCCATCGGAATTATTCTCAAGTAGTCGCCGATTGTCTTCGGTTTAGACTCGTAATCAAACAACGGATTTACAGTGCTAAAACAATTCCAAGATTCGCAGAAATATTTCGACATTTTTACGTTTGCGTTATATCAAACATTTTGAAAGAAGCATGTCAGAAAATGCTCGTTTCTGGACCTGCTTGGGAAAGAAGAATTCTTGCGGGTTCAAGAGCATCTCTAGAGGAAGAGAAAATGTTAGCATTTACCCGAAATGCGACGAGAAAGTTGAAAATCATTTTCTTCAAATTCTGACCCACATACAGAATTTAATTATTCGCCTGCATAGACGTAATAACTTTTCGGAGAATCTGCTGATAAATCAATGGAAACTTGAAATCCAGCAAATCTGAAGTATCGCCAGATCGTTGCTACGTGAGAACAATAGCTAACAATATTCTCGCCGAGTTTCATTAGGGTTATGTAGACACGACTGTCGTGATTGTATTGGCGAAATTTGAAACCAATCCGAAAATGTACGTAGAAATTGCAAGATATTTATTGTGAACATATACATGTAATAAAAGATTGCCATACAACGTGAGTAGTTAGCCATCTCGAGCTTATAATAAACGTTTAAATATTGCTCTATCAAATATTCAGCTTTAGAACTGCAGCGAGTAATTCACTGCTCAAGTACTCTTTTGCCATCTCTGCAAAATGTGTACATCACTGCTCGTACTAAATGTCTTGTAATGAGATAGGAATAACTTAGGCTGAGTAGCATAGATTGAGTGACGTTTATCTCAAAGGCGTATAACAAGTACTATTGCTTGTGTATAAAATTTATTTAACCATAGCTAGTTGAATTTCATAATAGTGTTAGCGGAATTTCAAAATGTTTTCAAAATCAGAGTATTCGTCCAATTTTCAACAGACTTTCTTGTATTTCAGATCCAGATGATGAAATCCAGAATTCGTATACATAAGAACTATATTATTGATTCACAGAGTGTTTTACTACTTCAAAAAGAATGATTCCTTTGATCCCTGTTTTCTCTCGAACCGGTTGCCGAACTGATTTGAAAATCTAATGTCCCTGTTATCTTTCCCAGAAGAATTGCGATTGCAGACGGGGTCTTAGATATGTCGCTTTCCGCTTCCATATTATTACCAGCTGACATTAGCAAGTTTCGCTACGTGGAATAAATAAATATGCGAGTATTTGCTTTTAGCTATGGCATACAGTGACGGATAGGAGAAAGTTGAAAATCGATACTTGTGTAGAGATAAAAAAGAAAAATTGTTCGTGGGTAAAAAATGAGTGCAAGTAAAATTTGTGTTAAACATTTCGTCCGTACTAAATATTCGTCCATTATAGGACAATTATATTGTGCATTAATTTGTCAATTTTAATTCAGTTTTGTAAAATCACAGCATCTTTTGCCATCTTTCTCTTTAAACTATCTTTTTCCTGTTACTTCGCACTTTGGAAAATGAAGTCGCTAACTGCTATATTTTCCAAACTTAGTTTACTGTCATACATACGTGTAAAAAGAGAAGAAGATTGATTTCTAAAGTTGTTACGTTGTACGCTATCGATTTTGTGATTTAATATGCATTAATGTGGTGCGCAATGATGCAGATATATTAATAATGATTACGTTATTTATGTACCTATATTACCATTCAAAAGTAGGTGTATACTAATTTCTGGTAGAATATAATTTAGTTACAAAGTTAGACTGAACTAAACATCTGCGAAACTCTACTGGATATATCCTAATAACCTTAAATGCAATATTGAAAGCATATAGATTTTCTGTGAAATGGAAGATAGAATGTAGAAAATGGACAGTAGGAAATATAGAAAGCTGTAGATTTTCTAGAGAAAGATACTGATTTCTACAGCTATCGTTATAGATAAGCTCTATCCCACTGATAATTCTCACCATGAGCTTCTAATAGTCTCAAAAGCTGAGTGTCACCTGAAACACACAGTGAAAATAAATAAAGAAGAAAAGACAAAAATTCATTGTCTTAATAAAGGGAAAAATGTCTTGGAAATTTTATATTTAGAGCAACAAGGAAGAGATGGTAATAAAGTCACTTGGTAATTTCAAAGCCTAGCCCAGTTATTAAATGCAATATTGAACTAACCTTAAATGCAATATTAAAAGCATATAGATTTTCTGTGAAATATAAAATAGAATGTAGAAAATGGACAGTAGGAAATATAGAAAGCTGTAGATTTTCTAGAGAAAGATACTGATTTCTACAGCTATCGCTATAGATGCGCTCTATCCCACTGATAATTCTCACCATGGGCCTCTAATAATCTCAAAAGTTGAGTGTCACCTGAAACACACAGTGAAAAGAAATAAAGAAGAAGAGACAAAAATCCGTTGTTTAAATGAAGGGAAAAATATCTTGGAAATTTTATATTTAGAGCAACAAGAAAGAGATGGTAATAAAGACACGTGGTAATTTCAAAGTCTAGCCCAGGTATTAAATGCAATATTAAAAGCATATAGATTTTCTGTGAAATATAAAATAGAATGTAGAAAATGGACAGTAGGAAATATAGAAAGCTGTAAATTTTCTAGAGAAAGATACTGATTTCTACAGCTATCGCTATAGATGCGCTCTATCCCACTGATAATTCTCACTATGGGCCTCTAATAATCTCAAAAGCTGAATGTCACCTGAAACACACAGTGAAAAGAAATAAAGAAGAAGAAACAAAAATCCGTTGTTTAAATAAAGGGAAAAATGTCTAGGAAATTCTATATTTAGAGCAACAAGAAAGAGATGTTAATAAAGACACGTGGTAATTTCAAAGTCTAGCCTAGCTATTGCTACTAACTCTTTAGCAGAAGTAGTAGGTAATGATTAAGAGCGACGCAATTAGAAGCACGTATAATTATTCCAACCGAGCCACTCGCCGGAGCGTAAGAGATAATTAAGACGTCGGTGTTCTGATAGATTCCATCGCACACGTGAGAGTGTCTACGGAGTTACTAAAGAGTGCTCAATGCACACTGATTATATATACGGGCACGAAGGAAGAGCGTAATCGTTGATTCTTTGCTACGGAGGAAGTGGTCGCTTGTCCGGACTGTGGACAACGTGGCACCCATGTGTCCTTACGCGTCGCGATCTTTCCAACCAGACAATGAACCTACTCTTCATTCTGTCGATCCACGTGCCTACTACAACAGGTAAATACACTGCAGTGCGGCCAGGCCCATTATCCTCTTCCTAGTCTCGCCGTAGCTTCAATTCTTGCGGCTTATCGAGAGAAGAAAATGCTGGCAAGAGAAGATTCAGGAAAGAAAGAGGGAGGCGAGTGTGTGTGTGCGTGAGAGAGAAAGAGAGAGAGAGAGAATTGCACAAAGGGAAGAACGATGATCCGTTTCCAATAGATATTATGCCATCGCGTCTAGCCTTCTTCTTTCTATCTTTCTCGTTCTATTTTTTCATCTTCCCCTTGCACTCTGATCATCGATATTTTCCGCTAACAATGCCGACAATGACTCGCATCATGGAACGTGGCGTCGCTCGTCGTTTTCTTTTCATTGTCGAAAAGGATCCTTTGAAAGGAAAGCAGCCGCGCTTCAGCTACAATAGGGTTGTTGACCTTTCGTCTTTATTCCTGACCGTTACCCGAACGATCACATTTTAACTTCGATGATTCGTATTGTGAATTTCATCATCACTGTCCGTGTCTCTGCTCATTTTGATCGTTAATTCTTCAAATGCGAGAAAATGACCGCATGCGGGTGACGAGTCAGGGTCTATAGCAGGTTTTGGATAAAGTTGTGCTAACAGTAAGCTGCGATTCTGCAGCCCCTGTTCTAGCACACGTAGGTGGCAGACATTCGTGAGAAAGTGGTGTAATGTCGAATACAAGAAGCAGAGCTAGGTATTTGGTACTTGTGCAAAAGGGTGACTTAAAAACTGCCGCTTCCCAAAATGTGCCAAATGTGCTTTACACTGAGTAGACTCGTTCGAGGTTTCTATTCAATCGTTCGAACGATAATGCAATCAGTTTGATGAGAATACAATTCGTTCGACGATTCATTATACCTGCAACTACTGCAAAAATTATCAAGCGCGGGGAAATCGATTAGTTGACCTCGATTGCCAATATCCAATGATATGTATCATCGGTCGGTGATCAAGAATTTGTCGCAGAAATAAGATTAGACGATGTGAAGTTATTAGGAAAATATGTATGGAAATTAATATTGATCTCGGTTTTAAGTTATTGCAAAGCTCAATATGATGTTGATCTCAAAGTATTAGAAAAACATGTGGGAAAATTAATATTCATATTGACCAGGCCATAGTTAAGCTTACTAACTTTTAGAAATCTTTTTCGAAGAAGATATTAACTTGAAATGTGTTTGAAACGTTCTTCTCGATTATAGCATTTCTCTGGTCGAGAGAACAAATACGTAAATCAAATTGCAGCCAAAATTTCCTTTGAAAATTATTTTCTATGAAAATAATTGAAATTTGAAATTCAATTTGTAAGAGATTTCGGTCGAGTAAAAATCAATGCATGTTGCATAGTTTAAAAAGTGATACGAAAATATAGATATTCGATGTGAAAACATTTAGAATTTCGTTATCTTATCTTAAATGGAATATTGATTAGGAAATGTGTATGTAGTTTGAATATATTTATCTGTGCATGAATATTTCTCTATAATTAAAAAGTTTGACTAAAATTTGTACGTTAATGTTCGCGAGTCATCTGCAGACGTATTAATTGAACTAATTACTCCGAGCAAATGTAATTTGTATGTTTCCATTAATTGCGTAATTTGGATACTTTGAATCTTTCAAACACTTTATACTTCGAAATGATATTATTATACACGTGCGAGATATTTTTGACGTGAAGCGTTAAATTGAGAAAACAGAATTTGAAAAATGTTACTTTTATCAGATTTTTCAATATTAATTTAAAAGCTACATCTGAAATCTACTAGATATTTTTTTTCCACCAAAACGTTTTCAGATTGTTATCGAAAATTTGTTGTTTTAAATGCCTGTACAGTGGATACAAAAAATATTTGCATACAATTATTTTTATTACAGCACTTGAATATTAATTTAGTTAGGTCTAAGCGCATATATTAAATTTCATATCGTTAAACAATTTTATATATGTACAAGAATTTACTGCTAGAAGAAATGGCCTGTTCGAATATCTGAAAAGAATGGGTTTCAGATATGTGTGAAAACCAAGATATGGATAAAAGTTTTTAACATAATGTCGTATGTCGAGATACGTGTATAAGAGAACTTTCGTACATTATAATACGACCTTTTCGAATAGCAACCGATACTCAAGCGTAACAATGGACGATGAAGATCTATCGTGAGAGCCATTATGAAGTTCTTACCATGCCATTCTCTATTTCTGTTCGCTATGAATACATCTTATAGAGCCTGGCAAAAATCGAATCTCATTGAACACTGGTAAAAAAAGGTCCTATTGTGAAACGTTACGAATTCATGGCCAAGAAGAATAGCTTGACACATATCGTGAAAGCAATTTTTTGTCGACTAACGAGTCGAATATAACGGCTTTATTTTCTCGAAAAAAAAGTTGCCAACGTGTGTTCGTATAAGGGAAAATCTTCATCGAAATGTTGCACTAGAACGTACAGTGACTGACGAAAGTATTCGCATGTTTGCCACAAAATGGTTTCGCGAATGTATCACGTGCATTATAAGAAACCTTTTCAAATTGCGCCAGCATTGTAATGAGGAGACACGTCGCGATTATTAGACTGCGGATTTTTATACATTTTTACGTTTTCATGGACGTCACAGAGGAGATGAAATTTAAATGGAGATTTGTTTTATCCAGCAAATATTACAATAAACATTCCATTTTGAATATTTTACATATCGTTACATATTGTATGCATTGTGTACATTTCTGTACCTTTAATTTCCTCGTAAATGCATAAAAATCCGGCGACTAGTGATTACGTAATTAAAGTGACATCGTAAAATTTGAAACCAGTGCGAAAATATATATAGAAGTCACTAGACGTTTATTGCAAACGTACACTTGCTGAAAGATTAGTATAACATGCATACTAGTTTAAAATGTACCATATTAACGTTAACGATGTAGTGCAGCGTGTCTCAGCTAAATGAAACCATCTAAATATCTACCTTTTCTACGATTGTATGAAAAATCTTCTCAGAAGAAAGTTAAATTGCTAGGCACCGGGGAAAAGTTCGTGTGGATTTTTAGAAGAAAATTCTGCAACTGAACACCTGTTTCGCGGCTTCTCATCTGCATATGTGACTTAGACCACTGTCATAATCACCGCCACATATGACGCGAAACTGTGATAGGAATCTCATATCGAGGAATGAAGAAGTACGAAGAAGTACAATAGAATCGAAGGAAGTAGAAAATATGTAATTCGATTAACTTCTGGATGAATATAAACTGCCATGCGTGTCTATGTGTGAACGTAAGGAGCGAGGCCAATGCGTTTAGTTTGCCTAGAAAGTTTCTTTCTCTCGCTCATATGTCGACATATTAAAACTTCCCTCCTGAGGGAACACATGACGTCACATTTCCCCCTCTACCACTCCACTTTCCTCGTCGTGTCTATAGATCGCTGTAGACAAATGTTGGTGGGGACGGACAAATAACCTCGCCGTTGGCGACGCGACGCGATAAGATGCAAGAGGGGGAAATCACGTGACGCGATGTAAGAGAGGTGGGGACAGAGTGGCAGTGGGAGAACGCGAGTGAATTTTTGCTTGCAGCGCTAGCTGACGTGCACTCTCTCACGCTTTGGCGCGCTATGCTTTTGCCAACGATTGTACTCGGAGAAATACCTTAACAGTGTGCATCGCTTGTGGCGCGAAGAAGCGCGCGCGCGCGCGCACCTTCCCTATTATGCAAACCCGTTCTACACGTGTCACTGGTATCGCATCACACGTCATTACCCTTCTTGCCCCTTTCGTGCACCCTTCCGTGCCCCTTTTATACGGCTCGTTATCTACGGTTCGACAAACTTGAAATCGCTGCACCTGCAACGTTAATGGTTTTAACATTGCTGGTAAAACGTTGGACGCGCGTTGCTGCAAATGATGCGCCGAATATTAACGGGCGAACGTGTACACGAGCTACCCTCTGCTGGCTTTTCTTCTCTTCTCTCTGGCTGTCTGCCCTCGTCTGGTTTCGCCTCGTCTCTTGCCGTGAACGAACAAAATTGACGAAACGCTTTCAGAGATACCGGCGCCTTTGATTCATGGCTATTCGCCACATAATACTATGTGGGCTATGTAGAGACAGGATATGATGTATGGATGGGACACAGGGCGATGGGGCGGAGCGACGAGAGTGTAGTAATGGTTTTTGGTGTGTGTATATGAAAACATGACGTTGACGAAACGCTTCATCGAGGGTGCGTTGGTTTTCGGTGTATCGCTTTTGTTGACGCGAATCCCTGCCACGGATACGCGCGTTATTTCCCTGGGAATGACGTGAACTTTCACGAACAAATTGAATTGTTTCTGGGAAATTGTCCTTTTTTTTTTTTCTCTCGATTCGTCCCGCGTGGATTTCGACCGGGACACACCGAGGCTCGTTGATAGCCTGCATGTCGAATATCTATCGAAAGTTAGACACGCGTTGCGCTTTGAGTACTACTTCACAATAGTGTTCGACGATGGTAATACTGTATCGATGGTTGTTCGAAAGTTTTTAGTTCAGTGTTTGATAGATGAACAGACGGATAAAACGTTGTTACAGATAAAATTATATTTAATAATTTGGGAACAGCAAGGAGTAGCAAATATGTATATAAAAGTATGAATAAAATAAAGTAGTAAGAAATGTGGAGAAAAAAAGGTGATTGATTAATATGAAACTTGTATTTTTTGTAGAACAGTATCGATAATTTTTGACAACCTTCTCACCTACTAAAAATAAATTAAAATGAGCTCCATGTTGAAAACATTAAATGTTGAAATAAAATAATAATGCATTGGAATTTAGTTTATTCTTTACGTACAAAAGGAGCCATCGAGAAGTACATATGTATTAGTTCAAATAATAAGTTCATATTAAAGTTGAAGCAGCGTTATTACTTTTACATAAAATTTAGCCAATTAACAATGAGTGTACTCTTCTATTATTTCTATTACAAAAGAAGCCATCGAGAAGTACATATGTATTAGTTCAAATTAGATTCGTTTACTTCAGCGGTTTAAAATTTCATCAAAAAATCCTAACGTGTGTTCTTAAATTCTGTAATAAAATGTCGCAACTTGGAAGCTTCGAATTTCTCTCTTTCTCAAATATTTTTTATTCTCCTGCATGTATAGTTTCCAAATGATAATAAAAGGCAGAGAGGCGCGTAATTTACAGAAACACGTAACAAATAAGAAAAAGAGCAGCTGAAACTCTTCGTTTAATCTGCTCGGCACACATATATAAATAGCGTGGAGACGAGTGCAACTGTGTCGAAGGTGTTCTATATTTCTAGTAAATCTGACTTCGAGAAAAGCTGAAATTATTGTGAAGTTCAGCGAGCTAGCGAATCGTGCTTAGCCCTCGCTATGTAAATCATTTTTCTGCATATAGTAGATTTTGAAACATTCGGAAAAATATGCTTTTAATCCTAAGCTTGAAGATATGTTTACATCCCTCGAACGTGTCCAACTGCAGGCGAAATTAATACGTTCTGTATATTTTTCTACAGATTTGTTTCGTACATTAATTTTATATTTTTTCAAAATCACTGGTTTTAATTAAGGCTTTCAGTTTTCGTAATTCTGTGCACGTAGTTTTTTCTTTTTAGTAAAAAAACAAAAAAAAATACAGGCTATTCGAGTTATACATTACTAAAACTTGCTTAATATAGCAAGCGATACTAATGCATGAAATATTCTTTCGTGTATTGTATATTTTGCATAATCGCATTGTATAAAGTTTGAGTTATATTATGCATCAAATTAGTATAATTTTTAAATTTCCGTTGTACTTTGCACCGCAGCAATTAATTATCGGACCGCTGATTTTTATGTATTTATACAAAATATTTAAAAATAATTATTTTAACATCCATATGAAAAATTATATAAAATGGCCAAAGTAAAGTAATTATTATAATATTTTGTAGGTGGGACTAGTCTCTGGTTGCGTTTCATTTCTTCGAATATGTTGAGAAAAGAATGAATGTAAATCTGAATTTTTTAATTTACAAAATATGTATATCTTAAAATAAAAACAAAAAAGGTAGCATAACCAAAATGCATCTCGTAAACTGCATAACTGAAGATTAAATCGTACGTGAGTAAAAGTTGCATATGTATAACGCGTATTTCTCTTCTTAAAAGGGGAAAAAAAATGAAAAGAACATTGAAAAAAATTAGGTTGATATGTCATTGCATGGTGGGATCAATACGACTACATTTGTATCAGTGAGCTCATTGGACATCTATAGAAAGCAATCAGTTCAGTGGAGCAATACTTAAGATTTAAGAGCCACTCGTGAAACAAATCTTGCTTGCCGATTTCCTCGCTTTCCCTCATATACTGTCGCCGTAATTAAGTTTGTACGTTATCGATATATTCGTGGAACTTTTAATCCGGCAAATTGATGTTTCATTCGTCTCGGTAATAAAAGACATTCGCATTTTTATCCACGGCACAATTTAACCGACTAAACGCAAGTGCTTCCATTAAAAAATCGCGTTTCCGCATTTGGCATTATCCTCGACCCATTTTTTGTCGAAACAAAGCAGAAATTCGCGATACGTAGAATGTAGAATCGGCAGAAGGAGAACGTTCGTACAGTATTTATTTACTTTTATTAAATTCCATTTCGACAGTATTTATCGCTCGTTTATGCTTTTCTACGGCATTATTTACTTTTATTGAATTTTATTTCTAACTTAATTGGTCGAACTATTTTAAATGTATAAACTGGAAACGTCACGGTAATTCTATTTCTGCACTGTACGAACCTCCTGTGCGTATACAGTACATAGCGTGTGGAATTTCAAAACTATCAAACTGTCAGAGCAAGTCTGGTATATCTCGAGGGAAGAAATACGATTTCGTCAATCTCGTATACGTCGGTATTTACTGTACGTGCTGTCAGTCACGAGAATCTATGTACGTACACCTATCGAATTCTGTGTATGTATCCGATTTACCGAAGAAACTAAAAATGCATTTCATCAGGAAATTATTTATACTTAGCTGTCAACGCGATCTTCCAGCTCCTCGGATTAATACTAGCATTACCAGGTCCCGGTCAAATGACCGGTTTCAAAATTTAATTTGAAATTGTGCATTCGTAGTTATTTCTTTTGTTGATCTAACTTTATGTAAATTCTTATATTATCTGATCAATCAGTTTCTTAATTTTTGTTAATATAAAAGTTTACATAAAGTCAGATGAACGAAAGAAATAACGACGAACGTACGAACGTTGAGAGCGTTTCTCAGCATATTCCCTTGGTGATATGATACTCAAATCTTTCTACATATGTCTGTAAATAACCAGCGTTGTATCGCGATAATTCATTGAGATACGAAAAAGTTGAAATGGAAATTTCTCGAGAACGCTCTTTATCGATCTAACAATCGACGTCAAGGAGCTAGGACATTATTGACACAAGATATTAACACTAGAACTACCGATAGTTAACACGAAGTTATTTTTATCAAAACCAATCAAAATGACTGGTCTTTAAAAAATGTGTAATAATAGAATGTTTTTATATTTATTGATTTATTACTTTCTTACAGAAGCAATTCCATGTTATGTGGTACATTTTTGTTATTATCAATCCATGATCCCTAAAAGAGGGTTGACACATTTATAAAATTGTAGAACCAGTTATTTTGACTGCTGTGGTATTTCTAGTGTTAGCATCTAGCGATTGATCCGCAATTTTCCTGATAACTGATATCGTCATATCGAATGATACGCGGTAAAAATTGTAAAAACGTGTAGCAAGTTGTACAAAACGAGGAAACTGGTTAATTGGAGTTCGATAAACAGATTGCAGGGCCCTTTTACACTTTGACGAGTACCAGTCACTTTGATTGGTATTGGTATACGTTGCCTTGATACAAAATTATTTTCAGTTTGAATACATAAAAAATAAAATAAAATTCATTATATTATTCTTCTAGTTATCGTTGCGAAAGTCATTATATCATTGCGGGAATATATATAACATGAAGTGGGAATTTGAAAATAAAATTGTAAAACCAGTCAATTTGACTGATGTGGTAGTTCTAGTGTTAATATAATATCGATATATGTATCTGCAAGGTATTATAACATGATATCAAACCTACTATTATTCTGATTTTACGCAAATATAGCAGGGGCATGTAATTTTTCTAATATTGTATTTTATACGCATATTTTATTTGTTTTTAATAGCCTCTTATAAGCCTTTCGGCTTTGGATGGCTTCCAGTTATATCTCACCTTATAAACTCACTAAATTCGAATTGAAGTCAAAAGTGAACTTAATGTAGTCGTCAAATTTGAACTCACCTCGAACTTAAACGTATTAACCATAATCATTAAATTCAATGAAATTCATATTTTTGGGAATATAATTAAAAATTGGGGAAAATAAAACCTTGGCAGAAAATTGTTTAACCTACCAAATATAAAAAGTACGATACTCTGGACATTTCATACATTCTTTCGTATTATGTACATTTGGTACAAACTGGCGCTTAAATGCATAAAAATCCGCAATTATAATAATCCTGCATTAGGTTGTCTCAAAAGTTTCTTTCGTTTCATAAGTGAAATAATAGATGCACAACATTTTTTATTTTATATTATTTTATGGATCTACGTATGATTCATTTTATAGTAATAGAATAAAATGGATCAAAAGTAATTCGATAAAATAACGTAAAACAAAAAATGTTGTACATCTACTACTTCCTTATAAAACGAAAGGAACTTTTGGGACAACCTAATGCATAAACACAAACATATCTCAGACCTAACTTGTATATTTTTATTCTTCCTGTTTCTTAATAAAGACGAGAGTCAATAAAAATTACGTTATATTTAAATAATTTTCGTCTCGATGTGTCAAAGAGATTTGCGAAGCTAACGTTTTTCCTGTAATATTTTATATTTAAGGGGAGCGTATAAACTTTTATGTCTAACTGTATGTCTTCGTGTACCGCAAAGGAAAGCAAGAGTTTCAGCGATGAATATTCCAACTTTGGTATCACCGGCTGTATCGTGTTTTGCAACGTGAAAAAGTGTCCATACTAGTGCATTCTCGTATCTTTAACGATCTCCCTATTTGTGAGAGCGAAGTCAGTGAAGTTTCCAAGCACCACGAAGATGTAAAAGTAAGAAAGAAGAAACGCGAATGGTAGAAAGGGAAGTTTTGACTTCACTACTATGCAGTGTCGCGTTTCATAACGAGACACATCCGGCTGCAAGTCTACAAAGAGTCTTGAATCGTACAAATCATCGCTGGATAAAACGTGTGGATGGAACAAACTGCGTTACAAATTACAGTATGCACTTTCCGCACAGATGATCGCAGAACAACATCATAATCGTTTAGTCGGGAAATAGTAACTTTCTTGCATGACATTCCACACGACGATGAAGATGGTTATACTGATTGCGAAAACGAGTGAGGCGAAAGGGCAACGAGATTCGAATTTTTACTCTTTTCGATAAATCTTTATGAAACTACAACATTTATCAGGATTTAAATGACTTTTGCTGAAATACTATCTTGTTCGTAAATCTGCTACTTCGGTCGATAGTTGCGGCGTTGATAAATTTTAGAAAGCACACGAGATACGGAAAGTGAAGCGAACGATCCTAAAAAATAACGATATAGCTACGTATTAAGATCGTACAGAAATCAGATTGTGAATAGAAAAATCAAAAAAGGACGAACAGAAACGAAACATCAAAGACTGACACATAGAAAATTTATAGCAACGCGTATAGTAGTAAATTAATGTATATTTAGATAAATAGGAAACTAATATTTAGCTTTAAGGGATAAACTAAGACAGAAACAAAGGGTATCGGGCGGACAAGTACACAAAAAGATTGTAACGTGCATAAATGTTAATGCAATAAACGAATACGGTGCGATACAGTACATATTAAAATTGAGTTAGATATATTTTTTAAAAACCTACTCGAGTACATGAATATGATAGTTAGATTCGGTTATTGTCTTTGCAATAAAGAAATAAAGAAAAGCACAGGGCTAAATGTTTACAAATTATGTGTACAAAAATTCATTCACGGATGGATAAGAAAGAAACGATTAATGATAGTGTTAGGAATCTGTCAAAAAACTATACAACACTATATAGTACAGAATAGAATACATATTAAGATTGCTTTATAGATATATATCTAGATTAGATTAGATTTTCGATTCCATTTTAAATGTTTACAAATTATACGTACAAAAATTCATTCACGGATGCATAAGAAGGAAACGATTAATGATAGTATTAGGAATTTTTCAAAAAACTATACAACACTATATAGTACAGAATAGAATACATATTAAGATTGCTTTATAGATATATATCTAGATTAGATTAGATTTTCGATTCCATTTTAAATGTTTACAAATTATACGTACAAAAATTCGTTCACGGATAGATAAGAAGGAAACGATTAATGATAGTGTTAGGAACCTTTCAAAAAACTATACAACACTATATAGTACAGAATAGAATACATATTAAGATTGCTTTAGATATATAATATATATTTAGATTAGATTAGATTTTAGATTCCATCATTGTCTTTGCGTTAAAGAAATAAAGAAAAGCACAGGGCTAAATGTTTATAAATTATACGTACAAAAATTCATTCACGGGTGGATAAGAAGGAAACGATTAATGATAGTGTTAGGAATCTTTCAAAAAACTATACAACACTATATAATACAGAATAGAATACATATTAAGATTGCTTGAAATATATAATATATATTTAGATTAGATTAGATTTTAGATTCCATCATTGTTTTTACATTAAAGAAATAAAGAAAAACACAGGACTAAATGTTTACAAATTATACGTACAAAAATTCATTCAGGGATGGATAAGAAAGAAGCGATTAATGATAGTGTTAGGAACCTTTCAAAAAACTATACAATACTATATAATACAGGATAGAATACATATTAAGATTGCTTTATAGATATATATGTTTATATTAGATTAGATTTTAGATTCCATCATTGTTTTTACATTAAAGAAATAAAGAAAAGCACAGGGCTAAATGTTTACAAATTATACGTACAAAAATTCATTCACGGGTGGATAAGAAGGAAACGATTAATGATAGTGTTAGGAATCTTTCAAAAAACTATACAACACTCTATAATACAGGATAGAATACATATTAAGATTGCTTTATAGATATATATGTTTATATTAGATTAGATTTTAGATTCCATCATTGTTTTTACATTAAAGAAATAAAGAAAAACACAGGGCTAAATGTTTACAAATTATACGTACAAAAATTCATTCAAGGATGGATAAGAAAGAAGCGATTAATGATAGTGTTAGGAACCTTTCAAAAAACTATACAACACTCTATAATACAGGATAGAATACATATTAAGATTGCTTTATAGATATATATGTTTATATTAGATTAGATTTTAGATTCCATCATTGTTTTTACATTAAAGAAATAAAGAAAAACACAGGACTAAATGTTTACAAATTATACGTACAAAAATTCGTTCAGGGATAGATAAGAAGGAAACGATTAATGATAGTGTTAGGAACCTTTCAAAAAACTATACAACACTATGTAATACAGGATAGAATACATATTAAGATTGCTTTATAGATATATATGTTTATATTAGATTAGATTTTAAATTCCATCATTGTCTTTGCATTAAGGAAATAAAGAAAAGCACAGGGTTAAATGTTTACAAATTATGCGTACAAAAATTCGCTCAGGGATGGATAAGGAAGAATAATTAATTAATGATAATTGTCGGGAATCTTCGAAAAGGTTATCACCCCTTTCTGCAGAATTTCTGCTTCTCTATCGAACTGTAAGACACAGAAACCGGTTTCTTTTTTTTTTTTTTAATCGCGTTAATCGCGTTTCCTGTCCGTGATACAAATACATGGAAGGAAAATAGAATTGAGACAAATGAGCAAGCTGCCGGCGATGTAGCACCGGATTGCTGAACTTTCCGTCGAATTTCTCCAATTCGCGTAGCAACTGAAATAGTGAAACGAATCACAGGTGGCGCCCATTTCAAACAGTTGCATCTATTACTTTTACTCATTTGCTTGATGCTGAGTATCAATGAAACGAACCACGACAGTATTTTATGTCGTTTTCTGCGAGGTGGGATCAATAGAAAGGTCTGTGAAATTGGATTTATCGAGCAAACGGGAAGCTGTAACACCGTAATTTCACAAAACGATTTCCTTTTAATTGCGCAATTGTGTTCTCTGTTTATTCGAGTTTATTTCGCCGTACTACTCCCTCAGGAAGTGAACTCGAATTAAACAGACTGGTTAATACCGATGTTTGTAGAAGGGAACTCTTGGCAGCGGGTATCAAACGTAACAGCTACACCTGTGCAATGCGTCCGTTTTAAGATAAAGAAAAATAAAACGCACGAAACGTTTTCATTTCTGTACAGAGACTGAATTAAAAGCTCAGTGTAATTTCCTGCAACGAGACGTTTGCATGACGAATCTTTTTATTTTTCCAACAATGCAGATACGTATTGAAATATTTTTGTGTAAGAACGAAGCATTTGAAGCATTCCATATAAGAATGAAGATTTTAAATGAAAGTTCTGGGCAATTCTGCTATCCAGTGTATTTAAACTTTCTGCAATACTTTAAGATTATGGTCTTCAAACTTAACAATCGTTCATACAGCTTCTTATAACGTTTATGAATAAATCAGGTATTTGCATGCACTTATGAGAAATTCAAAGGTGTTATTTATTTTATGAAAAATGTTGACATTGGTGTGTTCAAATGCCATCATAGTTTCTTCTAGATAGAATTTGAAATTGTCGCTTTTTATTTGGAATACACAGTTCTTTGCAAACTTCTTACCGGGTCTAACTCAGTTTGGCAAAAATATGGCATTGGCGTTTCTTGCATCCAGCTAAAGATATAATTGGACTTCTTATAGTAAAAGTCCACTGATTCTATCCACTGTCTATGATTTTTCTTAATCTACGATTTCCCAAAATTGATATAATAAATTTATATAATAATTATAATAACAATAGTAAATATCTGGCATCTTTCGCTTATTTGTATTTAGAAATTAGGTACATAAAGTCATGCAGAAAGCTACTGAACGATCTGAAATTTATAAAATAAATAAGCAAATTCGACAAACAAGAGTTCATTTAATCGATTAACTGACTAAAGTTTGCTTCAAACAAATTTATATGGAATTAAACGAAGCTCTGTTGTAGCTTATGCATGAACAAAGACAACGCGCAAAATCGTATCCACGTTTTAACAATCATTTTGCCCCAAAATAAATAAACTGTCGAGTGATTTATGAGTGGAAACGTACATATTTTAAGGAAATAACGAATATTTGCGAGACGTAGGTTCTTTCGACAGACGATAGAAAAATATGAGATACTAGATACGCAGGACGAACAAAGGATGTAGTAGCAGAGCATTCTAAATATTCACGTTTATTACTGCTCAGTGTGGAAACGCGTGAGTGGATGCATACCATGCCATGAATAGTTTCTCGTTCTGACTTACACGAACAGACAAGTATAATATAACGAAGCAATAAAGGTAGGAGAGAAAAATAATGATGAAAAAGTAAGCCATTAGAAGGAATATCTCGAGGAGGAAGAGCGGTAAAAGATAATACGATGTGAGAGAAAAAAATGGGGAAAAGGAAGGTGATGGAAGAATCTTGTATAAGTTTCTGTCTAACTTGAAAACGTCAGCTATACCAGAAGCATAATGGTACTTGTATGTATAAAATAGCAGGCATCATTATGAGAAAGCCTCCACGTGGAACCGAACAGCTTGCAACTGCTGCACTAATGATGCGATGGACACGTGCTCGCCTCCCATGATTCGAGTGTTATGAATCTTTACGAAGCATGTATCGCGGATCTTAACAGCGATACGTATCCGTTAACATTATCCATATTTATCGCTTTGCCACAAAAAAAAAATGTGCAGTTTGATTTATCGAGATATTTTAATTCGCGAGAATTCAACAGTTTTGTTCTCAATTCCTCGTTCAAATTTATTATGTACAAGAACAGGAATTTTTAACAAATGCGATACGAAGAATTCGATTGGAAGAGTAGGAACTTGTTACTATAAAGCAAAATTGGAAATTTCTTTTATTTCAGTTGTTATTTGTTACATGTTGTTAATATGAATAAAGAACATAACATTCATGAGGAGATAATTGAATTCGTGGAGCGCTTAATGCATCATGAGGGAAGTTTTGTTCTCAATTCCTCGTTCAAATTTATTATATAGAAGAGCAGGAATTTTTAACAAATCCGATACGAAGAATTCAATTGGAAGAGTAGGAACTTGTTACTATAAAGCAAAATTGGAAATTTCTTTTATTTCAGTTGTTATTTGTTACATGTTGTTAATATGAATAAAGAATATAACATTCATGAGGAGATAATTGAATTCGTAGAGCGTTTAATGCTTCATGAGGGAAGTTTTGTTCTCAATTCCTCGTTCAAATTTATTATATAGAAGAGCAGGAATTTTTAACAAATCCGATACGAAGAATTCAATTGGAAGAGTAGGAACTTGTTACTATAAAGCAAAATTGGAAATTTCTTTTACTTCAGTTGTTATTTGTTACATGTTGTTAATATGAATAAAGAACATAACATTCATGAGGAGATAATTGAATTCGTAGAGCGCTTAATGCTTTATAGGGGAAGTTTTGTTCTCAATTTCTTTTTACCGTAAAGCAGTATTAGAAATTAAAAGTTTCTTTTATTCGACTTGTTATTTGTTACGTAATATTACATAATATATAGTACATAATGATATGGGTGAGAAATGTAATATTATAGAGAAGGTAATTCACTTTGTTGAACGTTTAATGGCTTCTAAAGGATAAGAACTAACCGTTCCACTTAATCCTTACATACAAGCTATCCCGCTTACGAAGATATGATAACTTTGTAATAATAGTAATAATACGAATAATAATAAATTCTGTAAAATTGCGGTGCAGTAATGCAAAGGAAGAGCAGGAAGAGAAGCGAAGTCGAGGAAGAGGAAGGGATAGAGCATTTCATCCGGTATTAAACTTGTTAGTATAAAAAGTTTCATACTTTTGTTATTTCATTCTTGAAAGCAAAAATTACATACGTTCAGCTCACGTTTTCCTGAAACTCAAAAATGATTACGTGGAACACAAGTGACTAGAACCAAGGTATGTGCATCCATGCGCGACAAATATTTTCAATTATTGAGAATCTTCCGACTTGTAATTATATTCATTGTTTGCAAATTTCGGAAAAATTTAGATAAATTATATTCCTTATCGGATAACACGCGTATTATGGTATCATGTATAGACAATCCATGTTATTTATGTCTAAAATAAAGCTTCCAATGAAAAACTAAAAGGATTTATTTAAACATAAAAGGATCTATCATACTACGTATTATCGTAAAAGATGTTAGGAAGTTTAATGTAGTTTAAAAAATATATTATTGGTTCTGTCATTATTGTTGCTTGTCACGCTCATAATTAAGTTATCTCTATCCAAAATCTAAATGCACATATTAAATGTACATCTGATGAATTGCCAATGTAAAGCTTTCCCTCTCGTAGCTTTTTATGCAAACTT
The DNA here is from genome assembly GCF_051014615.1 of Bombus vancouverensis nearcticus. Classification (NCBI taxonomy): domain Eukaryota; kingdom Metazoa; phylum Arthropoda; class Insecta; order Hymenoptera; family Apidae; genus Bombus; species Bombus vancouverensis. Next base: position 1,486,093 of record NC_134915.1, on the reverse strand, counting down.
ATACTTTTACAAGCACAACTAAAGAAATACATTTCAAATGACGATTTCCTTTACAATATTAAGAATTATAACGAATATACTGTCTATTATACACGTTAAATTTTCCATAAATGCGCACAAACCCGCAGTCTATCTGTAACTATAATGATTATAATAGCAATAATAAATATCTGACATCTTTCCATTATTTGTATTTAGAAATTAGATACATAAATGAGGCCAAGTCATGCAGAAAGCTACTCAACGATCTGGAATTGAGTAAATGTAGTCTGAAGGTTTTAAGTGAAAGAAAAAGTACATAGCTTTATCACTGTTGGGTATATTTGATTTCTTGTAAGTTTCTTCATATCCTATTTAATAATAAGTAGCAGATATATAATTAATACGTAGTTTGGAAATTCTCTGCAAAATAATTAGAAGCCTAAAATGAAACTATGCCTCGATAGTTTTTCGTTTCAATACTTTCTAGGGGCTGATAACTTTCCGCAAATTAAAGATCGCAAAATTATGGCATCCGTACTGTGTTCATCGAATTTATTGTCATCTCGTGGATTCGTAGATCTCTGCACAATTTCGCTAAATTGTGAGTATCGTAGATATTGGTCATACGGAGGCGCATTTACGATACGTTGCGATCGTTCGCTTTCGAAAGGCATATTGCGATATCGATACGGTGGTAAACGCGTAGGTGTGAATACTGCGGTTATGGTAACGATAGCTTGTAATTGTATGTGTTTTCTACTAGAGAATACCGTTAATGTAAGTGGACAACGACGTTTACTCTTGGAACGTTTGCTCGATTGTACACAGATACAATCAATGTTTCTGCCGCGCAGCCCCGTAATTTCTCAAATGACGAGACTATCAAAAAATCGTCAATTGAATTATTATCATTATTCATAAAGCCGACGGTGTACCCCGAAACGTGTCTGACAACCGTTACTCGTCGAGTATTGGCTTTAGGAATGTAAATAGCCTTCGCGAACTCTTTATACGTCCTTTACGCCATGTCATATCGCTGTTCTATGATTAAACAATTATAATCCGTTACTCGATGGAAAGCATTATTCCATGCTCTTTTTATACAAGGTGTCCCATTTTAATTAATCCACACAAATATCTCCTAAGCTATAGATTATTGGATAAATTAATGTTTCGAATAAAATTTACTTTGATTCGAGTGAGACGTCTTGCGTTGGTCACAATTCTTATCCAGATGTACGTGCTTTCAAGATTTCGAGGTAGTCTTTGTCTTTTTTTAATGGAAATATTTTTATATCCACTTTTTTGTACGTTATTCGGTGTATTTTTTAATTCTATGCAAAGGAGGTGTTATGGAACTTGGGTCGAAAAATGATTAGTTTAAAAAATATCCTGACTTTAATCTTCTAACACTGATCGTGTGGAGAAGAAGAAAAGACAATCCGCTGTTTTTGTATTTATGTGTTCCTCGCCTTTCGTACGTTCGATTCGATGAGATTAACGTTGAAATATCTTTTAAACTAAGTTTTTTCTGGTACAAGCACTCTTTTACAGATACTGATGCTTTTTTATAGAAAATTAGAAACTATATTGAATTCTGCATAACAAAATGAAAACGCCTCCACCTAGGCAAATCTGATAATCGTCACAGGGCGTGCCCCTTAAAATGGAGCAAACCCGCAGTCTAGCTATAACTATAATAATTATAGTAAGAATAATAAATATCTGGCATCTTTCACTTATTTGTATTTAGAAATTAGGTACATAACTGGGGTCAAGTCATGCAGAAAGCTACTCAATGATCTGAAATTGAGTAAATGTAGTCTGAAGTTTTTAATTGAAAGAAAAAGTACATAGTTTTATTACTGTTGGGTATATTTGATTTCTTATAAGTTTCTTCATATTTTATTTAATAACAAGTAGCAGATATATACTAAAATGATAAATGATAAATGCTAAAATGATTTTATTTGAAACTCTCTTTCGAATAACCTGTAGTTTATGAGATATTTTCGATTAAAATGAGACATCCTGTATATGGTTAGTGGTTTTCTTAAGAAATTCACAGTTGAACATTGTAGACGATTAAACAGATGTACTTTGTCATTTTTGTCAGAATGGATCATTCGAATGGAAATAGCTGACTTTGAACCTCGAGTTAGCCATAAATTTAGTCTGATATAAAGCCGACTACCTAACTAAACAGGTGGAATTCAATCTGATAAAATGGTGCCGTATATTAGCTATTATATTAGTTATCGATTACCCGATTAAAATATTCGGATAGTATCAGAAGCAAGCATGTAGTAGCACAAGCAAACAGTATAAGATATTCGATATAACTATTTATAATGTTAATCGAGTAACATGTATCTAGATACAAGCTTGTTTATTTTATCTTTCATCGAGGAATATTCAAATTTATCAGTCAACATATCAGTGTCATCGTAACACCAGCCGCGTTATAACAAATTTGTAAATTTCGAAATATACTCGTATATTGAATGTGATATTATTTCTCATAATCAGATACAATTTTCTAAATGATAGCAATGGGAATGCCAATACCAGTAAATAAACACCGACAATAAATTTCACTGCAAGCCAATAAATTCTCCAGGAAAGATGTTTAAATATACATTTTATTTACCTTGTTATCTACTACACTACTATACTATAGTATCAGTAATTTTTTTTTTTTTTTTTATATTTCACATTCACAATTTGTCCAATCAGTAATTTTGACTACAATTATGTGATTAATACAGAATATATTTCACAGCTTAAATTTTTTCCTAAAACGTCATTCAATAAAGAAACACATATATCCATTGTTTTTATTATTCATCAGAAATCCTATTCCAAGATTTGCAGTAAGTTTGTCTTTAACTCATTTTGGAGTTAATTCTTGTACATATTCAAACTGCATGAATTAAGTCGATGGTATAAGTCTATTCCTTGCTAGCACAGGTACGCTAATACAAGACGATAATGATAGTGATTCCAGGAAAGGTAGCGTCGTCGATAAGCAGCTAATTGATATGGCGTAATTAATTGAGAACAATGTTCTTCTAGTCGGTTGAATTTTATTCATTTTTGGATAAATCTTTCGGACGTGTTCTATAACTGTAACACTTCTAAGTACACTGCTACCGTTCGCATGATATGTAAAAGTTGCTTCATTATAATTACGAGTTTCAGCAGCCGTATAAGAGGCTCACGAATGTTCATAAACCGTTCAGAGCGGATAATGGATTATGCTGTTCTAAGAGTATTTTGAAGAGTGCTTGTGTTTTCGTGTATGGATCAAAAATGCAGGTACAATTTTTAACAAACGTGTTTTTCCTGTTTCGAAGGATGATTTTTTTTTAATAATTTATTATTATTGGTATTCGTTTGATTTCATCGTACGTTTACATCTGTCGGTTCCAATCGTGGAAGCTGATTTTATAATTTGTAAAATTTTAATAATAAATCTCAATAATTTTGATATAAATATGAAACGGTAATATTTTTAAATCTGCACAATTTCACAGCATTTATTAATTAATTTTGCACATTAGCATTGGGTAGTTAATTCTTTAAAGAATATAAATATTAAAACCGCATTGAAATGACATTTCTTTTAAATGGGTGGAAGATAGATTTATTTTAATACGAAAATAATATTCACAAGTATTAAATGTTTTGGTTTCAAAGTAAGCAACAGAATTTATTCGCTTTTGTATATTTGTAAAATTATTCAACTAAAATTAGTTTCTTTTCTGTATTTTATTGTATAATAAATACATAGTATTAGATAATATATGTAGTATTTTCAATGTCGAATTAACTTGGTCTTTTTCAAAACAACGATACAATAATTAATAGCAAATTCAATTACCCCATGTTTTAATTATAACAATTACATTTCTCTTTTAGCTTATATAATTTCACCTACGAGTACTTAGTTCTTTCTCTGACAAAAATTGCAAGTTATGATAATGGAAATATTATCTATTTCTTAGGCATATAATTAGCGCGTGATAAAATTAACCTAATCATAAAAATGAATATATAAAAATTCGCCACTTGCTAATAAATGATAATTTAATAATCGATTTTATGCATATCACGTGTACAATTAATCCTTTCGCTACGGCGCAATTGGCTGTTATGCTACCGCACGGTATCGCTTTTAGCTGAACCATCAGTTTACCGCAAGCAGACTCTAACATCTTGGTAAATCGTTAATTTTTCGTTTCGAATTATAAATTATTATTCGAGTGATTATTCTAAGAAATATTGGAAGAAGCAGATTTCAAAAATTATTTAATAGCATACTTTCGTGAAAAATTTCATGACAGGAATATACGTACGGATTTAGATGACAAACTCGACAACAATAATTAGTCATTTTAAATTAATATAGAATTGTAAATAAATACGTGTCGGAATAATCAAATTCTAGTTGCTTGACAATACTCTTTTGTAGAAATATAGAATATTTTTCCTTGCGAAAATTTAGAAAAATTAAAGAAATGTATTCGAATACGTGTCAGAATAGTCAAGCTGTAAAAATCCTTTAACAGTAGACAAAGGAATACGCATACGTATTTTCATGACAAGTTTGGCAACTGGAGAAAATAATATGTTAGAGCTATCAAGTTATGCTATATTCAGCCGAAGTTGTTAACTAATGTGAAATTTTGACGTATGACTATAATTTCCTTCGGTACATAGCGAGCACCTAATGTCGAATGACTATAGTCATCTTCAGTAAGGAAAGGTTTAGAGCACGCTGCATGTATATTTGTCTATTACGTGGGATATTATTAAAGTATACCGATCTACGAGTATAGCATGAAGTATACTGATATTTTCTTGCGATTACACTTGCAAATTTATACATATTTTTCGAAGTTGCACGAACAACTTTTATTAGAATTTAAAATGTTGCGAAACGTTATGCATATACTATATTTATTGCTTCCTTGCAGGAAGAGTCAAAAGATCGTAATTTCATGCTACACGACAGATTTATTGTTTGAGTAAAAACAGTAGCGTCTTGTAGATCTGCTGATGTCAGCAATTAAGTTATCGTATAATCAAAGAATTTAAAGCATACCTTTAAACGGAGACAAACATATATTTTATCTACCAGTTGGTAATAAGTAGAATCAAGTAGAGCGCCATGTACTCAAGGAATTATGCTATCTAGAAACGTATCTAGAAACTATAATATCCAGATATGATATTACTACTTCGTTTCTTTTTTTTATCAATAGAATTATATAGATAATATCGTCTAACTATAGCGTAGATAATATTAATTACAGATAAAATAATGACAGATGTACAATTCACAATTCAATTGTACAATTCAATGTACAATGTACAATTCAATTAATTGTTAATTGTTGTTGCGATTCGTTTGCAATAACAACGACATCAAGAATCTCGGGTTGGTTTCCTGCCAGTCAAAATTTCATCGAAATGTTTCCAATCCGCGCTCGTCCTTGGCTCAACATTGTTCTCGATCTTACGATAAGAAGAATTTTTAGAATACGAAAGAATCTTTCCAACAAGATTTAAACTATCCAAATTGTTGATAACCCGCCGCGAAACTCTGATATGAAATGTCAGAGCTAATTAGGGAATCCTTCGTTGACTGGAAATGACGAAGAAAACTCCAACAACGCAGTCATAGAAGTACCTACCTCGGTCTCTCCCCTTTTCAAGGTTGGATCGCGTCCAAAACAGTAGGAATTGGAGAGTTTGCTTCCTCACAATGCCGTCTGCAGAGTCGCATTATGTAAAGCATTCCATTTCAAGAAGGTCGTAGAATCCAGGCGAATTCGACACCTATTCGTATCCCTTGCGGTGGCAACGACCACGACGATAACGATAGCGACGTGTATGGCGTACATACATAGTACACAGTCAGTCACAAAAGTCTACATAACTGTATACACCTCATAAATATAAAATATTACAGTAAAAACAAGCTCTGCGAAATTTTTAGCACATTAACGCAGTCACGCGTTGCCAGAATCTAATACGAATATAATAAGAATAAATCGTGATTTATTCTTCCTTTCTGTTTTTAACAGCGTGTTAACGTCGCATCGACTACGAGCTGATCAGCGACCACGTCAGCCTTAAACCGATTGATAGGCTGCGAATTTTTGTGCAAATTCGTTTTTATTCATAAGGCGATAATAGATGAGCAACAATTTCTGTTTTATATTATTTTATCGAATTAGATGTGATGCATTTCGTTCTATTTCTATTATTATATTCGTGCATAATTCGATAAACTAATATAAAACAAGAAACATTGTGCGTCTATTATTTCCTTATAAAACGAAAGAAACATTTCAGACAACCTAATACTTCAGACAGTAGAATATCGGTAGAAAGATGTTTTACCTTCTAACAAGCAGATGGCAAGAACTGCGGAATTTCGAATGAGCTGTACGTGCACATTCGTTGCTTCAAGTTGATGGTAAAGTAGTAAAAAGGAATTTTAGTGCATGGTCCTGTGTTCTCGAGAAATTAACAAATTTTTTTTATATTTTATTTTGCATATTCTTCCAATATCGGTATTATGTTTTTTAATATCAAATTTTATTTTTATTTACTATAGTGCTCCTGCATATTTTTATGATTTTGTGGAGGGACTGGAAATTGTAGTGAAATCTTTTCAAACATGAAAAATTGCTACACCAAGAGCATAATTTCTCGATTAATTTCTCGAAAACGAAGGACCACGCGCTCGAATACTTTTGGGGCTGCTTTACCATCAACCCAAGGACCTAAAAATCATTCGAGGTTTCTTAATAATTCTTGCAATTTTCTTCTAAGGATCATAGAAAGCACTGTACGTTGAATGTTCTCTACATTTTTTCATATTACGCGCATTTTGTGCAATTTCGCATTTTCCATAAATGCATAAAAAATGTTGTTTGTTATACGTTTCGTAACGTTTTGTTATTCGACTATTCTATTAACAAACATTATTTAAATTAAGCTTCTTTTTCAGCCGTTTACTGCTCATTTTCTGCCACTTAATTTATATAGTTACTTCTAGATTACATCTAAAGTTCAGTTCTGACGTAGGATCATAATTACTCAGAATTATTCGCGACACTTTTTACGTAACATTTTGCCTCCTTAAACATCTCTTTCGAATATATCGAATACTGTTGAAGTAACTACTTCAAGAAAAACTCTACATCTTTATTTATGTACATCCGTGGCCTGGAGACTGCTATTACGCAGAAATATTCTAAATAAGGAGCGGTGCATATTATTGTACCTTTGAATATACATTATGTTTTGCGTTGCAAGGTCTAGGAACAAAGGAACTAATAAACAGATTTCTATTTATGTTCCCTGTAGCCTCAAGCCTAAGCTATAAGCTTAACTTTTTTGATAATATCCTTTTGCTATAAATATATGAACGTGCTCCCTATCATTCCTTTGTCTAGTAACACTAAGAGAGTAAGAATCTGAATCAGCATAAACTTATATCTTTAATTATTTCAATATACTTTTCTATTACAAATTCATCCACTCGTTTTTCAATCAGTTCATCAATCAATTCATCTCAACCTCAACAAATACTAAAAGAGGTCGCAAATACCGAACAGATTGTTCAGTACGTATCGTCCGAATCACGTTTCCAAGTTCTTTCACAGCCATCTAACATCTGACGTATAATTTGGTGCAAGTACCGTTCGGTCGCGATAATACAACGATGATACATCAGCGTCTGTCATCGAAACTATCGTTTAGTTAGCCTATCTTTCTGCTGTTCTCGTTGTCTCTTTGTAATTATCGCGTGCGAAACCTGTATAATGGGCGTCTGGCAATACAAGTAGCCGCGGTCTGGTGTACTGTAGGTCAGTGTACCGGTTTGGCGCGAGATATACATCTACAGGAAGGATCGCGTGGTTGTGTGTCGTAGCTGTTGTCGGTAGTGTCGAGAACGGTGTCGTTGTTACGTACCGATGCGGAGGCTGGCTATGTTCACGACATGCTTGTTCATTATGCCGTACCAATGCGTATACGTAACGTTGCTAGCAGCAGCGGAGCTTTCTGTTGCGTACACGACACGGTATAACGGAAATAGGAGTGTCGAATGCCAACGATAGGCGGTAGCCAAGAGTGTCTGTTCTGCCAAACGTCAATGGCTAGATCCTCTAATTAGCTTTTGCCTGCTTGTTCCTTTGTTGGAAGAATCCATATACGCGTTAATGTTCATTTTGGGCAATCGTCGTTCTGTGCTTGATTGCTAGCTTTGCTGATCCATTTCGCGTTGATTAGCAACACGCTGTCAAATTGTTCTTCGTTCTATTGTTTGTTGTAGCTCCGTTTTCGCAGTAACGCTGGCGAGTAAATAATGAAACACGTATGCACTACCTTGTTCAGAAAGTTGCAGGACAAGTCAAACGAAGCACAAACTACGCGTTCGTCAATCAGTTTCTATTTTGTTATCTGCAAACTGTTATCTTCTGCCAGCGTCTTTTCGGATGCTTCGAAACATTCTAAAAGACACTCCTTCTGCGAATTTTGTCTTATCACCTCGATCGATTGGAAATGGAAAATATTCTATGGAAAATAGAAAAATTGAGAACCTGATCGGGCGAGTACGGCGCTCGCGGAACGAGGATCGTTGAACGTTTGGCGAAAAAGCTGCGACCAAACATTATGGTGTGCCTGGAGCATATTCACACGTCATCCAATCATACAAATTCATACACCATACAAAATCCAAGTGTTGCTGGACGAATTTCGACGTTATGAAGATCGCAGCCTGCTCGGATCTCGTTTGATAAAAACAACATATACAGGGTGGTTGGTAACTGATGGTACAAGCGGAAAGGGGGCGATTCTACGCGAAAAAAGAAGTCGAAAATATAGAATAAAAATTTTTTGTTCGAGGCTTTGTTTTCGAGAAAATCGACTTTGAATTTTCGGTCGGTACGCGTTCATTTTATCGCGTCTCGTTATAACGGATCTCACTGTAGATCGTTGTCTCGATTGAAAAATTTAAAAAAAAAGAAAAAAAATTTTTTTTTAATTTCCTTTTTTTTTTTAATTTTTCCATCGAAACAACGATCTACAGTGAGATCCGTTATAACGTACCGCACGCGTACCGAGCCAAAATTCAAAGTCGATTTTTTCGAAAACAAAGCCTTAAACGAAAAATTTTTATTCTATATTTTCGACTTCCTTTTTCGCGTAGAATCACACCCTTTCCGCTTGTACCACCAGTTACCAACCACCCTGTATATTGTAAAAGGCTGTAGTAGCTAAATAGAACGAAAACGAGTGACACAACGTTCGATTATTTCTCGTAGACGAGTCTACCCTGGATTTTTTTGAACAGGGTATTTTCTCCATTGCTATTCAGACGATCAATATTATTGTCAATATTTAAGGTTCCTATTGTATTGACAATATATTTTGAGAATCTCTCACAGACTATAATGTTGAAAACCTTAAATATTGACGATAATATTGACAATACTGATCGTTTTCTTTAAGGTACCTGCTCAGTACAATTATTGAGAAACTTTAACAAATTTTAGTTCATTTAGTATTTTATATTTAGACCTTAAATATTGACAATAATATCAACGATCACCTCCTTTAGGATACTTACGCAATACGATTATTGGAAAGTTCCAACAAATTTCACATTTAGATTTGTTTACGTAAATTGAAATTTTTGTCTACGTGATAACAAATTCTTCTTTTGCCCTATCTGTTGCAAATAGTATTTGGATATTTCATATATTCCTGTACATTATACGTATTCTGTATATTTCTGTACATTTCAATTTTCCATAAATGCACGAACATCCACAGTCTATGTGTATTACAAGGTGCTTATAGCGCGAACGAATTGATAGATTTGTAACAAAATAATTAAGAAGTAAAAGCAGTGGAAAGCGTTCGACTTAAATTAACATTGCAATGTGTCCAAATGCTTGCGGCCAGCAACGTATATAGAATAAGTGTACGTACAAAAGCCATTTCCAATTGAAACCTGTTAAAATTTGTTGTAAGTTGTATCTCATTTAAGACGCGTTTCTTTTAAATAGAAACAGCAACTTAAACAATATTCGATATAATACATATGATTTTAATATGTGATTTTATTGATCAGATATCACTTTTTACAAGACTTGCATATTTTTTAATTATTTCAGTTAAGATAATGAAAAGCTGTATTATTTTATATATAAATTCGGCATAATATTCTGCAGGTACGCGTTGGATATAATTGAAACATGAGATAATTCAGCAATTGATAACATTGGTTTACCTATAACTACATATGCAATATTTTCATTTATTGGCTATCGCTAATATTATTATTTAAATACATTGTATCAAAATATACAATATTTACGTATATTACATATAATATTTTATACGTATTACAATATCTATAAAAACACGTATTTATAAAATATATAGCTACACGATATCTTTTTAATGAAAATATGATGTCCATATATTCACATACGCCATTACATTTGATATACTATAAAGCGTTTATATGTTTAAATTAAAATACATGACTGAATGAAAATATATTAATGCATTATGAAATTGAACACGTGTTCGTTGCATCTCGCTATCTGTTCATCCAAATCAAGATGTCGAAGAAGATTGTATCAATCCAGTAATTACGAAACTAGTTTAACTTCATCGCATCGAATTGTTAAGTAATCCTTTATCCGCATGCTCGTTACGAACTGCATCAAGATTTCTAACTGGTTGTCGTCGTTCGTGGCGGCGGTATGAAATTTGTTTGTGGAACTTCATCCTAGCTTCCTTCACACGAAATAGTTATCTAGAACAAAGATCAAGTTTCTTTACGCGTCCTAACTTAATAAAACCGCGAAGTCGTTTTGGCGAACGTTCTTACACCTTGTTACGTATTTAATCCTCTTTTTCTTCTCAGTGAAATTCACTTAACTGCCAGTGTTTAATTTATCATTGAACAATAACGAAGAATCTCTACGTATTCTTTGAGTAGTTTTTTAGTAGTTCGTAGGTATTGTTAACAAGTTTATTAAGCTTGGTAAATTGTTCGTTGAAAAATATATAACAATGCTTTCTACAAAAGTAGATGCAAAACTAACGAAAGAGGATGCAAACGTTTAGTTTGGAAAAATATTTTTAGAACGAGCTTTTATCGAAGAAGACCCAGGCCTATGTAGCGTCTACAAAATATTAATATCAGAAACATCTTTTTCTGATTTTGTGCGACAAATGTGAAATGCAATAAATCGTGTCATTTTTTTAAACACGTGTCTTATTGCAAGTGCAATTAATACAAAATTTGATGATAGAGATGCTACTGGTGCTATAATCATAATGTCTTCGTTATAATATGTATTTTTAGAGGCATAAGTATACTAATGTATAGTGGCTACAAAAAGTGTTTAAGTCTACCTCTATTTTTCTATGTAGTGTTTTTTTATTATCTTCTACATTGCATTTCCATAGTATCAAACTTTTGTAATTTAAAAAAAAAGTACCACTACAAATATGTCAGATCTAATTAAATCAGTACCTACATAGTTAGATACAATAATAAATATTTTTATACTTTTGTCATTGGCTGTATTTTATTCAGCCAAACCTGCACATGACTCATTCAGAAGCCACGTGGATCAATTTCACAAGTTATAAATGGGAAAAATTAATAGAAATTTGAATAAGAAAAATTTGATGGTGTTACAAGCATCGGTTTTAAAACTTAACTCGAAATTTCCTATTATTTATGTCATTCTCTTGTAACAAACGAACTCGTGGAAGCGAGTCATCTGCTTTTTGAAAATTAAATATCAATCGTGTACTTCCACAACGAAATTAAGAAATTGAAAAACGTTGGACTCGACCAGTTTGTGTTCCGAGAGCTAACCCATTAAGAGCAAACGTTGCGTTAGTGCGTTTCATTTTTCATCTTTTTCATTCAATTTACATTATCGAATTCAGCTTGTTTGCATCGTGACCATGAAAAAGAATTCCAACCGAAAGCTTTATATATTTTTCGTCTCTACTTTCCCATTTAGAGTTTTAAAGACTATTTAATAAAATAACATTGTCCAAAACTGTTGGTTGGTCCTTAATGGATTAAAACACCGAGGGACTTTAAATGCGTATACTTCGCAAGAAAACGCCCACTTCGCGTAATTCAGAGCCTTTGAAAATAGATACAATCACCATTTCCATGTAATCAATAAGCACGCCATACACGTAAACTTTGCTTCCGTGCTTTTATCTCGCGTTCTACAAACGTTATCAGGATCTAGTGCTTGTAAGCACTTCGTATTAGAGTTCAATATCATGCGAAGTATAACGGAGCTTATCAAGCTGTGTTCTTACGTTGTATCTCGATACAACAGGGATCGTCCGTCAAACGTTCTTGTCGTGCACAGCAGACATGTTAAAGACTATTTTGTGCGAGAGAGAGAGAGAGAGAGAGAGAGAGAGAGAGGCAGGACTGTAGGACAAGGAGATAGATTATCTGACCGATCGAGATGGTGAGTTGGCAACTTAGTAAGTTTAAGTGGCATAAATTCAGCCCCCGCTAGGTACTTCGCTATGCTGTCAGTTGTACAGAGGTCGCCTTTTGGCTACCTTGGCCCTAATCCCTGATAAGTCGCTGCTACCGCGGATCGTTAACTATCCCTAATTGCAATTATACCGGAAATCCCCTGAACTGAGAAACTTTGTGGCTAACTTGGGGAACGTGTTAATATTCTAGGAAAGGGCATCGGTTAAAAGCAAATCGGGAGATCCAAGTAGTTCGACCGTGTGCTAGATGAGGGAGGAAAAGGAGGGGTAACTCGTGAATAAATTATACATTGAGAGAAGAGTTTGGCAATTTTTTGATCGGTGTATTTGTTTGTCTTTACTGTACAAATAGAGCATAAATATTGCGTTTGCGAGTCTTGAAGCGTTCAGCACTTACATTCTCATTGTTCACACTGTAACACTCTGCGGTGATACCATTTAACCGTCGATGAGCGGACGTTGTGATCGTCGGACGACCCGACAGTAGGAATGTTTTAAAACGTTTGAGAAGTCACGTTTTTTGGACACTCTGATGGAGACAGCTGCGATGGTGGCAGAACGTCGGAATTCTTTTGGACACTTTTCCGGAAGCTTCGTATGTTCGTACGAAGCACTGTTGACCTATCTGTGCTAAGTGTGACAATGTGAATAATATTGCATTTGTGGTAAATGTTGAGTAATATGGTATACAGTGGTATATAGTATACGTTTCAAAGAATGTTACGGAAGTTGTTTAAAAAATGTGAAGATACAGGAACTTAAATTTTCTGATAGACATACAGTGGTGGACAGAGGGAAGTTTAAAGATTGATACGCTACGAATTTTGGTAGCTTTCACACTACAAATCTTTTATTATATTGATAACAATATGTTCCGTGGTATGTGTATATTATATTTATTCATTGCTCTTATTAAATATATTTTGGTAGACGCGAAATGGTTTCCATTTATATTTCTCATTTTGCAGACTTTCTTTTGTCCGCCACTGTGTATTTTAAAAATATGGGATATATAAGTATATATTTAATAAGAGCAATGAATAAATATAATACTCATATATTTATCCATTGTTCTTATTAAATATAATTTGGTAGACGCGAAATGGTTTCCATTTATATTTTTCACTTTGCACACTTTGTTTTGTCCGCCACTGTGTATTTTAAAAATATGGGATATATGAGTATATGTTTAATAAGAACAATAAATAAATATATGAGTATTATATTTATTCATTGCCCTTATTAAATATAATTTGGTAGACGCAAATAGGTTTCCATTTATATTTCTCATTTTGCAGACTTTCTTTTGTCCGCCACTGTGTATTTTAAAAATATGGGATATATCAGTAACTTTTTGATGATGCAGATTTTATGTAAAGGTAATAAGAGTTAACGTGAATGAGCTCAGTAATTAACTTAATAATTTCGCCAGCAAACGGTAGCAGAAATATGGCACAGAAAATATTATTCATCTTGTTATTCATCGTGTTATCTTAGGAGAGCGAACAGTCTGGCAAGACGATAAGGATTATTTCCAAGCTAAATTAAAATCGTTATATTTTTTATAATCGCGAGCAACGTCAGGTTTATTTTTATCATCACGTCTAAAAGCAATCATTATGATCTACGATATTTCGTTGACAAGTGATAAAAGGGTCGTGTAATGCCGCACTTACCACTGTTACTAGTCGTAAAAAGTTTCATTGCTTTTTTCTTTATGTACCTTGCAATATACAAGGTTGAGAAATCGCATAATATAAAACTTGTTTATATCATGAATCATTTATTCTCACGTATATTTTTCTAGTTAAATAAAATTTCTAGTTATTCCACAATATTTTCCTATTCTAATATCTTTTAATGTCTACATGTAATTAATAGTTAGTTACTGTTAGCGAATGATTCATAGACTGTCGATAAAAGTAAAAGCGTATATTTAAAAGACTTTTTTTTATTTAGGTAGCTTAATAATTAGTGTTCAATAACATACAAAAGTTTAGATATTGATATATTATTATAATTATCGAGGTCTTAAATATTAAACGACAATACCATATATCAAGATTGCTGAGGTTCATATTAATAAAGCGATAAAGATCTTCACGTTGTTCATTTTGAATTAATTCTATGGTTCGAAGAAACGTGTAGAATCGTATAGAAACAAGGAAGAAATAACGGTCCACGTTTTGCATCCAGAAACAAGGAATAATTCATTTAAAGCTTATCATGAATAATTCTGGCGTGCTTAATGGTTTCCTTTCCTTTTCCCTTCTCTTCCTTTTTTTTTTCTTTTTTAAATAATAATGAACAAAACTTTCAATGATTCTGCATTTAACGCTCCATGGTTCCAAACTATGGTATACGCTATCTACATGATAATGAAATGTCTTAATGAATGATTTATTGTAATAATTCACTGAAATGAAAAGAAATGCTCAAATCAAATATGACGTGTATTAAATAAAGTTAATTGTCTTTTTAAAAATATTCTTTCCTTACATATTTTCAACCAGATACTGAATACAATAAATGCAGATAGCCTATAACGAATACTATCAAGTAGAAGTTTCATTTTATCTAAAAAAATGTTTGTACCTGATTGTTTTAAACATAGTTTCGACACCAAAAATGTATTCCATCTAAAAGACGAGCAAAATTATTTGGGAAACTTAGGTGACAGTTGGCTTTTGTAATATATTCCATAAGTAGACTAAGCATCCGAGCAATCTCAGCGACGTGGCAACAGTTCGAAAAACTTTCGCATGCCATTGGTCATGGAATTAAAGCGATTAAAACAACATTAATCAACAAACATTAATTAACAAAATGTGTAATCATATTGTAGACGAATGTGGCTAAACGAAGAAGAAATTCATCTTATTTCGTTACCGTGTATGGCTGTGTATCAGTTTACACGAGTAACCGAAGCTTCGTGAAATCATGGCATAACATGTATCTCGTCTATCAGATATTAATTACGACACTATTTCATGACGTGATTCTACGTAACTGCTGATAATTTACATCCAGGAAACTCGTAGATGCG
Organism: Bombus vancouverensis nearcticus; assembly: GCF_051014615.1. Classification (NCBI taxonomy): domain Eukaryota; kingdom Metazoa; phylum Arthropoda; class Insecta; order Hymenoptera; family Apidae; genus Bombus; species Bombus vancouverensis. The sequence goes on along the minus strand of NC_134915.1, from coordinate 1,470,480 downwards.
CGTTACTCATTGACGTGGGCGTAGATTACGCCGGTGTTCTGCTCTTTATTGAAATATAAAACAATTTCTAGTTGCAAGCCTCGCAACTTTGAGCCTGCTAGTTATCCTATTAATCGATAAATCTGCTCCATCAACTTCTTTGTTTTACTTTACTTTGAGGCTTGATTGCCAATAAGTGGCCTGTTTTTATATTTTCAAAAATATTGGCATAATTAAATGTTTTGCTATGGAAAAATCAACACTGGATGAATGAACGTAGTGCGAAGGAAGAGATACAAGTGATCGTTACTGGATGGTGGATTTTCAGGCATTTGTGGGAAATTTGGAAAATTATATAAAATGCACATGCTGTGGAAAATTACGTAAAACGTCCTAAGTATTATATGATGTATTAATACTTTCTATGATAATTGGCAGACAATTTTTTACCGAAGATCTGCTTTTTTATAATCTTGCAAATATGAATTTGCATAAAAATCAGCGATCCAGTTATTATTGGAAATAGAATGATTCATAAATTCCAATAATTTTACGATTCAAGTACAAACGCTTTTAAGATGCATGCTCCGATATTTACTTTGAAACGAATAATTTTTTGAAATTTGTGTTTTACTAAATTTTATACCATTTAACATCTATACAGCTTTTCTGAAAATTAAAAGTAAATGGGTCAGAAGCTGCCGTTCACTGTAAGCAACAAGCATTTGTTACACTGATTTATGTACGTATTTGCGTACAAATGATAATAATAATAATACAATGCGGTGCGATACAATACGATACATTGTCATTGTTCCACTCGACTGCTCATTCAGGATGACCTTCTTACTATCTGCGATCTACTGCCGCCAATTATTTATTGAACCCTGTGAAATTCTATTGTAACACATTATAATTTCAAAATTGCTCATTGTAAACTACACGTAGAGTATTGCACGAGAATTAAAAAATAAAGTTGTTTGCTGTACTATACCAATGCTGCTTTAGTATTTGGTTTTCTTTTTGTTTAATGCTGGGTCTACTTAGTCCCAGTCTGTAATCTACAGATTACATTCCAGTCGTTTGACTGAAAATCGCTCGATGTCTGCATTATTTCAGTCTTTTCTGAATCGCTGAAAGTGGTAAATTGTAGTGGCAATGGATACAATGTACCACTTCAGCCAGCACTGGATAAAAACCATCTTTATCCATTTTCAGTAACCCTGGAATGTCGTGTTCTCGACAGCGGACGTAAACACTGAATTAAAAAAAGCAGTCCTTCACTGGATTACTTGCTGAAATGGAAACACTGTTTACATTATTTCAGTTATGATCCAGTGTTGGGTGAAGTCACTACACTGGAACGCTACTAGAGCAATGTAATCTCAGCTCGACACTGCTGGGATTATAGTTCTCGACAGTGGATGTAAACACTGAATTATAAAAAGCAGTCCTTCACTGGATTGCTTGCTGAAATGGAAACACTGTTTACATTATTTCAGTTATGATTCAGTGTTAGGTGAAATCACTACACTGGAACGCTACTAGAGCAATGTAATCTCAGCTCGACACTGCTGGGATTATAGTTCTCGACAGTGGATGTAAACACTGAATTATAAAAAGCAGTCCTTCACTGGATTGCTTGCTGAAATGGAAACACTGTTTACATTATTTCAGTTATGATTCAGTGTTGGGTGAAGTCACTACACTGGAACGCTACTAGAGCAATGTAATCTCAGCTCAACACTGCTGGGATTATAGTTCTCGACAGTGGATGTAAACACTGAATTATAAAAAGCAGTCCTTCACTGGATTGCTTGCTGAAATGGAAACACTGTTTACATTATTTCAGTTATGATTCAGTGTTGGGTGAAGTCACTACACTGGAACGCTACTAGAGCAATGTAATCTCAGCTCGACACTGCTGGGATTATAGTTCTCGACAGTGGATGTAAACACTGAATTATAAAAAGCAGTCCTTCACTGGATTGCTTGCTGAAATGGAAACACTGTTTACAATATTTCAATTATGATCCAATGTTGGATGAAGTCACTACACTGGAACGCTACTAGAGCAACGTAATCTCAGCTCGACACTGCTGGGATTATATCACCAGAAATGAACATCACGTTTCGGTAATTCCTGAAATACTTGATTTTAATATGTGATATACTTCAATTTCACTAGTATTTCACGCTTCCTGGGAGTAAGGTATTCCAACATTCCGAAAGACAGACTACGACATAGTGATAGTTACACAATATATTAGAGTGTACGTTAGAGATCACCGCTAACACAACTTATGTCACGGTCGCAGTGTTTAATTTTGAGCCTCTGAGCGATTGAATGAGCGGACACTTTGCGCGTAGAAAGGTGGCATCGTTTCTAATCGCACGCAACCGTGTTATAAATTCGGAATGCTGAAGAATATAAATTGACGAATGAGCGAATGGTTTGCGTCTCATCTGACTTGTCCTGGAATTTTTGGAACAAGTAGTATACGTACTTCGTTATTCGGTCGCGGATGCTGCCGATTAAAACAATCGCTTCGATCATTTCCATCTTCGAAACAACCAGAACCATTTCGATCGATTTAGGCGACAAAAGGCTATATTCGCACAAAGAGTTAAACGTCGTCATAGAAACCGAATTTTTAGATTATCTCGAAACGTGAACAAAACGTTGGCAGAAATATATTGCGGGCAACGAGGATCACTTTGAAACTGACGAAGTAGAAATTGATGAACGAACGAGTAGTTTGCGTTTGGTTCGATGTGGTCTGGAACTTTCTGAAGAAGGTAGTCAAGTTTAATGTCAACGATGTTTCCGCGTGAAAAGCTACTATTGCAAATATCTGTATTATTAGATCTTTACTGGTACACTTTATAACACGTGATTGCGAAAGAAAGCGATTTCTGAGTTTACGGCTGTGTTTTATTGCCAGCATGTGTCACGCTACACCCTACCCAAGACGTTAAGAATTGCTTACGTAGACTTTTAAGGGAGGCGCTCCCCTCGTCCTCAATTGCTTAAAGATGTGTCGTAAACTAGGAGTTTCCGAAGGGTAAGTTTGGCTGTGACATCCTGGAGACCGGAGAATCTGACCCGAAGGAAACTCCGCATCGTTATCAAACTTCACGTACTCCTCGCTAATATTGGAACTGCTGCTCCTTCTCTGAAAGGGTGCGGTAAAGGACGCACGAGAAAACGTGAGTTACTTGAGCTCTAGTCAGTCGTGCCTTGTAGGAAATTTAGTCATTCGCTATATCAAAGTGGTCGCCTTTAATTTATTTAAGTTAGCACGCCACGTGTAAAGTCAACAAAGTTTGAACGTCATCATATCAGCCACGAGCACTTAAATTAAGATAATGAATAACGCACACGTCACTCTCGTATGGTTGGTGATTAATTTTCGTTTAATTAATCGATCAATAACGCTGGCAAAGATATCTGCTAATATAAATGACAATTTGGTTTTTTAGTTACTAAAAGGATACAAGTGTTTTTGATAAAATTAATCTTTTATTGAATTTTGATTTTATCCAGATGGAAATTATTTTCTTCGCACCACTTTAATTGGAATCGTCTATTTAAGGGATATTTATTTATTAGTTTATTATTATCTCAGGCTAATCTTTATCTGATTATTACTTTAAGTATTATATAGTGTTAAAAATTCGCTTTCATCTACGATGCAGTATTTGAGTATTCGCATTCTATGTGCACGTGTTCGATATTGTGACCATTTGAACGCAACCATTTCTAATTTATCATTTTATGCACATTTTTCTTATAGGTAATTATACTTTTGGTATTTCTGGTTCTGGTATTACAAATTGACTTTCATTTGAATGTAGCGTTTGAATGTTTGGATTCTATGTATTCGTGTCACGATGTTCTTTTCTGTTCCATCGTTGTCATTAAATGGTACGACTATAGACAATATTTGAGTCGAATCGTGCGAAAATAAGCAATTAGTTGAACACAGTAGGAGCTGCACAATTTTGTGATGTTATTAACCCACGGTACAGCTCTTACATCGTACGATTATTCAAACTACCAAACTGTAATTCTACTTTAGGTTAATAGTTACTTTGTAGAAAACTTTAGCGAAAGCTTTAAACCACGTGCTGATGGTACTACTCGTTGTTAAATAAGCCATTAAGTATATATAGAATAACAACAATAAATAGAGCTACATTTTCGTTTAAATTAAAACCTCCAAACCATATTTCCTCAATTTCAGGTTATCGAGAGTTTGGTAGCTTTCTGCATAACGTGGCTCATTTATCGTATGTTCGTTGGGTGCAGCTAACGCCGAGAGGCGAACCAACATATTTCACGATGTAATACATTAACATCAAACAGGAAAACATTAGTATTACTAATGGAAGCAATAAAATTAAAATATTGTCACTGTCAGCTTTTTTCTTCGGAAGAGTAAAATTTATTTCATAACCGTCGCTGTTAGGCAGATTACGACTATGTGCGAAATGAATATTCGCCTATGCCATGTGGCTTGCCGTTTCACATTTCCACGAGCAGAATTTCAATTGCAATCTTGGGGAGCGAACGCTCGCCCCCTTCTTGCACAGTTCCTGTGTTTCCTGTCATGCCGCTCACGCCAATTGAAAGCAACGTGGGAATTCATTTGGCCAAGTTACTGTGCTCCGCGTGTACTCCAAGCGTTATTGACGACAAACAAAAATTTATTTATTCTTTGAACAAATTCCAGAGAAATGCGAGTAGTGGCTAAATGGGTTTAATGAATATTTTCCCACGTATTTAGATGTATTTTTAGATATACTGGATGCTGTCGAATAACATGGACACGCAGGTATTTCTTGTGAGAAAATAAAAAGAGAATATACCATAAGATTTTCTCGTATGACGCTCCGTTTTTTAGTGAGTAGAGCTTGAAAATTTATCAGGTATACTTGCACATGATTAACCCAGGAGTAGATAGATAGACTAAATAATAATAATAATAATATAATAATAATAAAAAATAAATTTGAAAATTTCCTACTGAGTCAATTTTTCGCTAAACGTATTCACACCTTTTATTGAAAATGAAGCCTTAAACGGAAATTTTATTTCACATTTTTCACTTATTTTCGTATGTAGAATAGGTACGCTTGTAACAAGTATACTGTAACTTTATTGAAATTAATACAGTGTTTGAAAAAGGTCTAAGAAATCGTCAGTAATTTATATTTATTGACATCTTCATATCTTTTCGTTATATAAAGAAATACTGTTATCAATGTTTACCTTGATGTTAGAAAATATATGTTACCTCTATTCTGAAGCATTCTCAATGATGCGATGATACATATTGCGTTACCTCGTAATCAACGCGGTTGTTGTTTTTCGTATCACTACATACTAGTGATGACTTTCCCTTGCTCTTTTATAATTCACCATCTTTTTCTATCAAATTTTCTATTCTAATTTTTTAAACACCGACAGCAACAAACTCTCATCGTATTGGACTTAATTCTCGGAAAAACCGCATTATTTATGGGATGATCCAGTATACAGGGTGGTTGGTAACTAGTGGTACAAGCGGAAAGGGGGTGATTCTACGCGAAAAAAGAAGTCGAAAATATAGAATAAAAATTTGTCGTTTGAGGCTTTGTTTTCGAGAAAATCGACTTTGAATTTTGGCTCGGTACGCGTGCACTTTATCGCGTTTCGTTATAAGGGATCTCATTGTAGATCGTTGTCTCGATGGATATTATCGCAGTTTAAGTTTGTTTTTGCCGTAACGGAAAATTAGGAATACATAATGAAATAATATGAAGTAATCATAAAGTTTAATAAATATAATAAACTTCAATAATATATTTCCTACTGTATGATATGTTTCCTTCTTATTTAGAAAAGTTCACGTGATATTGATGGACGATGATTATGAAATATTATTTGCAAAGACTCAGCAAAGAAACAGCTACTTTCCGATGTATCAATACTGGCACACCCTGTATATACGAAACATTTATATTGTTCGGAAGCTTTTATTGTTTCGAAAAACATTTCAACTACGAGCGATCGTTACGTGGATCACGAGCTGCACTACAGAAATATTTACCATTGACAAATATCTAATAACGTGAAGCGTGTACGTACCGTGGCCATGCAATATCGATAGATTTTGCAGTTCACACGTATGAAGTACACGGCGCCACGATAGAATATCCGAAGTTATTTGAACGTCTCCGGTTGCCTTCAACAAAATCAATATCAAATATTTGTGTAGGTATGTTCGTCCTTTTCGGACTTGGATGACGCGCCGTCACTACGTGTACGATACACGCGATAAAATGTAATTGGTTGGTATGTTTTTTATACCCCGGACAACGTGAAAATTACGTTTTTTTTTATCAAAACAGATTAAGAAAGAAACATAGCTGTTGCACCGTTAGAAGAAAATTACTGTTGCACGGGAAATGTCCTTTCTCGCAGGTTTGAAACTTGAATTTGGCCATCAAATTATATTTTTCTGGCGCTACAAAATTATTATAATACATGATATTGTCAAAATTATGTAATACGATACGTGATATTTATCAAGTTGTTATGGATCGCGTTAAAAACAAGGTGGTTCATAATACGTATGTATTGAATTTTAATAAACAAACGTAGCGTCCTCTGTAGGATGGTGTTTTACTTATCAAGTTTTATAGAAAGCATTATACTTTGGATATTTTACATATTTTTTTTAGATCTATAAATACATAAAAATCTGCAATTTATTGATAAGGTTTATATTCATATTAGAAACTTTTTATTCCTCACTATGATTCTCATTAGAAGATCCGTGAAATTTGTTGATATTTGTTTATAATAACTTTGGTAACAGATAAAAACTAATTTTCACACAGGAATTCGCACAACTGTGAGAATAAAAAAGTATGTCATTTATACATGCTACAATTTTCGTATGTATTATATTCGTGTAAATTTATATTATATGATTAAACTTCTGATGTTTATGCAGGTATAATATGTCGAAATATGCAAAATGTATGCAAAATATATGCGAATGTAGGAGATATGCTCCCTGCATGTCAGCATAGTATTAACCATTTTAATATTTTATATATGTAATTTAAATAAAACTAACTAAACCGGAATAATCTGTATCAGCTGTAAAATTAAATAATAATGATAACATATTTCAATAATGAATAAATAATAAAACCGTAATACGTGTTTCCGCAAAATATTACTAATTTTGGATAATACATTGTAACTTAATATGTGTAACTTTTGTTGCTCGGTATGATTTATGAATTTGAAATCAGAAATCGCATGTGACAGATATCAATTACTGATTTACTTAGAGGTAATCTTAACGTGATAAGTTATTGATACCTTATTATCAATATGGCACAGATATGCTCTACAGGATGCAGCATGAATCTGTCACCATAACATTCAAGATGGTTCTTTTGGTTTAACTAAAAAATACTTCAAAAGTTTATAGAAGTTCATTTAGTTCTCAAAGAAGAAACATTAAAAATTCTTTTTATCAATTAAAGCTGAAATTGTCTTTCGTGTTTGAAATTGTATTTTCAATCTCTCAAACTATTGAGGTTATGTTGGAGTTAGGTTAGGTCATTACCACCTACTGACAAAATTCCCCATCACTTAGTTACCAACCCAATAAGTGAAAGGACTAATTTTTCTGATTATTTCAAGTTTTGTTAACGCCAGGTACTGTTTATTTGTCGTGACAATAACGAGATCTTTATTTTTCCATTCCATCATCATTACTTTTTCTTTACAACTTACTATGGTCTTATCTCTGTGCAGTCTCCTTTCTCAGAAAAGGAACTCCTACGTCAAAAGAAATGGGGATTTCTATTTTTACAGTTCCAACTTCATCGTTTCTACATAGTTATTTTGGATATTCTATATTAACATAAAAAGATTGGAAAAAAATAAGTTCTTATTTGCCCCTTTTTGTAGATTATAGGGGCCTTGATTGTACATAAGTATACTAATTATGCAGGCATAATTCATAGCCAAGTGAATGTAATGTTTTAGGTTGAAAATAATTCAAGTTACGGTCTTATACTTTGCATAATTTGCTTCTTCATCTACTCTGACTGGCTCGCACGATGTATGAAACTTCTCAGTGTATGAAACAAGTTGCATATACCTGTACTTACACCGAAAGGATCTACAACATCGAATTTTTAGAAGTTTTCGTCTGACAATTCTCTGGATACAAAACGTGTATGTCTTCTAGGCCATTTCCTTCAATAATTTACCAGCTAATAATTTTAATAAATTTGCAAGTTACAAGTTATAAATTATGTTCTTCGTAATTCGTGATCGAAGAAGATTACATGACAACTCGTAATACTTGTAAAAAATGTCATCTCTTTCATTACCAAACCTCTGTTATTGTACTGTATAAGAATATTTGTTAATAATTGTATCTTGTAAATTGTGTTTCGCAAAATTTCACTAATAAAGTCGATTCAGTTGCGCAAGACGATGGCAATGGTGTCGACTATCTCAGCGTGCAAGTCTAAAACACAGATATTGTAGAGAGTCTTATTGATACAAGCAGGCGGCTGGCAAAACTTATCTTCTCTTCATTTTTTCTTATCCTGCCATTTTTCTTCCTTCTCCTCTCTTCCATTGTAGTGCTATAAATTGAAGATCCCGATCGAGCACACAATAGCGGAAAAGAACAAACAAGAACACGTGACAAGCCAAGGCAGCAGCAACAACAGCTCCATCGTCCAAATTCGTAATTCTTCCTCAAGGTTATTTATGGAACTACGATGTTCAGCCGCACCAATTGCAGCAACACGTCGGATATGCTACGTCGATCGTTGCGGCGTCTCACGGTACACGTTACAGCGCTTTCAACGTAGCCAGGCTAGAATAGCAGAGTATACTACTATTTCAACACTACTGCGCTACGTGCTCGTCGCAAATCCTCAGCTCCAGCTACGCGTTCACTGGAATACCTAGAACGCAGCCAGAAACGACGTACTGGCCTCTACATTCATAGTTCAGTCTACTTCATCACATCGATTCACCAGAAGATCCATACCAGCGCAGAATTTTTAAAAGTCATTGTTTAACTCTTACGAATACACGATCTATCGTAAAAATAGCGACGTCAATAGGAAACTTTTGCAACGTAGAAATGCGTGTCAAAACGAGGATTAAGCGTAACACAAGGGTAAAAGTTTCACCTTCTTCCATCTTCGCATTTCGGATAAACGCTAATGACACTTTTTTCGTAGCTCGAGAGATGCTCTTAAATGTGCCGCAAAAATGTTTCGTTCGTAAGCAAATCGAGAAATTTTTCAACATTCTCCTCTTAATGGCGATTGATTCATTAGAAGCAGAGTTGTAACGATCAACGTCGGAGTAGAGTTCGTTTACGAATCGACCACACTTCCTCAAGCGATATTTTACCTTTCTCAATACTCGTATTCGATGCATTCAAGTTTCAAGTGAGGTGTAATAGTAGTCATCGCGATAGTGCTGCTTGCTGCTGCTGATGTAGACGTCGCTATTAAGCTACTGCTGCTTTCCTCTCATTTATGTGCCATGGAAGAAAAATCGGACTACGGGCGCTGGGATTCGAACCCGGGTCCCGAACGTTCGCAACCTAAGGCGCTAACCACTGCATTTTTTAAATAATGTTTATTACACCAAGATACATTTTAATACATTTGGGTATTCACAATAAACTATGAATTTTGGTAAGACGTGCTAGGCAAAGGTACCGATAACGCGACGGTACGACGTAGCCATACTATGTTATGTGTTTTTTGTATTTTAATATAATCTTTGGATTTAAGCCGCTGGGGAGCGAAGCTTTTATGTGATTTTGTTTTTAGCTGATTTTTTCTGTCCTGAAAACTTGGTCGCAAAACAGGACGCTTCGGTAGTCTACTTTTTGGGTGCTGTGTAACTTTGTGGAGGGGTGGGATGAGAGGGAAGGGTAGGGGGATGTTAAATAGGTTTATTTACATAATTTACAATATTTATAATGTTTATACCTGTGTTATACGTTGGCAAAATTGAGTTCAATCGGTTTAATGGTTTTCTCTCTTATTTTATTATGGATTCGGTATCCATCAATATTTTTTTGTGTTTTTTCTGTGTTTGTCTTTAGTGTCTTTCAGAGGGAGGGCCATGTTGTACCTCCACCTAAGCGCTAACCACTGCGCTACCGTCGTTCGGTGGAAGTTAGTGTCGAGTGGCGGTATTTGTTGTCGAGTACCGTCACAAAAAGAAATTAGGAATGCCAAATTGTATTAGCAAATTTTTATTAATACCCGTCTAACGTCGTTCGATGATGCAAATTGAAAATCTGTGTATAATGGAGGCTGACGCACGGAAATTGACGTTTACCGTTCACCAGATCGCTGAATAGCAAATTTATTCGTTGGTCACATTAGCGATCAATTTGTCGCGTTGCTCGACTTCGAATCACACTGGCAGCCTCGTTGCGCGGCCATTCAATCGAATCTGGTGATGCCTTCTAATCCACGCTGAATAGAAATCATTTTGAAATTTCTGTTTCATTGTATCCATAGAACGATATATTGATTTTGCAACAAGTTTGCTCCGTATTGAAGTATCGCTTCAACGAAATTAGTTTTTGATCTATGTGTACTGATATGTTAGGTCGTTCGAAAAGTTTCTTTCGTTTCAGAAGGAAATAATGGATGCACAACGTTTTTCGTTTTTTTATCATTTTATCGAATTACGTATGATCCATTTTGTTCTATCAAGATAAAGATCACAACGTTCGACGGATTAGGTTTCACGTTTGTATAAAGATGCATCGTTGTAAAACACGTGTCTGTAAAAGAAAGACACTTTTCGGACAACCTAATACATGCACATGAATTAATGGCAAACTGAAGATCAGAGCTTTACTATTTTCTTCTGGAATCAACCTATACAGGGTGAACCTGTAATTTGGGCTTGTTAAATGGTTCAAAGTCTAATATTTTTAAGTATAAGAAATTGTGAGAATCCGCAACTTTCTTAAATGGCACCGCGTATCAGTTGTTTTATTATTTCGTCTTATAGTTAGTAACATCTTGCGTTTCGTAAAATGAAATTGCGTCTCCATGAAAAGGTGGCAATTTCCACACAGTTAAATTTTCCATACAAAGTTAATTTACTGTGGGAAGTCGTAAAGAGCCAAATCAATTTACCTAAAAAATGTATCTATCCTTAATTTTATACTAAAAAATTTTTACGATTTAATCTGACGTTCGATACTCTTAGAAAACATAGTTAACCGAGTTAAAAGAAATCGTTAAGCGTTTCACATAAAAGCGACGTTTCGTAATCATAGAGATCGCGACAAATCGCGAAGCGATTGTTTAATTTCCTGAAACTCCTAAAACAAACCTTAAAAAATGTTCCAACGAATACAAACATGGAGAAAACTGGAGAAAATCTGCTTGAATGCTTTACACTTAGATGGTAAAAGTACTGCTATTGTAGCACTCTAATATCGTAACAGTCTCTCGAGATTTGCGCAAAGTTTTCCAACGTAAAGCCGGAAGATTCCACGTACAAAGGGCTAATGAGCTTTTCTCGAGGACTTTTCTAATATTTGGTTGCAATAGAGAGCCGTAGCTGTTTGCGTTTGCAGAATCAACGGAAATAGCACATTGTCTTTAAGAGCATGTCTCAGCGTGAGGTACGCTGTTATCTGAAATGGCGAAACCCCGACATCCAGGGACGTTTATTTCAACGACTTTAGATCGTTAAGCCGTAGTACTATGCCACCTTGACCTAAGCCAAGTGGTTTAAGCTAAGTATAAGGTATCGCTAGTGGTGTCGAGCTCACTCTTGTTCGGATCGCGTGTAGCTACATTCGATTGATACGAACAGCATTTGCATAGATACGAGCTTCGCAGTGAAAAACGGTACGAAACGTAACGTACTTGGACCTAATCAATTAATATGTATAAACGCTATGGTATTAAATACGATGGTGTACAAATATTTTTACAATGGTGTACAAATATTAAGACCTGTTAATGCAATTTCACCTGGAATCAGATTTTGTTGAAACTAAATATTTATAATAATTAAATTGTATATTTGTAACATTTATAATAATCTCCGATCCAGAATAATCGAGATCTTTATAATCGGATTAAGTGGTTGTTAAATGGCAACAAGTTTAGCAATTTCAGATCCAAATGAGACAGGCTTGGTCTTCCTCTTTCGTTCGCCTAATCTAATAGGATGACTTGATCGATTAACAAGAAAAGTGACGTTACTAAAGAAAAACGCAATTTGCGTTTCTCGGACAGATTTCTGATACAAAAGTCTGGTCGAAATGAGATTGAACGCGTACCTTCGCTGTGTATCGCACCATAAGAAACCTGAAGGTTTTAGCAAACGCATTGGACAGATTATAAAAGCACGATAATGTTGCTTCTTATGAAAACACTGTTTCTTATTTAATTAGTCGTCTAACGAATCGGAAACGTCGTATCCAATTTATCTTCGCTTGGAAGAAATTAAAAATACAGCGATGTATTAAATGTAATCTCTTTGGTAAGTTATGGTCGTTTAGACATTGTTTCACATTGTCAGTAGCTGCTTTCTCATTCTCGAACCGCGTAACGGTGTCTGTTGCTGCTTTAAGAGCAGATATTACGCGTAATTTACGATGGTCGTTATCGCGAACGGAACAGTTGCGAACGAGAGAAACGTAAGGTTCCGTGAAACACAAATTAACCATCTAGAGGGATCACAAGCTGTCACGATTGTCGCAGCTTCGTACCTGCCTCAGGTACTAAACTACGTGTACTAAAATTTGAACGATACAGAACAAGATCGTAAATCGTCCCACATCGTTTATTATTTCATGTGAATAATTATTAAAAAATGTATTTCTATCTAAATTTTTTCTAGCAAGTGTTAATAGATTATACAGTAGAGATTCGATTATCCGACCTGATTTCGACCGAATTTTAACCTTAATCCTAACCGTAACCTAGCTTTACCTCGGATAATCGAAAACTCGAATTATACGGAAGGTTCGATGTTCGTTGGAATGTTATGCATTAAAATTCGTAAATTATAAACATTTTGATAATGTAATATTGTAAACGTATTCAAGATTAAGTAAGCGTTTAATTGATCGATTGATATTTATTTAATTACAATTGAATTAACTGAAAAAATAACTTTGATTGAAAATAATGACATTTAATTGATTAAAAGTTTGATCAACCGTTTTAACAATTTCAACCGGGCTATTCATACTTTCGTATTCTTTGTGTTAAACTTTCCAAAAGGATGAAGTTACGGTACAGTTCAGAGCACCTCGGATAATACGGAACTGCTGTTAAACTCGAGTAACTAAAACTCCACGTTAATTTTTTAATTAATCAGCATCGAGTCATTCTGCTTGTAAATTGATCTTTATACTAACTTATATCATTCGCACAGTGTAATATTGTTTTATATTATACTTTGTTTATTTTTGCTTCGACGTGATTTTGTTATGAGTATCGTTTTGCCCCTTTCGTTTATTTTTCTTTATCTGTATTTTTATGTAACTAACGATTACTGTGTCACGTAAAATTAATGATAAAGGAGTAGTCGAGCAATAACTTAACTTGACCGTACTTTTACAATTTTGTAGGCTTTTATTCACGGAAATGATTAAGTATAATATTACAATGAAGTGGCGAAGTTAAAATAGTTGCTCAAATCACGGCCAAACTGTACACAAGGCTCAAGACTCAAGACTAAAGACTAAAAACTAGACTAAAGGCTTGTTGTTATTTCTATACTCAGAGGTAGGATCACTATAGTTAGATTTATCCATTCAATAAAATAATATCACACCGTTCTGAGCCCAAACAAACCTTTATTGCACGCGCTTACAAAAGCTAAGGATAAAAACAGAAAAGCATCTTAAGCCTATCGATTAAATCTATCGATTGTAATTAGAATTATCTTCTGGTTACTATTTCTTATAATTAACGCATCTGCATATGGATGGCGAGCACGAACTCACGTTGTCATTTTCAACAAATCTCGTGGTCGAATGCTTGCAGTTTTTATATTTTGCGTTTGTAAATGTTGGGTGGCAAGGGGAGGATCCTGATTACTCTACGTAATGGGGAAAGTGTAATGTTGGACCATGTGCGAAGGTCATGTCAAAACCTAAGGGTTCGCTGTCAGGTGATACGGAATGGCGTGGATTTGGGGATGGTCGTTGTCATAACTGCTTGGTAATACTGAGCTCAGGGAATCGAATTTTCTTTTTTTTTTTTCTTTAGTTGTTCACATTCACAATTTGTCCGATTTGGACTCGAATGAACAAGTTATGTGACATTTATTACACATAACACTTATTATATATTGTTATATATACATTATAAAAATCATAATCCATGATTGTCACATTGATGATCATCACGTGATGATTAATTACATTGTCACCATTCTTTTCAGTTCGAGACTACGAGAGCTCCTAACCGAACCACTGTTCTCGATAGAAAAATAATGTAAATGTTAGTGGATGAAAAATAAAATTAAACATAAAATTAATTAGGTCACAATAAATCACTTTTAGAGTAAAATTGTAATAAATGTGTTAAGAGATTCGGCGGTAAACGGATTTTAAGAAAGACGAAAAATTGTCGCAGCTTCGACGTGAATTTTCATGTAACAACGGCCTCGTGATTGATGAAATTTCTCTATTTCCTGTAATTTATATACTGCAATTCGCCAAGATCTAATTATTGCTCACTTAACGAAACAATGTTGTGAAACTCGTAATGAAGTTACGAAACGTTTTCAGGAAACTAGAAGAGATTTCATACAAACGGCATCGTTTTTCTCACAGCCGCATCCTGATATCAAATTAAAGACCTGCAATATGAAAGAGTTTTAATTAGTCTTATGAATATATATGATGCGCTTTAATTATCGGAGCAAACAAGATTTTGCGCGTTGAAATTAACGCCAGCGGGTTCTAAGAATGACGTTTGGTAATTGTATTAACTTTGCAAAGGAAACAAATTTCCTTCGTTTTCTTTTTCTTTTTGTTACGTTTATTTGTTATTCGTGTTTTCGTTTTGAGGTCTTTTTGTGGTATATTTCTCGTAAATTCATATTTTCAGATGATAGGATAAATGCAATATAAGATATTATCGGAGGAATTTTTTGACACAAGTTGATTAAAAAACAGATCGTTTTCTTCAGAAAAATGTCATAAACTTATCAACAAAAATTTCCATCGCTCGTTTCGTGATAACGCAATAGCGACTGTGAATTTTTCAAATTCATTTACAGGATTCTACCGATAGAAAATACAAGAAACAACTGTTTCTTTTGTACCAATGACTCAGAAACCACAAATTTTGAGTTGCAATTTGTTGTTGCAATAAATGAACGATATGTTACAAGCTACCAGCAATTACAAAAAAAAGGATAGAAAAGCACGTTGAACTATTAGCCAATAATATTCAATCGATATATCTCGTAGGCTTAAAAGAACACACCCTGTAGACTTAATAAACGAGTAAACATCTGCAAATAACTCAGATCGACCGATCTGAATGATAATGAGGTTGTCTCGATGGGAACATTGACGATGTGCTACTTTGCCATGTTTGAAACAATTTTCATAATGTTCTACTGACAAATTGCAAAGTATACGAAAGAGATATAAAAGAAAGAAGAGGCAATATGTGACGTTACATTTATTTCCTATTAAACAAAGTTACTTAAACGCAAGGAAAGAATTAATTTGCTTGTTGAAAAAATGTTATAAAAATTATGGCATGATGTACTTAGTATTAAACGATAGGTTTTGAGGACCATTGCATCTAACGAATGACGACAATCTGTTGCAATTCAGTCGCCTAAAAATAGCAGAGATTACAATTACTTGAATAATTATTTCAAGAATTATAATGAAAAGATAAGAAAGTATCTCGGAGTATGCAAATACCTGTGACTTCCACCGGATGAAATGTGCGTTAGCTCTGTAACTATGCAAACCGTGAATTAAAACGAAGCTTAATGAAAATTCTACTTATTAAAATTCCTTAGAAATCTGCTGTTAGAATTCTTTAAACCCATCGAAAAAGACTACCGGCGAAAAAACACGAGTTAAACTAAT
Source organism: Bombus vancouverensis nearcticus (assembly GCF_051014615.1). Lineage (NCBI taxonomy): Eukaryota > Metazoa > Arthropoda > Insecta > Hymenoptera > Apidae > Bombus > Bombus vancouverensis. The sequence goes on along the minus strand of NC_134915.1, from coordinate 1,454,338 downwards.
TGTAACAGCATCAGTAACTTGACAACTGTACAACAAAAGAAAATACAATTCGTAAGAAATACGTAAAATTTGATGAAAATTGTAGTATTCGTCGTTTGAAACAAATTTATTTCTCAATTTTTATTTCAATTTGCTAATCCAACAAATCATATACAATATAATTAGAGTTAGAATTATTAATAATTATTAATACTTATGAATTAAAATTATTGTATGAATATTAAAGCGATCAGTTAAAGATACTGCTATACGATATTTTGGTAATTTATATCAATATCATGGAGCATAGCATTTTAATCAAGTGTTGGTACACTGATATTGGATGGCCTTGGGCGTTCAATATAGTTCATGTAGTCTCTCATCGGGTTAAATAGTTCTTAGCTCATCATGTTTCTGAAGATTGCGCTTACCTGCTATGTATAGACTTTGCTTCTATTTAGTTTTGTTACTCGGCATCCCTTATGGATAATTTACAGCGAATTGATTCAGAATAACTGCCTGATTAATAAACATTATGATAATCAGAATCGTTATACACATCACAGACTACATTATGTTTTATTCATTTTCCGAATATTCCATTGGTATTTTATCTTTTATTAAAAAAAGAAGAATTAATACGCGTGAATAATCTTGACGAAATTTTGTCATAAATGTGCAGTCCTTTCAGCGTGCACACGAATTAAATAGCGTGCATATATTATCGACAATTATGATTACATTAAATTATAATATATTATAAAAATAATTTAATAAATTATTACTAATGTCGTTCCAAGCGTTGTTAAACAGGGATTGCTTTATTATACACTTTATTTGAAAAAATCACTCTCATAATTATTTGCATTTACCGCGTTTGTTCTACCGCGATATTTAAACGAAAACACCAATCGATCGTTATTAATAATTGTATAATAAATCTTACACAATACACATTTGTTAGAATTTAATCTTAAAGTTAAGATAAACAATCTGAGGAAGACACAATGTTTATGTTGAAATAATATTAGGTGATATTTATTAAACAGAATTACAGAACCAAATGTATTTAAAATACAAGTAAGTGATATGGTATAATTAACAAAGGGTGCAGGTAAAGAATTTATGGATTGTTGACAGTTGGCCAGTTACTCTCAGACTGACTGTACATGGTGACCCATGGTCCCTTAAAAGATTTCCAACCCCACTCTCTATACAGTAGTGAGTATGACCTGTGTAAGTGTCCTGTTCAAACGCCTGTGTAGGTGTCTGTATAAGATTATTTGTGTCTGTGTGTGTAATATCGTTGTATTCCAACAACATTACTTAAAAAACTGTTCGTCAGTCTATGGTCGTAAGTATGACATTTCTTCTTAGTTTTACTGATCTGATCTATTGCCTGTATACAATGCATTTTTTATAACTTGCTATTATTCTATTCGTGTAGCAACTAAAAGTTCAATGGGATGAATTAGCAAAACAAATGTGGCTTAGTCAACAATCCTCGCTATCTATTGAATTAAACATTGTCAATCGATAGTAACGTGTAAAAACATTTTTGTTAGATGATCAGAGCAACGTGTACAACAATTGTACACGGTCGAGCAAACAGCGGAATCGTAGGGAAAGATTTAAACACCGTTGTAGTGCGGCACGAAGCATGCCAAATCAATCGCAACCAGGCAAATAGCCACGAGCATTTCTGCATTGATAGTGCGATTTTTTAGTAGATCAGCCGAACTTGATTTTCTGCGTATTGGACATCGACAATGTCCAATTTGCCCAATCGCAATGGCTTCGTTTTATTAACATACACGCAAAATTAGAACATAAAAGTGTACGATAATACAGAATGTTGTAAAACGTGGAAGAATAGAATATGCCATGTACACAGTGTGACGATCAAGTATCGATCAAGAGCGGTTACAGATGAGACGACTAGGTGGTCGATTGGCGGGAAATTTTAGTAAGTCGCCTTGTGCAAATGCAAATTTAGTCGACTAACTGGATCGACTGTGAAGGGCGCCAGGTAAAAAACTCTATTCGACCAGAAAATCTGAAACTTTAGATTAGACGACTGAACACAACTAGGTTCTACCAACCTACACAACTTGATTTTTGCACACGAAAACTTTACCTGCCATTGGAACCTTGACTGGCGGCTAACTAATTGTAAGCCAGTCGGCGAAATTTGCATTTACACAAAGCAACTTACTGCAATTTCTCGTCGGTTGACTAAATCGGTAGACTAGAGTTGGTTAAATCGACTAGTTGACCGTAGCAAAGCCTTGCTCCGTCGACGAATCGGTAAATGTAAACAAAACATTGTTGCTGCGACTGCAACTATCGGCTGTCGACCAGCGAAACTCGACCATTTTACATCCGCAAATCCCATTTTACTGAGCGGCTTAACAAAATTTCTTGTCAGTCGATCGTCAATGCGCAACTTAGTCTACAATTCCCAACGGGCCACAATCGGACACTCGATCGACAAAAGGGACAAGACAAAAACGGTCGATACGAGTCTCGTACACATTATGTCGCATCGGAAGTTTTCCATCACTGTCACAAAACGCTGCTTCAGTTTTCTCAAATTGCGGTCTCGCGTTCTTCCACGATCTGCCGACGTCCGACTAGTATCTCGTGCATCGTCTGACAATATAATTCGATGCAGACACCGCAATAATACAACGATGACAAATCAGCGCCTCTCATCGAAGCTACCGTCTTTCTTAAAACCGTGATTTTTCAGCCGTGTCACTGACGCAGCAAATGAGCGATATCGTCTTGAAGAAAAGAGCAAGGACAGTAAGAGCCGGTACAGAGGAGCGAGTTTCCAATTTGCGTTCATTCGTGTTTGTTTGCTTTGCCAGCGAGAAACGACGAAATATTTCTCACATCTCGAATATTTCTTTCCAACGCAATGTAAAACGTATTTCGAAGTGGAAGATGGCTAAGACTGTCGGCGAAAAACAACGTTTTCGTGACTACTTTCGCGAGCATTGGTCGGATCGTGCAGCTGAAAGTCTTTGCAGCGGACGTCAGTCGATAAATTATCTGGTTGGCGGGCGATCTACCGATGCAGCGGAGCACAGCGGCATTATTAGTCACGACAAAGGTGGCCAGCCGCAATAACTCAGCTTGCACCTTCTTATATTTATAATAATTACACCTCGCGCTACGATAGCTGCTCTGGCTGCTGATATCGAGCTGGGAACTTGTTCGAGAGAGAAACTGTTGCGTCCTCCTTTTTTCTCCTGTTCGAATCGCAGCCATGGCTACGCCCATCGCTATGCTATCTCTTATCGTTAATAAATTTTCTCCTCTTCTGGCTTGCATGGCGCGCATTCGGCCAACGAAACGAAGAAAGCGACGTCCGTGCGGCCTGCGCGATAAACTAATTCCTTTTCCCTTGACATCGACATGTCCAGACCCCAGACATTCTCCTTTTTTCCATCCAGCGTTTTCAATTCGCCCATTTTTACGTTACTTTTTACGGGATATCCGGTTCGTTGCACGCGCCTCGTCCGTCGATAAACGTTTCCAGCCAGCAAATTGTAACCTCGGCTGCAGGAAATATCCGTTTTTATTAGCTAAACGGGATTTTTTGCCTCTGTGCTGAACGCCGTTGCCTGGCTACGCGTGTGCGCCGGTTCTTCTCTGTTGCCGGAATCTGTGTGACTCGGTGCTACTGCTTAACCATGTCCGATCGTGAATGTTTCTTCTGACGGGGACGAAGCGAACGAATATCGCAAACGTCCGCTAAGAATTTCCCCGCCGATAGAATTTACGTTGCTGCATGTAAAAGAGCAAAATTTCTCCCTGTCGATAGCGGAATGGAAGATTTCCCGTTCAAACACGCGGAAACGTGCCTCGCGTGTGTAATCAATTTCGCCCAGCCTGCAAATGCCGCGTAATGTCGTACACTCCTAGATCCGAAGTGTTCGCTACTGTAAATTTAACCTGTACAGGATGGTCCGTAATACAAATGAAGCCAGGCAAGAAGACAAAGATGAAGAATAAAATCGCGTTGGCGACTTTTGAGAAAATCGAATTTAGAAACTTGTCAAGTACAACGAATTTACTTAGTTCCCAGCTACGTAGCAGCTTGTTCTATGTATGGGAATAGGTGGAAAATGTGGAATACATCTTTTTCGTCTCGATTTTCTTATCGACGAAATCGAATTTGATAATTGCCTGACTCGTGCGTACCGAGCTAATTTTTGCCTAATTTGTACAGTGGCGGACGAAAGAAAGTTTAATAATAGTAGTAATATATGTTAATAATAATAATAATAAAATTGATGCACTATGAATTTTAGTAACTTTTCTTGTATTTATTCGTTGCTCTTATTAAGTACAAATTAATTTTGAAAAATTATGGTGTCTTTTTATACTTCTTATTTTATAAAATTATTTTATTTTGTCCGCAACCGTAGATTCAAATCCGATTTTCTCCAAAACGAAGTCTTCATTCATTTTCGCGTATGGAATAACATTTACTTATTGCACTTATCAAATGCAAATTTATTTGATAAAATTACAGTGTCTTTTTATATTCTTTATGTCATCAAATTTCTCTTGCCCGCCACTGTATATTCAAATTTTATTTCCTCCAAAACGAAGTCTCCTGCCAATTGTTCGTCCCTGTCCAGTCGGAAATTGGTCAAATTCACGCACAGCTCATACATTTTCAAACTCGATTTTCTCAAAAAACGAAACCTCCAACGCAATTTCGTTATTCTTAATTTTCGTCTTCTTTTGAGCCATGGAATTTCCCTGACCGCTCCATCCTGTGTATCCTCGTGCGTGTTCACGTTTCATAAATTTCATTTTATCCGCTTACTAGCCACTTGTATTTATCGACATATCGTTATAATACCAGCGTGAAACGATTTATTTGTAAAAATGGCTAATTACGAAATTTCAGATGGAAGTAGAAAGCTGTGATCAAAAGCACTACGATATTTTCTTCTTGTCCTAAATGAATATGATTGTGTTCATAGAGAGTATAGTAAAATGATGGAGATAATGATATGTGCACAAGCTGTTTATCATCGTTTTGGATCCATGTTCCTGAATACTAAATTTCGTTCAAAGATAGAATCGCTCAATAATTTCATTGCATTACTTGCTTTGAACGCAAAGTAATTTCCTGAAAGCGCGGTATATATAACATGAACACGTGCTTGTAAACGATACGTGTGGCGTGGTATTGCGTTTCAGAACTTAATCTAGACTTCGTTAGTTCAATTAGGTAAATAAGTTCCGCATAGAGAACGTACAATTTATTTCAACGTATTTCATGACTCGAAACATCAAAATTAGTTTGGAAGAAACGCTTATCGTCAAATAATATTCTATCCTATAATTTGTACCAAGATTGCTATTAAAATAGCTACCGATATGGTTTATTGCGTTACAATGATCTAACGCGTTTAACATTCCCCTCCAAAAAAATTATTCTTCGCATGACCTTTCAATTACTATATTTGTGAAATAATCGTTTCGATTAAAATTAAAAGTAAAATCAAAGTTAAAATTGAAATTGAAAATCGATTGCAGTTATTTAATATCACTTAGTGAAAGAATTTTATTTAAATACGTAATTCGTGAAAATGAGTCGTATTTCATTAAGGATTTAATGAAATACTACGCGTTGACAATTCAATTACATTCTTGCATAAATTCGAAAGCCTCGCGAAAGAAAAATTCAAACAATGGACGTTTGTGTCGGTATAACGTATTTTTCTAGATCAGACACAGTAGAAAACCGGTATTTGGCTCGTGTCGCTGAGTAACATTGCGTTATATAGAACTGTTCAATTCATTGAGCCACAAAATTTTAATAATGTTTCATCAGTTTGCGAAGATACAGGTTTAGTAAATTGGATTTTAACAACATATTTACTGTAAAGCAGTTCATCTTTTATGCAACACATATTCATCTATTCTCTCGGATTTACGGCTTCTTTCTAATCTCTGCTTTCTCTAATTACGTACACATCAATCTCGCCATTTAACCCATGGAACCGTGGGATATATGGAAGTCTTTGTTTCCTAGCTTTGACAAACTGCTTAATTCTACTGACTTATTAACTTCCTTTTAGTCTATTAACGTCACAAATTCTTTACGAAGCAAACTTTAATCTGCGTAGAAACAATTTCAATGGATACTGTCATTGATGTTTGAGGTTGAATGAGAGCGTTAATGAGAGATCTGTGTAAATCAACTTCATTTCGTAGTCGGCAGACAAAAAAAGACATGTATGTATATATAACACAAATGTACGTAACAGCTGTACATAAAAAATTAATGTCGTTATTTATAACGATTTTATATCAACAAAGCCATCTGTTGATAAAAATATCAACTTCCTTTTAGTGTATTAACACTTTGACTGCCACGTTGGTCATATTTGACTGGCCATGGTTTCTGCTGTGACGCCACCGTGGTCGTTGGTGACCGGAGCGCTTGAACTTCTTACAATTGTAAAAATTGAATGAAAATTGACAGTTAGGGTATTTTGAATATAACCGATAAATAGAAGATACTTTGAAATAAAAAGTGCCCCATTGACCAATTAAACATTTTTATAAGAACATCGATAAAAACAAAATGAGAACAAATCTTGCATCTAACTGTGCACTGTGTTTGCATCCATATCTTTCAGGGGTAATCTACGAATATTATTATAAACACAGCTTAGAAAATAATCGTAAATGCTGCTTTATAATCGTATAATTGAAGTTAGAAGTGTGAACATACCTTACTATTACATATAGAACGAGCAAATACCGTTTACTAATATCTTCTACACGTTTCGACAATATATTCTGGACGTTTTGCTTACGACGAAATAACGAATGCCAATGGTTTGTTAAAATAAACGAAGCCTCGTTATATGTCGCTATCGACTGTTACCAAGGTGTCACGATGGTCACCCGTGACCACCAATCAGATAAACGGTCCATTGGGAAGAATGTTGTCTTACACCATCGATTTAAATGCAGTCGTATAGCGAAAAAGATTTTCATCAGATATTGATTCGTGTGATCGCCTTGGAAAGTGATACATCGAGCAATTTACCGAGTGTCTCAGCAATCGTATTTTTGTGTTTAAAATTATTCTACGCATAGTAAAGAGTTATCCCGTTGACCGTGGATTCGTTTGAATCCCGGAACATTGTTAATGGCGTTAATTAAATTCATTATTCGTAAAACCTATCAATCGTTAATCTCATTATTCGTTAAATTTATTATTCGTGAGACATCTTATTCGTTCCTCTTATTGTTCGTTAAACTTATTATTCTTTAATCTAATTATTAGTTAAACTTATCGTTTGTTAATCTTATCATTTATTAAACTCATTATTCATAATATTTTGTAAAATCTTGTTTATTCGCGTAAATATATTCTCTGTTTCGTAAAACAATGGCTAATTCAAACGAAGAATCATTACGCGCCTTAAATCCTAATGATAACCCAACATATATATACAACGATACGTAAGCTATACATTTTGTATCAACAATGCGTACTGTAGTTCTGTTGATAAAACTATCAACTTTATGGTACAAACTGCATTTGCCACTTTTCAGCAGCGATTTCATTCGAATCGGCTGAAAGTTACAGCATCGTAAAGCGTTATAAATTGGACTTAGTGGACTTGGTTTAGGATCCGGTCAAACGAAGGAACACGATCCGTCACTGAATGTGACGTGGATGCGCGTCGCTGGAGAGAAAACATCGAACGTTGTTGGTTGAACCGAGGTAGACACGTGGCCCATAACTCATGATAAAGTAGCTTGAACCATAGTTCTTGGTGGTTTCTAGCGAACCGGCGCATTGCTATATTAATGCCCGAACGCAATGTGTACGTATTATCAAGCGGAGTAACCCTTAACCTTGCTCCCATTAAACTCTCGCAAGTGTCTGCGGTTAACTAGAAAGTAGAAAACGCGTTTCTTTGCCTGACAAAATGGGAGGCTTCTATCGGTGAAAAGATGAAACGATAGAAGCGAACGATTTGCGTGTTTCTATTGGTGTAAGCCGTAACAGGCTTGCCTACACTATCATTATAGAAAAGCGGTTAGCCGTGTTATTTGATAATTATACCGAATTTGCGGACTCCGCTGAGGGATCATTTTCACCGGGCCGTGAGAATTAAACCGGCGTCCTTAATTCCTCGTAATTACTAGAAACGCTGCGAGACCTACTTTATGTAATTAAGAAATGTCCTATCGTCGATTGAAAGGGAGAAACGGTGTAAGAAACGATTTACAGTTAAAGCAGCCTCTTTACCGCGAGGCAAATGTAAATCCATTGTTTCTTGCAAAGCAGAACGCGGTCTGCAAAATGTGGATTTTTTTTTAATATTCAGAATTGGGATCCAAAAACTTTGAACGTAGGTCTTGACAGATCTGTTCATTCCATTGCTAAACATAATTCTTTGTATCTCTTTTGAGATTTAGATTAGATTTACTTGTAATTAGATTACTTGTAAATAATTCAATGAAACTTGACGATAGTATTTTGTTTCTTCCTTATAGATTTATTGTAATTTTGTTAGAAATATTCCTGGTGATGAATTTTTTATTACAATTTATATATATCTCGGAAAGAAGAATTACCGTACATTTTGTTACTGATACTGTTTTATTTTATTGCGAAATAAAAATTCAATTTAATCTATGTCGAAGGTAACATTATAACGGCTCATGTTACTCGGATATACAACTACAAATAACTACTTTTATTTTAATAAATAATCTCATAAATTTCAAAAACAGCGCACTTGCAAGTATTATATAAAATATATGCAGTAGTATCCTTTTACTGTTTCGAACAGAAGCAATGTTTCATCTCGCGGTGGGTTTAAAATTTTCACAAAGCAGCTTAAAAATTTGTAAAATATGTAAATGCAACGTAAATGTAATACGTAAAAGTGCGATCGAAATTATAATACAGTAATGTAGATACGCTTTTAGTTATTCTCCGTATTTATTGAATTAAAAGATTAAATATTATTTTATTTTGTACCAGACTTACTACGTATTATTGAATAAAAAAATATATTATAGAAGCATTCAATACTGAATATATATGTATTAGGTTGACTGAAAAGTTTCTTTCGTTTTATAAGAAAATAATAGTCGCACAATGTTTTTTTCTTTCATATACATAAATATAATAATAGAAATAGAACGAAATGGATTATACTTAATTCAATAAAATAATATAAAACAGAAATTGTTGCTCATCTATTATCATCTTATGAAACGAAAGAAACTTTTCGGACAACCTAATACACACAAAGTTAACATCGAATGAAAATTACTTGCGATATTTGTGTAATTAAAAAAAATGACGTATTCTGGATGTCATCTCGTCGAATATCAAAATTAAAATATGTTAGTAAAAGAAAATATTAATTTCTCTATTAAGATAAAAAAGGTAAATATATATAGGTAAGATGCGATAGATATATCCAATGGGTATGCAAATGTAGACAGATTTTGGTTCTAGATGAAAACTAAATATTTCTTACAAAATTGAACAACATCTCTTTCTTCTGTTTCAGGTAAGTTTTCAATGGAAGTATTCATTTTTTTTACCGTTGGAAAAAAGCTGGTATTTCAAGCAACTCGCCTTAAAGTAAGTATCACAAGAACGCTTCAAAATTATTATTGACATAATTTTTCTGCCTATGTAATTTTAATAATTTTACATAATATTTAAATTTAAACAAAATTTTAATAATTTTACATATTATTCGTAATTATACGTTAGCGATATAGGTCGCTTCTTAACGACGTAGCTTGTTTCCGTGATTCTTAATGTGGATATCCAGATATGACTCGCAATGTGGTCATGTAATTCTTAATTGGTGATATCAAAGAAATATGAGAATACTAAAAATAACGAGCAGCTTGATGTTACGTTACTTTAATGATTATCATATCTTTATAAACATAATGAAATAAAAATGGAACATAGGTAGAAGCAGTGTATAGTGCAGTGAAATAGTGAAGCAGTGTACGAAGTAGTAAGAAATCTTAGACGAACGAGCACTCAATTTTTAAAGTTGTTTAGCCACGTACTCCGTGATGAGCATGATTTGGTCGCTATAAATCTCGCTGATAATTGGAAGGTTAGCAGGCCAACAGAGAGATTAGGTTCAGAGTGCAGCAGTTTTCTAGCTTACGAGTTGCTCGTCTATCGTGTCATGGGTTTACGATAGTTCGTACGGTCTCGATGGTTCGTATGACTCGTTGAAATGTAGGAGTGCTGCGTCTATAAAGTGATATGGAGACTCTAATTTGGCTGGCTCGATTGTTCCACTGTGCAAGATTTCTCACGTAACTAGGACAGATGTCTTTAAAACCGTTAAAGATGAATAACGGCGCCGCAGGACAAAGTGAAGCGATATCGAGTGAGCTATATTTTTGAAACAATTTTGTCTTTTTATTCATTTGAACGCATTGTGAAAGCGCATTTACACTTTTCTTCTAAAGTGACTCTACAGTTGCAGATTGTAGCTGCGTTGATTGTCCTAGAGAAAAGTATTGAGATATTTGTGCCCTAAACCTGTTCGTTAATTTTAACGTCATTATTACAATAAGTACACTAAACAGTGTCGAAATTTTTTATATACGTGGGTAGTAACATTAATTCTAAATGTATTACAATTGCAAGTTTGTACCGTATGTTAAAAATTAGGGGGACTAAAAAGGGGAAATTATGTACTTGAGATATTTGCGCCTTAAACCTGTTCGTTAATTTTAACGTCATTATTACAATAAGTACACTAAACAGTGTCGAAATTTTATATATACTTGGGTAGTAACATTAATTCTAAATGTATTACAATTGCAAGTTTGTACCGTATGTTAAAAATTATGGGGACTAAATTAAAACATATATATTAACTATACGTATATTTATACTTAGATCGTTGTTGTTGTTATTTTATATTTAGATGCACTTGTAATCGAGACTATTATTATGAAATCAACCCCCAAATATTAACGCATATTAAATATCAATACACAAAAGTACACGAAATACGCAGGAATATTATATCGTAGAAACAATAATTAATTAATTCTAAACTTATTACAATTGCAAGTTTGTACCGTATGTTAAAAATTATGGGAACTAAATTAAAACATATATATTAACTATACGTATATTTATACTTAGATCGTTTTTGTTGTTATTTTATATTTAGATGCACTTGTAATCGAGACTATTATTATGAAATCAATCCTCCAAATATTAACGCATATTAAATATCAATACACAAAAGTACATGAAATACGCAGGAATATTATATCGTAGAAACAATAATTAATTAATTCTAAACTTATTACAATTGCAAGTTTGTACCGTATGTTAAAAATTATGGGAACTAAATTAAAACATATATATTAACTATACGTATATTTATACTTAGATCGTTTTTGTTGTTATTTTATATTTAGATGCACTTGTAATCGAGACTATTATTATGAAATCAATCCCCTAAATATTAACGCATATTAAATATCAATACACAAAAGTACATGAAATACGCAGCAATATTACATCGTAGAAACAATAATTATCACTGAAATCGGTCCATCATCGATTTAGTCTTCTGCCAGGCAATACAATTGATTACAATCTATGTCAAATACACTCGGGAAGTTATGGTGACTATATGGAGTGCATCTAAATATTGTTTCACAGATAAGTGCATATGTACATGTTTAATTACCCTTGCCTATAACTCTACGTTAAATAACCTAATCAACCATACAGACTATATAAATGCATGCCAGTTATTCAATTTAGCATTTTAAACATCGCGCAACTATTTGTGTTATTCGAAGCATTATTGCGATTACAATTCATTAACCCAATTCAATGACGAATATAATAGTTTTGAATCAATCTTCTACAAAGTCAATTAGCATTTTCCCAAATGCAAATGTTTCTCAATTATTCGGATTAAATTGAAAATTCCTCCCTTAACTTTGAAGATAGATAATTGAACATTATTTGCGAATACTTTTAGTTTAATCCAACAATTGAAAAGTATCTGAAAATTATTTATGTTCTTCAAAAATATCAGACAATTGAAAGATTTAAACAATATTTCTATAAAATATTCACTGAGGAAAGTAAATTACTAAGTTTTATCACGGTAACGGTTTTACTGTTCCGTCAACATTACTTTCAAAATGTAAAAATTCGTTCATGATGGTCACACACGTATCACTGTCAACTACTTTAGCAACGAACAAATAATCGCTTTGTGAAACGCTGATTCATGCGATTCGGCACCTTAGCCCTGAATACGTGTAGTGTATTCCGCTCAACTATACGTCTCTAAACAGCCGATGACAACATCTAGTGTATACAGCACATCATGTCCACACAATTCTAGTAAATAATTCATTGATCCCGTGAAAACGGACCTTGTCGACGTTAGTAGCAGGTAAAATGACTCGTTTACGTCCAATGGGATATATATATGCACATTTGTATACAGGGTGTTTCAGTGAACGATTTGCACGACTTGTAAGTTTACTCATAACAGAGACATGTATATAAAAAATATTCAATAGTACGAAGAATATCAATTTATTCATGAACTTCAGCTATTGTAATTGTAAGCAGGGACCATAAGAGTTACAAGCAAGATGAAAAAAAAGTTTCAGTAGAAGAATTAATAGATCAGTTTAATTAATTTTAGTTACGAATAACCATTGTAAATGATGAAAATATTTTTGGTTAACGATAACAATTATCTATGAAAGAAGTTTTTTGCTTGCTGAAAACATTTTTTTTCTAGTTACCAGAGGATTTTTTTATTGCCAATAATTATTATCCGTGGGAAAATTTTTTATTTTTGATCGCCAATAACAATCATTGTTCGTGACAGAATTCTGTTTTGGTCTCCGGTAAACATTATCCGTGACGGAATTTTGTTTTGGTCCCCAATAACCATTATCCGTGACGGAATTTTGTTTTGGTTGACGATAACCATTACATCTATGCGAGAGAATTATTTTTCCATTGTCGATAACCATTATCCGCGGGAGAATTTTTTTGAGTCAATGACAACCATTGTTCGTGACGGGATGTTTTCTTTTTTTATTTCTGGTTGTAAGTGATTTGCGGTCACATGACGTACACATATTCCTACGAATAATTTTGCACCGGATAGCAGTAACAAAAAGACGGACTGTATTCTTAAAACTATGTTTTGCTGAATAATTTCCTCTAAAACTGGGCAATCGCAGATTAAAGAAGGAGAAGTGGAAAAAAGTGTCTGCAAAAGATTCTCTCTGCATCCGCGTCAGTAATGGTAATTTACAGTTACAATTCGCTGCATCTTTCCTCGCAAAAATTTGTTACGCGATAAAACCAAGTACATACATAGTTTGGTGTACACCATGTATAGTGGCATAATCACTAGCACGTATCTACGTTACACGAGTAACAGCAACTCGGTTAACTTTTTGGCCTTCTTACCGATACGTATAAGGGTTTTGTAAAAGAACAGTGGCGATTGCAGCAGTAGAATACTCGGTTCTTCTTACTTACATCCGGCGTAGAAAACGACAGTCAGCCGTTTCGTCATCCGGTCACGTAGAATCTATGGCCACTACAAGTAAGCAAGACGGCAATGGTATGTTCGTATGTGAAAAAAGCAAGATCGTTGATCTCCAGTTTGTGTAACATATGTAGCTATACACGTTGTGTCCTTACGCGAGATCCTGAATGAGTATTGGGCATGCGACGTTTTAATTTAATTGCATTCTTCATTAACTGCATTCAGAAATCTTTGATACAGTCTTGCAGTGCTTACGAACTAATTTTCGCCAACAAATTTTCAATTCCTGTGACTGTATATTTATCATCCTATTACAAGATCTTTCCTTCCTGCGGACAGTTATATTTCTTCTATTCGCCAAATCTTTCAATTCTTTGACAGCTTGAACTATCAACAACACGAGAAACAAGCATTTCAATTTGGAAAGCTGTCGGTCGTCTATTTCCCTGTCCGCTTCTAGCTGCTTCTCGGTCGTCAAAATATAGCTATGAAGACTTACTCTTGCTCTTGATATTTTATGTATTAGAGCACCGCAGCCGTGATCGTCTAAAATTCAGAACCTTATCTTCAAGTGCCTCATGCTCCATAAACATTCCTTGCTTACGCGCCACTACGTTCCCCGCCTCCGCTACTTTTCCAAGTGGTCAACTGGTATTAGATCGACGGATCATAATATTCCACTTTGTGTGATGAAAATTCGTACTCATCAGATTTCTGTTCCACTCATCTGGGAAATAAATTGGCAATTAAACTTGCTAGTTTCTAATTTCTACACTGTGCGACGAGTGTATTTTGATTTGGCTTATCGGAAACTACCGTCCAGTTTGCTTTATCAGCAACAACTACTAGAGTCTCGTGGTCGTTGCAACGACTGTCTTTGCGATTTAGATGTCATTGATCATTACAACTCTTATCTGTGGCTTATGCATTTACATGGAACCGGGTCTTCGCGGCGTGTAAAACTGATACGTTGCAAAATCAACTTGTACGTTCGATCTCATCAAATTAGTCTTCATTAATATAAAGTATCATGAAGGATATAACCTAACAAACACGAAGATGGTACCCCGCTGGGGGTAGCCACCCACATGATAATCAAACAGCTAAAAAATTCTACCAAATGTCCAAATTGGACAAATTGTGAATGTAAAATATTAAATAAATAAAAAAAAAAATTAATGTAAAGTATAGCGAGTAGAGCAATTGCACCAGCTTATGATCTGATCCCATGTATTCTAGATTTTGTATGTTATTATTTCAAGCATGTACGTGTTACACGTTGTTCATAAACGTTTACTAGAATATAGTGGTATTTGTAGAAAAAATCTAAAACGGTACAACTACTGGTTACGCGATGTTCAAGAGGACAATAAAAACTAACGAGAAGATATCCTCAAGCAGTAAATTCGGAAAATTGTGCAGCTTTGGGGATATATAGAGGATATACAGGTACGCATTACGCTATTTCTTTTTCACGTGCAAATTCGCTTTAAGGCGGTGAGAGTGACCTCTGAAAATCTCGTTATAACTGCAAGAGATAGGAAAAAGGTTCTCAGACAAAAGTTACTTCTTCTAATTAGGGCTATATTTGGCAAAATAATTCACCAAATTTATAACGCAAAATTGGAAAGTAGCCGGATTTTCATGAATGCTAATTTATTTAAAGTCTCCGGTTAGAAGGTTCACGTAACCTGAAATTCCTTATCGAGTTTCTTTCAAATTTAACGATTTCAAAGTGGCATCCCGCTCTAGAAAGATATTAAATTTAATAATCGTGGGTCTATTTGAAGTAATTATTAGAATTGATGTATGTTAGACCACTTAGATTTCCCGTGAACGGTAATTTCTTAAAAGCTTTCAGATAGAATTAATTTGCACAATCAGTCTGCATGAATCCGCTCTCCTGCAAAGCAAACAGCTCTGCCTGGTTCCTAACGTTCCATTACATGCAACTTGTTCTCCATCTTGAATAATGATCTCCGTGTTCGCTGTGGATCGCAACAGATTACCGAGGCACATGCGACCAAGTGAAATCGGCATATCGATAAGCCAACCGTGACGACAACACTCCACGTAATATCATCTCTTCTTACGAGAACCGATCGATGCAGCGTGAGATCGCGATACCTGGGATCGTTTTCCGCTCGACACAGCGGTCCTTGCATCCCTTTTACGAGTTCCTCGGCCTTTTCTTCGTCCCAGACCTCCTCTTACCGCGCATTACGCTGCAAAATCCAATATCGCGTAGAGAAACCTTTACCTAGCGGAGGACCGTCGATTCTGCCATGAAAAAGGCAACAGAGTCGAAGCAATTATGTAAATCCACTTGCAAGATCAAGATACATTTCAATCCCGCTGTACGTGCTGTCTCCTCTATTTTTCTTTGCCTTTGCCTCTCAGGCCGTACAATAGCCGAGGAAAGTATTCCAACACACAGCAGATAAAATATATGTTCGATTAAATCGTACGCTCCGTTTCATTTATGCTTGATTAAACATCGGCTAATAGAAAGCGACAGAATTAATGATTCTTGTAATTCCACGTTCGTCAGCCAACTTGTGTATATACCGAAGAAAAGAATTAGTTTCGTACATACTTTTATTCCTTGCAAAGGTATGGAAGATTATGAGAATATGAAGTGGCAGAAAATTGAGGGCTGCTGGTAGAAGGCACTGCAGGCGTCAAGGAACAAGTTTCTCAGGAGGAAAAGAAAACCTGTGCATTAAATTCACGAAAAAGGAAGCTGTGTTTGTAGGGAAACCTATGTGTGTCAGCCCTTAGTTACATTAGGTTGTCCGGAATGTGTCTTTCTTTCGCAAACGAGTTTTTTTACAACAGTGTGCCTTCGTACAAACGTGAAACCAAGTCTGTGAAACGTCGCGGTTTTTATCTGAACAGGACAAAATGGTTCGTACGTAATTCGACGAAA
Organism: Bombus vancouverensis nearcticus; assembly: GCF_051014615.1. Taxonomy (NCBI): domain Eukaryota; kingdom Metazoa; phylum Arthropoda; class Insecta; order Hymenoptera; family Apidae; genus Bombus; species Bombus vancouverensis. Next base: position 1,437,823 of record NC_134915.1, on the reverse strand, counting down.
TAATATAAAACAAAAGACGTTGTGCGTCTATTATTTCCTCATAAGACGAAAGAAACTTTTCGGACAACCTAATAGATAAAATTCAATGCCCCATTCGTTAAGATAGATGGCATAGACAAGGAAACAATTAATTAATGTTTATTGGTTCCTATATTGTTCTCCACAGAAACGACTTGTGATAATATTTTCTAGGATTATTAATAACTATTTAGGAAGGTGAATTGCACTTAAACTCTGCACTACAATATTCTCATTGCTATGTGGAACATTTTCGATTTCAGCACTTGCAGTCTTTTCTATGAGCACTGTTCGATTTTTAGTTCTAAGCAAGTGGCCCTATTATGAGACTCTAAAAAGGAAGACTAAAAGTTAAAATTATCACCTAGAATGAAGAAATCACTTATTGCTTTGTCTTCATAACACAATTTGGGCAAATAAATGGTACACGTGTGACCGTGTGATATGCATGGAGCCTCTGTAGCATTTTGTGCAGTGCACTAAACCTTTTATTCGTCGGCTTGATGCTTGGCACAGAGACAGGAACAAAGTAGACACTCCGCGTCATCGTCATTCAAAAATGAATATATCTGCTAAACGAACTCGACTGCTTGTTCTGTAGCAGTAGCACGAAAACCAGAAATTTTTACTTATGTCGCTGTTGCAGCAAACGAGCGATATGTGAAAAAACTGTCCTGTATCTTCTGCATAGTTCTTCATAAGAAATCACTTCATGGCCGTTTGTATAATGTTGTACACGGCCACACTCAGTATAGAGAACAAATTTCAAACAAATAGAGAACAAAGGATCGTTGGAATACTTTCGCGAGCCACTGTACCTGCTGCAATCTTGGCTGCATTGAGCCATGCGCGCGGTATGAAGACGTTGTGAAGGTCGTTCGACTCGTCCGATCTTCCTTCTCAAACCCCGACTCTTCATGATCGTAGGCAGTTTGTGTTTCCCCGGGTCGTTCCGTGTCTCGTCTGACTTTTTAGAGTCCTGTTGGTGTACTGCCACTGTAAATTGCAACGAGGGCGGTGGAGGATCCACTTTACCGTGGACAAGTAACGACAAAAGAAAAGAGAAAATTCCTTCGTTTCCCGTTATCCTGGGAAAGCCTTGCCCTTCAAGAGGAAAAGCTGCAGCGACGTGTTCAATTCGATGATCAGATCCCGAGCGAATCGTCCTGCGGACACGCTGTCGCAGATCTGATAACTCTCAAGTTCCTTTTTATCGCCATATCTTCCCGGTTTTCGTTTCTTCTTCGACGCTGGGTGAGAAAAGAGGGCAGCTTGAACGTCAGGAAATGTCGATGTTGTGAAACGTACGATACTTCGAAGAACGTGTCTTTTAGAACTGTCGAAACTCTGATTTATCTATCTCTATCTTTGCTGGGTTAATTGTATCTACTTTGTTGAGGTTATTAGATATATGAACAGAGGAACGTGTGGATACATTGTAAAGTAGAAAATATATTTTAATACAGAAGTGTAAGTACGAGTAGGAATATAATTTGAGCTGGTCCAGATCCGCACGCTAGCAGTGTTATCCTATAGCTGAAAACCCCAAAGCCATTGTGACGTCAATCCACATTAGAGGCCAGATGTGTGCAGGTCCTCATCGTGTACCCTCAGTAACCTCAAGGACCCACCATAAACTTAAACTTTTAGTTTATTAACCCTGTGAGTGTTATTGGTTTATGAATGATCCTTGGAACAGTCCTTGGGCTTATTATACGTTCGTACAAATCACAGGGGAAAAGCGGGTATTTACCTAACGAGAAAGCTGATTTTCTCCATGAACAATGTCACCTACGAGTCACGTTGGTAGGAGGCTTCCTCCTCCTATCTTCATTTATTAACGCGGGTTATAACCAATTGGCGTCGCGGATCGTTAGCCTCACTTTTCCTAATGAAACGTGTGAACAACGAATCCGCGTTGTTAGTTCAAAGGGCATACCTACACCGAGCTTTCCTCCGTAATAATACAAGAACATCCCGGGACTGAAACAACAAACTCTCATCAGTCAACATCTCTCAGATCAGTCGCGTAAACTGTGTTTACAAAGTTGTGTTATTTAATAGAGTTCGATAGAAAAGAAATATAAAGTTGTGTTACGGCTCGACCTTCTTGTCCTTAAAACCCAAGCGTCAATTTTACATGACACTACGACATCAATCACATCTCAACCTACATCAGAGATAGGATATCGACTCCTTCGGACTCCTTTGGACACATCACCACCTTATCATCATAGCCTACACCAAGGCTGTGACGCACCTTAGTCCACATCAAAGACAAGACATCGACCCCCGACCTTCGGACACTTTTCCACATCATAACCCACACCGAGCCCCTTAACATCCTCAAACCAAAACGTATATAAACCGAGACCTCACCCAGCTCGGGCAGTTCTTGTTCTTGCTCTAATTGCTGTTCTTGTACAACACCCTTTTTACGGTTCAGTGTTGTTCTATTATTGTAAGTGCCAAAATTATAATAAAGTTCGATAAAAGAAAATTAATGGTTGGGTTACGACTCAGCTTTCTTTTCTCTTACAACCCAAGTATCAATTTTACGTGACAACACCATCGTTGCCTATTCACCGTTTATTGTGAATACCAAAATGTATTTAAAATTGTATCTTGGGCTTAATAAACATCTTAAAAAAAAAAAACACCATCGTTGCCTGTCTACTGTCTATGGTCTACCTTCGTCCCAGTCTATTGTCTATACACTGTCGATCGCTTCAGTGCCTGAGAAAACTAAAAAGACCAGATGTAGAGTTTTCTTAGATGTGGTGATCACTTCACATACTTGAACCAGTGCATGTGTAAATATCTTTTCCCGTGTTTACCATTACAGTGGATCCTGGCCGTAATCGTACAAGTAATTATGCAAGTGGGCTGAGTTAAGGATCTAAAAAGAATGAGTTCGTCGCTTATTTGCATTCCAATAATCTGAAACCATGTTTCCAAAGTAGTAGAGGTTGAACCGTTGGATTGAGTTGGTTGTTGCTTCGTTAAGCAGAACATAGTTCATAATCAAAGGCAAGACTTTAAATATCTCGAAACGAAAGGTATAAATAACTTCGGCCAGTTTCATAATCACCGGCGCAACTGTGCGTCAGTATGAAGTATGAGTACAAAGAAAGTAATGCAAACGTAATCGGAAGTAATCTAAAATGACACAAAGAAAGTAACCTAAGCAGACTATCAAGTTGGCTAGCTATCAAACGAGTTTTGGTTTCATTTCAATCAATTTATATTAAATTCCCGTTGAATTTCAATTCGAGCCGAAATCAATAGAAAATTTATTTAATTGTTAGCCATCGTATTATGCGTCCATGATGTGTATCAGATTTTTGTTCTTTTAATTAACCGGCTATCAATTGTCGCTCTTGACAACATGTGTCAAGACCAAAGTCAGACACCTTTCGTCGATATCATCGAATCTTGCGTTGCTTCGTGAGAAGAGTAAACAAGAATAAATAATCTTCTGGGAATTTTTCACACACAAAATTGCTTCTAATTTCGAATCTTTCTTTGTAATTGTGGCAAAGTCGTATCTACCGAGACAATATGCACATCGACAAGGCTTGAAATTGCTCGGTGTGCTGTAATGACTCGCATCAGAGAGGTATCGAGAAACAGATCGATTCGCGTCTCATGTCACGGAAGCTCTTTATCCGCCTTGATATCTTGTTACGATAAATCATAGATATTCTATCCAACGGTGAAGACATCTCGCGATTTATCGCAACCGACGCTTCCGCCGATTTTTTCCTCCTCCTTCCGTCCTGTTTATTCCATCGCGAGACATCGAACGTGGACTTTCGATCCGAGCAGTTAACATCACGTTTATTACGGTAACGTAAGAACACGCGAGTACACGATCTCGCGCACAGAACGAGCCGAGCGGAGACGCGGCGCGCAAAAACACCGGTACTCGACGATATCTTCGTTACGATATCTGCCACTTCATTACCGGTCCCGTAAGGAACGCAGATAAAGTCGGCGAGCTTAATTACACTGTGTCTCTTTCGTAGAATAAAAAGAACGTCTGGATAAGTCAGCGGCCGCGAGGTATCGACTCCTGTAGAGATTTATTCGTCGCGCGAATGCATCGTCCGAGATCGAATTTCCTATTAATCTGCGACTTTTCAAATACTTTTAATTATTCGTACGGTATATCATGACAGATGTGGTGGCCAGATTATTGTTAGCGTCGAACAAGAACTTTCGCATAATCGAGCTGGCGCGAGTGCAATGTGCTTAATCTGTTCTTGGAAGCTACTTTAACCTTCGTTGAATTGCACAGCACGTGGTTCAGTTTATCGCAATAAGACTGATTAAGCTGTGTAATAAATTCATTCGCATTAGTTGCTTTGACATATGTAAGGATACAATATGTATCAATGCTGTACATATGTTCCGTTATCTATTTACAAATGGATCCAGTAAATTATTTACTTTAACCTTTCTAATTAACTCAATTTATCAAAGAATGCCGAAAATATATACGAGCAGTTTTGTATTCTTTGAATTATGAATACGATAGATACAAATATTGCTACTAACAGATATAGTACGATATTAGTAACGTAGTTACAATTGGATCGAGTAAATTACCCTAAATTATTCACTTCTTAACACTTTCGTATACTTGTCAAAAAATGTCAACAATAAATATGAATGACATTTAAATTATCGATACAATTGATATGTTAGAATATTAATAATGTATTAATAATGTAGTCACAGGTGAATCAAATAAATAATATAAGAATAATATTGAATCAAATAAATAAAAAAAATAAAATGAATCAAATAAAATTTTTAAGACTTGTCTTTTTATCAAAAAATTGTAGAAAAAAATGTAAGCAATTTTACATCCTCTAAATCATTGATACAATTAATATATTTTTTGTATATTATTTTGCTGAATTTTGTATGATCCATTTTGTTCTATTACTACAAAATATTGTGCGTCTATTATTTTCTTATAAGACGAAAGAAACTTTCGGGACAACCAATTTCAAATATCACAAACGAACTGTATCATAATGAAACGCTAATAATTTACAGCGTATGAAGATAATCTACAATCTGATGTGTATTTTTCTCAACATTCATCATTTTTAATTATAACTTTTAACATTTGATCGTAGGCAATATTCATTGATACTTGCTTGTTGTATGTTTGTATAGTTTACGTGAATAATGTTTTATATCGAAATGTAGAGTTGAAATCTGGAAGAACTTGTGTATGATATGCGCTAATCCAAATGCTCGGTTTGAATTAGGTTCTCGGCGTTATGCATCCCTGGGACTTGAAACTCATGGCCGCTTGCAATAAATATTCATTTCAAATTCCCGTCTGAACAATATTGTTGGATTGTGCTGAGAATTAGAAAGCCAGTTTTCTCCTATTCCTCAAATTTCATTTATTATTCATATATTTCTGTACAAGCTGTTAATCTAAAAATGAACAAGATGATAAAGTAATACGATAAGGTGTACAGCGAAAGATACGAAACTTTCTGCGAACGTGACGTCAAAATCTTTAAATGCAAATCTCTATTTTTTGTTATATACAGGGTGGTTGGTAACTGGTGGTACAAAAAGGTTTTTCTTCTTTTTTTAATTTTTCCATCGAGACAACGATCTACAGTGAAATCCGTTATAACGTACCGCACGCGTACCGAGCGAAAATTCAAAGTCGATTTTCTCGAAAACAAAGCCTCGAACGAAAAATTGTTATTCTATATTTTCGACTTCTTTTTTCGCGTAGAATCACCCCCTTTCCGCTTGTACCACCAGTTACCAACCACCCTGTATATATGCACATATGCACAACGGGTGACGCGAAAGACACAAGTTTCTAGTGTTTTGAAGACACCCGAGTGTCAGCTAAGAAAGTAAGGAACAAAGAATAGTGGTATCCGGTAAAAAATGTTAATGTCACCTTTGCAGAACAGGACACTTCAACTTTTGCCTGAATATTTCACATTCATATTCATATTTTTCCAAATACTTGAGTGTTTCCGGTTAAACAGTATATGTGCAGAATACACAATTTTTATTTCATACAATTGGTAGCTGTGGATTTCCCGAGACGACGATAATTACCATTTTCGACCATTAGTTTGCCACTGATTCGTGTATTACCGCAACATTCGTATATCGTTAACAGAAATCGACCAAGACGTTCATTTATTTATGAGCGCAGTGGATTTTCTATTATATTTACGCGAACCTTATGAAATTTCTCGAAGAATTAATCTTTCATACGATTCGCATCAATTATCAGCGTAAAGCTAAATACTGTTTCTGTGCGAATAGATGACGCGTTCGATCATTGGAATATCATGATTTTCGTGGTTGTGTCAGCGCGAGGATAACACGGGTAACCGTCGATGCACGCGCTAACTGCGCAACCCGCGCAGACACGGCCATCGATTAACGTGATTAATTAACACGATTGCCGTATGCCGTGCAATTTTGCCAGCCGCGAAAACCTGGAAATAAAGCGCGCCGACGAGTCAGGACGCGAACTGTACGGCAATCAGAGAATCGATAATCGGCGGCCGCTAATCAGCCAAATTGCCGCCGACTGTCAAATCGTTTCTGCCGAATGGAGGCGACAAAAGCGTGATCGAGAAACGTTGCCCCGTACGAACTGCGGATTTACGAATCACAACCATCCCATTCTACTTTCAATTCTACTCGTGATCGTACGGTCTAAAGCTTCGTTCACACCAACGATCACGTCGAATCGGACACCTGTGAAAACCGCTTACACGTAATCCAACGAGAGCATTCACGGTAGCTGGTTCGGTCAAGTCGAATGAAAATCTGTTGGCCGTGACGTCGGTTCGCTGGCGATTGAAACCGCTGTCAGCAATCGAAAAGGAACATGGAGAGCAAGCGTTTAAATGAATTTGTGCGAAATTCCATGAAGCTTGTACGATTTCAGTGACAAAACTAAGGCGATTTTTATCAAAGTGTACTTGGAGGAATTCATTCTTCGAGTGAACGAATAAAGAGACTGCAGCGAGATTTGATCGTTTCGGATCATTTAAGTTAGGTTTCGATTCATCGTCAGCTGAGTTTAACCGCTGGTGTGAATCAGGCTTAAAACCGTATCGAGAATTGCTTGTATCGGCGAATCGTTTAGGCTCGTTGATTAACAGATGTTAGTTTCGCTGCTCGATGGCTCCGATCGTATTTTCAGAACTCGCGTGATTTGGTAATTTTCTATGCAAACTACTTTGCTCGATGGTTACGTAAAAGAAAGAGCACGGGGTTTTCATGTAAAAATGGAAAATTGAGAAATCGTGTTAATCAAAAGTTTCGGGTGTTGTTTGAAGTTTAATTGTCGTTGTTTTTATCATGAACATGCGTGTATAGGATGATGAAAAAATGGAAACTCAGAACTTCAAACATAGTTACCATTCGCGAAATAGAAGGAATTTTAACAAATTTGCGTTAGAAAAATCAATGTTCTCAGAGTTGGCAATTTTCTGCACTTCCGTTAAACAAAATTATTCAGCTCGCTTCAGGAACTATCGAGCTACGTAACTTCTGCTCTCGTGATTACTTAAGATTCCTTATATACAGGGTGGTTGATAACTGGTGGTACAAGCGAAAAGGGAAAAAAGAAGTCGAAAATATAGAATAAAAATTTTAAAAATTAAAAAAATAACGTCAATCGAGACAACGATCTACAGTGAGATCCGTTATAACGAGACGTGATAAAGTGCACGCGTACCGACCGAAAATTCAAAGTCGATTTTCTCGAAAACGAAGCCTCAAACGACAAATTTTTATTCTATATTTTCGACTTCTTTTTTCGCGTAGAATCACCCCCTTTCCGCTTGTACCACCAGTTACCAACCACCCTGTATATACGTTTCCTTTCTGCAAACGCGTTCAACGCCTTCGTATCAAAGAATCGCGTACTCTTGCAGAAACTCGAACTATGTCTACACGTTCCATTTGTATTCTATATTTTCTTGGACACTTATCCATCTGATCGATGAGCGAATATACTCAAATAACTTCCCACATAAATTCCATTCTTCCAATCTGCAAATATCCGCGGTCAAATTACACGTCCAACAAAATTACGCGTCCAAGAAAACTAAACGCGTGAGTAGTTCAAACCATTGCATTTGCATTGAATTTAAGCGAAAATGTAACCAGGTTCTCCACGTAGACGGTAAGCAGAGTCATCGCATTGCACGGTAAAAGCATCCGATCAGACAGCTGAGGGAACGATATTTCCGTTAACCCATTGTTACGCTGGCAGACGTCTTCCGACACTTTCGAAACGAAGTTAACGAGCGCGAAACTTGGCGTGCGCACTTCTGGTATTCCGTATCGTTCGTCGATACACGCGAAACGTCGAGAATCGCATGCGGCGGAGTAGCAAAGAAACTTGCTGGCAAGCCAGCGTATGAAAGAAACGAACGCAAGCCCGTAATTCCAGGCTTACGGTGTTGTTTTGATTTCAATATCGCCAAGAGGGATTCGGTACGGCTCGCTCCCGTACGGTTATCCGCCTCAGCGAGGTTGCGCATCGAAAGATTTGCATTCTACTCTGCAACTGCAGCTCGTTTCACTCCCTAGGATTTGCGTTATTTCTGAGCTTCGTGCCGCGCGCGACGAGCCATTTCATAAACATGAAAGTTCCGTGACGCAGGTGGAATAGGAAAATGAGCCAAAGTGAAATCTCTTCACCGGTGAAGACAAATGACGACAATGATATCGCTTCCTTGGCACGAGATACGTACGTAATACCATTTTGTCCATTCTTTTTGCCTTCTTCTTTTCGCTCTTGCTCTATTTCTTCCGAAGTCGCTTTCGCCTTCTTATGCGTATCATACGGATGCATATGTGTAAACTCTCTAAGAGTTCAAATGCGAATACGCTTGTACGACCGTCTCTCGACGCACGACTTCTTTTGTTTCGCGGACAGAGCGGCTTTCTTTGTTTTACGGACAGCCATTTTGAGAGACACGCATTTCCCAAACGTACGGACAGAGATCAACATCGGAGATAGACAAGATCGCAGAAGAAAGAATAATTATTTAAGACATTGAACACTGACGGAGAAAGATCGGTAGCTGAGGACGTTGAAAATCGATTGTCGATTTTCAGGTAGACATTGCACAGAACTTGCTATTTATTGTTTACTGTTATTAATTGGTTGTTGTTTATTTAATTATTGCTGTTATTAATTGTTGTTTACTTCTGTATTTCATTTAAGTATTTCCACAATAAACTCGATTTTCAGATTTTCAGAACCGATACCTGAATTATCCTAGAATTAAACTTTATATACGTATAGCAGCTTTTGTAAGCGTAGAGAGAAATTTGGTTTTGCAATAATAGCGTGTGAATTTTATCAAAGTAACGAATTAACGATGAATTAGTAGTTGTTAGGTTGTCCGGAAAAAGTTTTTCTTTCGCAAACGTGTTTTTTTTTACAACAGTCTGTGAAATGTCGCGGTGTTTATCTGAACAGAACAAAATGGATCGTAATTCGACAAAATAATATGAAACAAAAACGTTGTGCGTCTATTATTTCCTCATAAAACGAAAGAAACTTTCCGGACAACCTAATAGAAGCATGGTTCGCTGTCGTTTTATGGGATTGCTAGGTTCTAAAACTGTATGGATGTAAATAAATATTTATTATTTAATATATTTACAAAGTGTGTAGGATTTTGGAGTTGACAAGCGTGTTCATTGAATTTCAAGGAATGCGACAGGAAATGAAACAACCTCTCTGTTCTACAGTGTAACGCGACAATACAACAAGATACGACGTAACGCGAAACTATACAACACGATCGAACACGTTTTTAGACAACGTTTTTGGTAAAATACGTTTTGTCCTGGCAACTGATTGCTGCTGAGTGGCTCCTGATTCACAAGTGGCTGTTAGGTGATTCCCTCAACAGGAGATCAGTCCTGACAATCTTCTATAAAACACAAGAAAACTCGTGTATTTTCTAGGAAACATACACACACATATTTTTGAACTTACTATTTAAAAGTCCACACATTCTACATATGGATGACTAAGAATCATAGTAACGTAACTTAGTCTATTGTTAGTGTTCAGGAAATAGAGCTCCGCATTCGTTGTTATAGGAAATGTATTGGGTTGTCCGAAAAATTTCTTTCGTTTTATAATATAGTTTTTATAATATATATTTTATAATATAATTATAATAATAGAAATAGAACGACACGGATCATACCTAATTCAATAAAATAATAAAAAACAGAAATTGTTGCTCATGTATTATCTGCTTATAAAACGAAAGAAACTTTTCGGACAACCTAATATTATATTCTTCCAATTCACGAAGATATATCACGACAAGGAAGAAAGTTATATCCTAATTAATCGTGAGATTACGCGGGTGGTACTTTTAACAGTTGAAATATCCAACTGAATCGAGATTCTCGGAATCTTGATTTACGTCGCTATGATTTCCAGCTTGCCATATATATTGCTACATACATTCGCTACTTAAGTATTTATCATTGCTTTTATCATAATAATTAATATTGCAAACATTTCTATCAGTTTAGAGGATCGCATTTCATCTTTGCTACAATTCAACGATCAAAGAATTTGAGGACAAGGATTTTGTCAAGTGACAAAGTGGTTCTTCAAGGTATCAGACTTACAAACACCAATTCTTTTATTACATATCATCTTTTGAAAATGAATTTAATCGAGTTACGATATCGCATTTGATCTTTGCCACAATTCAATCATCAAAGGATTTGAGGACAAGGATTTTGTCAAGTGACAAAGTGGTTCTTCAAGGTATCAGACTTACAAACACCAATTCTTTTATTACATATCATCTTTTGAAAATGAATTTAATCGAGTTACGATATCGCATTTGATCTTTGCTACAATTCAATCATCAAAGAATTTGAGGACAAGGATTTTGTCAAGTGACAAAGTGGTTCTCCAAGGTATCAGAGTTACAAACGCCAATTCTATCATCACATGTCGTCTTTTGAAAATGAATTTAACCGAGTTACGATATCGCATTTCATCTTTGCTACAATTCAATCATCAAAGGGTTTGAGGACAAGGATTTTGTCAAGTGACAAAGTGGTTCTTCAAGGTATCAGACTTACAAACACCAATTCTTTTATTACATATCATCTTTTGAAAATGAATTTAATCGAGTTACGATATCGCATTTGATCTTTGCTACAATTCAATCATCAAAGGATTTGAGGACAAGGATTTTGTCAAGTGACAAAGTGGTTTTCCAAGGTATCAGAGTTGCAAACACCAATTCTATCATCACATGTCTTTTGAAAATGAATTTAATCGAGTTACGATATTGCATTTGATCTTTGCTACAATTCGATCATCAAAGAGTTTGAGGACAAGGATTTTGTCAAGTGACAAAGTGATTCTTCAAGGTATCAGACTTACAAACACCAATTCTTTTATTACATATCATCTTTTGAAAATGAATTTAATCGAGTTACGATATCGCATTTGATCTTTGCCACAATTCAATCATCAAAGAATTTGAGGACAAGGATTTTGTCAAGTGACAAAGTGGTTCTTCAAGGTATCAGACTTACAAACACCAATTCTTTTATTACATATCATCTTTTGAAAATGAATTTAATCGAGTTACGATATCGCATTTGATCTTTGCTACAATTCAATCATCAAAGAATTTGAGGACAAGGATTTTGTCAAGTAACAAAGTGGTTCTTCAAGGTATCAGACTTACAAACACCAATTCTTTTATTACATATCATCTTTTGAAAATGAATTTAATCGAGTTACGATATCGCATTTGATCTTTGCTACAATTCAATCATCAAAGAATTTGAAGACAAGGATTTTGTCAAGTGACAAAGTGGTTCTCCAAGGTATCAGAGTTACGAACGCCAATTCTACCATCACATGTCGTCTTTTGAAAATGAATTTAACCGAGTTACGATATCGCATTTGATCTTTGCTACAATTCAATCATCAAAGAGTTTGAGGACAAGGATTTTGTCAAGTGACAAAGTGGTTTTCCAAGGTATCAGAGTTACAAACGCCAATTCTATCATCACATGTCTTTTGAAAATGAATTTAATCGAGTTACGATATCGCATTATACCCAGACATCGCAAAATTATTGCAATTTGGCTTGACTGTAGTGACTTGTAGTTTTATGACAGAAGTATGTCTCGTTAAAAGCGCAACCAAGCGTCCGAATATTTTTGGCCGGTGCCTTTTACATCGTTGCTCGTTTCTACGCAGAAATATCGTATCGCTAGACAGCTCGTCATCTGCAACGATAATTTACGGTTCATGAAATTGTGTCGTGAACGGCAACGCGCTTTCGTAATGCGTAAAGTGACCGGTAATATACTAGATGAGCGTTATCGTTTTCGGTAAATTGGAGCAATAGATCGGTCATCGTAACAGATAGACCATAGTATTTCGCTATTTGAACGCGAAACAATGATCTCTTTTGCGGAATCATAATCTATAAATAGCGATGTATAATATTTGTTATCGTGTGCGTATCACACAGACTGGGTCATTTAAATGGAAACAGCTAAATATCTCCATTGTTAATGGGCGTATGAAAAGTCTCCAGAAGGCAAAGCTGTATACTGTTTGAAGAGGCAAGTGCTGTGACGGGTGAAACTTTATCTGAAAGTTAACTTTTCATGACTCTTCGAGGCCATCGTCGTTCTTTTAAATAGAACCGCATAGTTTTCGATACATCGATCGACCCTTCTTAGCCTAACCCATATAAAGTTATTTATCTATTTATGTCGAAAAATCATTAATTTACCAGATACTTCAATTTTTATTCTGTAAAACCTATGGTAAAAGTAGTATCCTGTATCAAACGAACGTAAATTACACGTAACAAAGAAATACCAAGAAGATGTGTGAAACGAAGCATGTACGAGTCAGGTATAGTTGCGTGAACGTGGTTTGTGGATGGAGCAGATTGTGGCAGGATTCTTAGTGATACGATTACCGAAAGTATAAAATTTGCATGGAAGAAACGAAAGTGCAAGAAAAGCGATAAAATTTATAACGCAATAAGAGATATATTTGAGCTCCGTATTCGTATATTTCATGAACAATCATTCGAGTCTCTAGAAATGTACCGTTGCAAGCCCATGAAATTCCTATGAAAAATTACGAACTGGTCATTCCGACCACTCACGCAGGTCTAGGGTTATCAAAGGATTGGACGAGCCAGTGTATATATCCAATTGCGGAAACTGAAGGATGGACAAACCAATAGCACACGATCACTAGGGGCCACGAGCTACGATTTCGTATACGGTTCGCTGTATGACTAACACCAGGAGCCACTTATGGAAAGCATGGGCAAACCAGTGCCACACGATCTCTGGGAATCACTCGGATAAAGGGTTGTGAATCTCGTAACCTGCTATCCGGTGGTACGCCTCGAGCATTCAAGATATATCGATGCGGAATACCCGTTAGTTAAACTACCAAGTAATTTTAGAACTTGAGGATATAATATATTCTGATAGTAAAAACGAACGACAATTCGTATATTTATAGTTAGAGTCAGAAATGAAAAATAAGTTGCAGACAGAAATAAATGGACAGCTAGTGGAAGTGAGTATCTATAAAGTATCCTTATTATATTTATTTATAGAAGGTTGCATCAACTTTACGGTCATTAGCGACCAGAATTATCATTACATAAGATACAATTGCATTACACATGATGTACAACGCATGTTGTACATAATACTCTATAAATAATAATTATGTATCAATACACTGATACGCATAAAGACACACTATCGCACAAACATATCGATTTATAACAATTTATAACATTACAGCTTATCGTACATTGACATTCTACTCGCAAGACATTTATGCAGCTTGTAGAATGGAGCATTGAGAAAATACAGTTGCGATTATTGCACATATTCGGATTCGGATTTCGTTTAATGAATATGACAGTGTGTGTTTTTTTTATTTCTTTAAATTTTACAATTTGTCCAGTAGGACATTTGGTAAGATATTATAGCTTAGTGGTATAATAATATAACATGTGGATGGTTACCCCCAGCGGGGTTCCATCTTCCAAGTTGTTTATTTTATTTCTATTGTGAGGTCTGCGGGATACTTCTTCTTCAGTCTTCTTTCTGTTATGGTTTTATTCGTTTCAGCAACCAGCTGGTTTGAGTGTGTTACAAGTCTTTCTTTATACTTTTTTGCATATCTAGCAATTTCCTCTTTGACTGTTGGAATTTTTAAATCTTTTCGTAAGTCTTCGTTTCTGACGTACCATAGAGCGTTAACTATTGTCCTTAAAATTTTTGCTTGCTGTGTTTCTATTTTATTTATGTGACTCATTGCTGCCGTCCCCCATAGTGGGACTCCGTATATCCAGATTGGTTTGATTATTGTTTTGTATATGTTTAGTTTATTCATTATGCTTAATTTAGATTTTCTATTGGTTAACCAGTACATCTGCTTCCTTCTTTCACGTATTCTGTTTATTATTGATTTTATGGGATGTTTCCATGTGTGTGTCTAAATGTATTCCTAGATATTTGACTTGCTTTGTTTGTGCTATGCGGGCGCCGTTCAGTTGGATATCTGGTGTTTTTCCTTTTCTAAGTGTAAATATCATGTGATTGCACTTACTGGTGTTCGCTTTTATTTCTTTGTTTTGCAGCCACTTTTCTATTTTTGTGATGTGTTCTTGTAGTTTCTGGATTTGCGTGCCTCACTAGTATGGCCGTCATGATAGTGTAAGTGTACCCAATTCTCAGTCTCGCGAGTCAGCTGACCTCTTCTTCGAGAAGAAGCGTTGCATTTTTATTTGTTAGGCTTTCCAATATCTCGTGCGTATTGGATGCGAATGATCATATTCTCCAACTCCTAGTCTCTGTTTCAGATAAATTTGCAAATCTTTGCGAAAAACAGGGCATTTCTTGGATATTTGTTGCACTCTTATTGACCGTATAATAGGATTTTGAAGATGGAGCTAGTAATAGCGTTGTACACTTATTTTATCTGTTATGTATCATTTAAGTACATAGATTATATGGTAAATAATGGAAATCATAGTTACATTTTTGTATAAACAAGCTGCATTTAGCGAAAGTTCATCGAGACCTACTCCTACTACCTGTCTATTTACTTTTGTACCTGATTGCATCTTCGTACTTGAAGAGACGCGAAGATAGACTTGGATAGAGACGTCTAGTCGACATGTACGTATGTATTTAATAGTATGTTAAGCATAAAGGTTGCCACGAAAGGGAATGCAACTCAATTTCGCTGAGTGACAGAGTCACAACTTCGTCAGAATGAAGACAGATCTTGGCAGAGTTATAGACTATTCTATCTGAGTGACGCGGCACAGAACCCAGGGGCTTTAATAATTTAGGTCCTGGTATATCCTGAAATTTTACCAAAAATTAGTAGCGAGAGGCAAGCTAATATACTACATCCGCGAAGCATGCAGACATTCAGATTGAGCAGACCCTTATCAAGCAGTGCTTTAATCTTTGCGCCACATGTTTCGTCTCCGTGAAACATACCTCCATAACGGAACAAAGAAATTAGGAGATTAAAGCTCGATTTCTTTGATTCGTGGTGTGATATCGCCTTTGTTTCTTGTTCTTTTTTATCAATTTTACGCCAACAAATATATCGTTTTGAAAGTTACGTTACAACGATGACTCTAACCAAAATTTACATTATAATCTTTAGCATTTTTAGTGAGCTTTAGTATCTTTTGCAAATCTTGAACGTGTTAAGAAATAAACAGCATTTTCGTTATATTTTCATTAGCAAAAAGGCAAAAAACACGCCAGAAAATGATGGCCGCATCGTGGAATAAATATAAAAACTCTACGGATTTGTGTTACAACCTAATATTTTTAAATTATAAAATTTATGTCGCAGCCGTTGCAATTTCAAGCATCTATAATTTTTATAATAAACGAAATGTCGCTAGAGATACAAAGATGTGTGTATTTTCTAACGAATAATAATATCTCGGTTTTTATTGCAAAAAGTTTCTGGAAAGTTGCCAAATAATCGTTTTATTTGCTACTACATATGCTTATGTACGCATGTATGTATACATATGCACTATGTACGATATAAAGTTGTTATCTTCGAAATTGACAAATAAAATAGAAATAATTTGTTCCCGTGGTATGCAAGAGAATTTTGGCTTCACGGGTCGTTTGTTTTAATGCAAAAAGTTATTCATATAGCATATACATACGTCACGTATAAATTTTGATTTTACAGTCTTCGCGAATAAAGCTGTATTGTTACTGCAAGTAAAATATGGTAGCGTAATTTGTAATATGTTTCTACAGCCAACACATTTGCATTCTATCGTAGTATAAGTATATACTTGCATTGTTACTTTCAATGAAATTGTACGATGATCCTCTCCAGCTTCAATTATCTCCCGCTTCATTACGAATTTTCGAACTCGTTCGAAAAGGCTTTGCATGGTCCATACCACGAAGCTGTACAACACTTTAATCGAGGAAACACGCGCTATTTGTAATTAAATCGGTTTCCTGGCAAATGGATAAATCGCGTAGGTCCCATTTCCTGGCCATATCGATTTTCAGACCCGTATCTAATCGATTATTACTTAGACGGCAAACCTGTACTTTATAAAATAACAGTTGTCAATATTGGAACACTTGCTCGACGTATCGATCACCATTACACGCAAATCTATGCGACACTTGATAATTCATAATGAGATGTATTATACTCATAGTATAGCTGTATCGAGGCTGGAGGTAGTCATCTAGTGCAATCTCTTTGAAAATATTATTACAACACGATTAGTACGAGACATAGCAACTGAAAAACAAGATTCATCTGCCATTTCTGTTTTTTAAATCCGTTTCTATCGTACTTTCCACATATAATGTTATATGCTCGTTATTCCTAATTTTTATTTGTACAGATTGTAGCGTGACAAAACCTCCGATCGTAGGAACTTGCTAATTACGAAGATTTATGAGCGCACAGACTACAATTATATAGCTGTGTGACAGTGTCTGTTAAAAACGTAGAATGTGTATCTAATGAACGTGTATGTAACTTCACCTTCTTATCCATTTAACGCAATTCACGCTCAATATTGCTCATAAAATTATCAGCAATTCTGGTGATACATGTATATTGTAACTTAGCGTATTGATCGCTTTAAAAAACCATATAAGCAGCCACATACTTGTACTAGGCACGTACTTACACTGATTATTCCAGTTCTGAATCTTTCTGTGCTCCCTTAGTCGTATTCTGTTCATTTCCAAGGAGAATGGAAATTCGTTCTCTCTGGCCTGTAATTGCGGCATCGAGAAATTCACAAACGAGAAGCGAATACGTATGGTATACGTCTCGGTCATTGGTTCAGAAGAATTCATACGAATGTAGCGAAGTAAACGACTCCTTCTTTTAATAATGCGGAGTTCCAGTGTTTTATTTCGATTTCCAGGTCCAGGATTTCCAGGATTAAGGTCGGGGGATTCCAGGATTAATTTATTTTCAAAATTCTCAACTCATTAAAATTGTAATTACCGATCTCAAGAACGTATATACAGGGTGGTTGGTAACTGGTGGTACAAGCGGAAAGGGGGTGATTCTACGCGAAAAAAGAAGTCGAAAATATAAAATAAAAATTTTTCGTTTGAGGCTTTGTTTTCGAGAAAATCGACTTTGAATTTTTGCTCGGTACGCGTGTACTTTGTCGCGTCTCGTTATAACGGATCTCACTGTAGATCGTTGTCTCGATGGAAAAATTAAAAAAAAAATTTTTATTCTATATTTTCGACTTCTTTTTTCGCGTAGAGTCACCCCCCCCCCTTCCGCTTGTACCACCAGTTACCAACTACCCTGTATATTCCGTATTGAGATTATCATCTCCTCGGACTATGAGTCTGAGTGTCATTGCATTGATCGATACCTCCAATTGGTGGGTTAATTTAAGATCTAAGTTCATTAAGATATATCCATAGACATTAATCTACTTAATATATCAATATCCTTAATTGCTTGCAGTATTTAACTGTATCTTGTTCGTACTTGCTTTTCGTCTTAATCTTCAGAGGTATCTACACTTCGACATTCAAACGAGCTAACCATAATGAGCTATTTAAATTGAAGCAACTAGTTGAACTAAACTGAAAAATCAACTTAAATTAAAAACTGTTCATAACACGGTATTCTTACAACACGATTTCCTTCTGCCACGGTTCCAGAATTGAGAAATTGGCGAAATCCCTGCAAAAAGAAGCGTAACGGGAATTTTTCGATACAGGCGCCGCCATTCGACGTTTCTTAGCCAGGCGAGTAGATTGAGGTTAGGTTAGATCTGCAGTGAGATCCGTTATAACGCATCGCACGCGTACCGAGCGAAAATTCAAAGTCGATTTTCTCGAAGACAAAGCATCAAACGAAAAATTGTTATTCTATATTTTCGACTTCTTTTTTCGCATAGAATCGCCCCCTTTCCGCTTGTACCACCAGTTACCAACCACCCTGTATAACTATTCTAATATTAATTCCAAGTGTAAATTTAGTGTTCCTATAACATTATTTCGGCTATCAAGATCCACAATTCTCAACAGTTACTTCAACAGTAACGTTGAAATTTGAATATCATTGGCAACTAAGTGATTGCGGATGTTGTCACTATCACCCGATGACAAAAGCCGCAATCATTTAATTGCCAACCCAATACATTCCGATAAAAGTAACCAAGCGTTCACGTGCTTTCGAACAGTATACGGTGACTGAGCAGTTATGTCGCAATTTTGTGAATGCGATAGATGCAAAGATACAACGTTGTCCAGATTTGACTAGAACACATCATCGTTGGTGATACAACCGAGCGGGCGCGGACGCTTGAAAACGGAATAAATCTACAGCACAGGGATGCCACTCGAAGTTATCGCCCCCACGTGTAAGTACAAGCGGCCGAGCGCCAGACAACGTGATACATCGCTGCGTATTTGCGATAACGAAAGTTATACTGTTCGTTGCTCGTACATGTCAACAAACGGATCCTTACGGTCGATGCATAGATGCGGTGCAAGTTATTACAGCGTCTCGTCGAAATGCTGAGCTCTGCCGCGTCTCGACAACAGTCGGTTCGTTAAAACCAAACCTGTTTCTTGGTGTTGGTATCGTTGACGTAGAGGCAGATGATCTCGGAGACGACCTGCGCTTCCTGTTCGATACATCTGACTTTTAATTGGACGATGGAATGCGTCATAAAACAGGAGCATCAAACGGGAAGTACAGTTTGAAAGATAAGAATCAGGTATCTTTTACATTTACGTACTATTTCTTCAGTTAAATGTACCACGCTGATGGAGATCCTTTAAGCCAGTACTTTTTCTTCTTTTCACTATCTTTTCTATGGTGGATAAATTATTTCACAAGTTTTTAGTGTGCAAAGTGTACACGTAAATTATTTCCTTTTCCATGGAACCGGTATTTCTTTTCTCTTAATTAAGGTTTCATGTCTCGTCCGTCGCTACAAGGTTGATACTAAGCAGAAAGTGCCCTGTATGTATTAGATTATAGCGTATGAAATAATCTTGCATCGAGTTCCTAAACATTTTCCCTCGACAAATAGTTCGATGCTTCTGTAAGTAATTTTATAAAAATTCTCTCTTCCGTATGTGACTAAAATTTGTTACACGTACAAACGCATCTTGGAATATGATTTGTCCAAAATTAAATATTCTAACGTGTTGTAACGCAGTAATTAAGATAACGTACATTATAATACACATCTGCGAGGTATACATATTAGGTTTTGTAACTTTTTATGTAATTTCATACCGTCATATTTCATAATTTTGTAGTTTCATATCTAATTTCTTAAATTTCTTTTAGAAATACGCGAATAATAACTGTGTAGATATGTATATAAGTATTAGGTTGTCCAAAAATTATCTTTCGTTTTATAAGGAAATAATAGACGCACAATGTTTTTCGTTTCATATTAGTTTATCGAATTATGCGCGAACATAATAATAGAAATAGAACGAAATGGATCACACCTAATTCAATAAAATATAGAAATTGTTGTTTATCTATTATCACCTTATGAAACGAAAGAAACTTTTCGGACAACCTAATATTTAGCCTAAAGCTATCTTCAAACATATTTACTTCTCCTTTTTACTAATATCTGAAAGTTGCTAGTTTATCCGATACGTAATTTTCAATTACGTTTGAAGATTGAGCAGAACCCGAACACCAAGTTCATTCTGATTTCGTCTCATCGACGACCTAACAAGAATAGAACGGTTGAAAAGAATTAAACCTTCAGAACTCTGCACAGAATAAAACCTAAACCAAATAACTCTGAAGGACTGCTACTGGATAATGAGATCACATTCGTTAAATGACTCGATCGGACCAGTTGCGAATTGAAGGAGCAGATTACACAGAAAAAAAAAAAAAAAAGAAGAAACAGTATCTTGTACTGAAAAAATCAAGTCGCCTCGCTGTGATTAAGAAGCCAAAGCGACGCTCGCACGAACGTAAATGTATCTGCAGATTATTAAAACTGACAATATACAGGGTGGTACAAGCGGAAAGGGGGTGATTCTACGCGAAAAAAGAAGTCGAAAATATAGAATAAAAATTTTTTTTTAATTTTTCCATCGAGACAACGATCTACAGTGAGATCCGTTACAACGAGACGTGGCAAAGTGCAGGCGTACCGAGCGAAAATTCAAAGTCGATTTTCTCGAAAACAAAGCCTCGAACGAAAAATTTTTATTTTATATTTTCGACTTCTTTTTTCGCGTAGAATCACATCCTTTCCGCTTGTACCACCAGTTACCAACCACCCTGTATAACAAAAGACCAGTTTATTGCGAAATATCGTTCATAAATTTTCCAATCAAACAGTAGATCGTCGTAATTATGAAAATAATGGAAGTAACACGAAGGTGGCCGCTGCTGTTTAGGGGGAACGCAGTAAAGTGAATGGATGGAAGCGAGGCGCGAAGGAAAAGAGAAACGCAGAAGTGGAAAGGGGTGAATGAATGAAACCATTCAGGCAACATGTTTATGCGCTCATCGCCGGCATGGAACAGGCTAGCATACCGGTCGGCACGAGCAACAGTCCGGAAAGCAGATGGCATACGGAGAGGAATGGATTATACTGGCTGTTCGGACGATAATAATAAAGTGCATAAACTTGTAGAATAAATGGGAGCGGCTTATATCGGTGTAGGCAAGAGCATCATAATGACACTTACCAGTTGCTGGAAGCGTGTTAGCGATTTTAAAATATCGCGCAATTTTGAGATCACTGCGGACTGCTGTGTTTTATATTACATGCTTGGGAAACAAATTACGGTCGTCCAGCCATTCGCATGAAAAAAGAAACGAGGAGCGGCTGAAACGAGACTGAAACTTTCAATTTCACTTTCTTACTCATCAATTTCTCTACGCAGCTATCGGAATTAATTTGTACATCGTGCGAGTTTGTGCCTGCCCTCTTCTCAAATTTATGCCTCCAACCTATCAGTTTATTGAATATTGGTTGGCAATTGAAAAAACCTTCATTCGATTATACATTGAAAATAACTTATAATGGAAGCTTCTTAGTAGCAAAACGATAGAACGGTGCGAAGGTTTAATTACTACTTGCTATTCAGCTTTTTATACTAAACTTTATTGGTTTGTTCTATAGGTATAAGTAAGGCAGAATGACACATAAATATACGCGAAGATCGTGTAAATCGTATTATAAGCTTAACTTCACTCTATGTTTATTATAGTTGTTAACGCTTCTCTGTCGAATCATCGGTCGTAATTTTCTACTGCTTGACAAAGGGTACTGACCCGTAGAGATTATAACAAACATATTATTATTATTTCAAAATGTTCACTGTTTCTATCGATAGGAAACTGACAAAGATGAAGAAATAACTGTATTATCCTATGAAGTCCATTTCGGTTTTGTTTCATCTCAATCAATCTTTCGTATCGGTCCACTACACACGAACTAATTTTAATTTAGCTGTTCTCAGAGTCAGCTGCGATGCTGTAAAATCAAATAACATTGTTCTCTTTGCACGTTCCTTGCGCATAGCTGTTCGATAAAGCTTCAAACGATTTACGATTATGTAACATTAGTCTCCTGTTTATACTCGGAACACCACCAAGACTTGCTGATAAAGTTTTGCTCGAACACCTTGTACAAGCATCCGATAGAAGTGTACAAAATGCTAATTATCGTTTCTTAATATTTATCTCGTTGTTTGCAACCAGTTGAGCACAGTAATTTGCTATTTTTGAAACAGATGTTGAAGACAAGTTTCAGCTAACGTGGGAGTAACTTGATGTTGAACAACGAACTTCTCTAATGTATTTCATGTAGGGCTACATACTATCGTAGCATGAAGGACATTCACGTGGGCAGATGAATCCCCGACACAAGGCGACAAGCTTCGCAGGTAGATTCCGAGTAGATAATGTGAACTACGATGAAGATCTCATCAGTTCCGCGTAATTAGCTCCCACTCCACGACATCTCATCTACGAAAGGCTGTTACACGTACGTGATAGTTGTCTTATCTCAGCTGGTTGCATGATGTCTTTCCTTGGTTATGCAATCGTACCTTGTATACGCGTGTAATCTACGGCAACACAGCTTTAGGGGCGGAACTGTGTTGGATTGCTATCGTCTTGATAGGCCAGTCTCTGATATTATCTATTCTGTAAAGCTTGGTAGGAGGCTAATTTTACTAAGAGAATATCTATCCTTAAAGTAGCTCGCACGCAGGCTCAGCGTGTATTTGCTCTTTGTTTCTTTTGCAACAAAGATATAACGTATCTTGTCTGAGCTGAAGTAGCTCAATGAACTAGCCGATCTAGCAGCAAAAAATTGTAACCACGGAAGAAGCAAATCAGTTTCCTATATGCAACGCATCATTTGACATCGTAAAACACGGTGAAACGATATGCAAACAAAACTGGAACGTATTATTTGTATTATGACAAAGTGAAGATATAAACTCGCTGCATAAATGAATCTCTAGCTTCTCTACGATTTCAAGACAAACGATCGAGACAAATGAACAACTTAAAGAAGAAACCACGTTGAACGGGATAAGACTCAGCTGACATGTACGCGCATTCTGGATTGTATAGTCCTTCTGTTAAATGCGGCATCTGCATTGTGAGACAGTCAATCATCAACATGGTATAGATGCGCGCATACAACGAAGAAAGGAAAATGTCGAGAATCGTGAGGATATCCACACTTTTGTAAAGAAAGTAAGATATTGGAGAGAATTTAATATGCCATGGAGTATAAAAGTAGTCGTTAATGACCATGGTAGTCGATCCGACTGTGAATAAAATAAATAATATATTTCTTTTTATTTTAAATAATATTTAAATAATTACAATGATCGTGGATGGAAAGATGATGAATCACGACGTGGTCATAAATCTTCCACGGTTTCATAAGAAAAAGTATTATTAACAGATACGAACACCTGCAAATGTTCTTCAACATTTCACACGTTTGTTTTTGCATCCTTGTTAAAGCATAATATAAGATTACTGGAATTCTCTAATTGAAGAAATTTAATGATTCCTTATAAAGCAAGTTACAAATAAATTGATATTTATTTGATTATTACTAAGTAGATGTAAATTATTTGTTTCACAAATTACATGTAATATAAATCCAATTAGGGGACATATTGGATTTGATTTCGTATGTTGATTGCATTTGAACGTATAAAGTTATTTATCAAATAACGATACGTTATCTATCATCGAGGATTTAAAGCAATTTTTGAAACTTTGAAAATCGCAGCCTATGATGAAATTTTAATACGATAGACGTTCATCTTTAATAAATTAAATATCTTTTTAGTATCGAAAATACTTTACTATCGAAATTTCCTATTAATATTTCCTGAACTATCAATTTCATAATTTATGTGGAGTTATTATATGCTATATGTTATGGTTGAAAAATCGATGACTACGAAAAGCTGATCATTAGAAACAAAGGTACAATTCTTCTTATATTTTCATATGGATTTTCTATTAATGTAACTCGTAGGACAACGAATATATTATATATTAATATATAAATTACGTTAATTGAACGATTATTAATGCAAGACAATTTGACAGTTTCTAACTATACGTTTAGGCCGTTAACAAGACCTCAAATATTTAGTTTATGCTTGTCTTACATGACAATTTGTTCGTATGACCAGGACATAAATACCTCGGTTCGCGTTTAAGCTTAGCTACCGTTAGACATTAATTCTACTTGGTGTCTTTTCGTATGTTACGTACAAACTTGATATCATCTTTGTAGATTTATATTTTTTCGGTCATGTTACAAGAGGTTTCCTCCTTGCATCTGTGTAACGTATGCTTCCGTAAATGTAAAATGATTCTCCCTTGTATGTATCGCGTGTACGTAGATCAACGGTACCGTTACTAACAAGTTTAAATCTGACCATGCCCAGATAGTATTTCTATTCTCTATTCGTTAAATAATGACCTTGCAAAATCAATAGGGTTTCCTGAAGAAAATGTCATAAATTGTGTACGTCGGTTAAACTATGTCCGTGCATTAACGCTGGTTTAGTACAGTTAGGTAATACATAATTTTAGCGTTTAGTTTCACTTCATTATCGCGTAATCACTAAAGGCCGATGGTAGAGAATGGCCAATCTTTGTGTAGCACGGGTACCAAAAATATTTATGGCACATAGTTCTATTATAGGTTCCGAGGAATTAAATTTAGATTAATTGAAATTAAAAGCACAGTGTTTTACCAGTAATATAATGGGAAAATTGTATGAAAAGCCGTTGAAGTGTGAAGCGTACAAAGTGAAAAATTGGTAATCGTTAATTTCGAACGATAGCAACTTTCTAGCAAATGGAACACATTCGCAACTTCATACGCTATTTTGCATTACGATAAAAGTTGATATTTATATTATACGTAAAAAATAATTGATAAAACTTTGCTATCATCCTCTTTTGTAATAAACAAAGAAATGGAAAAAATAAATAACGTATATAATATTTTATTGCCATAAAGACTGAAGTAAAGTCACTTGAGGGATTATCTTACTGTAGTAAGTGAAACAAGGTGTTCTTTTTCTCCTGATTGGTATTTTATTTTTGCATATTATTAATTACAAAACTTGTTTTGAATGATGTAAACATTTTTATCATGTTGGCTGTGAAACATTCACAATCACGCCATCCATAAGTAATTGAAGTAACAATGGAATAGAATAGAAAAGAAACAGAGACAATAATACTGTTAATCATTAATGATACTCCTTAGGCATTGGAAAAGCCATTGCTCAGAAAATAAATTTTTTGAAGGTTAATTATCTTTCTTGCAAGAAAATTGTTTATACATTTGCTTAGAATAATAATGGTCCTCAAACTATAATCGGCTAATGGCTACTTAAATTAATGAGAATTATGCTGTAAAATATTTATCTCAGTCTGGATAAATACAGCTTAGAAATCCATTTTGAAATACATTCGTGGTTTCACGGAAAACGTGTTGAATGTTTAACAGTATAATCTTTCGTGGAAATGTACGAGTGCATTTTAGAGGCTGTGTAACTCAAAAGTAAATTCGTATTTTATCCACAACCTTTTTATTTTATTTTCAGAGCTCCAAACTATTTATTAAAGAGAAATGGATTTTCTGATTTTTCAAAGTTTTTACGATAGAATAATCTCCTAAAATGAGATTGATCAAATATTATATTTATTGCAAATTACTATATTATTAGGTATGATTTGTTATATTATTAATCACAATTTTAATCGTATCCATGGAAATTTGGTAAAATTTTAATTCAATCGAATGTACGATTATTTTAGCACAAAATAATCATCGCGTAGCCGATGAAAGTGATTGCTGAAAATTGATAGCAGATGAATTTTTCACAAATCGCGAAAATACAATTTTGTTCCTTGTTACTCCACGCGTGTCATTCTTTCTAAACCATATTGTAAGAAATATATATATACGAGAACATTTTCATATTCGTATTAATCCTTTCAGAATCTAATCTTTTTTAAACTGTGGAAAATTCTCTTTTAACAGGTTATTTAATAACACAAACATTCCTCTCTACCTTGCTATAGAGAAAATATAATTAACTACAATTTGGAATCAGTTTTACCGACAATAAACATACATTTATCGTTTAATTATCAGTTAATTAGCAATATCTCAAGCACGCAACATCGAGCATGAAATACAATCGAATACAATTTTTCACTGAGTATAATGAATTTTATAATTAATGATTAATTATATCACTTAATTAGTAACCTGTCAAAGTACAAGCCTGCGTATACGCAACATCGAACATACAACACTTAAATAAAATTTTCTCCTATTAAATAATATCTTTCTGAATACGTATTACGCAATCATTTTCTAATCATCGGATGTGTGAGAGAACTGAACATCTCTATACGCACATAAAGTGCGCGTAAAACACTGATAAAACGTGAATACGTACGAGTCCTCCTTCATCGATCTTCCTCGTCTGATCTAGAACTTTTCATTGTGAGACATCGGCTCGGACTTCCGGCATTTTGCTATGTAAATCTGATTCCGTGGCGGGGACGCTTTTATCGAAAGTATAAAGATGAAAACGGAGTTTGAGGAGGATAGAAAGCAAGGTAGGTAGATAGATAGAAAGAGGTGGAAAGCAGAGCCAGAAATGTTTAGAGGAACGCGTCGCGACGGTGCCACTGTTTATCGCGTGCGGACATCTTTATTTGAAACGTCCACCTCGTAACTTGGCTTACCCCATGGCTTTACTGCAATCGTGTAAATTCTTGTTTGTGCGCGATACGACGCTGCTTGCCGTCTGGGTTTCTTCTTTTACTTTAATGGATTTTTCCTTCCTCCGTCGAATCGCAGCAAGGGGCAAGGATTTCCGCATCCGCCAACACGTGGAACATTTTCTTTGTATATCAGCAATCAAGTCGAATCGCTTCCAATTCCAAGACTTACAGTAGCTCGCGGATTTTTCTATATTTCAATAATACGTTATATTTTGACATACGAGAGACGTAAAACTCTAAACCACCAAATCGACCTATGGAATCCTCGCTTGGATTTTGACTTGCTGATGCAAAGGCAAGAGAAACAAACACATAAGTGGAGTCCATATAAACGCATCTTCACTGTATCACGAAATTTTGTTTACAAAAGTTAAAGTGGTAGAAGGTTGGCGACATTTAGCCACCTACTAGTAGCGTTACAAATACTTTTACCAGATCCGATGGTTTATCTTGCGCATCCAATGTGTGTTTTCGAGACAACACGAACAGAGAAACCCTTTGACACAAAGAGTGGACCGTGCTTCGCGACGAGGAGCCAGCATATAATTCTCATCAAGGATCCATTGCTTGGAGCAGGCCACCGTAAACCACATACGCGGAATAGCAATCAAATTGAAAGCAGCCCTCTGCAACCCTGCAGGTATATAACCAAGGTGTACCGTCGGTCAACTTCTATGGTGCCACAGAAACAGCAATATGGGGATAAATACAGCGATATCTGTACGGCGTCCACTGCAAATTATGACAGGGTGGGTCGCAGGAAAGCCAATATTATGCTCGCCCCTCTGCGTTTCTGGTACAGCTTGGTCTCTTACGTACGCAGCGTTCATTACGATCTTCGTGCCAGTCACTCGAAATAATTAAAAGTTGTAGTTACATGATCTATGTTATCGCTTGATCGCTTATGCTTCGCCTGTCACATGGCTACATTTTGAAGAAAAAATATTTTAGAAACAACACGCTGGGAAAATTTCCTAAAACGTTCGAGAGAATATTAATGAGAATAAAAATATGACATACAAAGATATGGTAAAGTTATAAATATGTAACATAAAAATGCGGATATTTATGTAGATGTATATTTTTGTATGCGTAATTTACAAAATGGCACTCGGATAGAAAAGCGTCTTATCTATCGAATATTGTAAGGAGTTCTGTATTTTGAATATTTTATATAGATCGTTTATTTTGAAAGTAGTAGAAATCCATTTTTTCTTCGTTTGGGGACATTGAAGAGTTTGCGTTCCCATCGCAATCTATTTGGTGCATTCACGTCCCTATGTGTATAAGTATAATAGATGTAAATTCACTGTACCAGTAGCTTTTTTGAGAACCAACTGGATCAATATCTTTTTTTGACGCTATGAATGGACCTACTTAAAAAATTAGCGAATTGTACAATTTATTAAATTTCAATTATTTAAGATTTATGTTCTGTGTTTTAATTAATTAATTAATTTTCCTTTATGATAAGAACTGAAGATACTACTATACTGCTATTTAATTTCAATATAATTTTCTTATTTACTGGAGCACTGTGCTTGTAGGATTTATATTACGCATATTAAATCCACGTTAAGATGTTAAATAAATGAGTAAAGTTTCGATATAAAATAAAGTGTTTACCGAGTTGCAGATGTTACTGAATTATTTGAAATAATTATCAAGATCCTCCCACTTCCTTGCACCTTACATTTACGCTTTCATAACAACTCGATATAAATGCAAAACTGTTATTAATTTAATGATGCTCGCAAGGTAATAATAATTTACGAGCATATTATTGAATCGTATTTAAACAGGTTGTTCACATCCGCGCATGCAATATTATATGAGGTGAAGAGGATAGGATTACATTTGTTATCATTTGTTCTTCGTTATTGTTGCCTCGATTGTTTGGACAGGCTACAGATTACGGGAAATGGACTTACACTGTTTTCAAAATAGATAATTATACAATTCCATTTCTTAACGAAATTTCAATTAACACTAGAACTACCACACCAGTCAATTGACCGGTTTTACAATTTTATTTTCAAATTCTTACTTCATGTTATATTTTCTCCGCAATGATGTAATGACTTTCGTAACGATAACTAAAAGAATAATATAATGAATTTTATTTTGTTCTTTATGTATTCAAACTCGAAATAATTTTGTATCAAGGATACTTATACCAAAAGGGTCCTGCAATCTGTTTATCGAACCCCAATTAACCAGTTTCCTCGTTTTGTACAACTTGCCACACGTTATTAAAATTTTTACCGCGTATCATTCGATATGACGATATCAGTTATCAGGAAAATTCCGGATCGATCGCTAGATCCTAACATTAGAAATACCACACCAGTCAAAACGACTGGTTCTACAATTTTATAAATGTGTCGACCCTCGTGTAGAGATCATGGTCCCAGATGGATTAATAATAGCAAAAATGTACTACGTAACATGGAATTGCCTCTGTAGGAAAGTAATAAATCAATAAATATAAAGATATTCTATTATTGCGTATTTTTTAAAGACCAGTCATTTTGATTGATTTTGGTAAAAATAGCTTCATGTTAACTATCGGTAGTTCTAGTGTTAAAACATTTTATTGGTATATTATAAAATTTCAATTATCACTTGTGCGTAAATAAAAAGGTCACACTAAAGTATACGTGAACTCCTTGGTCTTCTGAATGTTTTTCAAAAAATCAACGCACCACTTACAAAATAAACGGTCCATATATTTCTGCGCATTATGTGTATTCCGTGCTGCTTTCTAAAATCTCTTCAAATCGCCCGTAAATCCATAGAAATCCGCAGTCTATCTAGCACCATAAAACGGTCATAAATTCATGTACGATTATCTATCTAAGTTGGATATGATAACGTGGAAGCGAAGTAAAGGGCGAGGAACAAGTACGACTGTATACGAACAAAAGGCGAATGTATATTGCTTTTATCAAAAGTGGCATTTCATATACACGTGAGTTGTAGGAACGAGTTGGCATTTGCCCGTTAAAGACAGGGGACGAGTAGTGGAGCTATATACTGGGACAGCCACGATGCGGAAGACGTCGTTCGGATAGTCGTACAGCTCTGTAACGCCCTTGTCTGGCCGTGTCTGTGTGCTGGTGACTAAGATTAAAATGTACGCTTCTCGAATGCGTCGAGAGTCGACTAGTGGCGAGGTCGAGGCCTCCTCATAAATCATTCTTGCTTGAAAATTTCAAGTAGCGCCTAGCAGCAGAGTTTGCTCACGCGAGATCCCTCGTGCAGCTTGCAACTTCGATCCATGACGGCTTGAATATACTTTATGCACGAGCAACACGTACGTATACGTTGATGTTAAGGGTGAAGCAAGGAGAACAAGGGAGGAGCGAGTGGTGCCAAATGATGGCGTGAACGCAAGCGAACGAGCCTTTTTAAAAACTCTCAGGATTATGGAGATGGATGAAGGTTTTGTTGCTACGACGACCAAGGAAACATCTGCAAATCGTTGTATGTATTAATAGAAAGAATTCACCGTGGAACAGCTTGAACAATGAATTAAGATCCACGTGCAACGAATTTTATTAATCAAACTTAAATAATCAAAATCATACGGTCAATTGTATGAATAGATTTCAGTTAGAAACAAATAGTCATCTAACTTTAGCCAACGTACCACGGTGTCCCATATGCGACGAACTTTATTAATCGAACTTGAATAATTAAAATTATACAGTACAGTGTACGTGTAGGATTTTAGTTAAAAACAAATAATCGCTTAATTTTACCCGACACACGACAATGAAATATTGGCCCTAAATTTGATCACAATGTCAGAGTATCTGGCACGAGTAACTTTCTTCAGATTTATTATTTCAAAAGGATCGAAGAATTCATTTTGCACAACCGAATGGTTTCGAAGTTTCCTGCAAGATAATTACAAGACCAAAGAGATTATATGGCTTGGTAGTTTTAGAAACTTTTTCCCCAATAAAGATAATTAACGTTCCAAGATACACACTGTGTCTGATCAATTTTTTACAATGTTTAGGGTTGATAGGTTTCTGCGTAACGGAGCCCGTTTATCTGAAATCGCCAGCTTCTCATTCGATCTTTAATTTATTGTATCGCGAGTCCGCAAAATGTAACCTTAATGCAGCTAATTCGTTATGCATTAATATCGAAAAAGGTCGGACACGCGTATTCATAGAGCCGTGGCAACTATTTATTTAGGCTCGCGTTGCATTCTGCACATTACGTGTACCGTCCGCGAGAGGCTAACGTATATCTTAAGCAACGGAGCGTATCTTCCCTATCTTTCATCATCTTCATTTCTTGCACAGCTATTGACAGACTGCATGCATCGTGCAAATAGGTCATAGGTCAATCGACATTCGATGCTACGTCCAGTTTATCATCATCTTATGATCTATATGATGTATACCGCCAATGAGCCGCGCATTTATGCGAGCCAATGTGAGACGCTCTCTTAACGGGCTTGCGAGTTACGCTTGTCGACACAATACATTCGCGCAAAGCGCATAACTTCGCATTTCCAGTATCTTATCGTCGATCAACGGAAATCTTTAATCGAGGCTCAACCGCGAAGAATGCAAACGAGATTTATACTTTTTAATCCTCTTAGATTGCAAAGAACGCATCGCTTTGGAGAACATGTTGCGAGACCTTTCAGAGATCGAAGATAGCGCGATACATACGTTTCAACGATCTGTTCCTACCAAACGAGTAAGTTGAAATTTTGGAATAATAACAGTCGACGTTCCAGTGGCCATTACACACACACTGATCAGATAGCGATCATTTTGATCGATTTTCGATCGAACTGGACAAATTATCCATGGTAAAACCTTGATTGTTGAAACTTATGGCGACGTGCTGAGCGGATAGAATTACTTTCTTTTCAAACGCCAGACAGTGATTTATCGCGAACTGTTTTATAAATGAATCGTTCAAAAGTCATATAGATCGAGTCTGTAAATTAAAACGTATAGAAAGTTTGATGATATTATAAACATAATTCTTTACATTTATCGTAGAATTGACTATTATCTGTATCCTTAGTTCGACGATTCTGAATTCCGATTTTGACAGACTCAAATATCGATGTTAAACAGAAACAGAAGCCTCTGAACAAAGATGTGACCAATGTCTTTCAATTCTTATCCTTGTCTTCTAATCTTTGTCGTGAATACATTTTCCATTAAACTTTCTTTGGTTCCACCTAGAGTTGAACTTACAGCCACGGTCAAAAGTGAGTATACACTTTGGATTGTCACGAAATTTATTCCGAAACTCTTACATTACATACGTCGCATGAATTGAAAATTGATCGATAAATTAGAAAATACGTAGGGATAGAAATGAAGAGTAAAAGGACGTGGATAAGTGTGTAGGTAAAGCAATATGATACAAACTTCATTTTTCTGAGGCGTATGCTCACTGTATTAATCGGACCTCTCGATTTCATCACGTTCCAAACAGGAATATCAATTTCAGTTGCGTTTTATTTGCATAGGAAACGCTTCAAAACAACGAAGCATACGTCGCTTACACGTATCAGGTAAAGCTAGCTATGGGTACCGATAGGAAGTCGTGGAGCGATGATGCTTGTCACGTTACTCAAAGTTAACCCGTTCTACGTTTATCTACGGTTACGTCACTTTCTATGCAACCTGAGCTCTGTAATAGCTTGCCGTGTTTCTTTCGCGTCCAGCAAATTCTCTTGTCGGGATACACGTGCCCAATGTGCGGGTTACATTCTTCATGGTTTCAAGCTTATCTCCGCCAAAACATGGAACATTTAGTCCGCAGAAACCGCTATGCTGGTGCGTAGCTTAACGCGAATCCTCACCCCTGCCATTTAACACTGGAACTACCACATCAGTCAGATTGACCGGTTTTACAATTTTATTTTCAAATTCTTACTTCATGTTATATTTGTTTCCGCAATAATGCGATGACTTTCGCAACGATAACTAAAAGAATAATATAATGAATTTTATTTTGTTCCTTATGTATTCGAACTCGAAATAATTTTGTATCAAGGATACTTATACCAAAAGGGTCCTGCAATCTGTTTATCGAACTCCAATTAACCAGTTTCCCTGTTTTGTACAATTTGCCACACGTTATTAAAATTTTTACCGCGTATCATTCGCTATGACGATATCAGTTATCAGGAAAATTCCGGATCTATCGCTAGATCGCTAGATGCTAACACTAGAAATACCACATCAGTCAAAATAACTGGTTCTACAATTTTATAAATTGTGTCAACCCTCGTCTAGGGATCATGGTCCTAGATGGATTAATAATTCCAAAAATGTACTATATAACATGGAATTGCTTGTGTAAGAAAGTAATAAATCAATAAATATAAAAATATTCTATTATTGCGTATTTTTTAAAGACCAGTCATTTTGATTGATTTTGGTAAAAATAGCTTCGTGTTAACTATCGGCAGTTCTAGTGTTAAGCGACATACACTCCCCTTCGTATGTATTCGAACATCTATAGAAAGTGACAAAACAGAAAGCTGTAAAAATATTTCAGAATTGTTATCCAGGTTATCTAGGAATTTACATAAAGACAGATAGAAGCTATGGAATCTTAAGATATATAGAGAATTTATAGGTCCAATGTTATAATCTTTTCATTGATTTTGTTATAATTTCTTTATTTTCCATATTCTTCCTCTGCAATTTGTCCGTCAGGACATTTGACAGATTAACGTAGCCGTTAGGATTTGTAGCACATGAGTGGTCATCGCCATTGAACCATCACAGATTGTCAATGCATACACATAAGCATAGGTTGTACACGTTCATACCTTTGTAACGACCATATTAATCTTTCTTTTTTTATTATTA
Organism: Bombus vancouverensis nearcticus; assembly: GCF_051014615.1. NCBI lineage: Eukaryota > Metazoa > Arthropoda > Insecta > Hymenoptera > Apidae > Bombus > Bombus vancouverensis. The sequence goes on along the minus strand of NC_134915.1, from coordinate 1,404,007 downwards.
TTACCGTAAGAGATTTATACGGTTTACACGTGCAAATAGAAATTTCATAATGCAATCTGCGTGTATAAACTTGATCACCGAGTAGCCGGATCAGGATTTATCGAAGTAATCATTTATGCTGAAACTGGGTCGTGTGGATGTTTCCTTTTTAGTCTTCAAGCGGGTAGTAGTCTTCCTTTTAGTCTTCACGTGGGTTCCGTGAACTTTTGATGGCAGCTGATTCGAATGCATCGCGGTTCTACTGCTGTGTTCTCATCGTGTAATAAAAATCTCATCTCATCACACAAGAAAACGACACTGCAACTGTTCCCATCAAACAAATTCAGAAAATTGACGACAATTGCCTTCATGGTAGCTGACTTCTGTGTTGACATACAGTTACAGACGATGCTGCCCATGTTCAAAGCAATTCCACGGGTCATATTTCGTAAGATCGTCGAGATCTCGATTGTTCTTGCTTTCATACTTCCTATCGACAAGGAATGAGTTCCTTTGATCACTGACTTGATCCTTGGCAGGAGGTAGACGTCGCAGGAATCCAGAACTGACTAGCTTTCCAAACACTTTTGTAGCCTGGAATTTTAAACCGAGTGTAAAGACACGTATATATTTGAAAATGCATTCACTGGCAATAAGTGAAGCAGTCAAACTAAGTTTTGTAACGTTATTGCTAGTCAATAATGCATCTTCTGTAACTGTTTCTTCATCTTTGTCCTCACACTCTTGGTTCCAGACCTATGAGGTCAGTGTTCTTTCCTTTGTGTTGGACTTTGTATGTTACGGGCCAAGTGACAAATCGGTTATTATTCATAATGACCGGTCATTACCTAGCGAAGACTGATAATGATAGAACTTAGTAAACTGTCCAGGCATTAGGAATAAAGCTACGCATATTCTTTTCGAATCAGGTTTAGATTAGGTTCGGATTAGTCATTATGATGTTTGACTTTATTCACAATGGCCAGACATTATAAATTGTGCTCATCTTAATTACTCATGCTAGTGCACAACGTATACAACGATGCTCTCGACCGCTGCTCTAACGATCACGTTATACAATTTTCTACTGTTTCTATCCGTAATTAATTAAAAATGTCGATTCAGATGTTTAATAAACTTCTCTAATTGTAAGTTCTGCGTCCATTTCACTTGCAATTGAACACTTGCAACGAGATTTAAGTTAGGAGACTGTGAGGATCAATCACATTATGTTCATCTCGCAATGCATAGGTTCCTACAAGCCTCTGCGTCGTTATTTTGCATCAACGCGAGATCATGGCCAACAGTATCATCACTGTCTTCCATGGCCAGATCCTTCAGACGAAGTCCCTATTCTTTGGCAATGCAACGTCGGGTCACATCCCATGCCATCATCTAAACGGGGGACGTCTAGCTAACTGCTGCTAGCGAGCAAATTATTCCCCTCCCATTATAAAGCTCAGGTTTACACGCTGAAACAGCGATACGAATGCTACGGCGATATTCTTTTATTTATCTGAGGCTCATAGCAAAGGCACCTCTCAGAAGGGGTATAATTTGTTTGCGAGTAGCAGAGATATCTCTGCCCTAAACACTGTTTAGTAAACAATCGTATGTATCCTCGACAGCTCATAATTAGGCCATTTCGAGTCGCCGGCTATCGACTTTCCATTCTCTTGAGCAATCTGCCAAGGTCGTAAATTATGGCAAGACTAAACATCTCTAGACTATCTGCTATTATGTCGTCACGAAGATGCTGTCACGTAAACTTAAGGGTTGGTTGATGAAATAAAATACTACTATTAATTTTGTCTTAATTAAACTTTATTATGAATTCAGCAATCACAATGTAATACACACTGAATTAACATAAATCACAATTCACTCCAACCACGTTATGTAAGACTTAGTTACACTGATACGTTAAGTACGCGACTGTTATAAAGGTAGAGACCGGTAAAGATACGTTGACTATTCTAAGGGTGCAGAATAAGTGCGTGTTACTGACGATACTGTGTCTGAGGAAGGCTAGGGGTGGGTGTGTCTAAGGACACGGGACTATCGGATTTGTTGATGACAATTTTGGTTAAGGAAGCGAGGGCAGTAGACACCGTCTCCGATTGGATAATAAGACGGTTGGTGGACCAGGAAGGGTTTTAGCCGCCCTAGCGATAAAGTTGCTAACGAAACATATCAGATGCGAAGAAAACCAACTTTCTATGCTAACACGTGACAGACAATAAACGTAAAAGGGAATCTAAGACAAGAAACACTCGCTTGGCCCGAAGGACCTTAACTATGAAAATTCCAAGACCCTTGGTGGGTACTTAAGACTATTGAGGGTACGCGCCAAGGATGTGCAGACATCTGGGTGCCATCCTGTCCGCGGTGTGTGGCCTGGTCTCTGATGTGAATTGACGTTACAATGCCGCTGCTATACGAAACTCCTCGTGAGGAGGCCTAATACTCATACACAGGAGTGTATTTTGGCGAAGCTGTTGATCGATGATCGCGTTATCGAGATACCGGTCATTCTTTCGCAACAGATTCTGTAGCGGATCTGTCGTCTTGGAGAAAAGAATGTAAATGGATGTACAGGGGATCTCAAAGGCGAAATGGAAAAATGCGGATGACAGAAGAGGATGGAGTGAAGTGGGCCGTAACTTTCTTCGTGGATTGTGAGCACAGTGGATGCTTTTATCGCGCTTTCATGGCGCGCGTAATTCGGGAAATTCAAGTCAGCAAGGCGGGTAAACTGCTTCCTCGTTACTGTATCTATTACATGTTTCCTTCTTTTTTCTTCCTTTCTTTCTTTTTGCCTTTCTTCTCTTTTACCTCGCGATCTCGAATCTTACCTACCCTCTATGCCCCAACTTCCTCCGTCGCTTGAAGCTTGTACTCTCGTCGAACTCCATCTTCCCTTCGTCGCTTGGAGCTTGTACTCTCACCGTTCTTTAAATTAATATAATATAAATGCAAATTGAATTACAGGGGTCGGTCAGTGCTAGGGGACGTCGTCTCTGCTCGGGAGCCAATGTGGCTGCGTTTGTTTGAAAAATAGTAGATATTTTCGTGAATGTAAACAGACGCCTATTTGCTGAAATATTTCTTACAGAGGAACTTCGTCTTTCTGAACTCCATTCATTGCGACGAAACATTAGCTAACACCCGATTAATTGGATTTTTCCTGCTTCAATTTACTTGTCCGAACGTGAGCTTCTATTACGCGAACGAGAAATAGAAAGTAGCGGGGAAAATTGGTCAGTTCCGTCAGTGACAAATATATTGTAATTGCACTAAAACATCATTTGTGCGAAGCCCATTTATCTGAGCGAAATTTTACTTGATGCTCGATTAATTGAACCTTTTCTGCTTTGATTCATTTCTCCGAATCCAAGTTCATATTATATGAACTCCAATTACGTAAATGTTTGTTCCCCGACAATTCAGATAAATGGAGCTCTACTGTATCTTTATTCGACGATTGGATTTCTGAGATTTTGCCTACCTAATGTTTACGTTCATTCGATTTCGCAAAGTAAATTAGATCTTGGAAATTATAATAGTGAATGTGAAAATACCATTTAAAATGTACTAAAATATGTACATCATTGAGCTTGCAAGAATAAACGTCGGTTATTTGTCAACTTTTAATTAATCAAACGTGTTATAGATTTCTATTAATAAGAGAATGGTAATTAGAGACAAAGGTGAATTAATTTATCACCGATTTGCGTTTGTAGATGATTTATAAAACATGTGAAACGATGTGCGTGTATTTAAAAATTAAACAAGAAGAAGAACAATAAGAACGTGCTTCGAAGAATCATTATAGCCGGAGATGAATATGTTTTTCTTCTTGTATATTAAGATTTAGTGAATTGTTTGGCAATATATTTTTGTCATTAAACTGTCCTGTTGTTGGTTTTCCAAAGCGTTCATGAATAATGCTTAATAAATAATATTTCAGTGTTTATATTACAAGAACGGTACATACAGCATTATTTAGCATAATTCTCATTGTTATTCATAATATCATTATATTAAAACTTGCTGTACGTATTAATGTATGTATTGATTTCACTTTATCGACACCGGAAGTGATTAAAAGAATTTCATTGGAATTGAGATCCAACTCAAGTAGAATAAATATCTTCCTAATTTACTATCTTTTTTTTAGAAACGATAAGAATAATAATTTTAGCATGTAATTTTTAATTTCAACGTAATGAATCATATTTTTATCTGTAAAATGTTCGCAAAATTTGGTTCGCTATTTTTGAATATAAAAATTGTTTATTTAGACTATTGTAAACAGAAATTCTTCTACAAATCGTAGATGTGATAAATATAAAAGCACTTTCACTTCATTTATTATATAAGTCAGACTTAAATAATTTAAGAAATGAAGGGAGATGTTAAAATCACTGTTTACGTCCTTCAGATATAAATATTTTTATAGTAATTTTGTAAAACTTTAGTTATTGATGTATTTTATAGTAGGATTATTCACTTCATTTATTATATAAGTCAGACTTAAATAATTTAAGAAATGAAGGGACGTGTTAAAATCATTGTTTACGTCTTTCAGATATAAATATTTTTATAGTAATTTTGTATAACTTAATTATTGATGTATTTTATAATAGGATTATTCGCTTCATTTATTATATAAGTTAGACTTAAATAATTTAAGAAATGAAGGGAGGTGTTAAAATCATTGTTTACGTCTTTCAGATATAAATATTTTTATAGTAATTTTGTATAACTTAATTATTGATGTATTTTATAATAGGATTATTCGCTTCATTTATTATATAAGTCAGACTTAAATAATTTAAGAAATGAAGGGACGTGTTAAAATCATTGTTTACGTCTTTCAGATATAAATATTTTTATAGTAATTTTGTAAAACTTTAATTATTGATGTACTTTATAGTAGGATTATTATACTAACTTTAGAGTAGCAAGAAATTTAGTAAACGTTACGCTTAAAGATAAGAAATACATAAAATGCACATACAACGAAGCTTTATCTGGAATTCATCTAATTTATTATCTCTGAGAAGCACATAACATTATTTTCCCCTCTTTGCATATGCAATTATGTCTTATATCTCTTACGTCGAGACCAAAAAGAAAATGCGGCTTGCATTAAGTATGATGTCGACATGTGTTTTTACCTCGATTAAAATTCACGACCACGCTCTCAAAATTACTGAAATTTTATTCATAGTTGTTTTATACTGTGTTAACCGCACAAGACCAAGTAGCTCGTCTTTCGAATTCCTAGTTACTTGCGTATAGCAATTTCTTTATTCGTAGATCTTCCATCTTTTTATCCATGGCAAATAAATTATATTACGTTACACAATTCTGACGTAATTATTAAATTATATTTATACTTACAAAGATTAAGATTGATGTAAAATCAATAGGTCTTTGAAATTTAACCAACTGGAATATTAATTTGTTTTTATTAACTTCCAATTCTATAACTGTAGAAGTTTCTGACTAAGTAATTAAGTTAGACAATTGTTTGTAGCCTTGAACATTAATTAACAGCAATGTCTCGTAGTAATTATCAGAAAGCTAACTTTAAATGTAAATATCTAAATCTAAATATTTTTCTTTAAATCTAAATATTCTTCGTGCATCTTATTTATTTGTTACATCGAACGAGAAAGAATTTAAAAGATTGTTATTATTATTTTAATAAATATACGTTACAATGGTGCTGCTTTAAGCGTTTCATTGTGCTAGGCTATGAATTAATCATTTGTAGCATTCCATACAGCGCAACCTGTCGTTTTCGAATTTCGCGAGGTCATAAATTCTGCTTACACTCATTCGCGACGATGAATCCGCGATGTGTTTGAAACTTATGCGAAATTAATTACGGTAAACCTGGTTCAAACTGGGTTTGAATCACGGTTGCCCAACACGATTTTTAATTTATACTTATAAACTTAACATTCAATTTGTTACATTCAATTTAACACGTATGTGTTCTATATCAGTTTACCATATTATTTAGTGTACTTTATTAATTGTTAGTGTACTTTTTTATTTTTATTAATTAATTAATTGTATGTGGTGATGGATTTTGTGGTTTTTTATTCGCTTGTGTGAGTGGTCGAGATTGTATTTTTGAAACCGTTTTTTTTTTTATTTATTTATTTACATTTTACAATTTGTCCAGTAGGACATTTGGTAAAATATTATAGCTTAGTGGTATAATAATATAACATGTGGATGGCTACCCCCAGTGAGATACCATCTTCGAATTTTTGAAGCCGTGACAGTTCTTGCATTCTCGAAGAGGAATTCTCAGCAGAAGATTCCTCACCATGGTTTCATATTTTCCTTATAGAAAGAGACATTCTTACGGCAGAATGTCTCTCTTTGCTTGAACGTAACCCGTATGACGAACTATTTTCTGAGATTTTATTGGTTAGACAATTTTTGACCAGCTGTACAAAGGTGGAGAATACTAATTAGAGTAATTGCGTAATACAGGATATAGATTCAGTCGTTGATATTCATAAAGGTATCTGTATGATGTAGAAATAAGAACACGTGGTATTATAGAAAGAATATAATTGATTCTGAAATATCCATAAATAATAATTCAAAAACAATTTAAATACTCCATCGAGTCTTTTGTATCAAATCAAATAATTTGCTAAACTTTATTCGCATTTTTGTGAGTGCGCTATATTTAAATCGGATATACTACAAATGCACATAATAAATATATATATATATAATCTATAAATGTAAACATGTATATAAAAATAGAATTAGTATTTTTAACTGTTAAATTACAAATATAATACTTGTGATATGTGTGCATACAGTTCTATGATCATTTATCTATCGTGACATAACACTGCATAAATAATGTGACGATTTACGATTCCGTAATTTTAGATAGAAGACACAAAAATATGTGGCGATAGGTGTAAATGATGAAACAACTACGAGATGGGACAATTAGTAAAGAAACATTTGTTTTAATATGCTATTATTTAAATGCTCAAAATGATACATTCAATTTGCATTGTCCACAATCAATCATGATTGCGAGACCTAGTCCTGTCTACAAATTATGAACTTTGAAATATTAAGAAGTACGATGACTTGTGTGTACACTTGTCTGTAACACTTTTCCTATCATAAAGAAGTAATTTTATCACTCTATCGCTGAATGTTTATCTAATTAGATTTGAATCAACACGTTCATTAAAAGTACAAGAAATAATAATTTTCAAATGAATTTGCGTACATGAAATGCGTAATGCATAATTATAGGATAAAAATAATAAGATATAGTGCTAGTTAACTAACTAGTACTAGTTTACTAATCAACTGATTACGGTATGATTTATTTCAATATCGTTGACGCGACCCAATATCGTTTATATGCACGCAGTCGTCATTCGTCACTAACTTGTCTCGTCATAACGGCTCTCTTTCACGTCGACCACGCTTCCTGACAACGCTGATAACACTAAAAGAGCTCTCTGCTCACACCAAAGCCCGACAACGCCGGCAACACCAAAGAACTCCGCTGGCAGCACTAAAAGAGTTCTCTGTCCACATTAAAGCCCGACAACGACAGCAACACTAAAGAACTCCGCTGGCAGCACTAAAAGAGTTCTCTGTCCACATTAAAGCTCGACAACGACGGCAACACTAAAGAACTCCGCTGGCAACGCTAAAGAACTCCGCCGGCAACGCTAAAGAACTCCGCTGGCAACGCTAAAGAACTCCGCCGGCAACGCTAAAGAACTCCGCTGGCAGCACTAAAAAACTCCACTGGCAACGCTAAAGAACTCCGCCGGCAACGCTACAGAACTCCGCTGGCAGCACTAAAAGAGTTCTCTGTCCACATTAAAGCTCGACAACGACGGCAACAGTAAAGAACTCCGCTGGCAACGCTAAAGAACTCCGCTGGCAACGCTAAAGAACTCCGCCGGCAACGCTACAGAACTCAGCTGGCAGCACTAAAAGAGTTCTCTGTCCACATTAAAGCTCGACAACGACGGCAACAGTAAAGAACTCCGCTGGCAACGCTAAAGAACTCCGCTGGCAACGCTAAAGAACTCCGCCGGCAACGCTAAAGAACTCCGCTGGCAACACTACAACAGTTCTCTGGCCACGCTCAAGCCCGTTAACTCACTAACGGTTACCTTTTATACCCTGGCTCTGGTATACCTGGCACGCACATGTCTCATGGTCAAATAGACCTTCTTAATTACTCGAGATTTTCCCCCGATACTACATAATGTTTAGCTAATTCGATTCGACTCGAACATGTTTATTAAAAACGGAAGAAATATCAACTTCTAAATCTGTTTGCTTATTATTATATTAAACATACACGCTAACATAATATTTAATCGAAAGGTTTAACTAAATACGATTGCTATTGTCAAGATTTCAATGGACGAATTAAAATACGTTACACCGTTTATTATCGTACGTATATACATGCACATGGAGATTCGTATATCAAAGGCTTCGATCGAATAATTTTACGGATAATGATTTTATTCGTGGCCGTAACTTCGTTAGAATAATTGCTAGCGTCGAGTTTGCGATTTCCCTGTGATTACTTCGCCGAGCTGAAAAGGAACCGAGTCCGAGTGTGCCTCAGGTTTGTCGAGTATACTTCGCTACGTTATTTCAAGCGGTCAGAACTCGATATAAGTTTGAACGATGGATAATTCCGTCGAAGGAACCGTTTCATTTAATAGAGAATGTCTTTGAAATGCGTTTTTTATCGATCAAAAGGGATGGTAATGTGGGAAAATGGTAGTATAATTTTATCTCGTAATACGAGGATCATTCAAAGGAAATGATTGAAAGTACCAACGGTTTATTGCCGGCCGACTAATTCCATCCAGCGGAATCGAATTTATATTTTTAATTGCGGATGCTCGAAAGGAAGTAAACCCGTTCTTAATGTCTCGATAACGGATCGCTTGAAACTTTGTTGCGATGTTAAAGTTCCACTGATCGTTTCACACAGCGTGCACGCGTTAATTACGCGCCAGGTAACTGCCTTTGGGCGCGCGCGCGTTATAATTCCCTTGAAGAAAGTAAATATTGAATATGAAATTGGATAGGGAAATACCGGCGATTGTTATTTGGATTTAATTAAAAATCTCACGATCCCCTTAATGCTTCGCTTCTCGCGTCTTCGCTTCGCCAATTTACATCCCTTTCTTGCTTTTTATTATCGATGCTATCGTTATTATTGCCGCCATATATTTTTTTTTAACCCATCCACTGCGGAGCCCGTGCGTTGTATCAACGCGCCGAGGACTATAACACAAATCGTTATATATTTTCTGTCTTAAAATCTCTCTTTGCTATTTCTTTTTAGTTGCGTTTATTTGCTAGCAAGAATTTATCTATTACACGAAAAAACTATTTCGACTGTTCTGAAGTTCATTGGACCCTAACTGCTAACATTTGTAGGTGTAGTTAGTTATCTTATGGGGTCTCTAGATTAACCAATGGATAAATAATTGTCATGAAAATCCACACGAAACAACTTTCTTTTTAAATGTAGTTGCTGGAACGCATCGCCAATATTCATAGGGAAAAGATTGACATAGAAATTCGATATTTCGTTTTCGATACACGCCATTGAAAATTTGTCTAATTTTCCTTTGTTAGATAGATAGCTATATACCCTTCCGCTGGTTACAATCGATAATCCTGGTTGACGACAATAAAACGTTTAAAGCGTTTCACCCGAGCCTGATACTTCCGTGTCTAAATTTAATTACTCCTCGATAATTAAATCACTAACGATTCCCTGACTACTTTCCCTTGTTCTCCTCGTCCAATTAAAACCGATAAGCTGTACGATTGACGACAGGCTATGCTTGGTATTATTTATCCTATATATTATTATATTATATAATATTATATATATTAATTATATAAAGTATATAATTGTATAGACGCGTTTGCTTAGTATTTGCTAGTTTATAATAGAATATTATTATTATACGTACTTGTTGCTGCTTCTGATAATTAACGCAGAGTGTGCGTACATTTTCAAAGTATTTAAACTTCTCACGGACTTTTGACTATTTGACGTTTCTATAACTGTTACGAAAGATGGACAATTTTATTTATTATACATACTTATGTACACGGTGTCCCAGTTAACTCTGCCACCCTTAATTATTCTCTTATTTTCTTTTACAAAAAGATGCTTCAGGCAAAAATGTTATGGAGGAGAAGATACTGTGCTTTAATCTGTTTCAGCATGCCACCACCTCACAAGTCAAAGTAGTTAATTCCCTTTTCGTTGAAATTATTGAAATTTTAGTGCTAAAAAAATCGATCAGTTTTCTGCACTTTTTGTGTTAACCGATTTGACAAACAAGGAATTCGATTATTGCCATAGTAATAGCAAATTCGTTTTCAGTTGTCCAGGCTAAAAAATAGAAAGCATAAGATTGAATGGAATGCGATAATTGGACACCCCGTAGGTGAAAGCAGCATGCAACGTAGACCATTGGTTGCACGGTTAATCGTTTCTACACGCAAATTGAGACTGTCGACTGGACGAAGTTATTTAGTTCTAAGGAAGGTTGCGCGTCGCGGTCTAACAGCGACTAGATATTAACCTTAACGTCGTCGTAGTCTCGTTACCCGCAAATTGATTTCACCATTATTCACCGAGACGATGCGCTGCCTATCGCGCTTTGATGGAAATTGCATCGAAACAAGATGCAGCAGACTTAATGAAATAAACGATGTCCGACGTGTTTCCATTTGTTAGTATCTCTGACACGCACGGATTTAACGATACGTGAAATCAACAGCAAAGAAGTCTCTGCTCCTGTAATCGAACACAGGCTTCACGCTTTCCTTTTTTACGTACACGCGTGTACAGAGCGTGACAGAACGAGTGGAACTCACCTCGGCAGCTGACTGTACATCTAGAAACAACGAAGAAAGCAACGAATATAAAGAATCATGTGACTGCTTTGCATTGATAGTAGCACGACCTAAAATATGTACATTTTGCAGGCTTCTTAAGATTTATATCTTTGAAAATAAACTAAATACGGGCTTTATTGGTGTAATTGCCCTTTGACGTATAATTGATGAAATTGTAAATATGCCATTTTACATGATAAAGATAGAAACACGATGTAAACTTTGTATTCGATAGAAGGAAATTTGGAATCTACGAATGATGGCATTGTCAATGCCAGACAACGAGAATTTTCCGTCTTTATTTTGCGTTACCTAATTGTAATTACAGAAAATGCTAAAAATGACCAACTCGCGTTTCAAAGGAAGCCTGTACCATGAATTTGGTATGAATGAATATGCGTGAATTTGATAAATTGTCTTGCCATGAATTGAATGAAGGTTACATACCTTTTGGTGTTCCGTGAATTTGAGAGAAAACTTGTTCTATTCTGATCCTTAGTATTTCAACATTTTCAACAAGTAATTTCTGCACACACGCAAAATTCGTTATATCTTATAAACGAGGACAAATAGGACATGTCTATATGAATCTTTTATTTCTAACATCGTTGTTGGATGTACAATTGGCTCTCGCAGTGGGAACCTGGTGTTTTGTTACGTTTCATATAAACCTTTATCGAGGTTTCTCGAATAAAAATAAGAAAAATTCATGGGAATTTCTACCATGTTATTTTCATTTTCGTGAAACGTAATACGAGAATGTAAACGAGATGTATAACGCGATAAATTTGATTTTTTAATCTTGGGAAATATTTAATCAAAGATATTATTGGATATAGAAATATGTAAGTTATTTCTGTTGGCCCAAATTTTCCTGCTGCAAGAATTTAAGCGTAACGTGTTTTACGATATAGCTAGACGAAAGAATTGAAATGTATTTTTTATTGGAAATATTCACTGCACCGAAATTCTCCTTCGATACTGAGATTCTCGTATCAAATTACTTGACCTGTTAACCGAATCAGTCGTCAGCAAGTTTCTACAATTATTATATTATAATTATTCAACTGAAAGTTAATAAGGACCGTCTAATTTCGAATAGATCGGTTTTAGTTCCTGCAAATAATAAAAGTACGACGTACTTTACTTTATTTTCAGCAGAGAAGAAATGATGCATTAAAACGTGGAGGATTTACGAAAAGAAATTACTCTGTTCTAAGAAGTTAAAAATCTGTTTGATCTGATTGACGATTTCTTCTGACTGAATTTGTCTTCCCTGATTGTATCAGTAAAAATCACACGGTGCTTGATATTATGATGAATGCACATTTGTTAATCTGTACGAACATTTCATCAATTTTTTACTGCGAATTATAAAATTATTATTCCGACAATGCATCATATTTTTATCTCGTGTCCTTATCTCGTGTGTATATCGTAAATCATACCACGCCGTATCATCGTTATTCATTCATAAAACGCCGCTGTTTCGAATAGATGCCGGACGAGAATGTTACATTGATCGACGTGCCTAATTTACTGTGAGCAACTAAATTTTAACAGGAGCATATTATAAGAGAATTTCATAATATATCCGTAATATATAATATAATAATTCCATGACATAGTATAATAGATTTTTCCTAATCATAAATGACAGTTTTTTACTCCTAAGAAGCTTGCATTGATATTCACTTCTGCAACAATCAATTTGCGAATGATTTCGTTGAAGATGTCCCTAACGATGTTTCTATCGATCGACTCAATGGAGGCAAACTTTATTAAAACCGTCCATTTAATTGGAATAATATAATTAGACTGTGGTTTTAGTGGAAACATTGATTTCTTTATAAATTGGGATTTCCTTGATGCTTTATTCAGTTCCTTTGCATTATCTCCCTTTAAATTTGCATAAGAGCTATTTTAAAATAATCGTAAAATAATCATGAAAGTCTTAAAACGAAAATCTCTTAAGATCTAAATCTTAAAATGATCTTAAATTAATGCTAAAATAAATAATTGAATATATACATTTCAATCTATCGTTAGAGCTCAGCGATTCTGATTTTTCCCATGATCAATAAATATCGCAGAAACTATTTATAAACTCGAAGGATTACGAAAATGATATTTGGAAACTATGTTTAATTGTAAATGTCGACCCTCGCTGCTGACCTCCCTGGAACTGGTCTTTCTAAAGATTAATCTTCTAATGATTAATGCTGTACTGAGTCTGACTATCGTCAAAGGAATTCTAGTGAAATAACTAGATATTAACCGTGTAAAACATTTCACGCTATTTTCCCACACTATAACTGTTGTTTGTTTAAAAGACTGTGTCTTTTGGAGTGATTTTCATATTTCCAAAAGCCCTCCGCTTCTTCACTCTACGACGCACTATTCAAAAGCACCTCATTTTGCCAAATAAAATTTTATTCTCTCATCTTCTTACCTTGTTCCCTTCTTTTTCATTATTTTAAAACCGATAAACCCCATTATTTCATTATTTTAATACCCATAAAATGCCAGGTAAAATACTTGGCACTACATTTGGCCAAAAAAGTAGCAGTTAACTCTGAAGATGAAACAGGTGCCATGGCTGGTTGGAGGAGGATCGCAATTGCCATTAAACAATAAACTACGTAATCAGATATAAGGCAGTATTAAAAGCCATTTGGATTTATGGAGTTGAACTATGGGGTTGCTCCAAGCCATCTAACAAGAAGATCCTTCAAACTTGCCAGTCGAAGATCCTTCAAATCATGACAAATGCTCCTTGGTATATCTCTAACTAGACACTTCACGAAGATCTTAAGTACCATTCATCAAGGATGTAATTGAACCTGATGCAGTAAAACAGGAAAAGCGCAACATAGATCATGGCAATCCACTCATTAAAGAATTAACACACCAAGACAAGCAAGAAGTAAAACGCAGATTCGAAAAATTGGCCTGACTTAAAATAATAATTAACAACGAACAATAATAATTACCAAGTTGCCCGTAGAACATTTGCTTATTATTTTATATTATACATCTATCATTATAGAAAAGAATCTTTTTAACTACGACTTCGTCCATATATTTATTTTTTATTGCCAATTGTGTTCCACTGTGTGTTGCGTTCCGAATGTTTATGCAATTTCATATTCTTACGAACACGATCGAAGGAAATGGAATCTGAATAGAAATTGGAATCTTAAATTTCCCCAAAATGAATAAATCTGCGCAGTTTAGCAATTAGAAATATTTCTTGCTTTATAATAATTTTATTTTCATTTTATAATAATTATAAATATTTTATACAAATCAAATTACAGCCTTATGAAACACAAATAACCCTACATTATGTATGATAAATATATAATTACCAATATTACGTACCTCGTTAATATTGAATGTTCGAAGCGAGTACATTTCAATTCCGATATAGTGACCTATAATGATAATACGCGCTGATGCTCTCGCACGCGTCTCCTATTCCCAGCACTCATTTGCAAAATCGTTTCACTACTATCGTCGATACGAATCGATGAGGAAGATCTAACCTCGATAAGATTCCCAAGCTCGCCTCCACATACATTTTGCTTCGCTTAATTATCGATTCTGAACAACAGATAACACATCCTTTTATCACATCCTTATACACCTATCACAGTACTATCTCGTAGAATTGATTTTTCCACAAGAAGACGTTCCTTATTTTCTCGTTCTAAACGATAATAATCTTTGCAGACGCAATTAGGTACCTTTCCTATAACTAGAAAGTACCTTTTCTATAAATAGAAAGTTGATCAGATAATTGTAAAAGTCCTTTTTAACGAACTATGACGAATTTTAAGGCATTTACACAAATTCATATGTAACTAAAGAAATATAACTTACGTCAAACAACTGTATGTATTTGTAGTGAGGTGTGTGTATGTCCGTGATAATTGTAGATGCTGGCTGTAGAAATGTCGCTAATGCTATTTTTCTTCCAATTTAGATGCGTGGAAGAAAAATCGGGGTCGCCGGGATTCGAACCCGGGTTCCGATCTTCGTAACCTAAGACGCTAACCACTGCGCTACCGTCGCCCGACACTTTATTTTTTTTTTTTTTTTTTTTTTAATGATGTTTATTTAGCCCAAGATACAGTTTTAAATACATATTGGCGTTCGGAGAATTTTTGTACTGATGTGTCGACGCTTTACATTTTTCGTGTTTAATACAATCCGTCGTCTGACACTAGTTAGTGTCGAGTGGTGGTATTTGCTGTTGAGCGCCGCCACAGTAGTAATAGTAGAAAAAAGACTGAGACTTTTGCATACACCGAATATATAAATTCGCGTGAAGGATGGTTATCTATGAAAGAGGAGTTTTTATTGTAGATGATAATCAGAGTTGCTGCAGATTGTAAGAAGCAAGCGGAAGTCGTCCCTAGGCTTAATAAATAATACAAAATTCTCGTGGCAGCCACTTGTTAACGATCGGTTGCAAACGGAGCGAAGATCGCCTTGCGAGTATTCTGTCCTGCTTTTCGTATGTGAATTAGTTGAAATGTAACAGGAAACCTGATAGAAACGAAAGGTAACGAAAGATAGAAAATATATGCGGTTTACCGTATGCGTGCTCGCGTGCACGAATGTTGCACGCGTAGGGAAAGAGGGTAGCCAAAGACAGACAGAGCGAGGATAAAAACAGATAGGTTGGTTAGATGCACGCAGCCAGATGGCTTATTTGTATGCTCGTGTAAGGTGCTAATTTGCCAAGTACTCGCTATACATATGCATGTATATGAATGTTCTGCATCCTGCAGCGTAATATACTGCAAATTGTGCAAGGGAAGAAGACAGCACCTAGTGGGAAGAGGGGAAATAAAAGGAAGTGTAAACGATAGAGGAAGGAGATGCGTAAGCGCATATTTATCGCATATATATGTATACAGGGTGTCTCGTTTTAATCAACCATGACGCGAACATCTCTTAAACTATGCATCGTTCGAGAAAGTGTTTCGAATAAAAGTAACTTTGTTTCGAGGGAAACGTTGACGGTGATAAATTTTACCTAGGTGAGCGTGTCTTTGAGATTGCAAGTTGATGGCCAAAGTTATTTTTTTTAATTGAAACTTCATCTTTTCTCATTCGATGCATCTTTTAATTCTCTATAAAAAAAGTACGAAGGTACTTAGGTCGAAGAATGATTAGTTTCAAAGATATTGTAACTTTAATCTTGTGAAACTTATTGTACGAAAGACAAGGAAAGATAACGCGTCTGTGTTTATGTTCCCCTGGTGTTTCAGCCACTCAATTTGACGCAGTTAATATTGAAATATCTTTTTAACTAAGCACTTTCAGATACAAGTGCCTTGATCTCTTCGTGGAGAATTAAAAACTGCGTCGAATGGTATATATAAAATTGTATAGCTCCATTTAAATATATGATCCATCGTATTTACGACATTGATTTTTAATTATACAAAGTTCTCTGAAGTTCGTCGAATCTTTACGCTGTAGGTTGCGTAATAACTCGAGAGAGAAGGCTAAGTTCGGAAAATTTTTAAGATGACGAGTCGGGCAATCCTGATCGTCGTACAATTCTCGTTATTTTATATAATGTCATATTATATGCTGTGAAGTACAGCGGTTTGGTTCGACAGAAATGACACAAGAGTCCCAATTATTTGTGTAATCTTTTTCAAAATGAAAATGTAACGTATATAACAAGGGACCATCTTTGCAGTATACAAAAGTTGAAATATATAGAGTCCACTTGTATTATACAAATTTCTTCAATAGATAAAAGCAGTGTTACGTGACCACTCCAATTAAATTACGGCTCAAGTGGTCAAACCATTTCGGAATTCGAATGCAATATCAGAAAGAAATATTTTTAAAATTCGTTATAATAACGTTGAAGGTACTTAAACAAATATAGTAGGTACAAAGCAGGACGTACTTAAAACGACATAGATTTATCTCGAGCAGCTTCTTTTTGGTCTGCTAGTGTTGTACAGAATTATTGAAATTTTAATTTCAATTAAATGTTTGCAAATAGAAATTTCGACGTATTTGTCAAAGATTAAAAAGACACTTGTCTTGAGAATGGAAACAGCCAAAACAATTTTTAACTTACAGTTAGAAAGATAAAGGATTTGGAAAAAAAAACATTTAACGCTACATCTCTAACATGTCGTACTCTCAAGTCTCGAGTCTACTTGAATATCACAAATTTCAACAACAAAATTTCAAATTACTTATCTCAATCGTCGAAGAATTTTCTTAATCGTGCAATGAGCTACACTTTTGCGCTATCGTTTCGTCAACTGCAATGTTACCGCAAAGGTACAGGTCACCAAAAGATCGCAAGCATGACATTCACTGATCGTGAGAACATAAAATCTAAACTTGTTAATACGTTTAGTCTGAAATAAAAATTTGGTATGTTCGTTATTCGTCTTTCGAATGCCTCTGCTAAACTATAATTGAAAGCAGACATTACGAAACATCTGTCTATCGTGTAATTCACAGTAATAAATGACAAATATGTAATTTATACTGCTGAATCGCCAGTACTCGAACCAACTTATCTCGATCTGACTTTCGATATGTAATTAGTTCCTGCGAAGAGATCGATCGTTCCGAGAACGCAGAGACGTGGTACGAACGCGAACTTTGTGAATGAAGAAACGAAGAAGAGAAGAAAAATTTCTCTAATCTAAAATAACCGTCGTCGATGCGGAGATGGGAAGTTTATTTGCTACAGCGGCGGTCAAAAGTTTAAGACGACTGTCTTTTTTAATAAACTATTTCTCGTACTGTATCGTAGACACAAAATAACCAATAATTCGTGAGTTTATTCGTTGCTGAATTTCATTAAAAAATAACACTTTTTCTCAATCTCGTACTGTACAATGTTTGTGCACTTGAGCAAAAGCAATTTGCAGTTTCTAATTTTTTACTACTGACAATATCGACTTCTTCCGAGACACACGTTCTGTGATATCAAAGTTATGAAAACACAGAGATGTCGTGATAATGTGCTATCAGCGACTTTTTCTTTGGGACTTGTAACAAGTTAGACTCTCGCAATGAGGTTCTTAACTATTTACTGCCACGTGTCGCACAACCAACGCTACTAGAGTTGAACGAATTAGGCTGAGAAATTCTGCCCCATCCAGCATATTCCCCGGACCTATCGCCAACAGACTACCAGTTTTTCAAACACCTCGACCACAGCATGCAAGCGAAGATCTTCATCGATCAAGCTACTACTCGAGAAAACGTGCTCAAAGAATTCATCAATTCTAGGACGCCGGAATTTTAAGTTACTGGGATTGAAGGACTTATTTCTTGTTGGCAAAAAGCTGTAAATTGCGATGACTATGTAATATCGTGATGTAATATGTTTACAAAGAGTGGACAATAGAGATGTTAATCAGACAGAAAAAGACGATTGTTGATTAACTTGAACTATTCACACCAAACGTACAGAAAACAGCGCAATCCACACTCTCTCGGCAACGCCACTCGCAACCTCCGTCTCCGCTCAACTCGCACTCGGCTCCTCCGCTCGCACTCTCTGCTTTTCGACTAACACTCTGTTGTCCTTTTCCTAGGCCCACAGCACACGTATTCCGCAGACGCTCGTGGCCAGGGTCACGTAGGTCTTTTCCACGAAACTATGCACTTGAAAAGACCGATGACACATTGATGGGCCCGACGGCGCCTCGGCTCTCGCGACATTGTTCATAGTTCGCCCGATATTTCTTAGGCCTTTCGTCCACGATACTACAACTATTATTGTAGGAATGTTTATTATAAATTAACAGAAAAGAAAGTATGATGAACACAATATTGTTACACTCTCACAAAATCGAATATAATATCTTGTTTTACGAATTCGCTTTTCACTACTTCTACGTCACAGCAACACGATGAACTTCTCTCGACCACGATTAATTCAACTCTGACAACATTACCACGCTCATTTTTCCTTTAACAAACCTTAGTAACGCTCACAACACTCCTTGACAACATTAACATATCTTAACAACGTTTATAAACAATCAGCCACGTCTTTCGCTAACGTCACATCATCCCACATTATTTTGATTAAAAAATAGTTTTCCTGTAATTGACGCTTGTCCTGATATCATCTGCATTGTGTGTGTTGATTCGTTCGAAACAAGGTCCCCTTATTTTCAGTTCTCACATATGCACACGTACGACCATGAAACCGACTACCAACAATGTATGCTCTCTATTATACAGTCTAGTAGCCTAACTTCGAAGGGTATCAAAACTCTCATCCATCGTATTCGGGCATCTCACGAGGTACTCGGGTAGCCTTATTTTCAGTTCTCACATATGTACACGTACGATCATGAAACCGACTATCAACAATGTATGGTCTCTATTACACAGTCTAGTAGCCTAACTTCGAAGGGTATCAAAACTCTCATCCATCGTATTCGGGCATCTCACGAGATACTCGGGTAGCTGGTATGCAATTTTTGTATACCCAGTTGCCTCACAGGTAGTCGGGTAATTTTTATGTGTCTGATCGTCTCACGGTACTTGGATAATTTCTATATACTCGGCTGTCTTACGAGTATCCGGGTAATTTGCATATATCCGGTTGTCTGATGGGTACCCGGTTTCGTCTCTTCTCAGATATCGTTAACAAGGCTTAAACTTTCATCCGCTACTATTCGTTTGCCGGAATCAGGCCCAGCGTTTTGAGAGGGCCCGCGATCTACGAAAATTACCCAATTGAAAAACATCGATTTTGATTAACTTTTTACAGAACAGATGATACCATTAAGAGATGCAAGACATTTTTTTAGTAGCGATGATTCAGTTTAAAGAAGTGAGAAAAATCATCAAAGTTCAGTATAACTCCATAAAGTCCTCATATCCTGGAAACTATTTACTTTAGATAAAAAAATCCAGGCGCTTCCAGAGAAATGTAGTTTTTAGAGAAATTAAACTTACTTTCATTGAATTTGTTGCTCCTTGAAAGAAAATTATGGATGCGAAAAAATATTACTTGGATTTGTTTAAAAAACTGCTTATAAGAAATACACAATATGTAACAGCATTTGTAAATAAACAATTAAGTGTAGGATTTGAATGTGTATTCAGGCCCCGCAAAATTGTTCAACCCGACCCCGCAAAAGGTCAAGCCGGCTCTGGATGCACAGCGGAAGATCAGCATCTTGCGGGTCGCCGTAATAAGTTGTCGAGTAAAAGAACGCGAGCGGATAACAGTGGCATCCATATCGCGATGCATCTGTCGTTGACACTATCGTTCCGCTTTCTTCTGGTTCCCTTCCGGTCGACGTTCGACCAATCGGTCTGCCGCATTCTGCCACTCGCCACTAAACCCCATCACGTTTCTTCCTTTCGTACCGTTATGAACTATGATACGTCCGTAGTAAATCCCTCGACGTCGAACGTTCGGACACGCGGCTATCGATCGTCCTCGAAATCTTGTTGATTGCTGGTCGCCGGACCGTACAACGAGCCGAATGGGGATACTTTCTGCCATGACCTCACGGTTCATTCGCACGCTCGTAGTAATTATGGCGCGCTGTTAATGGTGGAATCGAAACGGCTCCATTCGGATTAACGCTAGATTACTCTGTTAACGTTCGTACGGTATCTTCGACGTTTTTTCGCTTGTTCGTGCCGCTTAATATCCGTGTTTCGACTGTATGTGATAGGAGGATAATAGCAGGTTGCTCGAAAAATAGAGTTGTTCCGGACAATGTATTCGATATAATAATACGGCTGCATCGTATTATTAAGTATTTACTTGTTTTAGTGTTTTTTAATGTCATGAGAAAACGAGCCTGAAAATTCACCGCGGTTTTACGCTGTTCTATATCGCTTTCTCGTGCGGTGGCATTTAATAAAGCAATGGAAGAGAATGGGCGGACGCGATAATTATGGTTAGCGCAATACATTAATTCAGCCGCGCGTGTGTGAAAGTGATTACATTCAGCTCCGGGTCTTCCTTTCACGCGAAGTCGTAAACAAATGAAATTTTGCTTACAATTTGTAGTACCGCGCATTTAATACAAAGTACCTTTCTTAATATGTTTCGTTGTATTTTCTTCGTAGAAGTTCGTTGTCCTTGCTCAGATTACATCACGCGTGACATTCAAGCAGGAAATCACACAAGTGTAATAAGCAGACCGCGGGTGTTCATGCAAGTTTAAACATTCGTGTGCATCGTCAGAGCAATGGAAACTGAATAAACATTCTTTTCACTCTCCATCTATTACAAATATTTACCACGCTTTGAATATCTCATATATTCTTGCGCGTTGTACTCTATACATCTTTGCACACTCCAATTTTTCACGAATGCAAAACATCCGCAGTCTGGTAATAAGAAATTGTTACTTGAAAATGAAAATTTGGCCGGAGGTTTAACGAAAACAGTGTTGCGATACGAATCGATCAGAATCCATCGTTCTCTTACGTGCGATCGCAGATTCGAAACCGAAAGGCCAAGCATCAGACTCGATTTTATCCCAGGATTTTAATTAGCAGCCGTGGAAGACGACAAGCTGCAACCGCTAATTAACCAGCCGAGAAACACGGCGGTCGCGTGTTTTAATAAATCGACCGACTAACATCATAATTGCCGCTGCTTGCATCCCCATCGACGTAGTTGTGCGTGTAATTCCAGCCGTTCGATTAAAACGTTTTCCAGTCGGTTGTTTTCGTGTGGCTGGGCCAACCCTTCTCGGATCTTCTCTCGCCGGCTAATGGTCGCGCGTTTGCAAAAATACGATGGTACGATCATTCCAGTGCTTTTCTCTTTGCTTGGATCACGAGCGAGGAACGAGGCGGGGCGAACCAATGGAGATTCTAAAGTACGCCCTCTGATATACAACCGACCATTTGTTCAACTCTCGAGGAACATACGAACGAAATTGCATCCCGATAAGCTTCTCGCGCCGGGCGTTGGAAAGAAAGCAATTGATGGTCGTACTGGCCACCTATACAAAGAATGTCAACAATCCAACGCGGTGGATCGCTGCCGCGCCCATCTATGTAATCCAGTTCTGCGCTCGTGCTACAATGGCCCGTGTCATCACTCTGAGCACGTGTACTCGCGTTCTTTCGTCAATCGCCAGTTATGGCAACTCTGTGTCGGTTGGATAGCTTTCGTTCTTTTGCTTTCCGCGGCACCCGCGCAGTGGCGGCATTTCAGACACTTGAAATGTCCAAATTGGAAAGGTTCCTCAAGTAGGAAAGAGATAGGAAAGAAATAGAAATTTCTCGGCAATTGGGACGCGATCGATCAAAATTTATGACCTGTGCATATTGCTCGTTGAATAAAAATGTCGTATTTGAAGTTTAGTATTGCACATAATGTAATATAACACGCACGTGTGCGTAGTAGAGTGATTATACAGGGTAGATCGTTGTTTCGATGGAAAAATTAAAAAAAAAAAAATTTTATTCTATATTTTCTGCCACGCCACGGGGGTGTTTTTATTATTCAAAACATATTGTCAAAATAATAATAAATCGATGATGTAAGACGACATTCTTCCCCAATGGACCGTTTATCTTATTGGTGGTCACGGGTGTCCACCGTGGCGCCTTGGTAACAGTTGATAGCGACATATTATAACGAGGCTTCGTCTATTTCAACAAACCATTGGCATTCGTTATTTCGTCGTAAGCAAAACGCCAGAATATATTGTTGAAACGTGTAAAAGATATTAGTAAACGGTATTTGCTCGTTCTATATGCAATAGTAAGGTATGTTCACACTTCTAACTTCAATTGTACGATTATAAAGCAGCATTTACGATTATTTTCTAAGCTGTGTTTATAATAATATTCGTAGATTACCCCTGAAAGATATGGATGCAAACACAGTGCACCGTTAGATGCAAGATTTGTTCTCATTTTGTTTTTATCGATGTTCTAATAAAAATGTTTAATTGCTCAATGGGGCACTTTTTATTTCAAAGTATCTTCTATTTATCGGTTATATTCAAAATGCCCTAACTGTCAATTTTCATTCAATTTTTACAATTGTAAGAAGTTCAAGCGCTTCGGTCACCAACGACCACGGTGGCGTCACAGGAGAAACCGTGGCCGGTCAAATATGACCAACGTGGCAGTCAAAGTGTTAACAATCAGATGACAATGCTTTTATTATTCATTTAGCATCTTATTCAAAGCCCGCGAGGTACCGAATACTCGTCAAGCCGTTAGAATCTATTAAAACTCCCAAGACTTCCAAATCTGTCAATGCGATCAAGACTTTGAAATCCAGGAGGAATTTCGAAGGAAGTTCATAGTCGATAGAAAAAAGGATTACGTTCTTCCATATTAGGAACTTGCAAAACTATCGAACCTTTCGAGACCTTAATAACCCAAGACCTATCAAGCCTTCCAAGAGTTTCAAGCTTCGAATCATGTTCGAAGCGATTCGAATTACTCGCCACACATACAGATTCGAAGCGGTTCGAAGTGCTTCAGATCGCATCTCTGCACCAGAGGTATAGGCCTTGCTAGCTACATATATGTATCATGATACATGGATAGGCGTGCGTGACTGCTCTGAAACCCTTTTGTATCTAATCTGTCTATATAACGTTCTGCGGATAACAAGAAACGATAATTTAAGTTGTAGTTACTCGTAGATACAGTGGTTGCCGAGAGATAAAAATATTTGATTAGTTTCTTGGTTGTGAAGTCGAGATCACCATTTTACAGTCTGATCCTTTCACGCACGATCTTTCGTAGACGATACATTGTACTCTAGTAAGTTGTTAATTTCTTTAAACTGATTTCAGATTGTAGAGCATCGTATCTTCTTAACTAAATCATACGAAAAAATGCGATAAAAGAACAATTTTCCTTGCAAGTTAAAAGAGAAATTTGGTTCCAAGAAGGTCCAATATCTTCAAAAGTATACAAAGCATTAACCCTTCATCTGCATATTGGGTCATTTTCGACCAGTAATTTTAAGTAATATTTTATTTTTCCCACACTTCTGTTTAAACTTTGCCTTATCCATGAGGCGATAACAGCTATTGGACGATATTCTAGAAGCTTGAAAGAGTATTCAAGAATTTGTGAGGATTGTCTAAAACACAAAAGCCTGAAAAATGCTGCATGCTGAAACGAAACATTTAATAACTATGTCCCAATATTCTAATAATATCTATCATGAATTAATCATGTTCTAATTATTCACCATGCAAACTACAATAATTTGAGACGGTGCAAAGAATAACGTAGCAAGATGCTCTTGATCCGTTGTTAATCTCCGCTTATGCTACTGTCTCTCATAATTCACGACAACTGTTAGATCTGTCACACGCAGTGTCACTGCACCGAACTCGCGGTAAAATAACGTTCATTGTGCACCGCTCGCTGCCAACTATTAGAAGCACCCTCGTTTAACGTCACATCACCTGACCACCAAATTTGAAATTTCTTGTCCCTTTGGCAAACGACGTGTTACCTCTTCGTTGCAAACGTCTTCTCATCGTACAACGCACCGCAGCCGAGGTAAATTACGAGCGAAGGTATCGCGCGACCGATGAACGCGCGGCAACGGTTAATTCCCAAGTAAAGCACGAGGCTTTAACTCACCTGAGTGTCTCAGGAAGTGGGAATTTCGGCTCTAAATCTTGCGTAACTCATAAACTCTGATCTAAGTACGGAATACGACACGCGGTAATAGCGAGCAAGCAATTATCGTTGGCCTTTGAACCATTACACTGCCTGTTACGTCTATTGGGAATTTTTTATTCAACTTTTTATTAAGAATTCCAGAAAGTAACGTCGTTTCGGACTGACGTTTGTGTCGTTGAATTAGCGCTGCGTTATGGGCAATGAAAAATGAGTGTAGGCAATGTAGATACAGGTGACAATCGAAAGCAGAAACCACCGGGGGCAACTGGAAAATAGAATATTCATGGGAATAAGGCGTTGTTGCGTGCATGATGGAATTTGCAGAGTTATGTACATATGCATTGTGTATATTTCTACACTTTCGAATTTTCCGCAAACGCATAAAAATCCGCAGTCTAGAGAATAACCGTGGAAGCCTCAAGGCACTCGTTCGAATTGTAGATATTCTTCTTCTGTTTCTAAATGTATCAAAATTAATCGATATCGTAACTTTGTTTATGTCCACTGGAATCGCTAATCAGAGCAATATTATTGTATATTGTTCCCTTTATTATTATCTATTGTGACAATTTTGTATCTTTTTTCTATTTTTTCAATTTTGTCTATGGATTTCCTATATATTGTATTGTATATATCAAAATATATTGCAATAGTTTATATATACAGGGTGGTTGGTAACTGGTGGTACAAGCGGAAAGGGGGTGATTCTACGCGAAAAAAGAAGTCGAAAATATAGAATAACGTGTACACGTAACTTGTACACGTAAATTGCATTATGCAATTCCCATTTTTTAAACATTTCTCCTCAATATGTCGTGTAAACCAGCGACTGAAATATTGACAAATTTTTCACCACGATGTACGATCAGTAACGTATGCTATAGTAATTTCGTGACCAGGCTGTTGGAGTAATTCTTCAGCCGTTGTTAATGTAGCCTGCTGTATCTGGCGATTTCTTCTTTTACAGTGGACATACCGGTTGCTTTATTTATTTGTTTGTTCCGCGTGTACCAATCTACATTCAAAATGGCCCACAACTTTTTATTTTTCCATCTCTTTATTGATTGTATATTGGAGTTCGAGACGGTGCCCCATAATTGGTAGGCGTACGCCCATGTCGGTTTGAGAATAGTTTTATATATCAGCAATTGTTTTTCTATTTAAAATACAGTGACATCTACTCAAACATGGATACTTCGATGGATGTATTACCTTTACAACAGAAAACGACAAGGATGAATATATACATTCAACTCTTAATTATTAATAAGTTGATTAGTACAAGCAGTATCTTATGGAATGTACATAGGATATACAAAATGTAGAAAATATCCAAAGTGTAGCAAAATTTTGTGAGTGAAACATATTTTTACTTAGGTCCCATTTGTTTATATACGCTTGTAAAAATTATGAATTTGCATAAACATTTGCATTTTAGTAACAAGTATAAGGTACATATGATAGTTGAATATATGGTAAATATCTCTTTTCCTTTTACAAAATTCCAGGGGCCATAAACATAGTGGTAACAATTCCTTTGTAGGTGGAGGTTTCTCTAAAATTTCAACTTCATCTCTATTTTTTTAAATGGCATGCTATACTTTTTTTTATTTAGAATAGAATAGCGTGTGCTTAAAGAATTTCAACGACTTCTTTGATACTAAATAACAAAGAGCAAAATAACAAGTCCTATGTCATAAGAGTTGGTCGAAGCGATGTTTGTTGCCTCAATGCAACATTGTAATCTTCTACTTGTTGATGAAGCCCGTATACCTATTGTTATCATTTCCAGATTGACTGTAACACAAGTTGCAATAAATCTTCATCCCGTATCTTGTACCATTGTTGCTTTTTTTCTGGCGCATAGTATCTTCTGATGTTCAAAGACCTTTGCAAATGAATTGAAAGATCCACTGGAAGGATCTACGCATCGCAATGAAAGGAAGTCTTAAATTTTGTTAGCAACTAAAGTTGCTATTTACATGCGTTATCATTTCGTTTCGCTTTTCCACATACTTTGCGTTGCCTATGTATAATTGTAATTAAAATGATTGAAGAAGCGCAATGTCACGTGTACGAAGCAGAGGCTCAGTGCCGCTATAAACAATTTTGAGATGTGGAAAACCGTATGATTAGAATGTTGTATCGATCCAAACACCTATCACTTGAAGCATCTCTTATGAGATGACGTAAGACTCATTGTTTTACTCCTTTATTTATCATTGAATGATCTTGCGAACGATTGAGAGGTCGTTGAAATTGTCTAAACGAACGCTATTCCACTAGGAATAAGAAATAGACGTGATCTTGATTCATTTCTTTATTTTTAAATAGCTAATTTAACTTTATATTGGATTGCACTGAAGTAGAAAATTTACAAACATTAGGATCAATTCGAAATAATTAAAATCTGCTTTGTATTTTCCGCGTCTTCTTACATTCTCGCTGCTAGTCTTTATTCATTCGTTACTAAGTTCTAGATTATGTTATGACTGTATGAAAATATATTTTTTAATATTATATCTTACGATATATACACTTTTCATTACTCTAAGACACGTACTCATTACGATTGTTTCCAAAACTCTTGCAAATTTTAGTTTGTTTAGTGTTTTACTAATACGGTGCGCATGAAACGCGTACGATATGAATAAATTAACAGATTTATAGTAAAATAGTTAAAAAGCAAAAACAGTGGTATTAGACTTGGTATTAAATTTAAATTAACATCACGAAATTTCCACATACTCATCGTCCACAGAGTGTAATTTGAGTGAATAAATATTAGAAAGGTAATAATTGTTTTATATTTAAATTTCAAAATTATGGTATTTTCTATTTACCAATTATCCTACAATTTTGTTAGCGGTATAGCGAAACATACTGAACTTGATATTCTACTTGTATCTATGTTGCGTCAGTATAAGGAAAAGATGTAATCTTGTTGCTCCAGATCAGCCACTGTTCTTTATAGCCGTGTAATTAATGGTGATGCATTCTAATTCCGGGGTTTACTTTTCGGCTATGGAAGCTAGGCCAATTACGACCAGCGGAATTAACTTCCTTGCTCGCAATCCACTTCCGTCGGGACAATTACACATAAGAGTCAGCTGTTCGTAACGTGAATTAGGAACCTCCTGTTTTATCCTTGTAATTTGACGATAAATATCTGATATATTTACACTGCAAAATTATTTCTACTTTGCTTAGAAGTGAAATTTTCTGGCAAATTGTTGAAGCATTTTAAGATTCTCCGTATATTTCTTCTTACGGTTGCTTTATTTCCAAAATATAATAACAACGCAGTTATTTTTGCAAATGAAACTATGTATCGTTTATTAGTTGTATTCTATTCAATATCTTTCTCATTTTTTTTATAATTAGTAATTTTTCGTATAAGAAAATGCTTTTTCGTAAAAAGTAACACAAAATCAATTTTATGGAAGACGTATGGTGTCTCAAATTATTTTCGTCCTTATCAACAGATCTCTGTTTTGTTTCTTAATTGCTAACTACCGTTTTAGTGATATTGTTTTCATTACAAAACTCGTAATATATAAGCAGGAACTACTGTAGCCTTTTTTCAGTAGTTTGCTACGGATATGTACTTTTGTTTTTTACATTCAATGAGTAACATTGTAGATTGAATTCTATAAGTTCGATGATAGTTCAACATAGTAGTTCTACAATAGTTTTCTGTCGACTTAATGTGAATCTATTTGTTTTACCTATTTCAATTCTAAAATAGCTTCACCTTTTACTGGCCCGAATTATTTTCCTTCAACTTATCTGCAATTTAAATCTTGCACAATATTAAAACGATCATGTAAAATTGTATCTTTGCAGCTTTGTATCTTTGCGTCTTTGTATCTTTGTATCTTTGCATCTTTGCATCTTTGCATCTTTGCATCTTTGCATCTTTGTACTTTGCCTCTTTGCATCTTTGTATCTTTGCATCTTTGCATCTTTGCATCTTTGTATCTTTGCATCTTTGTACTTTGCCTCTTTGCATCTTTGTATTTTTGCATCTTTGCATCTTTGCATCTTTGCAATTTAAAAAAAGCTCGTATAAAAGTTGACCGTATACGTCTTTATTCTTCATTTATATAAACCTTCTTATTGATTCCAATTGTGAGTTTCCAGGAATTTAACAAAATTTTTGCCGATTTCAAAAATGCATGTACAATGGCGGATAAAAGAAAAATTAAGAAATAAGAAGTATAAACGAACATAGTTTTACGAAATGGATCCACACTTAATAAGAGCGACGAATAAATGAACATATACCACAGAATATGTTAAAAAGTTTTAGTACAATAATTCTTTTATCTTCCACCGTATTCTTCATTGTTAAAAATACGTGCGTGAGAAGATACGACTTCAATATTGTATTTATTAAAGACGAATGACTTGCTTTGTGAGAAGCTAACTGTGACTGTGACATGATATTCAATGATCGGTGGTACAGTGAGCCGTGAGATTCAATAAGCAGGTTGCGCGAGTTGATAACATCGACCCCCTGGGTCGTGGGATTCGATCCTAAATCATGCTTCCACACCTAAGTTACCTATGATGATTACAATATGCGGTCTAATTCAATTAATTTCTATATTATCGACTCTAACGATATAATAATTATATTCTAATCTATGACAACTGTAATTGTTATATGGTTTATATAAACAGTACTGTTAATTTAAATATAGTATATACTTTTCATATAAGGAGAGAAGTATCTTTTTTATCTTATATAATTAACAGGATAATTAATGGTAGAGTAATTACCTTTATATAATAAAGGTTTCAAAAATAGTCGTAGAAAAGATAGCCATTTGTCGATATTTTTCATTATGTCATAAATATTCAAAATACTACTTAATTATCTGCCAATGTAATTGATCGTGAAATGCGAGTTCCAGGCGAAATTTTCTTTGTTTGATTTGTCCGAAACGAACGTGTCAGACTCTTCTAAGAAAACTTGCAGCTACTTGCACCTTTGAGCTTTGGGCAAAGGCTTTGATTTGTTCAAATACCATTTACTTCGTTCAATTCATTTCAAAATATTCATTTTATATATTTTGTAACTTTTTTTACAATTTTAATAAATCCTTTCCACTCAAAAATCATGCAAATTTAGGTCTCAAAGGAGACGAATTTCTTCATACTCTTTCCAAAGATCGTAGTCTTACGAATGAAGCCCTGCAATTGCCTTTTTTAAACTATTTATTTATTACAAAAGTGCGTAGCTTCGTCAAGCAAATTCCCACTTTTTCGTAACCCCTCGTCAAACATTTATTTTCATCGCTAAGAAGTTTACAGATTTGGCTAATGTATCGCTTGCCTTTACTTTGAGTAAATTGCAGATTATGATAAGTAACGATAAGTATCTCAAAAGTCTTCTGGATTTTTTTAAAATTCACAACGATAAAAAATCAAACTAGGGAATGAAAGACTCGTTAGACATAACACGTTAGCGAAAAACCATATCGCGCAGGATTGATAGTATTTAATACAGTTCGCAGGTCTTTGTGCACAGTAGAAGCTTGATAGATGTTAAAACGTCAGGTATATTGATTAATTGAAAACATTCATCCAAATCATATCGTCCATATGAAATTTCGACGTTTGAAATTAACAAGAAGGAAGAACGATAGCGCGTATATTAGCAGTTTCAAGCGGCCCATCTTTTCTACTATTCTCTGCTTCAATTATAGCTGAAATGGATAATCCCGAGCGCGTTGTAAAGTATCATGAATGTGATAGCAGTTTGCGAAGCCATTGCGGGTAATAAATTCGATATTGCGCTGCTCTTATACAACAAGTTGAACCATATACGCAGATGCATGTTATCTGAATAAAAACACGACGAAGTAAAGCGGAAGTTCATTTTTCGAGAGAACCGTGTAGGTACAATTATCTGTGCTGCGATGCGAATAACGCCAAACGATATCACCTACAAATAGCAAAGATCAACGAGAAATTTATACAGGTTAAGCGGCGCTCTATTCGCGTTTATCAATGTTGGGAAACGCATTATGAGGATAATTTATCTTTGGTTAGTATACATCGAGAAGTCACTTTTCGCGTGTTCCACTTTATTTACGAGCTACATCTGTTCTAGATAATTTGGAATTACTATTCTGGAGAAGCGTTCGATAATTATTACACGGCACAATTTCAATTCGTTTGTTAGTGCGATATGCGTTGCTTGAAATGCTTTCTCGCGTGAAATATTTAATCCTTCATCCGGATACTGGGTCGTTTTCTGTCAGAAATTTTCAAAAATTCTTCGCTTTTTCCATGTTTTTGTTTAGATTTTGCTTTCTCTGGAAAAGTTAAGGTATACGTAGCGATAAAAACTATTGGATGATCTGTCGTGTCAAATAGGCGTTTCTGGCGAAAAGATGATCCTGAGAAAACTGACTTTTGGTATTTAACAATCAATTCAGTTTCAATGCAGATACGACTTTCTTGTTTAATGTGTTTATAAAATCTTGTTTATAAAGTCTTGTTTAATAAACGCACGGATAAACTAGTTTTCTTCTTTTCGCTGTCTGGTAGAAATGGCTTGATTTGGACGAAAGTTGCGGATACGCCCCTTTTACTTAGCACAACAGCGATGTTATTGTATTACTTCACGAGCCAGAATGAAACTGAGACGAAACGGCGTACATTTTCCGCCATACAGCATAATTATGCTATCTATCTTGTATTAACACGTACTATGAACATCGTGCTTGTCCATACGCGCATTCTCCACTGGCGTGCATTTTATTCCAGTTTTCGTTAAATTACATTTTTATGAATTTAAATTGAAAACATGACGCGAATCACCGGTGGGGCACGCCGCCTGATGGTAAAAGAGAGGTGTGACGCACCGGTGGCCCACGCTGCCAGATAGAAGTATAGGTTGTGACCCGCCGGTGGGTCATGTCGGTTCGAACGTGTTAGACTAAGAGACGTACGACGTACGTATCTCATATTTCGCGTTTCATATTTTCGTTACAATTTTTTAACGAAGCATTTATGCACTTTTCGCTACAAGACGGTTTATCATTCTTTTTACTACTTATTTGTAAAGCACATTGGCAAAGTTTGAACACTAAACCTCCGGATACGCAATATAACATTTTTATTGTTTAATATACAGCGTAGGACGAAAGAAAGTTTAAAAGGCAGGCGATACAGGAAACAGCAAAATTTTAGAAAAATGAGTTGCAGTTGACAAGAACAATTACGTTACACATAGATATAATATAGATGATAGTTATCAGCACGATGAAGAGCGTTTAGTAGAACAAAGTCAGTATTGATATAATATTACTTTTGCCCGCCACTGTCTAACAGTAAACCATATTTGAAAGGTCGATTTACGTTTCATGTATGCAGTTAGCCGTGAAATGTGCTGTCTATCATCGGAAGTTGACGTTGCACCATACAATTCATCAAATATGTACGTATGTACATACCTACATAGTACGGGTACCACAATAAAGCAGGCTTCTCCTGTCTACGATAAGTCGAAGCTATATTTCCATATCGCGTAAGTTACGAGTAACATACGGTGCACAAGTGCAGATGCGCACACTGGTCAATATGCGATAAAAGAGAACGAGTCTATTAGTTACATTTATAGACTTCTCGTTCTGCAAGATCGATTCGCCCGAAGAGTCAAGCCGTGGTAAATAAACTATAATGAATCCAGTGAATTGATATTAATAATAGCAAGTATCATCGAACGCGTTCCTGTTCTCGAAATATCCATGTCACTTGCGTCTAATTTCAAATTAGCAATTTGGAATCGTAATTGCGAACGATCACGCTTCTATAATTTTTCTGCAACGTATCCTGGCATTGTGTAACGAAGGGAGAATGAAAACTGTCGAGGTTGAGGTCGACTGATTGAAGAACGAGTGGATGAATTTGTAATGGAAAAGTATATTGAAATAATCAAAGGTATAAGTATAATGTACAAGCTTATGCTGATTCAGATCCTTACTCTCTTAGTGTTACAATACAATGGAATGATAGGGAGCACGTTCATACATTTATAGCAAAAGGACATTACCAAAAAAGTTAAGCTTATAGCTTTGGCTAGGGGCTACAGGGAACATAAATAGAAATCTGTTTATTAGTTCCTTTGTTCCTAGACCTTGCAACCCAAAACATAATGTATATTCAAGGGTACAATAATAT
Source organism: Bombus vancouverensis nearcticus (assembly GCF_051014615.1). Taxonomy (NCBI): domain Eukaryota; kingdom Metazoa; phylum Arthropoda; class Insecta; order Hymenoptera; family Apidae; genus Bombus; species Bombus vancouverensis. Next base: position 1,371,202 of record NC_134915.1, on the reverse strand, counting down.
GCACCGCTCCTTATTTAGAATATTTCTGCGTAATAGCAGTCTCCGGGTCACGAATGTACATAAATAAAGATGTAGAGTTTTTCTTGAAGAAGTTAATAAATAAATAAATTAATGTACAGCCGTATACGTGAGTCGTTAGTACGAAATATAAATCGCAGAATAAAATCGCGGAATAAATACTCGTTAATGCTCGTCGCGTAACTCGATAAATACTCGTGAGATACTCGGAGATACTCTGTAGATACTGTACGATGCTGTTCGATACTGAATCGCTGGCGATCGCGTCCGTTTATTTATACTGGTCGGGGGAGAGTCGACAAATTCAAATTCGTCTTCATTCGACGGTTGCACGTAGCGGCAACATTACATTTCTGCGTCAAGGCTGAGTCAATGTCCTGAGACAAAACAACAGCATGAGTCGCTCTCGACTCGCATCGTCCTCTGACTCCTGTGCCGCTACACCTCAACAAAAACGATTTACCGATTTGCAAATTTAATCATCTGTAATTTTTGTCTCTTACATATAGGAAAGAACCTGCATATGTGAACGTCATTAATTTATGTCATCCTATATAATATATATAATGTAATAATTATATCAATTATTAATTATAATATAATATAAGGCGATATAGATATATGATATAATATATACGATATAATACATATATTATCTATACATTATACTATCATTTACATGCTGGATAAATCATCGTTCTTTATCCTATCCATGTTTTTTGAAGGGAATTATATTAAATTGAATATCTCTTACATCATTGTAGAAAGGAGAAAGTCAAGAGATTCCCACGTCATTAACTGCGTAAACCATTCTATTACTGTAATGTATGCAGCTCGCATCATAGGTTTTAATACATTCACCGGTCATGGTCACTCGTGACTCGTGACCAGCACATAACTTTCCGTTTGCACCTTGTCGGTCATCGGTAATTGTAATGACAGTGAATGTGTTACGTTCTACAATATCTGTACAATTGTTCACGTTCGCAACAGTAGAATCAAATAGGACACGGAATATGTTTTTTTTTTTTCGTCGTTAGGATGTTTCTCTTTTTTCGAACGATCCAATTGTTCGAAGCTTCAATTCGCGCTTGGTCACCGAATGCCTTGGGACAGTAACTTTAGAACAGTGGCAATCTTGTTGGCGGCTTTTCCACGTTCCTGAAACTAATTACGAGAAAGCCTAGCTGGTCGTCCTTTCGCAGAATCAACCACCGTCGTCTGTCCTCCTGAAGCGGCGTCGATTCCCTGTCGGATCGATAAAAAGCTAATTTGGCCGATTAAAGACAGTGGAACCTCTGTGCTGACTTTTCTGGCTTCGCTATTGGACCCACTGTCCACGAAGCGTCGCTTCATAAAAGCGTAAACGTAGTCTACTAGACGTGACGATACGTCCATCTGTGACGTTCAAGCTACAAAGCGTACCGTAAGATATCTTTTGTTTGATTATTAAAACGTCGAGCGGTGAGGAAGAAGCTGTGACCCTGAAGAGATCCAAGAAGCTGCCCTTGTTGTTCTTTTAATCGTCAAAACAAAGAAAGACGTATGATCTGAAGGATATCACGCGGACAACGACTGATCTGCATTTAGGTTTATAGCTGCAACGTACGTCTTGCCATCGACAATGTTAATACCAGTCGTCATGATGAAAACGACTCACTGCTTTTTCGCGAACACTTGGACAGATGCACGTTACTTTACAATGACCGCTGCATGGAAACGTACTTAAGCTCGATTCAGAGTAGCGATCACGGTACAGTCAGATCTCGTCAAGTCAGGCACAGGTCAAGAAATGTTCATTCGACTTGATCGAATTGCTTGCTGTGAATGCTTTCGTTGGATTACGTGTAAAACCTGTTTCACACTGACGGTCAAAGGTTCTATCGTATCACGATCAATTAGAATGTAGGATTTTACCGAGGTATTCGCACTAAAGCTTGATTCAGACAAGCGGTCAAAGGTGCTGTGAGATGACGTCAGGTCAGGCACCGGTCAAGAGATTTTCATTTGAGTTGGCCGAACCGGCTACTGTAGATGCTCTCGTTGGATTGCGTGTAAGCGATTTTCACCGGTGCCTGAATCCATGTGATCTGACCGTACCGTGTTCCTTAACGTGAATCGTCCCTTACTATGAAGCCACGCTTCGTGGGCTTCACGATACAATTTCCCAACGGGAAATTGGGAACGAACGTTCAACGCTGTTCTAGCTTTTTGCTTCACAGAGTCGCAATATGTTAAGAGCAAAGAAGTAATTTGCATATTTATGTCATCTTTTTTGTTATTTCTTATTGTGCATTTGTTTGTTGAGTGCCTTGACGAATTCTATTGTTTCTTTTCAGGTAAGTGAGCTGATCTATAAGAAGTTGTCCACTGTTCATCCGAGGGAAAGGTGAGACGATTTTCATTTATAGTGTAGAGATTATTACTATACTATTCGCAAGGAGCGTTCAGACGATCAATATTATCGTCCATATTGTTGTCGATATTCAGAGTTCTCAACGTCACTGTATATGAGAGACATTCTAGACGAACCATTTGTATTGCTAATGCAACGTTGAGAACCCTAAAAATTGACAATGTCTGTTTCATAACTTCGAGAAACTTTACAATTTGTCCAGTAAGGACATAAGTTGATTTAGCGTGATTATATATCACGTAAATGCATTTTTCATTAGAAAACATCAGCACAGAGTTAGAACGTATTATGTTGAGGAAAAAGATCATTGGCATGTTTTCTACGCAGTCTTGATCTTTTTGTTAGGTTACTAGTTTCGCTTTGCGCATTTATTTATTATTACAAATATACTTATATACAGGGTGGTTGGTAACTGGTGGTACAAGCGGAAAGGGGGTGATTCTATTCAATTTTTTTTTCTAATTTTTCCATCGAGACAAAGATCTACAGTGAGATCCGTTATAACGTACCGCACGCGTACCGAGCGAAAACTCAAAGTCGATTTTCTCGAAGACAAAGCCTCAAACGAAAAATTTTTATTCTATATTTTCGACTTCTTTTTTCGCGTAGAATCACCCCCTTTCCGCTTGTACCACCAGTTACCAACCACCCTGTATAATTGCTCTTCCCATACAGAATATCGACAATAATATCAACGATAATATTGATCGCCTGGATGTTTCTTAAGGATATATAGTATCTTTACCCATTTGTATTCCAGTAACATTAAATGTTACTTAAATAAATTAAATGTTGCATTTGAAATCTACAGGGGAAGAACATGATAACACGTTCCTATTTTTTAAAGGAAAACATTTTTATGTTTTAAGTCGATCCGATATAATGAAAATCCTTTCATTTAACTAAATATACTTTTTCTTTATCGAAGTACTGCTTGTCTTAATAATTATATCTTTGAAATTTCTATGAACTTCCGCCTGTTTATCTTACTTACTATACTTTATATACTTTTTAAAGTATTTATTTTAAACGATACTCTTAAAGGATTTACGTTGTTGAACTTAGCAGGTCGTTTTCATTTTTAATTACTGTCTTATTAAAATTCTCCCGCCCAAATCATAATGTAACGTTTTTATGGACAAACATATGCATATCTGTGATACTCTCTTGTGAAATATTTGTGAAATTCTCTGAATTAAATAAATCAAGGATTGCTGTTACGTCAATTAATTTATACGTGATATTCGAAACGTTTTACTTTATACCAGTTGGTGGGAATAAAAGTCGTCAGCAGCAAGCACACTACTCGCGTCGTAAATTCTAATCCGCGTAACTTGCTCATTAAGTTAACGTATAACTTTCCAGAGAAATATGTGCAATTTTGGCGCGACACGCTCTTTCATTTGTAATCGTGAGTCATGAGTTACCTGGCCCAATCGCGATTTTCTCTTTCATAATCATCCCTCTCTTTTGTCTTTTGCTTTAGTTATATCCATAGAAGAAGTTTCTCTTGTGCGAGATACGTTGCCCTTTTTCGCTATCAATACATTATACTTAGGATATTTCATAAGTATGCTTATGCAGGTTACAATTACACGATGTAAAGTGAACCAGAAATATTTTTCATTGAGAATTAAATTTCAAAATGTATTTGTACTCTTTAATGAATTACGATGTTTGTATTATAACTTACAGACATTAAAAAGATGATGAAACTTCGATATTCTAGTGTATACATTGCTTTGTATACCTTTGATCTGTTTTATGTAGTTTTACGATTGTCACTAAATGATACTACGTATCATACAGACCGAATTTTGGTAAATTTTATAACTGCAGATTAAATATAAACGCGTTATAAAATATCATCGTTCTGATTACACTTTTAATACAATTCAATTTAATACGTTTAATACGGTTTAATATGGTTTGAAATACAAAGACAAATTTATATGACAGTCTTACGATACACGTAGAATAATTTGTTAACAATTTTTCAATAATATTATAGCGTAAATGCGCAAAGAATAGATTCACAAAGGATATAAAGAACGAAGAATTTCATAAAATGTAGTTTTATCGATTGTCCTCGATACAACTACAAACAAATTACAAGCAAACGTATGTACATATTTCTATGTTTACTTACGTCGTTGCATTACTGTAATTTTCATGCTTATTTGCCGTAAAAAGGACAAAAATCGCTGTATTTTAACAATGCAATTATATGACAATAACAATTTATACGAAAGTCTTACGATACACGTAAAATAATTTGTTAACAATTTTCCAATAATATTATAGCGTAAATGCGCAAAGAATAGATTCACAAAGGATATAAAGAACGAAGAATTTCATAAAATGTAGTTTTATCGATTGTCCTCGATACAACTACAAACAAATTACAAGCAAACGTATGTACATACTTCTATATTTACTTACGTCGTTGCATTACTGTAATTTTCATGCTTATTTGCCGTAAAAAGGATTAAAAATCGCTATATTTTAACAATGCATTTGCATGAGTAATTTGCGTAAGTACATTGGTAATGTAACAGTGCTTTTGCATAAATGTTTTAAACATACCATGATCGTCAGGGACGACGTCTGAAACCACTTTGTTTAAGACTGCTTTTCACCTACGAATCATATCTCAAGGTATGATTCTAATTTACACTTTTCACCGCTATCACGGCCGTATCGTCTACTTCATAGCGAAACTTGTCTTCTGACAATAAAAGGAGTCGGCGAAGCTCTCGGTATCCTATGGCTTTTCTGAAAGTGGACATTAAAGTAGAATTTAAGCCTGAAAGGCCGACACCTCTACCTACAGTTTATTATTGAGGAAGCCTTACCTTTTCACTTCAACTTTATTGCATAACATCCACACGTGTGGATATCCGTTCTCGTGAAGCGATGACAATTTAATCATACTTGACAACGCACGGATTATCTTTATTTTATTATTCGTTTTATTTACGCCCGGCCATTTGTCCTGGAATTTAGCGATTAACAAAATACATAACGAGAATATATGTACAAAAAAACAAAGTGTAAAATACAATAACTTACGAACTTATATATTAAATAATATCTATACATCTCGAACATACGTACAGTCACAGTACGATATGGTACAGTTGTATATAGTATGGTACAACTCGAAGCTTAAATTAATATAATACATGTTAGAACTAAGTTGGTAGCTTACGATATCATAATTGGTGATACAAATTAATGTATTTGATAAAATGAGAAAGATTCTCGCAATGCTTTTTATTATTTAAATATATCTGAATCTCGTTTGCAAGAGGAAATTTAATTTTCTATTGGGAGACGTTGCTACAATTAAGACGATCTACAGACAGAGTACAGTTGTAGTGATTGCACGTAGTTGACTCGTTTTTAATTACAAGACAAGGATGTATCAGTTTAACTCTTAAAGTGCTGAATACTCGCGGCCAGCGTTGACGATCGCTGTGGACGAAGTGCTTTTTCGCTAGACCGAGCTCTGTTGATTGACTATTCGAAACGCAAATCGTAGTAAGTTATAGTAATTATTTTGCACGAAATTAAATGATTCAAGAGCGTTATTTTTTAGCATTAATTATTTATTATAAACATTGAAATTTGCAATAAACTAGAATTTGGGTGATAAACTAGAAAACGATGAACTAGAAAACTAAATTTAGTAAATATAACACGAGTTAATAATTCAGTTGTGTGTGAAAAATTTCAAAACAATTATCCATACATAATCCGACATCGTATTTTCTGCATTCGTATCGCGTGTCGCTCCTTCTCTTATTTTTCACACAAACGACACATTTTCTTCTTGATAATTGCGTTGTGCAGGCACGATTAGGGCATTTTGATGGAAAATGCCTATCGATTAAACGAAATGGTAAATCCTCAGACTTTCTCTTTCCTCCTCCTACCATGCTTCTACGTTGGAAATATTTTCGTAAAATGTCTCTTATCAACGCTAAATGAAATTCACTAAATTTTTGTTTCGAAGCAGTAGATTTTTGATATAAAATATATGCATTATATATAAGAAATGCATTTATATTTATCTCACACAAACGTAATAGTATTACTTCTGCGTAGGTGTTCGGAAAAATTGACAAACGCATATATGCGTCCTTAGTCCATGCCGGACACTTACAGAAAACGCATATGTGTGTCCTTAGTCCACACCGATAGCTTTCGCCAGACGCATATATGCGTCCATAGCACTCTAATATGTGTCCAATCCTAAATCTCGTGAAAATACCTTACTTTCCTAGAAGTACTGAACTTTTATCAGACATTATCGTACGTATCTTATATATGTTGGAATGGAAGTGCATTTTTTCCAAAAATCGTTTTCGGACCTTGCTGAGAGGATTTTTTTGCTCACCGATAAATATTCGTCCGATAATAAAAAAAAATTCCGCCACGATTAACGGTTATTGGCGACGAAAAAATTCTCTCACGGATAATGCTTAAAGACAAGAGAAAAAATTCTCATATACATATAATGATTATCGGAAACTAGAAAAATTCCGCCGCGAATAATGGTTATTAGCGATGAAAAGAAAATTCTCTTACAAATAATGATTATTGACGACCAAAGGAAATTCTCTCGCGGATAATATTTGTCGATAACCAAACAACAGTTTAATCGTTTTTGAGGAATTATACGCAACCAGAATTAATTAAACTAATCCAAGTTGAAAATTATCAATTAATCTAATTCTTATGTCGTAATTTTGTTCATTTTTGGTTAGAACTGTTATGGTCCCTGGTTAATAGGATAATTCGAACAATGGGACTTTCTAACTTGGCATAAAAGAATAATAAAATTACAATTATACGGCAAGCTACAGAACTGTTTCTAAAATGCATAAAACAGTGACGAAGAGGAATGTTCTTTCGAATGTAGCAGAATTTTCAAGATTTAAAAGGCACAAAGGAAATACCATTTGCATATAAGCGGCACAGCGCACGTGACGGAAAAATATCAAAATGGTCGTTCCCTCCGACATTTTATCGCATCTCGAAATATGCTGGTTTTACAACATTTTCCATGATAGAGCTGCGAGTAATATATCCTCCTCTGTTGTAAAAGCCAGTAGAGCAAGTAACACGAAATGTAGTTTCGCCTCTACGATTTGGTCTGCGCGTTTTACGTTCTCAACTTCATTTTGTTTTACTCTCTTATTTCCAGGCAAACCTATCAATTGAATTTTTGTATTTTCGGCTTCAATTTTCGATAGCCTAGAAATTTCGTTACCTAAGCTTACGTTTTACTGTCTTACATTGCAAAAAAAAGAAGACGATTGAAATACACTTTGCGGAACGAAATTAAATTCTTTTGTATGGGTACACTGGAAAGGATCGCTAAATGGTTTCGCTAAAGTTTCGATCTCAAAGTAAAGTCTGAGCGAAGTATATGTTACAGCTACTTTATACTTTTTTACTTTTTCTTCGTTATACTACGAGCTACGAACGATGTTTAATGAAGTGCGATGGCCGATGACGTGCAAAATTAATACAGGAAAACGATGAGATTTCTTCTGTGCAGCCACTCGTAAAACACGATATTAGTCGAATATTTTGTAAAATTCAAGTTTCCATTTATTTGCCACGTTACAGTTCGAATTTTTGTTTCCTACCGATATATTGGCCGACTAATATCACAGTAGAACGCTGACCCGAGAAGAATTTTATTACGAGATAACACACAGCGAATGACCTACAGTAATCGCAAGAATATAATTTTGAAACGAATGACATTCTTCTAAAAAAATTGAAAGAAATTGGAATAGATTTTACGGAGTGAAATTAAATTCACAATTTCGACGGAATTTTGCGTGCGTCGTTTATCTACCGTTACATGGTAGCTCGTAAAAGAGTGAAATGCTGCGCGGTTGTTCAATATTAATACGTTATGCGTTCATTTTCTTACTAATCGCCTGTTGTACGTACATGTATACAAGCGTGCCGATATTTCGACGTGTGTTCACCATTAAAACTTGATCAAATTGTTTGAAAAAAAGATTGCCGGGTAGTTTTCCTCCTGAGTTTTCAACAAGCTGCGAAATCCATGTGGGGCCAATTTCAACCGCATATTTATGACTTCATTTCGCCATCATATCGTCATGAGTCTCGTGGGATAGTTACCGTGTACAATATGCACGTATAACGTTTCACGTAAATAATGGCAATTTCTAATAGCAGTTGAATCTTCTACATATTGTATCAAACCTTCTCCTGAAAAAATTCTCTTTCTCTTGCAATCTCAAAGAGAAAGACGATTCGATTCTGTTTCTCGTTTCCAATTATATGTTTGAATATTCGTTTGCGTATCGAGTACACTTATCTTTGCACTGGATGCATTTTAGATACACTTTTTCGCAAATTTAGTATCACTTAGCGACTGGTGTGTCGGAATTGCGTGTTTCGCTTTTATGAGATTTGGACTCAGCAGAACCCGGGAAATAAGAAAGGAGGATGTTAAAAAATTCTTGCAGAACGTTTAAAAGCATCTCTCAAAGAAGAAAAAATGTTAGCGTTTATCCGACACGTGATGGGAAAGTTGAAGAAAAATGAAGAAAAGAAGGTCGAAGAGGACTTTATCTTCATTTTCTTTAAATTCTGACCTAGCTGTAGGATAGTTTAAATAATTTTTAATTATGCTGATCAATCAATCGAAGTTTGGAATCGAGCAAGCTGTTCTTCTTATTTTTACTACCTTCTAAGTCCGGTCAAAATATAAATTCTGCATAAATTTGTTATTCTCAATTGCAAACATCAGCTTCGGCTTCAAATAAAATATTCATTTAAATATTCTGTCGTTCGCGGGAGTTGCTCGATTTCTTTGAAGAATAATCCTAAAGCATCTCAACGGTTTTATTGAAAAATTTGCAAAGCAAGACAGAATGGTAGATGATAAATATCCCACAAACTAATGGTTCTTTGGCACAAAGTCAAACAGTTCATGGGGCAGTTAATAGCATGTTTTAAAAGTACGGTCCAATTGCAGTCTGCAATTCCTTTCACAAGTTTGCCCCTTGTGATGATTAGAATGCGATGCAAAATAGTTGGAGCTCGAGTTTTTGGATCAAGGATAACTTTGCGCTACCTTTTCACGATTATCTCTATTTCTACCAAACTAGAGTATATTCTCTGAATATAAGATACAGACAAACTATATGTAAATTTCTATATTTATATAGAATTAATTATACTAATCTCGAAAAGTTTCTTAGTTGCAAGAAACCCTTTTGTAAAATGAAAAAAAGAAGAAAAGAGAAAGTTGAAAGCAATATTTTCTCACGTATGAGATATATAAGCTCGCAACTGTGTTCTAGGATAACTGTATTCGATGATTGTTTTTCAGAAGATCTCCATCTCGATCGCCTAATTCTCTTTGTACGCAAAGTATGTCTATATAAAGTAACAGCAACTATGGTATTACATAGGAGCTTATTCATAATGCTCTGCCATAACCAGAACGCGACTAACTCCATTAAATGTACCGGATGGATTATGTGCACCCATTTGGAATCGAGTTAAATCTCAGCTGTGTACCTAGGTAGAGCCTTGGTAGTAATCTACAAATTGCAGTCAAATGCACGTATTATAGCCAGTTTGTACTGTAATTTAACGAGTAAGAACGACGATTTCACGTTGCATGTGCGTATACGTAAGAACTACACGCAGCCAGATTTTTTATTCATTTTATATCCGGTTGAATTAGCATATAAACGAGAGCAAAATTGTTTAAGATATCGCAGAATACGTGTCTCTCGTATCTCTAATATAATTCCAAAGATCAATAGCCGGCACGTTTTCTAGAGAAACTCGATATAACATCAAATTTTTAGAGCGTTTCCTTATGTTTTTCTTATGATTGACGCTTTCACGTGCGGTGACGACAACGTGTCGTCAAGCGCTGGCCAAATGTCAGCGTCCAAATGTTAGAGTCGACACTCTACGTAAAATTGTTGGAATACAACGATATTAATCGCATACAGATGAGGTGATTGATCGAACGGATATCCCCACTAGCGTGCGTTCGTGAGATGTACCGCGGCGGCTAGCGCGTGCATGCTCTTTCGAGAATTCGGCGGAAGAAGCGTAAGGATATGGATGGAACATTGGACACGTCGAGAAGCTACTAGAAGGTTCCGTGGCACATGTGACGTCACACAGACATCTACTCAGGTCACACTCTTTACTGCATACACTGTAAATATTTGTAAATAATCCTATTTGACACCCTCCCTCCCATCCCTCTCATCCCACCCCTCCCCAAAATTACACAGCACCCAAAAAGCAAACTACCGAAGCGTCCTGTTTTGCGACCAAGTTTTCAGGACAGAAAAAAATAAAAAAAAAAAATACATAAAAGAGCTCCGCTCCCCAGAGACTTAAACCCAAAAACTGTATCATACAACGAAAAATGTAAAGCGCCGACACATAATACAGCATGGCTACGTCGTACCGGCGCGTATCGGTACCTTTGCCTAACATACCATTACAAAAATTCATGTTTATTGTGAATAATGTACCTAAGACTGTATTTTCTGGACTCAATAAACTTTAAATCTCTCTCAAACTCTTTACTGCATAGAGAGTGGGGTTCAAAACCTTTTCAAGGGCCATGGGTCACTAAGTCAGTCAGTCTGAGAATACATTCCACAACACTCGCTTATATTCCCTGCAATAATTGTTTAATAAATATCACATAATATTATTTCAACACAAACGTTGTGTCTTCCACAGATTATTAATCTTAATTCCGAGATTAAATTCTAACAAAAATTTTCAAAGTTGAAACTTTTTACCAAAAAAATGCCGCTTACTACTTAGTTAGAATTAGCAGTAAATTTATGCAAACGGAGAAGCGTGAAACGATTAGAATATTTCACTTATTTATGGATTTGTATAAACGTGTTATAATCGGTGATAAATTTGACAATGGCAGGAAATATGATTCAAAAGTAAGAACGAAAGAGAAAGAAAAAGAAATACTCGATGGTAAACGGTGCAACAGAAAATAACTGTAATGATAGAATGGTAGGAAAGTATGTAGGTATGTGAAAGATAGCATATTGAGATATGCTAATACTGATATGCTAATGATTCGAAGAAGCCAACTGCAATTAACATATAGATATGATTATAGGAATTATAAAAATTATCGGACTGCGGATTTTTACGCGTTTATCGGAAATTTAAAAGCGGAAAAATGCAGAGAATGCGTACACAGGCGTCTAGCGATAGCCATAAATGAATTAACGTGATTCATATATCCGTACTAATACGTCCATTGATAGATCCGAACGTTGAAAACAATAAAATAAGAAAAGAATGCGCTTTTCAATTTACCCTGTTTGCCGCTGTATAAATCGGCCAGAAATCAAACTAATCAACCGTAGATGCTGAACGATTAATCTTGATGGAATTGAACAGTTCGATTTCTGCGTGTGGCTCATATATCTACTGTTTTTGATACCCGCTGAATTTTTCGTTCGGGTCAGTGATATTTTCAGCGAATATAAAACGAATGACAGCGTGCGTCATCGAATACTGCGAATGAAAAGAAGTCACGCTGAAACGATGGTGCGCGGCACAGATTGCATCGAAAAGCTGTTTAACGTTTAAAGACGAGTAATACAAATTATTTTACCCCGCCACTGTCCTCGTGTTTTTATATTTCGATCTTGCCTTTATTTTAGCAAAGAAGAAGAATTTATGGTATTTTAAACCGATGTTTAACATACATTATACGTACCAATAAGACTGTTGTTCGTATTTTCTCGAGACTGAAGACACATTTTGAAGGCTGGCGGAAAACGTGACTGGGTCGAAAATGACCGAAAAGACGTAGCGCGGTTAAATTCAAATGGATGAATTGGGAATATTCAGTTTGCGTAAAGTTTGATACGTAACGTTTAATTTTGCAACGTCGAATAAAATAGTTGAAATATGTTGAGAAGCTGAAGGATCGCGAAGAATGTTTCGTAAGAAACAAATTTGCATTAAGAACGTTGCCAGTGATATCGCTTCCGCGCGAAACATGCTTTAAAAGCAACGCAAGATTAATTGTAATCATGAGAAACACTCGGAGGACTATACATTTCCATGCACAGAGACTTCATTACGAATATTACTTGCCGCATTCATTCTTTGGTACAGGAACGAAGAACCACGAAGGAAGCCAAAGAGACTCAGAGGGACGATTAAATCGAAAGTGGAGAACTTTACTCGGCGTGAGCTTGCTTTAGATTTATGTATTGGCGAACAAAGTAAACCAAGTTGCAATCACTGGGAAAATACTTTCGAAAATTAAACGTTCGATGAGCATTCCGTTCTTACTTGGCTCTCGGATTACTTTGCTGTTTAATGCACGCGTCATTAATAACGTTTCTGTACAGATTAAATATCCACAAGTAATTGTGATTACTTTTCCTTGCAAGCTCAGAGTCGATAATACACGTACATTTTTTTATTTATTTATTCTTCATCGTTACGTAACCTGCTAAGGTATCAGTCACTATAATTACATATATTTTACAAATAAATTAATTAATTTGGCACAGTCAGCTTAGATTAGTGTCGTTAGTTAGTAAATAATTACGTAGCCATTAGTTACTTGTCAAGTTCAATACGATAGTCGCGGCTCTCACGATCAAGGACTTGATAACTAAATGTTAAAATTTGGCGATTTTCCTTGCAAGCTGAGACTCGATAATACACGTACATTTTTTGATTTATTTATTCTTCATCGTTACGTAACCTGCTAAGGTATCAGTCACTACAATTATATATATTTTACAAATAAATTAATTAATTTGGCACAGTCACCTTAGATTAGTGTCGTTAGTTAGTAAATAATTACGTAGCCATTAGTTACTTGTCAAGTTCAATACGATAGTCGCGGCTCTCACGATCAAGGACCTGATAACTAAATATTAAAATTTGGCGATTTTCCTTGCAAGTTGAGACTCGATAATACACGTACATTTTTTGATTTATTTATTCTTCATCGTTACGTAACCTGCTAAGGTATCAGTCACTACAATTATATATATTTTACAAATAAATTAATTAATTTGGCGCAGTCACTTTGGATTAGTGTTCTGAGTTAGTAAATAATTACGTAGCCACTAGTTATTTGTCAAGTTCAATACGATAGTCGCGGCTGTCACGATCAAGGACCTGATAACTAAATGTTAAAATTTGGCGATTTTCCTTGCAAGTTGAGACTCGATAATACACGTACATTTTTTGATTTATTTATTCTTTATCGTTACGTAACCTGCTAAGGTATCAGTCACTACAATTATATATATTTTACAAATAAATTAATTAATTTGATACAGTCTCCTTAGATTAGTGTCGTTAGTTAGTAAATAATTACGTAGCCATTAGTTACTTGTCAAGTTCAATACGATAGTCGCGGCTCTCACGATCAAGGACCTGATAACTAAATGTTAAAATTTGGCGATTTTCCTTGCAAGTTGAGATTCGATAATACACGTACATTTTTTTATTTATTTATTCTTCATCGTTACGTAACCTGCTAAGGTATCAGTCACTACAATTATATATATTTTACAAATAAATTAATTAATTTGGCACAGTCACCTTAGATTGTGAAAATGTAAATTTTTTGATATGTAGTATTGGTGGAAGAGATACAACGAGATTGTAAAATCGGACAGAAAGTGAAGTTGACGTGTTTCGAGAGTTGGGAAACACATTTTGGGAATTTTTGATATTTTGAACGTTTTGGACATTTTAGAGCGCATAAGAATTTCAAAGATCCTGCAAGATCGCGAACTCAAAGTCAGCTCTTCCTGTCTCTCCTGGAAATATACGTCTTAACTCTGACAATTGCAAATTATTAAGCAAGAATTGCAGGTTATTGAGCAAGAGACGAGGAAACTTAATACCGTAAGGTTCTAATGAAATACTGTGAGCAATAGTTTTAATGAAAGACTTTTGAAGTCGAAGGTTCAAAGGGCTTCTATATACCGCGTGACACTATATATGGCGAGATCAACGGGTGCAGTTAGTTAACACTTTAATTTACGACTTCGTTATACCTGCTACAACACGTAGACACGTGGCCATACAAAATTTGCCTGTTGAATAAGAAGATACAAGTATAATAACCTACTAAATATAATAAAGTAATACTATTGAAATAAACGAAATTATAAAATAAATAGTACTTTCCTATTTAATCATGTGTATCATAATTTGTAAAAAATTAACTGACGACGTATTTGCGATTCTTCTGATCTCAATTTCTGATGTTTCGCGAACATTGCAATGCGCACTTTTTCAGAGAAAACCTGAAAATTTTCACTCAAAACCCAAATCTAATCCTAAGTTCGAAGATCTAAGAAGAAGATGATCGCGAAAGTTTAACATTTTCTAAACGTAATTGAATTTTATATTAACTGTTCAATATATGAAATTTTATCCTGCGAACTTTTATATGTAAAATCGTCATCGTATGCTTCATTTTGATTATTAAATATTTACATACTAAGTGAGTGCAGAAGTTTCATCATTTCCTGCATTATTTACCGTTGTTGTTATATTAAATAACGTTGTTTTATTAATTCGAATTCGAATTTACAGAAATGCATATACACATTATGCAATAGTAGACATTATATTATTTTTTTTTTTTTGGTAGACTATTTACAATCAATTCCAGTTGAGAATTTTAAGTAACTTCATGTGGCGTAGTACAATAACTTGATTTATAATAATTTATATTATGTTGATTCTAGTTGAATCTAATGCTTCAATCTAAAGGGTATTTTCTTTTTAGTCTGCGGATCTGGTCCATCGTGTCAAGTAGTTGGGTGACTAATGGGTTGTGGTGGTTGTTGACTCTCGTGTTATATCTGCTTCTGAACTTGAATATTTCTTCTTTGACTGTGGGTATCTTGAGCTCGCGGTGGATTGTTTCGTTGGTGATATACCAAGGTGCATCTATTAAGGATCTTAGTGTTTTTGATTGAAATAGTTGAAGGATTTCTACACATTATATTATACGCGAAAATATGTAAAATTGTATGCAAAGTAGCTATCAGTACTCGTCATAATATTCAATAAGAAAAACAGGTGTTCCCCAAAGTCCCACTTTTTTAGTTAACGAATTTGCGTAAATATCCGCAGTCTAATAATTACAAATTGCATTTTCATTCCTGATTCGCAAATTACTTTTGCCTCGTTATTACGTAATGCGAGATAGTAATATAATGTTCGTTAGAGTAACGCAAAAATGTGAGTCGCAGAGAAAAAGCGCATTTTCTCTCCAGCGACCCGTATATCATCATAATAGTCCAGGGAATCATTACTGCCACTTTAAGGCCACCGGAATCCGCTCATTGTATTCCGTGGCCGCACAATCCTAAGTTGATTTTTTGCCAGCGCGACACGAAAGAAAGTCATTAAGCGTTTAAAAGAGGCGCCACGGCAGTAGCTTTATAAAGAGTGCGAAAGTGCAGGTTCCAAGAAGTAACTTGTCTTTTCGTTCGCGCCACCAATGACCATTGTCGATCGTAAAATAAACGAAACGAGAATTCTTCGTGACATCGATGATCTCTGACGGAAAGAAATGGCGAGAAACAAAACGAAAGAAAGCGAAAATAATGGAAAGGAAAACGATGCTGTATATCAGGGACCATAACTGCCACTACCAAAATGAAAAATTCATAGAATAACAACTGTTTCTTCGACTAAAATGTTTTTACAAATAATAATCATATATATATGTTTAATCATAAAATATAATGACAAAATTCATAGAATAACAACTATTTCTTCGGCTAAAATGTTTTTACAAATAATGATCACATATATATATGTTTAATAAAAAAATAGAAAATGAAAAAATTCATAGAATAACAACTGTTTTTCGGCTAAAATGTTTTTACAAATAATAATCACATATATATATGTTTAATAAAAAAATAGAAAATGAAAAAATTCATAGAATAACAACTGTTTTTTCGACTAAAATGTTTTTACACATAATAATCATATATATATGTTTAATCAAAAAATAGAAAATGAAAAAATTCATAGAATAACAACTGTTTTTTCGACTAAAATGTTTTTACAAATAATAATCATATATATATATGTTTAATCAAAAAATAGAAAATGAAAAAATTCATAGAATAACAACTGTTTTTTCGGCTAAAATGTTTTTACAAATAATAATCATACATATATGTTTAATCATAAAATATAATGAAAAATTCATAGAATAACAACTATTTCTTCGACTAAAATGTTTTTACAAATAATAATCATATATATATGTTTAACCAAAAAATAGAAAATGAAAAAATTCATAGAATAACAACTGTTTTTTCGGCTAAAATGTTTTTACAAATAATAATCATACATATATGTTTAATCATAAAATATAAACTGAAAAAATTCATAGAATAACAACTATTTCTTCGACTAAAACGTTTTTACAAATAATAATTATATATATATGTTTAATCATAAAATATAAACTGAAAAAATTCATAGAATAACAACTATTTCTTCGACTAAAATGTTTTTACAAATAATAATCATATATATATGTTTAGTCATAAAATAGAAAATGAAAAAATTCATAGAATAACAACTGTTTTTTCGGCTAAAATGTTTTTACAAATAATAATCATACATATATGTTTAATCATAAAATAGAAAATGAAAAAATTCATAGAATAACAACTGTTTTTTCGGCTAAAATGTTTTTACAAATAATAATCATACATATATGTTTAATCATAAAATATAAACTGAAAAAATTCATAGAATAACAACTATTTCTTCGACTAAAACGTTTTTACAAATAATAATTATATATATATGTTTAATCATAAAATATAAACTGAAAAAATTCATAGAATAACAACTATTTCTTCGACTAAAATGTTTTTACAAATAATAATCATATATATATGTTTAGTCATAAAATAGAAAATGAAAAAATTCATGTAATAACAACTGTTTTTTCGGCTAAAATGTTTTTACAAATAATAATCATACATATATGTTTAATCATAAAATATAAACTGAAAAAATTCATAGAATAACAACTATTTCTTCGACTAAAACGTTTTTACAAATAATAATTATATATATATGTTTAATCATAAAATATAAACTGAAAAAATTCATAGAATAACAACTATTTCTTCGACTAAAACGTTTTTACAAATAATAATCATATATATATGTTTAGTCATAAAATAGAAAATGAAAAAATTCATAGGATAACAACTATTATTATATTATATATATATCATATATATATATATGAGTTGGTCTATGAGATGCGGCTGTGTTATTGAATGTAAAATGATGTCCACTTTTTTCAAATATTTAACACAAATTCATCTACTACATATTTTCTTCCGTTATTTACAATTTGTTGCCAACGTCCCGGTAATTTTTAGATTGCTCGCTTGAAGAACTCCGCGATTTTTGAAGCGAAACGATCTTTCGGTCATTTTCGGAATTTCGCATCGTTGTGGAAGGAAACGCCACTTCAACCATCTTGAAGGGAAATGAATGATAATTAAGTGGTTGGAACGAAGTGCGGTAAGTAGGATGACGGAGAACTTGCCTCGCGACATTTTGAAGCGCCGCTTTTCTCAAATTTGCAAACATCTCGGAAATGCTCGTCTTTTGTTAATCTCCATGCTTTTTAAATAATTAGTCGCTTTATTATCGGCATAGTACTGAAAAACATAGGATCACGTGAAAGAAGAAAACAAAAGCTATCGAATGACGTATAAATCATAGATGACAGTCAGCCAATTGTTACGAGATAATACGCGGTATGAAATTAGAACCGCACGAATTTGTGGACCAACCGTACCGAGTGGCCGAAAAATCATTTTCATTTCCTATAACTATTATCGACGAGGGAAATTTATTTCGATAGCTCGTAACAGTCATCGGTAGGAGAAATTGTATTTCGATACGACACATAGTAGTTGTCGACGAGGAAAACATTGATTTCGTTCGGATTAGGTTTTCGCTTTTGAAGTTTATATTTCATCGTTACGAATAGTATAACTTTTGGCTCAAATTACGAACGATATCAAATTCGAGAGAAAATTATTCGGCGCTTCGATGTTCAATAAATTGGAACAATGCGAATTTCGAAAAAACCTTTTCATTCGGTAGAGAATCGTATTTATTGATTTTTTTATTTACAATAAAAAGTCTAAATTAAAATTCAATTGAACAAATCAGAGTGGAGAGATCGCCTTTCCTTTTAGTTGCCCTTTTCTTTCAGTGCAGCAAAAACACAGTGCAGTTTCAATGCGGACGCGAAGAATCGTTTCAGTCGAACGCGATACAACACTTTACGCCATTCTGAACGATCAAATTGAAATTTCTCTCGTCGATAAACATTATATGCGATCGAAATGAAATTGCCCTCGTCAATAATGGCTATCGACAGCGAAGCAAATTTTTCTGCAAAAGGAATACGTCGGTTCTTGAGAAATTGATGTACAGCTGACTATTTAACACACACGACTTATTAAAGATTTACTTATTAACTTACTTAAGATTTACTTAAGTAAGTAAAGTTTACTTATTTGTAAATATAAGTTTACTTATTTATTAAAAGATTTACTTACTATTATTACAACTTATTAAAGACATATTACAGATTTCTGTATTGAGGAAGGTGACAAGCACTTACTTAAGATTTACTTAAGTAAGTAAAGTTTACTTATTTGTAAATATAAGTTTACTTATTTATTAAAAGATTTACTTACTATTATTACAACTTATTAAAGACATATTAAAGATTTCTGTATTGAGGAAGGTGACAAGCATAGAAAAGAAAATGGGGAAATAAATAAGCAGGGCAGCACTGCGAAGGATTAAAATTTTAAAGGAGGAATAATGCAGAAAAATATAGAGTATTGATTAAAAACGTAAAAATGGAATAAAAGGTACAAAACCTATAATGGAAGTTAATAGTAGGAGCGATAAAAAGAAAAGACGAAAAACATTTAAAGGACAAAATACATAGAAAACGAAAGAGGAAGATGAGGTTTATGAGAACGAGGATTACGAGCAGGTTCTTAATGCGAGCTCGCTGCAGAATGTCAAAGCTATAAGAAACTGGAAAACGAACGGCTAAATGAAACAAAGCGAAGGACAAAGTGTGACTGAAAAAGGATATAGAAGTTTTTACTATGGAACGTAATAGTGGACAAGTAGATTTTCCTATTCTACATCTACTCGTAGCATATTTAAGTATATGATTATACGAATAATTATACAATCAGCCACATTTTCGATATTAATTCTTCGGTATCTCGAAGAAACCACTGATCCTGTCTGGATATGTCACGGAAAATTGTCTTCAGGTAGATTAGGCTAGATATTTCAGGACAAAGGGTAGATTGAAGGCTATGGGATATGAGGAGACGTTACATGGCGAACCATTGCGTTTCATAAGCAAAATACCTAGAAAACAAAAAGACAATTTTTCAACGAAACAATGCTGCTATTCATACAGTCACCGTTACAATAAAGTGATTTTAAAATAGAATTGTTACCATGGCCAGCATCGAATCCTGATCTGAACTCGATCGAGAACCTGTGGGGAATTCTAGCGAGGAAACTTTACGACCAAGAAGAGAAGCCACGTATAGAAAATATCGTTGAATCTTGAAAGGAATGAAATGCGCGTGGGTAGACGTTCAAAACGAAACTTCGAATAAATTATTGAATAGCGTACCTGACAGGTTAACGCTAATCTTGCCAGGACCGGTTAAATGAGCGGTTTGAAAATTTAATTAGAAATTCCGCATTCGCTGTTATTTCTTTCGTTCGTCCAACTTTATGTGTATTCTTGTATTAACAAAAATTGAGAAATTAATTAATCGGATAATATAAGAATTCACATAAAGTTAGACGAACAAAAGAAATAACGGTGAACGTACAACTTTAAATGAAATTTTCAGACCGGTCATTTGATCGGGTCTGGTAACGTCAGTAGCAGTAATCGAAAATAGAGAAATTCATGAAATACTGAACGAAAACGTAGTAAAATTGACATTGAGTTTCTTTTCTTCGCAGCCAAAAGCACAATTTTAATAGGGAATTTAAGTTTTTCTAGTCTTCGAAAGAAGAACGCTTTTGCTTATTGTATCTTCAATTCTGTATTATATTACGATACAAAATCAAATAAAAGATTTTGTTAGTTTATATTTTAGTATTATGAATTTTTAAATTGAGTTTAGAATTATTCTATATACGAACTTCTTTGTTTTCACTATCCGCGTAAAGTGCTGGCAATTCGAACGCAATATTCGTAATTACATCACTGCTTCGAATTATTCGAGGAAATTACGTAAAAAGGTATATTAATCTTAATTAGCATACGCAGTGTGGAAGACGTACATTTCTTATTTTTTTTCTGGATGAAGCGTGGATAAATAAATACGTATAGAAAATCGATTGTAGAAATATACAGGGTGGTTGGTAACTGATGGTACAAGCGGAAAGGGGGTGATTCTACGCGAAAAAAGAAGTCGAAAATATAAAATAAAATTTTTTTTTAATTTTTTCCATCGAGACAACGATCTACAGCGAGACCTACGTTATAACGAAAAATTGTTATTCTATATTTTCGACTTCTTTTCGCGTAGAATCACCCTCTTTGCGCTTGTACCACCAGTTACCAACCACCCTGTAAAAATCGGCTATAGAAAAATTAATTTCCGCTACCAGCGACCTTCTTCGATTTTACGTGCAACATTGAACACGTTAAGCGCCAATCTACACAAATTTCCTAAAGAGCTCTATAAAAAGAAAGATATCATTTAATTAAAATTATATTCATTCTTCTTTTTAAATAAAATTTAATGCAAATTCACGGATACTAAACGAAATGTGTTGATACATATAATCGCATTAACAAACTGAGATGAATAGCAAATATATTCGATATTATAATCATATTCTATCTTCTATCTACATTCGCTGTGCCAATTTCAGTCATGAATTTAAAATCGATAAACAAGATTTATGGTAATTGTTTCACGACACAATTCACCAGTTCCAATTTATCTCCGCTTGTGTGTTAATTGACGTAATCGCTAGACATTTAATCTGTACATTGCTGGGTCCCTCTCGACCCTATATAATCGATATTAAAATTCCAACGAGAAATA
The DNA here is from genome assembly GCF_051014615.1 of Bombus vancouverensis nearcticus. NCBI lineage: Eukaryota > Metazoa > Arthropoda > Insecta > Hymenoptera > Apidae > Bombus > Bombus vancouverensis. The sequence continues at coordinate 1,349,533 of NC_134915.1, read as the reverse complement.
TCTAGGGCCTAAAAGTGTTAAAGAATCTTCGGTTAAATCGATCTGACCTTCTTCGTATTGGCATTTTGTAGCTATATAAATAGTCGATATTAAAATTGCAATAGGAAATATCGAGGAGCCAAAAATAGACATTCTGTGACATATAACGACATTCTGTCATTTTATGTTCCTTCGTATCTTCATTCTTATTTGTACGATATTCACATAACTTGTGCGACGAAGTCTCTTAGAAATATTCTTAATATTTTGACAAATACTTAGCTACTGTTTACTTCTGGTTCCGCCCTCGCTCGGTATTCTTTATTTACAACTCATTTTTTAAATTCTACACATATTCATAGCAGTTGCCTGATCGTTTAATTACGTCTGCCGAAGGAAACTGCTTTGCGGAAACGACTGACTGTTTCCGTTATTAAATCGATATTCTGGTTATCAATGAAGAATAAAAGAGCGCCTGCTCGAGTTTACTTAATAAAAATAACATGCCTTCGACGTTTTACAATGTACGGTACGCTTGTATTTGTCGTATGTGTGTCCTAAACGACTGAAGATTTTCTCCTTGCTAATTGGGCGTTTTAATCAATTAAATTATGGTATCTGGTATTCTATATACACATAGGCTACATACAAATTACGGCTGTTATTAATATAAAATTAATTACAACTATCGATAAATAGATTCTTGTTTCCTCAAACAACAATCAAAAGATTAAATATAAGCGAAGCTTAGCTTCTTTCGCAGAAGCATGATGGAAGGGTTGTAATAAGGATATTAGGCCGTTGAACCTCGTAGAAATCGATGGTGCATACGTATACGTATACGCGACGCGCACATATGTGTGTAATGTGCAATGTGAATGATTCTTCGTGAAGAGAAATGTATTCGGAATATCGTTAATTAGCTAAACATATGACCAAACGTCAAAGTAAGTAGAATAAACGAAAACATAAAATACACAGAAATATCCAAGCAACTATTGTTCTAGTCATCTTGCATCGATGCAATCGTCTTAATCAATTGCATCAATTGTCACCAAGGCGGCTAATAATCTTAGAAAATGCGTGTGACATTAAATACACGCGTTTAAGTACTTCGCACTTGTCTTATACTAAGCTTTATGGAATTGAACTTGGACGAAGGAAATAAAAATTTTGAGATCTTCTTCAGCAACTTCTTACGTTTAGAGATTTTGAGATAACTATCGTTTAAAGATCGAATTAGATGGTTGTTAACATGGATAATCCTATTTTGTCAACTAAATAGACGCGACGTTGTATAAGCGCAATAGATCGACGTGTTATTCGTATAATGTTTAGCGCTTAAAATGATTAAGATCGACTTTAGGACACGGTTGTGTTATTTCAGTTACACTGTAATTTAATTACGTAATTCAATCACATTGTACGTCCACCTGGTTGTAATCTGAACTACGTAACTCAAACTTTTCAATTAAATCGATTGCTAATTACCGTAATCATGAGTGTAATTGATACACTTTGTGATTATAATTCATGGCGTAATTCGATTGTAACTTTGCAGAATCGTTTAAAAGGAAGATGAAACACAAGCGTCGAGAGTAACAATCCTGACACCGAAAATCTGAAAGCAATGCTCTCGTTGCTTTCAGCAACGTACATATTTTACGATCTAAAGTTAAAGAGAAAAATTAAACAATTATTTCGTATTCGAGACTAAAAGAGCTTTTTAATCGTTTGCATTTACTTCGTTTAATAAATTGGAAGAAGATGGTTGTTATGATAATAGCTGTTTAATGCTGAAATTAATCGTTGTTTCATTAAATTTATGCAAAACGTTTCTGCAGCGCATGTCGTGTATATAGACACAAGTATTGAAAATAACGCTGGAAACAATCCTTTAATTATTTTGATCAATCTGTATATACCATAATCTATAACTAAACAGAAAAATTAAACGATTCCTTCTATTCAAAATTAACAGGTTCTTCCAAAACCTGTTTGCATATACTTAATTTCATGCGTTGGGAACAATGTTTGTTAATATGAAAATAACTGTTTAATATGAAAATTAATAATTCGCCGTTTCGTTAAATTTATGCAAAACATTTCTGCGGTAAATTCATTAATTTTCAGTAAAATTTTTACTTTATTATGACGAACCAAGCCACGTTCAATCATATCAGCACGAGCTGCTGCGAACGTTCATCAACGTCACGAATGCATCTGCTTTGCTTCTGCTTCATAGTTATAGCGAATATTAATGGGCGATTAAAGTAATTATTAGTTTTCCAACTCGTTACGTAAAAAGTTGTTGATATACCCTGCGTATAAGTAATTACTTAAAGAATCCTTACTTATGTAAACAGATTGCATTGTGATAAGTACGAAGACTATTGTAACGTACAGCAGACAATGAGTGAAGATAATTACCAGTTATAATTAATTTGCCAACCGTAAACGAAACGCCATTATTTAATATGATTAAATCAGTAGAAGCAGTTTCAACGACGCAATTTACATGTGTTTCATTCGACAATGAATAATGCATGCGCATGGAAAGTACGTACTTTGCGAACTTTTGCGAATTACTTTCGTAGGAACGTGTTATTTTCTAACCGTGTTTATCTGTTTTACTAGTAAACTGAGCATTTTCATGCATTTAGGGGAAATTTGAAGGCGCAAGGATGCACACAATGCGCACAATATGCAAAAATATATAAAATATTCAAAGCAGACGATTTATGAAAGAAGCAGCGGACCAAGAAGTCGCCTATTTTTAGTTTCGGAATTGAATTTTACGCCAAACAGCGTTGGGTGTAAAATTTTACTTGCCTATGGAATAATAAATAACAAATTGAGATCGTACTTTAAATTTGCGAATAAGAATTAAATTTGTTTATTTGAATAAAAATCGTTTGAACGATGCCAAAAATAATTTGTTTGTTATTTGGGAATGAAACTTTGTTATTTATTTTGATGTAATTGAGAAACAGATGACGATAAACAAATAAATAGGTTTTGACTTTGTCTTATGTGTTTCATTTTGAACGATGAAAAAAGTCGTGAAATTAATATGATTATTTTTCAATAAAGAAACCGCGGTTTACACTTGCTTTTAAAAAAAAAATACTCGCTTTTCGCAAAAGTTGTCTGAAATCTATTTGGTTTTGGCGAGTTCGTTGTGGTTAACAAACGTTAAAATTGCACATTCTGATTCACAACAATCCCTCCGATTAGAATGTTATATTTCTGCAGAAGTAAATTTGTATAACGACCGATAAGTGATAAATAAAAATTAACAAATATAACAAATCAAGAATAAAATTGTACTACTTGTGAATAACAATTAATTTCATTATTTTGAATAATGTATCTAGACTTGTCCAATTAATAAATAACTTATTTCCTTTTTTTCATTTGAAATCTCAAATAACAAGTGACTCTGTAATTAAATAATTATTTGGATGAAAATTTATTTAATAATGCTCAACATTAGTGCCAAATGATTCCTGGCTATGAAACATCGATGACCACAAGTTTTCAAGTTGTGCTGACAATTATTCGTTTCCGAGATACAGCAGATCAAAAATGCGAAAATTCATTAATAATTTAACTTTGATTCTCAGAATGCACAATGCCGGATTGAATATACCTAACAGTGTGTATGTCAAAAAATATTGACTTTCATAATAATTTATTCTAATGTTCGTAATGTAAAAAGTTATACCTAAGGTAAATCTTCGAAACTGAAGAAATATTTATAGCCTTAGTAACAATTATTTTAATAAAAACAAACCATTCTCGGTTCACTGTTTTCATTTCATTAGGCGTATTGACTTTCATAATAATTTATTTTAATATTCGTAATGTAAAAAGTTATACCTAAGGTAAATCTTCGAAACTGAAGAAATATTTATAGTCTTAGTAACAATTACTTTAATAAAAACAAACCATTCTCGGTTCACTGTTTTCATTTCATTAGGCGTATTGACTTTCATAATAATTTATTCTAATATTCGTAATGTAAAAAGTTATACCTAAGGTAAATCTTCGAAACTGAAGAAATATTTATAGCCTTAGTAACAATTATTTTAATAAAAACAAACCATTCTCGGTTCACTGTTTTCATTTCATTAGGCGTATTGACTTTCATAATAATTTATTCTAATGTTCGTAATGTAAAAAGTTATACCTAAGGTAAATCTTCGAAACTGAAGAAATATTTATAGCCTTAGTAACAATTATTTTAATAAAAACAACCCATTCTCGGTTCACTGTTTTCATTTCATTAGGCGTATTGACTTTCATAATAATTTATTTTAATATTCGTAATGTAAAAAGTTATACCTAAGGTAAATCTTCGAAACTGAAGAAATATTTATAGTCTTAGTAACAATTATTTTAATAAAAACAACCCATTCTCGGTTCACCGTTTTTATTTCATTAGGCGTATTGACAAGAACATAAAAATGCATAAACATCCGCAGTCTGTTTATTAGAAAAAGGATTATTTCATATAATTACAATATATATTTTCATACACGAATTTTTCACGAGAATACACTTTTGCCATCAATTTTTATGCTTCTGTTTCGCCGCGTACAAACGAAAGCTTCTCGGCGGAGATGAAAGTCGTACTTGCGAGTCTTCAGAATCTGTTTTGCATGGTGCTAACCCGGTATTGTTATACTGAAAGCTGCCGTACATGTATCCACAAAGAGGGCAGAGCATGCGAACCTTCTTCGAGCGTTTCATTATCAGTGGTACGAAGCAGAGTGGCCAACACCTGTGTCATGAATTGCTATGTATTAGGTTGTCCGAAAAGTTTCTTTCGTTTTATAAGAAAATAACGGATGCACGTTATTTTTCGTTTTATATTATTTTATCGAATTACGTATGATCCATCTTGTTCTATCAAAATAAAGACCACAACGTTCGACAGATTAGGTTTCATGTTTGTATTAAAATGCATCGTTGTAAAAGACGTGTCTGTGAAGACACTTTTCGGACAACCTAATAATACGTCCTGTAAAATTATTTTTAAAGTAAGATAAGCGAGAACCGAAAGACAAGAATTCCATTTTCTCTAAGGGAACGGTTTTACAATTCGGTAAAAGATACACAGAAATGGGAGCTGTTATTAATATTATTATTTCAATAAATTATTTCATAATAAGTGTGAAATTTGATTAATAATATTTCTTATTAATCCTATGTCGTAAATGTCAAAATTATCAAAAGTATCTTTTCATTTGCTTCTGAGGATAAACACGCGCCTTTTCATTCTCTTCGTGTTTCTAAAAGTAATGCTTCTCGTAAGTTAAAACAGATAGAAATAGATAAGAAGAAGATAAAATTGAAGATATTAAAACATCTGTCGCTCTTTGCGATAAAATGTTGATCAATTTGTCAGTTACTTTTCAAAGGATTACATTTTTGAACGTGGCAGGTCCTTTCATCTTCAATTATGTCGTATGAAAATATTTCTTTTTCTGGAAAAGCGACATTAGGAGCAAGATGTCAACAACAATATACTTCACTACGAAAATACTTGCTTTTATTCGTAAAGCGACATTAAGAGCAAAAAGTCAACAAAAATGCACTGCACCACCAGAATGCTTCTTCTTGTTCATAAAGCGACATTAAGAGCAAAAAGCCAACAAGAATGGTCCTTTCCTATTAAAATGCTTCGTTTTCTTCGTAAAGCGACATTAAGAGAAAGAAGTTAACAAAAATGTGCTCATCAGTCATTCCTACTGTGATGATCAAATAATTTCTTCTACTTATCGTCAGACGTAGGAACATTATTAAGATTTTTATTTGCCTGTGTAAAACTTCAATCCATACTAATCCCCGTTTTCTCGTTTGCAAACGTACGTTGTATCTTTTATTTAAATCAATTAGAGTTTCTGAAATTGTACGTTCTTCTATGGAACTCGCTTATTTATGGAGCATTTGCGATGAATTTTCGATTAAATTGAAGAAGCCGTGCTTGAAGTTTCCAGTTTACTCATTAATCTTTTATCCTGACGCGGAAAGCTGAACCAGCAGACAGCGAGTATAAAATTAATGTTGGTTACCTGTACACCAGCCAAAAATCTGCCAGCTCTAAATTCCGAATAATCGCCATTCATGCGTATCAAGAAACGATTTTAACTCGTTAATTGGTATAACGAAGTCGATGGGAATACTGGTATTTTTGAGTTACAACGTCTCTGAACACGATATTTTATAATCGGGTGAACTTGAAGACGAATATGGAAAATAGTAAGGATGAGAATGTATAAGTATCATTTATAAAATATGGTTCTTTCAATGCAAAGCGTTGTTCTTTCAGATTGTGTGATTAGTTGAATTGAATACGTGCTCTTAATTGCGTGACGTATTTTATTTGAAGACAGTTTGAAATTTTATTTAAAATCTTCATACATAGAAGTGGCTATTTCAAATTAAAGGATTATTAATTTAAACGCTGATATATTGTAATTTAAATGGAGTTCTTGAATCAACGTTAAATTCCGATATTTCGCAAATTTAAATATTGAACTCTGTGAATAAATATTAAATATTTGCATATTTTATAAATTTCAAAAATGAATCCTTCAAATTAGCATTAAATTAATGGGGAATCAGTTGAAGTATGTGTGGGTTATAACTGCGTGTAATTATAGTTTTAACTGTGACACACATAAAATGGCTACAATTAAAATAAGTACAGCCCTGCCACACCATATCCGTCTATTTCAGTCGTCACGTATCGCATATTATATTTTGTTAAGAATAAAGTAATTTATAAAGTCGGAAAGCTTCACGATCATGTAACAGCACATGACTTAGAGGACAACTCGAATCATGTTGTTGTTTTGCCTCGGAGTATCAACATCGTTAGGATGCACATAATGTAATAATAAATAAACTCCGGGAAAAACATCCCCCGACCAGTATAAACAAACAGGCGATCGTGAGGTGACCAGTTTTTGATCAATCAATCGCGCGATTCAAGTGAGTATCTACGAGTATCTACAAGTATCTCTGTATCTACCGAGTATCGATCAGTTATCAACGAGTTATCAGCGATCTTATTTTGCGACTTATACACTGTCTTAACGAGTCATGCACTGTTAGTACCAGCATCTTTGCGAACATTATTTGTATTTATTTATTTAATATTTTAAATATATTTGACGGTTTCAACAACGAGCAATCTCACGATCAACCATCTTCTACAATCAAATCTTTAAAAAATCCATCATAACATGAAAATTAAATAGACTTTTAATTAAAATTAAATTAAATTAAATTAAATTAAAATTAAATAGAATTTTAAATATATTTGACGGTTTCAACAACGAGCAATCTCAGGATCAACCATCTTCTGCACAAGTCCTCTACAATCAAATCTTTAAAACATCCATCATAACATGAAAATTGAATAGAAAGGAGTAAATAATATTATATATTGTTAATACTTGCGCGTAAATTGCAATGGTTGACATTTCTCCGAAAAACCAGTGACAAGTGAACATTGTCGTACGTAAATTCAAACTAATTTTCATTCATTTGCATTAATGGAATAATAATTGATTTTAACTAGACATTTATACAAAATTGTAGCCTTGATACGAAACTTACAAGTAGACCGCGGATATCTATGTAAATTCGTATTTGTATAAAGGCAATTTAAAGCGTAAGATTTAGGCAGAAGTTGGATTCAATTGATTAACACTAGAACTACCATACCAATCAAATTGACTGGTTTTACAATTTTATTTTCAAATTCCTACTTTATGTTATATTTTCTTCGCAATAATGTGATGACTTTCGCAACGATAACTAAAAGAATAATATAATGAATATTATTTTGTTTTTTATGTATTCAAACTCGAAATAATTTTGTATCAAGGATACTTATACCAAAAGGGTCCTGCAATCTGTTTATCGAACCCCAATTAACCAGTTTCCCCGTTTTGTACAACTTGTCACACGTTATTACAATTTTTACCGCGTATCATTCGATATGACGATATCAGTTATCAGGAAAATTCCGGATCTATCGCCAGATCGCTAGATGCTAACACTAGAAATACCACATCAGTCAAAATAACTGGTTCTACAATTTTATAAATTGTGTCAACCCTCGTCTAGGAATCATGGTCCTAAATGGATTAATAATTCCAAAAATGTACTATATAACATGGAATTGCTTGTGTAACAAAGTAATAAATCAATAAATATAAAAATATTCTATTATTACGTATTTTTTAAAGACCAGTCATTTTGATTGATTTTAGTAAAAATAGCTTCGTGTTAACTATCGGTAATTCTAGTGTTAAATATTATGACTTATATATAAAAATTTGCAGTCTACTTATAAGGACAAATTCAAAGTATGCAGGACGAGTAATTTAATCCTGCCACCTAAATTTTTCTTTAAGTAAACTATGGGTTACATCAACGAATGCTTCAAACGGAAATTGTTTGGTATCAAACATCAATATTTGCCACACAATCTGATGATTAATTCCTCAACATTTCGCTTTTTCATCGAGATATGAAGTTTTCCTACGATCTTGATGTTATTTTTGGACAATATCAACTAGTATTGCATTATCGTTATTATTAATTAACAAATAACGTCGGTAAAATTGTCATGAAGATAAGTGAGCTAAAATCATCCATTGCTCTGCTCTCATATTTATTAATCTTAAATCTCATCCAAAGGTATAAAGAAAAAAGCTTTACAAGATATAAACAGATAACAGAATGATCTCAAATCTTATTTTTTATCACCTCATATATGCACATTTTCTGTTACCTACGTTTATGATAACTTTATGGTATTATTCGTTAACAAATATTGCTTAATATCGTGCAAAGATAACATCAAGATCGTAGGACAACGTAATAAATCTACAAAAGAAATTGCAGTAAGGTAATTATACAAATATTTACAAATATGTTAGCGTCTATATACTTATGGATAGTGTTGAGGTTGAGGTTGACTGATTGAAGAACGAATGGATGAATTTGTAATAGAAAAGTATATTGAAATAATCAAAGGTATAAGTATAATGTACAAGCTTATGCTGATTTAGATCCTTACTCTCTTAATGTTACAATACAATGGAATGATAGGGACCACGTTCATATATTTATAGCAAAAGGACATTACCAAAAAAGTTAAGCTTATAGCTTTGGCTAGAGGCTACAGGGAACATAAATAGAAATCTGTTTATTAGTTCCTTTGTTCCTAGACCTTGCAACCCAAAACATAATGTATATTCAAGGACACAATAATATGCACCGCTCCTTATTTGGAATATTTCTGCGTAATGCAGTCTCCAGGTCACGAATATACGTAAATAAAAACGTAGAGTTTTTCTTGAAGTAATTACTTCAACAGATAAGAAGCAATGCATATATGTTGAAGTGTTTTCTGAGTTATATAACGTTACATGTTTTGATGGTACGATTCTTCGTGTCTTTCGATGTTATAAGTAACTCGCGATAGACTTCATGACTCACCCTACGGTTGAACGACTCGCTACCGTATATGAAGTCATCAAACGGTGAATATATTATAGCATTACTTATAGTATCGGGAGAAATGAAATATGGAGGAAGCGAATAAACTTTAGATTTCTATATGTCGGAATATTTGACTGTAATATTTCACCTACCCTAAAAGACATAAGGCTCCAATATGCGAGGTCGTCAACTTGTCTCCCCGAGCGTGAAGGGTCGGTATTGCTTCCTTTTGACATCGAGGGCAAAGCTTCTTCTCGTCGTGCGACTTCCACGTGTCCACTGTGCAAAGAATATCAAATACAATTGGGCAATTTCCTCGATTAACTCGAAGAACAATCGATGTTTAAGCCATTAAGGCCAAATAATATGAAATAAAACCACATAAACAAAGTTAATAATTTTCCAAGATGTAAAAAATGTATCAGAATAATAGATACGATACAGAAGATCGTTAAAAATCAGCGATACGAAAAGAAGTTCTATAATGTGAACAGGTATAGTTCTTTCTTTGTTGCTGTAAGATATTTCAATTTCCTCAAACTTTCTTTAAACTCGTAGGATCTAGATGGAAGCAGAATAAAAAGATACTGTACCGATTTCTAGAACTCCTTCTTACAATTACAATATCGATTTGATAGAGTTGAATAACAAGAATCGACTGAGAAGAAATTACAAATGACATGTTACGTTGATGCAAGCAACGTTGATTCTTAATGAATTGAGTGAACGTACCACGAGTGGCATAAATTTTTCGCTGTTCGGTCTTCCTAGTGTTGGAATCCGTGGTATCGATACACTTCGAAGCTGATGTTTGTTTAGGTGTCACTTTTGATTCCTCTGTTTCCTAATTTATTTATTAATTTATTAACTTATTTGTCAATTGAACCTATCTTTACTTCAACTTATGGCAAATAAAATATACGTTATCGTTCATAGGTACACTTTATCGATTTACAGCAACCATACGAGAATTTAACCGAAGCGTAACAGAAAAATAGCGAATGAAGAAAGTTCGTCGGAATCGAATAAATTATTGTTATCATTATGAGAAATTTAAGAGCAGTTGGTACCTGAATTAAATACTGATTAGAACGTTTCGGATGAGATTTACGAATGTGCGCAAGGAGCCCGCTCGTGTCTTTTCCTCTGTTGCTTACTCGTTTGTCGCACACAGGACACCACGTAGCCACGTACGACTGCCACGAAAATGGAATATCATGTAATCTACGGACGTTATTGGATTCTAACCTGTACGAGTTAGCGTGAGTTTTCGCTAATCTCTAGCTGTTGCTTAGAAATTAAACGAGACGCTTTTGCAGAAAGATAAAGAAACCTGTGTTCCGCATTTCATATCTTCAAACTCTTTGTTTCGTCGCGAGTTTGGTGCACATTTCCGTTGGACAGATACTATATCGATGAGGCGAAATTATGTGTAAAACTGAATCCGCTGAATTTAGCTAATTTAGCAAAAAGGAGTAAGACGGTTTAATCGAACTACTTCGATAATATTATGTCAATCGTTCGTATGGCACGGGAAATTCATTTTGAATTTAAAGAAAGGTGATTGAAATTAGAATTCGACGATAGATTATGATTTTCATTGCGCTAGGAATCTGAAGAACGTCTTGAAACGAGGAATTTTTTCGTGGGAAAACTCGTACTCGAGAAAGTGTTTTCGTTGGTAAATACTAAAATATGGAAATTTATATGAAGATCTCAAGGGTAGGAAATAAAATCGGTCCACTTGCGTTGATTCTTTGACTTTTATATCATCTAATGGTTAGAAAGAAGCGTTTTAATATGAAATAAATGGGAAGGAAATAACTTTGTCGATTGAACGAAGCCTTTTGAAAATGATAAACTCATGATGTTTCGTACGTTAACTCAATTGATATTAATGTCTCTGCCTCTCTAATGCTATACATTTTTATATGCTTTCTATGTTTATGTATCTCTTTTAACGTTCCAGTATTTAATTGCCCAATTTTCGTTCGCAGTTTATTACGAATCTCTCTCTTTATATTTTGCGAAAAGAACCATCGCTAATTCGATTTACACGCTTCAGGATGTCGCTTTTCGTCACGTTTTTATAATCATTTCATCGTAACTGCGTGTGTCTATCTGTTGTCAACGATTCCTTAATTATTTTCCAAATTGCCAAAGATGATAATCTTCTCTTCGCGGCTTCCATCATTTTTCGCAGTTCAAATATTATTTTTCAAGAAGAATGAAGTTAGGGACGAAAGAGAAGTTGACTAAGACAAGTAAAAGATGCAGGAGCTTTGTCACGTTGTAGAAGTTAGCTGACAAGTCGGTAAAGTGGGCTTCGAGCGAGGCAATCTTAACGGCAAAAGGAAGAGAAGAAAGAGGCAGAGGAAAGGAGCTTTTCCTGAATGCGGTATGAGAAGTTCCAGCTAAAGTCAAAAGTTTCAGAGACAAAGGCTGGCACAAAAGCTTGTCACGGATGGCGAACATGTCGTGATTCAGTTTCCACTATAATTGCGCGATCTTCGCTGTATTGCAACTACGACGACTCCGCAGTTGTCAGAATCTCGCTGTATGATCGTCGAATCGTAGATAATGTTCCGTATAATTACACGAGATTTCCGTTTCCACGAGCCTACGTCATCTGAAGAAAGTTACCGAGGGTGAGAGGCAGACAGATGACACCTGGAGAAAATAAACAAGCACATTTTTCCGCTGTAATTTCATACCGAAGAAACTGAACATTATCTAAGAACCGATAATTGAATCTTACAACATGGTAAAGTTTTCCATCCTCGAACTAACAAGGAGACAAAAGTGTTCCGACAATGGAACGATTTTCTGCTCGTAAATTTCATTTCTAAAGAGCATGACAGAATAAGCATGATAAAAGTGTCGAAATATTTGCCTAAATCAAACTAAACTTCTGATACGTCGATCGAAACAGCTTCTCAGAAAAAACATTTTATTAGTTGTGCTACCCTTCTTATTAGTTTGTGTTGTTCTTCTATGTTGTGTAAACATTGATACAGTGGCTACAATCTGTACAGCGTTGTATTTATATTATCATAGCATTGCTATACAGGGTGGTTGGTAACTGGTGGTACAAGCGGAAAGGGGGTGATTCCACGCGAAAAAAGAAGTCGCAAATATAGAATAAAAATTTTTCGTTTGAGACTTTGTTTTCGAGAAAATCGACTTTGAATTTTCACTCGGTACGCGTGCATTTTATCACGTCTCGTTATAACGGATCTCGCTGTAGATCGTTGTCTCGATGGAAAAATTAGAAAAAAGAAAGAATTTTTATTCTATATCTTTGACTTCTTTTTTCGCGTAGAATCGCCCCCTTTCCGCTTGTACCGCCAATTACCAACCACCCCGTATACGTACGTTGTGTTGCGATATTCTTTCGTAGAGAAATTAAAAAAAAAGTACGAATTCTCGATGCATTTATTTTAGGATCTTTAATTCTTCGAATGACGGGACGTTGGAAGAAACACGTTTAGCAACTTCTTCATATCCTAGTGTAATTAACTCGAATTCTATCTTGAATTTCAGGTTTTCATAATATCTAATATCATCCTATACTTGTTTCTATGTATGTACGATTTTCTATTTCTCTGGTATTCCTGGTATCTTTCTCACTTCCTTCTCAGAGCACCGTGTCATTTCGATATTCCTGTTTTGATATTACTGTAATGAAACTCGCAGAAGATTGGACAGTTCTGTAGGGAAGTTTAAATATCCTATTAGTTATTCGCATAATTCTTTCTTACAACAGGTACGGTACAGGTTGGTTCGACGAAATTTTCGATACGAGAATTTTGATTAATGTCCGGATGAATAAATTCCTGTCAGTTGAATCCGCTTATCTCAATAGGAAACACCTATTATTTGAACGAGAAATCATAGGTAGCGAAGAAGAATGTGTAAACTCCTACTTTGCATCAACTCCAGTTTTACGAAGTGTTTGTGCCCTGACAGGTTTCGATGAATAGACTTTTGTATGTAGAGTGGCTGCAAAAAGTATTTCTATATACTCTTATTTTCCAATGAAGTGTTCTATCATCAGTAGACTGCTTTTTATGCATTTATAAGAAACGTGAATGTGAAAAAGTGCAGAAAATGCAGAGTACACGAAAAAATATATAAAACAAGCCAAGTACAGTGCTTCCTGCGATACTTGGTACATAAATCAATTTTCCATCGAAGCTCTAGCTTTTTAATTACGTTCACAAGGCTATGAATTTGCAGGACGATCCGCAGCCTAATCGTCCAGTCCCACATTTCATTTTCATAGCAGCGAGTTTCTTCAGTCGTATGAAAGTACTTCCAAATGATACGAAACTTAATAATACTTGAACTTGACCGATCAGTACGTAAATTCTACAACGAATTCAATGGCGTACTTTTCTTGTCCACCGTGTATCGTTTGGTTATCATGAAGATTCAAGATCTACAATTTTGTATGTTGTTTTGTCAAACATGTGTCACGGTGGCGCAAAAACTGACGCACCGGAAAAGCAAACCAGGTCCGGTAGAGACAGCAAAAAGCATCGATAAAAAGACGTAATTCAATTAGAGGAGGGATATGTGTGTGCAAGTGGGAGCGTGGATGGCGCCGTTGGCAGTAGGTCAGAAAATCAGGTCAGGTAGAAACGGCGGTGAAGCAAGACAAGTAGAAGGGGCCAGGTACCGTTAGGTTCGTCTGGCGTCGTCCGTGCTCCACACCTGGACCTTCTTTTACACGGAAGAACGTGGGCCGCGGTTAAGAAGATAAACCGGCGGTGGACGAGATGCATCGGAATCCGCGTGCGTCGCCCCGAATCTCTTTCCAACGTTCTTTATACAAAATTCAACAAGCGAACAGTTTCTCATGAATTCCAATCCGCTGAGAAACGGCCAGGACATCGATCACGTTTTTCTTTTTCTGTTGATCGTTCCGCGGACAAAATTGCACGCACTCTGCACAAACTTTTGGTCAAGTTGGCGAATCTTCTACGACGATGAGAAGGAAATTAGAGGAATTTTTCGGCTATTTCAATTATTTTAATTAGCCGGTAATTAGAAAAACGTGGCAATGTTCTCCACCGCGGTACCAAAATTTCGTGTATGCCTCGACTAGTAAAAGGAATTTTTCAATCTCGTATTCTTCGCAATCTAAAGCTACTCTTCGATGTTTGTGGCTGACCAATGAATTTGCAGTTCCTGGACCTTCCATATCTCAGAAACTAATTGCAAGCTCAACTTGAAAATTTGTTGTCACTGACGTCCCACTATGAGAAATATTTTGGCGCAATATTCAGTTCCAAAATCACGAGACCAATAGTAGATGATTTTTTGGCTCACTTCATTCCTGTTGAATGTTTACTCTGAAGCCCATTTTTGAATGAAGATATTAAAATAGCTATCGTTGCATGCTTGTCGCTTGAATTTAATATTTGCTTTATTCGTTCGGTTGATTAATTATACGACCCTAAAATGCAGAAGAATTTTATTTATAACTATACCACGGATGTTTATACAAATTCGTATTTTTCGTAATTCAAAAAAGATGCAAACTAGGTAGAAATTGGTTTCACCGATTGAATATTATGACGTATTGTTTGCCTTGGATATCGTGTACATTTTTGACCATTACCTGCCCTCTGCAAATTTTTGCACTTTGAAATTTTCCGTAAATTGTTTGTTTCTAACAAATAAGAAAGTTGTCATTATTAGTAAATAACGAAGATGTCGCATGATTAGAGACGTACAGCAACTGAGAAAAGTACTCGCAAATGCTACTATTTTCCAGCGAAATGTTTTTTTTTTTATTAAGGTGTACGTCTCACTTTTTTCGAGTATCAAATTTCTTGCACCTGATTAATTAGTATATAAATGATATAATAATAATAAGAATAATAATAAGAATGGCGAAGATAAAATTGTAAAAAAGCTCTTTGTGACGCGACACATTGGAAGGAATTCCGGGAACACAAGTGTGCCATTTCATCCCGGATAAAGTCGATTTTTATAATTCTTCCATAAAATAGAAAATAAAGTAATAAGGGTACAGCTGGCAGCCAGTAATTAAATCCTAGAAAAATCGTAAAATAAAATCAGAGCGCACATGGAAGAAAAAAATTCTACTAAAAATAGCTCCGAATATGGAAGGAAAAATTTTCCAATGGACATTTGTAAAAACGCCCTGCTTGAATTTCGTCGGATCAAAATACATCGTACAAAAAGAAAATTGGCACTTTTTTTTACCCATATAGAAAACTCCGCCAAAAAAGACAACGTTGAATATATTACGTTAGCTTTTTTTATTCAAAACTATTCCAAGTGTCAATTACGATTTGTTTTATATCAAATGGTATACAAGGAGATCGATCTCATTATATTATAAAGATCATTATCCAATAACAATGACGTTAATAGAAAGTAGCTGCAGCTTTGTCGAAAAAATCTACATTTTTGCCAAACAAAAATGAATGGTCTTATCTGTCAATCCACGTGCAAAACGACCTGATAACTTGATTTGGACGGTAGTTTGGCAAAAGCAAATTTTGCTAAACGATGATACTTGAGTTGCTTCGGTATCCTCCTAATTGAAATACCATTGTTTCCGCTACCTCATATTAGGTACCTGTTGATAGCTTATAATTGATGCGTTAATACGATAACGCGTGACGCGTTAATACGTCGATTATCACACTGTGAAAACCACTATGAAAACATTAACGTCATTTATATCTTCTACTTTGATTTCCAGCGCACGTTCTTATAACGCAGCTAATTTTTCGAAGGCGACTTTCAGCGAATACTTCAACAACATTTGGCCACGGTCGCGCTTCCAAAGCGGTACTCGACAGCTTAATGAAGCGTCTTTAAGACATCTGGAATGTTGACTTGTTAAGATGAATTCGAACTTCGCATGTGATTGAATTTACTACTCGCGTACAGGAATATATGTGTGTATATATGTACATAATGTGTGTGTAGCAAGCAGGCAATCACAGTTTCCTTTTAATCTCAAAGTTCAGCTTCCTACTATAGACGCGTATTTGCTATACATTTTTTGCTATACACGACGAATGAAGTTTAGTTGATGATATTTCGGGCTTACATACCGGCAGCTTAGCTTGCAATTGGTATTTGAGTTTCTGTGTCAGATTACGAAAGTTCTGCAGCTGTTTGCGAACGAACGCATCTTCATTATGGATACGTCGTCTTGGGTACACTGCATGTTTGAGTACACATTATAGGGAATTCTGATATTAGGTGTACCGTTGATTATTTTTGTCGTATACATTTTCCTAACACTTTGCAGCAATTGATGCGATCGCAGGAGATACTCACGAAAGTATTTAAACATTTAACACAGAATTTTCCAATGAAGATATTATCTACACTGTACGAACCTTTTGAAATTTCGTTAGCGCGTAATCAGGTACGACTATCGCAATTATAATAATAAATTTCCAAGTAAATGTTGTCAAGTTTCGAAGAAAATAAAAATTCGTACAAAATATATTGTTTCGTTAAAAAGCAACGAGAAAATCTCTTTTATTGTCCTACAACAGCCCCAGAAAAATTGATAGCACAACAAACGATCAATCTTTCTATTACGGTTGGCTATGTTCTATTGTATATTAACTCTACAAATAAATTTGATCGTGTCACGATATTGTAAAATAATTTTAATTTCTGGGTCTTTGCAATTTTATAACTAAATTGTATTCTGTCAAAAATAAACAAATACCACATACTTGTGAGCGAGGCAATCTCTTGTTAACTATCACGTAACTACCTCATAACTATCTCATAACTATCACACAGTCTAACACGATGCGACCTACTCATGTCACGTTTCACTACGGATGGGCTAACATCGTTCTTGATCTTTCTATTTGTAATCTTTCAACTAAATTGCTTTCTGTCAAAAATAACCAAGTGTCCACATACTTTGGAGCGGCAATATATACATATAATCTCTCGTTAACTATCGCATGACTCTTATAACTATCAAAGACTGACATGATTGACCTATTCATGTCACGTTCCAGAATAGATGGGAATAACGGAAGAAATAAAAGAGAGAGATTGAATTATTTGTTTGTGCCATATAGCAATCTTGTATAAATGATTATACAATGTATAATAAATATATTGTATAAATAATTTAGAATTTAGTTCTCCCGTCTTTTTGTATATTTATTGCAGAGTGGACTGTGTAATTGATAAAACCGTATTGAGCATGTCTAGACAATCCTTCAAATTTTATTCGTCAAGCAAAGAGTTAAAAACGTTCATTTATATGACCAATAAATCTTTATAACATTCATTATACGTCAATTTGAAGCTTGAAGTTACTCGAAACTTTACTTTACATATAGAGATAAACATACTTAATTTAGTGTAAAAATTCCTTCCGTTCGATCTTGCGCCGAGGAATACACACAAAAATTTTCAAAGACGAATATTTATTAATTTCATGCAACTTAGAATTCGCTAATCAGCGTGCAGCTCCAGTATCAAGATCAAAGACGAATTCTCCCACCGCATTTCATAGATAAATAACTAACACAAATAACTACGCTACAAAATTGCGAATAAGTTCTCCCGGTATTGGATCACAGTATACAGAACGTATATATACGTCGACTGGATTCGATAGAAATTACAGAACGTATATATACGTCGACTAGATTCGATAAAAATATACAGAACGTATATATACGTCGACTGGATTCGATAGAAATTACAGAACGTATATATACGTCGACTGGATTCAATAAAAATGTATAGAACGTATATATACGTCGATTAGATTCAATCAAAATATACAGAACGTATATATACGTCGACTGGATTCGATAGAAATTACAGAACGTATACATACGTCGACTGGATTCGATAAAAATATACAGAACGTATATATACGTCGACTGGATTCGATAGAAATTACAGAACGTATATATACGTCGACTGGATTCGATAGAAATTACAGAACGTATATATACGTCGACTAGATTCAATGAAAATACACAGAACGTATATATACGTCGACTGAATTCAATAGAAATTACAGAACGTATACATACGTCGACTGGATTCGATAAAAATATACAGAACGTATATAAACATCGCTGCCCGGATCCAAAGCGTTAACACTTTCATTGCCACGCCGAAATCACATGTTTCGCTCAGAACGCCACGGTAGTATTTTTATTATTCAAAACATATTGTCAAAATAATAATAAATCGATGGTGTAATAACGTTCTTCCCCAATGGATCGTTTATCTTATTGGTGGTCACGGGTGACCATCGTGGCGCCTTGGTAGCAGTTGATAGCGACATATTATAACGAGGCTTCGTTTATTTCAACAAACCATTCGTATTCGTTATTTCGTCGTAAGCAAAACGTCCAGAATATATTGTCGAAACGTGTAGAAGATATTAGTAAACGGTATTTGCTCGTTCTATATGTAATAGTAAGGTATGTTCACACTTCTAACTTCAATTATACGATTATAAAGCAGCATTTACGATTATTTTCTAAGCTGTGTTTATAATAATATTCGTAGATTACCCCTGAAAGATGTGGATGCAAACACAGTGCACAGTTAGATGCAAGATTTGTTCTCATTTTGTTTTATCGATGTTTTAATAAAAATGTTCAATTGTTCAATGGGACACTTTTTATTTCAAAGTATCTTCTATTTATCGGTTATATTCAATATGCCCTATCTGTCAATTTTTATACAATTTTTACAATTGTAAGAAGTTCAAGCTTTCTGGTCACCAGACCACGATGGCGTTACAAGAGAAACCGTGACCGGTCAAATATGACCAACGTGGCAGTCAAAGTGTTAATACTATGAACCAACACATTCGACGTTTCTGATAATGTTCGAATCTCTATGAAGCAAGAGTTACACCAATACATTAAATCATACATCTTTATCATACACGCATTTTCTTTCATTTCGATCACGAGCGTCAGTTACGAGAGAGATTAACGCATTTGAAGCTACACCCTTCTGTCGAGGGTAGAAAATCCGATTGTATCTTTGATGAAAGATTTGGTCTGTGCGTAAGTTCACATTCGGTTCTGTAATCGTTTATCTCTCTGACTTAGTAGTAATGGATGTCATCATCGTTTATGGCAGAAGGAAGGGCGGGCCAAGCCGAAGGGTGAGGTTGACTATCAGGGTTGCCTTTTACTTTCTTATCGGCGTCCTGTCAGGAACCAAGCCGCTGGTCGTTATACGTGCCGACGACTATCGACTTCATCGTGTCACTTTTAAATATCCTATAACTTTCTGCTTTGCACGATATTTTGGAATTTTACGATTTTATTGTAAGTATATTTGTGTCGATTTTGATAGAAACTCGCGTATGATGTACTTTTGGAAAAAGTATTTGTCACGTATTTTTTTACGCGTTTGTATTCACATTGAAGAGGTAAAAACAGTCCCGAGTTACCATTAATAACGTCATCAATGTTTCGCTTTTTTTTATTTTTTATATATTTTTCAATGGAATATTATGGAACCTTCGTATTAATAACAAAAAGGAGAAAAATCGTGTATTTTAAATAACGATACGAAACGATATTTATTTGAATAATGTATAATTAAAGAGAAAGAAAATAAACGACACACGCGAAACATAAAAATAGATAAAGGATTAAAATATAAATATTCTTGCCTTTGGATTATTATATAGCCTTTTATATAGCCTAAAAGTTCTCAAATTTTTTATTGCTATGCTTAGTCTGTTTATTTTCGATTGTTTGTGTAACGCAACCGATATTTTCATTGAATCGTTCGTGGAAGCACAATAGCTTGACCACCATATTCTGTTAAGCAAACATCAATAGATTTTTATTTATAGACTCGCGTTAAGTCCATTGTACACATCGAACAAAATATCGAATATACTACACTCTATGCAGCAGTTATTTCGTCTGAGCACTTTAAAAAACACAATGTTTCAAATTCTCTTATTGAAAATCGTTTCCAACAATTTCTGCATTGATAAAGGCTTGTCATAGTTTGAGAAGACAGATAGAAAAAGCGATACAAGTAAACGTTTGCTAGCAATGGAATTTCAGCATCGATTCTATTCAAAAAAACAGCCTGAGCCGCAATCAGCGAGATCATCGTAATCCCTAAATTGTTCCATCGATTTTATATTGTTTTTTTTTCTTTTTATCGAATAAGTGAAATCGAGTTTTCTCGTGCTAATTGATTTGTTGTTTTTACGAGAGGAAGCCGATCAGAAACCTTGAGAACTGTCAGCACCAAGAAGTCAACTTCTAAAGCGGCAGGTGGGAGAGACAAGGTTTAATAAAGATCATAATCAGTTTGGCACGTTCAATTAGTGACTATCAATTAGCAAAGAACACTGAGGTTTCTCAGAACAATCACAGACTGTTAGCTTAGTGCAGTTTCAATGGAGACTTACAAATAGTTGTTCAATGTAGAACAGAGGGATTTAGCACATTCATCTATTTTAGTCAAACTCAACCAGTGGTCTCAGCAATCTCAATTCATGGGACTAAGTTTTAGTCGAAGTTTTAGTGCAGCCTCGATCAGTAATCGCATAGCCTCCCGTTAGTCTCACTCGGAGCATTTCAATTCAAATGAATTAGGAATAAACGATAACGAGAGAAAAAATTATCATTTCCATTCACAGAGAATGAATTCGCCTTAGTTTGAGGTATAACGTTTATGGCAGTCAGATGTTTTATATTGATCGTATTTCTTTTATCGTATTTTATTAGGAGAAACACGTTATCGGCTAAGAGTGCATTTCTGGTGCTGAATGAGATGCTCTTCAAAGAAAATTCTTTCCATCGTTACATCTGCCTCTGGAAATTTCTTTTTCATTTTAGTTATTCCGTATATTACAATCAATTCTCGTTGAGAATTATAAACAAGTTAGGCTTACGTGTTACAATGATGCGGGGAGTAATTTTAAATTACTTACAGTTGATTCTATGCGAGTGAACGTTCTGTTTCAGCTGAATCTCTTGTGTAATTCTAGGGGTAGTGCCTTTTTAGTTTACGTTCAACAGTCGTGTGACTACTGATTTTGGACGATTGTTTACAGGTTTCTTGACTATTCTTAATAGTACAGATTGAAATGAAATTTATATGCTACAATTCCTCGTTTATATTTGGATCTCCCTTCTAACTAACGTAGGTCTAAATGACAATTAACGTGGCTTTCTATAGCAACAATTTTCTACCCAGTCTTAAGTTCCATCGTCTACTAATTAACCGGTCGAACTTTTTGTCTTTTAACATCAGTTGCTTGCACTTTGCTCTACTCTGCCGCTTTCGTATTAGTCTTCTATCAAGTAAATTGCCCATGTACTTAACTGTATCGTTAATTAGAATTGTGAAGTTAGGAATAGTCACTGGTGAACAAGATTGTCCGCATAATGTAAAAGTTATGTGAGTGGGTTCATCTTCGTTTATTTTGAAACGTCATTTCAACGAATCACCTTCCATAGCATCGAAATTAGTGTCTCGATTCCTTTTACTATTTTTAAAAGGTAGTTTAGCTTTGTCCCGATAAGTTCCCTCGTAACTGAGACACCCTGTATATGTACGTAATTGCTGATAGAAGACGTATAAAAGTTGCAGAGTGAATCACGAGGATAGTCATACATCTCCGTTACTTGTCATTGTACGAAAAAATTCCTCACTATTAATGATTACGTACAATTGACTTGCTTAAAGGCTTGTAATTTCGAATATCGTGTTTTCACGATAATCGCGTTAAATACGATACGTGGTTTACTTAAAACCTGATGTAAGTACATATGTATGTAGTTCGTATCTTTGCCATGACTCTGCTTGACCCTTCAACGGTTTCCATCATTCGCTCGCAACATAGTAGTGAATCGTAGCTGGGTTTTATATTTACGAAACGTTGAGATATTCTTGCACAAGACAGAAATCTTAGACCTGGAACCTTCAGTTTCGTATTATTGCGAAGCTCAAATCATACTCCAAATGAGACGATACGTGTGTTTTGAGCAACTGTGACGCACGTTGTCGTTTTCTTTTATTTCGCTCTCCTTTCGTCCAAATATTAATATGATGTTCAAACGAGACAATTTTTGTTACAAGATTACTGTCCATACCAACAGTCAAAGAGGAAATAGCAAAATATAGCGACAGATATAGCAAAAGAGTCAACAAACATCGAAACCCCCTAATTACTGGACTACTCGATACGTCGGACCAGATCCGCAGGCTGAAGAGACTCTACCCGCTAGACCTAAACGCTAGATTCAATTAGTTATCTAAATTAAGTAATATTTACTTACTTATAAATTATACTTATCTATATTAAATATTAACTTATTGTAAATAATTAGCCATGTCACTGCGCCACGCCAGAAAAAA
Organism: Bombus vancouverensis nearcticus; assembly: GCF_051014615.1. NCBI lineage: Eukaryota > Metazoa > Arthropoda > Insecta > Hymenoptera > Apidae > Bombus > Bombus vancouverensis. Next base: position 1,326,628 of record NC_134915.1, on the reverse strand, counting down.
TTACTGAAACTTCTCAATGCGAGAATTGATTGTAAATCAAACGTTGTTGCCGACAAGAAGTTGTTTACGTATTTTCAAACTACAATAAGTGCATCATCAAGTACACAGTGTTGATAATTTCGAAACGACATTAGAAACTATGGAAACCTACATTGTGCTTTTAATGTAACTCTTTCATGGTCGGCAATAAGGTCAAGTTACTATCTGAAGCATCGTAAGGGAGCGCAAAGATATCGCAACGTGATGTTGGGTGTATCCACTTCATCTTGCATTGTAGTCTCACCTTGGCCAGAGCCGCTCATTGCCTGCCTTCGATCGTACACTTCTATCGCGTTGAACGATCGAATCCTGCGAGGATAAGAATACGTGCCTACGGATATACATCCATATCGAGATGTCTGTTGGCATGAGCGATAAGAGTGGCTCGTGAAATAATTAATTTCACGCCTCTGTAATCTCTACGATCGGGCATCGTCGATAAACTTTCACGTTTTTATTCTCGCGCGAGTCTAAAGCGTCGATAATTCGAGAACGTGTTTCAGAGATTACGGCTCGCCATTTGTCATAATTATTTTCTATAAAAAGAACTTTCACAGCGATAATGCTTGCAGACTCGCCTACAAATTCATTCATGAAAGCACTTGAAAGCTGATAATTGATAGCGTTCTATTTATAAAACCGTATACTGTCATTATCTAGGCCGAACCCGAATAAATTCATTTATTTTCTGCTCGAAGAAATAAATTAATTTATTTTAGCCTCGAGTGCAGTTGTAAGTAAGCTAATACCGTGTTTATCCAGGTTTGCTAACATTGGAATAAAGAAGCGGAATTCGTGCAATAAATAGAGTGGACAAAAGAAAGTTTAAAGGATAAACGATACCAAAAAACACCACGCTGTTGCAAAAAGTGAATTATATTTGACGAGAATAATTAAATTATGAATACATATTATTCATCCGTAGAATAAATGACTGTTAGCAACGTGGTAGAAAGTATTCGTTAAAAAGTCACACAGGTGTAAATTGAAACTTTCTTTGGCCAGCCACTGTATATTATAACGTGGTTCAATTATGTTAGAAATAATAATTTCAGTTCAGAGTACTAGAACATATCTTGCAAAACAGAGCTTTACATGAACTTTCATTGCTTTCAGTGCTGTATAGTTAATTTTTACATATTTACTTGTAGCTTTATTATTTTTCAATTTTATTTATTTATCAACAAGTAAATAGTCGATATTTAGTGATTCAGTGATTTAAATATATCTTGTACAGGTTTAGCACGAAGAAACTTTTAATGCAATAGAAAAAATTGAAACAAGTAGAGAAAAAGGAAATATTTTTGTTTATTAAGTTACTGCTTGCAAACAGCGAAACCGAAATTAAGAAAATAGATAAAATGCCGGAGGTTTAAACAAAAATAAAAGAGTACATATTTTTGTGCATTATTTCGCATGTACTTTTTGTATTCTTTTGCCGACAGAGGAAAATTACGTCGAAAATCCGCTCCTATAAAATATCGCGATGACGTGAATAAAAATCAAATTGTTAAATTGCAAAATACACTGCCTGCAATAAATATTTCTCTCTACTCTAGCCATACTCTACAGCCATTTTAAATTACTATAGAGAAAATACGTCAGATTATGATACAATAGAAATTCTATTGTTCTACTGTATCCTTTATTGTAGTATTAGTTATCACCTATTATCTTATTATTTGTTTATTGATTGTATTATCTTATCAGTATCATCTTACTATTCTTTGCTGCTCTTAAAGGCCTTTTAGCTTAGGTTCATATAGCTAATTAAGTTTACGTTTACCTTTAGATTCAAATCTACATTTACTTCATTAAATTTACATTTACTTAGTTTATATACCTAATGATACTTGTATATACCTAATGACTATAAATCGTTCACTTACAGGACGCTTATTTCTTGCATTTCCATTAGCCTTTATCGTCTCTGGTTTGAATTTGCAGCTACTATTAGGTCGTCCGAAAAGTTCCTTCCGTTTTATAAGGAAATAATGGATGCACAACATTTTCCGTTTTACATTATTTTATCGAATTACGTATGATCCATCTTGTTCTATCAAAATAAAGATCACAACGTTCGACAGATTAGGTTTCTTGTTTGTATAAAGATGCATCGTTGTAAAAGACGAGTCTGTAAAAGAAAGACACTTTTCGGACGACCTAATATTTGGTATCTTTGGTGTACCTAAGCAAAGACGTGTTCGCCGTGATTCCGTGTCGAAAACGTTCTTTCATTTGTTTCTGCAGAATGCCCCTGATACAGTAGAAATAATGTGCGTCATTGCTTAAAAATAGAGCGAACGCTCTGCTTTTAATCTCAAGACGCAACAGTTGCAGGGGCTAACTTAAATGCGGCGAACCAACCGAATATCTACATCAGCTGACCCAGCGGACCAGCGATGTCTATCTCGCCGACAATTTGTACCGAATGACACAGTCGAACAAACCGAGTGTTTGATGCTACTCAGTGATTAGATCCTGATAGTTGTGGTGCGTCTAACGGAACTCCGTGAGCAAAGTAGATCCGTCGTGGCCTTTTCATCTCGACACGATGGACATCTAGGGTCAGTTTACCATTGGCACGTATACGTCTGCTAGCTCCCTAGAGACAAGGACAATTTCAAGTCGTGGCTTGTCCCACATCCATCTACCAATTCAGCTTGTACATGTTATTTCCTCTCGACCAATCATACGGCCGTTCGTTCGAGCGAAATATTGATCGAAATGAGAAGCATTTTCACTGATATTCGTTGGTAATTTCACGTGTTCTCGAATAAATTCCACGGATTTAATATGACGTACGTATGTACAGTGGCTCGTAGGTAGAAGTCCTTCAAAACAGAATAACTTTTTCAAAACTGGAGCAAACCGAGTTTTTTCTTTTTTTTTTAGAAATTAGGAGGATTGGTTGATACTGCGCCTGGATCTACTCTTCCAGTCATAGTGTCCTTGATTTTAGATTTCCTTTTATAAAGTTCATCCGCTTCCATTCTCGTTTTCGATCTTCATCTTCGCTACTTCTGGCCATTTCGTATATTTTATGCTTGACTTCATTTATTCATATATAGGACACTTGCTTAATATGTTTCTGCTCAGCCTGTATCTGTGTATTATATATTTAACCTGGTTTTCTACTTTCTGTGCCTCGGATTTGGTATAATACTTCAAAGAAATAATATTTCTGATTTCTTCATTTCAGGGAGAAAGCATTACTTGCAGTTTGTATCGAATAAAGTTTTATGCTTTCTATATATTAGCATAGTTTTTTAAGTATTTTCTTGCTGGAAAATTTATTGGATAAATTGAAGTATTTTCTCATTTAAATTTATAAATGATTTTACCTTCATATCGTTTAGAATTTTTACGACTTTCATCAAACTTTTATAACCAATATATTTCAGTACTGCGTATAAATATCTTTAAGAGTTCCTTTATTAATTAAACGAATATTTTTACGAAGTCAGAATTTATGAATGAAAGTAATGAAAGCTTTCACAAGCTAAATAACATCGAGAACGTGGAAGGACCTTAAACGTTAATTGTGGAAGTAAATTTACACCGTAAGAACATTACGTGTAAACGTAAACCCATGTAATTCTCTATGGAGAATTTTTTGCGGCTTAATAAATAAATAGAAAAGAGGGAAGAGAACGTGGGAGAATCTCCTTATTTAGTATCTCGACTCATTTGGTCCTTCATGAATTCCAATGTTCTTTCCAGAACTATCGACCGTATAAAAAATGAATATAAAAGAGATAGTATCTTATGGAAGAAAAATATCTGCAGTGCTTTAAATTCTACTTTGCTGCACTTCAAAAGATTCTTTGAGATTAAACTTTTAATTGGCGAGATTCGATATGAACACAAACGTTCTCGACCAAAGTCAAGGAACAAAGCCGAATTCGGTGGCACGAAGCCTGCGCAATACCGAGTTTCCGGAATATGTCCGTGACTTCTTGAACAATCGCCCATTACTTCGACAGAAGGCTTTGATCGTCGTGCCGTGACATTGAATTAGACTCGAAGCAGATTCCTTTCGAAAGCAGTGAAGTAAAAACGTATGTATACATGAAATTATATAGGTTTGACGATGTTTGACGTTGGTGTTTTCCGTAATTGAAGCACGTTAAATGAACCCTAAACTGGGACAAAAATGATATTGAACCTCAACGCGATATTACATAGCATAATTTAGTTGGATTTTCCGAATAATCTACAACGTCATCTATTTATGTTAGTATTCAGATATGTATATTTTATGCGCTAGACTAGATTAGCTGCGCAGTAGTGATACATGTATGTGAATACGAGTGTGTGGAAGTACGTGTGTCTCGGCGGAAGTACGCGGCGTCTCGAAAACAAAGGAATGTAAACTGTTCAGTCAGTTAGCAGTCTGGTATGGAAGAAGGTGAGAGGCGTGCAAGTGTGTATCGATGAATATCATTGAAATCGTTTATCAAATAAATATATAACTATTCTAATATAAATTCCAAATGTAAACTTAGTGTTCCTATACCATTATTTCGGCAATTAGGATCCAAAATTCTCAACAGTTAGATCAACACTAAATTAAAACAAAATGATACCGGACCTCAACGCGATATTACGTAGCATAATTTAGGTGGATTTTCCGAATAATCTACAACGTCATCTATTTATGTTTGATCAACCCTAAATTAAAACCAAAATTGTGTTATAAATGATATTAAACTTCACTGCAATATTACGTAGGATTATTAGGTTGAATTTTCTGAATATTTCATAGCACTCTCCATTTCAAATTTATTTTCTGTTTATCGTATGTTTTATTGTATAATTCGCATCTAACAACGAAAATTGTTAATGTCTTTAGCTAGCTAATTCCATTATGTGATATTATAACTGATAATGTGTACTATTTGTGTAGACTCTTTTAGGTTGCACATATTAGTTTCTCCTGATCGTAAACTTTTCTCGCTACAATTCTCCACGGGTTTTCTATCAACTCTAATCTACTGAAAAACAATTTTCCTTAACATATTATTAGTTTCTTGGAAATAGCGAGGAAATTATGCAGAAAATGTGTTTGAGTCTATAATTATTCACAGCACTGTAATTTACAGCTTCCTTCTTTTGTCATTTCTTCGATTCAATCCATGTTACATATACAGACTTCTAAACACACCTTCGGTTTCCTCTGACCAAACAGTTTTCTTTTGGTACTATAGCCACAATAAAGATAAGAAGATTTCAAACTGTAATAAAAACAATACGTTTATAAAATCATCATATTTATTAGCGTTCTGTACGAACCCTTACAAAAGGAGACGTTAAATTAAATATTTGTGCGAAGAAAACGAAATGAAAGATCCATTATCGATAAAGCTTTTAGTGATATTTGTGCGAAACCGTATTCACGGTTAAAGGACGTAACTTTGATAGAGACGTCGACTCTACAAAAATTAATAACGAAACGATTCGAAAAAGAATAACGAGAAAACCGCAACTTCAGTTTGACTTGATCGCGATACGAGCGTCCTTTTAACTTTTTGATTACATTTCCATTTCTAGCAGGATGCGAGGAAATGAGAGAGAAAGAAAAGAGAGTAGATCCGTTTGCTACATTTGTATGTACGCATATGACGTTCAAAGAAGAAGAATTCTAATATATTAAAAATCTTTTTTCTTGATCAATGACAATATATATATGTATACCATTGACTTGGAATATATTTTAATTTCAATGTCGAGATGACACGAAATATTTGCGAAATAATTGCCAACAAAATGGAAATTTTGATAATAAAAATAATGAATATTTTAGACTAGTGCTTGTTTTCTTACTAGATAATAAATTTTTGTTATTATTAGTATTAAGAGATATAATTTCTTTTTTTTTTTTAATATATTGCAATTGAAGGTCTACTTTATATTAGAATATGTGTTTTCTAATTCCTCTCCTCGCTTTTGTAAACGAATAGGCGACAATAGTTAAGTCATAACTTAATGAGACATTGGTTTTATTTATTGAGGAAATTTGAAGAATTGTAATTCGTAAAATTGAACATATATCGTACAATACAGGTCAGATTGTTTCGTGTAAACGGTAGATATCGGATCGATCGTTACCTGATTGAGAGTTATCTAGCCTCTCGAAAGTTCTTTGAAGTAGCGAACAAAGTCTGATTCTTCGTAACGCGATTAAAAACGCGGATCATAAGTAAGCTCAAACATATCACAAAAGAATTAGCTTCAGGACAATCGACTAATAATTACGATCAAGTAGAATCGTGCGGCCAGTCGCTAGAAACACTCGCAGCATCGATTGTCCCGTAAAATCCTTTCTAAATTTTTGAAATCTTTTTTTTTCTAAAAGAAGAAGAGAGAAGCAACTTGCAATGTATCTACGAGAGAGAAGACTTTAGCGTTGTCTGTGACGAATATTTTACAAGGAACATAAGGCAGTGACGTATGCTAATTGTCGCGAATAATATTTTCTATTCTAAAAATATCAAACAGAAACAAAATTGAAATACTGCGTCATAAAAATAAAAATCTGCGAAGGCTCGTAAATTTCACGACAGTTTATGTTCTGCAGTTAAACGAGATTAATTCGGCGTTCATCGCACAGGAACCACTTCATTCCTGTTACGAATATCACGCCTCACAACAGAAAGTGAAGAGCTCTTCCGGTATTTAAGTTGTCGCGGGCACAGTAGTTCTCGAGTGAATCCAACCGTGCAACTTTCGTGGTATACGCATTGAAAAAACAGAGAACGGAATTCAAAATTAGAATGTAAACGGATGCAGTATTAATACTGTAATAAAATTAAAAAGAGAAAAGAGAACAAAAAGAATCTTAAATAATGAATGTGAATTTCTGGTCAAATGAATACGTACATATTCATTTCATTTGTGCAGATATAAAAGTATAAAAGGGAACCCGAAATAAACTAGATTAATATGTTTTAGCAAGCAAGAAGAATGTATATATTTCAACATGCGCGTATTTCATTCGAATCGTTAAACAAAATAGAAATAAAATAAATAGAATAAAGAATTTCATCAGATACAAGTAAAATATCAAATACGAAATTGTTTAAAGCAGAAGAAATTCTGTTCTATTTGTTTTGCTTCCTACAATCTTGTATTTGGTATTTCATTTGTGCCTTTGTATATCGTAATGATCTTTGATTTTAAATTAATGCACAAAATTAAGTAAACAAATAAATAATCGATTTTGTTTAGGGAAAATTTTTAATGATACATGCTTGTGTCAAGTGTCAAATATTAGTAATTAACGTTACACGTACTTGTCATTACGCATCGTTGAACTCTTCTCGATTATCATGAACGCGACAACTATAATGTTTTATTCAAAACGAATAACTTTAGCTTATGTAAGATTCCTTACGTTTTTTTAATTGCAAATTGAGGGTCACGTGCATCTTCCACGATTATTACAGAACAATTGAAGTAACAGAACGTTTGATAAATAGTAATATTGAAATATGTATAATTTTATGTGCTAGACTAGATTAGCTGCGCAGTAGTGATACATGTATGTGAGTGTGTGGAAGTACGTGTGTGCGCGGCGTCGCGAAAACAAAGCAATATGAACTGTTCTGTTAGTTAACAGTGTGGTTTGGAAGAAGGTGAGACAAAGAAAGTGCTGAGACGCATGCAAGTGTGTATCCATGAATATCCTTGAAATCGTTTATCAAATAAATATATAACTATTTGAATATAAATTCTAAGTGTAAATTTAGTGTTCCTATACCATTATTTCGGCAATTAAGATCCAAAATTCTTAACAAATAATTTTATTTTGAGTGGTCATGAAATTACGACAGTAATGAAAATCTATAATCGATAAGCTGGACGAGTGTATTATTTCCAGTGTATTATTTACAGAAAAATAAAATCTTATCCATCAAACGCTTCCAATTCTTTTCTAATTTTCTAACTGATTAAATGTTTATACGTAACAGTGTATGAAAGCACATTCATGGTGGCTTCATCTACTTTACGGTAAATTTACCTGACAACTAAGAACATAGTCAAGGCAAACAGAGAAGATGTACTCAACCGAAATTCATTGTGTTTAGCCCACAACTATGATCTTAACAGTTAAATTTTCCCACGAAATAGATCAAACGGTCCTTTGCTACACTTGTCTTAAGTTGCTGTAGTTTCACGAACTAGCTAGGTAAATTTGTAGATCCCTTGTAATTCCCTTTAATGAATTTCCGATGAAAGTAACTAGATACAATATTTATTATATTTTTTAATCTTATCATCGTCTTTGATATTTTAATCAACACCGAACATCGATTTCATCGAATGAAATACGCCAAGATTAAACTTTTCCTTAATGTTGATTTAAGAGGATAATTTCACGTAAAATTACAAACCAATTGGGTTTTTCTAAAGCTTTCGAAAAGTTCAGAGTTCTGAGTATATATTATTAAAGTACTTTATTGGAGTTGGTGAGAAGTAACCCTGATTCTTCGAAACTTGTTCATGTTTTGTATAAGCTAAACTGTTCCCAAGAGGAAGATACCAGAGACTATAACCCAGTTATAACTCAAACTTTAAAAGTCATGGTACGAGAATTGGTATTTTTCTTTAAATGATTTTTGTTACGAATAACCATTATATGCGATTAACAATATTTTTATTTATCGATGAGGGTTGTTGATAACGGAAATTGTTTTTTGGATATAGATAAGCATTGCTGACGATGGGAATCGTTCTTCGTTTCGAATAGCCATTATTGATGACAGAAATTTTATTTTGGTTATCGGCCGAATACCAATAAAGTCTTTCGCGATTGATAATGGTTATCGGTAACCAAAATAAAATTCTCGTTATCGATATTGGTTACCGATAACCAAAATAGAATGCTATCGTTATAATAAAATTCCATCGTTAGTTCCCTTATCAATAATGGTTACCATTAACCAAATAAAATCTTAATCACTCCAAATGGTTACTCATATTCGGAGCAGTTAAGACTTCATTTCTCTCGACGATATTTATTTTAATTTATTTCAATGACATTCAAAACTCGAAAGTATCGTTCTACGTTTGTGTCGCGTATCTCTCTCACTATTTTTTAATAATTCTTTAAATGCCGTGTATTTATACGTAACATCTTTGGCTCATCCACGTCTTATGCCCATAGAATGTACGAAATCTGATTGTCAAACGACGCGACAAACAGGAAACAGAAATTTCTGACGATGATGGTAAAAGCTGATATTTGTCTTTGTAGAGTCGTATACCTGAGCAAACAATTTCGCTAGTGCGTAACTGATTTACGAAAGAGCTGGGAAGAAAAGTTGCGAGAACGCGTTCGTGTTGGTGTACACGTCACAGCTTGCTGTGTATCCATTGGCATGGGAGCATGTACATGTACAGCTGTGAATTCGTACGTGCGGTCACACGTGCATTGGTCGGATCCTCTCGATGACGTGGCCATGTTGTTGAAAATGGAAATGGAAGTATGTCAGTAGGTCAATGGAGCTCTTTTCTTCCTCCTCTTCCTTTTTCCAGCCACTGCTTCAGATTGGCCGTGGCTCTTTGTTCTGTAGCACGAACGCATTAGCTTCAGACACGAACCGCTACCTTTTTGCCCGGTCTTTCACCTCGTTTCGCTTTGCAACCTCCCGTCTTCATTTTCGTTTTCATTTTCGTTTTCTTCCTCTTACTTCGTCTTACGTCGTAACCGAGCAACGATTCTTCGGCCACCAAAGACGCTACACAATTCTCTACGTGGAGAAATGGACCAACGAGAATTGGCGAAAAAGCATAGCGGTTCGAAAATTTCCGGCCAACTCGTTCGTCCATCCGCTGCTCTGATTCCTCCAGCGTCGACTCTCTTCGATTAATTTCGATTAAATAAATGCTAACGACTGAATAAATACTGGCAGAAAATTGCGTTCGAATAAGTTTTCGTAACTGTACAACCACCTTTTGTTTCAGATAATTTACCCCAACAGTCAAATTCGCTTTTGTATAAAATAGAACACACAGAATTTTAAAAGCAGGTTCGTTAAACCACGTTTACATTAGGCGACCACGGTTGAAATGACCAGATCGTTCGATCAAAAATAGAATGGACTGTTTCTGATCGAACGAGTAGAAATCGTTTCAATTTGATTGACTCTGATCAATTGAAAATAATAAAATAATGCGTATGCTATAATACCATTATCCTGTTTTAATTTTGTCAGGAAAATATCTCGAAAAATGTCGAAATTATGGAAAAGTACTTTGCGAGAAAATTGTACATTTATACTCGCTTCCAATATAACTTCTTTTAATTTAAGGTTTTAACACGATGTCAAAAACTTAAAACTATTTTCGTACACTGTTTTGTTATGAATTTCTAGTGTATCGAAATAAATCTTAGTAATTCGATCATAAAAAAGTGAAATTCGCGTAGGAAATAAAAATATTCTCCGATACGCTGCTCGAAGAAAATATACAAAATACAAGCGAGTGTTTCAATAAAATGATTCAATGTGATACCAGTATTTTGTCAAAATATTGAATTTTTTTGATCGTTGCAGTTGACACGATGGAATAATTGTAATCAAGAATTACACGAGAAATTCGTACGAGGAATAATGCATTTACTGAAATAAAAGAAAATTAACGACATGTTTATGATTCGCTAAATTCTACCATATTATTCACAGATATGCGCATCGTTAGTTCCTATCCTTCTCATATCTTTTTCCTAAAGAATTTGTGAGCCTATGTTTTATGTAACATTCTTTCCTTATTTATATTCGCGAAACATACCGATGCTACGTACTTGGCGGTAAAAAGTCTGAAACACATTGTAAATTATATTGGGCCATTACATACATTCGAAAAGGATCTCTCTACTTTTTATTCTTCGTATTCAATATTTGAAAGTAGGCAGCCACGTAATCAAAATTCTGCGTCCCTTGAATCTCGTAGTTCTGAAAACGCCGCTTCCCTCGTTTTCGCCAGCGATCCTCTTAATAATTTATCGACTACATGTTGAGAAAAGCAATCCGCGTTCACGCAGAAACTTTCTTTTCCATCATAAATATTTTTCATCTTTTTTCCTTGTTCTGAACGCCATAAAAATCCACGATCATCTGCGGTGTTTTATTGGCGTACTGAGTATCTATAATCGTAAACTTGGAAACACGAGGCAACTGCTTTCTTTCGCTTCCATCGCGTTGTAAATACCATTTACGCGATTTCTCTGTTTCCATTTTGTGTCTCTCTATTTTGGACAAATAAATTCGACAAATAAAAGGTTGTTCAACCCGTGCTAATAAAAGAGAAAAAGACGAGATGATGGAAAGAAAAACGTGAAAAACAACAGAAAAATGTCGAGTTATAGGAGATACGAGCAAAACGAATGCAAAAAGGAAATAAAAGCTTGTGTAATAGAACGAAATCAACGGCAACGAAGATAAAGAGATGGAGAAGAGAAAGGTATTCGGAAATAGAGAAGTAAACGATATTGGTACAAAGGTCTAGTATGTATTATGCACTTTTCATGAACTAGCGTTGCCAATAAAACTCTTTGCGCCGAACATGGAACGGAAGAATCGGTCTATCGATAGATAGTTATGTATATTCTATGAGATATCGGACGGATCGACGGGACGTAGCCATAAATCTTTCTCTCCATCATGGATAACTGTTCTTCACAGCCACCCACAAAAATATATGTAGAGCGTACATCAAGTATCGAAGGCGTCTCCGGTTCAAGAGACGTCTTTGTCATTCATCGATCATTCCGCTCTTACAATGAAATTTGCAAGTGAAATTCAGCCAGCTAACACGAAACGTTCAATGGATTCGAGCATGTCGCTTCGCCAACAAATGCTAAAAGCAATTCTTTCTTTCTTTCTTTCTAGATTCTACAATTTCATTTTTTTTTTTTTTAAGATTTTACTACCGTTCGAGGAGTTTTAAAATTAGCGAAAACGAAGATTCTTTTTACAGTGGCTGTCGAAAGTATTGGAACGTCCTTGGATACTTTTTATGCATATATTATACAAAAGATTTTGTGATTTCATTGGAACTGTAACGAGATACGACTGTTGCGATTATAGCGATAAAAGTTGAAACGCATTTGAAGAAGTTACGTGTATAGAACTTGCAATGAAAGATGTTAAGAAATTATAATTGTCTCGACTACCATAAGTGGATTCTACGTCTTCGATTTGGAAATATTGGAAAATATTGGAAGAAAGCTGTCGCAAAATTGATCTCGAAGTTCAAGTTTCCATTAGACCATTCGAGAATAGAATTATCTTATACTGAGAATCGTGTGATATCCATTTCGATTAAACTTTACGTTCAGTAGAATTGTTCAAGATTCCGTAGAACCATGTCATTGGATCGTCACTATTTCATTAGCAGAGTTCTAGCCGAGAATCCTAGATTCGATCGATCGATCGAGAATCACGGACTCGATCTTTGCATCATTTGATATTCGCAGGAATCCAGGAAACAGTTCAGGGTTGCTTGGCAATCAGTCGCGCGAAGATCATGCATTTAATAGTGTGGTAAATTCGAGATTGGAATTTACGGCCTTGAGGAAGCAGGAATCCACGTGATAGAGACATAATCGTAAATATCATGTTGATAATATGTGATAACAATTACTAGATTACAAAAATTTCTTTCACTTATTGAATATTGTAACAAGTATTGTATTTTAAATATCTTATATTTGTTGGTATTTTATGCGAATTTTCTGTATTTTTGCGTTTTCAAATTTCCCATAAATACATACAAATCTGCTGTCTAGTAATTACCGTGTAATTATTTGTCTTGTTGTTAGAAGGCTGGTCATTCTCCTTTTCTTTTGACATAGGTCAAATTACTTACATGTACCTGAAGGTTACTATTAATTTAATATCACTATTTAGTAGAAAAAACAAATGTATTTTGTTATCAAAGGAATAATTGGAGCAATCAATAAGAAGGAAAAGAAACACTGGTGGAAAATCTATCTTTTACTTACAAATAAGTAGCAAATGCTGTTTTGAAATTTCTCGTCGAATATTTTATAATGTATTTTCAAATGGCTATACTAATTATAAATTCAGTATATTGAGTTTCCCATTCAAAGAGAGGCAAATTGAAAATGCATATAAATGTTCAATTATTTTCGCTTGTACCACCACTAAACCACTGACAAAAAACATCGTATCGAATATTTCCAATTTATCATGAATGTTTTATATTACTGAAGGCATCAAAAATTGAAATTTTCATTTTTCAACAAAAAGGGGCTAGTTAGCATATTGATGAATATTAATTGAATTTAGTTACGAAGAAGTAACGTGTATCTTTTTTTCTAAGTCATTTTTACATACAAGAGTCATTATTTTGTTGTTTTCATGAATTACGATTAAGGTACAGCATTAATTTTGAAAATGATTTGTCACTGGAATTTTCAAGGAAACATATTTTCCTATATGTTACGAGTAAAGTTCTACGATTACAGAACAAACTTATAATACGTGAGCAAATATTTTGTGGAATATTTTTCATAAAATAAAAAGGTAGTATTTTTCAGCATTGTATACTCAAATGCAAATTCTTATAATGCATTTTCATAATCATTAACATGTATAGAAGTAAATTTTAGGAAAAATAAAACGTAAAGGAAAAGGATGGTAAATTTTAATTTACTACAATCGATATATTGGAATTTTTGGACCACGTTATATATTTTATCCATGTAAGTGCACAAACAGATGTTAACCATGATGCAGAATACAATCAAATGCAATCACGCGACAGTAGAAATGATTTAAAAATTGAATTTACCAGAATTAACAAGATAGAGATCGCGTTGATGACGCCAGGTTCAATTATAGGAAAGTTCGTAAACATAAGTCGTAAAATAACGAAGGTAGGTTGACCCGCCTCTGCCAACTTTCTCATAATTTCTTTCCCACGTATTTCACAATAGTCAAGACCGTTGATTAATGATCAAAGTCAATCCCAAAGGTGTTATACCGTAACGACTAGGGTAAAATTGAAAAATGAAGAACAAGCAACCAAATATACTGGCAGTTGCTTCAAAGTTTAATTAAATTTTTGGATTATCTTTTGTTTGTCCTCAAGGGGGGCATCAAATAGTTATCCGCGAAATACTTAAGTAATTACAATCGAAGTAAGTTGAGGAGGACAAACGGCGAAACGAAAAGAACAATGAAACGTTGATGACTGTTTACCTAAATGTGTAGTAAGTTACCAAAATGTAAATTATTTGGTAATGCATATGTTAACGAAATGGATATGCAAGGGGAGAAAAGTAATGTGCACTATCACAATGTTTCTCTAAAATATAAGAAATTTATAATTAGTACGTACTTTTGTGTGGCTAGAAAAAAATTGTACTGTGAGAGCGAGGAACCTCATAAAAAGAACAAATGCTTTTTGTATTTGCTACAAAAAGCACAGAAAATATGTAATTTGTATAGGACATGTATATTTTCGTAAGAATTAATATCGAGAAATTAATTAATAAAAAAATTAAATGTATGAACATAAATTGAATCGTATATTAACAAAGATGAAAGATTTACTTGCATATATAATTAACACAAATTTTTTTCTAAATATATTCACTTAAAACATGTCAATTTAAAATGGAAATATTTTATTATTTCGCATTCATGTGTCGGACTTTCAGATGTATTTCTGTACTTTTTACAAAATTTTTATACTATCTCGCATAGATTCGGTTTCATTTTCATGGTATCTCTTCCGCAAACTTTGTTCCCCACAGATGAGGATAGGAAATTTAGTGGTATAAAAATGCATACATTGCACGTAATGTACAAAAGTATATAAAATATCCAAAGTAGAATAACTATCGTAATATGTGATTTTTATTCAAATTCCATTCCTTTACGTATTTCCATAAAAATATGAAAATGCACAAAAATTCGCAGTCTAATCATTGTAACCAATATGTTATTATTATAAAACCAATTGAAGGGCTTATATGCGGTTGACGTATATATTCGTCGTTTACTATAAAAACTCAAAATTTTAGTAAAAAGTTACATAAATATACTTTCAGTAAAGCTATTATGTATTTTATAAAAAAAAAAGATAAAAAGTTTAATTACTTGATTATTTTCTTTGGTATATCGGTTATGCTCCGTATAATGTATTGCTCTTTATAAATTGAGTTGATTATTATCCCCCATACATCGGCTATTCGGAATTGTTTTGTGTACTTTACTTTATTACTTTCTTGGCAATTTTTAAGTTTTTAATAACAATACCTTCTTCCAACGATGAATTGTTAATTTTTCATCGAATAAAAATGTAATCCCTCCTCGTTCTGCTCTACTTTTTTCGTACATTTTATGATAGGAACATTTACTCTGCGTACGACGTGTATACTCGTCATTGCTTGATTTTACCTGTACGTCCCGTAAGGGATTTTTGAAATTAAACTTCGCAGTTAACAGGCTAACGGGAACGATCCTTGTCCATATATATTTGCTCTGTCCTTATCTTTTCCAACAAAAGAAAAGAATACTTCATCATCTTTAACATCTCACCCATATATTTGCCAATGAACACAGGTTTAACACGCATTTGCATCTGTATTACACGAATCAACTAGCGAATGTGACACGTAATAATTAATACAATAGTTAGTAGTTAATACAACGTGTAACAGATGTAGGCGCGCAACGTTGACGGCAGCTTGTTCGAGTACTGAACCGTAGAAATGTCAAATTGTCATCTACCGAAGTCGTAAGTGTAATAAGACTTTAACATTGAATTCCTACTGCATTATTTTGTATTATTATGTGAGGCAGTTCCGCGCTGTTTCCATTGTAAGAAGTTTATTTAGCTGTATTTTTCGCCGAGATGACAGGAAGAATCAGTCTACCGATTTGCTTTGTGAATGCATAACGAGAAAGAAAGACAAAATGCACGCCTTTCGTACTAGATCTGTCACAGGCCTAGAATCTTGAACCAGTGTGTTAAAAGTACGGATATTTCGTATTTGAAACTCCTATGGAACAGCGGATTAACTAGTGCATTATTAGTTTGATTTTAGAAATGTATTTTATTTCTATTAATTCTATTATAAATATAAATTCATCATATTAAGGGCATAAATATTAGAATACCTACTTGGTAACACTTATTGAAAAATTCTAACGAGTTTTATTTTATTTTATATTTTATACTATAAGGTTCATATGATTCGAATGAAATAGCAAATATAAAATAACTATAAAATATAAAAGTAGAGAAAAGTATTAAATTTACAATAAATACTAATACGTGTACTAGTATGTACTTACGGCAGTGTAGATTATAATAATCTTAATTTTAATATTAATTTGAATTTTATATGGTTACACTTTATAACATAACAACGTTCGTTCTCAGAATTGTTTCAATCTCACTTGAACGAAACGCGTTTAAGCTATGGCTTTTTATGTCGTTATTTATGTCGTCGGCCGTTATTATCTAATAACCTGTCCTCTAAAAAATACATTAATACACGAAACAAGTAATAATCTTATAGAACAATGCCTTGTGGCTCAGCCACATGTGGTAAAACTTCAAACTAAACGTCAAGCTAAGCTTCAAACCAAATTTATGTAATTTCGTTTTGCACGTTCTGTTCCACATGTGCATTGACGTTATCGCAGTGAATTTTCATTCATTTCGGTGTCCATGGAACTTTTACAAATGCATTTCTACTACTTCCGCTATCTCAGTAGAAACGTCCAGTAAAACCTTTAACGCATCAATAATTCCTACCTTCATAGTAGAAGACGATAAAACATCTGTTCCTACTCACAATTCCTTCCGTCTTTCTATAATACAATTGCTATTCTATGAAACTGTTATGAAAGAAGAAGTTCTAAAGAACAGTATTATTATAATGGTAAAGCCAAGAAAATACATAAAGCGTAATGATACCCCAAAAATCGAAGTAAGGGGAAAACCTATTGAAGCACAAGAATACAACATTACTCATATTTCATAAACAGTCTACCAACTATATTATGTACCGAACAAACCGTTGGAAAGAGAATTGTTCTTTGCGGCCCAGTGCTGCTAAACACCGTAATATAATATAACCTAATATAATATAACATAATAGAATATAATGTAATACAATATAACGTGATATAATATAACGTAATATAACCCAACATAATATAATACAACGTAATTTAATGTAACGTAATATCATATGATGTGACATATTATAACGTAATAAAATATAACGTGATATGATATAACGTAATATAATATAACGTGATACGATACAACGTAATATAATATACCGTAATACAGTGTAACATAATATACTATAACATGATATGATACAACGTATTATAATATACCGTATTATAATATAATATAATATAATATAATATAATATAATATAATATAATATAATATAATATAATATAATATAATATAATATAATATAACGCAGTATGACGTAACGTAATACCATATAACGTCATATACTATAACGTGATATGACATAATATGATAGAACGTGGTATAATATAAGGTAACATAATACAACGTAATATAATATTACGTATTACAATATAACGAAATATACTATAATGTGATATGATCTAACGTGTTATAATATAACGTAACATAATATAATGTAATATAATAGAACGTAATATAATAGAACGTAATATCATATAACGTAATATAGTATAACGTGATACAATGTAACGTAATACAACGTAAAGTAATATAATATAACATGATATGATATAACGTAATACAATATAACATGGTATAATATAACGTAATATAAAATAACGTAAAATAATATATCGAATATCTTACGATTTAATTAATGGTAAATTAATGGTAAATAAATGTAATTCTTAACTGATAAAAATGTGTATCCAATTTTATCGTTCCATTACATATCTGTATCGTATTGCAAAATAAGGAAATAACAAACATTAGTACCCCAGCTCCATTTCAATAGATCCAATAATCATTAGCAGAATAAAATTTAAAATATATCTTAAGTTAAGCGTTTTTCAGGCACAAACATCTTAATACTCCTTCGTAGACGATAGAAAAAACAGATTGGTATGAAAAGATGTATGACTCCATTTTTGTCCAATTTGGGTGATACTGCGTTTACGACACGGAGAGCACATCTCCTCTTTTTTAGAAAGTTGAAAATTCTTACCTTGCAACTTGTAAAATTTACAATGCTCGATGCTAAGTGCTCAAAGGCCCCGCTCTAAAGTGAACCACGTGTCGTAAACCTCAATATTCGATGAGAACGTGACATTGGACAAAGACGTTACGCTACGCACCCTCGATCACGTACGCACAAGACGCACCACATGCGGGACGTTCACTATATTTCGACAGTTACAGAATTGGAGAAACAAATTCCCATTTCACAGAAAACGTTCACTAAAACACACCCCCTAGACTGACAATTAGAATATAAGCACCGGGCAATTCAAGAGGCAAGAGACTCAGCACACGAACTCACCACCTAGTTGACAGGTCATAACAATTTTAAAAGAATCTTGTAACGCCACCATGACATATGCAGATTATAATCAATCATTGCGTAGCTCTTAGTAGCAAGCCGCGACATCTATTGGCGAAATAAAGAATCTAAGAAGTTGCGACGACATTCGGGCGGTATTGCGTCAAAACGCACAAAAATTATTAAGTATAATCACTAATTATTCCATATACGCTTAATTAGTATTCACGAGTGAATATATTTTATTATGCAATTTGGTGTTGCAGTGATAATCAGTGCTTCGTTATTACAGTATTAATTTTCTTATAATAAACTTGAAAAATTCATGTGGTTGAATATGGCTAACGAAAGGATAGCTATAACCTATAATCCCATAAAAATGAAACTTTTTTAACTTTGCTAAGAGTATATTCAGTAACAATAAATGAGTCCATTTCTACGGTAAATGATGGAAGATATATCGTGTTAAATAGTGTGAAATCCCGAGTATTTCAATCTGTGTGCACCAGGAAGATTGACTTGTCTATTAGCGGTTAAATAAAAGGTGTGTTTGTTAACAGCGTATACATTTATATTGGATAGTCGTCGTACATGTAACTATATATAACTGTCTCGTGAACAAGATTATGATGCGTTAATTACTTCTAAACAGAAAATGGCGAGCACTTAAATGTTCATTAAGTATTCACCGTTTTTTCCACATCGTAAAGTTAATGACTGTCATAATAATGAATGCCCTCATAAAAATAGCAAGTTCTCATGTGCATCATAAACTTCCTACTAAAATGTCCTCAACATAGGACAGTCGTTTGAACGTTTCATCTTTCGTATCATATTATAAGTTGTCTGTAATTTAAGTTAGTTGATTTATTTCCTATCTCATGAAAAAAAAACACTACGATTTACAATATCTCTATCGTTAAAAATTTAATTACGCATACAAATTACTATAGTTACATAACATAATGTTGATGTTTTCGATACAGTACACTTTGCTATTGATATGCAGATGACTTTTATTTGATACGTGATTAAATGTGCTGAGACACGTAACCGTAAATCAATCGGGTTAACAGATAATCGTGTGATTGATTTCGATTAGGTATTTCATATGGAAGAGTTTGACTGCCGACAGAGAGAGAAATTGTAGTATGTTGGTGCTAATGCTTGACGATAATGCGGCTTTGCGATAATACCGCTTAACCGGCAATAACGTTATATCGCTGATAATAATACATCGAAGATAATAATATTATAATGTTCTGGTAATTTTTCAGTTTCGAATTTCAAATTCTAAAGTACATTCTTGGAAAAGTCAAAAGATGAAAATATTTGTAATTAATCATTTTTACAACGGAAGAATAGAAATTGATGATAGAAGTAGAAATTAGAAATAGAAATTTATTTAACTGGTTCAAGCTTAATTTAAACAATTCAATTAATTACTAATTGATAATTTAAGTGGTTTAATTTGAAGCAAACCTTCTAAGAGAACATGAAAAAGGAAAACAGCATAAGGAAATTGTATACATATTAAATGCAATTACCAAAAGAAGTTTCAATAGATATCTTATAAACCAAAAAGAACATAATTCGAGCAAAACTATCGTATAACTATTTGACGACCACAGAACGAGATTCTTCTCGCTTACAATCTCTCTCGGTTTTTCTATCTTGTTGGCAATGTGTAAGAATTTTAAGCATACAAGGGACTTTTTAATTAGTGTAATGAAAGCATAAGAGCGTAGAAATCCCGTCACGTAGACTGAAAATAAAGAGAAGGATTCCAAGATTCACTTTTTTCCTGGTATTTTTCATTTCATCTACTGCAAAACTAAGCTTAATTCTGCATAAGTTGCAGTTCTACAAACTCCATATAGGACACGGTATATGCACGAGATATAGTCACTTTAAGTATACAGTGCTAATCATGCTAAAGAGATTACTATATGAATGCAAGAGAAATCTTTAATTCTTTTAATTGGATACAATTTTATTTCATAATTTATTTTATAATTTAAACATTTAGGATAGCCTATGACTGTTTAGTAGATATTCGTTTCTCAGATTTAAAAAATGGCAGTATTTCATTGTAGCAATACTATTTCATATTTGACCATTTTCCTCTAATTTCAACTCTTATGATGACTCGTATGAAGTTTCTCATACTAACACAATGTTATATGGAAACGAACATAATAGAAAATACATAGTACAAAATGTCATCACTTAATTTCTGACAATATTCTAATACAATTTATTGTTTCGACCTTGTTAATACCTTGTTACATGATTTCTAACAATGAAAAACATTTATATTTTTCAGGTACGTACCCGCTGAGTATTTACTTTATCGCTTATGTATTTCTTCCTTGGTTTCTGCAAGTCACGTGTGCACCACATCACGTGGGTAAGTAATTAAGAAAAACGCGTCTAGTTGTTGCATGTACTGGTTCGTTAAAGTTTCGTATCGCCGTTTTTTAACAATATCACATTCGTTAAAACTTGGCGCTGTTTTATGTGTATTTTTTTATTGTTATTGCCGGATTATGTTACTAAACTGATTAAACGTCAAATCGAACCGTAGACATTTTATTTATGGATATTTACGAATCGGATAATCATCCGGCGTTCTCGTTAGCGTTTTATATCAAAGATCGGTAAAAAACGAAGCTTCAAAGGGAACGAAATATTTCTCTCTGGATCTCGAAATTGTTTATTTCGGCGAATATTCACGAATATTGTACTTTAATGATGAAATTATGAGAAGCATAATAGAATTTATCACTGTTAAAGTAATTTTTAATTGCAAGTACTTGAAGAAATGTAATTTACTGCACTTACCTCTGCCTAATGGGGAAATCGTAAAATTTAAATGAATTCAAGTCGTAACTGTAATTGTACATTTATTTTCCGACCGCGACTCTTCAGCCACAGAGTCACCACAGCATAATCCCAATATTACCCGGAAAGAGGAGCGCTCTCGTGTCCGTAGTTTTACCTATTTTCAGTTCACTCGAATTTCCACCTACAATACCCATCCCTATGAGATACTGATCTTACATACGTACGTATACGTAGAAATGTACACATATATGTATTGTGTGCGATGAAATTTAATGATTTCACAATTTTCTATGTGGACCTAAAATAGGTACAGTGTATTCGATCGAAAGTATTAGATCACATACATTTTTTATGAATATATTATGTGCACTGTACGAGACTCTTTGAAATTTCCTCAGCACTGTGACGAGACACAACTATGGTAATTGTGATAATAATATTTTTAATCAACACTAAAATGTATATATGTATAGGAGATACAAGATATGTATTTATTGCAAATATAATGCTTAATGGAAAATTAATATATAACACGAACAATATTCTTAAACATATACAATTAGTGCTACAAGCAGTCTCACTAAATATATTGCAACTTATTTGTTCAAGAAAGATATGTTCACAAAATATATATGAATACTTGTCAAGTAACGTAATTACAAAAATTCAGTGAATCAGTTGAAACAAGCATTTTATTTATTTAAGAAAGATATATTAAACTTATTAATATAATACACTACTTAACCTGCCTTGCGGCTTCGCCCGCACGATATTTAAATTTATGTTTATTAGCCTCTATTTGAATCCCTTTTAGAATTTCAATTACGAGAAACCCTCAAACACGTGTTTGTCCAATTTTAACGAAGACTTTATATGCCGAATGTCACGTCTCTTGCTTTAATGGATATGGAGATATACTTTGCTTTGAGAGAAGAACATACCCATTTTTCACCCTTTATTTCCAAGAATATTTTCTTATCCCATGCCTACGTCAAAAATGTGGTATACTGTTCAAATTTTTACGTTTCTAAGTACAGCGGTTTGAGCTACGCGTTGAAGAGTGTATCAGTCACTTTTGCATTATGTATTGTAGTATCGTGGACAAATGGCCTAAGAAATGTCAGGTGAACCATAAACAATGTCGCGAGAAAGTGCCGACAGGCCTATCATTGTGTCTTCGGTCCTTCAGTCGAATAGTTACGCGCAAAAAAGGTCTACATGACCATGGTCACGGACAAAGGGATGCTTAAGGGAGAAAGACGAATTAACAGTCAGTATGAGTTGAGAAGTCAGAATGTTGCCAGTGTCACGTAAACTTGAGGATTGGATGATAAAATAAAATAGCTGAGTCGCAAGACAACTATCAATTTTGCTTTTATTAAACTTTATTATGAATTCAGCAATCACAATGGAATACACACTGAATTAACACACATAAATCACAATTCACTGCAACAACTTCATGTAAAACCTAGTTACACTGATACGTTAAGTGCGTGACTGTCTAAGAGTAGAAACTCGGTAAAAAAGATGTTGACTGTTTTAAAGATAGAGACTGAATTATGTTTAGTGACGTGTTGTAGCGGAGGAAAGCTAGGGGTGGGTGTGTCTGAGGCCACGAGATGAGCTGATTCGTTAAGACCGATTTTGGTTAGGAAAGCGAGGGCGATAGACATTACTTTTGATTGGAGCATAAAAACTCTGGTGGACTAGGAGGGGTCTTAGCCGCCCTTGAGAGAAACTTGCTAACGGAAAATACCGAATGTGAGAAAACTAACTTTCCCGTATCTTCTCATAGTAAACAGAAATGTAAAGAACACTGGAAATAGAAGATGCTTGTTTTTGGTTAACTATGAAAATGCCAAGATTTATTGGTGGGTCCTTAAGACTATTGAGGGTACGCAAGGATGCGTAGACATCAGGATGCCATCTTGTCCTTGATGTGTGGGCCTGGTCTCTGTTGTTTTTTTTTATTTATTAATATTTACGATCAATTCTCGCATTGAGAATTTTCAGTAATTTTTTCTGGCGTGGCACAGTGACATGGCTAAATATTTATAATAAGTTAATACTTATTATAGATAAGTATAATAGGTCTCTGTTGTGGATTGAGATTTGGTTGATGTTATATCAGCGTCGTCAAAGAGAGCGTTGGAATCGTGATGACGAGAGTTGTGAATTAACTATTTAGTTATCCTAGTTATAGCACATTACTATATTTAGTTCACGTTAAATAACCATCGTTTCCTGTTTAATTCATTCTAAATAAAGAAATAATAAAATCCTACAGTATATACATATATACAGTTGATTAAAATATTCTTGAGATGTCTACGAAACGTACGTATGCTTCGAATATTTTATAACTTCTATATACGTTCTGAAATCCGTTTCACGTCTTATCAATATAATCACGAGAGTCGTGTCTCGTTATAATGCTAACAAGATTTCAAAATGTTACGTATAACATATACAAAAGTTCCTAGGAGTGTTCGAATACCATCGCGTGCTACTGTATATGAGGCACGAGACGTCATAGCATTTTCCTATTATTTCAAATAGTTAGCAATTACTTTCTGTATACCCACCCTATTGTTCCGTAACTTTATACGCGCTAAAAAAGTTCTGCTGATGCATACAGCTGCCATATTTGCATCTATTTTAGCTTGCAATTGCATTTTTCGGCGGCATGCATCCAGTGCAATATTATCGAGTTGCGTAACTGTTGGCTGGTTCGAGTGGTGAAGCTTGTGCGTTAGCCACAAAGGTAGTCCGATACAATCATCCTCGGCTTTAGATGTTTTCATATTTCCTAATATCCCGTTTCATCGTCGCTTCATTGAAATCTAGCTTCCTCTGCCACTAAAATGTCCCTCTAAAGCGTTACATAATGTGCGTACTTGGTCGAATATGGCATGCCAATGTGGCTTTCGGAAAATCAGTATTTACTACTTGCATAGCTTTTCTATTCAGTTGAAAGTAATCATTAATTTAAACGACTTGTCTAAGCCAAACCTGAAAAGAAAGAACGATGTAATAATGAAAATATAACCAAAAATTTAATAATACGAAATCGAAATAATCATCGGGAAGTACAGTGAATATAAACGAAGGATACATTCAGCTATTAATAGAATTTTTTTTTTATTTGGTAGACTATTTACAATCAATTCCCATTGAGAATTATAAGTGAATTATTTTGGTGTGGTACTGTAACATAAATAGAATTTTCTTTTTCTTTTTTTTTTATTTATTTATTAAAATTGCAATCAATTCTCGCGTTGAGAATTATGAATGAATAGAATTGACAAGACTTTTATTACGTCGAACATACGAGTTTCTTAAGTCCAAGGTCCCAAAAGAGGTTTGTAGCGGCACACGAGCTAGAGGACAAATCGAGCTACGTGTGTTCGTGCCTCAGAGTATCAATATCGTAGAACACACATACTGTAATAATAACAAAACTCCGGGCAGAAACAATGTCGCCGCTACGTGGAACCGTCTAACAATGGCGAATGGTATCGACCAGTCTAAATAAACGAACGCGATCGTAATAAACCAGTTTCATCAGTCTCAGTCACGTGCCATCTCAATAGCAAGTTATACACAGTCTTAGAGTATCAGTTACTACCGAGCGTTTTAACGAACATTCTTTGTGTCTATTTATTATTTCAAAATACACTCGACGATTTTAACGCCTTCCCGTGCCATTTAGTTCGACAAAACTCGGGCCCAATCGGTAGACATCGACGCGCGCTAAACAGACCAGACTGATGCTCGTAAACAGTCGCAATACGAGCCGAAATATAGAAACTAACACTCAGTGACGATCGTAACGGGCAAAAAACAGTCCGCGAGCTCGGCTTGTTATGTTTACGTTTGTCCCAAGTATCTGGTCGCGAGTCAGACTCGCGATATTTATGTTTGGGCCAAAACCTTCATCGCGAGTCTGACTCGATAAAGTACGGGAAGAGGTTAACAAAAAGTTATCTCGTCATTTAAAATCTCAACGCGAGAATTGATTGTAATTTTAATAAATATTAATAATAATAATTTAAAATCACACGACCAATCATCCCTCCACAGGTTTAATGATTTCGCATTCTTTTCCTGTTAGTAAATGTTAAGGAATATTTATGGACGAAAGTGTACGCTCGCAGATGTTGCTCGATATTTTGCAAGAAATGTGTTCCATTTTTTCGAATACGTCTGCAAAAAAAGAATTTCGTTGTTTCGCAAGTGCAGAAGAACCGGGTTCTCATCTTACACGATCCGTGGCGCAAAAGCGGTCATCACTTTTCTTTGACACGTGTAGCGGCGCGAAGGTGGTGCTTAAATTCTTGTATCTCCTCTTGTATTTTCTTTCTTTCGTTCTCTTGTGTTCTTCCTTCAAGTCACCGTAAATAAGTCGTCCGCATTGACAAACGACAACGAGGCTTTCCCATGGTTCGGTCGATCGTTTATTCCAACAACGAATTGCCGTTGTTGCCGCCGTACATGTCTCCAACATCCTCGTATCTTCGTCTCGACAAGACTGTGGCAAAGTGTGCGTTCTATGAGTCGGATATTTAATTTATAGATTTCCATTTTGCGTATCAAAGATTGCAAACCGATCTTTCCAGCTAATAGCTTCGGTTTGTAGAAAAACTCGCAGTGTTTTTGTTGCTTGATATTTTCCAATTCAGAGTGAAAAATAATGTTCATTTGAATATCCGATCGTTATTTTTGTACTTTGTTCGCTAACCAACGATTCACGTCATTACCAACCAAGTAATATGGTGCAAATAAAATCAATTGATCAGTTAGTCTATGAGCCGCGTTAAAAATCTTTTTAGTCACCAAATTAAAAATTGAAGAAGACAAGTTAATTTTTGTTAAATTGGTGTTAATTCTTGTGTTAGTTACCTCGCTAGTAAATATAAAAATAACAATGCGTTAAGGAACGATAAACCTGTAAATAAATAAGTAATAAATAAATAAATAAGTAATCGTATCCAAAACGGCAATTATTTAAGCGACGAATTGACTTATGCTTCTAAATTAACAAGTTTGCAGTAAAATTGCTATATTATATGTCATTTCTTTGAGGCGGATGCCATTGAAATCTTTAGATGCTAATGCAATTGAATTAGCTAAAACCTTTTCTATTTTATTTTTATTTGTACCATTAATATTGGTAAAGATAATAGTGGTCAGTTTAAATATGAGAATGAACAGCAATTTTTTATTCAAAACTGCACAGAGAATCTGTAGAAATGTACAGCAGCTTACATATCGGTTCACGTGAGTTGCATTAAAGTAAGTTCCTTCGCTTCTGTACGATTAATAGTTTACATCGAAATAAATTAATGTTATAACTTTAACTACACGCTAAACTGATCCATTCTTGTTCTCCATGTCCCAATTTTATTACTTAGTGCATAATTTAATTTCATCGATGAAATCGGATTGAGTTACTGCTAAAACCCATCGTTTAAGCCAACAATCCTTATAATTATAGTTAAACATTCTCAGATAACATAATTTTGTCATTCAAGTTGTATCGGTTTTCACATCAGACTCGTATGTAAATCATCTCAAGATTCCCAACTGATTCCCGAGTTGCTCGAGTTCGTGGCTGTATTCCACAACTTTCCAACAGTTCCTTAAACTACACATCGAGTTCATCTGCGACGTGTTTCCTTCCTGATTTCTTATCAGATTCGTTGGCAATTCCCAACAATCACAATGTTCCTCTGACTTCGAGTCAGACAGACTTAAATAACACACTGATAGCTGTATTCCTTTGGGAAACATCCTCTGACTGCTTTCCTATTGTTAGTTCGTATCATTATCACGTGCAGGTACGAATTCTTTCTGATTTTTCTGTAAAATGGAGGTTTTATCGTCAGAGCGAGTGTCGAGTTATGTCCGATGTAATACTGTAAACAATTGGACTGATTTGGATCAATGATTCAACTGTTTCGGTTGACTCCTAAATCGTTTCTGACCGAGGACATTGTTAATGAGTGTGTGTTCTACTGTACAAATTTTGTATGCGTTGTAAGCATGATATACACTCCACTTCCGAGTTTCTATTCCATAATATATATTCTCTCTTCATGCTACTCGGTGCTGTGTCTAATGAAACTGTAACTGTGTCCAAACTTTAACGAACTTCCCCATGTATCTTCTATTACCAAAACGTCTATTATTATTCTGAATCCTATTATACTCTTCTCAAAGGTCTATAGTTGTATCTATAGTCCGTTCAACGAGTCCAGACACAGGATATAAGCATTTACATGCCAAAACATATGAGAGAGGTAACAGGTCTAACTATCGCCTAATCTGCAAACGCTATTCCTTTGTTTATGCCAGGATTGGATGTGTCAGTTCGTAAGGCCCGTAATTAGTTCAGGAGAAACTCTGAGCCAATCTGCATTGTTATTCGTTCCTTGTTTTTATGTACTTTTTATATGTATTCATATTTCTCGTACCATGTTTATATTTACGTTACGTTAGTTTTGTTTTTCTTTATTCATACTTAGACCTGTGTTCCTGCATTTTATAGCTTGTTTGTTTTTATAGTGTTGTTTATAGTCGCCTCGATTCGTTGAACAGAAGTTGGAAGTGTTGATAACCTTTTATCTTTTTTTCATTTGCTTGTGTATAGAACAGGCTATGCACTTTTCTGACGCGTTCACATAAGCATCGTAGCCGCAGATTCTTTGAAGCCCTTGCTAGATCTAGTTAGCCGCTTCTTTATCGAGCAACGTTCGTCGACTAATTTTACTAGATCGCTATCCGCTTCGTTGATTGACACAGATTTTTCATTAAACGGACCTTTGACGATACCGTCTGATAGACTGTGTTGAACTGTAATTATAGTTTAATCGGATGGCTGCTGACATATGCTCGTCAACTGATGCTATTCGCTAGATCTGCCGCGCCCTTGGCTTCCTCATCTCGCGTATGAATTTGATGTTCGCCAGTGGATCAAGACTGGTTACATGATATCCCAGTCACATATTGCTCATACACGCACTTCGTCTATCACTACGCTTTTATCTCCGAATCGCCACACGTCACTTCTGTAATAACTACTTGTTGAATGTCTTCAATCTACTAGACTGTTAAATCGTTAGATTGCTAGTTCGAATCCGGTTCGAAGGACCAACGTCAGGATTACCTATCGTGGATATTGCATCTCTCTTGCTAATTAGAAGAACCACCCAGGTGTGAGTGAACTTAGCACTTGGAAATGATGAATGCATCTAATTTGTTAATAACGATTGTTTATTAATCTACTGTGCTATACTTTATGTTATACTCTATGTTGCTATAACTCTGTGCTATTTGAAGCTGCATTTAAATTCTTCGTGTATCTACATATTGCTGGATACGGATTCTTCTAAACATTTTCAGAAAAAATATGGACGAATAATATTTCTTTTGTGAAATTCGTTCTGAGGATTTCTAGGCATGTGTACATTTGTTTGCTAAAATTTATTCATCTTGTGAACTATGAATTTTTGTTCTCATTTAGCCCGATGATTTCGTTTAATTATTTTCATTAAAAGTATGGACGAATAATATTTCTTCGGTGACATTCGTTTTGAAGATTTCTAGGAATTTTGTACATTCCATTTGTTTGTTAAAATGCTTTCATTTTATGGATTATGAATTTTCGTTCTTATTTATTTAGATAAATATATTTCTACGAAGTTTTTAGCAAGATTGGCTGCTATACAAATACTTTCTACATCCGCTATAACATATATAGTCCATTTAAAATTATGTACCGAGCGCTACTTTATTAAAAATCCTATTTGACGTGCTATGATTTTATGCTCTCTCGACATCGAAAATTCTGACAATGTTCGACATTTAGCACAGATTTTGCAATTTCTCGAGATAAATCTATCGCATTCTACCTTAATAATTATACGTCCTGTTCGTTTCTGCTAGCACAGTAACTGATACTTTCATTGTTTTTCATAATCTAGCTCTTCCAGTAACTTAAGGAGAATTTACGGAATGTTTCTTTGCCAGAATAATCGAAATAAACCGAAATGAGAATATAGATACTGCAGCGTTATCTGTTAGACGTAGGCGTGGATATTGCCTCGCGTCAACATCAGATCAATTTAATTAGAAATAAAGCTACGTATGAAAAAGAGTCACTCTACGTTTTCCGGCATATCATTTCATGCAGAATTACTTCCTTTCAAGCTGTATGGCCACTTCAGTCCTAATGAAATAAACGAAGGAAATTTAATTTCAAGCTTAATGTAG
Organism: Bombus vancouverensis nearcticus; assembly: GCF_051014615.1. Taxonomy (NCBI): domain Eukaryota; kingdom Metazoa; phylum Arthropoda; class Insecta; order Hymenoptera; family Apidae; genus Bombus; species Bombus vancouverensis. Next base: position 1,296,927 of record NC_134915.1, on the reverse strand, counting down.
CCGTGCTTTATTTATTAGAAGATTAATCCTCTAATAAACATTCTAACAGTAATACGTTTCCACGTTAAAATTCATTACCGACGATTTATTTTATTGAAGGATAAGTAGAATTGCAATCTTCGTTTCATTAGTCGCTAGAAAAATATTTGCTTCGGAGGGTCATGGATGAGTGGCTCGCGCATCCTCGCGCGACCTGTTTGCCGAAGAACGCTAGCGATTCTTGAATTTATGCAAATCACATGCATGTACAAAATCAATCTCGATAAGACACGTGTAGTTAGAACAAGTAGGGAATGGGAAGGCTGAAGACGTACGAGGAAGTTGATAATTAATTAGCAAGCAGAAGTAAGAACGCCATTGCTCTGAGTGGCAATCGAACCGACGTATAATGTATGTAGTACAGTTGCGGGACAGATACGAGAACACGGTTTATCCGCGGCTTGATATTCATAGAACAATCAGGACGTAATCGAGCGTAACATAATTATCGCCGACGATGGTTGGAATGATTCTCACGGCAAAAGGCGACGACGTGAGTGCCATTCGACGCCGCGGATATTTCTCTTGATGAGAGCGACGAGCAAATTATCCAGTTTTACGATAGTCATCCTTGCAATGGTTGTTGCAACGGGATCACCTTTTTTATTCTTTCTTCACGAATACTTTTGTTACTGAAATTGCGATATTCCTAATACACTCGTTAAATGTATTTGGCGTTACTTTTACGTTTCGAGGCGATAGACGAACTAAAGTGTCGTAGAAATTTTGAAACGTGGAAAATTATCGCTGTTCGTTAGGTGTGCTTTGAAAGGTTCGATCCGGACGATACCAAGAAGTTAATATTTTTATTCTATATATTGGCTTGTAACATAAATAAGTTCGATTAAACTCATTATCTTTCTCTATTTAATCGAACTTATTTATGTTACAAGCCAATATACAGAATAAAAATATTGGCTTCTTGGAATCGTCCGGATTGAACTTTTAAAAGTATATTTAGCAAACAGCGATAGGTTTCCACTTTTCTTGTAAACTCATTATCTTCCTCTATTTAATCGAACTTATTTAAGTTCAATCCGGACGATTCCAAGAAACTAATATTTTTATTCTGTATATTGGCTTGTAACATAAATAAGTTCAATTAAACTCATTATCTTTCTCTATTTAATCGAACTTATTTATGTTACAAGCCAATATATAGAATAAAAATATTCGCTTCTTGGAATCGTCCGGATTGAACTCTGTAAAGCATATTTAGCAAACAACGATAGTTTTCCACCTTTCTTTCAAACTCATTATCTTTCTCTATTTAATCGAACTTATTTATGTAGTAATTTATTCGTTTCAGCTTATTAGCTCAGAAATCGAACTCGGTTACATATATATTATCTTTATCTTATTGCCTTTATACTGCTACCGAGCCAGCCTTACATAATTATTTCTTTGTTGAGCCACTCACTGCTACTAAAGCTGTCTTCGATTTGCTATAAAGCACTTTTGTTCCTTGAAACTACCTTAAAGTATTAATTATAACAAAGAGAATACATGAAAAAAGGCAAGAGAGAGAAAGAGAGAGAAAGGGAGAGAGAGAGAGAGAGGAAATATCCACTAGTTACGAGCTACCTTAGCCATTGCTACAACGAGAGTTCTTGAGTGCACTCTTGCTTGAATATATTCAATCTGTGAGTGAGCGCGCAAAGTAATGAAAGCAGTAATTGAAGTAACTGGCTCGTGGCCGTTGCCAGTTATTGCTCGCAGACAGGTAGATGTCGTCAAGCACTCGAAAGAATAAGATTTATTCCATGTGTGGGTGTCGTACATAGAAAGTAATTAACTAACAAGCTGAACATCTTAAGGTTTCGAAACTATTTAAAATGCTTTCCTTTTCGTAATCGATCTTATTAAAACGTTAAAGGTGTTGGTTTAAGTGGATAATTTTAGATTTTACGTAGTCGATTTAGTTGATTTTAAGAAGCTAATTAAGATATAATCGTAACCAGGAATTTATGGTTACGAACAACTACAAAAAACTGGTAATTTTAATATACGTTTCTACACATACGTTTATGCACACATTTATACATGTAGTGTATATGAGTACGATATTGTACGATACTATTGTACTATTGTACGATGAGTACTGTATATTGTACGATACTGTTGTACTATTGTACGATGAGTACTGTATATCGTACGATACTATTGTACTATTGTACGATGAGTACTGTATATTGTACGATACTATTGTACTATTGTACGATGAGTACTGTATATTGTACGATACTATTGTACTATTGTACGATAAGTTGTATTACACAAACTCCATTGTTCTTTTCTCTTTTCATCTCTCGAGTAATTTGTGTCTAATAGATCTCTTTGCATTTTTGAATGGTATAGCTCATTTTAAAATACCAGCGAGACAGCTTCTTTGTCAGCTTCGCTCCTGCTGTATCTTAGTGGCAAGGAAACCAGGTGATAGTGATTGTACATTCTTTATTGGACATTTTTGTGTTTAGTTCTTGTACGCTTGAGATTGTTTCGTTTCCATTCTGCGAATTTTGTGTAATTACACTGAAGGAATCATCGAAGGTAGTGCAATTGTTGATATATTCTTACCACGCGAAAGTGAACTTTTTCACTCGCCAAATACAATTTGCGAGGACATAAATACTTTTCGTGTACGTACCAGGATTCGATAAAAACTTTCCCATGCATCTGGCATACTTTGACACTGTTAAAATGGAATAACAGAACCAGTTGTGGAATTCTCTGCTAGTACAGCTTCGATGCTGGTACTTTCAACGTGTGAGTATCACGACAAAATGACAGAGGACGACGAGATTCATCAGATTGTGCTATTGAATTGAAGAACGTGTACGTGCCGCAGCATCGCGGTTATTATCGTTCGATTAATCCGTGACAGAAATGCTGGCCGATCTACCGGTACCCGAAGATCTATTATAAAATCTCATTCCATTCTGCTATTCAGAAACAGCGATTATATCTGTTCATAACTTGCACAGACTTACGCAACGCGATATAAACTTGATCTATTTTGTCTCGGTAATTAAATGTTTCGATACGTGCATTACATTTCCGTCTAACAAATTATGTTTCATTTGCACACACGAAAGAATTAAATATATTAATAGATATCTTTACTTAATTGTAATATCGGAATATAATTGCAAAACATCCATTTAAAGCAATTATTCAAAAATTTAGTCGAATATTCTGGGATCATATTAAATCGGAAGATTCATTCACATAAGCTTAACATTATTATCTTTTTATTATTACGTCATGTATATAAAATGTTACCTATCTAATAAAACATAATAATTGTACAATACATGGACGAACGTCCATTCAAATATAATAATTAAACGACGAAATATCTGTAAATTAATGGAAAGGTATAAATAATTAGTTTCTGACACTTTAAATACGCAGATAGCATTTTCTCGTTGTCATCTTATATTAATAATTTTTCCATACACTTTTCTAGAACAATATTTTCTTATAATTTTTCATGAAATTTCATTCGTCCTTAGATTTAAATTTTTATTTAGAGAACGTAGCTCTTTTTCTGTATTTCTTCCATCGAAATACGATTAATCATTTATGCAATTGCCTTTAATATAGTCGAATAACATAGAAAACGAAAATTAACGCTACCTTATTTCGTGTTGCATTTAATCTAAAAAATGAAAGTTTCACTATTTTCACATCGAATCAGCTTTCCATAATTTTATCACGAATTAAAATATGCTTAGAGTAGAGGTTTGAAAAATTACCTGTTCGTTAGAAAAATTGCGTATTTACAAAACTATTGAAAATTATAATTAGGATAATGTCTATAATCGTGTATATGTAATATTATTTTCCCCTACTTAATAACGATAACAAACGGAAAACTAATATTAGTACACGAGTGTTCTGAATCTGTTTAGAGGTATTCAAGAACCAGTTGTTAAACGATCGGAGCGGTAGTTGTAAGTACGAGATCGCGATAATAGCTAGTTTTTTCAATGGATATGTAGGTAATAATATTTAATTCCTCGGGGTAGAATATAAACGTTCTACACATACATACATACATACATACATACATATATATGTTGAATGAACGTAAAAAGGAAAATGTATAATATTAATCAGGCTTTAACAGATTCGCTGGGTGGAAGTATAATTTATGGAAATCACATACGTGGCATGTGATTTAAAATACGGAGATCTGATATAATGATGCTGTACGGAATTAATTGAAATAATTATGCAATGAGCGTGCTATAAGTAAATACCAGACGTACTGTTGACTGATTATGATTAATAAATAACTATGTTTCAGGAAGAATTTTCATTATAGAATAAAGCAATTCGTATCGTTTCTAGAAATTTTTAAACGTCAGAGATCTTTGGGAGCAAACAGTAAAACGTGAATTAAACAATAACCTTACGTTGTAATGAAACTCATATTATCAATATGCATATTGTACGGCGTGAGTTAATTACGAGCAGTTACGGGATACACGCGTGGACGTGTATGAAAGTCAGTGAATATGTTTTCGCAATGAAAAATTTCATTTGTTTATTTTCCTGCTTTTTCGCCAACGAAAACACCCAGATTGCGAGATACAGATTCCAAAATTGTATTTTTATTTAATACATTTGTGTAGGTAACGATGCAGTAGCTGCTGCAATAAACAAGTAGCAGTGATAATAACGTAATATTCCTTTCCGTGTAGCTTTCTATTACATAATTTTCTGCAGCGTGCAATGTGTACGCAGAAGTTAGAAATCTTCGCTAATAACGAAATACAAGGGATGCATTCGGTTGTATTGGTTGGATACAGCATCGTGATTACGTTTTCACAGAGACGAAAATGAAATAGCAAGAACGAAATCAGTTTCGTATAATGAAATGAACAGTCCTGTTGTACGGTACAAAATTGTAGTTAACAAAAATTAATAGAACGAAGCATAGTGAGATCAATATTCTAATCTGTTTATCAGAATATCATATTTGGTTCCATGAAATTCATAGAACAAAACAGTTATTCCTTCATTTATTTATTATCGCATCAGCTTATGGACATTAGCGACCGCCATTCTCTACATTGGTAGCTTACAATAGCCTTTCCTATATCACAATTAAATTTACGCTAAAAAGTTACAAGTCTAACTAAATAATTGAGCAGACTCCGATTGTACAAGTATATCAGTCAAATATTTACGTCGTAATTTTCTTGTCATGGCTTATTTCCCTATTTTCCATTCGTCCTTCTTATTAGAACAAGATTTTTTATCGACGAGTTTAACACTCCGATTATCCGAGCAAACAATTCCAATTTCCCTACTAGGAGGTTTCTCCAAGGATCAAATAAAGTACAGAGAAATGAAAATCAAATAAGTTATTCAAAGTACAGCCGCTAGCCGCGCGTTTCCACTGATGTAAGTACTCGCGCAAACGTTGCAAATGCGTAGCAGTGTCGAGCGAGCAAACGACGCCAGCAAGGACGAAATTTACGCAGCGTCAGAGAACCGTCGCAAGTAGATCGTTTATTCGAGCTCGGAGGAAGAAATCTGCGGCGAACATCTCTCGATTGCAGTTCGATTTGCAGGAAACGGGTCTCGGCGACGGCGCGTATACGTCGCGATGGTTCGCGCAGATCGCTTCTCACAGGACGCTGTGCAGAAGTTGATGCGAGGCCGCCGCTGCCGCTGGTGCAGGTGGTGGGCGCACGCCACGATCCGCGTGTTGCGATAGCATGGCCAGCTCGGTTTCTATCTCTCCCGACAACTTAATTCTGGTGCAGGCGGCCTGTACGCTGCCAAGAAGCGCGCTCACTCTCTGCGAGTACACGAGGAAGCCGGTTCCCTTCAGAGAAACGCTTACGCGGCTTGGACGAGCTTCTGGTGCTTCTTTTCTGCCGCTACTCTTTCCAGCCTTTGCACCCCATCCTGAACGCACGATCACCTTCAAATGGAATCGAGCCGACCTATGGAAAAGCTATCGACGTATCTCGTCCGAGATGCCACTTAAACTACCAACCGACAGTGTTAGAGCGCGGCCAGCAACGCGTTTCAAGACGGGGCTTTTTAGAGCAACGGGTAGCTCATAACCTATTGAGGAAAGCAGAAAGCATAGTCGCTCCGACGAGATCAGTCGGTAGATCCGAACAAGTGCACGTGCTCGACACACGGACAGGACAATGCCCAGAGCTGCTTGCTGAAAAAATGTTAATTCGACTGAACCGAGGATCCTCGGTGAGGGTCGGCTACGAGCTTGTTCTTTTCATGAGCATTGCTCAGCAGGCAATAAATGACACGTGAATATCACGCGACTGTTTTGTTGATAGGACTGACTATAGATATCTACTCTGTTAATTTGGTCAGAAAGCTTGGAGAAAGTTGGCTTTTAGCGTTTAACGATCATGCGGCGATTCACATACGTCCGAGTTTCAACGCAGACACGGCTTTCTTATTTAATATACGTAGAGATAAACTATTTGTGTACTACCTGGTGGTCGCAATGACTCGATTTAAGCAGAAGTTGCGAACAAGTCCTTTTGACTCAACGCGACAGAAGTGTGAACAGTCCGCGGGAAAAAGGGGGAACGAAAAGTTTAAGCATTTCTCAGGAAACAAGAATTTGTTTTTCTCTGTGCAATGTCACGACCTCATATTTTCTCATATATCAAAATAAATCAGCGTTTTATTATCCGTTTTTTTTTCTACGTCATTTTTACCATCATTTAATGGTACACAAACCATTCGATCATTCGATATTTATCGATATTTATTTTAGGGAATCTGTTTTACAACCAATGAAATTTTAACCAAATTCCGTGAACAAAAAAATTGAAGTAAAGAAGAAAAATAAAGACAGCTTCCAACTCCTCTTTTACATTTATATGCACTAACGTAAATTAGGAAGAAAAGTTGAGTCTAAAATAAAAAACGTGCTTCGCTGCAGCTGTGTATTGTTAGTTTGAACAATGGCGTTTGGCTCGAAGGTATTCGATATAAAAATCTGTACGTCAAAAAAGACTACGTACATCCAATTTAAATGGGTGCTACAGCAAGCTGTAGCACGAACTTTTTGCGTGATTTCGCTTCGTTCACAGTAACGTGATACGATCCAATGCGGTTTGGTAGCTGTGATCTGACTTAGGCTACACTCGCAAAAATGTCAAAAAAAAAAAAAAAGAAATAATGGACGTTGCTTCGCACGTTTCTATGTCTGTCATAACGATATATCGTCACGTACAGTCACTCAGGAAAGTCCGTTTACCTACACCTACCGAATGTCGAGTATCTAACTTACTAGAGAAACTAAAAGAGCAACGTCACAACATTATTTATACCTAGATATTACACAGATATTATTCACGCACTTCTAAAAGGAATTTAAAAGATCAACATTAATTAACTTGCAGTTAACTTGCAGTAGCACTGCAGGATCAGAAATCAAAACTTTTAATTTTGCCAACGTTAAGGAGATGATGGACGTTAACGTGATGCATACACCTGCAAGAAATTAATATAAGATTGAGCCTACTACATATTTTTATGATTTTATTTACGTACAACATTTGTATGTAATTTTTGTAACATGTATTTTATATTGTTTTTAGCTCGTTTCTCCTAATAAAATGTTGCATCTTAGCAGGATATATCTTAACGTGCCAAAATAATCGTAGAGTAACATTTTTATCGTAGTATTCTATGTTCAAGAAGTGTGTGTAGACTTTCGTGACTGACTGTATGTGGAAAGACATACAAGTTACGAAAATCGGATTTGGCTTTCGCGTAACGTGGCAGCAGTTGAGACATAGTCTATTCTGTCGCATTCTACGTATTTCCATATTTAGTCACCTGACTATCGAATTGATGTATGGTTTTAGTATATTTTAGATATTGCAAGCCATAATTTGAATAACCAATGATATTGAAATATTAACATAACTATAAATTGAATTCATAATAAATTCATAATTTAGTAAATTTTAATAATTGTTTGCTTGTGTTTCGCCTTTGCAATTGGCTGCCTCATTCCTTAGACGTAATTTATCTATTATGTAGAAACTTAATTAATTTGAACTAATCACTAAATAACCTATACACAAGATAAACAATGACTAAAATTTAAATATATAAAAAGAACGAATAAAAATATATAAAAAGATACGAATATGTATACAAAAAGAAGATTAAAAAGGAAACACCCAACAGATCTCACAAAGGACGTAACCTAACATACAAACACTCACCACACTAAAGAAATAAATCAATCAATTTCGAAGATGGCATCCCACTGGGGGATCCCATCCAGATGCTATATTGCTATATCACTAAGCTATAATATTTTACCAAATGTCCTACTGGACAAATTGTAAAATGTAAATAAATAAATAATAAAATATGTATACAATTTGAAATATATAAAAGTAATTTAAATCTTTACCAATGAAAGTTTTATATAAATTAACTCCTTCCCGTACTTTATCGAGTCAGACACGCGATGAAGATTTTGACCCAAACATAAATATCGCGAGTCTGACTCGCGACCAGATTCTTGGGCCAAACGTAAACATAACAAGCCGAGCTCAAGTTTTTTTGCCCGTTATGATCGTCACTGAATGTTAGTTTCTACATTTCGGTTCGTATTACGACTGTTTACGAGCATCGGTCTGGTCTGTTTAGCGCGCGCCGATGTCTACCGATTGGGCCCGAGTTTCGTCGAACTAAATAGCACGGGAAGGGGTTAGGGAAATAAAGGAAATGGAAAAGACAAATTAAGCATTAGACGTTTGTTCTATTAAATACAGAATTGCCATATCGCGATTCAAGATTTAACTAAATTACATTACCGTGTCAATGATTTACGCACATGTAAAAGGAAAAATCAGCAGAATTTACACCGATACTTCTATCTGTGAGCATTTCGTCGAAAATTGTACGTTGGAGAGATATTAAACACGTGCTTAATCATACCTTTAAAAGTATCATTTTTCATGTTGTCAGGTCAGTTGAGACACAATCTCTGTATCATCCTATAGATCATTAGAGGTAGGGAGTTACTTGTTACAGGGAGCTCGTGATAATTAGTGTTTCAGCAGTTGGCATTAAATTCTGGTGTTGACAATGTGCTGTGCAGTTACCGTGGTACTAAATCAAAGACAAGATGCACCGCAAATAATTTGGCGTACTATTGCGTTCTCCAAAGTTATCCACCCACGTGCAACAGCTCCGCGTGATTTACGCTTGTACGCGTAACAGGAACGTTTGCGAACCACTGAGTTGGTAGTAACTTTTTATGGTATCGATACATCATTCAAAGGATGCTTGCTAAGTAACAAAAAACCTGTTGCACTAAAGCTGTCGGTTTTAAACTTTCCTCGTTACTAATTGCGTTCTCGTTAAATATAAACGACAAGTAATAGGTACTTTGACAATTCATTAGAAATCATTTTCAATAGTAACATCAAACTGTAATGCAACTTTTTCACGAGATGAAACATCAAGTGCGTTTTTAATTACGTGTGTACTATCACACAGGATGTTAAAAAAATAGATAAAGCCTTTAAGGGCTTATACTAATCACATCGAAGTAACAAGGGGAATTAAAAATTGTCCGATCGACATAGATCTTGCGATTAATCCATTTAACGTACAGTTGTTTTTTTAGCGTTTACGAATACATTCGATGTCGCGGATGTGTTTCATCGTTGAACGTAAACAAAGGGATTAATTAAGAAGCTCGTTATCGCAACGTTGTCAACGCAAAGTTAGTGCTATTATCCCTCGAATCTAGATGTCTTGGGTGTCTTTTTTATGGGAGTACATGGAAATCTTAGTTATTCGCTCGTAAATAATCTGGAGGAATTACGACAAAGAATGGAAAATGTACGTCGTGATACGTACGCCACATTTAACGAGAACTATCGTAACAGCTGTAGCTATTCAGCTTAAAGAATGTTCGAGCTTTGTAAAATTTGCGCATAACATGCTGATTATAAATAAAATAACAAATGACCATCTAACAATGCATCTAACTATCTACAATGTAATAAGGTAAGAAATAACTGTCTAACGATGTATTTAACTATCTGAAATGTACATACACGCTTATTTTACTCGCAAGATAGCTATTATTGCTGATACTATCGTGATGATCGATCGTTCAAAAGATTTTAGTTGAGAGCCTTTCGATTGCAGGCAGGCTGACTAGCCTACTGCTAAAAATCTTGATTACCAATCGAGATGTCTAATGGTTAATGTCAGCAACCTCCCATCGCGCTATTAATATGTCTTCTAGAGGGTGGTAATACCTAGCAAATAACATACTTCCAATAGGATGGACAGTGACAGTATAGAAGTACATATATAGACTGTGTAAAATCTTCTTTTGAGTTCTGACCGTTAATTATTCTGTCGTTGTAAATAACCTTCTTGAAATATTGCCGTATAACATTTTCTGATTATTGAAAAGGAGGAAATCAAATTCTAAAGCTATTTTCTGTCGGATGTACATTGGCCTAAAATATATTGCCGTGCAGTTCTGGATAATCTGGATAAGAGATTTTTATAGTTTTCTCATTTTTATACAGTTACAGTAGCGTTCAATGTACGATATTTAATTTATTATGCAATAATTTAGTACGCAATTTAGTCGTGCCAAAGTGTAATTGTTAGAAGACTGCAGAGAGTTCAGGTCTGATAAAATTAATTGTGAAAGTAATTAAGTATAGTTCAAACAGCGATAAGCAAAGGATAGGACTAGGCTAAGTAAATATAAGGGAAGCAGTTGTATAGAGCCTTTAAAGAGTCATGTATAAGACCGGAAGTGCTTTGAAGTAGAGAGTCGAGAGGTAATAAAAAATACATTGGCGTAAAATAGGTTTCCCTCGTGTAAGCACGTGTATAGTACTGTCGAAATTCTAACATAAATAAAGAACTGTATTAACTTTTTCTATTTTTGCAGTCTTGTAATTTTCGACGTGTATCGACCTAAAAAAAAAAAAAAAAAACAAGTTTTACGGTACTAAGCCCAGCGGTTTAAAAGTTACGTATATAAGATCCAATATTCTTAGCGTATTTGGTAGGTTACTCTGACGTCATATTGGCTTCTAGCCACGATTCAGCCAGTGAATAGAGTCGCTGACTATGGACCATATAAACTGGTCTTGTCACCTGCTAGGAAAAATCGTCCGAAAATTGAGCTGTGTCCAGTCGTGAAAAATCAACATAGAAAGTCAACGGAGCCCGCATTCTTGCGAAGCAGACAGAGATGAGTAGAGCGTTTGCGTCTCTGTCTGAGACATTCATAGCATGTCACGTATGCGCAGGACGAGAATCTTCTTCCATGTTGATTCTTTGCAACTAGTCACGACTCAATTTTCGGACGACTTTTCCTAGGCTTTGGTATATGAGCGTCGAGGCCAGTTTGTACGACTTCGTGAGGCAGAAGTACTTCCTCCCCTGTGATTCGTGTCTTGCTTACGATCTTTCGATACATAGGTCCAAGATATTTGCTACTAACTGCTTTTTCCTCTGAAATACCTTCCCTAAATTCGCCTTTTTCTTTAACTCGATCTCTTCAAATTGGTCATTTCGGTCGCTTATCGACTCGTATTCGCAAAACACATAAGAAATACGAACGTACCTCGAACAATCTTATTTAAACTCGTTTGTTCGAAGAGGCCAATTCGGTAAACGAATCGCCAGTAAAACGTAGAGAATAATTCAGTAGAATTTCTTCTTGTCGATTCGAATGACTCGTTGGACCTGTCGGTTTTCCGTAACTCCACGATACGTACAGCATAGAAATACTTGGATCGCGTACAGATCGATTTGAGATTCCTCGGCAGAACGGCGAGTGCGAAAGGAAACAATATGAAAAGCGCGAGGTGAGGATCGGACCGTGCGAGTCCTTATCTCCGACCGATATTCTGCGCGGTGAAACGAAACCATGCGTGCTGCTGGCCCTTTATGTTTGTCGTGCGCCGACCAGCTCCGGTCACTTTCTAAAGAGAGAGATCGCAGCCGATAGGTCCGGGCCATTGCATCGAGTATGGTCGGCCAGTTGAATGCCAATTATCTGATCCTGCGTATTGGCCGATGTACGCGGCATTCGGATGCAACGTACGCAGGGGCAATATCTAGATGATTATCGTATAGCCTTCGCTGTGCAATCTTCCAACCGGATCGCGAACGTGGAGCGTGCCATTATGCACGACCGGCATGCACACGGTCGTTTGCACGAGTCGATTTCGGGGAAGTGCGACCACATACTTACGAACCACTACTAGCTTCTTCCGCAGCTTTTCGTTCCACGTGAATTACGTTTTGCCTTTTATTAAGTCGCCCCTACGTGCTCTGCGCCGAACATGGTGCTGGAATCCGGCTGAGCAACGAAAACTCGGGATTTGACTCTCCAGCCGTGAACAACACCGAAATCTACTTATCCTGTTCGTAATACGGTTGCTCATGAAAGTAGTAGAAGACTTGTGGAGATCTTGGCTCTAGTATGGAATGCGGACTGCGAGAGACTCGACTAGAATGGCACTTTTTATAGGTTCTTCAGTTCGTTGAAGCTGAAAATGAGTAACATTTCTCGTGGATTTGATCATAGCTTTTTTAAAATTTTATACTCTCAACCTGCTGTATCGTTTACCCTGTATGCGTTTGAATTCTGAGTACTGCATCAGGTTTGGCTTATTCTTTATTTTCGGTTAGTCCGTGATCATACAGAGAGCGGTAAACGGGTAAGCAGCAAAATTGACATTTGGAGCATTGGCATTGGCTGTGCTTCAGTTGTTTCACTTGTTTTGCCGCTTACCTCTTACTGCTCTGTATGATCATGGTCTTAAGCGGATTTCTACGGTTGAGACTCTAGTCTGCCAAATGTTCCAAGTGGAAAGGAAAAGGGCTTAGATATCGATTCCTAACGAACTCTATCGTTGATGAATCAAAGGATAGAATTAATTTGTAGAAAGTGCCTTTAGAATCCCTTCGTGGAAAACATTCTGAGGAAGAAGCCGGGGTTCCACCGGAAAGCTACGCTAATTTGGGTTAAGTTAAGCTACGCCATGATTAAAAATATTTGCTTCGGCTTATTAACATATATATACGGAACTGTTTCCACCAACAGCTGAAACTTAGAACAGCTTAGCTTAGTTTTTGGTGAAAACAGTTTCGTATACATTTTTGTATTGAAGCAAATATTTTTAAACGTAGCATAGTTTAACTCAGCTCTGAGATGGATTCCTTTAGTGTTGAACCAAAGTGTGTCAGTTTGTTGTTAGTTTTTGGTTGTTACAGTTCGCCAGTTTGTTTTGATATTCGTTGGTGATACATTGTGGTTGGTCGCTGAAGAATGGAATTATATTTTATTTACTAGTCACCTAGCGCTAGTCGATACGCTAACAGTTTCGATACGCACGTTAAACACAACAACATCGTGTTTACACTTATCATTTCGTGTAATTTTATGATTATCCCACCGGAACATTTTTTCGATCCATTTTAAATCAAATACTGCGCATACCATTTTAATAATTTAATTAAAATATTAATGAAATTTTGCCGAATATGTACGTAATAAAAGGTACATACGCAGACTTGCATTTTATGCCAATCACTGTGATTGCCTGCGTATGATAATTTAAATTCTGCAATATTATGGAATTATTGCGTTACATCTGATTAATATTATAATTGCACGATACAGTTAAATTTGCTTAAATATTTCAAATTAATATCATATTTTTAACGTATTTCCTATGATTTAATGTTACGATTCGGAAATCCATTTTGGTTCCATGAAAATTTCACGTCCATGAAAATATTGAAAGAAAAATTGATTCTCAAATTTTTATTTCATTATTTATTTATAATATTCTTGAAAACAATATAAACTCGATTTACTCTTCAAAAAAAGTAGATTTTTCAATTTCTCCCGTTTTTCTTTTGAAAATAGGTTTAATCCCAACGTAAACTACCTAACTTTAAGAAAATTCCTTACCTTTTGCATTTTGCCCACTAACCCCTAACCAACCTAACCCCAACCTAACCCCACTACCACTATCACAGATGTTACAATACTGTATAATAATACTGCAATAGACAATAAGAAGAACTGAAATAAAAGAATTATATTTATATTTCAAAACTATCTACTTATATCCCAAGAAATTGTCATCTACAAAATATTATAATATATATACAATATATAATTATATATACAAGATACATCTGCAAAAGATTCATAAAAGTTTGTAGCGGCATTCGAGAGCAAAAAACTTTCCAACGGTTTCGTCGGTACATAACACACCAGCGTTGACAGATTGTTTACGAGAGTGCGACGAAACATAAGCAAGGTCGCGGCGAAGGGTAAGTGCCGACAGGCCATCGATATGCCTACGACCTTCCGCCAAATATTTGGAAGAAGGCGTACGTGACACGATCGGGAACGCCTAACGAACGCGTGCGTAGTGGGGATATCGAGAGGGGACAAAAAGAAACGAAATGGATCAAGAGTTCAGTTAAGTTGTGACCGAAAAGCGTGACTGTTCAGTCGAAATCGAGAATTGTGAATAAATTGTCGTCCTCACAAGACGCGAGTCGAGACTTGTAACAATTTCATTAAGCGAGCTAACAAATATACTGTTAAACAAAACGCCGAGTATTTCTTTGGTACTCTACACGTCCTACAAACCGTCTCAAATCACTTGCTTCTGTTGTTGTTACACGAGAATTTCATCTTGGTATGAACGAATATTTTAACTTTCCGATTATAGATTGTTTACAAATGAAAAGTTCACATTAAAGTATATGCAGATTTGTCGTTTTCTGAATTTCTCCAAAAAAATGGATTTCCACTACTTTCGAAATAAACGGTCCAATATCGAACAACGTGCGTTTCGTTTATATTACGCTGTTAGCCATTAGTCTTTCAACACCGATGAAACGCTCGTGTAGAACACTGGTTGACGCTCATTTAAGAAGGATGAAGCGCTAAGCATTTGCAGTGCTCGCCATTAAGCCAGATTAAACAGCTCTCCGCGACAATGTCATCTGTGCGGAGCGACACCCAGACGGGGCCGTGCATATCGTCGAGCGAATTTTCTGTTTCTGTTTCTGTTTCTACGGAATGCAAATCCGTTCTTCCCTTCGCCGTCTACGTTTCGCGTATACGTATGTATAATACTCATTTAAATCAGCGTATAACATAAGAGATAAGAATGTCCGACAGGATGATTAACGCAATCTTTTTTTTTCATGCCCGTTCGAAAAAAATCCTATTATTTCTTATCAGTTTCAGTAATTGCAGAATTCACTTGTAAATTTTTTCAGAATTCTCTTTAATTTCCCATTGTTTCCTTTATCTTAAAAAAGTGAAACAGGACAGATATTTTTATTTTTATTGAACGGAATTTTTTCTGTTCTGTGTTTTTTATCGGTTAGCTGTGTAGATAATTAATGTAAATTATTATTTATTATTTATTTATTTGCCTTTCGTGTTTGGATGGCTTTCGGTTACATCATTCTATACAGTATCTTATCTTATCTCATGCGCCATTCACACCACAAAATCTGTTTTCCTGCACTTATTATTTCGTTAGATTAGAATTAAAACCAAAAGTAAACTTTACACAGTTCTTAACTTAAACACAACTTGAACTTAAATGTGTTCAACAAAAACGTATCTTAATATTGGATCTATTCTTTTTACTACACCATATTCTAGTTCTACTTCTATTCTCTTCTATTTTAATGTTCTGCATGTAGTTCCAATAATAAATGTAAATTACTTAATCCTTATTAATAATTGTTTCAACAAGCTTATCAAAGTAATTTATGTTAGCAATTATACAAGTAAATAGAAAAAGCTTTTAATCTGTTCCACAAATATTTTTTGTTCGCACAAACTGTTTTATATAAATTTGTTAACTTAAATGCAATTCTGTTTAAATGTAATCCAATTCTGATGTAATATATGTATGTTGTATAACTCTGTTCTTGTTAAACATAATTCTGTGCAATTTTAAATAAGGAATGTGAAAAGTTGGAAGAAAAATTCATAAAACTGCTATACATAAACCATGGAAGCTTCTAATAAGAGGCTCTTAAATCTGTCTGCACGTTGAAAATAAGCCGCTTCATTTACTCCCGGTTCTAATAATCGTGTCTACTTTTGACGAGGAATTAACTACATATTAAGCCGTTTTACGCGTCTTTTATGTCAAACGAATTCCATTCATTTAGCTTTATTCCACACGGATGCTTGGAAAGGTCCTCGTGCACTTTACTTGAACTAATATGTCCTAGCTTTTGCTTATACAGCAAGGACTTGACTATTCAAATTTCCGGGAATACATAGTTAGGATAAGATACGTGAATAACTGAAACACTTCGATAACACCGTAAGTGGTAATTTGCGCGAAAATTCGAAGGATTCTTTTTTCCAAAATAGGTCGAACGTTGCGAACAACAAATGACTGTGTTTCTTTCACGCGCATTAATAATTCATGATAATATTTACCATTTACGAGAAAAACGCTAGTCCATAATAGCCTAACAAGTTATACAATATATCTGTGCAATGTTTATATTATTTACATCCACTTTTCAATCACTTTCTGTCTTTCTCTAACTTTTAATTTCACTTTTTTAATTATCACTTTTTCTCTTCTATTCTAACAGTAAGTTATTTCCAAACGTCTACTCTAGATTCTATTATCCCTGTTTCTGTCACTTCTGTATTCTTTGCACATTCTTCTTATATTATCCCTATCCGTCTAATTTCTCTGCCTGCCAACATGTATCATACAATGTATCCGACTATTCAACAATGTTATTATATAAAATTAAACAGTTTTCCAAATTTCATTATCCAAAAATGTGTTTATTTATATTTCATCGTGTATTAGTTTGAAGTAACTAAAATAAAAAACTAACAGTTTGCATCTCGTTGCAATGCGCTGACAGCAGGGTGTAGATTCGCGGTTCAACTGTCCCGTACAGCGAAAGGATTAATGCTGATGTATATTCCGTGTACGGAATGCACTATGCGTCCATCACATCTGTCATACACGCCACACCTGCCACGCCCTCGGATTACATAATAATATAAATAATAAAATATAAAAGTAGGGAAATTAAAAAAGAAGACAAAGTAAATATATATATACATTTGTTAAAATATTATTATTGTGGTGTGTAAATACAAATGGACTTATGCTTATGTACGAGTATTTAAACGAACTGAAAAAATGTATGTAATATGAAAAATTACCTTCTTTTCCTATATACATGAGATATTTTTGTATCAATCTGATCCAGGAAAATAGCAGAAATATTACCATGAAAATTATGTATGTTGTATCTTCTTTGTTTAATCATTTAATAATTATATTATTATTAAAATATTCATTATGTTTAAAGATATGTTTATATCGTTTGCGTGCACAGTAAAACTACGCATTTTAACGCACAAAGAAACCTTTAATTCTTCTGGTCATTATTAGTGATAAGGCAAAATGAATATTTGTATCATTTAATTTTCCCTCTTCTACTTTAGAAATAACAGAGAAACTGAAAGAAATTTTCATTTTTCTTTTATAAATATCTTTCTAATATGAAATGCGATAAAAAATATTTCCTGCAGAATTTTCTTCTCTTTTCCATTAAAAAGAAAAAAGACAAATTGACCTCCAAATGATCTTGAAGGCGGCTAAAAATATAAAACGCGAATAGCATATTTGGATTTCTCTCTCTAAACCGTGAAGCTTTTGTTTCAAACATTTTTCTCTAAAATCTGTAATTTTCGAGATAATTGAACGCAAAGTCTTCAAACGAACGCCATATATAACAGAACGTAATAATAGATATTAAACATTTGCTGCAATAAAACATAAAGTTCTTTATGGGATATATAGTCAATTTTCTTATACTAGCAAGCTTTTTTAGCAACACTAAATTCACGATATTGGTTTCCTGGTAGCAATCGTGTCTCTGTTGTACTCGCAATTCGCGCCAACGTTTTATAGACATTGCAGTCGGCTTCTTCAAGGCGGAATCGAAACAGTTTGAGAAATTGTTCCCGCGAAACCAATATCATGACATCTCACCATCGCGAGAGTCTAAAATCTAAAATACTAGATTCAATATAAATTTTATCGTCATATCTGTATTTCATAAAAATTGAATAATAAATTCAATACGAATATCTCTTTCGATCATTGATTTCGTAAATGAATATTTAATCAATTGAAGAACTGAATTTAACATATTTTTAAAATAATATAACTATTGTTATATTTGATATAAAAAAATATTTTTCGTTAAAAATCTCTTTAAAATATTTTTAAAAATACGGGATAAATTGAAAATGCCTTTTAATGATCGGCAAGTCGCTTTATATTGTTCCTGTTTTATGCTGTAAATTATACTTGCAAAAACTTGCGTTTAATCCTGTTATTCCAAACTTTTCTTTATTTTACTTCACGTCTGTTTTACTGAATTTCCCCGCTGTCTTCCGATGCAATGTTTCCGTTCCATTCGATTTGTATGGATAATTAAATTGGAGGAATTCTATCGATTTATCCGCCCAACCTTTTGTGATTCTGTTTTTCGTTAACCACGTGCAAAATCGATCGCCTCTAGTACGCGCGATTGAACGGTGTTTCAAATGAGTTTAATTAACTTCATTCCAACGAAAGCAAAGAACATTATATCTTCATAGATCCTTCATGCATGTTCCAAAATGTCTGCGATTTAATTTCATGATAAATTCCTTCGTCTTACATTAACAATAATATCCTTAATAAATAAATCGATATATCTGTTTAATTATCTTATAAAATTCTGGAATTGAATTCTTGAATATGCGTGTACATATGTTCACTACCAGCGATCTCATTAAGATTAAGTATTAAGATATTCGCTTGTTATCGATTGGAAAATTCTAATAAATTTCACATCATTTATTATCGTACATTATAGGGCATACATGATGCGAATGAAATGAAAGGTTTATAATAAAATAACTAGAAAATAAAAACAATAAAGACACTCGATTTATGGTAAGTTCGTATTTTGTTAAATAAATGTGATAAAATATATTCAAACAAAAATAACTTATTCCTTTTGTATATAAATCCATATTTTCATATCTCTTATCGAATAATTCAGTCACACACACAAGCATATTTTTTTATTCCTCAAGTAATTTCTATAGCATTTGTCGAAATCTGTACGCCAGTGAAAAAAGAATAAATTCATTGTCCAATCCAGTAACACGAAGTGTCCTAATGTTTATGGTCAACAGTGTGTTTCAAATTTCAAAAGTTTAGCGTTGAGGAAACAAGACGTAAATAAAAAACGCAGTACGTAACATCGTTAATTCCTCTTAAAACTAATTTTCAAAATTGATGTCAGGATCAAGCAATCATGATATAAAATCAGCTGCCAGAGTATTTGCGTAGCTGCACGAAATTCTAAGTGAAATGTATTCCTCTATCTGTACGAGTTAACAGCGTCTTTCGTTGACCGCTTGCAGTATCGACTAGTAGCCACGGTTCACATTGGTAGCAGGCGTAACAGCTACGTACTCTTTCGCGGCGAGTGGATTTAATTCACTTAACTCGTTCTGCACGGGGGTGGAACTCGTTACAAGTGCCGGTTTAATTGCGTAAGCCAGTTCCCGTATCTGACCATTAAAAGCTCAAACGGAGCGAACTTATAGCTTCGCGATCCACGGTACACGGCAAAGAAATGAAATCGAAGCGATGTTTTTCTTTCCTTTTTTCCTTCGTTTGCCATGACTCTTCTTTCTTGCGACTCGTTTGCTCGTTCGCTGCCTTTCTTCGCAATAGAAGCGCGAGGCTCGCCTGCGAATTGTGTTTACAAACAGCGTATTCTCAAGTTTCGAACGTCAACAGGATGAAAAGGAAAGTCGAGCAAGTTGAAGTTTCAATCATCGCGGATCGTATTTCGTGATACGAATGAAGTTAGCATCAACGTATAAGGATCGGTCAAGTTAATATTCTCACGCACTTTGAAACATAACACTTCTAAAATTGCACCAAACGACTGGAATTTTTTTGATAAGTTAGAAGGATTAGTTTTGCGGAATGAGCCGTAAAAGGATTTCGAAAAAGTTGCTATACATTAGAGATTTTATTTTGGAGGATATTGAGTTTGGAGATTTGTCGAGTGTAGCTGAATTTGATTAATTCCCGACAGAATAGGAAAGAACAGTCGGTAGCAGGCTATTTTACGTGTGAAAATAAGTGAAAAAACGTGGAATACAATTTTTTCGTTTAAACCCTCGCTCTCAGGAAAATCGGATTTGAACATATTTAATCAAGAGTTAGCCCTGTACGCGCGTGTTCGACCAACTTTTACATTCGATTTTCTTCGAATCAGGATCTGAAACGAAAAGTTTATTTTTTTGGCTTTAACGTTACTTATATACTATAAAATATTAGTATCTATCGTAAACATATGATTTTGCAATGGATCTTATTATTATTGATAGATGATAAACAGAAGCATAAACAGAAGTATTTATTACTCGTATTTTCCAATCACGCCACAAATGTTATTAATTGTATTTGATAATGCAAATTTCACCGCATTTAAAAAATTTCATTTCATATTAAAATTTCTTTACTTTCAAAATTAATCACTGTTTCATATCCAGAAGGTAATATATCGAACAGTTGGCTTTTCCAGTAAATTGAGTTTGATTTTGCATGAAGCGGAAAGATACGTAAAAACGTTTAAAAATTTCAGTGACGGGACAGTTTATTCTCGTTGTTTTATATTATTATTCAGAGAATTTTATGGAAATTTGGTAAAAAAATTCATCAAAAAAGCCGAGTAAATAGGTGACCGTGTAGAAATGGGAACTGCACGCTGATAGCAAAGCTAGCCGATTGCATACAGCTGAACACGTATTCACCACGTGTTATTTCCTCACAGCCGATAAACGAAGTTTCGAATAACCTCATCCTGCCGTTGACCATCCTATGGACCAAAACATACGACTGCAGTTCTTTCCTGATGCCGGATATTACAGATATTGGTCGATGCGGGAAACACGTAGCGCGATAAAACACATATCGAAATTTAATTCGAAACGGCATGCATCAGCTACTGTGCAACAGCTTTGTTCCATTGAACACACGCGGAATTAGAAAAACGATAATAGATAAAACATATGTAGGTAGAGGAAAGTGGTTAAAAATGGAATGTCATTTTATTTCTTCAATGTCAGTCTTACAGAATCAATCGTAATGAAAAAAAAGGAAACATTTTTTCAGATGTTCGATCATACATTTATGTTGAATTTAAAACCACCTTTATACTTCAATGCTTTGAACCATTTTCAATATCGAAATGACATTAGAAAGACAATAGTTATACCTAATATACTGAATTTACTTTTTCATAGAGAATAAAGAAAAAGTAGATTTATCCTTCTTTTGTAATAAAATCACGTGTTAAATGAATTATATTGAAAAATTGCTATTAGCAATAGGCGTTGGTTCAAGCTTTGTACCAGCACATTTATGATCACTTGAAGGTGGTCTGCCGCTTTAAGGTACTTCATTTTCTTATCTCCAGCCATTTTTATGGCTTTTGTTCGTTCCATAGTTTTCTTGTTTTTTTTTTCTTCTGATAGAAGAAAACATCTTGGTATAAATAAAACGACTTAGAAAAGATAAAAGCAATCCAAATATGGAATATTCCAAAATTGGACCAGTTGGTGTCCATATTTGGAATTTTACAAAGTTAAAAACACGATATTCAGCTTATAAATATTGTACTTACGAGTAGCACAGACAAATGTATCATAGGCAACGACAAAGAGCACAAATAATAAGATAATAAACAAATACTGTTTTTTTAACGATACAATTATTTTAAACATTGCTTTCTAAACTACTCGAAATTTGACTTCTTTAACACGTCAACTGCCATACAAATTTTATCTATTTTCCTGGGAGTTATGATTGATCGAAATATAATACAATACACTATAACATTTAATTTTTTCAAAATATTATATATTCTGTTTTCTGCACATATTTTCTCTGGCAATGTTGTTTAA
This sequence comes from Bombus vancouverensis nearcticus, assembly GCF_051014615.1. Taxonomy (NCBI): domain Eukaryota; kingdom Metazoa; phylum Arthropoda; class Insecta; order Hymenoptera; family Apidae; genus Bombus; species Bombus vancouverensis. Next base: position 1,274,798 of record NC_134915.1, on the reverse strand, counting down.
GTCACTCGCACTGTTCTAAATTTGTTAGTCCATGAAATTTATCTTTTTTAATCATTGTAAAAAATTTGATAACGTTGGTCATCGATGGCCATCGTATCAACGTGTTAATATTTCTTCTTTTTTTTATCGAAACTTTTTATTTTTTTTTTTATCAGTATCAAATAATTCAAAGAACAAATATGTAAAGCTCCTATTGATAGTTAAAAAATACAATTGTTTAAAAAACGTTTCATGAAATACTATCCTGACTCTGTTAGCTTGAATTGTTTTTTCTGTTGAATTTTATGTAGTTTTTATATGCAACATAAAACACAATAAAATACTCGTGTACATGCACTACGCGATGCAAGTAACTCAGTTTTATATGTATGGCACGATCAAATGCAAGTATTTCGACGTATAACAATACAAATTAACAAGTTAAATCACGTAAAGGGAAGATATATTGCAAACAGAGAAAATTCCTTTTTTAATATTTACAAATTATATTGTTTTATCTTATATCCTAATGTATACATCATAAACATTGAAATGTGAGTTTATGATATTTCAAATTTGTATTCATCAATATAAATGACAAAAAAATGAGGAAATTTTACAAAGCTTTAAATAATAACTCTGTTTCACCATCATTTGCATATTCATGTCGTATTTGAAGTTACGTTGGTATAAAATATCTAGAATACCTTTGGTAATTCTGTTTTTATTTTAACATACCTACCTGATACTTTATCCTTATATCAGATATTTTAAAAAGTTCCTGCAGTTTATATATTACATACTTTGTGAAAGTTTTTATCTTATATGCATATCTTTGTGATAATTATATTAATGAATTCGATGCAAGTTCTTCGCGAGGGTAAACTTCCATAACGAAAATCTTTCGTTTTCATAATCATAAAGACTGATGGTGATATTCTTGTACAGTTTCCTACTTCAGTAACAAATCCTCTACTTCGAAACATATGAATACAGCGTATGACTAAATAACGATATACAGGGTGGTTGGTAACTGGTGGTACAAGCGGAAAGGGGGTGATTCTACGCGAAAAAAGGAGTCGAAAATATAGAATAAAAATTTTTCGTTTGAGGCTTTGTTTTCGAGAAAATCGACTTTGAATTTTCGCTCGGTACGCGTGCGGTACGTTATAACGGATCTCACTGTAGATCCCCCCTTTCCGCTTGTACCACCAGTTACCAACCACCCTGTATAAACCATAATAGAATGCATATTTAACATAAGCATCAAAGTAATACGAATGTCAGAATCGACTAAAAACAGCGGTGCGAATGATGCATATAAACGCAGGAAACATATAATCCTGTTATAGAGTATTCAAGATTATGTGGGCATAACTTCACTGATAGATATGTCACATCAGGATAAGGTAAACAGTGTTCGATATTGTAGTATCGTGGACGAGGGGCCTGGGGCGGGGGGTGTCGGGCGAATTATAAACAAGCGGTTGTGGAACATGTGCGTGGTGAGGCTAAGACAAAAGACAAGGGATTGCTAAGGGACATGGACGAATTAACCCCTTGACCTACACGCTATCTGCCGATCGCGCGAGCCACAGTAAGCAAGAAGTTCGGTCGCGCGCCGTGCCATTCATCTGTTCAGCCGTGTGCCCGAACTGGCACAAAATGTATACTTCTTATGGCATGTATATTTAGGGGCTACAAAAGGAATTGTGAAATAATAAACAACGTTTGAGGACAAATAGTGTTTTTAAGACGTCTAGGGCGTGATCATGATCAATTGATCAGTTAACAAAAATAATTTATCATTTCAAAGTGGATAACGAATCACTAGAAATTTGTAAATTGCCACTAGTCAGACTCGTGGGTTCCGTTTATGGCAGAAATTCTTTATCACGAGTCTGACTCGTGGTTTTCGCTTATGGCACAAATCCCTTACCACGTGTCTCGCTCGTGGTTATAGGCCAAGGGGTTAACAGCAGTGTTAGTTGAGAAGTCAGAGAGTGCGAATCCGTGGTGACGAGAGTTGTAAATTAATTATCTAATTGTCTTAATTATAATACGTTATTGTGATTAGTTGACGTTAAACAACCATCGTTTCCTGTTTAATCAACATCTGTTTAATCCATTTATTGTAAATAAACTAATTGTAATAAAGATCCTACAATATTGATCTTGTTTTTAAAATACAACTAAATTTCTGTTTTCCAATAATTCTTTTCATAAACTGACTGTAAGTTCTTCATTTAATTGTTTATGAATAACGTCTGATGCATCATGTACGATCTTATAAACACTCCCAATACATCTTATAGACATTCCCCCATAACGTTCCTAAACCAGCTAAGTCCTATCATTCATAATAGCAGTACGTGTATAGTAGAACTCCGTTTATATGAATCTGTCGAGAGACGAGTTGGTTCGTATGACCAGGTCATTCGTACAATAGAAGTCCACCTATTCCTCGCCGCCAACTATGGTTTTTCGTTCGGTTAATAGGTTCATATAAGAGAATTCCGCGAAACATTTGCTCCTAAGTACATAATAATGTTGCAGACTGCATAGCACGAGAGTGTATCATGTAACACGTGCGTCTGCTGTTTACATCTTATCTACTTTCAGACATTTACATTAGAAGTGGACTGATGCTCGGCGGTACTTGAGATAATAGAAGTTCAGCTAAAAAGTTCAGTTAATCAGCCACTACTAAAATTTACTTCGTATAACCGGAATTCCGTGGTATCAAGTGCCTGAGAGCGTCTTGCGAGACTTTACATTTTATAACGTTAATAATAGTGGCAGATTATACAAACGCAAAAATGGCAGACGCATTTAATGCCTGGTCTCTCTGAGCGGAATGCCTAGATGTCTAAAAGCTCGCATTCGAGCCGACTTCTAGGAATCTCTGTAAAGGCAGGTGAACAATTGATACGATACAAAAACGGCTATGTCTCTATGTTATATGAAATCTTTTCCCTTATTGTACACATGTTCCGAAACACCCTGTATGATCGATGACATGTTCGTTTCGATATCGAAAATGTAAGCTCTTCACAGTCTAAAGTCCAAACAGAGTTCAGGGTTGATTATTTTCTAGCAGCTTGTCAGGTCTATCTTCTTTTTCTGCAAATATTCTAACAGACCTGTAAATGTTTCAATTTACGAATCAACGAATCAGATTGCAGATTCGTACGCGTTATTTTCTACAATGCTCCGTGCTCCATTTTTCCAATTTTATGGCCAGGCAACTGCACAAACGTACACTTGTTCGGCTGACACATATAGAATTGGTCTGTAGAAAAGAAACTTGTGAATAGGAAAGAGAGGCGGGGCGGGCGTTGTGAAGTTACACGGATGAGACAGCAGGAAATCTGACGTCGAGTGGAAATGTCACGCCAACTAGAAAACACGGGATGACGTGTGCGACCCGTTCGACCCGGGAGAAAACCGCGTAGCTATGCGAATTTCTCACCGCATTGAAAAGCCCGGGCACGATGGCGAAGCCGCGCGCGCTGTGAGACGAGGACGTGCCGGTTAAAAGGAAAGTGGAAGAAAGACGCGTCGAGGGAAACTTGCCATCGCTGACTGCGACCCGTTGGGATGGAAACTGATATTTTCAAGGTACCCAAGCACCTCGCCAACAGAGTAACTCGAAGAATCGCCAGAGTGTTCGAGCGACTGAGTGACAAAATCGAAGCCTGGCTATCTTTCTCTGCATGCTTTCCGCTAGAAGAAAAGAAGCTGCTAGAGAAAAGACACCGACACGTAAAAGGAAGAGAGATTCTCGGCTCCTCCTTTTGTACTTACTAGACAGTTCCGTAGAAATGGTTCGTTCTTTCGTCTTGAGTTCTCTTTGTACCATCTCCTTGTCCGGAGATACCTTTGTCGTTTACACTTTTGCACGAAAGTACCATTATTTCTTCGTAAACCTCAGATTCGTTACGGTTATTTCGATTTGTAGCCGCTATTAATAGCTTCTCGTGCACGCGAAATAGGTTAATTAATGTCTAACGAGGTTTTATGGTTCTTCTGCTGAAAATAATACGTTTTGTTTTTAAACTTGGTAATAAATGAAAAAATAGATACGGCAGATCGTTGTACTCTACGAAAGAACATGACACGCGTCAAAGTGTAAATATTTAGAAAGCATTGGTTCTTGCTCGCAGGTATAGCATCTTTATTTCGGCGGCGTTGCCAAGAAAAGGACTCGTTTCTACGGCAACAACGTACCTAATCCCTTGCCTTACGATTTAGGTTCCAATAGCGCGTGCCACAAGTAACAACATGGTCGGTCACGCGTCGAGCCGTTTCACGGTTTGGCTGAGCGCTCCAAGTTGTGCAAATCGCACATGTCTTTTGATATGTAAATACACGTGTAAAGTACAACTAATTTTATTTTGCAACATGTTTGATAAATAATTACTATCAATTGATCATTGAACCGGAAAGATTTATTACCTTGAAGTAAATAATAGATCAATAACATCGACGTACTACATCTCTCGCACGTGTTGTTTATGTTTGGCCTGATCCACGTACCACGTCTCTCACACGTGTTTATGTTTGGTCCGATCGATGTACCACGTCTCTCACACGTCTACTGTAGGTTAAGGGGTTTAAATCCCTCTCATGTTTCTCTCGCTTCTCTTTGATTTTGGTATCGTTCATTCCCACGTGCTATATCAAATTATCCTATAATTTTCTAACTTGTACCATACTATACTATCTTTAGATAGCAGACATCGTAGGCAAGTGAATTTTGCATAGAGAGACGTGTACAGGCCTCAAGGTTGACGATGTGATCCGGCAGGGAACATAGCTAAAATATTAAGAAATCCATGGAACGTAGAGCCGCTCGTAGGAAAGGAAGAGTCGGTAGGCTATCTCGGACGATGGCTTAAAGTGCAAAGGAATTATTCTTTCGCCAGGTCACTGTCCCCGCCCGACGGTGTTCCCGAAAAAGTCTGCCTTTACGAGAATGGTTTAAAAATTTATGGAATTTTTGAGTGCTTCTCCTCTATACAGCCAGCCCTTCCGCCCCATGAAGATAAAGAGCACTTGTCCGTGTTTTTTATGTACGCGTACCTACCACCGACCTACGAATCTCCTGTCAGAACGTGTACTCTCTCTTATAGAACTTAGGATAACCTCTAGGAGTTCGACGGACGACGCAATATGTGCCAACGACGAACTTGCCTTACGGGTTTTGTCTGCGGGGTTGGCAAACAGCATGCATCGGAAAGCACTGAGAGGTAACCGAACTCAGCTGCGTAGTTGCTTGACCTACATGGCTCTCTCATGTTACTTGCTTCGCTTCTACGGAAATTTTAACTGGGAAACCACGATTTTTAAACTTTAATTAAGACATAAACTTTATTTTTTTTCTTTTTTCTTATTCTGATAAACTTTACAATCTGTTCTATTAGGACATTGGTCAGCAAATCTGTGCATATCTTCCAGGTAAGTTGATTGTGTAGAGTTGCTTGACTGGGTCGTTAGAATGATTTTCCAATCTGGTTTTGTATTTGTCGCTCAAGCGTATAATTTCCTCGACGACTGATCTGATTTTCAGATTTTTACGGAGTTTGTCATTTAGCAATACCACGGTATGGTTACTATGATCCTGGACACGATAGATGGCAAAGCTTCGAATTTACCGATGTGACCGTTAGCTGTCATGCGTTTAAGTAATAGATAAATTAATTAATTAACGTTTAAGAGAACAGGCCAGAAATAATCGATAAGATTGATAAGACAGTTTAATGGATGATGTTTAATTTCATAAGAGAAACATTTCATATTCGTCAGTTTAATGGTAACTATGGGAAAAGAAACGGGTAAATAAATATTTAATAAAAAGTATTCGTTTCCATCTTAGTTTTTGTATAAAAATACGAAGTGAAAGTTTGATATGGAACGTAAATATTCTTTGCATTTATTCAGAAAAATACAAATATGTTTTTAAGGATTTACTCGTTTTGCTCTTCTGACTTTGTTCTCTGTATTTATGTATTTATCAAACAAAGTTGCTCTTGCATTTTACACATGAAGGTAACAATATGTTTAATAAGAAAATATGTTTTCAACAAGGATTAGGGAATCTGGCAAACTTTCATTTTTACTTTATTTTAATGTATGACTTAATAGCCCAATTAAGACTATCGACAAACCCTGCTACGTTCTGCATATTGAATTTTCCATTACTTTCGTACTTCCAATTATGTTTTTCTAACGTTAAAAAGTATGTTCAATGTGGACGAAATATGAAAAAATGGCCAATTAGTACGCATGATTTCTCACTTGAATTTTACGTTAAACATCTTATTAATATGCATGATTTCTCGTTTTAATTTTACGTTAAATGGTTCAATCGTGTATCTGTGTTCATTCACGCGTTTGTCCGTTATAAACTACAAAATAATAATAATAAAATCTTGTCAAAATAAAATGTCCTCATTTCATTTAACTATAATCGTGTCGCTTTTCGTCCGACACGGCTCTGTATATCGGTAACTTGGAGAAGAACGATGCGTGAGAAGCAGCATTTCAGGTAGCACGACATATGGTCCTTCTCGTTTACGTTACGCGGAAATTTTGATTAGCCTAGTCGTAAAATTGAATCGCGGCGAGATTCCGTGGGAATAACCTACATTTACACGTCATAATGCAAAATAATGCTGGCGAAGGGCTACCAGATAACGATATGGCAACGTGTAATCAGATACCATGCAGGATGAAGAAGTCTGTGAATGATCAGCTCGGCGGAGGAAGAACGCGAAAACCACACGGCGCAGTTTCGTACTTTTAAACCCCGCATCAAGTTTTTCGAACCGTGACAACTTCGGTTAAAAGAAACTGGCGTCTGGCATTAAGATTCCTGATGATTCTCTGCCGACGATTCGATATGATCTAAATTGTAGAGAGTGCTGCGCGATTCAGAACTGCTATTAAATTCCCCAGTCGTCTTGAGAAGGCTTCTTTCGAACGTGGACGAGGTATATTTTACTTAGCACGAAGGTATGCAAACGCAGATGAATATTTCGTTGCATAGTTCCAGCCGAGTCAGATCACGCGCGCTAAAGTCATTCTTATTTTTTGATACAAGAATTTCCTTCCTCTTTTTGGTCTTAACGTTACTCCGACTTCGAAGGACATTAGTACAGGGTATTTATGCAAATTTACAGTTTAATAAATATAATTAAAATAATGGAATGCGCACCAGAGTGTTTTTTATCTTTTCATACCTTATATCTCGATGAATTCTCTTCTTTTCCTTGGTTTTAATGTTACTTCGACTTCGAAGATCATTAGTGCGTGTACTTATACGTTTAATAAATATAATTATGAGAATGGAATCTCATGGATGGAAGATTGTTTTACCTACTATATATCACAGAGAGTAGTCCATCTGAGTCACATGTCCACTAGACTTGAGTCGTTCTTATTTTTTCATACAGGAATTTCCTCCTTCTTTCTTATTTTAACGTTACTTCAGCTTAGAAAGTCGTTAGTGGACTGTAGGTACTCATGCAAATCTATATTTTAATAGATATAATTAAAAGAATGGAATCCAGATAGAAAATTGTTTTACCTGCTAAACGTTATGGAGAGTAGTTCATCCGAGTCAGGTCCTGTACGCTAGAGTCAATCTTATTTCTTGATGTAGGAATTTTCTCCTTCCTCTTTGTTTTAACGTTACTGTAGCTTTGAAAGTCATTAGTAGGCTGCGGGTAATTATACAAATTTATATTTTAATAAATATAATTAAAAGAATGGAATGTGGATGGAAAATTGTTTTACCTACCAAATATTAGACATGGAGGTTAGCTTACTTTGGATATTTTATATACTTTTGCATGTTATGTGCATTTTCGCTATTTTAAATTTTCCATAGATGCATAAAGATCCGCGATCTAGTCATTAACAAAATTGTATTAAATAATAATCAGGTATTGCGTGTTTTACAAACTTTTGCAGCATCCCAGCACACCGACTGAAAATTGTTAAAATTTTACTTGCCAATTTCCTCTACCATTTTTATAATTAATTGCCAGTGCATTAACATCGAGCATTCGCAATCCTAAATCCAAATAATTTATAAATAGCAATTGTTCAGACACGCAACTCTTTCAGGAGTGGCGTTGCAAGAGGAAGGAAGTATGCAAATTAAAAAAAATCTTTTTTAGTGGTTTTTATTTAAAAATGTACTAAATGGAAGAAACTAATTTTCATAATCAGGAATCATTAAATCACTGAATGTAATACCAATACACTTAATATACTATTTATATTATAATTTAATTTATTTATATTATACTAATGTATTAATTTAGTTCTAATGCTTTCAGAATTTACTAACACTTTCACGATTTCAGGGAAATATTCTTCCATTCTTATCTTATAATCATTGGAGAATTGCCTTTCTTGCCTTCGTTAAATATTTCTTCGTCCAAAAAGCTTAGCCAAGAAAACGGAAGGGACATTGGCCGAATGGATGAGTCGCAATGAGCCTGCCAGGTTTTTATTCTCAGTAATATGAGTTCAACAATTGAACAATACCTAATTACATTTTTGGCACGTGTGCTCAATAATATACAGGTTTCCTTGTGTATTATTATTGCATTCTATTATGTGATGCGTAACATGTTAACGTGCAAAACTGATCGATCGCTTGTCTTGATCTCATTTTACACGTTTTAAAACTGTCAAATTTTAAACTATCAAATAAAGAAAAGAATACAATGTAACAGCTCTTCTTTGTGTTTAATACATTACACTTTGCCTGACTAAGTCACAATTACCAACATATTTCTTCGAATAAGTGCATCGTTACTTGTTATCATGATATATCGCTCTCTAGGAATGTTAGAAAATATTTCTGTCAATTATCTTCGACGCATGATATAAATATCAACTTTTATCTACAAAGTAGCGTTCGAATTTTTTCATTTCATCCATTCGTTACAAAGTCAGCATCGTTTGAAGTTAACGATTACCAATTTTTCGCTCTGTTCACTTCGTACTTCAACTGCACTTTTTCTTTAAACTTTCGCATCATACTGTCGGTAAAAGATTGTGTTTTTATAATTCCTTGGAATGTATAGAACGATGTCCAGTAAATATTCTTGATGACTGAGCGATACAAAAATTGGCCATTTTCTGCCATCCTTCTTTAAATAAAATTTTCCAAATATATCGCACCATTGTTACGATTCATTTCGTAGCATATTCGATTCGGAAACAGCGATGAATAATGGAAACTCGAAGTGGGATTTAAATGTTTCTTTTTGTTCTTTTTTATCTCATTGGACAATCTCTTTTGTATCGGAAAAAATTCAATCGAGCGCTTGTCGCTTTTCCTTCGTTTCATTTGAGTTTAATTTGAATTCAGATATTGCGTTTCTGTAATTTTCATTACGTTCCATTCGTTGTCTCCTTTCGGCTCTCCATTATACCGCAATCTAGAAACAGACATTGGAGATATCACCGAGCAATATGAATTGATTTGCATATTCCAACCCCCAAGACAATCGAATCCAATTATACTGCTTCGCTGGTCATGATCGCGGACTTATCCCCGGTGTTAAATCACCTAAATCCTGCTTTCACGGTTATCACGATCAGATTAGATCCCCGCGAAATTCATATGACATCTATAATATATTCGTTCGTTTTATCCAAAGAATTTTATAAAGCACGAACACCTGCGGTATATAAACGATGCGTATAATTTCGATTTTTAAACTCGAATTTCAATGCTGCGTAGATCATATACACTCGTTAAGAAGCGTGAAACAAATAATCAATTTTTTTGTCAAATATTATTTATTTATGTGGGATAGTGTGACATCAGGGAAGGACGTGGCTTGAGGGGTACTTGTTTATTATCGTTGTCGTCATATTATGTTGACGTTGTCAAAGAGTGTTGTATGCGTTACCAAGGTATGTTTAGGAAAAAAGTGAACATGGAAAACATCGTAACGACAGTTGAATGAGTCAGAGTTGAATTTATCGTTGTCGTGTGAAGATCGTTGTGTTGTTGTGTCGTAAAAGTAGTGAGTAACGAATACGTGAAACGGGCTTTTATATTCGATTACGTGTGAGTGCAAACGATATTATATTAGTCATACTGTTACCTACAAACTAATAATATAACATTCCTACATTTATTTATTATTGCTTAGTCCGTGCATTTCGGCTTTGGACGAGCTTTCGGTTTTACATCCCTTTTACCTATTTCGCTTCTGATATATCTACCTCTCCTCTTATTCACTCTATTATATTGCACTCCCTTAATTATTCTATCTCTAAAAACTAAAAACTAATAACTAAAAACTATCGCAACTTTTGGGCTTTTGCCTCCTTGCTTCCTTATTGTCGTTCCTCCCCGTCTTGTATTGTCCTTCTCTTCTCTATTATTGCTTTTAGTTCTGTTAGTCCTCCCCAGTCTCATTTGGTGTATTTTCTGTGTCCTTTGGTCCTCCCGTTATTTTGCATTCTTCTATTACATGTCTCGGGTCTTCTTCTTTCCTTTTACATAGTCTGCATCTTTTTTCTCTCCTTATTTAATTAATATTTATTGATATAAATTAATAAATATTAATTAAATAATATTAATTAAATATTTTTCTGTCCCCCCACTTCATCCTCCCTTCTAAGTACTTTGGTAACTCTTCTTTGGCGATTTTTCTGTAATGTATGTTATATTTGGATACTCTTTGTCAAATAATTCGATAATTGTTTGAAAGCAGATACTATGAACGCCTAGTGTGCCTTCTTTTTCATAATGTTCGTCGAGAAACTGTATGTGTTTTAATAGATTTTTTATTATGTGTGTTTCGTGTGTGCATGTCTGAACATTGTATATATAATCCATCAGATGTTCTTTCCTCGATAATAATTTTAATAATCATATAAACAAGATATATTAGGTCGTCCGAAAAGTTTTCGTTTTATAAGGAAATACTAGACGCACAACGTTTTTTGTTTTCTATTATTTTGTCGAATTACGTACGATCCATTTTGTTCTGTTGAGATAAACACGGCTACATTTCACAGACTTGGTTCCGCGTTTGTATGGAGCTGCACTGTTGTAAAAAACACGTTTGCGAAAGAAAGACACTTTTCGGTCAACCTAATAAATCGTAACGTTACCTTATATTTTTGGAAAATTAGATTCTGTTAAAACCTAGACACGACACTGCTATGTTTGATTGGACAGTTTATCAATCTGATATTATCAATCGTAATCTTATTCTGGCGGTTTACATTTCCATAATTTAATTCGTTTATCGAGGAGTTCCACAAAGGATGTGTCAAAAGATTTTACGTAGAATAAATGTGAAATTTCGAAACCTACAATATATACGTGACATATACATATTATACATAGAGGTTTTTCATGGTACGTGTTGAAATATTTTCTTGCACCAGCGTAACATATATCTTTTTTTCAATTTATCGTTTTACCGTAACAGAGAATAATTTTTGTTCCAAGTTGCTCGCTATACGAACTAACGTCACTGTGCTAGCAAGCAACAGCAGACATTGCTTAAAAAGTTAATAGAAACACACGTAGTAAAAAAGCCTATTAAGACGCGTTGTACGATACATTAATCATTTTACAGTTTCTCGATGAAGATTACGAGAAAGAAAACGAGCTACGTTAATTTCGATGGTATCCATAATACGTGTACTTTCAAATAATCATCAAACTGTTTCATAAAGAAACTGATTAATCGCTCTACATTTCCTAATGTATCAAATTTACAATCGCCAGATTACGTAATAGCGTCTGAAACTTGTTCTATTTTGCTGCACTATGATTGTTAGCAAACATCTGGCAAGCTGTAGTCCGAGTTTAAGATGAAATTAACAGAGATTGGATGCCATATTGGAATATTATGATTTCCGTAAACTACAATTCTGTTAATCGGAGATAGCAACAAGTGGTGCATCAACACAAGTTACACGTGTGCCATGAAGACATAAAGCTTTACTACTAACCGCGATACAACACGAGCAGTGATAAATTGCTTGTAAGACGAGCATTGGGTAATATTGGAAACACGCTATATTTCTTCCACACGCTTCTACGACATAATGACACGAAGAAATTTATTGTTCTCTTTAGTAAAGATACTCACAGTGACTACAAAAGGCATTTATACACCATTGTATCTATTGTAGCATTTATATAGCAATTAATAGACTTTAAATACATCTCAGGTGGATATTAAACGTGTTGGTTTGTTTAATAAGGATACGAGTGATAAAATTGTAATAGTCAATCATATTAAAATCATTTTAACACGTCGGTCGCCTAGCGTGATTCGGCTAAGTTTCATGAGGGGCCCAAATTCGACCGCCGTAGAACGCAGAACGTAAATAGAGCGACAAGCGGGAATTCATTGTTTATCGCCTTCGATTCATCGTAAAGAAAAGATTATTTAGTTCTCAAATGGAGAAAGCGATGAGCTTTCCAGCTAGAGTATTCCGAAGGATCTCATGGCAGATATCTCGGATCTTTCATTTAGTCGAGAAGCAAACTCGTGAGACGTACATCGGTGATTTTTTCATCCTCAAAATGTTCAGTAAACAGCGTGAAAATATATTTGAAAGCGAGGAGAGTAGCGATGACGAAGTCTACGACTATCGTTCGAAGTGCCGAAAATCAGCCCAAATGTGTTTGGAACGTTTTAACAAATACCACGCGATATAGCATAATGTAATACTTTATCCCGAATATAAATTAATAAAAACCATGGTATAATGTGTTTTTGATATTTCTATGTTGTATATTCTATATGTAATATCCTATATTCAATTAACTCGAACAAGAAGAGCGTCACCCATACTTTGGTGACGGGGGCCCCACGGAAGTATACCCGTCACATAGATATGTGTGACGTGACGACGAACGTGTTAAGTACAAGTACAGAGATAGTGTATGTCGTTCGTTATCGTCGCTCGCTCAATGCTACTGTTCAACTCTACGCTCGCTATTCGACTGTATGACTCGCTATAAAGATTCGCTATATTGATCCTCCTAGAGAACACTTTTGTCTATTTGTATCGACCAGTGTTATTACAAGAAGTTCAAATGTAACTCCGCTTGGCGATTACAAATAACGGCGATAGTTTTGTCCGGAGTTCGTTTACCTTTAAACCTAGCGAATCAAAACAATGTCGACACTCCAAGGCATAACAACCTGAGTCTCTTCTTATTCCAGTCTTCTATAAGTTGACTTATGGGCCGATACACATCTTTTGTTTCATTTAATAGTACTTTTATATAACTGTATTGTAGTATCGTGGACGAGGGGCCTGGGGGGGGGGGGTCGTGCGGTTTGTAAACAAGCGGTTGCTAAACATGTGCGTGGCGAGGCTAAGACAAAAGACAAGGGGTTGCTAGGGGACAATAAACGAATTAACAACAGTATGAGTTGAGAAGTCAAAGAGCGCGGATTGCGTTGTTAAGAGTGAGTTGAATTTGCGTTGACGAGAATTGTTAATTAATTATCTAGTTGTTTTAATTATTATACCTTTGTTGCCATTAATTCATTTTAAATAACCATTGTTTCCTGTTTAATTAACATCTGTTTAATCCATTTATCATTAATAAACTAATCATAATAGTTTACGATAATACGGTATTATATGATATTATTTTATTGTATTATTATATTATATAATATAATATTTTCTATTAAGTTTAACGTTATAAAATAACGAGCGAGAGTAAGATAAAAACGAACACAAGGATTGTCGTTAAAATATAGCAACGTTGATAATTGTGTCTTCTAGGCGTACACGATCTGTTAGTATAATATTATAAAAAGTATGTATGATATACAGGGTGGTTGATAACTGGTGATACAAGCGGAAAGGGGTGATTCTACGCGAAAAAAGAAGTCGAAAATATAGAATAAAAATTTTTTTTTTAATTTTTTTAAAAATCTACAGTGAGATCCGTTATAACGAGACGTGGTAAAGTGCACGCGTACCGAGCGATAATTCAAAGTCGATTTTCTCGAATACAAAGCCTCAAACGAAAAATTGTTATTCTATATTTTCGACTTCTTTTTTCGCGTAGAAACACCCCCTTTCCGCTTGTACCGCCAGTTACCAACCACCCTGTATATCAATGGTTTTGTGCAAGAAGTACCCATATCAGTATTTATTTATTGAAGATATCTTAAAGAATTCATGTTCAAATAATTTCTGCTGTTTCAAATTGCTCTTCTAACGTAAAAAGAGGAAATCGAAGCTTATACTATTTGTGTTTCGAATATTTTTTGAGTATTTTTTGCGGAAGATTTATTTTATGAAAAATGTTTACATTTCTGTATACAAATGCCATTATAGTCTCTTCTAGATAGAATTTGAAATTGTCGCTTTTTATATAGAATATACAGTTGTTTATATATTGAACAGCGGGATTAACTCATTTTTGCAAAAATATGACATACTGCACTTCTTGCACCAAGCAACGAACGGATATAAAAAAATTAATTGTATAATTCTACGTGATTGCAGAACATATACTAAACATTCTACGTATAACCGCAAACACGCAGATATTATACAAATCTGTTGCAAAGAAGCTTATCACATTGCTATTCCGCGGGTGTGCTGCTGCACGGTTTATTGCGCAATCATAAAATTTATTAACGAATGAATCCGTATAGCGAAATAATTCAGTGGATTTACATTCGCGGTTTTGGTCGCCTGGTTTCGCTTCAATTTACGTTTTTTTGTAAAAATAAACAGCGGTGATTGAAACGTTAAATCGGGAAAAATCCGTTGCGTCGATTGCGCTGAAAGAACTGCAGAATCGCGTGGCCGTAAATCAATGAGAAATTCAGGCGACTGCATTATTCCGTACAGTTCAATTTTATGTAGCGCGCGCGCGCGCGTGAATGTGCATTGCAGAGTTGCCGAAGTTTGTTAGTGATTTATGGCTTTGAAACGCATTGCCGGGAGATACGCTCAATCAAAAAAAGTATTCGTAAATTGCGCTAAAAGTTATTTAATATTCAACAGTTTCGGAAATATAGAAAACATATAGATAATATATTTACGTTATTTTATTTCGAGATACAGCGGCGAACAAACGAACGTTTAACAGAGAAGCGATGCGAAAAGAGACAATAATTTTGCAAAATGGGATCATACTTGACAAAAGCAACGAACGAATGTAATATAACTTCCAAAATAGGTTATTGTGACCAATATCATAGAAAATATTTGATACAAAAGTTACTCGCAGGCTACCAATTTCAAACTTTCCTTCGTCCATCGCCGTGCAACGTTTATTAATCAAATCGGTACAAGAACAACGCAGAAGATACATTGGATCGGAAATGTATCTGTTGATTGTGCTAGAAATTATGTAATGTTAAATAATTTCAAGAAATCAAAAGTTCAATCAAAAAATTATTCAATGGATAGTTAGAAAAATATAGCAAATATATAATATGTTTATCTTATTTTGTTTAATACAACATTTATTATTAATACAAAGAACAATGAGATACATACTTTGGTCCATTCAGAATTGGACTGGAGAAAATGAATAGCATGAATAAGAGCGAGATTAATTTACCTATATTCAACTAATGATCAAACTGTCCTCTTTTCGCTTTAATAACCCCTTGCATTGCTCTTTCTTTTTTGTAATGTAGACGCTTGATTAACTGTTATTTTACTGGAACAATGTTTCAGATTTCTTTCCTTTCATCTTTCATACCATCTACTCGTTGTTTCTGCTGCTATGAATACTTCTGGAATCGTTACATTAAATTGTAGCGTATGTATATTCGTCCCATTTCCTCCGCCTGATGATACGATAAAAATATGACGAATTTCTGTTATAATCCATTACTATATTGAATACTATTTATGGGAATATCATCCAAATTGTCATTGCTTCCGCTACAGTTAAATTTCCCTTTAATTCTTTCAATAATTTCTTCGTCACTTACACATATAACGAAGAATTGAGGCTGGTAACTTGATCGAGAAATATACAAAGAGTATACTATACTTAAAGTAGATTTAGGATATTTGTCCTGCTCGATATTATTCGACTGTTTGGATAAACGAGATCCTACCGTACCAAATTCAGAAACTAACAAGCACTCTTGCGATTTCTGCCCCGATTTCACCCCGAGCGTCGCACCAAATCTTTACGAATGACACAGAAAATAAACATTTTCACCGAGCCGCTTCGCTTTCAATTCTGAGGAAACGTGTCCAGCAGACAAGTATCCCGAGGCGATTAATGCAGATAAGCCAGTGATCGATAGTCTCCTCGAAATCGTCGAATATACAGCAGAAAGATAACAGCTACGTACTCTGACGAATCTAGAAACAGGTCGCATGTTGGACGTACGTAGCAAAAGCGCACAGTAGACGGTTCGGTAATGGTACTGGGCGGCGTGTCGAGATTGCCGATGCTATCAGGTGTATCTTCGCTGATGAAGGTTGTAACCTCGGCTGGACTCCATTTATTAAAGCATGTCTGCTCGGGGCATCGCAGGTTGCCAACAAGCTACGGCAAGAATCAACAGGCATGCAACGAATCCCGACCAAGTTGCGACGGATGGACCTGCACGCGGCTCGCTGCCACTTTACCAACAGCCAGTTGGTCAGAGCTGGCCGGCCGGCTGTCGCGGACCTCGGCTTACTCTCTCGCGGAGATTGCAATCAGTCATATTAGCCGGACACACCTCGAATATGTGCGGCCATCTGGCACGTAACTATCCATAGTGCGCAGGGTTGCGGCAGAAATAACGGTCGCTTGACGTAATCACCAGTATGCTCTTGGGATAGTGCACCACCGAGTGCGAGCCGAGCGACGCCAGTTCTTTGGATGCTGGCTGCCTCTAATCCCCTTCTCCCAGTTGTCTCTCTATGTGTTTCGCCTTCCTCGATCGCGCCTTCTTCCGCTGCCTCCCTTCATCCACTTCGAGATACACGATATCACGGAAAATCATTTTCGAGAACGTACCTCGCACGAGATATATCATCGTGACCCCGCTGCCGGCTGCCAGCCGATCGACCACACCTTTCTCAGACGTGCTGGCATTCATTCCACTGAATATACGATTTTTCCTCGACGAATCGCAGATGACTCGTTAGATGACACTTGCAACCTGCAACGCCAAGATTCCTCGCGTTTTCTTCTTTCAGAAACGTTATTCCTGGCGGAAGCTAGGATCCTCGCAGTCCGCGATGCGATAGGCTAATGTAATTGGACGGTGAAGGAAAACGTCGGCCTCGTGACTCGCTATCAGCAAAGTGTAGTGCAAGGTTACTGCAATACTTTGGAAACACTTTGGTGAAAAGTGGTATTGTCGGCCGATGTGGACATAGTATAAGCACGAGGAGCTTAGTTAAGCAGCAACCATCGCTTAGTTGCAATGAAACTCTTGCTCCACTTGAATGAAAGCATGCGTCGTGTTTCTTGATTGATTTCGCTGATACGATGTTAGGCAGAATATATCTACGTAAATTATATTTGTACATGTCAAATCTATATAGTATTATTGCGATATTTAAGTATCCGTTGTACTTACATCTGGCGATATCAACAAGGAATCTTTTGATATAGAAGGAACACGTTTCGTATTGAGTTAGAGTTTGTTACTGTCCATTAAAATAACGAGACGTGGTACAAAAGAGTTTGTAATCTGTGAGCAAAAGCGAGAAGAAGAAGATTGTATTTCAGACGAAGAGAAATTTACAAAATACTGTAGACGGCATCGTAATTCGAGTTATAGGAATCGAAGGATTAATGCTAGAAGATTGTGTTTTATTATTTATAAGCAAACAGGCATTAGCTTATGTTTCTCTCTTTAACTCCTTGACATATAAACGAAACAGGACCATTTGACATCGCTAAACATGAAATTATGTACAATCCTTCGCGTCTCAGAGACGTGAACGTCTAAAATGACATACGAGAGAAATGACGTCTTCCAGACGTCATTCTGTGCTAAGGGGTTAAATTACAATCAAATTGCTTTTAACTAATCTTCCGTTTAATGCTTCGAATACACGAATACGATAAATGTAGATGATGTATGAGCCGTTTAGGAGCCACATTAATCAACTCTATAAATTGGAAAGCAGAAAAAGGTGACGACGTTGCAAACATTAATTTTTTAATTTCTCTTAGAATTTCCTGTTATTTGTCATCTTCCTATTATAAATGAACTCGCGGAAGTAACTAATTTCTTTTTCGAAAATTCAACATTAATCACGTACTCGTGCAATGAAATTGAAAAACGGATACGAAGCGATCGGTTTGTCTTCCGGCAGACTCGTACGTCGATGTTTAGTTTTTCCGAATTCTGCATTGGAAACGACCTTATCGAAGACAGCAAGAGTTTGGAAACGAAAATTTACGAATGTCAGAATTCAAATTGATAATATAGCGAAAGAAATATGTACGTACTGCGATTCGAGTATCTACGATACAGCAAGCTAACTTTTGCAAGGTGAGGCTGCCAACCGACATTCGACGTGTCCTATAATTGTTAGATATCTGGCTGTCACGTTATACGAGAAAGTTGCTTCCTCATAGACGGAGATACGATATCGGAGAAAATCATTTTCGAGACCGTACTCGAGATAAATCGTGACTCGACTATTGCCTGGCCACGCCTTTCTTAGACGTGCTGGCATTCATTCAGTCTTGAAACAACTTGCAGAAGTTCATAAGGTCGTTGGGTGATACATGCGTTCAAGCATGCACCCGTGTCACGAGCAAATGCATTACGTAACACTTGGTCTGTCTGAAAGTTACATGAAATTAGCAATAAGTAATCGGATCTTCCCGTTTTCCAATTTATCAACAATTTTTTATATCTTTCGCTGGATCGTATTAATCTTATATTGATCGTACGTCTTCCGGATTGTAGATTCGTGTAAAGTCTGCTGTTGCTTCTATATATGAAAGGAGAAAATATTAAATACGATAAACCATTCTAATTTTCTGACATAATGTTTTCTAGGTTATTATTATCAGCACATAATCGTTATTAGCGTCGCTGTTACTCGAAATCTACGTCTAACATTATCTTCTTTTCATTAAATTCCTCTCATTGACATTCAACAATATAAAGAAATCATGTGCTGCAGAGTATTTGAATTTCGATTCGAATTGAATTTTTAACGCTGCATAATACGTTCTGTGTTGCATCGTGTAGATACATATGTGTATTTATTTATCTAGCTTGTATTCATTTCTGTGTACAATTTAATTTGTCTAATAGAAGGTTTATTTATTTCAATAGACCCAAATAATATTTGTAGCTTATATATATAAGCATTAATTTGTATATCGTATTCAAATTGTTCATTTGTATAAATTCTTTCTCGCCAATCTTAAGATAAGCTTCTCTATTGTACTCTAATTCTTGAAATATTATTTGGAAGATTATATCATCAAAAATGACACGTTTGTGAGAAAGAATTGAGCGGGAGAAGGATAACGATTCGTGTTAATATTAAGTGCTATACTACACGTTAACATATACAGGGTGGTTGGTAACTGGTGGTACAAGCGAAAAGGGGGTGATTCTACGCGAAAAAAGAAGTCGAAAATATAGAATAAAAATTTTTCGTTTGAGGCTTTGTTTTCGAGGAAATCGACTTTGAATTTTAGCTCGGTACGCGTGCACTTTATCGCGTCTCGTTATAACGGATCTCACTGTAGATCGTTGTCTCGATGGAAAAATTAAAAAAAAAAATTGTTATTCTATATTTTCGACTTCTTTTTTCGCGTAGAATCACCCCCTTTGTACCATCAGTTACCGACCACCCTGTATAACTTAGTCGATCGAAATAAATAGCATAATTCTAGCAGTAACGGCAATGATTAAACTCACCAGGATTTTCTATCTACTACCACTTGTATCATTATTACGTGCTTACACGGGATACCTTGTTGCGTACAGCCTTTCTCAACACCTGTTTGTTATCGAATGCGGATCTCGTACTAGAGATTCTATATCGCGGAATAATGCTTTCATAGTCGAACATGAAATATATTATATCGCAAAGCGGCTGAACCAATACGTAACTGCTATTTACAGTCGGTCACGGAGGTCTACATACATCTATAGAGTTTGGTTCATCGACTTATCAAAGAAATTAAAAATACACTTTGCCACAAAATTATTTATATTAGGTTTATTATATATATATATTTGTTAGGGAAGTGATACATTTACACTGTACATGAGAGTGTGTGTGTAAGAGTCAGAGGGCGTCCAGGTCTTAGTGGAGACAAAAGACTGTTGCCAGATGTTAGAAGATTCTGGATAGTCGGTTGGCGACAAGCGTGCGTGCAAGACGTTCTTCAGAGTGTAATATAGATGTATAGCTGTTGTGTGTGAAATATAGTCAATTATTTGTATTTCCAAATCCTCGAATTTCCTTAACAATATTATATATGTAGGAATGTTTATTATAAATTAACAGAAAAGAACAGTATGATAAACACAATATTGTAACACTCTCGCAAAATTGAATATAATATCGCACTTCACGAATTCGCTTAACACTATTTCTACGTCTCAGCAACACGATGAACTTCTCTCGATCACGATTAATTCAACTCTGACCATTACCATTACTGTAACAAACCCTGGCAACGGTCACAACACTCCTTGACAACATTGAGATATCTTAACAACGTTTATAAACAATCAGCCACGTCTTTCGCTAACGTCACACCATCCCACATATATATAATATTATTTATATATTATTTATATTAGGTAGATAAAAGGTTCTTTCGTTTCATAAGATGGTAATAGATGAACAACAATTTCTGTTTTATATTATTTTATTGAATCTATTTCGTTATATTTCTATTATTACGTTCGTGCATAATTCAGTAAACTAATATAAAAGAAAAAATATTGTGCGTGTATTATTTCCTTATAAAACGAAAGATAGTTTTCGGACAACTTAATACTTATATACATATGTACAAAATTATTATTCGTGTATTTCTAAAAGAAATTTAAGAAATTAGATACGAAATTACGAAGTTATGAAATATGACGGTATGAAATTACATAAAAAATTACAAAACCTTCAACTTTTTTAATATTACGAACATAACAGCCAACGTTATTACTGTAATTAAGAAAAATTCGCGGGATAAGTCGTAGATTTATACCTGCTATAGTTGAAAGAACTTCATACGATAATTGTTTCAATTGAATTAAAACTAAAATTTAATTTATGGACAGTTGGTTAAATACTAACGTTAGGATGTCATTGTAAATTGTACAATTTGTTATTATTTTTCTAAATTCATTCAATGTCTGAATAAGAAGAATTGAATTTTTAATTATACTAATTATACACGAATATATATAACTAATTAATACGAATTTCCATTTATACTAATAATTATGCTTCTAATCAGTTTAATTTTATAGATAACACCAATTAATTGATTCATCATTTTTCTATTATATTTATTTAGTTTAACTGTTATAATATTATATTATATTAAATTCTTGATTAATATTTTAATCATAATTGAAATCATAAAACATATATTAATACCTAAAAATTAAAAAATGAAATTGATCGTGATAAACTTATTTGAAACCATCCATTAATCCATTTCAATTCCGCAAAATTGGTTTTTATTATTGTTCCGATATTGTACAATTACCGAATGAAATGTAAATTACACGAATTGCGTTCGTACACCTCCATATATAAATTTGTATAGTTGAATTAACAAATCCATATGAATGAAACGAAGAATGAAACGAACACTTTTACTTATAAATATATGTATATGAAAATTTACATGACACTTTGTTTTATAATTTAAAATCATTTTTACGACAGTTTAACAAAACGTACTGGCATTTAGTAACATAGAGTTTCTTGCAGACAATTTTAGTATTTATGCGTATTTCTTTTAGACATGTCAGTACCGTATTCTCCGTATTTCGATCGATATGAAATTGCGCATTTGAAAAATTTGCGATAAATCCTGTTCGTATTCAAATAAAGCAAAGTTGTATTGAAGTAGCTAGTACTTTCCATGAATTGAGAAAAATCTGCGACGGAAGTAGATTAGTAATTAAACGACGCTGTTCTCGTAATGGACTTAATTATCTCATGAAATTCTTTTCATTATCCCATTCTCTAATCCTTTTTACGCGTTTAAAGCGCATTGTCCAGTATCTCATTCGATTATCATATAAAAGGCTTACATCTCTGCCAAAAATATCGTTTAATAATGCTTACTACCTTCAAGTGGAATCGTCTAATTTTAAGTCTGCTTGACATTACACGTTAATTTATTTCAAGCAGCTTGTCCTACACTGTCGTTTAAAATCATATTACAAATTTCTTTTATCCCATTTATAAATGTTCCCAATACTTATACTGTACAAAACATACATATTGATACGATTTGCTTTCTGTTTTTCTTGCTATCTTACCTTGTCCACCGCCTCGATTATCATTTTCCTTCATTTTGTATTTAATTTGAATGGTTTCCTAAATAAGGATAAGAACAATACATTTTACGAATCATTTTATTATCGTTTCGTTGTTCTCGCTTAATAATACGAGCAGAGAGACAAGTTTCGTGATTCGCAACTTTCAGTTAGTACGCGATACCTGGTGTGTTTTCTACTCTTTTCGAAAACTAATTCTCGAAGGAAAAAATGCTATTCTTTTTGTCGACTTATTTTCAACTCTTTCCGAAAACAAAACCTCGAAGGAAAAAATGCTATTCTTTTTGTCGACTTATTTTTCCACGTAAAATTATCGACCGGTTGTATCGCGATTTTTTGGCTCACCCTGTATAGGTACAATTTTATTGCAAGGCCGTGTTAAAATTTCCGACTGCAACAAACATAATATGAAAAGAATATTTCGAAATTAGAGATCGTCCCTGAATAAATATTCCTAATTAGCGTTAAAATTAAATACATATATTACATAGAAATAGAATTTCACCGTAGAACCATGTTAAAATTTCTGTCTGCAAACATATATCTAAATACGAGAAACATGTTTCGAAATTAGAGATGGTTTAAAACTGCAGATAGTCCATTGAGTTCAACTTTAATTCACCGTGACCGGACAAGCACAGGACTTTGTAATTTAATTGGTACAATTGCAGGCATAAGCGATTCGTTTACACATTGCTGCTCATTTGCTGGTGCTGTTATGGGAATTAACCGATTCCAATAAATCGTGCAGGATAGCGAGCTCCGATATAATTAACGTTACACGCAGTGCACTGTGTGCAACTGACCTCGGTAAATACATATAACAGAATTGTGTTACATAGAAACCACTTGACGATCTTTCCAACCGCGTATATCTTTCCAAAAGAATATGGATATTCAGATTCTACTGAAATAAATTAAATTACATCAAATTAAATTAAATGAAATTAAATTACATTAAATTAATTAAATGAAATGAAATTAACGAATCAGATTTTAAATATCATTCACAGGCAGTAAAGATGCAGCCAGAAATTTAATATCGATACGCTTGACACCTGCTACCTCTGATCATTTGCAGCTCAACAATGCGTTTCACAAAGTAACAATAATTTATCATACCGTTACAAGTATTTCATTATAAAAAACGTATTACGTACTAATTAAGTATGTTAATTAAGCATAGCAAAATTAAGTAACTCAACTTGCGCAGTTACGAATCCATAAGAACACATAAAAATCCTGAAAAAATACAAAATCGTTTATTTCGAAAATCTGTTTATACCAGATCTGACTCACGATTATGCTTTTATGTTTCAGGTGAGTTTACCTGAAGAAGTTCACGAACCGCGTATCGTTCAGTCGCTCTCACCGCAGGTAAGTGTGCCGTTTCTCTCATAAACTGTCCACATCTTCTTCTTCGTTTTTCGACACGAGACAGTGGACTGTGCGCGAAGAAAAATCAAATAGGAGCCATGTAAATTGCCAAGGACCGATTGCGCAGCGGAACCTTCCAGGCAATTCGAAGTGGTTTATTGTCATCCGACGCAGTATACATATGTATGCCGAACGTTCATTCGCGTAACAAATGACGTTGCGTCGTTGCCTCGCCGGATGTCACTCGGTATCAGCTGAACGAATCGTTCACCGGCCGTACACACTGAGATTCCACGTGGTGAATTCGTTACGAATTCGTAAAAATGTACATACACTTCCTGACATTGACGACAAGCACGACAAGAGCGCGGGTCGAGTCCCAAAGGCGTGGATGCTACATGCCTCTCGATAAATCTCGACGCACAATAGCGGCCAACCTCGCAACACCTACATGATATGACTTACATACAAGATCTCTAGAGGGATTGAATTCGAAGAAGAGAGACGAGTTCTGATCTCGTATAACGATCGACTCCGTGTTGACGCTATGGAAATTCATCTCCCACGCTGTTATGAAAATTTCAATAACCTTACGAATTTTTATTTATTATTGTTTATTTATTTTATTTACGATCGACCATCTTTTTATCATCATCTGCGGTTAACAAAATACGCAAGAAAAATGCATCAAAGAAGCAAAGTGTAGAGAAAATTCATCTCCCACGCTGTTGTAAAAATTTCAATAACCTTACGAATTTTTATTTATTATTATCTATTAGTTTTATTTGCGGTCGACCATCTTTTTATCGCCATCAGTAGTTAACAAAATACGTAAGAAAAATGCATAAAAGAAGCAAAGTGTAGAGTGCAAAAATGTATAAACTTAAATAATAGTATGTTCGAACATTCGTCGTACATAGTAAAATTGCAGTACAGTAAACAGTAGAATTAAACTAAATTTGAATTAACGTGATACAACATATGTTAGAAGGATTAGAAAAAGTCTGTAGCTTTTGACAAATTAACTGTATTTCGTAAAGTAATTGTGCTGTATCTTTGCATCGCTTTTCCTTCAAACTGCACTATTTGGTGTATTCAGATATCTTCTTTCATTTTTACGTTCCTGGCATTATATATCTTTCGTTGATCTTTGTAATATATCCTTGTAATATCCTCTCGCAGTGAACTTGGACTTGGCTACGGATTTAAGATTGTTATAGCAAAAGATTTCGTTTTATCTTCTTGGATGATCTTAAATTTTTCTAGTTTCTCTGCGATCCGATTCTATATTTTTCTTCAATTTTCGAATCTAGCGTACCATTTATTTCACTCACGTACTCGTTGCTTTTTATGCGTGTAATTTATAGACAACATTTTCTTTCAGTACCTTGCCCATAAAGAATTTACGAGATGCTATTTACGTACCACATAAAACTGCCGTTGATACCTCGTATTTCGTTTCCTTCTTTTTTCTTTTACAGTTTCCTCCACACTGAATCATCGATTCTGTTAATCAAGCATCGTTACATTTCGAAATTCTGCTTTTGCTTCTACGGACCATACAAATTCTATTATAATTATAAACTATTACTGCCATATTATGGTATCAGTCTGTTCACAATTGAATAATAGTGCGCGAATTTTTATATTTTCCACTGCTGTACTTGTTTCTCCAATTTGAGCGTTTAGTATCTTTATTCTTGATAAATAATACGTACAAAGTGCTTTGCAACTGGTTGTAAGCGGAATTGTTTCTTTAAAATAGTTGGGAAAGTGGAAGATATTTTCAAGAGACCAAACTAAATGGTATTATGTAAATATGTACGTATATTCTGAATTGAATCATATACCAAGTTAGTATGTAATATTACATTTACCGTATAGACATTAAAAATAAATTACACAGTGAATATCAGGTTTCTGTGGGTTATATCCGCATTGAACTTTCTCCTTAAAATATATCTGCAACTATATGTTCTCTTACAATGTTGAAATTGTATTCGTCCGAGTGATTAATAGTTGGAAAATTCTTTATGCTTTTTTCTTAGAATCGCGCTTTTTATTCGCAAATTGATAAAATTTGGTAGATGACGTTGATAATTTATGTAAAAATGAAAAAGTGCACACTTTGTCTGCAACATCTACTTCTGTCGTAACTTGCAATTACATATCTGTGTCAAGATGTACGGATTGTACGAATCCTCGTGTGAATTATTATTATTACAATCTGTCATCATAAATCTAGAATCGCAGCATTGCAATATGCAAGCATATCAGATTCGATTTTCTCGAAAAGCAAGCGTAGTACGAAAAGACTTTATCGTAACTGTACGCTTTCTTCGAGTTCCACGCGTAAGGGAAGAGAAGCAGAAGAAGAAGGTTCACTGGAAGGCAGACAATAATTATTATTCGAAGCGACGATTTGTGTCGCGGTCAGGGCCGTATACCGAAGATTGATATTACGGTTGTGCCGACAAATGGCTACGATTCGTCCCTTGAAAACCGTAATACGCGACTGCTTGGTTGCCTGCCGGGGTTCATGCGTCCTGTCGTTTCACACGAACACGTATGTTAGTGCATATATTTTGCGCACATAGACCGACACACACTTATGGTGTCGTGTGTGCGATTGTATATAAATATACACGGTCCTTGACAAAGAGTCTGCCGTGCTGCTGCACATGCATGCACACGCCGCTGAATGTGACTCCTGGGTGGTAGATCGTAATTACCATAAGTCGTGAAATATGACTTCATGATGACGCGTCCGTACGACAAATGGAACAGCCGGTGGTTGGCCGACCGGTAATGCCAACTGACGTTGGACCACTTTCGTTTTGTTCGCCTCGTTCGTGCAGTCCACATCTAGCGAAGGAATCCGCCCTGAGCATTCTGTGGCTGTTGTTCTGTTGGAAACGCCAGATAACGCGCCGACGCGACCTTTGAAAATTCATTGCACGCCAACGAGCCCATTTATTTCATCATCGACATCGTCTCGGTACTGGATCGAACTTTGGGTTATGAGCGAAATTTAGAATGCCACTAGTGGCTTTCATCGTGGGATCAGACCTGTGGACCTGGAACGTAAAATTTTAGCTTCGACGAATCATGCGTTCGCAAGATACTACTACGGTATACTACTATGCACGACTATTCTTGAGGAGATCCTGAAATAGTAGCAAACGTATGGAATCGTCTTCGGAAAAAAGAGCTCTTTAACCTAATCTTCGCGATCATACGTATCGAGCTGGTGCATAAGTTGGCGCGGTTTTGCTGAGAATGTGAAAAGTTCTGTTTCTTTTTTCAAATGTTCAATACAAATTCATGTAGAATGTATCCTCCGCTATTATTTACTACTTGTTGCCAACGTTCCGGTAATTTTTGGATTCCTCGCTTGAAGAATTCCACGGTTTTTGAAGCAAACTAATCTCCCAACCATTTTCGCAGTTGCGCGTCGTTGTGGAAGGAAACATCGCTTAAACCATTTTCGAGGGAACGAAAAAGATGATAATCCGTTGAAGCGAGTGAATAGGATGGTGGAGAATTTACCACGCTAGGTTTCGAAGCATTCCTTCTATCAAATTTGCGTCTGAGATGTTCGTGTTTGTTAATCTCCATATTTTTTGGACAATTAATCGCTTTGTTATTGGCACAGAACGAAGAAATATACGATCATATAATGAAAGAAAACTGGAGCTCTCGGATGAACGTAGACAGTAAGGCACAGATGATGAGCAATTGTTTTCAGGTGAAACGAAAACCGCGCGAAGTTCTGCACCAAACTATTGGTTCGTCGATATCGATAAAAACAATAACAAAATTAATTAGAATAAATAAAATCGATAAGATCGAGATTATTATTATTATTATTGTTATCGATAAGAGGGAAACGTTGACTTAGGCAATAGTTTCAGACAATATGCAATCGTTAAGGTATGGTGAGTATTTGGAGACAATAAAAAGTTCAACTTTATTTACATATTAACTAAGTTCAGCTCTACACGTGGGTTACTCTCTGAAGGGCTAGAAGACACTCACTTCCTTGCTTCTTTCCTTCTAGTCGCTCTTTTGTCTCAACGGAGACCTGGGCCTTCTTGGCCGACACTCACATACACTCTAGGGAGGGGTGCACACTTGTGTCTGCTCATTCTCACATGTACAATACAAATGTACTGTCTATTTAACAGCAATATATAATTGAATTTTCTTTTCTTTTTTCGTTACCTGTGATATTGTTGCAGAGAGAATTGGTCATCTGACTAATTTCGGAATTTTTCCTTATAGGTAAGACAATATTTATTTCAATCAATTACTCAATCAATGCAACATGTCTGACAGCTTTAAAGACAACGCAAATGCATTTCGTACATGTTGGATCACCCTATAAAGAGACTTTACTCTTTCGAGGTTCTAGGCCAAGTGCTATACAGTTTCTCATAGTCTCTTTATCAAAAAGACCAACGTCCACCCCACTCCGTGGTCAGATCCTTTGGACAAAGCCTCTATTCTGTGACAATACGATGCAAACTAGCGCCATTCAAAATTATCTGCCAGGAGACAAGCGTCGTCCCCGCCATCCTCTTAACGAACACACCGCGCTCTTTATCTTTCAGGCTGCTAGGCTCTTTAGACTGCGAAAGGACGCGAGCCTCCCATGGTCGACTTTTTGGCGTCGTGCAATTTTTTCGATGATGAACGGACGCATTAAACGATACAACGTGTGTCAAGGGACACACACGCGATTCCTACCGTGGACACCACTGTTCTATAAACAGTCATATCCGAGTTACCAAACATTCACTCATGCATCCTGCCGAGGTGCTTGCTGAGACCTCGGCCCGGTCATAAATTACGACAAACATCTGCCATAATGTCGCATATAGCAAATAATGATCGCAATAAGAAAATGCATCGTCGCTGACATATGATGCAGCAAAATGAGTCTCTTACGTATCCATTAACCAGACTAGCCAGTGTCCTCAAGCCGGCATAAAATTTCCAACGAATTGTCCCAAAGAGAATATTTTTTAGTGATTATGAAGAAAATTAAGTGAGAAAGCGAGTACACAAAGCGAGTTACGTGGCGCGTTATCTGACTGGCTAAGCTGAGCCTGAAAGTAACACGGAACTCGGACTTGTCTTTCGTGAACTGGTTTATCGCGATGTTCGGCTGTATGATAATGCATCGTAATCGGATTAGACCGGTAAATGTATTGCCGGCGTATCTCGCAATTTGCAGCTGTACAATTTACAAAAGTGCATGTGACGTAAATGCAAATTACATTTGTCTTTGCTCGTTCAATGATTTTAATACGTGTGCAGTGCCACATTACGCGATGTTCCCGACGCGCTCGTCCGTTTTAAATTAAATTCATTAGCCGGTCCGAGTCTTCCTCGCAGAATTTCGATACTTTTTAGTATTCCGGGAAATCAGAATTTCTGGATCTTCTTATTTCTTTCTATTGACCTTATTCGAACTTCTTTAACAAGTTTATGCAGTTATGGAAAATTAATTGAATACGTCAGAAAGTTTGTAGAAACATTAAGTGCTGAAATTAATTCAGTGGCTTTTATGGATCAGTTTGTCATCTGTCTATTTTTATTAATTGAAAAGTAGAACTTATTTATTAATATCTATTGATATTATGCTCAAGTTATGTTATGTAAAATCCTAAGAACATTTGAATTCAAAATGGATCTACAGCTCATTATTTGTAAAAGCACCGAATTAATTTCTGTATCCAATACATTCGTTTAAACTGGAATATTACGTTTTCTAGGCATTCTTTATACCGTTTTTAATGAATCAATTACATATTTCTAATTTAATCTTAGATAAATACTACAAGTATTCAAAATAAAAGGTTTTTAATATTAAATGCCCATTTGTACCAATATTTGCTCTGCACTATACTTACTATATGTACTTGTCTGCATGTAACTGCATGTAAAGCTGGAAACTTACTTAACAAATTGACTTCTATGATTCCTCAGCAATGGCTCAACAAGTTAATCTCTTCCAACGTTTACGTAGTAATAATAACATAAAAATTATAAAATTCTTGTCCCTTCGTCGAAGCTTTCTTTTTTCTTGCTGCCTCTAGAAATTGAAACTTACTTGTACAAATGAAATTTTTCCTCTTCGTTTTATTATAGTATTTTATTATAGTACATGCATATATTTAATGTTCCTATCATTCTGCCATTACCTGGTAATTTTTCATTTTAAAAGTCACTTAAAAATGAAACGCGCATTCTGAATGCAGACTCGAGTATCATTGCACCGATACTTTTATACTTTTAATTGGAAAGAACAATGACACGTTGCAAATATCTTTTTCTAAATTACCGAAATAATTGATCTAGATGAAATAAATAAAGTTTCTTCGAATTAAACGCGATATGCACGAATTGTCGAGTGTATTGAATTATTGACGCAGATGTGCATGTATGTACATAAATTTCCCGTTAATCATCGTCAAGGAAACGGAGAAAGGAAAGCGATGTAACGATAGTAGCGAAAAATTCTCTCTGTCTCTGCTTTCCTTACCACTTTTAACAGAAATCTTTGCTCTCTTTGCTTCCTTTCCGAAGAAAAACTTTCAACTTGTAGCGAAACGAAGGAACGTTTCGACGACACTTTCCTCCATTATTCTGTATTTTCTTTTTAAACCGAGCTCCATCGTCTATTATCTGATTAACGTTCGGTAAATGTCCATTTTAAAAACACTATTAATGGAAACTTTTAAGGAACATTTATGCAAAGATCGATCTACTGTAAGAAATAATCGTCGAGTTTATCGTGCAATGTCGTACGATAATACAGAACGTTTGGGAACCATCATTTTTGAAAAACCTTTAAATAAATTATATTAATAATATTAACAATAAGATATAAAAATAATTGGCGGTGCAAAGGTATGGCAGTGATTTGAGCAGTCCAACAAAAACCGATTCAAAGCCAAATGGAAGCAAATCTATAAATTCGCAGTTGACAAATATTCGTAGTAACAAATTTTTGCACTTTTTTAAATATCCTTATTTATTTTGCACTAAGTAGAATTTAAATAATGGGACTGCCTCTTTCAATTCTACAAACCAAAACCAAAATGTGTAAAAGCTGCAAGTTCATAAGGTCGATGTTCTTCCTGAAGAATCCCAAAATAGTTGTATGACGCTTTCTCTTTTTATCAATTTTCTTTAATTTAACAATCTACTATATCTCTTTAAACTCAAAAGATTCTACCGTCGATTCTCTCGAAGGCAAAGTAAATAAAATTTTGTGGTCTTTGTTAACTCTGAAAAGAATTATCATTTTGCAAACTTAAACTAATAAAGTGCGGCTATTTTATGTTCGTGTATTACGTAGGATACAGTTTATTTATAGAAGTAGTTTTGTATCGATCGATACCGGGTGTTAGAAAAGTCTGCAGGCATATAAGCCTACAATAAATCTGGAGATCGAAGAGTCTGAAATATTTTGAGGACGAAACATTTTTCAGAAAAATATTTCAGAGCAAAGGTTTTCCACATTTTAAACGTTCCATTGAACGGTCCTATCCGTTTGATACTTGATATTAATAATAATTAAATACTTACAATAATTTCTGTTTTTGTTTAAGAATCCTGTAATCCTTGTCAAGATACAGTAATTTCGTTAAAGTTAGAGGACTGAAAGGATCAGGCAGAAGATCGAAGGTTTAATCCTAAACCAAGTCAGCTCTAGGAAAACGTAAAGGAGGAAAAGCGTATAGTAATCCGCAATGATAGATATATGTGGCGAACGTCCACGAATCTGCGAGAGTTTGATCTTAATCCTTGTGTTAGCAAAGCGAGTATAGTTGTCCAATATCGAAGGCTCACAGCATACGACAGGTGACTATAAACAGCTTAAAATTTTCATTAGTTATCGGCTTTCGTTAATCGTAGCATGCTGACGTTCTTAGGCTAACTGGCATATTCTTGTATAATCATTTTCCTTTATAATCAGTTACCTTAAATATATTGAGACGAACAGAAAATTAGTTCCGTCTTTACGGACAAATTGCACGATCTGTTCTTTTCTTCTCGTGCATCGTTTTCAATGTATGCTCCATTCCTTTCCACGACTTTTCACCATCTTTGTGATAATTTCGTTATTGCATCAGCGCAGAATTGTTCAGTTTTCTGGAGGAGAAGAAACGTTCCAACTCGTCCTTTTAATTTTTCAAACAAGACAAGCTCCTATGGTCGGGGTAATTTTGTAACGAGCGGAATAAGCGATAATCTGAGCGTGCAAGATGGACAGAAGATGGCAAACGAGGTACAACATGCTTTTTTTTTGTCCTGCGACGATCGACACGTCTGGTCTTGCATTGTCTCGGTGAACCATATTCGAACTCGCGCCAATCCAACGAAAAACAAGTACTTCGATAAATATTTATCTTACGTTCCACAGTTGACTGTTACCTAATCAACAACAGATTCAACACCAGATTAGATCAATTAAATGGAAATCAGTAGCCGTTGTTTCAACTCCGATCCATCTTTCTACGAACAGAGGAAGCAGACTTTCCGTTCAACTCAATACGATAGAAATAATTGTATTATCGTTATCGATAGGCTGCGCATTTGTATGTATTTGTAGAAAACGTGAAAATTACACGGAATATACATAATACGAAAGATCCTTTCTAGACATAGCGAAATTGTATAACGACTTTACTATGCAATCTTTTTGTAATTCAGTAGTGGTAATCTTCTCAATGCCAAGGGCTTTGTTTGTGTTGCAGGTTGTAGCTAATTTATGGAGTTGGGGAGGATTTGGAATGGGCACTTGCAGGCAGGACTCTAGATTTATCGTGCGTTCATGCCAGTCGTACACTTCCTTCTCACAAGGTGTGGACAAATTGTGTGCATTGTTGTGACCTTTCTGGAATATGTTTGCTAATGGTGTTACCTTGTCGTTGTCTTAGACGATCTCCTAGGAAACTCTATAATATCAACTCGTTCGTTTGCTGCAACACTCGCGTAAATAGAAGAATCACGATTTTAGGAAAAACAAGTTTCAACGATGATCCGTGAATATGAATTGACGCTCTAACGACGCGGTTGAAGTTTTAAAGTTCACTCGTAGGACTGTACCAGCGGAAAGCACAAGGAGCGACTGGTATTTGCGTGCTAATAACTGGAAAACTAGCAATTTTGTAAAAGTTACGTCGTTGTTGCAGAAAGTGAGCGAACTGAGTGTTTCTGTTAAAATTTGAATCGTCCTATTGGAAGCATATTCCAGAAGCTTGTATCACTGCTTAATCAGTTTTCACACGAAAAGAGAAGAGCGTCAAAACTCTTGGCACGTGCAAATGAATGGCATTTTCTTTTCAGAAGCCAACTATCCTTCGGGCTACTCGACTGCCTGTTCTTTCCTCCTCTGGGCTTCTCCTTTCGTTTCTCCCTTCATAGTCTGCTTTATGTCAGCTGAAACCAACTATATGGTAGTCTTACGCAGTAAAATATTCACGGGTGGTGTATACTTTGTATAGTTGTCGCGCAATTTGATAGCACAAAAGTTTTAAGTAAACAAGTTTCGCAATCGCTCTTCTGCGGCCGCAGCTTTCGAAAAGTATTAGAGTCGTCGATACAATCTTACTAACTACCTTATAACTTTATTATCCAAGAAGCAGTCCATCGCATTTTGTTTCCTTTTAATACACTTATCTCCATATTTCTTTATTCTAATTGTGTTTTCTTCAGTTTCGAAGCTTCTTGTTAAAATGACATGAAAAATGTTTAATTGTTCAAGGAGCACTTTTTACTTCAAAGTATCTTCTATTTATCGGTTATATTCAGAGTGCCTTAACTGTCAATTTTCATACAATTTGTACAATCGTAAGAAGTTGAAGCGCTCAGGTCAACAATGACCACGGTAACGTCATAGGAGAAACCGTGGCCGGTCGTATATGACCAACGTGGCAGTCAAAGTGTTAAGCCCTCGCAGTTTGGCCGTCTAAGTTCGCCACACTCTGTATATATACGATACATTAAAATAAACCGTGGAAACAATGGTAGCGTAGGACGAAGAGTCTCAACGACGCTGTAAATAGGCATGTAAATATGAAACCGGAATTTTTCTATAGAAAATACACGTTTATTGTATGGAAATGATTAAAAATATTTTATTCGAAGAATTGCCCATCGCTAGCTATACTTTTCCCACCTGTCTGGCAATTGGTGGATGCCACGCCAAAAAAACTGTCGCTCTTTTGAGGCAAACCAGTCATCGAGCCATTTTCGTACATTTTCGTAAGAAACGAAATGCTGGTCAGAAAATGCGTGTCCCATCGATGCAAATAAATAGTAATCGGACGGAGCCAAGTCTGGTGAGTAAGCCGCGTGCGAAAGTATTTCCCAACTGAACGCTTCGATCGTTTCCTTCGCCGGTTTTGCTGTATGCGATGGTGCATTATCACGAAGCAAAATTACTTTGTCTTGCCTTTTTTGATATTCTGGTCGTTCTTCACGCAAAGCTTGATTCAAATCGATCATTTGTTGTCGGTAGCGCTCAGTATTAACGGTTTTGCCAGGTTTTAACAGCTCATAATAGATCACACCCTTCTGATCCCACCAAACACAGAGCATTGTGTTCCGTCCATAGCGATTTGGTCTTGTAGTCGATGTCGGTGGTTCGCCTGGAGCTACCCATGATCTTTTACGCTTAGGATTCTCAAAATATATCCACTTTTCATCGCCAGTCACAATTCGGTGGAGAAATGACTTTCTTTTGTATCTAGCGAGCAGCATTTCGCAAGTGGTTTTTCGGTTTCCCTGCTGTCTTTCATTCGGTTCGTGTGGAACTCATTTTCCCACCTTCTGGATCTTTCCCATGGCTTTCAAACGCATGGAGACGGCTTCTCGTGTCACGTTTAATCGATCAGCGAGTTGTTGTTGCGTTTGAGCGTCATCCTCGTCCAACGGTGCTTGCAATTCGCTGTCTCGAAACCTTTTCGGTGGTCTCCCACGTTCTTCGTTCCTCGCGTCAAAATTGCCACTTCTGAATTTTTTAAACCACTCAAAGCACTGTGATTTACCAAGAGCATGCTCACCGTAAGCTTCGACAATCATTCGATGCGATTCTGCAGTAGTTTTCTTCAAATGGTAACAAAAAATCAATGCTCTCCGCAAATCGTAGTTTCCAGGCACAAAATTTGACATGTTCAAAGCTATTACAAACTACGCTGTTGTATGAAACTTGTATTGTTCTGAGTCGAAAATGTTTGTGAGATGTCAACAAAGACTTTTGGCGTCAATGACGCAGTTTAGTGATAACTACATTATCAGCTAGGGCCATCTGTAGGCAAATTCCGGTTTCATACTAACAGGCCTGATACTTCTTACAGTTCCAACATAAAACAATGGCGTGGCACATTCACGTGACACGGATCGATATTATATCGTGCGTCGAAGCTACGATCGAACGTAAGAACGACGATTGACGGAATCGTAGGTTCGACGGTGTATTATTAAAAAGTAACGGTGCGAAAAGTTAATAATCGACTGGGAATATCGAGGCACGGGCCCGTCTGTGTCGAAGCTGTCGACTCTTGTACGGTTTGATGGGGGAAAAAATATCAACCTCTACCTTTTTCCGGTGACGCGGATATCGAGTGCCAACACTATTCACTGCAAGTCGTCCACCCAGCCGGAACTCGCATTTCGAGGCGAATGCGAAACGTCGTCTATTTCCGACCTGAATGTTCTTCCAAGTCAAACCATCTGCCGCAATCGTACTTTCGGGCAAACTTTGAATGATTTCGTCCGCTTCTCTCGAGTACCAATGCGCCGAGTATGCGATGAGTTTAACCCCGGCTGATGCACTACTGTTGTTGTGTTCTCTTGTCTGCTTCCTTTCTATTTGAACGATATAAGAAAGTCGTTTTCAGAGTACGTTTAATTGTCATTTTCTTTTCTTTTCTTTCTTTTTTTTCTTTTTTTTTTTTTTGAACGACCGAGAAACCAATTTTAAAGCAGCTCCTGGGAGATTATTCTACGTGTAAAATGGCGTTCTACAAGTAGAAAATATAGAATAGAAATCGTTTATAAGATGCTCCATTTTCGAGAAAAATATGACCTGAAAATTTACCATGCGCGTCCAGCGGATCAGTTTCCCACTAAACACGTTCAAACTGTATTTGTTGAAAACCAGCACTTGATCGAAAAGATTTTATTTTAGATTCGACTTATTTTCACGTGTAGAATAACTGGTCGTTGATTGTTTACTCGTACTTAGACGATAATTAGCGAAGTTTAAGGTAGTTCTGGCGTAAACCTCAGAATTCAAAAGTACTGTGAAATTTCGTGCGAAACTAGTTTGAAGCGCGGAAGGGCCAAAGCGTAAAATCTGGAATCGATTCATCACGTGGGTATCGAGAAATTGTTAACAAAAGTCGA
This sequence comes from Bombus vancouverensis nearcticus, assembly GCF_051014615.1. Classification (NCBI taxonomy): domain Eukaryota; kingdom Metazoa; phylum Arthropoda; class Insecta; order Hymenoptera; family Apidae; genus Bombus; species Bombus vancouverensis. Next base: position 1,238,508 of record NC_134915.1, on the reverse strand, counting down.
TACATTTTAACACAGTGACATACAAGTCTCGCGGAAGCCAGAAGACAGATCAATTCCACATTCTATTAATTATTAATCCTTAATTTTATTACATATACACGCGATTAATAGTTCATTCTCAAGAAACAAATGAGTTTACTTACTTCCATGAGTTGATTCGTCGAGAGAATAGCATAAATTATAATAAATCCTACGTAAGATAGTAAGTTTGAAGAATAGTGTTTATAACATTGTCAGGTTTTCTACTTTATTTCTGAAACAGGAAAACAATATTCAAAAATTGTAGGAAAATTGGCAATTGGAATTTACTAATTTCTGTAAAGCTGTTTACCTGACTTTTTTGAAATGTTAACAAAAAGACAAGTTTACGTGCATATTTATAATAACAACAGTAATTTCGGTACACAATGTATGGTATTACGTTACAATGTGTAATAGGTTTTTGTCAAACTAAAAGTTAACGTGTATTTTTGAAATTCATGAATTTGTGAAATTTAATTCCCTCCAATATATTTCCATTGATTCATATTTAAATTTTTTAAAATTTCAATTTTCCACCATGTTTACCTCCTGCTATCGTATTCCCATACGAAATGAAAAATATAAATGTGTAGCTGTAGCAATATTGCTCGTTTGTGTAGAACACTTTTCAATATTTCGATTTATGCCACACATCAAAATTCATTTCTATCAAAAACAGAGTATTAATATGTTTTATTAATTTTTAGAACACAATCGAAGAATTACAGTTATATTGGTCATTTTTGTAAAAAAATTCTTCGTTGTATCGTCAATATGTCGAACTTCGAAATTGATTTTTATCAGGAATATCTTTTACTTTCTACGCGATATTCACTTTCGTTTTCGCTTTTTTACGATGAATCGCGTGTATTTTTTGATACGATCTATAATATAGAAGAATAGAAATAGAAATATAAATAATAAATAATTAGAAAAATAGAAATTATACAGGCTCGAGTTAAGAATTTTTCAAATAATAAGTTAATAAAATAAAAGTCTTTTAAAATATTTCATAACAATTGCCCAAACTTTTGTCCACGTTTTTGATCAAAATAGTTTTAATTTTGTTTAATCAACGGCAATCTTAGACAATTTAAAAATAAGTGTTGAAAATTGGTTATTTCTAGAAATATGTACAGTAACGATTAATAAACGAATGATCATTATCAAATCTAGCCAGTCAATTTCGGAACCAGGGCCGATTCGTCGATATTTATTTCATAAAAATCTCCACTAAAGTGTACCAGTGCATGTTATCGCAAGGAAATTAAAACTTGTAACGCTGTTAAAATATCTTTCAAACGATCGTTGATAATAATTGTTACGAACATTAAACACATTATCTTGTGTATTTATAATGTAAATATAACACATTACGTAATGCTTGTAACATACGAACCTACATAATAATACGAATATTCTGATAATCATTACGGAATCAATGACATTCGAATAACAGAAAGTTTGCACATTGCACATGGAAAAGATAAATCTGTGAAGTGAAAACGACGGTATACACCTGCTACTTGGCCATTATAATATTTCATCGAAATTCATGCGAAAGGTAAAACTCATACACACGTTACCAGTATTCTAATATTTACGCGTATCCTGAAATGGATTATCATTATTCGTAAATTGAATTTCCATCGGCTGCACAGACTTCGCACAATCGTTCACGAGCGTTTGAAGATGTTAGCAAACATTTATGGCGAACATCTATCAAGCGTTTGTGTGTTTCACGCATTTCCACCAACTATTCAAGAGTTTCATACACGTTCGCAAACAACTTGCACAGCCGATGAATATGCAACTTTGCATTGCATCAGTGTTTCAGCCTGTTCTCCAATTCACAATGCTTTTACTGTGCTGGTATTCGTTTGATAAATTAATACATAGCAGCAGAACTACCTGGAATCTTCCGAATGCTACGATATAAGAACATTCTGCTTTCCAATCAGTCGTATACGCGTCATCGATGAATATTAAATTCAACCATCGTAACAGTTGTAGTCAAAATGACCAAAACCTGCACTATGATATTATTTTTATTATTTTTATTTATTATTGCTTAGTCCGTGCCTTTCGGCTTTGGACGAGCTTTCGGTTTTACATCTCTTTTACCTATTTCGCTTCTTATACAGGGTGGTTAATAACTGTGGTACAAGCGGAAAGGGGGTGATTCTACGCGAAAAAAGAAGTCGAAAATATAGAATAAAAGCTTAAAAATTTGAAAAATTAAAAAAATAACGTCAATCGAGGCAACCTAACCCTTGCAAATAATTAGAACAAATTTTTGCTACATGTGGACATTATTTATTTACCTATTACTTTATCGACGCATGAATATTAAATTCCGATTGATTAGTCGTTTTCTCTGTACTTTACATTTATTGCAACGTTTTCTTCTAAAAGCAATAGATGTTCCAACGCTTATGAACGAGACTGTATGTACATCGACATTAAGTTATTAAGTTGATATATATACAGGGTGGTTGGTAACTGCGGATACAAGCGGAAAGGGGGTGATTCTAAGCGAAAAAAGAAGTCGAAAATATGGAATAAAAATTTTTTTTTTTAATTTTTCCATCGAGACAACGATCTACAGTGAGATCCGTTATAACGAGATGCGATAAAGTGCACGCGTACCCAGCCAAAATTCAAAGTCGATTTTCTCGAAAACGAAGCCTCAAACGAAAAATTGTTATTCTATATTTTCGACTTCTTTTTTCGCGTAGAATCACCTCCTTTCCGCTTGTACCGCCAGTTACCAACCACCCTGTATATCTACCTCTCCTCTTATCCACTCTATTATATTGCACTCCCTTAATTATTCTCTCAAAAAACTATTGCAACTTTTGGGCTTTTGCCTCCCTGCTGTGCTTCCTTATTGTCGTTCCTCCCCGTCTTTTATTGGCCTTCTCTTCTCTATTATTGCTTTTAGTTCTGTTAGTTCTTCTCCAGTCTCGTTTAGTATTTTTTCTGTGTCCTTTGGTCCTCCCGTTATTTCGCATTCTTCTATTACGTGTCTCAGGTCTTCTTCTTTCTTTTTACATAGTCTGCATCTTTTTTCTCCCTCTTCTTTCCAGTATTCCCTTGCTTTGGTCTCGTTTCCACATCTGAATCTTGCTAACATTTTTCTGTCCTTCCACTTCATCCTCCCTTCCAAGTATTTAAGTTGCACTATAATCATTAGTAGATTATTTTAACTGATTTTGGTTACGGCTAATCGTCCTAAACGATAAAAGTGTTCTTGCTTACCATTAGTCAATAAAGATGAAAGACTTCTCCTTTTCATTGCCCATAACCATATGTACGAGAAAAAATTCTTTTATTACCGACGTCATAGGCGAAAGATTTTCCTTTTCATTACCGATAGCCGTTATACATAACAGAATTTTCTTTGGTTACCGATAACCATTGCAGATGAGAAGTTTTCGTTTTGATTGCCGATTGCCACCATGCAATGCGAGAATATTTTTGATTTTTGAGTATCTTCAGATATTTTGACTTTACAATCGTCAATGGTGAAGACGTCGTTTTATGCAATGCATTTTAGCATTTGCTAAATAATAATATATACATTTGCTGGTTAAATACCGCTGGTTCTGTTAACGTTGGCAATCTTTCTGTCTGTTTAGAACGTCTTTCTTTGTCTGTTTTATAATTTGAAAAATTGAAGGAAGAATTCGTCAGGCGATAAAATATTTCTATAAAATGTAACACTTACAGACGCCTGTCTTATTGCCATGTATCGCCTTTCGAAGATGAATCTAATCAAATTATATTAGGTTGTCCGAAAAGTTTCTTTCGTTTTATGAGGAAATTATAGACGCACGTTTTTTGTTTTATATTATTTTGTCGAATTACGTACGATCCAATTAATTTTATTAAGATAAGCACCGCCACGTTTCACAGACTTGGTTTCACGTTTGTACGAAGATGCACTGTTGTGAAAAACATGTTTGCGAAAGAAAGATACTTTGTGGACAACCTAATATTACACTATTGTACGTAACTATGGCGATTACGAAGAAGCAAATCATTGCAGTTTCATTTAACAGTGTGAAAACTAAAAAAAAGTGTCCCAATACGTTCGAGCGGCAACGCATCATTCGCATTTCTCCAGATATTTGATCGTTTCCAGTTAAACAGCGTATACCGTATAGCGTAACGCACTTTACGTATAAATTAAAATCAAAATGTTAATATAGAATAATATAGGTGTAAATTAATAACGTTGGAGATTGAAGCATATTGCTGTGATTTAGGATTAATATAATTGCGACTGCTGCTGAATCGCAGTTAACTATTCCATCCAACCGAACTTTACTACCACACAGTCGCTCGATCGGGATAGATACATATACATATACTTGTGATACACGCGCAGTAGATATGGTCGTGGTTGGAAATACGTGGATAGCTGTAAATACCGTCGTTCGAAGTTTCATAGACTCGCGTCAATGGTGGCAGATTGCATCGAACGTGACGACCCTCTTTAAAAGTCTCTCATGCGAGAACCTGATACGCTGTCCATTCGTTTCAGATACGTAACAAGATCAGCAGTAGCGCGCGCAAAGACCTGTCAGACCAATTTTTTCTTTCGTTTGATTGCGATTTTCGTTTTATTTCTGGCTTTTTCATACGTATATTTCTTTTTTACTTATGTCAGTCCATTTGCGCTTGTAGCTAAACGTAGTTGTAAGCACGATAAATGCAGAAACGTGTTTTGAATTTTTTCTTCCATTGCGACCTTACTTTTGTTTTTTCGATTTTTCATATATATATATATATGGGTTAGCGTTAGGTTTAGGGGCGTGTAACGAATCTTCATTCGGACCAGCCATCGTTGTTGTACAATAGAGATTATATCTACTGGTATAAATATGACTTTTACAAAGTTTGGCAAATAACCGTGGTGATTAGACACTCGAGATGTTAATGACAATGTTCTTAGGTTCAATAACGAATCCACGGTCAACGGGCTAACTCTTTGTTAAACGTAGAATGTATTTCGAAGCACAAAGTAACGTTTGCTGTGACGCTCGGTATAATACCGCACGTAAAGACGATGTGAAAACTCTGCAAGGTAATCGCAAGAATAAAAGACCGATGGAAACTTTCCTCTCCTTACGATCGCGTTTGTTCGTTGCATATTGGCCGGGGATACCAACAAAATTCCAGCCGCCGTTGCTAGGCAGACCCGCGTAGAACTGACATTGCTCCTGCCCGGGGTTTGATCGTTAATACAACGTGTGTCCCACGATATTGGCACTTCTCTGTTAGGTAAAAACGTTCATCCCGTGACCGGGCCTACGTTCGGCGACCAGTTGTGTCACCTCGAGCCCAAGCCCACTGTCACAAATCTCGGGCAAACATAATAGGATTGAATCGTAACGACTATTTCTAAGTTTCATCATTTAAGTACAGCTATAATAAATAGTCTAGATTAAAGTATCGGGGATCTTCCCAAAAATTCCAAAAGAAAGGCCCCGATGTCCTTTCATCTCCGACATATATATTTGTCTTTTTATTAGTTGTGCTTTTAGCTAAACATAGATTAGCTAAACATAGGTAGAGACTTTTACATATTCTTGAAAACGACGAAGATATTTTTTGGGATCATTTAAAGTTCAATTTTACGTTTCCCTTTTTTCCTTTTTTTGTTTTCTATATCGAAACATTTTATAGTGATCGAATGAATACGCCATTATGGTAACTTAATTGCGACTGGGAATCCATCGATCATTTAAAAATACATCAGTCTTAATTGACATTGATGCACTTGTCATGGGAAACGCAAATGAATAACAAAATTTCATTGAAAAATATATTCGCTGTACTTTGAAAGTGGGAGCGTAACATGGTTAGCAATCTTGCACGAAATTGATCGATTTTCGTGTTGAGGATGAGTGATTAAGCCGCGTACATTGTTAATACGTCGCTTTTCGTTCAACTTCCGATGTATTAGTTTTGAAACAAAGCTGTCAAAATTGATGTGCCTTCTCGATAAATCACGCGTTAATAGCTTGTACTTAATATTAAGTTGTTCTCTATTATGAAATAAATCGCGAAGAAAATTTGAAAAATGTAGTCGAAACAAACAACTGATTTAAAGGGAACTTTCTTTAAAATGTTGCTGTAAGTTTGGCCTTTTTCATCGTAAGAAGCGTTTTATCTGTGCATTAATTATACGCGTAAAGTTTCAAATTCATAATTTAAATATACAAATTTAAATATAAAATATTTGAAATTTTACATTGCATTCTACATCGTAATATATTACAGTTGATTGTAATCTTTATATGTTAATGCCCATGCTTTGGTTCCTATCATCTACCTCATATTTTAGTTCTGAAAAATATTGAAATTAATTATTTTGTAAGTTAGTGTATATTAAGTACTTGAAATCTGTTAGTGTATATCATTTATATTAATTGATACTTTCGTAGACGCTCATGCTTGTGGTATTAACAGAGAGATGCTTACACGTCTCTCACGCATTTTAATTCTTTCTCAATTTAATTTTCTGCGGAATAGTTCCGTGAAATAGACGATTCTCAAGTTCTTGGAAATTAAACTTTTAACCCACAAAAACATCTGCAAAGCGCCTCGTATGTTATTTTAGACGTTGACGTATTCGAGACACCAAGAATCGCACATAATTTTATGCCGAGCTATATTAAGTGGTATTTTTAGTATACGTCGAGTTCTGTTTCATTTTTATGTCAAAGGGTTAAACTGATACTTGTTCGAATATCGTGCGAGAAGATAAAGAGAAATAGAAAGAAAGGCAAGACACAAGAAGTTAATTCCTTACAGGACGCAATTTCGAGGGTATCTGATTAATCGAATCATTTTATTAAACGAGTAACAAGAAGACAAGTTTAAAATGGATATTCTTTGATGACCACCATGCTCGTCATTACATTACACACACTCTCCATTTATATTTTAAATTACGCCACAATGCGCCCACGTTTTTTGTATGCAAAACAGTTACAGTGAAAGATGAACGATAATGACAACTCGTACGTTGTGATGGGATCTGAACCACTTTCAATCGTTTCGAGTTTATATTATGTAGGAGGCAACAAATTCGAGTTACATCGAACGTGATTCGAAGTCTGGAAACTCTTGGAAGTCTGGACAAATCTTGAGTCTCTAAGGTCTCGAAAGTCTTGATCGTCTTGAGACACTCAAGAGTGTTGATGGGTTTTGAAAGCTTCAGCGTTCGACGTCTTACGTGATTTTCGCCTACGTTTGTTCGAACAGCATCGTTGACACGGGAAGTTATAGAAAATCCGGCAAGATCGACCTATCGTACACGCGTTTATCTCAAGACTATCGACTCAAGACTTTCAAGATGATCAAGACGATCGAAGCTTTCAACATTCAAAATTTGTTATAGTTCAAATGTTTCAAGACTTGCAACGCGCTGGACTTTAAAAATTCTTCAAGACGTATCAAGACTCAAGACTATCGACTCAAGACTTTCAAGATGATCGAGACTTTGAAGACTTGCAAGACGATCGAAGCTTTCAACATTCAAATTAGTTATAGTTCAAATGTTTCAAGACTTGTAACACGCCGAAGACTTTAAAAATTTTTCAAGATGTATCAAGACTTAAGACTATCGACTCAAGACTTTCAAGATGATCGTGACTTTGAAGACTTGCAAGACGATCGAAGCTTTCAACATTCAAAATTTATTATAGTTCAAATGTTTCAAGACTTGCAACACGCTGAACTTTAAAAATTCTTCAAGATGTATCAAGACTCAAGACTTTCAAGATGATCGAGACTTTGAAGACTTGCAAGACGATCGAAGCTTTCAACATTCAAAACCTGTTATAGTTCAAATGTTTCAAGACTTGCAACACGCTGAAGACTTTAAAAATTCTTCAAAACGTATCAAGATTCAAGACTTTCAACAGCTCGAAGCTTCGAGTCGCGTTCAAAGTAATTCGAACTTTTCATCAAATATGTAGCCATACAGATTCGAATCGGCTCTAAATGTTTCAGATTCCATCACTGCTCGTGCATGGTCTCGTGTGTAACATTGCATCAGTGCATAATGGTATAGCGATAGGTAGCAGGTAGACGTTCGTTAGATTGTTCGATGGCATCCACATTGTTTCTTCGAAAGGCTGCAAAACAATGTGCGGTCACTCAACTTCCTCGACGTGCGCTTCCTTGTAGGTCGGAGTCTCTCGCCGATCCTCATTTCCGTAACGCGTAAAACATCATCTGGCAATGAATCTGAGTTCGGCGGAGATCATTTCCTTTGAGATATAACCTAAACCACTTGTGCTTTAACTATTTCCGCGGAACAAGACCGACCTCTTTCAGTTAAGTAGCATTTGAATTTCCTAGAAACTTGCAGACCAGTTTACTTTATTTCGCGAACTGGGTCGTTGCCGAGCTACCAAGAAAGTCGATTTGCTAAGTTTCATTTCCTTAATAAATTACTTCCAAAAGGATAATTGATAATTACGTTTCAAAACGTGGTCGTTAACGTATCAGAGAAGGAACAAATAGAATCTCAAGAAATGTGAAAAACATATTGATTTCAGTTTATAGGTATGTTTATTTGGAAGCAAGTTTATACATGAAACTACACCTACGTGATATGTTCACCTCTGTCGATAATTATACTAAGGCACCTATGAAAACACGTGCAAATTCAAAGAATCGCTGGAAAATTGCCAAACCTTTAAAACTTATTATCTCATTCGAAACGTTAAACTATTCAAGATTCATGCATTCGGTATCGTAATTGTTGAGAATTGTGGATCTTAATTGCGAAAATATAAGTAAAGGAACACTAAAATTACACTTAGAATTCATATTAAAATAGTTTTAGATTTATTTAATAAACGATTTCTAGGATTTTTATCGATATACATTTGCACGTGTCTCAGCACTTTCTTTGTCTCACCATCTTCCATACCACACTGTCAACGGAACAGTTACATTCATCTGTTTTCCGAGACGCCGCGTACACACATACTTCCGCGCACTCATATTCACATATGTGTGTCACTACTACGCGGCCAATCTAGTCTGACACACAAAATTATACATATTTCAATAATAATAATAATAATAATAATAATAATAATAGCCTCGTCAATTTTGTGTAACCGTATTAAATCTTCTCTTATCTATAATAAATAGTTTATCTACCACGCTGATACTATTTCAATTACTATTCTCATCAATTTTGACATTTACATTATCATTGCATCTGTTCGTATTCAATTCCACGTATAATATAAACGATTTCACGGTTATTGAAATTTCCTATATTACTGTAACCCTTGCAAATAATTAGAACAAATTTTTGCTACATGTGGCCATTATTTATTTACCTATTGCTTTATCGACGCATGAATATTAAATTCCGATTGATTAGTCGTTTTCTCTGTACTTTACATTTATTGCAACGTTTTCTTCTAAAAGCAATAGATGTTCCAACGCTTATGAACGAGACTGTATGTACATCGACATTAAGTTATTAAGTTGATATATATACAGGGTGGTTGGTAACTGCGGATACAAGCGGAAAGGGGGTGATTCTAAGCGAAAAAAGAAGTCGAAAATATAGAATAAAAATTTTTTTTTTAATTTTTCCATCGAGACAACGATCTACAGTGAGATCCGTTATAACGAGACGCGATAAAGTGCACGCGTACCGACCGAAAATTCAAAGTCGATTTTTTCGAAAACAAAGCCTCAAACGAAAAATTTTTGTTCTATATTTTCGACTTCTTTTTTCGCGTAGAATCACCCCCTTTCCGCTTGTACCACCAGTTACCAACCACCCTGTATATTATAGTAATTAATAGAATATTAAGTACAAGTATGAGGTAACAAACGTTTATTTTTATTTGCATTGAAATTTTCATTGTTCTGCTAATTTGCATCTCAACGTTAACACAAACTAAATAGCATTGCGTATGTTTGCAAACAGTTTTAACTTATTATAAGCCCTGATTGCTGATTATATCGTATAATCGTTGTTCATGATCATTATAAAGGCTTTTCAAACAAGGAAATGTTATACCGTACTATTGGACTTCAGATTCCCTGCGTTAATATACAGCATACCAATTAATGAAAGCGTAATTAGTATACTTGAAACCGATTCGTCATATCAAAATTACGTCAACGATCTGTATAATTATTTTCGTAGAATATAACACCAATTAACGAGGAAAGAAGAACCCGTAATCCAACAAGTCCAGAGGAAATCGAAACTTTTACTTAGACCCGTTATTATCGCTTCCTTTCACCGGCTATGTAACCATTTGTCTTCGAAAAAGAATTCAGAAAAAAAGATACAAACATGCTGCATTCAGATCAGCTTCACTGGTATCTTTCCAGCTATATTTTTAGTCCTTTCGCTGCAAAATGATGATGTGCTGCAACAACTATCGCGAGGGAGGGTGTTCGTGAAAAATTGGCCAGTTTCGAACGAAAAATTCTTTCAGTTTGTCTAAGAGCATCTCTCGCGGAAGGAAAAACATTATTTGCATTTCTCCGAAATGCGATGGGAAAGTTGAACGAAATGAAAGCAACGATGAGAAAGTGGCAGAAGTCAATGTACCCTTGCGTTAAATTTGATCTCCATTTACTTCAAATTCCGATCCAGCTACGGAATAATTGTTCATTTATATCGACAAAATAATTATTCGGGAATTTTGGGGATAAATAGATCGAAATTTGAAATCGAGCAAATTTGACGTACCACCAGATTACTGCTACGCGAGAACAATAGGCGAAAGCTCGTTCGAGGAGTTTGTATTTGTAAATGTACGTACTGAGTGTCACGAACGAACTGCGCTCAATCTAAAAACAGAATTAACGTAAAATACTTGTGTTTGAAGTAATTATGAAGTGCAAAGATCCGAGTAATTAGAGATATTATCGGAGATTTTTCTCCATCGCAACTGTCAGCTGCGATGTTTCGAATGGGTACTTTAAATTCCAAATTGCGGTAGCGTTCGATTCCACTAACCACCAAAAACATCAAATCGATATACAACCAGATAATAGCATTTTGATTTAAACGAAATTGCACTCTAGGTACTCGAATAATTTCGAATATTTTGTTCGCGTATTCATCGACAAAAGTAAACCCGGATTGGATACCACTATAGCAGATGCATGCGGGCGCAAAGTTCGTGAACGTGTTGTTAGTCGCTGCACGCACGTTTTTTTTTTTTCTTTCTGTTTTAATTTCTACTTTACAATTTGTCCAGCTGGACATTTGGTAAATTTTTCTTACTTAATTGCTAAATAACATGTGGATGGCTACCCCCAGCTGATACCATCTTCGAGTTTGACTGTTTTATTTCTTCAGTGAAGTTAATGGGGTGTTTTCTAGAACAAAAGTCTTTTTTTTTGTTTAATTTGTACTTTACAATTTGTCCAGATGGACATTTGGTAAAATTGTCTAACTTAATTGCTAAATAACATGTGGATGGCTACCCCCAGCTGATACCATCTTCGAGTTTGACTGTTTTATTTCTTCAGTGAAGTTAATGGGGTGTTTTCTAGAACAAAAGTCTTTTTTTTTTATTTAATTTATACTTTACAATTTGTCCAGATGGACATTTGGTAAGTTTTTCTAACTTAATTGCTAAATAACATATGAATGGCTACTCCAGCAGGATACCATCTTCAAGTTTGACTATTTTATTTCTTTAGCCAAGTTAGTGGGGTGTTTTCTCGAACAAAAGTCTTTTTTTTTTATTTAATTTGTACTTTACAATTTGTCCAGATGGACATTTGGTAAGTTTTGCTAATTTAATTGCTAATTAACATGTGGATGGCACCTCCCAGCGGGATACCATCTTCGAGTTTGACTATTTTATTTCTTCAGTGAAGTTAGTGGAGTGTTTTATAGAACAAAAGCTTTTTTTCTATTTAATTTATACTTTACAATTTGTCCAGATGGACATTTGGTAAATTTTTCTAACTTAATTCCTAATTAACATGTGGATGGTACCTCCCAGCTGATACCATCTTCGAGTTTGACTATTTTATTTATTCAGTCAGGTCTCTGGGGTGTTTTCTCGAACAAAAGTCTTTTTTTTTATTTAATTTGTACTTTACAATTTGTCCAGATGGACATTTGGTAAAATTGTCTAACTTAATTGCTAAATAACATGTGGATGGCTACTCCCAGCTGATACCATCTTCGAGTTTGTCTATTTTATTTCTTCAGTGAAGTTAGTGGGGTGTTTTCTTTTTAGTCTTCCACTGCTCGCACGTGGTAACGATTTTGTAGTACTTCGGATTAGCTCGATGCCCAACTTCCACCGATTTGCCGACAAAATTCCTAAAAAATTATTTCGTTCATGAATCGCTGTCCGAAGAAGACGAAGATTAAATGTAACGCACGGGTAAGTTTCACCCGCTGGTAGTTTTTTATCTTGCCACTCGTTCTTCTCAACTTCTCCGCTACATTTCGGATAAATGTTAATAACACGTTTTCTTTCTCAAGAGAAGCTCGTAAACGTCTCGCAAGAATTTTTCGAGAAGGTTCAAAGATATCCATTTTTTAACATCCTCCTTTGCTTGGGAGGCGAATTAACCGACGAGTACTTAAGAAAAGATCTGCGTGAACGGAGTACCTTCACCTGGTGTTTGCTCTTCGGCCGGTGCTCACCGCCCATTAATTAAATATCACTTCTCGGAAGAACGTTTCCTCGTCGACTTATATACGCGCCGTACAAGAATAATAATCACCAGAGAATAATAGCGCCTAGCAGCATTCGCGTTCAGGCGATAACGCTTCTTCGTCTCTTTCCTTGTTTCTTTCAACCGGAACCCCTGCCGAGATAGCTCGCGGCGAACTTTGCACGCAATTGCTCGCGTATCACTTGACGAACCGCACGTTGCATCGCAATAATTATCTCGCTAGATCGCGTGACCGCTCTTGCAATACAGTGCCGCCGATATAACGACCCTTGTAATTCCGCGCGCTGAACGCAGTGCCAGAGAAAAATCGAACACGACTCATTATCGACCCACTTTGCTTCGCGGCTCTAGCAGCATCGATCGATCCACATCGGGTATAATCGACCCATTACAGCCGATAATTGATGGTTAAATTGCCTCAGCTTGATCGAATATGAGTAGATTAGAATTGGGTGATCTCCACCTTCGCTCGTTTTCTTCAGGTTTAGTGCATCGAAGCGTAATTCTTTTCAGCAGCGTTCTGAATCGTGTTTTCCTTAGAAAAATGAGAATACGGAAAAGGAAATTATTTATGTCGCCGAAAAGTACACGCGTTTCTTCGATGGTGGACGCTCTTTCCCGGAGCAGACAAGACGCTCGTTTGTTGAAAAATTACAATTACAGTTTTTAAAATTACAATTTTAGAGATAAGCAGTTTGAATCGTTGTGATTTTGTATGGACATAGCATTAAAATATCGAAACATTTTAATTTTCTTATTTATTTCGACAAATTCACATTTATCCTTAGAGCTACCCTCGTTCTGTGTTACAACACTTGACGCAAATTCATTTCTCGATATTATGGATTTTATGGATATTATGTGGTTAATACCGTCCAAAAAATGTTCAGCAAAAGTCATGCATATTATTTCATCGTCAAATTCGTAAGCTAAAGTAATACGATGTTATAAAAAAATACAAAAAAACCATCGTCATCTTTCCAGGAATATTATGATAGCGCAAGATACGACGCTACTTTTTAAACTTCGATGAACGTCGCGCTTTTGTTGTAACGACGCAACTGAGATACGTGGAGGTTTATGTAGAGGATGGTTGATCGTGAGATTTATAAGACGAAATTGCTCGTTGTTGAAACCGTCAAGTGTATTTAAAATAATAAATAAATTAATACAGACGATAATCGCTCGTACTAACAGATTCGCTAAAGTCAGTGTAAATCGCTAATTAGATCGCTGATAATTAACAGATAACTGATAGATACTAAACTCTTTACGATCGCGTCCGTATATTTATTCTGGTCGGGGGAGAGCCGGAAAATTCAAATTCGTCTTCGCTTGTCGGTTGCACGTAGCGACGACATTGTTTTACCCGGAGTTTATTTATTATTGCATTATGTGTATCCTAACGATATCGATACTCAGAGGCAAAATAAAAACACGATTTGAATCGTCTTGTAGCTCGTGTACCGCTACAGATATATCGCCGTTGAAGCAAATCGATAGGACTAAACGTAAAAATGCAACAGCGACACGAGCCTCTTGGTGTTGTAAGATTTGGACTCGACTCTAAGTTAGTGTAACAGATGCGGTTGACGTAGTTTGTGAAAGAAGATATGTAACCGGAAGGCTTGTAACCCCATTAGGAAATCGATAAATGTACTAGTACCGCTATTGCTAAATTAACTCGTAAAAAGTACCAACAGCAGCCGTATTTTCTCTGTACTAATAATTCAAAGACTGGAAATTCCGAGTTATGTCGTTGTTGTAGCAAATGAGCGAATTGTAGAATTAGAGGATATCCAATTCTCGAAATTATGCCTCGTAAACGAAATTTCCATCCATTACCATACTCTGTAGCGACAATGTATTCGAAGAAAATACGTGCTATGCATGTACCGTCTTTCGTTAAAGATCTTTATCTCTTCCTATGGATGATTACGCTAACCACAACCGTGATTCATGTCGAGGTTAAATTGTATCGTAAAGCTTGTTTTATGTTTGGTCGGGCGTTTCTATGAATTTCTGCTAATTAATGACGTATACAGGTGCGATCAGATATATATTTCATGAGTAATGGCGCATTAATATGCGCGTTATATGCCGGGTAGAAAAGAAACCATACGCGTTGCACAAAGTATGCGCACATACACATTTCAATTACGGTTGATCTTCGTTTTCGGTTCCAGCGATCTAAAATAATCCCAAAAAGACACATACAGGTGAAAGTACAGGTGAAAAGTTCGCAGTCCTGATAAGCTATACTTCACCCAGTGCAAGGAATTTGTCTAATATGTAAGACATTTTTATGCGGATGACATTTCATCGCCTAACATATTATTTGTATCGTATTCTTAACCGATAGTATGTGTTAGGGATTGTTGGAGATTGTTTGAAACTGTTTGAGATGGTTTGAAATTGTTTGAGATTGTTTGAAACTGTTTGAGATTGTTTGAAACTGTTTGAGATTGTTTGAGATTATTTGAAACTGTTTGAGATTGTTTGACATTGAGATTGTTTGAAACTGTTTGAGATTGTTTGAGATTGTTTGAAACTGTTTGAGATGGTTTGAAACTGTTTGAGATTGTTTGAAACTGTTTGAGATTGTTTGAAACTGAGATTGAGATTGTTTGAGATTGAGATTGTTTGAAACTGTTTGAGACTGTTTGAGATTGTTTGAAACTTTTTGAGATTATTTGAAACTGTTTGAAACTGTTTGAGATTATTTGAAACTGTTTGAGATTGTTTGAAACTGTTTGAGATTGAGATTATTTGAAACTGTTTAAGATTGTTTGAAACTATTTGAGATTGTTTGAAATTGTTTAACACATGTGTTAGCACAGAGATGGTACAAGTATTAAATTGTGCATTCAAAAATGACAATTAATTCTGATCTGTCACAAACTTGGACTAAGGGCAAGCTCAAACACGGTCAATAGTTGGGTCAAGTACCAAGTAAATCCAAATTTACACCGTTCACATTGGAGGACCACTGCGAATAAAACGAGCATGAAAACGACGTTTCTCGACCACAATGAAACAACGTGAATTCAGTTTTACTTGCTACTTAACGAAACCACTACCCGTATCTGAACCAGTCTTTAGGCTAACTTTATGACAGCCTAGGATCAACTGCTATTTTTAGATGTCACAATCTAATGCTTCTAACTCGGTTCTAACGTTCATAGTGATACGCGGCTTATTATTACTGCGTAGTAATTTCTCATATTTTAGATAGTATGCGTTTTAGTTTTCCTGTCGTAATAACAAATATCCTGTCATCAACCTGTAGTTTCGAAGAAGTCGTGCGACTAGAACCAGTCGCCTAACAGGTCTCTAACGAGGTCGAACCTGCTACAACTTTCTACAAGATTGACCAAACTATCGTCCACCCTTATGGTGGAGTTCCCTTTCTGAAACATAATGCGTTCAGAGTGTAATGGAAGAGACGACACGCGATCTCTTAAAAACCTTCAGCTCACGGAGTTTTAAAGAGAATTTTGGACACGACACAATGAGAGTTAAAACAGAGTTTAGAAATCGGCAAATGTTGAACGTAAAGTTGGGGCATTATCCGTGCAAGATTGCAAGGTTGCTCTCAGACTGTCAATGTACAGGATGTATCACAACATGTGAAATCAAGTCAGCAGTGAATAGGAGACACTGAAACAATGAAAAAAGTTTACTTCAGCACGTGTTCTATCTGATCTTCTTTAGAGAGGTAATCGAGTGTCTGGAGTTCCATTTGGTCTCGAAGTTTTCTTCGAAGCTACGCACCCGTGAGAAAATTGAGCGAATCCGAGCAAAAGGAAAGGATATAGAGCGGTTAACAAGTCGTCGGTACTTCGAGTTTCTCAATTAAAACGATCGATACGTATTGTCAATATTTATTGATGAACTGCTGTTTCGTTGAGAAGCTTGAAATACTGAATATTGTTGATTGTCAAACAGAGGAAACACGAGAAATTGCACGAACAACGTCTATTTTCAGGTAAATACGATACGTGGGGCATTAAATTTAATTAATGTTTGTATAAATAATATCCACTGCGCGTCACTTACGACCCAAATTTATTGAAACGGGATTGATAATTTCACGAACTGATCGATTATTAATGCTACGTGTTTTGATATGTAACACTATAGCTGATATAGCGTGCTACAGCAGATGACGTTTAATCAAAATATTTCGCTTTGAAAAATTATATTACGGTGGAAATTTCATGTTTACGATATTCGCAGAATATATTCCTCTTATTCAATGTATTGTCTCGCATTTTTGTCGAAAGAAAAATTGGGCTGAAATTTCATTCTGTTTCAAATACTAGTGATTATCTTTGGTTCTTCTTAAAATCTACATTTCACTTCACATACAAGTCACAAAATATAAAATTCTAAACGACCATTGTACGTCTTATAGCAGATAATACTATCTTGTGTTAATGATTATTCTAAATATGTTTATTTATATAAATTGGTTTATCGAAAACTTATTCTAATAATATAAAGATATTATAAAATATAATACTATAAAGATATTTGTTTAAAAAACATGTAGTTTATTTAGTGTATTACGTTGTGGGACATATATAACGAAACACGTACGATCAAGTTACAGACGTACAATAAAATTTCATAACTAGAAAACAGAAGCGAAGAGAAGCATTCAATTTACACTAAATATCGTTAGATGTTCTGTTACTTATGGCCTGCACATTCCTTCTCGTACATTTCCTTCTCGTGGAACGCTTTAAATTATTTGAAAACGGAATGTTACGGATAGATCGTGGATACACTTATGCAAATTCCTATTTTTCTGAATAATTAGAAAATCTCTTCCTGATTCATTGAAAGAACGAAATTTATTAATTTGAAAGATTTTATTAATTTTATTAATTCCAAGGATTAATTGAAAGGGCAAACTTAACGAGGTAAACGTTTCAGCCGCAAAATATTGCAACGAGTACTATGCTTCGATCATTTCACGTAGTTTCTTTTATACATTGTGTACATTCTATATATTTCTTCGTCTTCAGATTTCTCATAAACGCATAAAAGTCCCACTAATAAATTATCCACTATTTTTCTGTTGTCAGTTACTTTTGAATACGAGAGAACATCGAGCCTTACGTAGAATTTATCAACGTTCTGATCTTTTCCTATGAAAAAGAATAGGACTAAACAAACCACTTAAGCTATCTATGGGCGAACAACGCTTAACTTTCCATTAAGCAAAGTCACACTTTTCTAGCGAGCATCGTTTAATAACGGTGATTATTTTAATAAATTGTTGCACACTTAACTTTCACGCAATTATTACCACGCTACCTTCTCATGAATCACCACTGTTCCACGATCTCGCATTACTTTTCAATTTGCGAATAATGCACATACGCTCATCTGCATATCGGATTACATACGACTAATTGTAAGAAGAAGAAAACGGCCGACGAGGCGCACGCAGGCAAGGCAATTACGCGCATAAATATGTAACACAGGATGTTTCGCGTTCGTGTGTAATTGGCTGGCTGAATCAACGGTGATTTGAACAACCTACTCGTACCGTATAGGAACGGCCATTTCGTACGACTCTTTGCAGATGTAGCATGTAACATGCAAAACGTTTCGCGATTTTCTGCGAATCGATCATCGTTTATCCGTTTCGAACATAGTATAATATGGTACTTGGTTGGTCAATCTAACAATCATCTATCAATGACTTCGATGTACTTACTAAGATTTCAATAACTGGCTACACGAAAAACATAGAAATCGTTTGCTTAAAGACGATCGGTCATGCATTGTTGACCTTTGCATTTTGATGGATGCAGGATATTTTTCGGCAAAGTAACTTCACAGTTCTTTAACCTTGGATTTTTGCATTGTTAGAGATCTGGAAATGATAATTGTTCAGTATAGTGTATGTCTATTTGTTCATTTATTTATTTATTTATTTCTAAGGTTATTTTAAAACGACCCCATTATCATTACGGCTGGTTTTCCACCAGATAAAGTAACTTCTCATTTTCTTCGTTTTTTTCATTTAAACTTTGCTCTGCTTGAAAGAGTCACGCTAACATTTTGCAATAAGAAATACCGCATGATATTCTAGAAACTTGCAAGAGTTTCTCATCAACAATTCTTAGAGATTAAATTCAACGATTCTTAGAGACTTAAATGATCCAGTATGCAGACAACGTCATTAAAAACGTCATTAAATATCTTTTAAACTAAGCGTCTCCACATACAAGTACACCTTAGTACATGTTTTGTAAGGAACCAAAAAGTGTATAAAAAAACTATATAATTTCGTTAAAAAAAAATCAATTCCACTTTGCAATTGCACCGGTGCATTTTCGAAACAGGTAACACGATAAAGCGTGCTAAACGGTGCAAAATTTTCCTCTACGATCTTTCTCTATCTTCACGTGGAACAGAGTTGCCTATGTTATTTATCTTATCGTTATCATACTGTCGTTATATATGTTATTGTTGTTATACTTGTTCCAATTGCTAGAAACACCCTGTATAGTAGTTCTGTTTCTTCGTGCTGTGCTATACACGTTCATGCACGCTGTCCTACATTTCGATATTACGTACTTATTCCATGTACTTCGCTTAATCGCAACTGTAGTTCTAATACATGCTACTGCTCTCGAGCTTATTCACATTAAATGTGTTTGAGATTATGCTAAATCGGGATATTGTACGCTTTGAGGTAAGCTAGAATCCTTCGAAATGTAGATATTTGGACATTAGTGTATTGTCAGTAGATTGCGGATTTCTCTGCATTCATAGGGAATTAGCAGCAATGCGAATAGTGCAAATAATGTAATATGCCAAGGTATGCAAAACGTTCAACGTAAAGTATTTAGTATAATATTTAGTGAGTGAAACAAATTTCTATTTAGGTCTCGTTTCTTTAATTACGTTCGCAAAATTATAAAAATGCATAGAGGTTCGCGGTCCAAACACTGGCGAAAATTTTAATAATCATTGAGATAGTTTTATATCAATTTCTAGTATGCTGCGTGTATTTGTTGGTTGTTTATTAGCGTTTAAAGATTATCGCTGCGTCATGTTCAATTTGAAGAAGTTTCTCTTTAAAATGAATTGTTATATTGTATTTTAGAATATTTCTGTACAAGTGGCGTTCAAAGGTTACCAAAAAATTTTGTAAATTGCTTCTCACTATTTCGTAGACTGCTAACTTTTTCAGTGCCTGATCCTGTTTTTCGTGAAGCAACAAGAAATTGTCTTCTAGAATTACTTGAAGATCAATTGCTTCAGAAGTGGAATATTTCATTATTAAATGTTCAATAATTATATAATTTAATAATCAACGTGTTTCTCGTTAAATATGAAGCCTATTATAAGAAGAACACTATAAATCAAGTTTCCATTTTTCACAGGGAAACATTTCCAAAATTCAACACCTGATTCATCCCAAGTTACCGCAAATATCTTCTCATTTGATTTTAAACACGTGTGTTTCGCACTCTTCAAAATATCCAAAATATTTCTCGTCATAACATTAAATTATTGCTTGTCTTAATATTTAATTATACCTTGGCTTCTACAAAAATTCGTCATCTAAAGTCATCTTACGTAATTCCATCATTCTGGGACATAGACTTGTTTTCTTCTTATATTTTATTTTGCAGAAAGTATTTCACATTGTCTCATTTATGAAGAAACGCATATCAAATAAACTTAAATGAATATGCGATTACCAGATATTGCAGCTTCTTTTCTACCAGTTACCAAACTTTTACAACTACTATTTTCTATGTCTGTTCTATTATTCACAATGTACGTTATATTAGTCACTTTTTAAAAGATTTACATCTCTGGAGCCGACAGATCGTTCTTGCTTTTAGTTTCTTCTTGTTGCTTCTCCATTTCATTTATTTTCCAAAAGAAACGTATCACAAACCCCTTTCACGATATTTGTAATAATCGTAGAGGAGCACTCGTAGCTTACAAACAGATTACTTCAATTATTCTTCAATTAATTGAACCTGAATTGTCAATACTTGTAACACGTCAGCAATGGTTGATCTATATGTTGATTTATTTTAAATCTGCTTTGTCCTTTTCTTTTTTTACTCCTGTGATATTAAATATCACGTGTACCGTCACATAGCTACTACTAAAATCAGAAAAACAACAAATATGTCCCTGTCGTGTTTCGCTTCTGTGATCGCCATATACGTGAAATGTAACCAGAATTCAAATATTGTTATAACTTAGCGATGCATATGTCCACGTTGCTATGACTTACGACGACGCGATGTAAACAAGGATGCAACAAAGGATGGTATTAGTATTTCAGTCAGCACATCGTAGGATAACATGGCACAGCTGCATTGTTCACGCGACGATGCAAGACCAAATGTAATGCATCGTTTCCGCACGCGTTGCATCTCGACTTGGAAACACCGTGAAATCTCGTCTTTCGTCTCCTACATACCGCCATTATTTATCCGCCTCGAGCCTGACATATATTTGACGCGAACGATAGCGTGGCATCCTCGTTTCGCTCAGAACTCACGAGCTTCAACAGGAAGAAAAAAAGAATTTCGAAGCGAAGAACGTAGAATTGGCAAAATATATTTATTTCACTGCTATTGCTTGAACTGCAACATGTGAGAAAAAAGAACTTAGAAACGCTTATAATTAATATTAAGCAGTGTATTACAGTTTCAAGCCAACAGAGAAACATCATTTTTCAAATGAACATTATAAGGAACAATTTATTATTATCCAGCACTGTATATGAATAAGTGAAAATTATAAGGAACAATTTATTATTATCCAGCACTGTATATGAATAAGTGAACATTATAAAGAACAATTTATTATTATCCAGCACTGTATATGACCAAGTGAACATTATAAGGAACAATTTATTATTATCCAGCACTGTATATGACCAAGTGAACATTATAAGGAACAATTTATTATTATCCATCACTGACACGAATAACTGTGAAAATGCATAACACACGAATATGCTGATCATAAGTATAAGACATCTATTCTTTAAATATATTAAAAAAACATGTTTCTATATTATTTATTGGCAAGCACAAATTTTGTATTATTTAGTATTTTACATCGTAAGACGCGCATGATGTGAGTGGAATTGTAGATATGATGAAATAACGAGGGAATAAAAGCAGTGGAGGACATTCAATTTGTACCAACCATTGGAAAATGTTTTCATCATACGATACACATTAACACCTTGACTGCCACGTTGGTCATATGTGACCGGCCACAGTTTCTCCTGTGACGCCACCGTGGTCATTGGTGACCTGAGCGCTTGAACTTCTTACAATTGTATGAAAAATTGTATGAAAATTGACAGTTAGGGCATTTTGAATATAACCGATAAATAGAAGATACTTTGAAATAAAAAGTGCCCCATTGAACAATTGAACATTTTTATTAGAACATCGATAAAAAAAATGAGAACAAATCTTGCATCTAACTGTGCACTGTGTTTGCATCCATATCTTCGAGGGGTAATCTACGAATATTATTATAAACACAGCTTAGAAAATAATCGTAAATGCTGCTTTATAATCGTATAATTGAAGTTAGAAGTGTGAACATACCTTACTATTACATATAGAACGAGCAAATACCGTTTACTAATATCTTCTACACGTTTCGACAATATATTCTGGACGTTTTGCTTACGACGAAATAACGAATGCCAATGGTTTGTTGAAATAAACGAAGCCTCGTTATAATATGTCGCTATCAACTGTTACCAAGGCGCCACGGTGGTCACCCGTGACCACTAATAAGATAAACGATCCATTGGGGAAGAACGTTGTCTTACATCATCGATTTATTATTATTTTGACAATATGCTTTGAATAATAAAAATACTCCCATGGCGTCCTGAGCGAAACGTGCGATTTCGGCGTGGCAGTCAAAGTGTTAATAATTGATCATCGTTTGCATAGAAAATTTACTTGCACAAGGCTACTAACAGAATACTATACTTTGAATATTTTGTATATTTTTGCACTTTACTCGCGAGTTTCTCATAATTACATAAAAGTCTACTTTTGATACTAGCAGTTTAAAAAGCTTGTAAGTGGAAATAAATTTAAATAAAAGGATCATAATTATTCGCAGAGTATTTGTAAAGCTGCATATTTATCCGAACATTTGCTCGGACTGAGCACCACGCAAACGTCAAGCAAAGGAATATTTGAATAGGGAGGACAATCAGTCAGACGCGAATCGATATGGGCATGTCAAAAGCTGCGTATTCACCTGAGCGTTCGCTTCGAATGAGCGCCGAACGAGCTCCAAACGAATCTCGGAATGCATGGTCGAATCAGAATTCCTGCGGTGTTCATTCCGTGCAACCGCTCAAATAAACACGCAGCTTTGTCTTCCGCTCGTGATCGATAATCGTAATTTAATTTATTACGAAATGAGTTTGAATCAAATTGAAATTGGATTTTTGTGTAATTTGGCCCACGACTTAACGAGGACAATTAGTGAAACAGAAGACTGTTGGGTTGAACGGAATATGAAATCTCTTGATTTGTGAATAAATGAAAGATTTTATCGAAATTTGAATTTGGCGGACAAACACTAGCCATTAAATATTCTCCAATTATCGATTATTAGCTACTCTAAAAGAGAAGAAATTTGCTTAACACGTATTCAATGCTCGGATGATTTTTATAAATATAGAAATGAATTATTTATCAATTAATTGTCGTATGATTTTATTATATGAGATTAGTTTTGGAAAAGATTGTGAAAATTTCTAGAAACGTAAATTTGATATCTGAGAAAAGGTTAAAGATATCATTCACTCAAGCTAAACAATTTTTTAACGCGTATTAATTATCAGAATTATTTTAACAGCAACTGTAAACGAAGATACCATAATAACGAGCTCATTGTAAAATAAAAATTCTTGAATTTTAAAACTGACCATTCTCATAAATGTGGAATAATGAAGGCAATTAATCATTGGGAATGTATATTGAATCATCAAAACACCTCTTTGATTAAATATACGATATTCTGAAGAAATTACGGTTAAAATCTTATTTAGGAAAACGATATTCCGTACTCGATTGTACTAATCGAATTATACTGTACTTTAATTATGTAATTTAATCACATTGTACTTCAGTTACATAGTAATTCAATCACGTTGTAATCGAATCACGTCGTTCAAACTTTTCAATTAATTCAGTTGTTAATTACCGCAATCATGAGAGCAATTGACTTGTAACCTAATTGAAATACAATATAACTGAATTACAGTTCAGAATTCGGAGCAAGTGAGATATAGAAATCTGCACAACTCGCACATAGTACACTAAACTGATACGAGTGTTTCGATTTTTAGAACAATTCAAATGATAGAAATCCAGGAAAATTTTGCTGATTCGATGAGTACATTTTGATCGGCTACCACATTGTCAGTATCGTCGAGTATTCGTCGAGTATTCGTCGATCTGAGTCCGTCGATTGTCTGGTAAGGGAAGCTTGGTAGCTCGAAAATTCAACAAAATTTAAAACTGCACAAATGTAGTCCGCGACGATGCTAATAAAAACGGAACAAGTTTCTTTAATACTGAAAAAGGGGGTGAAAACAGTCCCCTCTGCCAAAGAAATCTTGACTTTTTATAGGACCGTGAATACTTAAAAAACTACGTAAAATACAGGAAAGAAGTTAGATCGGTACTCGTAGTGATATTCTTCACGGTCTATTCGTGAGAAATTTTCAGAAAGATTTTCCTTTTAAAGAAACCTTGACTTTTCGTATTACCGTGAATATTTGGAATATTTAGAAACTGTATAGTATAGCGAAAGAAAGTTAAATCGAAAGCTGTAAGTTCTTCATGGCTTGTATCGAGGACGTGGGAGATTTTGAAGAAATAGTTCCTTTCTCAAAAAAATTTTGATCTTTACATTATCGTGAATGTTTGAAATAACAGTTGTTCAATTAAAATCTTCTTTTTTAACTTCTCATATCCGTGACATAGACCGCGATAAAGAACATTACAACTTTTAACTTTACGTAACCGCTTTGCTTTCGTAAAGCACTGCGTACACACCAACTTCAGCCACGCCAGGATAAATACGTGTAATAATGTCGCCATTGGTACGAAAACTTGCGATAGATTCAAACTTCTGTCAACTAGCTGCGCAAATAAAGACGAGCGTCGATGCTACATGGCAGTGCTACAGTCACGAACCGCAGATCTGTGTAATTTGTTCGCCGGATTAGACCCGGCTGGCGTACAACAAAGTTGCACATCTTGCAATGCAATTTGGGCACGGATCTACTCGTGATAACGTTTATGGAATTACCGGAATTGTTTGTCCACCAAACGTGCAGATACTTCCACTGTATGTGACGATCAATTTGTTCTGCTTGTCTACAACCAAAGTATTGGGTATTATTTACAAGAGATACGCCAATACCTCGAGGCAACCCATTTGCATAAAGAACTTCGTGAATGAAGTTAATCACGCGAGCCAGGCTTTAGCGTGAGGTGTATGTAAGAGTGTTGTCTCTGATGATTGTAGCTGCTGGCTGAAGATGTAGTAGTCGCTATAAAAGCTACTGCTGCTTTCTTCTCATTTATGTGCCATGGAAGAAAAATGGGATACGGGCGCCGGGATTCGAACCCGGGTCCCGAACGTTCGTAACCTAAGGCGCTAACCATTGCGCTACCGTCGTCCGGTAGAAGTTAGTGTCAAATGGCGGTATTCGTTGTCGAGTGCCGCCACAAGCGATTAGAAAATAAAGGGAAAATCAAGCTTTGGCATTTATTAGGTTGTCCGAAAAGTTTCTTTCGTTTCATAAGGTGATAATAAATGAACAACAATTTCTGTTTTATATTATTTTATTGAATTACGTATGATCCATTTCGTTATATTTCTATTATTAGGCCCGTGCATAATTCAATAAACATTGTGCGTCTATTATTTCCTTATATAACGAAAGAAACTTTTCGGACAACCTAATAGATCGATAAAGATTTACTTCGTTCGATCATTTACAGCGAAATTACGGCGACAACTACATTGTATCTCCGTGATTTCGTTCTTCGAATAAGTTGGAGGAAGTTGAGGATTAACAGCGATGTTAACGAGTATTAGATCCGAGGAAAAATTTGCCTCATTTTCTGTGCAAAAATTCTCGAGAAAAATAAATGGAGGAAATGTAGGCTTCGACATAATCTCTCTATTTCCTGACTTTTATAAAAGCTCTGGTAGAATGTAATTTATAAAGAGAAACGATAGTTCTATGAGATATGATAATTACAGACGTCTGTTTTATTATCACACGACTCATTCGGAAGTCAGATTGAGCAACTCCATAAATCGAAAAACGATAGTGTTACAATCACTACTTTTTAAATTTACCGTGGAATTTCCCACTATTTACGTCGTCTTCTTGTAATAAATAAACTCATGGGAGTAAGTCATCCTTTTTTTTTTTCAAATTGATCATTAATCTCGTAATTTTATAACGAAACTGAGAAAAAGTGAACTGATCAGCTTGTCTTTCGAGAGGCTCGTATATTATCTTCTCAAAAACCAATTTAATCGAATTATAATATACTATGGCGATTACGAAAAACCAAATTATTGCAGTTTCGTAACTAAAATATGTTTTATTAAAAATATGCAAGTGTCGCAATACTTTTGAATCGTACTGTAGGTTAGAGAAAAATGAATCTAGAAAGTCGATACTTTTAGAGAAGACTTACTGGGATAAATCGATCTGGCAAAGGGTCAGATATTTTCCTTCCTACGTTATATCCTCTGGGATATGGCAAAGCTATCGTTCGGAGTCAGAAACAAAATGCTAGTAGCCGGAGTTATTCGAATTATTCGGTAATCTGATCAGAGGTATGCGTGCAATCCAACAACAACGAGTCTTCGTTAAAAGCTCAACGACCACCGAGGCATGAATCGTGTTTAAACGTTTTGAATTTGCATCATCTGCCATTTGTCAGGGCGTGCGTTGGCTCAGGCGTTCCACAGGATGAAAGAGGGGCGATCATTCAAACAGAAAGTCGTCCACTCTTATCGTAATGTAATCTTCATTCACGCTCGCAAAGGCAAATCAATCTGACGGCAACCCGATTCCTAGCAAGTACGATTCTTCCCTTTCCTTTTTTGCCCATCTTCGTTACGCGACATTTATCCAGTGGTTCGACTTCCCGGATAACAATTTGCACTACAGAAGCCAATCTTGCTTGTACACTCTCGTTCACAAGTACAGTGGATTCCGCTTATTCGAGCTGATGTATGTATTTTCGACCAATCGCGGGGAAACACGTCAACGGCAGTCGTAAATTCCCGTTACGATTATAATAATCCACACCACTAGTTGATCGATCCCCTGATTTCCGCTAAGATAATAGGGGTGGTTGAGATAGTATAACGCTGCGATTAACAGGGTTATAAGGTTTTATTTCCAACACTTATGAGGCACACTGTTGAGTATGTATACGTTAAGTAAATGATTGATTTAGGGAGAGTAACCCGTTAATGACTTGTTCACTATTCTAACGTTGTAGAATAAGTAAGGTACAGCGACGATGCTGTGTCGGAGGAATGCTAACGATGTGTGTGTCTAGCTCACGGGACCATCGGATTTGTTCGGGACATTTTTGATCAGGAAAGTGAGGGCAGTATACCTTGCTTCTGATTGGATAAACTTTCCCGTGTCACGCCGTAGTAGACAATAATCTACAGAAAATGATTTAGAAACAAAGATATTTGTTCGGTCTGAAGGACCTTAGCTAGCAAATTACTGGGATTTAGGATGGGTCCTTAAGACTATCGAGGGTCTGGCCCGCGGTGTATGGCCACTCTAGGTAGAGTGTCGTCCGTCGTAACAGTGTATCTAGCACGAAGCTCGAACAACAAAACCTAATCGAATAAACAGCCCTAGTTTTCCTCGCTTAAAATTGGGATTTGGATCAGCGCGCCGCTTATTTAGTCCAAATGATCGCAGTACTCTATTGGAACGAGAAGATAGCAAACGAGACAGCACAGGAACGTCAGTGCGTTGCTATGTGACTATTACGCCGCGCGACTCTCTGCCTGGCCCAGGTCACACACCGCGGGCCAGAAGGACACCAGAGGTCCGCTCGTCCGCACAGCGTACCCTCATTATCCTTAAGCACCGTCCATAAATCATAGATTTACTAGAAAAGGTCCTTTAAACAAAACAAACATCTGGTCCCGAGGAGTTGCTAAACACTATTGTCTACCACGGCAGGACAAGGGAAAGTTGTTTTTTTTGTCACGCACGCGGCAACTTTCCCCCCATTAATCACTTTCTCTCGAGGGCAGTTAAGACCCTTCGTTTAACCAATTAAAAACGAAGCCTATTCCCTCACTCTCCTAAATAACATCGGCTCCAACAAATCCGATGGTCCCGTGCGCTGGAGGGACCGATCCTTAGCCTTCCACCGAGACAGCATCGTCTCCCAAAAACACTGATTTCACATCCTTCGAACGGTCAACATCCTTTGAGCGGGTATACACACCCGCAGATCAGTCATTCACTCATCTCGTACACACGCACCAGTGTAACTATCCTCGTTATAAGTTGTGGAATAAACGGTGACCTAACTTACTACTGTGTAATATTCAATCAACCACCTCTGTTATCCTACCCGAAACAGGGGAACGACTACTTCGCGGCGTCGATTCACCGAATCGTAGCGAGAATTTACGCCTCTCGCTGACGCGTTTTCCTAGCGACCGCGTCTCTCCGCGATCGGTCGTAACAGTGACCTTATTTTTAACGTTACACTTTCGGACAAAATGCCTGTTTATCTGCACGATTGCATCGGATCTATGAGAAACGACAAGTAACGGATCGGACCTGCATTCCTTTGCTTTGCCATCTTTTCGTAAAGTGCAAACGTATAAGATTACCCTGGAGCCAGTGTACACGCGTAGGGTACAGCTATGGTGTTCAGGCAAACAGTTGGAATATTGAAACGCTACAAAGATTGCAATCGAAGACCTTACGAATCATATATAACGTGCCATGGTACATGAACAACGAGGATATATACGGTAGTCTTTCAATGATCCCGATCAGTCAGGAGATAACTGAATACAGCAAACATCCTGCTAAACAACTCACAGAACAGTGTTGGTGACAGAAAACTCACTGACCGCAGAGCTAACGTGCTCCGGAAACCACATGTTCGGATTAAAAAGACATAATCCGCTAGATCAGGCAAACAGATTTCCACGAAAGGAAAATAAATCATGATTGCGGCAAAATTCAACTTGTCGCTACACGCCGTAGATAACACTGCGGATTTACTTTGAACTCCTTAGACGAATTAGTTTTAAATGCTTTAAGCTGGCTGTAACTTTGTTAATCCGGAACAATCTTCAGCTACTATTTGTTTAGCTTTTTACTTGGCATAATTGAGACAGACGTTTAATAGGACCAAGAGAAGCTAATTATTCAGATTATTAGTATAGTGTTGACTGTATACACGTATGGTTTCATTATAATCTAACGTTTTAAACGAAATTGTTCGTAAAGATTTTGATAATTTTCTAATCATCTTTCGAATTTGCTTAAACATTGGCCTCTTCTAAGCCGATATTATACTGCCGTTTATAAGTTTTATAAGTTTTATAAGGAAATAATGGACAACATTTTCCGTTTTATATTATTTTATCGAATTACGTATGATCCATCTTGTTCTATCAAAATGAAGATCACAGCGTTCGACAGATTAGGTTTCATGTTTGTATAAAGATGCATCGTTGTAAAAGACGTGTCTGTAAAAGAAAGACACTTTCCGGACAACCTAATATTTGGACACTGGCAGATTTGTCATAACAGTGGAAGAATGTTAAGGAATGTTAATTAGTAAGCAATAGTATATTAAAATTTGGAACGTGATTCGTTGATGTATCTACTGATTTTATATATTATTATTTCAATTAATCAGGATGTAGGAGAAAAACCGTTTGCAGAAATCTCTCAGAGACATCTTTTTATCAGATCTGTATTCTAAAGACTATGTAGACTGTCTAAAACATATAACTTGTCGAAAATGTTTTGTTACAAATTTTCTTGAAAAATTGTGCCATTAACGTGTCCCACTTCTACAAATGCCAATATTTCGTTTCGCGTATCTATAACTCACGTTATTTCAAACAATTCTTACCATTTTTACCAATGATAAAATAATAATAGAAATTGTACTCGTTACTTATCAATGTACAATTTTTATTCGTAAGTTTGTAACTGAGTCACATCCTCTCAACGACAAGCGATGCTTTTGAGTTGTGATGCAAGTAACGTAAGTACTTACTTACCTGGATGTTCTTGGAAATACATGAGATTAGGGGGACATTCGCAAGGGACTATGATTTCGTGGAATTATGTGATAAAAAATACGAAAAGGGTAAAAGAAAGAAGCAAGAACGTGTTCTCAAGTTCTGGGCTGAAAGTTATCCACCTGCGTTTTACGATTCGAGAATATAAAAATACGTTTCGTCGTTAATTCGTACGACGATGTAATCTACAAACACCTTGCGGCTTTTAAATTGTTGCTCGTGTCCAATGTACTTGTATAATTGGTTTAATAAAACTGAGTGGAACCAAGACGAGTCCCGCTACAGAAAACGAAATTATTTCGTCCGCTTAAAACCTGTTTTACATTGCAAGTTTCCTTTATAGATATGCGAGATATTTTCTTGATAATGATCTGCCATTTATCCGTACAAACCATAATTATATTTAACTGTTTGGTTATGCGGGTATAATATTTCTTTATGAATGAAACCTGAATCATTGAATATTGTAATAAACGTGCGATAATTACGCTATAACGAATTAAGAGATAATTCTAATAACGTTTGTCGCTCACGCAACATCAATCTTACTTAAGGAATACGCTCGTAATTTACATATCTAGCGTAATTTATAATCTGAATTTCCAGCCTGTTTTTTCATCCATATATATTTAGAATATACAATCCATAGACCTCTGTGCTGCTAGAAATTACTGTTTCTAATATTCACTAAATTGCCTTCATGAATTATAACGAACGAAAGAAGAATTAAGATGCAACAAAATACTTTTCACGTAAAAATGAAATGAATGTGAATACAGCGTACACACAGTACCGTTCAATTTGTACTAACTTCATACTAATTCAACTACGTATGTAACGTTTAAAACTCCACGTAAAGTATATGCATACAGTGCACGTGTATTTGTGCAGTTTTCCAATGCTTCACGTAGAGATTTCTCGGTCTATCGGGTTGTCCGGAAAGTTTCTTTTGTGTTATAAAATGATCATAGATGAACAATAATTTCTGTTTTATATTATTTTATTGAGTTAGGTATGATCCATTTCGTTATATTTCTGTTATTATGTTCGTGCATAATTCAATAAACTAATATAAAACAGAAAACATTGTTTGCTTACAAAACGAAAGAAACTTTCCTGACAACCTAATATTTGAGAGAAAAATAGAAAAGGATAAAACACCGTTGTATTCGTCAAATATCCGTGAAATTTCAAATATTAGAAAATTAACTCTCATCAAGTACGTACTTATGAATCAGTGACGCACGCTGAACGTGCATTATTAGTGGAAACCATAAATCATCTATATTGCCAGCGATACAGCTTTCTCTCGCGGTAATGGATTTCAGTTGAACGTTTTATTACTGCGGTGTTGAATTTCGATGGTTAACGAATTGTAAATTCGTCCAACTACCCTACGGCTGCGTTACGTGAGATAGTAATAGAACCCAATTGAACTGTGGCAAGGTTATTGGAATTAATTGAGAATTTTTGATGAATAAAGGATTGAATTTTTTTTTAGATAAAAATCCACATTATTTTTTCTGCAAAACAATGCCAACATATTCCACGAGCGAAAGTAAGAAAGAAAAATACGAATATAGAATCGTAAGTGCTTTGTTAGAAGTTAAAACAAAAATACATAAAATTATTTATCATTTTTCTTTGAAATGAAATGGTTAAGGATTATTTTTCGTTTAACTTGATAATCTCAACTGGACGAGCCGAATTATCGTCAACGTCGATATAATCTTCATCACCGAATATTATTCCGCTGAATTTTTATTGTAGGCTGAAAGAAACGATTTACGCGTCAAGAATTAATGCAAAGAATTTGCAAGTATTCGAGGAAATTCGCGGTGTGCCTAACCGAAATAAAATTCCCCGTAATCGATAGTGATTATCCATACAAACACAATTTCCCTCGTCAATAATGGTTATCAATGACGAAACAAAATTTTCATCAATTATCAATAAAAACAAAATTATATAGCGGCCATTCGTAAGCAAAATCATTTAAACAAACGTATTAATTCTTATACCTTGACTATTAAAATTTGCCTCTTAACAGTCATAGTCTCCGGTTAATACTCTCGTGGAAATCTTCGCGTAACTCGTGTAACGTCAC
The DNA here is from genome assembly GCF_051014615.1 of Bombus vancouverensis nearcticus. Taxonomy (NCBI): domain Eukaryota; kingdom Metazoa; phylum Arthropoda; class Insecta; order Hymenoptera; family Apidae; genus Bombus; species Bombus vancouverensis. The sequence continues at coordinate 1,206,275 of NC_134915.1, read as the reverse complement.
CGTCACCGACGAATTCCATTGGCAAAATCTTGCAACAATTTTTACTCGCGGTTGACTCGTGTAACGTAAACTGTTCAATGATTATTTTGCCACGCGTCCATAAAACATTTGCTAAAGCAATAGCAACAATAGACGATACATAGTTGCAGAATGACAAGAATTTGAAATTAGTCAGTTATACAGGGTGGTTGGTAACTGGTGGTACAAGAGGAAAGGGGGTGATTCTACGCGAAAAAAGAAGTCGAAAATATAGAATAAGAATTTAAAAATTTAAAAAATTAAAAAAGTAACGTCAATCGAAACAACGATCTACAGTGAGATCCGTTATAACGAGACGTGATAAAGTGCACGCGTACCCAACGAAAATTCAAAGTCGTTTTTCTCGAAAACAAAGCCTCGAACGAAAAATTTTTATTCTATATTTTCGACTTCTTTTTTCGCCTAGAATCACCCCCTTTCCGCTTGTACCACCAGTTACCAACCACCCTGTATATCGTCCACCCTGTATAAGGTGGACGTCGCATGAACGTGGATGTCATTGGCGGAAATTCGGATGGAACGAAACTACGCAAGACTGTGGATACAGGAAAACTCCTATTTCAAGGTAACGTCAGGATTGGTTCAGCAGTGCTATCGCTGTCGAGAAATAAATGTACGGTTTTTCAGTTTTATGGTCGGCGATTGCATTGCACGTTTGCATCGGACGCGACATGCCGTATATGTATACCGATATACCGTTACCATTTGACGATTTACGGGGGACACGTCTCTATCGCAGTGCTTCCTTTTGGTAACCACTCGTTCTGCCATTTCAATTACTGGTCGATATTGCATTTGAATATCACCTGATAACCAAGAGAAAGGAAGCTGACAGACGAAGATACATTTCCTTCTCTTTTCATTTTCTCCTTTCTACCCGCATTTTCCTGCTGTTCCAATCTTTTTCGCGGCGTAACTTTTTCGTCTGCCTCTCGTTTAACGTACATTCAACTGACACTTTAATTAAGACCTCACCTGGTGCCTACAACAGGTCAAAATGTCCTCTCGTATATCATCGCGATTCTTTTCATTTTAAGACACTGTAGTTTTGGTCGGACGAGATTAAAGAGCATCCGTTACGGGATTTTTGCCAGGGACCGCTATGAAAACTCGTGGCGCGAGAATTAATATTCTGAATTTGGTTAGGACTAACCGCTATAAACGATTAAAATCTGATTTGGTTACTGAGAACGATTATCGGTAAAGGAATACGAATAATCGTTATCGATTACAGGAATTTTATCTTGATCTTGTTAGCCAATATCGATCACACATAATAAAATGATTGAAATTTCTTTTGATTCAACCATTGTAGATAAAGGAAATTTTTATCGTTCATCATTTGTTATCAGAAAAGTTGGCGATTAGCTAAGATTTAACTGTTTTTAATCGTTTCAGTTTTTCAACATTTTGTTTAACATCTAGCGACGACTGCCTTTCGTTTAAATAAAAATTAAACGAAAATTGCATTGGAAACATTTTTCAATAGAAACAGTAGAACGATTTCAAACGATTGTTCTTATCGACTCGTCGTGTGTATTATAGCGTTAAAAATTGTGGTAGAAATTTTATTGCAAGGAAGAAGCAACTTCGAAGTTTCGTATACCTTTTTATCAACGAAAGGATATTATCGTTTACTCCTATTTATACTTGCGAACATTCATTTGCCCATTAAAACATTTCGATGATATTCGATATCGAGTGCGCAGAAGTGTGGAAGAACCTAAGATCGTAAAGGGGAAAAACTATGACATAACCATAAATAGGAAAGGAAAATGTCTGAAACCGAGCGTCCTAGGAGAATTGAATCTCTGAGACATGAGCAAGGATTCCGCCGTACCTCGTTTGTCGCACATTCAACTCGGGGCAGAATCGCACCCTCGTTTTCATCACACCCTTGCAGCCAATCTTTACCGGTCCTCCAGCATTACGCCCCAGGCAACGGATTTCCAAGATTCTGTTGAGTGGCTGCAGGCACGAAGGGGATGAGGTTTATCGGTGATCAGCCCCTAGGGTGTGGTAAGACGGAGGCGGAGGGGCGGCAACTAGAGTTTCTCGCCTCGCAAATCGAATCGATCGTATCGGTCGGCGGGAGAAGAGCGATTCGGTTAAGCGGTGCTGGTAGTTAACAGAGAAAGAGGGAGAGAGAGAGAGAGAGAGAGAGAACGGGAGATAGGGAGAGGAGCCTCGATGTAATTCATCGATCGGCCATCGAGCTGGCACTCGACGTTACTCTGGACAAGAGATATCGATGGTCCTCGGAACGTTGTCCGTGGACAGCGGCTCCACCACTAGCGGACAGCTTTACAACCATCTCGAATACCATTACAAGGTTCACCAACACCAGCGTTGTCGTGGCCGCGTCCTTCTCGTACGCGCGGCCCTCACAGTCGTTGTTGGCCGACCGCGGATTCGCCAGATGAACGGCATGCCGATTCCGTATTCACGGGCCGGGATAATTCCTTGCCCCTAACAATATCAAGTCACCGTGAATTGCTCCATGAATCTCCGCGGCAGCGTTTATTTGTGTGCCGGCCGCGTAACTCTCGCAGATTTAGTGCGTTCGTCGGACACACCTGACCGAGCTGAACGACCGGATGCCAGGCTCCGCGTGCCCGGAACCGGTTGCTGTCGTCCGGCCACCGCGATTCCGCTTTAAACGCTTCTGCCCCCAGGAGAAAATAGATTACGAGACAACAGCGTTTTCGGTCCACGCCGACCCTTAACATCCACTGCCATGAATCCGGCGTCCCGTTAACGCGCCAACGTGTCGATCGGCTACTCCTAGCTATCGACACGATCGGACCTCTGCTTGCTCTTCCTTTATCGTCGCGTTTTACCTGCTCTGGGTGTACAACGCTGCTTCAAAGTACCCGGACACTCGTTTATTTATTGACAAACTTGTTTGTTATTGTCATTCACGGAATTGCAAATGGGAAGACGCAGGATGATTTTATGTTTCATTAGAGTTCTCGTACGATGTTATCACGTAGTAGGATTGTTGTTAGCCTCACGAGTTAGCATACAATAAAGGAATTTACATCTGCCAGTGTTATTATTTAAGTATTCATTGTCTTCGATTCGTTCGATACAGAAGGTTCTTCCAAATAGACGGATAAATTTTAAATCGCGATCAATTTTAGCATTGATAATATTACCAATACCGTTGACAAGATTTTAGATAAACCATTTATGTTTCATGCAACATACATTTGTCGATCGTACGAGAAAAAAATGCTTTCGGCCATTAATTTGTCATTGATTCGTATATTTTAGAAACGTTTGTGTATTCTTAATACAAATTCTCCAAAATATTGTACATGTTCAGGAGCAGCAGTGTACTTGCTCCTTTCGACAAATTTTCAAAAAATATTGTTACTAACACATAACCACCATTCGCGCTATTGAGAACAGTATCAAATCGATCATGGCAGTCACGTACGGTTTGCAAATATTGACGAAAGCAATGACAGATATTAGTTGGATTAAAGAAAAGAGTAATAAGCGAAAGTGGATCGAAGTTGATCCTGTTGAGACACCTGGGTTAAGCGTTGAAAATTTCCAGATCTTAGACGTACAGAATGAAGCAAGCGCGGGATCTAATTTTCAAAAAACCTCTGCTAATTATGTTGGCACGAGAACGTACAAATCCGTATAATAAAAACCACGATATAAATAACGCTGCTTATGTCAGATTCCACGCAACAGATGGCTAAGCTCCTTACTCTAGTTACACGTGATTAATAGTTTCACGGTGTAGGATATTTTATTTAATCTTGATATTGTATACAACATGGCAGTAATAATAGCACATTAGAGATTAATTCACGTACTTACTTCTATCGATGTACTTACCTCGGCAACATGCATATCACTCGCTAGACTAATGTCCACGATGTTTAGATTTTATCGCGTAACTAATTACTAATTACTGGGGAGTATTACCCTCCCTGGGGAGTATAGAATAATAAAATTATGGAATAACAAATCAGAATTTACAAATAACGGAGTCCTCGATCGATGTGATCAACATCTTTAACGACGTGTATACGCAGCTTATGTTCAAGGATAAACATCAAGTAAATAAGTATAGTGCCTGATGTGGAATTATAAATGGCTATTTAACCTCGTCGTGTGTCAGTGTATTATTAAAATGATACAGTGACGTCGCACCGATATGTAAATCAAATATCAAAATCGATACGCGATATTCCAACCAATGAAAAAGAGAATCTTGCATGACCATGGTAGTTATATGGCACATAATACCATAATAATAAAAACACACTTAAACATGGTCTTGGAAGATCGATGGTTCGCTACGTATGGTTCAATCCATTCGACCAGATCACTCACAGGACATAAATCATTCAGACATTTATCTCCGGAGATATTTACAGTCAATAAATTACGAAACACGTATCGATGGCACTGAATATCTTCAAGTGCAAATAGCATAAGCGTGCAGAAATATACGTACGTACAAATGTGAACCTTAGTATACAAGATATCGACTTTAAACGTTATTAAAGTACTCTGGAGAAGGATTTTGTTATTATCTGTTTCAAAATTGAAAATCGATCGTAAAGAGATACACGAGAATTACAGGTTGGCTGGACACTTTTGGCAGCTGTAAATCTTCTACTAATGAAACTGGCACGAACATACCGCAATAATTATGCCACGTGTCAATGTATGTACTCGGTGTAGCGAGGGATCAATATACCGAGGTCGTAAATTACAGTGTCAAGTGACGATATTCGTCGATGTAGCCGTATCAGAGAGTCGCGTAAAAGCCTTTTGAATCTTAGACTACAAAAGTCCTTCGTAGAAACTCGATAGTCTTCGTTCAAAGAAGGTTCTACTGGGATAAACTTGGTCAAAGTTTAAACAATGGCCATTAACCTCGGTTTAATTGATCTAATCTGGTATTGTTGATTAGTCGACAGTCAGCCGTAGAGCGCAGAATGGACGTTGTTGGCTACTTACTTGTTTCTCGTTGGCCTGACGCAAGAGCCAGGCACGCACGTGCGTCGATAGTCACACGACGAAAATTGGTGCAATTTACATGAGACGTTCTACCTCAACTACCATATTCTGTGGACCTTGCACGCTCAGGCTATCATTTGGAAGACCGCAAAAGCGAATTGGAACGTTTCTTTTCTCAGAAGACTGTGCGATTCTACATTGATGGAACAACGAAGTTACCGCAGAGGTGGCGGAAAGTCATCGGAAGGAACGCAGCGCAGATTGAAAACAACGCACGTGAAGGAGAAAACGCGTGCTTCAGCGCGGCCGTAAAAACGGAACGAGCTTTCCCTATGATATTTAACGCTATAGTCCGTGCAACGAGTGGAGTCGGTAAAGGAAAACAAAAGATTCGCCTGCTAAGCACGTGATGGATGCAAAGAATTCGAGGTATCGGCTGGCGAACGTTCGGTTCAAAAGCGAATTTACATTGGCCATTGTTAGAGCTTGCTTTCACTTTATGACAAAGTATCTGAAGGTTGTGAATACGCTCCCAATCACGTGCGTTTGTTTAACCTCTACTGACTCCACTCGTTGCACGGAGTATAGAACTTGCAATCTTTGACGTAAAGGCTGAGTCAGAACATGCGAAGAATACGCCAGGAGCTGATTCAGCACGCTGAAGTAAGAAGAAAGATCGTATAAACACATGCTCGATATGGCCTCTTCCTCGAGTTACAGCTTATTTTGCGACGCTAGACGCTGCTTAGATCAACGATTCCCTGACAAATGAATAGATCGCGCTGTCCTTATTTCCTCGCCAGCTCTCCGGACCAGAATCCATTCGATTATTATTTACAGCGGTATTTAAAATCTGTTCTTCGTAAAACATCGATGAACAGCGTTGCAACTGTTCGTCAACGTGACGACCAATGTTGCTGGGCAATTAGTAGAAGCTGTGCAAACAAGTTGAACAATCTATGACGCGATCCTGCACCTGGTCACTTGGAACAATTTCTCTGAAGATAGGCAAACAACTATTATTATAATAGAAAAGACCTGCTAGTCGAAAACAATGCATTTCTTATTTCAATGTGCTGAATTACTCCTACTTCTCGCATGCTCTGATTTATTCTCTAAGCCTAATTACACAGTAGAATCAACGCATTGAGGACCAAGCAGTGAAATAACGTACGTAAATCAAATTGCATCGAACGTAAGTAACGTCAATGAGAAATTAAAGGCAAAGGAAGAGGTTCTATAATTTGAAGAAACGAATAGTTCGTTGCTACAAGATACGTCATCGCTATGAAGTATTTCGATTTCTTCAAACTTCATAAAATAACAGAATTTATGTCGAAGGGAGAATGCCAGTGGAAAGAATACTAAGTAAGTCCTTGCGCTTCCTTTTCATAATCATAATATCAATTTAATAAAAATCAGCAACGTGAATTGTCTGCAAAGAAATTGCAAACGAAATGTTGCGTTAACGTAAGGTCAGTTCTTAATGGGTCAAAGCAACATAACTAACGAACAAGTATAAAGAAGAGAAGACGAATGAATAAGTATATTGAAGCTTCTGTCTCGCTAAAAGTAAGCATCGCTGTTACCAAAAACAGTCGCACGTTTTCTGCAATTGCTGAAACAAGAAGTTTAGTACCAGTCATTTTTAATGATTTCGTACTCCTTGCGTTAAGTAAATAAATACCAAATATTACAAATAGTTGAGAGATTCACATAGTTATGATATTTATTATACTTATAGCTCTTTTTCCATCATTAAGGATCCTTTTCAAAGACTGAAATAATTTATGGTCTAAAATAAACATGGCAACTGTAATGCCACTTTATGGTCAGCTTTTGTGTAATATATATTGCTTATAATTGATTGGTTACTAACCAAACTTACTATCTCTCACAATCCGTTAATCTCGAAGGCAAATTACGAAAGTGGAGGCATTAATTCTCCAATTCTGATAGTTTCTAAACGTGGGTAATACCTTTGGGAATGCAAACGGAACAGCATGACCATTGCCAATACGAAAGCCCTGTGTAAAATATGACTAAATTATCTGCAATAAATATTACACTTGTTAATCATTCTAAGCGGCGTGTGCATCGTGTTTCGGAAAAAACGCGTAAATAATATTCTATGGAATATTATTTAAATGGTAGTAACCCTAATTATCTGATCTGATTTCAACGATATATATAAATATATTTCATCTGAGATATTGATATCTTTCGAGATATTGATAACACTTTGCAACAATTATCTTTTCAATGTTGCATATGTATTATCATACTTGTACATTGAATTGTAACATATAAAAAAACGGAAACATGCGAAACATGCATCGTATTTATATATTAATATAAATAATTTAATACAAATATTACACAGTGTTATGTATATAGCATGGTACAACTACGTAAGAACATTTGTTCTTGTCTTGGGCATATGTACATTGAAATATTTACTAAATACGCGAGAATATATTATTAATTTAAACAATAAAATACGATCGTCCTTGGTTCTTCACCTTTTGACATTTCAGTCGTAAAAGTATCTGTCGCGATATTCGAGTCGTCTTAGAGCATAAGGAATAAAAGATAGGTAAATACAAAAAAAACAAAGTGAAATAATCGATCACTATGCTACTATGTTACTTCCTTCTATCTCATTGTCGTTTCTTTTTATTTTTTTTGTAAAAATGTTTCAGTACTATATTTAAATGTTATATTATTAAAAACGACGCTTACACTCATGTTATGTGACAACAATATTATATATTAGGTTGTCCGGAAAGTTGCTTTCGGTTTCTAAGGAAATAATAGACGCACAATGTTTCTTGTTTTATATTAGTTTATTGAATTATGCACGAACACAATAATAGAAATATAACGAAATGGAGCATACCTAACTCAATAAAATAATATAAAACAGAAATTGTCGTTCATCTATTATCACCTTATGAAACGAAAGAAACTTTTCGGACAACCCAATAATATAAAGGAAATGTTACTTATATAACGATAATAAAATCTCGTAAAATAATACGAATAATAATACGAAACAGAAAAGTGCAGAAGCTACGTTGCAGAAGGAACTTTGAATCTCTTAGTACGTGAATTGAATCTTTGATTCTCGTATTTCAGTAACCTATGCATATCAAGAGAACTTAATAAGCATACGCAGTTGGGTTCACGGCGTGGCGGTGCACTTTAGTGCAGCATAAAAACGAAAACATTGCAAGACCCTAAAGGGAATACCGCATGTGCTACGACTAATTGACTATGGTTCGCCATCGTGACTTATTACCAGATGCCAACATGCTCTTTCTTTATGTGTGCTGCGCTAGCTGCAAGTGTATACACTACTGTACATTGGTCACGAACTGCTTTCTGCATATGTAAACGTAATGGTAAACCCTGCAGCAGCTAATGTTAGCATCAATCTTCATTCGTATGTACTATATGTAGGATCATATTATGTACTACGTACTAAAAGAAATCTGAAAAGACATTTATAAATGCACAAGACAGAAATAATTAATCTAACACTAAACAATTCATTTTTAACGTATAAACTATTATTATTATTATATATTATGAATAAAAAAGTAAATATGGAAACTACAATGTAATTGTGATAAATAAATAAATTAATTATTTCATTATTTTGTTCGTTCCACGTAAAAATTCGTGAAATCCAGAAGAATACAATATAAGTAGAATAAACCAGTCTGCTGTCTGACCATACAGAGGAAACAAAAAGTTTTAATGAAAAAAGTTTGCGAGGGGATAGAGCAATTGACCTGTTATCGATCATCTTTTTAATCAATAACTAAATGCATAAAAAAAAATTTGGTTACCTGCCCTCGATTTTTCTATCAATCACTTAATAAGCTTTTTTCCTTTTTCTACTAATAAACGTTATATTTAGTAGCTTTTGGAATACTGATTATATTGTTGTATACATTTACATTAAGGAAATGATCACAAATTCAGAATAAAGTTCAAAATTGGCGTAAAATTAGAATAAAATTATAAATAATATTCTTATTTATTACACTTCTTCTTATAAATAGTTAAATAGAGGCGGAAGGAAATCGAGGAAAACTTCACTAGCTTATTTTAATGATTAAGGGCAATGCACGTTCTTCTATAATTTTTATTTTGTTTCTAATAAATCCCTTTTTCTTTTTTTTTTATACTCACCAAAACTAATTTAAGCGTATCATATTATATATATCTTTGAAGAAATATATTCTTTAGTCATACTGTTTGCATTAAACTTGATTATGGGGAATGTCAAGAAATAGAAGAAAATATAGAGTTATAGAGCAAAATTAAATACACTTTGCATTCATAATCTGTCAAAATAATAGGATTTTAAACCAAAATAGATCTGACAGTATGATGGAATTTGTAAAAAAAATAAATAAATAAATAAAATACTAAATATCGGTAATTTGTAACAACAAACTAATCATCATAGATTAGATACGATTATCCTTTCTGAGGGATTTTCTTTCTGAGAGAAACTCTAAACTGAACCATAGCCATGACACAAATCGTGTTAGCGGTGGTCGCTAACACTTGGAAAGTATTCGAATCTCGTCGTGCACCGATGCACAAATTTACAAATTAATTATGTTATTAGCAATACGAACAGCACGATCACTCTTCTCCCGAACCTGTGTCCTGTGCGTTGCTGAAAAGGAGCGTAACGCGATCGCACAAAGACGAAAGAGGTTCTGCTCTCTTGCTACGTGTTGCTGTATTGCTTTATTTCTAAAAGTGACACTTGCGGCCAATACGCGTTTATCTTCATGATTGCGTTGAGTCTATACGAAACAACCTTCCTTCCAGCAACGCTCCTTACCCAACTGTTGTCACTTCAAATCATTTTGTTCGAAACCATCGCTGATCACTGCACGCCCAACCTAATTTAATGATATAAAAGGAGCGCAGCAAAGGGCATTTATTCATTGCGAACGGATACAAGTGCATCGTACAAGCATCGACAGGCTGCTGCAAAATTCAGCACTAACTATACGAATGTTCACCGAACTGACATACGCCTTGATTTTACTCTACCTTCCATGATCATTCCAAACCGAGAGAAATTCACGAAAGCCAACAAATCCAGTCGGACAATGTTCCAATCTACTTGTGACGTATTTCAGCCCATCACTAGCAATAATACAGCATAGAGTGGTACGTCATAGTTGCTGGTATTGTAAGTTAACAAGCATCCTTGGAGGGGCGGTTGAGCGGCAGGAAGGTCGAAGGTTTCGTTGGTTAGTCAGTTGGTTGGTCATTCGGTTGGTCAGCCAAGCTGAATCTACGAGTACTATACATACATATAAACGTGTACTATATACAAATAGCGAACAGTTTCGAAACGTACCACCAACCGCGTGCCGCGCTCATCCTTCCTTCCTGTATGGCTTTCCATCTGTCTTCCCAGTTTGGTTATCCCTTTTGATTCCTCCGGCTCTAGTGATTGCGCTTTGTCTTGCGCGTGAATAACCCGTTAACCACTATTCGTTGCGACAAATCCGACATAGATTTCGAATTTCCGATGGAAATGCACGGCCTGCCCTTATTCGCTGATGTATTAGGTTGTCCGGAAAGTGTCTTTCTTTCGCAAACGTGTTTTTTACGGCAATGCAGCTTCGTACAAACGTGAAACCAAGTCTGTGAAAATGTCGCGGTGTTTATCTCGACAGAACAGAATGGATCGTACGTAATTCGATAAAACAATAAAATGTTGTTATTATTTCCTCATAAAACGAAAGAAACTTTTCGGACAACCTAATATGTTAGAAAATACATGTTCGAACAATTTTTGACACCGAGGTTTCTACTGCTTCGAATTTCTTTTCTCATACAGAAAGAGAGAATCGAAGCTTATGCTATTCGCGTTTTATATTTATGTTGACTACTCTGGTATTTTTCGTGGAAACCTTGTTTTATGAAAAATTGATTGGAAATTACTAGCTTCCCTCTAGTCTATTGCATCTTGTCATTCGAAATTGAGGATGACTCAAATTCTCAGGAGTTGAGAGATTATTTCGTTCCCTGAAATTTGGTAAATTTTGCAACTTTAAAATGATTGGAATTTTCAGGATTCGAAGATATTGTTGCACAATAAACACGACGAAGCAATCTTGTCTTTTTCTACAATATTCGATGTTGTATCCTGAAAATTCTAATCGTCTCTTGTTCGAAGTGACGGAGTATAAATTACAGGAAGCAAAGTTTAAATACGCTGTACAATTTGTGCGAAGAAATTACGTTTGAAATCGACACGTATTGAACCAATTTTACTTCTTCATAACAATTCCGTAACATGCCAAATCCTGAAAATTGTAGCCGTCTTTCATCTAAAGTGGTAAGATACCTTATAAACTACAGAGGAGAAAATTTAATCGCGCTATGCAATTAATGCGAAGAAATTATGCAGAGATTCCATTGCGTCGGATATCCGACTAAGAATGTATCCGAGCGGCATTTCAGTTTCAGCTGAAACAAGCTGCACGTTGAAATTCTTTTCCAATTCTATTGGCTTGCCCAGTATGCAATGCATCAGTCCGCCTCTCTCTAACATCCGTATCGTTGGTCCGCGCGATAACGATAGATTTTATTGCAGCTCGTAATACGTTCTCATTACAGAACGTGCTTCGAAGGTTGAATGGCGCATCTTCAGCGTGTGTCGGCCTCTTAGGTAGGTCACTACTCTCTTAACGAGTCGCTGTTTCCCATGCAAAGCGGAATGGAAAGAAGATAAATTCGATCGATAAGAATGCTCCTCTTCGAGAGGGAAAAGGATTTAATAAAGCAAAGAGATTTAGACATGATGTGAAAACTGGTATTCCCCGTATAATTACTTTCTCGGGCATTTCCATTCGATATTTAACAACACACCGCCGCGTACGTCAATCCTTTTCTCGATTTCTCCATTATCAGATAAAACTTTCAATTAAATGATACGTTCGTGTGTAATAAGGATCTATATAACTTGAATCGATCGTCGAATTTAACCGTATTACTCCTGCGATTTATTTTAAACGTGTTGCATTATGCGTCGTGTTATACCATCCAGCATTTGTGCGCAGTATCGTACACAGATTCAATAGATTTCATTTCGACAATTAAAGATGTACAAAGTAGTCAAATATCATGGAAAAATGAATTTTATATAGAAATGAAAAATTATTCGTTCGTTTGTACGAAACTTCTTTTTAGTGTCCCAGTTAAAATTTTTAATTTGTTTACAAAAAATATTCGGCAAATTGCTTTAGCACGTAGCTATTTTTCTACTGACCAGGTTTTCGAATGTTCTCGTTTACGAGCAAACAAATGATTAATGATTAATGGTAGTTGAATCATTCGACATAACCAAAAGTACGACATAAACCAATTATTTGAATGGCTTTCATCTTTCTAATTATAAACTAATAATTTTATAGTGTAAAGTAATATGCAACGTGATTCCTAATATTTGTGTAAAAATTAAATTAATTGTCCTTTTATTCTCGCGTCTCGATTAATCCTTCGCAGGATTATTTTAATTTAAAATCAGATTGGTTTTTAACAAGCGAATTCCTAAAGCAAAGTTTAGCAAGCCAAATCAGCTAGCAATTAGCAATTAACAACTGAGTTTAATTTAAATAACAAGTAGTTGAAATATTTTCTAAACATTGGATCGCTTAATTTATTTTTAACAAGTCAATTTCCAAACCAAAGTTTAACAAACTAAGTCAGTTGTTTAATTAACCCATTAAAGGCCAACGTTGTTTTAATGAAGTTTAATGCAACGTTTCATTTGCAATCTTTCTCAGTCGATTTACATTATCGAATTTTCTGTTATATCATGCTCTAGACAACCAACCATTTTTCTACTAATACACAATCACGTTCTCGTATCTAGAAAACACTCGCTTCCTTTCACCGGCTACTGTGTCTTTTGTATTTTAATTTACTTTATTATCATTTATTTATCATTAGTAGATTCTATATATTAAGTGTTCAAAACGTTAAGATAAAGCGGTGGAATTAAAAAATCTTTTTATATCTACTTTATAAATATTCCTAATTGTTTAGTACAATTAAGTTTAACTTAACGAAGGATTTAACTTCGTCGGTTTTCAATAATATACTGTCGAATCCAAATGTACAAATGGGTCATTCATATTATCTATTCGTATTGCCATGATCATTGATATTATCATACGGGATCACTGTATCATATTTAGTTTCGTTTACACGATCTTCCTTCTTTCTCCAAAATGTATCGACCCTTCCCAATCCTCCCTATTTTCTGTATCGTGAAATTTCACGTTTGTGTCTGAAACGATTTATCGCGAAATACTTTCTAATAATTTTTAATTCACATTCAAGACGATGCATAATCCAACAGGCTGGAATACGCGGCGTTGACTATATTTTCCAAATTTCCTAACGAGAATTATACAGGGTGGTTGGTAACTTGTGGTACAAGCGGAAATTTAAAAATTAAAATATTTTTTAAATTAAAAAAATAACGTCAATCGAGACAACGATCTACAGTGAGATCCGTTATAACGAGACGCGATAAAGTGCACGCGTACCCAACGAAAATTCAAAGTCGATTTTCTCGAAAATAAAGCTTCAAACGAAAAATGTTTATTCTATATTTTCGACTTCTTTTTTCGCCTAGAATCACCCCCTTTCCGCTTATACCACCAGTTACCAACCACCCTGTATATAGGGGCAAATCGATCGATTCTAGTCGGCGGTCTATTCGAAATCGGTGCTCGTTACGTAATCGAAATTACCTCGACGGAGGAGCAAACTGAATTAGATTATGCGTAGAGAATACGTGTCCACAGTCGACTGAATTCCACCCTTCGATCAGGCGTCCGGTTGCCTACAGTCGGTGTAACCACATCAGTATACAGTAGCTGATTAAGCTGCTTCGAAACGTTTACAATGTCCACGAGCTGCCACTCGGCGCGCGTTTCAATCGAATGAACCGAGCGACCGGATCGACCGGTTGCATCGCCCGCACCGTCACTCCGTGACGAGCCGTGTAAACACCTACGCCCGAATATGTACTCACAACGGCGACATGTGTTTCAACTAATTCGGCTCTTTTTGTCCAGCTTTTTAATCGATTTTTTCACGAAAATTAATCATTGCTTGTGTTGTTCATTAGCTCAGCTACTAAACATTAAATCGTACTTTCAACGTATCGTAAATATGCATTTTTGAAATTTGTTTTTTGGATAATGTTAGAATTTAATCTTGGAATTAGGATTAGTAATCTGTGGAAGACACAATGTTTGTGTTGAAATAATACAATGTGATATTTATTAAACAATTATTTCAAGAGTTATAAATGTGCGTTCTGGAATGTAGACAGTTGGCTAGTTATTCACAGACTAACTGGCTTAGTGACCCATGGCCCTTGAAAAGGTTTAGAGCCCCACTCTCTATACAGTAATGAGTGCGACCTGTGTGGGTGTCTGTGTGGCGTCACATGTGGCACAGAACCTTCTAGTAGCTTCTCGACGTGCCCATCTAGAATGTTCCATCCATATCCTCACGTTTCTTCCGGCGTTTTTTGAAAAAGCATGCACGTGCTAACTGCCGTGGTGCATCTCACGAACGCACGCTAGTGGGGATGGCGCTGGGCAACGAACGGAAGAATCCGTACGATCAAACACCTTATCTGCATGCGATTGATATCGTTGTATTCCAACAGATAACAATCGAATTACGGTATTTATTTTAAGATAGTAATTTGTACATATCACTTTACGAGTTGCAAGGAGAATCAGAGTTAATTAATCCTTCGTCTGTGTACCGAGTCGTTTTCGATCGGATAAAGTGATTTTTCATTTTCTTCATTACAGCTTTGTCTAAATTTTTCTTTGCTTAAAAGAATCAAAGTAACACGTAGCAGGAAAAACTATTGAATGAAATCCTATTGTAGAAACTAGGAACTTGGAAGTATGCAAGAATTTTAGGAGATAGTCTTGCAACGCTAAAACCTGAAAAACCTGCATGGACATAATGGATCCAGTATGCAGACGAGTAGTAAATTTTATGAGCATAAGAATACTTTTATTCTACTGCGAATTCAATAATTTTATACTTCGTCCTGTAGCTTTATGAAGATTATAAAGAATTACAATTAATCTTTATGGAGATAAAAGCGTCAAGCTCTTAACTGAAGAGAGCAGATAGAGGACACTTAAACATCTCCGTCACTTCTACACTGCATAAAAAAGCTTCCGAGGATTACAAAGTTACGTATTGTTCGAAGGGTCACATATAATGGTAAGAAAAATTTGTTTTCCAAAAATTGAAGATTCTATTAAAGAAAACATCAACCTGTGAAATTTGTTGGAAAGCGTTAGAGATGATCACTTTCAGGTCCAATTATGTTTACATCGAATCTTCTATTGATATTGTTATTGCAATGTTAATCCTACGATTATCAATAGTAATTTTCTTTATGTCGAAAAATTTTTCACGAATGAGTTTCCTGAGGTACACTAAATTTTAGGCTGACATGTTTTAAACTTTTGGATCGTATGAGATACACAGTGACTTGAAACTGTGTACGATGCGTTACTCGAAGGAAGAACGATTTATCGACCTTTATATTTCAACGTCGAGATTTCACGAAACCTGATCGGTATCTGCCCAAGCAGAACTGTCTTATTTCACTGGATCTCTTCCTGTGTGAAACACTCAAAGACGATATTTATGCGAACCGTTCACATGTCAAAATTAATTAATTCTACTAATAGGATTCGGTTAATTCTGCTAATAGGAATTTTTGAAATTTTAGCAGCGAAGCGCTTGATCGACGTTCATCTTACACAATTTTATCGATATTCTCGCATACGCTGCCGATTGGCCGCAAGCACATAGCAGAAGACATATTCGTGCATTTATAGGAAACTTGTAGGAAATTCGTCTTTATTTAATACTTTACATCGTAAGGTAGATATTTTATTCAGGACCAGGTGTGGTAATCTGAAAGAGGCAAGTGAGTTGCGTGGAAAGGGAGAAGACTCGTTGAGGCATTGGAAGGAGGAATGCGAAGCGATAGACAGAATGAATTTGAGCGGAAGAGGATGAATTTCAATGAAATCCTGCATGGAGATGGAAATATGGAAGTAATAAGCTGGTTGCAGGGAGCAGAAAGTAAGAAGGAGGAGGACAGGAAAAAGGGGAAGAAATCGGGAACTGAAGTACAAGTGCGATAATAGAACGAATGGCGGAACGAATGAACGGATGAATGAACTGTAATGGGGAGAATGTGCGTAGAAAGATAGTCTCTAGAGATAAAGAGGAACGATAACCAAAGAACTGATATAGTTTATTATTACACGTAATTACCCGTATTACCCGTAAGCTTAGTCCTAATTTTGTCTCTACTTGTTTACGGTTTACTGTAGAACCAAGTCCAATTTCTTGGTCATTAGGCTGAAATAAATAGATACACGGGCACGTTATAGGATGCATATGATGCGAATACAATTACAGATTTACCGTAAAATAAGTAAGAAATACAAGTAGCGGAAAGTATTGAATTTGTATTAAATATCGTATCCTTTTGACAAATATCTCGGTAATATTTAACAAATACTTGGTCGCATCACGATAGCTCGTAAACGCAACTTGATTCCGCAATTGATCTCTTGCAAGACGATAGTCCCGCTCATTAAGTATGAACAAATGTCAACCCCTTTCGGTTCGCTCATGGCAGAAACAAAGGTCTGGCCGAAAAGTCGAGAGATATAGGAGAGAATGCGTTCAAAAAGGATTTCATCCAGCTGTCTCGGACGATTCGTGTCCAGCGGATAATTAAATTCAGCTAAAATAATAGCCGGTGAGGGCGTTGCAGAGAGAGGAAATTCGCAGCGCGTCGACTAGCCGGCAAGGCCAGCATCGGATGAGAAAAATACGGAATGCTGGAGAAGATAAACGGCAGAGTGAGGTACAGAAAGAATCAGCGGAAAGAGATAAAGGGTCGAAAGGCCTTGTTTTGTGCACGCAGCGGAGAATGAGAGGGGCGGACAAAGATGACCTGGTGCAGCGCGACGCAAGAACAATGCGATCCGTGGCAATGGATTAAATACCTGAGCATCGTACCAATGGTATTTACGAGATCTCCGTGTTGGAATTACTTCTGTGATAGACACAAAGCGGCTTTCACGTAGTCCATAGCTGAACGCGTATTGTCATTTCTACGCGTGCGTAG
Source organism: Bombus vancouverensis nearcticus (assembly GCF_051014615.1). Classification (NCBI taxonomy): domain Eukaryota; kingdom Metazoa; phylum Arthropoda; class Insecta; order Hymenoptera; family Apidae; genus Bombus; species Bombus vancouverensis. The sequence continues at coordinate 1,188,997 of NC_134915.1, read as the reverse complement.
CAAACTGACGAGAATTAATTTTCTATAAATTTAATTCGTTGAACGTCGTAATTGTACTTTGTGTACGGACGTGTCTATGCCTGTTAATCGTTTGACGCCGATACGAACGATGCGTACTGAATAACTTTCCCACATACTTGTTAATTCAATAACAACAAGCAATAAAAGTTCGGACTATACTAGAAACACGTGAGAATGAATAGAGTACGTATTGATATGTTCTGAACGAATACGCGTAAGTTTCCTCGTAATGGAGTTGAGACATGTCCCTAGTGTTCGAAGATCGAACAATGCCTGCAGTGTTCGAAGGTTGAACAACGTCTCTAACGTTGGAAGGTTCAATAATGTTTGCAGTAGAAAATTGAACAATGTTCGTGTCGTACGAGACTTGAATATCGTTAGCGTTCGCAGGTTGAACAATGTCTATAATGTTGGAAGGTTGAACGATGTCTGTTGTGTTCTGAGGTTGTACAATGTCTATAATGTTGGAAGGTTGAGTAGTGTCTATAATATTGGAAGGTTGAACAATGTCCATAATGTTGGAAGATTGAACAATGCCTATAATGTTGGAAGGTTGAACAATGTCTTTCATATGGGAAGGTTAAACAATGTCTTTCATATGGGAAGGTTAAACAATGTCTGTAATATTGGAAGGTTAAACAATGTCTTTAATATTGAAAGGTTGAACAATGTCTGTAGTGTCCGGAGATTGAACAATGTTGACATTGTTGGAAGGTTGATCAATGTCTGGTGTTCGCAGGTTAAACAATGTCTGTAACTATCGAAGGTTGAACTATAATAATACTAATTTAATGTTTTCTAAACAAACACATGACGAATATGACTGTAACAATACATTTTTAAAAGGTCTATTTGTTTAAACAGTATGTATATCAGAAATTATTGTAGATCGTTAATTATTCTTGCAAAATATTTATGAATCTTCGCTAAATTCGTTTGTGCAAACTATTTACTTGAACTGAAAATATAATAAAACAGAATTTTGATTGATTGTAAATTGATGAAAATAATTGCTCTCGAAATTTGCTTACACAAGTGTTCTACAAGCAACCAAAATGCTACAAATCAGTTTTAGACATTCTGAATATAAAATGCTTATAAGCTTGTTCTAGATTGATACCAACAGCTATTTGCGAACACCTCAAAAACTAAAAGAGTCTCAGCGGTAACGTGTACAAGAAAAAGTTGTTCAAAATGTTACTTTCTACGACATATCTGAAAATTATCGAGAACGCGTCGACTATTTATGTAATTACCATTTCTGTTTATCAAATCATTAAATAATGAGATAACAATCGGTAAAAATGAGTATGAATGGGAAACCCGAAGAGCCAATAAAATTCGATCGTAATGCGATTTCTCGTAATGCGAATTGTCGGAGAGTCGCGAAATGTAAGTCAACGGATAAATGCGGTAGGAGAGGGAATGCGACGCGAGGACAAATGTCCCAGCCACGATACTTATGGACGATAAGGCGAGATTAATAAATAATCATTAAGCGACAATAAATAGCCGAGATGTCCGAGGGACCAACCGCGTACGGGGCTCTGTAATTATTAATGGAGAGAAGTCACGGTGTACGTTGAAGACCGCACGTGGGGAACATCAGGAGTCGGTTGAGGTATTCGTGATCACCGCGGACATCGAGCTTTGAGCTGACCGAGAATTTATGATTTTACTCTCAGTTCGGCTCGCAGCTGCGTCGCGGCTTATTCACAGTTTGTTCTGCTTTATATCTGTACACAGGATGTATCATAACATGTAGCTCCACTTCAGCAGTGGACAGGAGGAACAAAAACAATGAATGAAATTCATATAAACGCGTAATGTTCTATCTGATAATAAATATCGACAACCTTCTATCAACAACATATATTGATCCTTTTAGTTGATAAGCTGGAAATATTGACAATATGCAGAGTGTATTATAACATGCGAGAATCATTTCAAGGATGAATAGAAGCAACTTTGCTTTGGCAAGGAAGAAAGTTCATACGAACATGTATTCTATCCTATCTGACCATTTTTAGAGAGGTAGTCGAATATCTGGAGCTTCGTCCAGACTCGAAGCGTAGCTAGAAGCAACACATCCTTTAAAAAATTGAGCAAATTAGAGCCGGAAGAAGATGAGCCAGTTGACAAGTCATCGAGCGAAGCTAAGTGCTGAAAATGGTTTTCTATTAATAATACACAAGTCCATAATGAAAATCAAATGTATCACAATCTATGGTATACAGTTGTGGGAAACAGAGCGAACTTTATTCGCGTGATAAATAATTCCTTAATCCGATTATTCGTTTATTGTTAAAAGTTGTCCAATTTCGTCCCTCATCTTATAGTAATCATTGGAAGAATCAATTTTGTCCACATAATAAACAGTTCATTAATATGATTATTCATTTTGTCAATGAATGAATAAATATGTCTTCTTCACAGGTAGAGGATGATTCGCAAAAAACAAATCAACAAAGTGTATGGAAATCATTAGTCAATAATGTAAGCCAGTATGCAAAGGACATAATATGCATGGAAGGCAAAACAGCCAGTACATTGTCAACAATAAATGAATAAAAATAATGTCTCTGTCAGAAGTCTATCAAGAATAATTCACAGAAGACAAAGCAACAAAAAGTATCGAAGTCATTAGCAGAGAATGCAAACTAGTAATCGAAGCATGTAGAGGGGGCAAAATTCAAGTCAGTGCATACCCTATCTACAGGTTGAATCTGCTTCACATTACGTCTATGCATAGACGTAGCGTTCAAACATTTCCTACGTGCAACCAGTCTGAACCTCCTACGTTGATGAGGTCAATAACCTCGTGCAGCAGGTCAGTCGGAAGTCCTGTCTGTGGTTTCCTTTCGATCCTCGATCTGGTTATTTACATTTAAGTTAGAGGAGCCTGGCGTTCTGCCTGACGTTTAAGGAAAATGTCTCTGGGTCAATGGTACCTCGAGAAATTCGCTACGTGTGGTGAACGTGAAATAATGGAATCTCTTTCTGCAAAGTCGGTGCATTTGGAAAATGCGATTGCATCTATTTCTTAAATAACCTGCCATTAGTTTGAAAGCTATTTCAGTATATCGAACTTTGTCCAGTTCCTTCAATAGGTTTATTTATATCAACGAATTTAGGTTCACGCTGTTGCAGATGTATTTCTGCAAACATGTTCGCTTTGTTTTTGTACGTTTTTTTTTAGTTTTTGTTAAGGATATCGTACCTTATTCTGGCAATAGTCGTTGAGCTGCAAGACAAGAGGGGTTTGGAATAAAAAATAAAAATATTTGTTGTATAATATCTTTCCATGAAATACCTATGCTGCAAGCTGTATTCGAACTGATCTACTACATCGGTATGCCGAAATAATGTGATAAAAATATTAATACCTCGAATTTACGATTGGAATAACGTTAAAACTACAGAACATTATACAAACTTAATGTTAGCCTTCCCAAATGCGAATTTGTGCAGAAACAAAACAGTATTCGTTTGTTCATCATTTTTCTACATTTATCCAACCAAAAATTTCATTCTACTGCTCTTGGAAAAACAAGTATCATGAAATAAAAAGTTAAATAAAATCCCACATCAGCGTACGATGATCAAAATTTCTGTTTATCGTACTCTCTAAGGAAAATTATTACGAAATAAAAATGAAAAAGAAAGTGACATCAGCAACCCATGAACTGTCTGATAATTCAGCCGACGCGTTAGAAGAGTCACACAAACGCGAATAGTTCAGTATCTGATCATGCGATAATATCAAAACCTCGGTTCCATGCGTTGTTATCGATACAATTGCGATTGTCCTAACGCCTTTACAATAGTTTGACTGTGGCAATTGAATTTGTGCTTAAGCACGATTCGAATTAAGGTCGGGGCCGCGTAATTTCTGCGACTGATGACTGCTGGAAGTAACAGGCGGCAGTTCGTATGCATAGGCATTCTGTAGCATAAGAGACTAGCCATTGTGAGGCCAAGAACTTGGCATAATTCTGTTGGGGTAGGCCCGTTAATGGACGTTCGAAACGTGAACAAGTGTCGAGGCTCAACGTGACGGAAAGCTCACTTGACCGAAGTCCGCAACCGCGACGTCCTCGTAGTGCTTTTCCCCTCGTTCAAGTGCTTGCATGCTATGTGGGTTAATTGCAAACTCGAGTTTCTGTTGCATGAAATCGTATAGTGTCGCGATATCGGTTGGCAATTCACACGCGGAAGGTCCAACTGCAAATGTTTGACCATTGAATCTTGGAAACATAACCGAATTGAATAGTAGCAGATCCATACGTGTCTGCTCGTCGATCTAATCTACTTCGCTCTAGCTGTGGTTAGTCAAACAAGACACATACGACATGCAGATAGTAATTAATTATACTTGTTTTTCTGAACATTTGTACACTTGCCTTTATTTTCACAAAGAAACGATTTAGGTAAAATTAGGTTGCGAGTATTTTAGTGGTTTGAACTTTTGTAGGTCAGTACCTTGAGCTTTCTATAAAGCTACAGACACGCGCACACAGGTGGATTTAACTGCAAATGTTTGACTGTTAAATCCTGGAAACATAACCCGAACATTGGCTATACATGCGAAACAATCTAACGTAATTCGCTTTCTGATTAGTCATACAAGGCATAGTAATTCATTTTACTCGTTGTACAAAATTTATACAATTTGCTTTCATTTTCGTAAGAATATGTTTTTGATAAGATTAGTAAAATTAGTATTTTAGTGAGTTCCTGTTTTGTAGATCGGTATTGTTCCAAATATACGGATATGCGCTTAGATGCGAATTGTCTAAATGCAAATGTTTGATCATTGCATCTTAAAAACATAACTAAATTGAATGGTATCTACGCGTGTCTGGTCGTCAGCCTAATCTACTTCGCTTTAGCTGTGGTTAGTTGTGCGAGATGTAGTAATAAATTGTACGTATCTTCACCTTTATCTTCATGAAGAAACGTTTTAGTAGAATTAGGTTACGAGTATTTTAGCGTAGATCTGTATCTTTTTTTGGGTATTATCCATAAAAGTATGGAAAGTGTTACAGTGAGTTTCTCAAATGATAATATATGCTCACTTGTGTTTACAAGTATTATTTGAAATAAATAATTATTTTTAAATAAATTCAAATATCAAGGAGCAATCGACTCAATCTGCAAACGTCAAACACAGTTGAAAGATGTGTACATTATGAAAAAAAATTAAATTTTATTCAGCTTATGTAACAATACGAAACTAGGGGATGAAAGATAAAGGAACGTGTAATTATTTATTTAACATGTAACTAGACAGAAAAATTACCACAAATGAATTAAATGAACGCCAAACTCAATCAACTCAACTTTCGAACATTGAACTCAATTGAAACATGTATACGTTATAAAAAGAAATTAAATTTTATTCTACTTATATGACAATGCGAAACATGGAATGAAAAATGTAGAAAAGTGTAAATATTTATATTTAATTTATAACTAGGAAGATAAAATATCACAGATGAATTAAATTAATTCAAACATCAAACTCGATCAACTCAACTTTCAAACACGTGTACGGTATAAAAAGAAATGAAATTTTGTTCAACTTATATGACGATGCAAAACATAGAATGGAAAATGGGAAAAAGTGTAAATATTTATATTTAATTTATACCAGAGAGATAAAATATCACATTGTAAATCAATAATTTTTGAAACGTACACAGTAAATTTTAATTAGCGTCGTTAATCTCTGTTCGAAAAATTGTGGATATTTCAACTGCTTTAACTTGATGAGAAAAGATCAGTCTGCGTGGACTCGTTTCAAAAACTTTGACTTTCTTATCTCTAAATTGAATTTCCTCAATGACGACTTTGTACTCAAAAGCGAAATAACAAAGTGAGAATGGTCCTTTATTCCGAAAATTTTGCAAACTCAAATGACTACGAAATTTACTAGAATCTTTGCAGTTCGAAGTTTTGTGATGACAAAGACAAAGTTTTATAAAATCAACGTTTTAGAATCAGATAGAATTTTGTACTGGTCTTTTGTTGCACTTTGAATAAAAATTATGCCGTGGACATTGGAGTAATCAAAAATACACAACGAGATGGGACGACTGGACTTGTAGCTTTGGCGCGTGTGTTTAATGGGTGTGTGTTTCGTATGCATATTCAATGTGTTTAGCGTGTGTTGTTGGCGTGCATGCTCGATAAAAATCATTTTAAAAAATCTATAAACTAATTAAACTATAGATAGGAAACAGAATAATGGAAAACATCTAAAAGTTAATTTCTAAATTGAACGATCCGTAGTAATAAAAAAATATATTTTCTGTTCTTTAAAAAATCAATAAAGCAGTACATATCTCAAAATTTTTTTAATTCGATCATTTTGTAGTGGGCAGACTGTAGATTTTTCTGCATTTATGGAAAGTTTGAAGATACAAAAATGCTTGTAATGCACATAGTATGCAGAAATATATAAAATGATCAAAGTACCCGTAACAACATTTTACAAATAAAACCTTTTTCTATCTAAACTGCATTTTCTAAATTATATTTACAAAATTTTCATAGCAGATTTTATTTACTACGCAGACCGTCCTAAGAGACATGGTACGGAATTTTTACTTCATAAACTTGTAATTATAAAATATAAGAATTCAGTGTCGTAGCAGTATTTTCCTCGACTATGTATCCTGTTCCTGCGTTTAATTGCCTTTTCTCTAACACAGGGAATCGTAATTTGAAGTCATTCAAAGTTTTTACGAACGATAAAATCAGTTCACTCTTAGTCGACGAATGGCAAATGGACGGAAAGTTTAAAAGGGGTAGATAAGAAATTTCTTGTACAGTTTAACCTTTAAACTACAGCCAGCGACCGGAACGATTCCCTTCGGTCGAAGTTCGTAACCGCAGTAAAAAATATTAAAGGAAGTTGTAGATTGCCGATAAAAGAACATTTTTACCATGTCCTTAGCGTAAAGTCTTACTCTGCGTTTCTACTTTCCAGATAAAAATATGTACCTTTGATCTAACATTACTCACCAAAGGATGAAATTATCGGTTCGATCAGATTCGATTTACTATAATATTTTCATAAAAAATAAATGTACCTCATGACTTCATGTATGTACAGAAAGTTGTGTTACAGACGTCTGAAAAATATCATAATAATAATAGTTTTCCATATTGTACTATTTTACAAATATTATAATATTATAGTACGATACAGGCAATATTAATCGACAATTAATATCGATAAAAGTGGCCCAACGAAAATTAAAATTTCACTGTACGATGAACTGAAAGTTAAGCGTATAAAATTCTATAGCTATTTATTTTTTAACTATCTGCTTGCTCCTCTGTAGACATTAAAGTGTACTTCAAATGCTTATCTCCAATTAAACGATCATTTTGTTCGCTCGATGATGTTAAATTTGAGCTTGACAATTATAAATGTAAAAGCAAGACGTAGTTTTTAAATTATTACACGTTTGTTTGATTTTTATTACACGTTATTTATATTTTTATGAAAGCAAATCAAAAATATAACTCAAGTAGTAACTTTTTTTACTAAATATTAATAGTAAGTGCTAAACTTTATTTATTTTATATATCTCTGCATATTATGCTCATTCTACGTATTTTTCTCCATCTAAGCTTTCCATAAATACATAAAGATTCGTCTAGTTCTCTAAATAAATAACTAAAATTTGCTAATATCAGTAGATGCAAATTCCTTTTTTTTTTATTTGACAAACGTAACAGATCGTGTGAAAAAGTTAATTTTCCGTAAAAGGAATTTTTCTCTAGCTATGAAATAATGTTACACCGATTGAAAGCTTCCTATCTACGTTATATGCGAACGATTGAACGAACTATTAAAAATTTGGAGGCTTAAATTTCCTTAATATGGCCGATTTTATGAAATTTAAACATCCTACCATAATCCCGGCTTTAAAATATCCCATATTCTATATAATTCCTCTGGCGCTGTAATTTTTCATGGCAGAGGAATTCAAGCTGGTTCACCGTGGACCATCGATTATCGACATAGTCGAGCAGTTGGTGAAAATTTTACGCTGAACAATGCAACTCCGAGGAAACTTCACTCCTCTCGGATGATCCACCTTTGTCCTTAATCGGCGGAAAATCGAATTGGAACACTTGAGGCGATCGCAAAATAAATCCGCCTTTGTGCAAGCTGGCTCACATAACAGGAAACAGTTCAATATCCGAAGATCTACGACCACGAAAGTAATTATAATCCTTCTGATTGTTATAATTACGTGCTTACGTTGTAAAGGAACGTGCAGACGATCTGTTGAAGTGGTCACCGCTTCTAAGAAAACTCTACAGCTGGTCTTTTTAGTTTTCTCAAGCACTGAAGCCATCGACAGCGTGTAGACAAAAGACTGCGACGAAGACAGACCATAAACAGTAGACAGGCGACGTTGGCTTCGGGCTTTTCAGTTATTGGGTAACACAGCTAACGTGCGGATCTGGACCAGCTCAAATTGTATTCTTACTTATAATTACACTTCTATTTAAATATATTTTCTGCCTTACAATTTATCCGCGAGTTTTCTCTGTTTACACATCGAATAACCTCAACACGATCCACGTTATCGTTCATCTTATCGTCGATATTGAGAGTTCTCAAAATTGTATTGGCGATATACAGGATGAGTCAGGACACGTGGAAAGTGCAGCAGCAGTTGATTCGGCACATTGAAATAAAAAGAGAAGTCCGTATAAATACGTGACATATACCTCACTTGTACTTACAATTGGTAGTATCAGACAAAGCACGTAAGAATGAAAATTTAGATTTAGCACGTGTATTCATTGCGCGGTAATAAGAAGCATAACCAAAGTTCATTTTCCTTCTCAATAATATATGCAATTAATAAGAATATTTTTTTCTGTTTCAGGTAAGCAAACCAATTCTACTGCCATTGGAAGATGTATCGAATTTTCATCGCTCAGTCAAAGCGTATGTACGTATATCTTACATTTTATCTTGTATCGAAAGGAGGGTCTGCCCGTTATACGCGAACCATAAAAATTATAATATCAGATAATTTGTTATATGTACAAACGAATGAGCGAAATTTTTCAATGAAACTCAAAGTTCGTTTAGAAAACAATACGGCAAATCGTTCGATCAAAGTATTTACCGTTGCTTTCTACAGGGTGGTTGGTAACTGATGGTACAAGCGTAAAGGGGGTGATTCTACGCGAAAAAAGAAGTCGAAAATGTAGAATAAAAATTTTTCGTTTGAGGCTTTGTTTTCGAGAAAATCGACTTTGAATTTTCGTTGGGTACGCGTGCACTTTACCACGTCTCGTTATAACGGATCTCACTGTAGATCGTTGTCTCGATGGAAAAATTAAAAACAATTTTTATTCTATATTTTCGACTTCTTTTTTCGCGTAGAATCACCCCCTTTCCGCTTGTACCACCAGTCACCAACCACCCTGTATAACTTCGTGCCATCTATCAGACAAGCGACGAATTCCATCGTGGCGAAATGCTACGTCTTCAGACAAGATCCAATCGTCAACCACATTTTTGTATCCGATCCACTAATTGGAAATATGTATCGGATAAGACGTGTTGCATCGATCGGAATTAATGTTGTAATCCGAAGGAGTAACGTGTAGTGAATAAGTTGGCTGCTGCAGAACGTCCCAGCCAAGCCTCATTATGATGGTGTCTTTTATCGCAGAAGCAGTGTGTGGTCTCATCTTGTCATGCAGCAATTTCACGGAACGTCCTCCTTTGCCAGCGTCCTGACGATTGCATCCTGTCTAAAGGCACGACATTTTTCCCTAATGGAAATCATCGCGTGTCTGACAGGTGGCTTAAAGCTAAGCTGAGTTCACATTATCCAGTCGCTGGATCAGGCGATTACATTTCGATTGTTTGACTGGAAATCGTTCAATGTCTACGTTATTCCAGTCTTTTTTCAACTGTTGAATTGTGATAGACTGTTGTGGCAAATGGATTTACGGGAAAAAAGGGATAAAACACCTGCGCGCTTCAGCCACCGCTTGGATATCGTGCCATCTAAACTATTTCACTAACACTGGAATATTGCGTTCTCAATGGTGGGATTAAAAACGTCGGATTTCTCTTTTTATTAATACCTCGTGAGATTTATACAGTTTACACGTGCAACTAGCACGCATTATTAATTTGTAATTGTACGTCGTTGAGAAAATTGTTCAATATTCAGCCGCTGGATTACGCGACACATCGAGAAAGAGAATTTTAAGGAAGCAGAAATTGCATAATGCAATTTACGCGTATAAACTTGATCACTGGTTGGCTGGAGCAGAATTCGTTGTTGTTGGAATAAAACTCCTACTTAACACGTTCGTCGCCACGTCGTACATATCTATGTGACGGGTGTACTTCCGTGGGGGCCCTGTCACAAAGTATGGGTGACGCTCTTCTTGTTCGAGTTAATTAAATATAGGATATTATATATAGAATATACAACATAAAAATATCAAAAACATATTATACCATAGTTTTTATTAATTTATATTCTGGATAATATATTACATTATGCTATATCGCGTGGTATTTGTTAAAACGTTCCAAACACATTTGGGCTGATTTTCGGCACTTCGAACGATAGTCGTAGACTTCGTCATCGCTACTCTCCTCGCTTTCAAATATATTTTCACGCTGTTTACTGAACATTTTGAGGATGAAAAAATCACCGATGTACGTCTCACGAGTATGCTTCTCGACTAAATGAAAGATCCGAGATATCTGCCATGAGATCCCTCGGAATACTCTAGCTGGAAAGCTCATCGCTTTCTCCATTTCAGAACTAAATAATCTTTTCTTTACGATGAATCGAAGGCGATAAACAATGAATTCCCGCTTGTCGCTCTATTTACGTTCTGCATATCGACGATTGGATTTGGGTCCGCAGGAAACTTAGCCGAATCACGTTGGGCGACGAACGTGTTAATAGCTAGCTAATCCTTGTTTACTGCAACTTAATTATAAGCCTGAATTAAGTTTAGCATTAAGAAAGGCTGAATCGAAAAAGTGGACTTTCGATCGTCGTTTGGATTACTTGCTGCGATAATGCCACTGTACCGCGATAAAATTATGTTCGTATTATTTCAGTTACGATCCAGTAATTGCATTGGATCAGTGGTTCAGTGCGATGCTACTGAACAAATGCAATCTCAGCTCTATAGAAAGCAACGACTGTGATCAAAATACTTGCTCAAGCAACTTGCCATATTTTTTGTTTTAAAGAAGATTTGACCTTTTTCACTAAAAGATTTCCAGTATTCGCTCGTACGCCTAATATTCGATGACCATTCTATGTACGAGATTCCGCTGGTGAAATGGCTGCGGTTCTATGTGTAGCATGCAAATGCCCTCCGAGTCCCTGAAGTCAACGCGAGCAGAGTTGTTATTTCCGCAACGAGGAACGTTAACCAGCGTTTCCGCGTTCTATGTGCGTACCACCCGCGGTCGTGGACTTGTTTCGGCTTCACCCCAACTAACCTCTATCCATTAGATTACGTCAAGCCAGGATATAACACCTGACGCACCTCCTTTTCCATCTTTTTCCTCCTTTCCTTCTGATCTTCCCTTCCTGCCTTCTCTCTCTCTCATTTTCTCTCACTCTTCGTTTTCCTAACGTTCGAGCAGAATCCACTGCCTGTTCGGCACATTCGCCAAGTTCCTCATTTAAAGTCTCCAAGTACGACCGTCTCCTGCACATTAATACGATCGACTTTCTCAGCTTCCCTCAAGTATCCGCGATACAGAATAAGCTCGGAAGTAATTTCTTTGCAGATTGAATATGCTAATGGCCGACCAACAAAAACTATTAAAATTAGATTATAAGCTATTCATAACGAGACGCGAGTAGTATGTACTTTATTGGTGAAGGACGACGCCGGACGCTCAAAGTGCCATTGCAAAGCATCGAAAGAGCCCCTCATGACCAACGTAATTATCTTCTTTACGCACTGTCGACTTTGCATGCTATCCGACAATTTTCTCGTAAATTAAGGGCAGATTAATAGCAGAATTATCTTTAACGACTTCTAATTGTTAGGATTAATTCCTCAACGTATGGCGCACGTATCCTCGCGTTTACGAGTATTAGGAAATCTGCAGGCTTCTTATACGAAAGCTGACAATTAGTTTAAAGCATCGAGGAAACGATTAACGGATGAGAATCTTGCAAAGAATTTGAAGAGGTCAGAGATTAGAATAGAGATCCGTGAAAGAAGCTAGGGAAGAATGTTGAATGATTGACAATTAGAGCAGAGATTCACGAGAGAATTCAGCAAAGAATTTTCAGCGATTAGAGATTAGAGATTCATCTCGAGAATCTTGCAAAGTTGCCTTATGATCTTGATTGGTACTTTGTATTATAAGTCTTTGTATTCCTTGGAGTGGCCATCAGTTGACGAAAGTAAAAGCTATATGTCGTAGGAAAAAATAATATTTCTCAAGCAACTCTGCCTACAAAGAAAACCACATTCTCTTTCGTGCCAAATATCTTTCATCCAAAGTTCCAGAGATATTCAACATGATAATTCTTATTACACTACCTTGCACACGAAGAAAAATTTATTTACATTTGTTTACATTACATCTAAAAACGATGCAAAATGTTCGTACAAACATATGCTCCATCTGTTTACGAGGTACAACTCTTTGCTTTATAAGGAATTTTCTGTTTCGATTTTGTCTTGTCTAATTTACAGGAGATGCTAAAGATGATCAGCTGCATCTCGGAGCAAGTTTATAGACGTTTCGTCATAGATCCGATTGCTCTCTGGATGATTTCTCGAATTTAGTATTTCAACATTTTCCCTAAGTTTCCTCTGTTACGTCTCATAAGCGAAAACAGACAGAACATGCGATCGAGTGTTTTCTTCTTAATTTTCTAGATTGATCGAATGAATAGAGTCTCTTGGCTGCAGTATTGAGATGATAATTTAATCTGCTTTCGTAATTACTACACAGCCTTTTTATTTTCTCAGAGATCAGTGTCATGTTCATCTTAAGCCACTGTCTTAATTTACTGTCAGCATAGATTTTTTTTTTATTTAGTTTAAATTTTACAATTTGTCCAGTAGGATATTTGGTAAAATATTATAGCTTAGTAGTATAATAATATAACATGTGGATGGTTACCCCCAGCGGGATTCCATCTTCCAAGTTGTGTAACTGTCAGCATAGATGTACGTAAATCAGTTGATTGTTTCCAATTCTTAGAATGTGTGTGTTTCATAAAGCATTGTTGGACAGGTACAGGTGTGATAAGTTTATGCGTATGAATATAGTTATAGTTATGCTATAAATATTGTTAGAATAAATAAAAGACATACGTACCTATGAGAAGAAAAATAATTTGACAAATTTCCTGCCGGGCTGCAGTCTTTCCTCGTCTTAATCTACTGTCAGCATAGATTTAGGTAAATCGGTTAACTCTTTCTTTAGACGAAAACGACGACACTAAATCCCTTTCGATTTAGTATGAAGACGAGAGGTTTCTCGTGCGACAGGCATAAGCCACACCTCTTTCGGTAAAATCATTAGCAATTTAATGGAAAGTGCTTTGCGTCCACGTCACGTCCCAGTTTCACAGGATCTACCTGTGGAAACCGGCTACTGCTCAGTTAGACAAGAGTAAAAGAAATTCGCTGCCTCATAATGAGAGGCTATCCAGCTACGGTGTTTCTGCTCTTGATCGAAAATTGAAAGAAACGAGATCAGTTTGCAAAAATAATCGAATAGCGTTAGTAAACTTTGATAATAATATTATGCACTCATAAATAAGATAAGATAAAGCATCTTGCTCGAAATAAAATTGGAAAATCAGTGAATAATACTTAACTTCCTACATATTTATATAATCGAAACTTGTTTAGAAAGAGTAACAGTAAGTACGTTCAGCTTCTTTTTCTTCGTTTCATTTATCTTCCCTCGCGTTTCACGTTATTCTATCGGATGAAATATAAAATTATATACCACGTCTAATTACATTTATTCATTTAGTACAACCCGTTGCATTCTGATAATTGATGCACCATAGAGATTTCGAATTTGATATTTAAAATTTCAATGCTAGAGAAGGTCCCTCTCTTTCTCTCCCGCCTCTCTCGCACAATTTTCCTGAATGAGAACATTCACAGTTAAATGTATCGTTTCACTAATAGTAAAATATATTAATAACTAATTAATGAATTACCAGGCATGTAAATATGAAACCGGAATTCTTGTATAGAAAATACACGTTTATTGTATGAAAATGATTAAAAATATTTTATTCGAAGTATTGCCCATCGCTAGCTATACATTTTTCCCACCTGTCTGGCAATTGGTGGATGCCACGCCAAAAAAACTGTCGCTCTTTTGAGGCAAACCAGTCATCGAGGCATTTTCGTACATTTTCGTAAGAAGCGAAGTGCTGATCAGAAAGTGCGTGTCCCATCGATGCAAATAAATAGTAATCGGACGGAGCCAAGTCTGGTGAGTAAGCCGCGTGCGAAAGTATTTCCCAACTGAACGCTTCGATCGGTTCCTTGACCGGTTTTGCTGTATGCGATGGTGCATTATCACGAAGCAAAGTTACTTTGTGTCGCCTTTTTTGATATTCTGGTCGTTCTTCACGCAAAGCTCGATTCAAATCGATCATTTGTCGTTGGTAGCGCTCGGTATTAACGGTTTCGCCAGGTTTTAACAGCTCGTAATAGATCACACCCTTCTGATCCCACCAAACACAGAGCATTGTCTTCCGTCCATAGCGATTTGGTCTTGTAGTCGATGTCGGTGGTTCGCCTGGAGCTACCCATGATCTTTTACGCTTAGGATTCTCAAAATATATCCACTTTTCATCGCCAGTCACAATTCGGTGGAGAAACGACTTTCTTTTGTATCTGGCGAGCAGCATTTCGCAAGTGGTTTTTCGGTTTTCCTGCTGTCTTTCATTCGGTTCGTGTGGAACCCATTTTCCCACCTTCTGGATCTTTCCCATGGCTTTCAAACGCATGGAGACGGCTTCTCGTGTCACGTTTAATCGATCAGCAAGTTGTTGTTGCGTTTGAGCGTCATCCTCGTCCAACGGTGCTTGCAATTCGCTGTCTCGAAACTTTTTCGGTTGTCTTCCACGTTCTTCGTTCCTCGCGTCAAAATTGCCACTTCTGAATTTTTTAAACCACTCAAAGCACTGTGATTTACCAAGAGCATGCTCACCGTAAGCTTCGACGAGCATTCGATGCGATTCTGCAGCAGTTTTCTTCAAATGGTAACAGAAAATCAATGCTGTCCACAAATCGTAGTTTCCAGGCACAAAATTTGACATGTTCAACGCTATTACAAACTACGCTGTTGTATGAAACTTGTATTGTTCTGAGTCGAAAATGTTTGTGAGATGTCAACAAAGACCTTTGGCATCAATGACGCAGTTTAGTGATAACTACATTATCAGCTAGGGCCATCTATAGGCGAATTCCGGTTTCATGCTTACATGCCTAATAATATCCGTTATGAATTTATCTAAGAAAATAAATACCACGCAAATACTATATTATATAAATGTAAAAATAACGAGACGTTGCATTATGACGATCTCACCCTAATCTGAGAAGCTTCCATAGAAATATTTGTAAAAAAAAAATACATTGCACTTTCCTAATGTGTTTTATCTGTATTTCTTCAAACATGATAAAATGTTTAATAAAAATTGTAAATGCCAGTTTTTCATGCCGTGGTACGACAAAGAAAAATGATAATCTCTAAAGGGGACAAATACACGTACCATAATCGTAATATGTAAAACGTGTCGTTAAGAGTATTGAAATAAATTTCTGCTCGTGGTAAAACAACTTAAAACTGCATCGAATTGCAAACAATAAAAATATGATACGATCTTGATTAAATGTACAGGAGGACGATTAAAATGTTTTTCTAAATAGCTCGTGGCAAGCCCGAGCAAACGCGAGAGCAACGTGTGCGCGGTTCTGCTGGTATATAGCGGTCGTGCCAGGTCTGAAGAACGATTTATGTGCGATCAAGAGAATGATCCTTTACAGAGGCAACTCGTTTCTCACGCGCAATTATCAGCAAGATAATGCTTAATGACCATGTGGCACGCAGTATGTTTAACACGTACGCAATTTATAAAGGCGCAGCTGAAACCGCATAGCCGGCCAACTCCCTTTCTTCTTCCTTTATTCTCCCTTTCGTTTCGTCGCATAGCTGAAAATAAAAGCACGACATTATAACAACACGATAAAAGAATATTTCCGTGAGAAATATTTTTACTGGCCTACATAAAGTATTAGGTAGATAATTAAAAGGAAAGATAATTACAAGTTCTAATCTTTCAATGTATTACGTATGTGCAGTCGACCATAAACATATGCATAGTAGGTGCGCAGCCCTTAAATCTGTGGCTTGCTGGAAAAAAATACCAATGAAGCAGAGAAAAAACGAGTATTTATAAAATTGAGATATCAACAGTTGAAGATATTAGGTTGTCCGGAAAGTGTCTTTCTTTCGCAAACGTGTTTTTTACAACAGTGCACCTTCGTACAAACGTGAAACCAAGTCTGTGAAACTTGGAAAATGGATCGTACGTAATTCGATAAAATAATATAAAACAAAAAACGTTGTGCGTCTATTAGTTCCTCATAATACGAAAGAAACTTTTCGGACAACCTAATATGTTAGAAAATGCATGTTCCAACAATTTTTGACACCGAGGTTTCTACTGCTTCGAATTTATTTTCTCATACAGAAAGAGAGAATCGAAGCTTATGCTATTCGCGTTTTGTATTTATGTTGACTATTCTGGTATTTTTCCTGGAAACCTTGTTTTATGAAAAATTTCTCTTTGATATGTACAAATGTCACGTCAGTCGTTTTTGGGTAGAATTGGAATCTGTCCTTTCACATTATTATTTATAAAACTACTATTATTTATTATTAATTATAAGACTGTCGTTGGGGACTATACAATTTTTTACAGACTCGAGACTGAGTTTAATTCATTTTGGTAAAAATACGACGCTGGCATTTCTTGCGCTAAGCGACAGACATATAAAATGGTACAGTAGAAATTAGTATGAATTTTTTGACACGGTAAGATACGCGTTAAAGTGTAATATAATTCATTCGTGAAGGACATTGGAAGGAAATTATGAGAATAAGCAGTGATCAATTATATTGAATGGAATGCTTGCCACTGTTTTTATTCTCTTGCTGTTTTATTATGAATCTGTTAATTCGTTCTTATAATGTAAAATACAAGGTGGCACATAAATCACTTTGTTATTTAACGCGTCGACTGCCACGCAAATTTGATATATTTTTCTCTGCAAGTTACAACAGATTGAAATATGCTATGATATACAGAATAAAAATTTCTTTTTTAATTCTTTTTCTTTTTTAAATTTTTCCATCGAGACAACGATCTACAGTGAGATCCGTTATAATGAGAAGTGATAAAGTGCACGCGTACCGACCGAAAATTCAAAGTCGATTTTCTCGAAAACAAAGCCTCAAACGAAAAATTTTTATTCTACATTTTCGACTTCTTTTTTCGCGTAGAATCACCCCCTTTCCACTGGTACCACCAGTTACCAACCACCCTGTATATTTCAATTTTGCAAAATATTATACTTGCGTACTTTTTCTCTGACAATATTACCGAAGCATTCTATACAATAAAGAAGAAACGCCTTCTTAATACGAGTCATCTATTCATATTTGGAAATTATGTACGAAGTCTCAACCTCAAGAAAGTCATTTTTCATTACTTTTTCATACATTTCGAAAGCTACCTTTACTATCTTCTTCCTTTCTTCGCTAAGCTTCTCGAATATCATTTTCTAACTGCTCAATTGCGATTGGTTTATCGTCATACGCTTTACGTTTAAGAAAAGCCTGGCAGATAATACGTGGATAACAGAAACACGCAGTCAGAGACTCGAAATGGAACCTGACGCAGCCTTAGAGTCGCAAATCTACGCATCAAACGCGTTAAATTTCTTCAAAGAAATAAATATGAACTAAAAATAGCAAAAATCAAAACGATGTAGCTTTTTATACATTTCCAATATTCCTTTTGTTCTTCTTGAAAGTGCAAAATTACACAAAACACGGATGATATAAAATAGCATGTAAAATATCCAAAGTATAAACAATGATATACACTTTTTCCAATGTCTTTTCCAATCCTCAAAACAGTTTGGCAATTCGCTTTATTGTGTGCCTCTTGGTTCGTTCAACGATCTTAGCGCTTCCTTTAATACTTTTCTATCGATCTTCTACTCTTTTAACTGTATCACCAACAGTATAAATTTGCATAAAAGTCTGCAATCTACTAATCAGTCTAAGCTTAGCGTCGTCGCTAATGAGCCTGCAGTCGATGCGACGTTAAACGTACGTTAAAAAAGAAAAGGAAGAATCATAAAGCTGAAAGAAATTTCAGCGAACATAATAAAACAATGAGAAATGATTTGAATCGTTGCTCGATCAAAGGTAAATTCATCTTACACGAACAACCTGGACTGCAAGTTTCTCCTTGTTTCATTAACTGACCAGTAACATTAAATGATCGTGCGACACGGTACTGCCGACGCAGTCATTTACATTTTCGCTGATATATTTTTGCAGCCGCTCGATTACGATAGCGTGTGCTGAATCGTAAGGCCGGTAGCCAGTGTTCGTGTATGTAATGAAAACGTTTTCTCACGTGCACGTGATTCGTTCTCATGATTAAAACGTCGCCAGCCGTGCGTAGTATACCTGCCTCCACATAAATCATCGTAATTTTGTAATTTCGTATCGCCCGTTTGCGAGTCTGAAATATAGCCATGAAAATTATCAATTGAATAGCGGTTACAGTTTAGAAACTGCAAGTTGTAGTCATCTAAATTCAGGTAAATTGTACAGGAATGTCGCAACACTTGTAATACGATCGACAATACGGGCATTCTACGTTTTTTTCTTTTTTTTTATATTATTTAATTTGTACTTTACAATTTGTCCAGCTGGACATTTGGTACATTTTTCTTACTTAATTGCTAAATAACATGTGGATGGCTAGTCTCAGCGGGATACCATCTTCGAGTTTGACTATTTTAATTCTTCAGTGAAGTTAGTGGGGTGTTTTCTAGGACAAAATTTTTTTTCTGTTTAATTTGTACTTTACAATTTGTCCAGCTGGACATTTGGTAAATTTTTCTTATTTAATTGCTAAATAACATGTGAATGGCTAGTCTCAGCGGGATACCATCTTCGAGTTTGACTATTTTAATTCTTCAGTGAAGTTAGTGGGGTGTTTTCTAGGACAAAATTTTTTTCTATTTAATTTGTACTTTACAATTTGTCCAGCTGGACATTTGGTACATTTTTCTTACTTAATTGCTAAATAACATGTGGATGGCTACCCCCAGTGGAATACCATCTTCGAGTTTGACTATTTTATTTCTTCAGTCAGGTCTGTGAGGTGTTTTCTCGACCAAAAGTCTTTTTTCTATTTAATTTGTACTTTACAATTTGTCCAGCTGGACATTTGGTAAGTTTTTCTAACTTAATTGCTAAATAACATGTGGATGGCTAGTCTCAGCGGGATACCATCTTCAAGTTTGACTATTTTATTTCTTCAGTGAAGTTAGTGGGGTGTTTTCTAGAATAAAATTTTTTTCTATTTAATTTGTACTTTACAATTTGCCCAGCTGGACATTTGGTACATTTTTCTTACTTAATTGCTAAATAACATGTGGATGGCTACCCCCAGTGGAATACCATCTTCGAGTTTGACTATTTTATTTCTTCAGTGAAGTTAGTGGGGTGTTTTCTAGGACAAAATTTTTTTTCTGTTTAATTTGTACTTTACAATTTGTCCAGCTGGACATTTGGTACATTTTTCTTATTTAATTGCTAAATAACATGTGAATGGCTACCCCCAGCGGGATACCATCTTCAAGTTTGACTATTTTATTTCTTTAGTGAGTTAGTTTTTAACGTAATATGTTTATTTCGTCCCCTTCAAAGTAATACCCATAAACAATGATACATTTCTACCAATATCTTTTCCAATCCTCAAAACAGTTTGGCAATTCACTTTATTGTGTGCCTCTTGGTTCGTTCTTAGTTTTATGTCTTCAGCGCTTCGAAGCAGTTGTTCTTTCGTAGCTTTTTCCATCCTCAGAATAATAAGAAATCGTATGATGTCATATCTGGTGATCGAGAAATCAGAACTGTATTATTTTTCGCCAAAAAGTTCCTAACGAGCATTGATCACACGGTAAAATCACAATATCACAGAAATGCAACATAATAGACAAGCAAATCTGGAGTTATCGACCGATCTCGATAAAGAAACTGATGTATGTAATAAACAAGCAAGACCCAGCAAGCGAATCAACGTTTTCCCAACCGGCTCTTTCTACACCAAGAAATTACAAAATTACTCGTATGTTATCGTTGCCATTTAACAAGCAATTTAAATCTTATTATATTCGACTAAACAATTAGCTAAACTATCGGTCATTGTTGTTATCTGTTAATACCGTGGTCGGTCAAAGTTGTAGCCGATCGAGTCTGGCGTCAGTAAATCGTCGTCGGTAAAAAGAATGTCGGTAAAATCCACATCGGTGATTTCAATGGGTAATTAACATCTACTTTACTATTGCACGCTGTATAAAAGGAACAAAATTAAATACGGTGAGGATCCGTGGAACGTACTAGACGTTTAATATTCATTCAGCAAATACCTTTACGAGGCTTGGCTCCTTCGTTGCAACCAAACATAAAAGAGTATAGCGCAGCGCGTCAATTATGGTTTACAAGTTAAGAGCAATAGCCGTATTTAAAGCTGTTTTGCCAAGATGTGCCGTGATTGAATACCATGCGTGGTCGCTAGAGAGCGGTTGCACGTAGAATGTTCACCTGCCCGTGATAGAAGATCGATATTCCTACTTGAATAAACTCAATTTTCTACGGTGCTTATAATCTGCGCGATGTAATCACGGGGAACCGCCGGCCGGCAAAACGATTCATCATACACACATTGAAGAGGCGTTGCTCGTACGTGCGCGCCAAGAGTTTGAATGTGTGCCGGCTAGTAATAGCTGCCGTGATCGAAGTAGCTATAATTGCAAAGTAGTAGGAAAAGAAAATGGTAAAGCAGCAGAGAGAAGAAGATGGGTAAAATTATATCAATCGGCGATATTAGGATATGCAGTATGCGCTGTTTAAACGGATACGTTCAAATATCTGGAAAAATTCGAATGATACACTAGCACAGAAAAAAGTTGGGACACTAGCTCATTTTTGACAAGACATATTTTGATTGTGAAATTATAGTGAGATAAAATTGGAATTATTTTAATAATGGTATATTATAATTGTGACTCTGAAGATAAAGCGGTAAAGATTCTTGTCAATTTCTCAATTTCGTTATAGAAGTACGCACATTAATGTTTAATTTTCGGAAAACAGATGACTCTCCTCCGTGAGTTTATTTATCACAGCAAGACAACATAGGTAACAGGAAGTTTCGAGCTAAATTTAAAAAACAGCGTTGGTAACATCATTATCTTCTTTTTTCTTTTGCTTTTCGATTTATGGAGTTGATCACTGCGGCTTCTGAATGATCGTCTGATAGTAAAACAGGCGTCTGTAATTGCCATATCTCATAGAACTATTTTGTCACTTGACAAACTCTTTACCTTCAGATTCTCCAATTTTTAATTTGTAGAACAGATTGAGAAGAACGTTTTAAACAGCCAAACAGCCTCCTAACGTTAAACAGCAAACGTATACGCTATTATATACAGTAAATACTAACATCGATCATTGCTATGTTCTTTAATACGCAATACAAATTTGTATTCTGATGATTTCATAGAAAGATAATAAATACTGTTTCCAATTATTAATTTATCATCTGTTGGTGCAGCTTGGTTATATACTGTTACTACAAATCGACCAAAATTTCCCTAGAGATGCTTACGAAGTGTAGTGTATACATATGGACAAGCAAACACACAAACGTCCTTGGAAAGAAGACTAGAAAGAAAACACCCCACTGACCTCACTAAAGAAATAAAATAGTCAAACTTGAAGATGGTATTCCACTGGGGGTAGCCATCCACATGTTATTTAGCAATTAAGTTAGAAAAATTTACCAAATGTCCATCTGGACAAATTGTAAAGTACAAATTAAATAGAAAAAAAGCTTTTGTTCTAGGAAGCACTCCACAGATCCGACTGAAGAAATAAAATAGTCAAACTTGAAGATGGTATCCCGCTGAGGGTAGCCATCCACACGTTATTTATTATAGCAATTAAGTTAGAAAAATTTACCAAATGTCCATCTGGACAAATTGTAAAGTACAAATTAAATAATAAAAAAAAATAAAAACTGTTCTTACGTAAGAAATTACTATATAGATTGTCAATTATATCGATGAAAGGAATAATTCTCAATACCCATGGAATGCTCAAAAACTTTCTTTTCTTAATCTCAATACACATTATACTAAAGAATAATGTAAGATTGGCAGTTTGCTAATTCATATTTACTGTATTTACTTTACCAGTTTCAATTGCACCGGGAATTTTTTCATTATCTGTTCAATTGTATACCGAATATTAATATTATATCGATTTTTTTATATTAATTACATAACTTCCTACGACATTTGTAAATTTGAAGGGTGCAAATGTGTCGATATTAAACGAGTCATTATCACGATACATTTAAGATATTAAGAACTAATTCTGTCTCATGTAACATGTCCTCTTGCGCATTCCTTTTCATAAAATTATATCCACGTATAAAATATTTAAATGAAACGTGTCATGTTTATAAATTAAGAAATGTATAAGTACCTTTCTGATTTTTAACCGAAGGAATGTCGCTCGTTAAGCGCAACCTGCTGCTTTATAAAGACAGACGTTCGTTTGATGTTCAGGAATGCGTCACGTATATGTAGAATATTCGAATACTGAAACATTGTTTATGCGACGTGCAGGACGCAAAAGAATTCGATGCTTATGAATACAATAGCGGTGGGTACATGGTTTTCATCAAGTTTTCCTGCTGCATCCTGTCTGAAACTATGCATACATATATCGCACACGTTGTACAAATAAAAAGTTGACATTGCCTTAAATGGTGCATTCACAGTGCAATACGGTTTTTAAACTCTTATTCTTTTTTTAGAAACATAATTACACCTACGTATGTATAATACGTGCATGTACTGTGAAAGATAGATCGGGAGAGAGCCAATAAAAATTATGAAATATACAGAAGAAGACAGTTTTGATAACATGATGGAAAAATAATTAATTTAAAATATAGGATACTTGAAGTTTAATTTTGTGGAATTTGCCACGTTGCTCGTTTGCTGGGACAATGATGTAAATCAAAATTTGTAGTTGCTTGAGTTATTGGTAAATTTATTGAGAAAAGACAGTTAGTAGAAAAAATTAGAAGCAAACTTCAAACATTCAGAATGTCAGAGAATTGTGCTGTCATTGTAATGCTTTTGTCTTGCTACGAGACTGCAAACAGTCCGGAACTTTCAAACTTGTCTGCCCTAAATTCGTGACTTTTTAATTACGTTATTGTTCCAGCAAATGTTCGATAGATACGTCACTCCTTGTTTTCTATATGATATTCTACAAAATTGATGTTAAAATGTCTTCTAAACTAATCAATATTAATCAGTTTTCGATCATGTTACCTTGATATTTTTTTTTTTTTTTTTTTTTTTTTTGATGGGAGGATTCGATGTATGGAAAAAGAGGTTGCCATTTAAAAATACAAAAAAAAAAATAGTGTAACTGTCTCGAATGCATATGCATTTTTGCACTTTCGAAGAGTTAGAAAATATTATCGCGAAGATGTAGTTCACTTCGATCCATTCATCTTTCTCCACGTACTTATCGCTCTGTAACAAATTCAAGTTACCAAGACGCGATAAATTGTGATATAGTAAGTGAAAAATCTCCTTCAGGAATTGAACATTTCCTCGTAAATATCGTAGAATGAATAAAAAATAAAAGACTTATCGCTAACGGGAAAGACTTATTCGAAGATGGTACCCGCTGGGGGTAGCCACCCACATGTTATTTAGCAATTAAGTTAACAAAATTTGCCAAATGTCCAGCTGGACAAATTGTAAACTACAAATTAAATAATAAAAAAGAAAAGGAAGAATGGGAAAGACGCTGGCTAATAAATCCGCGAACACGCCGTATAGTGCACTATATAACAAAAATTGGCATACAAATATAGGAAAGTGGAGCTGGAATGCACAGGGCATATAAAGAGGTGTGTGTGCTTCGTTCAGATTTGAAGCATAGCACTCGTGCGATTTTCAGGGGTATTGTTGGTGAAATGGGCCGACTAAGATGCGCGTCCGTGAACACTTTCACACGTACGAGCGGCTTGCGCCTGTGGGTGCGCAAAACTGTGAAAGGTTCGTACCACACGAAACACTTGGGGCCGATGTCAAGGGGTCCCTGGAACAATATAACGACACTGCGTGAAGGCAACCACCCTCTCTGCCTGCTTCTCAATACTTCGATGCAAATGCTTCGCTCCGGACCCACTTTCTACCAACACGTGCTCCCTTTCAGCCCTTCAAGATTTTCGATTTATCGCACCAGCGAACTCTTCAAAGTCGAAAAAATTCCAGGTCGAGGCTGAAGTCTACAATTTATGCGAAAGCGAGTTGATAGTCGCCCTATGTTCTACTTATCGCTACCGTCGATCGAACTCCGACGACTGTCATCGATCGACCTCGAACTGCAGTCGAAACTCGGCAACTCGAACCCCGAGGGAAGAGTGTAAAGTCTTTGAATTCTAACAGAATTTTGGCTTATCGAAATTTCCGGGTAAAAGAGCTTCGACAAATGAAAATTCACCGTACAGAAGCTTCGCACGAAGGCGTAATTACAACCACGTTCTCAGAAAGTGTAATTATTTTAAGCTTCCTCTTAGAACTCGTTCTATTCAAGGTGCATAAATGCGAAAGTTAAAGACGCGACAGATAATGGCAATTATGCGTTCGACTGACGAAAAACGATTAGCTTCCATGAATAGATAGAATGGTCGAAGGGCGAAGAGGTAGGGACATGGTTTGCGTTGTCTTATGTTGCTTGGAACAATCCTAACAGTTGGAAGAAGCGAGATAATATCGAACAATTGGCTTCTCTTGCATATTGTCATATATAGTGTAGCTATAGTCATACTTCGAGTTGCAGCTAGAAGCAGCGATAGAAGTTCGACTCATAACGATAAACTTCGACTTGCAGAGCCTAAACTCGAGTTATAGAAGTAAAATAAAGTACCTGGATAGGTGGCGAATAATTCGAGTTTAAGTAAGTTCTATTTCGACTTCTAAAGGTTTTCGTAGCGGATCGGAAGAGAATGAACAAAAGTTTTTTTTTATTATTTAATTTGTACTTTACAATTTGTCCAGCTGGACATTTGATAAATTTTCTTTACTCAGTTGCTAAATAACATATGGATAGCTACTCCCAACGGGATACCATCTTCGAGTTTGACTATTTTATTTCTTCAGTGAAGTTAGTGGGGTGTTTTCTAGAACAAAGTCTTCTTTTCTATTTAATTTGTACTTTACAATTTGTCCAGCTGGACATTTGATAAATCTTCTTTACTCAGTTGCTAAATAACATGTGGATGGCTACTCCCAGCGGGTTACCATCTTCGAGTTTGACTATTTTAATTCTTCAGTGAAGTTAGTGGGGTGTTTTCTAGGACAAAATTTTTTTTCTGTTTAATTTGTACTTTACAATTTGTCCAGCTGGACATTTGATAAATTTTCTTTACTCAATTGCTAAATAACATGTCAATGGCTACCCCCAGCGGAACACCATCTTCAAGTTTGACTATTTTATTCCTTCAGTCAGGTTTGTGGGTTGTACAGGGAACATAAATAGAAATCTGTTTATTAGTTCCTTTGTTCCTAGACCTTGCAACCTAAAACATAATGTATATTCAAGTATACAATAATATGCACCGCTCCTTATTTAGAATATTTCTTCGTAATAGCAGTCTCCAGGTCACGGATATACATAAATAATGTTGCAGAGTTTTTCTTGAAGTATTTACTTCAACAATGAACACTGATAGACCTTTCCGTATTATCCGAGTTTTCACGTCGGATTATCGAGGCTCTGCTCTGCCGAATAAATTAAATTTCGGCAAACGTAAACGCGGAATGTTCGCAACATTAAATCCCTCTACTTGCAAACTGCACTTCAGACCTTTCTTTGGTAACTTTCAAACACCTAACTTGCTTCTCGCGTTGAGCATTACGTCGCCTTCTGACGAAATATCTGCAACCTGTGTGTGCTAAAACGAGTATAAGATACAGTTCTACAGGGACTGCAGATGTTGCTCGTTGTTAATGAACCAAATTATACGAATGTAATTCAACCTTATTTGGGTTATTTATTAGGCTCTATACAATTTCGCATTTTTACACGTTCGTTTATCAAAGTAACAGAACTTTGCGTTCACTTTCGTCTTCTAAAAAAATTCTACCAAATGTCCAAACTGGACAAATTGTGAATGTAAACAACTAAATAAAAAAAAAAGCTTTCGTCTTTTAAAAAATTCTACCAAATATCCAAACTGAACAAAGTGTGAATGTAAAGAATTAAATAAAAAAAAAACTTTCGTCTTTACGATTATACTTTTTACGGTATACTTTTCACTGTTAATTTCGAGAGTTCCTTGATTCACATCGTAGCAGTTTGTGAGAATTTTCAAACCTACCGGCATATTGACAAGTAATTGCGATTGGTCCCAGCAGCACCCGTGAAATTTTAAGTAAAATAAAAATCATCCTCGTCATATTTTCCACCAAGAAGAAGGAAAAAAACGCACTGAAAAATTGTAAATTGACTGGCTGCTGTTAAACTGCATTCGCCGATGAACTGTTTGGTTGAACAATTAGTTAGCCGTCGTTGTTTCGTCACAGGATAAATGCATCTTAAAGGAGCAAACGTTTTCCACGAGAAAAATGCCTCTGCTTTGTCATTTTCAAAGAGTTCTATTATTTTTCCCACAGTCCGTGTACATCGCAATGAATCCAAGTCTCGATCGTAGTTGGTCCCTGAGAAAAAAGTCACGAAACAAAGTTTCCAACATTCGCGGGTCACAATATCGAGATAATATGTTTTTAAAGGATCCTTCAGCCGCTTTCCTTTCTTCGGGCATAATCAAGCGGCAATAATGCCCGTCAGACAATAATTGGTCGGCTTACCGTCGCGGTTAGTAGCTAAATCGGAAAAGTTTCAGCCGTCCTTACGTCAGACGAAGAACGACGAATCTTTCTTCGCTGGAACTGTCGGCAACTAGGATTAGTTTTAAAGTAAGAGCATGCTCTCGTCTTTTCATCCTTCTTTCTTCGTTCCGCAAGCCTTTCATCGACAGATATACTCACGATGCCTTGATAAACTTCTTACAGTCGCCGACTTCTTTTTTGTTTCCGCGAGTCCGTTCTTCTATGAGATAGGAGGGTCGAACGATTTTTTCGCTAAATTCCGACTTTCTTTAAACTTGCAAGTAATCCAACTTGAAGTAAGTCTTATGAACTGGATATACATCGGGCCACGAAAATATTTCAACGTTGCTGGAAACTTTTCATGTGCACAGTGTGTATGATAATTAGCGGGACCCATTTCAGGAGACCCAAAAAGCTCATGCGTTCCATCTGACCTTGTTTCAAAGTTGTAGCCATTTTCGTGTTTCAACAACCCGCGACTGCTTACCTTTTGTCCTGAAAGGTGTACCGTAGTATGTGTGGATGATGTGTGTAATATATGTGCAAGCCATTGTAGAAGTGGACAGGAGGCACAAAAGCAACGAGAAAGGTTCATACTCGCGTATATCCTATTCGACTTTGTTTAAAAATTACGAGCATTTTTTCTCTGATTCGCTAATCCAATTTCAGCAACTGCTCGCCTTCGTAAAAGATGCTCGAAATGGCCACCCACGATCTGTATGAAAGCTCGCACTGATCGCATCAGAGAATTTCGCAATGTTTCAAAAATTGCAGATATTTGTTGAATCTGTTGGCAACCTTGTTGTATACGTGCACGAAGTACTTCAACGCTGGTACAATTGCTTTCAGGTGGGCCTAAAATAAAAATCTAATGGATTTAATTGTGAGGAGGTCCTGCACGACGTATCCTATTAGGAGGAAATAGTAAAGGTAAGCAGTTGGACTATCGAAGCACAAAGATGACTATAGCTTTGAAACAAGGTCCAATGAGATGTATGTTCGTATGAACGTTTCTCATTGTTTTTGTGCCACACTTGTCCTCTCCCGAAGTGGATCCTACACATTACGACACAGCTTTTATTAACAAGCCATTTAGATATTTAGCGAGTCTACTTTTTTTTATTATTATTATTATTTAATTTCTACCTTACAATTTGTCCAGTTGGACATTTGGCAAATTTAGTCTCCACGTGTAGCACTAATTCTATGTTTAAGATTACTATTCGTGTTGTATACTAATCTCCCACGAAGCGTATATTTGCAATAAACGTCTTGCGACAACGTGATAAACGTAACGTCAGCTTCGAATACTTACAGTTGATCAAGTTTCAATGCATCAACAGGTACTCGATTCTTTTTGGAAAAATAGGGATAGCGTGTAAGATGGAAGAGAAAGATCAATAAAAAGGCACACCTATATAACCGGAAAGAGTTACATCCTTCTATCTAGAGACACCTTGGGTCTTCAGATAATAAGGTACTTTGGTATGCCATAGAGCTGGTTCTGAAAGTGGATCGACCCTTTCAAGAGTAATCTCATAAATACGAAGTTTTACGTATCCGCTCGAGTGCTTTATAAAACAAAAAGGAGAAGGAAACACAAAAATAAAAAGAAATTGGATAGCAAAATATGTATTGTATCGATTCAGTTGCAAATGCCTTTTCCATACGCTATGTGTTTATGGTCAACTGTTTGAAATTCAGATTTTCTGCCCCCTAAACAAGGGAACTCGCTACGTAATTAATAACTCGTCTCTGTATCGGTATTTTGTAAGATAAATTTCACAATTTTAAAACAATCTTATAAAACGATAAAAATAAAGAAAATAGCTGGACGTGAAAATCGATCTAGTTGCGAATATCTTTTCCACGTTCGTGTTGCTCGAATTTAACGTTCTTTTCATCCTGGTCAAAGAAACTTACTTCTAACATTCATCAAACTTTTATAATTGTTAATTGAAAATTTGGAATCTTCGTTTATCAAGTATCTATATATTACGTATTATAATAAAAGTCTGACAAGTAGTAGAGATCAATCCTTTTTTTAATCGCTCATTTAACTTTCGTATCTGTATCATTAAATTTTTTCTTGTATTTGTTATTATTTGGTTTCTAGCGGACGTGTCTAAATTTTCTAGTTAATTCGTCCAAAACTCTCTTATCGAGGTTTAGATAAAATATTGAAAAATATATAATTGTGAGTTCGCGACTTGTCTATAAATCTTGAACCCCAGCGATGATCGCTGACAATTAGTCCTGTAGCTTTCACAGTCTAAATTCTCACGATTCACGCGCTTACTCTTCGCACTGGTACATTTAACGCTGTTTCCCCTAACTCTGAAGCTTCCAGGAAAGAGCCGTGTCCAGAAAGAAAAGAATTCCGACGTTTCGCCAGCTTCGCAGCTGGCTTCGTCAGTGTGTCGCACTGATACAAGGTGTACGCGTTGAGAAGCACTCTTCCCAGACTTTCTTTTTTAAAACAGTGTTCCCAGACTTGCTTTCGTGGAACAGTGTTTATTTTACACCAGTGTCACTGTAACACTCTGATAAAGTCAACCGCGATACTGTCGGAATTCTTTTCCTTCTGAACACGTCCGTTTCCCGGAAGCATCAAACAGTGTTACACGAGACAGTGTTAAACATAGCGTTGCTGAGTGTGAATAGCGAAATTTCTCGAAGTGTTCCAGTGCGTTCGTGTGCCGTATCGTTGAATGCGCATATTTGTGTGTGCAGCTTTAAGTATTAACGACCTAGTATATGGGCGACGTAGACCTTGAATATTATTCTGAAATATGATGCCAAATGCTGTTCGCCTCAGGTTACACCATAGCTTGCTCCAACGTTCGCGAATTACGATTTCGCACAAGCTGACACCACAATTCCGTACCTGCGTGTTGCGACTGGAACTAAATAAAAAAAAAAAAAAAACAAGGACCACCATGGCAGGAACGGTGAACGTGTTGTATAGAGAATGAAAAATTATTCGAGTCAGCTTGACTATTTCCTTTTTTCTAACATTCTAAAATGAATACAATTGCGCTGTTCTTCAGTGAAATTTCCCATGGTTTCGTACAAAAGTTTTAATTCAAATACGCAATACTATTACCTTTTTCAACTTTTCTCGTCAGTAGCATGATGATTGTTATTGGTTACATTATCCCATTGTTTCGTATACAAATTTTAACTAGTGTATGCAATAGCACTACATTTTTCAACTGTTCTTCTCAGCAGTATGATGCGTGTTATTAGTTAGGTTGCTTGCTGGCCTGTGCGTGTTTTGAATTGAGTTTCTATGGTTTTTGTATGGAGATTTTGTCTTTCTTTTTTCACGAAAAAATTGTTTATTCCTTAACAAATTTTGCAATAATTGCAAGATGTACACTGCGTACTTAAATATTGCTTTCATCGCGCTTCGATGTTTGTAATTTAATATAATTGATATACAGGGTGGTTGATGACTGGTGGTACGAGCGGAAAAGATTTTTTTTTTTTAATTTTTCCATCGAGACAACGATCTACAGTGAGATCCGTTATAACGTACCGCACGCGTACCGAGCGAAAATTCAAAGTCGATTTTCTCGAAAACAAAGCCTCAAACGAAAAATTTTTATTCTATATTTTCGACTTCCTTTTTCGCGTAGAATCACCCCTTTCCGCTTGTACCGCCAGTTACCAACCACCCTGTATAATGAATATTGTAATGAATTTTCTTAATATACTCTTATTTGAAAATAAATTACCCATATTTTGAATGACTTGTCGTTGCCTATTTCATATATGAAACATTATAATATAAAAGCACTGTAATTTGATACTGTATGCAAAAACAGTTGCAGATCGCAGTTCCTTCGACAGTACGATTTCTTTGCGTGTCCTATAATGCCTTTAAAATAAAACCGAGAATCCTCTGCAGTAAGATTGGATTTTCTCGTCCATTAGAAGCAACGTGAAGAGAAGTAACAAAACTTAAATTTGTTTCAGGAGATTTCAACAAGAAGTAAATACGAAACTATTTACATATCAATATAGTTTTTATACCGTACATATCCATTTCGATGTAAAGAAGCGAATTGACTGAAGATTTACAATTTTTTGCGAAATAAAACCTGTTTCATCGTTTAAGGCTCTTACGTCGTCTGAAATACAAGAAACAGCTGCATTTACAGATACGCGTAGATTTTTATTTCACTATCTTTGAACGTAGTAGGAAACATGAGTTTGCCAGCGATTTGTATGTCAACGAACGGACCACGGATGTCGATGCAAAATGCAAATAGAAAAATGAAATCTAGATACGAATCGATTATGCGATTAAAGTATAATCCAAGGAATAGATAGATTTGTATTGTATTCTTTATTGCAGTATAGATTATCATCTATTACAATTTGCCAACTATATGCTGTATCGGTGGATGATTTACATATTCTCTTATCTTACTTTTCTTTGTTTTCTATGCTTACAGGATGCTTATCCTAAATTCATATAGTTAATTAAGTTTACATTTACCTTTGTGCTTGATCCTACATTTACTTAACTAAATTTTCACATACTTAGCTTACATGCCTATTAGTGGACATTTACATCATAGAACACTTATTTATTTACATTTACAGAACACTTATTTATTAAAATGCTATATTTACTTTTTGCACTTGTTAAAAACATTACAAAGTAATACTCTTATAATCCATGGTTTAGATTTACAGCTATTTGATATTATATGTGCACGTAAACAAAAGTGCGTTCTGTATCCTCCTGTATCCCTGAATTTCTTTTATTTATCCCTGTAGAATCCTTTTATCTTCATTGTTTCTTGTATGTAGTAAAATATTCTTCTTGCATAGTCTTCAGTTTGTATTACCAATATCTCTTCCATTGTTCCTTTTCCCTTCAAGTACAGTGCTCTTATTTGTTCATATAAAGGACATTGCAATAATATGTGCTCTATGTTTTCTTCTTTGCACCTGTTGCACAATCTGCATAGTTGCTCTTTCTTTATTCTTTGGTTGTATCCTTCTTCCTTGCAATAGAACGTTTTCTTCCCAGCTAGTCTCCACCAAGCTGTTGTTCTTGTTGCCCTCAGTGGTATTTTAACATTTAAGTATTCTTCTTACCTTTCTATATTTCCTTCCTTTAATTTCTCATACCTTTTGCTATATGATGACTCATCCACTCTTTCAGTGTCCATTCTCTTCTTTTCTTCTTTTATTATCTTCCATATATTAGGTTGTGCGAAAAGTTTCTTTCCTTTTATAAAGAAATAATGGACGCACAATGTTTGATATTAGTTTTATATTAGTTAGAGCGTAATAATAGAAATATAACGAAATGGATCATACCTAATTCAATAAAATAATATAAAACAGAAATTGTTGTTCATCTATTATCGCTTTATGAAACGAAAGAAACTTTTCGAACAACCCAATACTCTCTGTATTTGTTTCAAGCTCTTCTGCATTTTGCACTTTCCACGGCCTTCCACGTTCTGCTTTATTCAATAATTCCTCGAGTTTCGTGCACCAGTTGTATTTCCTACTTCTTGAATAAATACATTATAGTCGACCCTCGTAGTCTCTTATCCGATACTATACTCTTGACGCCTACGCAGTTTCGTTCCCACTGCTTCAGAGTCTCTTTCATTCAAATTGGACAACCTACATAGACATTCCGAGGACACATTTTGATTACGTTCATTCGAAATATCCTAATATCAAGTGTTTAATTCTCTTTCGTATCTCACTCACTTTACAAAAGATCCTCGACAATATACAGGGTGGTTGATAACTGGTGGTACAAGCGGAAAGGGAGTGATTCTACGCGAAAAAAGAAGTCGAAAATATAGAATAACAATTTTTCGTTTGAGGCTTCGTTTTCGAGAAAATCGACTTTGAATTTTCGCTGGGTACGCGTGCACTTTATCGCGTCTCGTTATAACGGATCTCACTGTAGATCGTTGTCTCGATGAAAAAATTAAAAAAAAATTTTATTCTATATTTTCGATTTCTTCTTTCGCGTAGAATCACCCCCTTTCCGCTCGTACCACCAGTTACCAACCACCCTGTATAATTTTATAGCCTGCCATATGTTTATCACGTGTGCCCAACATGTACTGTTGAATATTGAATGATATCTGATCAAGAAGATTACTTTTTCCTTTCTAATGTTCCTTTCAGTAAAAACCATCCTCTGTAATTTCTGAAATCATATATCTAACGATTAAAATTTTGTTTTATCTACCGCGTACTTCAATTACTTTCACACTCGAGTTTCTTTTACGCTTTAAAGTGCAGTTTCATGAAATAGTTGAGCAGAAAGAAGCAGAGAGCTTATTCACAAACTTCAGAAGCCAATGGGTGCTACACCTTAAGGCTTATTCGCACGTAGCTACAGTGGTTTCACTTTCATAAAGGTGGCCGCTGGACACAGTGGAATGCAACGGTACTTGAAGCAGTAATAGTAGTAGTAGTAGTAGTAGTAATGTACCGCTCGCTCCTCTTCAGAATTAGCATTGTACATTAAAAACTGGCTACCGTGTCGCGCAGTATATGCTAAGTGCACGCGTGATGTCTCACTGGAGTGTTATGTACATTCAAAGAATGTTAACGCTCTGGCAGAATATATGTAAATGCAGCAACCGCTAATTGCAAGTCTCAGTACTTTTACTTGTAAACGATCGGACAGAGGAAGAGAGACAGAGAGAGAGAGAATTACATGTTCTTTCTGCGTACAAAAAGTGATATTATTTTAACTGCGCCATTCCTTGCAATGATCGCAGATTATTGGAAAAAGCTAATGGTCGGAATAATTGAAAAACGTTGATAGCGCGATACGTCGCTTGAGAAATATTTAAATTAGATCAGTAAAACGTTTCTCTCTTTATCGAATAAGAGTATTAAATATTGAATGACTCCGAAAATTTAACAGAACGATATGCATTCCGATAATCGTACAAGCAGTAATGATAGGAATATTCGTTTTAATACTGTTTCAATTTAATACTTTAGTCTTTGATATCTTGTTTAACCGATATATCAGTTTAATTTTAATCGAGTAAGTGGCTTAGCTCGTTAAGTACTGACCAATGGTTTATCATAATGTTAGTACATTATTTGCTGTACATTAATGTTAATGCATCTATTTCTTTGTGTTTCATAAAATCGTAAAGCCTAGATGCAGGAAATAATGACGATCAAAATACCAGAAGAATCTTAATAATTTTCTTTCGTTTCAAAGTTCATATCCCGACAACAGGTAATGCAAAAGACACGAGTGTGCAGAGATGTGAAAATATCTGGATGTTAGCTACGGGGGTATGTAATAAAAAATAGAATAAAAACCGCGTTTAAAGATTTTAATATCACCTTTACACAAATCATAAAGAATATAACCTAACAAACACGAAGATGGTACCCCGCTGGGGGTAGCCACCCACATGATAATCAAACAGCTAAAAAATTCTACCAAATGTCCAAATTGGACAAATTGTGAATGTGAAATATTAAATAAAAAAAAAACCTTTACACAACATTTTAGGGTCATCGTCAGGTGAAACAGATAAAGCACAGTATGTTTCTCTCGATACCATGAAACATTTTTTTCTATCATCACGAATAAGAGAGTAATTAAAAGTGACAAAGTTATAGTCTATAATTATAATTAGAAGCTATACTTCCGTATAAAAATAATTATTATACATGTCGGAGATGAAAGGACGTCGGAGCCTCCCTTTTGGAATATTGGAAGAAACCCTAATACCCTAGTCCAGACTTTTACTATAGCTACACTTAAGTAATAAAACTAACAAAAAAATAGTTGGGCTCAAGGTTTATGACGACGGGCTTGGACTCGAAGTGACATAACGAGTCACTAAAAACCGTAGCCACGGGAGGGACGTACTTAACAGAGGTATGGAATAATTATATAGCTCTCCTTAAAAGTAAAGATCGACCCGAGAGGTGGGGAGAGGACTATATAAGGGCAGTTCGATTTGGGCTCAGGCAGAGTCTATTCAGACCAGTTCATTCAGACAATTTTTACTTGTACGTTGAGTCATACGTGTATCACATCGCATTCGTCATCCCGTTGACCGTGGTTTCGTTATCAAACCTAAATTCATTGTCATCAACATCTCGACCATTCGATCGCCGCTATTACTTGTAGCCTCTTATAATAACCGCATTTGTATTAATAAACATCAGCTATAACCGCGAAGATTCGTCAAACGCCCAAAATTCCAACATTAACCCGACATACGATTATAAGTTACATTTCGATGTAAGTTGTGCATGCACAAGTCGAACGAACGAATGCTACAACATCGTCGTATTATGTACGTACCCAGGAAGAATGTTAATATATCAACTGA
Organism: Bombus vancouverensis nearcticus; assembly: GCF_051014615.1. NCBI lineage: Eukaryota > Metazoa > Arthropoda > Insecta > Hymenoptera > Apidae > Bombus > Bombus vancouverensis. The sequence goes on along the minus strand of NC_134915.1, from coordinate 1,153,283 downwards.
CCAGATGCGGTGTTCACTGGTTGTGAACACAAGTTGCAGCAACAAAATACACGTTAACCACGACTGAAATGCGGTCTATGGTTAACCAAAGAATCTTTTTGCGGTAAATCAACCTACGAAATTCGTTCCATCATTGACAATATATCCGCGTGGTTAATATCCACGGTTGCTAACAAATTCTCAAACCGAAATTGATATCCGACTGGAAGGATGGAAATCGCCTTGTTTAATCCGCCAATGGCCTAGTCAGACCCAGTTCGTATTTTGTATTCGTAGTTTATACAGGTATATTAAAATTTAAAAATTGTAAAAATTAAAAAAATAACGTCAATCTACAGTGAGATCCGTTATAACGAGACGTGATAAAGTGCACGCGCACCGAGCGAAAATTCAAAGTCGATTTTCTCGAAAACAAAGTCTCGAACGAAATATTGTTATTCTATATTTTCGACTTCTTTTTTCGCGTAGAATCACCCCCTTTCCGCTCGTACCACCAGTTACCAGCCACCCTGTATGTAGATTTCGATTAGGTTTCATTCTATCCAACCGATACTGACGCATACGCTGTCAGGGACGTACAATCGTAGGGAAAATTCACTGTAGTGGTACCGGTAGATTTTTGCGAGTATCTCTCAAACTAAATCCGACCGACGGTTACACGTATAGGAAAAAATTATTCGGAATCATAACCCCAGCAACATACTCAAAATCATCGAAATCGGCAAGATGATTAAGATATGGATAATTAGCCTATGAATGATATTTATTCCACACAACATATATACGTATTACGACACGAGTATAAAAGTACGTATTATAATACACAGACCTGCTTGAAATAAATATAATGATTTCCACGTACTATGTGGCGTTGACAAGTATCACGTTGATGTCACATCAAGATAAACACGTCACGGTTGTCCGAGGGTTAATGAACTAATTAGAGCAAAAATGCTGGAGGTTGAGTCGAGGATGAAAGCATCGTTCATCCGTCGTATTTCCTCGAACTGAAGCAGCGTAAAATCGGCTTAAGTTTCGATTGACCTTATTGATACTTTAATGTGCAGCTCGCGATCCAATAAACAGCCGATACGTTATCTAGGAGGAAAGCGTGGGCGCGCGTTGAAATTGTCAGCTTCTAAATCACACGTGGCAAAAGGTGGCGTGGCACGGTTACCATAACCCTGTTATCGTAATTATTGATTTCAGCGTGACTGCAGCCTGTCATTATGCGCGATGCCATTAACCTCGGTGGCATGACACGCTCGCGTGTACCTGTTTGCGTGCCGCGTCATTACATAGCTCGGTGACCACGGTTTAAATTAAGGATATGATATTTCTTATGAAATATTATTTAACATTCGACGAATAACAAAATAAATTTCTCATTTAATTAATAGCATTAACTGACCAGGGTGGTTTGCTAAATTGGAATTCGCCTCGAGCCGATCGGCATTAATTAGAATGCTGTTTTTCGCAGCTTCTTCGGGTCCGTACGAGACATGGATTCTCAGGAATGAGCTACGCCGAGGCTCCAGCGGCTCTTTATAAAAACTGTTCGACGCGATATACGAACATAATAAAACAGTTAAATACTATATACCGAGAATCACAGCGGTCGTCGCTTTCTTCTTTTATGCGTGTCCGTGGCTACCCTTTACTCGGCGGATAGCGTTAAACCAGTCCACAACGAAAGATCTTAATTAGGATTGCAAGGTTTCACGGAATGTGGACGATGTATCGAGAATCGTCGTTACACTTACACTCGGCTACCTTACCATATCTTTGCACGTAAGATCGTACCTGCTTAGTTAATTCGCATGGAAATGACTTTTTAGCATTTCTATATGAACTATTATTGTATTTCTTTGGAGTTCGAAGTATTGGGTCGTCCGAAAAGTTTCTTTCGTTTTATAAGGAAATAATGGATACACAACATTTTTCGTTTTATATTATTTTATCGAATTACATATGATCCATTTTGTTCTATCAAGATAAAGATTACAACGTTCGACAGATTAGGTTTCATGTTTGTATAAAAATACATTGTTGTGAGAGACGTGTCTGTAAAAGAAAGACACTTTTCGGACAACCTAATAATTTGGTAGAGCTCGTAGTAGAGTTTATTACGAGCATGAGATGATACTTCAGTTCATATAAAAATGATCCTTGACGATCGTTCTTCGTCGTGAAACACTGTACCGAATATAGAGATATTTAAGCAAACATTTGAAACTAAAATTGCAGGGTAGTTTTTTATAATTTCCACGCTCGTTCACCTTCTGTTATAAATAACAATAAACAAACGTTTTAGCATAGGAGGACAATCGTGAGTAACTGGTAGATGTTGAGCTGATCGGTTCGTATCTTCTGTATTGTCTATAACATGGTTATAATATTCGTTGCAGACCGTTAGAATTTATTTTTCGTATCTGATGGACACTGATCGTGAACGTAGAATTGTATAATGATTATAATTCATCGTGCATTTATTCGATTGGAAATAATTGAATACGCAGAGGTTTGCAGATAGCATCCGCTAAGGAAGAAATAATTACCCACGCAAGCAGACACGAGAACAAACTCTCATCTTTTAATCAATCGGCAAAAACGCTTTGGGTAGAAAGTGGAGTAAAGAGGAAACTCAAGAGATTCCAACCAACAGACCTCCTAACGCGATTTAGTTGAGTTTAACTCGGCACTCAGTAAACATAAATAGCTAACAATAATCAAGTACTCAGTACGGCTATGAGCTACCGAACAAGTATCCACATATCAACGTTCCACGCAAGGTTTATTTATTGTCGTAATAGTATATAAACAACCTGGAAATTAAAAAAGAGAAGAAGAAATATTTCACGATACGTTACCATTGCCATTGCTTTAAATTCCACTTAAATTGACTGTAACAAAATTCGTAACTATTTCCTGAATAACATACGAGTCTCGTCATTCTTCTTAATTCTTATCAGTTGTAGCTATTTATCAGTTGTAGCTATCGCTATTTTCTCTGACACCTCCAACGAAGTGAAATAGAATATTACGATCTTGAAATGGCCTTGGATTCCAAAATATGGTATCGATCATCGGAATATTAACGTGGAAAAATGATATATCAGGTCTGTAAGTATGAAACCGTAATTTGTCTATAGATGGTCCTAGCTGATAATGTAGTTGTCACTAAACTGCATCATTGATGCCAAAAGTCTTTGTTGACATCCTACAAACATTTTCGATACAGAACAATACAAATTTCATACAACAGCGTAGTTCGTAATAGCGTTGAACATGTCAAATTTTGTGCCTGGAAACTACGATTTGCGGACAGCATTGATTTTCTGTTACCATTTGAAGAAAACTGCTGCAGAATCGCATCGAATGCTCGTCGAAGCTTACGGTGAGCATGCTCTTGGTAAATCACAGTGCTTTGAGTGGTTTAAAAAATTCAGAAGTGGCAATTTTGACGCGAGGAACGAAGAACGTGGAAGACAACCGAAAAGGTTTCGAGACAGCGAATTGCAAGCACCGTTGGACGAGGATGACGCTCAAACGCAACGACAACTCGCTGATCGATTAAACGTGACACGAGAAGCCGTCTCCATACGTTTGAAAGCCATGGGAAAGATCCAGAAGGTGGGAAAATGGGTCCCACACGAACCGAATGAAAGACAGCAGGAAAACCGAAAAACCACTTGCGAAATGCTGCTCGCCAGATACAAAAGAAAGTCGTTTCTCCACCGAATTGTGACTGGCGATGAAAAGTGGATATATTTTGAGAATCCTAAGCGTAAAAGATCATGGGTAGCTCGAGGCGAACCACCGACATCGACTACAAGACCAAATCGCTATGGACGGAAGACAATGCTCTGTGGTTGGTGGGATCAGAAGGGTGTGATCTATTACGAGCTGTTAAAACCTGACGAAACCGTTAATACTGAGCGCTACCGACAACAAATGATCGATTTGAATCGAGCTTTGCTTGAAAAACGACCAGAATATCAAAAAAGGCGACACAAAGTAACTTTGCTTCGTGATAATGCACCATCGCATACAGCAAAACCGGTCAAGCAAACGATCGAAGCGTTCAGTTGGGAAATACTTTCGCACGCGGCTTACTCATCAGACTTGGCTCCATCCGATTATTATTTATTTGCATCGATGAGACACGCATTTTCTGACCAGCACTTCGCTTCTTACGAAAATGTACGAAAATGGCTCGATGACTGGTTTGCCTCAAAAGAGCGACAGTTTTTTTGGCGTGGCATCCAGCAATTGCCAGACAGGTGGGAAAAATGTATAGCTAGCGATGGAAAATACTTCGAATAAAACATTTTTAATCATTTTCATACAATAAACGTGTATTTTCTATACAAAAATTCCGGTTTCATATTGACATACCTTATATATTTTTTAAATGAATGCAATAAATGACTGCAATATTTATCGTAGCAAATTTAGCGACCATAAACGCGTTACAAATGGAATGTAAATATGAGGAACATAACTTGCGCAGGGTCTGGATTGCATCAAGGCATTCAGAAACAACGTATATTTCCTTATATACTTTCAGAAAATAGGAACATTCACGTTGCGAAATAAACAAATGCATTGCTCGCGCTGCTAAAACTGTTTCAGTGTCTCGGTTCGTCCTTAGATAACTAAAAATGTATTCGTATAATAAAAAGATTGATATACTCTACATGTTCGATGAACGTAACGTTGCGGTTGTGTGCGCGCGCTACGAGATATCCAGAGAGACGTAAAAGATATTTTATAACGTTGAAAAGACTTTAAGAACTCGTGGGAAGATTGCAAGAAGAAAAGAAGTAGATCTAATCTGATTACAAATGCTGACGATGCTTTTTTAGTGTTTATTCATTTTGAAAAAAATCCACTAACTTATATTCACGTTGTTACTGTTGGCACTGGATTATCTCGAGGTTCTGTTAATAGGATTACAAAGGAGAATTGTGAGCATTCTTACAAAATGTCTATAGTACAACATTTATAGCACGATGGCTAGTCCTTGTTTTCTATGAGAGTTTATTACCAGAAGAAATAAATTACAAATACATTGAACGTTCAGTTGCTGCAACACTCATCCAATTCGTATTAAATTATACAGTGAATCCGCAGGCTTATGAAAGGCCATTCAAAACGTCGAACATAAGAGAATACGATGAAACAAACTACTTGTATCAAACTATATGAAACGAACTACAGTGAATACGAATGAACATAAATTGCATCGCAAATCACAGGTGGCAACTGCGAACTAAACGTGTCAGAACAAATAAATAAAATAGAACAAACAGTAATATAAAAGCAAGTTGGACAGTATACAAACTCGGAGAAGGAGATTAAAGAATTAAACCGAAAATCAAAGATGAAAACTAGGATGGAAAGGGTCTGGCATGATTAGTTGCTGCACATGAAAGTACTTTGCAAGCGTCAAATAACATTCTGTAACTTTTATGCAAACGAAAAATTAACATGTCGTTCCATCTAAAAAATTTTCATTTTTTATTTCTCCTTCTCCAAGGAATTTGTTATGCTCCAAATAATTAACTGTGGTATCCCATCTAATTAAAAACAGCAAGTCTGCAGCAGAGTCAGAAAAGGTAGTTTGCAATGCTTTGTGCGATTCATCTTGTGTATTCGTTTCTATGCACATGAGATTTCAAATTAAACAAGACACTTCGTTGTACTCATGAAAAAGTCACGCATCATTTACTGTTTCTCTATCTTATCTGGTTATTGTTGTTATTTATTATGTGATCCTAAGTCCTAGGTGTCACAGGATGGGACTTGGCTTTCCATTAAATTAGGTTGTTATATATTTTGTGTGTCTAAACTGTTGTGGATCTATTATTTCTACATTTTCTTTCTAAAATTTCTAAAATTTCTTTTATTTATAAAACGAAAGAAACTTTTGGGATAATATAATATATCAAATATAATATATCATACCTCTTTGGCCTGACACTCTTACTTCGTATATTGCACATTAGTGTCCTATTCTGTGGATGTCACTCGATATCTACTCTTATCGCTAACATTCTACTTATGCCTTCTATTTATGTTCTGCTAGTATGGACTCCTCAGTAAGGCTCTCACCTAACAGACCTATACCTTAGACACAATGTGAGAAGAGAGAAAGTGAGTGTTTCGTCCAAGATCTGCTAGTATGGACTCTTCTCTACTTATGTTCAAATTAATGGCTAAACCTACTTATTCGATTCTAATGTAAACTACTCCAAACTAAAGTACCTCGATCTAGAAACTATAGATTAAGCACCTTTCTTCCCAGTCTTTATTCACAGTTTTCTTCGCCAGTTCACAGGCGCTTCTCTTCCTTCTTCGCTTGGTAATTCTTATCTCTATCTTATCTAGTTATTCATTTATGTTTATTTTATCAAGATCAGCCAATTGACTAAACAATAATTTGGGCATAGTAAGATAAGATGAAGTTGATCATTCTTCCACTCTGTACAATTTTCTCACTCAAATTTTACTTAACACGCATTTAGAAGTTTCAGAATTGTGCAATTTATCTCAAACAGATTATCGGAAAATTATCAAAATTGCTACTGACGTAATTTATTCCCATTCAAAGATACAACGAACGATTGTACTTACATTACACGTTGCGTCAAATAATTTTCTGCATAGAATTCGTTCAATAATGAAACAGGATAGCGTTTAATAAACGCTCGCGCGTCTAATACAGAACGAAACATTTTTTCCCCGTCCTACGTTTGCGCGACTGACGAGAAGGCTAAAGTTGTCGAAAGTTTCTTGACGAGCGAGTTCTCTAACGTTCGCCAAGCCTTCCGCAATTGATCCTGCTACATACTTGTGAACTTCTGGAACTGGCTGCGAAAACTAAATAGAAAGTTAAGTTCAATTTCCGGTTCGGCGTTCTCCAACTTGGAATTCTGTTGAGGACAGCGGTACGTCGTGACATGACGTAGGGCAAATTTAGCAAATGAATTGCGTCGAATGGCAACACGAACAAATTACGAGTCGAGAGTTCCAGCTCCTCTATGTTGGAGGAATTTCGTTAGAACTGGTCTTCAACTGGAAGATTACTACCCGAACTCTGTCTGTCAACTAGCTGGTTGGTTGCGGATATAAGGAGACGAAGGCAAGAGCACTCTTGCCGAGTCTTCAACATGTTCTACGACTAGTACGACGTCAGAGGCTTTGAATTGTTAATTTTGATTACCTTCGCGCCTCGTCGTACTTTGCTCCTGCCACTTGTCTAATGTACCGCCATTTGTGCCAGAGTTGAGTCACGTCTCTGGGTTTCAAGGTTGTTACCGCCATTTCCGGAGAGTCGTTAACGCTCTCCGCTATGTACCTCTTCATATATTCCGATTCCTCGCTCACCCTCTTTCTCTCTGTTTTACTGCTCCGCTTTTAAAGCTTCTGCGAGAAGTGGGTCATTTTACGGTACTATAAAACGTAACCTATATATCAGCCACTTATTTGGTAAATCGGTTCACGTAGCTCTTGTTCAACTATGTTAGCCAAATTGGGGTTCGTTAATGGATCATAAATATACAGCTGGAATGATACTATGGAAATAATAATAATCATTTTTAATAGCATTTATATTTCTTTTAAAAAGTCACGCGTTAATACAAATGATTTCGATACGGACGCGGGGTAGCAACTGCTTCAAATAGACAAAATTGATGAGATTATACAGGGTGGTTGGTAACTGGTGGTACAAGCGGAAAGAGGGTGATTCTACGCGAAAAAAGAAGTTGAAAATATAGAATAAATTTTTTTTTTCATTTTTCCATCGAGACAACGATCTACAGTGAGATCCGTTATAACGAGACGCGATAAAGTGCACGCGTACCGACCGAAAATTCAAGGTCGATTTTCTCGAAAACAAAGCCTCGAACGAAAAATTTTTATTCTGTATTTTCGACTTCTTTTTTCGCGTAGAATCACCCCCTTTCCGCTTGTACCACCAGTTACCAACCACTCTGTATATCGTTCAAGTGCTTTAGCACCAAACTTTCGAAAATTCCAAAAGTTGAACACTTTGGTCTGTGAAAACATTCTTACTCTAACTTCAAACTACCTCTTTTATTATTTATTCTATTATTATTATCTATTATTATTTATTAAACCCTACCTCTAATCTTTTATCGAGTACTTGGGACTTTTTAATTATTTTTCTCTAATTTAATAACGGTTAATATTGTTAATAATTAAAATATCGCTTCGTATTTTATGCAATTGTTGTAAATTGAGAGTATGCTATGTTTAATTCGATAGTACTTAAGTTGACAGCATACACCTGCAACTAATTGCTATGCATGGAATTGATACTTGTTTGGTATTCATACAGATTCATCTTAATTACGTAATAAACGTTGTAAATATTTCAGTGAATAACTACAGAAAATTTATTCGCACACATTAAATGCACTCATTATTTGCACAATATTAAAATGACCTTCAGTTTTTAAAATGATTACAAGTGACTTGCTGATTTTTCACTTTAAACAAATAAATAAATAAAATAAGTCTTCCAAAAATACACGTGTATAATATACAAATATATAATTTGATAAATGCGTAAATTAGTTCATAAATATGTCATTAATTACGTTTTATAATTTGGCGCTGCCTTTACTAATTAATAAAAATTTCTTGTTTCAGTTACTGCAAATCATCCACCTCAAAGACCATGGATTCCATTGACGAGACCGAATAGGACGAGACCAACATGTAAGTAACAATGCGTTTAATAAATTTATTACATATGGAAATTAATCTGAGAAATATAAATGATTTTCTGAAGAAACTTGATCATTTCCAAGATCGAACCTAATTTGTTGGAAGTATTAAATATTATTTGAAATGCACGTGTGCTATTTAGAGAGACAGCGATATTAACTTGTTACCAAGTTTCTTCCTGTAAGAATTTTGTCTATGAAAACTGTCTATTAAAACTGATAGAGAAAATTTGAATTGAATTTTCGTTTCCTAAGCATTTATAAAGATACGATATTGAAAAATGTCGCAATTAAGGCATCACAGTATGTTTCTGTAAAATTCATTAAAGCAATTTCAATTATTATTGGAAGTCCAGTTTTATTTCAATTATTAAGATAAAATTGCAAATCAACAAATCGTCGTTTTGTATTTCACGATACCTTTAATAATGTATATGATATGCATGTTTGAAAAAAATTTTAAATATAATTAAAATACTTGTTGCATTGACTAAATGTAATGAAACGAAGTTTTTATTCTTTTGCTTCTCCACATTTTCCATATTTATAAATCACTAAAGAACACGTAGTATCCGAAAATATGAGAATTTAACAATGAGTAGCGATTAAGTGATATCATATGTATCTTAATTAATATGTTTCATGCTATGTGAGCCACAGGTGGCCCATGCTGTATTTTCTATTTAAAATCTTGATGTTCAGAGTATAAACAGCCGTAGTAAAACTGTAGTTTTACCACAGATACATGTAAACATACGATGAAACAAAGCCATCGCTTTTTTTGGAATTTATTACAAACTTTACGGTATGGTGTACTACTTGATGCTAATATTTCTGACCTTTTTTAAATACATAATACAAATAACATAGACTCCACTTTTTTTAAATAATACATCGTAATATGAATGTATTCAATGATATCCTACGCTTTTTACAGTAAATGTAGCTCTGTAGGATTTTACATAGTAATTATGTCATTGCATGTAAGCTTCCTATAACTTTCGGTCGAAAAAACAAACTTCACATTTAGTCAATGCAACAAATATTTTAGCTACATTTGAAATTATTGTCCGAATATGCACATCATTGTTGAACGCAACTCAAAATACATAATACATAGCGATTTGTTAATTTTCCAATTTTATCTTGTAGTAACCAAAGTAAACCACTGCTGTCTTTTTTAATGATTTTTAAGCAAACATTTTCTAATACTTTAGTTGCAACGTTTTCCATGATTATATTTGTAAGTAGTTTTTTAGTAATTTCACGCAGACGAGTTGCTCTCAAGATTAGTTTGTTGCTTTCCTTTTCATTGCTAAATCACTTTACTCTGTGACAATAGGCAAAGGTACGTGTGTCTGTATCCCATTATCCATCGTCTTCGTGTTATCCAATTTAAAACTTAGCATAAACATTTATAAAGACGCCGGAAATTGCTGTTCGTACATCGATCATATTCTTCACATCCCATTCATATCGTTGAATACATCGTGAAATGTATAATAAATTGATGATAATAGAATAATTTAAAGAAATACATTGGTATCGATATCTCTGTATATAACAATTGATAACAATATTGATTGATTGAAATAACAATAACAATTTCAATAGATAATGAAATAATAGATAACATATATGCGTTTAAAGTGGACATTCTGTATGATACAATATAAAACATGAAATTTCTATTGTTCATAGTTACGAATACGTAATTGCACACATAATTAATCGCTAATTATCTGTAAATATTTGAAATATTTTACAATAATAAGCTATCTGTTTATTCTGCAAACATCAACCGTGTAAACAGAAAGTATAGTACATGTAAGCCACCTGTGGCTCAGACAGCATGGCACGTTAGTTAAGAAACATACGTACAATATTATTCATCCACTGTTTACTGTTAGCAGCTCATCATCTTCTTTTCCTACTTATATTAAATAGAATACAAGCATCAGCCACATGTCTAGTACTATACGTCATCTTTCTTTTTTATTGTGTGTTTAAGATCAACGTGTAACTCCTAAGATTATTAATGACCAGGTGAGAATGCTCAGTGAGACAGAACACATAATTATTGTAAAGCAATATCTTTCAGAAAATCTGGAGCTTTTTTGTCAGAGTCTTCTTTTTATAGCATGTTATTTAGTTTTATAGTTTGTCAGGTCATGTTGTACCCTTCTAATATTCTAATTAAGGTAGGAGATTAGGATACCTTCGATGAAGCTCAATATGCCTTAAATATCACAAATATTTAGCTCACTTTTGATAACAAGGTAGAGTTGTGTCTTATTCTTAATCGAGTTAATGTTACTTGATCTTTTCCATTCAACAGTAAAGCCAGATTGTCATCATTTATATTGTTACAGACTTAGCGTAGCTTGATAAGTCTTAAATTTCTCTATTCTTCGTTCCATCACTCTATTATTCCTCTAATGAAGTACTTTTGAAGATCTTTGTAGAACGTAAGTTCATGATTTGTTGTAGATGTACTGGAACTATTGGATTGGCATTGGGTTATCATCTAATGACAAAATCCTCAATCACTTAGTTGCCAAAATCAATAACCAAGTGTGTTGTTGAGTACATCTTTGTTTACGTATACCAAAACAGGTGTTGATGCGGATCACGATGATGCCTCTCAGTGCAATCATTTCCATAAAACTGTATTACACACAAGCCACATTACAAAGCTTCAAATAGCTAAACTTTGTCCTGACAAGAAAATACTCTCATACACCCATAAATAAGGCAGATATTTAGCTGAACTCATTTAGCTAAGACATCCTACTATTAAATGTAAGAATGGTATTTCAAACAGAAAAATATGGGAATTACGAACAGCATTTGTCACTAACAGACGTTCTGTTTAGATAACTCAATATTCGGATAGTAGCTCCTTTAAATATTAGGCCATTCTAATAATGCAGATTCCTTTCGGTTTGAATTAAATGATTATTAAACACTGTATAGTACGAAATAGAAAATTGTTTTAACAAAAGCACGTTGCAACGATAATAAATGCTACCTTGTGACCAGATGACGTGGTCTAATCCAACGACGAATACCTTGGCCGTCGATCAACATCGAATCACAGCATCAGTGAGTTTCGTAGCATCGAAATGTCACGCAGCCTGCCGATTGCCATATCGCACCACACCACAGATTTATTGCAAGCGTTGCCACAATATTGTGAAAGAGCTAGAGAAACCCAGTGCCAGAAAGACACAGCGCGAACAACCGTTCTTCTGCTGATACCACTGTCACTACCGTCACTGTTACCATCACCCCCATCGCCACTGTTGTGGTCAACTAAAAGGAACCCATTGTCTGATTGACTATGGAATAAATGAGATAAATCATTTCATTATGAGTCATGCTATTCATTACTTATAATAATAGGCCGCTGTTATTACATCCAATGACCCGATTGTACTGTCAATCTTTTCTCTTCCCGTAGCTTCGTCTATCTCTTCTTTGATCCGTTTATTTAATTACAGCCTTTTGAACGTTTCGTTACAAACGTTCCATTATTCTTCAGCTTTTCTACACTGCAATATACAGGGTGTCTCGTATACACAGTTCGCTCAGGAAGTTCCGGGACCAACGTTATTAAGAACACAGCTTTTCAGATAAATGAAATTTCATTATCTATTAGTCAACGTGCATCCTTTCGCTGTGCGTAGTCCTCTTTTGAAATTGGACTTAAAAGAACTGTCACGCTCTTCTGGATCGTTTCTACATCGTCCAAACACGCTATCCTCGTAGTGCCACTTTCAGCTTAGGAAACAGAAACAAGTCAGCAGGCGCCAAACCCGGACAGTAGAAGATGGAAGAGTGAAAGATGAATCGCTGCAACCGATTTTCTAGCAAAAGGTTGCTGATAGAAACGAATGATGGAAACGAAGGTAATCAACGACTAGTGTACTGAAGCACTGTCGTGCAGGAGAAACCATTCTCGTAATTGGTACGTGTTCCGGTTGACCCTACGAATTCTTTCCAAAGACGATCAAGTACGTCTGCGTAAAGTGATCCAGTTACAGTCTGATCCAGTTACAGATGATCGACTATAGTCTGGCCGGGGGACACAAATTCGGTGAATCAGTCAACAACCTTCATCAACATCCTTTTCATTTTTGATTTTGTGGCCTCTACTTACCAGATTTGGATGTATAGGAAAAGCATGTACGTTGAATGATAATAAAATTTCATGCGCCTTAAAAACTGTGTTCTCGATAACACGGAACCTGCTGAATGCACTGTGCAGCTACTGCACGGGGAACCGCTTCGGCAGTGGATTCTGAACACGAGGACAATACAAAACGTTTTGACGTGGTTTTCCATTTTGTAATTTCTGCTGCGTCGTTTCAACGAAAATTCATTTGATGCAATTAGAAAGCATGGGTCGATCCAGTCCTGAAATTTCAAGTATAGGCCACTAGTATACCACTGACTACTCTTTTTCCTGTCTTGCATTGTGGTCTCGAAACACGTGGAATTATTTGAAATCTGTTGGTCGTGATAAGTCCGTACGTGCAGCAACGCGGAATGCGACTAACGACTATGCCAGCAGGACCGTGCAAATTACTTCTTGCACTTCTCGTGACGACCCTGACAATCATGATCATTATGGGCCGCTCACGAACGTATTCTTTGGAAGACAGCAATTATGCGTCATTATCATTCCCACGTTTATAACGACACAATGAGGCTTTTATTGGAATTATTGTTGTTTCCATATATATAATCGTTGCTCTAGTCATTTCCATTTTTGTTACAGCCATTTCGACCAGCTCATCTGTACTGCCAAAAATTGAATTTATGAATTTTTCTTTGTCCGAAGAAATTAGCTTTTTCCAAAAGTCTAATGTTTTATTTATGTGAACTATGATTTCGAACTGTAGCTTCTTTTCTGTATTTATCTTACTAAACAGAGTAAATTATTATAAGATATATTTTAGACGTCACGACATAAAAGTTAATACTTTTAACTAAGAAATCTTGATTACGGATAACTATTGCAAAAGATCCAAATTTTGTTGATTATCGGTAGTCATTGTCGATAATGAGAATTTTTTTTTGTTTACGAATAATCATTATCGATAAGAGAAATTTAATTTTGTTTACTAGTGACGAATATAAACGACAGGTACTTTTTTTCGTTACCATTAATCGTTATCAATGAGGAGAATTTTGTTTTCGTTACTGATAACCATTATCGACGACAATAAATTTTCCTGGTTACTTTCGATTATCGTCAGTTGTTATTAACATTACTCATTGACAAAGTAAAAAGATACTAATTATGAAACTTATGGTAGTCGAACGTAACCAAAAGGTTTTTCGCTATTGATAATGATTATCGATAACCAAAATAAAATTCGGACCATCGATAAAGATTATTGGTAAGTTTCAAAAAATTAGATTTCCGTCATCGATAACGTTTACTGACAGCCAAATAAAAATTGAATCATTTACAATGGATCAATTAAAAATTAATATCTTTGAATAATTTCATTTCTTGAGAAACTTTTTTGAATTCTATTGATAGCTGGTTTCCATTTAAATAAAAATCAAGTTTTCTTCTATAAATCTTTTCCAAGGAAAACTGGTTTTACAATTTTATTTTAATTCCTACTTCATGTTATATCTTCTTCCACAATGATGTAATGATTTTCTCAACGATAACTAAAAGAATAATATAATGAATTTTGTTTTGCTTTTTATGTATTCAATTAAATTAAGTTAAATTAAAAATGTTACTTACTTAGTGATAATTTAAAAATTAATTTTACATGGGCTGGCATCCATCCTTTACATTTGCTAAAAGAAAAAATACATTTAACAATCCATATATATTCAAATAAGGTGTAAATATATACAAAGTTGAATGAACATAATATAAAACTAAAACAAATTTTAAATTTTGTATATAATTTTAATTTGATATTACCATTAAGAGTTGTTTTATTAGTAAAACAAATTATAAAATATGCCTACATGTATTCCATGAGTTCCATGACTTTTTAGAAGCAATTTCATGTGGTGGATATGCCATTTCATATGTCAATGGTTGCAGTACCTTTGGTTTTGGTCTATAACGTCCAGCTTGTACTTTATGAAGTACTGTGCTGACATGTAAATATCTTTTCGCAACATTATTTTGATTAATTAATATCTGAAAAAAATATTTCATTTCTAATTTAGTTTAAGAATAGGGTTATGTTACATATGTATTACATGCACCACATATAAATGTGTACATACAGGTCGTAGATATGGTATTAAACTCATTATTTTTAACTATCTATGTGATAATTAAACAAAAATTATATTTATATTATATTTCAAACTTGGTAACATTTAATACATTGAACACTGAATTTAACAATTTGAATTCGTGGCAGTAGTTCCAAACTCTCAAGATACATTTAGACCTTCAACTGTATAAATGAAAAAAGTGCAAATTAAAATTAAATTAAATTAAAAATGTTACTTACTTAGTGATAATTTAAAAATTGATCTAACATGGGCTGGCATCCATGAAACTCCAATTTATCTCGCTCAATAAAAGGCGCGAGAGATTGAAAAGAGCTATTCGAGGGTAAAAATAACTTTTGTCATAAAAGTCATTGATTCGAGATATTATTGTTTAATTTGAAAAGTTTCTTTTTTTTCTTCAGCTCTATGCATCTTTCTTACCTAATCCAAGGTGTTTTCCTTAGATTTTCATGATCCAATAGTAAGATAAGTTTCACCTCATTGATCTAAAATTTTCTCCTAGATTTCGTCTTCCATCTCTCAGGGTGGTAGAATCGCTTCGTGGTTGTTTCATAATGTAGAAACGAAACGAAAAGACACCTTCGATGAAATTTATGACCATTTTATTGTTAAATGCAAAGTAATCAAGATTAAGTATCTGTAAACAGAACACTTTTCAAGGATCGTACGTGACTTTAACGAAAATTTACCATGGTCGCTAATAACTAAACTCACAGCATTTTAACACTAGAACTACCACACTAGTCAAAACGACTGGTTTTACAATTTTATTTTAAAATTCCTACTTCATGTTATATTTTTTCCGCAATGATGTAATGACTTTCGCAGTGATAACTAAAAGAATAATATAATGAATTTTATTTTGTTTGTTATGTATTCAAACTCGAAATAATTTTGTATCAAGGCTACTTATACCAATACCAGTCGAAATGACCGATACTTGTCAAAGTGTAAAAGGGTCCTGTAACCTGTTTATCGAATCCCAATTAACCAATTTTCTCGTTTTGTACAACTTCCCACACGTTTTTACAATTTTTACTGCGTATCATTCAATATAATGACATCAGTTATCAGAAAAATTCCGGATCGATCGCTAGATCGCTAGATGCTAACACTAGAAACACCACACCAGTCAAAATGACTGATCCTACAATTTTATAAATGTTTCAACCCTCTTTTAGGGACCATGGATTAATAATAGCAAAAATATAAATATATTCTATTGTTACGTATGTTTTAAAGACCAGTCATTTTGTCTGGTTTTGATAGAATAGCTTCGTGTTAACTATCGGTAATTCTGTTAAACTATAAATTTGTATAATGATCCTAAACGTAGTCACAAGCGGACAACTTTTGATTCTTCTAACAGTGAGTATTATTAATGCGTGCGATGTTACGAAATAGCTAATATTTCTTCGGCTTAAAATGTTCTATTCAAATAAACGATTCTTGCTAATTATGCTGTTTCGTATCAATTTACACGGTATACGTGCTAATGATAAGTATAGGTACGTATATTTGCTGATCGATCGTTTGTCTTGATAATGACTTCATTAACGATGGAAACCACGTTTGACGTTTCAAATTTATTATTTAATTTTATCTTGATCTGTGTTATTCAGATTTTTACTGCATCTCGCTGTTCGAGGACCGGATATCATCTCTTCTCTGCGGTACTGTTAATAACATTGCTGGCTTCATGCTAGCGACGGTAAATTAAGTAACCTGTTCGGATTTCCTGAGACTGGTTTGACGACTATTGAGCCAGGTCATGGCATCGATGACCTCGGAAATGCCGTTCCTAACCATGAATGAAGCTGGAACCAACACTTTCATAGCTTACGTTGCCATTGACAATCACTTTCTTATTACAACTCGCATGAGGAAACAGCCATTCATCGAGTATCAGATAAAAGTAATTTATTAACAAAGTCGACAATTTATTAACAAAGTTACTCACAGGATTATAATCAATTAATAATACAATAAAAGATGACAGAGAGGGATTGAATTAATTGGCAACAATTGAATAGGCCATGTTTCATCTATGCTTCACGATGTCTTCGATATTTATAATTAGCTTCACGTCGAATTAACTTTCTTCCTACGAAATATCGTTTAAAATATCGTAGATATTACCAAAGCATCGCCAAGAATTCTGTAGACTAAACACGTGCTTAATACAAAGCTGATTCGAAATCTATGAAAGTTGAAATCTCCGACCAATATCTACGCTGGATTGTACATTTTTATTGGACTAATATTAAACTCTAAAAACATTTTCTACCAAAAACGGTACATCAAAAGACGCAATTAATATTTACTATTTTCCAAGCAAGATAATAACACCATAGATACATCTAGCACGTTAAACAGCAACTTACCTTGCAGATACACGACGACTATTTACTTTCCAACGTTCCAATTTAGTTTCCGATGTTAATTATTGTTTGAAAATAAGAAAACGGCAAAGTCGTACGCTGGACGATACCTGCGTGGAAAAAAACATACTCTCAAAGTCTTCTTCCACTGTACTCGTAGTCTCCTTCGTATATATTATTACTGCAAGTCCGAAGAGACCTGCACTCGCTGTTCAATAAGGGATGTTGCAAAGTTACGTGCAGCAACGTGAATACGAGTAAACGCGAACGAGCGAGTATTAAAGACAAACGCGACCGGTAAGACCAGATGCGCTTAACGCGAACTCTCGTCGGCTGGCAGCCGCTTAAATCTTCAAGCAAAGATACATAGTTTATTGTGGCGCGTCCTTTTATCGGAAACCGGCCGCAATTGTGGCGCTACGAAATAGATCGAATGGTGCAACGTGCCGGAATAATAAAGTAGGCTTTCGAAATCTTCCTTCCTGGTCTGTTAATCCGTTTGCGTGGAACCAACGTAACGTAATGAACGCCAACAGCGAAGAAAGTTCAGTCTTAATCGCTCGAGCCTTGTTCCGCCAGAGCAAAGCTGGAAGAGGCAGTCGAGTTATCCATTACAGATAATTACGGATGGTACGCTAGACTCTGTTATCTGCAGGAAAAGGTGGCAGGGATTCTGTATCCAAAGAGGATGCTGTATCTTCGATTCATAGGCATGAAAACATTCGCCGTTTGATATATCTAATTGCGAGCAAACGATTCTGTTTCCTGGCCTGTTGCCAGTTATCCTGCTTCCACCAGTGTTACGGTGTACGAATTGTCAAAGTGATTCTCGCTTCTAGGAGAACTCTACATCTTCTCTAGTGTTTGGTTTTCTTAGTCCTCGAGGCTAGTAGGTATTGTTTAGCTCTAAATCAATTTGAAGGAATAGCCTCTTAGCCTTATAGCTTTTTCTAGGAGCAAACCCTGCAAAGATGGTGCAGCCGAGTATAGACGGGTAGATCTTCGTAGTTGTATTAATACACCATGGCTTTGGAGCTGTTTCGTAAAGTAACGCTGGCAGTGTGAGGATCTGGACTGGTATACATATCGTACTTATTTCCTCTCTCTATTCCAAGATAAAACCTCAACACGAATGAATAATCCTCACAAAGGATATAACCTAACAAACACGAAGATGGTACCCCATTGAGGGTAGCCACCCACATGATAATCAAACAACCAAGAAATTCTACCAAATGTCCAAATCGGACAAATTGTGAATGTAAACAACTAAATTAAAAAAAAACGAATGAATAATCCAAATCTTTCAGAGAGACACAAAATTCATTTGAAAAAAATATAGTACTTTGCTCGGTAATTGGCTTGTACGCAGAAAAATACAAGGAAAGAACGGCAACACGTCCAAACCAGGTGCTGCCGAAGCGAGCAAAACTCTCATAGACAGAAGACTAAAAAGAAGACATTCCACTGACCTGACTGGAGAAATAAAATAGTCAAACTCGAAGATGGTATTATGCTGGGGGTAGCCATTGACATGTTATTTAGTAATTAACTTAGAAAATTTACCAGATGTCCAGCTGGGCAAATTGTAAAGTACAAATTAAATAGAAAATAAGACTTTTGGTCGAGAAAACACCCCACAGACCTGACTGAAGAAATAAAATAGTCAAACTTGAAGATAGTAACCCGCTGGGGGTAGCCATTCACACGTTATTTAGCAATTAAGTTAGAAAAATTTACCAGATGTCCAACTGAACAAATTGTAAAGTACAAATTAAATAGAAAAGAAGACTTTTGGTCGAGAAAACACCCCACAGACCTGACTGAAGAAATAAAATAGTCAAACTTGAAGATAGTAACCCGCTGAGGATAGCCATCCACACGTTATTTAGCAGTTAAGTTAGAAAAATTTATCGAATGTCCAGGTGAACAAATTATAAAGTACAAATTAAATAATAAAAAAAAATTTTGATGAACAACAATTTCTGTTTGATATCATTTTATTGAATTAGGTATGACCCATTTCGTTATATTTCTATTATTATGTTCGTGCATAATTCAATAGACTAATATAAAAGAAAAAACATTGTGCGTCTATTATTTCCTTATAAAACGAAAGAAACTGTTCAGACAACCTAATAGATAAGAAAATCGTCTGCCTGGTCTATACTTCTTTGATTATATTCTCGAAAACATAAATTTGCATAAAAGCTCTCCGCCTACTAATTATCACGTTTCCTATGAAACTCAGCAGATGTGCTAATAATTATGAACGAATGTGTATGTGCTTGGAACACGTTTGCTCTTTACGTATCTTAAGTGAATCATCTAGGACGTCCTGAACATGGTACTGAAGAAAGCACCTTTTGGAAAATAGCTATAGAAGAATTCCCTTTTGTCTCATTTTCTCAGTCGTTATCGTCTATGCGCGTTAAGATAAGCTCGGGTCTCTATACGTACTTACACTGTCTCTATCTTCCAACTTGGATTTGGATAAGGAAATCTGAAGGAAAACCGGGACACGACAGCCATTAACGACGCTTATCTCACGGCACATCGTGTTCAGACAATGTGCATTTGACATGATAACGTCGATGAATTCGAAATAACTATTAAACTCTCGTTAACCTTTGACGAGAATTTTTATGTAAATCACACGTCTACGAACAATATGTAAAATAATTATTCCTTTTCCATTCACCTTCGCATCCTATGATTTTGTTGATTATATTCGATGAATTATTTATTCTACGTAAATAGACCGCGGATGTTCATAGGTTTTTTTGGAAATTTAAGATTCCAAAAATCCTACGAAGTACATATAATATGCAAGAATGTGTACGATATATAAAATAGAGCACATATTTAGCAGACGAGGCAAATTTCTATTTAGGTTTCATTTCTGTAATTACGTTTATAAAAACACAAAGTTGCAGATACATTCGCAGTCTATGTATAAGCAGTAGAACTTTTAATTTATCATGTTAAATAATTCGATAAATATTTTAAAATACAGTGATGGTGTTTATTCGTATTTCAGACTCACAGGCCATTACAAAAAAGATCATTGCCATCTACTATATATATCGTACGCATATATAAATATTTACACACGTCACATACATTCATACATTTCACCGTTTATTGTGAATATGTATCTAAAACTGTATTCTTGGGCTAAATAAACAACTTTAAATAAAAAAAAAGTAAAAAAAGAAATACATTCATACATGTACCCAACACACGAACATACACACAACTTCATTTTTATCATCGTCAGTTCGACTGGCACTAATTTTGATATCTTTATGCTCTTGTTTCTTACTTGCTGAAACTTCGGAACAAAATAATTTTACGAAACAATTTAAACGTTAAGAAATAGAGAAAATTTTGGCAAACGTAGTCCAATTTTGAACAAATGTCTACCTTACAGAGATATTCTTTCCCTTCCAATTAAATTTACGTTTATATTCCAATTTACGTATTATCAATATTTCTTATCTTCATTCTTCTTCTTCTTATTTTTTATAAAAAAAAAGTTAAAGTATCCGTTCGCGAGAGCGATTATTCTAAAAGATGTTTCGACTTTAATTTCGTAAAATTCCCGAATTGTAAGTGGTTCTGTCTTTGTTCCAGGTATATTCACAGTGATGTGTTACAATGTATTATGCGACAAGTATGCGACTCGGCAAATGTACGGTTATTGTCCGAGTTGGGCGCTCGATTGGGAATATCGGAAAAAAGGGATCCTGGATGAGATACGACATTATGCCGCGGACATAATTAGCCTGCAGGAGGTCGAAACGGACCAATTCTACAATTTCTTCCTGCCAGAACTTAAACACGATGGCTACGATGGCATATTTTCTCCAAAATCTCGAGCGAAGACGATGGCGGAGAATGATCGTAAATACGTAGATGGATGTGCTATATTTTACAGAACAGCGAAGTAAGTACGACATTATTTAAGATCCATCCATTTTTATGTAGAAAGCTAACGAGCAAATCTACAAAAAATTACACTGTTCGACGAATTTGTACTTTTTCCCGATTTTGCAACACTCGGTAGGTGATTCTTCGTGAGCTAAACACGAATCTGCAAACTGCTTTTCCTGGAACCCACAGTTTTCGAAGAAGTCAATTTTCAACAAAATTGCAAAATTTCCATCTTGCGGATGTTTCGTGCTCTTGCCGTTGCACCTGTCGAGTTGCTAAGCAGCACATCTCGAAAGTTGAAATTTCTAATCTCCTTGAAAATTGATTTTTCAGAAAACTATTAGTTCTAGAGGGGAAAAAATTAGGAAAGAAAAATTGTCCATGGTTTGTGAAGCGTAGCTTAGGATTATAAATTCTGATTGCTAAAGAGATATTCTGTTGATAAAGAGATAAATTCTTATCGATTCGAAAAATATCTGTATAATAATATAAATTGGAATTCGTATTAATCTTTGTATAATTGAATGGCAAATTTTTGAAATCTAATCTTTCGTCATAAATATTGGAATTCCGAAGAATATTTTATATAAACACAATGCAAGATTTTATGCAAATGTAACACAATGCACGTAACTAGGACCACGTAAAAACTAAAACAATTATTCTCTTGCCAACATTTCTTGACACATCAAGACCTTAAATGATTGCAAACTCTAGTTCTAGTACTTTTCAACTATTCACAGTGGTAATTTATAGGTTGTACTTAGCTGCACATACAGTTTTGCATAGATATACAAAACGAACGCTCCGTGATACGCGTAAATTCGAACATATTTCACCATCTTTACAGTTATCTAATTAGCAAAACATGAGACAATGATGGATCGGCACGTTCGTTGCATAATACGCAAAATACAATTAACTTCATAGCAACTGTTAACTGTACAACTGGCGTACACACCTACCACAACAGAAATTTCTTACCTGGCATTTCCTTCTCGTTATTTGTCAAAATGCAGCAGTTCTCTCACCTGCACAGCTACATGCTAGGAATGTAATTTATTACCAGTAGCCATTAGATCTATTTCACTCGCGCATAGTGCTTCTTAAGTGTGCTAAATAATGCTAACTATGCGAACATACTATATATAATTTCCACTCTTAATAATACTGTTGTTCCGCTCTGACTCTCATTTGTTCTATTGCATTTGAAAAAAATTGTCCAACATAAATTTCGAAGTCAGTGCCCACCTAAAACATAATCAAACATGCTATGTAATTTTCAGAATAGTTTCAATAATATCGTCGATTTACATTGAATTTCATTTGTGATATTACTTACACAAACATTTTTCAAACAAATTACAAGGTCGTTGTTCATCTAAAACATACTCAAACATGCTATGTAATTTTCAGGATACTCTCAATGATACTGACGATTTGCATTGGATTTCATTTGTGATATTACTTACCCAAACATTTTTCAAACATAAATTTCGAGGTCGTTGTTCATCTAAAACATAATCAAGCATGCTATTTAATTTTCAGAATAGTTTCAATAATATCGTCGATTTACATTGAATTTCATTTGTGATATTACTTACACAAACATTTTTCAAACAAATTACAAGATCGTTGTCCATCTAAAACATAATCAAACATGCTATGTAATTTTCAGAATAGTTTCAATAATATTGTCGATTTACATTGAATTTCATTTGTGATATTACTTACACAAACATTTTTCAAACAAATTACAAGATCGTTGTCCATCTAAAACATACTCAAACATGCTATGTAATTTTCAGGATACTCTCAATGATACTGACGATTTGCATTGGATTTCATTTGTGATATTACTTACCCAAACATTTTTCAAACATAAATTTCGAGGTCGTTGTTCATCTAAAACATAATCAAGCATGCTATTTAATTTTCAGAATAGTTTCAATAATATCGTCGATTTACATTGAATTTCATTTGTGATATTACTTACACAAACATTTTTCAAACAAATTACAAGATCGTTGTCCATCTAAAACATAATCAAACATGCTATGTAATTTTCAGAATAGTTTCAATAATATCGTCGATTTACATTGAATTTCATTTGTGACATTACTTACACAAACATTTTTCAAACAAATTACAAGATCGTTGTCCATCTAAAACATAATCAGACATGCTATGTAATTTTCAGAGTGGTCTCAATAATATTTGCATTAAATTTTGATTTGTGATATTACATACGTAAACATTTTTCAATTTCAAACATAAATTACAAGGTCGTTGCCCATCTAAAACATAATCAAACATGCTATGTAATTTTCAGAATAGTTTCAATAATACTGTCGATTTGCGTTGAATTTCATTTTTAATATTACTTACACAAACATTTTTCAAACAAATTACAAGATCATTGCCCATCTGAAACATAATTAAACATGCTATTTAATTTTCAGAGTAGTCTCAATAATATTTGCATTGAATTTTGATTTGTGATATTACTTAAACATTTTTCAATTTCAAACATAAATTACAAGGTCGTTGCCCATCTAAAACATAATCAAACATGCTATGTAATTTTCAGAATACTCTCAATGATACTGTCGATTTGCGTTGAACTTCATTTGTGATATTACTTACACAAACATTTTTCAAACATAAATTTCGAGGTCGTTGCCCATCTGAAACATAATCAAACATGCTATGTAATTTTCAGAATAGTTTCAATAATATTGTCGATTTACATTGAATTTCATTTGTGATATTACGTACTGTAGTATCGTAAACTATTACGATTTATTTACAATGAATGGATTGTACAGATGTTGATTAAACAGGAAACGATGGTTGTTTAACGTGAACTACAATAACGTACTATAATTTAGACAATTCAATAGTTAATTTGCAGCTCTCGTCAACCACAGATCCAACGCTTCCTCTCTCTCTCTCCCTCTCTCTCTCACGCGGACCACACCCTCTCCACAACACAACTTGCACTCACTTATTTCTCGATTCACACTCTGTGGCTTCTCCACTGACACTGACTGTTAATTCGTCTTTCTCCCTTAGCATCCCTTTGTCTTAGCCCCACCACGCACGTGTTTTGCAACCGCTCGTGGCCAAGGTCACGTAGGACTTTTCTGCGAAGTTATTCAATTAGAGGACCGACGACACATTTGCCACGTAAACTCACAAGTCACAACTCAGATTATAAAAAAGCAAGAAAGTTGAGCCGTAATACAACTATTAACTTTCTTTTTATTACACTTTATTATACACTTAATAGTCACAATTGAGTATACACTGAATTGACACGTGTAAATGACACTTTTACTCTAACAACTTTATATAAATTAAGTAGGCGACTGATCTAAGGGTAGAAACCAGGTAAAGAGATGTTGACTGTTCGAAAGTTGGAAAATCAGTAAAGTTTAGTGACGATGTTGTGGCAGAGGAAAGCTAGTTATGGGTGGGTCTAAGGACACGAAAAGAGCCGATTTGTTAAGGACAAGTTTTCATTAGGAGAGTGAGGGAAATAGACTTCGCTGTCAAGTGACTAATTTTCTAGGTTGGTGCTAGAAGGTGCTAGGTAGGTGCTAGGTGGTTAAGCTAGAAAAATTTACCGAATGTCCAGCTGGACAAATTGTAAGGTACAAATTAAATAATAAAAGAAAAGAATTCCCCGGAAACGAAGCTGCAAGCGAAAAAATGTTGTTCTTGTTTCTCGACTTATTTGGAGCCATGGAATCTCGCTGACTCTGCTTCTAGCGCGAATTTATTCCCATAGCATACATTATATTGGAAAACTGGCTGTTCACACGAGCTATCGTTCTTTTTATTCGACAGTCTAAAGCCTAAGAGGAAAAATAGTCAGTGACTGATATAATCAGTATGTCGCATGAAAAATTCCTGCGGCATACTGGTTGAGAATCACAACGTTAAATGAGATCGATTAACGAGCTGCTTCGCCGATGCATGGTCCTTGGACAGATAGAAAAAGCGAAGAGTCGATGAGTCCCAGGCGACATGAAATCTGGAACGACTATAGGGCAGCCAGCCTCGTTAATTATATCTTCACTGGGAATTCATAGCAGCCGTGGTACAGCTTAGTAGTATTAGTGTATCGTGGGTCGGTATTAACCCTGTGAAACTCATTCTAAGTTTTGTAACCGAAGACTGAAAGCTACGGGCAGAGTGGTGGAAATATTAGATATCTGCGCTCGCATCTCAGGGGATAACAAGATACGAGACAGAAATGGTCTGCTGCACAAATGGGCTCTGTTAACGGCTAACGTGCAACGAAAGGTACTACATTCAGCATGGACTGTAAGAGAGCGCGCAGTTTCTTTAAAGGCCGGTGCAACCGTTGCATCTGTCAGCCACTTTATACACTTAATTCGCCGCTCGGCCGCAAAATCCCAGCCGTATAATAAATGCGATGCCAATGTAAGACTAACAATCTAATCTCTGCAAGGACGAAAGACCACCGTTATTTAACGAGTTCCTACTTTCTTCCTGATGCCACAAACTATTCTGCGCTATTTCCAGCAACTTTTGATATATCTTCCGTGTTACGTTACAGCAATCGATACGTGTACCTTCGTCGATTCATATACAATCTGTGGTAAATTTAAACGTCAAAATTTCGTAAAAGTACGTATAGACTAAGCCAAAAGATCCTTTGAAGATTCGTTCGTTTTTCATCCATTTGGGAGAAAATCTTGGAAAAGGAAGAAACAATGTCCTCATCGATTCACAGTAATCTAGAACAACAGATCATGTACAATTGTAAAGCAGTTCGTTAGATCAATGGTTTTTTTTTATTGTTCGAACAAATATTGTTCGAAATTCTTTAACCTACCTTGCTTGTTGGTAGAATATCTTCACGAGTATCCGGACCAGTTTAAATTTCACCAAAATATATAGATATTTACTAGCTTTCTATGAAACTGATAGACTACAAGTTTAAGTTGCGCGTATTAAAAGGCATATTTTGCTATGTAATATATACAGGGTATCTAATAACTGGTACAAGCGACCAGCAGGTGATTCTACTTGAAAAAGCAACTTGAAAAGAAAGAAGAAAATTTGTTCTCTTAAGGTTTCGTTTTTGAAGAAATCAAGTTGGAGATCTTGAGTCAAACGTGCACTCGAACGAGCCTCAATTCAGTGGATTTTGCCGTAGACTGTCTTTATTCGCATTACTAAACATTCCTAATAATAGTTAATAATTTTAGACGACCTGAATAACGAAAACATAGAATAAAAGAAAGTACTTGCTCTACAGGAATTTCATTAACTCAAAAATTGTTGAAGATGACGTCCATGATTTAAATTAATAAAATAATAATAATAAAAAACTCGAAGATGGTATCCCGCTGGGGGTAGCCATCCACGTGTTATTTAGCAATTAAGTTAGGAAAATATACCAAATATCCAGCTGCACAAATTATAAAATACAAATTAAATAGAAAAAGACTTTTGGTCGAGAAAAGACCCCACAAACCTGACTGAAGAAATAAAATAGTCAAACTCGAAGATGGTATCCCACTGGGTATAGCCATCCACGTGTTATTTAACAATTAAGTTAGAAAAACTTACCAAATGTCCAGCTGGACAAATTGTAAAGTACAAATTAAATAGAAAACAAATTTTGTTCGAGAAAACACCCCGCAAACCTGACTGAAGAAATAAAATAGTCAAACTCGAAGATGGTATCCCGCTGGGTGTAGCCATCCACGTGTTATTTAGCGATCAAGTTAAAAACATATACCAAATATCCAGCTGAACAAATTGTAAAATACAAATTAAATAATAAAAAAAAATGATTTAAATTTCCTTTCATTCGCTACTGTATGTAATCGATCGGTCTCCATTCTACGTATTTTAAATTCGTCAGTCTCCGTTTAGCTGTGCCATTTAAAATTGACTAAATGAACAATTCCGAATCTGTTTTCGTTCATTAAGCATCAGCTTTTGCAAAAACGCTGATGTGCTGTACGTGACGCCTACTCGATATCTATGGGTAACGTTGCTTCCATGTTGTTTAGAGGTTCTTGTAAGATCGTAAGAGGGATGATGGCTTGTAATGGAGTTTCAGTGAAGAATATACTGGCCAACTATACGTGCTGCACATAACAGCAAGAGAAATCTGTATTCTACATGGTGTACGTGATACGCCTTCTTATAAGTTTGCCAACGAAAATCCTCTGGCTATCGTATCCAAGTTGCAAAGTTTCGTTTTCACTCAACGAAATTAACTTTCGCTAATCACTCGTAGAATTTTTATGCAAACAGATTAACAAGAAAAATGATTTCTTCGATCACGCCGTTGTATCACATAACAGAAGCATACTAATTTTATAGCGATCGAATTCGCTAATTCTGTAGGCACGTTCTGTAGACTTAACTAAATTTAATTAAAGTAATACATTCACGTTATTATACAATTATACGATAAAGTTAGCGTAAATTCGTGATAATCGATGAATTTGTTTTTCCACCCATTGTATGACACCATTCGATATCGTGTATACAGTAATATTCAAAAATGAGTATAGGTACATCTTGAAGGGACGAGATCTATTGAAAAAATGTGAAAAGATCATAAAGCATAAATTAATAGTAAGAAACATGAACGAGTCTGTAGGTGTGTCAATATTATCTTTTTATTCGTTTTTATGGAGCGTATAACTCATTACTGAGTTTCACTGTATATCAAGTTAAAGAATAATATATTTCAATTGCTGTTATAATACAAAAAAGGTTATTATTACGAAATTAACAGTGAAACACAATTTCGTGTCGTTCTAATCCATTTGTTCCTTCTTTTCCGACAGATTTACGTTAATAAAAGAGCATTTAGTCGAATTTAACCAATTGGCAATGGCAAATGCAGAAGGTTCTGACCACATGCTAAATCGTGTAATGCCAAAGGATAATATTGGATTGGCTGCCCTGCTTAGGACCAAGGAGGCTGCTTGGGATAATGGTGAGTGATCTTACGAGCCTAAATATACTGCTGATAATGAATACATGGATCAAATATTATTATGATTACCGCATACATTATCGTCCATAAGTATAATATTTGGATACCTTCAAATTATTGCAAATATATAAAATTTATCATGAAACTGTAATTTAATTTCAGCACATATTGCTGAAAAGCTAATATTACAGTAGCTAATATTAATATAAATAGAAAAAAGTAGCTAATTTTAATTAGTCAGAATAAAAGAGGTGAGTGAAATACGTGTCAACTGGATATGTGTTATTATGTACATGCAATGCATTACTCCTTGCAACAAACAGAATGTTCCAATGGTTGTAACCCAAACATAATATTTTTGCTCTTCATGTTTATCTTATTTCGACTTCGTAGAACTACTCTTTAAATTTCTATCAATCTTCTTTTGAACGCCCTGTATACGTATATTTTGACACACGGTTTGCCACTTTCACCACACTTGCTCCTGGATCATAAAATCATATCAATTTAGTATCATAGTTCACTAATGAACGCTTTCAAAATTTCAAAGTAATTTTGAAAATTCCTGTCGCAGCACCAAACATTCACCAAAACATTGTCTTTCAAATATTTCCACTATTCGAAACCTTCACGTGCTCTCATGCAAACATGTATCTTAATTTCTATTATTCAGAAGATTTTGTTTAAGTATTTGCATTATCCCCGTGGTGGGACAAATTTTGCTTTAGAAGCAAAACTATTATTTGATTTACAGGTCTCAGCTCTAAACTAAATATTACTATGAACGAGAAATACAGGGTGGTTGGTAACTGGTGGTACAAGCGGAAAGGGGGTGATTCTACGCGAAAAAAGAAGTCGAAAATGTAGAATAAAAATTTTTCATTCGAGGCTTTGTTTTCGAGAAAATCGACTTTGAATTTTGGCTCGGTACGCGTGCACTGTATCGCGTCTCGTTATAACGGATCTCACTGTAGATCGTTGTCTCTATGGAAAAATTTAAAAAAAGTTTTTATTCTATATTTTCGACTTTTTTTCGCGTAGAATCACCCCCTTTCCGCTTGTACCACCAGTTACCAACCACCCTGTACAATCATGTATATTTCCCACGTAATTAAACGTATTAGCTTCGTACAAACGGACTTGTAAACCTGTGACTGCCATCGATATAATTACAAGATCGTAACAAGCAGACCATTACAAGGTCGAGCGAATCGAACATGCATATTAAAAACCGAATGGCATGTGATCATGATACAGAGGTGTTCGAATCGCAAAAGCAGTCAACAAAACACACTGGTAGACAGTATTCGATATCGGAGCAATTTCTTAATTAATTGCGAGTCATAGTCATGCTAACATAAATCGAGGAGCGCGCTTCGTATCACCTGAAGAAGATGAAGTGGCACAAGTTCGTAGACTACATATACGCGAGCAGCCTTATAATTCATGACGTAGAGATGCCAGAATGTCAATCCTATCTCGGGTAGCCATCTAGCAAACGTCCCCTTACATGTCATACGATCCACTTTTTTTACGAGCGTATTAACTCACGAGTAGAGGCTATCTCAAAATATAACTACTTGCGCGTGTTACGTGTCCAGCTAGTAGCTACGGACACCACACCTACGCTCCCCTACCCATCGGTATAGAGTGGTGTAAAAATGTGGAAGAAGGGCATCTCTTATCCGCAACTTTAATTTTGTTGAATCTCGAATATATCGTAGAGGGGAGAGCCCTGAGTAACATGCAGCTTATCCGAGGCGTGGGACGATCGCGGTTCAAAAGTTACGAGAAAAAGAAAATTGTACAGGTCGTATTGCATTTACTCGAATGTAAGTGGCTAAAAATGAAATTGCATATGCATTTGAATGGGATTGCGATCCTAATATGTCGTGTTAAGGTATGGCTAGGTTCGGCTAAGTTAGGTTGATGCCAAGAAGCAGATTCCTTGAATTCGGCCTGAGGAACCCCATCTCGCTGCTGGTTTCGCTCTTAAATAAGAAAACTAGAGTGGGTTAGACCTAACCTACTTATATCGGAGTGAACGCAACGTAACAAGTACAATTTTCTTTTTCTCATAACTTTTGAAGCATGATCGTCCCAAGCCTTGGACAAAAAGCAGGTTACTTAGGATTGTCTCCTTTACAAGATATCCGAAAGTCAATAAGATTAGATCTGAATCCCCCTTTTTCATCCAATTCATGGAAATTTTTTTGAGCTATGTATGGTATGAAAAATTACAGTCAGAGGGGAAAATAGGTGTGCAGGTAGTGGAAATAGATATCAATGAAACTATGTTAAATATACGAATTAATTTCAATTGTTTAGTAAATAATCTATGAAGTAATATGTATAAGTATAATTATTTACACAACTACTGTATAAATACTTCTAGATTCTAGACGCTACATATAATTGAAGAGAATACCGAATTAGTAATTTGGTAAAATAAAAGTATATTTCAAACTTATGTAGGAAATGCAGTTACCTTTAAGAAATTTCTAAAAAGCTTTCGAAATTTTTGTACGTTTTTTCTAACTCGAATAAGTAACAAGTGACAAAAATTGTCAAGTCGGTAATTTTGATTTTCAAATAGCTTTCAAATAGCTTAATATCGATTGATGAATCCATATACGTTATAGATATAGATGATTTTTTAATTTTTATCGTCTGTGTTTTTATCCGCTTATCGACTGTGATATGTATTATTTCAAACTGCGCCATCATGCAGCACACGCAAGAACTAGTAGACTGCTACTTCGTAACCTATTAACTTATGTAAATGTATCAATTGCAGTTACAAATTTAGTGCAAGTTCGAATTAAAAAGAAATAAATTTATACGCTATAAAAAATATTAAACACAAATGTCTGGTTATACTGGACAAGAAAATTATTGGGGACAATCTCCTCAAAGCCATTATAACTTTGATTCCTCTGGCTTTGATCAACCTAACCAACAATTCGAATTTCAAACATATAATGATCAACAAGCTGGTGATTATTCATACGCGCAAAAAGGTTATCCTGTTCTCGATCCTGTTCAAAGTACATTTACTAGTGGTACGTACCGTAAAAATAGTTTTAAAACAGATTTCAATTGAAATAATCTTAGAGAAATCAATATTTTATGTCGGTTTAAATAACTGTTTATCACGTTTGACACAAACATTTTAGGATCAGCTGGATTTGTAGACGAAGAAGAAGAACCACCTCTGTTAGAAGAATTGGGCATCGATCCTGATAGAATATTACAAAAAACATTAGCTGTGTTAAATCCATTTCATAGAAAAGCACAAATAGACGATGCGAATTATTTACTTCAGGATTCAGATTTAGCTGGGCCAGTAGCATTTTGTTTAATGCTCGCCGCGTTTCTCTTATTAGCTGGTTCAAAAGCACATTTCGGTTATGTTTATGGTTTAGCTGTAACATCGTGTATTTTGATGTATATCCTGCAATCATTAATGAGCAATTCTAGTAATATTACATTATCTTCTGTGGCATCTGTGTTAGGTTATTGCTTATTACCTGTAGTAGTCCTTGCTGGTTTAGGTGTTTTTACAACTTTGAGAGGCCCGATCGGTTTATTTCTTGCCACGTTTACAGTTTTTTGGTCAACTTTATCCGCATCTAGGCTTCTTACAACTATGTCAGGAGAAGAAAATCAACGGCTTCTTATTGCATATCCTTGTGCTCTCCTTTATGGTGTTTTTACATTGATGATAATATTTTAGCAAAATTTGTATTCTTTTGCTACCTTCTTATATAAAGCTACTCATTATGATTAAATATTTAATGCAATATATAACATACTGATATATTTGTGTGCTGAATCACATAAATATACAATCACATTTATACAATATTATCAATTACAAATAAAGATCAATACATTGCGGAACATGTATTGTTACTTAAAGCATCTAATGTTGAAAATGTATCAATGTGACATTTTATATATTGTAATAATGTAATTTACATATATGTACAATACATTTTCTAAATATATTACCATAAGTTTTATTTGATTATTTTATAAGTCTTAAATAAATTGTACAATAACCAACTATTGTTCTCATCTTTCATATCAGTGTGATATTAGATCATGTATAAATTATTCTATCATTTCTACCACTTTAGTCTAATTTATAAAATCACACAAGTAAATAAATTTGAATCAGATGAATCAAATATCATATATTTGCAAAGAATGAGATGTGCATAAAAATAAAACTTATGTATATAACTTATACATAGTTATTATGGTTTAATATTTTATTGTAACTCATCAAATTTCTACAACATACATGTGTATATAATTTTAATGTCTTCCTCTGCATTAATTATTAATAATTGCTCGATTTAGATGATATTTTCATATACAAGAAGAAAGAAGAATTGCGTTAATAGAATTAATTAGCAGTTACCCTAAACTTGTAGTTAGAACATTGTGATATAAACTCAGTTGCATTTCAAGATAGATAGTTACTTCTCACAAAATACTAATGTAATGAAATAAATACCGTATTTAATGAAAAACGATTACGAAAAGACTATCTTAACAATAAATTCAAGTTTATTATTTCTTTGAAAAGTCATTATCATTCTTTCGTATTATAAATATTTCTCTTCTTATTTTCCTCTTACTATTCACCTCTTGCATAATTATGAATTTCATTAGATGGGATAAGATTTATTAGACTGATTAATAACGGCAACTTTGCGTTAATATTTTTTCGCTCAGTAGTAATATTCCCTTTTTGGTATCCCAAGATTTATTTATTCGACAATCGTCATAAAATTTGAACCTGTCCTAATAAGTACATGACATTATAAATTTAATATAATATTATTTACTTCAATTAATTGATTTATTCGCTTTATATTGTTCCAGACTAATTAATATTCACACCTGTTCTACGTATACGTATTAAAATCTACGGAATTAATTATTATTATATTTTACAAATATTTGCTATTTACTATTTAATATATGATTTTAATATCCATAATTCATCAGCTGTTTCTTAATCAAACCATTTGAATAAAATTTACGAATATTCGGCGAGACATTAAATTATGTTCACTAAAAGTAAAGCAATACTATTTGGCATTTTTTCAGGAATTCCATCTGATCTAGCACAAGTTCAACAACCGATTTTAGTTTGCACAGCCCACATTCATTGGGATCCAGAATTTTGCGATGTTAAATTAATACAGACAATGATGCTCAGTAATGAATTACGTTCCATTTTGGACCAAGCTGGCCAGTCTTTCAGACCTGGTCACAAGCCTGATTCTTCCAATGTTCAACTGTTACTTTGTGGTGACTTCAATTCTCTGCCTGACTCTGGTAAACTATACTATCATTTATATCTTATACGTTAGCTTTACATACAATTTTACACGATACTTTATTTTCTAAAATGCTCTGAATTGTCCGAAAACGTCGGTTTCTTGCACTTCTTGTAGAGGCAGTATTTGAACACGTCGAAAAAAGATGGAAGATTGTTCTTTTCACGTGTCTTTTGAAACAACGTTCATTACGATTGGTTGGTTTTTCAGGACAATATTTTACATATAGTAGAGAGTAGAATACATTGTCGAGATTTGAAAGATTTCTTTTTCAAACAGAAAAAGATATCGCTGAAACACCAAATGAGGTGTGTGATGTCCACAGAAAAGGCTTTCTATCTGATAGAACTATTCGCAAATAATTCGCTAACTTCAGAGAAGAAAACTTCAATTAAGAACGTCTTGAAACTCTTAAAAGGCTACCGTGAGTTTAGTAAAGTTTCGTAAAGTTTGCTAAAGTAAGATTAAATTATAAGATTAAAGTTTTAATAGACTGTATGATACATATATTTCTTGAACTTTCGTCTTCGTTGACGACTCTACTGAGCCCTTGGCTTAGGACGCAGTGCCGAGAGAAGCCTAAATTATGGCACTCTCGAGTGCCTGTTACTTTGATATAATAATTTTTATAAGAAAAAAGCGAGCGATCGTACCGTATACTTGAGTTTCGCGTTCCCTGGCATTATTTTCCATCGACGATCAAGCAAACATGTTCAAACAAAATCAAAGCATTAATTGCAAATAATTTATTGTATATAGCATGGAAATCAGTAAAAAGAAAAATTGCGATACATACCGTATTGTATAAACAACCAAGTATATTAAAATGTATGGTTTCCTTATTTGCTTAAAAATCAGAACAGGCTAACACAATATCTAAAAAAGAATCTTACATTGTAGAGTATCATTTAAAATTGTAAAATGTAGATGTAAATGTAAAAGAGTCAAAACTTAGTCGCCACTCGTCAAATGGCTAATATCGATACGAGTCGAACACTTTAAACTTGATTGTAAAAGACATTACAATTCGACGTCGTAGCCTAACCCACGAATATCTCCGAACATTTACATTATCAGTGAAATCAGCTGTTGGAAATAAAATATGTATTATAACCTGTTAACCGCAGTGTTATACCAACTCAACTGTTCCTATTATCCCAACAGAAATAAGGGGATCGATCTATTCGCGGCGTCGATTACTATAATCGCAACAGGAATTTACGACTTCCGTTGACGCGCTTCCTCGCGATCGCGTTCTTCCGCGACTGGTCGACTTTACAATATTTATAAATTGAACCGTAATACTTGGATGTCTTTATATCACTTATTTGAGAATATTAGTATAAAATATTTTAATATAAAGGCTGTTTGAAATAAACATTTTTTTTATACAGTATTTAATAAAATAGGAGTAGCAATTTAACTTTGTTCTGTAAAAATAACTTTAAGTCCAATCTTAATCTAGAGAAAGTGCATGTTCGTAATAATTAAGTTATAGAAAACATAGACTAATTCTGAAATCTCTATATTTAGATTTTTAATGTTTGATTTAATATTTAATTTCTATTTTATTAATTTTTAATATCACTTGCCATGTTAATGGATATTTCATCCGATGATTCATGTCGTATAACAAAATATAGGATATAGATATAATAAGATTTTATTTCTGAAAGAATTACTTTTAAGTATCTTGAAAATTCACTTTGAATATATTTTATTTTTATCGTTTTTTATGAAGAATAAGACATTTATAAATAATACGTTGATTTCGTCCCTTTTTCCTTTATTATCGAAACACTTACGTTGACTAATCTAATTTTCTTTCAAATATTAAATAATATTTTTATTACATAATGTGATAATATTTATATCTGATATTTTTGTCTTTTACATTTATTTAAATATCTTTTTTTAGGTGTAATTGAATTTCTTACTTCGGGGCGAGTAGCGGCTGATCACCGTGACTTTAAAGACTTAGCTTATAAATCATGCTTACAGAAGATCTCTGGTTGCGATAAACCTAATGAATTCACTCATTCTTTTAAACTTGCATCTGCATATAGTGAAGATATCATGCCCTATACTAATTATACGTAAGTTTTACTTATACATTATGTTAATACCTTGTTTTTACTTCATATAGAATGGAAGATAAGATCCTAGCTCTCCCCTTTCTTACAGATTCGAATTCAAAGGTATAATAGATTACATTTTCTACTCGAAACAAAGTATGGTACCATTAGGACTTTTAGGTCCTCTAAGTGCAGATTGGTTTAAAGAACATAAAGTAGTTGGTTGTCCACATCCACACGTTCCATCGGGTAAGACAATAAAGAAACGAAATTTCTATGATGATTTATAAAGCTTAATAAAATCTTTCTACAAAATATAATCGACATTTATATATTAAATATAAATTAACTGTTTTTTTTTTCAGATCATTTTCCTTTATTAGTAGAGCTTGAAATGACACCAACAGTAGGAACAAGCAATGGATTGATCTCACGCAGGTAGCAACCGCTGCGATCTAGGCCCAAATAAATATAAGGGAATAACAAAAGATAATAAGAAAGAAATCCCCATCACATTTTCTCTTACTTCTGGCTCTAGCAATATCACTCGCAGTCGACAGTTACTTCAATAGCGAATGTTACAAATACTCCATATTACCGCACATTCGACACAAGTTATTAGATACTGATGAATAATTCTAATGACCAGGTAAAGGGAGGTGTGTTGTAATGCGTTTAGCCCATGTATAGTGTATTGCATTTTTAAGAACTAACTTTCCCATATTAAGAGTATTTTAACCTTTACTACCATCGTAATATGTAGATACCTATTTTCCTACAAAAAGATATTCCGATCAAGCCTCTGTGATATTCACATTAACAATTGGAACAACTCACATATTTATTAACAAATTAGTATCTACTAGAAAATCCCTAATCTCTTCCTAAATGTCATTACAACATTCTCCAAGCCAACTTTTTGATAAGAATGCTGCCATCCAATGAGAAATTGTATTTTTAAAGAAAACAAAAACAAAAAATATGAAAACATACACACTATACTGGGCTGTGCGAAGTGATTGGAGTTAACTTAACGATTTCAATGCAAGTACAAATCTGTTCTTATTGGCCACGTATATTGAGAATGATAATGTTATATAAGTAAATAGATAATATTGTAGCGAGTGTATTTGTAAGTATAATAATGTAATGATGTTCATCATTCACAGTATCCTGAAAATCAGTTGACATTCATTCATTAGACGTTCAGTTCCAGTTATTATAGATAACGAATACTAATTTACTACTTGTTAATTCAGTTGCATATAATCTAAATTGTATAGCAAAACTTATTTTTTTTAATCTTACTTTGTATTATATATTTCTTCTTTAAATTTTCAGGGTTTGTAAGTATTGTTATATTAAATACAATGATTTTTTGAGTCAGTAATAGCGATCTTACTAAGCGTTTATAATTTTTATCTAACAGAATTCAATGCAAAAATGAAGATTGGAACAAATTTCTATCCATTTATTTCTCATACAACATCTGTTTCTGTAAGAAAAATGTATACAATTTCATTTATCATCAACGTAATATTTTATTGTATCATAATACATTTTATTATTCTGCACAAAAAATGTTATAGTATCTTTGTAAATGTTTTATAAATATTTTAGTAGGCCTCAAATAATAATAGAAGATTACAATTGAAACATTTTCATATTTTAATGTTACGTAGTATCATCATAACAGATATAAAAATTTACTATTTTTAATTAATTATTGATTATTGATATAAATAAATAAATAAATATATATAATATATATATATAATATATATATATACACATAATAGGTTCCAAAACGTTGATATTTTTCTGATAATGCTTTTAGTTTTTTCATTAAAAACAAGCTACTTTTATTTTTTATGTAATTAAATACAAAACGTGTATACGAAGAGCAGTAATTCAAAGTAAGATCTTCAACTTCAGCAATTGTAAAAGTTGCTTAGATGTACCTAAATACCTGTTAGCATTTATAATGACTAGTGTTCCTACACATTTTATAAACAAAACGGCACTACCGATATACTGTATAGTTGTCATAATGAAAACTATCAAATGGGCTTGTCTTCTACTCACATTTGACAAAAGCAACAACTGAATTATACAAGTAGTAAACGATTAGTTTAACAAAGACATATGTGTAGTAAATGTTGTATAAAGTAGGTAATTACAATATAGTTTTAATTAATGAGGATAGAAGTGGCAATCCCTATTTGTATATGCATTCACAAATAAACACATGGTAATTGAACATACATACAAAATATGCTAGGATAATTATTCATAATTTCAAGCCAATTTCTCTTTATCTTATTTAAAAAATTTTGCATCCAATTTTAAAACTTATCATGATATGAATCAAGTAAATGATATCTGATGTTAATACTTTTTCAAATTCAATTGACGCAATTTTCTTGATAATATCAATACTAAATGCTTTTGACTTCCGCATATCTTTTTTTCTAGTATATTATTAGTATTGTAAATTACATTATTTGCTACATAGTATAAAATTTCTTATAACAAAATAAAATTTGACAGAATAATCTATATTCTTCAAGTAATATCAAATATTAAATCATAATTAAATGCTTTTAATTTGACAAATGTCTGTATTCTTTATGTGAAACAGAATCGATATTAAAGTAGATCATATAATATCTGTTATTTTCAAAAAATAAATTTTTCTTACAAGCATAATATTCAAAACATTTTATTTCAAATAATTATTTTGTCATTCTGACATTCAACAAATTCAGATACATAGGTATTTTTTTAAATTTCTGTTCATAATTTGCAAGACATATTTCAGTAATAAAATATATATTTCTTATAGCAATTACATTTTGTTGGAGAAATATTAAAACAAGGCAGAGCAACTAATAATTTATCTAAAGCATTAATGAAACAAATACATACTGTCCTTTGTTTTAATAATGATGAAAGCATTAGATAACAACATGTGTTTTCATGCATTTTGGCTGACACAAATGCCATATGCCATAGTATTCAAAATAGCTTTGTTAAATAGAAGCTCGGAAGGATTAATAATCAATATCACATTCTTGCTTAGAGTTTATGTATGTACTTTGAAGTACTATGGTTCTCAGAATGTATAAAAATATGAATTTAGGTAATAAAGAAAAAAAGAACAATTGAATTGAATACGAATTATTCATTGACTGGCACATAACAACTACAAAATTGTATCATTAATCAAAAATTTATGTAATTCAAGTTAATATTTAACTTTGTTATACTATATAATAAATCGAGAACCGCAGTTCTTCAATATAGTAACACTACTTTCGCTAATGTGCTTTCATATAAACTATAATACAAAGAAGATTGTAAAAAGCATCGACAA
Source organism: Bombus vancouverensis nearcticus (assembly GCF_051014615.1). Lineage (NCBI taxonomy): Eukaryota > Metazoa > Arthropoda > Insecta > Hymenoptera > Apidae > Bombus > Bombus vancouverensis. The sequence continues at coordinate 1,114,117 of NC_134915.1, read as the reverse complement.
TTTCATATAATTTCTTGTTTTAAGAATATATACATAGTATCCCTTGTTATAAAATAAAGATAGCAGCACTCTTACAAAAATCTTAAATATGTCTTAAACAGTTCGATGAATTCTTATAAAAATTTAGTGGTCCATTTTCATTTGTATAATTGATATTCATATATGAGATTTATAAATGTTACCCTAATGCTATTACACAAAATTTATATAATGACATATTTTATACATCGGAAGATCATCAACATTTTGTAAACAATTTGAAAACATTGGAAAAATACCATATCCGTGCTTGACAAATTCTAATCACTGATATGGCATACATATTTGTGTGTATATAAAAGAAATCAACTGTTTACAATTTAATTAGATGTAACAGTATTAACAATTGATATATGTGATAAAAAAACGTATATAAGACGTTTATAATGAAGGCAGTTAACAAACATTCTAGAATTTACATTATTTTGTTTAACAACATCCTTGTTTAGCAATATTTCATTTTAATACATATGAAACAATACTTCTTCTACTATATTAAAACAAAAAGTCTAGTCAATTAGCGCTGTATTAAAATTAGATTATTACACATTTTTTAATAAACTCTTCTTTATATATCAATATTTGTAGAATTGATTATAAATAAATGAATTATTTAAAAGATGAGATGATTACATACGTATGACAATAAATGGAGTACTTAGATAGAATTAAAGAATCATTTAGATAAACATTTACTTTTAATGAACAGAAATCATACATTAATGAAATACATTAGTTCATTTCAATCCGCTTTGTGTGTAAAGATATGAGTTTGTGAAATTTTGTTTCAATTAATATTAAATTTTTTCATGTTTAATGAATTAATGCTGCAGGAAGGATATATCAATATTGAACGATGTATTTTTAAGATAAAAAAAATATAATTATAAAATTTATTCTGATATAAGTAAACAAGCAGTTAATTACTTTATATACATATACATATATTTTAATACAACTTTACACACACTTTACATTCCATATTCATAAAGATATAAATGATCAAGTAATGATTTTATTGTGAAATATTATATTTTTGAATATAATATTTAATACCTTAATTAGTACTTATATTAGAACAAAATTTCACTAGAAATCATAGATTATTTCTTTGTGAAACCCACTAAATTTTATAACAAAAACAAAAATGTACTAAATTGTTATAAATGTGTAGAATTAACTGGAATGACGCTGAATAATAAAATGATATAAAATATTGACAATATGAGAATTCATCGAACTGATATAATATGATTTCAATTATGAATTTAAAAATATTTTTTGCATATAATTTGCATATTTACAATTTTATCTTATTAAATTCATAAATAAGTTTAAAAATAGTTATGGAATTTTTTAAATATGTTAATTTTCAATCTTCTGAGCTCCTCCATACAATATGTAGAAGATTCAACATTAGTTTTAATTAACTAGTAATAATAAACATTTTTATGTGATTAAAAATATATTAGTTATCAGTCTTGTATGATGTGAACACAATGTTTTGTTTGAAATATTTGGTACATCTTTAACAATTTGATCAAACGTATGTAGTCAATGCCTTTACCTTTCTGTACTCTGTAATTTTGGGCATACTACGTAATATAAGTATATATACATAAATACAAAATGACACTATACGCGCAATGTTAATAGAATAATATTGCTTTTAAATTAAGTCCAACAATATAACAAAACATATAGATTTGAAATTACCACACTGTAATAGTGTTTAATAATAATAATTTATCAGAATGTAGTATATAATATACTTATTTATTAATATATACGTACATATATGTAACATAATATTTAAAAATATATTTGCATTTAGCAGTTATATGGTACAATATAACAAACGACACCAAAAGAACCATTTTTAATACAAGACACTTTATAATAATTATTTATTCATAAAAATATTACTTTTTTTAGTTTGTCGCACGTGATACTAGAATTCTTACTAATATCTTAATATTGAACAAATATTTTATAATTATCTGGTTTGAAAAAAATATGGCTTATTAAAATCAATATACTACAATTATAATTTGCAGTATATAGCCATTTTTATATATTATGTTTCTGCAAACGATCTTATATTAAGTAGAAATAATACAATAATAGAACTAATGCAAAATACGACATAATTTTTTTAACATAATCCCAAAGATAATTTGATATAAATTATTCTATAATTTCATTTCGTATTGCCTCGTGTATGTGATTTATTTGCTTGAACAAAGTGCAATGTTAATTATATTCTATATAATATTGCGTGATAGTGTCGATTTTTGACTTCCATAAATAAGAATAGAATTATATTAGAGTACAATAAGACAAGCACAGCACATTTCAGTCTGTACTTTTATAAGAACACGATAACAAATTATAAACATTGGAACATAATTCTTGCGTCCATCATAAGAATAATTACATTTCAGTGTTAATATTGTAAATTCAATCAGATTTCGTGTACGCTTTTGGAAATTTTTTACCTGCTATATTGGAAATGTTGGAATCAAGACTTATTTTATTAGAGTCTTTGTTTTGTCTCTAAAGGTAAAAAATATTAATTTAAGCAAATAATTTAATCACTGAAAGAATAAAATTCTTTAAAAACATATGATATAATTATTATAATATATGGTTACACAAAATTTTTTAAATATCAATTTTTTAATCAATGAATTTTTAATGATTAAATATCTTCTAAAAATATATTTTTAAAGCGATGTCATTTTTACTTAAAATATGTCATGTACAATATACTGCATAATCATAAATTTGTAAATTCTATTCACAATTTTATATAAGAATGTCTCATCATAATAATTCTTCATATAAACATATTATAAATTTATTGCCAACTATAATTGTAATTTTAATTTTTTCACTTAATTAGTTAATGATGATTCCTCATTACTATATACCTATATAAATACTCAAAGATCTATTGAAAGTACAAATATGTAGCAACACGATCCTGATTGAATAATGGAAGAAAAGAGTTGTAAAGACATACTAGAGGAGAGAATGTGTCTAGTAGAATATATAAAAGTTTGAATGCTCTGTCAGTTTGCACTTAAATATCTTTTTATTTAAATACCTATCTTAAAATAATATGTAATTTACTTTTTATTGAAAATGCAATGATTGTATATGGGCTGCGTTTGAGTCATGATTGAATGTAACAGTTTATTAACTAACATAAAATAAATTAAAAATATTCAGAAAATAAAATAATTACATGCTTATTATTATATGGAATAAAATTATATATGAACTTTTTTGTTCTATATAAAATTTGTCAAAATTATATGGGAAAAAACACTATTGAATTATATCAAAATATGATACTTTTAAAGTTGTATTTAGAATATATTTAATGTTAAAAGTTGTATAGTAAAAGAATGCATATTGTAGTAAATTAATAGTACATATATCATAGATTTATGTTTATTTTTATACAATATAATTTTTATGATAATCATAGCTAACATTAAAGTCAGTCACATGTCAAGGATAAATTATATTACTTATACATATACATATATAACATCAGTTTTGTTTTATACTGTTACTATTAGTTTCATTTTAACTGAACAATGTAACTAATTGGTTAAAGGTAAATATAATCAAAAAGTAAACTTTAGTAGCTGATATTTCATACAAAAAAATATCGGCTATTTTAATTATTTTATGTTTATTTTTACATTTCTAAATTGAATATAAGCGGTTACAAACCAACTTCCTTACATATAATTTCGAGTAATAAAAATCTACAATAATCTTCAGTGACTTATTATCATCTTTTACACGCATTTGTTAAATAAAATAAATATACACTTCGTAGTAAATATGCATTCGTAATCGGAGTGTAATTTAAATAGATGACCAAACTTTGGTATCATATTTTACTTTTTCTAATAAACATTCAAATTAAGTAGTCGCAAGTAATGATATTATTTCTGCTCTTGAATAGATTAACATGTATTATAGTAAATCGATCTCTGTTTAAATATTTTACAAACGTAATAATCACTCTGGTAAAATCCAAATCTATGAAATAGATTTTTAATCTCACGTTTATACCACTTTTTCGTATTTTTAGGAAGAGCAGAATACAATATCAAACTTTGATCGCCTATTTTTAATGCACCGTGTATATTTAAATAATGTGCTTAAAAATAAATAATTAAACTTAAAGAGTAAAGAACTACAAATTAAGAAATTTAAACTATATCAGATTTTTACTTTTATATAAAGAAGATTATTATTATAGAGGATTCCAAAGTTAAACATACTTTTGTCAATAAAATAAATTAAAATTACTTCAACATTGAAAATACGCGTACGTATCTTCCATGTATTCGCTAATAATATAATAAAAAATATTCCCTATTTAATATATCAATGGTTGGATTTACATATAACATATATAAATACTTTACAAGTCATTGCTTAATATTTGGGAATAAATAATTTTTACTTTGACTCAGGTATAAGGTTATATTATATTTATATAAACAAGTCTTCTTTTTATACGAGCATCTATGTCTATGTATTGATACAATGAAATCTCGGACTAAAACTTAACCATATATGTAATATGTATTCATGCCGCTTGATGCTTACGGCTCGGGTGAATAAATTAATTGATTACTAATAAAACGCAGTACAGCGTCATAGTGTAACCAATGTAATTGAGTAACCCAAGACGTCGAAGTAATGCGGTTCACCCGCTGTTAGCCACTGTTAGGGCAGTAGTTAAAGTTTACAGTTTTCGATGACCGTAACAAGTAATTAGGGATGCATTGAAGATTACAACTTGTAACTTACAAGGAACCAAGTTCTCTCTTTGCGCTATATCTAACAAGATTTGCCTCCTTGTGAAAGAGAGTGGATATGAGTCATATCTAAGTTATATTCTGGAAGTTCCAATGTTATAGTTCATCGTTCAATTACGAATGATAGTAGAAATTGATTACAAAAATCTGGCGCAAGTTACGTGGATGCGAAATACGTACAGCCCTAGCTATATCACTTTTATCGAGTGTAACTAATTCTTGCTGATACATCATCATCATCTTTTTAGTAATTAGATTGTTTCAGATTTTAGTCAATATTCTGATTTGAATCAAATTCCTCACAAATTTATATAAGGGGTAATATGCAGCTGGTAAGACCTATAAAAGTTAATGACCTTGTAATGTACCCCCCCCCCTTCAAATATTAAAATATAGACCTTATTTTTTAAAACATTGTTGGTTTACTTTTATTACATATTTTATAGAGCCCTGGTTGCACAGTTTACGGTATGGCCGGATAAAAATTGTACCTCACGTCGCCATAAGTGACGTTTATTTGTTTCTTTTTATATTTTATGTTAAATTATTTTTTTATGTATTGTCTTGTATCTTATAACATATTTCACATATTAAAAATAGTGTCAAGCCTGAAATTACTACTTATTATAATTCTACAAAATATAATATGACTTATATATTATATATAGTATGCTTTAGACAAATTTATGAGAGAATATTTATGTTAGATGATATATACACCCATCACTATTTTTTTCAATTAAAGTAATATTTTATAGAAATGAGAAAAAAGACATTTATGAATGAATTAAGAAATAAATCAGTACATAAATCTTTTTAAGAGAACTTGCAAATATATTTCTATACTGATTTATTTTTCATATAGTAATAAAAGAATCAAAGAATAAAATTAAATGTATAACTTGATAAAATAATAGCATAATTGTAATGTAGAATCGAACCTAGTATTTGTACAAATTTCAATATATTATATATATTTTACAATATTTGTTACTTTATTTCCATATGTTTTAACCTTATATATAAGTATATTAATTGCAATGTTATGTGTAGACATACTTAATTTAAAAGGTTGTGCAGTAAAATACATGAGTTAATAGTAGTACATGTAATGAATACATGTAATTGTAAATTTACTTTTATTTATGCAATGTAATTTTAACAACTATAGCTTAATTATAACAATTATGCTACGATTAACATCTTCACAGTTCTTAGATCTATATATCAGAATAATTAAGACCTATGAACATGTTAAATAATTTTATATATAACGTCATCTTTGTCATTTACTGTTGATATTTCCATCTTTACTGGACAATGTAACCAATAGCTCAAAAGTTCTTCAGTATAACCAAGTAAAAAGTGCATTTTAATGGGTGTTACTTTGCGCACAACAATGCCAGCGATCCTTATGATATTGTGTTGACGCTTAATAATTATCTCGCTTGCAAACAATCCATGCCAAGTTCCTTGTACAAAATTTCGAATAAACAAATCTTCTATGGTAGTTTCTGATGGCCTATTACCATCCTTTACATTTGCTAAAAAAAAAAATACATTTAACAATTCATATATATTCAAATAACGTGTAAATATATAAAAAGTTGAATGAACATAATATAAAACTAAAACAAATTTTAAATTTTGTATATAATTTTAATTTAATATTACCATTAAAAGTTGTTTTATTAGTAAAACAAATTATAAAATATGCCTACATGTATTCCATGAGTTCCATGACTTTTTAGAAGCAATTTCATGTGGTGGATATGCCATTTCATATGTAAGTGGTTGCACTACCTTTGGTTTTGGTCTATAACGTCCAGCTTGTATTTTATGAAGTACTCTGCTGACATGTAAATATCTTTTCGCAACATTATTTTGATTAATTAATATCTGAAAAAAATATTTCATTTCTAATTTAGTTTAAGAATAGGGTTATGTTACATATGTATTTCATGCACCACATATAAATGTGTACATACAGGTCGTAGATATGGTATTAAACTCATTATTTTTAACTATCTATGTGATAATTAAACAAAAATTATATTTATATTATATTTCAAATTTGGTAACATTTAATACATTGAACACTGAATTTAACAATTTGAATTCGTGGCAGTAGTTTCAAACTCTCAAGACACATTTAGACCTTCAACTGTATAAATAAAAAAAGTGCAAATTAAAATGAAATTAAATTAAATTACTTAGTAATAATTACTTACTTAGTAATAATTAATTAAAATTAAAAATGTTACTTACTTAATGATAATTTAAAAATTGATTTTACATGGGCTGGCATCCATGAAACTCCAATTTATCTCGCTCAATAAAAGGCGCGAGAGATTGAAAAGAGCTATTCGAGGGTAAAAATAACTTTTGTCATAAAAGTCATTGATTCGAGATATTATTGTTTAATTTGAAAAGTTTCTTTTTTTTCTTCAGCTCTATGCATCTTTCTTACCTAATCCAAGGTGTTTTCCTTAGATTTTCATGATCCAATAGTAAGATAAGTTTCACCTCATTGATCTAAAATTTTCTCCTAGATTTCGTCTTCCATCTCTCAGGGTGGTAGAATCGCTTCGTGGTTGTTTCATAATGTAGAAACGAAACGAAAAGACACCTTCGATGAAATTTATGACCATTTTATTGTTAAATGCAAAGTAATCAAGATTAAGTATCTGTAAACAGAACACTTTTCAAGGATCGTACGTGACTTTAACGAAAATTTACCATGGTCGCTAATAACTAAACTCGCAGCATTTTAACACTAGAACTACCACATTAGTCAAAACGACTGGTTTTACAATTTTATTTTAAAATTCCTACTTCATGTTATATTTTTTCCGCAATGATGTAATGACTTTCGCAGTGATAACTAAAAGAATAATATAATGAATTTTATTTTGTTTGTTATGTATTCAAACTCGAAATAATTTTGTATCAAGGCTACTTATACCAAAACCAGTCGAAATGACCGATACTTGTCAAAGTGTAAAAGGGTCCTGTAACCTGTTTATCGAACCCCAATTAACCAATTTTCTCGTTTTGTACAGCTTCCCACACGTTTTTACAATTTTTACTGCGTATCATTCAATATAATGACATCAGTTATCAGAAAAATTCCGGGACGATCGCTAGATCGCTAGATGCTAATACGTATTTTGCGATTTATGTACATATATACAGGCAATTTCAAAGCTCCTAATATACATATATACATATCGATATTGATATACATAAAGCCGAGTTTATACGATTGTGTGAAAAAAGTAGATAATATAATGCTTTAAGCTTAAATATTGTTAGTAGGCATCAATATTTTTTTATCAACATTAATCAATCATCACTTCAATAAATTATATAATTTTATATGTGATACACATTCGTGGTTTTGGAATAAACATTTAAAAAGATGATTCCCCTTACTTTTTAAACTTACATCTACTAATATAATTTTGTGTATATGTTATATACGTTGTGTATACACGTATTAGCTTCTAAAAATTTGTATGAAAATTTAATAACTATTGTTGCTTATCATAATTAAAGTACTGTTTGTAAACATCGATGGCACTTAATTACACCCAATAATCATGAATAATTTCCGCAAGTCGCATAAGTAAACATAAGTTTTATGTTTATAATTATAGACAGTAAATACTATGTTGACAAAGAATTCGCTTGTCATCTCTTGTAGAAGAAAGAAACAAATAATTATTAAACTGAAGGCTAGCGTTGCGTATTCTGTCACAACGAGAATTTCTTTTAATATATTAAATAAAAGGTACAATATACGACACTACTATTATTAATAATAGTAATAATTACTTACAACGAAATTGAATACAAACATGCTGGAACAGATGTTAATTTGACATCGAAGAAAAGAAATTCATTATATATAAACTTATTGTTGTAAAATAAATGGATAAAGAAATAATTTTTATAGAGGAAGAATATTTTTCAAATTCTAATATGAATGTAGCAACTATGACAAAATTTGTTATATAATTATACTTGATATAAAATACAAGCCACAGTAAATAAGATAATAACCTGTGAGAAGTTTGAATGAAGTAAGAAATTAAGAATAGTCTAGTATAAACTAAATTATATACGAGCACATATATAATATATGTACACTTATGCAGTATAATAGATAAGTATTGTATAATATATATATAATCATACATATAATTATACATATATAACATTAGCAACATTTTACATTTTCTTATATTTGCAGGAATTATTAAATTGATATCTCGCATATTAAAAAAAAGATCGAAATTCATTCCTGTATTAAATGTTACGATATATAACGATATATATATATGGTTACAGATATTTAAAAAATAGTTTTGTAGGAAAAGATACTGAAGGGAGAGAAAAGGAATCGCGTCGATGATAATCGAGGGCAAAAACAAAAAAGGAGGAACATAAAATAATAAAGACCCGATGCACACAAACGACGCGGCAGCGACACGTTGCCGTAGCAGTGTCGCTGTGCGATTGTTGTAAATTATAGACGTGCGATGCAATATCGCTCGTATGCATTGCACGATTATGTCCGATGCAGACGAGCGGTTTACGGCAAATCGCCGCAATGGCAACGGGTTAGAAGAACAAGGAAGTACATATATATGTATTCTTCTTTTGTGAGACAAAAGATCTTTATTTCTATGTTTTTCCAACGACAGCAGAACGATGTCGTACAGGAGAAGTTGGTTGTCTGCAACGAGTCTTAAAAACATATACGTAGCCGCCAAACCCATAGAGATATAAGAATAAAGTGTGCGAGTCACATGTACCGTGTAAGTGGATACAACTAATACGATATAACGATAGAAACAAAACAGAGGCCCTTTTCGCCCTTGTCTGATTAGACGTGCACACTGACACCGCTCGTTGATGTTATGCTTACATATTTACTATACGAATATACATGCGTTATTAAACAAGGATACAAGGACCTCTACTCAGCGTTCTCTTTCTATCCTTGTATCACTTTTTCATCTTGTTCATGCACTCTGTTACTCTTTATGGCCGAATCGCACAAAGTTGCTATATCGCTGCGGCATCGTATACCTGCCGTGTCGCTCGTGTGCATTGGGCCAAAGAGTAGCATAGTTGGTTCGCGGGAGGTGGTAAGGTGGGGAGCATCGAAGGGTGGAGGATCGAGCGTTGGAGGGGCAAGCGAATGAGATTTAGTTGGGTGGGAGAGTCGGAGGGACGAGTGGAAAGTCTGAGCTGCTTGCAGTCTCGTTGATCCAGCCTCGGGTAGTATGTACCGTGACGTGACAATGGCGGTAGTCGTAATTACGAAACGGTACGTTATTGTGATCAGCTGATCAAGCGAGCCCAACGGAAAGAGCAAAATCGAGAAAATACGCGCGATAAATAATAGAACGAGGATTCGAGACGGAATCGAGGTATCGAAGCTCTGCGAGATAATTCGAAGACAAAAAGTCAAGAGAAGAAGGGAATTGGATTTTCGGCTATGTCATTGCGCTTGTGATTTGCTCTGCCTCTAGGGCACCGGTGCTCTTTTGTGTTGTGTGAATAGTGGCTTGCGTTTTTGCGGCTGTGTTGTGTGCATGTGTGCGTGAAATTCGCAAAAGCGATAGATAAATGTGTCTTAGCCATGCCTGCTGTGCGGAAGTATAGAAGGGATACCAGTGAAGTGAGCTGCTGTCTCAAGTATGTGATCTTTGGATTTAACGTGATGTTTTGGGTGAGTATTACATCTCGATATTGCATTTCTAGCTTTCTGTCTCTATTAGCAACGCATCTCGTTTTCTATCATGTTTTTGCAACGTTATTGCTAGACTACGAATATTCATACGAAGTCATATCTTTACAAAGATAATTTAGAAAATGTAACTTGAATGCACAACTCTTCTACATGTAACATAATATAATATTATCTTTTAGCTACTTTATGTATATATCGATACATATTACACGCATTTCTAACGCCTCCATAAATGAATAAAAATCCGCTGCTTAGTTACTATACTTTATCAAGTCGATTGTAATTTTCATTCGTTTGAAGTTGAAATTTAGTTTTCATAAAAACGCGAAGAGCTAGTAACTTTTGGCAGTATGTCTTGTTCTAAATGGCAAATAGGGGTTATGTCGTGATTAATGATTAACTTATTGACTAATCTGGTCAGTGATTAATTGACGAATTAACATTTTGTTTGCAAAAGTATATTTTATCGTTTCGTATAATATGTTATTAGTTAATATATAAGTAGAATATACGAAACTGAGCAAAGATTTATACACGAGTGAACTGTTTGTTTTAAAATATACGCGTGAAAGAAATGTAGCTCATCGAGAAAAACAACAAAGTATTTTAAACAAAGAGTACAATGAATAACCTGCAATGCAGCCCTTGTGTACTCCAATTGCTCCAACTGCGAAAATCATGATACAGGACATCCATTTACATACGTTACGATTTCGATGCTGTATAAATATATATATAGCATATTTACATACAGACTTCTCAGAATTAAGAAGTATACAGCTCGCTTTGATTTCTATTCTGTAAAACGTAATCTCTTTCTTGTAGATTTTGAGTTCCAAGTTGGATAAGTAGTTCTGATAACGTGACACTATAATTTGAAATTATGTGTCTAATAAAATTATATATAGGTATAGACTTAAATGGATGTTTGTTTTCGTCTGTTGTTTAAAGATAAATTTATTTGCATCTTGCACTTTCCCTTTTAATAATTATATATATAAAGTTTGGCGATTAAAATTATATTTCTGCTTCAATAGTATGAAACAGAACGAATTTGCATTACGACGTGAATAGAATGTAAAACGAGTCGTATTTCACTCATTATATTTATCGTAATTTGAATTAATTAACAGATTGATATTTAATTTCAAAGAATTAAATCCAGAAATGTCTGCATTATTAATTGCTTGAATAATATATTATGAATTATGCAATTTTTATTATATCATTCGTTTGATGATCATTTAAAAAGTATAATTTTCCTATTTGAACCAAAACATCTTTCGCAACATTTTTTCTCGTCAACAATAAGAAAGTTACTATAATTTTTAATTTATAATTTTTACCGTTAAAATTATAATTATTATCGTTGGCCAAAAACTATATAAATATTATTACTTTGTCTTTACAATAGAACAAGTTAAAGGAAGAGAAACCTTATTAGAGATGTATTTACATGCATTTCTACGTACATTACATATTGTTTACGCTATTTATTCGTTATCTGGTTGAAAATTTATAATAATCGCAGTGAACGTGATAAAAATCGCTATAGCGTTTCGGCGTTCTGATAGACGTTATTATTACGACGCTGTAATTTATGACTTATGAATATAACCTGACCTCCTGATCTTTCTCAATCTTCTCATTTAACTCGCTAGAGGACAAAGGCAAATTGAATAGACAAGATAAAAAGAAAAGCAAAAGAGGGGCAAAATGATTCGGAATGAGCGTACGCCTGGCCCTGACATTTTTTAAGCTACAAATTCACCTATAATTGGCATCGCGTTATTCAAATATATTTATAACGTAATTTACATATATTAGCAGTAAAATCGATAAAGCGCGATAGTAAATTAGAAAATTAGCCAGGATAGTGCGTGTTTGGTTTGGGACGCATTAAGGGGAGGTAAGGTTAATTCGTACAAAAATAAGGCATGTTTTTGTGAATTATTTGTGACGACACAGTTAAAATCTCTTTATTAAAATCAATAGTACATTAAAGTATGACATTTGAAGAATATTGTATAAAATTTTCACGGAGAAATATTAGAAATTACGGCAATGGCAGTAATTATTCGGACGTGTCTCGGAAAATTGCGGTGCCCCTGATAACTTGGTGCTGGATCATCTGAAAGCAAAAAATCAAAATTCATTCGTTTGGTAACAGTTTTCTACAGGTAACGCTGGGAGGGTTTTTCGAAATTCCAATTTTTCACTTTTTTGGAACACTTTGAAGGGAAAATTAGCCGCAAATTTTCGCAAAATCGGCTAATTTATCCCGGGGGGATTCTCGTGTTAGTAAACTCAAGTGACTTTCATGAATGTTTTTTTTAGACCAGCTACTAGTTATATGGGGCGAGACCTTTTTAAGATGTAAATATAGTCTTGAAGAACAAATATCACTTTTAATTCAGGTCTTCTTATTGTTCATTGTATATTGTACAAGTGATTTGATCATCTTTGACGATGTAATCATCGTTACCGTGTAGTATAGCGTCTATCGCAGCCATCGGTAGACTGCGGATGTTCATGCAATTCTGTGCTTTTATGAGCATAATTAATGAAAGCAGATCTACATAGAAATTTGTTTCATCTACTAAACATCATAGCAAGTGCTCTACTTTAAATATCGTTGTTAATATACGAAAACCATTTCTTAAATCAGAAATAGACTAACAAATTACTTGTAAATTGATATCCTGCTTATAGTAGTGCGTTAAAAGTATACGGTATCAGGTTCCTGTTACTTTTTACTCGATAAAAATTGTTGCCCTATTAAAGATTAATCTGTTATTGTTAAAGGTTAGAAGATATGCTTTTGAAATGGGCGGGAAGAAATAGAGAGCAGTAAGATAATTGTAAATGGAATTCGAGATTCCTATCTTCTCCTATAACATATCTCGAATTTCTGTTTTGAAAATCAAAACATGTAAGCTTTAGCTTCCGACAGATTTTATATGCTGTATACTTACGTGTATTATGTATGAGGCGTGTTCTATTTTTCCGGCTAAGCTATAGAGGTATAATCTACAAGTGAAAAGAAGATGTTCCATAAAATTTGGTCATAAAGGTTCTGTTGTAGAGCTACACGTAAATATTGAATGCAGGCTGAATATGTGTGTAGCAACAGATTCTACATTATTCCTATTATTATTATTTATTTTATCTAAGGCTAGTTTTATTAATAAATTTGCCGCTCATATTTAGTTCGATTCTCAAGAAATTCGGAACGTAATAAATTCCATGCTACATCGATGTCGAGTTTGTACTGCGAATATCAGCGTACTGTAACAATATGCTGTGGTCAGAATTTAAGTATTCAAGCAGCTCTAGTTGCGTATAATAGGAATAACATAGAAACGTATAGAAGTTCGTAATTCGCTTTACCGTATCTCATGTCCCGCTTTCTGCATATTCCTGTTATGCACTTTGTTAATCGCTTAAAATGCCTTAAATAAAATAAATAACAATAATAAAGCATTTACGCATAAAATCTCAACATGTGACATTTTCCTCTTATTTTCACTTGTACATTATATTCCTACAATTTGATCGGAAAGTAGGGAACCCCCTATGCTATAGAGCTACTCACATTAATATTCAGACACAATACTACGTATATCCCTGTATTTGTGGCTTCGTATAAGAGGGGATGATTTAAATATCCTGCTGCTTATTCTATGAAAATATGAACCACTTCTCGTAGCTCGACAGTGCGTAAATTAATTTTTCCCTAGCAATTTTTTAATTAAACAACGTTTAATTGTACATACAGCAGATTTTTACCAAACAATTGTCTTATTTTCACGTCATACTAACATTCGGACTCTCCGTTCCGTTCTGCGATCTAGCGATTTTTAAAAACGTTTCCAAACGCGAAATAAATTTATTCTGTATAATTAAGCCAGAGAGAGAAGAAATCAACGTGAATATTTTTATATCGCATCAAAAATTCTAGCATGTTACGAAAAGGAAAGAATACTAGTTTTGTTAAAAGACGATTCGCAATTTATTATAGAGAAAAGGGTAAAAGTTGTGGTGAAATTGCTAAATTATTGGTATTAATTGCAGCAGATATTAGAATACGCGAAAAAGAAGACCACATCGAATTTAAGAAACAAAGAGAATAATCTTCTGTTTGTTTAAAATTTATTGTACAATTATACGCTAGTTTTAGAAAGAAATTCAAGCTACAATAAATGCTTCATTATATTCGTAGAATAAGCAGCACAACATTTAAATCATCTCCTCCTACACAAACCAACAAATACACAGACACTGTTGTGTGCGAATATTAATGTGGATAACTGTACCTATTTATTGCGAGTCTAATTATAGAGTAAGCCTGTAATTTGCGGAACCTTTCAAACGATATGGTTGAATTCTTTCTATCATTTGGCAGAAAATTATGTTCTATATTTCAAAAAATGTAGACACAATTAATATATATATGTCGGAGATAAATAATAGAACGATGATTATGTTTGCCCGAGATTTGTGACAATGGGCTTGGTCTCGAGGTGACACAACTAGTCGCTGAACGTAGCCACGGTCACGGGATGAACGTTTTTACCTAACAGAAAAAGTACCAATATTGAGGGACACACGTTGTATTAACCGCTTCCCGTGCTATTTAGTTCGACGAAACTCGGGCCCAATCGGTAGACATCGACGCGCGCTAAACAGACCAGACTGATGCTTGTAAACAGTCGCAATACGAACCGAAATGTAGAAACTAACATTCGGTGACGATCGTAACGGGCAAAAAACAGTCCGCGAGCTCGGTTTGTTATGTTTACGTTTGGCCCAAGTGTCTGGTCGCGAGTCGGACTCGCCGATATTAATGTTTGGGCCAAAATCTTCATCGCGAGTCTGACTCGCTAAAGTAAGAGAGGGGGTTAACAAAAAACCTCGGGCAGGAGCAATGTCGGCTCTACGCGGGTCTGCCTAGTAACGGCGCCTGGAATTTTGTTGATATCCCCGGTCAATATTCAATTGACAAATGTGATCGTATCAGTCTTTTATTCTTGTGATCACCTTGGACAGTTTACACACATCGTCTTGTCAGTCAGTCAGAATGATTCCGAGCGTCACAGTTAACGTCACTTTGTGTTTCGAAATATATTCTATTGAACAAAGAGTTTTCCCCGTTGATCGTGGATTCGTTATTGAACCTAAAAACATTGTCTTTAACATCTAGAGTGTCTAATCACTACGGTTAATTGTTAAACTCTGTAAAATCAACATTTGTAGATATAATTGAAAATATAATCTTCATTGAACAACAACGATGGCTTGTCCTAATGAAGATACGTTACACGCCCCTAAGTCTAACGATAATCCGACATATATATAAATATATACAGCCGGTTGGTAACTAGTATATCTATATGTATATACAGGGTGGTTGGTAACTGGTGGTACAAGCGGAAAGGAGGTGATTCTACGCGAAAAAGAAATCGAAAATATAGAATAAAAATCTTTTTTTAATTTTTTTTCTAATTTTTTAAAAAATCTACAGTGAGATCCGTTATAACGAGACGTGATAAAGTGCACGCGTACCGAGCGAAAATTCAAAGTCGATTTTCTCGAAAACAAAGCCTCGAACGAAAAATTTTTATTCTATATTTTCGACTTCTTTTTTCGCGTAGAATCACTCCCTTTCCGCTTGTACCACCAGTTACCAACCACCCTGTATATACATATAGATATACTAGTATTCGTATGCCTTCTACGTATTCATAATAAAAGACATTTATAATAAAATGCAAATATTAGAGATATGAGATGACGATCCTTTCGAAATTATTCAATTTTGATGTAAAATATTTTCATTTCGGCATCATCAATTTCGAAAACGTTCGCATGGACAGATTTAAATGGGCCATCTTAAAAAAGGATCGTATGAATATTAGTTGATTGCTTCTGGCTGTATCCATATATATACATATGTGTGTACATACATAGTATGATATAACGAAAATGGTATATCGATTTTTATTGCGTGAGTGTAATACTTGAATTTATGCGATTACTTAACTCGCCCTGTTCGTTCCAAAGGCCACTGATTGTCCATTAACAGGATAAACGAAATACGATCGTATTTCGTGTAATTAATGATATTGTAATAAGTCAAATGAGTATACAAAGTATTACAAGCCAAACGCACAAACAAATACATATAAACGAAAACAGATATATAAATATATGTATACATTTTATTAGTTTTCGCCTACAAAAACGAGATTGATTTGCATAGATTTCTTATTCAACTTCAATTAGGCTATTACATATATATTTAAACTTACTCTTAATTATACACTGTTTACTTTATAGCCAATTACTTCAGAAATACCTATATTTAAAGCGATATCACTTTTCACATTTCGCCATTTTTCCAAACCTCTACTTTCGTGTTATTTTAAATAAATACAGCAATATAAATATAGTAGGAGGTAAAAGTATTTCCAATGTAAGCTAAATTAAAAGTATTAATGCATCGTTGACGCATGACGATTTTCACGCGACAAACACGAACATATTTTTCGAAAATATGCGGGAATTGCAGTAAAATATTTATTTCACAATTATATCGTGTGCTTTTCTACCTTTTGTTTTTTTTTACCTTAATAAGGTTGAAAGGGAATAAATCGTGTTATATTTTAAAAGTATGCATCTTAATGGGACACAAGGATCCAACACGATATTAATATCTTAATTAATATGCAGATTGTCAACTAATTTACAAGGTTTGTTAGTTGAGAGTTGAAAAGGAAGAAAAATATATATGTATATGTATGTGTTACCAGTGACTCATCGGAAATACTTGATGAGGACACCTGCACTTACGACTCTTCGGAAACGGTTGAACGGCCTTGAACTCGGTGAACAGATGTTCGGTAATGAACTGTTTCTCATTCATAGCAACGGGTTGTACTGTTCCAATGTGTTCATAGTCTTCATAATTTCTATCGAAAAATCTATCTATACCTGTACCTTTGGAATTGATAAGAAATATAGAACAATGTTTAAAACGTTTACTATAGTAACGAGAATATCATGAGGTAAGAGAAGATTATGAAAAGATTATATTAGAGACAGTCACGAAGATTTACACACACTCCTTAAAGTCCTTACTATGATATAAAATATCATAGCTCTGTGAATTCTTTTTTCTTTTATTAAGATACATATTTTTAAAATGTAACGCAATTTATTGATCCTCGTTTTTATTAAGAAAAAAACAAGTAGAAAAATATAAAATGCATTGTTAGAAATATTCTATACACCCGTTGTATCTACATGAAATCATAACAATAATAGGCTTAACATTATATGAATATGTTGTTGAATCTTTTTGTCCCATTAAGACACATGTTTTTAAAATGTAACGCGATTTATTCACTTTCACCCTTATTTATTAGAAAAAGAAGGTAAAATATGTACAAGATACAATGTTAGAAAAATTACAGATACCCGTTAGATCTGCACGAAATCATAAGAATTGTAAGCTTAATATTATATTAATACAATCTTGTAGTCTTACGTAAGCTTCAATACATAATATATTACAGCTGTCTGTCTTCTTGACGTTGAAAAAGTTGAAGGTTTTGCAATTATTTCTGACTTATTCTGACTTTCCTTCAGTGTTTCGTCTTCAGTTTCTTAAATCAGATAGACCAAATCCGATAAGTATACCGAGTCTCTCATGACTGACATGTATCAAGAAGAATACTGATTAATTTATTTTTAAATTCGATCGAATTTCTTTGCAAGTATTCGCATAAAACTCTATAGATACAAAGATCGTGATCGATAGCCATACTATGTCGCCCGAGTAGTTTACCTGAATCAGCGTACAAGGTACTATTTATTGGCATTAACTGCCACGTTAATTTCTAACCGAATCGCATGCAAAAGATTGAGTCAGTTTCAAGTAGCAGCATATTTTAAATTTCCAGGGAATTTTGCCCAAAAACATTGCAATCAAATTTATTTACAGCTTTCGGAATACGAAAATGGATTTCTGCGTTTAATAAAAATTATTCAATAAATCTAATTCTTGTTGGTCATGGTTAATGATTTCGGAGATAAAAAATGATCTAGGTTAATAAGACATGTTAAAGCCGGAGAAATTTTCATTTATCGAAAACGTCTCATCTCACAATGAAACGTGTCCTTTTCTATTGCGGACATTTAAGAGAAATTAGGAAAAAATATAAAATGCAAAACAATATTAGTGAAATCACGAACATACGTGAAAATATTGACAACGTAATTATATTCTTCAAAGAAATCAAAATTTATGCTTAATTATAGAGACAAGAGGAAATACTTAATATATGCATATACCTATATAAGTTTATAGTGATGTACGGCTTTTTATTACATATACCACGTAAAATCATATAAATAGGAAAATTTTCCAATCTCTATATACCTTACTCATTGATTATTATTAGACTCTGAATTTCTACGAACTTATGAGAAATTTGAAGCCACAAGAATGTACAGAATGCAGGTAATATGCGAAAACGTATAGAGCATTCAAAGTAGAATACTCGTTATAGTATTTAACACCTAAATTCCATTCATTTAATTACATTGATAGCAATATGAATTTCCATAAACATGTGCAGCCTAGTTACATATGCTTTGACAGTATATTTGTATAAAATTTCCTGCTCTGAATCACACTCTGACTCAATTAGCCAATTTTTATTCATCCGATTGGAAAGTTGGCATTGGAGTTGCCCTTAGTGGAAACGTTGCTTGTTTTCCATCATTACTACTTCCTTTCTGTAGCTCTTCATCCTTATTGTCCCACTCGTTGCTAGGACTGTTTGAGGAATCTCATTACAAAACTTGCCTGTAAAACCGGTTTCTAACCAGTGCAACCGGCCACCATGGCATGGGTTTGCTTTTCTCGAAGGAAGTGTGACTTCTTCGATTCCTTTGCGCAGTAAGAAGGCAAACTTTCGGTATCGTAAAAACTCTCGTGTATAGTTGCACCTTAAAGATGCTTCGCTTTACACGCTTTGCAGTTTGTTTGGAAAAATAAAAGAACGAAACTAAGGGAGAATCGTTTAATCGAACACACAGTGATTAGAATTTTGTTAATTCGTTAAGGACCGAACAACGGTTTATCAGAATGTCAAGAATACCTCGATTTCTTTATATTTTGTACAATTGCAAAATCTAGCTAAGAGAAATAGCGACGAAAAAGATATTACGCGAATTTTTGGAATTTGCTTTCGTAACCACAATATTGAGAAACAGATTTGGTAATATGAGACGATCGAAAGAAATGTTGCAAACGACGAGTGATTTTGAAATTATTATTTTTTAATTAAATATATAAGATACAAATTTCTTGCGGTTAAAAGAAAGCTATGAGAAACTTCATTCAGTAAATTCTTCATTCTATTGAGCAAATATACTTCATCGAGTTTTAGCATTGCCTCACAGCTGTGTATTTATGCCATAAGTATGTTTTAATGACCTCTTTGAAGTCGTGCAGCAATATTTTCCTAATGTAATTTTTGTATCATTATTTTAAACGTAATCTCTGAAGTATACAGTTGTATACAATATACATACAATATACATTGTGTACAATATAGTTTGTAAGTATACAATCAGAGAATAAAGCACTTTATATATTATTCTAATATATTCCTCGTCCTATTTTCTTCTCGTCTAAATGATTTCATACTTGAATGTCTGAAATTTAATACCTGATAGATACTTGCAAACTAAAATAGAAATTTGCATTAATATTAGATAGCCGAAAATGTGATTCTAAGAATTTACAATATATAGAGGAGGATGAATTACTTTGAACAATATTATATTTAATTAATAATATAAAGTTGTTCCTAAACCGAGAAACCTATTTACGCATTACATGTTATTTAAAAATAACATCTTTAAACATTATTGGTACGTAATTAAGTTTATAGAGTCATCCTGCATTTACATAATTAATTAAATAATTAATTAGAGTATATCCAAGTATATTCTCTTTGCTTCCTTAGATGGCTTCTGTTTTCGAATTATTTTATTCACAAAAAGTCTGGAATATACAAAAGATAGAAAAATTACATTGAATAGTGAAACGAAATATTTAGAAACTATGTAAAATTCCCTAATATCTGAGACGGTCGTTGGTGAAGGTGCCCACAAGAAATACTCTTCGTGTTCAACAATAAAGTTTATTAAACTATTAACGATTAACAACTAACAACGATTAACGATTAACAACGATTAGTCCCTTAACCTACTATTTACGTTCGAGAATTTTGGGCCGAAAACGTAAACAAGCTATTATATATTACATTATATATTATATTTGGCCCTATCATCGTACTACGGGCTATGCCTCTAACACTTACGTTTGGTCCGATCATATACTACCGGCCATGCCCATAATATTTACGTTTGGCCCGATCATCGTACTACGGGCTATGGCCGTAGTTGTAGGTTAAGGGATTAACGATTAATAACAACTAACGATTAACGACTAACTATCAAGAGTTATAACCGCGTATCTCTAATAGTGTTTACTTCGCTATGACACTTAACCTTTCGCACTTGACAGCTCGGGGCTTCTAGAAATCTTTTCTTTGTTGCCCCTCGACATCCCTACTACGCACGCGTTTATTAGATGTCGCGACGGTTGCCACGTATGCATTCTTCCGAATATTCGGCGAAAGAACCGTAGGGATATCGATGGTACATTAGGCATGGCGGCCTTACGCTTTGAAAGTATAGCGCTTTGTGTCGCGAAGCCGTTGAAAAGTTCGCATATCTATATCACAAAGCCACATATCTATTGAAATGTAACGTCTATTTTGGATCATATAGAACCGAAAAGAACAGTAGAAATTTCATATCATTTAAGCTACTAGTTTATAGACTTATCCTGCAGTTTGGTTAGAGCTGAGTGTAATACGAAAACCACGTTGCAAGAAATTTTATTGAATAAACAGTAATTCGTAACATAAGACGTAGCATATTATAACGGAGCGTACCGTCGGTTCGCTTTCTAATGATTACGTAATTCTTAAGTGCTATAACAATATAATAGTCACTTAGAACCTACTGTTACAGAAGACAAATTAACCCACTTTTTACAAATTAAGTATCGATATAACTCGTTATCGAAAAGAAAATATAAATAATATTAAAACAATGAAATTTGTCATGCTATAAAATAAAGTGACTGCTGCGAATTATCTGCACAATGTATGTATTTACTATAGCATTTACATATTAATTAATCTCTTCTTCACGTTTGTATCTCTTCAGATATCTTCCTTTTCCAACTATTTTCTTCGTAGAAAGTCTGGATACACAAAAGGTAATTCCAAATAAAATTCCATACCTATTGAAATATAAAATCCTTTTCGGGTCATATAGAGGTCAACAAGGACAGCAGAAATTTTACACCGTCTAAACTATGGAAATTTGATATTATGAAAATGAAATTAGAATTTAATAAAAATACACTTCATAGGAAAATGAGGATATGCAAATACTTTTTGTTACTGAATAAAGGACTTTTTTACACTTTTGTGTACATTGGACTTAGTGTCTAGAACAATGATATATCACTTCGATATTGTATTTCAGTATTTACGAGCCTTATGGTGTCGTGACTTATTAATCCGGTTATAAACAGCTTCCGTATAATATAAGAAGGATTATGACTATTAGTTTTAAAAGCATTCATAGTGTCGCTGTTATGTGATTAAATCTGACAAATCTATTCAGGCCATCGTATTGCGTAACGAAGTATAGTAATCTTTTGGTAAATCTTTTCCATTTTTCTCGCAATATCTGCAACTTATAACTGATGGAAATTAACACTGGGAAACTACGTATAATTAAAAGAAATTTTAAAATCAGATTATATCGGTTATTACTATATCGACACTGTGGAATCGTAGAGTACTGGCGTTGAAGTCATAAAGGTATCGTGATACCTTCTGACTATTACTTTTTGCATCGTAATAACGCACCGTAATAACACACGTTTATCACTGCTCATTTCGTATACCGTTTCTTCTTGTTATAACTCTTTTTAACGATGCTTCCAATGGCATATGTCTATATGACATTTTCTTTTTGTCTTGACCTATAGAATATAATGACAACGTTTGGTAGGGAAAACTGGGACCCCCTGTATATCCATAAACTGAAATCAAATTTAATACACAAGCACCATTTCGTAGGATTCGACTGCCAGCTTCGATACTGCAAGCTCATTACTCAGTCAATAGATTAAAGGTATAATATATGAACTGTTTTTGACGTTTTATTAGAACAACAATCGTGCTGTGTATATTTTTGCAAAAATCGTTCTGTTAAATGTCAAACGTTTTCTAATAAAGAAAGAAATTCGAATATTGCTGATAAGAGAATACGGTTCGTTCATTATGCTTGCCAAGTATGCGATCTTCACAAGCTGGTTTCGAACCTCGGAACGAGTTTCAAAAATCTACTCGTAACGAGATCTTAAGTTAAAATTCGTAACAGAAGAAGAAGACTGCTACGTCCCTGGAAGAAGACTACGTAGAAACACACGAATGATCTTTTTCCTTGAAATGATACGATACAACTCTGTGCTGATGTGTTCTAATGAGAAATGCATCTACGTAATATATAGCTATACATTGGCTAAATCGTAAAGTTTCTTCGAGATACAAAAAAAGAAACTTGTAACAGCTTCGATATCTGAGCGAATCGAAGCCCTTGCGAGTATCACTCGAATCACGTGTGGCGGCACTCAACAGCAAATACCTCCACTCGACACTAACTAGCGTCGGACGACGACAGCGCAGTGGTTAACGCCTTAGGTTACGAACGTTCGGAACCCGGGTTCGAATCCCGGCGACCGGAATTCGATTTTTCTTCTACGCATCGAAAACGGAAGAAAATCAGCGGTATCCCATCAGCGACACATCCACAGCCAGCAAATTAGAAAGACATTATTATTACATTGGAACAAATGTAAAACTTGGAACAAATGTAGGAAAATTATAGTAGGAATTATTAAGAATATAAACAGAGGACTCCTGTAGATTTTATTTGAACGTTTGTGATTGGGGGGTTCAGAAGTTCCCATGAAAAATGATTTATGCCGAGTAAATAGCTTCTCGTTATATTCGGAGACACTGACAGTTTATGATGAAGGAGTTATAAATGGAAAACTGATTTACACCGATTGACTTCTGACGTATATTATTTAAGAACATCAGTCTAAAAATATGATTTCATGTGAACGGGGAATTTCTTGGCGTGTTCATTTCAATTCTACTTGGAAGTACTTGTTTTATTTGCCAAAGTAGGTTCTCATGGATGTTCCAATCTGTCGCGTTTAGGTTGCAGTCTATTTGAAAGTACAGCTTCTTCTTTTTCAAAACACTTGTAGAGGATTCGGATCTGGTCAATGAATATTCCAAATTCGAACTTAATCGCGACGTATTTCGACCTATCGCTAATTACAATTATTTGTCTCAATAAATCTCGTGCACTGACTGATTAATTACCCACAAAACAAACGTAGTAACTGATACTAATAACAAAAATATCGTACTAAAATACGGTATGTCATAGCTGTTATCCAAAGTGATAAATGTAATTCTAGAACTGCGTTTATTTTTCTTACCTGCTCCACTTCTTTCAGCTACCTTGGCGAGTAGAGTTAGAGAGAGAGCAAAGATCTTGCGTCATTAATTGGCTCGAATTAACGAGCCATAAATCCTAGTAGAAAAAGGAAATCGAAATGTTCTCCAGTTTTTTTACTTCGATTTCCATTTATCCGGATTCGTGCAGCGTATATTTTCACAGTCGGTGCAGGTTTTTATGCTCGAAAGAGGGTTCGATGACCCTTTGTCATGAGTTACATGGACGAATAAGTGTAGCATGCGTGCGTGAAACCCTATCTTCCGGCCACCGGAAAATATTATGAAGAGCATTATTACAGTATCCTCTCTCGCAACTACATATTAAATGCATTTCCGACCAAGTAAACCTTTTGCTCCGATTAAACCGATACGACACTTTGAGGTTTGACACGCTCTATCAACTAACCAATCTTCTAAACATACCGAGTTATTGCAATTAACTCGATACCAGCTGGAAACTATATCTATTTGCAAAAATGCACGTGATAATGTGTATAGTGAGTAGATTCTGAAAGTCGTTGCTGCTTTTTTAACAATCGCGTATCTCTAAACAGAATGGGTACGTACATCGAAAGAGAATAGAAAATGTAAGGGAAAAGTAATTAAATTTCGAAGGATCTGTAGCGGCACAGGAGTCAACGGAAGATTGGAATCGCAAGAGACTCGTGTTGTTGTGCCTTGGAGTGCCAACGTTGTTTTGGTTTGCTACGTTCAAAGGTAAACGAACTCTGGACAAAACATTCTCGCCGTTATTTGTAATCGTCAACCGGAGTTATACTCGAACTTTTTATAATATCACCGATCGATATAAACAGACGAACGTAGTCTATAGGATTATTATAGCGAGTCATACTGTCGCATAGCGAGCCTAAAGTTGAACAGTGCCATTGAGCGAGTGACGGTTGTCTCTGTACTTGTATTTAAAGTGATTTTAATATACACCGACTATTACAATTTTATCAGTCGTCTCTTTAATAAACCAACACGTATAATAAACCACCTCAGATCGTTTATCGTTCAATAAGATAGTGATCGAGAACAGGAGGCAAAAATGCATAATGGATAGTTGCCACAAATGCCATCAAACGACTTAATATATTCTTCAAATGTAGGTATGCACGTCGGAGTCACCAACGAGGTGAGGTTTATGTGAAAAGGACGTTGGTACGTGAGGTTTAATGACGAGATTGCTCGTTGTTGAAACCATCGAATATATTTAGAATAATAAATTAATATACAGCCGTATACGTGAATCGTCAGTACAAAGTATAAATCGCAAAATAAAATCGTGGAATAAATACTTGTAAATGCTCGTCGCGTAACTTGGTAGATACTCGAAGATATTATAGGTATTTTTAGATACTTGTGATGCTCGGAGATACTCAGAGATACTGTGTAAATACTGTACGATACTGTTAGATACTCGATATGTACTGTATGATACTGATTACTGATTACTGTAGATTATATGATTACAACATTTTAACAAGATTACGGTAAAATCAAACTGCAATGATTTCATTTCTTATAAGCATCATGGCTAGATATGATATTTAATTATGTAATATTACCATAGGTTATGATATGATTAAATTAGTGTTTGGGGTATTGTCTATATTCGACAATAAATCTGGCTTTTGTAACCGTGAAACTTTACAGAATTACTTTGTTGCTTGAGCAACTCTTTCTCTAGATCTCTTATCTTTAGATTCTATCATTTTTAAATTATAGGCCGGTTTGAGAATAATATGCTAAACTGATGGGATTATTTTCCATGTTAACATTACCAATGATAATTAAATAGCAAATGTATATAGTAAACAGAAAAATACATTGCTGCTATATTTTTGATAGGTAATTCAGATCTGTAGCCTGAAAAAAGTACCCTTCTATAAAAAAGTAGCAAATGTTGTTTCTAATTACTAATTAATTCATCATTAATTTGTACACATTGATAGAATTCACGTATTGTTGTTATAAATCCATAAAGCGTCCGCACAATTACGAACGACGATATAATTCTGGGTGTAAATTCCGAATATCAATAGTATGAGATAAAAAGACGAGTAAAACAATTCGTAATTAAGAACAAACAAGAAATAAAATTTGAAATATCAACTAGTACCTTACAAATGAGAAAGAACAAAAACGAAAATGCAGAGAATCGGCTGTTCGTTAGTTGACAAAATATCAATAATAAATTGACATTGCGCTCACTTTTTTATCTTCATTTTTGACACATGTACTATTTTTTGTATATAGTTGAATCGTTAATGAATGAACGCACCTCATTTACCTCTTGTACAAATTTGTATTACGCACTTCTTTTTTTTTTTATTTGGTGGGCTATTTACAATCAATTCTCGTTGAGAATTTTAAATAACTTCATTTGGCGCGGTACAATAGCTTAGTTTATAATAATTTATATTATGTTGATTCTAGTTGAATCTAATACTTCAATCTAAAGGGTATTTTCCTTTTAATCCGCGGAAAACGTACCTCTTGTACCAATAATAAATGTTAAAATAACGCACGTAATAGTTATTTGCTGAAATAATTTCCTAATGCGGTACACATTTTGATTGATTACGTGGATGTCTGCGAATCTCATCCAATACTGAAGCACAGACTTGGTACATCAACAATTGAGGACACGGATGCAAGAACAGTATAAGTGCACTTACCCTCCTTATGCGTCCGAGCGCATCATCCAGCCCTCCATACCTGACCTACTTACACGAAGTATACTTGCGTAATAAAAGGTCGGTTAAATCATACAGTAACGAGAAAGTCATTTTCATTTATTTTTAAATCATACACAGTGGCTGCAGAAAATATCTGTGCGTAACCTTATTTTTCAATGAAGCGTTTCTTCTATCAGCTTCCACATTTCATTTTCGTAGCATTAAATTTTTGTAATTATATAGAAGTACCTGTTAATATCAAATGGCCGGAAATTTAATATACTTAATTAATTAGTATATCGATTGTAATAAATATAATCCTGTACAAATACTTTCTGTAGTCACTGTATAATGCAATGAGAGTCAAAAATAAATATATACCCCGTTTAAAAAAAAATTTATTCAACAACTCTCACACATATTATAGTAATTAAATTATAAGTAAATTCTAAACCATAATGCATATTTATACGTTGGATATGAATTTTCTCAGCTAATGAACGATCAATATCTTGGATTTTCGTCAAACTCTACTTCCCCCGCCTGAAATCTAATTAAAAATTGACAAATTTGCACAGGCTTACGAAAGTGTTTGAATACTCGTAGATGCGTTTTATGATGTATTACGTGTATTATACGGAACATTTCGAAATTTAATTAGTACTATTACGAGACTCGACTATCGCAACACTGTTACAAAATATTTAATACAAATGTATGTTTCGCAGAAATCACATTCAACATTCAACAATCAATTTGCATTGCATATATTAAAAAACTTCGATGTTTCAATGTGACTAATTTTTTAATAAATTATAATTTCGATATACACTCGCATTCCGTATGAATTTACTTAAATTCGTACCTCTATGTAAATTTGTCCATGTAAAATTATCATTTTGAGGATGTTCTTCTTTCTGTAAAAATCTAATGTAGACTACTGTTCGATAAAAATATTGCTTTAATAAGCAACACTCGCAATTTTTGTTTAACACTCCGTCTGCAACTTTATTAAGCAGCCTTTTTTAGGCTTTCGAGTTTTAAAAAATCCCCCAGTAATTTCTTTAAGAAAGCAAAATTTGGACAGAAGCGTGGAGGAAATGAAAAATTACTTCAAATTACTGACCGAGAACGACCCAGTAAGTTAAGTATACTGCTATGCAAGTAAAGTACATCATTTTCAGAGTTTTATCATTTTATTCTTAAGATCTGTTTTACTCCAGTTTCTCTAATGTAGAACCATGCACGACTCTTCATGAAGAGTTGTTAGAGCTTAACAAATAAATAAATAAAAAGGCATACGAGTTAGTAAATTCGAGACACTTTAGAACTTTACAGGTACATACTATCTCATAATTGAGAATCCGCTGAAAAAGATGTTCATACCTCTTCCGCATGAAAAGTACCGTGTGAAATTATATTCAAGTTCAGCGATTCGTTTTAATTTTTAAAGCTTCTTTGCCACGGCTGGTGGTGGGTTCGTTCTGCGCGAGTGTGCCGTATTCATTGTGTTTGATCGACCGTACTGTCCCCATGTACGTCGCGTTAGCCTCGCCCTTTTACGCAGATTTCATTTCCCTCCGTTTATCATTCCCCCGTTTCACTCCATACTCATTATGACCCTCGTGAAAGTGAAGTTGTTTCTGTTGGGGTAAAACTTTCAAGCACATTGAGCACAATGGCCACTGTTGTGTCAACAAGAGATTGATGTTGGCGTAAAAGTCTTTTCAGACTTCTTAAAGCGGCATTATTTTTAAACAGTCGTGTCATACAGTGGCGGGCAGAAGAAAGTTTCAAATTGATGATCGTGTATATACAAGTGAGATTTCTACTAAACAATTTTTCTGTACTAAACACTCGTCCGTTATAGAACGGGCAATTATATTCTGCATTCGTCCCTTTTGTCAACTATACAGGGTGGTCGGTAATTGGTGGTACAAGCGGAAAGGGGGTGATTCTACGTGAAAAAAGAAGTCGAAAATATAGAATAACAATTTTTCGTTCGAGGCTTTGTTTTCGAAAAAATCGACTTTGAATTTTCGGTCGGTACGCGTGCAGTTTATCGCGTCTCGTTATAACGGATCTCACTCTAGATCGTTGCCTCGATTGACGTTACTTTTTTAATTTTTTAAATTTTTAAATTTTTAAATTTTTATTCTATATTTTCCACTTCTTTTTTCGCGTAGAATCACCCCCTTTCCGCTTGTACTACCAGTTACCAACCACCCTGTATATCAGTTTAGTAAAATTACAGCGTTTCTTCCGTTTTACTCTTCCAACTTTCCTTTCACCGTATCATTTCATACGCAGTACAGCCTTCCTTATCCGGGATAAGGAAACTATTCGGTTAATGGAACCATGAATCATTTTTCTCATATGAAATTTCGTTTATTCAAATACGCATTAAGATTAAGTAAATTAAAGAAATTAATGGTAATTTCTTTAAACAAGGGGAGAGGAGAAGGGATGGGGCAGAAGGTAATTGGCAAGAGCAGGGTGCGCAGCTTGGAAAATGCACGTAAATGTTGAACGACTAAAGAGGAAAGGAGCTTATTTCGTAAAAGCAGTGAAGGGACATTTGAACACTGGAAGTGGAAAGAAATTGATAGGACAAGCCTAAGCATGGGACAAATACTATCGGAGGAAGAAAGGGCGGAAGTAGTCGAATGGCTAGCAATATAGAAAAGGGGGAAAAGGGAGAGAGAGACGGAGGAGAGACGAACCAAGGGGGCTGTACAAAATGTGAAGTGTAAATAGCAACCAATGAAATAGTTTCAGTTAGTTTTAAAAAAGAAAAGTGTTTTATAACAAAACCAAAGGCAATTTCAGAATAGAAAGCAAGGAAATAAATAATTACGTAAGGCAGGTTCGGCAACGAATTATAAACATAATGTATATATCGTAACCTATGTAACCAAGTCGAATTTCTGGGCTAGTAAGCTGAAACGAACAAACTACTGCTAGTTTTGTTTTTTAATGTATGTATTTCGCTCTCTTTGGCTGTTAGACCACGTAATTCTTTCAACACAAGTAACTGTATTGAATTAGATTTATTTTGTATTTCGAACCATCCCAGCTCCTTTTCAAATTCCACGAATGCTTCGGCATGAGAAGCTATCGTATCATTATCACTTTCGTTTGCTGTTCCCATTTGTGTAAAATCATTTACACAATCAATATATTTGCAGCTTTCTTACCGTTGCCATGGAATCTACGTGCTTCGCATAATTTTCATGTATCATGTTTTTGTGTTTTAATGTCCCTGTTTGCGACTCTTGCAGCACCGTGTATTTTTACTAATTCTGTTGCACTCGCACCGCATTCGAGTGTTTGAATCGTGTCGTATTTCCTTCCGATAGTTATCACTTTCGTACTAAATTCTTACAATCAGAATTCACTGAATCGCATGAAGGGATACATTTTACGTGAAGGTTAATAAAATACGAACATGTCTGAAACGAAAAAGGCATGGGAAATATTACGTTCGGGTAATAGAGCGGTCGGATAATAGAATGTCCGGATATTAGGGTATTTGGATAATGGCTGCTCGAATAAAGGAGCTCTACACTGTATTAAAGAAAATGAGACTCGCATGAAAAATCATTAGGGTCTTGCTAAAGCTTTTGTGGCTATGTCGATGGAAGCACGGGCAGGGGAGAATCCACATGTTCTATAATGTAATAAGAATTTTATAAGTGATAAAATTCAATATTTTTTCTCCAACTCTGTTTCCTTTAACTTTGGCATTTGTATTGTTAAATATTCCATTTGTAGCGGCACATGAGTCAATGGAAAATTCCAATCGAGAGAGACTCACGTTATTGTGCCTTGGAGTGCCAACGTTGTTTTGGTTTGCTACGTTTAAAGGTAAACGAACTCCGGACAAAATATCATCGCTGTTGTTTGTAATCGTCAACCGGAGTTACATTCAAACTTTTTACAATACCATCGGTCGATACAAACAGACGAATGTGCTCTCCAGGACGATCATTATACTGAGTCATACAGTCGAATAACGAGCGTAGAGTTGAACAGTAGCATTGAGCCAGCGACGATTACCAGCGGCATAAACTACCTCTGTATTTTGTATTTAAAGCGATTGTAACACTTTGACTGCCACGTTGATCATATATGACCGGCCACGGTTTTTCCTATGACGCCACAGTGGTCACCGGAGCGCTTGAGCTCCTTACAATTGTAAAAATTGTATGAAAATTGACAGTTAGGGCATTTTGAATATAACCGATAAATAGAAGATACTTTGAAATAAAAAGTGCCCCATTGAACAATTAAACATTTTTATTAGAACATCGATAAAAAAAATGAGAACAAATCTTGCATCTAACTGTGCACTGTGTTTGCATCCATATCTTCGAGGGGTAATCTACGAATATTATTATAAACACAGCTTAGAAAATAATCGTAAATGCTGCTTTATAATCGTATAATTGAAGTTAGAAGCGTGAACATACCTTACTATTACATATAGAACGAGCAAATACCGTTTACTAATATCTTCTACACGTTTTAACAATATATTCTGGACGTTCTGCTTACGACGAAGTAACGAATGCCAATGGTTTGTTGAAATAAACGAAGCCTCGTTATAATATGTCGCTATCAACTGTTACCAAGATGCCACGATGGTCACCCGTGATCACCAATAAGATAAACGGTCCATTGGGGAAGAATGTTGTCTTACACCATCGATTTATTATTATTTTGCCATTATATGCTTTGAATAATAAAAATACTCCTATGGCGTCCTGAGCGAAACGTGTGATTTTGGCGTGGCAGTCAAAGTGATATACACCGACTATTACAATTTTATCACTCGTCTCTTTAATAAACCAACACGTATAATAGTCCACCTGAAATTGCGTATTGTATATGTTATTCTAAGGTTTCATGCATTCTATAAATTCATATTTCACGAGTAAAATTAGATGGCTTTTTAAATGAGCTACTTAAATCAGTTCGTGATTATATTTGAACATGTATAACCCTATATGGCCGCAAATTGTTCTAAAATAATTATACGTTAGTTCATTCGAAGGTGAAATAATTCTTGTGTAAACCGTCTCATTATTTGGCTGTAAAGCGAAAGAACCTTTTACCTTATTCCTTATCTCGAATCTCAATACATTTTTAAGGGTGGTCCGAATCATAAGATCGCGAGGGGTATGAGATCCCAAACTTATTATATTTTTCTATAACTTTTGCAAATGACTTTCCCAAATTTTTGTGATCGATTAGTCGTCCTATTATCCAGATCAATTTTTATTGTCTCGCCTGAAATTAATAGTTCTAACATTTATGAACGAGAGTATGTACGTATCGCTCATTTGCTAAAACAATGACGTAACTCCAGAATCACGATTTTAGAGAAAACAAGCTTAAATGTTTTAAATTGGTACAGTTCCGTGGTGATTTTGTCGTCGCGTGATGAATATGTAAAGTTCACTTGTAGAACTCCACCAATAGAACGTACAACTGTGTCTTTTGTATCAGCAACCCAAAGACTACGAATTTTAATCGACATCGATCAAATTTTACGTGGATATCGCAACAAACGAGCGTATGTACCAGGGCCAGTCAGATATCAACCGGACTGCGCGCGACATGTCTGCACTGTGTCACTTATTCAGATGGAACTGCGTAGGAGTTCAAATAGGCGTGTCTTAAAGACTTTCCACCCCACGTGGTGCTCTATTTACCATTTCCTCGGTACACAACTCAATGAGCGGGAAGGCAGTACCGTCTTCCGTCGCACGATGCATAATTATTAAGTTTCTAAAGGTTGGCTGCAGAAAATTCATTAGAATTTTGCATAGATTGCGACTACGGTTTTAGGAATGGCACGTTATGAAGAAGCCAAGTGTTCGCGAGACGTAAACCGTTTTCCAATGGACGTCGATACGTTCAAAACGCATCGCATCCGCGACGCTCCGAGACGAGCGTAACATCGGCAAACGTCGAAGCTGCTGGGCAACCGATCGAGCACGATCGATGCACAACGATCGACGAAATTCGCTGGAAGATTAATATTAGTCGTGCAAGTGTGGTTTCCATCGTTCGGAAGGAATTAAAGTTCCGTAAAATCATAGCCACTTAAAGAGGCGTTAGGAGGACAACGTTTCAACAGCCACGAAGAAGTAGAGCAATTCGTGCGTAATTGGCTCTTGACCCAGCCCTGCACTTTCTACGAAACTGGGATGAAAAAATTAGCAATCCCGTGGCGGAAATGTAGAGAGGCAAATACATAGAAAAAATAACCGAACTGTTCTTTTTGAAACATTTTACTGAAATATAAAGTTACAAAGCCCGGTTTATATTTGACTTACTCTCTGATTGACTTTCCTATTAGACATGCACATGTGATCTAGGTATATGTAGGCTTACAAGTGTATGCATATGTACCATTTGCAAGGATTTAACAATGGATACTTAATGACTTAGTCCGTTAATTTATTTACTTTACCGATTTATCGAAGATTTCGCATTTATCTTAGTTTGCAACTATAAAGGCAGATCTCGGAGAGTTCAGATCGTTGTACGTTGCGAAGCTTCGTTAACTCAGGCCGTTAGGTTTCATCCTTGGCCTAATTGCATTGCAAGTAGGACGGCAGTGAATTTGTATCGATACCCGACTTAGATGAGTAGAAATATACCGAAGCATTTGTTCGGCCTCTTGTTTTATAATTGCGCATTGATATTTTACGAAGCACAAACCGTGAATCGTGCACGTAATTTAGTCGCTTATATTGAAAGAATTTTGTTGTTACAAAGATATTGCAATATCACGAGGCTTTACATGTTCAAAAGAATAATTGACGCGATATCCATTTTCATATCGACCGCATAGAATTTGCTTGTATTTATAAATATACTTTAAATTTGAAGGGAATTTAATCGAGTTAGGCGAATCACGAAGAAATGAATATATATTTTACATTTTACCATTGTGAAACATAAAGTACGAATAGTTAGAATACTTGTAAATGTGTGTGTTAAGTGGTTAACTCTGTTGTATCGTAAGAATGTACAGGAGGAGAAAAATTAATATAACACGAAGTTGCATATATGAAGTTATCAATACTAATATTTTTTATTAGACTATATTAAAAATAACGTTACAAGTTAACATGTAGTTAACATTATATACGTATATTAATGTTGTTTTGTTAAAACTAATTGTATGGATAACAAATATTGTAACGTATCTAATTATAATAAAATATAATATAATTATAAAATACTGTAAGCAAATAATACGGATAAATATAGAGATAATAAACAAGCAAAGATAAACACCGCATAAAAGAGTAGAAATGAAAATTTTTGTGTGCCACTAAAAATACGAAGTAAAAAATTAATATTATAACATTAAGAGAACATTAGAAATACGAAAGATTAAGGTTGTTATGCATTCTGCTGGAATCCTCGTATCATAATCAAGAACAAGACTCGTTTACAAAAGTCCAATTAATTGGTATAGGGCGTCCAGTAGCTGAAAAACAGTTGAAAATAAATATAAATTAATTTGTATTTAAACGATAGCAGAAAAAGAAGCAATAAGATACAAACTACGTAAAAACTGAAGATTAACAACTTTGATGAAGTGATATTATTCATTTAATAGGCATATATACAGGGTGAACACTGTCTATAATAATTCTTCATCTTTCTTAATAGGTAATAGTTTGCTTTAGGATTAAGTTAACGATACAAGTAACTCTACAAGTTAAGAATAGTGTCTTGTAAATAGTTTTTGCCAATTTCCTACGTAATCAATAATCTGTTTCCAGGGAAATTTGTTACGCATAGATAATTTTGTGACAAAATGCGCGTTTAATTTCTTTGGTAAGATACGCAAAATTCGATAAGCTATTTGCGCAGGCTTTCGCCACTGACTGTATGTATGCGTATTAAATTGAGATAAAATATTTCAAGCTCAATCGAATACAATGCAGGCAAAATTTAGATTTGCAGATAAACCTGTGTGAATAAACTTCGAAATACTTACAGTATCCCGCTTTCCCAAATAGATATCTGGAAGGGCAGCTTTCAAGAGTTCCGCTTCTAAACACGGTCGGCTTCTCTCGTTGTTAATTATTTTGAGTAATTCCCACAAGCTGTCCATATCGAATCGCTTTTTGCGTAGGCGTCTTTCTAATTCTTTCGGTATTTTTAATTTCCCACCAAACTCAAGTTTAAAATCATAATGATATTCACAAGCCATGCAATTGCATAAAATACGTTTCTCTTCTTGTAGGACTATTTGTCGTGATATAAAGTCGGTTATGAGAGTTACGGACCGACTTGTACGTAGAAAATTAAAAGTTATCTGCAAAACACTTCATTAGACAAATCTTTATTTCACAAGTTAATAGCAACGAAAAGACGAAATTTATTACCTGTTCACCTGGTTTCATGTCTTTAGCTGCGCGTACAGCTATCACACCATTTTTATGTATCGAATACACTGTATTCGCACAACAAGAGTGAGGAAACAAGCTAAGCAAGGAATACAGATTGTAAACTCCACTTACATTATCTTTGTCAACCGATATATCCTCCTGGAAAATATATGATTAGTAGCTATTACATGAAAACTTATTCAATCAGCGACTTCTTACATAATGTAACATGTATTTTATACAGCAGCGGTTTGAAAGAAATGCAGCTAAAAATTGATTGATACTCACCAGAAAGGCGTATGCATGGAAGATGTAGAATAATCGGAATAATAATTTAGCGACACTTAAGACATCGTTGTGTCCCCGCATATAATTGGTCTGATTTCGTAGGAATGAAGCGGTATGGGCTGATATCAATATATTTTTTGCATTTCTCTTGTCATTATCCTTCATCGATATACTTAAATTGAGGACGGATTTCAAATTGTCTCCCAAATTATCACGTATCGTACAAAATTCTTGCATCGAATCTGTTAAAAATTGAAACGATGTTGTTAACGACGAAGTTACGAGACGATACAAAATTTCTTCCTCATTGATGGATTATGGATGTTCGTGCAAGTTCGCACTCTTACGAATACAACGAAGGAAACAGAAACTGAATCGACGTCTATTTCACCCTTAAAATATTACGATCGGTAATTCTATTTGGAATATACTGTACATTTTTTGTATTACGTATGTTTAATTCATTCGCAATTTATTAATAAAGTCGAGCCTCTATCGCGGATATATAAAATACACTCGCGAGTAAAAGAGAAATTGTCAAAATTTGGCACGAAGCTTTAAATACAAGACAGTAGTACAGAAAGAAAAAAGAATTAACGTCGAAGAGTATGTTCTTTCTCTGCACAAGCTGGTAACTTCAATTCACATTTATGTTTATATCGATGATGACGGAATAGAGAATTACGAATTAATAAATTATCATTACCTGCATTCATAGTATCGAGCTTCTCGCAATATTTAATGGCTTCTGCAAGTTTTTCGCCGTTTTCTATAATCTTCATAAGCAAGATTATTACAAATTGAACATCATCTGGAAAGTTTTTAGAGTTGCATTGAAATTGATGGTATTCTTCGTATGCTTTTGCACGGCATTCTTTCGAACAATATAGCGCGCTATTGCACCGTTCACATGGAAGTAATGCCCTGCGCCGGTTTAGGCAATAGTGACACACGCGTGCAAGAGCGACAGTTGAGTTAAGTACAGACGTTACTTGTGGTTTCTCGATTAGAATGACGTCTCCAGAGCCGATGGGTTTCGTCGCTTCAAAATTTACACCATATTTTGTACTATGAACCAAGCGAACAGCATCGCTCATACCAGGAATATCTTTGTTTTCGTTGTGCGATAGCGATGGTATATCCTCGAAGTGATTTCTGTTATTTTGTTTCGTATGCGGTCGAGAAGCTTTTTTTTCCAAATCCATTTTTGTATCATTGAAATGCTTGGTGAATTCGGTATTGGGAGAAATTTCGATCGCCCTATCGATATCTATTAAACTCTCTTCGTACATTTGAAGGCATCCTAAGGCCTTAGCACGATTTGAGTATAATATTGCAGACAATTCGCAGTACGGGAAGACCTCTTGCAATGCTTTCGTATAAAAGTTGACAGCCACTTCATAATCCCCGCGCGATTTGGCTCTACTTGCTATTTGCGAAAAAATGAAACAAGAATATTATTCCTGCATTCCTCGATTATTTTCTCTTCAACGTGTTCGGAAATATGAATTTTCGCACTTTGTTAACTAACTGACTTGTAATCGATCGTGAATAGATGTTGCAAAAGGTTTTATTTCGATATAACGTTTCAGCTCCTTCCGACTAATCGCGATACGCCTCGGACGAGATATCTCACGTCTATGTGTTTTAATATGACAATCAAACGTCGCTCATCGGTTGCGCAGTATTCCATTTCTAATTGAAATTCATAACTACAGTTTTCATTCGACATTTCACATTCATTTATTTAACACTCCGAATAACAGATTTTGGAGGTTTTCAAGTTTACGATTTTCGCTATTCATACTGCTACACTTAGCGGTTAGCTCTTACATTAACCACACAGTTTTTTTCTTTTTTTTTTTTTTAGAATCGATTGAACCAACATTTTTTTCAGGTTCGTGAATGGACCTACATCGTTTAATATATTGTTAACGTCTCGACGGAAAATGGACTTACGCCAATCTCAAAGTAAATGATCATGCAATTGCATATACGTATGAACGAAATTTCATTTGATCGAAGCAAACGAATACTTTAAAATTTAATTATAAACTGTTAGAAATGGAAGGTTCACATCAAAGTATATATAAATTTGTTGATGCGTTTAACATTGCTTCGTGTAACGCTGTTTCTTCTGAACATAGCTTTTTCCTGGAAGTCTCGATCAGCGTTAGACGAAGCGGCGTTAGATCTATCAGTGTGAATAGCGATTGTTAATCGTCTTCATATTCATAAGCGGACTGTGTCTTACCAACTGTCTTCTATCCGAGACTTTGGGCTGGATATTTTAATTTCTAACGAAAAGATATCCGAGATATGTCGTTTAAAACGTCAACATGAACGACATTGCGATTGCACGATATCTCGTCCGAATATGAAGAGTATTACGTGCCGAGATATTTAATTCATTCGTAGAAGTTAAGCTTCAGTGTTTTAAATAACATTACTATTTCTAAAGATAAAATTGCAAATCAGGTATTGAAATTTGATCCAAGTTTATGATCGTATGCGATCTGTACATATGTGTATATTTCCTGGTACTCTAGTATCATAAATTTACGATATATAGCTGAGTGTATACTTCCGTTTACAGAAGGACACAAATGCCAATTAGTCATAGTAAGTTAGTTTTGTTAATAATGACTTTTTATATGTAAATTATAAAGACTAAATTAGTGATTATAACGACTAAGCTGTTCCACCTACTGATGGTTTATAAGTAATTTTTAATGCGAAACTCACCTGCACTGATTAGTTCAATTCTATACCGGCAATGAAAAAAATTGCAATACGTAATTTAATAAACAGACCACTATATTATATGTGCATAGTACATTTTATGCCAAAGTAAGTTTAATGTACAAAACTAAGAGAAGATCTGAATATCTGGAAATCTGAATATAAGAGATATAATATTCGTTTATTATCGTACTCACCCAAAGCACCATACATTTCAGCGTTATCTGTGGATCTTGTATCTTGAATTATTAGAGGGATTCGGAATAGTTGATCGATGCACTTTTTCAGTCGGTCTTCATCTGATTCAGCTCCTTCAAAATGTAACGAATATGCAAATCTCTCTTCGAAGGAATTCATGATAGGATGCAAAAGTTACTAAAAACAAAAAAAAAATGTTCCAGTTACTCCTCCGCACTAATCACCGTGTAACGTTGTGGAAGTCACGCCGAGGAATGAACCTCTTTTGATTCTGAATATAACTACGTATATATATGTATATATATGGTGGTGATATGTGGTCATATATATATATATGACGACATAAAATTATCAATAGAATGATATGAGACAATAAGAGATATATATCGTAGCTTCGTCATCGACACTTGTGTATTTATTGATAATTCTATGTGACAATACTATGAAATGCACACACATATATGTTATGTCCAAATGATGTCAGATATTAATATTTTTTAAAAGTATAGCACACCGGAGATATCGTATACCACACTTTTTTGCAAATAAAATTCTCCATATGTGCGGTTGTAAAGCATTATTATAAAAAATGCTGTGACTCATACAGACACAAGAAAAATTATGTAATTACAGATAATTATAATTCCCATAGAAACTGTAGAACAAGTAAATTCAGTTACATGCTATGTAGATGAATTTGTAAATTATATAAAATAATACCACTGTTCTGTGCAACGTTAAATGATATCTCCAGAAGTTTTTACGAAATAAACCTATTATTATTACAGGATTATTTATTCAGAAATATTAGAAATTAGGATTTCCAATGATTTCTATCCTATATGATAAATTTATCGATAGATGGATCTATTCACAAATAACAATTTATGACTCGTAACAACTCGACAACTTTCACTGCACTCAACTCTCGACTCACAATCTACCAACTCCTGACAACTCGACTCTCAGTTAACGACTGCCTCGCAATTCGTCTTTCTCCCTTAAGCATCCCTTTGTTTTTTTTCATATCCCCACCACGTACTTGTTCCGTAATCGTCCACGATCATGGTCGCATACTTCTTCTTTCGCGTCACTATTCGACTGAAGGACCGACGATACATTGATGGGCCGCTTGGGCCATTGAAATTTCCCGACCCCATCTGGCTGTTGGCACTTAGGCCTTCTCGCAACATTGTTTATAGTTCACTCGATATTTCTTAGGCAATCCACGATACTACAATATTTCACTTTATCTTGTATTATAATTCGTTCATTCTCTTGTTTAAACTAGATTTTACGAACGGTGGTTTGTATCAACTCCTAAAATAAAGTTTTGGGTATCGTGCTATTGTATCTGAAATATTATTGTACAAATCCAAGGAAAAATTCATCGTAATGGATATAACATACATTTTTGTAGTTATTGTATGTGCACTGTGTGTGTGCAACGTGACATACATGTTATTTATATGCAACGCATGTATACATACGCATAAAATGTAGAAATAGGAAATATAAAGTGGTAAAATATCCACGTAAAATTCTTTCTTCAACTTTAATGGATAAAGTTAGAGTATAACAATTTTTTGTGGGATTATAATACTACGAGAAGTGCTAAATTGCAGTTTTACTTAAATTGTAATACATATACACATACAGAATATTTCTTTTATTTGAAAGGAACGTAATCACGTTACACTCAAACAATTTACTCAGTACGTTTTGCACTATTTTTTCTGTCTTTCTTGCTTCTTAGTAATATACGTTTTATTATTTTAATGAATTATATATGGTCCATTTTTATTGTTCCGATAGAACAAACAATAAAACCAAATGGATCATACGTAATTCAATAAAATAATATAAAACAACAAGTATTCTGTCTCTATTATTTGCTTATACAATGAAAGAAACTTTTCGGACAATCTAACATTTATCGATTTGCTTTAAAAAAGCTCAAGTTAAACGAAAAGTAAGAATTTTAAACTCCGGGGATGAAAGAGTAACTGCGGCGGAGTAACGCAAGAATTTGGAACTTTCTTGCTCGGTTAGAATTATACGAAGAACGTCAAAATTATTAAATTTCTTTAAGCAAATAGCAAAGAATACTGCACATGTCTTTTCTGGGGCTGTTTTTTCCAAAAGATGAATCTGTGGCTTGTCGCAAGAAGCGCCAATGTCATACTTTTGGAAAAACGAATTAAACCCGGTATTGAGTTCTATCTAAACAGATGCATGTTCTATATGTCGGAGATGAAAGAACACCGGAGCCTTTGGAATTTTGGATAATCCCGCAACATTGTAACCTAGAGTCTACTATAGCTGTAATTGAACAATTGTAGTTATTCAATCCGATTGTAATTGTTCGAGAGTTGTGATAATGAGCTTGGGCTCGAGGCGACAGTCAGTCGCCGAACGTAGCCGCGGTCACGGGATGAACGCTTTGCCTAACAAAGGTATGGAGTAATTCTATAGCTCTCCTTAAAAGAAATATTCGTGGCGACACGCGACAGTAAACATTCCAACGGTTTCTGTCCCGTGGCTCGCCACACGCAGACCCTATTCTTCGAGTAAGATGATTGCCAGATGTCGATGCGTCTCCGCAGTACATGTTCGGCTAGCCCGAGGGCCCGTTATAAATCTTAAGGTTTAGTTAACTAAAGTCCTTCAAACAGACAAACAGTCTTTGTCCCAACTACGGGAAGATAGGGGAGACATATTTTTCAACGAATTGGCGTCTCCCACTAGCAACTTTCCCTCGAGGGCGGCTAGCATCTTTTTCTAACCACCGATATGGAGATTGACCAATTAGCAGCAACGCCAATTTCCCTTACTTTCTGAACGAAGGCTTTTCTCGACGAATCCGATGATCTCGTATCCTTAGACACACCCCATTATAGTTTTCCTCTGTGGCATCATCGGGACGGGAAAGGCATTCTCGCTCGCGATCTCATTGATGAAAGGAGTAACCCTTTACGACCAGTGAACATTACGCGTCCGACTTAGATTTTGTGAGTACGTTCATCTATTATCCCGTCGACCGCGGATTCGTTATTGAACTTAGGATCATTGTCATTAGTTTCTCGAGTACCTAACTACCACGGTTACTTGTCCGGTTCTATAATAATCGTATTTGCACTAGTCAATGTCTTCTCTATTGCATAACGACAACGTGTAACCCAAACGAAGATTTGTTTCACGCCCCTAACCCTAATTCTAATGTAAACCCGACATATATAAAGAATGACAATTAAGAATTCTATCTAGGAACGACTTGAATGACATTTGTATATGACAGTGTCAAAATTTTTCATGAAATAAACTTTCTGCAGAAAATACCTAAATTAACATACGAGACTCAAATAGCATAGACTTTGGTTTTCTATTTTTGCGTTAGAAAAGATACTTGAAACAGCGGAAACTTTTGTATCAGAAACTATTTCAAGTGTTAATATCTCAACTTCAGAAATACTGACATTGATGTTTTCTGCATTCAGCCACAGATATAATCGGTGAAAGATCGTTCCGGGAACTATACAATGAAATGTAATAAAATCCAATTGAAATTATATTATCGCATTTTTCATTGTATTGCCAATATTTTTTGTTATTAAATGAACGATGAGAAAGAATTAAAGACTATTAGTCTTTAATTCTGTTTTTAGATCTTTTTAAAACAGATAGCATTGTAGCTGTTTTGATATAGCAGAAGGAGTATAAAATAAGGTAATATCTATAATAATTATTTTTACTATAAATTGTTAATAGAATAATGACTGTTTGTTAATCAGACTGTTTTTTAAATTGTTAATCAGAATAATGACTATCAGAGAAAAAAGACTGATAACACGGTTCTTTTTTTAACGCGTTGATAAAATCTTTTGAAACCAATGAACAATATTAATCAACCATTATCAGTGACGAAAACGGCTTTTTCCACAATGCCAACGGCAAAGGTAATTATCATTTTAAAATATTCGAGTGAATTTCTTTCATATT
Source organism: Bombus vancouverensis nearcticus (assembly GCF_051014615.1). Classification (NCBI taxonomy): domain Eukaryota; kingdom Metazoa; phylum Arthropoda; class Insecta; order Hymenoptera; family Apidae; genus Bombus; species Bombus vancouverensis. The sequence goes on along the minus strand of NC_134915.1, from coordinate 1,071,439 downwards.
TCTGGTATATTAAAATTAAGACAATCTAACGAAACAGTATAAAAAGTTCACGTTTATAAGAATAATTTGCGGGACACTCGGGCTGTTTTATGCAAAACCTTATGAACCCACAGTGATCTAAAATCGAGAAAATTTAGAATAATTTGTCAGAATTTTTTTTTTTAGTTGATTGAATTATAAACAAGCGGTTGCGGAGCATGTGCGTGGTGGGGCTAAGACAAAAGAAAAGGGGTTGCTAAGGGACATAAACGAATCAACAGCAGTATGAATTGAGAAGCCAGAGAGTGCGAATTGCGTTGTCGAGAGAGAATTGTATCCGTGGTGACGAGAGTTGCAAATTAATTATCTAATTGTCTTAATTATAATACGTTATAGTAATTAGTTCACGTTAAATAACCATCGTTTCGTGTTTAATCAACATCTGTCTAATCCATTTGTTGTAAATAAACTGATTGTAGTATAAGATACTACAATAACAATAATAATAACATTAAAAGGAAACCCCACTAAGTGTAAAAATATATATTATATAAGACTTTTTAGCTTCTTTAGTTTATTAAACTGTTCGAATCATTATTATGCATATATTTTGCCAATTTTTGGATATTTCTTATTATTTTCACAAACATATATATATGATCATACAAAGATGTATATAACATTCCAATATAGATTTCCCACCCCTTTTTTTATGCAAATTATTTTCCAGTCCTGTAAGGATACATACACATTTTTTATTTGTTAAAATTTTATTAATGGACGATGTTCTACAATATTTTTCTTTAAGTTAAGTACCGTGCGAATACTTCTTACACTGACTGTATATTTTCATACATATTACATGATACAAAGCAAATTACAGAGAAAACACAATTATTTTTTGACAACCTTCTAGCGAAGATTTATAACGTTTAGCGCAATTTTTCATGTGTCCGGTTGTAGAAATAAGACGGAAAAATAGATCGATTTTATGATACACAAAGCGAAGGAAAGAAGACAGGAGAGTTTCTCAGATGCCTCATTTTCGTCGATCTCGCTGCTCGTCTATATAGTGAAATTATTAATCTGCAGCAATAATTGTCCTTTCTCGTCCCGGATTTCGATTAGGAACGCTTGGCCGGCTCCTCCCATCGCACTGGAGTCCTTCGTGCATGTGCTCCCATGTTCCGGAAATTATTTTATCCTTCCCACGATCCTCAAGCTCGGCGAAGTTTTCTGCTGTTCTACTTTAATCTAGAAATTTCAATATACAAATAAACCATCATCACTGTCGATCGTGATTTTATCTAAAAAGTCAAATAACAAATGAAAAATAACGTCTGTTGAAAATATAACTTCTTTTTCGAGAAAGTATTGGGAATGCAGCGAATGTGTATGCATCTAATTTTTAATCCATCAAGGAATAATGTTGTGCGTTAACGCACTATTTTAATCGCAACCTTTTTTTTCTTTTAGTCAAGTGACACGATCGAATCCTATTTTCTCCATTTTGTTATCTTAGGGGGAAAAATTTGTTTACTATTTTTTTTTTTTGGTTACCATTTTTCGGTTCTTGCACCCTACAGTCTCGCGAGGTTTGAAATCATTTGCAGAAACCTTTATTTTCGACTTTAAGTACCTGATATGATATGTAATTCCGCTTAATGATAAATAATAAACTTTCCCAATTCTTTCATATGTATTTCTTCTCATACTTTTATTATCGTAGATGGATAGATTATAAATATTATAGATGGATGCATTTATAGAAAAGGGGGACTCAATTTGATATTTTATTTCTGTTTCAGGTAAGTTCTGACAACTAATTGGGAAGAATAGAAGTACCTAACGTAACTAGATACATCGTAAATTGTAAGTGAATAGTTCATCACAGACACAAATATACTCACGCGTGCAGTATAAAAAATGTAGCGCGATATAAAATACATGTTATCTACAACGTCTATAAATATATACACACTTTCGTATTTGCGGATTTGGCATGATTACATTACCTCAGTTTCATTTATGGATTTATTATGTCGTCCTACAATCTTGATGTTATTTTTTTATCAATATTAGACAAGATTGTTAGAATCTTAAATTTTCCAGAAATACATAAATATCCACGGTCTACTTATCACCCGAGTCATCAATAACACCAAAGTGAAATTTTATTTTCTGAGCGTGTAAAGGAGGCCATTATACTACGTAAAAATTGTTTTAGAATATTTTGACTTTTGGCGTAGTTGTAAAGAAGATATAATCTCAATGAATCATTAAATCATTCAGTAATTGATCTCCTTCTAAAATATAAACGTTGAGTTCCGTTGAAAAATTTGGATTAGTCGTTTGTACTCTTAATATTTGAGTATTTCGATTGATTCATATCATATTCACCTAACGAATGTTGAGAATTGATTGTAAAAATACTCTACCAAATAATAATAATAAAAAAAAACAAACCTAATAAATGAACACTGTCAAACGCAGCATCAGATGCACAGTAGAAGAGTCTGGTACAGATCAGACGGCTGTATCAGATGCACAGTAGGTGTGCTCCGGAAAGATTAGACGACACAGCGTTCATATCCAGAGAATCTGAATATAAAGAGTTAGTCAAGTAATTAAACAGTTCTATATGGTTTGGCGATTACGAATGCCAGTTTTATTATTGCATATCGACTTTCAAAATTCAATTTAATCGGATTATGATATATTATTCTATCTAGCTATGGTGATTATTAGAACTTGGATTTTTATGCAAATTTATATTTTGACAAACACAAGTAAGGAAATAGAATAGAACTTAAACAGAGATTCGTTTCGTCGATTAAAAATTATAATAAATATTCTACAGTAATAATTTGTCGTGTTATTAAAAATATTTTAATTTCTTTAAATTTTGTAAAATCGTAGAATCTAAGTGGAAAAAGGATCTGACGAAAAAGGATCCCTGCATCCTTTTTGTAGCCACGATAGTAAGAAAACAGAATTCGATAATATAATTTTTTTTATTATTTAATTTTGTACTTTACAATTTGTCCAGCTGGACATTTGGTAAATTTTTCTAATTTAATTGCTAAATAACATGTGGATGGCTACCCCCAGCTGAATACCATCTTCGAGTTTCACTATTTTATTTCTTTAGTCAGATCAGTGGGATGTTTCCTTTTTAGTCTTCTTTCTATCAGAGTTTTGCTCGCTTCAGCAGCCAGCTGGTTTGGATGTGTTGCCGCTCTTTCCTTGTATTTTTCTGCGTACCTGCCGATTTCTTCTTTGACCGTTGGTATTTTTAAGTCTTTGCGTATATCCTCGTTTCTGACATACCATGGGACGTTGACTATTGTTCTCAGTATCTTCGATTGTAGCGACTCTAGTTTATTTATGTGGCTCATTGATGCTGTCTCCCATAGCGGTATTCCGTACGTCCAGATTGGTTTTACTGTCGTTTTGTAGATTTTTAGTTTATTTTCTATGCGGTATTTAGAGTTTCGACTAGTTAGCCGGTGCATCTGTCTTCTTTTTATCCGTATTTTGTCTACATTTGATTTAGTATGTTGTTTCCATGTAAGTTGTGTGTTTAAGTGGATTCCTACGTATTTCACTTGCCTTGTTTGTGTTACGTGCGTGCCATTCAATTGGATATTTGGTGGTTTCCGTTTTCTTAGTGTAAATGTAATCTGGTTGCACTTACTAGGGTTTGCCTTTATTTGTTTATCTTGTAGTCATTTTTCTATTTTTGTGGCGTGCTCTTGTAGTAATGTGACTGCTGTTTCTGGATTAGTGTGCCTGACTAGTACAGTGTCGTGTAAAATTAAGGTAAAAATAAGGAACTTGTTAATTTCCGAAAAGGAGATTAAGTTCTTTTTATTTTTTACTCAATTTATACAATTTTTCGGTTCGCGATGATACACTTTCGATACTTGGATTAGTTAAGAATTTTTTTATTAGACTGACTGGATGATTTTGAAGGGAGCATTTATATTCTTCCATTCGTTGAAGTGGGAGAAGGTTTTGTTTATACTTAGTGTAAAATTCGGAGAACGGCTGGAGTGATCGAATGCCACTCAGGCGGCTGAGAACGGGTGCTGACCGGACGGTCACACGCGATAAGGCGTTCGGAATTTCGGTTTGTTATATACAGTTGCTCGAATTTCGTCTGTGACAACAGCAATGTCGTCCGCGAATGTCAGTATTTTGCTGTCGATAGTTGTTGATATGTCGGCCGTGTATAGTGTGTATAATATTGGTCCTAAGACGCTTTCCCTGCGGTACCCCTGCCTTGATGTCTTTTACTTCAGAATATACATCCTTTATTTTTACTGCAAAAGTTCCGTTGCTTAGGTATGATTTGAGTCAGTGGTGTCATATGTTGAGCCATATGTTGTCTGCTTTTCTGATTTTGTTTATTTTGTTCGTGGCTTTCCATAGAGAGTAATTGGCATTCTAGTGCGCAGAAAGCGATTATATGAATTTTAAGAATTCGTTATTGTTATGATCTTTTATCTTACTTTTTACTTCTTTTGCGAGTTTGTTTAGATGTCTTTTGTTTTCACGTGTTCTATGTTTTTGCCATTTTGCTTTCGCTTTCCCTTTTTCTCTGATTTTGTCAAGGATACCTGTTGGAATTATTTTTGTTTGCCTGTTGTTTGGTTCATCATTAGTAGTTGCTCATACTGCTTCTTGTATAATTTCTATCAATGTTGTTACTGCCTGTTCTATATCTTGGGGTGTTTTTAGTGGAATATTGCAGTTGCATTTGTTCTAGATTAATTCTTTAAATGTTTGCCATTTGATGCTTTCATTGCAAAGCGACTCTGATTTGCTATAAAGTATTGGTTTGCTTGTGTATTCTATTATTATCGATGTATGATCGGAGCTAAGCTCAAGACTGGGTGTTATTTTTAACTTGTTCGCGTTTAGTCCTTTTATAACTGCAAAATCAAGCATGTCAGCAGTTTTGTTTAGGTCTGTCGACCAGTATGTTGGTCTTCCTGTGGATAATATGTTGAGATTACTAGTTCTAATGTATTTTTCTACGCTGCGATGCATTTGTCACCTAAGGATTGAAAACACTGTTCCCATTTTTGCAATGTCATTTTGTGTCGCGCTGGTGTATACAGGGTGGTTGGTAATTGGTGGTACAAGCGGAAAGGGGGTGATTCTACGTGAAAAAAGAAGTCGAAAATATAGAATGAAAATTTTTCGTTTGAGGCTTTGTTTTCGAGAAAATCGACTTTGAATTTTCGCTCGGCACGCGTGCACTTTATCACGTCTCGTTATAACGGATCTCACTGTAGATCGTTGTCTCGATGGGAAAAATTAAAAAAAAAAATTAAAAAAAGATTTTTATTCTATATTTCCGACTTATTTTTTCGCGTAGAATCACCCCCTTTTCGCTTGTACCAACAGTTACCAACCACCCTGTATATTGCTTACGTGTGGAAGTAATTGCCGTTAGTTTCTATTGTAACGGTGGTTGCTCGAATGTGTTCCTGACTAATTTTACTGTGTAAGTGGCGTATACATTTTACATTTTACCATTGTGAAACATAAAATACGAATAGTTAGAATACTTGTAAATGTGTGTGTTAAGTGGTTAACTCTGTTATATCGTAAGAATGTACAGGAGGAGAAAAATTAATATAACACGAAGTTGCATATATGAAGTTATCAATATTAATATTTTTTATTAGACTATATTAAAAATAACGTTACACGTTAACATGTAGTTAACATTATATACGTATATTAATGTTGTTTTGTTAAAACTAATTGTATGGATAACAAATATTGTAACGTATCTAATTATAATAAAATATAATATAATTATAAAATACTGTAAGCAAACAATACGGATAAATATAGAGATAATAAACAAGCAAAGATAAACACCGCATAAAAGAGTAGAAATGAAAATTTTTGTGTGCCACTAAAAATACGAAGTAAAAAATTAATATTATAACATTAAGAGAACATTAGAAATACGAAAGATTAAGGTTGTTATGCATTCTGCTGGAATCCTCGTATCATAATCAGGAACAAGACTCGTTTACGAAAGTCCAATTAATCGGTATAGGACGTCCAGTAGCTGAAAAACAGTTGAAAATAAATATAAATTAATTTGTATTTAAACGATAGCAGAAAAAGAAGCAATAAGATACAAACTACGTAAAAACTGAAGATTAACAACTTTGATGAAGTGATATTATTCATTTAATAGGCATATATACAGGGTGAACACTGTCTATAATAATTCTTCATCTTTCTTAATAGGTAATAGTTTGCTTTAGGATTAAGTTAACGATACAAGTAACTCTACAAGTTAAGAATAGTGTCTTGTAAATAGTTTTTGCCAATTTCCTATGTAATCAATAATCTGTTTCCAGGCAAATTTGTTACGCATAGATAATTTTGTGACAAAATGCGCGTTTAATTTCTTTGGTAAGATACGCAAAATTCGATAAGCTATTTGCGCAGGCTTTCGCCACTGACTGTATGTATGCGTATTAAATTGAGATAAAATATTTCAAGCTCAATCGAATACAATGCAAGCAAAATTTAGATTTGCAGGTAAACCTGTGTAAATAATGGCTTCCTTCGTTGTTAAATCCCGCAAGCTGTCGTCAGCTATGTAGGCGACGTTCTAATTCCTATCCGATGTTCTTAATATCCTATCACGCTCAGGACAACGACTCAATTCACAAGTCGAGCAATCGCATAAAATACGTTTATGTTCTTTTAGGATGACTTGTCGCGGTACAAACTCGATTGCTAAATTTACGAAATTTGTACGTAGAAAATTAAAAGTTATCTGCAAAACACTTCATTAGACACATCTTTATTTCACAAGTTAATAGCAACGAAAAGACGAAATTTATTACCTGTTCACCTGGTTTCATGTCTTTAGCTGCGCGTACAGCTATCACGCCATTTTTATATATCGAATACACTGTATTCGCACAACAAGAATGATGAACCAAGCTAAGCACGGGATACAGATCGTATACTCCACTTCTACAGTCTAACGATGTATGCCTCTGGAAAATATATGATTAGTAGCTATTATAGGAAAACTTTATTCAATCAACGACTTTTTACATACTATAGCATGTATTTTATAAAATCATATATTGACCGCAGCGGTTTGACAGAAATGGTTAAAAATTGTTAGATACTCACCATAAAGGCGTATGCATGGAAGATGTAGAATAATCGGAATAATAATTTAGCGATACTTAAGATATCGTTGTATCCCCGCATATAATTGGTCTGACTTCGTAGGAATGAGGCGATATAGGCTGATTTCAATATATTTTTTGCATTTCTCTTGTCATTCTTCTTCATCGATATACTTAAATTGAGGACGGATTTCAAATTGTCTCCCAAATTATCACGTATCGTACAAAATTCTTGCATCGAATCTGTTAAAAATTGAAACGATGTTGTTAACGACAAAGTTACGAGACGATACAAAATTTCTTCCTCATTGATGGATTATGGATGTTCGTGCAAGTTCGCACTCTTACGAATACAACGAAGGAAACAGAAACTGAATCGACGTCTATTTCACCCTTAAAATATTACGATCGGTAATTCTATTTGGAATATACTGTACATTTTTTGTATTACGTATGTTTAATTTCTGCGTAAATGCTGCAACATTCGCAATTTATTAATAAAGTCGAGCCTCTATCGCGGATATATAAAATACACTTGCGAGTAAAAGAGAAATTGTCAAAATTTGGCACGAAGCTTTAAATACAAGACAATAGTACAGAAAGAAAAAAGAATTAACGTCGAAGAGTATGTTCTTTCTCTGCACAAGCTAGTAACTTCAATTCACATTTATGTTTATATCGATGATGACGGAATAGAGAATTACGAATTAATAAATTATCATTACCTGCATTCATAGTATCGAGCTTCTCGCAATATTTAATGGCTTCTGCAAGTTTTTCGCCGTTTTCTGTAATCTTCATAAGCAAGATTATTACAAATTGAACATCATCTGGAAAGTTTTTAGAGTTGCATTGAAATCGATGGTATTCTTCGTATGCTTTTGCACGGCATTCTTTCGAACAATATAGCGCGCTATTGCACCGTTCACATGGAAGTAATGCTCTGTAATCTCTTAGGCAATAGTAACACATACGTGCAACATCAACGTCTGTTTGAATGATAGACGTTACTTGTGATTTCTCGATTAGAATAACGTCTCCAGAGCCGATGGGTTTCGTCGCTTCAAAATTTACACCATATTTTGTACTATGAACCAAGCGAACAGCATAGCTCATACCAGGAATATCTTTGTTTTCGTTGTGCAATAGCGATAGTATGTTCCCTGTGGAAATTGTCTTAATTTGGGGCCTAACCGGAGCATGATCTTCGATCCACTTCTTTGTATCTTTGAAATGCTTAGTTAATTCGGTATTGGGAGAAATTTCGATCGCCCTATCGATATCTATTAAACTCTCTTCGTACATTTGAAGGCATCCCAAGGCTTTAGCACGATTTGAGTATAATATTGCAGACAATTCGCAGTACGGGAAGACCTCTTGCAATCCTTTCGTATAAAAGTTGACAGCCTCATCATAATCCCCGCGCGATTTGGCTCTACTTGCTATTTGCGAAAAAATGAAACAAGAATATTATTCCTGCATTCCTCGATTATTTTCTCTTCAACGTGTTCGGAAATATGAATTTTCGCACTTTGTTAACTAACTGACTTGTAATCGATCGTGAATAGATGTTGCAAAAGGTTTTATTTCGATATAACGTTTCAGCTCCTTCCGACTAATCGCGATACGCCTCGGACGAGATATCTCACGTCTATGTGTTTTAATATGACAATCAAACGTCGCTCATCGGTTGCGCAGTATTCCATTTCTAATTGAAATTCATAACTACAGTTTTCATTCGACATTTCACATTCATTTATTTAACACTCCGAATAACAGATTTTGGAGGTTTTCAAGTTTACGATTTTCGCTATTCATACTGCTACACTTAGCGGTTAGCTCTTACATTAACCACACAGTTTTTTTCTTTTTTTTTTTTAGAATCGATTGAACCAACATTTTTTTCAGGCTCGTGAATGGACCTACATCGCTTAATATATTGTTAACGTCTCGACGGAAAATGGACTTACGCCAATCTCAAAGTAAATGATCATGCAATTGCATATACGTATGAACGAAATTTCATTTGATCGAAGCAAACGAATACTTTAAGATTTAATTATAAACTGTTAGAAATGGAAGGTTCACATCAAAGTATATATAAATTTGTTGATGCGTTTAACATTGCTTCGTGTAACGCTGTTTCTTCTGAACATAGCTTTTTCCTGGAAGTCTCGATCAGCGTTAGACGAAGCGGCGTTAGATCTATCAGTGTGAATAGCGATTGTTAGTTGTCTTCATATTCAGAAGCGGACTGTGTCTTATCAACTGTCTTCTATCCGAGACTTTGGGCTGGATATTTTAATTTCTAACGAAAAGATATCCGAGATATGTCGTTTAAAACATCAACATGAACGACATTGCGATTGCACGATATCTCGTCCGAATATGAAGAGTATTACGTGCCGAGATATTTAATTCATTCGTAGAAGTTAAGCTTCAGTGTTTTAAATAACATTACTATTTCTAAAGATAAAGTTGCAAATCAGATATTGAAATTTGATCCAAGTTTATGATCGTATTCGATCTGTATATAATTTGCAATGAAAAAATTGCAATATGCGCATAATACATTTTATACCAAAGTAAGTATAATGTACAAAACTAAGAGAAGATCTGAATATAAGAGATATAATCTTTGTTTGTTATCGTACTCACCCAAAGAAAGAAACAGTAGAGCATTATTTGTGGATCTTGTATCATCAATTATTAGAGACTTCTCGAACAGTTGATCGATACACTTTTTTAGTCGGTCTTCATCTGATTTAGCTTCATCAAAATGTAACGAATATGCAAATCTCTCTTCGAAGGAATTCATGATAGGATGCAAAAGTTACTGAAAACAAAAAAAAAATGTTCCAGTTACTCTTCCGCACTAATCACCGCGTAACGTTGTGCAAGTCACACCGAGGAATGAACCTCTTTTGATTCTGAATATAAGTACGTATACATATATATATTTATGTGGGATGGTGTGACGTCAGGGAAGGACGTGGCGTGAGGGTTAATTGTTTATAAATGTTGTCAACATATGTTAATGTTGTGAAGGATTGTTGTGAGCGTTACCGAGGTTTGTTAAGGAAAAAATGAGGGTGGAAAACGCTGTCAGAGTTGAATTTATCGTGGTCGAGTGAAGTTCGTTGTGTTGTTGTGACGTAGAATTAGTGAGAAACGAATACGCAAAACGCGGTATTATATTCGATTTCGTGTGAGTGCAACGATATTGTATTTATCATACTCTTTTCTATTTACTTATTATATAACATTCCTATATTTATATATATATTGTGTGCATTTCATAGAATTATCACATAGAATTATCATTAGATACGCAAGGGTGGGATTGATGACAAAGCTATGACACAATAAGAGATATATATCGTAGCTTCGTCATCGACTCTTGTGTATTTATTGATAATTCTATGTGACAATACTATGAAATGCACACATATATATGTTATGTCCAAATGATGTCAGATATTAATATTTTTTAAAAGTATAGCACACCGGAGAAATCGTATACCACACTTTTTTGCAAATAAAATTCTCCATATGTGCGGTTGTAAAGCATTATTATAAAAAATGCTGTGACTCATACAGACACAAGAAAAATTATGTAATTACAGATAATTATAATTCCCATAGAAACTGTAGAACAAGTAAATTCAGTTACATGCTATGTAGATGAATTTGTAAATTATATAAAATAATACCACTGTTCTGTGCAACGTTAAATGATATCTCCAGAAGTTTTTACGAAATAAACCTATTATTATTACAGGATTATTTATTCAGAAATATTAGAAATTAGGATTTCCAATGATTTCTATCCTATATGATAAATTTATCGATAGATGGATCTATTCACAAATAACAATTTATGACTCGTAACAACTCGACAACTTTCACTGCACTCAACTCTCGACTCACAATCTACCAACTCCTGACAACTCGACTCTCAGTTAACGACTGCCTCGCAATTCGTCTTTCTCCCTTAAGCATCCCTTTGTTTTTTTTCATATCCCCACCACGTACTTGTTTCGTAATCGTCCACGATCATGGTCGCATACTTCTTCTTTCGCGTCACTATTCGACTGAAGGACCGACGATACATTGATGGGCCGCTTGGGCCATTGAAATCTCCAGACCCCATCTGGCTGTTGGCACTTAGGCCTTCTCGCAACATTGTTTATAGTTCACTCGATATTTCTTAGGTAATCCACGATACTACAATATTTCACTTTATCTTGTATTATAATTCATTCATTCTCTTGTTCATTCTCAACGCGAGAATTGATTGTAATTTTAATAAATAAATATAAAAAAAAAATTCTCTTGTTTAAACTAGATTTTACGAACGGTGGTTTGTATCAACTCCTAAAATAAAGTTTTGGGTATCGTGCTATTGTATCTGAAATATTATTGTACAAATCCAAGGAAAAATTCATCGCAATGGATATAACATACATTTTTGTAGTTGTTGTATGTGCACTGTGTGTGTGCAACGTGACATACATGTTATTTATATGCAACGCATGTATACATACGCATAAAATGTAGAAATAGGAAATATAAAGTGGTAAAATATCCACGTAAAATTCTTTCTTCAACTTTAATGGATAAAGTTAGAGTATAACAATTTTTTGTGGGATTATAATACTACGAGAAGTGCTAAATTGCAGTTTTACTTAAATTGTAATACATATACACATACAGAATATTTCTTTTATTTGAAAGGAACGTAATCACGTTACACTCAAACAATTTACTCAGTACGTTTTGCACTATTTTTTCTGTCTTTCTGGCTTCTTAGTAATATACGTTTTATTATTTTAATGAATTATATATGGTCCATTTTTATTGTTCCGATAGAACAAACAATAAAACAAAATGGATCATACGTAATCCAATTCGAACAATCTAATATTTATCGACTTGCTGTAAAAAAGCTCAAATTAAACGAAAAGTAAGATTTGTAAACTCCAAGGATGAAAAAGTAAAAAGTTATTAAACTGTTCGAATATTTATTATGCATATATTTTGCCAATTTTTGGATATTTCTTATTATTTTCACAAACATATATATATATGATCATACAAAGATATATATAACATTCCAATATAGATTTCCCATCCCTTTTTTTATGCAAATTATTTTCCAGTCCTGTAAGGATACATACACATTTTTTATTTGTTAAAATTTTATTAATGGACGATGTTCTACAATATTTTTCTTTAAGTTAAGTACCGTGCGAATACTTCTTACACTGACTGTATATTTTCATACATATTACATGATACAAAGCAAATTACAGAGAAAACACAATTATTTTGTGACAACCTTCTAGCGAAGATTTATAACGTTTAGCGCAATTTTTCATGTATCCGGTTGTAGAAATAAGACGAAAAAATAGATCGATTTTATGATACACAAAGCGAAGGAAAGAAGACAGGAGAGTTTCTCAGATGCCTCATTTTCGTCGATCTCGCTGCTCGTCTATATAGTGAAATTATTAATCTGCAGCAATAATTGTCCTTTCTCGTCCCGGATTTCGATTAGGAACGCTTGGCCAGCTCCTCCCATCGCACTGGAGTCCTTCGTGCATGTGCTCCCATGTTCCGGAAATTATTTTATCCTTCCCACGATCCTCAAGCTCGGCGAAGTTTTCTGCTGTTCTACTTTAATCTAGAAATTTCAATATACAAATAAACCATCATCACTGTCGATCGTGATTTTATCTAAAAAGTCAAATAACAAATGAAAAATAACGTCTGTTGAAAATATAATTTCTTTTTGGAGAAAGTGTTGGGAATGCAGCGAATGTGTATGCATCTAATTTTTAATCCATCAAGGAATAATGTTGTGCGTTAACGCACTATTTTAATCGCAACCTTTTTTTTCTTTTAGTCAAGTGACACGATCGAATCCTATTTTCTCCATTTTGTTATCTTAGGGGGAAAAATTTGTTTACTATTTTTTTTTTTTTTGGCTACCATTTTTCGGTTCTTGCACCCTACAGTCTCGCGAAGTTTGAAGACATTTGCAGAAACCTTTATTTTCGACTTTAAGTACGTGATATGATATGTAATTCCGCTTAATGATAAATAATAAACTTTTCCAATTCTTTCATGTGTATTTCTTCTCATAATTTTATTATCGTAGATGGATAGATTATAAATATTATAGATGGATGCATTTATAGAAAAGGGGGACTCAATTTGATATTTTATTTCTGTTTCAGGTAAGTTCTGACAACTAATTGGGAGGAATAGAAGTGCCTAACGTAACTAGATACATCGTAAATTGTAAGTGAATAGTTCATCACACACACAAATATATTCACGCGTGCAGTATAAAAAATTAATGTAACGCGAGATAAAATATATGTTATCTACAACGTCTGTAAATATCTGCACACTTACGTATTTGTGGATTTAGCTTGATTACCTTACTTCAACTTCATTTATGGATTTATTATGTCGTCCTACAATTTTGATGAGTCCCGTAATGATCAGACGACACGGTGTTCATACCCAGAGAATCTGAATATAAAGAGTTCGTCGAATAATTAAACAGTTCTATATGGATTTGCGATTACGAATGCCAGTTTTATTATTGCATATCGTCTTTCAAAGTTCAATTTAATCGGATTATGATATATTATTCTATCTAGGTATGGTGATTATTAGAACGTGGATTTTTATGCAAATTTATATTTTGACAAACACAAGTAAGGAAATATAGAACTTAAACAGAGATTCGTTTCGTCGATTAAAAATTATAATAAATATTCTACAGTAATAATTTGTCGTGTTATTAAAAATATTTTAATTTCTTTAAATTTTGTAAAATCACAGAATCTAAGTGGAAAAAGGATCCGACGAAAAAGGATCCCTGGATCCTTTTTCTAGCCACGATAGTAAGAGAACAGAATTCGATAATATAAATTGATGGAAAAAGATTGCAACTTAAACGTTGCATTATGACAACGTTGGCCCTTGATGAATTGAAGTAATCAAGCGTACAAGTAAAGTAAGTATATGTATAAAGTATACGGTGTACATATTGTCAAAAATATCCACATGCCTGCATACTTTTCAGCGATAGTATAGATACAACAGGTGTATTTAACGTTTCTTTAGTCTTCTTTTCTCTTAATAAACGTGAAAGTGAATAAATTGTATTATAAACTTTAACAATTCGTGTCTGAATGTGTTAAAAGAATTTCTAAAGCTAACGCTTTTCCTAATAATATTTTCTATTTAAAGACTATATGTAGATTTTTCTCACTGACTGTATGCATACAGGGACAAAGCATTTCTGTGCAGATATTTTTGTTCCTATTTGTTAGTGGTAGATATCGAAGTCTACAAGGAACTGCACATGCGGGTATTGGTATAGAACTGCAGTATCGAGTAGTGTGCAAGAAGATACATTCTGTGTTCACATTGTGATAGTAAACGTGCAGCTATGTTTATTGCAAGACACTTTGTAAAGTCTACTTTAAATGGAAATAAGTTCCATATATCGTTCTATGTCCCCTTTTCTTCTGCTCCTTTTCTTTTTTCCTACTTTTCCTCTTTGCTTTCTCACTTTGCCTTCGATTTTTCTAGCATTCTTCCATTTTACATTCCAGTCTCTTACGATTTCCTTCACTCTACCTCCTGTCTTATTCTTTATCGCATCCTTTTGCGTTTGCCTATTCTATTGCTGCTTGCCTTATCTTTTCCCATCTCTTGAAGCGTTCCAGTTCCATTTAATATGACCACCTAAAGTAATTCTGTTGCTTCTACTATTGTGAAGAGATAGCAAAGGAAAAAAGTAATCGAGAGTATCATGGTTAACAAGATTTTTGTCATACATTCGTACATTATGGGATGTTAAGGGTACTGATATTTTTTATAAAATGTAACCTCCCAATGTGAAAACTTCTATGTGAAATTAATTGTTACGTATTCGCGAAAAGGTTAAAAGGTGGTCATTTTTTGGCATCGTCTAAAGTTGGAAAATTCAAGAAACGTCCTCGTCATTTTCCCAATAAATTTTGGGGAAGTTGTTGCAAATGAATTCGAACACGTGAATACGATAATGACCAAACTCATCTAACTCGTTGCATTCTATCTTCTCTTCTTTCGAATATCGAACCATTTTCAAAATAATTAACGGAAAGAGCAGCTGATGAATCGACTGTAGTTTGGAAACGAACAAAACTAGAACAGACAATTGTTTTATTCGCTGGATATGATATTTTTATGTCGTGAAATTTCCCTGAAATGCATAAAAAGAATCCTCAGTGTGGTAACGACTGTCTACATCAATTTGGACACACAATTCTCTAATCCTTAAATCTCTGGCTTTTGTTACTTTTATTTATTTCTCCGAACGTTTACGTATTCCATTTTGTACATGTAAATGAATCCTTAACCTTTTTCCCCCTTTTTCATTCTTTTTCAGTTACACTTTAATTTTTTTCAAGTCATTCGGGCATCCGACGTTCATCTTTCTCATTTTTCTCCACTGTATTGTAATATAAACGAGACGATTAGAAGAAATCCTATGAAAATCGTTGTTTTTTTATTTCCACTTAAATAGCACAGGAATCTTTTTTTTATTATTTAATTTAAACTTTACAATTTGTCCAACTGGACATTTGGTAAATTTTTCTAACTTAATTGGTAAGTAACATGTGGATGGCTACCTCCAGTGAGATACCATCTTCGAACTCACCTAGGAGAATCGTTTTTTTTTTTTTATTTAAAATTTCACATTCACAATTTGTCCAATTTGGACATTTGGTAGAATTTTTTATCTGTTTGATTATCATGTGGGTGGCTACCCCCAATGGGGTACCATCTTCGTGTTTGTTAAGATATATCCTTAGGAACCTAGGAGAAACCTGATCGTTATCGACCTTCGCCAGAGTTTGCTATATCGTCTAAGAGACGATAAATTTCATTTTCGCCATTTCTATACGTATAGACTCGACAACGATGCCCGCGGGTAAAATCGATTATCGAATATCGACGTAGAAATATTTCCATTCCATGGAAACTGTTATCCTCGAATTAGCCTGCGGGCTTTAGAAAACTGGCGCGGCTTTTGCATTCTGACTAACTCGTGGTCAGGATCTGTTCTATCTGTGTATAGCAGTCGGCGATCACGATGCTGTCGAACTGATAAAATTCTGTGTCAGTATAAAAAAGTTTCAACTGTACACGGCAAATTTGTTTATTACTTTTTATCCTTGTTTTTATTCGTACGTATGCTACAGGTGAAACAAATCGACTGCATTTATTTGATACTTCAAACGAGATGATGTTCCGATATCACGGTACAATTGAAATGCAAATAGAATGGGATAATTAGAAGGGGAATCTTATTTTTAGCGCAGCTATTTTAGATTATAATTTCGCACGATGGTTGATGTCGTGCTTTTGCTTTCTCGGAATCACTGTTGTGCAAAAGGTACTATACAGCGAACCACAGACGAGATCGTGTACGCTTTAAAATCGAATAACTTTTTCAAGGTTGGACCAAACGAGTTGATTTTTCTGACAAGTTAAGATTAAGTTTGGTGTGAAAGAATTTTTGGAAAAATTGCTAAGTTTTCGAAAAAAATTGCTACCAAAATCACGATGAAAATAGTAGAGGTTACCTTTTTACAATTTTTTCATTTAAACAACAGGTTTTTTTCTCATTTCAATTTTTATTCATTTATTTAAATTTTACAATTTGTCCAGTAGGACATTTGGTAAAATATTATAGCTTAGTGGTATAATAATATAACATGGTTACCCCCAGAGGGTTCCATCTTCCAAGCTGTTTATTCTATTTCTATTGCGAGGTCTGCGGAATGTTTTTTCTTCAGTCTTCTTTCTATTATGGTTTTATTCGTCTCAGCAACCAGCTGGTTTGCGTGTGTTACAAATCTTTCTTTATACTTTGTTGCATATCTAGCGAATTCCTCTTTGACTGTTGGAATTTTTAAATCTTTTCGTAAGTCTTCGTTTCTGACGTACCATGGAGCGTTAACTATTGTCCTTAAAACTTTTGCTTGCTCTGTTTCTATTTTATTTATGTGACTCATTGCTGCCGTCCCCCATAGTGGGACTCCGTATGTCCAGATTGGTTTGATTATTGTTTTGTACATATTTAGTTTATTCATTATGCTTAATCTAGATTTTCTATTGGTTAACCAGTACATCTGCTTCCTTTTCTCACGTATTCTGTTTATTATTGATTTTATGTGATGCTTCCATGTAAGAAAGCATTATAGCTCCATAAGTCGGAAACGCGTTCGTAGTTTTGTTTTTTTTTTTTTATTTATTTACATTTTACAATTTGTCCAGTAGGACATTTGGTAAAATATTATAGCGTTTTGTTTTGACGTAGACCTTAAATGGATGTCTAGATATTACGATATCGAGTTAGGTTTCGATAAATAAGAATTACGAAAACACAAATATTGCTATGTATTGAAATAAAAATATCCTTATCTATATAGTGACACATGAGTCAATGGGAGATTCGAGTCGCAAGAAACTTATATTGTTGTGTTTTGGAGTGCCAACGTTGTTTTGGTTTGCTAGGTTCAAAGGTAAACGAACTCCGGGCAAAACATTATCGCCCTTATTTGTAATCATCAATGGAGTCACTTCGAACTTTTTACGATACCACCGGTCGATATAAATAAACGAACGTGCTCTCGTAATATCAATTCACATCAGAAACCGGGCCACACACCGCGTGCAAGATGGTAGCCAGATGCCTACGCATCCTTGGCGCGTACCCTCAATAGTCTTAAGGACCCACCATGGATCCTGGCGTTTTCATAGTTAAGATCCTTCACACCAAACAAGTGTCTTTTATTTTAAGTGCCCCTTTACATTTATTGTTTACCACGGGTTGACACGGGAAAGTTGGTTTTTTTCACGTTCGGTATCTTGCGTTAGCAACTTTCTCTCGAGGGCGGCTAAAACCCTTCCTGGTCCACCAACCTTCTTATTATCCAACCGGAGACGGTGTCTACTGCCCTCACTTTTCTAACCAAAATTGTCATCAGCAAATCCGATGGTCCCGAAGCCTTAGACACACCCACCCCTAGCTTTCCTCCGTCACAACATAGTCACTAAATTTATTCTCTATCCTTAGAATAGTCAACATATCTTTACCGGTTTCTACACTTGGACCAATCGCGTATTTGATTTACACATACGCGTCAGTGCATACTCAGTTGTGACTATTAAATGCAAAATAAAGTTTAATGAAAAACAAAGTTAATAGTTGTGTTTCGGTTCAACCTTCTTTCTATCATATGACCCTCAAGTTTATGTGACACTCTCTAGGACAGTGATGATAACGAATCATTATAGCGAGTCATACAGTCGCATAGCGAGCGTATAGTTGAACAGCAGCATTGAGCCAGCGACGATTACCACTGGTATAAACTACCTCTGTATTTTGTATTTAAAATCACAGTTTCTCCTATGACGCCACAGTGGTCACCGGAGCGCTTGAGCTTCTTACAATTGTAAAAATTGTATGAAAATTGACAGTTAGGGCATTTTGAATATAACCGATAAATAGAAGATACTTTGAAATAAAAAGTGCCCCATTGAACAATTAAACATTTTTATTAGAACATCGATAAAAAAAATGAGAACAAATCTCGCATCTAACTGTGCACTGTGTTTGCATCCATATCTTCGAGGGGTAATCTACGAATATTATTATAAACACAGCTTAGAAAATAATCGTAAATGCTGCTTTATAATCGTATAATTGAAGTTAGAAGCGTGAACATACCTTACTATTACATATAGAACGAGCAAATACCGTTTACTAATATCTTCTACACGTTTTAACAATATATTCTGGACGTTTTGCTTACGACGAAGTAACGAATGCCAATGGTTTGTTGAAATAAACGAAGCCTCGTTATAATATGTCGCTATCAACTGTTACCAAGACGCCACGATGGTCACCCGTGATCACCAATAAGATAAACGGTCCATTGGGGAAGAATGTTGTCTTACACCATCGATTTATTATTATTTTGCCATTATATGCTTTGAATAATAAAAATACTCCTATGGCGTCCTGAGCGAAACGTGTGATTTTGGCGTGGCAGTCAAAGTGATATACACCGACTATTACAATTTTATCACTCGTCTCTTTAATAAACCAACACGTATAATAATCCACCTGAAATTGCGTATTATACAGGGTGGTTGGTAACTGGTGGTACAAGCGGAAAGGGGGTGATTCTACGCGAAAAAAGAGGTCGAAAATATAGAATACAATTTTTTTTTTTTAATTTTTACATCGAGACAACGATCTACAGTGAGATCCGTCATAACCAGACGCGATAAAGTGCACGCGTACCGAGCGAAAATTCAAAGTCGATTTTCTCGAAAACAAAGCCTCAAACGAAAAATTGTTATTCTATATTTTCGACTTCTTTTTTCACGTAGAATCACCCCCTTTTCGCTTGTACCACCAATTACCAACCACCCTGTATATTATGCTATACGTCATATATTCCGCAAAGCATCCACTCAAGTATTCAACGTGGCCTATCCTGGCACGTCGGCCGATAACTCACTGCCTCGTTTCTTAAACCTCTCGTAGAACACGCCCTACGTTTCTTGCATACCTTCGTTTCTCCCTTCTTGCTTGATATTGCTGGCAAATGTGTCTACAGTTTCCACCATCGATTTAGGCGGAGCACCCAAACGCAGCCTGTTTCTATATATCAATTTATCAGCCACCGCCCTTCTAAACTGCAGCAACGTAATCTTCGTTCCCGTGTGGATTCTATGCAACAAATACGCATTGTTCATAATAACGTGGAAAATGTGTAAGCCAGCTTTCACGTACCATTGGATCTTCTTTCTGTCGCATACGTAGTACGCTACGAAACGATCCGCGTGATCAATTCTCTTCCTATAAAGATTATACTTATCTATAATCTTCGACTTTTTCACTTTACTACCAAATCTAGTTTTTACCCTGACGAGATCCTCTCTGTATTCGGACGAGAGACTATCAGTTCCTCGCGCTCGTAGCGCTGTTTCAACAAACATACGTCTTCCAGAGAACGGCGTGCTCCTCTTTCTTACAATTTTCTCGATCACATCCAGAGGATTAATTTTCCTGCCTGACCTTAGAGTACCCGTCGAGTAAGTTTTGTCGTACGACAATCGCGTCACCAAAGGTACGGTTATGTTTACATTGTAAAAGAAAACCGAGTGTGAAAATATCCTTCAGCAAAGAGAAATTACCAAGGTACTTAGAAGGGAGGATGAAGTGGAAGGACAGAAGAATACTGGCAAGATTCAGATGCGGAAACGAGACCAAAGCAAGGGAATACTGGAAAGAAGAGGGGGAAAAAGGTGCAGACTATGCAGAAGGAAAGAAGAAGACCTAAGACGTGTAATAGAAGAATGTGAAATAACGGGAGGACCAAAAGACATAGGATAAACGCTAAACGAGACTGGAGAAGGTTTAGCAGAACCGAAAGCAATAATAGAGAAGAGAAGGGCAAACGACAAGAAGGAGGCATAGCAAAGAGGCTAAAGACCAAAGTTGCAATAGCTTGTAGTCATTAGTTGATAATTTATAGTTCCTAATGCTTAGTTTTTAGAGGTAGAATAAGCAAGATAGTGCAATAGAATAGAGTGGAAAAGAGGGGAGGTAGACGTATAAGAAGAGAATTAGATGTAAGAGATGTAAAACCGAAAGTTCGTCCAAGGCCGAAAGGCACGGACTAAACCCAAAATACCCAAAATATCAATTTCTACAATATATATTAAGAAATCATCGAAATTAGAAGTTAGGCAGTGTTTCTACAGTTTCTACAGTGTTCCCGTAAGTCAAAAGTTCTAAAAGGCAACGAAGAAAACGCAAGAATCAGAGAGCAACATTCGGGTTATCTTGTTCTCCTTCTTAATGGGTGGTTCTAAGTTTTTACAGAGGTTTGAGAGAAAAGAGGGTAAATTTCGCGAAGAATGTTCGTCGAAGATTTCTCACATCCACGATGTAGGTCGTAGAAAATGCTACAACTTGTAATTTAACTTTTTTCTTCTGTCTTATACAGTTTCTAAGATATTCACGATAATACGGAACGTCAAGATTTCTTTGGGGGAATGTTTCCATCCCCAAGGACCGTTTTTCAGCTAGAGAAAAGATCGTTTCGCTATTAACATCGCACGAACTACGTTCGTGCAAAGTTTCAAGCGTTTTTGAATTTTCGTGTTGCCAAAATTCCCTCGTGAGATACAAAAACAAACGTAATTGACTTTTACCAGGCCGCTACGATATTCGACAACAGCAACGAAAGTTTTTATCTATTGGTAAAATTAACAGGAGCGATGTGCTTTGTGACTGGATAACAGTGCAAAGTATTTGTCGATTCGCATAATGAGAGACGGCTACTAAAAGCAGAGCGTCTTAACTCGAAAGAGAAGCGAAGAAGCTTTCAAATAGAAAAAAATCACTCGACTGAAGTTTTTTTAAAGAAAAGAAAGGCTTGCTGTAGCCTCGGAATAACAAAGTCTGTGGATCGGTCTTTCAGCTGTAAATATTTTCACTAGGAACTTTCGACGTATTTCTCTGGGAATCACGTTTTCGTAAATTAGTGAGCAGGATAACTGGGAAACTGATCGGCTGATCAATTTTCAACAAAGTCCACTCGAATCGTTATAAATTTTGTCCAAAACTTTTACTTTAGTTTTTATTCAGAATATCTTCTCCAACAACGTAGCTTGTTAACTTACCCATCGGAGAAATTTATTCTTCTCTCGAACTCTGGAACTTTTAGAACTTCTATAATTTTTCATGGTTTTTTGAAAACGGTATAATCCCTCTGCGAATTGTCAAACTTTCGGAAACTTTTTTGCTTTCAAACGACTGTGATAGATGTTAGACTGTACATCTATAACGTCGTTACATCGTCGCAGAGATTCACAAGATTTCAACACTGTTCGATAAAGAAGAAAGAGGATCAAAAGAAAGGACTCTTTTTCGTAATATTCGTAATATAGTTAAACGATTCGTCTAATTAGTTTCGAATAGAATCGCAATTTTATATATCTGAAATATAAAAATATGAATTTGTCAATGTTTTTATCTTCTGAGACAGACATACACTTTTCCCACCCCATAAGGATTGAATTTCGAGAAACGCTGAAACACGCGTTTGTTTATTTTCAATGCGTAGTTCGTACGTCGAATTTCGCGTCTTTAATTTTACTGCATATAGAGATAGGATTATCGTAGAATAAAATGTACGTCTTTTATATTTTTATAATTATATACTTACGTCATAAGAGAAATATACTGTTTCGTCCAAGATCTGCTAGTATGAATTCTTCAGTAAGGCTCACCTAACAGACCTATACCTTAGACACAATGAGAGAAGAGAGAAAGTGAGTGTTTCGAAGAGAAATATACTGTTTAAACTTTACGTTTCAGGACACAGCGTTTTGGGCTGGTTTTTTAGTAAACAGATCACTTTTGCACTACAAATATGGGATATATATGTCGGGTTAGCGTTAGGTTTATGGGCGTGTAACGAATCTTCATTCGGACTAGCCATCGTTGTCGTACGATAGAGATTATATCTCTAAATTTTAATAGAAAGTTTATGCATATTTTATATACTGCTAGCTTTATGACTTTGCTATTTCGCAAATCTTTCTTATAATCTGAAAAGTGTTCCGTGACTTGGAAAAGGTCAACAACCATCGATTTAATTACGTTCGTTTGCGTTTCGCGTTATTGTGTTTTCGCACCTTGTTACGATTGTCGTAAATAAGTTGTTTTTTGTTTCGCTGAGAGCGCGGATCATCTAAACACCGTACACAATTCTCCCTCGGTCAATCGATGCGGCACCCATTTCCTTCCTTTTGAATCTTTCTCGTCGCGTGTAACCAATTGGAAATGACGACTGGAATTATTGCAACTTGCATGGCACACTATCCGTCAGACCTAAGCACTAGATTCAGCTAGATATTTCTAACAAGTAATATTTACGTACATATAATATTATTATTTATGAATTATACTTATAATGAGTTAATAAGTTTATTAACTTATTATAAATAATTAGCCATGTCACTGCGCCACGCCAGAGAAACTTACTCAAAATTCTCAATGCGAGAATTGATTGCAAAGTACTTGTAAATAAAAAAAGAAACTTGCATGGGAAAGTCTTTTTCCATCTGTCGTCGCCGTGTTTTCACGCAAAAAACCATCGCCAGTCTTTGTCTTCGATCATCTGAGATCATCCAGAGAAGAAGTTTTGCAGAACCTGTTCTCATAAGTTTTCTTTTTATATTTATTAAAATTTACAATCAATTCTCGCATTGAGAATTATTTCCCATAAGTTACGTCCAAAAATCGTAAAATTCTTTTTCCATTGTTTATCTTAAAATTTTTAATTTAATTTAAAGAAACTCAAGACCCTCTTAACGTTTCAAGAAATATATTCATTAAAAAATCAACATGTACCCATCTGCCCAAGTTCCTCAAATATTATAAATAATAACTAATAAAATAAATAAAAAATAAATTTCACTTGAAACTTATTCTGATAAATTCACTAGATAACGAATTATTTCAGGTGGTAGTTTTTATTGACTGACTATATGTGTATAATAATTACGATATTTATAAAAGACAAAATCACACACAATCGGAATCTAATTTTGCAATCAAACTACAACTTGTAAATTAAAAATAACCGAGTGTCCCGATACTTCTAAACGAAAGTGCATACTTTTAACTTGAACTAATAAAAAGAAGCAAGAATTTATAAAAGTTATTATACATTCGAGGCTTTTTTACTCGTGACTAGTTTTTCTTCAGATTTTCTGTGCAGAAATTTTACTTTAGAATTTTCACAATCAAAGTGCATTCCACTTCTTGAATGAAAGTAGCCGGTAAAGTTCGCGAGGAAAATCCCGAACGCTATTCTGCATTCACCCAATTTCCCTCGACTCCTTCCTGTTTCGCTCCTTTTCCCTTATACATAAAAGTTTGAGAGTTGAAATGTATGTACAATCTTCCGCTCTACCTGATACAATCGAAATCGCTAATGCAACATACTAATTTGCAATATAAACAGGATGATTTAAAATCGTAGCTATGCTACTGCAGTAAAACATCTGTTGCACGAGTTAATTGGGGACGAAGGTGTTGGAATAAGCTAATTACGAGTATAATAAGATACAACATAAACATATAGATAGAAAATAAATAAGAAGATGCAATAGAACAAACAGTGTATATAATAGAGCAGAAAGTGTTTAGTGTCGATATTTCTATGGAATATGTAAGAAATAAAATAAATATTGCTTTGCAGGCATTACGTTGTTAATTAATTTATAGCACAGGGTTGTATATATGGAAGGATATTGAAATAAGAATAACACTAAACAGTGGAACATGGTTTATTGTTGATATTAATAACAATTGATGGTGTTACAAGTTAATACGTAATTACCAATATTAATGTTGTTTCGTTGAAGCTAGTTGTACGAGCAATAAACAGTGAGTAAGTCTAACATATCTAACTTTTAATTATAATATACCGTAATAAAATAATACGGGAGACTACAAATAAAAGTTGTTGTGTAACATCCCTCATACGATAGAACGTTTTAAAGTACAATAACTAAATACTACGAATTATCGGAATGTGATATATGACGAGGAAATAACATCACAACATGAAAAAAGTATTAAAAGAAGAAAGATTGAGACTGTTACATATTTCAAAGAAACTTCACGTTATGATGAGAAAACAGAGATATTTGTATTTTATAAAATTTACAAAATTCCAAGCACTTCGTGTGGCTGCTACAGCTTTTGGAAAAGAAAAATTAAGTTGTCAAAATAATAAGAACAAATTAGCTATTTAAAAGGAAAACGAAGCAAGATAAAAATAAAATACAAGCTATGTATAAGTTGATAAGATTAAAAATTATATTATACGCGAGATTAACTGTAATATTAATTCAACATACATATCAAGAGAACAATTTCT
Organism: Bombus vancouverensis nearcticus; assembly: GCF_051014615.1. Taxonomy (NCBI): domain Eukaryota; kingdom Metazoa; phylum Arthropoda; class Insecta; order Hymenoptera; family Apidae; genus Bombus; species Bombus vancouverensis. The sequence continues at coordinate 1,046,226 of NC_134915.1, read as the reverse complement.
AAATTGTAAAAAACGCAGAAGAATAAAAATAAAATAGAAGCTATGTATAAGTTGATAAGATTAAAAATTATATTATACGCGAGATTAACTGTAATATTAATTCAACATACATATCAAGTGAACAATTTCTAAATTCTTCCTCTCTTTTCATAACTTACTATACTTTTTCCATATATTTTCCGTGGTATAAGTCGAAGATACAAATCTATGGAATCACGTAAGACGTTAAAAGCTACCTGCAAAGAACAACGAGAAATCTTTTTTTACAAGTTAGTAACAGCAAGGAGACAAAATTTATTACCTCTTCGTCTAGTTTTATATCTTCAGATGCACGCAGAACTATTACACTGCCATTGTCCGTTAAATATATTGGTACCCATGCTGATATCCACAATATATTATCCTGTAAGAGATTAATAAAAATTTATTCAACCAACAACATTTCACATATTGTGCTATATATTTTATAAAATCGCAAATGAATGTTTTTGTGCATTTGTAATCGTTAAACCGTATAGAACCGTTTAGTTACTTGACGAACTCTTTGTATTCAGATTCTCTTGGTATTACTAAAAATTCTCAACGCGAGAATTGATTGTAATTTTAATAAATAAATAAAAAAAAAAAAGGAAAAAAGATTCTCTCGGTATGAGCGCTGTGTCCGATTGAAAGCGTTCAGATGCGGACGTCTGATCTTTCCGGGACTCTACTACTGTGTATCTGATACAAACGTCTGATCTGTACAGGATTTCTCTACTGTGAATCTGTGCATCTGACATAGCGCCCGCGATTTATTTATTAGATACAATATACAATACAATATATAATCGTTCAAAATACCTGAATACTTACGAGCAGTGGTGTATATGTACAGGTGAAATCATGCAAATAGTAGACATAATATTATAATTAATATCTTGTTGGTCCTATGTAATCATGGATAATATCGCGCTGTTCTCTTAACATTACATTAAAAAGATTGAAGGTTCTATAGTTTATGATATAATTTTATTCCAAAATTTCCATGAATTAGATGATTTAATCTTTTCAATTCCTTTTAGGAATACATACATAATAATCGTACTGAAATGTAGAGACAACTAATTTTGCGACACACGTTTTTACTCTCTAAAGTCAGAGACAAAATTAAATACATGTCCTACTGGACAAATTGTAAAATCCAAATAAATAAATAAATAAAAAAAAAAAAATTAAATAGCCGTATGAAAATTTTCGTAACTGACATGTCCATCTAATTAAAAAAGTTAGAAATAAGGGAAATATCGAATATGTAAATAGCAAAGTTTTAAACGAAAATAAAATATTTAATGGAATAAATTCCAAATTAGAAGAATCAAAGAACATACAATTATAAACATGATATAACAACTTCTTATTTAAAAATGAAAAATTTATAGTAATATTAATAATAAATAATGTTGCAATTGAAGATATGTCTATGTTAAAAATGAATTCCTGTGTGCCGTGAGGTCCCTCCCATCTTGCTTATCAGAATACGTCACTGCCTCCTCCATCTCGTAGCCAGATCCTATAAACAAAGTCTCTATTCTTTTTCTTTGTCAATGCAACGTCGGGTAGCTTGGCGTCAGCCTATCTCTCTACCAATCTATCTCTCGCCAAACTGTTTCACTCTAAACAGGTGATCGATACCTCATACCTCGTTTCACGACTTCCAGTCACCGGCTATCGACTTTCCAAATATTTGCTCAAGCATCCTGCCAATCCATAAATTATCATAAAGCTAAATAACGGCGTGGCACGAAATTGCATCGCCGCTAACACGTATACGTGTGTGTGCACGTATCGTTTATTGTAACGAGGCTCGTAGCTTAGTACAATCTTTGTTTATTAGTATAATCTATATTTTTCATTTCTTTATTTGTTTCTTTATACGATATAAAAGCCACACTTCAGGAGAACACGAATTTTGAGAAAAGTTTGAGCTTGTGTAACTTTGTGCTATCAGTAAGCTCTTTGTGCTATGTAATCATCAGTAAGCTCTTCGTGTCTCCCAAGAGGGAACAGCCGAGTAATATTAGAGATTAAGTAATAGAATAGTATTCTAATAACTTCATTTGGCGACTTAACACGTTGACTGCCACGCGTATTTTCAAAGAAATCCCCATCAGGCCACGCGTGCAGCAGTACCAAGCGTTCTCTGCTAGGTGCTCCCATCGATATTTTAGCAATGCGAATCGCTCAAGCGGTGGTCTCGAGAATGATCTCTCGTTTCGTTTGTTCGCAACATTAAAACCACTAGCTGTTGTTGAATATAACGAAGGAAAGCGTGGTATAGATTATTCCGACCAAATGGTTTCTTATGCCACCACAATTACAAAAGGAATCGAATGGTACAGAAAACTTGGCGTTCAATTCCTTCTGGGAATTTCTCTTGTAAACGCTTTGACGGTTTACAAAATCGCAACAAGAAAAATATAAATATTAGAATATTTAGACAATTATTAGTTGGAAAATTATTAGGGTCGTCTGAAAATACAAAAGATCCTTGTCTTCGACGGAGTCAGCATAATATCGCCATTCGGAAAAACGATGTCGGAAGAAGCATTAGACGCGCGTGCAAACTGTGTTATGCGAATAAAAGACGTCGAATGGAGCGAACAAAGGCAGAAAAGAATTTGAAGAAAACAACAACTTATCGTCCAAATTGTCCCGACCAACCTCACCTATGTATAGAATGCTTTAAAGTTTTATATTCTAAATCATTTTTTTAATAAACCATTTTCGGATTTTTATTTTATAACAATTCAACAGTTTTATTATTATGGAATATCTTCTCAAATACCTACGACGATCCTTCGCAAGTAGTCAAATAAGCAACACCCGAATATGGGTTACGCGGCTCGACCAGAAACTTTGCTGGCACCCGAATACGGGTGTCGTAGCAGTCAACGTGTTAATATGGATTAATTAATATTAATAATTGTATAAAATTCTATTAATAATTATTGAATATTTATCAATATCGACAACTTTCATATATATAATATAATAGCACGTATTTCTATGATCTATTACTGTGGTATTAATTTCGCATATAAATTTATAATACAATCTCTAATGATGAGAAATTATGTATATCGAAATGAAAGCAAATTATGTAGATACTATTTGATTTAATATCAATATAAAAGCATCAAACGCATGCGATATGCATTCTACCCGTATGAAATTTACATGATGGCGTGTGCAATTCTGCGTAGGAATAATCGTCGAGCACGTTAACTACGGTGTACCATGGACAGTGGCTAGTCGGTTGAAACCATGCGTCCTATTGATTTTTCAAGTACCGCTAACCGATCAATATTTATGCTATCCGGTGCGACGCTCTTCGACACGTATCAAACGCAAAGTCATTTCCCTGTCCATAACCAACCGAATTAAAGAATCATTATTGAATGACGAAACACCACGAACGTCGGTTTTATAGCGCAAATGGTCTAACCGCGTTCTCGATAGGAGACATGAAAATCGGTATTTTTCATTTTATACACATGATAATCAAACAGCCAAAAGATTCTACCAAATGTCCAAATCGGACAAATTGTGAATGTAAACAACTAAATAAAAAAAAAATTTTATGTCACCTCGATTCCGTATAACGATAATTTGCTTCAGCATCTCGGCTTCTCACGTTTTAACGTCGTTGTCTCATAACGTTCCACTTCTGTATAAATAAATAAAATGGTAATATAACTTGACAGACACGTTCGTCAAAATTTAAACAGAGACGAGGCTTTAGTTTCACGAAGAGCGCTGGTTATTCTCTATACACTGGCCAAGGGTGTTCTCGGATTCATAAAATGCGAGGACACGCACTGAATCATGCGGGACTCGCACACATTTTCGAGCAAACTACATATTACCTCGTCTGCTAATTTGACGAAGTTGATGCTACTCAAACTTTTGACGGTTAATGTACATGTATTATATAAACGAATTCTCGACCGTATGTGTGTGTGTGCATACGTGTATGATGCACGAGAAATGTTTCCTTCTGTTTTAACTATGAAATATTTTGCTTATTTCTTAATTAATTCTAAATCTAAATATTATAGTATCGTGGACGAGAGGCCTGAGAGGTATCGGGTTAACTATAAACAATGTCACCAGAAAGCCGAAGTGCCAACAGGCCCAACAATGTATCGTCTGTCCTTCAATCGAATAGTTTCGCAGAAAAGGCCTGCGTGGCCCTGGCCACGAACGGTTGCGGAACACGTGCGTGATGGGGCTGAGACAAAAGACAAAGGGATGCTAAGGGACAAAGACGAGTCTATGGCCAGTGTTAGTTGAGAAGTCAGAGAGTGTGAGTTGAGAAGCCAAAGAGTGTGAATCGGGAGATATTGTTGCTAGTGTCATGACCGGCACACTTCAAAACCGATGGTCTGATGACGGACATTCACCAGATGGCAAGGGACTGCACGCGGCAGCAGCAGGTCCAGGGCCCAGACCCAACACCCGGGGATCCTCTCCACTTCATAAGATAACCACTTGTGTAGAGATGCGACCGAGTTGTAAGAGCTTCAGTCTTGGAAGGTCACGGCTGTAGTTCGGAAGTAAACTGTCGTTAGCGTAAACAAAGTGTTAGGAAATAAATTCTCTCTTTTGTATCTTCATCTTCGATTTCTTTTTTTTTTATTTTACGTGCCTTTTTTGGCGATCCTGCCAGGATAGTGAAAAATGTTTGTTCAGAAACCAAAAGACATTTATCATCTACGGAAGATAGAATTATTTGGGACTACAGTCATCCGCAACAACGAAGAAACTATCACAAAGCAAGTGGTGTGATGATAAAAGGTAAACTGGATTCCTTTGTGCGTCACGGTGAAAGGAAACCTAGCTTCAGCAGGAGTAAGACTCGTCTTCGTCCGAAAGTAACAAAATCAACGCAGCAATGCCTAAGACAAACGAACCTCAAACCTCTACCTCAACTGGCCCAATGTTGCGAGCAATATTGGACAGTATCCAAAAGCAGAATGAGAATATCGCCCGTTTACGAGAGGATATGTTACGTTTGCCTATGCAAAGTGACGAAGAGGATAGACACAGGGCAGCAGAAATCGAGGGTCTTGGAAAGTCACGGCTGCAGTTCGGAAGTAAACTGTCGTTAGCGTAAACAAAGTTTTAGGAAATAAATTCTCTCCTTTTTATTTTCATCTTCGATTTCTTTTTTTTATTTTACGTGTCATTGTCCAGAGAGTGTGGTCCGCGTGAGAGAGAGAGAGAGAGAGTAACGTCAATTCACATCAGAGACCAGGTTACACACCGTGGGCAGGATGGCGCCCAGATGTCCTTGGCGCGTACCCTCAATAGTCTTAAGGACCCACCATGGATTTTAGCGTTTTCATAGTTAAGATCCTTTAGTAACCTCCTTCACACCAAACAAGTGTCTTTTATTTTAAGTGCCCCTTTACATTTATTGTTTACTACGGGTTGACACGGGAAAGTTGGTTTTTCTCACGTTCGGTATCTTGCGTTAGCAACTTTCTCTCGAGGGCGGCTAAAACCCTTCTTGGCCCACCAACCGTCTTATTATCCAATCGCAGACGGTTCTATTGCCCCCACTTCCTTAACCAAAATTGTCATCAACAAATCCGACAGTCCCGTGTCCTTAGAGGCACCCACCGCTAGCTTTCCTCAGACACAGTATCGTCAGTAAGACTTCACTTATTGTGTATCCTTAGAATAGTCAACATATCTTTACCGGTCTCTACCCTTATAACAGTCGCGTACTTAACGTATCATTGTAACTAAGTTTTACATAACGTGGTTGGAGTGAATTGTGATTTATGTTAATTCAGTGTGTGTTCCAGTTTGATTGCTGAATTTGTAATAAAGTGTAATTAAAACAAAATTAATAGTTGTGTTACGACTCGACTATTTTTATTTTATCAGCCAACCCTCAAGTTTACGTGGCAGATCCGTGGTGACGAGAGTTGCAGATTAACTATCTAGTTGTCTTAATTATAATACGTTATTGTGATTAGTTCACGTTAAACAACCATCGTTTCCTGTTTAACCAACATCTGTTTAATCCATTTGTAAAATATTATTTTAAATAAAATAATTGTAGTAAAGATACTGCAATATATATGCGATAGTTACAGTAGTTCATAGAGTTTAGTGTTTAGATTTAGAATTCTAATGTAATATGTAGTATAAAGACAAGTAGTATACTGCTAGTAGTCTGCTTATTTTTACCTTCGACTGTATATAAGGATATTCTTTGAATTCTCTGCAGTTTACCTATTATCCGCAAAGTAATACGTACATGGTTCAATTAATTAATATTTTTTATGCAACATAACAGCTATGCTTCCTTTCGAAGAATTTTTATCTCGCTTAATTGCAGGAGAATAATGCGACATTTGATTAATTTCTCAGATTAATCGATCGGCTGGAACATCGAGGATAATCGGGATATAAATGAGAAACACTTTTCGCTACACGATGATATATTCCTCGTTTCCTTTCGCAGGGCTTCGTATTTTATTTTTCGTATTGGTAGCAAATGAACCGGACAGCCAACTGAAAGAGCACTCCAATCGCTCTCATCGCCTCGGGGCGATGGTTCTGTCTGCAACTTGGTTCAAGTTTAATTGAGCTTGAAAGTTTTCGACTTGTTGTCTGAATTCACCTCCACGCGCCTACCACTTTTATCATTCGCCCCCTGAACGACATTTTTTGACGTCGAGAACGATCTCCGTATTCAATGTACCATACACAAAATTAATTCCGAACAACGAACGCCTATCTTCATTTTTCAGTGCATGTCAAAATGATAAAACGAACTATCGTTTGTCGTATGTGGTAATTTTTTTCATTTAATTTTCTAATTACACTGCCGGTCATAATTAGACTGCGAATGTTTATGCATTTTGGGGAAATTAAAAGTTCCAAGAATCTACAGACTGTGTATAATATGCAAAAATATATAGAATATTTAAGGTAGAGCACTTGCTATGATATTTAGCAAACGAATTTCTATTTAAATTTCATTTTTTAATTATGTCGATAAAAATTAGAAATCTATTTAGATATCTAATATGATTTGATGACACTTGCTATGGTATTTAGCAAACAAATTTCTATTTAAACTTCATTTTTTAATTATGTCGATAAAAATTAGAAATCTATTTATAAATTTAATATGATTTGGTGACACTTGCTATGGTATTTAGCAAGGAAATTTCTATTTAAATTTCTTTTTTTTAATTATGTCGATAAAAATTAGAAATCTATTTAAATATCTAATATGATTTGATGACACTTGCTATGGTATTTAGCAAATAAATTTCTATTTAAATTTCATTTTTTAATTATGCCGATAAAAATCATAAATCTATTTATAAATCTAATATAACATTTCATTTGTGTTCTACGTGTCTTATAATGCTCTTTTTAGTTCCTTTATTAAATGTTTGTAATTCTTTAATACAGTTTTTTACTATAATTTTTTGAGAGTTTTGTTTAAAATATCGTGAAGATTCGTTTATTATTTATTTATTATTTCTGTTTCATATATATGTTCTAGTAATATATGTGTTTCATTACTCTCGCGTTTGGTTATATTACGTGCTTGTAGAAACATTTCCGCGCCGATTTCTATCAAATAGTGTTATTTATAATGAATGATCAAAATAAAATGCAGTAATATAACTTGAAAATCGGAGTAGCATAATTAATTTCTAAATCAAGTTACAGCTTCATAAATTATTATTTCTATTTTAAAATTGTACTTTTCAGTCGTTATTACCATATTGTTGACTGGAAACAGAATATACATATAAAGATTTATTAAGACATATTAAGATTAGTTTCTGAACAATATAACATATTAACATTTATTAAGACATTTACAGCATAAAATAATAGAAAATTGGCGGTACAAATACATTCTTTATAAAAGTATTCTTAAACTTTCTACGTCGCTCCAATAGTGTATTACGTTTATGTTTACATTAGTCAGGTGTAGCTTGATTTCGAGCGGGAGAGACAAGTAACGGTATTTCAATTGCTACAAACTTGATGTGTAAACAGAAGCGTCAGAGAGCGGCGTAGAACAGCAGTGAAACGAAGTGCAATTCATTACAGAACCGGCAATGCTGTATATTTCATTCCAAAACAGGTAATACTTTGAAAATTTAAAGAGAAAATTGCTTTCGATTCTCATTTTTATTTATATTATATAATTAAATACGACATATTAATAAAGTTCATTTAAGTGTTACTGGTATGAACGTGGTTCCATTTTTCATTTTTGCAAGTGAACAAACAATTAAATAATGAAACAACGCGTAGTAAAAATATATATTAATTGCATTAAAATATATTATAATTGAATTATTATAATTGATATATTGAAAATATATATAATAATTGTATGAAAATATACAAGATGATATAAATAGCAATTAGTGTAATATTATTCGGAAATCTTAACAATTAATGAATTCATCTATTATTATTTTATTTATTATTTATTATTGCTTAGTCCGTGCCTTTCGGCTTTCGACGAACTTTCGGTTTCACATTTCTTATGTCTGTTTCTCTTCTTATGTGTCTACCTCGCCTCTTTTCCACTCTATTCTATTGCACTCCCTTAATTATTCCATCTCTAAAAACTAAAACTATAAACTATAAACTACAAATTAACAACTAAAGACTAAAAACTATTGCGACTTTGGTCTTTAGCCTCCTTGCTGTGCCTCCTCCTTGTCGTTTGCCCTTCTCTTCCCTATTATTGCTCTCAGTTCTGTTAAACTAATTACTGAAAATTCTCAATGCGAGAATTCATTGTAAATATTAATAAATAAAAAAGAAAGTTCTGCTAAACCTTCTCCAGTCTCAATTAGCGTGTTTCCTATGTCCTTTGGTCCTCCCTTTATTTCACATTCTTCTATCACATATCTCGGGTCTTCTTCTTTCCTTCTACATATGATAGTCTGCATCGAATTCATCTATTCTTGGTATAATATAATACAACTTTATATAAATATAATATGAACATAATATAGCTTTAATATCGCAAACAGGACATTTCTAAAACGAAGAGAATGTTATCCTTTATCGATGTTACGATATTGGATAGAAAAGATTATACATGTATTGCTATATAAAAAAAATGAAAGTTTTTGATCCAACATTTTTTTGTGCCAATTTTTTGTGTGCCAGTTTATTGCCTCTTCACCACTGGCTAACTGTTGCTCAGAATATATTTTTTTTGTCGGATTATCGGACATGTCCAAAAAACTGTAGCGACTATTATATTGCATATATACATATATATACCTTGTATAAAGTGGAGCTATTGTTTACCTTGGAACATGAAATACCTACGAATACGGAAAAAGTCTATTTTTGTTTTCGTTTATTACAGAGAATGTCATGGTCAAATTATATGCATACAAAAAGGGTCAATAAGAAATACAGTCTAAAATATTATTAAGTTACTACTAAGTGTTACAAAATTTAATATGTTTGAATCTAATTAATTAATATGTAAATTTTACACTGGATACGATGGAGTGCAAACATTTTCTGTAGTCATATATGTATTATGTACAGAGTGAGTCAATAAGAATCTATCCATCTAAAATAAATCGTTATTGGTCTTATCAAAAAATCGTCTTAAATGAATTTTGTTGCGTTTCAAGGGACTCGTCGGATGCATGCAATTTTATTTTCCGAGATACCAGGCCGATCTTGAGCTTGGTTTAATTGGCTTGGTTTGGTTATTTAAATTTTTCATAATATTAGTCGATCTAACTGAAACAGATTAAAGTTAAAATACCCACCTAACTGATAGCTTTTCGGTATAAATAGATTAATAGCTTTTTGTAGAGAATATATGGCTGATTAATATTATAAAAAATAGACAAAACGTAAGGTAGCAGAAAATAAGAAAAGTATCCTTTGAAATGCAACGTAACTCAGTTAAGAAGTTTCTCGATGAAAACAATAGGTAACGAGTTAAGATATTTACACGCCATTGCACCTATTGTAGAGTTTACATATTAATTAATTAAATTCAAACATATTAAATATACTTTCATGTTTTTATTTTTTTTTTTTTTTATTTAGTTGTTTACATTCACAATTTGTCCGATTTGGACATTTGGTAGAATTTTTTGGTATACTTTTATGTGACTAGAAAAATTTGATATCGTGGAAATGAAATATGGAACTTGCTATAGGAGCGTTTAGTTAGAAAATAAGAGTACGTACTGTTATGAATATTTTCTACAGTCACCGTATGTAATTTACATGTTTACTCGATTTTGCTTAAGGGGGGGTAAGGTTAATTCGTACAAAAATAAGGCATGTTTTTGTGAATTATTTGTGACGACACAGTTAAAATCTCTTTATTAAAACCAATAGTACATTAAAGTATGATATTCGAAGAATATTGTATAAAATTTTCACGGAAAAATATTAAAAAATACGGCAGTGGCAGTAATTATTCGGACGTGTCTCGGAAAATTGCGGTGCCCCTGATAACTTGGTGGTGGATCATCTGAAATCAAAAAGCAAAATTCATTCGTTAGGTAATAGTTTTCCACGGGTAACGCTGGGAGGGTTTTTCGAAATTTCAATTTTTCACTTTTTTGGAACACCTCGAAGGGATAAATTAGTCGACTTTGCGAAAATTTGCGGCTAATTTTCGTTTCTACTGGCGATATATCTGTTACCTTCAAAGTCATCATATTTTACGTTTTATTAACCAGAAATAAAAGCAATCTAACGTTTCAACATTTTTCTTTACCCATTCATATATCATGTGATCTCACAAATAACTCTGATTTCGATTCTCAGAATGTTATGTATTGAAATAAAGTACGTATATGTAAACTCCTTAGAGTTCAAGTGTGATAGGGGCTTTCCCTGTTTCATGGATAGCACGACTTTCTTTGTTTCACGGACAGAACGACTTTCTTCGTTTTACGAACAGCCATTTTGAGAGACACTCGTTTCCCAAACGAACGGACAGAGAGTAACATCAGAGATTTTTTTTTTTTTTATTATTTATTTATTTACATTTTACAATTTGTCCAGTAGGACATTTGGTACAATATTATAGCTTAGTGATATAGCAATATAGCATGTGGATGGCTACCACCAGTGGGATACCATCTTCGAATGACATCAGAGATAGACAAGACCACAGAAGAAAGACTAATTATTTAGAACATTTGAAGATTGACGGAGAAAGACCGGTACCTCAGGACGCTGAAAATCGATTCTCGATTTTCAGACTTCAGAATCGATCAGCTGAATTACCACGCGATTAACGATCTTACATATGTATTATTATATTGGGGAAACAGAAGTAAATACTGTTTTCGGTGTCAATTGGAGAATAAAAGTTTCAGTGCATCGTAACAGCACCGAAGAGAGTAAACACGTCTAGACGCATGCGGACAGTGTATTGATTACTAACCAAAGTAAGAGTACAAAAACCAAAAACGCTAGGAAACGATCAGCAGAAAACGTGTAAAAATTCACATAATAATAATAATTTATGTGCTTTAAGCTCGTAGCCTGTTACAGAGAGCTTGTTGGGTTCTTATTTCTAATTTCTTACGCTATATTGTATTCTATTCTCAATGCGAGAATCGATTGTAATTTTAATAAATATTAAAAAAAAAAAAGTAAGAGTACAAAAATCAAAAACGCTAGGAAACGATCAGCAGAAAACGTGTAAAAATTCACATAATAATAATAATTTATTATGTGCTTTAAGCTCGTAGCCTGTTACAGAGAGCTTGTTGGGTTCTTATTTCTAATTTCTTACGCTATATCGTATTCTATTCTCAATGCGAGAATCGATTGTAATTTTAATAAATATTAAAGAAAAAAAGTAAGAGTACAAAAATCAAAAACGCTAGGAAACGATCAGCAGAAAACGTGTAAAAATTCACATAATAATAATAATTTATTATAGCCTGTACAGAGAGCTTGTTGGGTTCTTATTTCTAATTTCTTACGCTATATCGTATTCTATTCTCAATGCGAGAATCGATTGTAATTTTAATAAATATTAAAAAAAAAAGTAAGAGTACAAAAATCAAAAACGCTAGGAAACGATCAGTAGAAAACGTGTAAAAATTCACATAATAATAATAATTTATTATGTGCTTTAAGCTCGTAGCCTGTTACAGAGAGCTTGTTCGGTTCTTATTTCTAATTTCTTACGCTATATTGTATTCTATTTTCAATGCGAGAATTAATTGTAATTTTAATAAATATTAAAAAAAAAAAAATATTATATTCTTACATTGATCTCTTGTTTTCTGTATTTTATCGCTCTTTTATTGTGTTACATTATACCGCTTGATTTTTCCTTGTAAAAATTCACACAGTTAATTTTCCAATCTATAACGGACAATGTTTTACACAAGGAAACTTTGCTGGCGGGTGAAAACACATAAAAGGTAGTACATAAATTGGGAACGTATGTTTTATTGAGATGTTATTTGTTTAAATGTTTTCTTCTGAGATTTTAAAAGGACGCGTAATGAATACAGCATCGACAACAAAGGAACACGCGAAATAAAATATTCGCAGTATATGCAATTCTATGAATCTACAGATTTATACAAATTCGTACAAAAAGAGAAAGGATGGTAACAGAAATTGACGTATGAATAAATTTAACAAACCTAGGAAACACAATAACGAATACGATCTTTTGTCTTTGATGAAAATTATTTTTCATTTTTAACGAAGATGATTTTTTTATCTTTAATTAATGAATTTGATATTGCATATATTGTCGCATGCAACGTGGTGTGAGCTTTTTGGATGAAACTTGAGTACACTGCATAAAGAGTGTGTAGCAAACGATGTGTAAAAATTACACAAAAATGTATAATCGAAATTTTTATTTTTAATGGTTCTCAGTTTCAACTATTTGCGTTCATTATTCGTTGTTTGATTAATGCAGAACGCATAGTCGAACAAGATGTAATACAAATCTCTTGGAATTTTAAGATATCCTTTCCATCATAGTATTCTACGGTTATAGAGCTTTACAAAATATGCAAAAGAAAATTTCGATTTTTAGAAGCCGACACGGTCGCATACTCGCCTTTAATGCGAAAGTGGTGTAAATCTTAAAAGTTGATCACTTACACTCTATCAAATACTTTATCAAAATGTAGAAAAAAGTCGTAAAGGTCGTAAAGGGTCGACTGAAGGATTCTTACTTGCTCTTATCCGCGAGAAACTAAGGAAAATGTAGTATATCCTTATTACTGTCCTTACAAAATATAGTAACTACGAGACGTTGACAGTCAATTTGCAAAAAGCTATTTTTTCACTTGCTGTCCGAAGATTACGTGTAAAGTAATCGCAGTCAAGAGTCGATTGATAAGCGTTCAAAATTTATTTCCTATACATATCCACGAAGCGAGAGAAATTACGCTCAAGTAGCAATTCTCACGCGATCTTTAACTCGTCTCTGAATTATTCACTCAACTTTCTCGATGATTAAAACGGTCCTAATGAACATGTAAATTATTCCGACGTTCTGATATTTAACGAAATCCGCGCCTCGAGTATCTATATTCGAAGGATATACAACAATACGATGTGCTAACCTCACAATTACACTGTGCATCTCTATGCGCCTGTAGGAAATTTGAAAGTGCAGTATTACGCAGAATTTTTTTTTTTATTATTTAATTTATACTTTACAATTTGTCTAGCTGGACATTTGGTAAATTTTTCTAACTTAATATTACACAGAATGCACATAATATGAAACGATATACAGGGTGGTTGGTAACTGGTGGTACAAGCGGAAAGGGGGTGATTCTACGCGAAAAAAGAAGTCGAAAATATAGAATAACAATTTTTCGTTCGAGGCTTTGTTTTCGAGAAAATCGACTTTGAATTTTCGGTCGGTACGCGTGCACTTTATCACGTCTCGTTATAACGGATCTCACTGTAGATCGTTGTCTCGATGGAAAAATTAAAACAAAAATTTTTGTTCTATATTTTCGACTTCTTTTTTCGCGTAGAATCACCCCCTTTGCGCTTCTATCACCAGTTACCAACCATCCTGTATAATAAGATATTCACAGTATAGTGTTTTCTGTAATATTTGATAGGTAAAGCAATTTTCTACCGAGCTTCCATTTTCCCAATTATGGCTTCAAACACATAAATTTGCATGGAAATACACACAGATTATTCGGTAATATATGGTTCGTCAATTATTAATTATTAATATTAGACGTGATCGGTTGGCAGCAAACTATCCAAATCATATTCGCTCTAACGTGTTATCTGTATTTTTGTGCTGCGACCGCGATAATGATCAATTATTCAATCGCAGTGTCATAATCGTTTCATTCGGTCGTCTCTGCTTGCAAGAAAGACAACTGTTCGGGATTTGAAGTGGCCACCTGGTAATTACCACGACGCTTTATGTGAACCAGATGCGATCCTCGGGCAGGACGATCGTCAAGGGTCTACGCTACCCTAGTGCGGACCCATCATAAACAGTGGCCCTATTGTACAGTCAAGATACTTTAGGACCTGACGAAAAGACCCATAAGGCACGAAACTTCTTTATTTTATGGTACATCTCAGGAAGATCGGACACGTGGGTTTCCGCAAGTGTAAGGTCACCCGCACGCGAGCCTTCATGAAGGCAGCCAGCCCATCCTCAAACATACGTCTTTACCCAATGATCAGTTAGGAACAGACTTGAGACACACCCATCACGAACCTTCCTCTACGACAGCAACATCACCAAGAGATACTCTTGCACCAGTATTCCAAGAGTCAGCATGTAACCGTATTCAGTCAGTGACTATTATATTTAACAGGATAGCCAGTGAACTAAAGACACAGTAGTCCTCACTTAGTTCGGTTAAGTGCTACAACTAGTACAAATAAAGTGCCGTCTAAATCTAACACTCGAGTTATTTCATCTTCTCCACATTGAACGTTAAGTCATTCGAGGTACGCGATATCGACCGATCGGTTTGACCTGACCGGTTGCTCTTTAGTCGATAATACGCAACAACTAACCATTTTATACAGGGTGGTTGGTAACTGGTGGTACAAGCGGAAGGTGGGGGGAGGGGGGTGATTCTACGCGATAAAAGAAGTCGAAAATATAGAATAAAAAATATGGAATAAAAATTTATAGAATAAAAAAATAAACGTCAATCGAGACAACGATCTACAGTGAGATCCGTTATAACGAGACGCGATAAAGTGCACGCGTACCGACCGAAAATTCAAAGTCGATTTTCTCGAAAACAAAGCCTCGAACGAAAAATTGTTATTCTACATTTTCGACTTCTTTTTTCGCGTAGAATCACCCCCTTTCCGTTTGTACCACCAGTTACCAACCACCCTGTATAGCGCGGATATTGCGATTGCTATATACGTAAACCGTAAGACGATATTATTAAATTGTACGAAGTTTCAGCACTTTAATAAAATTACTCGATTATCCTTTATTTGTCGTTGTATGAAAAATATCCTCAGGATAAAATTAAGTTCTTTCGAAAGAATCTATTTTCTAGAATCTAATAAAAAAGAATTTTCTAGAATCTAATCCAGAAAAGATTTTCTAGAATCTAATAAAGAATCTAATAAAAAATTATTTTTTCTCTAATCGGTACAGATGTTAGGCGTATTAAGCGTAAGTGGCATCACGAAAACAGAAATGTTTTTTATCGAATATTTCTATTACGAGAAATTTGACAATTTGATAGAGGAGAACGAGAGAGAAAAATGTTTTCGTCGATCGTTGTTATTTCTACGTGTACGAACAACGGCATTCCCGTGTCAGGCTGGAATGTGTCACTAGCACATTCATGGAATTATTGCGGAATTATTGCGGATGATTGTTCTCCGATCGAGCCAATCTCGATGACCCGTTGCTACGGACAAATCAACGACAGAAAAATGTGCACACACACGAAGACGTATTATGATAAGTCTATTGAAGTATTTCGTATAATCCTGTTTCTCCCTTAAATCATTGTTCTTGAAAAATTCAATATTGTAACTTATTTCTTATCGAAATATTTGTGCGATGTTAAATTTTGCCATTGTTTAATTTTCCGCTTTTCATACAACAAATTACGTTTATCAGGCAAATGAAATGTTTGTTTCTACTAATTAAAATAAATGTTGTAGTATGTTATTAAAAACCAATCGATTCAGTGACATTGTTATAAAGAAACATAGAGTGCAGTAATTTTTAGAATGTCACGATGAGGTATATTAATCTTTTAACCTACGATTTACGTTCGAGAATGACCGTAATATTTACGTTTGGCCCGATCATCGTACTACGGGCTATGCCCGTAGTTGTAGGTTAAAGGGTTAAGAAGAGTCACTGTAAGTAAATGCCCCGCTGGGGGTAGCCACCCACATGATAATCAAACAGCCAAAAAATTCTAACAAATGTCCAAATTGGACAAATTGTGAATGTAAACAACTAAATAAAAAAAAAGCTGTAAATAAAAACAAAAAAATATAGCATTTTGATGATTCTGATAGTGTATTGCTACGATTAGTCGAACATGAATACTTTCAATGTAGGAAACTTTTGATCAGTTTCGTAAATAGAACTTAATATTTTGTTACATGATAAAAGGGGTGCTTTAATGCAAAGCTTCAAATCAATTAAAATTCTGAAACAGTAGGAATAAAGCTGCAACTGTATTAAATTATACATACATGATTTTAAATAAGTACTCCTGTCCATGGATTTTTGGATTTCCTTAAAAAACTTTATTTCGCTTTGAGTCAAGTAATTCTTTGGATTAAAAAGAAAACTATCTTCTCTATACTGTGCAAAATGTCTTGCTGTTTAATATTTTGCTAATAGAAAAAAGTACATGCACAAGGCACTTTACTCCACTTTTTGCGACAGAATGTTTATTAGTAAATATTGTACCGCACATAATATTTAATACATTAAACTTATATCGAATATATCATTAATTTGTAATTTGCTTTATTTTATGTCTTTCGGCCTCAAAATGGAGAGTCGCATTTGTTGCTTGTGCAAATGCAATATATCGCTAATATATTATATCCATTTTTCATATTTATTTGTATATTGAACGTGCACAAACATCTATAGTTTATTTATAACCACATTCCAGCTTGGCCAATACACAAGTTAACATCGGCGCAGTTCATCGTGAATACTCAAAGTCGATATATTAAATTCAATAGCACGTTACTCGTTATGCTAATTCGAAGGATATCGCATTTAGCTTGTCAACTTAATCAGTACCTGCAATTTTTCTAACTTCGATATTAAAAGTCTTCGAAGATAAGAAATAGATATTAACATAAATGCTGAAATACAAATACACAATGCCTATTTTTCTCATAAATCTACGAAGTGGAGTTTGATTGAAAGCGGATTTGTTGGTTTCGTCTGCGCCAACGAACGTATTATTCCACTCGCATAATAGATACATGTTTGTTGTCGCAGCAAACTCGATAGTTGCACGATGCCATAAATTAACCTCCAAGGATTAGAAACGATTATCCCGCAAAATACGAACGCGTTATTGCATACGGCTTCAGATGGCCAACTATTTCTATTTAAGCCAATTCTATTAAATGACGTACGACACTGACGCGCATCTGTTAATTACACGTATTTTCCATACAACTATCTCTATTTATGCCAATTCTCTTAAACGACATATGATATTGGTTATTCGGTAAATTCTAAACCTTGTCAAGCTCACGTTTTTGCTAATAATGAGAAACAACAGGAATTCCATCACGAATGGAATAATGACACTATCTGAGGTGTAGTAAGAAGTTGTTGTCCTTGATGATTACAGCTGCTGGCTGAAGATGTAGAGTCGCTATAAACTACTGCTGCTTTCTTCTCATTTATGTGCAATGGAAGAAAAATCGGATTACAGGCGCCGGGATTCGAACCCGGGTCCCGAACGTTCGTAACCTAAGGCGCTAACCACTGCGCTACCGTCGTCCGGTACAAGTACAAGCTGCCACAACGAGTTATCAGTCCAAAGACGTTTATACAAAATCGTCGAACGTCTTCGTCAAGACAAATTGCAATTTTTAAAAGAGGAGATCTAAATAAAGAAAGAATATGTAAGAATGTAAAGCGCCGACACATAATATAGCATGGCTACGTCGTACCGTCGCGTATCGGTACCTTTGCCTAATACATCATTACAAAAATTCACCATTTATTGTGAATACCAAAATGTATTTAAAATTGTATCTTGGGTTAAATAAACATCATTAAAAAAAAAAAAGTGTCGAGTGCCGCCACATATCCAATGGCAGAGGATTGTTGTACAGGACGGTGTCTGTTCGCTGAAATTGTATTTTTGAAACGTGTTGGGATAAAGTTTGAGTCTTAAGACTTATCCGTCAATCCCATACTTAACATGGGAGATAAAATGTCATTTAGACGACGACGCAGGAGTAAAGTCACCCTTGTATTCATGTTCCGTTCTCCGAAAGTTTGCCGTCAGTTGTTCCAGGGCTGCAGGTAATTCTTTCAAGCAGCCAAGTCTGGAACAACTTCCATTCTCAAGAAAATTGATAAAACGTCGTCGACGAGCGGCGTCGACGCAACAGTAAGGTCAGCCTCGTATTCGTGTAATTTGCAAATTTTTGTTCTGCATTGTTCTACGGATGTAGGTACGTGTTTCGAAGGACGAACCCTTTACCGTGTATTATCGTCGTCAAAATGGAGAAAAATGTCCATGGTTCTATGGCTACGGTTTCTTCAGATTATTTCCTAAATTGAGTACGATAATATAATATAATATAATATAATATTATATTTCGGAACAGTACTTTGGAACAACGTTTACAACAATCTAGAACCACTTTTACGCGTTCGATTCTAAAAAAAAAAAAAAAAAAAAATGGGGGTCTTGTGAGGAATTCCACTCTTTGGCGATGTTCCTGTAACCTTCCGAGATGATTCATTATTTCTTTGCAACGAGGTAGAACAAGCGTTGAACGACTTGGAACAAGACAAAAAGATACGAGATTTAAAGAACCAGGAGCTAATCTCATACAGGCTACTCATTTGTATACATTCATACTCATACTACCATGTACTCATACTACTACTGATATACTCATGTATACTCATTTGTTCATGTTGAACTTGTGCATTAACTATTCTCTCATCGATTTCGATGATTTTTAAATATGTCGTAGAAATTGGCATTTTGAATAAATTTAAAATAATTAAATAAGTTAAATAAGAAATTAAATAAGTTCTCTGACGAAAACGTCGGATTCTCTTAATTTTCTGTTAATTAAGAACGTATCTTACGTTCAGTGTAAATAGTGTTAAATATCGACCGATGAAGCAAACCTGGACGAAATTTACATTTGAAATATTATTTTGTAAATAAGTACTTTAAATAACACTAATTGTCAACTTAATGATTAATATATTGTAATTAATATTCTTTTTTTTATTTGATCAAGCGAATGGATTTAAAGCTAAGCGAATATTTGTCAAAGTGATGGATTAGAACATTGTCCATTTTAGAAAATCGTGGGAATTTAATGAAATGTCTAAATAAGAACAAATTTCACATATAATATGAGTTGTTTGCAACTTTGTTAAGAGATTACGACAAAAATACGAAATACCAGTTCCTGTGATTGATCGATTGATCGATTGATCGATACTTAAATGAAGCAAACCAAGAATAAACCTAACATAATTATCGCTATTTTGTTTATCCACATAATCATGGTTTTTTTGCATTGGATAAAGCTACAAAAAATGGGAATATAAATCAAGAAAAGGGTTTGAGAAAAAGTTTTAATGCCTGTTTCAAATTAAAATGTTTCGTCTATAATGTTATAATTAATCCTCGTTGTGACTAATTTTTAAAGTTCTTTTCTCTTGATATTTCAGTGGCTGGGTTTGGGTATCATGGCGGTAGGTGTATGGGCTTGGACCGAAAAGGACACATTCAACAATTTGTCCAGGCTCACAAATGTTGCGCTCGACCCAGCATTTATCCTCATTCTAGTCGGTAAGTAGCGATTTATATTAACTCTTCAGAACTCCATTTATTTGAATGAAAGTTAATCGCCGATTAAGTGAAATTTTGCCGGTTGAATTCACTTTTCTAAACATCAGCTCCTATCGTGTGAACGAAAAATAATAGATACATAATGAGGGAAGTTGATGAGCCCCATTATTTTTTTTTTTTTTTTATTTGGTAGATTATTTACAATCAATTCTCGTTGAGGATTCTAAGTAACTTCATTTGGTACAATAACTTGGTTTATAATAATTTATATTATGTTGATTCTAGTTGAATCTAATGCTTCAATCTAAAGAGTATTTTCTTCTTAATCCGCGGAAAACGTACCTCTTGTACCAATAATAAATGTTAAAATAACGCACGTAATAGTTATTTGCTGAAATAATTTCCTAATGCGGTACACATTTTGATTGATTACGTGGATGTCTGCGAATCTCATCCAATACCGAAGCACAGACGGATCTGGTCCGTCGTGTCAAGTAGTTGGGTGACTAATGGGTTATGATGGTTGTTGACTCTCGTGTTATATCTGCTTCTGAACTTGTGTATTTCTTCTTTGACTGTGGGGATCTTGAAGTCGCGGTGGATTGTTTCGTTGGTGACATACCAATGTGCATCTATTAAGGATCCTAGTGTTTTTGCTTGAAATCCTTGAAGGATTTCTATGTTGTTACTCGCTGTTCCCCATAGTTGGATCCCATAGGACCAGACAGGTTTTAGTATAGCTTTATATAGCATTATTTTGCTCTGAGTGCTTAAGTTGAAGCGACGACCAATGAGCCAGTAAAATTTGTTAGGTTTAGCCTTGAGTTGCTTCGATTTGGCCATGATGTGTTGTTTTCATGTCAATCTTCTGTCCAGAGTATCTGACCAGATATTCCCCTAGACCAGATAGAGCCCCTATTATACGAATTATTCGTCCTCCAAATTCAGTGAAATGAAATTCCACTGTATTTGTTTCGGTCAATTCAACTTTGTCCAATCGTGTGAACAAAGACGTATCAATATTTTGAAGATTAGTTGTAATGAAGAGTAGTTTTTCAAGCTTTTCTGATAATGCAACAGGAAAACGTTTCAAACAAAAGTTGACCTACTTTGAAACAGCTACAAATTGCAGTACTTAAAACCGCCAAGAAATGCTTCTTCCTGTAAAAAAGCATAGTCATCTTCACTTTTTTTTTCAATGGTACGATGTATTTTTGATTTCATACATCAACATACATACATCAATTCAACAATTCAATACTATGATCTTCGAATGATCCTGACTTCAGAAATGAAATCCTTGATTTATAGAATTAATGAAATTTAGTTCAACAGAACGTTGGATAGGATGTTTGAAATGACGTTTATGTTGTGAACAAAATATTGCAATAGTAAAAATTACTGGCGGATCCTTTCCCTAGATTTATCCCCGATAAATTTTTTATGGCGGCAGATATTCAGTTGAAAGCACCAGCCCATCGCTAGGAAAGATCCCATCACTAGGCATACCGGTAAATAAACAAAGAGCTTGTTACTTGTAGTCTTAAATAAAAAATGTTCAAACTCGTGGATGGTCAAAAGGCGAACATTTGGTACACGTAACTTGCCATTTCATTCCACATAATTACAAAGAGAAGAAACTATTTGCGCAGAAAAGTAACTTGCTAATTAAAGTTCTCGTTAAAAGAAGTCGGAAAATGAGTTTTGGCCCATCTCGTATTTAGCTTCCATGAACAATTGGCCAAAAGATGCGTACTAATTATTTTTTACCGGGCGAGGGTAATTTCAACGTGCTTTTAGGGTATCGCGGACAAGTTGCTTGCACTTCCGGTGCGTTTTTCCGTGCTTTTTCTCGAGAAGGTGGACTACACTTACACGGAACGCATCTTTTCGCGAGGATCTGGAATTTTTCTCGAGGTCAGCTGTAATTAAGCAGTTCTTAATTAACCTTTTCAAGACACTGAATTTAAAAATCTTAACTAAAACGACTCAAAAATAGCTCATTTTCTTTGAGAAAGTATCGTAAACTTTCCAACGAAAATTCCCATCTGTTGCTTTTTCCTGCGGTCGATAAAAATCTTTTAAAGAATTATCTTGTTGCAAAAAAAAGAGGCATTGGTCAAATTGATAAATTTGTAAAATGTAAAGTGTAAAAACTGTTTTATATTGAAATAGTCTCGCGAAAATTATTTCATATCGTAACTGCATCTGTCTGACTTGAACAAAAGCAAACGACTCATCGTAGAAGTTAAGTAGTTGATCGTGACGTGTAAAAAGTTATGTTTTGCATTAGTTCTAACAATATTGAAATAATTATAAGTTTATTTCGTTATTATTAGGCTACAGATTTCTACAAATAGGGAAACGGAATGGAAATAACAATTTCTTTCATCTATTAAATATTATAATAAATATTTTTCTTTCAATATTTTATATATTATATTTTCGTGTACTATATACATTGTGTGTAATTTTACATTTTCAAATTTTTCAAAATTACGTGAAAGTCCGGTTTAAGTTCAACTTTAATTATTATAGAAGAAATAACAACTTTTTCTGAAATACTCTGAATACATTGCATTATATCATATACCATAAATCGATTAAATCGTTTATTTGATATTTCGAAGTACATTATGCAACGTGAATTCTGTGTTCGTCCTTTCGTACCATCTGGCGTTGTAGGAATTTTATTAGAAACAGTAAAGTCCGTGAAATTTGCACGTCCAAATGCGAATTTTTATAAACAGTGCTCGTGCACATTTGTCCAACCAAAATTTTTGTTTGTCCAGCTGTAAAAAAAAAAGTTATCGTTAAAAGTTTCCATTTGGTGCTATCCTTTTTTGTGTAGTCTAGTCAATTGAAAATATTGAGTGGACAAACATGAACAAATCGTGGACAATCATATCCTACTGAAAAATCAATGAAACATTTCATGCAGCGCTGATGTCAAACTTTTTACGTTTTTATTTGGTGATAGCTTTTTTTTTTGAGGAGTGGTAAATTTTAGTTGGACAAATGTAGACAACCAAATCGCGGACACATCTATACCATTCGCTTTTCTTTTGCGTTTTTTTTTTTTTTTTTTTTGTAAAAATTCACGTTTGAGGTGGCAACTTCGTAGACTCGAAACAGTAAATTTCAAAGCTCGCCAAAAAGTAATCTAATGGCAATAAGCGAGGTCATGAAACTCGCATCACAGCTTATACATCCATACGATTGTCGAATTTTTATAGTATTTCAATTTGGCTCTTTTATAAGCTCTTTTGGCTTTTTTATAGTATTTCAATTTGGCTCTTATCTTAGTAAACGAAAAACGTTTGTAATATTTCAAGAAAATATTCAATATGAAATTAAAAAAGGAAATCATTCAAACCAATAACAATTTTTCCACATTTAGCACAAACTTGAGATTTTTTTTAACGTTAAAAAATTACAATTGGATCGGAAATAATGAAAAGGGTGCAACAGATTTGTTGTGATTGTGAGATGGACAATCATCGTATCGATACTACATTGGTATTCGTTGTTGATATAGATTCGTATAATTTTTAATTGGAAAAATTGTAAGTAATTCGCGCAATTCATAGTAATACACATTTAGCGCCGATTATCAAGAAATTTTCGTTGAAAAGATTATTTCACGAAAGCAACTCCGCAGTTCATTTCTGACAAACCTCACGTCGCCAGTTCAATAAACCTCATTTGTGTCGTCGATTTGAAACCATTGCACGTGCTGCATTACCATGCCTTCGTACCACCGTTAACACATAAAAGCTCATACACGCGTATGTAAAGCCACAGATACTCGCATGTACGAAAAAAGTAATAAATAATTTGGCAGAACAAAAAGATTTCCTCGGGTGGTGTACAAAAGTATTAATTAATGAGAGCATTAATTAGCAGAACAAGTTGAAGAACTTAGATGTAAGAACCATAAGAACAAACATTTGCATATAGATCTAATATCAACTTTAGGAGAATTCTCAACGCGAGAATTGATTGTAATTTTAATAAATAAATAAAAAAAAAAACTTTAGGACAAGATGTGAAGATATCGTGTTAAAAAAGACGGATGAAGAAATTTAAATAAGTCATGACGTGTAGCATTAAGCATCAATTAATTAATCGTAGACATATTAGCCGTGTCAATTCAAATAAACGTATCTCGACAAAAGGTGGTTTTGTGAAAAATGGCTTTTAGCATTTAGCAACCAAGCATCGACTTGCCTCCAATTTCTTATAGTATAAGCCTTTCGGACACTCGGTATAACTATTAACTTATTATTCTGTATTAATTATATTATTGCGTCGTTATAATTCTTACGAATAATTTACTCTTCTTCCGAGTATTTTACATGAATAAATAATTTTAATTTTTTATTGCGACGATTAGTCGTTCTTTTGATAGTCCGGGTCAAGTGTCCTATTTTGTATGAAATTAGTAAATGTTTTATAACATATTACGTAAGTATATGTCGGGTTTGTCGGGTCAGCGCTAGTTCCAGGGGCGCGTTGCGTATCTTCGTTGGGACAAGCCATCGTAGTTGTTCAATGGAGATTATATTTACAATTATATGTACAAGTGTTGATTTAACAGGGTTTAACAATTAATCGTGATTGTTAGACACTCTTAAAGTAAAGACAATGTTCTTAGGTTCAAACGAATCCACGGTCAACGGGAATACTCTTTGTACAATTGAATATATTTTGAAACTCAAAGTAACGTTAGCTGTGACGCACGGTATCTTTCTGACTGACTGACCTGACGTTGTGAGTAAACTCTCCAAGGTGATCACAAGAATAAAAGACTGACACGATCACATTTGTCGATTGCGTATTGACCGGGGTTATCAACAAAATTCCAGGCGCCGTTACTAGGCACACCCGCGTAGAGCCGTCATTGCTCCTGCCCCGGGGCTTGTTTCTTAATACAGCGTGTGTCCCTCGATATTGGTACTTCTACTGTTAGTAAAAACGTTCATCCCGTGACCGTGGCTACGTTCGGCGACCAGTTGTGTCAGCTCGAGCCCAAGCCCACTGTCACAAACCTTGGGCAAACATAATCAGATCGTATCGCAACAACTACTTCTAAGTTCTATTACTTAAGTACAGCTATAATGAATAGTTTAGACCAAAGTATTGGGATCTCCCCAAAATTCCAAAAGAAAGGCCCGATGTCCCTACATCTCCGACATATGTAACATACTATAACATATTTTATCATAAAGGAAAGTTTGTAAGAGAAGCGTTACTGCAAAATGTCAGGAAAATCAGATAAAAAGCACAGAAAAATCGCCTTAAAGAGAAGACTGAGAATTGTAGGTTGCAAGTATTCATCCACCCTGCGAACAGCATAAGAGGCTAGCGAGGGTTGTTTTATGCGACATAGTTGCAAATGTGTTAACAAGTGCATGGACGAACCTGATACGAAATTAGGGATTCGCTAGGATTATTGTTTCCAAGGACGAATCTGATGCGAAATCACGAAGGTTCTAGGACGAAGTCACGTGCGGACGAACCTGATACGAGGTCAAGGAGTCACAAGAGATTGAAGTTGAAGCTTCGTAAACGAACCAGCAGTCACTAGGATCGATAGCGTAGGCGAACCTGATACGAAGTCCAGGATATTATCTTCCATTTTGTTCAGTGACGAAGCAGTATTCACTAAAAGTGGAAAAATAAATTATCATAACGAACACGTTGGGTTAGAACACGCTAGTTTGCAGTCGAGACGTCAACGACAATTTTCTATTAACGTGTAAGATGGAATTATGCCACAGACAGTCTTTAATTATCTCTAACTTGAGAACTAGGGTCCATAGCATATACAGTAGAAATAAAAATAGACTAACATTTGTCTTGATACATGCTTAGAGACGTTCGATTATTTGTACCTGTTTCTTATACACGGACACTTGCTGCAATAAATGTAGAAATAACAGTTAACTACATACATAAACAATACGTGGGACGATATTGAGGTATTTTTCTTATTGCTGCATCATGTTGGGTACACAGGATAAAATTGTAGACTAGCATCGTTGACAAGTTGATGTTCTGATATTCGAGAGACTCTGTGAAACACTGTAAATCGGATTACTAGAGATATACAGAGAGATTCCAACCAGAGAGAGTAGAAGGTAGAAGGTAGCGAGTCACTCTTGAGCGGTTAACCACGGTGTAGCTAAACGTAATGGCGAGAATCAGCGGATGTCCTACAAGCCAAACATCCCGACAGAGACGGACTACAGGTTCTTGAAACCGTGCAAGGCTAAATCTAATATGCACGTGATCTGGACCACTGTTTCTAAAGGAGCAAAAATCGAACGAGGATCACGGTGGATGTTGGAAAAGCAAGTACGATTTCCGGATAATCGTTTCTTTCAACCTCATTCCATTCCTCTTGCCGATGGTGAAAGCAACTCATCCAAGCAATTATGTCTGAGATATTTATCTTTGAAAAAGAGATGTATCTTGGCATCTTCCTTCATATTTAGAGGAATTTGTTTCGTATTTCTTATTATCGCTTCCTCTGAACAGCTTTTGCTGCCAACGGAAACGATATTTTCCTTTCTTGATGTTTGAGAAATAATTTTATTAGCTGCAGTTGTAGTCCTTTTTATCTTTTATCGATACAGTACGGGAATTACATACTTCTAATTTATAAAGTAGAAAATCCTTAAATAAGGAACAAGCGATATTTGATTCTGCGTTGTGAAAAAGCTAGTAATTGTAAAAGTTTCAGATGCTTAACATAATAATCAAAATATTTGTTAGTATATATTATTTACATTTCTGCTGTTCTCACTTCCTTGAATTAAAATTGCGATAATACCTGCAATTGAAAATATTTATATATCGATCCTAAATTGCATTATTTTATACATATTTTATACAACGAAATCCGCATATACAGTCATCAATGAGGTTTGATCGCGTATGTGTATGTATCACATATGTATAATGAAGTTTGAGTTACCAGCACATTTGTGTACCTAAGTGTTATTTACTATTATTCTTATTATCCTTGTAATGCTTATATCCTTATGTATACATATAACACTTAATGAATAATTGAAATTAATATTTTTGTGTAAACAAGCCGCATTGAATGAAAGCGTCGTACCTTTTACGACATACATTTTACTATTATTTATTATTATTATTATTATTGCTTAGTCCGTGCCTTTCGGTTTTACATCTCTTTTATCTATTTCGCTTCTTATATATCTACCTCCCCTCTTATCAGCTCTATTATATTGCACTCCCTTAATTAATCTATCTCTAAAAACTAACAACTAAAAACTATTGCAACTTTGGGCTTTTGCCTCCTTGCTGTGCATCCTTCTTGTCGTTCCTCCCCGTCTTGTATTGCCCTTCTCTTCTCTATTATTGCTTTTAGCTCTGTTAGTCCTTCTCCAGTCTCACTTAGTGTTTTTTCTATGTGCTTTGGTCCTCTCGTTATTTCACATTCTTTTATTACATGTTTCAGGTCTTCTTTTTTCCTTTTACATAGTCTGCATCTTTTTTCTCCCTCTTGTTTCCAGTATTCCCTTGCTTTGGTTTCGTTTCCACATCTGAATCTTGCTAATATTCTTCTGTCCTTCCACTTCATCCTCCCTTCTAAGTACTTTGGTAACTCTTTTTTGGCTATTTTTCTGTAATGTATGTTATATTTGCTTTCTTGTTCTCTTCTGCTTCTTTCTTTCTTCTTTCTTCTATAATTTGGTCTGCTGTCATCCTTTCTTGCTCTTCTCTTGCTTCTATCTGTGTCCCTCCATTTCTCACCTCTTCTAGTCCCTTCTTTCTCTTTCTTGCTCTTTTCCCTTCCTGGCCATTTCCCCAATTTCTCTCTCTTTCCTTTCTACACTCCTTTACTAGTTCCTTTTTTGATTCTATGGCTTTCTCTTCGTACCTTGCTGCTCTTTTTAATGCTTTTTCTTTGATTTCTATTAGCTTGCATTCTTCTATCAATATATAATTTGGCGTTGTCATATCTAAACCTAAGATCCATTTCACATATCTTCTTTGCATTCTATCCAGTCTTTCTTCCATGTTCCAGCCCCATACCTCTGCTCCATATTTATTATTATTCTTATTATCCTTGTAATCCTTATATCCTTATGTATACATATAACACTTAATGAATAATTGAAATTAATATTTATTCTTTTGTGTAAACAAGCCGCATAGAACGAAAACGTCGTACCTTTTACGACATACATTTTACTGCTTCGCTTATTATACCTCTGTCCCCGATTGTATAAATTACACATACATATATCTCCATGAATGAAATAGCAAATCAGTAAGAATAGGTTTTATTTTATCACATTAAAGTTCAATTGCAACAAATCTTTTTTATGCAATGTCTTCAAAGGAAATTTAATATTGTACAAAAAAAAAATGCCTGTCATTGTGGCTGTCAACCGCAGCCAACCGCAAATTTATAACGTTGAGGTGCATTTTTATGTGAAATAATGGAGCATTGTACATTGCACGACTATTAATATTCTTCATTGTGGAAAAGTCGGTATTCGGCTTCAAACTTATTACTTTAGTTTGCATTGTTCGAGGCTGTTGACTGCTATTGATTCTGATAGATGACTAAGTTGCGTGGGTGGAGTCGATCGTTTACAAAAAATATTAAAGTTTGATAGAGTGTGGCACCCTTTTCGAGGCGTTGCTGCCTGTGATTTGCAAGGCTCTGAAGAAAGCAGGTAATTTGTTTCAGGCAAACTTTCTTCTTTACGTAGCAAGCTAAAGACACTTTTTACAGTCTGATTGAATCAGGCTTCTCTATTGTCTCTCGTTCGGCCACAGAATCATTTATAACACTTGGATTTATGTGGTTCCTCTCCAATCGCATTAGGTTACTGCATTTTTGAGATAAAACTAGAATGAATATCTTTTCACTATAGCGTCAAGAGTAGCAGTTCCTCCAATGTGGTTTTTGCTTTGCCTTCGTAAATTGTAACATATTGAAAGGACAAACTTAACAATAATTCACAATAAAACAGAAGACAAAGACCTTTCTCTTCATCACGTCAAGCGTGATGTTTTAGCTGTATATTGGATATGTATATTATACAAAATATATGTACAATATGCAATATATTGTGCAATACTGTATAAAAGTGCTCGGTTGCATTTAAAGGCAACAAAGCTAAACTATAGCAAGTAATAATTTTAACTTTCAAATATCTTTGCGTCTATGAAATATCCTTCCATCGTTTCCTCTTACCGACGATTTTAGCAGATTGCTATTTGAGTTGTCTTCGTATTTATTCTTTACAAATCTAACTTAAGTTGCCAGAGATAAATTTTCCTCCCTGATTTTTGAAGATAACTCATTGACTAATATAACAGTCCTTAATTCATATCTTGTTGTACTTTTTGATTATTTTTTAGGCATCACAGTGTAATTCATTTCACTTGTTTTTCACAATAATGTGCTTGCATAAAATTTCCATCTGCTGTTTGTCCCAGCAAAAGAAACGAGGACAATTTAATTAAAGTTTTCACAAACTCATGTTTCCCATTTTCAAGAACACATGTTACAAAATTCGATTTGCTGGTCGAACAATCAGACCTGAGGGAAATTTTGCCACGTTGCTATGTGTGGCCACCTCCTCTCCTCCTCCATCAGCGAAAGAGGAACCTAGATTGAAATACTTACTAGCCACACTAGTAGAAATTTTTGGTAATTGGAATAGTATATGCTAGCAATTACAATGTTTGGTAACAATTATTGAATAATTATTCGATAAATAGTCATATGGTGGCTCACGGAAGTTTCGAAGTCTCCTACAAACTTTTCATGTATTTATTATAAAAAACATTTTCATATTTCATTAGCACTGTAACGAGACATGGCTATCGTGACTGTATTAATAAAATTTGAAACGGATCTAAAAATGTACATAGAAGTTACAAGATATTTATTGGAAGCATACACTTTGCAAAAGTCAGCAAAGTATATTTGAACAGACAGTTGTTCATTTTGTACAAGCCACGATATTCAGTGAGACTATCTTTATGACTAGTAATTTTTCATGAATGCCTTGTAATTTCTACATACAGGTAATTTCTATAAAAGAAGTCGAAAATATAGAATAAAAATTTTTTTTTAATTTTTCCACGGAGACAACGATCTACAGTGAGATCCGTCATAACGAGACGCGATAAAGTGCACGCGTACCGAGCCAAAATTCAAAGTCGATTTTCTCGAAAACAAAGCCTCGAACGAAAAATTGTTATTCTATATTTTCGACTTCTTTTTTCACATAGAATCACCCCCTTTCCGCTTGTACCACCAGTTACCAACCACCCTGTATATCTCCATGAATGAAATAGAAAAGCAGTAAGAATAGGTTTTATGTTATCACATTAAAGTTTAATTGTAACAGAAGTCTTGAAAGAAGATTTAAGTCTTAAGTTAAGATTTCAGTCTTTCATGAACAACGGTATTTAACTTTGTCGTCGGAAAAACAGATACAAAAATAGTGCATTACGTCTTCCTTTGTCTTTCATACGATAGGTTTTCAAAAGGCAAGTTAAAATATTTGATCAATTAATGGGTTTTCGATATAAATAGTTTATCCAGTTCCATAGAGAATGCCAATATGGATCGAGTAATATATCGTAAAATGTATTGCAAGTTCTATTTAAAAAAGGAGAAAATTCACCTTCCTATGTGCTCTATCTACGTTTCTATTTTCTTTTTATCTTTCTATCTGTTTATTACTAAAGCTTATTGACATCCTAAAAGCATCCTTAGCTAAAAGCTACTGACATCAAATTATGTCTTCTGCAAAGCCATTTAAGTTTCTTTCGAAATATTTTCTGGTATCATAAATAGTTCAAGAGATATTGACAGGGATCGATTTAAACGCAACACTTTAAATATTTAAAAAATAACCAGACAAGACATATTTTACAGTTTAACTACGAAGTAGAAAATAGATCGATTACACGTGTAGTAATTAAAGTTTCTATTTAATTGTACATTTTTTATTACAAATTTTATTTAAGCTTCCTAGTTACGTAGAATTACATATGAGGGATTCTCTCTAGGAACATGAATTTGTTGCATAATTCCACTTGCAGAGTGAAGCTGCTAGTCGAGAGACAGTTTACAATACGGAATTTCCAGCAATTAACGGTATCTCAACATCCACATCCGACGGTTGTGGCCCACGTACTTACCGAGCTCCTTGATACTACGAGTAAAGTTAGAACGTAGCAATTAGTATTACAGACGAGGAGCAGTTGATAATTATTGAATGGCTTGGTAAATTCGTAGCATTCCGGACAGTCGATGAATTTCTAGCAAGTGAAGGAGTGCCAGCTTCGGTCATTGTCCCTGGTTAGACATTAAATGTAGCACAAGCAGTAAACAAAAATATCTGGGATTGATCCATGAACAAGACGTTTCTCCACGATAGACCTGTACGTCGATAAAGTGTTAAGAAGAAATTGACTTTAGACTGTTTGCTATTTTATATCTTTTATATCTTTATTTTCTACGATCGATAATAACACGTTATTTGCTTATGATTTAGTTTACGACTTATTATTCGTTAGGTTTCGCCCGCAAACTTCGTTCGCGTGGATTCTCAAATATAAGGAACAATCTTTAAGCGAATGAATTTTTATAAATGAAATACTCACATATTTTTTATATTAACGGTGGAATTATTCTTCGTAATAAAAAGTATTAAATCACAAAAAGATTTCAGAACAAGTACAGTGTTGACAATAACTATCGTTCCTCCTTCACCTGTACCAAACATGCGAGCGCATATAATTTAGATGCCAGGCTATTTCTCAGCTTCTAGAAAATGGATCAAAATGAGACGTATCCTATTTTCCTTCCCGGGTAGAGAAAACTCCATCAAAGTTCGTTCAGTAGCTTTTACGTGACGCGAGTACAGACAGACAAAAATTCCAATAATTAGCTTTTTGGCCTCCATAATTTATGAGTTGTCTCTGGATGATTGTTCTATTTTTCTTTTTTATTCGATGTACAAATACAACCCTTCTTTATTATATGCATAAATAGATGCATAGATTATTTATTATACACAGTCCTCGCCTATTGGCTTAGGACAGCCTTCTGGTTTTTACATCTTTCGCTTATATCCTACGCTTACTTGCCACACTATCACACTCTCGCTCTCTCCGTTCATTCTTCTCCACCTACACTTTCATTCACACGAAGCGTCCTGTTTTGCGACCAAGTTTTCAGGACAGAAAAAACAACTAAAAACAAAATCGCATAAAAGCTCCGCTTTCCAGCGGCTTAAATCCAAAAAATATATTTTCGACTTCTTTTTTCGCGTAGAATCACCCCTTTCCGCTTGTACCACCAGTTACCAACTAACTTGTATATTTCATTAGTGGAAAATTTTTCTTAAGGAAAATACTGGCATTTTGTGCTAAAAAAATCCGATTATCTTCCTTTATTATTTGTTACAAGGGAGTAATTAAGTATTTTTATTGGATAGCAATTCAATAAATAGACGGTTCATGAATCCTTAATTGATTTAAATGGAAAAATTCAAGAGGGAAGAGGTTTTAATAGTTTCTGTGTAAAATGTACCATATTGGAAATTAAATGGATTTCTGTATAATCATTCAGCTAGTCCATTTGCAATCGGAATCGAACATGTGTGTTCAGGACTCCCCTCCCGCCGTCTCGCGATTGTTATCAGTGTTATCAGTTGCTAAACAACATAGTGAACACGAGAGAAATGGGAAGTTCTCTTGCAAATGAAATTGGTAACTCTGTACCATTTAAAACTACCTTTAGACTTTTAACGACAATTTTTCTGCTTTCTATTATCTTAAAGCTACGGCTGAGTTCAATTGTGTGAAACGCTCTGTACGTCCAACTTTAGACATTGTATTCTAAGTATGATTTATTGCGAAACAAAACGATCCTAGGAGGATAAGGACAGAAAGATTCCTTGAATAAAAGATAAGATAATGATCAGCCTTATGTACACAAATAAAGATAGAGCGTAACAACAGATAAATTGAAAACGTAAACTCAGCGTAAACGTAGTATCAGCGAAACTGATAAAATATAACAGATGATAAAATATTCAGACTTAACTCAAATAATCGTTCCTCTGTTATAGGTACAGTGACATTTATCATTGGATTTACGGGATGCGTTGGCGCACTCAGGGAAAATACGTGCCTCCTAGCTACGGTATGTATTTGAACATCTAATGAAGCATTTGTGGATTGCTTTAATTATCTGTAAGCACACGAAGATACATAGCTTCTCGTGTGTATACTACCGCTCAAACGTATGTGGACACTTGTTTACCTTTGACAGAATGTAATTGTAACATACGGATGCGAGCATTCACGGTGCGACACGCGACAACCCAATACCCGAACGACAAACACCCGGTCTTTATCTTCATTTTTGTCGTGGGTCCAACCTTTATCGGTCCTTTACAGGTGGTCCCGTAACTTCTAAATTACCTAAAAAAGGTAGGTAGAGGAATACAAAGAAGAAAGAGGGATGTTTCGATACTGTAAATTCTAATACACTGTCTATTTGTAAAAAGTAGCAACTCTAGGATACTATCTAGACGCAGACAGACTTCGTGTCGTTGCTCGTGCGTCTCGTGTGACGACGAAGGCGAAACAAAAGGGGAGAGAGAGATAAGTAGAACCGAGACTCACTATGATGGTTTATCCTTATCGCTACTCCAACATACACACTCAGAATTTAATTGCGATCATCTCATGCAAGATCGGAGGCTATCGCCACGTGACAGTCGCTAAAATATAGAGACGGGATGTAACACTCTCCTAGCTCCTATAGCTAGATCCTGGTACCACCCTCGTCGACAGTTCGGTACATAATTTTCGCGCCATACACACAGGGAACTATCCTAAACTAGCAAACATTTATTCACTTATATACGCTCAGCTGGTAGAGCTTCAGGCGAACAAGGTCTCGCGTCGATGCTCACAGACAGAGCTGAAAGCAAAGTCGCGGGCTAGTGGTGTCACAGACATTAAAGCGGAATGGGAAAAAGGCACTTGTGGTTGATGTACAGGCTCGTAAACTGTAGAACAATACACGTTATTCAATGTTTACTGTAAACTGTTCGGAACATAATCCTCCTTCTTAAGACGGGCGATTGTTACTGCACACACATACACATGGATACACGTACGAGGAGCGTTTCCCGCTGATTTATTTATGTCCCGAGAAGTGTAATGTGTTGACCGTACGGGCAACAATTGAACGGCACTGAATTATACACTGTCACAACACGAAAATACACAACACGACACAGGATCACATCACTGGTATCATTCTTCGTTGCGGTGACCAGGAGCCAAATCGGGATGGGCCTTCTTCTTTCCCCCTAGCGCAGTCCTTCCGTTTACTTCCGTCTTGTCGCAGCATGCACTCAGAGTAGCACAGCGGTCAAGATCAGAGTCAGGTTATCGTGTGGTTGAGCACTCGGTCTGGTGATGGAAATACCGTTAAAACTGGCGTCGGATTCTTCACTGGCGCATCCATGAGATTGAGACTCCAAACGTATTCAGGTAGAGATCGATTACAGGGATTTCTTCGTTGTCCGTCTGTGTTCCTGTGGACGCGGTGCTAGGTCTGCTGAACCCCTCCATATTAGTCCCTTTATCTTATCTGTGGCTGCGTCTGGATCTCAATCTTCTGCTTCGGCATCGTTATCCCTTGCGGTTTCGTGGTCGTTTGGGGTACGTTGGCCGTTGCGGAAGAAGGTAATAGCTGACATTCGGACCCTGCAGAGGTGTATCTTCCACGATACATTGTCCTGTGGCTGCGTCCTTCTGCTGGCATTTTTCTGGCGCTAAGGTTAGCTTGAGGTTGGGTTAGACTAGGTTGGGATTAGGAAACTAGTACAGCTTCCCCAAGATGTACTGGTCGCAGAGGAAACATTCGATCATGCGTCCCGACTTTCTCTTTGCTGCGTTCTTTCCTTTAACCGTGCACGAGAGAATATGTTGCTTTCCTGCACGAGTTCTTTTCAGCGTGATGAGTAGTTTGTAATATAAACAGGACTACGCTGTAGACTGTTGCTTTTTAAGTGATTTTTCGTTCTGCCCGGAATTTGCACCTGGTGCGGGGATTATGGGATTCTCTATTGGTAGTTGTTCTCCGTTGGGAACTTCACAGTTCCGAGAACCTCTCGGTTCTGCTTCTGCTCGCTCTTATTATTATTACACGCTCTTATTACACTACGTCCTTTCGCCATCGTATTCCTTACTTCTCTCCTCGCGTTCTTCCTTTTCTTGTAATAACAAAGTCCCGAGAGGTGTACGGTGCACTTCCTTGGTTTCTACTATAACAGCAACAGCATATTATCATTACGAACATTTCAGTGCCAAACCCTGTAGGCAGATGGTTATTATTAAATTCAAATTTTATTGATCTTGTCGTCGATGCGTTTCGATCTGTTATTTTTCGTTCAGTATCCTATAATTCTATGGGATACTCATCTCATGCAATCCCCGCAGATATTTCATCGTCTCCTGTATTAAATATTGCTGATAGCGAAGGTGCAGTTATTCTATCAATTCTTTTTATTTTCAGGATTAATATTGCTTCATTCGATGTATTAAATCTTTCTCTACGCTCATATATCTTTATTGCTGACAATGTGGTTTTAGACAGCGCTATACAGAGAGGTAGGAGGTGCAACTATACCCACTTCCTTCAGAGTTTTAGTGTCTCTTCTGCCTGGACACGTGATCCGAAAATCAATCATCTTACTTGGTAGGCCAAATATATTCAAAAGGACTGTTTTTCATTTCTTCAGGAATGATCCACGCAGTCGAGTCGTATGGTGACTGAGAAGGTGCAATTACGTCGTCTTCAAGTTCTCTCACTGCCTGACACTCTCGTTCCTTTAAAGAGAAACAGTGTAAATTCACCCTTATATACCGGCAGGGAACGTTACTGCCTCGTATTGACGGGAATATCATCTACCGTCGGAATTTTGCATGAGATTTTATACATGATAAACGAACACCGGGTAGTTTATATCTCCGTAAGCGTTCTTCTATGGTATGTAACACATAATGTTTCTCCTCTTCCTTCAACCGCTCCAGACGAACAACGTCCATTATTTAAGTAACACGATCCTTGGGTGGAGCATGTTCTTCGAACGAAGAACAGTGAACATTGAACTCTCCTTCTTCGTCGCAACTATGGTATGCGGAGGGTGTCAGTTCCTGGCTAAGTACTTCAGTTCCTACGTCTTTGTCCAGCGCGTTTATGCCAAAACGTGACATGTCTGTGGCGGCACTCAACAGCAAATACCACCACTTGACACTAATTAGGGTCGGACGACAGCAGCGCAGTGGTTAGCGCCTTAGGTTACGAACGTTCGGAACCCGGGTTCGAATCCCGGCAACCCGGAGTTCCAATTTTTCTTCCACGCATCTAAATTAGGAAAAAATAGCAGTACCCTAGCAACCACATCTACAAGTATCACAGTCAACACTTACACCTCATGCCGGTTTTTTGAGTTTAGTTTGAAAACGTTTCTCCCACGGACAGGATATCTCTGATTTGAAGCGGAATATACGCAAGCTGGTGTGTACTATTTCGACGTATCTGTTTACGCATACGTGTTGGTATAGTAAACACTCGTGTACGTCGGTTTGCATCATGCGGTGCGTGATTAGCCCATTTCATGAATGTTATTGACCTAATCGGATCGCTACTATCTAATCTAGATTGTCTACTATCAGTAGAATCGGTGTACTGTTCGTTATGGTGGAAGAGCAACTCGACCGTTTCGGTTCGTAGCAAGTCGATTCCTAATATTACGTCGTTCACTATAGGTAAATTACACGCGATATGGAAAGCATGGAAATTTTTCGGAAATTTTATATCAAGAGCAGCGAGAGTTTTAATAACTTTCGAAACTATACCGGCGATTTTTACGACTCGACCTACATTGACAGAGTCAAATCCAGGTCTCCACATATTTATGAGCAGCAGTGTAGGTGTTTTTATTTTACGGTAAAACCTTCCAACTCGAATGCCTTTAAAACAATTTCAGTCATAGAATATTGATATGATTCATAAAATATCGATAATCGAAGCCAAGCTGCGTCTCCTGCGCTCTCGAATAAAGAGAATTCGTAAAATGATAAAACAATGGTGCAGTGGTTCAATCAATAAATCGGTACCTACGAAACTATCAATAATTATTACTTCTCAGATTGCGGTTCAATTTCACCTCGAAATTTACTACTTCATATTTCTCGTATTAATAAGCACGGTTGTTTGTAATATTTACAATAATTACAATTCTATATAAACTTTCGCTATGTAAATTGTAATTACACAAAGAATTGATAGTTATCGTTTAACTAAAGATGTAAGAAAAAATACATTTGGTATTAAAAATTCATGTCATTTCTACAAATAATATTACCATGACTAGTGTAAATGATATTATTGTAACCAGTGTGAAAAAATGAATACCGATAACAGGGAAAAACAGGGAAAGGACATAAATTTATTTTTAATTGCAGAATGCTGGACAAATTTCTGTATCATGATTATTGTTATCTCAAAAATTTCTACTGCTCAATGTAAAAAACGGTTTAATTTTAATCATGAATTACTTATAAACACTTGTAGGGAATTATGTTCGTCGTCTACGTCCAAAAGAGGATATAAGAGTACTCATTGTCATCTTAGGAGTTCTGCGAAGTGGCAAAGTTTTCTTAAAAAGTCAAAAGAGCATTTCGGTTGCTCTCTTTGTTACCACGAAACTAAAGAATCGGCTTTCAAGTTTCCTCATAAAGGAAATGTTTCCTCGTTGCCCGTTTTTTCATAAAGCACAAAATTAAAGGACGTTGACAATAAATGCCAACATTGTATCTTGGTGATTAAAAATTGTCTGCACATAGTGTATATTATCCGTTAATGTATACTATATAAATTCAATAATTTACAAATTAAAAATACTTTGTGACTTGAAATTTCAAAAATATTGTGTTGCATATTTTTTATTGATTCGTAATGGTAATTGAATTTATTTGTATTTAATACACACTAACGTAAAACTGGTTTGCAATTATCAGATATGCGATACAGAATATCCTATGGTTAAACAAATAACAGTGCTATTAACGTTATCTTCTTTGCTATGATAAATATTTGATTTATAATGTTATTATGCACAGCGTATGATTGTACAGGTATAATGTCGTGATTATATCGTAACAGCTATCGGATAAATTATAATCTATGTAT
The DNA here is from genome assembly GCF_051014615.1 of Bombus vancouverensis nearcticus. Lineage (NCBI taxonomy): Eukaryota > Metazoa > Arthropoda > Insecta > Hymenoptera > Apidae > Bombus > Bombus vancouverensis. The sequence goes on along the minus strand of NC_134915.1, from coordinate 1,007,850 downwards.
TTTGGTATAATAATAATCAAATAAATAAATATAAACAATAGATGATTTTACCGAAAAGGTCAATAAAGTTAATGTACATTATGTTTACAGTTAATAAGTATAATTGGAGGAAACATTTAATTCAGATAACTGCTACTATTCTTTGAAGCGTTTCTTTTGAATTTAAAGCATTTAGAGTTTAATTTCAAGTAAATGTTACTTCGTTACATTATTCAGCTGTAACAAAATGCGTAACAGTGAGAATTTCGCGTGAAGTATAATAACGTGCAACACTTTTTACGTATTTTATCATGCGTTTGCCTCACAATTGCTGCAGAACGATGTAATTACACGATGAGTACTTTAAGTATTTCACATATAAACTTACGTACGTTTTTATTTCTTGACGAACTTTCAAGTTACAGTCAACGTAACAATATTAAATTATTTAACACAGATTGAACAATTAAAGGATTAAAATGCAATTGGGAGGAATGGTGAGATTAAAGTCTAAATAATTAATACGATTATTAGCATTATTTTATTAATCGACGATGTTTACTTACGATGTTTTTTCTGTTTATGTAACAATTGTTTAAATAACATTTTAAGCTATTAACTTTTGTATTTTTTGTATTTTTGTATTTTGTTTTTTGTATTTTTCTCCGTATTTTTTAAATTCAAATAATTGATAATTTTTTCGAGAATGTGAAACCTGTTATTTTATACTAATTTTCAAATTGAGAGATCGATAAAGATTTTACAGAAGTAAATTCTTTGATACATAATTCTACTAAAATTATAAAACTGATTCTAACAATCCACAAAATTATTTTTATACTTGTTTTACGATATCAAATGCATGATTTTACATTCTGAAAGATTGAAGTTTATTACAACGTTATTTTATATGAATCTGTTCCAGTATGCGATATTTCTGGCGTTATTATTGTTAATGGAGATGGCAGCCGGTGTCTTAGGATTTGTCTTCAAGGACTGGGTGAGTTTTATCAAAAATCTATTAATATTCTCGCGATGATCTCTACTTATGTCGATGTACATAATGAGATTATCATTGGGAATTATTTGTTGCTACGTCCTTTAAATTAAAGAAATTTCCCCGCGAGCGAACTTGATAAGTTTCATATTTATTAAATCTTCGTAAATATTTTTCTCGTTGTGTCGATGTACACGATAAGACTATAATTGGGAATTATTTGTTGCTATGTCCTTTAAATTAAAGAAATTTCCCCGCGAGCGAACTTGATAAATTTCATATTTATAAAAGCTTCGTAAGTATTTTTCTCTTTCGTAAGTATTTGGGAATTATTTGTTGCTACGTCCTTTAAATTAAAGAAATTTCTCCGCCAGCGAACTTGATAAATTTCATATTTATAAAAGCTTCGTAAATATTTTTCTCGTGTACATAAAATTATATTAATATCATTTGGTGTAGGATGATGAATAGTTTCCTATATATTCTTGGCGCGACTCATTTATTATATAAACTGTCGCATAAACTTTTGTAGTAACTATGCCAATGTATTTTGTAACCAAGAATAAGACGAAAATGTCGTATATATTATACTTAAGTCTGACATTTTCATCTAGGTTTTTGTCTAAACAGGTTTACACGAATCTTGGAATTCTGTTTGTTGTACGGATCGTAAAATGAATTCGAAACACTGTATTGTATTCGAACTGTTTTTAACTATACGTCGAAACAAGTAATTTAACTTAACGATGACTTTATATCGTAAAACTTTAAAATCTCTCTTCGCTACTTGATGATTTCCAGTGGAATAAGTCAATAAGTAAATATCCGCATATCTGTGTTACATGGAATACGCGTAAACGTAATTTACAGTCAGAGTTATGGACGATAAAAAGGAAATAAATTTTATGTACTTTAAATATTGCTTCCCCTCTGTGAAAGATTTATTTTTACCATTCTTTCTGGATATCTACAATAACTGCAGTACGTTAGTTCCATTGGGAAAAATAATATGCAAATTTAAAAGTTTGTTTGAAGTATATGATAAAAGAATCTTCGTTTGATATGCCCTTTTTATAATGTTGTTTCAATCTCTGTGAATTGTTTTTAATAAACAAAAAATATAACTCGATATTATATAGCTCAAAAAACAACTTGTGTAATTAATAACAGCTTTTCCTAATTGTGGCATTTCATCAATATTTGCATGTTTAATTTACGGTGTAGATTATTATTTATTATTTGCCACTTACTGTTAATTATTCATTATTTATTATTCGTGATATAGATTATATTTATAGCGGAAGTATGTGGCGTTTTATATTCGTACAAATTAAAAGAGTTAACAAAAGCTCAATATTTTAATTATGAAGACACGATTAACATTTTTTGGCGTTGCTAACAATTGAAATGACTCTCTAAAAATAAGTTTCGTTTTGGTACTACAGAACGTACTAAGCACATAACACGCAAAGTTTGAGTTTTAAGTTCATGTACTCGCCGTTCCTATGTTAATAATTTCATCGTATTCGATAGTTCATACGAAATTTCTATTCTCACAAAGGAATGCACAAATGATTGTTCACGTAAGTCAGTAATTAGAAGGATAAAATGGTTTAATTCTCCTGAAAATGTTGATATGCTACAAATTAACCAAAGACTCAACATACCGTTCATATCGTGTTCGGATTCATTTTATCGATCGTAATTTATCGCAAAACATAGAATTAATACGTTGATTCGGTGTACAGATAAAATCACAAGCCACTGGCGGTTTCCAAGCGTTCATCATCCACTATAGAGAAGATCCTGATCAGCAGAATCTCATCGATTGGATTCAAGAGGATTGGGTACGTGTCATATCGTTATTTGTCCAATTAGATAAGGGAATACGTTTTCTATTACATTAAAAACAGCATATAAATTCTATTAATGTAACAATCAGTGAACTAATTTCATTTATTAATGCAGATCTATCGATACAATTAATCAGTACAATTAATTCATTAATATTTAGATTAATACAATTTACTGTCTTTATAACCGGTACATACGCAACGATTAATTGTGTTGATTAATTAGTTAACTAAAGTTGATTAAATAACTGTATTAATTAGTTAATTTAATTGATAGAATTTATCGATTCACGTTTTGACAAGCAATGTGACACTTCAATAGAAACGTTGCTACGTCGCTTCAGTCTCGCAGATCCTGTCAATAGTTATACTACTATTCCAATCCTCTATTCTTTACGTTAGTTCAATTCCTATCCATGAGAGACCGTCATATCGCTGTTCTCGATGCATTTCCTTTCATCTAATGAAATGCCTGCATAGTACTTCGGTATTATAGCATGTAAAGGTGCGTTAAGACGATCAATATTACTGTCACTGTTTCTAGTATCTCGACATTACAGGCATCTTCAGACGATCGATTACAATAATACAGGGTGGTTGGTAACTGGTGGTACAAGCGGAAAGGGGGTGATTCTACGCGAAAAAAGAAGTCGAAAATATAGAATAAAAATTTTTCGTTCGAGGCTTTGTTTTCGAGAAAATCGACTTTGAATTTTCGGTCGGTACGCGTGCACTTTATCGCGTCTCGTTATAACGGATCTCACTGTAGATCGTTGTCTCGATGGAAAAATTAAAAAAAAATTTTATTCTATATTTTCGACTTCTTTTTCACGTAGAATCACCCCCTTTCCGCTTGTACCACCAGTTACCAGCCACCCTGTATATCGATCGTCTACATTAGACGGTCTCTTACATACCACGATGTTGAGAAGCTTGAAATATTGACAATAATATCGATCGTCTTAACGTTCCTTAAAAGCTACAATACAGGGTGTCTCGCACAAGTAGAACAAGCCTATGGTCCTGACACGATATTGTATTGAGTGTCGGTTAAGAGAAGACGAGATCGAATATAAGGTATTTATTCGTCGATAGTGTTCCTTAGCTTACGCGACTTACAATTAAATAGAAAATAGCAAGTTGTACGCGAGGAACGTCACGAAGCAGTTCCTGGAGACAACCCAACTTAAAGTTTCAGCACTGCGAAATGTGCACTTCTAATAAATACCTTGCAACTTGTATATACAGGGTGGTTGGTAACTGGTGGTACAAGCGGAAAAGGGGTGATTCTACTCGAAAAAAGAGGTCGAAAATATAGAATAAAATTTTTTTTTTTTAATTTTTCCATTGAGACAACGATCTACAGTGAGATCCGTTATAACGAGACGCGATAAAGTGCACGCGTACCGACCGAAAATTCAAAGTCGATTTTCTCGAAAACAAAGCCTCGAACGAAAAATTGTTATTCTACATTTTCGACTTCTTTTTTCGCGTAGAATCACCCCCTTTCCGCTTGTACCACCAGTTACCGACCACCCTGTATATTTTCAAATTCGTTTGAAATTTTACTAAATTAATTACGAACTCACGATAGTCGTGTCTCAATTTTAAGACATTTAGTATAATATATACAATAATATATACAATAGTATAATATGCATAAAAGTATGCAGCAGAGTTTTATTATTCAAGTGAAATGTATATTTCGTAACGATTGCAAGAAGGACGAAAACTTTTGAAATATTATAATATATTATTTCGATACTTCTGACGTTCTAAATGTAATTTCATTAAAATAGAATCATTAATAAAATAATAAGTCTCTTTAATATAATACTGATAATTGTATTAATATTAATGAAGAGTTTCAGTAATAATATTATTACAATTAATTAATTAATTATTCCAAGTTAAATTATCATACATGTTAGGGAATCATGTGTTAATTAATTGACTAATTAAGACGAAATTACTGATTCAATATTTCTCATATTTATGACGTTAATTAAAACGAATCTTCAATTTTTATTTAATTAAAATACTTTTCTACGCTATTATACTTTATAAAAATCATGATTTCGATCACAGTGCAGTTTTTATAAAGCATTCTTTGATATAAACACCGCTTTGTTTCACAGTTTCACGAAATGATACGAAGAAAATTATTGAATTCACTGAGCGTGAAGAAAGAACGTGCATTTAAGTTTAACGAAGCTCTTTGAACAGCAGTTTCACACGTTCTCTCTCTCTCCCTCTCTCTCTCTTTCTTTCTACTAAGCAAATTGATACTGTGTCTTCCACTTTTGTCCTTTCCCCTCCTTAATACTGACTTTATTTATAATGGCGAGATTCCTATTTCTTTCATCTTTGTATTATTCAGTGCTAGACACTAAAGTACTGTTACACGAAGCAACATGTTAAATACCGATACGCTGCACATACTTGTCGAACTACATAACAAGTTAAAGAACATGAAATTGGTGGCACGTAGTTGCTAAAAAACGAAAGCAACACGTGTTTATCGGATTTATTTGATTTAATTCAATTGATTAATGTTCGTTTAAGAGAAAATGTTTCAGCATAACGTTGTCGCAATTATAAAGTTAGAACTAGTAACATTTTGCAAATACGACGAGTAACGATCAAATTTTGTAAATCAATTGCGTAATTCAAATTATATAATTCGATTACGGCAGTTGAAATTATGTAATTCAATTGCGTTAATCCCAATTTTGTAATTCTATTAAACAATTCAATTACGTAATTGAAATTATGTAATTGGATTACAACACAATTGAACGTAATTGAATTAATATGTAATCGAAATAGAGTGTTATTAAATTGCGTAATTAAATTACAGTGTAATTCAATTAACGCAACCGTATTTTACAGTTACAGTGTTGCGGCATCGAGGGCCCTAAAGACTGGGATCGCAATAATTATTTCAATTGTTCATCGAGCGACATTGGCTCGAGGGAAGCATGCGGCGTGCCTTTTAGCTGTTGTAAACGAAAGCCAAATGTAAGTTTTTTTTTTATCTCACATTAGTATATTTTTTCTTCACTTGCAATAAAAGAATTTCTTACCTCTGTTAAATAAAGAATTAATTGCATGCGAACTGCAGTGATGATTCTTCTATAATATACAGGGTGGTTGGTAACTGGTGGTACAAGCGGAAAGGGGGTGATTCTACGCGAAAAAAGAAGTCGAAAATGTAGAATAAAAATTTTTCGTTTGAGGCTTTGTTTTCGAGAAAATCGACTTTGAATTTTCGGTCGGCACGCGTGCACTTTATCGCGTCTCGTTATAACGGATCTCACTGTAGATCGTTGTCTCGATGGAAAAATTAAAAAAAAAATTGTATTCTATATTTTCGACTTCTTTTTTCGCGTAGAATCATCCCCTTTTCGTTTGTATCACCAGTTACCAACCACCCTGTATTATATTATCGTATTCAATTTAGGAAATAATCTGAAGAAACCGTAGCCATAGAACCATGGACATTTTTCTCCATTTTTTTTTCTTTTTTTTAAATTTTTCCATCGAGACAACGATCTACAGTGAGATCCGTTATAATGTACCGCACGCGTACCGACCGAAAATTCAAAGTCGATTTTCTCGAAAACAAAGCCTCAAACGAAAAATTTTTATTCTATATTTTCGACTTCTTTTTTTGCGTAGAATCATCCTCTTTCCGTTTGTACTACCAGTTACCAACCACCCTGTATAAACAAGTACAAGATTTCACTGTATTTGAAATAAAAATGTTATTAGTAATTTTATATCTCAGAATATTGTCTCCTAATCATTCCTTCGATGTTTTCAGGAAATTATAAAAAATAAACAGTGCGGCTATGATGTTAGAAAACCTAGCTACGTAAGTAATTTTTTCAAATTCAATATTACCTTTAACACTAAACGTTGTATTATTATAACGAAAGCAGGGATCGAATGAAACTGTTCAAATGTCCAAGTAGACATGAAATAACAGTAATTTTTTAACTGTCGTGTTTTGAAAAAACAGTTGTAAAACGAAGTGCATCTACTGAAACTTTCATCCCATACATTTTTGCATAAATAGGAAACTTTTAGTTCTGTAGAAGCACAAGAGAGTTTTAGTTCAAGCGAGACATTTATTTTGCTTTGAAACAGTTAAAGTTGAATGTTTTCAAACTGCTCTTCAGTGCTCAAACTGCTTAACCACTCAAAGCGATTTAGAAAATACAAAATATTCTTCTTAAAATGAAACTCTGAACTCTGAGCATATATATATATATATATATAAATAATTAACTGCATATTGTTTTGTTCAATCTCATTGTTTGTAAAATGAAATAACTGTATCTATAAAAATCACAACTTACTTTCTCTCTTATACTCATTCTGCTTTCAACTTTTTAAATAATGCTAATTAAAACATAATTCTAGCTTTCATACTTTCCTCTAAAATATTTGTTAAAAGGTATGTATATAATCTTACACAATTTTTGGCATACAAAATGGCTGTTATAAGGGAACTTTTGCAGCAGAATCAAAGTACTAACGTATAAAGTAAACGTAAAACAGAAAAAGAGTTATTGAAAAATTAAAAGCTCAGTAACTGACTTTTATTTATAAGAGTTAGCTGTTTCATTCGACCCCCCCCCCAAAGAAAACTTCTACTTGTCGTGTTTGCAAGGTTTCTTCTCTTAAAAATTATATTTCCATTAATTGTACTCTATATTACTGCATTCATCTATTCTAAAACCATGTTTTTCACCATCACTTTATTTACCGTGACCATTACTTACGTTCTTTCTGCGAGCATTTAAAATAACTTCTCATTTCTGCTTTTTCTTAATCAGTGCCTTTCATATATTTTACACTAACTAACTAATAGGCTTGAACGAGCTATTATACTCGTTAAAATATGGACAGAACACTACACTAGTTTTTACGCTTTCGTTTGCTGATTCTCATTTGTCTCGAGTGCTGACAGTTTAATTTTAATCTTTAAATGTAGCTGCCATGTCTAGTTACAAGATAAGCTTCGGTATTAAAGAAGGAAGTTTTGTAATAAAATATGACAGTGGAGATAAAACAATCTTGAAACTAAGACGAGGTTTCACAACTTTTATGTTACTTTTTTTTATTAATCTTTTGAAATAGCTACATTTTGGGATAATAAACGTAAAAATTCAAAAATTTGAAAAAACATACAGAACACATTGAAGTTCTCAAGCAAAGCTGGAAAGCATTTGTCCTATGTGGTTTTTATTTCGCTCGTCCCTGCGCTGTGTCGTCGAATTTGTTAGTTAATTTGTATACCGACCGTTTCATAAATCAATGATAAATAATTTACCCTTTCCATTTTGCATAAATAGATATTCTATAAATTGTTTGTTTGCTATTCACTGAACTGTGAAAATAAATTCTGAGTGGTTTGCAAGATTATCAATCCTCGATAAAGCAGATGTCCTTTTTTATCAAAGATAACGAAATCACAGACGAGGTTCTCGCGATTTATTTTCAAGTGTCTTATCTTCTGTTTCGAATCTTATACTATCTAACATCTTTTTAGAGGCCCTTCAACTTTTTAAGTCTTTCTAACTTCGTAATAACTACGTAAGATACATAGGCATAAAATGTTTTGTTAAATTCCTAGGGTTCTTGATTTTATATGATAGCTAGTTTCAAAGAATAAATCTGTCATATAGTTTGAAATTGTACTTTTTAGTTGCTGCATATTTATTTATACTTCATATTTAGCATACGATTGAAATTTAAGTTTTCTTTAGTTCTGCCATTGGTTGCCAATCGAAGTACATTTTTTAGATATTTTTGGAGAAGAAGAGCGAATTCAAAATATGAAATTTCAGTTTCGGCAATCGATACGTTCGAAAGATATACAAATTTTGTCTGAACCATTTTTCATACTACTCGTATTTTCCCAGATATTTGAGCGTTTTGACAGCTAGATAGGACATACTATTGATCTTGGTATATCACACACTTGCGACGAAAGTGAAGCGATTCAAATAACGCGATTTTCGAGTTATCAGTATGAAAATCTGGCGATTATGAGATGTTCAATTCATCTTGTTCATTTAGCTTCATAATTTGGCCAGTAGAGAGCAGTTATTTCGCCCTTCTCGATTCGTGTTACTGTATTTTATAAATTATAAATGTGTACGTCTTATTGTAAGTTGTGTTTTGACTAGAAAGAGATCCTCCGAAAGTTCCTGTCAGAAATGAAAAATAAACTAAAAACGAATAAAACACATTTAAAATACATTTCATGAATTTGTTCATTCGTTCTATTCATAAATTTGATTTAATTATATTCTAAAATAGCTTTCCTATTCTTCTGTATAACATACTTTCTCAAGTTGAGTCACGTTCGTGGCAAGTGTTCGATGCCATCGACAAATTTAGAAATCGAAATTTTCGAAATTGCGTTTGGAAATCAGATCTATCCAAAATCTTTTATCGTAGAAAATAGGAAATAACCTCACGAAGCCTTTCTAGATCTTTCGAACGCACAAGGCACTTGTGTAAAATAGAAGACATTTAATCGATTTTGATAATCTTGGAATATATCGTCAAATATTTATCGATATTTTGAATATCTTTTCCCATATATTCAACCATCGCTCGTCTTTAATTTTCAGGTTATAAAACAATGTATGATTAATATTTTACGTGTTATTTAACAATTTACTTTGAATAAATGTTTACCGAACAAAAGTTATCAGTGACGGTAACTATATTTGTTACATTTACGAGCTGTCGAAGATCAGAGCGAAGTGCAACATTCTGTACATCAATCGATTCATCGAAAATCATTTTACGCAAGCGTTGGCAGCCGCTTAATGGCGGTCGGATATTAATTTAGCCCAACCTATGACCTATGACCTATTGATTTTTCTTTATTTGTACAATATTAAATTGGCTGTAAAAAAATGCGGCTTACTCTAGAATGAAATGTAATCTGGATTTAATTGAAATTTTTAACGAATATCTCGGAAATTAAATTTGAGCAGAATATACGTACGTATGGGAAAAAATAGTCCGAACGTCGATAATATTTCAACACCGTCGAAGTCGGTAAAGTGCCTCGCCTATTCTACGTAATTACCACGCACAAATTGCCAAAATAAAGATTTCATGTTTCACGCTTTTCTCTCGATCGGTCACCGACGCCATTCGAAACTGCAATCCTTATACAAGGTGGTTCGTAAATAATAGTACAATTGGGTACAGGATGATCGTACGTGAGAGAGTAAGTCGAAAATATGCACTTAAATATTTTCATATTGCGCTCTGTTTCTGAGAAGATGGAATTTGAAAATTGATCAGGTTCTACATTTTTTACTTATTCTCACTTAACCTGTCGATTATTTATTCCTGTTCAGTACGTAATTAGTCACATTTTCAAACTCGATCTTCTCGGAAACGGACCGTCGTACAGAAAAATTGTATTCTACATTTTTGTCGTATTTTTTCTCGTAGAATCGCCTCGTACCAAAATTCTACCATCAATTACGGACCATTGCGTGTAATTAAAAAAATTGAACGTAGTCTAATGAACGCAATATAAAACCAAAAGATAGAGAATTAAACAACGCGCGTAATTCCAATGTTCGAATTCCGAAATTCGATGACTGCACAGTGGTCGACGTACTATTCGTATGTAGAAGCAAGGTATCGTTGTTTGTACGCGTTATCAACATGCCGCAGGCACGACAACGTAATCCTAAATCTTCGATGCAGAAACTTTCATAGTGGTTTCTTCAATCATTTTGTTTGCACTTGGTAAATGCAGACTGGGGAGAGGAGTATATACGAGAGAGGCTGTCTAAGAGCAGGCGAAGAATGGCTAGAATTGAATCTCGTACCTGTCGCTGGTACTGTTGTCAGCACAATGGTCTTACAGGTACATTGCCGTTGAAACGTGTCACTGACTGTGCTAAATAAGAGTTTAAACTTTCTCTTTTCGTTTATACAATTTCTACGATTGCTTGGACACCGGTCGATGTATACATATATATTGATAACCAACTATTTATTCTATCAATTACTTTATTGTTATTCTATCGTATATTTACAAAATATTCGAATTATTCTATCTTAATTCTAATGTATGTTTACAAATTGTTAGAAGTAAAAGTAGAATCCTAATTCTATAAATTTTTTATTTTATTCTCTAGTTTTGAACACAGACTTCTATATATTGTTACACTGCTAACTTCTTGTGTATTCACAAAGAACATAACCTAACAAACACGAAGATGATACCCCGCTGGGGGTAGTCACTCACATGATAATCAAACAGCCAAAAAATTCTGCCAAATGTCCAAATCGGACAAATTGTGAATGTGAAATATTAAATAAAAAAAAAAACTACTTGTGTATGAAGTGTCCATGTTATGTACTGCGAAAAGGTAGGGAACTGCGTGTAACATGGAACACCCAGTTTTTAAAGCTGCCCAAAAAGAGAAACGGACGTTTCTCTAACGAAATTAACACGTTAATGGTTAACTATGCAGAAGCTTAAATGTGTCGAAGTAATTGAAAGGCAAAATAAAATACGTTCAATGCGACGAGCTATAAAGATAGTAGCCAATATGAAATACCTAGAAAAGAACACTCTATTTTTATTCAGAAGAATGAATATTTATTTAAAGAAAAAGGACAAGTGAGCAAATATCTTCTTTCTTGCACCGATTTTTCACTATTCTTGTCCTTTTCGTAATTGCCGCCAAAAAATAAACATAGTCCTGTATCATCGTGGTCGTTAGAAGTGACGATATCGTTGACGTGTTCTACATTACGTACACGTAATGTGATTTTCTCGAAAACGAAGCCAGCAATTTTGTTATTCTTCATTTTCGTCTTATTTTGAACCATAGGATCTCTATTTTTTTTTTTTTTTTTTTTTTTTTTTGATACTGCAAATATTTAGATACGTTTCTTTTGTGTAATTAAACTGATATTGTTAGCGAAGTTGCAAAGTATCGATACTAATAAAGTCTCTTACAAAGCAGCAATAAATTCGATAATAAAACAGATTGTAAAAATAATTTTGATAAATTATAAACGAGCCGATTGCTTCATTTCATAGTTCTCGATTGCAATTCAATGATCGTGACATGCAACATTCGTCTGATTTGTCGTCTGACAAAAATTGAATAGCAAAATTACGTTATAACGTAAATTCCTGCTTTTTTTTACATTCACAGCGTAATTCGCAAAATTTTATTTGGCGCGTCTTCGCGATAGTAGAAATAGGTGTAATATGAGGAAAATATTTCTTGTATGTCCTGGCACGTTTAAAGTCTCGCAAAAGATGAATTCGCATTAAAGTGCTCGGTGAAATGTAACTTTTAAAATGATATATCGCGGGCATGAAGTTGATAAAGGAGTGAAAAAAAACGATGTATGACCAAGCAGAGGAAACGCTATATAAATAGCTTGACTTTTTTATGCTTTTATTACACTATTGGATTAAAGTAAAATATGTTTCTAACAAAAGATTATTTTAATATCGTGAAAAATTGCCAATATATTGAAAATTCAATACCGATACCGTTTATTCGATGCACAGTAAATACGAGTAAAATAAACGTAGTAAAATATTTTTGAATCGTAGTGAGCATCGCAAAAGTTATAAATCGCACGTACTAGCTTTTTATTAAATTCAGTTTGTATAATGTTACTCTGATCAGAAATTCACGTTCTAGCGAATCGTTGGTTAACATAATATAAATAATGCAAGTGAAATATTCGGGTTCGTGTCTACTTAGTTGAGGATTTTCTGTAAAAGAAAAAGTGGCGTAAGACGTAGATAAAACTTGCTACATGGCTGACGTATTTTCATATGTTGTTAGAAACGATACAAATCTCTTCTCCTTTTTTTTTTTTTTTTTTTTACATAAAAGGATAAAACTCGTCGACCTGTACAATGCTTTAGTTTGTTAGTTGAAATAGAGGAATGAGAATGAAAACATTTTGGAAAAATAAGAAAATGATCGACCGATGTCAAGCTAAAGATAGAAAAATAGTGCTGGCTTTTTCCTATGCAGAGAAATATTGAAAAAGGATTATCGATGACACGCGATTCAGAAAAGTATCAGAAAGAGAAAGTTTTAACTTTTTGAACGATGTAATTCTTAGTTGAGATAACGAATTGCAAACATGGTGTCGCATGTAACTGTAAAGTGTACCATGTTCTAAGTATGTTAAATTATTTATTCACCTTCCTTGTTTGATTTGCTTGAAGCACATTGTTTTATCATATATTTATATACCTTTTAATAGCCGCTGTTTCTGTAATAATATGTACGATCACTATGTGCTGGAGAAGTAAATATAACTAAACACGTGGCTACGTAACGAAGCAAGTAAGTATGTAGGAACATTGGAAATCTTAATAAGCACGTGGTAAAATGGATAAACAGCGTGTTTTACATTTATAGTTCGTATATTTGCGTTTAGAACGGTAAGTACTTCTAATGCAAGATAATGTTTCAATTGCAAGATTATACCACGCTAGCTTCTATACTTCACACGTAATCATTTTCTACTGATTTTGTTAAGTATTACGGTACAATTGTACATGGTATAGAAAACAGACCGATTGGAAACGAGTACTTTAAAAAATCCGAGAAACTATACTAATTTATCGAAGAAAGCAAAATTATTGCGAACCTGACATCATTGCGTAAGCACTAACAAAAGTTCTACTTTAGATCGAGTCTGTATAAATTTCATCCGTATTGCCTTACCGACAGGGTACGTGTACCTTTCGTCGTAACCGAAACGGAAAAAGTTGCAGCATAAGAATTGGCAGATTAGTTTAACTGGTTTTGGTTACGTATAAGTATTATAAATGACCAAAGTGGACGTTACAAATGCTGAAAAAAGATTCCGTTATCGATAATGGTTATCGGTAATCGAAAGGAAATTTCATCACAGACAATGGTTATCGATAAGTAAAAAAAATTCGTCACGGGAAACAGATATTGGTGAGCAAAAGAAGGTTTCGTAGCGAATACTAATTATTAGGTTATTGGTGACGAAAAAAATTCTCTCGCGAATAATGATTATCGGTAATCAAAAAAATCTCTCACTTATAATGGTTTTTGGTGAGTGAAAAAAAATTCCTCCACGAATAATGGTTACCGGTAACCAAAAAGGAATTTTCCCGTCGATAATAGTCATCGATATGCAAAATCCTCTTGAGCATCATTTATAATGGTTATTCGTAACCGGACTACTTGAAAATTAATATCGTTTAATCATTTAATTGTTAAACGAATTTCTTCAAGACTCGAGTCTTTTGTTTAAACGAAAATTACCTTCTTGCCAATGAGCTTTTTTAAAAAAATTCTCAAAACCAATTGTTATTTCTGATCTCTGCTTACCAATCTATGTTCAGCTTATTTAATGCATGTAGCTTCCCCATATTCTATGGCAATATAACAAATGGACCACTTATGCAAACTTAAAATCCAACGTATGTAATATATGTTTCCCTTGTCTGATAATCAGCGCAATAAATTATGGCCAAGTCGCTGTATAATCATGACATTCGGGAGATTACGTTTCCTTCCTTAGCGTATACAATAAAAGTCTGAGGGAACGTACGTGTCATGCGAGCGGCAAACGGTTGCATATTTCAGGCGCAACTGCCTCGTTGTCTCGTACGATGTCAGTTATACAGATACTGGCATAAGTCATATCTGTTGAATTCTGACAGTTAGTACCGATGTTACATCTATAAAAAGATATTTCTTAAATATCCAAACCCTTAACGCTCAAGTTCATAACATTAAATAAGTAGGCGTTAAACAAGGATAAGAGAAGATTTTGAAAATAAATAAAAAACAAATTGAAATTTATTTTTCTTTTTTTTTAAAAAAGATTGTATAGGGGTGTCACGCCAAATGGTCGTAATAATTATGTTCCGTTTTTTTACTGCTACAAGCAATTACTGCATTGTGCACTGGTTAAATTAGGCTTGACACGTATCATCTATACCACTACTATCGATGAAGTAATAAATTAAATGCGACTATAAAGTGGTGAATAATTGCATGGATATTGGCAATTTCCCGCGAATATTATGAAATTAGTTTGTAACAAAGAAGATTATGCAGAAAATTTAATGAACCGTGAATGTGATCACATGATATCTCGAACAGATTATAATTTGTTATACAGGATGGTTGGTAACTGGTGGTACAAGCGAAAAGGGGGTGAAAATATAGAATAAAAAATTTTTTTTTTTAATTTTTTCATCGAGACAACGACCTACAGTGAGATCCGTTATAACGAGACGCGATAAAGTGCACGCGTACCGACCGAAAATTCAAAGTCGATTTTCTCGAAAACAAAGCCTCGAACGAAAAATTTTTATTCTATATTTTCGACTTCTTTTTTCGCGTAGAATCACCCCCTTTCCGCTTGTACCACCAGTTACCAACTACCCTGTATATAACATATAAAATATATTATGAATTATATTATGATTTATCTATTTATTCATTATTAAACAAGTTTAATATCTATTCTTTTATATTATAATTCAATAGATAATAGTAAGATATTGTAATAACCATTAGAGTAATTTCTAAACTATATTTTCCTTAATCAACCGGTTTATTCGGATGATATCGTTGTTTTTTCTTGTCTAGTTTCCTATTTTGATCAAATACAAAATTACAGTTGTTTCTTCTCGATATTGTAAAAAGAGATAAGTATGAAGGATCAAAGAATTCGATCGGAACTAGGAGTATTGTCTTATTTCCTTAAATTCAAATTCCAGAAATATATCAATGATGCAACATATCCTAACGCGATAAAATTCGTTTGGGCAAAGTTGTTAACTGTTCGCGTGTACGTCTAAAATTATTAACGTTTATTATTAAGCGAAACGAATACTCTGTGTATATGAATAAGCAAACATTAGCAAACACAGAGTTTACTGTCACATTCACACGTACATACGCTGAAATGTTCGAATTTGCATTAGCAGCACGGAATATCCTTACGGGCATCACTATGTCTATTCGACAGATCAGAATCAAGACAGAATCGCTGTGGTTTCACATTGGATTGATTTCATTAATTTCTTTCTTCTGTTTTCGCGTGTTAGACTCGGTTAATTAATTTTTTAAGTAGACAGTGATACGCGCGAATGAGCGAGAATAACTCTAGAAATACGCTATGAAAACCGTGAGATGGAATAAATTGGCAGTCTCGAGCAATTTCGCCAAGTTCCAAACGAGAACTCTTAAGTAATTGGAGCATCTATCGCCTTGCTAATGAGGCAGTCGCACAACATCACGATATCGTAATAGAGGCGAAATAGTGAAAAAGATTCCAGTAGAACCGGGCGGCAAGTTAGACGGGGGCGAAAGAAAATAAGGGAAGAAGGACGAACGAGGCAGCTAAAAGCGTTGCGTGGTTACTTCAACTCTGGGAGGTACATAAATGTAAGGCGCCGTGTAATAAAGTGGGCTTGTTACTTAGCCTGCCTACTGACGTGACGTTCTACACAGCCGGCTTGTACTTCCTTATCAGTTCCTCTGCTTTTCTTTCACGCTCCGTAATATTCGCAATATCTAGCTACGTAATATTAATGCAGAAAAGTTTACGTAACAATTATTTATATACAGTTCCTCGCGTTTTAATATTCTGACACGACTCTGTCCGCGTATCCAGGCTGAGCTAGAACATGTAGGAGCATAGGGCAGGATCTGATTCGGCACAGTAAAATGAGAAGAAAAGTTCACGTATAAACCTATGACCTTGTTTTCGCGTAACAATTTGTTTCGTGTTGTACAGTGTTGTGTATGTTGTGAACACTGTAACACCTTTTTACCTACCTTCAGAGAAATTACTCCAAGTGATCAGGTCCAGCATCATAGATTGTCCAACTGGTTCGAGCAGCTTACACGGACACGTTAGCGAATTTGGTCGTCACGTTGAGTTTCCTAAGGAGTTTCAACCTTGTCGATTGACATTTTATGAACAAGAGATTTTAAACGCCTTCATAACTAATTTTTGTTTCATATTTGGTAAACTATTTACAATCAATTCTCTTTGAGAATTATAAGTAAATTATTTTGGCGTGGTACTGTAACTTGGATTATAAGAGTTCATAGTATGTTTGATTCTAGTTGAATCTAATGCTTCAATCTAAAGGGTATTGTCTTTTTAATCTGCGGTCAAGTAATTGGGTAACTAATGGGTTTTGGTGGTTGTTAACTCTTATATTATATCTGTTTCTGAACTTGGATATTTCTTCTTTAACTGTGGGTATCTCAAGGTCGCGATGTACTGTTTCGTTGGTAACATACCAAGGTGCATCTATTAAGGATTTTAGAGTTTTTGATTTTCATGACTAATGATCGGATTGATTCAGGTCTGGAAAGCTGGTCAGGAAATAAGTATAGCATGGCCTATCCATGTGGCAGGAAATTGTTGATCTACCAGGCATGTAAATATGAAACCAGAATTTTTGTATAGAAAATACATGTTTATTGTATGAAAATGATTAAAAATATTTTATTCGAAGTATTGCCCATCGCTAGCTATACATTTTTCCCACCTGTCTGGCAATTGGTGGATGCCACGCCAAAAAAACTGTCGCTCTTTTGAGGCAAACCAGTCATCGAGGCATTTTCGTACATTTTCGTAAGAAGCGAAGTGCTGATCAGAAAATGCGTGTCTCATCGATGCAAATAAATAATAATCGGATGGAGCCAAGTCTGATGAGTAAGCCGCGTGCGAAAGTATTTCCCAACTGAACGCTTCGATCGTTTCCTTAACCGGTTTTGCTGTATGCGATGGTGCATTATCACGAAGCAAAATTACTTTGTGTCGCCTTTTTTGATATTCTGGTCGTTTTTCACGCAAAGCTCGATTCAAATCGATCGTTTGTCATCGGTAGCGCTCAGTATTAACGGTTTCGCTAGGTTTTAACAGCTCGTAATAGATCACACCCTTCTGATCCCACCAAACACAGAGCATTGTCTTCCGTCCATAGCGATTTGATCTTGTAGTCGATGTCGGTGGTTCGCCTGGAGCTACCCATGATCTTTTACGCTTAGGATTCTCAAAATATATCCACTTTTCATCGCCAGTCACAATTCGGTGGAGAAATGACTTTCTTTTGTATCTGGCGAGCAGCATTTCGCATGTGGTTTTTCGGTTTTCCTGCTGTCTTTCATTCGGTTCGTGTGGAACCCATTTTCCCATCTTCTAGATCTTTCCCATGGCTTTCAAACGCATGGAGACGGCTTCTCGTGTCACGTTTAATCGATCAGCGAGTTGTTGTTGCGTTTGAGCGTCATCCTCGTCCAACGATGCTTGCAATTCGCTGTCTTGAAACTTTTTCGGTGGTCTTCCACGTTCTTCGTTCCTCGCGTCAAAATCGCCACTTCTGAATTTTTTAAACCACTCAAATCCCTGTAATTTACCAGGAGCATGCTCATCGTAAGCTTCGACGAGCATTCGATGCGATTCTGCAGCAGTTTTCTTCAAATGGTAACAGAAAATCAATGCTGTCCGCAAATCGTAGTTTCCAGGCACAAAATTTGACATGTTCGACGCTATTACAAACTACGCTGTTGTATGAAACTTGTATTGTTCTGAGTCGAAAATGTTTGTGAGATGTCAACAAAGACTTTTGGCATCAATGACGCAGTTTAGTGACAACTACATTATCAGCTAGGGCCATCTATAGACAAATTCCGGTTTCATACTTACAGGCCTGATAAGTAGTGTTTAGTATCACAAAATAAACTGTGATTCGAGATCATATCGAGTATGTATTTATGTGAACTTTACTGTTTATGTTAGCTTGCTGATACAATCCCTGCTGCACTTCTCGCATGTTCTGACTCACCTTGTATATTGTATGTACATATATTTATTTCTCCATTCATACATCATAGTTTTTGGACTCAATCGTCTTAAGCCTAAATTACACTTGAACGATAAACGTAAAACCCAGGATCTACAGCCTATACATAGATATCTGCGGTAACAACGTTTCTATGGTTTTTATGACAACTCGGTTCTCTTAGCAATTGCTCAGGTTTCCTGCTATTCTATCCATGTATTTGTTGCTTTGTGTAAAAGAGGATGATTTAAATATCTTACTGCTTATTCTACGAAATTATGAACCATTTCTTGTAGCTCGAAAGTAAATAATTTCTCCCTAACAATAGCTCTTATACAGATACAAATAGCAACAAATGGAGAGATATTTCCATGTTTAAATATCAATATAATTAATCGTAATGGTATTTTCTTTTTATTAAAAGTTTCATCCAATAATTCTACGCATCTAATCATAAAATCGTTTTTAACTAGATCCACTTTCAACAACTTCAATCTCCCACTTCGTTATGTTCTCAGGTTCTGAAGTACTTTGAAGATACACGGCCACTTGAGAGTAAATCTATCGCGAGTTACACTCGATAGCGTTTGTCGCGAGTGACTCTCGAGAGCAGCTCGCGATAGTTTTACCTTCAAGTGGACGCGTACCTTTACGTCTTCAGCCTCGTCTACACTGACAGACAACTGTCCATAGACAACTTTCCACAGTTAATCTGTACACGTTGTTCGAGAAAAATCGGGAAATAACAGCAGGTAAAATGCAAGTTTCCATTGCGATAGAAAATAAGGGACAACGTCTATGAACAGATGTTGGAAGAACGTGGAAACGACAACATGCAGTTCAATTTAATCGTCTGTACGCTGCCAGGCTTTGTTTTGATTTTCTTTCTTTCGCCACCGGTTCGGCAACAATTCTCGCCTTTCTTTCTATTTTCGGACCAACTTTCCGTAATAAAATGTCAAAACCAGTTTTCGACATCCTTACAAAATTCTTAAATCCAAGGCCGTCTTCTAGGCTTATTTCCGCAGGAAGATCGTTTCTATAGTGACAACTATTAATTGCGGATTTTTATACAAGTTCATGTTTTTGAGAATATAATTAAAAAGGTGTAGGCTCAGTAGGAAATTGTTTTACCTGTCAAGCATTATAGAAAGTGTTACGCTTTGTACATTTCATACATTTCTTCATATTATGTGCATTCTCTGCAATATTGTATTGTCAAATTTTCCACGAATCCATAAAAATCCGCAGTCTACTGACAGTCTTCGACTAAAAATCTCCGAAATAGTTTAACAGTTCTCTGCTTCATCTTCCGCAAATTACAGAATGTACAATGTGCCCCATAAGTCGCGATAGCAACCTTGCTCAAAGACACGGACCTGGACACGCTCCAACTTTATCACCAAAACTGAATCAAATATCTGACACCTGCGGCATTCTAAACTCTATCGGACATATCCTAATCATCTGTGCTAAATACGATATTGCAAGGGTATAGCACGACCCAACTAATTTGTCCAATGTGTTACAAAAGGAAGACTCGTGCGAGAAAGTTCTAGGTTTCCCCAAAGATATTGATTTGTACAACATATTATACGTAGGTACGCTCTGTGCCACTGATCATCCTCACCGTAGTCACTAATAATCTCGAAAGGTGCATGTGACCTTAAGCGCACAATAGAAAAAAAAGAGACATAACCGGAGACACTAATTAGGTGCGATTGCTGTAGCTGCAGGTATTACATTTTGTTTATGTCCACTTTCTCGTCTCGTTGGACAGGCTATAAGGGTGTGCGGGTACCCGAAATTATGGGTTGGGGCCATTGTGGTCGTGCAAAAGGTCGGCTGATACAAAATTACGAGTAGCCGGAACCCTCATTAGGCTTTAGCCTTTAGACTGCAATAGACAAACGACATCGTGTGCAGACAGTTTGCATACATGATCCAATGACTGGCAGCGGACACTGTACGAAGACTATTATCTACGGACAGTATCTGTGAGTTTTATCTTTTTTGTTATTTAATTTATACTTTACAATTTATCCAACCGGACAGCTCTGTGAGTGTAGACGAGATATTCACGATGCATTCAGCAGAAGGTATTTTAGTCGACATGCTGCGGCCAGATTCTCTGGAAACAATATTCCTGTTTTTTGGTAAACGTATTCGGATTACTTGTCACGTCCAAACTCTCTCACGCGTCTTCCGAAAATTCGATCCTGTGTCACCCGATAGCTACGTGACTTCGAGCAGCCAGCTATCCTTGAACGTTTGGATTACTCATTCTCACGAAATCCCGCCTGACCATTCGCAGGCTAAAACTCTGCTATAAAATAGAAATAACGAGATAGAAAGGTAAAATATAAAACGTACGAGAGCGTACCGTTTAGTATTAGCTGAATTGACTTTGACGATTTTTAATGATACGTTGCTGTTAATGCAAATATCATATGATAACGTTAATTATTAAAGTATAATAAAAATATTGAAAATAAGGTATAATATGAATATTATAATTTCGTTTACCATGTAACGTATACATAAACGTTTCTTGTGATTTAGTAGTAACTCTTTTATGCTTATAAAAATTTGAAATTATGTAAATGAAACGTAGAATCTGATAGAAAAAATTCCATTGGAAAAAAAGAGAGTATGTGCAAATATCTTTTGCAATGTCTTTATGTAAACACGTTACGTCACGAAGTTAAAATGGTTAAAAACGAGTACTATTATTTATATTAAATATTATTATATATATTTATGGCTGATAATGTACATACATATGTATTTATTTCTTTCGTTTTCTGTCCTGTCTATTTTCTCGTTTCACTGCATCTCACGCTGTTTCTACCAAATATTACATTGGACTAACAACTACATTCGCGAGGTTCGAGAGCACAACGGTAAGCCAAAGTAGCCAATCGCCTTTGTTTTGCAGAACTATGAAGTTGCCAAAGTGATTTATGAAAAAGGTTGTATTCAAGCTGGGGAGGAATGGGTGGAACGAAATCTTCTTGCAATTGTCACTGGGGCGGTTACCACGGCATTTGCACAGGTATAATTTATTATTTTCAACATATCTTTATGCTTGCTATTTAATTCATTAATTACACGTTATTTCTGTATCAAATCTGTGTTATTGATAATATCGTACTACATTATTATGATAATGTCACACTGTATTATTACGATAAACGTTAAATGTCAAATATAATACGAGAATCGTCCAGATAGTGATACTTGTTTTGACGTATTAATAACAATGCAAATGCATTTTAAAGATGTTTCTTTATTCGTAACTTTAGCATACGTACTTGGAATATTTATCGTAACGTGAGACGAGCTTTTTACCTTCGTTATACAAGACGATTCCACTAACGTTGGAATGTTGTGTTCTCTACTATGATGAGGTAAATATTGGATTGAAAAAGTAGACTTTCCATGCAATCGTTTGACTGGATTACTTACTGCAATGGTACCACTCTACTGCACTGAAAACACTGTTTACATTATTCCGGTTACGATCCAGTGCTGGATTGGATCACTACAATGTTACTAGACCAATGTAAACGCAATTTTACGTCCTCAACATCCAGAAAGCGTAAAAGTGCGACAGACGGTACTTCGTTATCGACGGGATGTTCAATTTGCATCGTGATTTTAAACGAACGAAACTTCTACAATATTAGTTATTCAGACACGGAATTTGGTATGATTTGTGTCAACGTATGATTGAAGCTAGGTGGCCCTCTATAAGCACATTGCGTCGTTTTATATGACTTTACTTTCTGGACGACTCTCGTATCTAGACTGCGGATTATTATGTATTTATGATAAACTTGAAAGTGCAAAAATCCATGAAAATAAGGAACTGCATAAAAATCCGCTGATAATATCGATTCCTTCGTTGTTATTTTATTGCTTATCTTGAAAAATTCTTCGAAAACTGAAAGTAAACTATTTTTTATTTTATAGTTCGTACACGTGATGAATTTATTGGATTTGCTATAACGTATCGGCGTTGTAATTCAAATATATTTTGTATTAACCGCATATACATATTTGGGCATGTATACGCATCGAAATGCTTGAAAATGGGAAAACATGTTGCACGAAACCAACAACGGAAGCAATTTGTTACCTACGTTAATTTCTGCCGAAAGATTAATATTCACACGCTCGCTGGTAATAAGATAGCACACGTGTACTATCATTAGATTCTCATCGAATTTCAGAATTCCTGAAATTTTACAAATAATACACAGGAAACACCTAAATATCATTATTAAATGGTCACATAAAAAAGCTCCAGACGACAAAATTACACTTGGAGGACCAGATGCAATGACAGATGAAATCTTTTCTGCAAGTAATTTTTTTTTAGGAGACTTGGAGGTTATTTTCTTTTTAATGAAATTACGTATTATTGTGCACACCAGTCTACATGCTTCTTTATCCTTTGTAAAAGCTGTTAAAGTGTTCGTATCTAAAAATTACTAGCCCAAAAGATATTTTAACTTGAATTTCGTTAAACTTATTGTATGAAAGACAAAGAAAATCGGAAGACAGAATTGCTTGCAATTTTCCTTGTCTTCTATAGGCAAGTTCAACAAAATTAAAAGTGTATTCGATATAATATCTAAATATCATTTGATTTTTATATTTCATCTGTAAAAATGAACCTCTACTCCACTTTTTATCAATCTCCGAATTTTGTTATATAATTAAATGCATGATTAATATTCAATTTTCAGGAGGAGAATGATTTACTTTCATAAGTTCAAACAATAGAAAATTCTGAGGCAAATTTGGAAAACAGCGTTCGTAATATCGTCACTTTTATCTACTTTGTAATTTTTTGTTGAGTGATCTAATATAGCTTCTGAACAATTCGAATATGAAAGCCAGCGATATAATGTTCAGCTTTACAATGAAATATTATCACAAGATAGTATCTATACCACTCGTCGAGTAATTCTAAATCTATCCCTGAGAATCTAGCGATAGCACACGAGTACTATACTTTTATCGAGAAGCATATTTCTCAATTACTTGTAACGATTATCATATTACTAATGGCATTTTATATAAGAACACTGGAAGCACAAATTATTTGCAAGATTATTGTCCATTATTAGATATCACGTATCAATTGAATAATTTTACTGTCGTTAATAAAATGTTAATGAAATTTTTATGTTATTTCCAGATTCTGGGAATCTGTTTCGCTCAAAATCTTCGAGCGGACATATTCGCACAAAAAGCAAAGTGGCATTGACAATTTCGGGCCCCCACGGCGGTCTAGCATCTTATACTAATAGATGCTGATCAGTTGCGTTGATCGAACTGGAAAAGTCGTCGAAGATCTCGAGAACTAACAGACCTTTGACGTAAAAATCGACACAGTTCCACGTGGAAAGTGCAGGATTCAAGATCCAGACGTCCGAACCAAATCGACTAAAGATACAGATATTTTTTCACTCTTCAATTGCTGACACAATTACGAAGACTGCGTACTTCGACGAGTTTCGCGATTTCGTGCAAACACATCACTCATGATCACCTATAAATGTTTATAACTAAAGTCTCGACGTTTTATCATCCAACGTTTATATTGCATTTTATAAATTGACAAGCGAATCGTTAAGCGACGGATCACGTTTAAAGGACGATCAAAGTTCCAAAGTTTCAGTGATAATTATCATTATTAAATTATCACAGCAGCGTATCATTTAGTTTATAATGACGATATAGCTCAGCTTAATGCGACAACTTGTTGCATATCCTCAACTAACTATTTTATTGCCAAAATGACGCGAAGAAAACGGTGTCAAAGTTCCATCGCTGTTTCGTTTTATTTCTGTATAAACTTATGGCGAATTTTATGACAAACCAAAACCGTTATCAATCAAACCTTAGATTCTTACATTGCAATTACAATTATTGCTCATCCTTATTGTTCTATGTTAAGGGATTATTCGAGCTGATCGGATTGAACACTTCTTGTGAGTTTACGTGCTTTCAAATATTGCGAACAATCTATGTTTAATTTATGTTTTTGCGTACTTTATAATCAGGCTGAGGATTTTTATACATTTCTGCGAAAAAGGACGCAGAAATGCATAGAATGCATATACCCAAAGTAGAGTACTCATTATATTTTCTAATAGATAAAACGAATCTCTATTGACTCTCTATTACTACGAAAATATAAATTTGCATAAAATCCACAGTCTATTTATACTCGCAACAATGACAAGTAGCGCGCTGTATTTTAGTTTAAGGCACTTTCATACATCATCGTTTCATCGTTATAATACAAGAAGCGTGTGAGCAAGAAGAAGAAATATAAAGAAATTTGCTTTGAAGAAGCAAATCAATTGTAAAATACGATTCGTTCGAGGACTATAAAATGCGTAAATTAACAAATCGTCGAAAGTAATGCATGTATTTGCAGCGAAAAGAGTGTTGTTCAATTTATCAGCAGACTGCGGATTTTTGTGCAAATTCAAGTGTTCCAAAATACAATAGAAACTGTAGAACTTGTAAAGAATATCAGTTTACATACAAAGTATTATAAAAAAGCCCTATGCTTTGGATATCTTACATATCTTTTCATATTACGTGCATTCTGAGCGATTTTACATTTTCAAATATCCCATAAATGCATAAAGGTCCGCAGTCTACCCATCAATTTTCTCAAACCTTGCGCAAGCCATTTTCGTATTTCACGGTCTACTGGACGTTCCTTGATACTCGGTTTGCGCCTGTCATAATTATAATTTGAGCGAACAAGGCGGAAAAGACGTTGCCTCGGACTTTTCCGATTCTTCGTCGAGATCGATACCGTTCTTCTGTTCTTGACGAAGGGAAAGTCGATGAGTTCGGATAAGGCGCGTAGAAACGAGAGGAAGGGACAAAGAGCAGAGAGCAGAAGAGACAAATAAAGCAGAATAATGCCTGCTCGGTTTACGAGGAACGGTGTGTCGAGGCATTAAAGTCGATTGACGTGATGTCGTGGGGGCGCGGTGAACACGACTGAGCTCACCGCACAGCAAATTCTTGTGGCATGGCCACGAGAGTAAAAGCCATATAACACGCAAGTGTACAATAACCTTCTGTTGCTCCAATTGATCGTTAAAACGGTTGCTCGAGCCACATTGAACATATTGATCCTGTGCTACATGCCGACACGTTCCCTCCATCGGTAGGCCAGGTGCCTGTCGTATCGTATATGCTGCCGTCACGTGGCTAAATTATATCGACGAGAGACAGTAGCGGTGCTAGTTACTCTATGAATTAAAAAATATTGGCCCCTTAATTAATATGGACCAGTATGCAGATTCGTTCATTAACTGCCAACATTACACTCTGACACATCCTTTCTTCATTTTTTGACAAACAGGGCAAATATGTGTCAGAGTATCTCAACTAACAGCGAACACATGCGGTGACTAGTAGTATATGTATATATTCACTGATTCACTTTTATATTTTGCCTTCTAAAATGCCGTATCGGCTTCTTTTGCGCTGATTCTGTTTTACCGACTTAATCCACTGATTCGTGTAATTTGGTTCCTAAAGTTCGTTTTACATACTTCTCTAGTTTCCCGCTTGTACTTTCCTCTTTTATTTTCTCTTTTTCTTTGTTATTCCCCGTTCAAGCAGTGTATTTTTATAACAGCGCAAGTACGTTTAAACAGTGCGTTTTCCTTCTCGAATAGATAAAAATGGTTTGCGGCTCTAAAACAACAATGCCATGCTTGTAAATATTCAATGTATACATGCATACATTTGTACATACAGAGTGTTCTAGTTCTTTTTGGGAAGACGATGCTAGCGTGTTTCACAAGTGAAGATAAGAAAAATAAGTAAATGTTTACTGAAAAGTTAGAACTGGATTGCGGATTTATATACATCTATGGAAAACTTTAAAGTGGAGAAATATATAAAATGCAGGTAATATATAATAAATGTTCAAAGTGAAGTAATTGTTATCTTTTATGGGTAAAACAGATGTTTATGTAGGTTTCATTGCCTTAGGTATGTAAATAAACATATGAAATCGCATACAAATCCGCAGTCTAGTTACAACAAATATACAGAATGATAATTGGTAATTGCTTCCTTTAAATGTAATAGTTAAACGAACATTAGTGTAAGCACTGGATCAGTTCATTTCTTGAGTTCCAAGATAGGATATTCCGCTGTTGGACTTTTATTTAAAAGATACGCGCAAAAACTGCTACAGAAATAGTTCATAATGTATTCACTGAATTGAAAAAGAACCGACAAGAAACTCGCAATGCAAAAGTGTTTGTAATTCAATAATTTCAAGTGGAACTAACATAAATTCCGCGAATCTGTTTCTACTTTATCGAACGAAAAACTGAAGCGTTGTTACTTCGTAATTTTGTTACAACTTTTCAAAAAATTATTTGTCACGCTATGTTTAGAACTCATAGACTCTTCGCAGCGTATGCTCGCATCGTTTTGCAGAAAAACTGAGACATTCTATATATCTGTAAACGTACCAAACGGAGCGTTCGTATCTTTTGCGTTCCTAATTCTCACGCGAACGAATGAAGAAAGAAGGAAAAGCGTCAAACTCTCTACGCTAAAAGACAAAATAGAAAAATGCATAGGTACTAAGGCGAAGCAAAAGAATGTTTAAAAATTTAAAAACTAGGATCTTCGTAAGAAGTATCCAATTTGTTTCCTCGAATTTCAATAATTCCCAGATATAACTTAAATTAACTAAACTGAACAATAAATTATAGTTGTTTATAAATAGCAACCACTTGTTATTCCTTGAATTAAGATGGATCATTTGCAAAATTAAAAGAAGAAATGTTATCGTTTACAGGAAATCAATGTTGCTAGAAAAGAGTAGCGTACTCGTTTCACACGATGTTTAACTGTTGTTCAAATAACCGAAGGAAACGTATATTATGGATTAGGTTTGCTGTAAACCAGGCTTGTAGAGTGAACAATACTTTAAAAGATATATATTTCCAGAAAATAGTAATAATAATGAAAGAGAGAATACAAATATAAAGGATACTTGCGAGAATGACAATCATATCGAAATATAAAACAACAAAATGTAACTTACAATGTCTTGTAATATTATATTAAATTGCGTACGTGTTTGAATCGTTTCTCACACTTGTAACTAAAGCAGTTAGTTTCAATGAACATATGCAATAATTCTAGTCCGTCCGTTTGGTACATCAATCTCGGATATGAATTAAACCTTTCAATTGATCGCAATAACGGGACGTGTCGGCACCGCACATTGGTCCAACTTGTGTGCAAATTCTCGAAACAGCAAATTATTTCGTTGAGACGTTTGAAAAAAGGGTCAAGGATCGGGAAATAAATCAATGAAAATACGTCTGAAAATTCGATCGGTTGTCGAAAGATTGGTCTTTACGTATAATTTAGCGAAGGAACAACAATTATATGAAAGTATCGAGTCCAAACTAGTGATAGCATTTAAACATAGCAAAGAGCGGCTGGCCCGCGAACTTGGTGTTTTCAGTTTCAATGAAAATACTGTTTCATAGAGCGGAGTATCAAGAGATATCTTTAATCTTGATTTTCTTGTTGTTTCCCGAAATAATTTTTATACGAATATGTACATATGTACATATACATTAAGATGATTCTTAATCTTACAAATAACTGATCTGAACGAGAATTATTTCTCTCTCATCTCGCGGAATTCTTCTAATCTGTGATATAATAATAAATGAGCCAAATCGGTTGACTCGACGAAACAGAAAGCGAAAAATCTTGATGAACAGCGACCAAGTGCTTTGGCATTAAAATATCGAAAATTTTAAAAACAGGGTATAACCACTTTGGCCTGTGAACGACTCAAATAATGCCTCGATAATTCAAACACGATTGGATAACAATGAAGTGTACTCGAAAAGTATCCAAATTTAAACAATATGACATTTTAACACGTAATCCATACTCTTTCACTGCGTTGTTCAAAACTTTTAGTGCTTCTACTGTTTTTAAATCTTTCTCAAAGCTATAGCTATAAGACTTTTAAACTAGACTGACGAGCCCAAGGCTGAAGTATTTATGCGTTTTATTAAACAGGATTATGGAAATCTAGAAGCAATATTAATTGCAAATTGTGATACCGCTTGAATAAAAGGACTTCCAAACTGCTACAGTTAAATTTGGAAACTTCTGGAATACATTTTGTAACGTTTCGATCAAACTTATGGCATTAAGATGATAATTCTTCATAGATTACAATAATTCCGGTGCATGAGAGCAAACGATTTCCAATGAAACATAAGAACCAAGTACATCATACGAGATGGTCCGTATAAAGTATTATGAGTTGTTTTCCAGAGGATTGTTAGACATAGTCGCCACACATTTTCTATTTAATAATTCACCTAATTTAATATTCATGGATGAAGGAAACTCTATCGTTAAATGATCCTAAAGAGAAAATAGTACCATGACTGTGATAAGAGAAACAATGGAAGAAGCGAAGAGAGAAGAGAAGAGAGAGTGTGTGTGTATTTGACCACAACCTGCTAGTGAACTCATCTGTTAGGCTACCTACTATAACTGAAAGCGATACAATAAGATCACAAAATCGGCCAGTGGTTAAAGTTTACAGTTTTGATCACCGCAATCAATAATTTGAAATGTATAGGGCTCATAAGGACCCTAGAGCTTCGTTTATGATCAGTCAGGCGATATCAATTCTAGAACTACTTCTTCCTCTCTAAAAAGAAAAATAGTCTCCTTATTTATAATCTCTATTCCGGTTTTATGACTCATTGTACGACACGTTGAACTAAATGATATGAGAAATAGATTTTAAAAAACATAGGTGTAGCATACACACCCACTAGTTGCGTCTAGATCAATAGACAGGCGATATCAACTCTAAAACTATTCCTTCCTCTCTATAAAAAGAACATGTCTCTCTATTTATAACTTCTATTCCGGTTTTATGACTCATCGTATGAAACGTTGAACTGAATGATGATAGAAACTGATTTTAAAAAACGTGTGTGTGGCACACTAGTGGCACACTCTTCATGTCGTTTTCACCTGCTATATTTTAGACGCTGAGGTAGTAAAAGTCAAGGTGAAGGATTGTATATAACTATAGAAAAGAATAGTAGGACGAGTAGGAGAAT
The DNA here is from genome assembly GCF_051014615.1 of Bombus vancouverensis nearcticus. NCBI lineage: Eukaryota > Metazoa > Arthropoda > Insecta > Hymenoptera > Apidae > Bombus > Bombus vancouverensis. The sequence continues at coordinate 977,946 of NC_134915.1, read as the reverse complement.
TGTAACTCCAGTTTTCTTCTTTAATGAAATCACATAGACATTTTCATATGTATTAATTTGTAATAATTTCATTCTATAAATAATTAAAGGAATGAAAGAGTGGTTAATTTGAATTTGATTTTAATGAATGTTTAAAATGCTGTTTTATGAGATTTATAACAACAACTGTTTCCACACTTGTGAATTATTATTGTTACAATTCTTATAACTGTCCTTCATTGCATAGAAAATAAGAGAAATTCATATATCGTATCATCTGTTTCTCATTTTATGTGTTTTCTATAATTTATACACCGACGATGACTGATGCGTTATTTAGAAGTATAAGAAATGTTCCTAGGACTATAACAAATTTCATTTTTCCATAAATTGCGAAAAATATGAAACAGCGATATAACGATACATTTTAAAACCAGTAAAAGTTTCTATATATGTGTATGTCCAATAGTACGTATTATACTTAGCTACTTAGGTAATATTGAAAAATTGTTGTAAATTTCTACAAAGCTGCTTCGATACTGTCCTATAGTACAGCTGTATTCCATTTTCTGAAATCTTTTCTTAAGTTGAAGGAACAGGAAATAGAAAAGAACGTCCGTTTTACTCTTTGGAAAACTCATTCGTTCTCTGAAAGTATTCGGTGAATGATTAAACGTTCGATAAAATATTTCCTTCTATTAATCCTCGAGAAGATAACTTACAATACTTTGCGCGGATCATCTACAATTTAAAAGGCAGAATCATCTAAAATTTAACAATCGTAAACGTGTTGACCGTCTTTTGATTCAGATATACATATATGCTATGTATAGCGTAAAGGCTTAAATATTTTATACTATTGGATCCTGTGTTCAGATACAGTACATGAAATGTATCTCCAAATTTTTGTATAGCTGGTCGCAATGTGCTAGTTAGGTTGGTTAAACATTTGTCGAATCGTAATTAACATAGCAATAACTCAAAGAAGAATATTATCGTTGTTTGCTCATAATGCATTCATAATTCCGATGCATTAAGAATAGTTTCTACTATAACGCTATGATGATAATACGTGATGTTAAATAGTCAGATTTCTCAAGTATACTAAGTTAACTGACGATTGCAATTTCTGCCACGCTGCGAACGCAGTGGATCGGAGTTAAAGTGGGCAGAGCCTTTGTAACTCTCAAATATACAAAGGAGTCATACAGTGATAATATTTTACGAAACACGCATATTTTATATAGTTAATTCATTTATTAATTCTCGATATCTCATTATAAAAATCTGTCATGTATCTAAAACTGTTTTGTTAATTGAGTAACTACCTATTAAGATCCGACTCTGTCTATGTACTAAATAAAGTATTTTAAATAGTTTCAGAAACTTAAAATTACAACTACAACAGCGTTCATAGAAATATAGTTTCTATAAAATCTGATTAACATATGGACTCATTTATAATTCTTTTAACAAGCGAAATGTTATAACGAAGCTCTTGATCATTCCGTACAATCGAATAAGCAAAACAAGACAAATTGTGCGCTTTGTATCAGCATCAGCATATACATATATCTTCTAAACTATGCTGAATGCAATGACTAATTAAAACTTCGTATAGTTATGTATATTAACTTAATTTGCCAACCTGATCCGATATTCTTCGCAAGATAGATCATCTTTGGACGAAGAATATACGGATCACGTAATAAGTATATGCGTATTTGTTTAAGTTTCTCTGACGTATTATTAACCCTACTGCGGTTCTCCGATTTTTCCGTCTCGTCCCTATGTCGACAGATACAAACGCTTTTAACGTTCTAGGAAAATTTGTAACATAATATTCAAAGAAGGAATTTGCATATCAGTAACGATTGTTTCATATTTCCTCTGAACTGAGGAAACTTTTTAACGCTGGAAGTATACAGGATCGAGACGAGGATGAGCCGAGGAACGCAAAGTAGAGTTAATAATAGGTGTACAAATGAATAATCCAATGAAATGAATAATCTTCAGTGCTCAAAGTCCAAAGCTCGGAGCTGTATATCGAAAAAATACCGCAAGTAGTTCAATCAAAGTATTTGTCGCTGCCTTTTATAACTTCAAGCCACCTATTTAAGCAAGTGATGAATTCCATCACGAGAAAATGTGTCTTTGGATTCATTATAGATTCATTTATAGAATTTACATTCATCATAGAAGATCCGATCGTCAGGACACTGATAAGTGCAGGACACGCACTGCTTCCACGACGAATCACATCATAAGGAGTCTCGGATGGGACATGTTTGCTTTTCGTATTCAACCAATTTAGTCCCCACCGAGATTATTTGCGTTGCTTACATTACACGTAGTTTACGTATATGAACTTGGAATATTCGTATCTTGATATCAATAAATTGACAATATTTAATATATTATAATCAGATCGATATGTTACAGCTTTTCAAGGACGAGCGTATGACTTTGCAAATCGCTATTGCGCGATTGTGTAATACTACGTTACATGAGAATGGGAGACAGTAATTTTTGGAGTTGCCTAATGAATAGTTAATAGTTGATTAATTAAATAGTAACAAAAATGGCATTGCCACAATACACGATCTATCAATACTGACTTTCATGACCACACTGGCACTTAGGGTCGCTTATTATACCTGTCCAGGCTGATGAGATGCCCAGGTTGTAATGGCCTGACCTACACCTATTGGTTGCCATTATAATTTCTCGTTTTTAATTTTCCTCCGCATACTATGATTTGGCCTTTTGGTCATGGAAATGTAGTAAAAAAAATTAAATCCTTTGGCAATTAAAAACAGTTGAATCCGAAACCTTCTTCGACGACGATGTCGTAGGTGTTTCCTCTTGCTACCATCTTAACGTGTTCCTTGAGATTTCTAATGGGAATTTTGGAGGAATTCATCGGTACTGACTTGGCTGCATCTTTTCGGGACATCCTGCAGCAGCTAGCTTATTAACTAGACATTATTTCTTCGGATACGAAGTTTCAATTAGCGGATGAGACAAAAAAATGACACAACGATCGGATCTGGTCCGAGGACACGGCATTTTTCGCTGATGAAATTCAGCACTTGCCTGATGGATGGCTTGAAGTAATAGAAAGCTAAGGTTTGATACTCTGATTGCATAATTTGCTGTATTCTTTTTCAACAAATTTTGAATTTCACTGACACTTTCGGATTATTCATCTATACATCTGCCAGTTATTTTGGTTTGAAGAATTTGCTTCGAGTGTTCATCTAAGGGTGCAATTTCTGGTATTTTTATTTGTAGTAGTCAAGTATGGTGTAACTCCAACACGTCGACCGTTAATATGTATTGTGCATTTTTCCACAATGTTATAAAAAAGCGGTCGCTGCAATGGCCAACAGAGAAACATTAATTTTCTGTGCTTTAAAATACAAACTACATAAACATATTACATGATAGGATTATATGTACTTTTTATGTCAGCCAAATATTTATGTATACTCATTTTTTATGAATCAACGATTCGCAATCGGTACTAGATGTTTGAAAAGAATAAATTGATTTTTCCATAATCCTCTGTACACGTGGCACATCCTCTTTGTATCGTAAATTGGTCTGTATTTGCTGAAATGCTATAAATGTTACTGCTTTTTGTGTTTTGATAGGAAACCTAATAAATTAATTATCGTGTATTAAAAGTGGAACGATGTCAAAATTGACGACGATACTAGCGAAACTTATGCTGAAATTTATGATAGCTGTAGGAACATCTAAATAATGTACAATATCATATTCGAACCTGTATCAAATTTGGTAGAAGAAAAGGAAGAAAATTTTATTTATTTCAAGTTGAGTAGAGAAAATATTCCATTTCAAATCTAAATACACATCGATTTCACGATTTTATCGTGTACAGGATTTTTAAATGAAAGCACATCCATATTATTGATAATGAAATTAATTATTTATCACCTTTTTTTAACTGAGAAAGTGTCCTATATACGTAAGCTTTATGTTGCATTTTACATTCCATTCTTTTTGCAATAAATAATTTCTGGTTGTAAATTTCTTCTTTGTTGTCATATTATTTCCAACAAAATTATTAAAGCAACTTTCGTTAAGTCCTCTAACTTGCATTTAGCAAAATGTCACAGAAATTAATTTATCTTTATTTTTTAATTTTAACATATTTTTATAAATTATCATACTTTAAGTTTCCAAGATAATAATTTTTCACTTTCGATTTATTTCTATATAAAGATTAATGTACACAAAATCTCACGATAGACCAGAAGAGGAAAATTTCTTCATATAGTTTTATCTCCCACAACCATTGCCTTGAAAAAGTGAAGGAAGAATGTTTATGAAGATCATGTAAATATTGTATATGTATTTAAGAATAAAGAAATAGGTAACTGCTTGACCAATACGAATAAGGTGCGAAAGACTGTGTGATGTGGAACTCTATCCTAAAGTAAGGACTAATTAACACTAATAATTTTAAAAATTACATAAAGTACTTGTGTCATTATTATACACAAATTAGAGCAAACAAATCATCGTGCCAAATATTGAATCACGTATTCGGTTGTAAATTAATGTGATACCCTCTAGGATTATATATACTTACAAATTTGATATTATTTTCTTTAAATGAGTATATAGAAATTTGTAGACTCCTTTTTCCCTGTTATAAAATTGAATTATATAATTAGTCGCATTTTGTACGAAGTAAAATAATGCAAAAAAAGAAGAAAACGCAAAAATGTATGTTTCTTATACGATATCTAGCTTTACTGCCATGTTATAAGTAGAAATTTACGAAAAGAAATGCAGAAATGTATTCGAAACATTATTATATTTGATCGGAAACCTTTATTTTTTAACACGTGAAACTTTTATTCAACGTAATTAATTGAAATAATACTAATATTATGCATTCCTTTTATTGTGTTTAAGATATATTTCTGGCAAATATCAATAAATTATTTACATGTTACTGTTTAGAAATTACATTTCCTTCTATTCATAGCGTACAATTTAGGCGGAGATTATAAAAAAATACATTCTTTTAACGCTCTATACATATATAATATAATAACCATATGTGACTATGAAACTATAAACATTTATCAGTAGCTTTTGCATACGAAACCTTCACTACAAATATGGTCATTATTACCAAGTGTTGAAGATCTTGTAAGCGTAAATCTATGAATATACCTAACAATTATTAAAGGAGTACATTATTTTCTAAAACGTGAGTTGTTAATCGATAAGCCTTTAACTATAGTTAACGTGCTTACAAATGAATCAATATGAAGTAAATATAACAATTTCATTGACAAAAAGTGAAAACATATTTTTCTTACTGTATGTTTCCATCATATTATGTAATTTACGTTAGCATCAATTACGATAACTTGTCATATTGAAATTCACATTTTAATGTTTCTTTAAAATTTGACTTAAAACTATAAATATAACACACTTACCTCTCACAAAATAATAGGTATTCCTCCACTAACTGTATAGAAACATACTAACAAAGTTGTGTTTCTTTTCCTACTAATACTTGGCACATCGAAATGTCACGTGAATGTACATAAAAGTGCAATATTAGTACAATATACCAGTAAACATTTCCTTCCAATTCTGTATGTCGAATTTAGTATTGGAAAAGACGTTACTGCTATCAAATTCGTTGTTTTGTTGCGTCGAATATTGTTTTCGTGTCAAAAAGTTATTTACTTCAACTTCCGACCAGATAATTCTTTCTTTATTTTCATAACCTGAAAATGTATTGAAGATATTAAACGTTAACCATTTAATTGAAATTGTACCATTTCCCTTAAAACGTAGTACGTAATTCTATCATCTTTAATTAAATATGTACTATTTCGCTATTATTTTTCTCAATTATGATAATACTTGAGTGTACTGTAATAAACTATTTTCTGTCCATTCTCACACGTTAATACTAAAGCGAATAGAAAACTTTACAACTGCGATTTATATCGTTTCGAATATACGTGCAATATGATTGCCACGCATCGTCCAATTTGTGTATGTGTGAATAAATACGTATAAAGGATAGTAATAATACTTCAATACATAATCGCCTTTGTAAATTTATAATATAATTTCATTAATCTGGTTGAGTTTGTCACAACAGAAGGAATCCATAAATTAAAGAATTACTTATAAAGTACATACGTATTGCATTCTGTCATCACAGTTTTAATGGATATTTGCGTTTAATAGGACAGATTCTACAGATAGGTCTTATTCTAAGGTTAAATAACAAAAGAAAAAAAAGCTAGATAGATAAACCTTCAGTATCTATCATAATTCATAAGTGTGTATTATTGACATTAAAAGAAACGAAGTTGTCAAATCATGTGTCATTCGTAAAATATTTCTTGTACGAAATAAATAAATAAACAAATAGGTCTCTGGTAAACTAGCAGTCGTTAGAAAGTTACAGGAATTTAGCATCGATTTTTCCATTTTCAGGAATATGAAGGAAAATTGTAGGCAATAATTTATAAATAATGACATAAAGAGATATGTCATTAGCATACGTGTAATACAGAAAATGAGTTTATGAAATATTTGTGCTGCTAATCGAAAATGTACCAAGAAGAATGCATACATACATATATTTAATGGGCATGTTTCCTGTTTAATTATTCATTGATGCATTTATAATAACGATTCTTTAATAACTAATTTTTTAACCATAAAAATGTTTCTCAGCGTTTCACAGATTTGCGCCCATCATTTTCCTGTTCCTCGCATCACGTATACAGAATACATCGTCTTCTTATAATTATTTCTATACTATACTGTACCGTGGTATACTGTATTATATTATATGTACATATTTATATTTTGCTACTGTAAACTTTCATGACTTTGACAGTCTACTGGATTTCCGTGAAATTTCAAGAAAATTGTTACTAAATCTTTAAAAAACACAATAATATGACGACTCGATGGTTTTAAACTATGTAGATGAAAGTATGTACGTGTATACATGCACAGGGTGTTTCGTTTATCCTGTCGTCTTCAATATTTCGTCACCTTTGCAGATACGAAAAAATATACGAGGAAAATGTTGTTCGCTTTAAAACGACAAATATTGCGATTCGTGTTTCTCCCCTTCAACGAACGGACATCATATCGAATTTTTCTTGTAAAATGATACAAATTTAGGGCAGAAACAAGAAATTATACAATTTGTTAATTCCCTTTAAATTATCTTGAATTTTCTACTCAAGATCCCTTCAAGATCAACGTATCTACACGTTTAAAATTCATCTCTTATCAGCTATGATAATACAATGATAAAAATGTGCCATTATTTTACAGAAATCTTTAATGACCTTGAAAACTCGAAGAAGAGTGATGTTAAAGAGAAAAAACGTAAATCAGAATATTTGCTGTTCTAAACCGAACAACTTTTTCCTCCTACTCCGTTTCGTATCCGCAAAAGTAACAAAGATATTAAAGTGGACAGGATAAACGAAACACCGTGTATATGTAGTCGTTTATTAAGTCGTTTGTTTGTAGTATGATTAAAGATACAGATGCGATAAGCACAGTACTAATTTCCTACTTGAGGAGTCTGAATAGGAACAGATATCATTAATGATGCAATCTAATTTGCTACAACAATTGGTTAAGCATTTGTATAGATAAAGCAGTAAAATGAAGAAGAACAGAATCTCCAATAAGGTTATTAACTTCTTGCGAATCATTTATATTCTCGCGTGACTATCGTCGGATATATTTGAATGAATATTAAATTACAAACGTTTTTGTACGACTGCCATTACTGTTAATTCTCTACACCTTTCTTCGCCTGTGTATTTTAACTTTTTATCATACTAATTTACAATTATATATATATGTAATATACTAAACAATGCGTATTTTTAAATGTAACAATTGTAATTGATTAATGTACATATACATACATAAAACTGTATACTACTCTCTGCGTAATAATTAAAACGTTGCTGTAACATTTTCTATCGGTAAATTAATATTTATACTTATATTGTCATATAAACTAATAAAAAATTACAATAATTGTGATCTACGTAATTCTATTTAAAACACATTCATGTTAGGCATTCAAATAACGTTTTCGTGTAACAAATTTTGTTTTTCTATAAAATTCGCGAATAAAACGCGAAAATTCAAAGTCGATTTTCTCGAAAACAAAGCCTCAAACGAAAAATTTTTATTCTATATTTTCGACTTCTTTTTTCGCGTAGAATCGCCCCCTTTCCGCTTGTACCGCCAGTTGCCAACCACCCTGTATATCGGCCAAGGACATCAATCTTCGTAAATGTACTGAAACTAAGGCTTAAAGCTAACTTTGCAGCTATAACTTAACAACAATTAAAAATCAGACTTAAGGGTAACCTTTAAAACTTTCGACAAAAAATAAGTTCCCCATTGTCCCTCACCGACCAACGATCGTGTTTAAAGTTAACTTAATCTAAATTTTAGAACTAAAACCTACTTGTAAGCAAAGCTAGACTAAAGGTAGATATTAAAGAGATACTAATCTAAAGTACAACGTTATATTCGAGCAAAATCTTTTAACTAAAACTATAAATGCTTTGGCAAACCAGTTGCTCTATTTAATAATTTAATATTTGAAAGGATTATATAAAAAAGCTTCCAACTTTTCGTTCTAAATTAAACAATGCATCTTTGTAGAAAAAGCGCTCACAAAATGGACCTAGTCTAGATATATTTATATCCCTGTTGAGAGTCAGACGGACCACCATGGGGTTTTAGTCGATATAGTCCTACACTACCCCGTCGCTTTCTAGAAGAGCAGTGGGGTGTTCATGAGGATTTCCCCATGTATAAAAAAAAAGATATCTTGAAATCTCAATTAAAACTAAAACGCACCTATACAACGATGTTCTTGCGATGTCCCACGATGTCCCACGGTGTCCCACGGTACCCCCGCAGGGGTGTGTCAGACAAGTCTAGATTACCGAAAGACCGCAAAAGAATTTTACATGTTCTAGGGTGGCCTATGTTAAAGTAGTTCTTAGCTTGAGTCTGTCGTTTTACAAATGCTAATATATTTGTGATATTTTTTAAATGTATATTATATTGGTTTCCTAATATCTACAATAGTATTTCAAGCTATTAATATTTGAGAAACAACTACCGGCACCCTTACACGGGGAGATGACTACGCTCGAGTCCAATTATAAGTATATCAAATGAGTAATTCTAATTTTCCATAAAAATGTATCCTACGTTGTATTAGATCTTGCTTGTTTTAATTTAATGCAGAATTCGAGGGAAGGGATAGGATAGATTACATAGGAGGTTTTTAACACGCTGAGCTAGCGCGTCGGTCGTGTGTTCCTTATATACCTGATGGCATACACTTGACAAGGTGCCGGAAGGTTTGCTGATATAAGAAGTAGTTTTTCCATTATAACGCAAACAAATTTAATAATTTTTTAACTTTTACTTTATGTATAAAAATATTAAGGAAATCAACGAGGAGTTTCACTTTGTTCCATCAAGAGTATGATCATTATCTATTTGCCTTATGCCATCCTGAAAATAAGTTTATTACAAACTATTTTCAATTATATATTTCTAATACTTTATCCGACCACTAAAATAATAACTTGTCATACGAAAATATTGTATATACATGTAAATTGTACGAAGCTCTGGAATATGTATATAAAAAGAATACTATATGCAAAAAATATATGATACGCAGATCATATGCAATATACAATTTATCCGAAATAAAAAATACTTATTTAAGATCCTTTAATGATAAAAAGACTAGGTTCCATTTATTTATCTATTTTCTATTTTCGCGTTGTGTCTAATTATTATATTTTCTTTATATGTTGTATACGTTTAATTCAAGTAATTAAATTATGAATTTTATTAAATTATTTGCCACGTTACTTAATTATAATTAATATAATACAATATAAAATAGAACAAGATAAGAATACATATCTATGATCCAGATTCTATCTCAATGGGAAATATACAAAAGCATTAATATCTTTTGGGGTGATACCATCTTTGAAAAATTTATCATATATAATATAAAAATGTATTTTTCATATAAATATTAAATTTATATAATTTATATAATAAGAATAAGAGAAATCATTAACAAAGATTTTATCTATATTAAAAGCATTTTTCTTCCTATCAACGAAAATTATTAATAAAAGACTTATTACTTCTAAAGTTGTTACGCCGGGCCTCTCTGCCTGGCCCAGGTCACACACCGCGGGCCAGACGGACACCAGATGTCCGCTTTTCCGTACGGCGTACCCTCAATATCCTTAAGCACCCGTCATAAACCCGAGTCACTTGCCTGCTAAGGTCCTTCAAAACAAACAAACATCTGTGTCCGAAAAATTTCTAAAGACTATTGTCTACCACGGCGGGACAAGGGAAAGTTAGTTTTCTCACGTGCGCTGCAACTTTCCTCCCACTAACCACTTTCTCTCGAGGGCGGTTAAGACCCTTCGGTTAACCAATTAACAGCGAAACCTGTTTCCCTCACTCTCTTAACTAACATCGGCACCAACAAATCCGATGGTCCCGTACGCTAGACACACCCATCCTTAGCTTTCCTCCGACACAGCATCGTCACTCAACTTCACTTCTTCTACATCGTTGGAAAAGTCAACTACTAAGTATACGCTAATGCCCAGCGGGGCAGTCTAAGCATAACGCGAGAGTCGGTCTCGGTATTGTCGAGCATACATTTCCTGTCCTAAATATCTCATAGTGCTACGTCCACTAATACATTGAATCCACTTATAAGAGCCCTGCTCTAACGCACATATCTATCTTAGCTTCGTGCGACAAGTTGTTAATTATTTCTTTCTCTACGTCAGTGTAATCTAAGTGTTGGAAGCATATAATTTATAACTCTGTGAATCACAGTGTTATACAACCTCAATCACCCCTATTATCTCAACGGAAATCGGGGGATCGATCAATTCGTGGTGTCGATTGTTATAATCGTAACGGGGATTTACGACCCCCGTTGACGTCTCTCCTTGCGATTACGTCTCCCCGCGATTGGTCGAAGAAACAAAAGTACATACTCATAACTAAGAAAGAATTGAACGGTTTTATTCTGTTATTTTAAGAATGGATCATTAACATTCATAAAAATTAACATTCATAAAAAAGAACAACTTCATTGGGGATACTGCTACAATCAGGTATCACAAATGAGAAGAAATTAAGATTTATACGATATTAAATCTGCATTTATCTTTATTTCGGCACTAGTTAAACATGTATCTTTTAAAAATCTAAAAAATTAGTAAGAATGATAATTTATTGGAAGCTATTGATATACTTCTGATCTACAATCGCAATAATACATAATTTATACAACTATTTTATTGAATATTTAAATAAATTATAATACATACATACATACTAATATATCAGATATATTATTTTGGTTTACTGGTTGCTAGTTCTTGGATACATTTCAATATTTCTTCAGATTTTAGATTTTGTAGAGACACACGACGTTCTACTCCAAATTCTAGAATATAATATTTTAGAAAATGTATTATTATTATTAAAGAAAACAGACACTTGGAAACTTAGAATTAAATATATACAACTAGTTCAAGCTCTGAAAAGATTAATTTTTGTTGAATGTGATATTCTTAAGCCCATGCTTTATCGCCATGGAGGAAATTTTGGGGTGCAAGGTAAAACAAATTTCTCATAACAAAGGAGATTGCAACAGCATAGGAAAATGTTAATTGTGTTCCAGTGAAACAGTATTTAAAAAAAATATATAACAATCTAAGGAAGATTAAAATCATTTGCAGCTTGTGTAGAAGATATACATGTGGAAAGCACAGCAAAAGGATCGATAACTTACAAGCAATGCGAAATAAATACATCATCGGAATAGAATAATGTATAGCAAATGTAATATCAATGTGTATTGTGAAATATATTTTATATATTTTGATTTGATTTAAATACCACTTAGTCCGATATTAATATGCTAGGCACAAAATGGCCTATTGCTGGTAGACTGGGTTTTAAGAACTACATATCTTTGTAATGCAAGGATTAAACATTACGCACATGCATTAGTATGAAATAATTATTGTAGAATTTACCATATCGTGCATATAAAACGGGTTCCGTGTCAGAACATTCCCTAATTAAAACTGGAAATTGTGGGTTACTTCTTTTAAGCGGCACGTATTGTTGTTCGATAAAGTCTCTAAAAATATAAACAGGTTAGAAGGCAATATAATCAATTATGATTGAAATTGTATATTAATTAAAAAAGGTTAATAAAAAAAATATAAAGATAGTACATTTTACATAATTAATTTCGTTATTACCTGACACCCTTACTAGATTTCGAGGTTTGACATAAAAGAATTCGTAACTCTTTCAACTGAGGTCCAAACTTTATTGCAGCCATTTTTAGACATATAGCATACACAGCCCCTAGCTACGTAACCACAACGTTACGTTATTGCGTCAACTTAATTGTAATACGTACCTTAATATTGTCTCCCATGTGACACTAACCTTAGGGTATGTGCACTAGTGAAAATAAATAAATTACGTACGCACAGCAGCGTAGTCGTGGCGAAAGAAACAAAAAGAAATTGATAACAAATCTATTGATTAAATGTCAAAATTATTTATTAGTGAGAATTATAATCGCTCTATGGATTTGTCATAAGAATGAATATTGTCAAGGCATAAATCAGTCGCTTTGCTACATGATAAACTCCAATAAGAGCAATTTTTATTAGTATTAGTTAATAACAATTTTTCTTATTGGATCATAAATAAATCGCGTATTTTTTATGTAAAATCCAAAGACATAAATAGACGAAAGAATGACAGGCTAGTCTCTGATATACCACCGTAGAATAATTTCAATAGTTTTTTAATATATTATCGAAGCATGATTTTGAACAGCTTTTTAAGCTAATCCACGGACAACCCTAGTTTCTGAGATATTCACAAAAAGCTGTCGCTATCACTACAGTAAATTCTGCCTACAATTGTGTATTTCAATGTTTCTTACAAGCGTAAAATTTGTAATAGTTTAAAGTTTTTCTCGATTTATAGATAGTTTTTAAAATACAGTCATTTTGTCTCAGAGTTTAATTTGTTAAAGTTTGTGTTCGTTTCTAAACCATTCAGTAGTTATTAGGTTTCCTTAATTTGAAACTTACAAGCGCGAGTAAAATGCTTTAACACTCCATGGGCAACAAACCAGTCTGAAATCCCTCAAAGTATAGTTCATATATTGAATAGGTAATATGCAGTAAGGTATAAAATAAACATGGAAATTAAAGTTAATGTATAATTGCAAGAACTTCAACTTTTATCATTATGTATTGAAGGAAGAAATTACGATTAATACAAATATATCAAACGTGAAAGTTACAACTATGTATTTAAAAATACAAGTATTTAAGAATATATGTATATATATATAAAGAATAAATTACCACTTTATCTTCAAATGTAAGGAAGATTGGATTAATAGAATTATATTAATTGTTCAAAGAGAAGTTATCTTTATTGTGGGACATACTATCATTTTTATAATTACAGAAAGAATCAATTTCAACCATGTGTATATATAACTACAATGGAAAATAAATTTTATAGTAAGACAATATTCAAGTAAAACAACATATTGTATGTCTACAACAAAATATATGATTAATAAATCAATAAATTAGAAATTAGAAATAAATAGTAATTGTGGTAAACAATTTCTTTTTTAGCATAATAATACATATATCGTTAATAAGCGAAGATATATATGTTAAGGACTGTGTTTGATTTTCTTTAAAACAACTGTTCACAGCCCTGTGATAAATGCGTGAAATTAAAAGCAGAATTCAAAAAGTTCAGTACAGCTAACAAAAATATATCTTGCACGTAAATCAGAATTCGAAAACTCGAAAATCGACAAGGTATCTATATATGTGGTATATTATTCGCGTATCATCAACCACCTGTCGCGTATTCATATGTTCAACAACACGTATACATATATACATACGCAGTACGTACGTACGTACATACGTACGCTTATATATACATACAGCAATGATACGCGTATCATTGGTTAAAAATTACTGTCATACTGACTCGTTTAAACGCAAAGGTAAGAAATCATTAATATCTTTATGATTTATACGATATAATATCATATATTTTTCGATATTTTTTAACAAAATTTTAAACATATATCTATTATAAAGTCAATTTGAATTTTTATACATATTTACGCCATTTAAAACTATAGATTCTATAATATGAAACAAATTGTAATTTACTCTTTATAATATTTTGTAATACAAATGAGACATTTAATATTTTTCAGATTCGCGAATATTTTGTATATTTGTATGAACTCACATCGTGCTCCAAAAGTAGATAAATAATACCTGATTGGCCATTAACGTAATTTTCATAAATGAGAATATATTGACACTTGTTCGGCCCTTTTAAGTATTAATATAATTCAGGGACGCTCGATTTGACTCTCGCGGAAAAAGGGCGCCTGCCACTGCTTGACGACAAAGCTGCGGACAAAGCCTGCAAGTGACATCAGCAGTCAAAATAAAGCAAAGGTATTGTTGAATAAAAATTTATTATATCATCCTCGGAATAATTTTAAACGTACGATGCAAAGTACTCCTGAAACTTAACGATTAAGGAAATAATCTTGTAAGAATTTCAACTTTTATGTCCTACTTATGTAAATGAATCTTTATTTAAGTATTTATTCAACTATTAATCATATAAACATGATCTTTTTCACTTTGCCGAAGTAAAATAATAGTAATAGTAAAATAGTAATGGTTATTTCTGTAATAACTACTATTATTTGAAATTTTTGCAGGTAAAAAATTTTATTTGCAAAAACCTGGAACAAATGCAACGTGACCTTCAAAATTTTTATATGATGTATTAATTAGAAAATTTCATTATAATCTTGCACAATTTCTACATTTAGCAGGGTTGCTCCCCATGAAAGTGTTACTTTCGTGCCTGCTAATCTCTGTGTAAGTATAAAATGTATCTGTAATAGGTTCAACAGCTCTGACATAATAGAAAACTAATGGGTACAACTAACCAAAATAGTGTATACTAAAAGAAAAGCTATAGAAGTATATTTAAAAATATTTATTGGGTATTGTAACAATAAAAAAGTGTTCAAACAAAATATTAAAAATAACATCATCATCATCATCATCATCATTATCAATGTATTTGCTATATATTAATTACGTACTATCCTTTTGTCATGTAGTTTGAACTTTATCCTATTTAAAAAACATCTGTCTTAACTGCAATACCATTCTTTACATTACACGTACCTTATTATATTGTACATGACGATTAACAATATCGCTTGAACTGTCACACGTCAATCTGTATATCACTGTCTTCGGCTTCACTTTCGGTACTAATCATAGCATCTTCTCCTACTAACAAGGCTGCAGGTAGATTTTGTGGAACATTGTCGATATCTAATCTCGGAGTTGAATAAACATTTAATACTTGAATCGTTGTCGGAGAAGTTGAAAGGCATTGTGACACTGATCCTAAAGGATCTGAATTTAGTGTGTCACAATCCAAAGAAGTTGATAATTGTAACTGTAAGTTATGTAACTCAGGTATATGCGGTCGAATCTAAAATGTAAAACAATATACGGTATCATCAACTACACTGTTTAAAAAAAAAGCTTTGGAGATACAATTTAATTAATTTTATTGATACTATAATATTGTAATTTTTCTACCTTCAACCCATCTGCTGTATGAGGATTTCTACAACCCCTGCATCTACATTCAACGCAAGGTTTACTTTCAACATAACAGGGACAACGTTGACCACAACATGTTAATTTCCCAGGTATTGCTGTAGCATTACCACATCTACATCCTTTTCTTTTACTTCGAGTAGAATTTGATCTTGGTTTTTTAAAAGCTGATGACTGAAGTGAAATAAATTCTTTACCCTTTAACTATTACAGAAAATTGGACTAAAGTAAGGATTATAGATTAATGCAGACATAAGTATTTAATAAATAAAAAATATAATATGTCATAAAATGCAATCTAAAGTTGATATCTGCATCAATCTGGGTATGGGACCTAGCAAAATATATATTCAAATTTAAACTAGTGTTAGTCTTGAAATATAATAAAGAATGTTAATTGAATATAAGCTACGTTATTAAGTGTTATACAAATCTAGAAATATGATTGTACCTTACAAGTAATATTAACGAGGATGCACGTCATTTAGCATTTAAATAAAAGTTATAGTGCAATGTAAACTTCCTGTAAGGCATAATATTAACCGAATATCTATTGAAATTACTTTGCTGCCCTTTGAAGATTTTTTCTGAGAAGGGGTCCCATATTTAAGGTGGGAAGATGGAATACATTTTACCCCTCCTACAGAGCTGTGTGAATTTCCATCCATATCCTGTTGTCCTACTTCTGTATCATCTGTAGCTGCTGCTTTCCGTTTTATTGTTATTTTGTTACCAGATCCAGCATACATCACAGAGTATATCGAAGATCCGTTTGATACAGTACGAATGGCAGGTGACTCTACAAATACATAAATAAATTTCTCTACATAAACAAATATATCTTTCTGCTTTCTTATGTAATTACAAGACATTTTAATAATAAATAATGATTATCTTATTTTTCAAAAATGATCATTTATCATCATCTTCAATAATATGAAAAATTGAATTAAGAGATGATATAATATTTACAATATTTTAGAAAAATATTGTGATTGACTGATTACTTCTTTCATTTTTTAGTTTCAAGATCACCACCACTTTCCTTAATAAAATTACATATTTTGAACCACATCTCGTTACAGCCAATATTAAAATGCAATTTAACGATTATGATAAAACGACCATGCCAAAAATAAAATATTGAAATCTTGGATGAATCATCTTTGTATCATTTTTGAGTTATGAGCAAAAATAATCAGTTAAATAGTCGAATATCTTATAAAATATTACAAAATTGAATATAAAATTAATTGTAATAAAATTATGAAAGGAAATTGTTGTCAAAAAACGCGCAGAGGTAAATGAAATTGCATTCTCGTACATTCAGTTCGTATACGAGCTGTCAATGTAAAAATAGTTGACAATGTATAGAAGATAAACTCTATAAATGAAGTAAAGATAATTCTCAGTATCAACAGAAAATGTTTAAAAATTCAAACACTTTTCAAGTAACAAAAAAATTTTGTGAGATATTAATAGTTACAGATACAATATTTCATCTAGATAATTCCAATATATTATATTCAAAAGTATGTACATATATTTTATTTATTTTTCGGTTTTAAAAAGGTTCTAAAAAAGCACTATTTGAAGAAACTATTAAATTTCGAGAATATATTTATATGATATATTATATTTAATAATTATACGCTATAATTTATAATTCAGTGAATACGTAGTTATTTTATCTGACTTCAACATAATAAATTCAAATAAATTTAAACAAAGTACTTAAAATATGTATAATTATATGTTATCTGTGTAAAGAATGCGTATAATATATCTTTTCTATTGCTTACTTTTCTATAGAATCTAGAAAAAAGAAGATCTAGAAATAATTCTTATAGTCTAATACAAGGTAATATAAATTTTTTAATTATTTGATATAAATTTCATAATGAGAATCAACGAAGCATTTGTTATTCTAATTTTATAATTACAATTCCTGTATTTTAATCCACTTTTTCGTCTTTTTTGTTTAAACTTTTCTATATTATATATTTTTATAAAATATCTTAAACAACATTATACAGGGTGATCCATGTAATTGTATCACCTTATAACTCTGTTACCAGTGCAGTTACAGAAAAATGTCAAAAGAGAAAAATTCAATGAAGATTCACTTATTATTTATACTTATTTATATCCGTAGGATCTCTCTCTCTCTCTCTCTATCTCTATCTCTATCTCTTTAAGAAGCACAATGATATATATACAATCAGCAATCGCATAGGTTTTTAATATGAAGATAAATACTTTTTTTATTACATGGATAGATTTTTCTCGCCATTCTACGTACGTAAATGAATATGGGGTTAAAATAGTAACAAAATTATTAATTATCGAGATATTAAGAAGAAAGTATTTATTGAAGAAGATGTTCAAACGCTTGCTCTTCATCACTTTGTAAACATTTCAGACAACGCTTTTTAATTATTTTCATAACTGAGTTTAAGATTTTTATGATTATCGTTGCATTTCGGTATTATCCGTTCTTTTACATCCTCTACAGAATTTAACGGATTTAAATAAATTTTTTAAATAACGAATACGTATCTGTTTCTGTCACGACTACCCACATCAATGTCGATAATTACGAATTTGCTATGAAACGTTTGAGCATCTTCTTCAAGAAAGATATATTTAAAAAATATCTCGATAACGAATAATTTTTTTACTATTGTACCCCACAATACTCTTTTACGTAGAATGACGGTAGGAAGCTATCTAAGTAAAGAAGTATGCATTTCCACTAAAAAATCATGCAATTGTTGATTATATATACATCAGTGCTCGTAAAAAAAGATGATTTTACGGATATAATACTTACTGAATCGTTCATCTTTCTCCTTTGACATTTTCTCTGAGACAAGTACCTGATCCACTTATATATAATTTACTTCTAACAACATGTTTAACATAAACTTTTTATAATTTGATACAAAATAATAATTACATATCTATATTTTAATATCTTCTCTCTTCCTCCCTCCCTCCTCCCCCTTCTCACTCTCTGATATTAAATAGTATAAATATACCTAACCCGAATATTAAATGTTTTATATATTTCGTTGCGTATATTTTACAGGACCATTTTGTATTTCTTTGAACATATATTAATCTAAAAAAAAATTTGGTAATTATTTAGAAGTACTGTCACATTACCGATTTCAATAATTTTTAAATATGTTATAGAAATTGACATTTTGAACAACTTTTTTTTCTATACATGTAATCGCCATTCGGTCATAGTTTTCGAGATATTTGAAAAACACTGCCGGTACTGAATTCTGTGATGAATCCTGCTTGTAATTATGCGTCCGTAACAACATATGCGTTAGCATTAGTTACCGGCCGCCTTACGGCGGCAGGATAAAATGGTACTTCAGCCAAACTTATATAAACTATAAACAAAAAGTAAAAATTAGATTTGGGTTAGACGTTATTTTATTCAATACTAACGTATAAGCTATCACAAACGCACGATTATAAGTAGAATTCACTGTAGTAGTACCGACAGCTTTTTTGCAAATATCTTGGAAACTAAGACCAAACGACGGTTACATGTGCAGGGAAAAATTGTTCAGAACCATATCTCCGACGATATATTAGAAAATCATCAAAAGCCAAGATGGGATGACATCTTTCTAAATAATTATTGGCGATAATTGATTCAAAATAATTACAAAAATTAATTCGTAATATGGAATGTTGACTTAAAGATATTTTATCCAGAAAACCCAAATGATAATAAAATAGTATATAAAAGTAGCAAATAATAATTAACGTCTTTTGAATACTTCTCTGGACTACTCAATGATTCGTGTTATATATATATATATATATATATATATATATATATATATATATATATATATAGAGATGCTCTTCTAAGACCCCTCCCAGAGACTTGCTTCTATTCGGCCAAAGAGTACGTCGTAAATAATTACAAGGACATAATAAGAAATAAATATTTTGGAATACAAAATTACTTTTATAAGAAACTTGAATATTTTATATCTAATTGTGAAATAGAAATACTAAACACACTATCAATTTCAATGATGGAAATTGAATTATAAAAAATTTAACATTATATGATACATGTTAACAAAAGAATATAAGTCTACTTATTTCATCTTTTATTAACACAGATAAGTATGGATCTTTTATTAATACGGATAAGTATGGATAAATTAAAATAACGTAATTAAAAATTTGGTTTTGGCCAATTAAAATGTACTAATAAATTATTATACATGGTGCTCACCTCGTTAATTAATTCAGAAGTAATACCGCCGGAGCGATAAAATTGTATCGATATACAGTTGTGTACAAAAATAAGTAGGCAAGTAATGGATATAAATATTAGCAAAGTTTCGTTAAATAGGATTTGTTTGCACAAAAATGTAAATATTAATTTCAATAATTTACTATGCAATATATGCACTATAAAGATATATAATACTTACTTCCCCTTCCTGTACATCTATTTTTGCCCCGAACTGTATGTAATCTGTTACCAAAAAAGTTACCAATATCGACTCTGTACTATGGCAGAGGCATATATATGTATATGTAAAATGAAAGCAAGAGTGTGTGACTCACGGTGTAATTAGCAACACTTTCTTTAAGTATCAAGAGGTTCACTTTGTACATTTTTATATTCGTATTAACCAAAACATTTTAAGTTTATATCACCAAAGTAACAATTGGTATATACTATGCAGAGCTGTTTGTATAGAAAGAAATTCTCTGAGACGACACACAGTGTTATATCTTTCAGCCAATAAGCATATCAATGTTTAATTGTTAGATCTATCAAAAATAATTAATCAATCTCTTGCTCCTTTGTACCTCTGCATAGTACTTACACATAAAAAATGTATTTAGAATGATCCAAGAGAAAACTGATTAATTTTACCAATATGTTTGATAGGTCATTCTGAATCACGAAGGTCACGTAAGTATACTATGGATTTTAGGTGTCTTCAAAATAAAGAATTTTTAGACTATATGTTAAATACCACATATGATGCTAGCTATTGGTGAATAAAAAACTATATACAACGCTCAGTCTCTTTCTAGATTCTAAGTTATTAAGTTCTGTTTGGTAACTTAGTTTCGCAATGCTGTGTAAGTTTTCAAACTTAGAATATGCTAAATAATAATGCAAAAATTGCGATATATAAACAATGATATCCAAGAAACATATCACATCATCCTATATTTTAAAATATGTTCAGAGAATTAAAGAAAATTGATGCACAATTGTCTAATAGTAATATGAATTGTTACTTTACATTCAGGAAAATGAATAATATTACATAGACATGAGTTTCATCCTACTGGTAAGGTAGACTCCCCTTCTACTACAAAATTATGTAGCACATATTGTTTTGTATCTGGCTTCACACATTCTTTTTACAGATGAAGTTCAGAGTACCTGTGATAGCATAAATAACAATCATAATAATCACATTACTGAGCAACTGAAAATTCATATACTATATTTCAATAAAGTTTCCAGTACTGAGTTCCATTAAATGTGTGGTATAACATCATTAACACTTATCTTTATTTAACCACACATAATACATGAATGACTCATGCCAGAATGTTACACAGATTTCTTAAAAAACAACTTGCCTTTGTATTTAAATAAAGTATTTTGTTTGCAGTGATAAGAAGAATGTGATTCCAACATGATGGAATATCACCATATTCCAAAAAAAATGTTACGACTTTGTTAAATACTCATTTCCCAGGGAGTTAGATGGGACGATACAAACCTATCCCATGATTATCCAGATCAACGAATTTAACTCTGTTGAATTCCTTCTTCTGGGATTATATGAAGTTGAAGGTACATGGCAATGGTAATCCAGTGTCAAGCTAAAAATTGATACAAGCAATACGCAATGCAAGTGATGGTATCAAAAATGAAATTTCTACGATGTAACTGTAACGATCGTTATAACATTGAATACATATGTTTATGAAAGTAGAGCTATCGCTTTGAACATTTCCTTTAGTATATACAAATTTAGTATATATAAATAATAGTATTTATAGTATTTAATATATACAAAAGTAAGAAATCCATGGAAAATAAAGAACTATCGTTCTATTCTAATATTGTGTAGAATCTTCTTTTTAAATAAATCAATAATAAGTAAACCATGACCTTTTTGATTCAGAATGACTTGCTAAACACATAGATAAAACTATTTAGTATTTCAGTATTTCAGTATTTCAGTATTAATGTCAAAACTGCTTCTGATATAATAAAAGTATATATCAAGGACAAATTGTTATATTAAAAATGAAGAATCTTATTCATTATCATAATATTTCTGCTTTTCTTTTCTTTTTTAATTAAATAACTTCCTTAAATATTATTTGATGTAGCAAAAGCAGTAAGGACATTTAAAGTTTTAATAAATTTAAATAAATTTTAATAAAAAAATAATGGAAGGATCTAAAATATTTAAAAGAACATTTAATAAAAAAAATGATTTCTTTTTATCAATATATGCATAGTTTTAAACACTACAAATTTCAGTTCTAAAAATTATTTCTTCTAGTTGAATATCCTAGATACAAATAATCTTACATGATTATAACAAAAATAATATACTATACCAGATATACTTTGTGACACTGCTTCAGAATTTTGTATAGTATTTCCTTGAGTTTGAGTTGAGGTAGTACTTGTATAAACACATGGTAAAATACTGTACGCAGATTTTGACAAACCCGCTGTACTTTTAAATTCATCTTTAAAGCCAGAACCCTCTTGTATGAGTTCCATCAGGCTACTAGCACCGATAGCTGATGCATTATTACCTGTTTTATTGGAGGACACTGAAAGTATTAAACTTCGATAAATGTTTGTATTTGTCAAGTATTCACACAATTTCTTATAACACTGTAACAGTATTCGTAATTGAACATTTTCAACATATTTGTCATAATCCTTGCACCAACCACATGACGGTTTCAATTTTTTGCGTCCACCTCTACAACCACGACACACATGATGTTGACAATTAGTTTCAGTTGGTGTATGAGGTTCGATTAACAAATTTGAACACACAGTACAACTTAAACTTTGTCGCAAGTATGGAACTAGCCTGTATAAATCTGTCCATGAATTTGGATCATCGGTATCCGCTTGTAAAACTAACCGACACGTTGATACATAAAGACTTGTGGCATTCATCTTCCTTTTTTGAACTCTCTTAAGAGCCCCATAAGCAATACGTATAGTTATATCGGAAAGTTAATTAAACAAAGTAACAGAACATATTCACTACACACAAAACAAAATATCCGCCATATTTAATTTTCTTTCATTTGTATTTATAGAGGGCTCTCTCTGAATTACTCTGACTGCAAAGTATTGCTAGATGGGAAAATCTCTTAATAAAAAATTCCTAAATAGTTGTTAAAAGATTTAACAAAACTAATAATGGCAAAAATATTTCGAGTTATATTTGTTTCGAGCCGATATTTTTTATTACAATGAATATTTAATATAATATATAATTGTAATTATGTATACATATAACCATGTATTTTCAGTAAAAGTAATACTTTTACGCAGGGCATACATTTATATATACATATATTCATGCGCGCACCACATACACACACGCGCGCTGAGAATATTGTATATACAGTATAAGATAGTACGCATACATACATGCATGCATATGGTATAATGCCATATTTATCGTTACTCAAATTTATTACAGTAACAGTTTTAAGACTGAACACTTTTTATCTGTTAACACAAATACATAACTTATCTATATATACAGCCTACAGTACGTTATTTAATCAGACAGTACTAAAAGTAAAACATAATGTTTGATTGACGCACATCTTCTACCTAGCTTATATATGACTATTCATTGTATATTGTATATTGTATATACAATTATCAAACTGAACGAAGATACGATACGTGTTCAATTTATGATTACTCAATTCTTTAATGCAAAATGTATTGAAATACAAATGTTTTTAAAAATATTAAAATAAACTCTACATGATAATGTTTAATTATAAAAATTTTTAAACGCGTCTTTCAAATACAATTATAAGGTATAGATATTTCCTATGTTAATAACAATTTTTAATACTTATGGACGATGTAAAACTTCTTACATATGTTCACAAATTTTAATTATCATTTTTCATAAAATTTATTCAAAATTTTCCTTTGTTTAAAAGTAAGTACTATATACTAATATATCCTTGTAAATCACTATCGTTTGATGTTACAAACTGAAAATTTTTTTAGGTTAAATTATTTACAAATGGCAGATAAAGCTATTATGAAGGTAAAATTAAATAAATTTATTTCATATTTCAATTTAATTTTAGTATTTTTATATCATAATTGCACCCATTAATGATTATTTTAAATATATAGCAAATAGCAGAACAAAAGCTTAAAGCATTTTCTATTGGCACAATGGGTAAAAGACCATTGAGTAAGAAAGAATTAGAAGAACAACGTAAAAAAGAACAAGAGCAAGCTGCAGCTCAAGTAAGCAATACAAAATTAAAAAATTATAATTGTAAAGAAAGTAAACATATAAACATTTATTTGTATATATAGGCATTTGAAGAATTTGTAGCAACGTTTCAAGAAACACCTAATAAAACAACTAGCAAAGTTTGGGTAAAAGCAGGGACTTATGATGCAGGCAAACGACGTAAGTTAATCCTATTCTGTGAAATGGGAGATATATATTTAAGATAATCATAGTTTGAGATTTATGAAATATATTAGCAATTTTTGTTTTGAAAATAATGTAATGAAATATACTTGTTGAAAATATATTTGCTAAAGAAAAGCCATATAAATAATTTATGTTCTAAACTATTTGATTTATTACTTATTACATATTATATTGTTGATTATGATTGTTGTAACTTACAATTTTATGTGAAAATATATATATTTATTCAATAGAGGAAGATACACGCGAAAAGGGAAAACTTTATAAACCACAATCAAAAATATCGGAGCTTGTAGATAGCAGATCATCAGCCGAGCAAGCGCAAGAATATGCAAGATTATTAGGATCGAATGAAAGAAAATTAGATAGATTGGGCAAAAAGAAAAAGGAAGGCGAGAAGAAGAAAAGCAACCTTGAATTATTTAAAGAAGAATTAAAAATGATACAAGAAGAACGAGAGGAGAGACATAAATATAAAGGTGTAGTGAAAAACGTTATTTCTACCCAGTCAGAGGATCCAATGTTAGCAGCATTAAAATGTGTTGAAGGTAATTTAGTGATAAAGATACGCTTAATCACAATCTTACATAATTATAATCACTCATAAAAACTGTCTTAAAAAACATAATTGTTATTTTTTAAGCTAACATATTTTAGTGTAAATAATTATTTATTATCCCTATATTAACAATTTAAATTTATTAAAATATATTAGGTTGCACATCTTCATATCCTGATTCACGAAAAAATAATCTACATAACCTTATTGATGATCCACATCTCCTAGCCCTGATTTATGAGGGTAAACAGTACCCATTTCTAGAATTTCCTCTACTTAATTTTAAATGTCTGTTTTTTAGTATTAAAATTATATTAAAAATATAAAAATGCTGTTTTTCATAGATGGATCATTTGACAATGGCGATCCTAACACAACAAATCTATATTTGGGGAATTTAAATCCAAAGGTATAAATCAAGTTTAAATATTAATTTTGTATTTGGAATAGATCTACATCATAGATATATTTACATAATATATCTA
This sequence comes from Bombus vancouverensis nearcticus, assembly GCF_051014615.1. Classification (NCBI taxonomy): domain Eukaryota; kingdom Metazoa; phylum Arthropoda; class Insecta; order Hymenoptera; family Apidae; genus Bombus; species Bombus vancouverensis. The sequence goes on along the minus strand of NC_134915.1, from coordinate 952,289 downwards.
TATCACATTTCATTTATTAGAATAGTGTTTAACAAGCTTTACAATTTTTCTTGTAAAGTTTTGTAAAAATTGTACACTATTATGTAATTTATTTCTGTATACTATTATATATTACAACGAAATGAAAATTAATATTTAGAATTATAATTCTGTATAAAATATTCTATGTAAAAATTATTAATAGCAGCTTATTCTCATATATATATGTTTTATTCTTATGTTTAATGTAGATCACGGAACAGCAATTGATGGAAATATTTGGCAAATACGGACCATTGGCTAGTATTAAAATTATGTGGCCACGTAGCGACGAGGAAAAGGCCAGACAAAGAAATTGTGGTTTTGTTGCATTTATGAGTCGTAAAGATGGAGAAAGAGCATTAAAAAATCTTAATGGTGAAAAGATAGTTATATTATTTTAAATTTACAAAAAATGGTTGTTCATCAGTTAAATTAATGTTTAATATTTATGAATGTTTGTCGGAGTGAATATTTTTCCATTTCTTTTTAATGATTGAATACATTGGATATGAGTGAATATATATATATATATATATTATTATGATACGATTATACAGATATTTCATTACAATATAATGTTAATTAGGTCGTGACATAATGCAGTATGAAATGAAATTAGGCTGGGGAAAAAGTGTACCGATTCCACCTTATCCCATTTATATTCCACCAGCTTTAATGGAAATTACCCAACCACCACCTCCGTCTGGTCTTCCATTTAGTGCTCAACCACACCGCCGTGATAGACATAAGGTATATGATATAAACAAAATTAAGATATATTAAGGTCGTTGACCAAAAATATGGAGTTGTAACTTACATGATTGATCAATAATGTATTAATGATTTATAATTATTTATAAAAGAAATCAATATAAACCTGTGTAATTTTATAAATTTGATCGTAGATACCACCTCGCAATCGTAATCTTCAAACAGCAGACCCTCAGGAAAAAGAAAATTTTGAAAAGGTAATTCTTGTCCACTAGTAAAAATTTTTATTTTTTGCAAAAACATTTGTTATAATTTTATATATCAATGTTTTATTAGAAATTAATGTTTATGTTTAAAATATCCTAATAATAACAGTGCCAAGTAATATAATAAGAAAAATTGAAATAATTCTTACGTGCTTATAATATACAGAATGACGTAATTCCTTACGAAAAAGAATAAGAGAAAATGTAATATGACATTTTTTCATTCAAGATTTGGTCTTTGAGGAAGACGAACTTCAAAATTTACTGTATAAAAATAATGTAACAAATAAGTATATTACTATTTGATGCAAAGTAGTTCTGTTCAGATTCATTTTTATCAAGAACAATTTATTGATCTATTAAAAATATTTTCATTGTGACAGGATAGAAATCATGAGAATTTCTTTACTCCTTATTGTTTATATATATCTTATGTTTTAATGGTAAAGAAAATTTTAAAGACAAATTTAATTCTGTAATTCTTCTGTAATTTCTATTAATATCTATAAATTTAACATATCTATTTAAAATATAAAAATATGTTATTTATTATACATAATATTTTTTATATAAATAGTTTTTATATTTGCTATAATTTATTTGTTACAAATTCCATTATAACGAATTGACGATAATTATGTTTGGGATGGATCAATTTGGTCTGGAATGTTCAATTAACTATAACCATTGCACTGTAATGGGAATTATCATAGGTTTTACAAAATGCAGTTGTCAAAGTGGTTATTCCTACAGAAAGGTATGTTGTTATTTCTGCTAATTAAAAATAGATATACCACAGTACTTTGCTTATAAATATTAAAGAAGTAAGTTTTTATGTTATAGAAATTTAGTTATGTTAATACATAGAATGGTAGAATTTGTAATTCGGGAAGGTCCTATGTTTGAAGCAATGATCATGAATCGAGAATTAAATAATCCAATGTTTAGGTTTGTATAATGTCAAGTAACTATGAAAAGTTAATATTTTGTTACATTATATATATATATTAATGATATTTTAATTTTAGATTTTTATTTGAAAATTATTCTCCAGCACATATTTATTATCGATGGAAATTATATTCCATATTACAAGGAGATGGACAAAAGGAATGGCGCACTGAAGACTTCAGGATGTTTAAAGGTGGAAGTGTGTGGAGACCTCCTCCTATTAATCCATGGACACAAGGAATGCCTGATGAATTGATTGAAATGGAAGAAAGACAAGAACCTAGAAGAGGCAGTTTGTCAAACAGGTGTTACAAATATTGCAGCTCTTTACTAATTTTATTTATGATTATTAAAATCCTTTTTCAACATTTTGTTATATTTATATTTATAGCCAACGAGATCGATTGGAAGATTTATTACGCAATATATCGCCTGAAAGGATAAAAGTTGCAGAGGCAATGGTATTTTGTATAGAGCATGCTGAAGCAGCAGAAGAAATCTGTGATTGTATTTCGGAATCATTGTCAATATTACAAACTCCTGTTAATAAGAAAATTGCGAGATTATATCTCATATCTGATATATTACATAATTGCGGGGTAAAAGTAAATAATGCTACCATTTATCGAAAGGCGTAAGTTGTTTTATTTTAGTTATAAAATGTTTAAATTATAATTTTAAAATATACAAATTAGTGATTCATTAAGTGTATTTGTGTCTGTTATATAGTAGTTAATGTAATTGTTGATATGAATTGACATCAGTAAATGTATTTTTAATGCAGGTTTGAAACTCGACTTTTGGATATATTTAACGAAGTTCATCAAGCTTATAAACAATTTGATAGCAGATTAAAAGCAGAAGGATTTAAAGTTCGTGTAATGAGAATGTTTAGAGCATGGGAAGATTGGGCAGTTTATCCACGAGACTTTCTTGTTAAATTACAAAACACCTTCCTCGGCCTTGTTTTGGTAAATTTAACGCTGTATATCGTAAATCCTTCGTATTAACGAAATAATGGGAAGTAAGCGCGAAAGGTAAAAGTAAAAGGTAATTTTATTTTTATAGATAGATGAACCAGAGCCAGAAAATGATGAAGATATTGATGGAGCACCTTTATCAGATGTAGATGGAGATGGTGCAGAAGATTTGGATGGAGTACCATTAGACGGTGCTGCTCTTCTTAAGGGTGCTATGAAACATGGTTTAACACCACAAACAACATCTAATTATGATGACATTGATGGTGTACCTAGTAAGAATATTTGAATTGTACAGTGTTAAAACATGTGAACGATATTTATAAAGTATGATTCTGGACATTAAGACAATGACGAAAATTCGTGTACAAGAGTGTAATGACACTAATTTTTTAAATCATAAACAATTTAATTTTACGCTAGAAATACAGCTATATTAGCTACTGTAGGCCAATGGATCAGCTAACAAAACCTTTCTCTCTATTTTACTTACACTTTGCGTTCTGAGGGAACAAAGTGAGAAGCCTCAAAGCTTGGGTGCATGAAGTGTGAGCAAAATACAGAGAAAGGACCATCAGCTGATTCATTGATCCACGCCTACGCAATTGTCGGTATATCTATAGCACAAAACTAAAGCAAGCCTCAAGTAATATTTTTATTACATTAACTTTCTCTATAAATATCGCTTTTTTTTTGCACTGTGTATTTTTATTATTATTCGCTTTCATATAGTTAGTTTCATATAGTACATATCATCATATGTTTTCAGTGGATGAGGATATAGATGGCGTTCCTATGGATGAAGATGACTCTTTAAATGTACAAAGTAAAGAAGACGATAAAAAACCATCAATTCCTGCGGGTTTTGTACCATCTCGTTGGGAAACTGTTGACCCTGATCAGGTTGAGACAATTATTTTGCAAGAGGAAATTGTGATCTAATTGTAACAACAGTAAAAAATTGTAAAAAAAAAATGGCGGGGAAATGTCCTGTGATTAGCTATTTTTAAGGAAAATAGATCACGATTTCTTTTATAGTACTATTTTATGTTTCTCATTTTATAGAATAAGTTATTTTGTTATATTAGGTTGAAGCACAAGCTATGACAACTAGTAAATGGGAAGAATTAGGTCAAAATGATGATTCAAATTCTCAAGATACTAGTATGGATTCCAGGTAATACATAAATGTTCGACTGTTTCTTATTTTTTCAAATAATGTAAATATTACACAGCAATTAGATTAAAGAAATACTATATATACACACATCATCTTTGCATGTTTCAAGTAATAATCTGATGTTTTAATAAAATTATTAATTACAATAATCTTTAATTTGATAGTGGTAGAGATTACAATGAAGAAAGAAGGAGCCGATTGCGCGAAATTGAAGTTAAAACAATGCAATATCAAGATGAATTGGAAAGTGGCAGAAGGACACTAAAATCTGGTATGACGATTCAAGGACAGGTAGAACATTATAGAAAAAAACTGATAAGGAAGGTAAAATTTTCTGCTTATAACATTATTTTAAGTTCTAGTATAATCTAGTAGAATAGATTTTATAAGATATTTTTATCATAGAGTTTTTATTATACAATGACTAAATCTTTTATTATAGAGTGAAAGGGAAATGAAAGATGTAAAAAGCGAAGAACGTGACGATGAACGACGAAGAGAAAAAAAGCGAAGCACGACTCCAGAATCTCCGAGCCATTATAGAGATCGAAGACGGAATTCGACAAGTCCATCAGCTAAAAGTAATAGATATAGGTAAATATTCTTAAAAAATAATCTATCGCAGAGATTCCGATTCAATATGAAAAAAATATATAACAGAAAGATAGTTCAAACAACAGTTCATTGACATTACATAAAGAATATATGGGTATTAAAAAGACACTAATAATATCCTCTTGTTACAAAAGAGTTGATGATATTTTGTGTTTTTTTTTTTTAACAGTATCATACTTTATATTACATGTTAATAAGAAAAATTTGCAAATTATTCACTAATAAATAACGACTATTCGTAAAGCATGCACAAATAAACTATACCAAACAATTACAGACATTTTCAGAAAGTAGACAGTGATTAAAGTGAGTGCCCAAACTGCATCACACTTTCTGAAATACATTTTTGCTTTTTCTTCAATGAATTCTAATGCATTCTAATGAATTCTGCAGCTAAATACTTTACATATATGTTATATATTACAGTTTTAGGAAAATTTATGGACTATGATTTAAATACAAATCAAATTATTTTATCATGATTAATATATAATGATATAAATATAAATTGGAAGATATATCGTTATTTAAAACAATCTAAAATAACACCAATTTTGATGAAAAGAACTCGTCAAAATAGAACAGCCAATACGTGGAATATCCTATATTTAAAAGTGTGAAAGCAATTAACAGTTTCAATTATAAAATGGGCTTCAAACCTAGATTATAATATTATTACAAAATATTTATTCATTAAATTTCAGATCACGCAGTAGATCGCCACGTGGTAAACGTAGATCGCGATCACCATATAAAAAGAGAGTACCAATGACACCATCTCCGCCACGTATTCGACGAACACCTTCTCCTTCTTTTTCATCCAGAATATCTCGTAGATCACCCAATAGTGAACGAAATGACAGAAAAAGAAGGGCTAGATCACCATCATTATCACCACCACCTCCACCACGTACTTCGAAACATAGAGCTAATAGTCCCCCTTCTCCATCTTCACGCAAATATAGACATAAGCATAAATATTAAGATACTTTACATTTTTTCTATATTATAATGTTAATAGAATTACAAAACAAATTACGTTACAGAAATTGTTACATAAAATTAATGAATGCAATACTAATTGTGTATTCAATAGTTTACAATAATTTTCTGTTCTTTTAATGTTTTCCTTCCTACAACTATCTTTAAGTGAATTTATTTTATATGCATATGCTGTTTATATATATGGTATGTGACAAACATGTGCATAAAAAACAGAGCGATAGAATACTTAATTATAATAAAAAAGGATTCTATTTATACATATACCTTTATTTATATTACTAATATATAACCGCATTATATGTATAAAAAAAGTGTACAGATTTAAAACTAAAAGGTGACTTTCTTATTCCCTTTTGTCACTTTATTGTAATTATGTAGTTGAAAATAAAATTAATTAGAGTATTTGAAATATTTGAAAATTAAATTTCATTACATTGATTCGTGCATGGGCATACTTCAGATATTTTTCATGAAAAGTGTTACATAAAAATTTTGTCGGATTATACATAAATTGATTAGTTCATGTATAAATTTGTAACAAATATATTGTCAAAAAATGCTTTCTAATACAGTTTTAATTTCTATTATTTAAGCACATCCGATTAAATATATGTAAATAAATACATTATTAAGTTATAATGTTTAAATTCCTGTTCTTTGTAAAATAGCACAACAGTGACATATTTCGAAAGATGTATTTGCAAAAATTTGGTGTTCATATAACGAAAAACGATACAATAAATGAAAAACTTAAACAACTAATCCAACAATTACAATAATTCATTCCCAACATACTCCTAATATTTTCATGATTTCTTAATTGCACAAGTAAGTGTTTAATTAGATAAAGAAAATTGAAAGTCGCATAATACATTGTACTTTCATAAATGAAAAATGAACCCTTCTTTTAATTGTGTTAAGCATATTTTTAGTAATGCAATTACTTCATCACTTTTCATTTCTTCTGTTTCTGGTAAAACTCAGAAATATGCTAATGGTTGCTTCCATCTCTTCTCCATTTTTTTTCTTTGAATTATAGATTCAGACCCACCTCCGTATTGTGCTCTCAGCTGGTAAATGACATCCGCTTATCCTTAGTTTATTATAAACTGATGCAGAATTGTAAAATATCATTTTTGCTAAATCTTGTTCTTCGGTTGTATATGACAAATTTTCACCTTTCAGTTGCAACTTAATGAAAGTCCTTACGACGTTGCTTTTACACCCATGTCTATCTAAAAATTCATCCACAGTCTCTACTTTGCGCAACTTGTTATAAAAATGATCTCTGGAGGTTTTGATTCGTTTGACTTTTTGTTTCAGATATTTTAATTGTGCTTTTAAATCTCTATTCTCTTTCATGAGCTGAACACATTCATTTTCCAATTTCATTTCACAAAATGTTTTATTTTGAGAATTTTCAATTTGTACTTTGTAATTTGTCATTTCTGGTTCAATCATTACCCATTGCATTGTATCCTCATTGTCACAAAATGTAAATGGCACTCTTGTATAATTCAGCAATGGTTTATTAACATGTAATTCTTTTTCTTCTTCTTCTTCTTTTGCTACCTCTTCTTCTCTTGCATTTTGTTGTTGCTGTTGTCGTTGTTGGTAGTCGCGTTGTTGTTCGTCCCCTTTTCCTCCTTCTTCATTTCCTTTTTCCCCTTCTTCTCTCACCAGCTGTCTTTCATGTACATCCTCTTCTTTTTCTTCTTTATTTTCTAATATATCTTTTGGTGGTTGAGGTACAGCATCCATTTTCAACATTTTCCTTCTACTGATATTTTGTGTACGGTTTGGTTTAAACATTTCAGGTGAGAAATGTTCAGCACAGATACCCATTCTTCTTATGGTAGAGCTAGCATAATATTGTAGAGCTGGATTGCCTGATAAAGAGTAATAAGAAATATAAAATATAGGTAGCAACAGAAAGTAATATAGATAGAAAGAGTAACATTGATATAGAAAATTAACAAATGCCAAACATACATAACGTACAGTATCAACACCCTGTACTTACCAACTCTTGAAATCCATTCTTTACGAAGCGGATTGTTTTCTTTCGGAAAGCAATAAAGATGATTTCCTCGAAGTCGACTATTGTTACATTTTATGTAGGCGCAAATATCCACTAATCTAGCTGCTATGTTCCTCTGCAAATCCATAGCCTGAAAAAACCTAAAACAGACTACAAAAAACAGTATGCAAATTCAAGAAAATTTGCTCTTTTAGTACAAAGTACGAACGAACGAACGAATGAAACGAAGATTCAAATAAATGGAAATTATACTACACAGATATTGGTCATCCAACGTCGTTCATACATGCAAAGAATTAGATCGATTTAATTTTTTCGTCCGATTTGCTACGACTGAAGATACATGAGCTAGATCTTTCAAATGAAATTTCTAGTTAAAATTGTTCATAATAACAGTGTGGCCAACAGTTTAGACCAACTAAGTCTAAGCGAATGCTCGCTGTTCGCCGCATTTTAGTAAACTTTGATAAAATGAAACTGCAAACGAGCATTCGTTATTTAAATTTAAATCTAATTATATATAATCTAAATATGTGTAAGAAATCATTCGCTTATTACTTCGCCGAACTCCGAACGAATGCTTGATTACACTTTCATCTGATAATATGTTTTTATCCTGCAGCTTTTTCACAAATACTCTATTAATTTATAATAATTTATAATGCATTAATTAAAACTATTATAGCATTAATTCGTAGCAATTAAAATTAATGATCTATTTTATTCTATCTATTATCAACAAAATCTTTGAATTCTTTCAAATGGTATTTTATTTCTATTTAATTCTATTTTTTAGTTTTAAATACGGTACTTAATCTATATCCGCTCAAACCAAAGCCATCGATTTCTCACGCTGAAATTTCCGCTCAGGCCGATTTGATAATTTCACATAAGAAAAAACATTATCACGAAATGTTTCATAATTTATTATTAATTGATACGTAATTGTCATGTTTAGTGTAGTTATCATACCGCGAGTCATTAAAAGTTTTGCATTTTTAAAGTTTGGTACTTTTAGCCTACTGTATAGCTTACTTTAGATTTATTTAACATTGGTTTACTTAACGTGATAGCCATTTATGTCGAGATTGTTTGTTTGTGCGAAACTATGATGCAAGGTACAACGTAGATAATTATTCACCGCATATTTAAACGTATTAAATAAACATTACATTCTGCTATGTTCTTATACATGTGGATAATGAACAGTTGAATACGGAAATGCAGCAAGAACTTTGATTTATATTTGCAAATAATTTTATGTGCAAAATTGAATAAGACGTGTAAGGCATGGATATACGAAAAGCTTGCCGCGTATAACTTGCCCTAATATCGATACGCGTTTGTGAGATCCCTCATTCGCGAAAGGATCAGACTCCTTATCACCGCATTATTACGAGCAGTTCGCAAATCACTTTACCATTTAAAAGATGCGTAATTTATTTTTTTGTATATTTTTAAATTTCTGTTTAAACTTTCCAAAGTTTGTTGCTTGGACATTTATAACGGGCATATACACAACGGAGCCCCGAGTATAAAAGTCGTTGAATTATATTTTTAAAATCAAGGCTTCAATATTCTAACACTATTCTAAGAGGAGATAAAACCAAAATTGAAATTAATTTAATTAAACCTGCTAAAATAATTAAATATTGTAATCCATTTTAAATTCCTTTATTAACCCATCAGGGCTACGTCTGTACGTCGTACGGACTCTCCTTTCGTTCACACTGGCCAAAAACACTGGTCGCTAGTAAAACATTAGTGTAAAATGAGAATGAAAGTAATCCATCTGATGATTCAACACAGATTCATCCTTGAGGTTCACGCCATGGTCACCAGAGTATTGTATTGCAACAGTTAATTGTCCACTATATTAATAAGCCACAATACGTAACGAGGCTATATTTAACTTTTATATACATTATACATGTAAAGTTTACTATTATAATCACAATAGCAATGTCTCATTACAGTGTAAACAAAGATTTTAGAAAATAAGGATGTTTTATGTAATATGTTCATAAAAACATCCTAGAAGAAATAGACTGATGTTGAGAGTGGGATAGCCAATATATACTTGAAGCTTTTCTCCTTAAGTGACAGTAATGATCGGTTAACTGAGCATGTAAGAAGAAGAACGATAAGTGACTTCCTTTTTGTCTTGTCTTATTAGTTCCAAGTAATATTACACAGAACTGTAAGTATTAACGTTCAAGTATTCTATTTTTCAACAAGAAAAATCTAATCTGAAATTGAAAATCTGACCTACGATTTATTTTAACAGAGTAGATATGTAACGAAACAGTCTTGATAAGTTTATTTGATATATGACGTGAAATTTTATGACTAAATTATGCATATTTAGGCAAATAAATTCAGATGTTTGTCTGTGGTATGTTTCCTTTATACTTCCAGTAAAGCTATCATGTATTTTATTAAAAAGAGAAAAGAAAAAAGTTTATTTGATTATTCTCTGTGATATATCGGTTATGCCCCGTATAATGTATTGCTTTTTATAAATTGAGTTAATTATTTTCCCCAATGCACCGGCTATTCCCGAATTGTTTTGTGCAATTTACTTTAATATTTTTTATCAATTTTTAAGTTTTTAATAACGATACCTTTTCTCAACAATGAATTGCTAATATTTTATCGAATAAAAATGTAATCCTTCCACGTTTTGCTTTACTTTTATCGTAAAATTTATAATAGGAGCATTTACTCTGCGATCGACGTGGATACTCATCATTGCTTGATTTTATCTGCGCATCCCATAACGGATTTTTGAAACTAAACTCCGCGGTTAACAAGTTAAAATATATATATACGGATATTTTTGTATCATAAATTTACACAAATCGAAATTAATTTGAAATTACGTTATGGGTTAATAGATTACACTCAGCTAAGGTTGTCAATGATAACTTACCAACCGTTCGGTACCGAAGACGTCTGAATGATGGTTTCTAGCAATTTCGATTTACGATTATATAGCATGCAATGTACTGAAAATTTCAGTCATTCGTTACGCAAGTAATCAAATGAATTTTTAATACTTTTCATAATACTTTATAAGTAGGTATACGTTATTTATTCATAAACAATTCTATTTATTAGTATATTTATCAGTAATTTAGTATACAAGTATATATATATATATTTAATATTGAATTTAATTATTCGTAAATGTTTGTTTAGTAAAACTGTAGAACCGTCACGTTCCCTTTCATTTCGGTGAGTTTTGAATATATTTCCGAGGGCATAATTTTGAACAACTTCTCCCTGTATATGCAACTGTCGTTCGACCATAGTTTTCGAGATAATCGCAAAAAAGCTGTCGATAACACTACAGTGAATTATTCTGCTTATAGTTGCGCGCTCGTAACAGCGTATGAGTTCGTATTGGCTGCTAACAGCTTTTATTGCTAAACGAGACCTAACCCTTATCTTTTGTTTTTTTGGGTAAAACTCCGTCGCAACAGTATATGCGAAACTGTAAGAAATGTTTGTTATAGTTCAATTATTAAAATTGAATATCGTTTAGGTTAGCCCTTTGAATCCGGCCGGCGATGCTCGAATGATAAGAAGTTAATTATATGAATAGTACGGTGAACGAATAATTGATATTATTTTACGAAAAGAATAATTGTCCTTATTTTACAAAAGTATTGCTAGCCGTCGTGCGGCGGCTAGATTGAAGAAAACTAGGCCAATACACGTTGCGCATGGCACCTTTAAACTCGTCCAACCGTCGAAACACAACTATAGATAGAATTCTGTAATGAGAAAGAAGGCTGTAATGGTACAGGCAGCTTTTCGTGAATATCGCGGAAACTAAGCGAGTTCAGCCTTTACATGTATAGGAAAATGTTGTTCAAAACGTTGAATTTCGCTATATAAAGGCAAAAACCATTGAAATAGAAGGGTAAGTTAGCTTTTCTACAGTTTCACCTTAAACAGACTTGCCAAAGAAATAAAAGTAAAAAAATTCATACGCGCTAGTAATGTTCCCTAAAAAATTTTTCTTTTCCACTGCACCATTCATTACATACAAATAATGTTCCTACTTTGTACGAACTACTTTTATATTTTCTATTTATTTCGCGATTATGATTACGATCTACAATATAATTTACAGAAGTTTCTACCGCGTACGGAATATCGTATCTAATCTAAAAAATAATGAAAAGTAACCAGATTTCAAACGGGAAAATTCAGGGATTTTAATGCTCTCTACTCTAGAACAGTGTCATTTTATAAATGACAATCCTACACACAGCAGATTTGAACGTTTCGTTATAAAATTTCATATAGTATTTTAAAATCGTGTAAGATTGTTTGAAAAGCAATTTATTATTGAAATAATCTAAAGTATTTTTTTACAAACGTTACATTAATTCGTTTGATATGATCAATTCATTTGTTACCTGGTATTTTTATTTGTTCCTTAATTTCGATAGAAACGACTAATCTGCAAAAGTTACTCTGAACTATCATTCTAAATCTTTTGGATCTGTAATAATATTTTGTGTTAAGTATTCATTAAACATTATTAATTTGTTCTGTTAATATTTTATATTATTTGTAAATATTATATTTCCTGCATTTAAAAAAATAATTTCAATAATCGGGTTTTTTGCTTTTCAGTAGATTGGCAGCAGAGGTGAAAGTTGCACCTTTTCTTTAATTTTTTAACGACCAGCGAGTAGAAAAAGATATTCCAAAATGATACACAAATTGAATCACGTGCCGCTAACTGTACCTAATTACTCGTATGCCTTCAATTTTGAGAAAAACTTTGTTTACTCGGATGCCCTTACGACAATTACGAACCATTATCCGTACTGCTTCTACTATTCTGCCATTTATGTCATCCTAATTTTTGCTGGAAAGCATTACATGTCAAATAGGCCGAAATTCGAACTGAGAGGTGCCCTTGCCTTGTGGAATATATCACTTGCGGTATTTTCCATTTTTGGATTTCTTAGAATGTGGTCGGAAGTGTATCACGTATTAAGCTATCATGGGTTCTACCATAGTATCTGTGTACCTAGGTAATTTAACATTCGTACCTTATTTTAGCTTTCAAAATATTTTCCGTAGAATAATAACTTGAAAACTAATCATTAACTAAGTATGTATTGTTACAATTATTTACGAAAGCGTACTATCCAACGACCTCGATCACCTCGAAATACGTTCTTAAGGTCATCATTTTGAATAACTTTCCACTTGGTAAAAGTTGAAAGATAGCAACAACAACAACAGCAACAGCAACAACAACAACAACCATAATATACCCTTTATTCTGGAAAATTCTTTCGTACGGCAGTAAATAAGGCAGATATTTAGGTGATTCCGTTTGGCTGGTTCATATGGTATATTAACGTATTAAAACAGTCATTGAAGTAATCCTACGTTGTTTTATATTTGAAATAAGTTGGCTGTATTTTACAATTATAGTGCCTTTATCGTTTAATTTTTCGAGCCTGGACCTACTCTATATACAAAAATATTAGAACTTAACGATATTGAGTTTGCAGTGGTACTGCGATCGCGCTCGTTGGATACAAAATTAATGGTTGACGATTCATTCATACATATGACACGATTATCACGTTTCTTTATTATCGAATATTGCGGGCGGCATCCATCTCTCATCAAAGCGGTATATGAAATCAATTTACAAAATAAAACGATATTCCTAAAATGTTAAATCATAATAAAACCATAATTATGTTCTTTCTAGCTTCCTTACGCAAGATCCCGTTGCTGCATTTTGGTCACTGTTGTTCATCCTATCAAAGATCGTGGAGTTCGGCGACACAGTTTTTATTGTACTACGTAAACAGCCGTTGATGTTTCTACATTGGTACCACCATGTAACAGTTCTTCTTTACGCATGGCTATGTTTTGTAGAGACTACAGCATACGCCAGATGGAACTCTATAGTAAATTTTTTCGTTCACTCCTGGATGTATTCTTATTATGCTTTGAAAGCAACGCGCTTTAATCCACCAAAATGGATCGCCATGCTGATCACTACGTTACAGACAGTACAAATGATTTGGGGTTGCTTTGTAACTATTACGGCTTACAGCTATGTAAAAAGCGGTCAAGTCGAATGCCACATTAAGCCCCATAACGCGAAAATTGGTCTGTTGATATACTTGAGCTATTTCATTCTCTTCGCTAGATTCTTCAAACAGGCTTACCTGTCTAGCAAACGTGGAATGAAAGTCAAAAAGAAGAATAATATTAATGACAAGCTCATCAAAGCTAATTGAAGCACATGCAAATTTCTGAAAACTTTTTCTAGGGATGCATCCAAGTGACGTCTCTTGTAAATATTTTATCAGAATTATTTTACAAGTACATATATTTATATTTGTGCATATACATTTCAAGAAATGTAATAGATTTTTCAAGTCTTTGTTAACAAGTGTAAAATCATGAGTAAAATAATACAACATCAATTGTTGTACATTGAATTTAGCAATAAATTTCATGACAACTCGCTTAGTACGAGTAGAGGAATTAATAAAGATATTTTTAAGGAGATTTTGAAACCCTTTTTCTTTAAAAATGACTTTTCAAGCAATTATTCAATGAATCTATTTCGGAACGTTGTAACGTTTCTTTATAAAACAGTATGACAAAATTTTATTTCAGTGAAAATAAATATGTAATACGTGTATTTAAAAACGCGATATGCAATAAATGTTCGTTTAAATACTTTACATTTTATTAATGTGAATTGTGATTGGGAACTGCATAGCAATAAAAGATACACTAAACACAGTGAGACCTGTACAGCAAACTTGGCATACTTTTACTAAATTCAATAACATATTTGTATATGATATATCTATTATTATGCATGACAAGAAACATATAATGAATAGCGTGTGTTGCAGAATTTCTGAGCAGGCGAGCCGTTACCCGTTTTTTCTATATAGCTGCCTGTTACATTAGCTGTTGCTTCTCTTAACTCTAAGTTTCTGCCTAAATTAACACATTAACGTCGGTGTTATGTAGGAGACATAAAAAATCACGAAACTGACAAATCGCCGGTGATCTCTTCGCGTCGCAGTTCAAACGTTTCAAAATAAGGTGAAAAAATTGAACTTCGTACATGATAATAAAATTTATTATCACGTCATTTATTAATGTCACAGAGTGACGGTTTAAAGTGTTACAACAGGATGATTTAAAGAGTTACAAGAGACTGATTCAAAATGTTTTAACAGACTGACTCGAGCGCTTATTTTGGAGGAATTTTATATTGAGATTTTAGTCCCTCTGGACGGGTTGTCGTCTGGTGTAGTATCTCAGAGGCGCCTATTCCGTTACTATTTGGTTATTGTTTCGGTGGCTGTGGTACGCGGGATGTCTAGCCTATCCTATCCTATTACTGTTTCTGAGCGGGTAGTCTTCTTGAGCGTTAGTTTAAAATTAAAGAATTAACCCTTAACACACTTTTAGTGCCGAACTACTTGCTAATATCGTTGCGTATGCGAACCCACCTTATTATTAGCAGTACTTTATCTCTTGAATTTCTGGTTCCCCTACCAGACTGCTTGGCGGCCCCAAGGCACTAAGCTGCCAGCGCCTAAATGCCAACACCACACGGAGTTCCCAAGCAGTCACCACCCACCCATCTAAGGTATTATCCGTGCCCAGTGTTGCTTAACTTTCGTGATCGGATCATGCGGCCAAGTGCTAAGTTCAATTAAAATTAGCATACACAAGAACTTATAAAATTAGGCATTTGCCCTGTTTGGTCGTAATTTAGCATATACAAGAACCTATTGTATCTAAGCTTAAAGTTAGGGATCTGCCCTGTTTGATTACACACTAGCGTAATAGACAAGAACGTATTGAACTCTACGCTACAAGAATCTATTTAATGATGTAAGAATGATAAAATCGCGCGATAATCAAACTAACTGTAAGTTGCCTAAGAAAGAGAAATTAATTGTTTACAAAACATCGACAAGGCATCGCAACGGCCAAATATTGTTTGACATTATTTATTGAAATCCGCAAGTATCCCAATTATGAGATATAGCACGCGATGTATACCAGTATAATGATAAAGAAAACCTGACATGCATTAAGGTCTGCAGAGAATTATATACAATTCGAACTATTTCCATCACCTTCTCATAGCTTCAACTTTATTACAATCCGTTATTAAGATAAGCAACTCCTCATCGGACAGTACCACATCGATAGATTCCAACTAAAATCATACAGATAATAATAACATATATGAAATGTAATATTACACATAATAATAGAAGATTTTTATCAGATTTATCTGTTCCTTTATCATTTTGTTTTCTTTCTATCATTTATAGTAGTACCGATTGCTTATTACTTTGTTTTTAGAAAATTGTTGTTGTCATTATTATTATTTTATTACTATTATTAATTTCACTTTTTATTATTATTTATTAATATTTTATATTACGTTTTATTATTAATATTACTTTGTATTTTCGTTTTCTATTATGTTTACCTATGCTGTCGTTACATTAGTTATTAATATTAATGTAGTAATGGTAATGTACGTCCATTAATATTAATGTTAATTAATATTAATGTTAATTAATATTAATGAACGTACTAACATGTAATATGTATTTCGATAAATAAATAATTTAGTAACATATTACACTTATCATGTACTTACATACGTACCATCAATTTTATCATGGCGGCATTGCATTGCCCGTATGCGAAACACAGCGCAACATCGGATTGCATATTGTCATTTTCTTGTTATAAGACTACGGGAACTCCTTACCGAGCCATTAGTTCTTAAGTGTACGTGTATGATAACTTGTACGTTAACTTCACACTATTCGTATTGTAACCTTACTACGTAAAAGCTCTTTGATAATAAATATGCAAAAGAAAAACACAACACAAGATAATCTTACACGTACATAATCTTACGTAGCAATTTCACGGATGACTAAAAGAAAGACAGAGTGGGTGAGCGAGTTGAAAAAGCGATATGGGAATAGAAAGAAAACGCTGCATATGAGCCATCTTATTTCCGTGTCTACAGTAAATATGTGTAAAGTAGTAATACCGATCAATGAGCAGCGTCAGTGTGCGTATCTGATCAGACAAAGATACAGGAGACCTCTATGCAGCTTTCTTTCTCTATTCCCATATCGCATTTGCTTAAACGGTAATATAGAACACATGACATATGACTTGCGTACTCTATCTTTATTCTTCATACCTTTATGCTAAAAGTTCATTCACATTAATCAATTAATTGAATTCAAGCGGCTGGGATACGAAAAGCTTGCTATTTTGCTTGGTTTGAAATATTTTTCCAAATTTCTACGCTTGTTTTCATGATAATTAAGTCTCTTAACTTCAGGTAATTTGAAGCACTTTACTAATATATGATATATTATTGAATTTAAGATTCTTTCAAGTATCCCTTGGTTTAAAAGAAACAACAGCAAAAGAGGTTACTAACTAACATGTTATTATCAGTTTTCTTTTTTCTGATTTTGGTTCCTTAAATCAAGTTGACCTTTCCTAAATTCCATATTCAGTCGCTTTTTACGTATGCATGTATGTACATAATATTTTCATAAATAAACTATTCCCATCGTAGAGTTTTTCATTAAATATCCGTTTGAAGCTTAAATTATAAACTAATAATTGGACTACCTTCTTTCTGAACAACGTTTAAGGATATTGTTCATTTATTTTGGTCAAATTAAATTTAAGACATTAATATTTTATTTTTACATCTCTTGAGAGTGGAATACTGGAAGAAAATTTTGATCCTTATCTTACTTTTGTTTATTGATATGTACATTACATTAATTTCTTTTAAATAACTATACGAAATTTATTTAGAACTTTTATTCATTTAGATATCAACTTCCAATAAAATATTACAAAGATAAAATTTTTAAAGGTAATTTTATCTCTTTTGATTTCGGTTCCTTAAATCAACTTGATCTTTCCTAAATTCCATATTCAGTCGCTTTTTACGTATGCATGTATGTACATAATATTTTCATAAATAAACTATTTCCATCGTAGATGTTTTTCATTAAATATCCGTTTGAAGCTTAAATTATAAACTAATAATTGGACTACCTTCTTTCTGAACAACGTTTAAGGATATTGTTCATTTATTTTGGTCAAATTAAATTTAAGACATTAATATTTTATTTTTACATCTCTTGAGAGTGGAATACTGGAAGAAAATTTTGATCCTTATCTTACTTTTGTTTATTGATATGTACATTACATTAATTTCTTTTAAATAACTATACGAAATTTATTTAGAACTCTTATTTATTTAGATATCAACTTCCAATATAATATTACAAAGATAAAATTTTTAAAGATAATTTTATCTCTTAAACTTAAGTTACCATAATTAAACGGTTGTGTTTTAGCCGTTACTTGTGTCTGCTTTACAAACCTAAAAAATGTCATCAATATCGATATTGAATATTTTAATAAATATTATTAGTAAAATATATAAGTATTCATAATTACATTAATATTCATTCATGTATGTATAAGCCAAAAGATTACATGATTAACTGACTATTAAAGTATATAGGAAATTTCTTCACTTAGGATTGTACAAAATTATTTATGTAAGATCCTCCATGCTCGTCTAATTTATTATTCATTATATATTATTGGTTTTATACAGTAATATTTCATTTATTAAATATGGTAACTTGCTTATAGAAATATAAATTCTGCAATTTCAATAAATTCTAAAAATGTTTCTCACATTGGATATACGTACAATTCAGTAGATTATTTATTGTTTTTGCTTCCACGTTACTAAACTGTTGTTTGTTACTTCTTTTTCATGCTCACTATCTTCTTCATTATCATTTTGTAAAGTTTGTAATTTTCCATATTTAGCTTCAAGTTTCGCAATTAACTCAGTATCGTCAAAATTTTCGATTTCCTCCTCTTCTTCTTCTCCTTCATCCTTTTCTTCTTCCTCTTCCTCTTCTCCCTCTTCCTCTTCTCCCTCCTCCTCTTCTCCCTCTTCCTCCTCCTCCTCCTCTTCTTCTTCTACTTCTTCTTCTTCTTCTTCTTCTTCTACTTCTTCTTCTTCTTCTCCTTCATCCTCTTCTTCTTCTGTCCGTTCTCCTTCTTTTAACATTGTCTTTTGCACAATTCCTATTTCATCCGTTTGCTTCATTTGATTTTTATTGCTCTTATTTTTTTTGTTTTTTATTTCATTCCATCTTATATTTTGATTCCCCTCTTTTCCTTCTCGTGTTCCTAATACTCCTTTCTTTTTTTCTTCTATGTCATCTTGATTCCGTTTGTTCATTACTTCTCCTTCCTCTTCCCCTTCTTCTTCTCCTACCCCTTCCTCTACATCTCTCTCATCCCCCTCCTCTCGTTCCTCTTCTACTCCTTCCCTTTCTTCTTCTTTCTCGAACTCAGTATCTTTTTGCACAACAACCTGTTGTCCTGTCTTTTTACACTCTTCTTCTCCGCGCTTATATTTCTTTGTTTCTATTTTTCCACTTTTCTCTTGCACTTCTTTTTCATGCTTTCCTATTTTAAAAATTGTTTCGTCTTTCAATATAATTCTTTATTCCATATATTTTTTCTCACAAAAAATTAGTTTAGATCGATTTTAAACAGAAATAATAACTTCTAAACGTTAAAAAAGGTAAAGATTAATCACTATCATTAAAAGTGCATAAAAATGATACTTTAGCCTTCATTTAAAAGTATTTATAACAATAATTTCTTTGTTATTTTAAAAAATTTATATGTCCCCTTACAATGCCATGATATTTCTATGATTGATTCATGAAATAAAAGTATTTTTTAAATGAATTTTATAACTTTCTCAATTATATTTTAAGACATTGAATAAATGTGAAAGTTAAGTAAAAGTGTATTTAAATTTAACATACAAAATAATATTATATTGTTAAATATGAAAGATGATTCAGTAAATATTGTATAATTTTACAAGTCAGAAAATTGAAATTAGATCAGAATTTTGTCTAAATGCAATAAATTATACTATTTGTAAAACAAAAATGTTACAACATTTACCATTATTCCATCGTTTCACAAGGACAAAATGTGCAGCGACAATAAGTGCCACACCGACTCCAAACTTCATTGCCACTGCAACCATCAGATGTTATTTTTTATTGAGATTTCAAAAGTGTAATGAGAAATAAAGAAGATTCTAAAACTATGAAAATCTTTTATATCTACGTTATATTTTATGTCAAAATATGAGAGCATGGAGGATCATTTTACATTATGAAAAGATTCTAATGCAACTTTGACACGCAATATTTCACTTACCACTAGTAGATTCTTCTTCTATTTCTTCTATTTCTGGCTTTACATCTACATCATTAACATATTCTTCTGGTTCTGTGTTTTCTACCTAATATAAAGATGATAGTGTGATAATGTGCTACTATTTAAGAAATTGTATTGTAGAATTATTCATATAAAAGTGTACGGTAACGTATAATTTTTTAATTTTCTATAATGAATAAAATTATTAATAAATTAGTATCTAAGTAATATCTTTTGTAACTAATAAATTTTACATCTTTCAATAAGTGCTATTTTCTTTACATTTGTTATCAGAAAGAGAAAAATTTCATAAAAAATTATAGTTTCCTGTTTTATATATAAAGAGATAAAAATTAAAAAGATATAAGAAAATAATTTTTCAAATTACAATGAACACCAACATCTTTATATTCAATTATCGAAAACTCATTAAATTTTTTATATAGGAGAATACATAACATAAAATAAAGTATGTACAAGTAATATTTTTCATAAGTTTTATTACTTTGATAATGACGTCTAATCATATTAAGTTTACCTCTTCTAAAGGTTCTATATTGTCATCATTAATTTCCTTAACACCAGGAATGTCGTCTAAAAATGTCTCAAATATGTCTTCATTTCTTGGCATTTCTAATATTTTATCAAATTGGTTATCTACTTCATTTAAAACAGATTTTTCATCCGAGTCTTTCTCTGTACTAATACCATATATTTCTTCTAATACATTAGTATCATCAAACGTTGAACTAATATCATCATCTTCTAATGTAACTTCTGTGTGCTTCCTGTTTTCATATTTACTCTCGCGGCTTAATTCTGTATTGATATCTTATATTAAAGATTTAAAATTTATAAGAATATTCTGAATATACATTTATATTCACTACTATATTTTAATGTTTTGTATCATGTAATACCTTCTTTATTTGGAAAAATTTCACTTTCTTCTTCGTTTGATTCATTTTCAATTGCAGTTTCCTGGTCTTCCTCTTCTCCTTCTTCTTCTTGTTGTTCTTCTTCTTCTTCTTCTTTCTTTACTTCTTCTTCTTCTTCTTCTTCTTCTTCTTTTTCTTCTTCTTCTTCTTCTTCTGTAGATTCATTCAACATTTCATCATCCTGAACTTCTCCAGTTTCAGTTTCTGTATCAGTTTCAGTTTCAGTTGCAATTTCAGATTCAATTTCAGTTTCTGTAGTTTCTAACTTTTCATCGTCTTCATTATACCTCCTTTCATCTTCTATTTGTTTAGTTTTTTCATTTTCATTATCATGTGATTCTTCATTAGATAGAGATAAAGAATCATCTACCCACCCATCAAAGATAAAGGCCCAACGAGAAGACTCTAATGGTGTACTAACTTATAACATGAAATATATAGTGTTGACATAATACATTAAATATAATAAGTGTAATTACATTAAAAATATAGAGAAAGTTTACTTACTGTCTGTAGTACCTCTGTGCTCAATAATAACTACACCGATTAAGCCAACAAGCATTGTTAAGACAGTAAAGAATATGATTCGAGCACACCAGTGTCCACCTGTAGTACTTTCTTTATAAATATGTATAGTTACGTTGTCTGTTAAATTTTCACTAGCATTTCCCACTGTAGGTGATGGTATAATGTTATCTTCTTCATCTAAATATATTGAAGTATAATATATTGAATAGTTAAATGACAATTACTAATTACTGATAAAATGATTATTATAATACGGTATAAAAGTTATTGTAAAAAATATTGCATATTGTACATACATGCACAAACATAAGTATGTATGTGCCGTGCGTATACAGATTGTATACAGCGTGTATATAGATTGTAACGTGTTTATGTGAATTAGAAATTGAAATATGATCGAGAAATTTGTTAACATTATATTATAAAAATTATTTTTAAATGCCAGAAAGAATAATGCTTTAGTTTACTCTTATTTTGTTTATTTAAAACCTTTCTAAATAGTTATCAAAAAGTTCATTTGTTATTTTTACAAAAATAATAATAATTTAATATCAATGTTAATAATGAAGTCAATAATAATTATTATTATTTGCGACATTATTTTTTTACGAAAAGTTTATCAGACATTGTTTTCTGTAATAAACTTTGAGATAAATATAAAATAAATAACAATTTAACAACTTAATAGACAAACTTTAAAATAATACCAAGCAAAATACTGTCATTTTTGTAAATCATTATTATAAAAGAGCACTTTTACAAGTATTCTCTAATATTGAAAGTATGTATTTCCACTAACACAATATACATCACGAATCTATATTTATTACTTTGTTTATTCATCACAATAATCTGTTACTTGTATATTTCTTCATTGAACTAATAATCAAATTAAAAGTGTTAAATTAATATTTACTATAAATAGCAACGAGTTGTACAAATACGTAAAATATATAAATAAATTGACGAAAAATGTTTTTGGACTGGATAATATAGGTTGATCTATTTTTGAAAGCCAAAAGCTAGGCTGATCAAACTTCTAAGACCCTGTATTTTCTAATTTCAGCAACATTGCCAAATATGCCTGAAAATATCTGAGGCTTTACGTTTAGTATAGCATTATCGTAACACGCCCACGACGCAATAAACAATTTAAAATATAAGTTCAAAATAAAATTGTATTATTTTGTGATATTTCGCAACAAAAAGCATAAATATAAATAAGAAATTTTCACTGATTTCATATTTTCAAGCAAAAATAAGCGACATATATATAAAAATTACATATACGCTCAGGCGCGCAACTCGCATATACACGCACGTGCTTGCGCATACATACACATACGCACACATGTATATACTATAATTTAAATAAGAGATCATTGAGTTTCACAAATCTTTTTCGTAAAGTTCCATCAAGGTATATAGTAGCAAATGAATCACATAGTAGCATATAAAAGCTAAAGTTAACTTATGATGTCTGAATAATTCTTTAAGATATTTTTTCACTATTCTAAAGTTCTTACAATTCTAAATAATGGGATTCACAAAATATTTTATAAAGAATGTGCAAACTATAATTTATAATTATTTAACAAATGTATTGTAATTGTCCAATATATAAAGTATATTATGAAATGTGATACGTGTATATAAGTATATACACTTAATGCGTATGTATGTATGCATTATATAATATTTCAGTATTAAAACTTGTAAAATGAAGCATCAACAAATAATATTCAATAAATATTATCATTTAATAACATTTTCCTACAATTCCTCTTTCGTATTTAAAACAAAATAATGTATGTAATATGTTTTATATATTTTAGAAAATAAAAAAAAATAACAAAAATTAGTTTAATATATCCATATTTTTTAATGTATAAATTTCCTGTGATAATTTTAGAAATGAAAATGAAAGCATTGTCACTTGATATTAGTAAATACAAAAGTTAGAAGTTGAACGTTGAAATTATAATAATTCTCTCACACTTTCAGTATCCTATTTTTTTTACCCTTTTTACGTTTTTTCTCTCTCCGTTTCCTTGCTTGAACATCACCAGACATCTTCCACTAGGAAATATAACTGTACTTTTTACAATCTGAGAAACGCCAAAAATTAAGTTTTTAAAAAGTCGAACACGGAACCACGTCTATTATAATTTGATTTGTAATGACTTCAACAAGTGTTGACATAATACGAAAATCCCTAGTTACTATACTTGAACGTTTCTTTACGGTGTTAGTTCTCAGCAGGTTCTCAGTATTTTCCAAACCTTTTCCATGTTCAAAATTTCAGAAAGGATATGTAATGAGATATGTATAACAGAAGCTAGAAATTACAAAGAACTTAGTGTTGTATAAATATGTAACACGTTTGTAATGTTTATTATAATTTAATACATAAATATTAAAATTAAATAATTTTAATATTCCTAGTAAAAAATTAGACAATTTACAAATTACTAGCAAGAAGTAATCATTTTTGTATGATATAAGCAAATATTAACATACATGGTGATTTATTATCGAATATTACATTAATTAAGAACTTATGGATGTATGTATTCTAATAAGAAATGTTAATGAATCAAATTATAAAAATATCTCTGATTAAAAGCAAAAACATTTCAATCAATATAACTATATTAAAGTATTTTATTAATTTATTTAATTATAAAGTCACAAATTTACTTAGATTCATTAGCAAGAAATATTATTAATTTATACAATAGCATATTATTCATACTATTGTAAAGTACAGGATACTTATTTATCATATTATCCAATACTCTTGACAATATATCATGAAATATAACAAGAAATGTAAATTACATGACCATAGTACACACAATTTATTAATAAGAGAAATTCAATATAGAAATTAATAAACATATGTATATTGCAGTAAAGCAGACACAAAACAAATATTTCTGTATATGATTACAGTAAATGTATATTATGTATATATATATATAATCTTAATAAAATATAATAAGTGGGCTCATGATACTTTGTTATATTTCCTATATATAAAAAATTCTGGTTCAAAAAATATATTTTAGTCAAATGTTTGCGTAACTTTTATTGTAATTTCATACTAAATGACTTAAAATTTGTAAAATCTATTATATCTTTAATTTAATTTCACTTTAATAATAACCTTATATCCAAAGAAGTAATAAAAAAATGTCAATCATAATTCAGTTTATAATAGCAGAATTTTAAAGAATGTTCTATGTTTTATGAATAACATATATAAACTATCTTGTGAACAAAATGTGTCATAAACTATTTTACCAGCTATTTTTAGGGAATACCTTAACATGGTTTACTTTACTAAATATACATTAAAGGTACGAGATCAATTTATATGATATAAACAGATTAATGTTTATTGATTTTTCTAATCTTCTCACTCTCTCTCTCTCTCTCTCTCTCTTAATTATTTGGTTAATTTTGTAAAAAAAAGAAAAAGGAACGATCATTTCTTTTTCTAAAAATGTTTATTAACTATAAATAATTTCAAGTAATAAGAGAAAATCTTATTTTTCGTATAATTTTATAAAACTATTTTATTAAATGTTTAATGATTACTATGTAATTATTATGTTCTATGAGTATGTTTTTTGAAAAGAAAATTCTTTGCATCTATTAAAATGTGTAGTATATATCTTTTTAAATAATGTAATTTGAGAAAGGCCAAAATGTTTGTTACAGAATATTGATTATAAGTTTTGTACTCTCAAAGGAGTAAATTATATAAGATTATCTCAATTATATGTATTTTTTATAACAATGAATAATATTGATCAGTTATAACACTTAACAAATTGAGTAGGGCATAAATAAAATTTTATTAAGAGAGCAGTCTTATTTATATCCACATAAGAATATTTTATAATTATAATCTTAGCAACCTTATTAAATGTTTAAATATTAAAAACTATTGAAACATATATAGACAAAACTACAATTTTAAGTCATTAAAGTATAGTAATAACTATTTACAAATTTTATATGTATAAAAATATATTAACAACAAACGTATGTAAGGAAATTCTTTTCATTTATTTAAAATAGATAGTATACAAGGTGCACCAGAAGAAAATTTAACTTTATCAGCATGTTAATTTGTAATTTAAAAAGATCATACATCTTAGGAATTCTTAGCTCTGTTTTGATGTCAATTTTGTTTACTCTGTATATCAAGTATCAGTATAAGATCGTAACTATTGGTGACTAGTGAGTTCACTCTGTCTCTAGATTTTATATTTATGTAAATATGCATTTTTAAATATGCATTTCCTTGAAAGATGGATAGGATAATATGAACCAATCTTATAGCCACCCCAATCACCTAATTTAAGTCCACTGGATTTCTCCCTTTGCGATTACATGAAATCACAATTTCAGACAACCGATACAATATATATCCAATGCAAATAACAGTATTAAAAATGAAATATTGCAGATACAGTAGCTATGTACATTACAAGGATAACATGCTGAACATCAGCTGTAGAATATAAAAGTGAACCAAGCCAAGAAATGCATTAAAAATGTGCAGAATTTCTCTTTTTAAATAAATCAATAATAGATGAAAATCTGTATGAAAACTTTATACGATCATCTTGATTCAGAATAACCTACTAAACATATTAGTAAAGTTCTATGGATTTCTCCTGAGACACCCTATATATCCATTTCCTATATTTCAAATGTAGGGACATCTTTACAAGAATAAATGCAAGAGATATACATCTGTTTTACAAATCATATACATTAAAAAAAAAAGGAAAAAAGAATAAATTAGATCAAAAATTTTATAAAGTTTAACAAAATATGTTAATATAATTATATATAATATATATATAATTTATAATTTTATACATATTTTCCTTTAATAAATTACATTAAGATACAAAGGCAAATTTGAAAATCGTCGCTAAAACACTATTTATAATGCCACTATGTACAAATTAAATACTACTTGTATTGATTTTATATTTGATACTGTATTGTATTATTTGATTTCAGTGTATAAAAATTATTATTACCTAATATAATGTTTTCCTAATATTCGAAGACTACATATGTTTTGCTTATTTTCACAAGCATTTAGAAATTAAAATTATACAAATACTATTAATTGTTAAAAGCATAACATAAAATAGAAGTACTATAATTTTATAAAAATATAAACGAAACAATAGATCAATTAAAAATATATTGTACATATGCAAATGTCTTAATGAATATTGGTCATAATATAATATTTCTCTAATAATGAGATTGCTGATTTACTCTATCAATAAAATACAGTTCGCTATCATACTTATAGATACATATATTTCTACTTTTTTTTTCTTTTTTCTTTTAAGAATAAAACATAAATAAATAAATAAAAAAGTTTTTATTGATGTGAAATGTCATACCTTGTAGTGCATGATAACAAACTATAGAAGTAATTTAAACACTCCTTGAAATATTGCTCATTGCATATTTCTATTAATAATTAAGCCATTATAGAACTTATGCAATTAATTCGATGAAAACGCACACATAAATAAAAAAAACCCCTTGAAGGAGAGTCAACAGCATATAAAATAGGATCTTACAGTATATTTAGTTTAAGTGTTTTGTTAACATTCAAATATGTTTGAAAATGCATTGTATAAAAAATATTTTTATCATATAAAATGATGTTCTGTTTAATAAAAAAAAGATTGAGTTAATTTATTTTATGTTTGATATTAGATATTAATTTTAATCTAACAACAACAGCTTATCTGATTGGGAAATTATTGTAATTAATTTTGTGAAGTTGTACATTTGCAAAAGCAATTTGCATTTAACAATCAGCATGCGATTTAGCAATGCATTTAGCAATTGCTTAGTTATTACTATATTACTACACATTTGATATTATTATTATTATTTTTATATTATCATTTACTGTAGAATTATGTGTAATTGCACATCTACTATAAAATATTGCTAGATTTGATCAGTTTAAAATATACGGGGTGAGTCATTTTAAGTAAGAACAGTAAATAGTTTTGTTGGTCTCAATGACAAACAATTTAATTTTCATGCAAAATTATATTAATGAAAATTTCATCTGCTCATTTTTGTTTAAGCTCATACGTTTTTACTATTGCAGCGTTATAATTAACAAGTATAATCTTATGGTTCATTGCATTTGCAAATTTTCTTTTGAAATATTGTTGTAAAAAATGTATTTCATTGTGTCTTGTTTCATATTTTCACATATTTTTTTAACAAATATTTTTGTTTATAATATCACCTATGCTAAAACTTAATTTATGAACATCTCTGATTGAGTGGAAATCTATTTATATTAAATATTTTGTAAAATAATATCAAGATACAAGTATTAATAATTAATAATTATCAATAATAAACGAGGCATATATTTTGTACAAAAGAAACGTTATAGATATATATGGAGAGTATTGAAGGGAAAGATGTTTCATTAATAAAAAAAATAATTTTATAAAATATAATTTTGATATGATTGCAATGTATATTTGACATTTTACATATGTGCATAAGTATTAGGAAATAATTTAATGATTGAATTGATATTTGTTGAATGTTACTTTCTTGTGAGAGAGTATGTAATATGATTTTAAAGAATGTAGTCATCACATGCTTCAGACGTTAACATTCTTTAAGTTATATTAATAAAATGATTTTAGTGAATTAATTAAATAAAGTTTTTTACAAATTTTATAACGAGTAAATAATAAGATAATAGTACTAACTTTCGTTTGTTAGTCTCAAGGAAGAATAAATAAGCATTCAGGATGATTCTAGAAACCAAGTCATACAATAACTTTATTTTAACAATGAACATCATTTAAGTGACATTCAGTGATTTTAATTAAATTTTTAATACTACTATAAGCATGAGTAAAAGATATTTATCATGAGCACTGATTGGCTACCTATTAGAGTGTAGTAAAAAATCTCGTAGGCATAGTAAATAGGCGAGAAATAGAATGATTAGAAGTTCTCCTATCAGGACATAAGTTGGTCATAAGTTGTCTATATCTGTGATATTCATAGCAAACCTAAAATGAATGGCAAACGAAGAGAAATTATAATTATTTAAAATCTTTAAACTGTCCTTAATGACTTCAAAAATCATGACTAGTAGCATAAATTTTTGTAGCTCTGACAATTCTTATTATACAGAAGGTAATTCCAAATACAAATCACATGAATCGTTGCCTGAAATATCATAAAACTTTGAAACACACGAAAACATAACATATGATGTTCGATAAAATAACGAGCATATTGTTACAATTCTAATATTTATTTGAATATTTTTGTTTGTAATTATATTCAGGAATTCACAATTTATAAGAAGAATTACAATTAAGAAAAAAAGGAGAAACAAACAAATAAAATGTTTTAACAAGCTGTTTTTATCACTCAATATTTTTATCAAAAGATATATTTTAAATTATTTTTCTGTATTCAGTAGTTCAAGATATTCAGAGAAATGTTCTCATCTTTGATAAGAGAATGTAACAACATTTTCATTTCTGCAGAAAAAATAGAATGTGTCGTATTAAATATTTTTTAAAGAACAATGTCATACAAAATATTTATAAAAATTAATAGTTATCATTTAAATGACGTATCTTGTAAGAGAAACTCGAGAATACTTAATCATACATAAGTCATATTGGACATAATTAGGTAAATTCTGGGTTTTTACAGAACAATTTTATTATTTTTCACAAATAGACTCCTACCAATAAATTTTTATATTATATTTTTATATTTATGTTTTAAATTTAGTTTAAAAATTGCTTCAATTTTAATTCGCCTAGCGATTTTGATGCAGTACTTAAGTACAGTTTCACATAAGTTACTCTTCTATATTATATTTATATTTCATTATATGTATATTTTCAATTAAAAAGTTGTTTCAATCAATTCGAAACAATGCATATTTTAAAATAAAGTAATACAGAGGGAGAGAAAGAGAGAGAATATATTGGTGTGGAGAACATTTTATCATTCCTCTTTTAACTTGTCAATAAAAACATTTAATTTGTAGAGAATAAGTTGAATATGCTTATGCTCTGTTTGATTTGTAATGTTCAACTCGTGTCTACTGAGTTTATTCTTTCTTATTCCCAGATATAGTTGTAGTAAGGCTGCTCTGACGTTTGTTGCTAATATATCAACTGTTCTGTATTATTCATACTAATAGTTTTACTACATTATAGCCAACCTTTAAGATATAATTAAATATTTACTTCTTCAATTGATTTATACTATTTTTATATTACTTATATCACCTGTACTAATTAAAAATAAAAAAAAGAGATGTTTAATGCTGAAGATTTTTTTAAATAATGTAAATCATATTATTATAATTGATCTAATACAAATAAATAAACAATAAAGTAATTGATTAAAACCGTTAGTTAGCTAGTCAGTGTCTATTCTTTACAAAAAGAAGTCAGAGTGATCGGATTTGAATTGATTTGAAAATAAGAAGTCCTAAAATATACAGACCCGCGCTTAATCATGGCAACAGTCACTGTTTAGTGCAAATGCAAATATTTATAGTAATTAAGATAAGACATTCAACGATGAACGTTAGACATTTTCAATTGTATTTATTAATATCTAACAAATTATTCGCCATCTGTATCTATTTTTACAACATGCACAAATGGGGAGACTTTTTAGTAAATAAGTACATTAATGTAACGAAACAATTGAATATTCAGGATTAATTTACGATAAAAGTAACCTAAATTAATAGTTTGGAAACAAAACGATTTTAATAAGAAACAAGAAATTGCACCATTGAAAGAAGAATATATTCCAAAAAATTAACTATGTAATTGTTTTCTATCTTACTTATTTACGCTAGAGAAAAGCTGGCCCACTTAAAACAATTATTTGACATTTTATTGATATTAAATTACGATATTGAACCAACAATATGTTAAAACTCTCCTTATCACAGAATAAAATGTTGTTACAAACGAAACTGTTAGTAACTTCGAAATATTTAAACATGATATAATAGATAAAATTTGAAGTAAGAAAGTCTCTTGTCTAATACAATTTAATATAATGTAGATTAGAAATTGTCGAAATTCTGTCATATGATGGAAACTCGATGTTATTCTTATGTAAATTAAACTTTAAAATTCAGCAATATTACATGTGTGTAAAATTGCGCTTATATACGATATTTGAAACTATGTATAATTGAACTATATGTCATAAATGTATTTTTTGTACTAATTACTAATGTATTTATCATTAAGGATGGAACATATCTTGTCTTGTTTACATGTACGTTTACTGCAATCCAAATAAGCTGCACTGGAATACTTAACCCTTTTCTAGAGGATTGATTGAGAAGAAATTATTGGATCACACGTTTACTGCAAGATAAAGTACTAGTAAGAGCTGGCATTTTGGTTTGTACTTTAAAAGGATGTAAAAGATTTGAAATCAATAATAAAGACGTGATTTGGTGAGAACTTGACTTTGGTGTTTTTGGAGGAGATTCTCATTTTTCCCTTTTTTTTTTTTTAATGAATTAATGGAAAATGCCACGAGATTTTTCTAGCTTAGCGGAAAATTCACTTAGTTTTAAAATGTAAATAGAGTGTATATAAATGTAAATTCTCGAGAACATAAACAAAACATATTCAGGTGACATACCATGTTAAACTACACAACAAGCAACAGATCTTTTGACTCTTCATAAAATTGCAATGCTGACCAGAATATTTTTTTCAAAAACACATGGTTAATGTTTAAAATTTTCAACAGTACTCTGTGATTATTTTTATTCGCACTGATTTTGAGCAAGAATTTCAATAAGTTTTGGTCTGTACTGTGAGGTACTTCTAGTAACAGAAAGATATAAAGGTGAAAGAGTATAAGTGAAGTGAGATTCAAGGGTCTGAGAATTAAATTAAAATCTTGAATAGAAGATTTAAATTGAAGAAGAAATAGATAATACAAATTTTTTAAAATTAATTTACAATCTTGATAGTTATATACATATTATATTTAGAATGAAGACTTTATCTTTAGTTTAGGAGATCTTGAACTAATTTAAATTGGTCATTGATATTGATATATTGGTTCTGAACAGTTATATAAAAATAACTTTTAGATATGAATAATTTCTGTTTTAGATCATTTTATCATGTCATTAAAACAAAACAAGAACTTAAAATCTAACAATGACTCACCCAACATATTGGAACAATAGTAAACATTTAAACTTCATTTAACCTTTCAACAAGCAATGCATAGTACAAAATCTTATTTCTTCTTATGTTACTGTCTAACAAACATTTCGTGCCATATCGATTGTGCTTAAAGCTATTTTTGTAAATAATTTTAAATAATTATGAAATATTTATATTTTGACTTAATATATAAGAAATAACTTTTTAAACGATACGATTTTTCATTTCATTTAAATGTCGTTTCAATCTTTTCAAAGCATTGAAAGTTTAAAATATTTTCCTGTTCCAAAATTTAACAGCTCGAAGATTACTGTTATATACACTTAAACTCCATATACTGTATACTACTGCAAGAAATATAATCTTGTATGATTTTAATGAATTTAAAGACTACAGTGTGCCTTTAATATAACATGAACGTATGAGACAATATCTTAGAAAACTTTATAGGAACATGTTTTCATCTTCAAAATTTAAATGAATTAATTAGTATGCTCATTCAAAGAATTACAAGATATATCAGGTTTGTCACCTTTGAACTTTGTTATTGTGCATTCCTTTAATATTTTGGTATGGTCATAGCTATTAAACTTTCTTGATAATGTATTAGAAATAGTAATTCCATCTGTTGCTAAAAAACTGGAACTATCTAAAATTCTATTGTTTTCTAAATTTACATTTTTTTCAGAATTATCTGTCCTAAATGTATTATTTAAACTATGATCAAATGTGTTGAGATCATTTTGGATACTTCTAATAGTATCAGTAGTGCTTTCATATCGTCGTACTAAATTATTTTCGTTCTCATACCTACGATGTATCGAGCCAGAATCTAGACGTTTTCTAAATGTTTCATCGTATGATCGTTGATCCTCTATTCGTCTGGAAAATCCGCTGTCATAGCAGTGATCTGTTTCTACATAGTGTTGATTTAAACTGTCTATTTCATAAGCACGTTTTGTTAATTGACTTTCAAATCCAGCTCTAGCAGCTAAATGAAGGTAATTATCATCACCAATTGGAGCTTGCCTACAGTTACAATAATTTTTTAAATATATCATACTATATATTAGATACACAAATAATACAGTTCAATTATCATAGTGAAATGGAAATTAGAAAATGTCACATTAACTGTCTAATGTGTACTATTGTTCTAATATCAAAGAATATATTATTTTAATAAACTTACTTGCTTCCATATTTAGTATCGCGCGCCAATCTTCTAAAGTAGGCTCTATGCTCGTGCTGTAAAGCATATGCAGCTTCTCTTAATGCAGTTAAAGTTTTAAAACAAGAGGGCACATCTTCTATAGGAGACCCACCTCCTGGTAAAATACACATGTCATTAGCCCCATAAACAGCTTGACATTCACACGCATTCATTAAAGTTTCAAGTCGCGGCATATTCGTAAATATTAAAGAATGTATTCGCTGCAAATCTCTATCTGGATCTAGAACCATACGCAATCCAGCTTCCATTCCTGGTGATACTTCGCTGCATCCTAGAGCAGTTTCTGCTACTGCTTTACAACTATAAGCAATATTTATTAATGATCGAAAGGTATATTGATTCAAATTATATTAAATAACGTACCAAAGCCAATGACCATTAATATATGCACTTGGATGATATTTTTCTAATCGATTGCTGTTTGTACGACAAATTTTTGTTAAAATATCAATCCATTCTTTTTCTTCTACGCAATTTCCTGCTTGAACATATAATGCCCTTTGTGATTGAATAATTTGAAACATGTTTTTCATCTTAAAAGAATCTTCTTGAAGTTTTTCAACAGCTAATATTTCTTCAAGCGGTATTTTACATAAAGGTTCTTTACCTGTGAAATGCATTATCAAACATAATTTGATAGAGCTCAAAATAATAAGGTTAATTCTTCAAAGATACAATATTTTCAAAGATCAATGTATTCATTCACCTTTCGTTTTTGAATAGGTTAGATCCTGTGTAGTAAGCCTAAAGTATCTTTGTTTAAAATTTTTCCGACCAAATCGTTTTCTACCTTGTGCCCTCTTAATCATTACTCTGTAATTAAGCAACAATAGTGACAAATTTATACTATGCGAAAATTTCAGACCAAAGATAAGGTATTATTACAAACCTCTTCTTACAATCAGCAGTATGCATGAAGAGAAAATATATTCTATTATAAATGCTTTTTATTAGCAATAATTATATTTATGTGAACAAAAGAATATTGTTATTTAACTTGCCTTGTTAAAATTAATATTTAACAAATAGATAAGGAAGTAATATATGGACGATGCATTTATAAATTTTTAATTTTTATCATAATTATTATAGTTATTTTTAAGTATTTGCCCGATGCGGACAAGCGGATTTATTCGCTTAAATACTGCGCAAATATGTAGCTCTTCGCGGCTATTACCCGCTCGCCTGAATGTCACAATACTCGTAAATGTTTTAGCAACACAAAAAAGGATCAAGATAATTAATTTTCATTTGCCCACTCGTCTGCGCTTTCTTGTATAATTTAGTGTATTAATAAAACGTCCAAGAAATGCTTGTGTAACAAAATTCGCTCGTCTGCATCGAGCTTAAAATGTTCATTTTTCAAGTATATGATAAGAAAGAATAAAAGTAATAGATGTAATATAAATAAAGTATATTAATACAATATGCTAATATAAAAAATCATTAGACATACCCTTCTTTCAATACAATTGGTTGTTCTTGCTGAGTGCTTGTTCGTTGTTTTGCAATACCACTGTTGCTACTAGTTGATATTAATTCTAAAAATTGCTTAACTGCTTGTATATGTCTTTCTGTGTAAAATTCTCTGAAAAAGTAATATTTAAATAATAAAGATCTATTTATTTATAAACTAAATTCCGAAATACATTTATTCCTAATGTACCTATACACGCATTCCATATATTCTTCTTTACAAACGCTACCAGCTCCACCTCTACAACTTACTAAGTTTCCTAGACTCTGAATTGTTTTAGAAATTAATGTTAACGTTCTATTAGTTTGAGAATCCTAGAATAAATAATAATACATCTTAATTTCATTATAAATCAATATTGTTGCTTTTCTTTTTTTTTTCAATGACAGTCTTACAATTTGTTCAGTAGTAATATCAAATAATCTTGGACCCAATATTGCAGGTGCAAAAAATCGTAAAAAAATAAATCCACTGATGACTGAATATCTTACTTCCTTATTTTTTGGGAAATGTGTCGCTGCAAGTTCTCTTAAACACCAGAACATTTCGCACATTAATGGTGGACATCGTACACCAGATGTTGTAATAGCAGTAAATACCCTCTCAACATATTCCTATTAAATTATAAAAAAATAAAGTCTAACGTTGTTCATATTGTTTAATACAATAATAAAATGATAAGGAAAATTAAATTTGTATTTTATATACCTTTAAATTCGCTAAATTGGTTTGAATTGTATTTGCATCCTTTACTCTTGTTGGATCTATTTCGCATGTCTTTTTTTCTAAGAATACTTGTTCCATAGCTGGTCTAAGCGTACTATGTAAATAGTGAAGACCTGCTAATCTCATACCTTCATCCATCATTTTACTTACTAACGTATTACCACGAAATATTGTTGTTGGGTCACTTTAATAAAAATCATAAATTACATTATGTATATGAATAATATATATGATATTTCTATCGGATGTATGTGACATTATTACAGAATGCTTCGAAACATGCGGGTACAAAAATAAATTTAGTGATAAATTCGATATACAAAAATAGAAAAGAAATGAAACATATGTTCAATATAATGTTTCCGAGTTACAGCCAGTTTTATTTGTAAGTTACCTTCTGCTTATAACGAACCAATGGACAATATTAAGATACTTTGACACCATATTGAAGACAGTTTTCAGCAAATCCAAACAGTACTTGTCAATTCTGAACAGGTAAAGAGTTGTGTAAGATGTGTAGGATGTAAGAGTAAGATGTGTAGGTAACAAGTATAGAGCCTTATTTGAGCCAAAGGTACTCACTTTGAATAATTTCTACGAAAGTAGGTAACTGGCATAGCAAAAACACAAGTGTAACTTGAGAACGAGGTAATATTGGACATATATTTTTCATGCTAGTATATTGATGTTATATCCATGTTTTGGAACATTCTGTATATAAATACGCAAGGTACATCTTAATAGCTTCTCCAGATACGTTCAATAATCTAACAAAAAAATGTTATGAACTAAAATTAATTAGCATTATATCAATAACAAAATACACTGCACGAAAATTGTTAAAATACTATTTCTCAAATAAAAAATTCAAGCCACCCAGTGGTATAGATATTATACGTTATTACACTTAACATAAGCAACTTTATCCGATTTTCGAATTAGTCTTTAATTTTTTATCAAAGTAAGAATGTTTTAACATTGTCCTTTATTACTGATCAAAAAAAAGCTCACTAATTTCTGTTCATATCTTTTTATCCGTAGTTATCTGTAGTGTTTGAAAAATCAAAACAACTGCTACAATGGACACTTCATATATATATTATATAATAATGACTTTTATGAATTATATAATATATATAGTAAATTATAGAATATTATATAGTAAAATATGAATATAATATATAAACTATTAAAATTAAGACTGCGTATAACTGATATACTTACGTTAATTTAGAAATTTCATGACTAGCTAAAGCTCTCATTACAGAAACCAATTGTCCATAGTGTACCAATACCCTAACCAATGGTTGAGCAGCTTCCATTTTACTTGCCACAATTTCTCCCAAAATATAAACAGCGGACGATGTTATTGGTTGAATATTGACACTTTGTAACAGCAAATTCCTTAATATATCATACATCGCTGATTGAAAAACATGGTCTGCTGTATAATGTATTTTTAACCGCAGAGATCCCAAGCCTGGAACTGCACCAGGTGATGTAGAACTGTTCGAAATTTTATTTGGGCGATGTTTTACTTGTCGCGGTTGTAAGAAGTACCTGTTAATAACGAAAATATCTAAAGATGATGACATAATAATGATAATTTATTGTTATAAAATCTTGTAAAATTTTATAAAATTTTTTAACTGAAGAAATTTAAAAAAGCTAGCAATAAAAATCATTTATCTGAAAATAAATATAGAAATTACCATGCAGTTGTTGTATTAGTCGGCTGCTTTTGTAATCCTTTTAAAGTAACTCTAACTTCACCAAGAAAAGCTGGTTGCTCTCCCATACCAGAAGATGCATGCCATAAACCTACGACAACCTCACCCACTTCTCCACGTTCAAGAGGATAATGAGAAATATCCTTCTCTTTGGATTCTGTTATTTCTGGCTATGAATAAAATTTAAGACATAAATAATTATTCAAATGGCACACAATTTTGTACAGCTGAAATATAATTAAATGATGGTAAAATAAATAGATATTTCTAAATTAGTTAATTTTACCTCAAAAACAAATGTTTCATTAAAGTATGGAGATATCGTTTTTTTTTTAATTTTTGTGCGTTTTAATACTTGTTTACCATTACTATAGTTAACCGTAACAGTTGCAAATGGATCACAACCACTATTTTTAACAGTTAATTCACTACATTCTATTATCCTATAAGAAACAATTATGGTTATTATCATTAGAAATTTCATCTTGATATATAATTATAGAGTGACTTATTCTATTCCAAACATTATTATCTATGAAACAGAATTTTATATAAATACGCATACAAACATACATACACATACACACACGCACATATGCACACACCTAGC
This sequence comes from Bombus vancouverensis nearcticus, assembly GCF_051014615.1. Taxonomy (NCBI): domain Eukaryota; kingdom Metazoa; phylum Arthropoda; class Insecta; order Hymenoptera; family Apidae; genus Bombus; species Bombus vancouverensis. The sequence goes on along the minus strand of NC_134915.1, from coordinate 914,636 downwards.
AATTATATACTCAATGTAACAACATTTAATAATATTTGTTTTATAACTATTTAATGAACTGAATTACCTTACTGTAAGTTTAGGTTGAGCGTATCCAATTTGAGGTTGAAGGGCAAGTTCCAAATGTGCTTTACCTTGCACTTCAGAATCAGCATCAACTAGTCTCAAGGGAAACCAATGTTCCTTATTATGATACGTTGCTAAATCTTCTCTTTTTATTGCTACCTTACCCAAAATTTTATCTTGCTTTAAATGTCTATCACGATCATAAACATAAATGCCAAGATAACGAAATTTTCTAGGTACTTCAAATTGAAATTCTTCTCCAAAAAATGGACTATATTAAAACAGAAATGCTTAAATTAGCTACTTGCTGAAAAATTCAATAGGACATATGTGTGTATATATATATACACATATATATATACATCAATTTCTAAGAAAAAAGCAAGTAAAATTTACTTGAGAGTTCTTTCCATTGTTGTTGTTCTAAATATTTCTTCTTGATCGAGAGATAATACACAATACACGTCCCTTGCACCAGGAGATCCATGGCTTCTGCTTTGTAAATTTTTCACCTCACCTAAATATAATTGACCAAATACTTTTTAATAAACAAGATATTTATTATTTATAAATTAATAGAGTTAACTAATTTCTCACTTACAAAGTAAACGGAATTTTTCTATTTCCATAAAAACAAAAAAATATAAACTCTACTGCAATATCTAAGAAATTATGGTCTTACAAAATTATTTGACAAGAATCTTGTTAAATTAATTTTTTTAATAATCAGCGTTGAAATATTTAAACAATTAGATATTAATAACAATTGATTAGTAGATTTTTAACAATTAACAAATAATAAGAACAAAATTTATAAAATAGATTTATAGATCTGATTAATTTAAGTAATTAATGATATTAAGCTTATTTAGCAATATATCATTACAAAATTCATACATCTTATTGTATATTAATAAAAAAAAAGTCCAACTTGTAAGTAATGTATTATAATAATTAATAAAAATAATCGTATATCAAGAAATGTATAAAATTAGAAAAGATACATAAGTAATTAATAATAAATTGAAAAGATACTAAGGAAATATTTATATTTGGCCTACTCAAAAAGAATATCATTTTTGCATAGTAAAGTCAAGTTATTTCGTTCCAAGACATAATGGATGTAGCGAATAAAACGCTATATTTTGTTTTCTTAAATTTATACTGTCATACTAACGTGTATAAAAACTATGTCATAAGCAAAACAACAATAATTCTTGATATATTTAGGATAGAAATAATAAAAGGAGGAAATTTATAATTGCTGATCATGTATGACGAATTTGATTAATATTTTTATATTAAAAAGTGATCTTCTATGATATCAATAAGTATAATCAATTCTTTTCAGTGTTAACTAACTAGAAGCATATATTCGCACAGGGACAACGGTGCGTGGGAGTCGAAAATGTACGCTTACGTGTGTTGATCATTAAAGTTTAGCAGAGATACCACTACTATATGATTGTACAACAGATTTGTCAAGTTCATACATGAAATGATCAAATGACTTATAATATTATATTTTTCATTGAAATAGTAAAATCGAATAATCGAAGAAGTCGAGCTGGGTGACAAACGGGTCCCAAACAAGTAGCACGCGTATAATAGCACCTCGAACTTCTTCAAATAACAATATCCTTGTAATATCAACACATGATAGAATTCGTTGGAGTTTCACATTCTTAGTAAACGATGTTTTTAACAAACTTTCGTACCGATTTTAATCTTTAGTCTTTCTTCAACGCGAACTAGGCGCGTCTCTTCGGCCATGTTACCTCCATGACACTACTGAGTGAGTACATGAACAGAATACAAGGCGGTACGTTCATTCTGTGAATGGATTTTAAACAGTATCGTGCTAAGCTATACACGTGCCCAATCTTAAATAATATGCACGTTGATCATTTTTATAAAGATTTGTGATAACGGTTTATTTGTAGTTAATAGATGAATAAATAAGGAAATCTGACAATAAGAATATAAATGATGAATAAAATTTGATTACTAATTCATCGGCATCTGTTTAAAACAGATACAAATAAGTTGAAGATATTTGTCTAAGAAACGTTTTTCGTTATGAAAATAATAAACGTAAAAGTTATAAAGTAGGTAATACTGTTTATTCGTACAGTGTTATATTTATTTACGTTTTATTAATTATCTATATCATTGATATTTTTAAATATGATATACTGTTATATATTATATAACATATATATTATGTTACTTAAATTACAATAAATTACAATCGGATAGACAATAAGTGTTTAAATTTGCTTTCCTCCCATGATAAAGAATATTTAATGAATATAGTTATTAAAAAGCTTATTCTGTTTACATGCCTTATCTACGCAACAAGTGCATATATGTATGCATATGTATGTACGATACATTTAAATGGCATATTATAATTTTTCAGTAATCGGAGAAGTTATAAATATAATGAATTGTATCACATATTTTACACAAATACATTATCCATTCATTATTGAAAAATACATTAAACATTTAATAATTAAATATATTTTCTTAGTCAGTAGTAAAACAAGATCAAAATTACATGTTTCACATGTCTTATAAATATTATAACAGTTATCAATACGATTGTCCTAAATATTACATTAGGTATGTAATATATCTTACGCTATATTTAGTATTATTCTCAATTATTGTTCCATCGACGAAAGAAGCTAATTTGTTATCGATAGAGTAAATTGGCTTCGATATTTTAATTTCAATTAAGAAATTTCCACTGTTTTATAAAATATTTTATGTTTTTATCATTTTTGCTGTTCCATTGGAAATTACAAGCAAATTAGGTAAATGATACAAGTAAATAAATAAATTATTGACGAAAAACAAACAAATATGCAAGTTGGGCGTTCGCGCGCGAATAAATGGTCCAGGTATTATAGAAATCGAGAACTTGCGAGAAGGAAGGAAGCACATCTACTGAAATAATGAAAGAAGATGTCTTTGATACACCAGACTACATAGATATTAGAAGACATTCTGATACAAAAGCATACGAAAGCAAATTCATACTACTTATCCAAGTTTCAGAAAATAACATTTGAGAAATTACACATAGTTTAAAGTGCCTGGATATTTGTCTATTATGATCTCGTAGCTGCGTACGATAAAATATTATTGCAGGATTAAATCAATTTTTAAAGGCCAACGATACAATCATGAAACTTTGTAACTCGTATATAGCTGCCAAAACTTGTCGATATATCTTATCATGTATTTGGCAAGCTCCCTCTGTTCAGACTCTTTAATTTCTGAATTATAAGTCAAATTTCTAAATCGATATAGATTTCTGATATCGAAGTAGTGATATTCGAATACCAAGTATATGTATAGCATTGTACATATATGTACGCACGTCTTTTAACAGGCAATTTAAACTAATAACCTGCTGATTCCATAAAAAAAAATACCAAGTGCTGTTTTCTAATTATTACTTCATCGTTAATTTGTGCACTTTGATCAAATTCAAATACTGTTGTTACAAATGGACCAAAGTGTTCGGATGCTTATGGGTGACAGTGTATGCAGAGTAAAATTACTATTCCTATGATTCGCTGTCCTTCTCATCGCATCACTCTTGACCACTATCTATACTCTATCTTTATTTCAATGCGTTAAGTTTGTCCGCCTGTCGTAGAACGAGAACAAACCTCTATGTTGGAGTATGGTTAACTACACTCGTGTAAGTGGTGAGCCACTTCCTGATGGCGCAATAGCCCGTTTCCTCTCCTCTGCGTTTCTCTTTGCTCCTCACTCTTTGTGGAACTCTATAAACCACATTGCTTTTCCACTCCTCCTACGTCATTCTTCTTTCTCGTCTTCTCTCTTACTTTTACGTCTTGTTTGACTTTTTTCTTTTACTATGATTGTTGTACAAACACGATGAAAATATTGATAATAGCAGAGATGATATTAATAATAATTAATTATTGTTTGTATATAATACATTATATATATTATAATATTTATATAAAATAATAGTGAATTAATGTATATTATTATTTCCTGTATTTCTAAGACAATACAAAATAGAAAAGAATAATGTGTTGCTAACATCGGAATATATAAATTTCACAATTTTCAGATGGGCCATTAAAACACGTTCAGAGAAAAATAAATAAAAATAAATTCCAACATGTTTCTCCGTAATGTTATTAAACGAAGAACTAATTAATATCCAATGCACAGTGGCTACAAAACGTATTCAGCACTGGCACGTATCTTTATTTTCCAATGAAGCGTCTTTTTTCTTTTTTTTTTTTTTTTAATCAAATTCTACATTTCATTTCCAAAATATGTGTCAAGTTTTCATAGCCGTATGAAGTACTACTTGATGATACGAAATTTAATATATTTGGAGCCAATTTATTAGTACGTAAATTTAATATATTTGGAGCGAATTTATTAGTAGTAAATTCTAGTAAATTAGTACGACGGTACGCCGTCGAATTAAATAAACAATAAAGATGGATTAATTTAAATTAATTTACACGATTTAATCAGGAGTAATAACTTCTGTTATTATGTTGAAACAATCTTCACATTTTTACAATGCAAAATGCAATTGCATTTTCTGATCTATGCCAATTTATGGTGTCTTTAAATGAAAATAAAGTGTACAAAAGCGAAAAAGTTAAAGTTTCCTGTGCATTCTTTTATGCTGGAAAAGTTACACATTAGATAGACGAATTATATTCGTCTCGCAATTTTCATCGAGAATTATTTGTATCCCTATATTAGTTAAGTTTATGTAACGGTTTATTATATTAGATGTTATTTCATTTGTGTGAAAATTTGTTTATATGAACTTGCTTGTGCTCAGTATGTACGTATATATATGTATATATTTACAAAGTTAATACGAAGAAATAGTAAATATTAGTAAACAGATTACAATGTCATTTAAAAGTCTAAATAAGAATAAAATAGAAATTCTAGTGATATGGTGTTTTTCAAAAATAACAAAACAGCCGATGGAAGTTAATTATAAAACAATATATGCTGTAAAAGAATTACATGATAAAATACGATTAGTAGAATCGGATTAAAAGCTTTTAAAGCTAAACAGCATATGAGTGCTGGCTAATATTTTGCTTCCATTTCTATGCAGACTATACATTTTACCCGAACGGAAGAATAATTTTTCATTGTCAATGCGTGAGCATAAGTAGCCGTTCTCATGAAGCTTGCTTACTATGTCGTGACTCTTGAGCAAATGTTACGTGTTTTTAAATACAGATATCGAAATCAATAAAATAAAACTGTAGCTCAAATTACAATCGGGTAGCTTACATTTGAAACATTCCAAGCATTGCATATCGCGATATTCATAAATAATTTAAAATAACTTTACGAGTAAGTAACTAGTTAGGTAACATTAAAAATTATTACATGTTTGTTACGTTTTTTCGTGAAATGTTAATTTATTTTCACATATAGTGAAATAACAGAAAGTTGTCAGTTTTGGGTCTCGCTTCCATATGAATATAAAATTGTTTGAAACGATACATCTACTGGTATTAAGCTCTTCGAAAAAGTATAATTACTGGCTGTAGGACAAGAGGCAGGAAAATCTGCTTCTACGAGTTACAGTGGAAACACAAGTTAGTGAATTCATAAATATGCAAAAAGTTTTTTTTTTTATTTAAAATTTCACATTCACAATTTGTCCAATTTGGACATTTGGTAGAATTTTTTATCTGTTTGATTATCATGTGGGTGGCTACCCCCAATGGGGTACCATGCAAAAAGTTAAGTAATATAATAATTCTCCGTGCGTGTTATTTGTTTTAGGCTTTTAGATAGCGGCACATGAGGACAATTCGAATCATGTTGTTGTTTTGCCTCGGAGTATCAAGATCGTTAGGATACATATAATGTAAGAATAAATAAACTTCAAGTAAAACAATGTCGCCGCTACGTGCAACCGTCGAACAAAGACGAATTTGAATTTTCCGACTCTCCACCGACCAGTGTAAATAAGCGGACGCGATCGCAAGGAAGAGTTACGATCAGTTGTCGATCAGTTATCAACCAGTTATCAACGAATGATCAGCGATCTGATTAACGAGTCATTAACGATCCTATTTTACGATTTATACATTGTACGAGCGTCTTGGCGAATATAGCCTGTATACTAATTTATTATTTTAAATATATTCGACGATTTCAACAACAAGCAGTAACATTTAATAAATCTCGCGATCAAACGTCCTACACAAGTCCTCCACGTGTTCTCCTCTTTTCCTTTTTATCGTGAACATGAATTATGCTTTATGTGAATATTACAATAGTTTGCCACAAGAGCCAAACTTCATAACTGTACTACACTTGCAAAATCTGGAAATTTGTTTAAATTGTGGCAGTACGATATTTAAATGGCAAAATATGGCACGTATGATATTTAACGCTAAAACGACGTTAAGATAAGAGAGAAGTGGATATCTCAATTTCACTTTTAAGATAGCTAGGTACGATGAATCGTGTAAAGTATAAAATATTATAATTGAGCTAATGTAGGTGTGACGTGGTATGAATTACACTTTAATTGGACATATCTGTGATTTCTAATGTAATAGGTAAACTACGAATATTTACGCAAGTCCATACGCGTTTACGAATAGAATTAAAAAGATAGGACTTACGTAGAAAATTGTTTTATCCATTAACCGTTTTAGTGCCAGGGTTTCTTAAAAGAATCCGTGTCGGATTGTGTCACGCAGCGCGATAGCGCTTCGTTCATTTATTTGCGAGAAATTCCTTTTTTCGCTTATGCAGGTGGTTTACGATTATTTGAAAAGAACAGTAATTACGAGAGGAAGCTCTGATATGACTCGCGACGAGCTACATTCGGAACCGAGCGCGTTGCGAATTGACGATCCTGACCAAACGTCGCGACACAGTTCACCACGCTAAAACAGTTAAATATTGTAAAATGTATTTATTATACTATGGATATTTTATATATATATTCTGTGTATATTTGCATTTTCAAAGTTTCCTATAAAAATCCACAGTTTGATAATAAGCTAAGTAAAATCTTAATAACTCGAACATAATGCGGAATTTTATTCGTTTGTAAAATAATTAAAATGAATGTCACTCGATTTATTTATATGGAAGGAAAGACCAATGTCTACATCATCCGCGTGCATTCAGCATAGATTTCATCAAAATATTATCATTATTAATATTACGTTATTTATTTTAAAAAAGTTAAGCAGATTAATTAGGTACCGTCAGTTATAGGAAAGAACAATATGAACAATTAAGTGAACAAAACATATGCTAAGTCGGTGGAATATAGTTCGAAAGCAGGATACAATTCCTTTCGACGAATACACGGAAAAAGGAGATGCGGAAGCTGCACACCGTACACCGTTTAGAAGCCACATTTTAGCAATTCGATAAATTGAAGAGCCGGGAGAAAGTGATCACGTTACAAATATTATTTATTAAATTTACTTTCGATGTCGCTGTTATTAATTTATTATTCATTTATTTATTCTTAATCCCGGAGTTTATACATTGAAATAAATGAAAAAATATCGCGCTAACGTATGTTCTACGTACGTTAGTTTCTCAGTTATGGATGATTAAAGAAAATATTCAAAGTTTCCGTTTTACACTAAGGATATTCCTTAACATCACCGCAAACCTATAGAGAGAGATAGATCCATTGCAATGAGAAATAAATCCATTAGATTTCTGGTCTTGAAACGTTTAAAATCTATTATGTATTCAAAGCAAGTGAGCAATGTATACGATCCACGAAAAAAGATACAGGGGATGGAAAATGGATTTGAGGGTATTTGAAAAATGCGCGATATTTGCGCGAAACGTGCAGTAACGCGAGTTGAAGCACAAGGTGTGTATTTCTTTAATTATCTATCACTCGAAAAGTAAAGTACGTAAGACGTATATTCATAAAAGGCTTTTTCACCTATTTCAGTGTGTAGATTCATCGCCGAAGTACGAAGATGCATTTATGACTCACCCTGTATGCAGGGGTGAATTTAATCTCTGGGTATCTAGAGATAATAATCATTTCTGGGTCTTTGAGTTAAACCAAACTTTAAAGAGTTCAGCCTGGCTGAATGAATCGATGTCTGTTAAACCAAAAACAAATTAATATTTGCATTTAAAGATCGTTTGGCGAATCTGTCAGAATATTAACTTCGTGTGTAGTAATTAAAATGTGCACGATGCGATAGCCCGTGAAAACTGCCTTCAAAACGTTGCGTTTTTCACGCATTCTAAAAAACCCAAGAATCCTCTAGAATATTCCGGGATTCGACGCTTATAGTGTCAACTCCTCAGAACAGTTCGAGTTGTTTGGGCCAATCTTAAAAAAGTTAGTCTGTTTTAAAATCTGCTCGGATATTAATCTAACTGTCTGTAACATTTTAATTCAGAATAGGTAAGTAAAGCGTAAATACGATGAAAGTTGGATAAGTGATAAACATGATCTACGCTGTAAGTGCAGGATCGTCACGTTCACCACTGGGCGAGTTTCTCGCAAGGAACGAAAAATCTAAGCAGAAACAATTACACCTAATGTGAAAATATATGGTACTGTCAACACTTTAACTGCCACGCCGAAATCACATGTTTCGTTCAGGACGCCACGGGAGTATTTTTACTATTCAAAGCATATAATGGCAAAATAATAATAAATCGATGATGTAAGGCAACATTCTTCCCCAATGGACCGTTTATCTTATTGGTGATCACGGATGACCACCATGGCGCCTTGGTAACTGTTGATAGCGACATATTATAACAAGGCTTCGTTTATTTCAACAAACCATTCGCATTCGTTATTTAGTCGTAAGCAAAACGTCCAGAATATATTGCTGAAACGTGTAGAAGATATTAGTAAACGGTATTTACTCGTTCTATATGTAATAGTAAGGTATGTTCACACTTCTAACTTCAATTATACGATTATAAAGCAGCATTTACGATTATCTTTTAAGGTGTGTTTACAGTAATATGCGTAGATTACCCCTTAAAGATATGGATGCAAACACAATGCATTGTTAGATGCAAGATTTGTTCTCATTTCTTTTTATCGATGTTCTAATAAAAATGTTCAATTGTTCAATGGGGCACTTCTTATTTCAAAGTATCTTCTATTTATCGGTTATATTCAAAATGCCCTAACTGTCAATTTTCATTCAATTTTTACAATTGTAAGAAGTGCAAGCGCTCCGGTCATCGATGACCACCGTGGCGTCACAGGAGAAACGGTGGCCGGTCATATATGACCAACGTGGCAGTCAAAGTGTTAATATATGAGCGTTAGTTGCTCCAACGACCAAGCTAGAATATGCAGAGTGTTCCAAAAGGTTAAGGTTAAATTTCAGGAACAAAAAAGCAAAAATGTCTTAATAAACATGGATCTGAATATTTTTAATATCGGAATTATAAGAGGTTTTTATCAGTGGAATATCATCAATTTAGGAATGTTATATGATAAGGAAACAATTGGTAATTTATATGCATACACATAGTTTTCCATATCGTGACCGGATTAACAGTACCTTCTTGGGATGCTATTCTTCGACAGGTTCTGAGAGTTGATTATGATATCGCTGATATCAATTCTTCACAATCTCGAAAATTACCTTCCAATGTTCGATATAGTTATTGATATATGACACTGAACACATTACTAATTAGGTGCATACATGTCGGGAAAATTTCTTTACGCAATAAACTTTCTTGTGCAGTCACTGACTTACAGTTGAAAATGTCTTATAATTCAGAAATGATTAGATTGCGGATGTTCATGGATTTTAGGGAAAGATTTCAAATAACTACAGGATGCATATAACATGAAAAAATAAATAAAATAAAATATTTAAAGTGAAGCACTTATTATGATACTTAATAGACGAAACAAATTTCTATTTAGATTCCATTTCTCTAATTATGTTCATAAAAATATAAAATTATATAAATATTCGCAGTCTACTAATGATATTCGGATCCATATTTATTCAAATGTTTTTCTTTGTTTTGATGAGTACAGCATGCTCCTGAAGTTTCATCTCGATTACTTGAAATATTCTCTATAGACTCCCGCCATGAGTGACGAGACATTTGCTAATTTTAAACACAAGTTTTAATAAAATAGGTTTTTAACAAAAACCTTCAAAATATAATATAACTTAGCGTCCCTTATAATACACGCAATTAAAAATTATTGATTTTCTTTTGTAATAACATTTATCTATGCCTATAATAAATGTCCCGTGACTCAGCCAGAGTAATATACATGTACAACTGATGGTTGATTTCACGATGTCAACAAGAACTCTGTGTTCTCCAATTTATATCTTTTAAAATGATTAATTTGAGGATATCTCGATAATGATTAATCTTAGACTCTATCATGTATAATACTTTTTTACGTAAAGTTTGATGCTTTATCCGAATTCGAGAAGAAACGTTAAGCATTCTATCTAAAAAGCTGAAGGTGACCATCATATTTTGATGAAAAAAACCCAAATAATAACAAAACAATTACAATACTGTTATTCTGGAAAGTAGTACCATGGTAATACATACAGCTTTTACTCGAAACATTTTTTTGTACAGCGAATAATTAATTTACGAGTTACGTCACGTTGCGAGACTTAACCTGTACATGCGTTATCCCTCCTTTTCTTTTAAAAATAAATGTTTCATATAGTACATATAGTGATGAAATCGGTTTTCAATAGAATAATTGTACTACTGTTGTTAATCCTAAACACTCTTATCCACACAAACAAACATAAATAGATATTGCTCCTATTCTTCCTTAATAAAGAAATCAAAGAATGCTTCGTTTGAAGCTTAATATATGAAATATTATAACAGTAAAAAGTACATAACCAACCACTTGTAAATATGACTTTTATTCATACAGTTTTCACAATTTATTCTATTGTAACATTGATACTATCACCAAATAAAAAAAAGAACACGCTTAAAACAACATTCCTTTAACAATGCAAAATTATTTTTTTTTAAATATTCTCATTCTTAAGTACCATAAGGGTAAAACTAAGTAGTTGACAGAGTACGCCTGCATTTTGTAAACATATCCTTGTTAAAATAACAATATTTTATGCTCTGTTCCTATGATAGACTTATAAAATCCTTCTAGGTATTTTACTGTCATGTATCTTCAAAAACTAATATATTACTGTAAAACTATGACCTCTAAATCTTTTAATAATCATTTGTTTGCATTCATAATATATTCATGTGTTATTAGTTTCTTCTTTATGTTGGAGAATAATACATAGGTATTATGGATATGTATTATGGATAATTGCCAGTAAATTAAAAATTTGTCATTAATATTATGAATATTTAAGAATATCTATGCTTTTGTATCCAGTATTGTACTGGGATAAAAATTACACAGAATATTTTTAGTAGCTAACAATTTGATAATATATACTGGATGCAAAAATTCTCTGCATTTTCCATATGAAAACATGATATTTAGTCCCAAATATCTATTATGAAAGATAGTTTATATAATTTCTGTAATTAAGATATTAACATATTGACATTTATATTGTAACATGTACATTAATAAATATTATTATATTATCATAACTCAGAAATACACTATAATTATTCTTCAATATATTGAAATATAAGTTTTCTAAACAATTGATATTATGATAATGAAGGTATATGCGGTATTTCAAACATTTTAATACCATGGCAAAGATATCAAAATTGATAAAATTTAAGTTTCTTTTTTATTTCTATGGCAAATCTTATCAAATGATTTGAAATTCAACGTCCGTAGTTTAATATTGAAAAATGTTCAAGTTATATCTTTTATATATATATATATATCTTGCTTTATCAAATAAATTTTCAATATTTCCAACTCACTTTATTTGAAAAGGAAAAGCTTCTGTTGCATTTTATTAGAATTAATAATAATAGCTATTAACTATTAAAATAATGTTAAAATATAACCACATTTTTCATACTTCAAATAATATCATTATTGAGTTAAATAAGTGAGATCAAAAACTGCAACTTCTTTTATAACAATTAATATTTCAATATAAATATATTCTAGACCTAAAGTGTAAGATTACAGAGGTTATAAAATTTTATTGTTTACCACTGACAACTAATTAGAAAAAGATGTCCAACATTTATTGTCCAATTACGTATTTATAAAAACACTATTTATGTATATTTGAGATCTTATTCTCATTTATTAGCTATATTTACGTATTAGGCGATAACTGCTTTGTACTTTTAAAATGTCAGAAAAGATCAATTCAAGGTATAGATGGCATTTACATCGATATTCGTCAACCGAGACGACGCAAGATTTATTTTAGTTTAGAAATTAGTCAACGATCGTAAAGGGAATATAGCTGTTCGGACGTGCTTTTTCGCGTCACTTAATCGGGCCAAACTTTTAAGTACTTGCTTATCGGAGGTCAAGAACTGAAAGAATGACCCGTAAGTAACTTGCATTACTGTTTATACGAACATATACGAAACAGGCATAAAAGAACAGGGGAGACTTGAAACAGTGTATACTTTGTATCTGCCATTTGTGAATATGTATTTTAAAGATTGAAAATACAATATTTCAGCGTGAGTTATAATTGATTGTTTACATTTTTTCTATTTACTTGTAAAAGGAATAATTTCTAATAAATATGTATAATTTTGCTTTATCATAATCCTTCGTATCTAAAGAATTTATCCCTCTTACATTGTTCTGTTACATTTACATTTTTTTGCGAAGTGTAAGAGTTTTTATTCTATATTTCGTTATCTTAACAATTTCTTGCCGAGGAATACACATTTTGTACAATTTACATAATCATTTCAATGTAGTACTTAGGTTTTGGAAGGTTTTGCTCAAACTGGCACTTCTAGAAAATTCCTAATTCGAGTTTATGGTTATAATATTATCTCATATTTGTTATTTATTGTGTGCTTTTGCCGCGAATATACTATTATATTTTTATTATAATTTACTACTTTATGCCTTAATATAAGGCATTAAAATGTAATTTCATTTCTATTGCTTAAATCTTTGCTCATGTTAAATTACAGTTAAATTCTACTACTTAGACTAACTTTTATTCACAATTGACGCAATTATATTACAAATTTTTATATAGGTGGAAATCAGCGAGAGTTAGCACGAGCCAAAAATATGAAAAAGACTGTTAAAAAGTCTGCAGCTGAACAAGACAGCAATAAGGGTCTTTCATTAGAACAACGAAAAGCACGGTAACAGTATTTAATATGTATTAAAATTTTTTTGCACGCTCATATATGTTTGATATTTATGAATGTATTATCAAAACCATCATGCCATATTATATGATATAAATCTTTAGACATACAAAATGTAATAATTACAAAGCAATATAAAATTTTAGGTTATATGCACATATTTTCTGTACTTAATTTAATTATCATTGAGAATTACGTTAAAAAGCTAGATAACGTTAGATTCGTTTTAATAGGATTTTTGAATGGTAAGAACATTTAGAGACTTCAAAATAATTAATTTCAAATTTTTTATATATACTGTGTATTATATTACGTGAATAATGTTTTCATTGTTTTAGAGATGCAGAACGAATGAGGGAGAAACAACTAAAGAAACAACAAGAGCAGCAAGAAAAAGTAAAGCAGGGTGCGAGATAATCCCTACTATTGCAAAATGTAAATTGTTTGACTGAATTCAAGAATAAAATTTTAAGTATGGTTTTAAAATTCTTGATTCTAAAACATCAAGGCTATGCTTAATGTGAGTGCATAAAGAATTCATAGTGTTTTTAATTATAGAAAATATCTTCAGACTGTATAATGCAATATATATTATAAAACTAGGTACAAGTAATCATGTTCGCAAAATATTAATAGTCAGTGTGTATAAAAATATTGTTATCTACATTGTAATGGTTAAAGAAAATGCACATTTGACTGGTTCACCTAGATATAAGGACATTAATTAATTAAGTATAAGAGTATTTATAGTACTAATTTTTAATTTGTAAATTCGAGTTTTCAGTTATTTAATATGATGTATAAGTGATTCATAAATTGTACTACGTGAAGGAGACATACATTGTCATTTTGTTTGGCTCATAATAAATTGTTCAATTTTAAAATAAATATTTTAGAATTTCTTGTCTCTATACTACATTAATATTAGTAATTCTATTTGATTATCTTTAATACATTATATTATACAGAGCAGATCATTCAAATAATTGGTATTAATATCAACAGGTATACCATATATTTTTATTATGTGCGTTTGTTTGCATTTATTGTACATTTGTATTAAAGTGGAATTCTAATCTTTTATCAATGAAATTTCTGTATTAATGGAAGTTTCAATAAGTTTAAGATAGAATATATATGGAATTTACAAAGAAAGAAACGATATTAACTGACCATTACCTACATTTTATTGCACTTTCCCAGAGACAGTACATATTCAACATATTTATTTATTACTTGAAAAGCCTAATGTAAATTACAAACATTTGGAATATTTAAAACGGATATATGAAACAGCGATAAAAGAATGTGAAATTTTCTAATAATTCATATGTAATGTTTGCCGAAAGATAAAAATCTTAATAATAAGATATATAAAAAAAAAAGAAAATGATAATATGTTGTACAATAAGCACGTTATATAGCCTCTAAAGACTAAAATCCTTATAAAATAGAGTATAATTAAAAACCATTTTCGACTTATTTCTAAAAAAACTAAAAGAATCCAAAATTTGTATTTTGTTTACCACTAAATTGTGTTTGTTAGCTCACTAATACATTTACAAGCAGAGGATTTCCTCTCTTATTAATCGTTTATAGATTATCAAACTTTTCATATATAAGGAACCGTATTATATATTGAGCATTTATTTAATTATACTATCTGTTCCAAAGCATAACTATAAATTTTCATCTGATACATTTGTATTAAGCGAAGAACGAAAATAATTGAATTAAGAATTAGTTTGTATGAAAGATTTTCGAAACAATGATAATGATATAAATGCTGTATTACATTCTATTTTAGATCAATTTCAATGTACGTAATATAAAACGAATAAATTTGAGTATATATGTATATAAATTTGCAGATTATAAGCAATACATATCATAAATATAGGAATACTTTTTTTATCTTAATGTTGCCTCCATTTTACTGGAAAGAACATATTTTACCAGATAATTGAATTTTTCTGTAAATAAGTTTCGTAAAATAAATACGAACTGTGATTTACAAATAGTTCGGCGTTTTTAACAATAAGTAAAAGAAATATTCTTCACACACATTTAAACAAAGATGTAGTATAGTAGAAGCAAAAATTATATTGTATTATTATCGATATATCAAATAGTAGAATTTATCTATTATTAATATCCTAATTTGCAGCAACTAAAATATGTCTACCGTATGAGAGAATTTTCTTTGCCTAAATATTTAAACTTTCCAAAATTCAATATGAAAATATGGAATGATTAAGCATTAAACAATATTAACTTGAATATTTTTTAGTAATTAAATATAGATCACATATTCTGCTTGATAAATAGGTATTTTTATAAGATTCTTGACACCTAATTATAAGTAAATACAGAATTATCTTTTATAAAACTTTTAACAAATGGAATATTGTTATACGAGTTAAGAATAATGTCCGAAGTTATTAGAAAATGATAAAACTGTGTAAATCTGATAAATTTCTAAGATATAAGCTTAATTTTATCCAGTTTTTCAAGTCATATTTGTAATCGGATACTAATGAATCGATTTGCTTGTCCATAGTAATGTTTGTAGGGGAATAAAAATTGTAATTAATCAAATATCAAAAGTTACATATCTTACCGAGTTAGACGAAAGAATACATTCATAATTAAGATTAAGATTCATACTTAAGACTGTATTAATGTAATAGAATCTCGATTATAAATTTTAACATATTGATTGTGTCTTATATCAGAATATCTTAATAATCCAATGCAAAACATTACCAGTAGAATTATGACCTTCGATTAAAGTTTTTAAATGAATATAATGTCATTAATTTCGAACAGGTATATAAGGGTGTAAACAACAACAGTTTTTTTAAAGATCTTATCTATTCAGTGAAAACGCTTATTTATCCGCTAGAAAATACCTAAGACATGTAATTAAGTTACGAAAACTATCACAGAGGCCGTAACGTGTTATAGCATACAATTGAATATGCTGCAAATTATGTTATTTATCAATGTACATTTAATATTGCATACCGGATACGCAACTAGATCTAGCCATAATTTTGAAATTAGTTTAAAAAATATTTTAACTTTGATTTTGTAAAAATCATTGCATGAAAAGTACAAAAGCACTGTGATATTTCTTTTCTTGTATTTCATATGATAAGTTGTATAAAGTTAAAGTATTTTGTAAACGAGACAACTTTTGCCCCATTGTCTTTTTTCTTTTCTTTTTTTTTTTAATAAAGAATAAAAAGATACATTGATAGGTATATAAGAGAATGTATAGTCTCATTTAGTCAAGGAAACAGAGATGACCCTAAAATTTCCAAGATATTTCCACTTCTTCCAGAGTGAACACATACAGCAGCAGGTCATGCACCATTCGAAGCTATTCAATTTTGTTTTGTGAAATATTTTTCTGTCTCTTGCCATTTCAGTCACACTCTGGCCAGGAAGACACCCTGTATATTTATGTTTGACATATTATTCATGTTTTGCACTAAATTATTAATATATCCTATCTACATCGTAAATCTTAATAACAGTATAAATATTAAGGACTTAATAGCAAACCGTAGATAGTGTTGTACACAATTGTATTCCTGTAGATATATTTCAAAATCGATTTCGCTTCTAAAGAGTTAATTACTGAATATAACATAGATATTGTAATATTTTTACAAATATTTAATACATATATAGAGTCGTTTTTATTATACTAAGAGTGCTTAATATTATATGGTATAAATATCCTGTTTACATCTATTTCGAAGACATATCATTGTCGTATGCCTTTCTCAGTTCATACGATACAATATAAAGTGCATAGTGTACTTGGAAACTTGACAAAAATTTGTCCCTCTGTTAAAATTACAGTAATAATAAATGCTAATTGAGCTTAACTATTGGAATAATATACTATTAAAACATTGTGTTTGTAATATTAGCACCATAACTGTATGTATCATTTTGTAGACGAGTTGTGCACTCAGAGTTAATACAATTAAAGTGAGTTTACTACGTATACCTTTGAAATACGTTAGAAGTAGAACTATAATGTAATAATGTATCCAAAATTGCACGTTACAAAGTTTCCTAAATATATAATAAAACTTGAGAGTATGGAAAACACATAAAATTTTGTACATAAGATAGTTGAAAGTAGCGCGATAGGGGAAGAAAATTATGATTCTTTAGAAAAAGAAAAAGAATAAAAAGAGAAAAAGAAGAAAAAAGAAAAGAGAAAAAATGAAGAGAAGAAAAAAGAAGAAGAACGTAAATACGGGAATGTTTTAAAATATCAGCACAACTCCAATATCAGAATGTACGTACATTTTATACGTTTCGTATTAGTATGTTTAAAAAATACATATAATACATTTATAGCCAAGTAACATTTGGGGTTTTTGAGATAAAAATTGTCTAATGGAAAATTGGTTGGGAATATTAAAAATGTTGTTTCTAAATAAAGTAGTGGAGTTATTAGAGAATGTGAGACATCACTTTATAAGTATCAATGAACATTGTAATATCTGCGCTAAAACTTTATTACATTAATTTATGAAAGAAACACAACAACAAAATGTCATATGGTATAATTTAGGCGAAAAGATGTCTTTATTGTTTAAGTAAAAAGTGAAAATGAAAAGAAATATGTATATATATTTTTTAATCACAGCTGATAAACACATTAATTATATAATGTTTCTGTCTTGCTTGTCCGAACATTGAGCTTTTTTGTCAAATTAGCCAAATAAGTTTGAAGATACGTTACTGATTTTTCGTTTTTGATTCACGAGACTACAATATACAATGTATAGCAATATAGGAACGTTTTCCCACTATATATCATCAATATTATTAAAAACCAATAAAAGTTCATATTTCAAGCGTGACGCTACTCTGTTTAGCTGTAACAACAATTTAAAAATTAACCTTTCCTTCGTAGGTTGAATAGTAATTGCAGAGTAATTTGCAATAGTTTGAAGCTATTATTTTTGCGTAGCATATTATTTTAAGTATATATTTATAATAATATAATAGGAAGAAACAAGTTTTATTAATAACTTCTTATATCTGTTCTGTTTATATGTACGTCGATATATTTTTATAATTGCATTTCACTTGTATCCAATTATGTTGCATAACGATACTATTGAGCGACGATAGAAAAGACATGGAAACATATGATTTGACGTAATGAAATGAATAGGGTTTTAATTGAAATGAATTATAATGTGATATTTAATATTGTAGATGTTGCTGTAAAAGTATCGTGGGAGAAGTGGATAAAAGCAACAAAAGATGAAAGAAGTATGTGAAAGTTGATTTTTCGTAATATTCCTTTTAAAGATTGAGAGAACATATAGTGCAAGTTTGAGCGATACAGTGAGCATGTAAGCGCGATGGATGTGTCGAAGGTGTTGATGGTGGTGGAGGTGGCGGTGGCGGTGGTGGAGGAGGTGGTGGCATATATAGCCATCCGGTACTAGTTGGCCAAACGGTACCTGGTGGAGAGGAAACCGGAAATAACGAATTCGTATTATTTCCGGCTGTTACGTGCGGCGTTGGTCCACCCTCTACTCACATTACCTAAAGTACAGAAGTAATGTAATTCGTATAAATATTAGAACAGCTAATTGAAACTATTACTAGGTGTTTAATTTGTATGATTTGTATGATCTGTTTAATTTGTATAATTTGTACGATCTGTTTAATTTGTTTAAATAAAATGGGCAGAGGAAGCACTACACGAGCATATCGCCAAGGAATATCTATAGAAATGGCTGAAGAAATTATAAAAAATACCTAAGGGTGTCTAAATAAGGGTACATAAATGCAAACACGAAACAACAAGGCTAGAACGTACGACAGTAAGGAAAAAGACGCAAGGCTCTAACCGGAATTGAATACTCGAATGGATATGACGAAGAAGTTAACGATTTTTACAATTAATACAATCGTACAAGGAGTACAATTGGGTAATACATATGGATAAAAAGAAGAAGATCGTAGAATCAGCATCCGATAAATAATATCAGAACACAAATATTGACTTGAAAAGTCAGAAAGAAACGCTGCCAACAACAAGGTGTGGTCGTTGACAACGTCGGCACACGTAAACGCACATGTGTACATACGCACATAAACAAACACACAGTTGAATGTATATAATGTGAAAAAACAGTGCAACCGTACAATAGGAAAGGACAAATTGAAACAGAAGTGGCAAACAGTGGCTAACGAAGGCGTCCGAACACTTACGTTCGTAAGGTTTCTGTAACAGGTGAAATACGAGCACCGAAATAAAGTGTTTAAAGCAATATACATGTAGTACACATGTAGTAAAGTTGTTAATTTAAGAGCGCGATTTATTTCATACAAAATTTAATACAAAGCTGAATAATACGTAGAAGCGGACATAAAATGATTCTTTTCGTTTCTGAGTAAAGTAAATTTGAAAGTTTATTATAAAGTTTTAGACCAATCGTTAACTAAACAGGATTCGGCACGCTTGTTCTCGAGTCACAGCTTATTACTCTATGCTGTGGGTATTACTTGGATTTTGGATCAACGATTTCCTGACAAATATATATGCGGGGTAGGTAGGTCGTGTTGGCCTTGTTTGAATTCATACGATCATTGGTTATCGAGGCATTTAAAATCCCTTGTTTACATATAAAGGTACGTTGACGTTGTCCGTTGAAACTGTTTGATCGTCAACGTGGCCATCAACAATGTATAAATCCGTATAAGCCGTTGGAAATAGTTGAACAATGTACGATGCGATGCGATGCGATGCATTCGTGCTCCTGGCGATGCTGGACCTGATCATTTTAAGCAATTTCTCAAATGGGGAGGTAGGTAAAGGAGCTGTCTCCGAGTCTGCGTAAAGAAGATAAGAAGGCGCAAGCTGTTACTCGAAAACAAGGTCATTGTCATTGTCGTACTTGCCGTGTGTTTCGATTGAGTCTTTTCCTATATCGAAGAAATTTGGAAAGCCAGTTTTCTCGATAACTAAGCCTCCGACGAAAATTCTTATTTATTTTTATTTAGGTCATTCTATCACCTCATACTCGCTTGTATTACATGTTATCCAATCTGTCATACGGAACGTTTTGAAATTTCATTAGCACTGCGAGAAGAGGCGATTATCACGATAAAATAAATAAATAAACACGCGCACACACACACACACACACACACACACACACTCAGAGTTTAATATTCAGAAAGAAAAATTTTGGCGTATTTGTTGCTGATTCTGCGATAATATGGACCACTTGTAGCTTGAAAATACGTAAACAATCTAACAGCATTTAATTGTAGAGTGGATTTTCAAGAAAAAGAAGGTCGTCGTTTTTGTTTGTTAAATTCAACGCGTTTCTTTATATCCGCAAATAGTATCTGCTACAGTCGATATTAATAATTATACAATTTTACGATAATCTTTATCCTTGTTGTTTATAATAAATTACAAGTTGTCATTCATCAAAATTAGTATTCTGTCGTTTCGTGGCATATTAGATTTCTTGGTGTATCATAAAAATATTGGTGTTAATTTCCATTTTCGAGTATTAGTTGTACAAGATAGATAGTAAGAGTTGTACAAGTATACAGAGTAAGTGTAATTGGCAGTTGCTAATCAATTTCTTTCGAACAAGTGCTAGATCGTAGAACGTGCATGCGATGTTAACTAACATGCGATGAGAAAATGAGAGAATTCTCTTGTAAAGAATCTATTGTACGATTAAATATCGTTTAGGATAAATGGTTCGTCATTTCGTAGAATAAGGTAACATCTTGCTCGAAATGATACTTGTGATGTAAATAATACTCCTGTGCAATGCAACGAACGTAGAGCTATTGTGAATCGTTGTGAACGTCGTTGGTGATAATCACGTGTAATCCGGACATTTAAAGATTAATATCTTTCAATCGTTTTGTATTTTTCAGGAATCTGTTTGTAATTTGTCGACAACCTACGCTTTATATAACATTATTGAATTATTAGATGGAAAATATATAAAAAAAAAAATAAGAATAATTGTTACTTTAGATGTGTTGCTACTATTATACCTGTAAGATTTGACTAGCTTCGAAAGCTGTTCCAGGAAGTAATATAACAGGGCTGCTGACGTGTCCGCTTTCCACGCATATCATGTTGGGAAACTCGTCATCGCCGAAATCTGGTATGTCACGAGCCTTTTCCTGCCACGGATTCCAAACCACTGTATCAGGAAAATTGTACTTTTGTACTCGCATTTTCCTACCGGATACGACGTTAGTAATGATGTGTTCTGGCTGCGTGTTCTGATAAATTCTGTCTGTCCATTCGCACACGGTCACTACGTCGCGACCTTCTTGAAAAATTTGGTTGTCTCTTGTCTGAAAGGAAGAATAGGTTTCTTTTAGTAGATATTTCTGAAAAATTAATCAATAGTAAAAAAACCGATTTATTGGTTCGAAGGGAAAATTCGTTCCGTTTCTACGGCCAAATCGAACAACGGTGTTTGCTCTTTTGTATTCGTTTCTTTCAGATTTACGTGTCTTTCGATCGGTGTCATTCAGCTATTCGTTCGTTAGTCCATCGGCGTACAATTGTTGTTCAATGTTGAGAGAAAGAGACCGAGTCCAAGTTGCAAAGAATAAGCGACAGTCCGAGCGTGCAATTCTTGCAAGTTGCAGCAATTTTTGTCGCGTGGCTTCTTGCGTTTGAACTCGTGCCAGGTGAACGAAAAGCAACTACTTGGAAATAATATTTCTTTAGAGCAATTGAATCGTGGCTAGGAAAAACGGAAGGAACTTTCTGTCCTTTTCAACCTTGTTGATCGTCGATAACGTTGCTACGATTATACCTTGTCGATAAACGTGCATCCATGAAGGCCGGTAATTTGACATCTCCTAACATCTGGCACTTTAAAGTAAGTATGCAGCAATAAATTAAAACTAAACGTATGATCTTTACTAGGATTGTATACGCCAATGTTAAAATGTAGTTCCTTTTCCCGAAGTATCAGTCTGTATGTCAATTTGAATGGGTAATTCCACATTGATCGGGTGAATTCGCTGTCCATAATAGAGAAAATTGCTTCGACGTCACCGCTCGGCAAACGTTCAGGCGGCTTTTCTACGTTCCAACGGACGATTCTAGCAAAACCATGAGGCGGTCCAAACGTCCATGCTCCAAATTGTGCTGCGTCAAGTGGAGGCAATACGCGATTAATATTATTAATTCCGTATATTGGTGGCGGACAAAAGACAGTCGTAAATGGTAAAATTGGTATTTCATCGGGACAGATGTACCGACTAGGATTTGAAAGCGGGACAAGTTTTACCATGACAATTTTATGCAAATAATGGCTAAGTTTTGCTTACTTGATTTGAACAATAGTAATTAGAAAATGTGATGATTGTCGTTATTCGGTAATTTCGTTTTACCATGTTTCTTGCCAAATGAACTTTTAAGCTTTCTTCCGTCCGCCACTCTATATTTTTCCTAATAACTTTTCTTTTGTCGATCTCCAAGCAATTATTTATTCCGTTTTGCCTGGCGTACTTACGAAAAACGAATGGAATGCCTCCTCTAATGGCTTTCTTCCCATCGAATACCGCTTGCTTACTGAAATAGAAAAAATGATACTAAAATCAAACAGCGTATCTATCGCAACCATACGATATGTTCTATCGATTTACACACGTTCGGTCTCATTATCGTTAACGTTTTACTTTTATTAATTACATTTATAAATTGTAGTATCGTGAGTGCTTAAGGGTGTAGGCGTCCGCTGCTGGGTACGGCCGCTTTTCTTCTCATTTTTGTATCGTGGAAGAAAAATCGGATTCCGGTCGCCGGGATTCGAACCCAGGTTCCGAACGTTCGTAACCTAAGGCGCTAACCACTGCGCTGTCGTCGCGCGACTAGTTAGTGTCGAATGATAGTATTTTGCTATCGAGTGCCGCCACAGGCCTTTTTTTTACGATACTACATAAATAACTCGATCCTTTGACTCGTGACATTGAGTCATGCTCATCATACGGATTACTTAAATCAGGTTGTATTTTCTTTGTAATCCGATGTTTCTACGTTGCTTTGTCAGAGACCAAACGTACGACTTGGTAGGAGAATTATACATAATCAATCCTTATATATAATAAATGCCATGTATAGCTAATTTTCGAATACATTTATCAGTTTGACAGAAAATAGACTTTTAATTTCTAGATTTCCAGATGTACGATAATAATCAATCCTTATATATAATAAATGCCATGTTTAGCTAATTTTCGAATAGATTTATTAGTTTGACAGAAAATAGACTTTTAATTTCTAGATTTCCAGATGTACGATAATAACGCGCGAGATAAATAACCTACGGTGTACGACACATGGAAAAGCCTGATACCTCGAATGGAAGGAAAAATGCTGGAATATCGGAGATAGAAGACCGACAAAAATGAGCTGATACGCTATTATACGAGAAGAGTCGTAACGTTGCGTTGTACGCAGAAACTAACATCGTTTAAACGCCATATAATTTGCTATATGGTGTTTCTCGAAGGAACGAACTCATGTACGAAAAATTGCTGCGACAATCCTGATCCTGATCCAAAGTCCACCGACGAATCTTTCTCCTTGCTTTTCTTCGAACGTTTAATAAAATTTCATCTGAGACTTTAGTTTGAGATTTTCATGACCTTAGGTTGTTCGCCTTTTTCCCTTTCACACGATCGCTATACTCGTAAAAAGCACGTATTTGTACATATGTCGATTATACGACCTTGTGACAAGTCAAATCGACCGACTCTTTCTAAAGTTATCGATTTCGCATTATCCAGATACGCCATTTCTATCGAACGTCTTGGAAAGCAAATCTTTCGAAAATTTCAAGGAAGATCAGAAAATACGATAGAAAAATATGTTGGAAACAGGCGTTGCACGATTTCGAGGCAGATATTTATTTTACCGAGCAACGATCTTGAAAAACCTAAGGAATTCTTTAATAATTCTGTAATAATAATTTAATTTAATTTTAAACTTTAATTCTTCTGTAATAATAAGTTTCTTACGACATTCCTTTAGCCGCTACTTACTTCTACCTTTTGCATAAACCAGGCAATTGTTCTTCCTAAGATGATATAAAAAGACTAAAATCATTCTCAAATAATAAATGTAATTATACTAAGTTTCAATATTACGATAGTGTGTAATCCGAATGTACGTACGTATCCTCGAAATGTTCCTGCTCGAATAACGTCGCGAGATCGTAATGATATTTATAAATCAGAAATATAACAACAGATTGCTTACTCAAACAGATAACGAGATTACGTAGCTTTCAGTTTCAAACGATTTCAAAGCGTATACTTTGTTATCTCTGGTTTCCAACTCGATGGTAAGGTTGATTCCTATACGAAACCATATCTCGCGTTTATACACGTTTTAGACATTCGCAGAGAGTAACAGTATTTTTCAATTTTGCTGTATCTGTCGGTTGAACGAACCGACCGAGTTAATGACCAAGACTTTGATTTTCACCCGTATCCATCGTCGATACGTGTATCCTACGGAATATCGTCATATTTCTTAACCTAATCACGTAATCCAGTTTTCGAACGCGTGAATCCTGCAAGTTGAAAGTAATTTTGAAAGCAAGTTTATCCGTTTACGCTGCACGGCTCCTCGAGGTGGACATACGATATACAAAGAGAAAGACGAGAGAGGCACTTGCTGGAGGGATTGTTGAGGGACGAAAAGAGAAGAGCAAGGTGGGCAAGAAGAGGACGGAGAAGGTAGTGAGAAAAGAGAGAGGAAGAAGGGGGTAGAAGGAGCGATGTACCACCACGAAGTACGACGCGGCGGTAGGAACGCGGCTGACGCCAAGCAAAAACGATCGACGCTGTCTGCCGTGCTTTTTGCAGGCATCACAGTTTCAACCTCTCCTCCTCGTCGTTTCTAGCTGCTGTTATCTGCCGCTACTGCTGCCCTGCTCTGCCCTGCTCTGCTCTGCCCTGCTCTGCCCTGCTCTGCTCTGCTCTGCTCTGCTCTGCTCTGCTACTTGCGAGTGGCATGCAATTTCTGACGCAGTTAGCTGCTGATATTCTTTACCGAATACTTTTCTGCTTCGCCAAATGAACGCGAGTTTCAAAGAGGACATAGATGTTAGATTTTAAA
Source organism: Bombus vancouverensis nearcticus (assembly GCF_051014615.1). Lineage (NCBI taxonomy): Eukaryota > Metazoa > Arthropoda > Insecta > Hymenoptera > Apidae > Bombus > Bombus vancouverensis. The sequence goes on along the minus strand of NC_134915.1, from coordinate 889,075 downwards.
TCTCGCGATAAACTATAAACAGCATCAGCAGTGACACCTAGACCTCTAAGCAGTTGTTGCGAACCAATGAAAGCGTTGGTAGTTATACTACATTGTCGACATTATCGTAGAGGAACGTGCTGATAAATTGAAATTGAAACAAGAAATATACCTGTCATCGAGCGAGTTTCGTATCTATCTTTAACATCATATCTATCTTTTTTAACGTAAACTCGATGTTGAAACTTTTAGAATGCCATTGCAAACACATATTCCAAACGTTTCGACGGATGTTTTTTGCATTCGTAATATGACATTTAATGCGGCGGTGTTTAGATTATACAGTTGTACAACGTAAGAAATTAGAAACAAGTATCCAACAGTCTGCTTGTAATAGGTTATGGGCTTAGAATACAAATAAATGTATCGTTATTATAATTAATATCAACCATTTTTCATACGTTTATCGCCGTCCATATGGCTTGTACGTACGTACATGGCCATGTCAGTCGAATATATCACGAAGGGAGACATTTCAAAGGAAGATTACACGAACGAGCTGTATTTGAAGTACATTCTTTACAGCGTGTGTAACACGATCCACTGTTATTCTGCCATTTGCGACTATGCAACCAAAAACGTTCTCGGTTGTACTTTAATCGCGTCGAGTGTATTACGAACGACGATAGAGAATTTCTAATCGGATTTTCCAAAAACACTTTGTTTTCATGACGAGATCAAGATCCCTTTGGATGACGAGTAACGTAAGTAGCAGCGTATGTTGTTTTTCCGATGAGATCGAGTAGGAAATTTGACGAGAAGACTCGACAAGCGTATTACGTGATATTCTTGTCAACTCTCTGTCAGTGTAGGTTTGCATCGACGAACAATCGAGTTTCGTGAGAATCTCAACGTTCTCGAAGTATAGTTCCGATAAAATATCTATCGTAAACTTCGAATTACTTGAAACGTTCGGAATTTCAATTTTATTTGAATAAATAATTTTTAATTGAATTTTAATTGAATAAATATCACGGATATTTCGCTATTCTGAAATATCTTTTCACATTCCTATTTCAGTTGAAGTCCAGTCGAGAGACTCGAGTGGAAGAAATTCTACGTTTTCACGTTACGATTTATAATTTACCGTTTGAGTCGAATTATTCTAGAAATTTATACGAAGCGCTTTCCGTCTATAAATCGCGATCATCTGAAAAACTATGGCTCGTACGAACAAACGTTTGTTCGAAACGAATGTTTACGATTTCTAGAGGGACCATCTCTTTCGACGATGGCGTTGAAGAGCCGAAATTATATTTTTTCCTTGCATATTCTCGTAACCGACATTGAAAGATTCTCGAAACGCTTGTTACTTGTACTTAACAAGGATGGAAAGCACGTACACGATCGACTGCTTTCACAACCGCACCACGATGTACAAAATGTACAAAGCGCGGATGTAAGACCATTGTCATGGACATTGGATAACGACGATGCTGTCGGTGTATCGAGTTCGAGATTATCTTCTCGGTTTCTGGCCGGCAAAAACCACATGTAAACGTATGTATGGTGTTTTGAGAATGTTTCCACGTCGGTTACGAGAATACGCGATAAAAGGGTATAGTTGCAAGGTAAAATAAATCCATTTAGGCGCGGAACGTTTGCTCGCGAGTCGCACAACGTTCGTATCATCCGTACTCTGCGAGATATTTGGGTGTTTTCGTTATAAAATGGATACACGACGATTCTACTACAGGGTGGTTGGTAACTGGTGGTACAAGCGGAAAGGGGGTGATTCTACGCGAAAAAAGAAGTCGAAAATATAGAATAAAAATTTTTTTTTATTTTTCCATCGAGACAACGATCTACAGTGAGATCCGTTATAACGAGACGCGATAAAGTGCACGCGTACCGAGCCAAAATTTAAAGTCGATTTTCTCGAAAACAAAGTCTCGAACGAAAAATTTTTATTCTATATTTTCGACTTCTTTTTTCGCGTAGATTCACCCCCTTTCCGCTTGTACCACCAGTTACCAACCATCCTGTATATTTATCGTGCACAGGTATCGTCAGAGAGCTTTAGCGATCAAAGTACAAGTCCATTATTTCGTAATTGGTCGTAATTGGTCGTAATTGGAGGTATTTGGTGGAACTAGAAAACAAACGTGTGCGTAGGAACGATTTTCACACCATTCGCAGAAGGAATTTCATCGAAGACGATAATTTTCATCTATCAACGCGACGACGATTCGCGCATCGAGCAACGCGAAACACGAAACACTGGCTATACCAGAGGAAGAAGAAGAAGAAGAAGAAGAAGAAGAAGAAGAAGAAGAAGAAGAGAAAGGAAAGAAAAGAAAAAGATATCGCGAAGGCTTTGACACGAGCTAGCTCGATCCCCAGACTTGAAACCTTCCAGCAGATTCGAATTTGAAAATTTTTGCGGAATAACGGGCAGAAAAGCAGTATAATTTCATTGGTAAATTAGCAAATTATTGGCTGTCTATCGATAAGAACGCGTCACAAAATTTGATTTTATCAAGTTACTGTGTTAATTCTCATTTTTTTTATTTAAAAAGCAACGTTGCCTTGTTTTCTTCTGTAAATTGTATCTTTTCGTTCTTTAAAAATAAACTGCTGTTTCCTTCCTTCGTTAGGACCAAAGTATACGTTCGTTTCCCCAAAATGCTATTGTACGCAAGCTTGTCGTTAAAATGGAACGATCGTAAGATTTTATGTATAAAGAATACGATGGTTTTATGAAAATAATTATGGACCAATGTTCGAGGAAGCAAAATGTCAAGAAAAGAGAGAAAACTCGCGAGGCTCGAACAAAGAGGTACAAAGAGTCGCTTGTCTCCTTATGTCGCTGCTTAGGCCCGAGTCGAACGAGCGAAATGCCATCTGGGAAGAAGAAAGGCAAACAAAGAAAAGCCTCTTTTCACCTCACTGCTTCTTTACCATTTACCAATACGATGCTTCGAAATAGGCGTTTGAAACGTCTCGCATCTATTAAATTCTGAATTTACGTTGTACAAACGGGAAAAGTGTGTTGCAACGGATTGCTGGATAAATAGCGTTCGTAAATTGTGAATTGCGTCGATCCTACCGTACGAGAGAGTCCAACGATCTACCGAATCTTCGAAAGCAAGTTTCGCAGGTACCGCTAATAGCTGTGGGCGAAACAATTTGTACACGTATATCAAGCACGATTATTAGATATTTCCTGAACATTGGTATAACGAAACGATGTTCTTTGGTATTTCTGTTTGAAATGCCGCACCTTTCCCCTTACTGCCATTCGTAGCAGTCTAACGAATTCTACGTTCAACTCGAATCATTTCCACCAGGCTTTGCACCAGACTGCCATACATCCCCATGGCGGAGGTCTTTGTTTCCTTTGCAGGGGCGGAATATACAAAGAGGGAAACGAGGGCGACGCACGGTTTAGCGTAACGTTATATCTGTAAATCGTAGCGTTCGGGACTACAGACCGTCTAGCGAGAACGTTACATCGTAAAATAAAATTATACGGTAAAAGTGAGGAGTTTGATGAACTTGGTTTAAACACGTTCGTCGCCACGTCACCCATAGCTATGTGACGGATATACTTCCGTGGGGGCCCCGTCACAAAGTATGGGTGACGCTCTTCTTGTTCGAGTTAATTGAATATAGGATATTATGTATAGAATATACAACATAAAAATATCAAAAACACATTATACCATACTTTGTATTAATTTATATTCTGGATAAAATATTACATTATGCTATATCGCGTGGCATTTGTTAAAACGTTCCAAACACATTTGGGCTGATTTTCGGCACTTCGAACGATAGTCGTAGACTTCGTCATCGCTACTCTCCTCGCTTTCAAATATATTTTCACGCTGTTTACTGAACATTTTGAGGATGAAAAAATCACCGATGTACGTCTCACGAGTTTGCTTCTCGACTAAATGAAAGATCCGAGATATCTGCCATGAGATCCCTCGGAATACTCTAGCTGGAAAGCCTATCGCTTTCTCCATTTCAGAACTAAATAATCTTTTCTTTACGATGAATCGAAGGCGATAAACAATGAATGCCCGCTTGTCTCTCTATTTACGTTCTGGGTACCGGCGGTCGGATTTGGGCCCCGCAGGAAGCTTAGCCGAATCACGCTGGGCGACCAACGTGTTAACCAACGAGGAAAAGTTCCATCAAAGAATTACTCGATAACTACTTGTTCCACACTAACGTTCTTTCAACATCTCTCAAACTACGATAATTATAACGAAGACATTTATTCGACATACCTTTTCGTCACTTTAGCCTGCTCTTCTCTCTATTCTAATCGTTCGTTCATCTATATCTATAGATATATTCTACAACATTCGTTTCAGACGTGTTTTTGGATCATTCACGCGTTTCCAGATATTCTGTGTGTTTCTAGATGCTGATATTTATCCCAGAAGCTGATCCAGCTGCACTGTGCGTGCTTTTTCAGCTCGGCAAGAGTAGCTTTACCGCTCCATCCCTTCCATAGAACATGGAAAACACAGTTTCGTGTCGTACGTTAGTCGTTTGAAAATTTTCACCGTGACGGATAAAATGTGATGTTGGCGATGGCTCGTCACAGGGATTACGCGCTAAGTATTGTGGCGGATGAAAAGAGAGTTTGCGTTTCGTCCCGGGACTACCGGTGGACTCGTCAGTAAGGCTATGCCCGGTAGTCCCTGCCTTAGACGTAGAGCGAGTCTCGCTAGGTGCGGTATTTGTATCAATCGCTCGTATATTCGACCGCTAGCGGGTTAGACAGACTCGTTGTCGTCGTAGCAGCCCTCTAGTGTTGGCGGTTGGTACCAGCGGATCGCCCGGGAGGTGTTGCGCCGCGTTGATGCCTCGACCTGTCGGCGTCCTCCTGTTGATACCGATCCGCCACAGTATGAAAACTGCGAGGCTCGATAACTCGACTTCGGACCGCTAGGTTTCCTTAAAATTTAGCTACACGTACGTTGTATCTTTCTGAACACGTTACATCGATCATAATTCGCCGTTCTCGATTCTCAGTTCTCAGTTCTCAGTTCTTCTTCGGACAAGTTTGGTTTTATAGGATCTCTGGTACGTGCAACGAGACCTTTATCACATTGGACCGTTTATTTTCAAAGTGGTGATACAAGTGCGTTTCTCTTTCTTCCAATGACATTTCAATATTTAAGTTTCCATCTTATATTTGCTTTGTCCACGCTCCTATGTGTTTACGTAGATGTAAATTCATTCTTCCTCAATTAACTGGACCAAAATCATCTCCCAGGATCATAAACAGCCTCACGAGGATTCGTATCACGCGCAGTTGTTATCGTAGATCAAGTCAATTTTGCATTTACATGGGACTCGCTGATATACGCGCATCGATGTTTGAAAATGTCTGAGAAAGTTACAGAACCCAAACAAAGAGCTAGTGACGAAATATCGCTACTTTCTACTAATTCGAACGAAGTGTTAACAGCGTACAATTTCGTCGAAACTGCGTTCATTGAAAAGAGCTGTTTAAAGAGGTAAAACGTCGTTAGGAAGATACCGCAAACGATTCTAAGCAGTTTAAATGTTACTTTAGGACTAAGACGAAACCCAAGTTAAAACTAGTTATACAGAGTGGTTGGTAACTGGCGGTACAAGCAGAAAGGGGGTGATTCCACGCGAAAAAAGAAGTCGAAAATATAGAATAAACATTTTTCGTTCGAGGCTTTGTTTTCGAGAAAATCGACTTTGAATTTTCGCTCGGTACGCGTGCACTTCATCGCGTCTCGTTATAACGGATCTCACTGTAGATCGTTGTCTCGATTGACGTTATTTTTTTAATTTTTAAAATTTTTATTCTATATTTTCGACTTCTTTTTTCGCGTAGAATCACCCCCCCCCGCTTGTACCACCAGTTACCAACCACCCTGTATAAACGCAAATCAAGCGACAGCAAGTAAACGGAAAACAGTTGAAGAAAAAGTTTCGCTTAACAGTTACGCCTCGTAGATTCGAATAATTAAAAATAACGAAGAAGATAAATAAAAAGAATGGAATTTGGCAATCATCTGGCTGACAATAAGCAGTGTCTATGCCGATGGCTTATATAGCTTTTCGAACTCCTGTATTTCTTTATCTTATATTAATTGTGAATCTCACCTGCGCCTTTTTGAAATACGTCGCGGATTCTTATTTTGCGTGCTTCGTTATTTCAATAGCTCTTTTTTAATGTATTAAGGTTTGAAGAAAGTCAAGGACACGTTACGGCGTAAAAATTTCACGTAAAAGATCGAACGAAAGTGGTATATCCAGGAAATTTTGGAAAATATTGCTTGCGAATAGATTTCCAAAATTATTTTCCTACGATTGGCATGCGTTTCGAAAAATTGTTGAACCTAACGGTCTAACCAGTGATCGTGAAATACGACATACGTATACATATAAAGACAATATACGTACGAGGAGAATGTACACTGAAATATTGACAGTACGTATTACATGGAGGATACGCATTGATCGTCTCAAGTTGCCTTTACAAGTACGACGATATCCGAAGAACCTTGAAACATCGACAATACTGCTGATTATCCGAGGGCAGTTGTCCGCGAATGAAAAAATAATAATTTCAAGAGAAAAGGCCGCAGAACATGAAAATATTTTCGGTTCAAATTGCAAGATTCGAATGGGGGGTCGAATTAGAAATAATATCGATATGTAATATACAGGGTGGTTGGTAAGTGGTGGTACAAGCGGTGGTACAAGGGGATGATTCTACGCGGAAAAAGAAATCGAAAATATAGAATAAAAATTTTTTTTTTAATTTTTCCATCGAGCAATGATCTACAGTGAGATCCGTTATAACGAGACGCGACAAAGTGCACGCGTACCGACCGAAAATTCAAAGTCGATTTTCTCGAAAACAAAGTCTCGAACGAAAAATTTTTATTCTATATTTTCGACTTCTTTTTTCGCGTAGAATCACCCCCTTTCCGCTTGTACCACCAGTTACCAATCACCCTGTATATAAATTTTTCTGTGGAAATAGCTTTGACAAAAATCAGCAAAGACTGACACCTATATTTGAACGTCTATATTTCTTAAGCAGTTTCGATATCGAGACAACGACGATTTAAATCTACGTACCTCTTCTTATCCTACGTTTGTACGGATTACGATATACATGGTTTCTCGCATTAACGGTTGGATACAGCTTTAGCTTCGTAATCATTGTTTCCTATAAGATGGAATGATTGAAATTCTACTTAGCAGACAATACGAATTACCTAGAACCACAGCTTAAAAATAAACAGTTTCTTGCTAACAGGTACATTTAATCGCACGATAGTCTGTTAAATTCGACCTGGTCTCTTTCTTTGTACGTTTCAGTAATATATTTTACCATCGATACTAATAATCGTGCAATTGTGCGACTTTGCTCTGACAGGTTTTTTCATACAATCGTAAATAAGACAGATATTTAGATGATCTCATTTAGCTGAGACACCCTGTATATCGAACGTACTTGTTCCAAGCTCTGACGAAGCTAGTAGTTTTTGCGTTTGCCCGTTTTCAATGGTAGAAGCGGCAACAGCAGCAGCAGCAGCAGCAGCAGCAGCAGCGATAGTAGCAGAGGCAGCGATACTAGCAGAGGCAGCAATAGCAGTGCTAAGAGAAGCTGCGGGATTGGTAATGCTCTCCTCCCGTACCTCGCCTTGCCAATGCTTGGCTCCTGGCTCGGTGGAACTTTGTTTAACTAAGGCTAGCAAGAAGCAAACCTATTTATACTAGGTCGGACACGTTTACGTCAGTGTGCCTGTACCATGACCGCTTCTACTCTCTCTCTCTCTCTCTCTCTCTCTCTCTCTCTCTCTCTCGCTCTCTCTTTTCAGCGTCACCCTTACCCTGAAACGGTCGTGTGAAACTCTAAGCGAAGTACAGTCCTGAAAGCTGCTGATAAATGAGAATATCGTGAACAAAAAGCCTTGCTGCAAACAGAACTTTCCGTCGTCATTATGCTAATAAAGCTGACCACGACTGACACCGATGAATGTTTTAATTAAACAAGAAAAAGAAAACAGACAGAAAGGAAAAAAAGCAAATACAAATTTACGCTCTTCCTATTGTACCTACATAAAAAATTAATTCATCGTTACGCTTCCTAGCTAGCAGCATATGCATAAGTAGCCGATAAGTGCAACGCTCGTTACAAATTTTACGACCACGAAAATATATTAATTTTTTGCAAGGATAAAACATTCTTAGTTTTATTATGCGCCTAACAAATTGTTAAATGGCTTGTTTTTTCAACGAGGAAGAGAACATAGCCGACGTCCCTATAGCTTATTTATTTAGCCTATATATCGTATATATAGGATAAAGAGAATCTCATTAGGTGAAATTAAACAGTTTCGGATGATGTAGGATCCGGTGCGTACAGTGTACACACATTATGAGAGTGATGGCATTTCCAATATTTCAAAATCGCCTGTATCTTTTCAAACGGGCCTATAATTTCTTTTATACATCGATCGGTGGTTCTCTGTATTCTCTACAAGAAAGTATTAACCAACTTGGATCGAGCAATGCTTAAAAGATATTTTAACTTCAATTCTGTAAAACGTAGCGTACGAGAGACAAGGAAGGACAACAGACGCGATATCTTTACGTTTACCATTTCCTTTTCACGTGCTACGAAGTACAATTCCTTTACCTTTTTTCTCTTTATCTTTTATCAGCTTCGTTTATAGCAAGTAACGCTTCGTCCGTTTAACGTCACAAACTACTTATCTCTCAATCGTCAAAACTCGCTCTTTCTATAATCGATATACAATTTGTATATGTAATTAAGGTTCAAATGGCTTGTAAATGAAACAATTTCGGTTATTAGTATCCTAATATTTTTGTACGGATAATGCGAAGAAAAACTAACAACGATCGATGGATAAGAAAATTTGCAAGTCTATTTAGCAGAACAACGAATAATATAACACGTTGACTGCCACGTGTACCGCAGCACCAAGCGTTCTCCGCTAGGTACTTCCATCGATATTTTAGTAACGCGAGTGAATCATTTTTTTAATTTTCGTATTACTTTTAGAACAATTCGATAGTTTTATTATTTCCTCTAGAATATATTTTCAAATACCTACGACGATCCTTCGCAAGTAGTCAAATAAGCGCCACCCAAATACGGGTGACGCAACCCTACCGGAAACTTTGCTGTCACCCAAATACGGGTGTCGTGGCAGTCAACGTGATATTTATTTATTTATTGTTCCTTAGTCCGTGCCATTCGGCTTTAGACGAGCTTTCGGTTTTACATCTCTTTTACCTATTTCGCTTCTTATACAGGGTGGTTGGTAACTAGTGGTACAAGCGGAAAGGGGGTGATTCTACGCGAAAAAAGAAGTCGAAAATATAGAATAAAATTTTTTCGTTCGAGGCTTTGTTTTCGAGAAAATCGACTTTGAATTTTCGGTCGGTACGCGTGCACTTTATCGCGTCTCGTTATAACGGATCTCACTGTAGATCGTTGTCTCGATGGAAAAATTAAAAAAAAAAAATTTTACTCTATATTTTAGACTTCTTTTTTCGCGTAGGATCACCCCCTTTCCGCTTGTACCACCAGTTACCAACCACCCTGTATATTTACCTCCCCTCTTATCTACTCTATTATATTGCACTCCCTTAATTATTCTGTCTCTAAAAACTATGACAACTTTTGGGCTTTTGCCTCCTTGCTGTGCTTCCTCATTGTCGTTCCTCCCCGTCTTGTATTACCCTTCTCTTCTCTATTATTGCTTTTAGTTCTGTTAGTCCTTCTCCAGTCTCATTTAGTATTTTTTCTGTGTCCTTTGGTCCTCCCGTTATTTCGCATTCTCCTATTACATGTGTCAGGTCTTCTTCTTTCCTTTTACACAGTCTGCATCTTTTTTCTCCCTCTTGTTTCCAGTATTCCCTTGCTTTGGTCTCGTTTCCACATCTGAATCTCGCTAATATTTGTCTGTCCTTCCACTTCATCCTCCCTTCTAAGTATTTTGGTAACTCTTCTTTGGCGATTTTTCTGTAGATTCCCTTATCCTATTCCCCCTCTCTTCTGCTTCTCTCTTTCTTCTATAATTTGCTCTGCTTCTCTTGCTTCCATCTGTGTCCCTCCATTTCTCATCTCTCGGTCAACGTGATAATATAATAAAGTATAATAAAGGTGCGTCGATTAATTAAGATATTAAGAAATAGACGATTCCATCTTGAGAAAGAAACCTTCGCATGATCATTACACGCTCGCACGCAGAAAAGCTAATAGCATGAGAATATGCACCCCTCGAAGCCGTTCAACTTTTATCTGAAACATTTTTCGATATGTACGATCGATGGTATCGAAAATATTTCAGCGTCGACTCTTTACTTTGTATACACCGGATCGTGCGTTACTTGAAACTATTTAATTTTGCCTCGGAAAATTTTTTGATATCCTCTATCGATTCACGGCAACAACTTGTCCCAGTTACGCGGGGCATCCTATAAAATTGCATTTTAAGAGAGAAATTCGGCCAGAATATTGGAACATCGGCAAGACGTTACCAATCGGTATCGACAAGGTGTGTTTGAGTCGCGTTTCAGAGCAATTAGACGGGTATAAGTCAGGGTCGGAATTTAGTTATCGAGAATTGAAGAATCAGATTTTGTCGAACACAAAACGCGGATCAGGAGCTCAAAGACGTTTCATAGTTTTCAATTTCACGATTCAGATTGAACTGTATTACAAAACAGGCTCGCTTCAAATGTAAACAGATGTTATTTAAGGTAAGTCTACTTGGATGCAGTAAGTGAGTTATGTCAACGAAATTGCAGTTCGTTGACAAATGACAAATACAAAGGTGGTACGAGATACTATGGAAATAAAAATTATTCTCCACCTTATTTATATTTATCTAAAAAAAATTAAACGTTGATACAAATAATTGACTAGCATAGTTTAGCGCAGCTGGTAACGTGGTCGTCGTTCGTAGCCTTCCGTTTAATGTAAATTATACAACGATAAACCGCAATACAGGGTGGTACAAGAAAAAAGAAGTCGAAAATATCGAATAAACATTTTTTTTAATTTTTCCATCGAGACAACGATCTACAGTGAGATCCGTTATAACGAGACGCGATAAAGTGCACGCGTACCGAGCCAAAATTCAAAGTCGATTTTCTCGAAAACAAAGCCTCGAACGAAAAATTTGTATCCTATATTTTCGACTTCTTTTTTCGCGTAGAATCACCCCCTTTCGGCTTATACCACCAGTTACCAACCACCCTGTATATTATATTTGGTCCGATCATCGTACTATGCCCGTAATATTTACGTTTGGCCCGATCATCGTACTACGGGCTATGCCCGTAATTGTGGGTTAAGGGGTTAAATAGAGAATGTACAGCTACGTTCAAGATTTTATAAAACATGCGCGGTATTGCTATCTTTTTCGCCCGTCGATCGCAACAATTAGGGCAACTCCTGACTAGAAATCGAGAAAGGCAAACGAATACATGGAAAAGCAGATTTCCTTCGGAACTATGTTCCTGTTCATTCCATAATCACCAATTTATTAATCTAAAGGTACTTTTTATTTAATAACTCTACACTAGACTTTTGACAAAGGCTACGACTATCGACATGCAGCTACATAGGTTTCCATTCGTTGCGAGATGTACGACGTTGCTGATGAAGCAGCTCTCGTAATAGCGTTCGGAAGATTAAACAGCGATAATCGCATATGGTCGCAACTGTGAGGTCATCGGCGACTACTTAGGGCTACAGATCACGCGTGTATCATCGTTGTACTGGCGTACAAGGGCGTATCCAGGACGCGAAGACGCTAGTACTCCAGACTATGCTGAAATAAGCATACGGAACACCGAATAAATCGGGACTCGAACCGGGGATAAACAACGCGTTGTGAATATTGCGAATATTCATTTTCATAGACACGCTCCATAGACTCCAGTGTCCATTCGTTCAACGATTCAGTTTGTACGACCTTACTCGGTTCGATAAAGTGTCCTGGACCGTAGATACTTTTCTGGGATAGCTGATACACGTGATGATCGATGGGTCTGGGTATAGCTAGCGATAACACGGAGCTTTGAACGTTTCATGTTAAATCATCGTTGATAATTATAGGGGAAAAAACAGATCCATTTCGATGACCTTGAAATATGTTTTCATGGCCAACTTTTTGAGTAACTTTTTTCTATACGTCGCTCGACCTTCGTTTCCGAAATATTCCTTCGATTACGTTTACATTACATTTTATTCCGGCATATAGGTGACCTTGTTTTTACACAGTTCTATAAGCTTAACTCATCGACGCTAATTATCTTTGATACAAGTAAAAGAAGATAAATCAGTGGGTTATATTATCACGCGCGTGATTTCACTTTTATTTCATTCGATTTTCCAAGTGTATCGTCAATTAGATTGCTACGATTTATCGTTATTTATACAGGGTGGTTGGTAACTGGTGGTACAAACGGAAAGGGGGTGATTCTACGCGAAAAGAGAAGTCGAAAATATAGAATAAACATTTTTCGTTCGAGGCTTTGTTTTCGAGAAAATCGACTTTGAATTTTGGCTCGGTACGCGTGCACTTTATCGCGTCTCGTTACAACGGATCTCACTGTAGATCGTTGTCTCGATGGAAAAATTAAAACAAAATTTTTATTCTATATCTTCGACTTCTTTTTTCGCGTAGAATCAACCCCTTTTCACCACTTACCAACCACCCTGTATACAGGAACTGTAACAGAACATGCGGATGAGCCGATCCTACATCTCGACTGTACACTTCGGGACAATGCAAAGGGTTCGTTATAAACGTACGCTTTATGCTCCGTCGACGTTTATCAGATACAACAAATTTACTCTGTAAACAGAGCAACAACCCATTGTAAACGCCGAGATAATAAGGTTCACGGATTAGATGAAATTTATCAACAAGCGGTACCGGCTAACACCTGCGACTATTCACGGTGTAACCAGATCCATGAGACGACGTCTAGAGAGGAGGCTTGTCGTAAAGTACAAGCTGGTCGTTTTCAGCATCTTCTGTAAACATAATTAGATAACGCGAAAGCAAAACGGAAAATTCCTTACATATTCCGTTACACATTGTACATTGCGAAACATACTTTTCTGTATAATTCAAGAACTATGATCGTACGTTACGCGTCGTCGGACATGTACACGATATCTGCTGACTCAAATTATCAGTACGCACCAGACGAATAGACAGATTGCGAGACACAGTGCGACGTTCTCTCTAGATTCATTGAAAATTATTTCATCCTAGCGTTTCCAACTGCCCGCTGATAGCTACTTTGGCCCAACCCATGACCCTTCCTCTTCATTTCTTATTTACGTAATATTGAAAACGATGATCGTCTCTCTGATCAATTTCGAGTTAGCTCTCACTACAGAAAGATGCGCTCGCCTACTCCAAAATTATCGTAACACGAATCGTATGGAAGTTGTTCGCGAATATCTGGGAAACTAAGGCCGAGCGTCAGTGACAGGTATAGGCAAAAGTTGTCGAGGGCGCGCCAACTTTGACAACGTGTTTCAAGGGTATTGAAATCGACTTTTCCGTATAATTATCCAATTCTTCAAACCTAAAACTAGGTGTGCATTTCAGAGTAAAACTGTCGAGAGTTGCACTCGAGATAGGTCGAGCTCGCTAGTCGACACTTGGACGACTCGACAGTGACTCTCAGATAGTTGACGACATACTCGACGACATACTCTTCGACATCAACTCGTGACGGATTTACTCTGAAACGGACACCTGCGTTAAAGCAGGATGCAAGTAAAAGGCAGGTCGGTTTTTACATGTACGTTGCGAACAATATCATTTTTTCACTTCTCAGCCAACTTTTATTCTCAATTTGATTTACATAGAAGAAGAAATATCACACATGTTGGCAGATTCTTGCATCTTTAAAACAATATAGCTCTCTAAATGAACAATTAACGAACATTCATATAGGCGTACACAAAGGTGTTCGAACGAAACGTCAATGAGTGAGCAATAGAGAGCGAAAGAGAGAGAGACAGAGAGAGAGGGAGAGAATATGTAAACGATTTGTCGGCTTTATCCGATTACACGCAAGTGCACAAGTTAACCTAAATGGACGAGTAGGCTGAGAATGAGCAAATTCTTCAGGAATGATGATGTTACGTTTCTTATCGCGATTTAAAAACCTATTACTGCGACTAATCAAATCTGTTCGTTCGTATAAATACGTCGATGCGTACAGATTACGTCAGATTTATTATAACAGACAAGAGCAAGTTTAATTTAATCCGATACAATTTTGATCCACCTATTATCTCATTTCTAATAATAACGAACGATATAAGTAAGAGATGAAACGCCGATTAAGCAAATTTACGTTATTTGTAGGATGTTTCGTTTAAAAGTTATCCTTGTTTCGATACAACCTAGGCACAATATACAGGATGACTTGTTGTTCAGTGGCGCTAAAAATACAACATTATACTGTGTATTTCATAAATCTTAGATCGTATCTTGTTAACATATATCTTAATAACATGTAACGTGTATCTTATTATGGCAATATGCTTACGCAACTAATGACGTTAGTGAACGATAAGGATAAACCTACACAAACGTATATCTCGTGAATGAATGAACGTATAAAATAGTTTGAAATAATAATAATAAAGCAATGTGGACAGCGCGAGTCTTGCATTTGATAAAACGAAATGTTGTCAACTTGAATGGCTAAATGTTGGTATTTTAATTGTTTAACGAATATGACGTTAGGCGAGATTCTCTGGTTTTGTTATTTCGATAGGATTTTAAAGCAACTGAGAAATGTACGTATCGTACAATAGAAGTACGCTTAGCGAAGAATTAACATACAGCGTGAATAGTAAATAGCCTGGAACGTACGATCGGTGCTAAAGATGTGCCTCATTATAATAATATATAGCGAATAATTGACTGTGCACATACATCTTTGCAAAGTGTATGATTCGTATAAATATTTTGCAGCTTCTATGTATTCATAGGAACGCGACAGTGCTGTCTCGTTGCAGTGCCAATGAGATTTCTTCACGATGTTTCGTATAATACGAGCGTAAAAAGTTTCGAACAGTATCCGAGTACTTTGGTGAGCCACTGTGGACACATATTGGGTGTAGGAGAGCTGGCTCGTTATTAGACAACGTATAGACGATTGAATTAAAAAGGAAGAAGAAACACTTGCTACGTGGCTACGTGCTGATCCCTTGCAAATTTTTTTAAGCTTTACAAATTCATCCACCTTCTGTAGAATTTAAGAAAAGCCCGTAGTGTCATCTTCTAGCTAATCGTAGTCTGTAATTCTGACAATTACATTCATTTGATTTACATAGAAGAAGAAATATCAGACACGTTTCATATCAGCACTTTGGAAGAGCGAGGAGAGAATATACGAGAAACGCAATACTTGTTTACCACGTATTGTTTTATATTTAATCCTTTGAGCCTTTATATCTAATCTGTCACCAAGCAGAATTTTATCAATTGCCCGATCGTAAAGTGCGATTATGAGAGAAACAAACTACCAAATAATCCTATTTTGCTAATAAACGATTAATAAATCCATATTATTTTCAATTGATTGGTATCTACATTTTTCTGGCACAATGTTAGAAAACATATAATACGCGATATTATGGGGATCAGTGTGCAACGTTTGAAAAGTAACGAAAGAATGTTATCACCCAAGCAGCGGATTTCCACGCTGGTATTTGGATCTACAGGGTGGTTGGTAACTGGTGGTACAAGCGGAAAAGGGGGTGATTCTACGCGAAAAAAGAAGTCGAAAATATAGAATAACAATTTTTTTTTTAATTTTTCCATCGAGACAACGATCTACAGTGAGATTCGTTATAACGAGACGCGATAAAGTGCACGCGTACCGAGCCAAAATTCAAAGTCGATTTTCTCGGAAACAAAGCCTCGAACGAAAAATGTTTATTCTATATTTTCGACTTCTTTTTTCGCGTAGAATCACCCCCTTTGCGCTTGTACCACCAGTTACCAACCATCCTGTATAAACCGAATCACAAAGAAGGTTACGCAGAAATATAATGTACGTACGCGTGTCGTAACTTTCAATAATATCCAATATCCGATATAAATTGTTAACTGGATAAAGATTTCAATAAATTTGCATGTATCGCTTTATTTATGATATTTATGTAAAAATATGACACATAATATGCTGTGTTATACGAGCGTGTGGAAAAAAATTATTAACGATAATTCGCAACGAGCGACACATAAACGACAGCAAGGCGAATAATATACGTACAGTCAGTTAGAAAAGACTACATAGCACATTGCTCGAGTATAATGCGTTATAATAAAGACGTTAGGTCCACAAACATCCTTTACTCATTTAGGTGTACATTATAGCACCTTGATCGAGAAAAAAACAAGTCAGAAAATGATAAAATACAATGTTAGAAAAATGACATATATCTGTTGTATCTGCGTGCAATCGTACAAGCCGTTGGCTCGATGTTGTATCGATATTAGATCGATAATCCTGCTATTTCTCCGCAATTTTATTCCAAGATTATTCCGAGCCGAATGGCTTAATTTTCTAAATTTCTTTTAGAATTATGTTAACGATCGTCGATTCCTCGACGAGTCAGACACGAATAAGAAAGACAACTAAAGGATAATATTATACTTTACGTGACTATTTATCAGGTATCATTTTAGACTTATCAAACGATTGTTAAAAAGAATGAAAATACGTACAATATGGATATAGAGAATAAAACTTATAGACGAAATGAAAAACGTGGAAACAGTGGTAATCACGTTGAGCGCATAATGTTTATACGATAGGATTTGAGGATTTCCAATGAGTAACCGGCGTTCTTTCGAGATTTGCGAAATTTTCTAATTTTCTGTCCTAAGTAAAATACTTTAATCCCAGACCATTTTACTAAAATTTTACTTCACCCGGTATAATGCCACGTTGGGTTATAAGCTTGGTCGTAGACTAATGATCTCGAGGTCTGCGGTTTTTGCCGGCATTCTACAACATTCCCATTCGACTGGATTCTGCTCCGGAGGCTCCATGATATTATTTTCTGTCTATATAGCATTGTGGAGCACGCATTACTCGAGTTTCAAAATTTAAGCACCGTAGATATCAAGTTATATTCTATTATTGTTAATTCACATCTATAATTAGTATCTGTTTCTTCCGTTTATATACACATTCCGTACTATTCTTTTATGTGTTTGTCGTCGAAGAGAGTAGGGAAATACATTAATCGCAAGTGCAAAAGCTATAGGATCTGGTCTCGTGCCCCATAAAACATTGATACAGTGAGTTCGTAGATATCAAGTTATATTCTATTATTATTAATTCACATCTTTAATTAATATCTATTTCTTCCGTTTATATACACATTCCGTACTATCCTTTTATGTGTTTGTCGTCGAAGAGAGTAGGGAAATACATTAATCGCAAGTGCAAAAGCTATAGGATCTGGTCTCGTGTCCCATAAAACATTGATACAGTGACTTCGTAGATATCAAGTTATATTCTATTATTATTAATTCACATCTTTAATTAATATCTGTTTCTTCCGTTTATATACACATTCCGTACTATCCTTTTATGTGTTTATTGTCGGAGAGAACAGGGAAATACATTAATCGCAAGTGCAAAAGCTATAGGATCTGGTCTCGTGACAAATAAAACATTGATATAGTGACTTCGTAGATATCAAGTTATATTCTATTATTATTAATTCACATCTTTAATTAATATCTGTTTCTTCCGTTTATATACACATTCCGTACTATTCTTTTATGTGTTTATTGTGGGAGAGAGTAGGGAAATACATTAATCGCAAGTGTAAAAGCTATAGGATCTGGTCTCGTGCCGCATAAAACATTGATACAGTGACTTACAAGAGTATCCAACGCTCGTAGAAACTTATTCCTATCATTGTCGCGAGACACGTAATTATATCGCGATTATACGATGTATCACCGAAAATTAAAATTAAATTAAGATCACCACCTCTCGTTTCTTCGATACGAAGGTAATATCGTACACGTCGATATCTCGTGTCATCAAAGAGGAAACGTGCCGTATTGAGCGTTGGCGGAAAAGAAAAGTTACTTCGAAAGTTAGGAAAAGCGAACAAGTGTCGTACAAATGGCAAAAATTTGCAACGTTGAAAGATGTACGTACGGCTAATGACGTCAAAAAATAGAAAGCAAAGCAGAAATGTAAGTGAGAATCGCTCAACTACTTCTAAAAGTAGAAAATCTTGAGCGCGATTGAAAAGTGAATGTACCGATGGTTTCTATAGATCAGCGATAAAGGAACAATCAAGTATATGAGTTCGTATAATGTTGCTGATCGACGACGACGCAACAGTAAAGTCACCCTTTTATTCGCGTTCCGGCCTTCAAATTTTTCTTCCGGTTTCTTCCAGAAGAAGAATACTTCTACTTTATACCGTTGCTGTCAAAACGAAAAGAAACGTGCGCATCGTCTTATGGGTACAGTTTTTGCAGATTATTTCTTTGACTAAATATGATATCGAAATAGTACGTTGGAACAATGTTTGGAACATGTATCGTACATGTTCCATTTTCAAGAAATGGGTGGCTGGTGAAAGATTCACCTTTTTGGCATTGTTTGCGGAATCTTTCCAGACGATTCGTTATTTCTGTGGCACAACGTAGGACAAACCTACAACTTGGAAGAAGAACGACAAATTGGTAATTGAAAAATGGGGATTAACTTTGTACGAGTGACATTGTCAGTATCTTGGTCTTCCTAGCTTTTGCAAGTCTACAGGGTGGTTGGTAACTGGTGGTACAAGCGGAAAGGGGATGATTCTACGCGAAAAAGGAAGTCGAAAATATAGAATAAAAATTTTTCGTTCGAGGCTTTGTTTTCGAGAAAATCGACTTTGAATTTTGGCTCGGTATGCGTGCACTTTATCGCGTCTCGTTATAACGGATCTCACTGTAGATCGTTGTCTCGATGGAAAAATTAAAAAAAAAATTGTTATTCTATATTTTCGACTTCTTTTTTCGCGTAGAATCACCCCCTTTCCGCTCACCAGCTTCCAATCACCCTGTATATCGGCGTATTTCGATAAACGGATATCGTTAGTGTATGTGATATTTTTACAAATTTCAGCTTTCTCGGCTCTTGCTAATATTCCGGTGGCTGCAAAAAGTATCTGTATTTACGCTTATTTACGTTTATTTTCCAATAAAGTGTTTCTTCGTCGAACTCCGCATTTCATTTGCATAGAACATATTCGATTTTTCGGTGTTCGTAGTAGGAAAGTAATACCAAGCGATACAAATCTTAATAAGGTTGGACTTGATCAATTACCATGTAAATACCGTAATAAATGCGATAGCGGAGAAATACTACTCCTAATTACTATATTTTTCGATATGCGGAATTACCTTTGGTTGTATGTTCTTTAAAGAACAACGCGTTTCTTTTGTAACTACTTTTATTCAAAATAAATGAAAAACATCAGAAAGCGTAAAATTACGAAAGGTATTAATAAGACGATCGACTTTGAATTGAACCCTGTTGCGATTCTCCAATATTTATATCCCGATCTCGTCCGTTTTAACAAATAAAACAGGTTTCTAAGAATAATAATAATCTAGTAATCTAACAACGATTCAAAGGAATATTTTATATAAAATCGAAACATTAAAATAGAGAAATCTTTACTTACGTTCAACTTTTTTTAGCCGTCTTCATAAGAATATAAAATTTCATAAATATCCGCGGCCTACACACGAGTCTACATACATCGGAAAAGTTAAACCTTTTATCAATTTTACAATTTCATTGCATAAATCGAAACGACCGATATTCAGTGCTATACTTTCATGGTTTATTTATTGCAAGACGATGGCATAGATAATGGCAATTTCCAAGGTAAATTTGAAAAATCGTATTTAAAGAAGCAAGCGAAAAGATGGTATTTTTCAAAGCGTAAAAAGAATTTGAATACATGCGTGCGGTAAAATCAAATGGTAACCACCAAAATTATAACCTACTAACCTTTTATCAATTTTACAATTTCAGTGCATAAATCTACACGACCGATATTCAATGCTATACTTTCATGGTTTATTTATTGCAAGACGATGGCATAGATAATGGCAATTTCCAAGGTAAATTTGAAAAATCGTATTTAAAGAAGCAAACGAAAAGATGGTATTCTTCAAAGCGTAAAAAGAATTTGAATACATGCGTGCTCTATAATCAAATGCTAACTACCGAAACTGTAGCCAATTTTACAATACAATACTATGTTACCTATGAAACTGCAAACAAATGGTAACTAAGACTTTAACCTAATGTAGCGATTTTTAACTGTTCTTGATCGTGGTACGCGTAAACTAATTACTAGAATTCTAGGGCACGTGAAAAAATATATCACAGACTGTTGCTTTCATTTAACAATAATTTAAGGAAGAAGAGGTCGGTGCCCCTGCTGATCAAACAGTCGGATATCGCGTGTCTTAAAAATCCCTGCGGCGTACGGCTTAAAAATGGCGATCCTAATGGAAGAACTTAAAGCCCGTTAACTGAATAGATATTTTACTAGAAAATATTAACAATTTTTTCAGAGAGAAACTACGTATTACGATAAAGGTGGAATATGCCAGCAGAAAACAGAGTTAAGTAAGGCCTGTAGGTGTTGGAAATGTTCGTACAGCATGCCAACGTGCTGGAACGTTGATTTTAGAGTAACAATTTTCCAAATAATTTTCAAAATAATTGTCCAGTACCTCTTCACGGAAAAGCTATATGAAAAAATGGTTGAATTTTATCAAAGAATATATCGATGAACGTGTACAGTGGCATGTATCGATGAACGCGCACACTGGCATTTTTAGATGAAAGTAAATTTGATATTTTAAGCAACAGTATTTACGTTTTTACGTATTTACGTATTTATGTATTTACGCAGGAAGCAAAAAAGCTATTTAAATAAAAGCGAAGTAGCGCTGAGAATTCGTTACAGCGTAGTGTTGCATGACGATTAACGATACAAGCACGTGCGTATATTATCAAAGAAAGTCTTTAAGTTATCGCAAGATCTCTACCCCTAACGCGTGACAACGAATCAAAGTTCGAGTTACAGAAAATGCAAACTAGGAATTTCGAATATTCGTATGATCGACGATGTTTAGATGCTTAAACGGACGATGCTTAGAGAGATCTATGTCACGCCTCCTCCGCTAAGTTTCCCGATGCGAAACGTTCGTGCTAATTCCGCCCCCCGTTAACCAGCCTAAAATGTAATAAGCTTCTCTGTCAAATCCGAATATCGTTGTCTCTGTATAAATCCATCGCCTTGCGTGAAATTCTTCTACGCTCGTCGTACAACGACCTATCAGGTCCGTTTCGGAATTCGAAAAATCACTCGTTTCTACAATATACAGGGTGGTTGGTAACTGATGATTCTACGCGAAAAAAGAAGTCGAAAATATAGAATAAACATTTTTTTTTCTTAATTTTTCCATCGAGACAACGATCTACAGTGAGATCCGTTATAACGAGACGCGATAAAGTGCACGCGTACCGAGCCAAAATTCAAAGTCGATTTTCTCGAAAACAAAGCTTCGAACGAAAAATTTTTATTCTACATTTTCGACTTCTTTTTTCGCGTAGAATCATCCCCTTTCCGCTTGTACCACCAGTTACCAACCACCCTGTATACGGTTACTCGCAATCTCGTTAGAATTCTGACACAGCGCTATCTCTGTATTCGTCGCTTCGTACAAGAGAGGATAATTGAAATATCGTGTGGCTTAGTCTATGAGAATACGAACCACGTGCCGCGCGCTATTCCACCTTCCCACCGCGCGGTTTTCCTTCCACGCGTTAAGGGTGCAACCGATCGCGTCAAAAGAATCCTCAGAGCAATATCAAAACGGTATTCCTTACAGTTTTCAGGACAGAAAAGCAAATAAAAACAAAATTACATAGAAGCTCCGCTCCCCCAGCGGCTTAAACCCAAAAATTATATTAAACACGAAAAATGTAAAGCGCCGACACATATTATAGCATGGCTACGTCGTACCGTTGCGTATCGATACCTTTGCCTAAAACATCATTACATAAATTCACCATTTATTGTGAATACCAAAATGTATTTAAAATTGTATCTTGGGTTTAATAAACATCTTTAAAAAAAAAAAAAAAAACGGTTTTCCTTACGCAGCAGATTCCACCGCCACGACCAGAAACATCGGCCGTTTACAAAATACCCTGCTCGTGTGCGAAGTTGTATATCAGTGAAACTCGAGCAACACGAAAGTCGCGTTAACCCCAAGTGTTCATAGCCGGCAATAGGAAAATACCGATTAACCCACCTGGGTATATAAGATAAGAAGAATCGACAAGACGTCTGTCTTAGCGAAGAACAAGGGTTATGTTACGTCGCGTAACACTCTACCTAGCCGAGGCCACACACCGCGGGCAAGATGGCAACCAGATGTCTTCGGATACTCACTGCGTACCCTCAATAGTCTCAAGTACCTTCCATAAATCTCATAGATTTCCTAGTAAAGGTCCTTCAAACCAAACAAACGTCTGTTTCCGAAGAATTTCTAAAGACTATTGTCTACCACGGCGTGACAAGGGAAAGTTAGTTTTTCTCACGTACGCTGCAACTTTCCTCCCACTAACCACTTTCTCTCGAGGGCGGTTAAGACCCTTCGTTTAACCAATTAACAACGAAGCCTACTCCCTCACTCTCCTAACTAAAATCGTCACCAACAAATCCGATGGTCCCGTGCGCTAGACACACCCATCCTTAGCTTTCCTCCGAGACAGCATCGTCTCCCAAGACAGTACTGATTTTACATCCTTCGAACGGTCAACATCCTTTAACCGGGTATACACACCCGCAGATCAGTCACTCACTCATCTCGTACATACGCACCAGCGTAACTACCTTCGTTATAAGTTGTTGGAATAAACGGTGAAATATAACTTACTACTGTGTCATATTCATTTAACCACCTCTGTTATCTTAACCGAAACAGGGGAACGACTACTTCGCGGCGTCGATTCACCGAATCGTAGCGAGAATTTACGCCTCTCGCTGACGCGTTTTCCTCGCGACCGCGTCTCTCCGCGAACGGTCGTAACAGGTTATTTGCCAGGGAAATATAGAGATCGTGAAACATCTGGACAACCCTCCTCTCATTCTTTAATCCATCGATCGACCAATTAAATTGCCGACGAATTCTTTTGCTCCCGTTGCATGCGGCTCTTTTCCAAAGATCTCAAGCGACATTGAATGTATCGGTGCTAAATCCAACGGTGTGAATCGTTACTTATCGCAGTTCGAAAGACGACTATTACTAAACAATTTCTTCCTAACGGTAAGATTCGGTCGTACAACGAATCTTGAACGAAGAAGACATAGATAATCCTATTTTGTAAATTATCTCCTCGATCTTCTTCATTTTATTTTCGCGTATGTTATCGATAATAACAACAAGCTAATTGGATTCAATTTGATCGTACGACGATATAAAAGTAGAATCGAACTTTGAGGCTAGTTTACTTTTGAACTCCGAATACTTATATTATCTACAAAAGTCGCGACCGAACTTACGCCGCCTGTTAACGAGGTCAAATGGAAAAAAAGAAGTTTGCCTAAACTTATCTCCGAGAATGCTTTATCGAAGAGTTAGTCGATTTTTTAAGACTCGCGTTATACGGAATCACAATTACTTCTTATCGACGGTAATCGTTTACGCTATCCGATGTATAGCGTGCAGAGTGCAGGGTTGCCAGAAGAAGGGCCCGCATGACGTCACATTACTCCCATTGTCGCTCTACAGCTATGTCTTACGTCTCTCCGCGTCGCGACGTGACAACGGCAACGTTGTTGGTCCTCCCACCTCCAATCGTATAGAGCAACGTGTAGACGCGACGAGGAAAGTAGAGTAGCAGAGGGGACGATATGACGTCGTGTAGGCCCTTCCTTTGGCAACGCTGCTCGAGCCCTCTATCAGTCGTTGTGACGTCTGTTCAGGGTTGCCAGACGATTCCCTTTCTGAAATTCAGCGATTACCTGACGTCACATTACCCCCACTGCCACTCTACAGCTACGTTGCTCGTGTCACGTGACGCGAATTTAGAGGTCCTACGTCTGTCCGCGTCGCATCAACGATATTACCCCGTACTCCACACGTCCATTTGTCTACGGTACGAGTTACGACGTCGCTAGACCACCAACTATACCACTTACCCTACTACCAGCAGGATTTTTCCCTCGTTTCCCTCAGTCTGATAACGCTGCGACTATTTCATTTCGTGTGCGTTCACAGTCGTGTACCTAGCGGCGTCTGACTGGTTCCTTCTGCGATTAGAATCAACGACTACGTACTTTCTGAATTACGCGATATGCATTTTGTGTACGGCGAAGTACGACTTTTACTTGACGAGTTTCCAAATCGCCACTATCCACAAGGAGAGTTCTTCGAAAATATCGATTACAGATTAAGAGAATTCGGATCTTTCCATGAATGTCATAGCGTCGGATCGAATCAGATCCAGCTACCAAAACAATCGATACAAAATTCCCAACGCTTCTAACCCTTCGATAAATCATTTCCGGATATAAATTTACACGAATTTGTTTTATTCTTCGCTCTTGTTCGCTTGATCTCATTGACGCGTAGTGCGAGTTTGGTGTCGACCAATTGTCGTTTACCCCTACTCCCGCTGCCACTTTCGAAACAATCATAAAGATAAGCTCGCGTATTGGCGGAAAGGTCGCATATATAAATAAGATCGTATCGCTATACGGCAGTGACAGTGGCAACGAGGATACGATTTAAAGGAGACGTCTGGCAACTCTGGTCCTCCCGACCATCTCGAACTCCCTCTATAATAATATTCCGAAAGCTTGCAACAGCGTGGAACGCAGCAAAGTTAATCGCGACAACGCAAAGGCACGTTTACGTTGTTGTAACTATCAATGGCGCCAAGTACGTGGCAAGCAGGTTGATACGTTCATTAACTAGATCCGAAGCCTCCATAAATATTTCGTATATTACGTACTTTGAAGCGAACAACTGACTGAAATCTAAACGCGACAGATTCGAAAGCTTTACGAGTAGCTACTTTCGAAAATAAAAAAGGTACCGCCGAATGGAATGGAAACTTTAATCCGCTTAAAATCATTCTTCCCGGTCCTACATAGATGCAATCGCGAATATCAATATAAAATTCCTTTGGACGGCTGTTCGATCGCGAGTCTACAGTTCTGTTCAATTTGTCCAAGTTTGTTAGAAGAATTCAACAGAGTGACAACGCCTTTCCGTTTCTCGTCATTTGATACTTCTAAGGGATTCGATTCGTTCGAGCATCGAAGTGCTTATAAGTAGATTTCCGCGGGTAGAAATTCGCGATAAGCATTCGGAACTAGCTTAGAGAGTAAAGACGTGATACTTGGCTAGTTCGATGAACCAGCCATTGTATCTTACGAGTAGCATGTAAATTCTATGAGGTAAACCTCAAGTATCGTCTTTGACTCGGACTTATTAATATTTATTAATTATATTGGAGATTATATCGAACTTGGTCCCATTGACGATATAAATTATGGCGAGGTTTACGGAATTTTTCGATGACGTATAAATATTACGAAAGCGAGCGCAAAGAGCAATAGACATTTCACCGAGACATATCGATCTCTTTGGATAATTCCGTTCCCTTCATCTCATTTGTTTTCATATCTTGTTTTTTAAGCCGGACCGCCGTGGAACAACCGTGGAATACGACATTAGCTCGAATATAGATACAGAATATAGATATCGAGTATATATATATATATATATATTAGAAAGATTTCAGGCTAAAGGTAAGCGAGTAAAGGTTGAGAGATAAAGCTATCGCGAGTTGCGAGAGGATTTCTCGCAAGTGGACGAGAGTTGATACTTGCGCCATTTACTTTGAAATGAATACAAAGTCTGAAACGTTAAATCTCGCTCTACACCCTTGAAACGCGCTGCGATGTACTCTACTTTCGTGAAATTTGTGTCAATTCGTGATACGATACGAACGTTGAAACGACAGTTTCATTACTTTCCAACTCTAACGTTATTGTCGTTAATTTATATCAGCGACCACGTCGATCATAAAAAATACAAAATTGAAGAGCATTCCCGATTGGTTTCGATATGGATTCACCGATACGGATCTATGCTCGTAATATGCATCGTGAGAAACCGACGTGTCGACGATCCGTGCGTCGCAACGTGTTTCGATGTGAACCGGGGCCTTTAAGAATTATCGCATATATACTATAGTATGTGGCGAACTGTGGTGTTCCACTACGATCTCGGAATACAAACGGTGAAATATAGTTAATAAATCGCGAGATTTAACAGAATATTGCTAAACGGTCTAGAAACTCAGCCGAATCTCCGCGATGTCTACGAATCGGGGAACACATCACAGCTTCTTTCGGAACAAAACGCTTAACAGTTACGGATTTCAAGTTGAAAAGTATAGAGGAATACAGTGCTGTTTTGACGTGCCTGTTGTTCGTACAACGATATGTAACGGATGTAACGAATAAACCTTAATTGAGATTTCATAAGCTTAATAAGAAAAAGAAAACATCTCATTTGCTTGTAATCTCCTGGATACATATTATCATCGACGTTTTAAGTCTTTGTGGTAAAAAAGAGAAGATTACGATGAAAGTGACGATGAAATGCCTTTGTATTTTGAGATGTTTATGGCGTCAGCGAGAGGACTTATGATTAGATGGTTCGAGACACAAGACAGAATATGATTCTACTTTGTTCGATGTACCGACAAAATTTTAATTTAGCTATAAACAAAATGTAGAACCCATAGATAATTTGAAAAATATTACGTTTACGTTCTATCGTTTTCTTTGTAATTGTTCTTGTATTATGAATTTTCAAATATATACATATATATATAGAGAGAGAGAGTAATAATAATAAAAAGAAACGGGTATTGTATTATCCTAACAGTTACGCGTTAATTCGGATACGGAAGGTTCCGGTATACGGCCATATAATATAGGTTATGTTTTTCTGTCTCGTAGCAAAACGATGATACTGTGGCATAACCATACTTCAGTTCCTATTCAAATTACAAATTACCAGGAATACTTACGTAAAATAAAAAATATACTGTATATCGTCGATTACAACAGAAAAATGTTATAGGTTATAATTAATTGTATACATCTATAATTGAAATGATATTACATTTGGCATTTATATAGACGTTTATATTCAAATTGAATTAGAAATTTTCGTACTTAATCGTTACACTCGTTAATGACGATTCGTTAACTTATCAAACTAATAGTATCAAAATTTAGTCTATTTATCGATAACGATAAAAGAAAATCTACCTTAAATCGGTATATATATATATATATATAAATGACTTTACTTAAGGATATTCGTACAAACAACAGCGAAAAATATTTATAAATTTCAAATAGAATAATAATGCTGACACGATAATAATAATAATAAAATTATAATACCTATAATAAACAGAGTATTTGTAGATAGTTGAAGAACATGTACATGTAAAGACACGAGGAGATACGTGAATGTTACGACTATACAAGAACGTATTTCTTAGACGCGTCTCGTACAAAGAGATTCGTATCAAACCGGACATACCGATGTAACTTTTATAGCTGTTTCCACGGGAATTGGAGTAAATTACTAGCGTGCTTGTCGGCTCTCTTTGTTATGGAAGTTTTCGCTGTCATTTAGAATTTTGACTTTTTGCCTATACGTATGTATACATCCCTTGGCTAAATAAACATAAGAACGCCAAATCAAATATTTGTAGCATCTGTCCGTAGAAATTTTCACCATATTCCAGTATTACAAACTGATGCACCTCTTTTTGAATTTCAACCGAAACGTAAGCAAATTATATCGTTTATGCGCTTGTAAAATTTACGGACTAATTTGACCAATATGATTTTGATGATTTTATCTTTATTTATTTTCTGTTGCGTGTTCCTTCGACGCATATTTGAAGGGCGATTGATTGGTATTTAAGAATAGGAGAAAGGGACAGAAACAAGCGGTCCTGACAGCACCTTTAAAGTCGGAAGAACCGATGACTAGCAACTGGCGAGGGGCCCTGAACTTCGTGTAAAAGGTATATACCTACTGGTCCAGAGCGCCCTTGCCTTCGCTTCGTCAGTTTTTTCATCGTCTGCTCTCGGACTGCTGCTTTTAAAGCGATCGTCACGGGCACCGCGCTTTTAAGCGGCTCTTTCACAGCAGGTGTGCACGCATGTCTTGCATGCTGTCGTTTCTACTATACTCGCGCTATTTTCCTTCGATAATATTTCTCCCACTCGTTAAAACCTTACTCGTGTAACTGGTGTGCGCATTGAAAGGTTATACGGTAACGATGCATATACATAGACGAACGAAATTTGTCACGCGCCTTTGATTAACTAAAAATACTTGTCCGTTCTATTGCAACGTGTGTCATGCCTAATACGATGACTCTACCCACAAACACATGTATGTTATCTGCTTCTCGTCTATTACAATTTAGTTGGACAAAACGGTTTAATTTTCTGTGTTTTCCATAAATAAGTTTCCTAAGTTTTTCATAGCACGTATAAAATGAATGTTGCAAGAACATTAACGTCAATATTTTATCTTCCTCCGTCGAAACAATATATTTTCTCAGTATTTTTAACAAACTAAGGAACGGTTACAATCTATTTCTTTTTAAACGATATAGTTTCTATCGCCATGCCTGTCCGTCGCAAGTAAGTGGGTTTTAAGAACCCAATGAATCATACTTTGTAGATTTTTCTGTCGTCTAGTTACATCATTTTTCCCAATAATCATCGCTTTGACAAGGATTGTCCTGTTTAAACGAGCTAAAAGCTGCACGGTATTTTCGCCAACTTGACGATATACAGCGTATTCATAATATCGACGAACCTCGTCAAATTAATTTGCAACTTTACAAGTTTCTACACACTTTGTTCCGTCACGTAACGTTTTCATTCCGTTTTACTTTAAAATGTTTAAAAATTATTACGATATACACTTTTGTACGTATTATATGCACGTATATATTATATAATAAACGGAAAATATTAAAAATTGTCGAAATATTAATATAATATATTAATCATCGAAAATATTAAAAATATTAAAAATTAAGTGATTTTAATAAGCACTGTAGAAGAAACGTCGATATTTTGCTAGCATTTTGCGGATCTAAGCTTTCTTAAAGATTTTACATAAAATGGAACGTATACTTTACATATAGCTTATATTACATATTATATATGTTATAAGTTCATAAAATAAGAAGAATAAAACTACGCTTTTTAATGCAAAAGTTACAAAAGATCCGTAATGTATCAATTTTAATCTGTCTTTTATTCGCCCTTGTATCAGTTGTTCAATTTTGACACAACCCAACCCTATTATTGGGAAGATTTATAAAGTTAACCTATAAAATTCTTCTAAATAGTCAGAGAAAGGAAAGTTTCGAGACAGATTCGTTTCAAAGATTGATTAAATTTAAAAAAGGTTACTGTTGTCTTTAATTAGAGAAAAAAATACCACGGTACATCTGCTCTTCCGCCAAGAACGTTAATATTTTTATAATATTTGTGTTTCATAAGATGTATGTGTTTGTCTTGTCTAATAAGTAGAGTGTCGATTTTTATGCATCTATGGGAAATTTAACGGTGCCAAAACGAGTCACTATATTAACGTATCATAATTCTCTGTAACATCTATAATAAAATTCAATGTTCCTCGATGATATGTACGTAAAATTCTGAATTTTTTAAAAAAGAATATCTGGTACTACCCAATAACTTTATACATCTCTTTAATTAGATAAATTATAAATTATTGTTATACTTGTAATTCACTTGTAATCAATATTTTGCATTAAAAATTATTCAATTTTCATTACATAAACTGTAACGTCAAAAGGACGTTAGATATCCATTATATATAGTATCGACGTAAACTTATCAAAAGAACAATGAATATTGTCATTTGTTGCAAAACAGTCTGATAGGACAAATGTCCTATGGAAATATATACATAAAAGAGAATGAGTAATCGTTTGTAGATATGTAAATTTACATTTTATTAATTATATAAATACGGTAAGGTCGCTCGCGCGTTCCATTGTACGTGTCAATCGTAACAGCAAGCTACTTCTATTGACATAAATAGTACACAGAAACGATGATCTTACCTGACAAACAGTTGTTCTTGATTATTTACTCTCCAGGATACCACAGTAGCTCCTGCAAAATGAAAAATTTCGATCAAAATCTTAATTTAACATCTTCTTTGCTGTCGTTCACGAAAATAATAAACTTTCTACTGTTAGTTCGAATAGAATTGAAGTGTACGTTTGTCATTTAGCTAAATGTCATTCATATTCAAAAATTTGAGGAAAACGCACGGTGTGTTTACAATGACGATGCCGCGAATAAACGGCCACTTTAAAAGAAATGTCGAAATGCATTTAATGTATGAAAATACACGGCAAAATTGATTGCAATGGCACGTTAAACTTGTAATTGGACTGCAAACATTTAATAACAACGTAGACATGTATAAATTAGTGGATACACGATACACGTATGAAAACAGCACAAAAACTGGAGGTTAGGCTTGAGTAAAGGCGCGCACACACTTTGTCTTCCTCTTGAACAAAATATAAGAATACGACACAGATCTGGGAGCGTTACATTGCCAATATATCTTACGGCACGTTCTTTCAAACTGTGTTCCTACGCGATCAGTTTCTGTCGAAATTTTTTTAGCAACACCTCATGATGATGTGGAATATTGCCTTTCGGCGTAAAGATGATTCGACAAGTGTGTGTATGTGTCGTGTGTGCGTGTTTGTGTATGTGTGTCGTGTGTGTGGGTCGCGCGTGTCGTGTGTGTATGTCGGTATGTGTGTCGTATATGCTTGTATTGTTACACGTTATGTCAAGAAGATTTTAATACAACTCGATAGTCAACTCGTAAATCTAATGATTTGTAGCAATCTGCACGCGCGCACACACCGTGTAAATTGATCGTGCAGGTGGTATTGTTGCCTCTGTCGAGTACGACAACGCTGGTAGCCGCTGCCATGTTTAAGTCGTGAATGCGCCGCCGAATCCTCGACCAACGCAGTCAACCTTTGTTCAATGCCCCTAGTTTACCCCCACCATATTTCGATTTACTACTTTAATACACAAGTCATTCATCCTTTAGTGCCCTCTATGGGCAGCCACTGTAACTTTGTACACAAGCAACGTTTCGATAAGAACGATATTCGACAATCAGAACACGATTATGGAAAAAATGAATTGTTTTACTCAATGTTGGTATATTCTGGTAGAAATGAAATTGTTTTATAGTTAATGCTATACAGATATCGAATATCTTAAATGTCACTAAATGCACTTATTTTCTCTTTTTTCCCTCACAAAAATCAGTACCGCATTAAGTGCGAATGGTTCACACCAACAGTTAATATTTTTTACTATTTACGAGTTTTATTAGAATAAGACGTACATTACGCACTAGTTAACAGGACTATTAACTATATGTAATGTCCAATTAACAACTATTAATCATTTTTAATAATGGTGGAACAGGTTCATCGACAAAGATAAGCTATATTTTATTTTATTCAAAGATTAAATGCAAATAAAAAAGAATAGTATATTCGTTAACACGCGTTGGATAATTTGTTCTATTTATAAACGTAGTTAAAAGAACGCAAACGCCGGTTATTCGTGATTTGACGTTTTAAATTCCCGCCATAGTCTAGCTATGGACCAATCGTATTACGCAATTGGTGTATTTCCGAACGGCAACATTGGGTTTGTTACGTGAGTTGAAAACATGGCATCATTGCAACAGTAGGTCAGAAGACGGGACCGGTTGACAGAAAGTTTGCTATTCTACTACGATTATGTGTCGTTCGTTGAGTAGTGTCACCGTGCGTTATATCGACTTGACGAAAAAATTACTGAAAAGTCGCGTGTCAGCGACAGTTATAACCATTTACGGCAAGAATAACGTGAATCGAAAGTAATTAGCTGGCAGTGTGTGGTGCTGTGGGGCAGGAGACGATGAGGGTCGGGGGGATAATTCGGGTGGCGACTTGAGGGCAGAAATGTTGAAATTTGGTAGTAAAAGTGACGTTACGGTGGTGCATCGCGCCACTATTCGACTTCTAGACGACGCCGAAATTATCCACTGCGACTTTCAGGTGAGATACTGGTTAACTAGTCACCATACATTAGTCAACTATTGACGGTGCTTGTATACACGCTTTTACCCCTTTTCTTCCTTGTTGCCGGTAACGATCGTTCAGCTTCAAACAAGCCGAGAGTTTTTGCCGGCTTGAGAACGCCTAAAATATACGTATGTAGAGTCGAAAAGATTTTCCATAGAGGCCAGTGTCTCGATTCCAGCGAAACAAGCATTTCGATCGATCCCAGAAAATGACCGCTACAACCATTTGTTCATTCAAAAATTCTTTTTCCTGTTAATCACGACTTGACGAGCTAACTCGATGTAAAACAATTTTTTAATTATGCGAGAGATTTAGCGGTTTCGTACTTGTGCTTTATAAACTCGTACTTGTGCTTTATAAGATCAACAATGTCTTTTGTATCCTATATAGTCATTTACTAAAAACATAGCAGTATAGTAGTATAATTAGATAAAGATGTCATATCTTGCTGTTAAAAGATTCTTTATTGCGGAACGATGACATTTTCGATCTTGTCGGTTATAATATTTTAAGTCCAAGATTTCATTATATTATGTAATTTTTCGGTAAACTGAATGTAGTTTCGGTACGGTTACGGTATATTGCCGAATGACAACCGACTCGAATTACGAAACGTATTTACATTGATATTTCACTCGTACTGTCTACCGTGTAGGTAACTTGTATATGTGCGTATGTATGTATTAGGTACACACGTATACAATAGTATCGATGGTTTTCTTGGGCCGCAAGACCACGTGCACGCGTATCGACAAGAACGTTACAATATTATAGAATACTACTTTAATAACTACATACGTATATTTTTGGCATTAGACACTCTGATATCAACTGCCACTGCATTTTTTCATTTTTGCTTTATTATTTTACATTATGAGTAATAAGAAAGAATGTATGCGTATGAGACGGTCATTCAGGGAAGTTGTATGTATATTTCAAATAGATGTTGTCCGAAACACTTTTAATCTTTTGATAATTTCCAACAACTTATTAACAAATATAGAAGAATGATAAGTGTGTGAATGAGGTACGCTGTACATTCATTGTACGCATATGCACATACATATGTGTATATATACGTTAACTTTATGTATTTTTAATTCCACTATAGATTAGAGACAAAATGTTACTTTCATCAAATATTGAAAAACGAATATACTGTAAGAAAATTAACTTAAAAATTAAATTACCGTGCTTATAACTTAAACTTAGAAATTTAACATTTTATATTGTTTTTAAGATTCTTTTATCTTTTTTTCACCTTTTATACACGATATATATATTTGAAAGTAATATAGTCTAAATACTACGAATAGAATTAAATATGTACATATATTAATTTATATGTACCTGATTACGTTTGATCAACACTAACACTGAGTATATTTGTTTGCAAATGTATTCTACGTATGCAATGTTTCAAACACTTTGTAACTTAATTAACTTATTTTTTCATCATTACTACGTTATATTTAATATTTAATTATAGATATAGCGAGTAATACGAGTTGTTTAGACGTCTGTATTTTCGCGCTTGTGTATTTGTTAGACGAGCATTCGGCAAACACATTTTTGTTATTTATTATGTTTCACATAATGGAAGTACGACGTACCTTCTATATATTACAATTTATATGGTCAATCACGAAAGTCTACGTACATCCGTCGAGTTTTTTGTTACAAGCTTATCAAAGAAACTGAAAACGCACTTATCAGAAGATTATTCTACTTGTATATCGATGCAATTATTATTAGCATGTATTCCTAAAGAAGCAATTAAATAAATTACACTGTTTAACTGGAAAAGATATTGGAACAGAATTACATCGACGTAACGTTTAATTTTTCCAACTACAAGGAGACAGCACGTTATTGACGCTTACGTAGTATCTACAAGATATTACTTCATATTTTTGTGATTTCATATCTGTTATATCTGTATATAACAGGTGTATGTAATATTTGTAACGCTCTATTCTATATCTTTGTTTTCTTCTTTTTTCTTCGTTCACGGAGCTAACATTCTTATTACGATTTATTATGTTTAAAGAGTGTATACATGTGTATATATATACTTTTGATGAAGAGACTCATCGTATATATATTTATATCAACAATATAGTCGATAAAGTTGTGACACAGCCTAGTTGAACAATTCGACAACGTTGTGTTTTCTCTTCTATAAAAATCGCAAGATATAATTATTTATCATTAGTGGCAGAAATACAGCATCATTGAAAAGTATCCGGCCACTTGCTTATATCTGACAGGATGTAATTAAATCGAAACGATCTGCGATGATTTTCCTGTTTATCATTGCTACAGCTCTGCTAATGAAACATCGTGACACGCAGAAATAACATCTATTTTGCAAACTGTTTGTTTTCGGGCTGCTCAACTTCTAAATTGTACATGAGATGAAGTTGGTTCTTCTAAACTGACACAAGGACCGCTAACGTTATTTCAAGCAATAATCGTAAACTATTTAATAAAATATTATTCATATAATTATATATAATAATATTATAATAATATATATTATATATAATATAGTAATATAATAATTAATATAATATAGTATATTAATTAGTATGGTAATATAATAATATAATTAAATAATATTATATACAATAATATAAAATATTATTTAATAGCTGAGCTTCTTGATATACAGCGTGTTTAGTCTGTCTCGGGCCACTGAAGTATCTCGAAAAACACGAACGATATGAAAAAATGTTTCGGACCAACGGTTTGCTCGATACCGAGGTAGACGTGCTATAATCTTGTATATTTGATCTTGCGATGCCTTTGAAACCTCCTGTGTACATATTTTTCTAGCTGACATTCGGTCCAGCGCGTTTCCAAACTAGCGAGATATTAGTTGACGTCGTATTAACATATAACGTATAACATATTTTTCCATATCGCACATAGTTTTCGAGAGAGATTTCGTATAAAAAAGCAAATAGGATGGAAGCAGGAGGGAAGGAAGCAAATATGGCCAAAATTGGTTTCGGAAATTATTAGATATCCGTGCACTTGACTCTGCCCCCCGGTTAGCACATTTCGTCGTATATCTGCCCGGACTTTTTATATCCGATAGCTAAGGTTACACGATTCGAGAAAAATTTGTAATTTTTAAGCAATTCGTTTAATTCACTTGTAACTCTTACAAGATGAAATTCGTCAAAGGAAACATGCCGAACAGATGCACCGGACTACAACAGCTTTATTCAGATATTATTTATAAATATCGTGTTGCTTATTCTACGAGAATTATTACTGTACAATTATTTACTGTAAATGTACATATTGAAAATACGTAAACAATTTCTCGCTAGGAATAGATCTTTTATCTTCTTTGTGTCTTAAACTCGACGCGTTCTTTTCCTTTATATCTTCTAACGATATTTGTCACGATTAATACTAATATTTGTGCAATTTCACGATAAATTTTACTCGTTGCCGTATGATAGAAATTGCAAGTTGTCTTTTATCAGAACTATGGTATTATAGTATTACAGTGTTGCCATTTCGTTACGCGTTACGCATTTCTCGGCGTATTATGAAAATGTCGATGTCTCTTTCTTTTCGCGCTAATTATATTAAATAACTATACGAAATATAATATATTTCGCAATTGCAATTGTTTCTTAGAATTTCTAAGAAATTTCATTGTAAAACGTAAGAAAATAAGATAATTTATAATACATATTATTAGAAAGAAATTATTTTGCACTCTCAACGTACGACAGGTCGTTCGTATATTCGTAGAACAAGTAACACGATACCTAAATCGTCCCTTCTAATACGAAGCCACAAGTACGAGGATAATGGTGGGAATATTAGTGCGAGCAACTGTTTTGCGTGTGAAGGTCACTTATGGATGTATTATACGACTAACTCTTTGTAAGCGATGCTACCCACCGTTATTTTGTTTTCAATATGGCAGATCTTTTAGACCAGACGTTGATTTGAAATATTTCTCTTGCTCTCGTAATTCAGCAAATGTTTCAGATTGTCGTACACGTGATATGTAATTAACATATAAAAATGTTAATTATTTATGTTTCATACGTGTTATATGGATCTTATTAAAGGTAACGATAATATTACACGATAGAAAAAGAAATATATAAAGATGCTTTTAAATCTGAGAAATTCCAAGTTTCTGCTTTCGCAGGCATACTTACGGCGATTTCTTGTAAATCTCCACTGAATTCTTCGTTAAACGTACGACACAGTATAAAACGTAAAGGTATTGAACTTGCTTTTTCGAACTTTCTTCGTTTATCTGAAGGAAGGGTAATAGGTAAACGGTAGGCTATGGAAATGTAGTGGAAACCCGTTCTAACCATCGAAGAGAACAGTGACTTGATCGGTGACGACTATCGTGGGCTCGTTAGATTTTTCTTTCTCGCGATTGGATTTGGATTTGGACGCCGTATAAACCAACCGGCCTACACTCACTCCGTGCTATCATTGTATTCATCGTATCGTGTACGTTTTGACTCATCCGTATTTTTAGTTTATTCATTTACTGTTCGTTTACAGCATTGCTCTACCTCTAGTAATAACTGCAGGCGATTGGAACATTTTTCTCTATTATTGTGTGCTATATATTGTGTGTTGGTAAAGTTTCATGAAAATTGGTATGTCACACTCGACCGACGTCACTGGTAACTATCGCATACGCTTCAGCGGTAACGATCGTTTGGTAAAGCCTTGTTTTATCGTTCTATAGCCTCAAGCATTGGGATATTCGACTCTTGAATCTGATTTCACGTGCAAATGTGATTTATTTTTATTTATTTATTTCAACAGCGGAGCTTCGCTAGCAACGCAGCGCGGCTAACGGTGTGTAATTTCAGACACAATTTGTAGATGTCGCGAATCGAAGAAAATCCGACAGATTCTGGCTAGAATGCACCAACTCGGTTGTATCATTAGACAGTTTAGTGGTTTCTCTCTCGTGGTCGTAGTTTTGCTACCGCGGTGTAATATTTTTGACAAAGAACGATACTTTGCATTGTTCGCAGCTAGGAGACTCATGGTTGGTCGGTAGATATAAACGAGTGAGTGCTGCGTGGCCGATCCTAATTCCGCTAATCGACCACTGGGATGTTCGATTAATCGTGTTTGGGGAATATATTTCTATAGAATGCTTTTTTACGAAAGTATTTAAATAATTTTTTGCATTGTATGTGACATAGCGAATAACTTTGTTACGTTCCCTGGTGTTAGCTTCCAATTGTTAGTTTTGTTGTCTTGTTTGCCTGTTCGTCGTCCTGAATATATCAAATACGCGATGGTATCTAACGTGTCGTTATATTTTTCCCCTCCGCGATTGCTGCAAGATATCGCACCGTTGCGAGGAAAGCGACACAGCTGAGGAAACGCGATTTTCGCAGTTATCGCTGTGAAAACGTTACAAAGACGTTACTCGACCAATTATGGTAATCTTCGTAATTTGACCAATAGAAAGTAGTCCTAACTAGAAGAAGGGTGGTCCTCCAAGGTTAAGGTCCAGCAACTTAAAGCGAAAGAAAAGACGCCTGTATCACGAGCGTTGTTCCTCCTGTCCATATACAGGGTGGTTGGTAACTGGTGGTACAAGCGCAAAGGGGGTGATTCTAGGCGAAAAAAGAAGTCGAAAATATAGAATAAAAATTTCTTTTTAATTTTTCCATCGAGACAACGATCCACAGTGAGATCCGTTATAACGAGACGCGATAAAGTGCACGCGTACCGAGCCAAAATTCAAAGTCGATTTTCTCGAAAACAAAGCCTGGAACGAAAAATTTTTATTCTATATTTTCGACTTCTTTTTTCGCATAGAATCGCCCCCTTTGCGCTTGTACCACCAGTTACCAACCACCCTGTATTATAATATATAATATATGGAATAATAAATTGATTCGTAAATTCGATTTGCGTTTAGAAGCAGTTTTTCGTTTCTTTCGGAAAATATACTTTTTCGAGTTGTGTCGCTTTCCAAGCAAAGATGCAGTATGTTTGCTAAATTTCTTGGACGAGTGGAAACGACCGATGCCTTTTTTCTGTTTCGCATCCAGCAACCAGAGTTTTATTTCAACAACGAATAACGTGGCAAGGTTTATTCGACGGAAGATTAGTCGTTAGTCACGAATAAATTCGTATCTTTATTCGTTGTTCGTTATTGAATTTCAGGAGTAATTGTAAGTAAGCGTCCAGGCAGAAAGGAAAATTGTGCCAGGGGCGGGCGGCGAGATGCCGACGCCGACGCCAACAGTGGTACTCGAAGCCAAAGTGGTTGCCCGTAGCCAGAATCGCCCGATGCTTCTTCGCTCGATACAGTCGACTTTGTCTTTTTAAGTAAACGTTCTCTACTCTCTACGTACAATATTCGAACTTGCAGGCGGATAAGTTCACAAGGGGAGCTATGTTTTACGTGATATGTATTTGTTATTTTATTGTCACTCTCTCGTTATTTATCTTCGTGGAAAATTCATTCGCGAAACCGTCTTAGAGTGCGACACATAATCGAAACCAAATCGCTCTATGTAATCGAATCGTTACTGTTACGACTACAATTTTCTGTGCAGAGGATCTTATTTCTAGCTTCAATCGGCATGAACGAGACACGCCAAATTTATGCCTATTCGTCGCTACAATAATTTTCTTGCCATTGTCGTACTTATAATTTTGTTTGCGTGAGCGGATGTGCGATAAATCTAGTAGTTGTAAGTTGTATACGCAAGGCTGTGACGTGTGATGTCTATGGCGGATATTGCTAACGGTACGGTACTGCTACTTTTGCTCTATGCAGGATGGTTGGTGAACGTGTACGTCCATACGTACGAGGGATGAATGTACGCGTTAAATTATGTTAAAAATGTCATATACAGCTATTCGTGTGTTTTCGTTACTATATTTTATTATTATCGTCATATCGTTATATCTTTCGTGTATTTGTAGAATCGAAGTTTGAGTATAGCGAGTATGGCGGGTCTTCTGCCTAACCGATCGTTAATTTTGTATATTTACCCAATTAATCGCGGTGTTTGTTCTATTTCATCCTATAGGTGCCTTGTGCGTTACGTGTTCATTTTTTCGCTATTAATTGCCAAGGACTTGTTGATAAGTTTCCAAGTTCAAGATTTTTACTTTTACAGTTACCACCTATCGTTTTCGTTCCTCCTGTTCTTTCATTCGTGAGCCTGCTGCTACATATCGAGAATCCCATAACTGCTCCTTTATATTGTTTCTGTCGTGCCATTGAACTTAGGTTCATCTTGTCTCAGTGTCTGGCGAAAGTTAATCGCATAGCCAGTAATACAATTTAATCCAAATTATCCTGCAGTCATCTCTTTCCACTCGTTTGAATAGTCTTTGAACGCGAAGTTTGCTCGTAGTATGCTGTCTGAACTTTGTCTGATCCTCAGCCTGTAGGATGGGTGGGTGAATTTGACGCGTGGGCCTGAGGAAAATGCGATCCGGAAACATTCGATGGGTCTGCTTGATTTCTCCTTTACACACTCCTGGAATAAACGATATTTAGAATTCAACTGATTCGGTTTCTCGATCTTCTCCGTAATTCTTTCAGTCGTCTCCGTTTCGTTTATTTTC
The DNA here is from genome assembly GCF_051014615.1 of Bombus vancouverensis nearcticus. Taxonomy (NCBI): domain Eukaryota; kingdom Metazoa; phylum Arthropoda; class Insecta; order Hymenoptera; family Apidae; genus Bombus; species Bombus vancouverensis. Next base: position 849,067 of record NC_134915.1, on the reverse strand, counting down.
GTCTGAAAATCCGAACCGAAGAAAGATTCATCTATTGCTGTTTGGTGACAGGAAAAGAAAACGCGAGACCTTCAAACTCTCCCGATAATCCTGCTACAATGAACGCCTTCCTTGTCTCGGTCCAACTATACGTAGCATAATTTCTACCACCAATTTTGCCGCATCTGTCAGCGACATTGTTTCATCTGTGCTTTCTTCCTCGAACATCGATAGATTAATTAGGTAAGGAGTCCAAGGGCGTCGAGGCTGATCGTTGGACATTTGCCACGCAGTTGTCTCCTCTTACTCGCATTTTCACTCAAAATGCCCTTAATCTCGGCACTCGATCGCGTCTAAAAATTCTTACACGTAGCCAATAATTCCTGCTTAACTTAACGACATTAATTCCTTCCCGTACTTTAACGTAAGATTTTAGCCTAAACATGAATATCGCGAGTCAGACTCGCGATGAAGATTTTGGCCCAAACATTAATATCGGCGAGTCTGACTCGCGACCAGAAACTTGAGCCAAACGTAAACATAACAAGCCGAGCTCGCGGACTGTTTTTTTGCATCAGTCCGGTCTGTTTAGCGCGCGTCGATGTCTACCGATTGGGCCCGAGTTTCGTCGAACTAAATGGAACGGGAAGGGGTAAGCGAGCAGTGGATCGAGATGTCAGGGATCTTCGAACCTCGCCTTATTCGGATCGTCGTTTTTTCTTTTAACTATCAAAACATTCGCCTGTTCACGAGGACAACAGTTTTCTTTCATCTTATTTAATATTCGCCACTGTCTTCTAGTTTAGCTCGCCATTTCGTGTTACCATCGGTGGAAACGCGTTAGTGAAACCTTTGTGCGTCTTACCACTCGTGTAAACTCTTTAGATTTATAATGAAATTTCTAAACTAAACCCGGTTTGCTATTCCAATATACCCCCTTCGGCTCATTCGCGTTCCTCCGACCACTGGCTGGTCAATTTTTCGCTCCACTCTGAGCTCCGCTCTTCTTTGCCAGGCCACGTGTTTCTCCGTTCACCGCTTCTTCCAACAAATCAACTTTCTCTCGCCCCTTTCCCTTACTTCCGTTCTTCATCTTTTCAGTTCTGCAGTTTTGCCTGCTGTCCTTTGCGCTTTCTAGCCGTTTACGCTGCTTTCGCACCGCCTTGTTCGAGAACTTTGCTGAAACTGTAACCCGTAATCTCATTCTATGCACGTGCTACACCTAGGGACACGAACAAAAGGGAATGACGAACGCGTAAGACAGCAATCTTTTTGCTCGCTCTAAAGGTCGCGACATCTAGGCGGTAAGAAGGAGATGCGAGAATGAGGCGCGAAACATAATTAAAAATCGTACTAGTTTTTCGAGAGACAGGGGAGAGCAAATATGACAAAATTGATACAAGCTGTCGTATTAGCGACTGAAAGCTGCAAAACTTTTTCTGCGATTAACACGTTTTACAAAGGAGTTTACTGAGTCCAGAAAATACAGATTTTAAGTACATTATTCACAATAAACATGAATTTTTGTAATGGTATGTTAGGCAAAGGTACCGATACACGGCGATACGACGTAGCCATACTGTATTATGTGTCGGCGCTTTACATTTTTTGTTGTATGATGCAGTTTTTGGGTTTAAGCCTCTGGGGAGCGGAGCTTTTTTTTTAATGTATTTTTTTTTATTTTTTTTCTGTCCTGAAAAACTTGGTCGCAAAACTGCGATTAACACGTTGGTCGCCCAGCGTGATTCGGCTAAGCTTCTTGGGGGGCCCAAATCCGACCGCCGGTACGCAGAACGTAAATAGAGCGACAAGCGGGCATTCATTGTTTATCGCCTTCGATTCATCGCAAAGAAAAGATTATTTAGTTTTGAAATGGAGAAAGCGATGAGCTTTCCAGCTAGAGTATTCCGAGGGATCTCATGGCAGATATCTAGGATCTTTCATTTAGTCGAGAAGCAAACTCGTGAGACGTACATCGGTGATTTTTTCATCCTCAAAATGTTCAGTAAACAGCGTGAAAATATATTTGAAAGCGAGGAGAGTAGCGATGACGAAGTCTACGACTATCGTTCGAAGTGCCGAAAATCAGCCCAAATGTGTTTGGAACGTTTTAACAAATACCACGCGATGTAGCATAACGTAATATTTTATCCAGAATATAAATTAATAAAAAGTAGGGTATAATGTGTTTTTGATATTTTTATGTTGTATATTCTATATATAATATCCTATATTCAATTAACTCGAACGAGAAGAGCGTCACCCATACTTTGTGACGGGGCCCCCACGGAAGTATACCCGTCACATAGATATGGGTGACGCGGCGACCAACGCGTTAAAGCGTTCAAATGGTTAATCCATACTGACTCTGTATAATTCCATATTGATTTAGATATTCATTTATTATTTATTATTACTTATATTTATTTATCATATAGATTATTTATTAGACAAGTTTTTGCTTAACAGGTTATAATATATTCTTCCGTTACTCGTGCAGTACATTTCCGATTACTGCTACTGTGTTGATTATTACTATTATTCCATTTTTCAGAACAGAGTTGTTTGTACGTACGTGCATTAAACTGTTTAATCATAGCTGCCAAATTCGCTACATCGTTGGCAAACAAACGTCGTTGTTGTTCGTTTATCCACTGATCGTCAATCGGGAAACAGAGCGTGTAATTTCATTATTCGAAACGTTTTCAAATTACGGCATATTGTTATCGATGAAATGTCACCTTGTAGCCAATAATTTCTCGGTATTTCCGCTATCTATTGTCTTTTTCGAGAATAGAACGAATTTAATTTTCCAATTATCAAAGTATTTTTGTATCATGCGTATTTGCACTTATTTGGCTGCTACCAGCGCATGGAATGGAAGACTTTGGAAGAAAGCGCATGGAATGGAAGACTTTGGAAGAAAGCGCATTTGCTGTCCCGTTGACCGTGGGTTCGTTATTGAACCTAGGATCATTCTCATTAGTGAAATTCTGTAATAATCGTATTCGTATCAGCAAATATAATCTCTATTGCATAACAACAATAACTAATCCAAATGAAGATTCGTTACACGCCCCTAACCTCAATGAGAACTCGACATATATATACGTAATACATTTCTAATAGTATTTGAATACTGTTGTTATGTCTTTATTCAGAGGTAGGATCACAATAGCTATTATTATATTCTATGGATAAATCTATCACACCGTTCTGAGCCAAAAAAAACCTTTATTGCATGTTCTTACATAGACTAGGGATAAAAACAAAAGAACATCTTAAACCTAACGATTAAATCTATCGATTGTATCTAGAACTATCTTCTAGTTATTTTTTCTTGTAACTAATGCATCTGCATATAGATGGCGAGCACGAACTCACGTTGTCAGTTTCAACAAATACTTTCCTATTTATACCATTTGTACCGTCGTAGAAGAGAACTACTGCAATGAAAATTTAGTTATCGCTAGTAACGACAAGTTTATCCTATTAATCGTCTACCCAACGAGAATGTTTACTTGGTTAATCAAAACATTAAACGTATGGTTCATTGAGCTTACGCGTACGAGCAAAGTAGGTGCGGCGAAGCATTGGCGGCAAGATATTGGAAAAAATGTACCCAAACTTTACCGAAGAATTCCGCACTGACCGACTTCCCATTTGGAAGCTTTTGTTTACAGATGGAATGATTAGAGAAAGAACAAAGTGAACATACGCCAAACACGATGCATGGAAAAAATCGTATAAAAATTTGTTGGCTCTGTGCGATGAAATCGAAGTAGGTTAAAGCTAGAATTGAAATATCATCGGTTCAAGATTTTTTGGTTCTTATCCAAAAACTAATCGATATTATAACGTGAAAGAAACTTGATTTCTGAAGAAAGATGCTTTTGGTAATGGCTTTCGGTATTTCTGACAACTGTTCCGATTTTTGTCAAAATATTATTTCAAAAAAATGTCGCGAAAAACATTGTAAGTACTTTTAATATTAAGTGAAGACTAAACTTAAAGCTAATCTAAAGCGCAAGGAATACATAGAGTCGACGTAGTCGTAAAGATAAACACAAACGTAAAGGTATTAGTCGAAAGTGTGATATATTGTACATACAAACAAAAGGATATAAAAACGCGTGGCGGAAAGCAGTGACCTTGCTTGTCTTCTTTCCTGCAACGTACGCTAGATAGAGTAGTACGGTTACGCTTTGTTCCGATGTTTCGTGAATGTTTCGGTTCGTCTCTTCGGGATAGTAGATTCAAAACAGTTTCGTTTAACTAGAAACTGTAGAATATCAAAGGAGAAATTAAAATTATCAAAAAATTATTGTTACAAAAGTTATTCGATTCGAAGGCGGGGGGTGGCATTATACGATGGAAATTATCCTTTTGCAGATATTCTAACTTTAATTTGTGAAACTTAGCGTGCGAAGGAAAGGCGCGAAGCGACATTCTTGTGTTTACGTTGGTTTCGTCTTTCACGCGTCTTAGAAACAGGAGAATACCGTTCGCGTTAAATTTGGCAAATTCGAGCTTTTATATAGACAGGTTATTAGTTCATTATACTGTAATATTTTTGATAATATTTAATTGTATTTAATTATACATTAGCGTACGTATAGAAATACAGAATATTGTTTCAAATAAGGTAAAGTTATACGTAATATTCGAGGTTATATTTCGGCTGCTTATACATGTTGTGACGCAGTAACGTTGCCAATATTGTTTTAATTTTTCTATCCGCTCTACGTTCCGATTAATTTGTATTTAAATCACAATTAACATAATTGTGGGATTTAGAGAAATTTCAATTAGAAGGAAGAAAATAGAATACACGCGATGTGCTTTATAACATACACACATGATTTAAAAAAACAGTTACATAGTATGTAAGATGCTTCCATACTCAAATTAGTCGCAATCTCTTTTCTTTTCTTATTGTTGCAGCCCCAGGACAAAGGAAGGTATATTCTCGAATATGTATGCAAGCAACTCAATATCCTGGAAACGGATTATTTTGGGCTTCGTTACATGGATCATTGTAGGCAAAGGGTAAGTTCAACCATGTTTTTTTTCTAGATTCTTCTCTTTCGATTTAATTTTGCAAATGCCAGCCCCGAAAGCTTATCTTTGATATTACATCTATGTTACCAATGATCTGATCAATGCGCAAAATATGTCGCTTCTCTTTCAACAATATCTTAACTTTTTTATTTTCCAAACACAAGACTTTCAAACTTCTTTTTTTATTTCAACATGCAAATTGCATTTCTGGTGCATTAGTAGCGCGTAACTGGTATGAAAAATTTGTTAAAAAATTAAAATTTTATTTTATCGTTAAAATTTTATTGTATAAAGCTCGTAAACTCTTACGCAAACGCGTTATTGTCTTGGCAGGTAGGGACTCTATCTTCGTATAAACTATCACGACATTCGTATTTGGTATCCCATTTAAATCGATCTCTGCGAATGTCTACGATATTATTTACGATACTATTTACGATACCGAAAAATATCTGGAAAATCCAAGTTGAAATTCGTCGCGACCAGTCTACAAAACCTCTGGCAACGATCTTCCAAATTATCAGACTGACGTAAACTGTCCGTGCGTGGAACCGGACGATCTGACGCTTTAATAGGAATTTTTACATTTTCCACCTACTCTATCTGGAAAACTAATTATCGGCTCAACTTGAAAGGAACATAGTCGAATAAGCAAGATAGAAATGTCCCTAAACTAAATTAAACTCGCGATAAGCGAATGGAAAGAGCTTCCTAGAACAAGCATTTCGATAATATTTTAGCCCCTTACCCTCTTAACTATTAGGGTAGTTATTCACCTAAATAGGATTTGCAGTTTTTACTTGATTTCTCTTCTTCTATCCCATAGGGAAATATTTTGATTGAAAAAGTTATTTCTCTGGATTTTTCGAACAGTGCGTCATAATTCAAAAAATTAGAAACCAGTATTTTTATCTTCTTGCGCGGATGACCTACTTATACAGGGTGGTTGGTAACTGGTGGTACAAGCGGAAAGGGGGTGATTCTACGCGAAAAAAGAAGTCGAAAATATAGAATAAAAATTTTTCGTTCGAGGCTTTGTTTTCGAGAAAATCGACTTTGAATTTTCGGTCGGTGCGCGTGCACTTTATCGCGTCTCGTTATAACGGATCTCACTGTAGATCGTTGTCTCGATGGAAAAATTAAAAACAAAATTTTTTTTAAATTGTTGTTCTATATCTTCGACTTCTTTTTTCGCGTAGAATCAGCCCCTTTTCACCAATTACCAACCACCTTGTATAATTGACATAACGCGTGCATCATGCGAGTGTTATATGCGATTCTAAATAATTTTAGTCTTATTTTTAGACGAGTGAATTTTATACCCTCGTTCTACCAATCATTTCAATTCATTCGATCACAGGATTTACTCGCTCGACATGAACGCGCGCATCCAGCATACGATAAATCGTAAATTACCGCAGTGATATTTATAACTAATTTTTTTTTAGTGGAGGGAAAGAGAGGGAGAGAGAATGTAAAATTCGATAATTCGTGAGATGTTTGAAACTAAAAAGTCAGGTGTTTCGTGTAAAAATCTGAAATACCTCACGAATTATTGGTACGTAGTCGGTTCAACGACAAAGGTCGTGATAAGCACGTGATAGAGGCCAGGTGAATCAGCCATCGATCGAACGATAAAGCCGAGAATACACTTTCTTTAGAAACATTCAGAACCAATTTTTATTCTTCGCTCGTCGTTACGTTTGTGACTTTCAGCGACCTTGAACGACCGTGAGATTCGAATTCATTTTGATCGAAGGATTACGATCGCAGATGTTCAAAAATACATCTAAACTCGTAAACACGTCCATCCAAGAAGAAAATATTCTGCATCGCGTAATAATTCTCTCGGAATCAAACAACTTTTCTTTCAAATATTTTTCTGTGTCTTAAAAATAGAAAGAGTTATTTATACTCCCGTTTATAACATATAGCGATGCGAAACTGATTTATCTAAGAAAAAAAACATTGCTGTCCAATGTCTGACCAAGGGAAAGAAATATGTCGTTACGCGCGAAATTCGTGTCGCGATTGGTTACAACGGGTTACAAGGAAGATGGCTACGACGTATTCTGGCATTATAGAAATATCACAATACGTTGCGGTTGTTTTCTTCCTTACCCACTACTCGATACGAGATAAATTTTGGAGGACATTTTGTCCCTGTCCCCGTGACCTGACACTTTGGAACCTCGGACGCTCGAGAGGGTCGCAGGGCTGCGTGAAATCTTGTTATTTCAAATCTCTGTTAATAAAAATTGCATTGGCACTTTGGTAAAATTTTTCTGATTAAAATCAGACCAAACACGACGTAGTTTAAATCACGTTTAAACGTATATGCGGATAAATGCATAATAGAGGGGAAAAATAGGTTAATAAGCGAATGTCGCTAAATAAGCAAATATGCTGCAAATTATATCGCCTGTGGTATTGTTTTTGGTAAGAGAAGGCTCACAGGAATCACATCGGTAACCGTTTTAGTCGATAAGAAGTTGCGTCGTTGCGTCAACATTCTCTGACCGCTGTGTTGTTTTCTCATCGAGTCTCGACCTCTTTCGGACTTCTTTCGGACCTCTTTCACTCGCGCTGTCTTTTGCCAAGTTCGTATTTACGAAATACGATCGAGTCCTGTACGATAACTCATCGCCAAGTAGTCTTGATTTTCGGTTAATTACGTATACGAGAAAATACGTATTTACAAAGGTATATGTAGTTGCTAATGCGTGACACAATAATAACAATTTTGTTGTTCGTATTTGCCAATAATCGAACAAAAATTGGACGTTGAAAATTTATTGGTTATTCATTAAAATAATCCGCTAATCACTTGTTATTATTATTGCTAATTATATTTGATTTGTATTTAATATTACTAAAATGAAACGACTGATGTGACAAATAATATTTAATTAACCGTATTAAATGAATCTGTTTCAGCATTGGTTAGATCTGGCAAAAACAGCGATTAAGCAAGTAAAAGGTTAGTACTTGGAACTCTATTGCATTGCTTGAATGTTTAAGGTGATTGTTACTTAAATGTTTTATTGCGTGTCTTGTAAAAATTCCTAATATTTTAGTACCATAATTTTTCCACACTGTTAAAATATAGCAAAAATATTAGCGAAGGATATATCGTTAGACCAAATGTTTTGCACGTAATTTATTCGTAAAAGGCTGGTATTTGTCAAACACGATTTGATTTCGAGAAACAATTGAAGCTACGTAATCAGAGTCATGCGTGAGAAGAAATTAAAAAATGAGAAATGAAATTAAAAATAGATTCCTGTAGACTGATCTGAATACATATTTTAGGAATTAAATGAATTAAGCGGAGCGAAATAAACTCTGCAAGGTTTCCATATAAGAATTTCTGCAGGAGATAGCACGTAAATTCGATCGTGTATAACAGTGCACAGCTGTGGCCAAGGTTTCGATTGCTGTGTTTTTTCTTCTTTCTGTAGTCGATCGTCGTGGGTCGATGTCACATGAAACTTTCAAACTCTAGTGACCCAATACGTACCGTATTATTCCTATTCGTCCAAATAAACAGAAGAATTTGGTCTTAGAAAAGAAAATAAGAAATTTCATTTGACAATTTACCATAGTCTCTCTCTCTCTCTCTCTCTCTCTTTCTTTCTCTCTCTCTCTCTCCCTCTCGCTCGCTCGCTCGCTCATCCTTTTTGGCTCTTTTAAAATATCTCAAATATTTTTTTTCGCGATATCAACTTTTACTCTCTATATAGGCGTATAACATTGCCTTCTTCTAGTAACCTGCCAAGGCTGTCCCGTATAAAATTTTCATATTTTATGCCATTACTGAAAATTCTCAACGCAAGAATTGATTGTAATTTTAATAAATAATAATAATAAAAAATATTTTATGCCAGTAAGCGTTCCGTTAATGAAATATATACCGATTATCGTCGTTGATTATTAACCTGTTTCATCAGTTTCGTTAGTTGATAATATCCGCAAATTTTCCACAGACCAATATCGTATATTACCCGCATTTACTTTCCATAAAACTTTCGTGAAACTTATCTGATCGGTAAATAATATCAGAGCAAATTGTATTACCGTTTATGCGCATTTGCGGAATCTTATATCATGCGGAAATTTATGCTCGACAAGAATTCTTTATACGCTATGCCCGCTAATGTCAGATTAACGTTCGATATACCTAATTAATCAACTAACTGATTAATTGATTAATTAATTTTTAACGCGTCTTACTTTCGTAATATGCGAGGTACTCAACCGCTAAACAAGGGTTAACGTGGCGATCATGCCTACTATACCGATTCCGTCTTTTGGCAATCAGACTAGTGCCACCTTTCCTATAATAATTATTCGTTTCACAATTCACGATTAACATGGTGTATTAAATAATGAAAAAATGTCTTTTGCACGCACGATAAAACGGCGATAAAATTTTGTCCAAAGTTTGTTCTCTTTAAAAATAAAATATTAATCGGTGGTTTATAAAACCTAATCAAGCATAATCCTTTTCTTAATATGAATATGCTGTTTGACCGTATACCATCTAATCGGCGTGTTGATAATTGGAATATTTATAATAAATATTTTTAATGGCAAAGAGAACTACTCGAACGATATAACGCCACTTGACGTACATGGTCTCTAATTTCTTACCAATGTTTATTATTATTCGTACTCTTTGCCATTTCGCTTTTTGCTTTCTTCGCATTCTTAGGCTTTACAAACGCCTACGTATAACCGAGTACAACGACTAATATAGGCGCAATATTACGAGACGCAGCTGTAGACTCGTTAGAGCACGTGGTACGATCGATGCGGATGTGCACGAGCTTTAGTTGCGCGATGATTTCGACGTTGCATCGATGCGTGAAGCGCGGATGCCATTGCTTGTGCTAAAGGTCGTTGAAATCGTGTAAACACTTTCTATTTTACTATGGATAAAGAAATGCAGCGATTTGAAAAAGAAACGTGACATTGAAATCTCCGTAAATCGGTCGATTCTATAAAAATATTATTACATAATATAGTATATATATATCGTGAATTGTGTAACTATATATATATATATATAGTACGAGTTGTTTAGAAGCCACGCTGGCCATGGCTCCATGAAGCTTATTCTGAAAAAAAGCATATTTTTCTCGTTTATGAAAAAATATTATACACTTGTCGATTGTTGGAACCAAGGCGTCATTTTTCCACTGATCTTTTATTTCGTATAATACGGAATCGCGTAACACGGCATTTTTTCTCGGGAAACTAACCAACTAACGTGTTATAGAGAGATACTCGTGCAGAAAAATTGCAAGAACAAGGACTCTTGCGTAAGAATTTCGCAATTACTGCGATTTGCAGTTATCTAATTTGTCTTCTTGTAATAAATGAATGCATAATACTAGGCGTAGTTTTTTTTAAATTAACCATCGTCGTCGATGCATAATTTTGTTAAACAAGATAACGGAATTGCGAAAATGGTAGAAAAGTCTGTGATTTGAGAATCAGATCTGTATACTGCAGTTATTTCATTGGGGTAAAATTTATTAGCAACTACGATTCTTTTTTAGTATATCACAAGTAAAATACGTTCTCTTTATTGCGAATGTGTTCTAGACATGGATCCGATTCTGTTCAGTTTTCGTGTGAAATTTTATCCACCGGATCCTCTGAGGTTGAAAGAAGAAATAACTAGGTATCAGGTTTACCAACAGCTTAAGAGAGACCTTCTTCATGGCCGACTATATTGCAGTCCGGGTGAAGCAGCGCTGCTCGCCGCATGCATCGTGCAAAGTGAGTAGATCTTCTATTCGATACGACTTTATTAAATAAAAAGTTATTGTCGAGTGATTTTAACGCGAATATCTGAATACCAACCGGCAGAATGGTCTATAGCTGGTTCTGCTCGAAAATCTATGGTATGGTTCTAGCGATGTAACGTTGTAAACAAGAAACGTGTTAGGTGTTTGAGATTTACCGAATAAGAGTCTGTAGCACATCGAATTAAGACAGTTTCGGTTAAGAAGTTTTCGCTCGAAATATATATTTTTCTTCACAAAGAACTTGTTGTTCATTGTCGTTATTAATCCCTTCCCGTATTTTAGCGTGTCAGACTCGCGATAAAGATTTTGGCCCAAACATAAATATCGCGAGTCTGACTCGCGACCGGATACTTGGGCCAAATGTAAACATAACAAGCCGAGCTCGCGGACTGTTTTTTTGCCCGTTACGATCGTTAATGAACGTTAGTTTCTGTTTACGAGCATCAGTCTGGTCTGTTTCGTCGAACTAAATAGTACGGGAAGGGGTTAGTTACTTGGGTCTTCGTTCTAATAAATACTGGAATAAAACGTATCGTTACGGCTGTGTCCTAACCGTCGATTTGAATCTTTCGAAGGAACAAGCATGAACTAAGTCACGAAAGAGCGTCGTCTGAACATCGTAACATTGTGAACAATGTAACTTACAAAACGATTCATCTGGAAATGTTATTTCCGTTTGGTACTCATTTCTTATAAGGAGAAATATTCAAACTGAAAACATCGGGAATAGAGCGATAAATTAACATTTGTATAAATTACAGCTGTCTGTAAATTGCATTAAATAAACTATAAGATCTTTTGTGTTTCTTTTGCTTGTAAACGTGCTAAACAGACTTCTCTGTTACATGGATCTTTGTTATGTATTTATTTCATAGTATGTTACGATAAAACTTTGTCGTACTAGATTCGTGTACATGTAATACTAGTAACTTATGTCAGACTCCATTACGTTACATATGCTTCATTGCATATTTAAATATTCAAATGTACATGTTTAGAAACGTTACGATAACGTTTCATTTTCTTACGCTCATAAGTTAGAGAACATCTATTAAATGAAATGGTAATACGTTTTAATAATTATTAGATTGTGGATTTTTATGCAAATATATTTCTTATACCGCACAAGTACCGAAGTAGAATTCGCATAGCAAATCATTGTATCTATTAACATTTATAACGAGTATTTCACTTTCAATACTTTACATACTTTGTCCATAAAATTTTCCAATTAATATTCCAAATATTCTCAAGGTTTCCAAATCCTACGCACACTTTGCTAATCGTATTTAAAGAAGCGAAAAAGTGAGGACAGGGCTGTGAGAAAATTACAAACGAAAAACACGACTCGCTCTGTGTAGTAGTTTCGGTTCGGCAAAAATTTACAGAAGAATGTAATCTAGGCGTGTTTTCAACAAAGCACGATGCAGATGCGGCGAAATTGCATCTAAGATTCTCTATAATTTGATTATCTTATTTTTAGATGCTCTATAACTTTCAAGTTTCAAGTATCGATTTTCGATAATTTATAGTACATAGAGCTATCACCCACTGCATATTTTTGCCACACTGCTCGCACGTCCGCGACTTGTTGCTTCCAACGTGACCGATTCGGCATAGGATGAAACAGCGATGCAAAATGATAGTTGCAATGGAAACTAAGTAGGACGTTTTATTCGTTTATCTGTTATTCATATTGCCTTGCGGCTAAAGGATGACTTTCAGTTGTCTCGTACGATCGATATTTCGACTAATTCTATATCCGATCGTAATTCTGTCTATGTTCCGATAATTTAACTGCTTCGAATTTTTATTTACGAGAGCATCGTAAAACTTTAATTTTCACAATAACATACACTACGTTCATACTTTGCATATCCGCTGAAAAACCGGATTATTATCGCTCGTGACAAAATCGTTTTTAATAATTTTACAAAATTGCAACAAGGAAGAATATTAGAATATTTAGACAATTATTAGTTGGAAAATTATTAGGGTTGTCTGAAAATATAAAAAATCCTTGTCTTCGACGGAGTCAGCATAATATCGCCGTTCGGAAAAACGATTCCGGAAGAAGCATTAGACGCGCGTGCAAACTATGTTGTGCGAATAAAAGACGTCGAATGGACCAAACAAAGGCAGAAAAGAATTTGAAGAAAACAACAACTTATTGTCCAAATTGTCCCGACCAACCTCACCTACGTATAGAATGCTTTAAAGTTTTACATTCCAAATAATTTTTTTAATAAACCATTTTCGTATTTTTATTTTATAACAATTCAACAGTTTTATTATTATGGAATATCTTTTCAAATACCTACGACGATCCTTGACAAGTAGTCAAATAAGCGACACCCGAATATGGGTTACGCGGCCTGACCAGAAACTTTGCTAACACCCGAATACGGGTACGTGGCAGTTGTCACGTAAAATAACACAAGAAAATAGAAAAAACAAATTTTTTTTATATTTATTAATATTTACAATCAATTCTCGCACTGAGAATTTTCAGTAATTTTTTCTGGCGTGGCGCAATGACATACGGCTAATTATAAAAAACAAATTTAAGATGAAAAGTAAATAAAAGGAACATTATTTTTTTTCTAACACCTAGTTTACAATTTGCTTCCGAGCTCTAAGCCTGACTTTTCAAAACTGACTCTTACAACTCGACTTCCGACCGGATTCGATTATTTTTCTTTTGTCACCCCTCGATATCCCCATTGTCCTTGAGTTTGTTAGGCGTCCGCGCCGTTGCCACGCACGCCCTCTTCTCGAACATTCGGCGGAAGGACCGTTGGGATGTCATTAGGCGACATACATTGTCGCCTTTATCTCCATCTTCATCTTTATCATAACACTTACTTATAAATTATACTTATCTATAATAAGTATTAACTTATTATAAATATTTAGCCATGTCATTGCGCCACTTATAAATTATGCTTATCTATAATAAGTATTAACTTATTATAAATAATTCGCCATGTTACTGCGCCACGCCAGAAAAAATTACTGAAAATTCTCAATGCGAGAATTGATTGTAAATATTAATAAATAAAAAAGAAAATCTTTATCTCCATCATCAGTCCATCGGATTTGAAGCGTGCCGGTCGTGACACAGGCTTCGGCGTTATCTATTTTTTTTTTTTTTTTATTTAAAATTTCACATTCACAATTTGTCCGATTTGGACATTTGGTAGAATTTTTTGGCTGTTCGATCATCATGTGGGTGGCTACTGCCAGCGGGGTACCATCATTATCTATGATCCGCTTCGACGTAATCGAATTACCGGAATAAGAAAAATAATTTTTCTATCTTTTATCGTATTGGTAATCGCGAGGTAAGCTTAGTCGGATTATCGAGATCTGTACTATCGAAATGATACGAAAGAATGAAAGAAAAATACGCGAGCAAGAATTTCTAATCCGTCTCGTCCGCCCTGTCTACTTCTCTCACTCTCGATGCGGATACCGTGCACCAATTCTCGGAAAGTCGCCTCTCCGGATACATAGCTAAACACTTGCCCGATCGCTGCTCATTCGTCCGGACGTTATCGCGTTTAGTTTTCGTTTCTCAAGCCCTTCGTTCACCCTTGTTGCTCGGACATTCCAAGCGTGTCCTATTTCGAAGCTCGAAGTATGTAATATAATTTTACTCTCTCGTTCATTTCCGATGCTTCTTTTTCGTGAAAACCACTGGTGCGATATAGCTGGCGTATTATCGAATTATACGTATCTCCTTATGTATCTTATGACGTTACAATAGTCAGATAAGTAAACACAGTGTGCGAACTAAACGTTTTAACGATAATTTGTGATTTTAGGTGAAATAGGAGATTATGATCCTAAACTCCACGAAGGGAATTATATTTCCGAGCACAAATTACTGCTTAAACAAACGGAAGCTATCGAGGAGAAAGCTATGAAACTGCATCAAACAGAATTGAAGGGATTCACCCCGGAGCAAGCGGAAACTCACTTTCTTAGATTAGCGTCGCAGTTGGACACGTACGCCGTTGACCCACACCCTGTCAAGGTAAGACCAGAATGAAAAATAATCTTTTCCCTCGAATTGTGTCTTCCTGTGTCACGCGTCTTATCCTCGTAATTTTTTAATTTTCTATGTAAGAGAAGCAAATTCTTCCTCTTTAATTGTAATCCATAGGAAGCGAAAGAGAATCATTGGTATCTAGTCGGTTAACAGATACACGCATACGGCAGTAGACGAAAGAAAGTTTGAAGTTCTTAAGTAATTTGTTCGCCTATGTCCACGTATATACAATTTTCGCATTAAATTAGATCAGATTAGATCAGATCTTTTTCTACCGCTTGCGTTTAAACTTTCTTCCATCCGCTATCCTTTATGAGGTACATAACAGATAAAGACGAAGCTGATGTGACGTAAACTTGAGGGTTGGATGATCAAATAAAATAGCTGAGTCGTAACACAGCTGTCAATTTTGCTTTTATTAAACTTTTATTATGAATTCATTATTATGAATTATTATGAATTTATTATTTTAATTACGAATTCAGCAATCACAATGCAATACACACTGAATTAACATAAATCACAATTCGTTACAACAACTTTATGTAAAACCTAGTTTTTTTTTTTTTTTTATTTAGTTGTTTACGTTCACAATTTGTCCGATTTGGACATTTGGTAGAATTTTTTGGCTGTTTGATTATCATGTGGGTGGCTACCCTCAGCGGGGTACCATCTTCGTGTTTGTTAGGTTATGTCCTTTGTGAGATCTGTTGGGTGTCTAAAACCTAGTTACACTGATACGTTAAGTACGCGACTAGTCTAAGGGTAGAAACTCGATAAAAAAATGTCGGCTATTTTAAAGATAGAGACTGATTTTACAAAGGAGTTTATTGAGTCCAGAAAATATAGGTTTTAAGTACATTATTCACAATAAACATGAATTTTTTGTAATGGTGTGTTAGGCAGAGGTACCGATACGACGTAGCCATGCTGTATTATGTGTCGGCGCTTTACATTTTTTTGTTGTATGATGCGGTGTTTGGGTTTAAGCCTGTGGGGAGCGGAGCTTTTTTTTTTTTATTTTTTTTCTAACCTGAAAAACTTGGTCGCAAAACAGGACGCTTCGGTCTAAAGATAGAGACTTCTTTTTTTTTTATTTAAAGATGTTTATTAAACCCAAGATACAATTTTAAATACATTTTGGTATTCACAATAAACGGTGAATTTTTGTAGTGATGTTTTAAGCAAAAGTACCGATACGCAACGGTACGACGTAGCCATGCTATAATATGTGTCGGCGCTTTACATTTTTCGTGTTTAATATAATTTTTAGGTTTAAGCCGCTGGGGGAGCGGAGCTTCTATGTGATTTTGTTTTTGTTTGTTTTTTCTGTCCTGAAAACTTGGTCGCAAAACAGGACGCTTCAAGTCGCAAAACAGGACGCTTCGGGTCGCAAAACAGGACGCTTCGAGGTCGCGAAACAGGACGCTTCGTTGAAAATAGAGACTGAGTAGTATTTTGTGACGATGTTGTTGTTTCTTTTTTATTTATTTTTTTTCATCTTTCATTTTTATTTATTTATTTATTTTTTTCATCTTTCCTTTTTTGTCCGCGTTCAATTTCGTTCTTCCGTGCGTGCGGAAAACGATCGCGATAGTACGACCAATCGTATAATTGCGTAGAATTGTGTATAATTACGAATAATTGCGTCTGGGTATGACATCGTATTTTAGTATCGGTAAGGTCTTAACTTTATTCGCTGCGTCAAGCAAATTATCGTCGTCACGTTTGTACATTCAGCATCCAATAGCGCTGCTTGGGTAGGTGCGTTTTTCAAAACTTTGCTTTTCTACTTAGACCATGTTAGAACGTAAAATAGTTGTTAATGCAGATAGAGTACGCCATGCAGCTACTTACCTACGTACGTTGTCTAGAATACTGTACGAGTGATTTTATGCAAGAACCGTTCGAACAAAATTATTTTTTTTTTATTTATTAGTATTTACAATCAATTCTCGCATTGAGAATTTTCAGTAATTTTTTCTGGCGTGGCGCAGTGCCATGGCTAAATATTTATAATAAGTTAATACTTATTATAGATAAGTATAATTTATAAGTAAATGTTGTAAATAAGTAAATATTACTTAATAAAAATATCTAATTAAATCTAGCGTTTAGGTCTAACGGGTAGTGTCTCTTCAGCCTGCGAATCTGGTTCGACGTATCGAGTAGTCCAGTAATTAGGGGGTTTCGATGTTTGTTGACTCTTTTGCTATATCTGTCGCTATATTTTGCTATTTCCTCTTTGACTATTGTCATCTTGAGGTGAAGGACCTTAATTATGAAAACGCCAAGATCCATGGTGGGTCCTTAAGACTATTGAGGATACGCGCCAAGGATGTGCAGGCATCTGGCTGCCACCTTGCCCGCGGTGTGTGGCCTGGTCTCTGACGTGGATTGATGTTACAAATCGATCGTATATAGCTATAGCTTGATCAGTCACAGCGCATATGTCTATGTAGATTGCGCTCGTTTCAAAAGACGTAAAACAGATCGAAGCGTAGAATTTGACGAGACGTAGAGCGCTGCTGTTACCGCAGCTTCTAAGTTATGGCCAACGTTGCCGGATTAACCCCTTAACCTATGATTTACGTTCGAGTGTAAACACTAGACCTAAACCTAAACACCTAAACACTAAACCTAAACACTAGATTTAATTAGATATTTATATTAAGTAATATTTACTTATTTACAACACTTACTTATAAATTATACTTATCTATAATAAGTATTAACTTATTATAAATATTGTCACTGCGCCAAGCCAGAAAAAATTACTGAAAATTCTCAATGCGAGAATTGATTGTAAATAATAATAAATAAATAAACATTTTTCACTTATCTTTGCACACAGCACCACTTTCTAGTTGGTTGATCATGTCCCGAAGGACAGCCTTTCTTACATTCATATTTAATTTTAAATAAATTTTTCTGTGTAAAGGAATCGATGCGAATCAAAGTTGGTGAATTTTTTAAATAGATTCGAGCAAATAAGAAAAGAACGAAATATTTCTACGAGCAAATACTCTGAAAATATCTGAAAATATCGTTCAGTGTACATATCACTATTTTGTATGTACGCTTTGAATTCGGTATAAATAAAATATTTATTTTACGATGAAATATGTAAATACCACGGCAGCGGATTGCAACTATCTGTTATTTTTTATTTCTTATTTACTACTTTTTGTAGAGGGTTAAAAGTGCAATAGACGGAAAGGAATTTGAATCGGTTGCCTGCCTGGTTGTCGACCGACGCAATACACTGGCATGCAAAATTAAAGGATCGCTAAATTTTCGATGAAAAATTCTCCATGTTTCTTCTACTGTTGTGACTTTGGGGGAAAATAAAGTCGTACGAGGATCCACCTGGACTCGGTTAACCACGCGAAGCTTCTTTCTCTTTCACGATCCTCTGTGTTCATATTTTTCACAGTTGTTTTTACATCGTGTACAACGGCTGAAAAAGCGAAGATACTTTTTCCTTTCGAAAATTCAACAAATTCAAACAACTCTACGGAATCAAAAAAGTTTTTTTTTGCAGATACGTTTCCAGATAACTTTGTAAAGGGAAGTCTCCCCTTCACAATGACCTGTAAAAAGTTGATGTACAATTTTTTTTTATGTTTTATCGCACTTTGAATGAAAAACGTAACATCGGCGCTGAATTAACTCACGCCACACGATCGGACTTGTATCTTTTGTGTATGTGTGCATGTGTGCGTGCGTGTATGTGCGTGCGTGTGTGTGCATGTGTGTGCATGTGTGTGCATGCGTGTGCGTGTGTTGTAGTAATGTATGTAGCGTATGTGTCTGTTGTCTTGTGAGTTGTTGACATAATTCGTTTAATGGGATTGGAAAGTAAATATACTTAAATATACTGTAAAAGTAAGCATACTACATAAAAATATTGGAATATAAATATAAATAGTTTCTATAAATTAGCGATAAGGGAACACCAGGATCTAGATGTTATATTACGCGGGACAATTTTGAAATTTGAATAAATATTATTAAAATTGTAAATGCCGATGTTGAAGGGAGAAAGCAAGGATGGAAGTGGCGATGAATGTAGTATCTCTCTCATTTCAAAGCGTTGACGGAATTAGAGGACTTGGACCGTTTCAGGAGCAAACAGAACGTAGTTGAACGTAGCTGAATGTATTAAAACTGATTTATCCGATTTAGCAGCAAACAGGATATAGAGAATGCAGAAATAATTGAAAAAATACATTTATATTATATCATACGAGTATAAGAAAAGATGCTCTGTTATTCGGAAATTCCGTCGTCCAAACAATTATGTCTGGCATTTAGTTGCTGTTTTTCTTTAATTTGTTTAATAACAGCGTGTCTATCATGAGCTGTGAGAGTACAAGGACGCCTAGTCTAAGGATCGAATTCAATTT
The DNA here is from genome assembly GCF_051014615.1 of Bombus vancouverensis nearcticus. Lineage (NCBI taxonomy): Eukaryota > Metazoa > Arthropoda > Insecta > Hymenoptera > Apidae > Bombus > Bombus vancouverensis. The sequence continues at coordinate 829,748 of NC_134915.1, read as the reverse complement.
CATCTTCGTCTCTATATCTGTTTACGATATCTCTTTGTCTGTTCGACGTCGTACTCGCCGTTTTACTTATTTTTAAGAGACTCGCATTTCTATGGAATAATTTTCCTTCTCATCGATCGAATATCGACAACTGTCGTACCTCAACTTTCGCGAGTCTTTGCGAGTCGTCACTCGCCAAATATAGCAAATAGTAGTTGAGGAGATAATCTAAAATTAAAAAAGCAATACTAAAAGTAATCTAAAATATTACGTATATACACGATATTAGATTTTATTAGATATTCAATTTTATATATATATATAAATAAGATACATTATACGCCGTAGTAAAAGCGTCCTTTTTTTTCATTTTCAGGACCAAAAAGGTGCGCAGTTATATCTCGGCATTAATCATTGCGGAATCCTAACGTTTCAAGGATCCCGTAAAACACACCATTTCCGCTGGCCGGAGGTTCAAAAAATCAACTTCGAAGGGAAAATGTTTATTGTACATTTAACGATAAGCGAGGTAAACGCTTCTTCTTTTAACTTTATTTCTTCTAATTATAAACACACGGCTGGAATTTTACTACTAACTCAAATTAGCTTTGACAGGAAACTATTCATAAGATTACGAAGATTATTATGTTAAGATTAATTCCGAATAAAATGAAACAGGTGTTATAACGACGCGTGTATTGCCTCTATATCGTTATAGAAATGTATTACGTATATGTATGAAATACGTGTATATTTTATTCATATGTATCTATATTGGAATGTTTCAAGTCATCAAACATCCTTTTTATTTGTTTCCTCGATTTAATCGATTCGATAAGATCAACCAAGCTCGTATGTTTTACGTTGTTCGCATTTGCGCTTCTTACAAATCGATAGAATAAAATACAATTTATGTATAATATAGATACATATTAATTTTTCTCGGCACTGACATGTCGAGTAAAAAATACTACGTTTTGATTATTAAGGTGTATCGATTTGCTATTATACTGCAAAGTTTTACGCGCTTGGTGGGAAATTTAAAAGGCGTAAAAATACACGGAATGCAAAAATGTATAAAACATGTAAAACGGAGTAGTCGTTTTAATATCGAATAGGCGGAACAAATTTCTATTTACATTCCATTCTTTTCGCCATGTACGCAAAAATCTAAAGATACATTAAAGAAAGATTGGCAGTCGACAGACTATCGTCCTTTTGACTTTGCTCATTGTAGCAACGTTTCCTCTGAATAATCGGTAAGCCGACGTTACTATCTTTCGTCTAGTCTTTAGTTCTAATGGCTGTTATCGTTGTAATACAGATATAGAACGTTATTACGTAATATAGACCGTTTATTTCGAAAGCGATGGAAGTCCATATCTGGAAAAAGAAGTGGAGAAGAGCAAAAATTTGCGTATACTCTAATACGAACGTTTTGTTTATGAACAATTTGCGATTTAAATCTTAAAATATTCGTCGGTTGAAGTTTCGTTAATAGATGGTTTTGCATAATCGTTTATCTTGAAAGTGCATTTTCTGTAATCTGTGACCTGTCTGCGAACAGTCTAGGCATTAATCAAAAACAGATGATATTGAAATTAAACAACGGTATCTCGTTTTTCCTGCTCTCGTAAGCGAAAGCATAGATTAAAGCGTGAAACGCAAGTTTCAAACAATGAAAATTTAACGACTCGTAGAATTCGCTAATTCTTAAAGTTTTGTATATCCGTTTGCGACCCTGAAAAAAGATATTGCTCTGTTTGATTCTCGAGAGCTATTTATATAACGAATTTAGTCGCTTAGAAACTGGACAAAGTATAATAGATCTTATCAGGAGTTTTCAATCATTAAACGCAAGCATTTTGATATCTCGAAACAAGGGAAAGTGGAGTTACACCGCTGTCGAAATAAACTGTCCGCGCGAAACTGTATGAAACGTCAGAAATTTTTAGCGTCGCGTCGTCCAAGCGAGCTTTTACTTTTCTGTCCGTGTCATAAAAAGGTGCGGCAACGACGCGATACATTCGTAACACTAACTATTATAATTACTTTGTTTCGCTTACTGCAGTCGTCTTTTATATTGTTACTTATCGTATGCAATTTTTCTTAGTTTACGTAAATTTGTCTAAGATCGCCGGTATTGCCTAAGATCGAGTACATTTTCACATCGTCGTTACGTATGGCAGCGCGATGCTTGCCTGTATATCGAGGTCGTTCTTTATTTCTTTTTTCTTTTTCTCTCGCCTGTTGGAATTATTCTAATCCTATAAATAGAACCTGTCGTCACATCGATTCATCATACGTATAAAAAAAATCGGGTGATCAAGCGATCAATATGAGAGCTCGTGCGTTTTCCTTCGACTGTATTATCAAATTTAATATTAAAGATAGTCGAATTACTTTTATTTTCCTTAAAAGCGACGAATGACGAAAGCAACAAAGTAATCGCTGTTATTACTTTAATCATTTCTTGTGAATGTGATCGATGAACCAACCTTGACCCAGTGTCTGAACGTGGTTTATAGGATTACTAACTCCATGAGTCTTCCAATCGTTTCAAGTATATCGACATGTCCATAAATACAATGTTAAAAGTGGAACGGAAATAGACGGTTTCTAAATATTTGGAAATTAATCTTAATTCTATAACGAAATTAATCTTGGGATTTTATCCGTTTACGTTTAAATTAGACGCGTTTTACGTATTCCTACGTAATATCAAAAGAGAACGTGTATGCTACTTTTGAATTAATTGGATTTTTTATGAAGAGCGATATTAATTGAATAAAATATCCTAATATATATCGTACGATATACAATATATCATTAGAATATATTATAATATTATGTTAATTAATTTTAATAGTATCTATAAATATAATTAGTTAAATATCGAACCAAAAGATACAGTAAACGGTAAAAGCGTGTGAAACTTATCGACAGACCGATGTATAATAATTGCAATAGAAAGATAGAATCTCATAAGCAAGAGAAACACGATTATTAAAAATTAGAGATTAAAGTTAAAAACCATAGAAACAGATCGTATTCGGTGTTTCCATTTTGTATTTGGATATAAAATTAGATCTTTCAAAAGCTTCTTATTTTCCTGTTAGATACACCGCGTATACAGGTTCATGATACATCGCGGGTCACGAAAGTATTCCAACATTTTACGTATGTGTACGTTATATGGAAGAACTTGAAATCTCGTTAAACGTTGTAACGAGACACGACTATCGCCGTTACGTTGACAATGCGTGAAACTGATCTAAAAATGTACACAGAAGTTACAAGAGAGTTATTAGACGTATACGAGTTGTTGAACGGTGATGAATAAAATCATTCGTTACACTGATAAGCTACCTACGACATTCGGTGAAACCAACTTTAGCATTAACCAAATGTCTACTACTATTACTCTATCACTATTACTGCTGTGTACTAACTTTCCATTAAGCGTACGTTTGCAATAAATGTTTCCTAACTTGTTTATGCGTGTACATCGTCGAATGGGTTTCTGTTATGTGGGAATTTTGCTACTATAACGACGATAATCGTGTCTCGAATGCGGAGTCCAGTCGAGCCAAAAAGAGGAAAAAAGGAAATAAGAAGAGGATACAGAGTAAAATTTTGTTGGCCGAGGTTGAGTTTTCAAGAAAAATTAAATGGAAGAGTTTGCGAGAAATTAATGTAGCCGAGCTGGCATGGAAAAATAACGAAAGAAACGTGGAATAAAATTCTTTCGTCGAAGGTTTCGGTTTCGAGAAGCAGCAAGACCGAACATACTTGGCTACGAATCGATACACGCGTACGATTCTTCAAATTTATTTCCCTTAAAAATAGCCGACATATTAAATGTGTAGATACGCGTACATGTTTGATTACTTTCGCGAACCGCTACCTCTACGCTCTTCTCACGAATCATCGTTCATTCGTATGTGCTGGCATTTACTTGAATCGAAGTCAGACACCTTGTACGTTACGCGCTCGATATTGTTACGAGTTCGACTAATCTTATTATTTTCTACCGCTGCTGGCCCTATCCAGGACGTGAGAACAAAGGTGAGTCGTTTCACAGCAGTCACACGGATTGTTCGTGTCTTTTAACATAGGTGGAAATTACATGTTTGATTGATTATTGTCGTGTAATGCGATCAACTTGTTACTAGTAATAATTCGGCAATCGATGTGAGAGTGGAGAGCAGATCGCTGTATCGCTACTGGCGGAAACTACGAGCAGAGATTTCGAACGATTAGCTATCTCGATGAAGCGACGTAATTGTTTGAAGTCTCTCAAATCGGTATTAAACCAACAATTTGCCTCGGTAGATTCTACACTGTCACTGTAGGAGTGCATTTAATAATCCTTTACTTTTTAAACATTCGTAATAGCGTTATTGTGCTGTGTGTCAGTTATACTATATTATACGTTATGTCAGTGGTTCTTAACCGAAACGATATCTCGGAACAATAACGTTCCAGCGAATTAAACGTAACGAGTAATTTCGACGAAAGAATTATTCTAATTACAGCTTTTACGAATACAGCGTCTTTCTTTAAAATTAACGTTTTCTTCTCTTACCGTTGTCTATACTGCTCTTTCATCCGTAATTTATACGTTTGAATATGTTCGTGCAAAAGATAGTTTAGTCGTTCATCGATAGTTTAGTCGGTTAGCTTTGCCACTTTGGTGATTTTGTCGTTCCGCGAATGTGTCTTATAATGTGAAAATGTTGCGCGATTTCGAGCAGGTTAAAAACCACTGTCTTATGTGTTCAACAGCTTTATATAGCAGAGTAAAAGTCAGTGAAATAGGCAGCGTCTATGTGAAAAAGATATATAGATGGGATATACGATGAATCGGTACTACGTTACTATGTTAAAGCAACATACGTAACAAGCGTACATTAAACGTTAAATAATTAATGCTTATTATGGAATTAAATTATGGTTGTTATTTATCGATACTAATCGGAATGTAATTGATCATAGACAGACGTAGTCAAACATAATTTACGTGTAATAGTGTGATAGTAGTACCTGGTGTGAAATAGTTACTTGAAATATTTTGGTTGTGTCAGAAGGTATTAGTATATGATAAAGAGAATCAGTGGTTTTTCTTTTTCAAGAGTTTTCTTCCCTTTTGTCGCAATTACGTGATAAAATAACATGTAGCTGTAGCTGTCGAAACTAATGTACATAGAGTAGACGTTTTAGTGCAATGTTTCCCAACCATTTTCAGAAAAAGCACACAGTTGGGTTTAAGTGTCCCACGGGATCGAACTGCCGCCACGTATGGAGATGCGCCATCGAGCAAATGTTATTTTTCACGTATGTATGCTGTTATTCAGCTAATGGCTTTTAACGTACTGGCATGAACAATCACGGCTTCGTATATCGTTATATCAAATATATACAGGGTGGTTGGTAACTGGTGGTACAAGCGCAAAGAGGGCGATTCTACTCGAAAAAAGAAGTCGAAAATATAGAATAAACATTTTTCGTTCGAGGCTTTGTTTTCGAGAAAATCGACTTTGAATTTTCGGTCGGTACGCGTGCACTTTATCGCGTCTCGTTGTAACGGATCTCACTGTAGATCGTTGTCTCGATGGAAAAATAAAAAAAAAATATTTATTCTATATTTTCGACTTCTTTTTTCGCGTAGAATCACCCCCTTGTGCCACCAGTTATCAACCACCCTGTATATACTTACGATCATATGTATCGTATCCTTGGATCGTTAGTGAAACGTTAGAACTTTCAAGTGTTCCATTACCATTTCGTTAACGAGTTTTACGCATAAGGTGTCCCACCTAACTCTGCCATCCTTAATTGCTCTTTTATTTGTCACGATACAAAAACATGTCGCGAAAGGAATAGAATTAGGCTACGAGAGTGGAAGTCGTCTCAAGGTCGTATCTTCCGAGATTATATCGCTAGTTACGTTTTTCTTTTTTTTTCTGGCACGTAAATTTCACATATAAAAGATCGAGATGAAAGCTCGCGTGAAAAGGAATCGCAGAACATCGTGAATAATTAATAATTAATAAACGACATTAAGGTATTTATTATTTTAATGCGCGTTAAAATGTTTTCCGCCAAAATCGGTACATTTGTTTACGCCAAGAACCTATGCTCGTCCAGATCTGTTTATCGTGTCCGAGATTGAACATTCCTGTATACGATATCTTTGATCATCGTATCAATACAGGGTGGTTGGTAACTGGTGGTACAAGCGGAAAGGGAGGGGGTGATTGTACGCGAAAAAGAAGTAAAAAATGTAGAATAAAAATATTTTTTTACATTTTTTATAGTTTTTACATTTTTTATAGTTTTTACATTTTTTATAGTTTTTACATTTTATAGTTTTACATTTTTTACATTTTCTATAGATAAAGTGCACGCGTACCGAGCCAAAATTCAAAGTCGATTTTCTCGAAAACAAAGCCTCGAACGAAAAATTATTATTCTATATTTTCGACTTCTTTTTTCGCGTAGAATCACCCCCCTTCCGCTTGTCCCACCAGTTACCAACCACCCTGTATAATTGTACAATGTAGAGTACGCAGAATGGGGCGTGATCAAAAATATAGTATACAGAGATGTGGTCGGCAGAACATGAAAATGTATTTGCAACGCTTCTGCAGGCATATTCTCGGTTATAGCAAAGAGAGCTGGAGACGAGACCGTTTTACGTCTAAATAAGAGTATCGAGTTTAAGGGAGAACATCACGAGTATACGTTAAAATAACAAATAACGCGTTTAAGGTGTTCATTCTGTTTCTGCAACAGCCTTTTTACGCCAGCTTCTAATTTGATCTTGTGCTCGGGAAATCATCGGCCAGATCATTCGAAGATCATGCTACGGGACACGGCTGTATGCGTTTTCGTCTTAGCTTTTTTTAGTCGTTTTGTTTAACAAAACGAAACCAACGGTGTAATGTCGGATGATCCTGAGACGACACTCTTATATCCTAATATCTCCTCGAAGGACGATAACTTTCTCTCATTTGCTTGTATCCTGACAAATAAGAGAAAATGAAAAGCGACGGTGTTAGGTGTATCAGATCTGATAACATGTTACATATAGGATCCGTAATTCATGGTACAAATGGGATCAGAGAGATTCTATGGCTGAGAAAATACGACGAAGATCAAGAACAGTCAAACTGTGTTGGAGGAAATCGATTCTCAAAACTTGACAAGTATAGATTAATTTGTTTAATTGCCAACTATACAGGGATAGGTAATCGACAGGAGGTTACCGTATGTGTGAAAGTAAGTCGAAAACATAATATTTGAGAAAATCGAATATGAAGAGTTGCCCAGTATTCGAGCTTATTTTTGTAGCGGCACGTGAGTAGAGGACAGTTCGAATCATGTTGTTGTTTTACCTCGGAGTATCAATATCGTTAGGATACAAATAGTGTAAGAACAAATAAACTGCGGGCAAAACAACATCGCTGCTACGTGCAACCGTCGAGCAAACTCGAATTCAAATTTTCCTCCGACCAGTATAAATAAACGGACGCAATCGAAAAGAGTTGAGTACCGACGAGTTATCTAAGAATTATCTATCGAGTTATCTATCGAGTTATCTATCGAGTTATCAACGTATTATGAGCGATCTAATTAACCAGTCATTAGCGATCTTACTTTGCGATTTACACACTGTACGAGCGCATCAACGAATATAGTCGATATACTAATTTATTATTTTAAATATATTCGATGGGTTTAACAACAAGCTTTAACTTGTTGTTAAATAACTTTTAACCCTTTGCACTGGAGAACTTTTTCGACCGGGTGTACCAGCTACTCCGGATGATCTAGCGTATACGTGACGCGTGTCTTATAGCTAGTGTGAAATGATTTCATATACAAATTAACTTACAAAAACATTATATTCTAATAATTCATCTATATTTACATCTTTGAAAATATGCTTTTGTAATATTAATTTCTGTATTTTTTTGTATGGTAACTTATAAAGCATTCACCAAGATGCGTTCTTGATATAATTAATCTCATTCTTCAACAGTTCAAAATCAAGTTCATCTTCGTTTCAGCTAATTTCACTCCCGAAAACCACTTTTTTAGGGCTTCTAAACTATAATATTATACTTTTGCCATGATCGTCGAATTCGAACTAACGTTGGAGACGTTGTTTCAATTCAACTATAGTTTCGGAGGGATATGGGATTAAATATTTTATCTCCATTTTAAACATTAACACTTTACACGTCCTAACAAAGAACACAAAGAGCTAAGGAACCAATTTACGAACCAATATTGCACTCTAGTCAATTGGAGATGTCGAAATCTAACGTAAACAGGGACTATCGCCTCTCGTTCGCCAATGGAGTTGCAGCACGAAATGCCGTGCTGACTGAAAGTCGCCTCTCGAGTGCAAAGGGTCAATAAATCTCACGATCAAACATTCTCTATACAAGTCCTCTACATTTTTTTTCAGGACAGGGCCTTGAACGACAAAAACGTATTCTACGTTTTCGACTTGTTTTCACATGAAATAATTTCCTATGGATTATCCGCTTCCGTCTAGTTGAGAATTGGACGAGTCCGCGTATTCTTGACAGGTTTTCAAACTCGATCTTCTGCAAAGCGAGGCTTTCAACGAAATTTTGTTTTCAATTTTTATCGTATTTCGAATCACAGAATCTCGCGAATCCCCCTCCCACTACTTGTACTACGAATCACGGACCGCATACTGTATACGCAGCTTTTATGCTGCAAGGAAAAAGCATATTTTTGTCAATGATTAGTAAAAATGTAATTACGAAGTTATAAAATGATCCAAGATTTTTTTTTACCACAAATGTACACTAACTTTATATGTATAACTGTATATAGTACTATGTGCATCTAGCCGTGCATCTGTGTATGTATGTAACTGTGTATAACGGAATGATATTTATAAATTCGTAGATAAACACAATGCTATATACAGGGTGGTTGGTAATTGGTGGTACAAGCGGAAAGGGGGTGATTCTATGCGAAAAAAGAAGTCGAAAATATAGAATAAAAATTTTTTTTTTAATTTTTCCATCGAGACAACGATCTACAGTGAGATCCGTTATAACGAGACGCGATAAAGTGCACGGCGTACCGAGCCAAAATTCAAAGTCGATTTTCTCGAAAACAAAGCCTCGAACGAAAAATTGTTATTCTATATTTTCGACTTCTTTTTTCGCGTAGAATCACCCTCTTTCCGCTTGTACCACCAGTTACCAACCACCCTGTATAATACACATATACGACTGAACACAAGGAAGCGTAGAACTTTCGCATAAGGAATATGCAATAAAATGATCTCCTCGTGAAACTTTAATATGTTGTCTTATCTTTGGAAAAAAAGCCGGTGCACTGTGTCTTCTCGCGTATCATTCTTGAAGCAAAAGTTGCCGATTCGTTTAGAATCATATCTGTTGTGGGTTATCATTTTTAAATAGGTACAAGCGTAAACGCTGAAATAAAATTTATAAGGACTCTCTATCATTCATCGTCTATGGTTCTGTCCAATTTTTCTCTTGTTAGAAAAATTCGATTGCTATTTGCAAAAGATTCGATTCTTCACTAGTACTTTATTTCCCTTCCTTTTACCCGTATTTCCAGCCCTCGCGCATAAGATCATTATTAATTAGAGCCCCGATCCGAGGATGTCGCGAGATAACTGCGCTAGGTGTCTTTCTTCGATCGTGTTAACATTTTCGTCACTTGGCCCTTTCCATCTTTCTGCCAGCAAAAGTATAATTTGCACTAACTTGAACGAGCTCTTTGTTCATGATAAATGTTATATATGCTTACAGTTACGAAATCTCGTAAATTATGAAAAATTTCCTAAAGTGAGTCTGAAAGCGAATTTCTTTGTAAACATTGTTGCTTTAAGACGATAACCAAAAAGGTAATACATTTAACCCCTTGGCCTGTAACCACGAGCGAGACTCGTGGTAAGGTATTTGTGCCATAAGCGAGAACCACGAGTCTGACTCGTGGTAAAGAATTTGTGCCATAAACGGAACCCACGAGTCTGACTCGTGGCAATTTACAAATTTCTAGTGATTCGTTATCCACTTTGAAATGATAAACTGTTTTTGTCAACTGATCAATTGATCACGATCACGTCCTAGACGTCTTGAAAACACTATTTGTCCTCAAACGTTGTTTATTGTTTCGCAATTCCTTTTGTAGCCCCTAAATATCCATGTCATAAGAAGTACATTTTGCGCCAGTTCTGGCACACGGCTGAACAGATGAATGGCACGGAGGGCGACCAAACTTCTTGCTTATTATGGCTCGCGCGATCGGCAGGTAACGTGTAGGCCAAGGGGTTAAAGGTTGTTGTATTATGTTTTCATTATAGAACGTTATTAGTCTTAATTTTCTATATTTTCAAACGTTTAAACTATTATTTCGCGGATTTTATTATATGGAAGCTACAAAGAGGACGTAGGACGATGGAAAAAAATGTTACACCGAATCCTAACGTGAAAAATGACACGAATCTTGGGAAGCTATTTATGGTACAACGGATATTTCGTTTTGAAATACAAGCAGCCTGTTCGATTTTTAAGAACTTTTTTAACATACAGATATTATCGTGTATAATTATCGTACTTAAGGTATGTCTCAGAGTATAATCGCTCGCGAATGTTTAACACGCGAGAGCGTATGCGTGAGAATGTTGTTGTATGTGGTCGGCACATACGAGTGAGAAAGCAACCTTTTGGAAAAACTGAACACGCTAGCCCAGCCCTTTACGTAGACACGCATGGCAGCGTTATATCTGTGCACACGCATGCCTTACATTCATCCAGAACTTCATCAAATCGCGTAATTTGCACTCGTTTATCTGAGAAACGGTACCGCTGGGCCTGTCCATTTTTTAATATAAAAGTTCTAACGTAGTTTCACGCGATATATCAGCTGTTTGAAAAATTCGCAAGCAATTCGCTTTCGATTTTGGAGAAGCTTTGAGGTTCGATACGTTGACCTCGGGGTACCGCCAGGCTTCCTTAAGTTTTAGCTACGCGAACATCGTATCCTTTTTAACACGTAGCTAAAATTTGAAGATATTCCCAAGAAATTCATTCTCTCAGAGACATACCTTGATATAACTGTTTGAATGTACGGAGACCGACGAAACCGATCAAACAGCCGAGTAAATCACTAACTGAACACTCTCTTCTGATTAGATTACCTAGGGCATCGGATGCACCGGTTGTAAGCGGTGGATCTATCTTCTCTTGGGGTACGAAATTCAAATATACTGGCAGGACAGAAAAGGAAGTTTTAGAGGAAACGGGTCCACTTCGGAAGGAAGAACCACCCATACAGCGATGTCAAACGACGTGTCTTAGAAGAAAAGCTAGTAGTGTGCCAGCTACCCCCAGTACCCCTAGTCAGGATCTCGTCGAAATAAGTTAGTATCTATCTATTGTTTCTTTCTAGCGTCCTGGTGTCGTGTAAATTCAAATTAATTATTAGCACGTTGACTGCCACGACACCCGTATTCGGGTGTCAGCAAAGTTTATGGTCAGGCCGCGTAACACATTCGGGTGTCGCTTATTTGACTACTTGCCAGGGATCGTCGTAGGTATTTGAAAAGATATTCCATAATAATAAAACTGTTGAATTGTTATAAAATAAAAATACGAAAATGGTTTATTAAAAAAATGATTTAGAATGTAAAACTTTAAAGCATTCTAGACGTAGGTGAGGTTGGTCAGGACAATTTGGACAATAAGTTGTTGTTTTCTTCAAATTCTTTTCTGCCTTTGTTCGGTCCATTCGACGTCTTTTATTCGCATAACATAGTTTGCACGCGCGTCTAATGCTTCTTCCGGAATCGTTTTTCCGAACGGCGATATTATGCTAACTCCGTCGAAGACAAGGATCTTTTGTATTTTCAGACAACCTTAATAATTTTCCAACTAATAATTGTCTAAATATTCTAATATTTATATTTTCCTTGTTGCGATTTTGTAAATCGTCAAAGCGTTTACAACAGAAATTCCCAGAAGGAATTGAACAGCAAGTTTTCTGTACCATTCGATTCCTTTTCTAATTGTGGTGGCATAAGAAACCATTTGGTCGGAATAATCTATACCACACTTTCCTTCGTTATATTCAACAACAGCTAGTGGTTTTAATGTTGCGAACAAACGAAACGAAAGATCATTCTCGAGACCACCGCTTGAGCGACTCGCATTACTAAAATATCGATGGAAGTGTCACGTAAACTTAAGGGTTGGTTGATGAAATAAAATAGCTGAGTCGTAACACAACTATTAATTTTCTTTTAATTAAACTTTACTACGAATTCAGCAATCACAATGTAATACACACTGAATTAACACAAATCACAATTCACTCCAACCACGTTATGTAAGACTTAGTTACACTGCGACTGTTATAAGGGTAGAGACCGGTAAAGTTATGTTGACTATTCTAAGGATACAGAATAAGTGAGTCTTACTGACGATACTGTGTCTGAGGAAAGCTAGGGATGGGTGTGTCTAAGTACACGGGACTATCGGATTTGTTGATGACAATTTTGGTTAAGGAAGTGAGGACAGTAGACACTGTCTCCGATTGGATAATAAGACGGTTGGTGGACCAGGAAGGGTTTTAGCCGCCCTAGCGAGAAAGTTGCTAACGGAACATACCAGATGCGAAGGAAACCAACTTTCCATGCTAACACGTGGTAGACAATGAACGTAAAAGGGAATCCAAGACAAGAGATACTCGCTTGGTCCGAAGGACCTTAACTATGAAAATTCCAAGACCCCTGGTGGGTACTTAAGACTATTGAGGGTACGCGCCAAGGATGCGCAGACATCTGGGTGCCATCCTGTCCGCGATGTGTGGCCTGGTCTCTGATGTGAAGTGACGTTACAGGAGCACCTAGCAGAGATCGCTTGGTACTGCTGTACGCGTGGCCTGACGGAGATTTCGTTGAAAACACGCGTGGCAGTCAACGTGTTAATACAGAAATTAGTACGTAGCGTAGCAAGATATTCGCGAGGAATAGATAGAAATAGATAGAAATTGGGCGCATACTAAGCATCAAAACGATGCTAACCCAAAATAAGATACAGAACTCGTATTTTGTTTTGTAATTGTATAAATATCTACCAAGGTGCGCGTATAAGTGCAATCAAACCTGTCCAGTCGCACACTCGATTTATCAATTGCCGGTAAATACTGATTTTCTACGATAAACGAAGCTGTAACGACGTCCGATTACTAACAAGAAAAAAATGAGAAGAGGATCGTGCAAGAAAGTCAGGATAATTCTCAACACTCTTGGTGTTCTCGCGTGGCTGGGTAGACAAGCAAGGATGGAAAAAGAGTAGAGACAGTGTGGCAAAAGCCAGATTTATCCATCCTGATGGGAATTTCAAAGGCAAAAGTGTAACGGTATTGCGATAAACTACAAGTTTAGTAGAACACCGTGTCACATTCTGGATATAATTGTAACAAGTAAACAAGCATAATTTGATTTACAATTCTTCTCACAATATATACGGTTAATAAGTATCAATTTCATTTTGTAATTGCAACGACCATTCGTACTTATGCTAATCGTGCTGAGTGTTCCATGCCTTGTGGACGATAGTGTATACACTGTAGCTGTACGAATAGAAAACAAAAAAGATAGGGAGACGGAGACTGATCGCTATTCAAACGTTCTTTACATTGTACTACAGATTTTTATGCGAATTTGTATTTTTACTAATATAAGGAACAAAACGGAGCTTAGATAGAAAATTGTTTTACCTAAGTGTTAGGGAGACCATTATACCCTAGACATTTTCTACATTTCTGTAAATTATTTGCATCCTGTGTGCATGTTTGCAGTTTGTAAATTCTTACAAATGTATAAAATGTATAAGAATCGGCAGTTTTGTATTTTCAATTTACCAAAAACAGTTTAGATACGATGCTTATGAGTTTGGAATTTTTAGGATATTCCAGTTTGCCACGTAGCTGTCACAGTGCAGGTTTGGACGGTGCTGGAATGTCAGAAGGTAGTACCGGCGTTCCATTCAGTTCACCTTATTGTCCAGATAACACTTTACCACTTCTAGAACCTGTCTCGGAGGACCAAGAAATTCATGGCAGAAGAAATAACGGTCAGTCACGCATTTAATTCTCTTGTACATAGAATTTTGTCATTCGTCTTTTCTTCTGGATTTTTATTCAATCGAATATTTACGCTGATTCGAGACGCATGGCTTACAGTAAATATGAATCTTAATTACAGATTTCTTTCATACGATCTCTTCGATCGAATCGTTTCTTAGCTGATACCCCGTACAATAATAGAGAATGCACGCGAATGCAAGTTTTGCTGTTCATCGAATTCTAAATAATTGCATCAATATAGACTTTAAGCGTGTACTGTGCTTTGCTGAGAAGTCTCTCGGAAGGAACACGGATATGATTGGTTATACATCAGCCAAGTTTCTTATTCAGACGGGTATCCGTTGCATCAGAGGTACAAGACACCATACTGGACCTGCCAATTAGACGTTTCATAAGCTCTCTAAGCTACCAGAATCTTGACATCGTTCGAACCACCACGCACGTACCTTCTTTTTTTTCATTTTTGCACGTGGAGAAATCCTCGTGGACACTCCGCTGCTGCTAGTAATCGGTAACAGCAGAGTAGCGTCGACTCTTAGCGACTAAAACTCCACGATGACCATCCTACGCGTATGACAGGAGTGCTTCAGGAACCTCTTATGAATTATCTTCTGTTGCACCTTCTTACCATACACATACCTAACAGAAAATTCCAATAAAACGGAATCATTCGCTAAATAGATAGTACTACACGGATCAACTCGTCTTATCCTTCCGGCTACTGATTTACATAACCTTTAGATCAACTGCAACGACACAAGCCACGTTAAAAGGAAATATAGCTAGTCTTATACAGGGTGGTTGGTAACTGGTGGTAAAAGCGGAAAGGGGGTAATTCTACTGGGAAAAAGAAGTCGAAAATATAGAATAAAAATTTTTTTTTTTTAATTTTTCCATCGAGACAACGATCTACAGTGAGATCCGTTATAACGAGACGCGATAAAGTGCACGCGTACCGAGCCAAAATTCAAAGTCGATTTTCTCGAAAACAAAGCCTCGAACGAAAAATGTTTATTTTATATTTTCAACTTCTTTTTTCGCGTAGAATCACCCCCTTTCCGCTTGTACCACCAGTTACAAACCTATGGCCTGTGTGTTAGCTTCGGGCCAATATCGTTAATCCGACCGGCCATCGATTTTCACAGCGATAAATCTACACGCATAAGTAAATATTCTCTCTTATTTCTCCGTACTATTATCCTGCCAGTCGGTTAAAGACGTTGCCAGTCAAAAACTGTTATCGGTCAAAGCTCTACGGTCGATGAACTGTTCTCTACTCTACTGTTCGAGTATACTTTTCGAGTAAATTTTCAAATTCAATTTTCTCGAAAACGGCGACGCGTCATATGAAGAAACTTTGCTCTGTATTTTCTTCTTTCATAAGGAATCGCTTTGCACACGCTTATTCGTTGTATATTGTTCAGCCGAATTTTATATATCGCTTGAAAAGGGCTCAGAGTATAGCGACTAGGCGTAGGTCTATGTACGTTTTAAAGACAGCGTGTGCACACGAACTTGGCGTAAAAATTAGGCGAAGTAAGTAAAACTGTCATTTCTGTGCCGCCTCGAAGGACTTTCGCTCAGCAACGCATAGTACCTTTCGTGATATCGAATAAAGCGTTTATATGTTTGTACGTTATATACATATTTGCTCTCTTTTATCGTAATTCATCGTCAATCATCCGTGTTAATTGTACAACTCGGTGCATACATTTTATCAGACACATATACACATTCGCACATGCAACTGAGAAGATCCGTCTCTTACATTGTACATATCGATAAAGGAACCATGCGTCACGATGGAATGCACTTACTACACGCATGTGTAAATAAGCCTAATTAATTTGTTTCAGATTTAAAAGATCATTTTTTTGTTACGATATCGTTATAGCTTATAACATATAGATGATCTTAGTAATACTCAAGAAGCCCTGTATCGTGATTCAGTCGACGAATATTTCTCTATTACCAAGTCGATAATCTTATAATTACGTTTGCCGTTATATCATATCGATCGCATGTACACAATTGGTTTCTTACTTTACCGATATTACTCTCAGACGTCGATATCGCACGATACAAGTATTTTTATGTCTGGCTGAAAGGCTCCGGTAATATCCTAAGATATATTCCCATACGTACCATATTACGCCCAATCTTTCTTATTTTAAATAGCAATTTGGACAGAATCGTGTTCACGTAGCGCGGTTAGTTTATCGTTTGTTATCGATCGAAGCATAGTATTTCCTTTCAATGTATTTTCCCAAGTTCCAAGTTCTTCGAATTTTATC
Organism: Bombus vancouverensis nearcticus; assembly: GCF_051014615.1. NCBI lineage: Eukaryota > Metazoa > Arthropoda > Insecta > Hymenoptera > Apidae > Bombus > Bombus vancouverensis. Next base: position 813,300 of record NC_134915.1, on the reverse strand, counting down.
ATATTCCAATGACTTGCCCTGTGTGTTTTATTTGTTACTCGCGAGCTACCTTAATTGAAATTCTATTTATCAGTAAAAGTAACAAGATGCGTACGCTAAATACGTTTCGTCTCGAATAAAAGTTTCTATTATGCAGTTGTATTTCGAAATTTACGCGGTTTATACTGTAAGCTTTCAATTCGAATCTTTTCACCGGTGCGTGTCTCTTGCATTTTCATATATTCGTTATTTCTTTTGAAAGTTCTCTGTTAGAGCGTTTAGCCTGTAATTACATTCGTCTGTTCGGAGGGCCTTGCATCCAGAAACGCGAAACATCGATTTATCCAGTTTAGTCCGATATGACGAAACCATAGTGAGAGTTATACGAATCGTTGTTGCGAAGTTTAAAAGTTCAACGTACCGTGTACGATAGTTGCTGAATGAATTTCTTAAGCGTGTCGACCCTGTCGCTTGCTTACAATATGAACAATATTTAAATATCGCGTACACGTTAGATAACCGAACGGACTTTTTAATATTTTTGGTAACGGAAATTACGATATGCGGTTACTCGCGTCGATATTCGCACCATTATACACAGCACCATTTATTTGTATTTGTTGCTTTTTATAACAGGAGGCGATTTACGTGTCGCGTTGCTTGTTTTATTTAAAATACAAGCCATACGTGGTAGCTTGAAAGTACCAAAGCAGTTTCTTCCTAACGATAATTTTTAATCGTACGATAGGTTTTCTTTTAACGAAAAGTATCTTATTTTCACGGCCGTGGCGTTCTATAATCTATAGCGAAATAGATTTATTTTATAGCATAATTAATCAGCACCGATATTTTCACGACACATCGATAAACTTGGAGGAAGGAATGTTAATTTAATGATAAAAGACAGCTTGCAGTTTATCGCCAAGAGGAGGGAAAAATTGTCCTGAAATAACACGATTCTTACTATCGATTAGACAGATATTACGGATATTGTTAAAAGATATAAAGAATTTTATATAGATTAAAAAAAAAAAGAAATAATATAAAGATTACGAGGAAGAAATTGTTTATCTACTTTCGAGCTACACGTAGTTCGTATTGTCGTAGAATAAGCAACGCGATATTTAAATCATCTCCTTTTACACAAGGCAATACAGAGATAGTGCTATGTTCGAATATTAATGTAACGTTATATTTTGGTGATCTGGTCTTCGCGAAATTCTTACCAAAGATTGTGCCAACGATTTTTACATAAAAACGTCGTTGTAACCGATTTAGAAAGTGGATGGATAGATTGAAAATGTATAGTTATCGGAGTTTCTATGTAACTGGATATATCTACGTACGTCGTTATAATTCGTCCTTATCGAAAGAGTCTCAGCAATCCACTGGATAATATTAGATAATTCGATAAGTAATACGATGTTTCTAAGAGTTCAGTCTAAAACAACGGAAGCTGAAGTTACTGTTGGAGTTTTATGAAATTAGGAGGAAAAGCTTAATAGGGAAATGGGCAACGAATCGTAAAAGGTACGGGGAAAAGCAACCTAAATGACCTAAAGTTTTACGAACGTTCCTCGTTCCACATTTACAGAAACTTATTTTACGATCGGTTATTTCGAAACTAATGTATCGCAATCGAGAATTTGTCTCGCTTTGATCGAAGCTTTGTCTCCAAACGAAATGGTAATGGAACACTTGAAAGTTCTAACGTTTCACTAACGATCCAAGGATACGATACATATGATCGTAAGTATATACAAGGTGGTTGGTAACTGGTGGTACAAGCGGAAAGGGGGTGATTCTACGTGAAAAAAGAAGTCGAAAATATAGAATAAACATTTTTCGTTCGAGGCTTTGTTTTCGAGAAAATCCACTTTGAATTTTGGCTCGGTACGCGTGCACTTTATCGCGTCTCGTTATAACGGATCTCACTGTAGATCGTTGTCTCGATGGAAAAATTAAAAAAAAAATTTTTATTCTATATTTTCGACTTCTTTTTTCCCGTAGAATTACCCCCTTTCCGCTTTTACCACCAGTTACCAACCACCCCGTATTATACGAAACGTATCCTCACAGAATATTCGATGTACTTTGCGATAGACGCTTGCATATCCGTTACGTTTACTTGTTTGCTATCTTTTCGCCGTGGCTTTGAATTTCAAGAAATTCATTATTTATATCTAATCGTTGATTCAAACGGTCGACGATATTTCGAACACGTTTCGAACGGAAATTATTTAAAGAATATCGCGTAAGTAAAGTAATTCTATTCGATCGAGCGGTACGATCGAATTAAAGGAATCATAATGTTTCCAGCTTAAAAATACTTTGTGACACGCGAAAAAGATAAAAACGTGAAATTCCCTAAAAGCCGATAGTTTATTTTGGCGTGGTGTCTCTTTGGTTCGTAATTTTAAGAAGAAATTGATCGTAATTCGGATGGAAATGATGGAAATGCATCGATATCGAATAATTGGCAATTAAATAGAAAACGTTGCCGGTCGTAAACACGTTATTTGAGAAAGGGAAGAGAAAAAGAAAGAACGACATAGAATCGGCGCTTCTTTGGCTTCTTAGATCGTTCATTTGTCTTTTCTTTTTCTTTCTGTTCGTTTAGCAGTAGACGAAAATGATACGCATGTGAGAGCCACCCACAACACCACCACCACTACCACCACCACCACTACCACCACCATCACTTTCAACACCACCACAAATCGTGCGAAAGTTAGAATGAAATATCCCAAGAGCACGGCGAACCGACCTCAGCCATTGTACAGTCAAAAGATAGTGATAGGTTCGGAGGAGTTAGTCGGCCGTAACATCGATAACGTCGTCAGGCAACGTATAAACGCCCTCGAAAAGAGTCCGAAGGTGGTCAGGTCGACCGCTTTGATCATAAAGAGTTCGAAAGTGGCGGCAGAATCGCTGAAAGCTGGTAAAGAAATCGCGAACGAGACGTACGTGTTCCCGGCAGCCGATTCGGGAACGATCATCACGACGGTGATAGACGGTCCATTCGATTCTAACAGCGGTAAGACGATCTTGCGCAGGTCTAACGAGCAGGTAAGCATGCTCGTTCGTCAGGAGAATGAGGTTGAATGTCGCGGCATCGCTTCCACCACGAAAACGGCAAACGGTTACATTGCATCGGCGACAAGTGACGTCGAAGACGTTAGAAACGGAGTCGAAGCCACGAAACGACGGCAAAGGACAGGTAAATTAGGCGATCGTTTCTCTTTCATTCACTAATTAACAACACACGCGCCAGACGATCCTTTTTTTCTACTACCTATTTTATTCGATGCTCCTCCACTAAATATTACTCACGATGGTTCACGAAAGTATTCGAACGTTCTTGGCAACTGTATCCTGTATAGCCTGTACAGCCTGTATACAGCGTTACAAGCCGCTTTCTCGCAAACTATAGCAATCGTCCACTCGTTTTCGCTGTTTCAATGCTACCACAGAGGGTTGGGTATTCGCGAGGATCGAGAGATTTTTCTCAGACGACTGTTGACATTTCGAGAAATGCCATGTCACGGTAATTTCTGTTCATTTATGTCGAGGTTATTCGATGTGTAAACAGAGAAACTCGTGGATAAATTGTAAGGTAGAAAATAATATTTAAATAGAAGTGTAATTATAAGTAAGAATACAATTTGAGCTGGTCCAGATCCGCACCCTGGCTGAAAACCCCGAAGCCGATGTCACGTAAACTTAAGGGTTGGTTGATGAAATAAAATAGCTGAGTCGTAACACAACTATTAATTTTCTTTTAATTAAACTTTATTACGAATTCAGCAATCACAATGTAATACACACTGAATTAACACAAATCACAATTCACTCCAACCACCTTATGTAAGACTTAGTTACACTGCGACTGTTATAAGGGTAGAGACTGGTAAAGATATGTTGACTATTCTAAGGATACAGAATAAGTGAGTCTTACTGACGATACTGTGTCTGAGGAAAGCAAGGGGTGGGTGTGTCTAAGGACACGGGACTATCGGATTTGTTGATGACAATTTTGGTTAAGGAAGTGAGGGCAGTAGACACCGTCTCCGATTGGATGATAAAACGGTTGGTGGACCAAGAAGGATTTTAGCCGCCCTCGCGAAACAGTTGCTAACGAAACATATCAGATGCGAAGGAAACCAACTTTCCATGCTAACACGTGGTAGACAATAAACGTTTTTTTTTTATTTATTTATTTATTAAAATTACAATCAATTCTCGCGTTGAGAATTTTCAGTAATTTTTCTGGCGTGGCGCAGTGGCATGGCTGATTATTTATAATAAGTTAATACTTATTATAGATAAGAATAATTTATAAGTAAGTGTTATAAATAAGTGAATATTACTTAATTTAGATAACTAATTGAATCTAGCGTTTAGGTCTAGCGGGTAGTGCCTCTTCAGCCTGCGAATCTGGTCCGACGTATCAAGTAGTCCAGTGATTAGGGGGTTTCGGTGTTTGTTGACTCTTTTGCTATATCTGTCGCTATATTTTGTTATTTCCTCTTTGACTGTTGGTATCTTGAGGTCGCGATGTACTGTCTCGTTGGTAACATATCAAGGTGCATCAATTAAGGATCTTAACGCTTTCGATTGGAAGCGCTGAAGTATTTCAATGTTGGAGTTACTTGCTGTTCCCCATAATTGGATTCCGTAGGTCCAGACAGGTTTTATTGCGGTCTTGTAGAGGGTAATTTTATTCTGTATGTTTAGTTTGGAGCGTCGGCCCGTGAGCCAATAGAATTTTTTTAGTTTGTCCTTTAGTTGCTTCGTTTTATCTGAGATGTGTTTTTTCCATGTTAGTCTCCTGTCCAGGGTCCTGTCCAGATATCTGACTGAGTCCCTGCTAGGAATTGTAGTATTGATGGTGACCTGGGGGTAGGTTTGTTTTCGGAGCGTGAAGGTTACATGTGAGGATTTTTTTTCGTTAATTTTGATGCCCCATTTATGAAACCACTTTTCCATAGAGTCGAGACATCGCTGGAGAGTGGATGAGGCAATTACCGGGTCTGCGTGGGTAGCTAATAGCGCTGTGTCGTCAGCAAATGTTGCTATTGTTATCTCGTTTGATATAGGTAAGTCGGCAGTGTAGATGGAGAACAGCAGGGGTCCGAGGACACTACCTTGAGGTATACCAGATTCTATTGGGAATGTTCTAAGGACACGGGACTATCGGATTTGTTCATGACATTTTTGGTCAGGAAAGTGAGGGCAGTATACATTGCTTCTGATTGGATAAACGAAGGTTGGTGGACTAGGAAGGGTCTTAGCCGCCCTCGATAGAAAGTTGCTAGTAGGAAGCTTTTGGCTGTTGTTGAGAATTGTGGATCTTTGAGGCCGAAATAATGTTATAGGAACATTAAATTTATACCGAGGATTAATATTAAAACAATGATGTATTTATTTCATGGACGATTCCTTATATATTCATCGATACACACTTGCACGCGTCTCAGCATTTTCTTCTATACCCGACTGTAAACCGACTCTTCGACGGACCTTAACCGACCGAAGAGTTTACATTCATCTGTTTTCGAGACGCTTCGGACACACATACTTCCACACACTGATATTCACATACAAGTATCTCTACTACGCATTTAACCTAGTCCAGCACAGAAAATTATACATATCTCAACAGCTGTATTTCGTATTTGACAGCATTGTTGCACTCGTGGTCTTGACAGCGTTTCGTATTCTTCTCTTCGTGTCTTCCTCTGTCGTAGGCGACATTATCAGATTGCCAACTAGCTAACCCATTTGTATCTAAGCGCGGATATTTATCTAAGCTTTTTATTTCAGTCGCTAAGTATTCTTCAGATGCGAGAGTTCACGTTTCACCCGTTTGTCCGCATCTCGCCTATATCAGTTTATCGTATTGACCATTTTGAAGAATTCCGCGAGAAATAACACGATTTAATTTATTTTAATTTTTGACGAGTCACCCGGACGTTGCGTAGTATTTATGCAAACATACGTTTCGCAAATGTCACCAAAATTTCTCTACGGTCGATTAATCGCAGTATTAATAAATTGCATCATTTGGCGTGCTTAAGATTACCGCGCTACCGCTGTGTACTAATTTTTCGCCCAGCGTACGTTTGCAATAAGTGTCTTGTAACTCGTAGGTACATTTTCGAATTGTTTTCATGTTTGATCGTCATTACGAAAGTTGCCTCTCGTTACAGTTTTGTATAATGCGCACGATACGTTTGTGAAGATGTTGTGTAGTGATAAGTGTTCGATTACTTTTGTGAGCCACTGTATATACATGATTACATCAAACTAGACAGTACTCGTTCTTTTCTTTCGTTCTTCTTTTTATTGCATCGAATTGAGCATAAAATTGGCATGAGTCTTTGTACGTAAAAAGTAAAAAGGCATGGTCCTTTTTATGACCAGTTCTTACACTGCACTGCACGTGTAGATTTTAGAGATTTCATCTAGAGGAACGTATTCTAAATAACGTATTTTAAAACATTATACGATCAATTGTGCTTAACTAATTATTGCATTACTAACCTTATCATCCACAATAATGAACTCTTTGCTCTCTCAGCTCTAGTTTTGTTATACCTTTTTTCTTTTCTAATTCTTATATTATTATCGTAGCGCCAATTTTTTAAATATCGTGTTTCTTCGAGCTTCGTATTTTTCTAGAATTGTCAACAAAAAATATGCATAACTGTTGTGTTTTTAATAAATATTTCAGTTTCTAAGATACTTAAGTCACCACGATACGACGGTATTTAAAACACTTTGCAACTGAACAACCGATATTAACAGATTGTCGGCAAAACCTAAATTAGCAACGCTCAGCGTTCAGAGAGTCGACGATCTTGCAATTCTATGATTCGCGATCAAGTCCGTCTTTGCCGCGTGTCCTTAGCGACTATATCGAAGCATCTCTAGTTTGATAACGAAAATGGAAATTTTTATTTATTCCAGATCGAACGCCGACAAATACTTGTTGTATATCTTTCTCCCTTTTCGAACGTGATTATGTATCGCTAGAGATCAAAAGACAAATAGCTACACTTTATTTGAACGAAACAGGTATACAGGTGTATACAAGCTGTGTGTGAACAAATTTAAACGGCGATTCTTGAAGTGAAAATAATATGAAACTCAAGATGAAAAATTGCATATTCGGCTTTGTTTTTTAATTATTGACGATTAAAAATTAGCCGAAATGCCCCTGTGCGCGAGCAAACATCCTTACACGAACGAAAGTAGGTCAGCCTACGCAGCGGGGTGCACAGGGATCCTGAAATCGATAACGATACATAGGCAGCAGCTTACTTCGTACAAGTGGTAAAGAAAAAGATTATGACATTCGAACACTCGAACCATCCCACGCGACATTTTCCAATAAAAATCGTAGATCAAACGTTATATTTATTTACTTATTATTGTTTAGTCCGTGCCTTTCGGCTTTGCACGAACTTTCGGTTTTACATCTCTTACATCCAATTCCCTTCTTACATGTCTACCTCCCCTCTTTTCCACTCTATTCTATTGCACTACCTTGCTTATTCTACCGCTAAAATCTAAAAATTAGGAACTATAAATTATCAATTAATGACTAAAAACTATTGCCACTTTGGTCCTTAGCCTCCTTGCTGTGCCTCCTCCTTGTCGTTTGCCCTTCTCTTCTCTATTATTGCTTTCAGTTCTGCTAAACCTTCTCCAGTCTCGTTCAGCGTTTTTCCTATGTCCTTTGGTCCTCCAGTTATTTCACATTCTTCTATTACACGTCTTAGGTTTTCTTCTTTCCTTCTGCATAGTCTGCATCTTTCTTCCCCCTCTTCTTTCCAGTATTCCCTTGCTTTGTTCTCGTTTCCGCATTTGAATCTTGCCAGTATTCTTCTGTCCTTCCACTTCATCCTCCCTTCCAAGTACTTTGGTCATTTCTCTTTGGCTGTGTTTCTGTAGCGTATGTTGTTCTTGGATTCCCTTATCCTTTTCCCCTCTCTTCTGTTTCTCTCTTTCTTCTTTCTTCTATAATTTGGTCAGCTGTCATCCTTTCTTGCTCCTCTCCTGTTTCTATCTGCGTCCCTCCTTTTCTCACCTCTTCTAGTCCCTTCTTTCTCTCTCTTGCTCTTTCCCTTCCTGACCATTCCTCCATTCTCTCTCTTTCTCTCTTTCCTTTATGCATTCCTTTACTAATTCCTTTTTTGATTCTAGGGCTTTCTCTTCATACCTCGCTGCTCTTTTCTTTCATTTCTATTAATTTGCATTCCTCTACCAGTATATAGTCTGGTGTTGTCATATCTAAGCCGATCAAACGTTATATCCGCCTACTCGTTAAAACCCATAACAGTCCATTTTTACAAACATCGTTTGCACGTCCTATTATTTATCAATAGTTCGTGCAGACAAGGGATCGGACGAAACATCGACCCTTTTTACTCGAAAGTTTCACGAGGCGGTTTTCGAAACGGTGTTATGGATGTAGCGGATCGGTATCAATAGGACGCCGACAGGTCGAGGCATCAACGCGGCGCAACACCTCCCGGGCGTTCCGCGGGTACCAACCGCCAACACCAGAGGGCTACGACGACAACGAGTCTGTCTATCTCGCTAGCGGTCGAATATACGGGCGAATGATATAAATACCTCACCTAGCGAGACTCCCTCTACGTCCAAGGCAGGGACTACCGGGCATAGCATTACTGACGAGTCCACCGGTAGTCCCGGGACGAAACGCAAAACTCTCTTTTCATCCGCCACATGGATTTTAACGAGTAGGCAGATATAGAGTTTGATCTGTGATTTTTATCGGATAACGTCGCGTGGGATGTTTCAGGTCTTCGAACGTCACAATCTTCTTCCCTACGACAATTGACACGCCTTATGTTACTCGAAGGCACTTAACAACTCGACTGAAAAAGCTTTGGCGCGTCTCTCGAGACGTAGAAGACGAGTGTTTCGCTATCAATGCGTACGGACAAACGCGATACATCGGGCGAAGGATAATTGATTAATAAGCGACGAATCAATCAATCGTCGAGATCTGGAAGAAATTTACAGCAGCAGCCGTAAAGGCCACCTTAAGATTCTAAGAATCGTCCCAGCCGCGCTTTGGAAAGGGTGGACGTTATAAGAAACGTTATACTAAATTGCAATATCGTAAAAGACAAGCCATTCGAAAGTGCGATCAAAAGAAGTGAAATCTGAGATCGGTGGAAAGGACTCGCAGGCAATTAGTCAAGGCTTTTCATCTGCATTTATAGATACGTTTTGCCTACTTGACATCAGAAACTGCTGACATATACATTTTCCGTACAATCATACGTTCCTTCTGTTCTCACACTTTCTCAGACTACTCGTACTCGCATCTTCACACGATATCGATGTAATCACGCTTCGTATCGTCGTATCATGTGATCTACCAATGCAGGGTGTTCGGCGTCAGATGTCAAGAAATTTAAAGGCTGATTCTTGAAGCCGAAATTAGACGAAAATCAAGAATACCTGCAATTACCTTCGACTCAAAGGTGGCAAACATTCGCTTCCCTCGATACTTGAAATTTATGATTACCGCCAGAAATTTCTTTAGCATCCACTCCTCTCCGACTAGTCGAATTTCACATAGTAGTTCGAAATCGGTAAATCTTCATTTTTTTAGTAATTTACTAACTAGATATAAGCACGTTCTAGGTATTGTAACGTATTCGATGCGTTACCGCTTACTGCTTACAATAGTTGCTGCTACAAGGTAGAGGACAAATTGTAATGGTTTCACGCGTGACAAACCTAAACAAGTGACAAAGTAATTAGTAGCTGGTATTCGATACACAGCCCATTTACGCCCGAAAATTACCGATACCAGATTTCACCGACTATAGCAGTTTGGCAACAGCTTTAACCGACTGACAGTATTAGCACAGGGAAGTAAGGGAGGATTCTTACTTATGTGGGTTTATTGCTGCGGACAATTGATCGCTGGCAGGCTTACGGCGACCGAATTAAGAGCACACGGGACGCTGACGTGGAGTAGTCAAAACAGTTTCGAGTAGCACGTGGTGAAAGGAACGGAGCAAAGTCTTTTTATAATTTTCATGATACTTTATAAATAGAACACTTTATAAAAAGAACACCGGAGCCTCTGGAATTTTGGATAATCCCGCAACATTGTAATCTAGAGTCTACGATAGCTGTAATTAAACAATTGTAGTTATTCAATCCGATTGTAATTGTTCGAGATTAGTGATAGTGAGCTTTGGCTCGAGGCGACAGTCTGTCACCTAACGTAGCCGCGGTCAAGGGATGAACGCTTTGTCTAACAAAGGTACGGAGTAATTCTATAGCTCTTCTTAAAAGAAATATTTGTGGCGGCACGCGACAGTAAACATTCCAACGGTTTCTCTCCCGTGATTCGCCACACGCAGACCCTATTCTTCGAGTAAGATGATTGCCAGATGTCGATGCGTCTCCGCGGTACATGTTCAGCTAGCCAGAGGGCCCGTTACAAATCTTAAGATTTAGCTGACTAAAGTCCTTCAAACAAACAGTCTTTGTCCCAACTACGAGAAGATAGAGGAGACCTATTTTTCAACGAACGACGTCTCCCACTAGCAACTTTCCCTCAAGGGCGGCTAGCATCTTTTTCTAACCACCGATATGGAGATTGACCAATTAGCAGCAACGCCAATTTCCCTTACTTTCTGAACGAAGGCTATCCTCGACGAATCCGATGATCTCGTGTCCTTAGACACACCCCATCATAGTTTTCCTCTGTGGCATCATCGGGGCGGAAACTCTTTCTTGCGATCTCATCGACGAAAAGAGTAACCCTTTACGACCAGTGAATATTACGCGTCCAACTTAGATTTTATGAGCACGTTCATCTATCATCCCGTCGACCGCGGATTCGTTACTGAACCTAGGATCATTGTCATTAGTCTCTCGAGTATCTAATTACCACGGTTACTTGTCCAGTTCTATGATAATCGTATTTGCACTAGTCAATGTCTTCTCTATTGCATAACGACAACGTGTAATCTAAACGAAGATTCGTTTCGCGCCCCTAACCCTAATCCTAATGTAAACCCGACAGATACATATGTCGGATTAACGTTGGGGATAGGGTCGTGGGCGTTTGATGAATCTTCATTGGAATTAGCCATCGTTATGGTATAACAAAGGTACGGTTTATTAACACAAGTATAGATACCACAGACTTGACAATCAATCACTGCGATTTAGCTTGCGCGACACTAGTGACAATGGCCTTAGGTTCGATAACGAATCCACGGTCCACTGGATGACGAATGCGATGTGATCCACGAATTACTCCACGTACAAGTAAAACTTATCTGCATAAACTCCAAAAAAATCCAAGTGCAACTGCCATTATATATTCTTCTCCCTACCTCTCGGGTCAGTCTTTGTTTTTAAGGAGAGCCATATAATCATTCCATACCTCTGTCAGGTACACGTCCCTCCCGTGACAGTGGCTACGTTCTATGTCACTTGGGGCCCAGGCCCATCGTCATAAAGCTAGATTGGAACATTAAAACTATTTCTTATTTTTATTACTTAAGTGTAACTACAGTAAAAGTCTGGACCAGGGTATTGGGCTTTTTCTCAACATTCCAGACGGGAAGTCCCGATGTCCCTTCATCTCCGACATATATGTCGGGTTAGCGTTAGGTTTAGGAGCGTGTAACGAATCTTCCTTCGGACTAGCCATCGTTGTTGTACAATAGAGATTGTATTTACTGGTATAAATATGATTTTTGCAAAGTTTGACAAATAACCGTGGTGATTAGACACTCGAGATGTTAATGACAATGTTCTTAGGCTCAATAACGAATCCACGGTCAACGGGGTAACTCTTTGTTAAACGCAGAATATATTTCGAAGCACAAAGTAACGTTTGCTGTGACGCTCTGTATAATACCGCACGTAAAGACGACGTGAAAACTCTGCAAGGTGATCGCAAGAATAAAAGACCGATGGAAACTTTCTTCTCCTTACGATCGCGTTCGTTCGTTGCATATTGGCCGGGGATACCAACAAAATTCCAGCCGCCGTTGCTAGGCAGACCCGCGTAGAGCTGACATTGCTCCTGCCCGGGGTTTGATCGTTAATACAACGTGTGTCCCACAATATTGGCACTTCTCTGTCAGGTAAAAACGTTCATCCCGTGACCGTGGAACGTTCGGCGACCAGTTGCGTCACCTCGAGCCCAAGGCCACTGTCACAAATCTCGGGCAAACATAATAGGATTGAATCGTAACGACTATTTCTAAGTTTTATCATTTAAGTACAGCTATAATAAATGGTCTAGACTAAAGTATCGGGGATCTTGCCAAAAATCCCAAAAGAAAGGCCCCGATGTCCCCTCATCTCCGACATATATATATTATTTATTCACAAACGGCTCTACTTGTGGTTACACACGTATATACATATAATTCTACCTTTGTTTTAGGACACACAAAATTACGTCCTTGTGTCCCCATTGTTTTGACTACTCCGCGACAAGACTGTTGGTAGCAGGCTGATGGTAGCGAATGGGAGAAACACAGGTTCCGCCGCGTAATCGTGACACCTATCGTCACCACGGGAGTTTAGGATCGTGTTTACCACTATTAGGATCGCAATCCTGTGCAAATGCATACGCAATTTCATTTTTAACCACGTATTGGAGTAAACGTAATATCTGACAAGTACAGTTTTCTTTTCGTTATAATTTCTGAAGCACGATCGTTCTACGCGTGGAACAAAGCGCGCGTTAATCAGGACCATCTGTCTACGACACGTCGGGAATTCAACAAAATTGGAGTTGAGGCCCCTTTCGTACCTAATTACCTTGTATTAAATCAGTTATCGAAATGAAAGAAAAATTGATCGATAAATCCGTTTATCTTCATACGTAATAACATTCACGAATAACGATCGCGTCTTGCGACTATCGCTAAAAGTTTCGGGGAATTTCTGTTTCAGCCGGTCAGCACGAAGGTGTAATTAACGACTATTACTTTAGAGATTCTTTCGATCATTCGTCGTCGGAAAGCCAACTATTGGATGCATCGGGCAAACCGCACAGTCGCTCGGTGACCCCGGTGCCACAAATGCAGAAACTTCAAAACTCGAAAGTTTGTCTCCAGCAGCAGCAGCAACAACAACAGCAGCACCAACAACAGTTGCAGCATCAGCGGCAATCCGGTCGACGTTCAAACGCTGCGAAACTGAGGCACAAGAGTGTTCGAGTCACGAGGCTTTTCATTCCAGCTTTTATGCTGACGATCATCGTCTTGTTTATCGTGATCGTCATGGTATTCGAGACGGATACGACGCTTTTCAATAACTTGCGCAAGACACCAGAAATGGTGGCCTTAAAGAACCAATACTATGTCCCTATTAAGGAGTTCTTGAGGACAAAGCTCGGCCTATTTTGATGCGACCCGACGATGACCAGGCTGAGGTCGCCCTTTGTCGCTAAGTAACTTCCTTCAGTGCCAAGTCGAGAAGACGTTGCCGAGACCGAGGAGCAAGGGTATCGTTTCTTCTTCATCCGTCGTTTCCTCTTTCGTGATTCACACACGGCGGAACCACTCGTACTTTTCTTTTTATATCCCCTTGATTTTCCTATTTCCGAATCGACGCAGATACGAGCCATTTATTCGCCAAATCGATTAACTCCGCGAAACAGAAAGTACAGAAGATCGAATGAAATTGTACGAGTACGAGATACGAGCTCTGTAACGTTAAAATTTCACAAATTTCGCGCCTCCAGTTAATCGATTTGGCCTGTGAAGGTGAAGGTTCGGTTAGCATTGGCCGGTATTCGAAGCTTTTAAACGAATGCCGTTGTTTTAATTCTGCTGCGTTCCTTCGATCGATGGGCCAATTTCGACCTAGTGTATTTTTTTAACGTACGTACGGAAGATTTGCTATCGGTATGTGTGAGCTTTCGTTTCAATTTTATATCGAGCATTTTCTTAGCACATTAACGGTCTTCTTATTTCTCTAGAGATAAGAGCAAGATCGCGATAGAAAAATTCGAGGCTCGCAGCAGGATTAACGCAGCAACAACGTACCACTGTGTTTGAATTGGCAAGAAAGGATCGGAAGATATACAGTGACTCGCAAGAGCGTTCCTACATCTGGCATAGACGAATTCTATGCGTGTTATATAAAACATTTGGAAATTTCGTTAGCATCGTATCGAGGCGCAACTCGAAAGTATACAATGTGGTTGGTAACTGGTGGTACAAGCGGAAAGGGGGTGATTCTACGCGAAAAAACAAGTCGAAAATGTAGAATAACAATTTTTCGTTCGAGGCTTTGTTTTCGAGAAAATCGACTTTGAATTTGCGGTCGGTACGCGTGCACTTTATCGCGTCTCGTTATAACGGATCTCACTGTAGATCGTTGTCTCGATGGAAAAATTAAAAAAAAAAATTTTTATTCTATATTTTCGCCCTGCCAACCACCCTGTATATAGATTTGCTGCAAATTTGTGTTTATTAAAAAGTCAGCGTATCGTACGAATAATTGGCGAGATGTTTATCATTTGTTAACGGTTTATCAGATTTACCTGATTTTTCCATGGGTATACACCTATATTACGTATGTTGTAACTTTTGTATACGTGTTTAGAGTGGTTTAAAGCTTTAATACAACGACGATAGTTGTTTCACGTTTACAGCGTCGATGAAACACGTCCAATACGTTGAAGAAAAACACCGACAAGCGCGAGTACGAATACTCTGGCGAGCCACTGTACCGATACGATAATACGATAAAAGATTTGGAATCACGAGAGCGCGAAATATCGATACGAATCTACACTTTTATTAAACACCATCGTCCGCGATAAAAATACCTTTGTTTTACTATTTGTTTACTTTTTGCACTACTACGTACGTATATTTAAATCTTAGTAACTTAACATACATATATATATATATTTACTCTGACAAAGACAAAGTGTTTTGTACAAAATATTTACATCGCGAGTACTCGTGTTTGCTAAGTTACGCGTAAATTTGACAAGTTGTTAGAGAACTTTGTTACAGTACGTTTATCAAATTTATTTAATAACTTTAGATGAAAGTCAGTTTTTACGTATTACTATTATACATGTATATGTAATGTATAGAATGTGTGGCAAATCGAGAAAGTCATATTTATATTTAAATACAAAAGTAGATAATACACACGGGTGTACGTTCTCAAATTACGATTAGCGATAGTAATAGAGATCATGAGCAGAAACATCAACTAGTACGCTGCACAACATACTTTTTACTCTTTTTCCGTATAGTGAAATCACATTATGTACGTTTTGATTTGCTAGTGGAAGCATACCATGTATCAAGATTATTGCATTTTCTAACCTATAATATTCGATCGCTCTATTCTTTATTTTTCTAAATGGCGCCATACCTTAACCTTAACCTTGTGAAAATCTTAATTGTAACCTTAATGTGTTAATTGTAATCTTAATGTGTTAATTGTAATCTTCGCTGACGGATATGAAATTTCGTTAACGATCTTTCGTTGAAAGAAATACTAAATTAAATTTCTATCGTATTTGTATCCGCTAAATTAAAAATTCTGTAACTCGTTTGATTTTATTACTATTAGGAAATGCAATGACCGAACGTGACATGCAAATATACGTTTAAACGAGTACTTAATTTTGAATTACAGCAACAGTACAGTATACATAGGATATTCAGCATGCGCAATCATAAAAATTATCCGTTGATAAACGAATAAGCAAGGCTAAATACCGTAAACGTAAGATCTGCTTTTGTCGTAAACTTTTAGTTGTCATAGTATATTTAACAAACTTTTATAAGGTAATTTAATAGATCTTGTAAGATAGAATGGGGCAATACGAGGTGCAATCAGGTAGTATAGCATATAAAGGAAAAGGTGTTTCTTGTACTTTTATTCCAATTAGTTATCGATGTTTTCCTGCAAGTACGTATAAGGGAAACGAGTATGCTTCCTGAACTTTGTATCAGCATGCAACAAACAAGCATCGACCAATCGATATTTAATTTTGATTTATTCGTTGAGACTCTGTGAACATGTACGAGGAAAACTAAAAGCGTGTGTGTAAAATAGGATGAATCGTCAAACACGAACAGACACGTTTCTTGCGTTTTCGACGATATCGTCGAAACGTGTTTAACCAACGATTATTTATCGAGAAGAACAAGTACCTGTTTATGTATTTTACTATGCAAAAGTATTCAATCGATTTCCAGCTGAATAGCGTAATAACGTGTAATTATGCAACAACATCGATAAGACGGCGAACGCTATACAGCATAATACAAGAGATACGATCGTTTTTATTTTTAGCGACTTTTTAATAAATTGAATATGTAACAAGAATTAGCATTACGAATCGTACTTGTCTAGAACGATTATGCAACAAATTAATCGATGAAATGAAACCCGATATAAACTAATTTGCAAAGCTCGATACGCAGCTATTACGCAATTATTGGATTTGTATATAAAACGTCTAGTTGCATAAAGCTATTCATTTTTATAGGAAACTATGAAAACGTTCATACTATTACAGAATACAGTTTCTGTTCGTTATGCAACTCGCGTGGTATTTTAAATTTTATATAAAATATTTTCATGTCGATTTTCGTGTCGTCAGACATGATAAAACTAGTTTTAATCTTAATGTCTCACGATTCATCCTATTGTAACGAGAAAAACTTTGTTCTATTATAAGTTCCATATGGCGTATTGGATCGCTCGCAGAAATTACACGACGAATCGTTGAAGAAAGCATACAGAGTAATCTATCTGAACGTAAAAAATTTGCTTTTACGAGAAATATCTTCGAACGAAATATCGACGAACGTAGCGAAGCGAAATGAAAATTGAAACTCGCGTTTTTCTACCTTAAAACACGATATTTTTCAATCGGTATCATTAGCTGACTTTCCATTTGGCATTCGTAGTAGCTTTGCCAGCCGATCACCTTGTAACCGTATGTTTTATTAGCTAGTACGTATGATTAGTCGATGATCTTGTTTCAGAATCTTTATCGCTGAATTACTTCTGATCTAGTCGTATTACTTTTCTGCAAGGACGATTTAAGAAATATGTGAAACACGAAGAGCTAAAGCTAACAAAGAGGCTCGGTTACCGTGCAAAGCGAAACACGCGATAGAAACAAAGAATCACGTTTGTTCTCATGTGTTTGTTCTTATCGATCATTTGAATTAAGGGGTCTTCTGTGGTTGTGAGAGCAAGAGAGCGATTTGTTGGCCACTGTTCCGGGAAAAGCGTGTAGTACGTTTATTCTTACGACAGTTTTTGTATTTAATAAAGATACATTTGAAGAATATTTTGTTAAATTCTCATGCAAACGTATTCATTTGTTTCACAACTGCGCGGGGCTTCTTCTTTTTTTTTTGCGCCTCCTTTGTAAACCTAATTTCTAATTTGGTAGAATCGGTTACATCTCATTCTTAATTGCATGTATTCCACGTGTCGATTTCGGTACGTTTATCGGTATTTTGTATGTCTACGCGTGTTAGCGACGTGCGAATTTCTCAAACAGTTGTCAGCCAATGGGTTCGAGCGATTCTTTTCCTCCAAATTGTCTGCAAAACCGTGCTATTTTTAACGTTTTTCTTATCTCCTCTTTTCTGTTCTTCCGTTGTCGTCGTTTCGAACAGCGCCAGACTGGAGATTCTCAATTTTTCTGATATTCCACTTGGCAAACTTGTCTCAAGTCTGCCCAAGTTCCTAGGCCGTTTCTGTCCTGTTCCGAAGCCAACTGTCAGCCAGCTGTCAGCCAGTGTATAGATTTTCTTGTAATTTTGTATTTTCCGCATTAATTTATCGTGCGAGCGCGATCCACGATATTTAACGATGCTTGATCGTGGGATTTCTTGATCATGGAAATTTACTCGGCCAGTCTGAGGTATCCGCAGTCGTTGCAATAACAACAGAATCGTTTAACAGGAAAATTTCGAAGACATTTGGTCAATGTATCGATCAATTCGCCTAATTTAACGAATCAATCTGTCAAAGCCTTTTAGAGAAGATTCGTTCGACCGATTTTCATTTCGAAACGTTCGTATTTCCATCGATCGTGGTTCAGCGGCTTTGAAAATGTCGTTTTGGGAAAAACGCGTTCTTCAGAATGTGGGATTTCATTTGCATGTAAAAGAGACTTGTTTCATTTTACACAGAGTAGTCGTGTCGAAACTATCAGGAAATATTCCTAAGAACAGTGTACCTGTACTTGAAAAAAATATGAAAATTCAACAAGCGGATTTTTTGGTATTTTTAACCACGGAAGACCCCGTTTAATATTTATTCGCATAATGAAATTTAGTAGAAGGAAGTAAAGCAACAGTTGCTTTTATTCGGTACGTTTGTACAGTACCAGCGTTCAATCGGATCGAATCAAATGAAATCGTTTCCTCTTTCTATGCTTAAGTTTCTAACGTTCCAGCCTACGAGATTAAACATGAAAATCTTTTTCAAAGCAAACTTTGCGACGACGAATCATCTTCGGCGATTCCAATGATTTCCTATTTCGGCTGGTTTCATGGTGGTACGTTGCACGCAACCTTCGAGCAGACGCGAATCCATCGAAAGAAATTTGCAGTTCTCGCTTAGAGATAGTTTCGCGTTAAAGTCTCTTGCACGAGAATATGCTATATTCAGAGTGGTTGGTAACAGGGTGATACAAGCGGAAAGGGAGTGATTCTACGCGAAAAAAGAAGTCGAAAATATAGAATAAACATTTTTCGTTCGAGGCTTTGTTTTCGAGAAAATCGACTTTGAATTTTGGCTCGGTACGCGTACACTTTATCGCGTCTCGTTATAACGGATCACACTGTAGATCGTTGTCTCGATGGAAAAATTAAAACAGAATTTTTATTCTATATTTTCGACTTCTTTTTTCGCGTAGAATCACCCCCTTCCGCTTGTACCACCAATTACCAACCACCCTGTATACGTGTTACGTTAATTGCCAGTGAATTTATTTTATTCGTCAACCCATTTGCATCATGGCGCTACTTAAGAGGGCTGGTCCCTATGACCGCACGAGGTCGGTCTAAGGCGCAGTAAACGACATCTGAATTCTTCATGGAGTTTATCCGAAATTTACCGTTCAAAACGATTGATACTAAACAATGTTACTTCGCAAACATCGTATCTTACATTCTTTGTAACAGAAGAGAAACGAAAAAATTATTTATTTAAAAAAGTAAGAAATAAGAAATTAAATCGTATTGTTTCTCGCGGAATTCTTCAAAATGGTCAATACAATTAACTGATGTAGGCGAGATGCCGACAAACGACTGAAATAAAAAGCAGTCGCAGCGCGCGTAACAGTCGGCGCTTGGTGACAGAAGCTTGGATGCAAATGGGTTAAATAGTGCAGAAGCATTTATTAGTTTCCGCAAGCTTCACCGTGAAAAGAGAACGAAAGAATCGTTTAGATTTCGTTTAGATCTCGTGACAAATTCAACGCGGAATTAAAAGAAAAAAGTAGCTCGGTGTTAACGCGTGAACGCTTAGGTTAGAAATCTTTCTCGATAGAAAGGATCGACGATGGATAAAATATCTCTGATAAAAATGAGCTACGTGCATAGATCGTGTAGAGATTCGATTGCCTGCTCGGATAGTAAACCAGCCTAATAGAAAGCGACGCAAAACTTGCGACACGTACGTTGCTGCACAGTTAAACGACCAAACGCTGTACTTTTACTAGTAGAAGTAAGTAACCGAAACGAGATACAACGGAACATAGATATGAAAATGCTTCGTGGTCGCTGTGTATATTACAATGAAGAGACGTAGAACGTTCGCGTTCCGATTCGATCGAAGCGAAACACGAAGGAAAAACGTTAAGAGAAGGATTGAGGCGACTCGAGAGCGAAAACCGATTATTTTCTCAAACGCGTATTAATCGTGGACCCATTTCTCGCGAGAAACACATCGATTCCACTATTTTCCTCCAACCGATTCCAAAAATGCGGAGCAAAGCACAAAGGTAATTAATATTCTGCCACTGCTTCGCTCGGCCAATCTTCTACCACGATCTGTCCTTTTTTCCAAAATCCTTTTGTCCAGAAGCTCGGACAATTGGAACAGAAGTCAGGTTTTTCCGTGTCTTGGATTCCAGTTCAGCCATAACTATGAACGTGTTTGTTGTTCTTATCGTGGATTGTACGTTTCCGCGTAGCTATACAATGTATTGGCGTATCGTTTAAATCTGAGACACGATTTTCCATATTTTCCACGTCGTGACGTTTTTATCCCTGAGAAAAGAAAAACTTGCTGCAACGTGAGAAACTAAGCCGATTTAAAGCCAGTTTACGCGTAATGAACATAACCTAGAACAGCTATAACGGACAAACGTGGTAGTAACGTTAAAGTTACGACAGTTGTTAAAAAATTATGTTTGCGAATAACAAGAAGAATTCGAAAGTTGCGGTTTACGGTTATTCGAATCGAAGGGAGAATTACGTGAGCCGAGGAACGATACGTAAACTGTTTAAACGTTTCAATGTAAACTAACGACTAGACCATCGAGCGACACGTAAACTATAACCGCGTGCTAAGAAACGTCGTGAAAAAGAATTTTTACGCGAATAAAGGCTACGTCGAATTTAGAATGCTGCAGTGATCTTTCTGCGAATTATACGAATTTAGTAAATGCGACTATAGTAAAATGAAAAAATGTTAAAAACGTGGCTTATCTTTCGAGTCGCCAAATACCTCGTCTCCTAAACGTTGTTTGCGTGTGAAAGCAAGATATTTTCAAAGTTCTGGCTAAATCGGAGCACGGACGCCGAGTTAATAATTTTCTGCTTAACGCCTATCGTAGTTTAATTGGATGAGTGCCAAACTTACTTATAATCTGTTGGATGTTGTGGCAGCGTGTTCTGCGATTCGTTATCTTGCCACTGCTTGCGGATAAAAATCAAACGATGTAAAATCAATGCGCGCGGATCATCGAACCACCACGGTAGAAACGAATGTCTATCGCGAAACGTCTATAAGTATGTCGTTGTGCTTCTACGTAGATGTTGCGAGAATTTAATACATTTCTTTTCTTCGACTCGTAACGAATTTTCACCATTCGCGATGTTTCTACGCAAGAGAACAGAGAACTGCGCGTTTAGCGTCAAAGATGTTTTAACTTCTCGCTGTTCAGCTAAATAACGAAACGCGAATCTGTTTAACACTAGAACTACCGATAGTTAACACGAAGCTATTTCTACCAAAACCAGTGAAAATGACTGGTTTTTAAAAAATAAGTAATAATGATAGAATATTTTTATATTTATTGATTTATTACTTTCTTACAGAAGCAATTCCATGTTATGTAGTACATTTTTGCTATTATTAATCCAT
The DNA here is from genome assembly GCF_051014615.1 of Bombus vancouverensis nearcticus. Taxonomy (NCBI): domain Eukaryota; kingdom Metazoa; phylum Arthropoda; class Insecta; order Hymenoptera; family Apidae; genus Bombus; species Bombus vancouverensis. The sequence continues at coordinate 791,916 of NC_134915.1, read as the reverse complement.
CTGGGATCCCTAAACGAGGCTTGACAAATTTATAAAATCGTAGAACCAGTCGTTTTTGACTGGTGTGGTATTTCTAGCGTCATATCGAATGATACGTAGTAAAAATTTTTAAAACGCGTGGCAAGTTGTAGAAAACGAGGAAACTGGTTAATCGACGATCGATAAACAGATTGCAGGACCATTTTACACTTTGACTGGTATTGGTATAAGTAGCCTTGATACAAAATTTCAGTTTGAATACATAGAAAAGAAAATAAAATTCATGAACGAATGTAACATGAAGTAGGAGTTTTAAAATAAAATCGTACAACCAGTCAATTTGACTGCTGTGATAGTTCTAGTGTTAAAGAAGACTCGGAACAATTGCCGTGATATGGCCTATACCGTATCGATAGGTTAGGAAGAAGAAAAGTATATTCCGTTGATACGCGTTCTTTTTCCAATGTGAATGTGACACGCACGCATACTTAGGCATATGTACTTGGGTATTTGATAAAAACGCGCGAGTAGAGAAATACGACGTACGAAATGAAGTATTTTACTTTTAAAAAGCAACGTGTATTGTATTATATACGTACATAGCATTACTAATAAGCTGATCGGTTAATGTTAATCGTTTAGGGGATGTTAGGCAATTTGAAACGGTCAACGAAAAGCAATTGTTCGATGGTTACACGTAGATAATAAGCAGATTTATTTGAAAAAAAATGATATTTCATGTCAAAGACCTTCGCTTCGCAAAATCATACAAATCTTTTCTTTCGTTCTACTACGATCGCGCGCGTTTGTTAATTGGTCATTTTTGCAAGTTACAAGTAACAAGTAATCTTTCGTGAATAGAATTTATAGATAACGATTCCATTATCTATAACTTATGGTCTATAGAAATTTCGTTTCATCTATCGATTAATTATTTTTTCATTTAAATTCAACGATTCTTTAACCACACGAATGTCAATTCTCCATAGCACGGTGCTGTTAAGGTAGAAATTAATGGAGTTCGCAACGACGATTGATAAGGCAGGGTTTTGTGGCGAGAAGGTCTTTTTAACCCCTTAACCTACGATTTACGTTCGAGAATTTTGGGCCGAAAACGTAAACAAGCTATTATATATTACATTATATATTATATCTGGTCCGATCGTCGTACTATGGGCTATGTCCGTAATATTTACGTTTGGCCCGACCATCGTACTGCGGGCTATGCCCGTAGTTGTAGGTTAAGAGGTTAAATAGCGCAGAAATTATTTCCTGTTAGATACGAAACTTCTCGCTGTGATCTTTTACGTTTCTTTCTTTCCATTGTTATTTCTTTCGCAAAGTGGATTTCCAATCGTTAGAATAGTCAAATAAAGCGATGGTTTTACATTTTCTTTCGACGATCGTACATTTTCTGCGTAGACGCGTTTCGAAGAAACCACGTTAGGAGGCGAAAACATAACCAATTCACTTTTTATAATTGCGAACATAATCGACCTCATGTGACACACACACACACACAAAAGGAAAACGTTTACGTATTGTAAACGTATTTAAAAATATTACATATAACTTATAGTTTGTTTAAATAATTTGTATTCAAGTCCATTGCATCGAAGATTACATAAATGTATATGCGTGGAAGAAAATTCAAAGATCTTGAAAATCATGCAGCGTACAAAAACGTACAGTTTGTGCGATGTAATGTTATAATATCGTTATACAACATCGGTTGTATAAAAGTTTCTTGAAATACAATAGCGAGGAGATTTGCATTCGCCAACGAAATTAATCGATACGTAGAAAATCAAAAAATAGTTTGCGATTCGTAGTTGTAATCGTAACGTTTCACTGCTGTAGTCGGATTTCTTAAACATCGCGAAACTGTCAGTTGTTTCGGAAGCGAGAACTCGCAGTTTCAAGTTACATGTCCGAGCGAGAACGTTGGAAACGAGAATCGAAGCAAACCTTCATCTTGCTTGTTCTTGCATTTTACTCTCATCCATTTTCCTAAAAGTGCCTACGCTGTTCTAAACTCTTTTCAACGCCACATTTCGCTGACTTTTCGGCAGATTGTATCGTCTTTTTCGATTCATCCGATGTCCGCCATCAGCTAAAAGATTTAGGACAACCGAAACACATACATCACACGCATACACACACACGCGCGCGCGCGCGATAATTCGGCGTGACAATTCCGATATTTGTATCTATAACCGTGAATGTGACGTCCTGTTAATGTAAAAACTCATTGACGAAATTCGTTGTTCTAATCGAAGAACATGAAGAATTTGTTTCATGAGAAGCAAACGTCTGTTTGACCGCAGGAACGATTCTAGGAAATTAGAATGGTATCCGTGCAAATTGTTCGATTAACTGAATTTCAACGACGACGCACCATCTAAACTTGAATTATATGAACAAACGTATGTCAATTGCGATATAACGTAACTTTAAGTATAAAAAGTAAGGTTATCGAGAACGTTCGATACGACAGCTCTAGGCAACCAGATATACGAGCTTTCGAAAAGTTCTGTAACGCAGGGGTTATCAAATTCGAGGAGAGAAAGCGATTAATTAACTTAAAGGGTGACGTGTTCTGAAACTAAGCCGGACTCTTATAATATAAATAGACCACGGATTTCTTTGCAAATTCTTATTTTTTAGAATACCATGAAAAAAAAGAAAGAAAATTGAAGCATTACACTTTGGATATTTTGTATATTGTTTCACATTGTGTTGGTCCCGTGCAATTTTCTGTCATCAAATTTCCTACAAATGCAGGAAAATCCGTTGTCTATTTACGAACGTACGACGAATTTAATATCCACTTTGCGTTCCGAGATCGTTTTGTATTCTGTGAAATTTCTCACTAGCTCTCACATATTTTCCGATAACAGAAAAGTTACACGCTTATTCGAAAATGTTGAAACAATCGATACATGATATTTGGATGGCTCACTTTGTTAATGCGAATGTTTTTGAGCGCATGTTACGTATGTAACTTGTTTATAGAGAACAAAAGATCGACATCTTGTATTTCGCACTGATGCAATCAAACTCATAAAAATGTATAAATAAATGTCTGAATTTCCCATTTTGTACATTCTTTCATCATGATGTTTATCGCAATTCGTTCTTATACATACGAACCATTTTCACATTATACAGCAAACTTTAATTTCAGGAGCCACAGGTAAATTTGAACTACCTGTGGAAATGCGCGCAAACGGGTCTCCTGGCGGTAGGCAACCAGTACCTACTCATACGCTGTCACGGACGTAGAATTGGTTAGGCGAAATTCTACGAGATGGTAGCAGCAGCTTTTTCCAAATATCCAAACTAAGAACGAGCGGTGATTATGCACATAGGGAAAACGTTGCTCGGTACGTTCGTTTCTACGGGATATCTAAAAATTCTTGAAATCGGTGAGGTGCGAGAGATATCGATAATCATCCAAATAAACGTTAGTTTATATTTTCAAACATATCTTTATTAACAAATTACGTATCTCCGACCATTTTACAAACTGTTACAAATTTTATTTATTTAATTGTTCATATAACAATTTTACATCACTCGTTGGTTATAATTTACGACTAAATTCAATTAATACTGTTTAACGACTAATAAGTAAACGCTGAAAAACAACAGAAACAGTTTTTCATACTTTGGCTCAGATACATATAATTTATTATAAAATTTGTATTGTAAAACGAACGAAACAATTTTACAATGCAGAATGTTAGAACGTATTCCGGTAATTATTTACAAGTACTGCCGCCTGATCGATTTCGACAATTTTTTAATGTTACAGAAATCAACATATTAAACGGAAAAAGTAAAAAGTTGTTCGAAATAGGCGAGGCGGTAGTACTTTTCTGTAATTACCCATGTTCGAATTGTAAAACTCCTGCTTAAGAATACTATAATCGATTATAGTTGGTCTTTGGGTTATCAACCGTGTTATTTATGGTCCCCACTGACTAATCAAAGGCAGTTAAGGCAAATAAAGGACGTTAACACAATCCGAAACGCTTCGTTTCAGGATAACCCCATAGAAGTAAGCTGCAACGAGCGTTGCACGAATACATGTATAATATCCATGGTAGAAGTATTAACTCATTTATAAAAGTATTATAATTGAACACGGAGTATTACATTTTTTACTTCGGAAATACATTGTGATCTTTGCTTTATTATTGTTTATTACGAAACGCTAAAAATATTGACCTACAAAAATATTCGAAGCATCGTGTTAAGCTGCATTGTTTACAGTCTTTTTCAATCAGCCCGGCAACCTGTAGGAGAATAACTCGCAAATGAAACTAAAACAAGAATATTATACAAACTTTTGTTGCAAGTCTATTACTTGTATACAAAGTTATAAGCGAATTGACATATACATCTTGTAGGGAATTTTGCATTTTGAAACAAGAGTCTATCGAGTAATCGTTATCAACTGATATTAACTGTTTGCTACAACGAAGTATTTTAACAATTAGAATACAGGTTTAAGTAAATATAAAAGTACTTACTTAATTTTCGTATCCTGTGATGCAAAATTCTCTACACTCGTATTTTAAGCTGTGTTTGATATTCGCCTACAATATTGTATAATAAAACGTAACAATGGAACTTTTCTACTTATATTCATTTGTAGCTTATACTCCTGCAGTCCGTTCGGAAAGATTAAAAATATATGTATCTTATATTACACATATAGTAATGAACACAGTTCGCACTCTGTAGCATCGTACATCGTATAAATTTACTGATACAGTTATACTTTGTTGTTACAGTTATTAATGATGGAAATAAGAAAATGATTGATGAAAAAATTGAATAAGAAAATGAGAAATGACGGAGATTTTGAAATGAATGCTTCGATTGAACACGCCGAATAAAAAATCACAACAAACATAGAATTTCAGGAAATATTTAATACAAAAAATATATTTCACGAATTAAAAGGTGTTGGAATTATTAGAAGACCAGATACAGTATTTATCTTTTACTTTATACTTTCTACGATTTTAGATTTTTCTGTTGCAATAGAAACTAATCCTGACTTTAGATTCATTCGATCTACGCTTCTACAGAGCAATACATGTTCTTTTAACTTTTTGGTTGTTCCATTTTCTTTACAAATTGTTTCCTTTTCTAAAATTTGGTTAGCTTTCGTTGCAGCGTAGAATATATCGCATAAAAAATATATTAATTTTAACAACAAAAAATTAATCTATTAAATTTCTTACAAATACATTTCATTTGGTTGTGAAAAATAGCTACTATGTTTTAACTATATAAATAATATCTTTTTAAATTATTACAATAACGTTATAACGATTATTCTAAAAATATACAACAAAGTACTTTATATCTTGACAACGTAGTTTGATGGAAACAGCCCTTTCTTTCCTTTTAACCTACCGTACCACCAACCACCTTCGTCTGAAACGACAGATATACATTGAAAATTATAATATATACTCAAATTTCTTGCTACGTTTTAACAAGCTTGAGATTAACAAACAGTCGAGTCACTATATTAATTACTTGATGTCGAATATATGCATTAAACGTTATGAGTCGTACAACAGCGATAAATTTCATGTTCAAGTTTAATTTGCCTAATTCGAGTAAAAGTTAAACAACAAAATTGCTACGCAAAATCAATAAAAACCAATAAAACCACCATCAGATTTATAAATGTGTCGCTTTTATAGCAATGAATAACAATAAATAACAAAACAAAAAAGTTATTATCGTGTATTTCTATGATTTGATTATTTTTAAAGTGATTATCAAATTGGTTAAACTTACGTTCTTTAAGTATCTCAACAATGTCACCTTCTTTGAATCCTATCTCATCGTGATCTTGAGGATTGTAATCGTACAAAGCTCTAGCTTTAGGTAACTTAGGCACTGCTGGTTTTTGCAGATGTGGTTTATTAGGCGGAACAACACGAGAATTGTTATCTCCGGTTTTATTTACTACTTGCCCAATAACTGTTTGCATCCCTTTGTTATGTTTTACGTCTTTAATATTATTCATGCGATCGTTGCTATCAATCGGCGGAAGTCGAAATCCTGGATGAGCAAGTGGTGTTTGTGGTGGCGGTGGTTCGGAAGGAGGCGGCGGAAATTTCAGTAAACCTGCTTAATTGTAAATATTAATTTATTTATCAGAACTATTTCTATTATTGTGACACAGGATAGAAGAAATTTCATTGGGCAAACTAAATATCCTTTAGTATGTGAATAATATATGATGTGTGAAATTTTCAAGTAGAGCCGACAATTAGTATCTGAGGTAGAAGCAGTCAAAAATGTGCCCGACAATTATCATCGATTCTATTAATATTTACTGCTAAAATATCGGAAATTGATGAAAAGAAAAAATTAACTCACCTCGGGGTACGTCGTTTGGATTGGTATACATGCCCATCAGAGGCACACCATTATTTTGTATCTTTCTCGGTTGCTTTGTTATCTGCTTTTTCTCTTTTGTTTCCGTGGATGTATGTAAAGTATTCGAAGGATTAACTGTTGATATCTTTTTCACAGGTAGTTGAAAAGTAGGTTCTCCGGATACGTTCGTATTCGGAGGTGATACATTATTCAATTTACGATCCAAAATTTGATTTTGTTCTGTAATTACAGATCGAGTAGTTTTCTGAATTGATCTGTTTGGGCCTGATTGCAAATTAACTGCTGAAAAAGGATGACTATTTTTCAACGTGTTGTATTGTTGCTTCGTCGACGTCGTTGCTTTAGTAATATTTGGATCTAAAACGTAAGTGCTTACATCGTACGAGTACATTGACGAGTGCTTAATATAAAAACTATTGCGTGTATTGCAAATAGAGAGAGACTACATTTTTTAACCCTCCTGTTATTCGACCAAATGGTACTTTTTTATTGTTAGTAGATTTTTCAAATTTGAGAACACTACATAAATAATTTCCATTTCCGATCAACCCTATCTGATACTATCAGTACCTGTATTATCGACTAACGATTACTTCTGTTAACTTACTAGTGGTGCATGGCAATCCTGGCCCAATCCAAACGTTTAGAATTTTTCCACTTGTTTTCAAAATTTCTTTATTCCTATATTCCATTTGTATAAAATGTATTTCTCTTGTACCTCCACTTCCCCATCCTTCCTTTTTAACCTTATATTCTAAACTATAAAAGTTAGAATGATATTAACATAACGTTAACATGATATTAACATTACGTTACTTAATTTACCAAATCACTATTTTACGTTTGATGTATTAAAAATCTTACTTGTTACTAAATTTTATATTTAGAATATGACCAGTTTCTTCGACGTATCTCTTGCTAAGATTAATCAAAAATTCTGTTTTAAATACTAACTCTAATAAGCTATCGTAATCTTCTTTCACATGAATAATGAGAAAACCATCCTGTAATCAATACGTAAAAATAATCGATTGTCGATAATGATATAATAGTTTTAGTATCAACAGATGTGGTAATAATTATGGTTAATAAATGGGTTGGTGAAAGAATTGGTTCATTATCATCTCTACACTTTTTTCTACGATGACAATAATGATTATGATCAAAACAGCAATATCAATGGCAATAGATAAAGAGTGAGTGAATAAGAAGTACTATCTAAAATAAACTCGTTACCTATTGGGATTTGAAAGACAAAGACAACGTAAAAGCAAGGATATCGATTCGCGTCTTTCCTTGTTTTTCATACATAAAATTTGATAACTTGAAGTTAAAATATCTGGCAAACAAAATAAAAGATATTCTAAAATGTAATTGCATCCATCTGGCGAGTATCTTAAAATATAACAATTCATCTAAGACGTTTAGAAATAAAACCAATTAACAGCTACTTTATATAAGCAATAGTTATTTTATATGGTACTTCTTATTGACTCACTCTGCATAATTACTTACTTGAAGTTTACTTAATGATACATAACTAATCTGATTGAATGGTAATTTCCGTTTTATAATTTCTACTAATTTGCCTTTCTCTGGGCCCTTCTTGATTTGCTCTTGACCGATAAGGTATAAGTATTTGTTGGTGAGAATAAAATTTATTCTACTCGTCTGCGAACCGTTATTAGATCGTTACATGTAGCGTATATTTGTTAATAGCTAGTTTTCGTAGATTTAGATAAGTACCTTGAATCTCCTGTCATACTTTTTCACAACTTCAGCAAAAAAAATTTTCTCCCTTCTTCCAATTAAATTTAATATTTGAGGTTTGTCGTCCAATCCGATGTAATCGCCCATGAAATGTCTGTTTAAGCTAGCTCGTCTACGTTCTTTCCGACCAAACAACAAATCAGCTGCTTCTTGTCTTTCTTGTTCTTGCCTCTTTCGAGCAAAGTACTTTTTGAATGCTTTTTGAATTACTCTAGCGTACATGTTATATTTCCGATCTCTTGCTTCTTCTAGCGTAAAAAGCTATTAAACAATAGTGACATTGATCATTTATATTGTAGATTTATATGAATCAATTTTTTGAGTATTTAGATTTCTACGGCAAAGGCTGTGCTTTTGTACCGACCAACCGATATTTCGTCTTATCTAAGATTCTTATCATTCTTTATGAACACCACTAATTAAACTATTACAATGTAATCACTGTATTTTAGAATAAAATCGAAACTTACACTTTCGGGAGCTTTTATAAATAGTTTTGTTTTTCCAAGTTGATACTGCGATCGATTAATATCGAGGCTTTTTAATATCCATTCGACTCCCTGTTTTTCATTACCAGACCAACGTGGCCAGGTTTCTTTCGTGAGAATTCCATATCTTTGTAAAAATTTGGCGAACGGTCTTCTATATGCAAAACCAGCCCTACGTACTCTAATATTTTCTTTTAGACCTAAATATTCCACCTAAATGAAAGAACATGAAAACAGAACATTAATCAGAGAAATATGTAATAGTCGTGCTTTGTGTTGTTTGAAAATGCTTAAATCTACTGCACATATATATATACGTATATATATATACCATACTTAAAATATATATTTAAGCGTGAATAAAAAAGTTTATAGTTGCTGGATCCCAGATTCGAGGTTTCTACATAATTGTTAAATTAACTTATATCAAAAAACAAGTTACTGTATAAATATACAGTATATAAATATATATAAATATTTCCTTTTCTTTTCTTAAATAGGAATATGTAAAAAATGGTATGTCTTGATATTATTAAATTGAACATGCACAAACAAATAAAAACAAGAGTCTCGTTAACTTCATGAGAGAAAAGACATACTTGGTGCTTTATTCTAACCGAATCCCAATCTCGTGGTCTTTTTGTCTCGTTTGGTTTAATGCATCTGATATAATGTGGTGTACATTTCATCAATTGATTGACCAATCGGCTTGCTTGGTTTCTAATCTTGTTACCTGCAGTGGTGGGTCTGGATCTAAGCGTTTTTATTTTATTTGTTTGACTCTCTGGCGGATACAATTTCTGGATCAAAGAACTGCAAATTCACAACATATATATAGATGTTTTACATACACCTACCAGTAGATTAAGCTAAAATAAAATTAAATATAGGAGCGTAGGAATCTCCAAGTTTACTTGACAGAAATTTAATAAGTAAACAGGTAAAAAGACAATAGCAATGACTTACTTCGTACTTGTTTGCATTAGTTCCACAAGGTCTAAGAAAAGAACATCGCGATTTTTATCGCAAAATCCATCAACCGAATACGAAACTATACCGGCATAATGCATAATAGTAAATCCGTCTTGCGTGCTTTGAAAATGTTCGTGTTCCTTAGATGCAATTGCAAGTTTCTGTAAATAAATGTAATAAAGTTTCTGTTAGTACAAAAATTCATTAATTTAATGAGAACTGAGAAAATAAATTATCCGACCCTTTATAATATTAATTATGTATCACTGAATTATGAAACGCATCGTGTTAATGTCATTTCTTATGTACCTGTAGAGGCACATGAGCTAGAGGACAATTCAGATCATGTTGTTGTTTTGCCTCGGAGTATCAATATCGTTAGGATACAAATAAGGTAATAATAAGTAAACTCCGGGCAAAACAACATCGCTGCTACGTGCAAGCAAACTCGAATTCAAATTTTCCGGCTTTCCCCCGACCAGTATAAATAAACGAACGCGACCGTAACAGTTCAGTTATCAATCACTTGTCAGTCGTGCGAATCAATATGAGTTTTGATCAGTCAGTCATCTCAGCGATCTTATTAGCGATTTACACACTGTCTTTAGCGAATCCGCTAGTACCAGCGTCTTAGCGAACATAGTCTGTACTTATTTATTTATTAATTATTTTATATACACTTGACGGTTTCCCATATCAAGTGATCACGTCGGGGTCACCAATGTGGAGGATGTGTGTGTGATTTGTTGGTTGTGTTTTAAATGACATTTCTCAACTACGACCCAAAACGTAGAATTATTGAAACAAGCGAAGAGAGTAGTAATGAACGTTGTAGCATGAGGAACGTGGATACAGCAATTGGACACCGTGTAACGTACGACTGAAAATTTATAAATTTGAAGGACTTTCAGAAGGAACTGTAAATACAATAAATACTAAAGAAACGGAGGGATCGAGAGAGATTAATATATATCGCTAAACGATAAATAACGACGAATAAAGATACGCGAAGAAACGGTAAAACGTTCGAGGTGGATGCAATAATAACTCCGTGTGTTGATCCAGCGACTTGACTCGTTACGTTTATTAATTACACACGGTTTGAGCCAGTCCACGCGACACTGTTGCGCTTGCGAATGGGTTAATCTCCTACAAAGGGAATTAGAATTTACATTAATGCCAGACTATTCAAACAATATACAACGAGTATTGATTCTTAATATCCGAATATGTAACGACGAGTAATGACTCATTCGTATTACGATAAAACTGTTACTAATTTTTCAATTAGCAGTACTATCGCAAAGACTGTTTTATATAAAATTAGTATACATGCATGTATAAACTGTTTGGATTTTACCTTTTGCAAGTCTGCATCGGCGCCAGCGCTACCACCGTGAAGAGTAGCGCATACATCGTCAAGTACTAGGAAGAGACCTGGTGGACGTTTACCTTCCAAAAGCTCGACGACAACCGCATTATTAAAATACTCTATCGGAGTCCACTGTATATTTTCCGATACGTATTCCTCCTGAAATTTATCACCGATTTAACTATTTTCAAAAGCAACTCTTCAAAAGTTCAAATTCGTCGAACAGTGTTATTTTTGCGCCTGTTAGTTGTAACAGCGGTCTCGTACCGCTTTCATACAGCTCTCCCATTAAATTCTATCGAGTAAACTCTGTTACATATTACATGGCTTCGGATAGCTTTCATCGGTGTTTCAGCTCACTTACTAATTCACATTTAGAATTGGCGAGTAGCTACTTTTTACAAATGGCGGTATATTATTATTCGATGAGACACATACAGATAGCGAAGAATATAAATTTGCTAATATTGCAGAAAATGCATCAACGATTGTATGTAATCGAGTGAAACGCGTATCACGGGCTTAAAATGTTCATTAGATTTCATTTAACGTCTAAAATACAAATCTCTTATCATGTAGCACAGAAATTAGAAAATTTAATGAGATTAAGGAGGTTAAAGAGAATTTTATACGCCATTTTAAAGATACTGTGGCGGCACCCGATCACGGAAATTTCCAACGGCTTCGCGACACAAAGCGCTAATACCATCGATATCCCTACGGTTCTTTCGCCGAATATTCGGAAGTGTTAGGGAAGTGATACATTTACACTGTACATGAGAGTGTGTGTGTAAAGGTTAGAGGGCGTCAAGGACTCAGTGGAGACAAAAGACTGTTGTCAGATGTTAGAAGAAAAACAATAGACAACGTTAGATCAGAAGGACGGCTTCAAGGTGGGACGACCGAAAGGTCAGAGTGTGCGAATCGAAAAGTGTGTGTGTTGCGAGAGACAGAGCTAATCGAGTCGTCGAAGAGTAGAGTCGTTAGAGTTAATCGAGAAACCGAAGAGTAGAGTCGGTTGGCAACCAGCATGCGTGCAAGACGTTCTTAGAGAGGAATATAGATGTATAACTGTTGTATGGAAATATAGCCAATAATTTGTATTCCCAAATCCTCGAATTTCCTTAACAGGAAGAATGCATACGCGGCAACCGTCGCGGATTTCTAATAAACGCGCGCGTAGTGACAACAAAGAAAAGAATCGGTTTGCTTTCGAACCAAAAGATTCATTCTGCTCCGAACTGCGAAAGGTTAAGCGGCATAGCGTCAAACACAATTAGAGAAACGGGTTATTGACTCTTGATAGTTCAGTGTTAATCGTTATTTGTTATTAATCGTTGTTAATCGTTGATCGTTGTTAATCGTTAATCGTGGTTAATCGTTATTTGTTGTTAATTGTTAAGAGTTTAATAAACGTTATTGTTGAAAATCAAGAATGTTTCTTGTGGGCACCTTCACCGACGATCATCTCAACACAAATAACGTTGATGTGTAACGTCAACAAACATCTACAACCGAAACCTGAACCGCCTTGCACACGACACCAACTTCCAAAACAAAGGAATATGAATTCGGCACGTAGGCAGAAGATAAACAAACATCTAGAAGGACTAGGTCTTGATCGAGGCTTCAGTCTTTCGGTAACGGTCTAGTCGTAAACTTGTACTCTTATTATAGAATAAAGGTGAAGGTTTCCTGTTATTTTTTACGTGACAATATATTGGGCGGTTGTAATTAGGAATTAAATAAGTCAAAATGCTTTTCTCTTATTACGTATTAAAACCTTTCCGTGCTCGCAATTGACGATAATTTCTCCTTATACCTATTTTTCTGTTATGTCGTTGGATGGCGATTGAGGAAACTATAGTTTATGTAATAAATTACATAAATACGATTCCTGGACGGGATTGGGGGTCTGCGTTACCAATTAACGATCGTACAAGATTGAATGGTTGGATCATGGATCATGGATCGCGTTGAATCGTCGATATTCAATCATCAGAAACCTTTCGAACACTTTCACTTTGATTTGGGACTTGTCCCGAAGAGGGGACAGGCAGCTTTACAACGTTTAGGCCATGCAGAATTATCGCTTTAGTAGTTCTAACAATATCATTGCGTTATACGCGTTATAACATTATTGGAAGAAGAGGAAATTGAAGTTTCCATCGACGCGAGCGAGAGCGACAAAATTGCCACGCGATCTCTCGCACGTCTACGCTTTACGAATGCTGAAAACTTTCGTTCGAAAGGAATTTACCATCGAATCTCGACAATTTACGGTAACAAGATTATGATCGAATCATTCGTGAGACGATGGGTACGGGAATTCAATACGAGTAGAGAAACTGTCTGTGATCGTAAACGTGGTGGCCGGCCGTCTCTCGTTACAGAGGATCTCAAGAAACGCGTCTGCAATTCGAGACAGCAAACCGAAATATTCGAGTAAATAATGAAACGAGCAATATGAATAAACAATGCCATTAAATGTCTAAAATGTAGAACCTGTTATCGATATCCTTGCTACGGTGCCGCTATTTATGCAGCGATGGCTTCAAGTGGCTCAAGATGAATAAGGACGCGAACTTATAGCACGCAAATATACCTAAAAACGATCTTCTCAATTTTTTAACACGTTGACTGCTACGCGTGTTTTCACTGAAATCTCCGTCAGGCCACGTACAGGTTAGGTACTTCGATCGATACTTTATGCGAGTAAATAATTTTTTTAATAAACCATTTTCATATTACTTTTATAACAATTCAATAATTTTATTATTTCCTCTAGAATATCTTTCCAAATACCTACGACGATCCTTCGCAAGTAGTCAAATAAGCACCACCCGTATTCGGAGCAGGGGAAATACTGGAAAGAAGGGGGAGAAAAAAGATGCAGGCTATGTAAAAGGAAAGAAGAAGACCCAAGACACGTAATAGAAGAATGCGAAATAACAGGAGGACCAAAGGGCACAGAAAAAATACTAAATGAGACTGGAGAAAGACTAACAGAACTACAAACAATAATTGAGAAGAGAAGGGCAATACAAGACGGGGAGGAACGACAATAAGGAAGCACAGTAAGGAGGCAAAATCCCAAAAGTTGCCATAGTTTTTAGAGACAAATCATATAATGGAGTGCAATATAATAGAGTGGAGGTAGATATATAAGAAAAGAGATATATAAGATATATAAAGAGATAAAGATATATAAGATTGATAGAACGTAAAAGCGTAATAGGTAAACGAGTTGTAAAACCGAAAGCTCGCCCAAAGCCGAAAGGCACGGACTAAGCAATAATAAATAAATAATAATAAGTAATACAATTATTCGTTTCACCATTACCATAGGTGTTAAATAGGGTAATGGTTGTATCGTAAAATACCCAAGTATATTACGTTAAAAGGAGTATTATTTTTTGCACGACCTTCGTACTATGGAGAGCACTGTATTTTCGATATTTTATACATTTTTGCATGGAACACGCGCTCTGTGTATTTTTGCGCTTTTACATTTTTCATAGAAATTGCCAGTCAATTTATAATTTGTATTAATTTCATAAATTTATCATAGTAGTTTTATGTGGTAATAAGGTAATAACCAACAACAATGAGGAGAACGTTGGCTGATGGTTACGGATGTTATCCAGGTGGCCATCGAGATTGCAAGTTGACTTTTCTTCTCTAACGAAATGTACACGAAAAGGTATCAAAGTACACGCGTGATAAAATGATTATTTTGAAAGATATTCTAACTTTAATCTCGTAAAGTTTATTCTATCTTTCATGCACCGAATTATTCAATTAACATTGGAATATCTTTTAAACTGTATATTTTTAGATACAAGTACCTCAATACCTTTTTGTATGAGAAACTGTATCGAATGGCGTATAAGAAAGTACATGGTTCCATTTAAAAGAGCAAAAATCATGTTGAGACTTAGATTTCGAGAACTCTTCCACTTAGACAAATCTGGTGATGATCGTAAGACGTCCTCCTCGAGATGGAACAAGTTTAATTGGCGCAGTAAAAAGACAGTAGGTTATTCGAAAAAGTGTTTTAAATAAACTTGAGCGGATTAAAACAAGACACTCTGTATATGCACGATAGCATAGTCAAAAATTTGTTCACAAATATTCGCTATATCGTGTGGAGGACATTGTACGAAACAGATGAAGACTGGAAATAAAATAACGTTATTTCAAGACGATCTATGAAAGGATACTCAAAGTTGAATCCTCAACGAATCATTTTAATCAATTTCTTAACTTTGAATGGCAGGATTTCCTGTGACATCTTCTGCACCGTCGAAAATAAAACCGTTCTGTCGTTACAGTGCAACTGTATACTTCTACCAAGAGATTTCCATGGATAAGGAAACCGTTAGCCACCTCGTTTTAAAACTGATGAAATCTAATGAACTCCTTTAAATGTAATCGTTTCGTGCAAAAGAACCCTGGCACAGGCGATTAAATGAATTATTACATACATCACTGTTACATATTTCTAAACATTTATATTATGTATGTTTATACATATTAGGTCATCCCATAAGTTCGTGACGTTTTTCCAGCGGTTATATATGTTATTTTTTTTAAACACCTATGAATCGTTGTCTTGGGTATTTTCAGAACATTTGACGTCTCTTGAACCGTCAAACTTCGTGATTTTTTAACAAGATCCCGAATTTTATCTTCGTCTGTCCGAGGAGGACGCCCGGAGCGTTCCTCGTCTTCTAAACAGAAATTCCCAGCTCTAAAACGTTGGAACCGCTTCCTACAGGTGCGAGATGAAAGCGCATTTTCTCCGTAAACAGCACATATGTTTTTCGTGGCAATTGTTACAGAATTTCCTTTCCGAAATTCATATAACACGAGATGTCGAAAATGGATACGCGTTTCACTCATGATTTTTTACTGTTAGAAGTCTCTGTGTTCGCTATATTACGATCTTATAGCCACGAAAATCTGCTCTAGCCTGTTCTCGATCAGCTAAGCTCAAGTGCATTGGTCCCTTATCGTCGTATGTTTATAAATCGACACATGAAATGTATACGCAAAAATCGGCACGAACTTATGGGATGACCTAATATTTATTATTTTATCATTAATGTAATATTGTATAATAATAAATAGTATTATTAATAAGCATGGTGTAGTTAAGTAAGAAAAGTACAATTAATAATAAACAGAATTTATTCGTTTGAAAAAGCAATTATATTGAACAAAAATCATTATTATACTTATAGATTAGCGACTATAAGTTTGAACGATAAATCGATCTTCGTAAAGGAAACTTTCTTGGACATGAAAAAAGACTAACAACTTGACCGTGCTCTATGAGATCATCAAATTAGGGATACAAAGAGAAGAGAACTTTGCGAGAGAGAGATATTTGCGAATATCGAAATATTTCGTTGCCAATCAATTGAAAAGTTATGTAGTTGATTAAACGGAAAGAATAAGCATAAATTAACCACCTGTTAATAGTAATTTTTTGTAATAATATTATTAATACAGATAATTTTCTATTTGAAAATTCACGTGAAAATTGTAACCGAAAATGGAAAAAGTTGCGGTATAAGAATTAGAAGATTATAAAATATTTAAAAAATAACACTATTCCGTGATGCTGGATCGAATCAACGTTATGATATATTAAAACTTTGCCATTCTGCGGAAATATGAGGTATATAGTACGCTAATTGTTGTAGGGACGATCGTAATCGAAATCAATAAAAAGAAACTGAAAACCAAAGAAAGGACGAAGGAGAAAGTAACGAACAGAATGAAAAAGAGATAGGGAGGAGAAAGAGAGAAAGAGGGAAAGAGAAAAAGAGAGAGGGCGACGTTTCACTTAGCTATTTCATTACCTTCGCTCGATCCGTGGCCGCAGTGCAAACAGAGCCATCATCTGTGTAACGCGTATTCGATCGTACAGGACCGTTTCGAATTTCCATCGTTAAGATTCACGTGCAAATCATGACCGATAAATTGTCCGATGAATACAGAATGCTAGAAAATGCGAAATCCAGTGACATTTAGTTATCACAAGTGATTCATTATTTTCAAGTTTATACAAGTTTGTAGTTTTAATTTGTTGTAACGAAATAACGCTTGATGTCGGTCATCTCTTATTGGTGTAAAGTGCACCAGTTTTTAGATAGCTGCGAACAACCGCAGCTACTACACCCGCAACATTGACTGATCCAAATAGATCGTATTCGCGTTGACCTATTTCAACATTCTACTTCAGGTACGCGCAAAGCACTTTTACCAAGCGAAATCTCTTATCAATTTCATCAATGATTACCGTTAGATACGTCCGTGTTTATTGCCAATTTTATTGACACTTTCTACTCACTAAATAATATATCATCCCTTTTGTGCATAAACCACGGGCGTGTAAATTTTCTCCTTTCTAACGAAGGCTAACGTTATATTTACTATTAGGTCGTCCCATAAGTTCGTGCCGATTTTTGCGTATACATTTCATGTGTCGATTTATAAACATACGACGATAAGGGACCAATGCACTTGAGCTTAGCTGATCGAGAACAGGCTAGAGCAGATTTTCGTGGGTATAAGATCGTAATATAGCGAACACGGTGACTTCTAACAGTAAAAAATCATGAGTGAAATGCGTATCCATTTCCGACATCCCGTGTTATATGAATTTCGGAAAGGAAGTTCTGTAACAATTGCCACGAAAAACATATGTGCTGTTTACGGAGAAAATGCGCTTTCATCTCGCACCTGTAGGAAGCGGTTCCAACGTTTTAGAGCTGGGAATTTCTGTTTAGAAGACGAGGAACGCTCCGGGCGTCCTCCTCGGACAGACGAAGATAAAATTCGGGATCTTGTTGAAAAATCACGAAGTTTGATGGTTCGAGAGACGTCAAATGTTCTGAAAATACCCAAGACAACGATTCATAGGTGTTTAAAAAAAATAACATATGTAACTGCTCGAAAAACGGCACGAACTTATGGGATGACCTAATATATAGATTCATAGATTTGCTAGGTAAATTAAAAAGATGCGTGTTGTAACAAACATAGTATAATAACGTAACGATTGTGCTTTACATCTGATTCGTTATTTTTCGGAATTATCTCTGTGGTTTGGTGCAGAATGTATCGATGATATTGTAGTACTCATAAAATTGAGATATTAACGCTTCAAGATATGTTAAAAAATTCGTGTTTAAATAATTTCTGAATTATACAAGCGTTCCTGCCGTTTCTACTTTCTTTTCTAATACAAGAAGATAAAATTTATATCGACTTTGGTATTTTCCGCAGAAAGTTTATTCTATGAAAAATATCAACATTCGCATGTACAAATCCCATTATCGTCGCTTGAACATAGAATTTCAATTTGTAGTTTTTTATACAAAATATACAATCGCTTACAGCCGGGTCCAACTGACTTTTGCAAAAATATGACATTAGCACTTGTTATGCGAAACCACCGATCCAATTTCTTTACCTTCGATCGTTAACTTCTACAGGGTGGTTGGTAACTGGTGGTACAAGAGGAAAGGGGGTGGTTCTACGCGAAAAAAGAAGTCGAAAATATAGAATAAAAATTTTTCGTTCGAGGCTTTGTTTTTGAGAAAATCGACTTTGAATTGTGGCTCGGTACGCGTGCACTTTATCGCGTCTCGTTATAACGGATTTCACTGTATATCGTTGTCTCGATGGAAACATTAAAAAAAATTGTTATTCTATATTTTCGACTTCTTTTTTCGCGTAGAATCACCCCCTTTCCGCTTGTAGCACCAGTTACCAACCACCCTGTATACAATTTTCCTAATGTTTTTACATAACACCTTGGGCTCGACACAGATAGTCGACGGAGAGGTAAATATCATGGAATACATTTGATATAAATTATTCTGTCAGATGATCGCGTTAAAACGATTGCTACGTTAAAAAATAAATTGAAGATGCTACGAATTGAAAGATGAAACACGGAAGAGCTTACTGGAGACTTTCCCATGGAAAGTTAGACGCTACAAATAATCGACACTAAGAAATTTATTCTTAAATATAAATCTCGTGTATTTGCGTAAAGGAAATGACGAAAGAATTCCAGAATCTAACGCAGTCGATGACAATGAGAGTCGCGAACAGTTGCACCGATCGAAAAATCCGAAGTATTATCTCGAAATATTACGAAACATTGTTCATTGCAAAATACAAACTTGCGCAATTTTTAATAGAATATACACAGGGTAGTCCGTAATTCGTGACAAAAGTGGGGGTCAGAGAAATCTCAAAAATAGTACCTCTCGAAATAAGAGGAAAATCGAAGATAATGAAGTTGCATTGGACATGTCATTTTCGAGAAAATCAAGTTTCAAATAAGTGAACTTCCATAGTTGACGTCTACATAGGGATAGATAATCGATAGTCGATGTTCTAAATGTGAAAGTAAGAGGAAAATATAGAATACAATTTGACGTCTGAAATCTTATTTTTGATGAATGTATTTTTCTATTGCACGCTAAATAAAATATTTGAATCGTAAAAGAAAGATAATTGCTGATACATTTGTTCTATGTGTTCTCCGATCTCGTGAAAAATTGATTAAAGAGGAAGATTAATCGTAAAACTAATTAAAATATCATCGTTAAATTTCACAAAAATCCATCGGATCGTATTTCTTCGTATTTTGTACTGACGCCAGATTAGGACTTGGAACGTTGTACGTTTCGTTTCTTGTTCTTTTACGCGAGTTTTGATATTATTCGCTTTATCCTTAACGATATTACAATGCATAAATTACTGCAAAACTATAAACAAGAACAAAGACAATATGTAAAAATTAATTTCAGCACGCTACCATCTAAAGTCGTTTGCGCTTCCTATTTCAATAACAACTTTATCATTTTTCTGACTTTGGAAAAATCATACGAGACAGATTGCATTTCCCAATATACAGGGCGGTTGGTAACTGGTGGTACAAGGGGAAAGGGGGTGATTCTACGCGAAAAAAGAAGTCGAAAATATAGAATAAACATTTTTTTTTTAATTTTTCCATGGAGACAACGATCTACAGCGAGATCCGTTATAACGAGACGCGATAAAGTGCACGCGTACCGAGCCAAAATTCAAAGTCGATTTTCTCGAAAACAAAGCCTCGAACGAAAAATTTTTATTCTATATTTTCGACTTCTTTTTTCGCGTAGAATCACCCCCTTTCCGCTTGTACCACCAGTTACCAACCGCCCTGTATACGAAATAGCACGTAATAGCAAACTGTAATTATTTAAGTGTGCGTCACTTAACTTCGATAAAACGATCTAAAATTATACAATAAAACAAAAATACAAGGTGGATTTCCGAAAAGAGCTGTATAAAAAGATATACAACGAATGTGAAAAACTAGAAAATTGGAAATGGAAGATTAAAGAAGTCTGTAGAAATAATAAATTGTTTTCGCACAGATTATATCAAAATAATTATGCAGCGTGTCGTCGCGTTTTTAAATCGCGATGTAAGAGATTTCCAAAATATTGTTTCCTTTTCTTTTTCTTCCTTTTTTTCTTTTGATAGAAAGTCACGGTATCACAGTTTAATGCAAAGTAACAGTGCACAGAAATAAACATACCTCGTGATGTAGCGTTGCAATATCTTTGTGCGTTCAATTATAATAAATCTACCTCATATACATTTCAAATTAACATAGATTTCCGCTCATAAACGTGTGGACATTTTAATCGGTTCACATAAAATCAATAATAAACAGAATACGTGAAAAAAGGAAGCACATGTACTTGTTAACCAATAGAAAATCTAAATTAAGCATAACGAATAAACTAAATATATACAAAACAATAATCAAACCAATCTGGACATACGGAGTCCCACTATGGGGGACGGCAGCAATGAGTCACATAAATAAAATAGAAACAGAGCAAGCAAAAGTTTTAAGGACAATAGTTAACGCTCCATGGTACGCCAGAAACGAAGACTTACGAAAAGATTTAAAAATTCCAACAGTGGAAGAGGAAATCGCTAGATATGCAAAAAAGTATAAAGAAAGACTTGTAACACTCCCAAACCAGCTGGTTGCTGAAACGAATAAAACCATAATAGAAAGAAGACTGAAGAAGAAGCATCTCGCAAACCTCACAATAGAAATAAAATAAACAACTTGGAAAATGGAACCCCGCTGGGGGTAACCATCCACACGTTATATTATTATACCACTAAGCTATAATATTTTACCAAATGTCCTACTGGACAAATTATAAAATTTAAATAAATAAATAAAAAAAAAATTTTTATCGGTTTGCATTAACAGTATATGTAATTAAAATATGTGACAACGGGACGAATTAATGAGAAAATAACGAAGAAAACTTATCCATTATCTTATCTTAGCTTATCAACTTATCCATAACATGGTGAAATTAAACATTTTCCGCATTCATCGCGGTGTTAATCGGTTTTAATCATTGCCAGATTTGATCACGAGAATCGTCTATCCGTTTGGAAGAACCTTCCCTATCTTGTTCATAGCTAAACGATCGAACAAACCGAGGATGATGAAATTAAATAATAAAACCTACCCATGGTGTTCGACACACGCAGGCACCGATCTTTTTACGTGCCATGATGATTCTAACGAAGATCGACACCACCTTGCGCCTTTCTATTCGTCATTTTCTAAATAATTCACATTCTGTGAAAAGTAAGAAAGTATACTTTTGATACGCAGTGTACGCAACACGCATATACCTGGACATAAAATCAATCTATCGAATCAGAAAGTTAGAATCCGAATCGTTCGAAAGAAACGTAATTTCTTAAAGTACGCAGCGACAATAAGCGTTGCAAGCGCGGACTAATAGCGACAATCGATTAAAATGAAAGTTAAAAGTAGTACAAAGTACGGTATACCGAAAATGAAACTTGCAAGCGGACGAATGCGGGTATAACTGGCGATAGAAACTTGAATCGTTTGACAGACCGACTCCACGTGGACTCTTACGTTCACCGAGTATAACCGAGTACGTTCACCAGGGCAACGAATGCACTTGCACTTTTTAAGAGAACCTGTTTCCACTTTAACGCGAACCTACATCGAAAGAACCACACCCACTGACAAGTCGGACCATAGATCTCTTTGGAAAGGAGGACCTTTCCGTTACTCTGCTAGGCGAACAGTAAGACACGATTACCGCGAGATTATTGCGCGATATTTTCCTCGATGTTAAACGGCACTTTGTAACAAAGAGTTAAAAAAAAAGGAAGATTTATTCCATGCACAAACCTATTAGTTTTTTTAGACTTGAAACTTTCACGATGATTAGATGATATATTTGTGATTCTTTGGATTTCGTGTTTTCGTCTTCGTATGCTGCGTTTTGTTTTTATCATTCAGTGATTCCAGTTCGCCTTTTCAGGACAGACCCACTTATTATTTGTTAATTGAGCGTTTAATTAATCTATCGTATACTTCTTGTACGATCTTAATAAGTTCTGAATAAAAGTCTACTTAAAAGTTCATTTATGTCCTATAAAATTAACAATTAGCAATTTTAATAGCATAAACCATAAAAAATGGTTGTAATATACCAATTTATGATTGGGGATATTATTTACTTGAATTATTATAGTTTTGATATTAGCGTTAGCAGCTCCAACGCTAGCTTGTACATCGAATGTTTCTCAGAATCGTTGAAAGTAATACATGGAGAATCTTCACCTTTTATACAAAATTATACAAATTTTTATTCCAAGCAAAAAGCAACTCTTTTTTGATACGAATTGGAGAAAAAATTTGTCAACTATGGACGAAATGGAGATGTAAATAAAATTAACAATTAAAACGGTTATAATATACCAATTTATGATTGGGGATATTATTTACTTGAATTATTATAGTTTTGATATTAGCGTTAGCAGCTCTAACGCTGACTTGTACATCGAATGTTTCTCAGAATCGTTGAAGGTAATACATGGAGAATCTTCATCTTTTATACAAAATTATACACATTTTTGTTCCAAGCAAGAAGCAACTCTTTTTTGATACGAATTGGAGAGAAAATTTGTCAACTATGGACGACATGGAGATATAAATAAATGAAATAATATAAACGAATGAAAAACGTATTCGAATTATGTGCTATAGTTATTATTTAGAATATCTTTTCTAATAATTATATCACAGTTGGACTGCAGATTTTTTACAGAGAGTTTGAAAGTGAAAAATTACACAGAATGTACGTAACATGAGAAGAATATACAGGGTGGTTGGTAACTGGTGGTACAAGCGGAAAGGGGATGATTCTACGCGAAAAAAGAAGTCGAAAATATAGAATAAACATTTTTCGTTCGAGGCTTTGTTTTCGAGAAAATCGACTTTGAATTTTGGCTCGGTACGCGTGCACTTTATCGCGTCTCGTTATAACGGATCTCACTGTAGATCGTTGTCTCGATGGAAAAATTAAAAAAAAATTAAAAAAAAATTTTTATTCTATATTTTCGACTTCTTTTTTCTTTCTTTTTTTCTTCCCGCTTGTACCACCAGTTACCAACCACCCTGTATAAGATATACAACAGAATATAGTGTTTTCTATAATACTTGTGAGATAAAACAATTTAAAGAAATCAAAAATATGAATTTGTTTAAATCCTCGGTCTAATTATAATATAAAAACGAAACAAAGATATGTGTAAAAATATTATAATACAACAAACACGAAGTAACAGTAGATTATCAACCTTCTGCTCTATTCCTGCTTCGAGGTAAATGGATTGTTTAAAAGAATCGAACCACTACCTTCCACAGCCGCATGATAAAACCTAAGAACTCGATGTTTATTAGAACGAATCATCGCATCTAAGGGAGATTGTAATTCCATATTCGCATAACATGCGACTTACAGAAACAAGACAAGTTCTATAAGACGCTATTTTACTTAGCTGAACGTTCGTACTGGGGAAAAAGAGAAGGCTAGGTCGATCCTATTTGAAAAATATAGTTGAATTTGAAAAATATATTTTGAAAAATATATTTATCTAATTTCGTAAATTCTGGTTCTGATCAATTTCTTGTCTTAAAGTCTTGAGATGAAGATTCAAGATCGAGAAAAATTATAAATCATTTTTTCAAGTTTGCGTACTTCTTATGAATATTACGCGTGTTTAACGATAAAAATAAAAATGTTCATACTCTCTTTTCATTCGAAGAAAACGATTAACTGACTCTAGCATTTGTTTCTTCTTATATTCTTAGAAATAATACGATCAATGCAAGAAACCGACTGCGTGACTTTGCATATTCTTCGAACAAAAATTTAACATAACAGTTCGATATTTTAAATAGTTCACGTTTCAGGTTGAATTACGAAAGATAAGATATATTAAAGAGATTTAAAAGGATTATATGTAGCGAGTATTTTGGAAGAAAAATCGATGTAAAATATAAAATTTCAACTCTGATCTACTTAAATCGATTCTCCTGTTAAATATAGTTTTGAGCTCCCTTGTTCGATTATGACAACTATATTATATTACTTCGGTATACGTATGGCTTACGTAAGTGAAACAAGAGAAATTGTATCATTCTGTTCCTTAAGGTTGCTCTTGCGAACAGGTAAAACTTTCACTGCGCGTTTATTGTAACACGCTCGTACATACTGTCTCGTGTGAGTGACCAGGTGCACTAACGTTCTCCTCTTTTTCGTTTCTTATAATTGTAGCGAAAGTGGACAATATTTGTAATAAACAGAAATCGCCATATATCTATAGAATATCTAGGTACATTATAATATTGGGCATGTTTTGCCATTAAGTATACTGTATATATGGAAATCGCCATATATCTATAGAATATCTAGGTATATTATAATATTGGGCATGTCTTGCCATGAAGTATACTGTATATATGGAAATCGCCATATATCTATAGAATATCTAGGTATATTATAATATTGGGCATGTCTTGCCATGAAGTATACTGTATATATGGAAATCGCCATATATCTATAGAATATCTAAGTATATTATAATATTGGGCATGTCTTGCCATGAAGTATACTGTATATATGGAAATCGCCATATATCTATAGAATATCTAGGTATATTATAATATTGGGCATGTTTTGCCATTAAGTATACTGTATATATGGAAATGGCCATATATCTATGTATCTATAGAATATCTAGGTATATTATAATATTGGGCATGTTTTGCCATGAAGTATACTGTATATATGGAAATGGCCATATATCTATGTATCTATAGAATATCTAGGTATATTGTAATATTGGGCATGTTTTGCCATTAAGTATACTGTATATATGGAAATGGCCATATATCTATGTATCTATAGAATATCTAGATACATTATAATATTGGGCATGTTTTGCCATGAAGTATACTGTATATATGGAAATATGTTATAGCTTAGATATGATAATATACATAATGAGTTATGGTATCTCGAGGTACAGATATATCATAACATGGCAATGTAAGACTTAGTATGTAGGTTACTAAAATTATGCTGCAAACGCTGCAATGTATATTTATATCATACATGTATATAGGTAACATGTTAAAGAGCGAACGAAATTCTACTGAACGTGTGTTTATGTAACCAAAGAAGATGTACTGACTTTTAACCCTCGCTACGATAAATAATATATTATACATAAAAGTTCTTTTCTCGTTAATTACTTTCAATAAATGTATATACATAGTTAACTTGAACATAGTAACATACTTGTACAACAAAGTAATTAAGAAGTAAACTATTCAGAGAAAAATGACTTTATGCTTTCCTTTTCTAAGATTGACGAAGCATTTTAAAATATAAAATGGCATTCCAGAATGTTAGCAGCAGTAAATTACTACACGGCAACGGTGCTCTTTGCACTTATACAGCGATCATTCTCGGCAATGGTTCTTCCAAGGCCACCTTCTTCACCAAATTATATCCAACACTTTGATCGGAAAGGAAATGACCAAAGATTCTACGGGGGAAAATCTTTACCAAGTTTCCCACACAGTTCTGAGATGGAAAGAGCTAATAATCCTAATACCAACGATTACAGGTATTAATTATGTATTTACCATTTCTATTATAACTTCCTATAATTTTTACTTTTCTTCTGTTCTGCATAAATACTCTCGCTTTCTCTTCCTTCCTTTCTCCCAGAGTCACATCTCCATGTCAAGTGATAATAAAGTCGTTATAGCAAGAGTTTCGGATAAAACAACTTCCGCTTATAAAAGCATATTTCAAATAATAAGAATTAGGAATCGGATAAATTTTTTTTAACAAAAGTACAGTTGACGTATTTGCCATTCTTCGGATTTCGACTGTGTTTTCGATAGCGATAACGATTTAGACGTTATAATAATCACAGACATAAGAAGTACAGATGGGGGGGGATGCTGTGCAGAGGAAATGGGCACCGTTGAATCATCAGATAAAGATAATCGAAGAGATTGCTCTTTGCTTTTTTACCTATTAGAAAGAAATATCTCTTAGGAAGAAAAAGGGAGGCCACATTAAATATCTCTATCTTCTATTCAATTACAATTTTACTGCACAACTTCATCTAAAGAATCCAGAATTATCTCCTTTTTAACGCTAGAATTTTCTCCGGTGTGGCGAAAGTGCGTAATTTGTAATTTTTTATAGAAATTTTGTAGATAGATAACGATGCATTTTGAGGGATCTCTATGATTTCTTATAAAATATAATATCTAAATGGACGAAAGATTATTTTTCTCCTTACGTTATATACTTTTCCATACATATATCTTCCATCTTGATACAAGTTCTTTAATATAAGTTTTACACTTTAGACATCGATAGATCTAGTTTTAAATAATATCCCATTTCATCTTAGTACAAAACAGATAGTATAAACCCATAATTCTATAAGTCTATATATACACCAGCCTTAGATATGGTCTGCTTCTGGCGTGGCAGTTGAATGCACGGTATTTGATTATAGCATGTGATGTATCGTGTGTTCGTTCAATCCTATTCATTCAACTATCGTATACGTCATTATACATATCCATATTATTAGTAAAATGTTAGTATGATCTGTGGCTAAAGTAGGACCGACTTAAGAGAGTCCAATATAGACTCCATAGGGTCCAAGACTGCGTAAGAAGTAAATCTAAAGATAGGAGAAGTTGTATGAAAATTGTATACTTAAGATTCTGGATCTTTTACACGCTGTGTAATTAAACCAGTGTTTACCAAGTACTTTAATAATCAATGTACTATCAACATGGTCTACACGTTCTTCTCTTTCACCAATTTTGCCTCGTTTAGGTCTGCTGAAACTGTATGTATCTTTATAACTGTATATATATTATCTGATGTTAGCTCGGGTTCAAAGTAAGGCCCACTGTCCATGAAATGTCACTCTGTAGACGCGTTGATGCTAACGGTACACTTCCATGCAGCGACCATTGTGAAGTAATGTGAAGTAATGTGCACCGTTTTCGTCATAACGACTGACGTTAACATCGTGAGCCATACGTTGCAGCCATAAACGAATGTAGCGATACAGGATGAGAGCGACTTGCTCGTCCCTCGACATTTTAATAACGGGACGAAATGTATCTTATCCGTACGCTTCGCAGACTGAGCGTCGATGCAAACGCATCGTCACGTTTAGTACGAAACGACGTGACGCTTTCTGGATAGCGGGCCTTGAAGTAAAACGAAAGAAATTTTGTCATTATGTTTGCTAATTTCAGAAAAAGAGTGCTTCCGATTCTTCGGACGTGTCTCATAAGAGGAAGATACATATTAGGTCATCCCATAAGTTCGTGCCGACTTTTGTGTATACATTTCATGTGTCGATTTACAAACGTACGGCGATAAGGGACCAATGCACTTGAGCTTAGCTGATCGAGAACAGGCTAGAGCAGATTTTCGTGGGTATAAGATCGTAATATAGCGAACACAGTGACTTCTAACAGTAAAAAATCATGAGTGAAATGCGTATCCATTTTCGACATCTCCTGTTATATGAATTTCGGAAAGGAAGTTCTGTAACAATTGCCACGAAAAACATATGTGCTGTTTACGGAGAAAATGCGCTTTCATCTCGCACCTGTAGGAAGCGGTTCCAACGTTTTAGGGCTGGGAATTTCTGTTTAGAAGACGAGGAACGCTCCGGGTGTCCTCCTCAGACAGACGAAGATAAAATTCGGGATCTTGTTGAAAAATCACGAAATTTGACGGTTCAAGAGACGTCAAATGTTCTGAAAATACCCAAGACAACGATTCATAGGTGTTTAAAAAAAATAACATATATAACCGCTGGAAAAACGGCACGAACTTATGAGATGACCTAATATTATACAATATGTATGTGGACTATGTACCATTGGTGGTTTCCATTGAAATCATCGACGTAGACTTCACCGATACCAGCTTCGACCCGGTAGTACAAGGAAATAAGAGAGGATTTTTACTTATGCAGGTAAAGGTAAAGGTGCTACCTCGAACCTAACGCAAGCTATGGATTTGATATTGATTTGTGTTGAAATTACGCTCAAACTAAAGATAAATTAATTGAAATCAAACCAAAATTTATTTAATTGCTATCCAGCTTGTACGGGTTAGTTCTCTTAATTCGTCGATTATCTGCAGCAACAACATAGGTACAATTTCTCTTTTATTTGCCCGTGCTAATACCGCCAGTCAGGTAACGCTGTTGTCAGTTAAAGCTATCTTCAGCGAAGACGGTGAAGACAGAGTCGGTGATTTCAATGGCATTCATATATCCATGCTGAATACACTTTTCTAGATCGTTTCTTTCATACGTGTAGACCTAATAAAAGAGAAAGCAGAATAAAACACTGCTTAATTAATTATGTTTTATCCTGATTTATTCTCTTCCCATCCGATTCCTTCTCTACTTTGTCGTTGTGAATTGTGGATTTTGTTATTTTAATGCTCGTCAATTTATACAATTTTGTTTGTGCAATTTGTACTTGATTTTTAGTATGCCGCATTCCGATTTTCATCGTGTTGTCAATTTTAAAATTAGCCACATCCTTGGCAAACTTTGATACGGAGGGAAAATGGTGAAAAATGATGAAACAGAAAGAATTATGGATTAAAGTAAAAAGGATCGTGACGATTTTACGTCCTCGTAACGCGAAAATTAAAAACCATTGAAAGTAAATGAAGATTGTCATATAAGTCATACGAAATATTATAAAAATCGATCATGGTTAATACATTTACAATTTATTTGAACCGTGTTAACGAATTTGTGACAAAGGAAATTAATTAATGACAAAGGAAAGAAATTAGGCATATTAGATGTATATCACTATTCGTAGACAGGAGATTTCGATCGTGTTTTGATAGTGCGTTACGCTTTGTGCCGATATTTCGTGAACATTGCCTCGAAATATTTATATTCTTGATTCCATTTGTTAATGACGCGCGTAACAGCATTTTGTTTCACCTTTGGAAATTCATTTTACGAAAACCGATGCTTAATGCTATCTTTCATATCCGCGTTCACAAATATTAGAAAATCACGAACCGAGTTAAAAAAAAGGCTATTTTTCTTTTTCAGTCTCGTGGAAATCGAACTTCAAAGTCCAGACGAAATGGACGCGTCCAGCCTTCAAAATATCATACACGCGATGCTGAAACAATCTGAAGAAGCTCGCAACGAGAGTTATCCAAATCCAGAAGTGGTACCTCGCTCAATTTTTGGCGTGAGAGATGTTGGCCTAAGTGCGAACTTCAAAGCAAACGCGGTTAACGAGGGCAGACACGTCTTAGCAGATCCGTCGAAATTTCAAAGTTTCGATGAAAAGCTCTATTACTTAAAGAATAGCAGACCAAAGGTTTATGTAAACGTACGAGGCCATAGCGGTTCTTTTCGCAAAGGCGTAACATCTAGAACGACTACTGTTCACGATCCTATAGAATTTCTTAGAGTGACACCTCCTCTGCAAAGGCAAACTGACTGGACATCTCATCGCAATAAAATAATTCGACCGTTAAAAAAAATTGACCATCAAGCTAATACGAAACGTGAATATGGTAAAAATGTTTCGAAAAAGAAAGCTAAAAAATTAAATAGACTAACTATAGTTTACGGTTTAGATAATCTCTCCACTACTGAGAGTTCTATGGTGACTTCCAGCGAATTACCGAAACAGATACCAGCACCACCGTCCAGATTTCCAAGTAGAATATTAATGGCACAGACCACGCCTGTTCAAAGATATGCTTTGAAAAGAACGAATATATTGCCAGAATATAGTTTCTCAAACGTTTGATGCTATTTCAAATACGCAAACAAATTCTTTTACAAGGTAAACAAAAGAAAAATCAGTTTGCGGAAAAGTGGACAGATAGTGGAAATAGATATGGATAAAGTTTCGATAAATACGGTTTGTTTATACAAAAGTGTAAATATTAATTTCAATTACTTACTCGATAATCTACATACTGTAAGGATATGTAATAAATAAAACTTATAGAGTATTGGTACTTGTTCGATAACTTCATCGATAACTGTTTCCACTGTGTTCACTTATTTTTGTCCCCGTCTGTATCTCATTCGAAACCACCGAATAATACTCGGCGATACTTTGAAAGTTTGCGAACAATGATCATTTTTCTATACCAAATAGGAATACAGGAAGATCTTACGTGCATGTTTTATAGGATCATTGTGAAAGATAACGTTTTCAGGAGATTTAATAACTCGCATCTTCGCTTGTAGAAAGTGACAGAATTTAATTTGTAAATACATAAACTTGTTGCGTAGAGTGAAACTGAAGAAAATAATTTCTATAGAAAATGTCGAAGAAAATGTTACAACTTACAAAATAACGTATCTAAATAAAATTGTTGAAAGTATGTTGAAAGCCAGATAGAGATATCTATAATTTCGTTTCAAAATTTATAAATATACACTAAAGTTTGTATACCTATTTAAAGAATTTCTTACCTTTAATCTTAAGTTGTACATTATATAATTTCTTTAGAAACATTACAAGCATACTTTCCTTAACATACGTTTATGGATGATTTTATTTATACATTACAATCGGATGTACACTTTATATAAAATATCAAAAAATCTAGTTTTTAATCAAGAACAGACTCGAAACGTTAAACAAATCAACTGAAAAGTGTAATCACTATAGATCTCTGAATTAATCTATTTCTGATCTATTTTGATCTATTTTTGTAACTATGTATACTACGTACATCACGTAAAACTATATTCGTACTCTAAAAATTTCATATTTCAAAATATACTATCTCTTATCTGCTGCAACAATGACATAAATATATATGTATACAATGTGCAACTGTGCAACGTTTCGTTAATACTGACGTACGTATGAACCAGTCACAGAACAAATTGTTTAACTCAGTTTCTCGAAATTTTTGAAATGTCAGTATCAGAGCACTTGATTCGTGCTTATTTTATATAGTTTCAATTTGCTCTGTCTTAATTTTGTCGAGTTAACTAGTTTGGCAAATAAGCGGCTCCTAATCTGCCATCGATCTTTCCTTCCAAGTTATGGATTGTATGAAAAAATTATTTTGTAATATATGTACAAGCACCGATGATTATGTATTTAATCTTAATTTAAGTTTATCTATTTAATTTTAGGTCAAGTTTTTAAGTCCCTTAATATTATCAGGCCTGTAAGTATGAAACCGGAATTTGTCTATAGATGGCCCTAGCTGATAATGTAGTTATCACTAAAATGCGTCATTGATACCAAAAGTCTTTGTTGACATCTCGCAAACATTTTCGACTCAGAACAATACAAGTTTCATACAACAGTGTAGTTTGTAATAGCGTTGAACATGTCAAATTTTGTGTCTGGAAACTACGATTTGCGGACAGCATTGATTTTCTGTTACCATTCGAAGAAAACTGCTGCAGAATCGCATCGAATGCTCGTCGAAGCTTACGGTGAGCATGCTCTTGGTAAATCACAGTACTTTGAGTGGTTTAAAAAATTCAGAAGTGGCAATTTTGACGCGAGGAACGAAGAACGTGGAAGACCACCGAAAAAGTTTCGAGACAGCGAATTGCAAGCATCGTTGGACGAGGATGACGCTCAAACGCAACAACAACTCGCTGATCGATTAAACGTGACACGAGAAGCCGTCTCCATACGTTTGAAAGCCATGGGGAAGATCCAGAAGGTGGGAAAATGGGTTCCACAAGAACCGAATGAAAGACAGCAGGAAAACCGAAAAACCACTTGCGAAATGCTGCTCGCCAGATACAAAAGAAAGTCGTTTCTCCACCGAATTGTGACTGGCGATGAAAAGTGGATATATTTTGAGAATCCTAAGCGTAAAAGATCATGGGTAGCTCCAGGCGAACCACCGACGTCGATTACAAGACCAAATCGCTATGGACGCAAGACAATGCTCTGTGTTTGGTGGGATCAGAAGGGTGTGATCTATTACGAGCTATTAAAACCTGGCGAAACCGTTAATATCGAGCGCTACCAACGACAAACGATCGATTTGAATCAAGCTTTGCTTGAAAAACGACCAGAATATCAAAAAAGGCGACACAAAGTAACTTTGCTTCGTGATAATGCACCATCGCATACAGCAAAACCGGTGAAGGAAACGATCGAAGCGTTCAGTTGGGAAATACTTTCGCACGCGGCTTACTCACCAGACTTGGCTCCGTCCGATTACTATTTATTTGCATCGATCGGACACGCACTTTCTGACCAGCACTTCGCTTCTTACGAAAATGTACGAAAATGGCTCGATGACTGGTTTGCCTCAAAAGAGCGACAGTTTTTTTGGCGTGGCATCCACCAATTGCCAGACAGGTGGGAAAAATGTATAGCTAGCGATGGGCAATACTTCGAATAAAATATTTTTAATCATTTTCATACAATAAACGTGTATATACAAAAATTCCGGTTTCACATTTACATACCTGGTATGTCCTTTTTTGATAAATTATATCTACAATTTATTGATTCCGTAAAAAAAATGATAACCGTTCGATCGAAGCACATTATGTTCAGTTATATAGTCGTAGAACACATTGACTAAATATCCATATTCTTGTGAACAATAATGTACAATATGTACTATTTGTATATTTATAAATAAAAGTTTATATAAGAAAATTGCAGTATTTATAGATTGAAATACTATTATATTATATCATATAAAGTAAAGATTAAAAAATAAAGCTGCAATAGAACTTTAACGTATCTCTTACTTCGATTATTTATAGAATATTCAATTTTCACCGAATCTCAATTTTATTTGTGTAACGAAGTATGCGTTTTAATAAAATATTCTACAAAATGTTATTATTCAATCTTTAAAATCGTTTCGATGTTTTATGGACTAACGGAGAAGTCTCTTCATGAAAATTAACCAACAGATTTAATTTACGAACGTTCGATCTTATATATTTTTATACTTTTGCATGAATGAATATGCAAGTTTAAAATTCTCGATTCTTGAAACCACTCAATTTTATACCGAGCCAATTTTACTTGTTGAAGTTACTTTCAGAATTTTTAGTACAATATTAGTGAAAATTGAAAATTTGTGGACATTAAGATATATTTTTCTAGATCTTGTGTATCGTATACAATGTTAACAAATGAATTGTGATATTTAAGTATCTACGAATAAGCGAAAATCAATGAACATTGAAATTATTTTAATTATAAATCATAATAAAATTATAATATAGTTTCAACAAAATTATAAAATCATTCACGAACAATAAAAATCAGTTTATCTAAACTTATAGTTATAGTTATGTAGTTTAGTATAAAAAATTATTAAACTATACCAAGAATCTGAAACAAAATTCGTACTTACTTGTTCTGCCTTTAGAGTGAGCTCTATGAAGATCTGTTGTAGTTTCTCATTCACAAAATTTATACAAAATTGTTCGAAACCATTTTTTTCAAAAATCTCAAATCCGTAAATATCCAAAATTCCAATTTCAAGACCCTCGGTATTGGTTCCCATAGCTGAATTAATTTTCTGCAAACATTAATATACAAGGTTAATACTCATACAGAAGTTAATATTTTAATTTACTTGTAAAATTATAAATTCTGACATTAAAGTTTTCTAAGATTGTGGTAGAATATATATACATAAAATTAGAGAACTGTATTTGTTTTTAGAAACAGAAATCTTCAATTAATTAATACATATACATACGGAAATGCCAAGTAACATTAAAATATTCAGATTTGCAAGGTAAATGGCAATGAATTCGTAGCAAACTGTTATCCTTTATTAAGCTCGGAATTGATCAGAGTAAAGTTATTACGGAAATTATTTTCCACTAAAGTTATAAACTTAAAAAATAATATCTTAAGTTGAAAATTAAAATCTTCCTCTTACAAAAATAAATTTATAGTCTAGTATATAGTAGATAGTATATAGTATATAATAACAAAATAATAAAATTCATTGTTTCTTTACAAAGTGAAAAACTATTTGTATTACTAACAAAAGAACTAGAATGTTCGAATAATAGAACTATCACTTTTCTGATATTAAATTTCGTTTGTTCAAATGAATGTTCAGAGAGCAAGGAAGATATTCTGATAATGGAGGCTCTAAGAATTTCTTTAAATATCAAATATTCTTTGATATAAATACTTGCCGCTTTTTTTTATAAAAATTACCAAGTTTATAGTATAAAATCTAAATACTATAAAAAATATAGTATAAAATCTAAATATGAACGTTATAACAAATCAAACGCATATGACAACTACTATATGAAATTTAGATTTCAACTGGATAAAATATTTTTAAGACATGTACCGTTGATTAATTGTTAACATAGAAATATATGTACTTACTTTAACCAGATAATCAAAGAGTCTAGCATAGATATCCTTTGCCAATGCATCCCGAGTATAGGCAGCTTGTTCTACGTTTAATGTAACATCAACGCTCTCAGATTGACTTCCCCATTTCGATTCAAACTGACGTGATATTAATTTTTGAGATAGCTGCTTTACTGAAATCTCGAGCAAATGGGATGGAAAATCAAGATCTGAAATATATAAACGATATGTAATAAATGCTTCGTTTCGTGTATTAGTAATCTAATCTGTTCAGCCAAGCAACTAACCCATTGTATCGTATGCAATGAGTCACAAAAGTCTACACACATTTTAATTAATGATCGAACTAGTACACGCGTATGACAAATCTTCGAATTTATTTGTCTCAGAAACGAAGCATCTTGTACAAAAATGTTATTCTACATTTTTTACTTATTCTCACGTGCGATCCGGAAGTAGCCATATTCAAATACATTTGATAAATTTTTCTCGAAACTCGGTCTTCTCAAAAACAAAACCTCGAACAAAAAGGTCTATTTTCTACATAGGCACATGCAAAATAAGAGAAAGTTGTCGAAAAACAGACAGACAAATACAACCTTATTTGTATCACGTTATAATATAAAGCTTAGCTTGAAACTTTGTTTCTTCCCATTCATTTCTTATAGTAAAATGATTTGCCACTATTTCATAACAATCGTGACTGCATATTACTATTATATCAACAACGTTTATCATTCTTTCGGTTCCAAGTTCCAAGTAGAGGAAATATAATTAAGGAAAAAAAATTTACAAGCCCCGTACACGTATATCGCACGAATTCAGGCATCCAAAATAAACATCAACGCGTTAACTACATTTTACAAATAACAATATAAGTTATAACACTGATTGGGAAAGAAAGATACATTTTAAGTAGCTTGAAATTTGCCTTTGATAACCGAACATGTATAATGTATACATACATGTAAATATACATGCATAACTGTATATTTAACGCAATATCTACCTTTTTAATGACTTAAAGATTGCTGTTTTACTTGTATTTTGCGTATTCGTGCACATATTTAGAATATAAATAGTATACATACGTGCAGTGACCGAAATAATATTAGGTTCAACCGTGGTTTAATGATAGTAAGTAAAAATATGCGATAAGATGTTTATTCAACTGTACTATTATCATTAGTTCGGCCACTATGTATACACGAAGAAAAGAGGGCTATATTCTTAATTATTCTATAAGCAATTTGTTTTCAACAAAGTCATAACTTTCAAGGTTTCCATCTTTAGCTATAACTTTCTTCATTAATCCGTACTTACATCGTTTATCAGCGATTTGTGAATAATTTCCGTTCTCGACAAATTGAATATTTCCTATGTGAAGTATTCCCGCAACGAGTCTGAAAATATCAGTTACTTCGGAATCGCCCATCGCCATTATGTTCAATGCTGAAACGAATAAAATAACGATCGATAATTTAAGATAAGGGGAAATGTAAGAATATAAGAATAAATTTCTAAACACTAGCAACTGTTATCAATGGACGAGATATTATCGTATTATTATGAGAACTGTAAGTTTTTAATTTTCATTTTATTTTAGGAGTAGCACTTCTAGCGATACAATTCTTCTAGCGACGATTCCTTTAACGACCAAAAATAAGACCTACGGTAGACTACCAGGCATGTAAATGTGAAACCGGAATTTTTGTATATACACGTTTATTGTATGAAAATGATTAAAAATATTTTATTCGAAGTATTGCCCATCGCTAGCTATACATTTTTCCCACCTGTCTGGCAATTGGTGGATGCCGCGCCAAAAAAACTGTCGCTCTTTTGAGGCAAACCAGTCATCGAGCCATTTTCGTACATTTTCGTAAGAAGCGAAGTGCTGGTCAGAAAGTGCGTGTCCGATCGATGCAAATAAATAGTAATCGGACGGACCCAAGTCTGGTGAGTAAGCCGCGTGCGAAAGTATTTCCCAACTGAACGCTTCGATCGTTTCCTTGGCCGGTTTTGCTGTATGCGATGGTGCATTATCGCGAAGCAAAATTACTTTGTGTCGCCTTTTTTGATATTCTGGTCGTTTTTCACGCAAAGCTTGATTCAAATCGATCGTTTGTCGTCGGTAGCGCTCGGTATTAACGGTTTCGCCAGGTTTTAACAGCTCGTAATAGATCACACCCTTCTGATCCCACCAAACACAGAGCATTGTCTTCCGTCCATAGCGATTTGGTCTTGTAGTCGATGTCGGTGGTTCGCCTGGAGCTACCCATGATCTTTTACGCTTAGGATTCTCAAAATATATCCACTTTTCATCGCCAGTCACAATTCGGTGGAGAAATGACTTTCTTTTGTATCCAATGAGCAGCATTTCGCAAGTGGTTTTTCGGTTTTCCTGCTGTCTTTCATTCGGTTCGTGTGGAACCCATTTTCCCACCTTCTGCATCTTTCCCATGGCTTTCAAACGTATGGAGACGGCTTCTCGTGTCACGTTTAATCGATCAGCGAGTTGTTGTTGCGTTTGAGCGTCATCCTCGTCCAACGATGCTTGCAATTCGCTGTCTCGAAACTTTTTCGGTTGTCTTCCACGTTCTTCGTTCCTCGCATCAAAATTGCCACTTCTGAATTTTTTAAACCACTCAAAGCACTGTGATTTACCAAGAGCATGCTCATCGTAAGCTTCGACGAGCATTCGATGCGATTCTGCAGCAGTTTTCTTCGAATGGTAACAGAAAATCAATGCTGTCCGCAAATCGTAGTTTCCAGACACAAAATTTGACATGTTCGACGCTATTACAAACTACGCTGTTGTATGAAACTTGTATTGTTCCGAGTCGAAAATGTTTGCGAGATGTCAACAAAGACTTTTGGCATCAATGACGCAGTTTCGTGATAACTACATTATCAGCTAGGGCCATCTATAGACAAATTCCGGTTTCATACTTACAGACTTGATACATTGTGGTATCTTCAGGACATATACACAATCGGGAACGCAAATTTTTACCTTTTAAAGTTGCTTCAAAATCGTGAACGTCGTTTACGTCATCGACTTTATGCCCTTCGCCATAATTGAGGTAGTGATAATAATCAACATCCATCAATCCAAGTTCAGCTGAAAAATAAAGGTTTACATACATAAAGCATAGAAACAACAACTATTCAGTCGCGGACAAAAATAAATAGATAAGTGGTGGAAGTAGGTATGAATGAAGATTAATGGAACTAGTACTACTGTTATACAGGGTGGTTGGTAACTGGTGGTACAAGCGGAAAGGGGGTGATTCTACGCGAAAAAAGAAGCCGAAAATATACAATAAACATTTTTCGTTCGAGGCTTTGTTTTCGAGAAAATCGACTTTGAATTTTGGCTCGGTACGCGTGCACTTTATCGCGTCTCGTTATAACGGATCTCACTGTAGATCGTTGTCTCGATGGAAAAATTTAAAAAAAAAAAAAATTCGCGTAGAATCACCCCTTTTCCGCTTGTACCGCCAGTTACCAACCACCCTGTATAATTAAGCTTTATTTATTATGCATCCTTACAGTATATAGTTTATTTAATAGATAATTGAAATTTATATTTAGATATCTTTCTATACAGACGTATTCAAGGAAACTTCATTCATACCTATTTTCGCACTCTGTCCACTTATTTTTGTCTCCGCCTGTATCGCGTCAAGGTTCATGCTATACAATGTGGTGTTCACTGTATCGGTCTGCATGATGTTTTTTGTCATGTAATCCGATATAAAAGTCCAATATAAGATAAAAAAATCCGATAAAAAGGTAGTTAATAAAAATAGATCTCTATTAAAACGAATAACAGGAAGCAAACATTCTTGAAATACTGCTTTCTCATGACAACATTCAAGATTACGTAAAATTTTCTAAAGTAAAGTTACACGATTCTTTCTAAATATTACATTGCTAAAAGCCTAACAATTTTTGTTCACGTAATACTAAAAATTTGTAGCAGTGAAAATAATGCTCCATATAGCTCAGACAAGTTATATCTCTCTCTTAATTGCGCTTAACGAACAATACGAGGAAAGAAATGTATAATTCAAAAAGTTTCCTGTAACTTTCCTGTAAGTTTTCTTCGAAATGCGGTTTATGAGTAAAATATACGATTGCCCAATCTTTTCTTCGTAGGAAATTTATCATACGATGCAAAAAAGGTATACAAATAAATATCAACACGTACAACTTAAAATAATGTTACAAATAAATGAACAATTTTTTAGTGCAATATGTTGCAAACGCTACGTGTATAGCTTGTTCGTTATTTCTCGTAAGACGTTGATGAGTCATTCGTACTTTATACGATGCAAAATTAATGATAACTTATCATAAAACGGAAACTGTACAATTTCACATGCCGTAAACGGTAACAGAAAAGGAAAGTATTCAAGTTTTTGCGGTTCGTAACGAAAAAGACTTTGCAGATCATTAGAGTGAATACCTTGTATGAGACATGAGGTATGACTAAAATAAAATATAACAAATAAATTTGTAATTATCCCACCAACGGTAATAAGAAAGATTATTTGATATTTACATTTCATTTGCCGGTTTGCACCTGTTACAAGTTGATAAAATACATGAAAATTTCTTTCATCGATATTATGACAAGTGACTCTCGATTTTTCTAACAAAAAGTTCGAAATCTTTCCCCCGCTTGGTTGGCCACTAGGACCGAATTGCATTTCTACATATTTCCCCTGAAAGAAATATATTTTTAAAAAATGCTTGCTTATTTTCCTAAGGATATTTATTTTCTACTTTCATTTAAATTAGTGACAAAACTAATGGCTAAAATAAAATAAATAAGTAACGAAAATAAATAATCTTAATAAAATAAAAGGAATCTAGAATGAAACGTACAAATCTGCTACTGTTATTGTTCCGCATAGTTTTCGCATTGCCAAAAGCTTCTAAAAGAGGATTAGATTCCAAAATGACGTTTTTTACTTTTTGCACGTGTGTACCACCACCACTAATCTTCGCGATGTATGACATAATGTATTTTGCTGAAACTGTTTTACCAGCACCTGATTCTCCACTGTAAAATCGAAATAAATAAAATAATTTGATTACGCATTATTTTCTGCCGACTACAAACATTATTGTTTATTTAGTATTGCGAGGGTAAAATTGCCAGACTTTCGAAGAATACGTCGCAGTACATAATGTATGTACACGAATACAGTGCACAGTTACATACATTATTATACGTACATAGCACTATCTCTGTATCTGCTGCTTTGTATCAGCGAGGATGATTTGAATATCATGGTGATTTATTCTGTGAAAATACGAACCATTTATAAAGCTTGAAAATACCTAAGCTATCTCTTCTTAACGATAATTTCTAATCGTACGACAGATTTTTAACAAGAAGTTGTCTTATTTCTCGTTACGTTCAGCAAATCTAGCAATCCTTACGACCTACGAAACAGATTGACTTTCTATGTATAATTATTTTGTATACTTACTCTCTAAACTCTAGAAGCAATTAACACCGATACTTTTATAATATACTAAGAAATTTTATTTTAACGTGTCACAAATCGGAAAGTATACTAGTTTTTATAAAAGACAACTTACAATTTGTCAGGAAGAAAAAGTCAAAAATTATATAGTGAAATTACAAAATTATTAATATTAATCGTAGCAGATATAAAGGCCGTATTGAATTTAAGAAACAAAGAAGACAACCACTTTTTTGCCAAAAATCTATTCTACGTGCGATTAAACGTTATTCTTATTAACGAATTATTTATGTATTTCCAAGCTGTGATAAATGATTCGTATTCTTGTAGGACCAATTTGTCTACTCGCAATATTATCAAAGGTACTTCTATCGTGAAATAGCTAAAACCTATGATTCACAACAATAATCTCATTCCACAGTATCAGTTTACATTTCGATAACAACATTCTGTGATGGAGCAAATAGGAAATAATCTTGAAGAAAGCAAGATATGCCTTTATAGATATTGGCCAAGGTTTTTTATATCGCGTTTGGCGCAAAGAATTTATAAATTAAATATAGTCTCATGTACAACTACTACCTACTACCTGCTACCTACTATACACCTGTATGCTACTGATATTTCGTTTAAGCGAAAGAGATTTCCATATCAATTACAATAGCAGATTGCAACAGTAAGTCGTAGCATATACAAGCTGGTGCGCTCCAAGCATTTTCGGACAGCAGATCTCCCTACGATCAATAACGCACTAATAGATCCTTCGTATATATATATAAACCATTACACATTAACGGAACATATAAATACATACATAAAACAATAAAAACGATATCTCCGTCTAAAGTAATAATACGTCCATTGTCTTTTTCATTTTATACAACATCTTTCTTCTCAAATTGTAGTTATTTTTAATTATTAAGCAGCTAAGGAAATTTAAGCACTTGGCACATTTTAAACCTCATAGAGCAAAATAATTATTTTAGAAGTACTATTTTCATGCAAGGACATATATTTTACCTGATGATAACACATTGATTTTCCTTATCGATTAACATATTTCTGTACATATTGTCTGCTAATCCATAAATATGTGGAGGATTTTCATATGGTACCTGAAACAGATGAAAATTGATTTAATCGCAAGTATCGTAAATTAAAATCTTTTCATACGACTATGACGTTTATAATTTAGATACTACGTAAATTACGTACGCTTGGTACTTACCGCACCCTGGTAAATTTCTATTTCCCTATCTCCAAAATATGGCATTTGCTTAAAAGGATT
This sequence comes from Bombus vancouverensis nearcticus, assembly GCF_051014615.1. Lineage (NCBI taxonomy): Eukaryota > Metazoa > Arthropoda > Insecta > Hymenoptera > Apidae > Bombus > Bombus vancouverensis. Next base: position 750,251 of record NC_134915.1, on the reverse strand, counting down.
AATCGATACTAATACAGGACCAATACATGTCTAATAGCTATTAAGGAAATTAATATGATCTTATTTGCAACATCAAAATCAGAAGCGTAACATAATAACATAGATCGTTTTATGACGTTTTCAGCAACGAAAAGGTTAATTTACTATTTTCTAGTTTATTATACAAATCTTTCTTATACAGATTTGCCATTGAAAGTATCATCGCTTAAAAATAGTATCTCTTCCTTTAACATTTTAATCTTTTACCTTCTTATTCCGCATTATTAATCTTATTCCGCAAATATCCAGGAGCTTCGGTGTATTATACACGTATACATTATTAAATTTCTTACCGTAATCTTAATATATCTTAATATAATATTCTTTAATACATATATATTAAACATTACATTATATTAGATATTTCAATTATACATATAATACGTATAACGATATATTCCTTAGAATAAAGAATTATTGCTGTTGTAACAATTATTTAAGGATACGAATATATAGTCATCCATGTATCTCTTTCGAAGATTTTCGGTAATAGCATCCTCGGTAATTTTCGGGAGCAAAACCATATCATCCACTCCGGAAACTTTAACATTTTGACTCTGCCAATGATACATCTGAAACAAAAATAAAATTTTCTGCATTGGCCATATGTCTGAAAATTTGTTGTGTCTTATTTATGCTATCCTTGTAAAATTTATTAAACGATCAGTGGAAATCGCGCTCTGTATCATCATCAATCTATAAGTCGTCTGATACTTGCTTATTTTGAGCAAAAAGATTGCTACAATGTAGAAACGATGAATAATTCGGAGACATCCTGCATATATGTATGTAACCGTTCTTTAACTTTAGTTTTAAGAACGTTATATGAAATATTTTTAATGTTCTATATACGCATAAATACAATACTATCCACAGAAGCATTTGCAGTTCGTAAGTATATTTGAGTAGGCTTGTTTCAATAATTCAAATAATCAAAGGAGAAATACAGTTGAACTTCGTTTATCCGAACATGTGAAGGGACAAATCGTTCGAATAATAGGCTTAGTTATGAGTTCATATAACTGAACAGTATAGCTAAACAAAGACTGGTTTGCATAAAGTATAAACGAGGTGCGGATAAGCAAAGTTCCACTGTACATAACGAGCACGATACGTGAAAACCTAACGTAAACATAACGCGACGCATCGATGACGGCTCACCTATGCATAGCAGCCATCGACATCTACATTTCACGATACGTGTTACAATGTATACAAATCTGTATCGACGAATGAATATCAGGATCAACTTGTATCGACGCAGAAATCAGGATTCCCTTCGGACGTCGTTTCAGCGTTGCTTCTATTCGCTCAAAATTACATACATCTGCATTTACGGCAATTTGCCCAACCCAGACTTAATCTTTGTCTTTTGTTTATATCTATAATTTATATAGCCAGTATCTGTATACATTTACCGAGTTGACGTTTTTATTGCAACATATGCATACGTGAGATTATGATTATTATTAGGATACTGACCTTGATAACATATGTATGTATATCAAAGTCGTTGGAATCGATGAGACCTGCCTTTTCTATATATATACGCAATTGTTCTCCTTTTCTTTCTGTCAGAACAAAATTTATGAAAAGTGTTTTTATCGAAGATATCTTTCGGGAGAATATTCCAGTAACCGCGTATAATAAAGAACGAACGGACTCCATATATTCTTACATAGCAAAGTAACGTTAACAGCGACAATTATTTCTTTCAAGGCATATTCCACCTCGTCCAATTTATTGAGTTCAAGGTAACAAATTATACCGTGCTAAACACAGATAACCGGCTTTTCAATGTTGTCAATATTTCTTCAAGAGTTATGTTCGTCATCGTTTTAAACATTGCATGTGAAGCTAAAAAAATATGCATATATATATATTATATATACATATAAATTCATATATTCAAATATAAAATTCTTATTTATTTTAATCTAATAAGAACAAAAATTTTAATAATTTTTCATTAGAATAATCAAAATAAGATCCTGTTTTGATATAGAAAGTAAAAAAGCATTTATCTATATTAGGAAACTTAAACGATTTAATCATGACTGCAAAGTCTTATTAAACTTCGCTTTTATATAACTTACTTTTAATGAAATTTAATGAATTTAAATTAAATTACGGGTATCGTTTATTACTACTTTTTTTTTTTAATAATATGCCTCGAATAAAAGCCGATATTTTTATTCAAAATAAGCAGATATACTTTATATTCTTCTATTAACTAAAATCTTTTGCATACTATTTTATTCCCTTAGGGAAAAAGTCTTTTGTACTGTTTACTTTAAATTTTCCCGAACAATTATAACATCTGGATCATGCATGCAATAATATGCATATAAAGTATTTCGTAATCATATCTTTGTATCGCATTGTAGTTATACGGTAAGAAAATTAAGAAATATGTACGTATCGTGTATTCTATAGGTGCAATATATATTGTTTATATAATGATTGCATTATAGAAATATTAATCTAGTCTATATTTAATCGAATGAAATTCAATAGGATTATCTGTAAGAAGACAACAAAAAACCGTAAAAAAACAACCAAGTAATAAATTACAATTTATAAATAATTATCTCCATGAAAATTCTAGGAGCATACAAGCAGTGTGTTTACCCTACCTTTATGTATATTGTAGATTTTTTCATTAAATATTTTATTACAAATCTTGTTTATTTATTTCCCTATCCGTCATGAGGTATGCAATGAGAAAAAACAATTGGCAAAAAATATACTATACAGATTACGTGTAATTGTTTATTTACAATCTATTTGACTTTTCAATGATATAATATAATCAATTCTAATGATATAAATATACCTTTTTATATAACTGTTATATATAATATATTGATATAACTAATAAGAGTACAATGTCTTGTATAAGATCCAGTCCTAACCATACAAAATAAATTTGAATTAATTTGGACTTGATCAAATATGATATAATTATGAATTAAATATTTCAATCCAATAATTGTTAGAATTGAAATCTAAAAAGTAAATAACAATCATTATACATAAAACAAATTTTAATAATTAAGAGACACATCTCCTTTATTAATGTTTCAATACATTTAAAACTCATTCAAAACTAGAAATATAATGGATACTATATATAATTTATACATACTTATAAATATGTAAGAAATTACTTCCTTATGTAGTAAATGCATAGTTTCTACCAAACTATGGTAAAGGCAATCACAATACAAATGGGGTATAATCTTATCAAGGCAAAGTTATCTTATCGTACAAATAGATATCTTATAAACTTTAATAACTGAAAAAGTTTATGCTATAATTTTTGTATAGAATCTACTAACTGATTAGTTAACAAGAAACTAAAATCTTGCTCTATTTATTCCTCTGACAATGAATAAGTGAAATCATTTTGAAGTATATATTTACTAAACTCTTGTTTGAACAACATAAATCATTTATAACATAATAAAGGTACTTATGTATGAGTTTGTATGAGTCTTACAATTCTATTAATATATTGCCCCAGAGTTCCAATTATCTTATTCACAATTCATTCATATTATTTATATCATTTTCAACTGTATATACATGTATGCATAATATCATTTTAAGTATTTAATATTTGTGATAAAATAGGTAGCCTGAAATAAAGTTATTTAGACAAATTGATTTTAACTTTGTTTGCAAAAAAGAAACATAAATGTCCATAATCATTTTATATTTGAAATGCCACTATATTGCAACTGTTAGTTAAAAATCATCAGTACTGATCATTAAAACAATAACTTATAACTTACAAGAGCATAATAGAATGTTTCACTGCAATTGTATGTTTTAATGGATCGTACTCTTATTCTTTTTAAATTCTCTTCTTTGTAACTCCCTATCGCTTCTTTAAAATAAGAAAGAGAAATGATCTAACTTCTAAACTTAGGGATAAACTAAATAGATAAATATAATAGTACCTTAAAAATAGTATTTCTACTTGTGGTATTATTTCAATCATTTACTATTAGAGAGCTTATAGGCCTAGCATACGTGCTTAGACTTGTGTATGATATAAAAATGGAGAAAGTTTATCGGTGATAATTTAGAATATCAAGGAAATAAAATTAACTATTCAATCGTTGTTTTTTACCATTTATGCTTAATCTTCTTTTTACATTATAACAAACAATTAATCCTTTTCTGTAGAAATACATAAATCTATTTTATATTTGGTTTATTATCCTATTATAACCTTAGATAATAGGAAAATTTATTTTCATTAATAACATTTTATTTATTATTAATACTAATATAAACACCAATAGTGATTAAAAATGTCTACATAATTTTACCTTCACTCAGGAAAATCCTGTGTCCATATTTATTTGATTATTAACAAAATGTTTAGACGAAATGAATAAACAATTATAATGCATTTGATTATACAATGTACACGATTATCAAGGTTGAAAAAGTAAACATGAATTGTTTTCGACACTTACCGCGCTTGGTAAATGATAAACACCTGCTTGTTTCTTCTTTACAACTATTTGGATATAAGAAAATATACAAAAGAAGCACTCACATAAATACAATAAATAATTTCACTAGCATCATATTATACAAATACAGGCACAAATATCACAATATATCATCACGAGACATAAATTTCAACATTTAAAGTTTACAATCGCGAAACAGACCCGATCGTATCACGGTCTGACAAATACTAGTTGGTTAGCCGGTGAGTCAGTGCGCCTGTCACAGAACTGCTATGATAGCATGATACGTCAGACTTACTCAGAACCACGCTCTTCGTTTGTAATCGTTCAAGAATGCTTCTCATTGCGTATTTTATACGAATGCTACAGCTTTTCTATTATATCTTTAATTCGTATGCCTCGTTTATTTAGATACTTATAATATTAATTGAGATACTTTTGACATGAATACACCGTTTGACTGTAAGAGTAGGTATCTGAAGGAATCGATGAATGAAAAGTTTTAACAGTAAAGATGTAGGCACGTGAGCTCGTAACCAATGTCATCGTTTCTAACGGTGTCACGCCGATAAAGTCAGTAACAGGTGGCATTTTTACACTCTGTTACACTTAACGCGCTGAAAACGATGCAGCAATTGTGAGATTTTTCATCTGCAAAGTAAATACATACCTACATCAACTTAGACGCTCATTTGTAGTAGTAGAAAGTAGAGAGTCGTAAACTTTCATTCGTAGATATTTCAAATATTTCCAATAATTACAAGAACTGTGCTAAAAACACATATACATAATATAAAACGTGAATCTTGAAAAATTTCATTTAACAAAATTAATCAGTATTTATCCATAATTCATAAAAATGTTTAATTGTACTTTGCTTTAACAAATCAGAATTACTTTTTCAATTAAATCAAATGTTGAAAATTAATTCATAAGATTGAAAATACATTTGTGATAACTAGACAGCGGATGTTCATGTATTAATGGGAAATCTTTATGCAGATGTTCCGTTTCTTTAGTAACTGTACCAAAAATATGAAATTGTATCAAAATCTGCAGTCTAGTGTTGTTCGTTTCTGAAAAATAGCGATATACCGATATGATTGCAATTAATTAATCGTTTTTATTCTTACAAATTGTTTCATCTATTTACAAGTAGAATTTGAATAATTTTGTACATAAATAATTTCAGTGACGAAGGAAATACAATTTAACTCGACTATGTTGCGTTTGCGTCAAAATCCCATACAAATCAGACGTAAGTATCGTTTGTTTCTCTGCGGCTTTTGTTTTACGGTTCGAAGAATACTTGCACTGAAATTTTCGAATCTATTCTTTTCGTAGCATCGAATGAATCACTTACAAGCAATAGTTAGATCATAAGATGAAGTTAATCGAGACGTTCAGCAAATATCGGCGTGACTTAGAGTTACTGAAATCAGAGTATGTACATTACAGAGAAAATACGGCTAAATAGTAAAAGTCACATGCTCGGACTCAAACGATAGACAGGTGGTGAAACAGATTAAACTATTATACTGTTATTTTGCCGAAAAGATTTATTTTCATTTTTGCTTACGACATCTATCCGTCATTTCTGCAATTGAGAGAGAATTTTCATCGACTAATAAAATATGATAACAGACGGAACTTAGCGTTTGATAGTTTTTACATTGCTGTCGTTAAGGAAGCAGAAAGAAAATCTAAAAAATGATATCAGGGCTAAATGAACAAAGATAAGTAGATTATCATGGCGATAAGTGGTAACTACAATAAACATATATAACACGGAGAAACTAGAAATAAGTTATTGAGTGACACACTGAGTGACACGATGTTTGGAAAGTTAAGTGCACGCTTGATCATGGTGTTCTTGGTCTCGATGCTGTTAGTCATGGGCATTGCTGTGCCAGGAACCCTTGCCAGAGATGGATTTCCTTACTATGATCAGACCCAGTTGAACGCAACTATTACAGCATTGGTACACAGCAATGGACCTGTGACACAAGTCAGTGAGACACTCGATCATTCGAGTTTCTCGATTAGATTTGCCAACGACTTGCATATCCAACTTCCATGCGATTTTGGCCGCCATTATTATAAAAATGTCAACACTTGTGTGTCGACGTCCAAAATGGTGATAATTTACGATCATTGCCAGGTAATATTGTTTTCTATATTTTTTAATGCTTTATACTTCACAAAGGCGTTAAATTACGTATTACATATTAAATGAATATGAAATGTATCGTTTTCAATATCGTTCATTTCTAGTGTCTTAATTTAGAGAAGCAAAGTTTATAAAGCGCTATAATTATATCTATTATCCTTGTACCCAGTTTCCAACGATATCAATTAAACCATCTCCGATCGCTAAATCGAATTTTAACATTTTTCCTCTTTGAATTTTAGTAGGTCGAGCAATAAATAGACTGTTTTCAATAGTAGTAGAATTAATTAGAAGTACGGTAAATGGGAATATTATAAATTTCGCTATACGTAGATATATTTCGAAAATGTGCGGTAAATTGTATTTTTGTTCGTGTTTTAAATACCCATATCGCTACTTACGATTCTTTGCTAGATTTTTTTATGTTCTTAAAACACCTTTCAAGATTGTATACTGTCTGTGTTCGCGAAAAATAACATTTCCCTAAAAAAACGAAAAAACGAATAATCGGAATAGATTTAATATACAGTGTAGGATAATAGATAAGATGTTACAACGATAGAAACTATTAATATAAAATATTTTATTAATTTCCACTTAATCTACTATATATTTGTTATTGAGAATACGTCTTCTTTCAATTACCTCTACAACTAATCATATTTTTGTAACGTTTAATAATTATTTGTACCGAGTGTGAAAAGATATATACCTTTCATAGCATATCTAATCTTCCCTATTTCAAAACATCAAACTTACGATTAAACTAATAAAGTATTCCGTTTACACACATAATCGTGTTTGCAGTGTTTCATTTGAGCCTCTCGGAAATCAAGCTAATCGAGTCTTCTTTTTACTAATTTCTTAATTTCATTATGCTCGTACGCAATTAATATTTTCACTTCTTAAGAAATGAACGACTTACTTCCACAAGTTCATTCACGTGCAAAAAATTAGCCTAAATAATAGAAAATTTTAAGGTAAAGTTGTAAGATGTAATATAAATTGTTAATTCGTATTTTATGCTAAAATAACTCTTCGTATTTTAATGGTTGTACGATATAATATTCACAATTCGAGCATTTATTCAGACATTAAGAGTGTCGTTCTAACCTTTTACTTGGAGGTTAAAAATATTATTCTAAACTGTTTTGAGATACGGTTCATTTATTGCAAAATTACCATATAAATTTTATATTTATAAGATGTATTTAATTTACCTTTACGATTCTAATTACTTGTTTTTCTGTGTCTATAGTTTTCAATGCGGCCAGATTGCTGGAACGAGATGCCTTTCTGCTTCCTCGACAGCACAAAGAACGATGTCTATGGCGAAGATAACTGCCTGCCCTATTTTAAACTCAACAAAGATCTATGCCGGTGTGAACTCAAGAAATGATAATCATCATCATCATCATACGTGTTCTAACATAGATATAATGTCAAACAGATAGCTAATTTATGAGGATAATGAAATATAATAAACTCCTTTATCGTATTACAGAATACAAGTTCCATTTCATTCGTTACACTTCTCGCAAACAACGTTAAAAATTGCATCTTATTTATTATATCTACGTTATTTTTAGTGTTTACGAATTTACAATATCCATTTGGTATATTATTTCGCAAGATTCGGGTTGGGTTCGGGTTCGAGTGCTACGACCACCAGTATGACCGGAAGAAAAAGCTATTACTTTAAATATTCTATGAAGGGCATTGGCCCAGATAATTTTATCCTTAAATTTAACGAATAATTTGAGAAAGTAATTGACTAGACGAGTAGGTACACGGAGATTTGTTTCAAGAGAGTCTTGAAAAACATGTGCTGCAAAACTAAAAGAGTCACGCCGGGACCTTGAGGACAAGGGGAGTCGTCACTTCCCGGGAGAGGACGCCGGGTAGGTCGGATTCGTACCGGCTAAAACCCTCCATGGTGATCGTCCTGACGATTGGTAGGACCAATCCAGAGGCCATCTTATTCGTAGTACTCCTTCGTCTTCTCCCTGATGGTGTAATCAGGAAGTCATCCTGTTGATTGGACCTGTAGGAAGTGTAGTTGGAGCTAGGTGAAAAGAGAATTCGTGTTTCGTCCCGGGACTACCGGTGGACTCGTCAGTAAGGCTATACCCGGTAGTCCCTGCCTTAGACGTAGAGGGAGTTTCGCTAGGTGCGGTATTTGTATCGTGACATCGTATATTCGACCGCTAGCGAGACAGACAGACTCGTTGTCGTCGTAGTAGTCCTCTGGTGTTGGCGGTTGGTACCCGCGGATCGCCCGGAAGGTGTTACGACCGCGTTGATGCCTCGACCTGTCAGCGTCCTGTTGGTACCGATCCGCCACAGACCGTTAGGGGAGACCACTCCTCCTGAAGATACATAGAAAGACTGTGGCCAAATTGTTTGTAATCGCTTATTTCCATCTTTACCGTGGAAATACCTGTTTCTTGGATAATCTTCCCGCGTTTTTTCATGTTTGTATCGAAGGCTGCGTCTCATAGGTGATAAGTAGTTGAAATGAAAATAATTCTAAAGATCTAATATCATGTTATCGTTCAAATCTGCATAAACAAAAATGGACACGTACGATGGAACTAGTATTCCAGTAATTATACGTTATTACGTATTAATTATTTATTATCGAATTACATATTAAGGATTTGTTTCAGAATATAGAGTTAGTCCCTTGCATACGAGGATCATGATCTCATAACGATCTTACACAGGTGACACTGCGATTTGGGAAGTATAGACGTGTTTCTAAAACGAAAATTTTTACTTTTTTTTTGCGCATCAAACAGTATGTATAAAAATTGTAAACAAGTTGATATTTATTTTCTAAAATAAGAAATATTACTATTGCAGATTTCCACCATTTCAAATGTATATTTCGCTCTTAAAAGCTGCCTTTACTGCCAAATTCGGTTTTAAAAACGATATCTTTACTTTCTTACTTTAATTATACTATGTTCTATAAAATTATCCATAAAAATTAAAAATAAAGGTAAAAATTAAACCTAAACATGTAAGCTTTGCTTATTATCATTCCAAGTACCATATCAATTCACATATTACATAATTCCAGTTGTATGGAAAGGCTGTATAATAAATATTATAAAAATGTTTTATGTTTTGTCTTAGTGCTTTATTTCTTTTTATTTATCGAGTACTACTGTGTTTTGACATGCTATACATTTGACTTTTCACATAAAATAATTTACAAGTTAATTAATTTTTTTCCATATTGGCAAGAATTGTCATTGCTTTTATAACTTTAATATATTGTAGTCAGTATTTTTTAATAGTAACGAATAAAATAAATTAAATTTACTTTAGTACAACATTACATAACAATACAAATATGAAAACGTTTTTATGTTGGAACATATATACAAAGTATCTCGAAATTAAGCAACGAATATAATTATAATAATTTGATTAAAGGTATATTGCACTTAATTTAATATAAGTACAAAAAGAGAAAGAAAGAGAGAGAGAATTTCATAACATTGAAACTTCATTTCTTAACACATTGCGTACGGGTTACGAGATATCTCAATGTTTTCATGTTTTCATGTTTTTCGACTGAATCGATGACTTAGCAACCAGAGGCAAATGTTTTTGTTATGTTACCAGTATAACGAAGCCTTGCGTTCTTGTGACAAATAATTAGCAAAAAAACTGAATGTTAACATTCTAAGCATGTAAAAACAATCAGTCAGTATAGCCAGTACATCGGTAGATCTGTGCCGATAAAAAATGTGTGCGCTAAGGGAGCCTGAGAGCGCGTTAAGCACGCAGAGCGCCGTACGCAATGTGTTAACTTAATTTAGATATTTCACTGTTCCAATTTTATATTTTAAAATAAACATATACACTGTACTAATTTAATTATATCAATCGCCTTAAGAATATGTTATTGATTAAACTATTAATTCAATATTGATTAAATAATTATTACGAGATACGCTGCATATTCACAACTCTATGTGGTACATACACATGTCTTATAATTATTAATCTTGTATATACACAATTTACTGCTCTCACGTACAGATATAAATATTTGCAGACATTGAAATAATAAATTATTGCTACATTAGTCATAGAAATCGGACATTTTCTGTTACGATATTCGATAAATTAGTACTAAAATAGATACAGCGAAGTAAAGAAAAATTAACAGTCACTTTTCAATATTGCAGTTCGATATTTTTCGGTACGTTTTGTGTATATATATATATATATATATATATATGTCCTAACAATTACCAAGAATATTGAAAAATTTTCATTATTTTAAAATATTGTAAAGCTTTATTATGTACAATAACATTCACTATATAAGGATTAGAAACGCATGAAAGATAACAAAAACGATTCTTAGCTTATTTAAAATTTTTTCATTATCTTTTATATGTTATTACTGAAATCAAATGTGTCTGCTTTGCACACATATTAACATTAAAAGTAAAATTCAGTACTTTTTTACCACCAAACTGAATTTATGGAACATGAAGTACAATCTATTTTATATGTGCATATTTCATGAAAGCATTGCTTTCTATGTATTTGATGATCGATTATGGCAGTTACATTGAGTATGATATGCCTGCACCAATCCCATTATATTATGTTAACTAAGTTTTATTAGCTTAGATTTCTTTACTTTGTAAAGTAACAGTTGCTTAGTACTTTTTGAGTATTATTTTTATATGTATATCATAAAATTGTTAAATAAAAATAAATTTTACATTGCAAGGCAAAAGAATTATATTATATGCACATTGCATACTTATTCTTTACTTATTCTCTGATGTTACAGTTTCTTAGTAGCCATATTAATAATATTAATGAAAAATTAATTATAGAAATTCTTTTAGAAAATTAATTAAATAAATCCGTTTTATTACATGTGTGTGTGTATATATATGTATACAGGGCAGGGCTGGAGGAACTATTAAGTAGATAGAAGGTGATTTTTTATGTAAAAATAAATCAAAAATGTAGAATAAAATTACATTAATTGTCAAGAAAATTCATTTTGATACTATAGTTCCTATTGTTTCTATATAAACTGTCTGCGTGATTTTGCACATATTATTAGATTCAAGATAGAAATTAAATCTTGAATAAAAAGGTTCTATTCAACACTTTCGATTTATTTTTATATAAAGAATGACTTTCTACCAGTTGATGCAATGCTTTCGGTCACACTTTGTGTATATGTAGCAGATTACTAAGTATAAACATAAAATTTCGTATCTAGTTTTGAAACATAAACGAATATACAATTGAGATAAGCTGTCTCCTCTATGATTAAGAAGAGCTGTTTAATCTATGATTAAGAACCTTAGAACAATTGAAAATAAAAACTCATATTAAAAAAGAAAATAGAATGATACTAAAAAATATCATATATTTCTACATTATTTATATGTACTTTTATACATTTGTACACTTGAAAAGTGCAATTATGCCCTTTTATATAGTATTTTATACCTTATGGATATCAATCTAATTTATCTTTATAAAAAAATATTCAGTTAATTATGTTCCAAGGGTTTAGTTTAAAAATTATTTCAATTTTCAATTTTCTTTATTATATTTTCTGTATATATCAGATGTAGTAATATGCCATTATTATGTATCAATAAACATGAACCAATTGTTCATATTGAACATTATAAAATATTTTTTCACAAAGTAATCAATGAGATAGTTGAGCTGTTTTCTATAATAGCAGTGTTATGATACACAAAAATATTCAATAAACATAAAATTGAAATAATATTTAAACTAATAGATTTAGGACATAAATACTTTCGTTCATTTGAGATCAGGATCTTATTATAAAATGATCCTCAAAATCTTCGGATCCCTCCAGCACATTTTGAAACACTACTGACCCAGTCTATAAGTTACGTGGTTTTTATCTTTAAATCAATGTCAATTTACCCATTATTACCTCTATATAATATTATTTCTTCAATTTTTTGGACGCTCATTAATAAATCCTTTTTCCAATGCATATTCAATATAACCAACTTTTGCTATCATAATATGTTCCTGAAAAACATAATTTATTATAATGTACAAGACAATTGCATTACAAGACAACAGAATTCCATCTTGAAAAGCACTTTTCAAGTAGAGTAACTTATTAAGGCAATATAGAAATATTTGCAGCATCTAACAGAGTATTTAATTTTCGTTTATAACATACTCTTTCATGTTCCTCTGTTTTAAGAATACAGCTTGTCCCAGTTGTGTAAGATACCCTGTATATACACATAAAATACATTGCTAAAATTACACGTTACGTAATCAAAGCTATAGATAAATGGAATATGTATATTAATTGTCCTATGTTTGTCCTTAAGTTTGTGAATGAATTATGAATTTTTGGCAATTTAATTTTTGGTTATTTTATTTAACATTAATTAAAATATCAATGAATCTGGAAAAGCATATTTAATAGAAATAAAATTTTGAAATAATAATTATTGTATAATTCATTTCATTACTTTTGAGAAAAAGAAATATACGATAATATTTTATACATGCATGAATGTACAAAATTAATTAGGCCTCATATATCATTAATATGGAACCCAGGAATTAATAATGAATATGATACTCTCTATGCATAATTGCATATTACACAATGCTAAAATGACAAATATTTTATAGGCAAATAAACGATTACTTGAATAAAAAAATTAGGATATTTTTATATGGCACAAAATAGACATAATCCATTAAAATCTTTCACAAAATTTTCCATACTATTTTGTAATAACTAATTTCTTTCTTCTTCCTCAAGTGACATATGTATCTTTATATGTAACTTTTTAAGTAACTTATGTAATGTTTAATACTGCTTAATTGCAGATATGACATTATATGTTGCAGCATTTCTTTTTATGTTCTTTCGCCACTTATCGAGATTCAAGCACCTTCTTTTAGCAGTTTCCGACATACCGTATTTTTCTACTATTGCCTTTATAAGACATTAGAATCATAAATGAATCGAACTATAACCAAAATTCATTTTTTCTAGCAACATATTCTTTTTACATATAATCTTTGCAACCTCGTAATAGGCTTCATTGATCTTATGTATTTCTTCGACGGACCAGTTTTTATTTTGAACCTAAAACTACTACAAAATGTAGCATTTTGTTTATGCAGTACTTAATGAATTTGTATAAATATAAAACACGGATTGTGTACAACTTGTATACAGTTCATAGTATAAAATAAGTTTTTAAATATTAATGTTTTACAGATTATAAAATTCTCGATTTTATCTTTGAGAAAAATTTTATTATGTGTTTTCTTTGGCAACCCCACAGCAAAACGAATCGTACCTAAAATTATTTTTAGTTAAAGATCATTTAACTTTTGTTTGGGAAAGATTTTGTATTATTCATTTTTTAATTAAAAAATGTCTGTAATATTTAAGAATACTCACTTGTCACTTTCGTCGTATTGACAGGAGTAAAATTACTGTTTCATTGTATCATACAATTTTTATTTCTTTGAGCTAATCCAGCTCTAGATAAGTTTCGCTCTATTTCGTCATCATCTTCAATACTAAAATATAATAATAATAAAACAAAATGTAACATAACATTCACAGAAAGAACAATCCATAAAATCAGCTTTTAATGTCTATTAATTATATTATACTTATTATATTATGTAATTTCAATAAAATTTAAATATAAATTAACCTTCTATACTTACGCTCTTTCTTGTGTATCAAGATGATGAACTAATTCATCTCTTTTATTTACTATTGAAACTAATTCTTCTAAAAGTAAATTTTCTCTCATTTTTTGTTCAGGAGTTTTTCTCCACTCTTCTACTGCTAATATGCTTCTCAATTCACGGTTTAACAATTCAAAACGTCGTTCTAGATCATCTTCTTTTTCTCTAAAGTATATTACAAATGATAAAAGAACAATACAACAAATATCTAAACAGTATTCAAGATGATTAATAAAATACCAAACACATAATTACTTACAATATATTCAATTGCATTTGCCTTCTCAATAATGCATTTTTTTTATTGACAAGCGTAAACCAAAGAGACATTAGTCTTTCTGTTTCATCCTCATTATCGCTTTCCATTGCAGCTCGAAGTTGTTTCTCAAGTTTACCAGCTTGAATATCTATTTGAGTTTGTTCTCTTTCTAATGCTTCTAATTCATTTTGAATATATGATGTCATATCTTTTCCCAGCTACATATGAAATGATTCATAAGATATTTGATTCTAACTTAATTCCAAATAAATTAATTTAAACCATACCCCTCTGAGTGTATATGAAGTACCATCAGGGCTAGTTTTATCTGGTGAAATTCTCTCTATTATCTTAGAGAACGAGAATAGAGGAGAACCAGTTTTTTTCTCTGCATCTATTACATTCGAAGTTCCTAGAGTGTTTCCATTATACTCAGACTGAAATATTTATTGTATATAAATTTATATCTCTTATAATGAATATTAAAAATTGTGCTTTGTCATAAGTGATGTAAAGAACATAAATTTCTATTCATTGATGGAGTAAGAGCATTAACATTCAAATCATTTAATATCAGAAATGAAAAACACACCTTTTTTTTTATTAATGTAGAGTTAAGCTACTCTAAGAAACTACTAAGATGGTATAAATATGTCGGGTTTACATTAGAATTAGGGTTAGGGGCGTGAAACGAATCTTCGTTTGGGTTACACGTTGTCGTTATACAATGGAGAAGACATTGACTAGTGCAAATACGATTATTATAGAACCGGACAAGTAACCGCGGTAGTTAGGTGCTCGAGAAACTAATGACAATGATCCTAGGTTCAATAACGAATCCGCGGTCGACGGGATGATAGATGAACGTACTCACAAAATCTAAGTCGGACGCGTAATGTTCACTGGTCGTAAAGAGTTACTCCTTTCATCAATGAGATCGCGAGAAAGAATGTCTTTCCCGTCCCGATCATGCCACAGAGAAAAACTATAATGGGGTGTGTCTAAGGACACGAGATCATCGGATTCGTCGAGAAAAGCCTTCGTTCAGAAAGTAAGGGAAATTGGCGTTGCTAATTGGTCAATCTCCATATCGGTGGTTAGAAAAAGATGCTAGCCGCCCTCGAGGGAAAGTTGCTAGTGGAAGACGCCGCTCGTTGAAAAATATGTCTCCCCTATCTTCCCGTAGTTGGGACAAAGACTGTTTGTCTGTTTGAAGGACTTTAGTTAACTAAACCTTAAGATTTATAACGGGCCCTCGAGCTAGCCGAACATGTACTGCGGAGACGCATCGACATCTGGCAATCATCTTACTCGAAGAATAGGGTCTGCGTGTGGCGAGCCACAGGACAGAGACCGTTGGAATGTTTACTGTCGCGTGTCGCCACGAATATTTCTTTTAAGGAGAGCTATAGAATTACTCCATACCTTTGTTAGACAAAGCGTTCATCCCGTGACCGCGGCTACGTTCGGCGACTGACTGTCGCCTCGAGCCCAAGCTCATTATCACGACTCTCGAACAATTACAATCGGGTTGAATAACTACAATTGTTCAATTACAGCTATAGTAGACTCTAGGTTACAATGTTGCGGGATTATCCAAAATTCCAAAGGCTCCGGTGTTCTTTCATCTCCGACAAATATAATAGTAATTTTGTAATGATATTTTGTTATAATATTAATTTTACAGTGTTCCGCGAATCATTGCTTAACTGCATTTAGGACTGAGAAGCTATAATATTCCAGAGTAAGGGAAGTTATGTAGGGCTAGATGTATATATTAGGGATTTGGGGGTACTCAAATGTTCGGGATCTAAAATTTATAACAGCAGATACAATTGCGCGATTAAAAAAAAAAAAGAGAAAGAAGCCATGCTCTTTCACAGTGGCAGACATAGTTTTCTCCAGGGTGCACACCTTGGGAATCATTGCTTTAATAGATGTAATAATAGCATTTGTAACAAAAAAAAAAAAGCATCTGTTGGTACTAACAGACTAGTATTTGGATATTAGAGGTTCGAGTACAGGAGTTTTTACTCTATACATACATATTTAAATATAGAAATATTCAATTTTGAACAAAATAATTACCTACCTTTGTACTAAATTTGTCACCTGGAGTAGACGGTGTGATACTACGTCTTGGACTATTATTCTGATCATCTATGGATCGTCTCTCACTATTATTGTCATCATTAATTTGATTTGAAGTAACATTAACACCCATTTTTACTTCCGCTATTAAACGTCTTGCTCTTTCACGTAATTGTTGCTGTCTTTCATCATCATTTTGGCTCTATAAATTAAATGTTATAAAATAAAATATTTCTTAATGCAAAGGACAATCTGATTAGAAACGACAAAGTTAGTGTAAAAAGTATGAAACTAAATGAATGTACACAACTATTCTACACAAAATAATAACACTGAAAAAAAAACAAAACCTCAATAGGATAAGCAGCAGTGGAAATAAGGCCAGTTGACTTTGTATGATTCCTAGCCTGTTCTAATAGTTGCCTGGCACGTTCTCTTAATTCGTCATGTCGACTGACTAATGGCTAATATAAAAAAAAAAAAAAAAAGAAAGAAAAATAGTAAATTAGTTATGACACTACAAAAAAAGTTGGTAAGTATGAAGAAAGTAATTACATGTTGAGAACGTTGTTCTCCTTGCGGTGATGATACACTCTGATATTCAGTACGATTACCCCTTTCACAAACATTGACTGAATCCTATAAAAAGAAGATAAATAAAGTTAGTTCAATTACTAAACTATCGAAAATTTATCCTATATTAAATGTTACGATTTACATTAAGAATATAATCTGCATAATCAACATTCACATACAATATGCATGTATATATACATATATACATATATATATGTAATTTATTATAAATACTAAATATGTAAATTTTTCATACCCGTGTATTTGAATGCAAAATATACATGCAAAATATATATATAAACATATGTGAACATAAAATATGTTGTGCAAATAGTAAATGCATAGCATAAATAAATACATTTTGATGTGTGGACATTTTTCGTACTTTGGTATGAATATTAAGTGCAATTTACTGGAAATGCAAATGAGCAGATGAAAATATGACCATCTTTCATGAACTTCTGTCTAACAATAATTAACTTTATAACTTATTGTGATCTTTGTAAATCTTTAGCATAATATGTGATTACGCAGGTATTGTGATTCTTAAACGAGTGGACATAATACCGTCGAAAAATATCCTCGCCATATTGCATAAGCGAAATTTACACATTTATATCAAAGCATAAAATGTCATTAACCAGAGCCACTAGTATTTTATATTATTTAAAGCGGTTGTTAGTTTTTGGCAGTTGTTAATCGTTTTATTAAAGTATTATAATTAAAATATTTTGAAATGAATAAACATCTCAAAACAAGAATTTATACTACATCTATACCATTTTCTATACTCACTATATTCACATTTATACTAATTTAAAAAAAAAGCAGTACAAGTGTGGACTGCTTTAAAATTATAGATAAGATATCTTTGAAACTATTTCCAAAGAAAAGTAGTTTCATACTTTTTCATTAAAAATTTTGTACACCAATCAGTGTATGAAAAGATTGACGATTCCATTAAAAAATAAAGTTACTCATAAAATCTTTGAAACATCTCCAATTTCAAAACAGACTTTTGTGCTATACGACGTATTGAACTATGATTTATTACTGAAAGTCATCAATTCTATTACTTCCAACTATTTCAAAGCTGTAACTCTATCCCGCCATACAGAAAACCTGATATATTACACCTAAATATCTCTCCTCTTATGTATAAAAATACGACAGTATTACACACAAAGCTTTTATTTTTAAGATCAAACTAAAAATTTCGAAGCAGTTTTTGCATTTGATATACGTTATAAGAAATTGTTGGGAAGTCCTAATACTTTGAGATTACATAAAAAAAATAAACAGAGATGAATTGCTAATGTAGTGTATAAGGAGATAATATAAACTCAATTACATAGCTATATAAAATTCAAATATTTAAACAATTCAAAAATACTAACATTATACATTGGCGTTTCTGATTTGTTAATTGAGATTGATTGAGACCACTTTTCATCAATTATTTGAATATTTTCCTCTTCTTCATCAGATCCGAAAGGATCTGTTAATTGTCGACGAGTCATTAATATAGGGCGTTGCTGTGCTTGTGATATTCTTGGCGGAGATTTACTCTGTGTATATAATTAATAATGAAATAATGTCAGTCACAAAATACCTCCTTATCACTCATTTAAAAATAGTTATTTATAACCGTGACACTATAAATGTAACATAACAATACATAGAAGTTATTTATCCATTATAAATTTACTTATATACCTTTTCTCTAGATGAGTACTTTTCTTTAGTTGGTGACAATACTTTCTCCAGAATACTTTTTGAACTAGCTAGTATAATATCTTTAACATCCTTAACACTTGATGGTGATTTATCCTTATTGCATTGATCATGATCTTGATTTTCCATATTCAAACTTAGATGCAACTTATTTTTTAAGGAATCAATATTAATGTCCTCTTTCTTATTATCAAATGGATTTGATCTAGAGAAAAATGTTGTATCTTTATTGTCCTTTCTAATATTTCAAAAAAATTAAAAATATTAATAATATAATAAAAACATACCGTCTGTTGCTATCAGTTTTATTATTTTTATGTTCCATTTGATCTTTTTTACGTAAATTAATTATTTCCTGACCAAACAGTTGCACGCTTACATCTGAATTATTGTCTGTATTAAATCTTCCAATCATGTAAGATGATTCATCTGTAGTTTTACCTATCTGATGTACCTGAAAATATGAAATAACTTTTTTTTCTGAAAAAGTGTACAATAGTTTTTATATTGTACATATCACTTTCTAGATATTTAATAAATTATATGTGTAACTTGATCACAAATGCATAGTATACTTTGTGTACAGGAAATTAATATAATAAATAAATGCATACATATGTGTGTGTGTGTGTGAAAATGTTTTTTATTTTATGAATTACATTTGCTAGCTTTATATTTGCTCAATAAAAAAGTAATTTTAAATACAAAATGAGAGATCAAGATTAATGTATGTATTGGAGACAGAATTGAAGAGAGCTCCTTGTCATTCAGTACATTAAAGAGTATTTACAGAATTCAATGTTGTTATTTTATTCAGAATGAATAAATTTGATTTTATGTAATTTTTCTATAAAATGGACAACAAAACAAATAAAAAAACAAATAATAGTAAAGATGGTAATTTAATTCTGTAAAAAAAGAAGAAAGAAAAAATACTATAAGAGATATCGAGTGCAGAATTAAATTCAAATGGACATTCTTAAAAAGACAGTAAAAGGCTCAAATTAAATCCCTGTAGAAAGGGATTTAAATTTCTGTTTAGTACAATTGAACTGATCATATCTTTTTTTGACAGATTGTTTCATATTAAAATCAAATTAGATATATATAAACAACTACTCCTTTGGATTTATGGATAATATAATTAAAAAAGTTAATTCTAGATACAGAAAAGTAAGACATCAATGAAATTTGTTAAATACCTCTAATTCATGACCAGTAAAATGTGCTCTCAATTGGTACAAGTAAGTCATTACAGCTAATTTATCAGGTACAGTTAGTATATCCATATCTGCTGGTTCTATTACTCTAGGTATACCAAGAGCTTCTCCAGCATCAAATGCTTTCTTACAGTTACCCTTTACATCATGTGGTAATAGTGAATCTATGTCTCTGAAAATTATTATTAAAATACTTATTACAAAACAGTGTAGTATTATTTTTATTAAAATTAAAAATAAATAATTTACAATAAAATGTAATTTTAAGCTATACATTTGTAAAAAATCATTCTATTGATCTTTAATATTATTAAGCCATTTTATATTTTTGTATTATTATATTTAATATTATTAAGATATTTCGAGATGCGTTTTCTAATACATACATAAGATCTGGTCTGAAATGGTGTATTATTGAACAAAATGCCATTCCATTCCTCCAAGATGTTGTAAGATTGGTAACTTTTACGCCAGTATAATCTTTAGTTACTTCTTTGCACCATTCCAATAAATCCTGACCCGGAGTAATTTCTTTTAATCTAGGAATATTGGCATCATTCTTTTTTAGTTCTAGTGGTTGTAATGGTAATCTTACTAGTGCACTATGTTCGATATTT
Organism: Bombus vancouverensis nearcticus; assembly: GCF_051014615.1. Lineage (NCBI taxonomy): Eukaryota > Metazoa > Arthropoda > Insecta > Hymenoptera > Apidae > Bombus > Bombus vancouverensis. The sequence goes on along the minus strand of NC_134915.1, from coordinate 729,279 downwards.
TTACTGCAATAGTAATGAAACATTTATTAAAAATATTAAATTGTGGAACAATGAATCTTAATTTTCCTGATCAATTATTAACATACTTGTTTTCAACAGTTATGGTATCCTTTAAGGGTGATTTTTCTTTGAAAGAATCGCCAATACCTGAAAGACTAACATCACGCATGATGTGATCGCCATCATTTACAGGAGTAGTATCATCTTTTGATAAACTTGCCACTGCAAAATGTGCATTATGATTAAGATATGAATTAATGATACATTGCGTACATTGTGCAAAGTTGAAAAGATTACTAGGAGAATGCTACAAGAATAAAGGAGATACTGCTCTCTATCATTCACTGTCAAGCATTGATATATTGTTTTATTTGTATAAGTGACATTTTCAGCCAATATAAGAGCTTATTCATATGTCGGAGAAGCGTCAAGAATAAGGTTGTGGGTGTTTGATAAATCTTCATTGGAATCGGCCATCGTCGTGTTATAACGAAGGTACGGTCTGTTAATACGAGTATGGATGCTACCGACTCGACAATCAACCGCGGCGGTTGGACACTCGCGATACTAGTGATGTTGGTCTTAGGTTCAATAACGAATCCGCGGTCAACGGGATGATAGATGTACGTGCTCACAAAAATCTAAGTCGGACTCTTTGCGAAAACGTGGAATATGCACCGAGCGTACAGACACTAAGTAACTCGCTAATACGACCTCACAAGAGAATGACTCTACGTCGCGATGATGCTGCAGAGGAAAACTATGATGGGGTGTGTCTGAGGACACGAGATCATCGGATTCGTCGAGGATAGCCTTCGTTCAGAAGGTGAGGGAATTTGGCGTTACTGCTAATTGGTCAATCTCCATATCGGTGGTTAGAAAAAGATGCTAGCCGCCCTCGAGGGAAAGTTGCTAGTGGGAGACGCCGTTCGTTGAAAAATAGGTCTCTTCTATCTTCCCGTAGCTGGGACAAAGACTGTTTATTTGAAGGACTTTAGTCAACTAAATCCTAAGATTTATGACGGGCCCTCAGGCTAGCTGAACATGTACTCCGGAGACGCATCGACATCTGGCAATCATCTTGCTCGAAGAATAGGGTCTGCGTGTGGCGAGCCACGGGACAGAAACCGTTGGAATGTTTACTGTCGCGTGCCGCCACAAATATTTCTCTTAAGGAAAGCTATAGAATTACTCTATACCTTTGTTAGACAAAACGTTCATCCCATGACCGCGGCTACGTTCGGCGACTGGCTGTCGCTTCGAGCCCAAGCTCATCATTACAACTCGCGAACAATTACAATTGGATTGAATAACTACAATTGTTTAATTACAGCTATAGTAGACTCTAGATTACAATGTTGCGGGATTATCCAAAATTCCAAAGGCTCCGGTGTTCTTTCATCTCCGACACATATAATTGGGTCTATCAGAAACAACCAATCAGACTCGCATTCCTTTGACTAGTCATCTTTTCTCTGTACAAAACAAGTAATTAATATTTAATTCATACCACTTATTGGAGTACTAGGTAATTCACTTTCAGTAAGACTACTTGTCATTAAGTCAAGCTGAGCAGAGATATCTAAAATTTCATCAATGTTTTTCCCTGATACTTCTTCAACATCTTCCGGTATATCTTCATTATCAAAATCATCTAAAGGTGCAATATCGCTATTGTTATTAACTGACATCAAACTAGCCATACTCTGCATATCTTCATCCCTGATTGAAAATTATAATGAATATTAAATTTAATTAACTATAAATCAAAGGTTAAAAAACATTTTCTTACGTTGCTTTTCCTTCTCTTAAGAAAACACAAGATAAAGTACATTCTAGTGCAGCACTAACAATTTTTTTTGATGTTGGCTTTAAATCCAATTTAAGCTGTTGTTGACTAGATTCTAATGTCGCATATTTTTTCATATTTATATTTGTCGCAGCTACATGTCGTCTTTTACCAGTAGAAGAAACCTAGTTGTATTATATTAATGTATTAATCCATATTTAACATAATAATATTTGCAAATGTCTGTATCTATTCTTTCTTACATCTTCGATGACAAATGTCCAATCTTTATCTTCCAATTCATGGGTCCTTGGATCTTTAAACAAAGTTACAGAAACTGTATGATTATCAGGAACTGCCCAACTAATAACACCTTTTAGTGGATCACTTAAGCTAGGTTCCCAATCTAGTGGTTCTGAACTAACTCTTCTACTACGTCTTGTCCATACAACACTTAGTTTGTTTGGCTTCCTATATAATGTTACAATATAGTTTCTGGTGTATTTATGTATGTTTATGTAATATAAAATAGTTTCTAATAATATTTGTATGCATCACATATCTTATATACAAAACAGCTAAAATATGTTATATACATAAATATGCTATAGAGGTAAAGCTATAATTAATGATAAGAGTTACATTTTATCAATTATTCTTTCACATTGTTGTTTACTATAAATATTGTCACAGAGTCATAAGTATTTATTTATTTGTAATGGATATTTAATATCTTAAACCAGTTATATTGTGTAAGTACCTATGCTTGTGTGAAATGACAGAATGTTACTCTTTTTCTGCAATGTTCTAATTTAGTATAATAATTCCTTTTCAAATTGATTTGTAAATACATGTATATACAAAGTTTTGAATAATAATATATTAATAGCATTTTATGTAATAATGAAATGTTTCGTGTACGTGTTCCTTACGATATATTAAGTACAAAAAGAATCACTGACGATAAATATTGATTCGCGTTAATAATGTTGAAAAAATACATATATATCACTCACCATTTTGTTGTCGTTTCTAAACTGACTTCATGATACGACACGGTGAATTGAAATTTCGCGGCTCTCTTGTTTACCCGTTGTAATCGTTTCCAGACGGAACTCATTTTTTATTGAACTATTTTTTCAATGATCTTTACAGTATTTCCAACTTATAATGATTTACGAACGATTCGGCTATGACACATCATCTTTCGTCGAAATTATGAAAATTGAGAAATCAGTCACTCTCTCTCTTGCAAAATATACGAATCAATTTTTATTTCTTTGAAGTTATTAAAGTATTAAATTAGTAAGATACTCTAATCATTCATATATATGTGACATTTTCACTAATGTAATATGAACAGGAGCATATATTTCCTTATTCATTAATTCATGAATTTTTCAAGATATTACGCATTTCATTATTGTGTTATAGACGCAGCGTTACCTACGCACAAAACAATATATTTTGATAGCACACTGATTAACAACACCTACAACCACGAGATTAAAAACTTTCTGAATCAACTCGATCTCATACTCTGACGAAAGTTTCGTCACGAAACCTTCCAACTTATTGATCTCATACTATACGACTCTATGATAAGAAACTTGGTTATAATAAACTGAATAGATTTTGTTTAATAATAATTTTTAAATTCGCATAGTTTCAAGAGGATCGAATCGTAATCTTAATAAATTTTGTTAAATATATATAAAGTTAACAATTAGAACTGTTTTATATAAGAGACTAATTTTATTTTATTAATATTAATCTTTCTATTAATATTAAGTAAAATTAATATTAACTATATATAATAACGACATGCATTATAAATAAATAATCTAATATATAAATAACACATTAATCTAAATAATTCATACATTAATGTCGTTGTAATTGTAGAACCTAGAGGTTGTTACTAACTTCGTGTCATAATTCGACCGAAACATCCTCTCTAACCTTTATTTATTCTATGAATTTGCGCATGCTTGTTCGCTTAAAATCAAATTTAAAAATTACAATTCTGTACTTTAAATATTGACTCCCTAGTTAATAGAAAAGACAGTATTGTTTTGATAATGCTTAAGATACGTGACATTTTATTCGGGAGAGTCCACGAAATTTTTTCATCTTAATAGCAATTCGATAGTTGCTACTGTTTACTATCAAAGCACAAACATTGCATAAACAAAGCAAAAACATCTCTAGAGTTGAAAATTTGCTATTTTTTCCATTCGAAGTTTAATATTCTATAACTGTTTATTATATATTTAAAACATTTTTAACAAACAAGGATAAAAAATTACTTTTCTATAATGATGGATGAACATACTAAACCAACTTAGTTTGAATTGTTTTGAACAACAGTTGATTCGAATCAACCATTGTTACCGACGTATTTGAAATTATGCGGTTTCGAATGAAATATCTACATGTGTGTTCGACTATAGCACGATCACATAAATCTATATGATCGTAGACTATAATTTAATACTTCCAATTAGTCGACAGAATTTGGGAACCCCGTTGGTATTAAGTACGAATAGATGTTTATTAATAAGGTAACAGTTAAATGAACGTCTATAAAAATTATAAATTAGAGAGGAGAAGAAAAACAATTCTATTTTTCGTTGGAACATATTTTCTTACCCTTAGCGTTAAACAAAAAAAACTCGTCGGTAACGTCGAGCGTGTACTGTTACAAGTCGACAAATTTCTGGAAAAGATGTTTTCAATAGTGACCTTATTGTTTTTTAAATAAAGAAATAATATCAGACTGACCGGGGAGATGCGAATAGAATGTAACACGCGTCATCTGATTCAATATATTTCGATAAATTACGACGAACAAAATGTATGAATTGAAAACGTAGATACCTGCGTTTAGTAGTTTTATTTGATTAAAGAAAATATATCAATATATAGGGCACCTAATGGTGATACAATTTTAGATTGAAATAAAATAATATTTTTGCTCGGAAAATTTTAATTATATTAGGTCATCCCATAAGTTCGTGCCGTTTTTCGAGCAGTTATATATGTTAAGATTGTTTACATACCTATCAGTTTCATGAAAAAATGTAATCCCCCTCTCGTTGTACAACTTCTTCCCATTTTTCTGGTGGGGCCATTATTCCGTCTCGATAAAAGTTCTCTTGTTTTTCTTTAAAATAATTTTCTAAGCTATTTTTGAGAATGTCAATATTTTCAAATTTTTTACCTACTAAAAAGTGTTGTAATGCTCTGAACAGGTGGTAATCAGATGGGGCAATGTCTGGGGAATATGGGGGATGTGGTAAAATTTCCCAATTAAATTCAGAGAATTTTTTTGTAACTTTTCGCAACATGCGGTCTAGCGTTGTCGTGATGGAAGATAACCTTGTTCCTATTCACTAAACCTGGTCGTTTTTCAGCTAGTGCTTCCCTTAATTTTTCTAACAATATTTATCTGAATTAATGGTATCACTTCGTGATTTTTCAACAAGATCCCCAATTTTATCTTCGTCTGTCTGAGGAGGACGCCCGGAGCGTTCCTCGTCTTCTAAACAGAAATTCCCAGCTCTAAAACGTTGGAACCACTTCCTACAGGTGCGAGATGAAAGCGCATTTTCTCCGTAAACAGCACATATGTTTTTCGTGGCAATTGTTACAGAACTTCCTTTCCGAAATTCATATAACACGAGATGTCGAAAATGGATACGCATTTCACTCATGATTTTTTACTGTTAGAAGTCACTGTGTTCGCTATATTACGATCTTATACCCACGGAAATCTGCTCTAGCCTGTTCTCGATCAGCTAAGCTCAAGTGCATTGGTCCCTTATCGCCGTACGTTTATAAATCGACACATGGAATGTATACACAAAAGTCGGCACGAATTTATGGGATGACCTAATATTATGATAAAGAAGAAAAGGGAGGAGAAATGTCAAGAGCAAAAAGAAATAAGAAAAGGGGGAGAGAGCCAATTAGGTCCATATCTTTCCTTCACAATTTTTCTGGGAATACATTTGGCAGATTATTGTAGTTGTTGAGATTTGTAGCACGTGAATGGTCATCTCTATTGAAATTTCTTTTTGATGAGATTTGGCAGCTTGATAGTTCGCAATACAATAGTATAATTTCTTAAATTGCAACATTTTTTGTGTGAGAATTTTTGTATCATATCGATGAGATTTTTCCGATTAAATTAAAATTAAACATGACAATTTGGAGGTATGCAGTGTTTCTTATGGTGGTAATTTAGCAGACCAGGCAAAATTAAGGTAGATTTCTGCTGTTTCGCGTAGTGAGAGAGTATTAGATTTTAGATATCGACTGTCGCTATAATCCCGTGCACTGTACCGTGAAGTGGCGTCGTTGCGGGCAATCTGCGAAGCTGGTTGAGAGGCTGCCACAGATTTATGTGACATAGGCCATACGCAGCAACTAACGATGAGCGACAACGCGGTAACAGTGAGCGGCAGAGAGGGGACCAATGTTTGTCGTTCTGTCTTCTACTATTATGTTTGTTATTTTAGTAGCTATCCAAACAGCAAATAAGTAGTAATAATGAGTACGAAGAATTATTTTGATATCGAATGTTTAATAAATGAAGTGCAATGTAGGCCGATTTTATGGCAAGATAATCATAAAGATTATAAAAATAAGTCTATCACAGACCTGGTATGGGAAGATGTAGGAAAGCAGTGTAATTGTTCAGGTAAAATGTTTATTCTATTCTTATATTGTTACGTAATTAAATTAGCAACATAATTATTAATGGATACACTTGTAGATTAATAATTTCTTAACCGATTTCGACGATTCTTAAGTATATTGTGAAAATCGACATTTTGAATAACTTTTTCTTCGTAGGAAAATGTCGCACTCATTTAGTTTTCTAGATATTTGTAAAAAACTGCCAGTACTAGCGAATTGAATTCTGTCCATATGTGTGAATCTGTGACACATTTACAAATATAACCAAACGTTCACCGTTCCGTTTGCCGCTTGGCGATCTGTTTACATCTACTAGCCATTGATCTGTTTATCTTTATATCATACTTTACGAACCTAAATAAATGATTTCTATGAAAATCTCGTTTACGACTGCATATACGAGTCTTCTGACTTGCTATTCAATGCAAAGCGAATAATGCAGAATATACATTTTTAATTGTTTTATACATTTGTTACTGCTACTACTACTAAGGCCGACTTCAGACGAGCCGTTTGCGGCAAATCGCCGCAGCGGCAGGACAGGTTGGAACAACAAGAAAATACCTGTGTATGTATTCTTCTTTTGTGAGACAGAAGAACTTTATTTCTCTGTTCTTTTAACGCAGCGCAACGGTGTCGTACGATAAAATGTTACTCGTCTACACCGAGCCATATGAAATAAGCAATACAGCGAATGAGCGGCAGTGCGTCGCTGCGTTAAGCCGTGTATGACTTATTTCATATAACGAATTATTTCAGTGCGATTAAACCTATGTCTGTTTATGAGTTTGATTTATTTTCTGCCGTCTTGTCGTCACTCCTTTGACCGTTCCTGCCACTCGCCACTTTCTGTACGATCGAGGTCAAGGGTTCTAACAGTAATCGAGTCTAAATGCAGATGGCGTTTACTGGACTCGTTTTCTAGGTAATAAACAATTGATGGTGGCGTACAAAAGGCGTGAGCTTTTTTGAGTAGCTTTGAAAAAAGGCACGTACAAAGATATCAACTGTACTGACATAAATTATAATATTTATAGTTTTTCTTTCATTCGTATACATATATCGAATTGGGTATATAAAGTGGACAGGGATATCTTCTAAATTAAGTGTTCTACTGAAGACAAATAATTGTGAAACTCACATAAGAATTCCTATAAGATATCTTAATTAATACATATAATATACATGTATATATTTTTAAATCAAATGTAAAGAAATATGAAGTGGAGAAGACGAAGGAGCAAAAGATTGAAAATTGTATCTTATACTACAACATTTCGATAGTTACTAGTATCTATCGGTTCTATTCAAATAGACTGCATCTACCATCATCCGGTACAGGATTATCATTACCATTTCCTACATTTAACTTTGTTGTTACTCGAATGTAGTCTAAATCACTATCTCTGTCTCTTTCTCGGATAAAATTTTTGTAATATACAAACACATTTGATGAAAATGATTGCTTTATGCAGTGAAGTTTCTATGTCTTTAGCCAAAAGACAGGATATACTATAGAGAATACGCATTAGCGTTACCCGACGTACATCACAAGGACACAAAAAGACATTTTCCATAAACACTACTACTAGTATGGCATTGCCGAAACACAAGATCGCAGTTTTTTGATGTTTTGAAAATAGTCAATCCGTTTTCAAAATAGTTTACAAAATAGTCACTTTTAGGTAATATCTAACACAGAAGATTTCAAAGTCACTGCAAGGTCAAATACATAAATTTGTCTCATATAACATTGTATGTTTTCAATACGATCGTGCATACAGTTGATTGATTTATTCGAAAAACGAATGCCAAATAACGAAAGACTGATCACAATTGCTAAATACCTGTTATTGGCAAAAATAATAAATATGTAATACGATGTTCGAAAAGTAAATGCAAATTTTTGTGCTTTCAGGAGCTGTTGCAAAACTGAAATGGAAGAATTTAAAAGACAGCTATAGGAAAAACATACAGAAGCTTCCCCCTTTGAAATCTGACTCGAAAGCAACGACCCCATGTAAGGTCAAATGGCCTTATTTCGAAATGATGGGATTCATCAAGGAGTATGTAGCTCATACTCGCGGTGGAAGTAATTTGCCAGATAATTCGTTCATTAGCGATGATAATATCGAGGAACAACCTGATGAAGTTTCTAATGATAACGTCAAAGATACATATGATTTTGCAAGTACTTTGAATTGTACGCAGGAACATTCTACTTCCGCACCTATCCAATTTTTAGATCCAGGATTTCACTCAAATTCAAAATGTTCACAAAAATCTAAATACAAATACAAAAAGCAGCGGAGGGATGTAGATATCGAATTTTTAAAGCTAGAGGAACAGCGGCTAGAGTTATTAAAAAAAGACATAAGCAACAAAAGCGAAGAAAACTCAGATCTTCAGTTTTTTAAAAGTTTACTTCCTTTTATGGAATTGTTATCTCCAATTGAAAAATTGGAAGTAAGAGGAGAGATACAGAATGTTATTATTAATAAACTACGATTTAGGCAACAAGTCTAGATGGTATACTGGTAATATCCGAAAATTCAAACGTCACACATATCTATTGAGAAAAATCAACAGCAAACTCGAATATATTTTTTTTTACGTAAATTCAAACTTTAGTGTAAGAATTAGGGCAAGGATTATTATTTATATACATACAGTATCATTATCATACATCATATCATTACATACATTATCTATATTATGTATAGAAAAATCGATTTTGTAAATTCATGCTGCTTTTCTAATCTTATCAAATTTCTTTTGTCCGTACGTACGCATGTACGTACACAATTTTGAGTGAATGTAGCAGTAACAATATATTAATAGGATTTAAGTAATAATGAAACGTTTCGCGTACGGGTTCGGTATAATACATTAAGCGTAAATAATTTCACGTAAATAATTTTCCAAAAATATATGTAACACAACGCTTTATTATCGTTCCTAAACTGATTTTATGATATGATACAGTGAATTGCAATTTTACGGCTCTCTTGTTTACCTGTTGCAATCGTTTCCGGACGGTTCTAATTTTTTATGAAAGTGTTTTTTTCAGACCATGTGTCCAACTTATAATTATTTACGTACGTCTTAGTCATGACACATCATTTTTCGTTGCATTTACAAGAGATTCGTATCATATTGTTGATAAATTATCGAGCGTTTTGTTAAATATTTATAACGTTGATAATTACAACTGTTTCATATAAAAGACTAATTTTATTCTACATTAGATATATCTGCATTTCAATTTAATTATATATGTACATACATGCGATATACACGCGTGTATTATAAATAAATCAGCTGATGTATAACTAATATGTAAATAATGACTCTATGCAATTGTAACTGGACAACTTTAAAGCATGTCTTACTACTAACTTATTGTCATGGATGTCACGATGCCAGGTTTCAGTTGAAACATCTCTTTAACGGGTATTTATTTTACGAGTCTTGCCTGTGATTCTTCGTTCAAATTAGAAAATTGCCGTACTATATTTTAGTGAGTATATATAGCAATCAATGGAAATAGCTAACTAGGTCTATGTCTAACTAACTCCCGTAAGTGTAATTGTCTATGAAACGAAATGTAAAGTTCTATTAGAAATTCATACAAAATTACCATTATTGCTACTATATGAATATCGATTGTGAAAATTGTTAAAGGAAAGCGTAATTTTAGAAAATATGATTAGGGGCATTAGGTTTGTGACATCATCGAGATAATTACCAGAAATTGATGAGAATTGTTGAATCATATGTATGATACATTACATTCTATTTCTTATATAATACGTACAACATGTATTTATGTTAACTATTACTTTAGAAGTTCTATATAACATGAAACACAGCTTCCTTTTTAATACAAGTTCGTACACCTAGGTAGAGTAAAGTAAGGCGTTCAACGATACGAACGTAGAAATTGTTTTATATCATTATTCGTCATAAAGTGTGATTCTTCCTTGAAAGTAACGTACAAGGTTGGAACGAATTTATTAGGAATTTTTTTTTGAGTATTGTTTTTAGTATATATTGTTATTTGTAAGATAATAATTTATCTATTTATAACTTTGTATAAAAGATTCTTTAATTAGAATTAAATCGCGTTATAATATTGTATATATAATAAATATATTTCAACATATTGAAGCAATCGAAAGAATTTGTTAAATCTTCTAAACACGATAGAATATAAATAATACACTGATGAAAGAAATTCGGATTTTGTTGAACTTAATGTTTGCATTTGCGTTACAGACAATCAAGCATAATGTTATTAGCTACGTGGTTAATATCAGATATTTTGGCTATTTCAAGCGTTATAATTGCCGGATGGTACATCTATTACAAACTACATATCTTTAAATTTTGGCAGAAAAGAGGAGTATTTTATGTCGAACCTACCTTCCCTACTGGTAATATAATGCCAATTGTAATTGGCAAACGATCACAAGGTAAGATCACTGTGAATAAATATAAAGCTAATGTCGATCATTTTACTCTAAAATTCGACTCAGCAAATCGAGAAAATGCTGGTATTAACCTTTAAATTAAAAAGTCATTTTATTTGAAAGTTGTTATTAGTTGCATACAGTTGTTTACTGGAATTTTATTAATATCAAATCGTATTGGAATACAAATCGTTAAAGAAGTGTGAAAATTGACAAGACAATCACTGTGAAAATTGTTTCGTATTAGTATCGTAGTCGTGTTTTACAATTAATTCTTTCGATTTCGTACAATTAAATAGTACAAAAGCTACATATTAGTTAACTTGGATCGGTCAATAATCGAACGAGATCATATACATATCACAGACATATCTCATGCGGTATCCTATAAAAATGTCAACTACTGTTAAATGAAACAGTTAAAAAAGGCAATGTATGCTATAAACGAAATGTTATGAAAGTGTTTTCACATTACGTGCTCGAATAATACGAAACCATTATCAATATGTTAGATATAATATCCATTGCTACACGCGGCAATTCAGGCTATGTGTTTATCAGAGCATACGGTGCTCGAAGCGTTAACACGACTCCAATGCCTGCACCTTCTAAAAATTATCGGCTTTTGAGAAATGCACCGTGGCGGCATCTCATCTTCGTCTTTCACATAGACGTAATAAGATTGTTGGTAAAGAAAAGTCGTTGTTGACCCAGCAGAGTATCAAGAGTATATTTAACGACTCTGGATAGCCAATGTCTGTAAACTTTAATATAATCGATTGCAGTTTGGTAACAATCGACTGGAACACGATGTTTTCAGTGATTGTTTCCCCAGTTTGTACAGTTAATACGATTTGTTGGTCTCATTTTGAAGGAGATGTGAAAAGATGTTAAAAACACGCGCATTATTCATAATTTACGAGTAGCTACGTATATGTGTCTATCATCAAGGTTTTATTTCGTAGCCGAGTTTTTCGGAGATATTTATCATCGATATAAACAGCATCCTCTTGTTGGTATATATATGCTTCACAAACCATTTTTGATTATAAACGATCTTGATTTAATTCGAGACGTACTGACGAAACAGTTTACAAATTTCCACGATCGTGGGTTTTTTTGTAACGAAAAAACGGATCCGCTGTCCGGACATTTATTTCAATTACCTGGAAAAAAGTGGAGGAATTTGAGAGTAAAATTGACACCAACTTTTACTGCGGGGAAACTTAAACAGATGTTTCCGATTATGAAAGACATTGGAAATACCTTAGCAACATATTTGGAAGAAAAGGCACAGACAAGATCGACGATCGACGTAAAAGACGTATTTTCGAGGTATGTGTTTCTCGCGTATCATATATCGACCGATGGTTTGACAACAAATAGACTTGTAGATAGTAGATCACTTGTATTCGTGAACATAAACGCATGCTTGTAAATCAATACTTGCTTTTTCAGATATGCCGTCGACATTATCATGTCAGCAGCATTTGGAATAACGTGCGATAGCTTGGAGAATCCGGACAACGAATTTCGCTATTGGGGAAAGAAGATATTTGATCCGAAGCCTCTTTGGAACGCTCTTATCGTATGGGCCCCGCAGGTTTTTGATTTCTTTTCCATACCATATACCGACAAAGATGTCACAAACTTTTTTATAAACGTGTTTAAAGAAACTGTGGAATACAGAGAATCGAATAACATCGAACGAAAAGATTTTTTGAATTTATTGATGCAGTTAATGAGAAATGGATATGTGGAAGCAGACGATAACTCGGAAGCAGCAACTCTTGCAAGTAGTTATCCTTTCGTTTAAATAACTTTTCGTATTGATAAATATTTCGATATTAAGGACAACGATAATACAAAATTATTATTTTGTCGTGGTACAAATAGAAAATAAATTGACAATGACGGAGGCTGCTGCACAAGCTTACGTCTTCTACTTGGCTGGTTTTGAAACATCTTCGACTACAGTTACATTCTGCCTGTATGAATTAGCGATGCATCAAGATATACAGAACAAAGTACGCGAAGAAATTCAAACACAGCTGGAGAAGCACGGTGGTGATCTCACATACGATGCTGTGAACGAAATGACTTATCTCCATAAAGTGATCTCTGGTATGTATGTGACTGCACTATAACGACAAGCAACGTTAAATTTAAAACATTAAAACGTTTCTAAGGTGTTGTATAACTGAACTGTGAACTTTTATGCAAATCTCTGTTATTGAGAATATAACAAAAAACGTAGAATCTCGATAGAAAATTGATTGAAAACCTTTATCTATCAACTAATTATAGAAAGCACCATATTTTGAAAATCTGTCGAATATTTGATTATTTTGAATTAATTTTATATTTTTATCGATTCGTTTCAGAAACATTACGGAAATATCCTCCGGTTACTGTCCTAAACCGTATCTGCACAAACGAAACGACGATGGAGGGAACAAAATTTGTCATACCTAAAGGAATTGCTGTGACAATACCCGTTTTTGGTATTCACCGAGATGCCAACATATACCCAAACCCGGATAAATTTGATCCAGAACGATTCTCCGAAGAAAATATAAAAACTAGACATCCCTATGCGTATTTACCATTTGGCGAAGGACCAAGAATATGTATTGGTAAATATATTTTTCAAAGTATTTTCTCACGTAAATATACCTACTCAATTTATGATAACGATAGAAAATTCTATCTCGTCAAATTAAAACGTAACTCGACAATGATATTTTCAATTAGTAATAAATCAAAAAATTTTGATCGTAATAAATCACTTTGTTTTTGACGAATCATGGTACTAAACAGGTTGTTTCTACATTTTAGGATTAAGATTTGGCCTTATACAAACAAAGGTTGCTGTAATAAATGCTTTGTTAAAAAATAAAATGACATTCGCACCAGACACACCAACTACTTTGGATTATGAACCGGGATCTCTTATATTAATACCAAAGGGTGGTGTACACTTGACCATCGAGCCATTAAAGTGACTGCATCGTTAAGAATATTAACAATAACGACGTATTTATGTTACACGTTTACAAGTAATTTTTACACACTTTCTACAGATTATTTTTTATAGAAGAAATTCTGCAGTTGTCGAAAAATAAAATTATACGAAATATGAGAAAAATGTCTATTTTTATGGTTTTTAAGATAAATTATAATAATAAATCAAAAAAAGACGCGAAGGAGGAAAAGTATGGAAAGTAAAATTTTAGTTTACGTTAATTCTTTATTTCTTGTTTTATACATCTCTAGATTTGGAAATAAAGTAACGGAGATTGTTATTGTCCAATATTCTTAAATCTATGTCGTGTTTTATTTCGAAAAACTTGATAACATTTATATTTTCGTACTATTTCGGGGGGAGGGGCAGAGAAGCAGACGAAAGGAAATCAATTAGTTAGAGATTTAAAAGGACAAAGATGAAGAGGTCAGGCAGAAGATATTTGACGTTTCAACAATATTTTATTTCACAGTCTGACACATGGAACATAATATTTCGTTATTCCTGAATGAAGACGGTAACAAGTACTAGATTCGTCTAAAATGTCCAATCCGAAGGAATCTAGTATCGATAACCTTTAATATCGTAACTATCGGTAGGTAAAGCATTGGCTAGGCTAAGCAACTCCGAGCGATGAAGACCGCTTGGAGATTGAAGTGCTGGGCCAGCTTCGTGAAGCAGGCTGGACGCGCGAAGAGCGGCTTCCTGGAGCGCGGCAGCTTCATGAAGTCCGGAGGAAAGACGGAGAGCTTCCGCTTGGTGAAGCGCAGCAGGTGAACGGAGAGCGTCAGCTTGGTGGAGCGCGCCAGGTGCGAGAAGGGCACTGGGTTCGTGAAGACCTGCATCGAGAACGGCAGGAGCACCGTGCCGAGGTGGAGGAAGTTTCGGCAGCGGAGAGGGATTGATCGGCTGGTGAGCCAAAAGCGCAGAATCAGCGGCAGCATCGGCAACGTGTGCAGCGGCAGCGGCAGCGTTATTCTGCGCGGCTGCGGCTGCGCTCGCAGCTTTCTCAGCGGCCGCTTGAGTGGTTTCGTAATCGAGGCGAGCAGCAGTGAGTTGCTCGTCCACCGACTCCGCTCTTGCCTTCGCCTGACCAAGCATGGTGGTTTGCGCCGCCAACTCGGCCGCCGATTCCGCGGCAGCTTGCGCTGCGCGGTCAGCCGTCGCCTGTGCCGCGTTTAAGGCCGCTGTAACCACTTGCAACTGCTGCATCGCTTGTTTGGCGGTGGTCCTCGCTGCGTTTGCGGCACGTTCCGCTTGTTGCAGTTGCAGGTTCTCCCCGTCTACCGCTACGTGGGCATCTCTCGATTGTTGCTCCAGCCCTTGGACCACGATCTGTTTGCCAGCGAGTGCCGCAGCCGCGGTAGCCGCTGACTGCGAAGCAGCTTGCGCTAAGGTGTTCTTCGCGACGAACGCGGCTTGTCCGGCCGCGGAATGTTGATTATTTAACTGCGTGTGGGCTTGTTCTGCCGCGCCTTTCGCGATATTAGCTAAAGGACCACC
Organism: Bombus vancouverensis nearcticus; assembly: GCF_051014615.1. Lineage (NCBI taxonomy): Eukaryota > Metazoa > Arthropoda > Insecta > Hymenoptera > Apidae > Bombus > Bombus vancouverensis. Next base: position 713,786 of record NC_134915.1, on the reverse strand, counting down.
AACGCTGAACCCGGGATGAGGCAGTCCACGGCCATGAGCGAGTGGACCTGCAGCTACTAGGGGGCCAGATAGCGCAGATTCCTGAGCGTATTCGTATTCGTAACCTTGAGCTTGTTGCTCGCGAGTGTGCTTTCTTCCTGCACCACATTCTGCCAAACAAATGCACGCGAATAGCAGCAGGAGTGTCTTCATTCTTGGTTTCAAATTATCTGTTTTCTCGTAGGTTTAATCTGTAAGAAGACAATTTTATTTCCATACATAAACATAATACATATTGCTATATGTATGATAAAATCAAAGTGTATAATTCCGAAAATGACAAATCGACAATGATAAAAGATTATGGTGAAAGCGATAAATATTATTCGACAATTTTGCATAATAAAAGATAAATATTTTATTCTATTATTTTTCTCATTTATTCGTTACGTTTATACCACGTACATTGATTTAGATATAAAAGTATGATTAATTGAATACAGCGGTGGGAAATTCTCGTGACAATTCTCCGATCTCTGAATTTGACAACAGCAGAATATTGCGTAGAGATGACGATAGAAAACACGTCGAAGAGTCAACGATACTACAAAATACGAAGTACTATAAAAGTAACTATTCGATTAACGACACTGCCTATAAAACTTAAATACTCCTTCGTAGAAAATTATTTATCCTCTCAAACTTTGACACAGAAGTATTTTGTTTTAATCGTTTAAAAAAATGTAGCAAACTGGTTCATCGATGATCACTGTGGCAATCGACGTGTTAACGATATTTAGAAAGATTTATGTTTTACATTTACCGTGTCAATTTCGTACTTTTAATTAGTTTCTTTATGCGACATAGCCGGGAGATTTTGTAAAATTAAAAAAGCAATCTACATATCAGAGAACGAAACACGGCAGGAGATATATTTAATCGAAAAATAATTCTTACAATTTTATCGATGTGTAGTTGAAATTATTCGCGGGAATAACAACAAATATAACTAATTTCCCCTTAAAAAATACTGCTACTATGCCACTGAGTTTCGCTGGTTAAACTAGTGCATTTGTCTCGGGTTCAAAGCTGCTACACTTGCGTATGTACCTTTTTTTGGACACTCCCACTGGAAACCTTTGTGCCTTTCACATTTTAGCGTGTATTAGTCATAGAAGATTGGTAGCACGGCTTTGCCGCGGCGATAGTGCATAATGCAGGGTAACTTTTTTGCTAGATCAATATATTTCCATGGGTCTTATAAATCGAGTTTCACACAAATATTCCGCATCGTAAATATCATATGTTTGATACTTTCATTAATAATTATTCCATTGCTATGCAATAAAGCCAGAATCAGTAAAGAGTAAGAATATAACTATGTACTAAGAGCGAATAAGTTACAATAAGTAGATTATTACAATATATATATAATAATATACAGGGTGGTATAAAGGGGGTGATTCTACGCGAAAAAAGAAGTCGAAAATATAGAATGAAAATTTTTTTTTAATTCTTCCATCGAGACAACGATCTACAGTGAGATCCGTTATAACGAGGCGCGATAAAGTGCACGCGTACCGAGCCAAAATTCAAAGTCGATTTTTTCGAAAACAAAGCCTCGAACGAAAAATTTTTAATCTACATTTTCGACTTCTTTTTTCGCGTAGAATCGTCCCCTTTCCGCTTGTACCACCAGTTACCAACCACCCTGTATAATAATGGTAATAATATAATTATTATAAATTATTCGCTCTTAGTACAACTTGAAATTCAAACATCTCATCGAATAATTGACTTGCATAGTCATTGATAGGAGTAGTAAGAGAAAACAATGATTTAAACGCACTCGATGATGGAAGAGGAGCGTTTGTTAAGAGCGTTTGTTGCACTATGCTAGTCATCTATTGGACACAAATCGAATAAAAGTGAAAATACGAAGAATAATACAAATAAAATATAGAGCATCCGAATATGAAGATTACAGTAGAAGTAAATACCATCGATGGGAGGAAAATTATTTTCCTGACAAAGTCAAATAACAAATATCTGAATTTCAAATAAAATAACAAATACCACTTAACTTAACTTATGTTCCAAATACATCTTTACCTAAGTAACATCATTTAGTATAAAATAATAGAGTAAATAAATAGAATACATATTTTAAAAAGTTTGTTTCGATAACGACTAGCCTTTGATGTAGAGGGCGTTATTGAATAAATTTTCATTTAAATAATTATTTAAGCAATCGTTATCTGAGAGTTCAAATAAAACATAGAAATAAATTATTTCTTATTTGGACAAATTTGTTTCCACAGAAGCAGACATAACAACTTTCTCAGAGAGATTGCTGTAAATTGCAATTTGTAATTTTTAATAGCGTTAACCACGTATTAATTAACGTTAGCTATGACGAATACGCCAAAATCACATCAATTTTCGGACAATTTGTTCCAGAAGCGAGTAATTTTGGAAGCAAGCACGAACTGCGCTCTGTTTATCGACAAGTAATCATATTAGCTCCACGATTTATTTACACATACGTCCTGTTTTGCGACCAAGTTTTTCAGGACAGAAAAAAAATAAAAAAAAAGGCTTAAACCCAAAAACTGCATCATACAACAAAAAATGTAAAGCGCAAATGTAAAGCACATAATACAGCATGGCTACGTCGTACCGCCGCGTATCGGTACCTTTGCCTAACATACCATTACAAAAATTCATGTTTATTGTGAATAATGTACTTAAAATCTGTATTTTCTGGACTCAATAAACTCCTTTGTAAAAAAAAAAAGTTGTAAAATTTATTTACACATCTTCGTTAATTCCTAATTCTAACGACTAAAGTATTATTTTAATTTGCTATTTATTATCTAATAGTTTTTATTTTATTTAATTTTATAAGACGTAAGTATACTAATGGTAAAATTTCATTCGACAGTAGAATGTATTTAAAGGACAACTTATCTCCGCTATATTTTAATTATGATCAATGTAAATTCAATCTTTACGATGTATCAATGAAATCCTTTTACGATATTTCGGATTAACGTTAATTTTATTCATGACGTACGTCCCATTTTTTTTTGTGCAACTCTGTTGCAAGTCACGGCGGTTCAAAATTGAATGTCTAGTTCCGTTACGCTCTAAAAAGCACTGCGTGTACGTATGTATGCGCATAAGTGCATAATTAAATCAATGAGAAGCAGACCTTATCTGTATGTGATCGTAAGAACTTTGAATGACGTTCGTTCAAGCTGAAAAAATGTACTATGAGTACATTTAGATATTTACAAATACTCAGATTGTACATTCTATGAGATATGAGAAAATACTCAAATTCTACATTCTAGATGCTTGTAAATAGTAAGAAAGCAGCGATATTTATTAAACGTCCGCATCAAATGTAACAAAAAAGAGATAAGATTTATGCGGTTAAAATTATTTTTTAACGAATTAGGAAAAAGATTTTTAACCGTACGTTATCATCGTTGATAAATATGTATTCGACGAGTAAAATTACAAATTTTCAATAGCGATGTGATAAGATGGTATAATAAGTTACTGCGAATAATATCAGGACGAACATTTTGGAAAAGTTTTGTTAATAAATCGAAAGAGAAGATTACTAAACGTTAATGAACGTAATAGCTTTAGAAACAAAGGTTTTTAATATACAGGAAAATATTTATATAACGATAATTAAATAGTTATGTTAATTAAATGGAAATATTTGTATTAGATTTGAAATAGAACCGAAGGTGTACTTAATGTTAAGTTATTATACAACTCATCCGTGGCCGTGAGAATAATTCTACCAAGAATGTTTAAAAATTGCGAAAATATGTCAAGGAATGGATACCGGTGGTACACGTTTGAAACACAACGCAACAATGATATCAATTAATCGATTCTGCTGCATTTGAAATGAAGCTTAATTATAATTTTCTACGCACAGTATCCCTCACTTTTATCTTCGTCACTTATGCGATAAGTTTATGCAAATTCGTGCTTTCGACAAAATGACAAAAAACAAGAAAAAAAATTAAACCTAAATAGAAATTTGTACGCTGTTGTACCTTTAAGTTTCCCATAAGAGCATACACATCCGCAGTCTACTTCTGAGAATTGATATTTGCATCATTTACAAAATTTCTCGAATAAATTTTTGTAAAATCTTGGTATTTTAATATTTTAATATTTACCTTTATTTTACATTTATTCCAACTGTTTATATTTAAAAACAGTTAAATCAAGTATTATTTTCACATAAATTCTGGATGCATATACATAGTGAGGTATACAAAATGTAATTTACATTGGACCTAAATCTCAGAAGATATGCGACACAGTTCTGCATATGAATAGACGAAGGTACACCGTGTAAAAGAAATTTTAAAATTGTTTTAAAATTTGTGGTAAAACTGATTAATATGAGGACAAAGATTACAAATTATTCACAAGATACGTATAAAAATATATAGAATATTTTATGAATTACAGAAAATGAGGACGAGTACAGAATATCTGTACGTCGAATGCATTTTATCTACGAAATTAATTAATTACTAATTTTGAATAACTTTTCGATTTTCTAATTTTTCCCCATTATTTCATCCACCGTAATATCATTTTACTATCACATATCGAATACAAATCTTGTCGAAGACTATTATTCAAAAATATATTAAATTTGCAGGATAATAGCACACGCAATAGCTACAAGTTAATAATTGAAGGAAATGTTTGAAAAAGGAAGCTTTTCGATCAATTCTAATCCCAAGCTATTTATGTTCGAGTGAAATGCTTGCTGAGGAACGAAATGTTGAAAAAGTGAAATTATTAGAAACTTTCTCTCGTTACCTGGACAACTACAAACGTAAATAAATGATAAATTGTCAACAAACTTTTAGTACTCACAAAATTCAAGACTGGTCAAACGGTCAAACGTTTACAGAATCCTTGCTGTTGCAGCTCGAAGAAACAACTATAAACTGATACCACTTACTTGGTTATCGTAGCTCTTATAGGCCTGTACCATGAGCTAATGGTAATACGGTAGTTACGGAAGGGGTTCAGGATATCGAGAATAACGGCGCACAATGACTTTTCTTTAAAGAAATAACGTAGCTCAAATTTGTAGTAAACCGCGTTTTCTTTTTATTTTGAAATCAGCTTGTTACAAAATAAGTAACGTATCTATATATCACTGGTACGTTTTAAGTCGTTGTAATCTAAATTCCAAATATGTAGCAGATATATAACGTACAACAACTCGAAAAGGAAGAAAGAAATAGCATCGTACATTAATAATTAAGCTGTGGATATTTATGCACTCGCGAGAGATTGACAAGCACAGAGATACACGGAATACGTTTATACAAAAATATAGTGTCTACGACGAAAAGGGTCGCTGATTAGGTTCCATGTGTCTAATTCCGATCATACAAATATGAATTTGCATGAATATCGGCGGTCTATTTATGATATCGTTATCAAAAATTAGGTGGGCTAACCGTACTCGATATACGCTCGATAATTGTACTTTGTCCAAGTTTTTGGAATATCATCTACATCATGTTGTTTTCATGTTACCTTGATTTGAAACAAATTCTTTTGGCACTTTTTTATTTCTTAAACAAGACAGAGTTTAAGAAAAGTATGCGAGGGATGAAAAATTGCTTGAAATTACCAGTCGAAAACCACTATACCAGTATACACAGGTGTAAAAGATATTCGACCTTGGTAACGAACATTTATTTCAATTTGAAATACAACGAATTGTATTTATTGAATTATACAAATTGAATTTACAATGTCCAAAGTGGTTCATTTCAAGTTTCTGCCTACGTAATTTTTACAAAGAAGATAATAACTGTGTTTCTTTTAATAATTAAAAAGTGAAACGAAGAATATCCGATGATATATCGCAGGTACGCTACATCTACTACTGCAACTATTCATCCTTCTTCGATATGCAAATCCGATACTTCGATACAATCGCGTTTCATTCGTTTCTCTCGTCAATGTGCTTTCACACGTCGTACTAATTCGAAATAAATAATTTTATACTCTGATATATGATGATTTGTACGAATTACAATCCGGCATTTGCCTAAATTTTTTCTTTCCAGAATGTACATCTTTTACGTTCTTTACATCGGTGAGTACTGTTACGAGAACGTCTGGCTGTTATTTTCTAACCAAGTAAACGCAATATTTTAGTACTGCTGACGTTCGAATATTTTGACTGTGGAAGGGTGCATAAGATTCCAGTTGCCTTAGTAAGCCTAATGATACTTTTTATTAGTCACTTACTACACTTACACTCGGTTCAGCCATTCCTTTGCGCAGTTGTATTCTAATGAAAATTCATTTAATAACCTTCGGTGAAAACCTTCGCGTCGCATATTCCGATAAATTTATTTCGCGTAATTTTTATTCGCTACATACACCACAGTGTAATTTACGAATAACGCGGAATTCATAAGAAAAATCTCTTTTTACAAGAAATATTACGGTACATAGAAGTAACGTTATGTGTGTAACTTGCGACAAACGAGTAACGCGTGGCACGTTATTACGTTTCCAAATTATTCTGAAAGATGGATTGACTTTTAACGGCACTCGCATGTAATTAACGCAACCGCTGGTGATTAATGGCAGTCGCATTTCTCCGATAGAACCAAAGAGAAATTCGTTACGCCGATGACCCAACTTGTTCACGCAATCCGAACAATCCAAACAATTCGAAGAAAACTCCGGAGAAAAGTAGTAACATCGCGCAGAAAGCTGCACAGGAAGCTAAGGCTGCTTCGGAAGCGCAGAATATCGCTGGTCAGCAAGCCGCTCGTCAAGTACTTACTTTTCTTCAAATACGCGTTTACATTTCATTTAGTCGAGCAGACGATTCGTCGTTTAATATCCGAAGCTTCTGAAAAGCTTACAGCGCTCGGATACTCGAACTCTACCAAAGACCTCTTTCGTATGTATTCGATACGAAACATTCGGAAATCTCGTAAACGATGCAACGAGACACGACAGTCTTGATTGTATCGGCGCAACTTGAAACAAATTTTTGGAAGCATACGTGAGAAAAAAATGATCACAAAATGATTCGCTAAAATGACTAAAGAACTTGGTATATTCGTTAAATTAACGAACCACGATATTTAAGCGAGAGAGTATCTTTAGCGCCAATCCTATGTTTCAGACTATTTATGATGTGTATGGAACTTCGATATGCGTTTTTAGATTCATTTTATTATTATAATCGCGATAGTCGTGTCTTTTATTGGCAGACTGCGGATTTGCAAACAAAATGCGAAGAGCATCGCACGTAACGCGCAAGAACATATGAAACATTCAAATTAAAATGTTCATTGTGATATTCGGTAGAGGAAACGAATTCCAATGTAACTTTGGTTTTTTTAGCTGTATTAATAAAAATGTAAAAATACATAGTATATTCATAAAAGAATTCCGCGGTAAGTGTTCGAAGTGTGCGACAACCAAATATGCGATAATTTGTTTTATTTCAGAGAACAAGCGCGATCCATTTGTTAAGTTTTCATTACCTTTTTCCGTGTTTCTTGAAACAGCATCTCGTTAGACGTAAAAAGAAGATCTATATTGCGCCAAGCCTCGAATCGAATCTCGTCTCTAACGAATCCAATTACGTCAGATTTGTTTCTCACACGTGGGATGCGCATATTCTATGAACGTTCGCATTATTCTCTCTTGCGAAAACATACTGGCCGTGTGAGTGAACTCGCGTTTTCTACGAAATCGCTCAACTATAATTCCCACATAACAACTAAAAATAACATCTGTGAAAGTAATTGTGTTACACGTAGTCTGTAACGTTTCCTAGGCGTGCATTACTGAGGCACCGGGAACCAATGGAAAAATAGCGCGAGTTTGATTCTGTCGTCGTTTCGTTATTTGCTAGAATCGGAATTAGAACATGTATACAAACGTATTGTAATACACAGGTAAAGACACAACTCGCTGAAAAAGCGGTACAGGCTGCAAAAGCAGCGGAGGAAGCGCTCACAGGCAAGAAAGTCGTAGTGGATCAGTTACAAGAAGAAGTGAGAGAAGCGCAATCGGTTGTTCAAGAGGAATCCTCATCCTTGGAACAGGAACAGGCTAATGTTAACGCAGCTTTACAAGCAGCGCGTCAGTCGCAAGATCAGGTGATATACTTGAATTTAATACGCTTGAGAAATATCTTGGTAAATTGGAATCCGAGCAAATAGATAGTTTTACTTTCTATATTCTTATTTACAATGCCAGAATGATATGAAAAAAGTACGATTAAATCGGAAAAAACCTTAAGCGAAACGGAATAGGTATACGCAGGTCGTACAGAACGCAAGTCTATTTACGTTATGTTGAAACGCAGTAAATCATAGAAGGTACATTCACGAAGAAAGATCCTTTCGTATAATTTTAATTCGATTTATTTACGGTAATTTATTCGACTGTATAATTTTCTCGAAAATGCTGTTGAATATTTGAAAAGGATCGTAAAGAGCGCGACGTATGTATTTTATAACGCGAATGCAACGTATTTAGCAACATGTTCTACGTACACGCGTAAACGTATGTATATACGCGTGTACTTACGCCCAGCCTCTCTCTTCTCCGAAGTAACTTAGTTTTCTACCTACGTGCGTACACCAGTCGTTGTATCCTTATTGCAAATGGCGCACAGTCTTACGATCCTCCGACTTCTCTATCCGGGATGACTAAGAAATACTTTCAACGTGCCATAAAAATGAGAACGGGGCAGCCTGATTAAAGAAGCTAGCTTACTTTGATCCAACGCAGTTAAAGACGCTGACGCACGCAGTACAAACGGCTAAGGCGAACGCGGCCAATGCCCAGGCTGCTGCGAATGGAGCTCAAAAAACTTTACGAGACAAGGAAGAATTGGTGGACGCGGCGAAACGACGGGTCGAGGAACTGTCGAATCAGCTGAGAGCCGCTAAACAGGAACTCGCCAACACGAATCGAGCAGCTGCTAAAGCAAATGCCGCCGCTAACGAGGCGAAAGCCAACGCCAGTAGGAACAAAAGGCGACTGGAAAACATTCGCAGGATGAGGATCATGAAAAGGTAACTGAAGGCGTCTTCTTCCTAGGCACGATACTGGTCTCCAGATATTGCGCGATTTACGTTTAATTCTAGCTCGTAATAAGAAATCCTAAACTACTATCGCGTACGTATATACAGAGAAAATATTCGAAAGTACAGCACTTATATAGGGTGTATCATAAGAGTCGCCGGAGGGTCCTTTACGCGAGGAGAGGTAACCCGCACTCTCGCTCCTACTTGCCGCCACTCTCGGTGCGATCGTAAAGTAAGCTCGCGTCACGTCACACACATACAAATAACATTATATCGCTATATGGCAGTGACAGTGGCAATCCCGATCGTAATTCAGCAAAGGACAGGAGGCACGAAAACGATGAAAAAAGTTCGCGCGAACTATCTGACCTTCTATCGAAGTTATAGCCAGTTCTGTGTTTCGATGGTCGCAGTTGTTTCATACCTATTCGTAAAAGGTGTTCAAAATGGTCTGTATGCGAGCTTGCAGTAGTCGTGTCAAAGAATTTCACAGACTTTTCGAATATCGAATGCTCGTACGAATCTTTTTGAAACGTTTTTGAAGCGGGTTCACGAAGGGCAACATGCTCTATGATACAATGCTCTGTATATCCGCGTATTTACGGCGTAGTAGATTTTGAAATTTCATTAACACCATTATGAGAGCCGATTATCGTGATTGTATTAATGCACAAATCTGAATCGATTAGAAATAAATCTGAAAATATATGTGGATGTTACAAGATATTTGGGGCAAGTATACAGGGTGGTTGGTAACTGGTGGTACAAGCGGAAAGGGGGTGATTCTACGCGAAAAAAGAAGTCGAAAATATAGAATAAACATTTTTCGTTCGAGGCTTTGTTTTCGAGAAAATCGATTTTGAATTTTGGCTCGGTACGCGTGCACTTTATCGCGTCTCGCTATAACGGATCTCACTGTAGATCGTTGTCTCGATTGACGTTTTTTTTATTCTATAAATTTTGATTCTATATTTCTTATTCTACATTTTCGACTTCTTTTTCCGCTTGTACCATCAGTTACCAACCACCCTGTATATCTCCCAGAGATCGTCAAAAGAATGAAAACTTGAACTATCCATTGTGCTAATAAGCCTGGATATTCAGTAGGGTCATCTTTAACATTTACTATATGTTTAAGGTGGCCATGCATTCTGTATACTACTTTTCCTGCTAAACGTATGTTTGCGATAAATATCTCGCAATTTTTATATACATTTGCAGCCTGTTTCCAAAGTTTACCAATATAATCACGATAACGACGAGTCGTGTCTCTTATTACAGTGCTCATGAAACTTTAAAACGTTTCATGTAACACGCATAATGTACACGTTTCTGTTTTCTATGGTAAGTGTTCAAATACTTTCGTAAACGAGCGTATATACGTATGCTGTACAGTAATGTCCGGATGAATGGCCGCCAATCGGGAAAGTGCTTGGCCATGTGTCCGGAGAGGTGACTTTCCGAGAACTGACCCACATTATCCGACTCCTGCTCGCTCTGCCTTGCGTGCATCAAGGGTAAGAGTGAAAAGTAGGTAGTCGAGCGAGACAGGATAGGTACAGAGTAGTAGAGTCAGGCAATTTCTTACTCCTAGATATAATACATATTTCTTTCGTCTGGCTAAACATTGTTGGTCGAGTATAGTCGCAGCTTTCGTATCATCTTGATCGTACGAGTTTCGTTATTCCGACCAAACCCATCTCCTAACTGAATAATAAAAACTAAAAAGAATTACATTTTTCTTATTTCGACGATTCGATATCGGGTTGAATTGCATCGATGCGGATGGTAGACGCAGAGACATCCCCCGAGCTCCACGAGTTCCAGGAAATTGGTGGTGATCACCCATATGTCCTCTGTTACGCGTTCGTCGCTCAGCGTGATTCGGCTAAGTTTCCTGCGGGGCCCAAATCCGACCGCCGGTACGCAGAATGTAAATAAAGAGACAAGCGGGCATTCATTGTTTATCGCCTTCGATTCATCGTAAAGAAAAGATTATTTAGTTCTGAAATGGAGAAAGCGATAGGCTTGCCAGCTAGAGTATTCCGAGGGATCTCATGGCAGATATCTCGGATCTTCCATTTAGTCGAGAAGCATACTTGTGAGACGTACATCGGTGATTTTTTCATCCTCAAAATGTTCAGTAAACAGCGAGAAAATATATTTGAAAGCGAGGAGAGTAGCGATGACGGAGTCTACGACTATCGTTCGAAGTGCCGAAAATCAGCCCAAATGTGTTTGGAACGTTTTAACAAATGCCACGCGATATAGCATAATGTAATATTTTATGCAGAATATAAATTAATACAAAGTATGGTATAATGTGTTTTTGATATTTTTATGTTGTATATCCTATATATAATATCGTATATTTAATTAACTCGAACAAGAAGAGCGTCACCCATACTTTGTGACGGGGCCCCCACGGAAGTATACCCGTCACATAGATATGTGCGACGTGGCGACGAACGTGTTAAAGGACATATAAACCAGGAGTATATGTTTGTAAATATAAGAAATTTATAGACTTCTTGTAACGTAATGTAAGAATTAGTCGTAGTATTCTGTTTACGTTATACGTACGTGCGTTCTAACTGCGTTTTTTGTATTCTTTGCATTCTTTCAAAAATCATACAATAACGTTATATTTTTCTTTGTTTGTAGATGCTCGCATGGTTCAAGAGGAAGCTAACGGAATAACAACTTCGGAGAAATTTATAAACATATAAATATTATATCGATTAATTAGATATAAGTGAGTTTATACTGAACTATAATGTTTTGAGTCAAATAGCGAGCATAGAATTAATATCTTTTAACATCGACATACGTAAAACAATGTATCAACAAAGTAGGGGAAATAATTGACTTATTTTACTACAACTTATTTTTGTAAGGCTGTTTTACAAATGAAAGCAATGCTAATTACAATTACGCGAGCCTTCTTTTTTAAATTATTCAAAATTGATGCCGATTTGTGATTCTCAATAGCTTTATCTCTCACAGAACATTTACTTTATATTTACATTAACTACGTTTATTTTACGTTACATTTACATTAAAAATTTATAATGCGAATATCGAAATAAATACGAATGAGTAAAAGTGGCGCCGCTCTAGATATTTTTAAAAATTATTTCCATCTTATGATAGTTTATCGTTTACAGACACTTGGCAGCAAAGACGAAGCTCCTGCTCTCACCTCTCCGAGTTCATTTTTTTCGAGGATGCTTTCGTACCAAAAAAAAACGTAGTAGGAGGATGGAGGAAGATGGATCTTTCCTGGAAAATTCTACAAAATCAAACGTGTCCAAGAAATACGATAAAATTGTTTTTAAAATTGGAAACATCGTGAATGCAAAGATTAAATCCTCGAGAGTTTTTCAGATTTTATAAAATGTCCAACGAAAGATCCATCTTCGCTCTTTCTATACTATGGAGAAGAAAATGCACGAGACTTTGTTCAAAAAGTCAAAGCAATTCAAAGATCGAAGCGAAAATTTTCAGTTCAGTGAAAATTTAACGATTCTCTAATGTTGCTACTGAATATAATATTAAGACAAACAATTAATTAATTAATATAATATAAGACAAATAATATTTCGCTGGCAGATAATTTGATTCCAAACCAATAAGTTTTACCAAACTTATCACGCTGACACAAAGATTGTAAAATATTATACGTTAATAAACTCAGCTATCTGAAAATCATTTGGATACTTTCTCTCGTTTGATGTACATTTTTATTTGAAAAAATTATATATACAGGGTGGTTGGTAACTTGTGGTACAAGCGGAAAGGGGGTGATTCTACGCGAAAAAAGAAGTCGAAAATATAGAATAAAAATTTTTCGTTCGAGGCTTTGTTCTCGAGAAAATCGACTTTGAATTTTGGCTCGGTACGCGTGCACTTTATCGCGTCTCGTTATAACGGATCTCACTGTAGATCGTTGTCTCGATGGAAAAATTAAAAAAAAAAATGTTTATTCTATATTTTCGACTTCTTTTTCGCAAAGAATCACCCCCTTTCCGCTCGTACCACCAGTTACCAACCACCCTGTATATTGTAAAAGTACATGTAAAAATGAAATGTATCGATTGTGTAACATTTTTCATTATTTTGAAGATTAATTATTAAAATTTTGAGTTTCGCCGAATATTTCAAGATAAACACGAGTAACTGAAGAATACAAACTTTTCCTATTACTTTTTGATCTTTTACTGTCGGATAACTTTTAGAATACGAATATTATAATTCATTGCCCGAAGCTTCCCCCAAACTGCTTCTACTTTTTGTTGCCTCACAGCGGTCTATTACGTCAATAATCTTTTATCACGAATACTTTTTAGTTCCGATCGCTGACATTTACATTGAAATCGTGATTTACTTATACAAACGTACCGTCACGCATCAGCGAACTAAATCCTTTCTAGCGCAAAGCGCAATGACGTATTTGTATGGTGATTACACTAAACTTTGTAATGAAACGAATGCTTTTTACATGATTTGCAATATCCTAGAAATATACTCTTTGGAAATTAAGACATACCGGGTGCCTCGTTTCAATCGATCCACGTAAATATCTCCTAAATTATACATTATTCGAGAAAGTATTTCATATAAAAATTACCTTGTTTCGAGAAGGACGCATCTTGCGATGGTCACAGACGTTATTTAACGGACGCTATTTCCAGATTCAAGGAGACCTTCGTTCCTTTAACTGGAAATATAAATCTTTTTATATACCATTCGATGTATTTTTAATTGTCTACGGAAAAGTATCGAGGTAGCCACGTGCGTTTTTCTTGAAAAACCCGAAAACGAAATCTAAAACGTAACAAAGACAAAATGTTCCGCGAATAATTTCGCATCACGAGCAATTCCGTTGGATTTTCCGTGTCGTATCGGTCCGCGATCGACTCTTCCGTTCCGCGTTGAAGGGACTTCTCGTCTCGTCGCACATTATCGTTGTATTTTATATTTTTATCCAACAACATCATCTATATTCGTCATCTGTAAATGTACGCATTCTTCCATCACATGTTATCCCGTGTTCGTGTGCAATAAAAATTCTACATGTTAAAACTTAAAACAAGGTCGTGATCAAATTCTACCCCCACTCGTACAAACCCCCTGTACCCTTGCCAGGCTAGTACCAGCTAACTACAGTTCACTACCTGAACAATTACTCAATTTCAAAATATTTGTTTTCACTACATGTATGTACGTACAAATTTTATAATATTTTTTGTATTGTTTGGTCCACTGTTTTAGATTTAAATTAGAATATAAAATATTATAAGAATACAATTTAATTTTATAATCAATAAAATATTTTAGTAAAAATATTAATATTCAATATGTAAGAGCATGAATTACTTCTACGTTAGATGATGGACTGTTTCATTGAATTTGACAATCACTGTACACCCCGCCACTTAAATTGCCCTAAATCCACACGTGTATAGAAATTAGTCTAACTGGAGGAATATTCTGATCAATTTGTAAATATAATATCAAAGCCTCAAATTTGTTCATTTTCGTTTTATCTTGAATCGGCTCCCTTTTATCAGAAAAAGCTCAAAAGATCATCGATAATAGTTTTAAGAATATTTAATTGAAAATATATACACTTAACTGATACAGTTAATAATAACGAGGAGAAAGGTCAAATTTAATATTCCATAAATTATTCGTCATGTATCAGGATTTGAAAACGTGTTTGTGTCCATAGCAAGCTGATGTTAAGTCTGTGTAGGTCTAAAATGAGATCGTACATAGGTGAACGAACTTGATGTCTTAGAGAAGGGAAGAGAAATCTAGGAATGAGAAATTAGACTATAGCTTGTCTTCGTCATTTGCGTAAGACATGTTTTTAAATATATAATCAAAATGATTGCACGCGAATAAACTAAAATTATAAATGTGGTCTTGGAATAAAATTTTAGAAATTCCATTAATTGTAAATATTGCAAAGTTGACTGGAGAAAATATAACTGTACTTACTATATTAGTTAAAATACAGACATATACATCTAGCATATATTTTATTCATTTAACAAAGACATAATTAACGTCTTTTTAAGTGTTTTCTTCTACTTTCACTGTTTCCGCTACACATTTTTTATACCATGTTTATATTACAAAGAATAAAACATAAGTAATAGGCAACAATAAACAAATACACTGATATTCAAAGTGATATTTAAAGTCCATATAAATACGAACCTTATCTTTTTGCATTAAGCTTACACTAAGATTGCATAATTGTGCAACTGTTGTAACACGTTACAACTATTATAACGTGAAGCTAGAAACACAGCATGAACGTTTAATTGGCGTGTAAATTATGGAAACTTTAGCAATTTCCATTTACGATAGGACTAATTATTTCTATTTCCATAGTTATGCAAGTATTTAATTAGATATCTATTAGATTCTTATGGAAAATTCAATGCGATACATATACAGTGAGTCTGGTTTATCTAGAACCGCTGAAATATTTGAAAGAACCTGAATGATATAGAAAAAGATCAAGGTATTTGACCTTTCCGTGACATTGAAACGTTCGAAGCGATTCCTACGAAAGATTTAAATTAATTAAAATTTTTAAACAGGTACCTCCATTTTTCTATTATATATTCTTCTAGCTGATACTTGGAAATTTTCAAAACGCTACGAACTCGTGTCGAACTTTAAAATTCTTAAACCAAAATTCAGACGTTAATGCTCCGATGAATCAAAGAACTGAAGATTCTTGAACTCAAGATCGTTTGAAGGTTATAGTATCATAGATCTGGATTTGAGCTCGTCTGGATATCAGCTACGAAAATCAGTTATGAAAAATAGTGTACACCATCTCTACTTTCGCGAGCCGCTGTATGTATAAACAACAATGAAAACTCGAATAGAAACATCTTTTTACAACAAGGCTATCTTACTCCTGACAATACTGCGTCTGTTCGTTTACTTCCTAGTTTCACTAGAATGCGGTAATTCTTTCCGAATCTGGTACAATGAACAGTTCTCGTCAGCATCTTTTTATTTAGCGACATGCTCCATACATTTGAATAATTATTACGACTCTTTATCTCAAACGAAATTGCTTTCTTGTTTCTATTTAGTAAAATTTACAATAAATTACACTTTAAGATTGCAATCGTTAGTCGGAGAAATTATTTCAAAAGCAAAACTTGCGTATAATTATTAATTTCATTTCTTCTTAACTTAATTCTTTTCTTCGAGTTAATTTCGATCTTTTCCACCACTTGTTGTCATCGGTAAGGATAATGAAAAAATTCATTTTTATAGAGTATGGGAAAACAGTTTAAAAATATGATAGGGTATAATAATTGTTGAAAGAACAAAACTGCAGATGCTCGAGTTTCGTAACAGTCTATGTGCTACATTACGTTTTATCTCACGGTTAAGAGATCACGACTCGCATGAGATATGTGTAGTCACGAACTCAGGATAACTATTAATTTTCTAGTATGTCAATGATGCTATCGATAAAGTTGTTCGCTTATTCCTTGGTCTTCCTCTGTTTAACGCCATCTTTTGTTTCCCTGCCTTACTTTATTTGCCGCGCTTTTGTCTTTCTAACCTCTTCTCCTCTAGTTTTCTAATTCGTACCTCTCTCTCCTTCCAGACTTCTTTTCGCTTTTCTTTCACTTTCTCCTCGTATTCCCACCCTTTATTTTCCCTTCTTCGTGTCACTTTGTATTTCCTTCTCCTTTTTCTCTTCGCACTTCCCCTTTTCTCCAGAGCTCTCCGTCCGCGCGTTACCTTCGCCCCGAACCCTGTTCGCTTATTATCGATATATATAATATTATTCATCTGATCAAACTAGAAGACTACTGTGGCGGCACTCGACACTAACTAGTACCGGACAACGGCAGCGCAGTTGTTAGCGCCTTAAGTTACGAACGTTCGGGACCCGGGTTCAAATCCCGACGCCCGTAGTTCCGATTTTTCTTCCACGTCTAAATAAGAAAAAAATACAGCAGTACCCTTGCAACGACATCTACACCCGCAGCAGAACCTATCTCGGCTCCCACACACCAGCAAAATAGGCTTTCGCACCTATCACGACCTATACACCTCACTACGAAGAAAACGTTCGATCGATCTCCTACTCTGATTATCTATGAATTTATCGCAATTTCCATGAAACGTAAATAACACAATTGCATTTATGCAATTATTACCAACGTTTCTTCGGTGGAATAAACGTATACGTGTTACAGTTGCAACATCGTTAAATCAATTTATCGAACGGTCACGTATGAACAGAACTTATAAGACTCAAGGATAATATACGGAAAAAGGAAAAGAAATTTAAAATAAGAACTTGCAATAAATCAAAGAGCCTGAAGACTCTTTACGCGCTGCGCTACTTGACTATCATAGCTCGTTTGACCATTATATAAAATTACCAATGGTTGGATCAGACTACTTGAATAATTGGTTTCTTACTTTACAGTTACGGATCATTATGAAATCGAATTTGCGTATCAGTTTCCATGAATACCTTTCACGGAAAAATCGCCACACCGTGGGAAATAGCAAAGTAAGAGGAGAACAGCAATGCAGAGCGATATACATCTTTCTTCGACATTGTGAAGGTATGGATTGTGCACGATGCGAAAGGATGATTCATATTAGTACGCCTCCGCTTGATGCTTTTATCGATAACGAATTAACGATGAAGTTATCGCAACGATAGTTTATGGGACAATTAACTATAACAGATGCTTGCTTCGAGTAAAACTTAATTATATTTCTGTACTTTGGTGCAACAGGTGCAAATACCCTATATAAAAAATGACAATTTCGCATTCTATATAAAAATGACTATATTTTGAAAAAGTACCAAAGTCAACATAAAACAGGCTAATAATTCTTTCTTTTCGTATTAGAAAAGAAATTTGAAACAGCAGGAACTTCTGTGTTAGAAGTTATTCGACCATGAATTTTTTAACACATCTATAACTTTATTAATATTGACGTTGGTACCTTTTGCACCAAGCCACAAATTTTATTAAGTTTGTATTTCGTTAAAATACGGTTAGATGTGCGTGTATAACATTTATATTATTATATAAGTAGTATTTACGTAAATTTATATTGCTAATTACATATCTACATCTTCTGTTATATATAATATTTCTATATAATATTCTATATAATATTTCTATTGCTAATTACATAGAACATAGAAGAATAATGTGTACGTATAATATGTACTTGTAATGTATCGTCTTGAAAATTAATTAGTATCTTATTTTAAGCTATTATTCTGCTATGAAAGCTATCATTATAATGTTGTTTACTATTGCATAATAATATCATACCGTTACTATTGTTGAAAATTGTGGATCTTTGAAGCCGAAATAATGTTATAGGAACACTAAATTTATACTGAGGATTAATATTAAAATAATGAAATATTTATTTCATGAACGATTCCTTATATATTCATCGATACGCACTTGCACGCGTCTCAGCACTTTCTTCTATACCCGACTCTTAACCGACTCTTAACCGACTGAACAGTTTACATTTCTTTGTTTTCGAAACGCTTCGGACACACATACTTCGACACTGATAATCACATACAAGTATCTCTACTACGCATTTAACCTAATCCAGCACAGAAAATTATACATATCTCAACAACTATAATATATTGTTTCATATTTACTTTATTACTGAAAATTCTCAACGCGAGAATTGATTGTAATTTTAATAAATAAATAAAAAAAAAATTTACTTTAATCTAAGGTTACATTAATAATTTGCACGAATTAATATATTATATTATTATTGCGTTATCGTTATTACGTTATTCCTCCTCTTTCCTTTAGTAAAATAAATTCCAACGAGAAACTATCTATTTACGAGGACAACCAGCTAGTCGATCGTCATTGACCCAGGATATCGATCACCGCAGCGTCGATCATCTCCGTTTCAGGCTGTTGAGCCCGTGAGTGTGAGAAAGAAGCGAATTAGGAAGAAGAGAAAGAAGAGGAACAAGCTGCA
Organism: Bombus vancouverensis nearcticus; assembly: GCF_051014615.1. NCBI lineage: Eukaryota > Metazoa > Arthropoda > Insecta > Hymenoptera > Apidae > Bombus > Bombus vancouverensis. The sequence continues at coordinate 694,626 of NC_134915.1, read as the reverse complement.
GAACTATTATAGTCTAGCAGTGAAAGTACTTTGAACTCGAATCACGTGCTTCAGTTCTCTCAGGTATATCATCAGGTGAACTCTTACAAGCGAGTTCAGTATCATCTTCACAACCCTTCGAATTCTTCGTTCAGCCTCTTCGTCTCTTCGTCGATTGCTGCAGTGTACATATGAAAGTTGTGGTGTATACATCGGTTCGACAATTTAATTCACAAAGTATTGCACTTGATCACATAATCACGATATCGTTTTTAGTTTTCGACAAACTGTTTTGTGTATTACTACATGTTGTTCTTCATGGTGAAGTTTCCAAAGATCAAACTAAATAACCGGTAAATGCACTTCCAAGATTTTACCGACACTTTCTATATTTGGTTTGTACTGACTCTTCTTTTTCATGTTTACAAATAAATAAATAAATAAATAAGTTATAGTTAAGCGGTTCAGCAGCCATATTGACCAACTCTATAACTTTTACTTATGCTATCTTGTCACGATCGATGTACCTATAGAAATAAGTCATTTGTTTCTCGAGAATCGAATGTCAATCGCACTACTTATCTAGTGAGATTAAAAAATTAACGAAAAGTAGAGTTAATCAATTTGTCTTCTGAAGAGACTCGATTACGAGTCAAATAAAAATTTGAAGTGTAGTTTTTTTTTCTTTTTTTTTTAAATAATATGTATTCTCAACGCGAGAATTGATTGTAATTTTAATAAATAAATAAAAGAAAAATAATATGTATAAACTACTCGTATACTATGCGTATTACCATAAGCTCGGAAGAAAAGTATAAAGAAACACGCAGAGCCCGGATGTTGGCTCTATACCGTGTTATATACTTGATGAGATTCCTACGTAACATTATGCTGTTTCCTAGTTCCGTTCAACTGGGATACAATGACTTAGATTAGGTAACGAGACAATGAAGAACGTTCTAAAGCAAAATATAAGTATATTTGCTGTAATTATGACTGTTCTGTAAAGTACCGATATTTCGACATTAAAAAATTCAGAAAACAAAGTATCCACCGAATAACATCAGATATATAGAATGTTCGCGATAAAGCGTGACAGTTTTCAGTTGACAGCGAAAAGTTTTTCACGTGTCAAATGGATCACAGTGTGTGATTACCTTCTCGAGTAAAAGAAATTTTTGAATTGAGTTTTCTATGCATGGAAACGATGCCATCCCTATTTTGTCAAATGGAACTGCATATTAACTTTCATTACTCGAAACATTTTTCCCCTATTCTGTGCAACTAAAAAGTTGTGAAGAATATTTTCTAAAAAGTAACTTTAAAGAGTAGAGGGGAGCGGGGGGAGATAAAAAAGAAACAGTATTTATGGTTGAAATTAATCATTCATTCCCAAGCATTTATTCGTTCCTTTTACGTTTCTAGCGTTTTTTATCCTTCTCTTTGTATCTTCTCCTAACACGATTGGCTTAATTTTAAATTGATCATCAATTGATTCGCGCGTACGATGAATAACGAAAACATAAAACTATTAATATGATAGGATAAACTTGGATCTTTATGAAAAATACATATAGTACAACATCATACGATGTACATATTGCTTATTGCAATGTTTAACAATTTGCTATTTCATTCACTTTCGAACATTGAGAAGCGATGGTATTTCGTAATTAATTAAAGCAATACGCGACCTTAATAGCGTTAAAGACGAAGCTACTTTCACTAACTCGACCAAAAATACAAAATCATCCGTTCAATTGAAATGAAGACTTTCTCTAGCATACAATATTCCTTGATAAATTAGAAAAATATTGCGGGTACGTTCATGAACAATATAAACGAAGAATATGACGTTTAGGTGATATCACAGTGCGATCTATGAAGAATATGATGATTTGTACAAAGCAGTGGCCAGATGTTAAAAATCGGTCGTATTTATTTATAAGTTTATCCTCTATCGCATGGCGTATGCGAAATTTTGAAATTTTAAAAACTGTAAAAGTTAATTATGCATAAAGGAAAAGAGTTCTATTTTTTATAATGCCATCGTTAAATTTTATAAAAATTGCATAGAATAATATCGTATCATTGAAAAATAAATTAAATCGAACAATGTTCGTCTAATTACAGGTACCAATAATCGTTGAATTTCAAGATTCCAAAATTTGCTAAAGATTATTATCGAAAGTTCGATAGTTGACCTCTCGATATTTAAAAGAAGAAAACTGAATTTAGTTCTTTTAACAAACTTTGCACGTGGTCATTTCGTTGCGCAAATCGAACATATACGCGCCTATACGCCTAGAGTGCCTACATTAAATAACCATACATTGCACATATTGGAAAACATAATAAAGCAAAATGTATAAGGATTATATGTATGTAGTTTTTCGATTTTGCTGTTCCTCGTTCTATTTTTGATTGGTCTTCAAATTTCTTTGTGTCAACTTCGTTCAAGGTGCAAGTGATAAAAGATAAGAATACTACGTTGTGAACGAAACTTTCACCTTTTTTTTGCTTCCTGCAGCTGATCCAGTTCCCAAGTGCAAAAGTAATTCAATTATTCTTCAACTCTGTAGCAAGAAATCCACTACAATGTACCAGAGCAATATTCAATTCCTTCACTTTGCATCGAATTACTATCTTTTGTAGCCAGAATAATTACAGTAGAACCTCCCATATTCGAACTAATAATAATAGGAGGACAAACTGTTTGGATAATCGAATTTCTATTACACGAGTAATGAAATATAAAGAAATTACGTCGCATTCTGAAAAACTTGTTGATTATATACTTAATGCGTAGCTAATGTACATTGGCTAAGCTATTTACGACTTGCACGCTTAGCGAGCGTGGTAGCTAGTGTATAGGAAACTCTAGAACGTCTCCAGAATATAGTCAGAAAACGTCTAGAAAGAAACCATGTTACTACAAATTGTGCGAAGAAATAACAAGTGCACGTTGTACCCATTTCGCTCTGCCCTCGTTCTCACCAATAAAAACTCCTTAACCTCTTCCCGTACTTTAACGAGTCAGACTCGCGATGAAGATTTTGGCCCAAACATGAATATCGCCAGTCTGACTCGAAACCAGATACTTGGGCCAAACGTAAACATAACAAGCCGAGCTCGCGGACTGTTTTTTTGCCCGTTACGATCGTCACTGAATGTTAGTTTCTGTTTACAAGCATCAGTCTGGTCTGTTTAGCGCGCGTCGATGTCTACCGCTTGGGCCCAAGTTTCGTCGAACTAAATGGCACGGGCAGGGGTTAATCCGCTACTCGTCTATGCTTAATTCAATTCTAATTTTGTTGGCTTTCCGATATGTTGTAGACAAGAGGGTCCCGAGTAACGTGCGCTTTGTCCGAGACGTGCGCGTAAGACGATTATGGCGCAGAAGTTGGGAATCGCAATCCTATGCAAATGCAGATTTAATTTTAAATCGAAGTAAATGTACGTAACAAGTACCATTTCCCGTTTGTCGTAACTTTTGAACCATGATTATCCCACGCTTCGAACAATGAAATATGTCACTCGTGCCCTTCCCCTCTACCATGTATATTTCAAGCTCAAGGCCGTTAGAATCGAGGCTTCTTTCGCGCAATTACCTCGTGCATTGTTCGAGGCTCAATTTCGTTTAATTTAACAAATTTTTCAGTCTTCTATCATTTTAGTGTCGCGTTTATCCTATTAGTTTGGCAACTAAGTGAGAGCTGATTTTGTCGTTAGGTGGTAATGACAATCACTTAGTTGTCAACCCAATATATGATAGTAAATTATAGTTTATTATGTTTTCTATGAGAAAGAATAATATAAAATTTGCGCACGATCGATCTTGGATATTTGCAACAATCTAGCAAATAGAAAATTTAATCTTCGTCAGCATTGTCGATTATCTATGCCATTAGAGTGAAAGTCATTCTCTAACCACGAATATCGTTCCAAGCAATCGGTTATCTCTTATGTAAAACTTTCTTCTTCCATAAGCACGCATTTCGTAATGTTTCTTCATTGAAAGTTTAAGTTTTCTCTAAAATTCAAGTTTAATAACAACCACGTTTAATAACAACCACACCTAACTAAATTTAAATTCTGTTAAACGTACGTGTAAGGGTATCTTACGATGCTCTTTGAAACAAACATTACGCGCTAGATTCCCGTACCATTTAGTTCGACGAAACAGACCAGACCGATGCTCGTAAACATTCAGTGACGATCGTAACGGGCAAAAAAACAGTCCGCGAGCTCGGCTTGTTATGTTTACGTTTGGCCCAAGTACCTGGTCGCGAGTCAGACTGGCGATATTCATGTTTGGGCAAAAATCTTCATCGCGAGTCTGACTCGCTAAAGTACGGGAAGGGGTTCAATAGAAAATTTCTCAACAATGAATATATGACTCGTACTTGTGTGTAGCAAGTGGGACGTCAATCGTTCGTAGAAATGTATTGAAGCGGATGGTAATCATATTGAAAACTCATATCGAAATATCTCAATTTCTGTTAATATAAAATAATATATCTTATTATTATTTATTTATTATATATTTTAATAAAATAATACTTGCTGTTTACTATCGGGTTTACTACAAGTTGATTAATACTACAGGATATTCAAGATATGTTTACAGACTTTAGCACGAATATAGAGCATCGTGTAGCATAATCGTAAAGTACTATCGCGTGCACGATTTTATACGTAGTTTAAATTTTATAGAATCATTGTATTTTGATCTACGGACATTGGAAACAGTGGAAAGAATCTTTTCCCTCAAGGTCGTCTAATTCTATGTTTTTCTAATTATCAATTAACGCGATTTTCTATTTTCCATACAACAGTATCAAGGCACTTGTGTCTGAAGACGCTTAGTTTATGCTTGGTTTAAAGGATATCTTAACTTTAATTTTGTAACTTGGCGTACCATAGACAAAGAGAAATGCAAAGTGATGCTTTTGCGTTTATGTCTTGTCTGCCTTTCACCCGCTACATTTCATGAAATTAAGATCGAAATATCTTTTAAACTACGCACTTTCCAGCGTAAGTACCTTGCTACTTTTGTATAGAGAACAGAAAATCACATCTACCGAACAAGCAAATACGTAGATCTCTATTTTAGAAATAAAACCGATGACCTTGAAATCTTCTAAAAGAAACGAACTTGAGGAAACATTCTTTTCATCGATTTACGTGTCCCTCAAAGTAGCGTAGCTTTGTCTTGAGAAGTTTTTACACGCAACATTACACAAGGTAGATAGTTGGATAATCCTTTTTAGCTTAGGCATCCTCTATACCTACTAATACATTTACTTCTACTGCATGTGTGATGTAATTTTTGATGACTTTCATAAAGTGATACAATTCTGTTATCAAAGTAATACATACCAATATCTGAAATGGCCGTGTACTCGACTATAATTAAGTAACAAGTAGAGTTTCATAATTATGTATCGATAAAAAAAATGTTTTTTTTTAATATTTTAGGAAATTGAATCGAATGTTTCTGATTATGTAAAAAATCAACCAATTTTCCATTAGAATGAAGACAATAATCGAGAAAGAAAATTGGTTTCGTTTAATACTTACTGCCACGTTTCTAATGATATGCGTTGTTGCAGAAAAGGTAAGATACACAGACACGATATTAGTTTTAATTACAAATGGTAATATAACTAATCTATCGGTAATCGTATATTACTCTTGGTATTTATACTACAAATATTAGAAAATATTACAAACGTACATAAAACTTTCTTTTATAAAAATGTTGTATCAGTCGAATACTTGTTTAATGTATAAATATATTGCTCTAAAGACGATCACAAACTAACCTTATAGTAACATCGTTTGTATTTAAATTGTATATTTCACGGTGTAATTTTGAAGTAAAATATCTTAGAAACGATATTTTTGTAATATTAATATGCAAACAAATTTTTATGATTACAGCGGAAAAGACAAATATTTAGAGAACAAGTCTTACCAGCATTAGGAGGTAAAATTCCAGAAGAAGCTTTTAGGACTGATCGTTTAGCGTTAAATCGATTAAACAAAGAAGGTATTACAGTACCTGATGGAGTGGTCTTGGATGCCCGAGGTGTGCATAAACATACTCAGCATGTTCAAGCGATGCCAGAAGTAATAAAGGTATGTACAAGTTAATAAACACAATGTAGGTTAAGCACTTTCCAAGTCAATGGTATTTTTGACGTTTTAAATAAATTTGAATAGCCTTTACACTCTACTATATGCTAAATATTATACACACTGCTTTATTTTAATCGAGATAATCGACGCAAATATCTTCTAAATTATACAGTAATCGGAAAAATGTTTCAAACAAAACATGTTCTGTTTCGAGGGAAATGTCTTACGATGACTACCAGATTTGTCTAGGTAGAGACGTTTCGAGATCTTCGTTTTTCTAAATGAAACCGTACACTTTTTTATATACTGTTTGATGCACTTTTTAATTCCTTATAAAACAAGTATTATAATACTTGGAGTTTAGTTTAAAAATGCTTAGTTTAACCCCTTCGCTTCGGGTGCCACTTACAGGCGACGCGCGCGAGATGACCTGTGGGTACGAGCGCCGCATGTAGGCGGCGACCACGCGACGAATCCTGAGTTCGGCACCCCATATATCGGGTATACACCAATGCCATCTGTAGCCAATAATATATTTTTTCGTTATCGGCAGAACATTTTCTGTTGATTTTATTGATGTATTGGATTAATCACTTCTTAAAAGTTACTCATTGTTGAAACAACAATAACAAAATTATACTGTTTCGTATACTGTTACAGTCGTATATGTTTCGTGCTAAAAAATATGTTAAACCCATTGACAGTGAAACGATATTTCATATACGGTTTTTGCAAAAATTATTGTTATTTAAGACTTAGGAAAACGTATATACAGCAACCATGCACACAGTGTGCATTTCTGGTACGCGCTTCTGTTCTGTGATAGTATTTCGGTGGACTGGACTGCCGAAGCGAAAAGGTTAAGAAAGTTTGAAAAATTTTGAAGAATGAATCGGGAGAGACTCGTATTATTGTGCGTTGGAATATCAACATTGTTTTGGTTTGCCAGATTCGGAGGTAAACGAACTCCGGACAAAATATTATCGTCGTTACTTGTAATCGTCAATCAGAGTCACGTTCGAACTTCTTATAATGACACTGGTCGATACAAATAGACGAACGCGCTCTCTAGGAAAGTCATTATAGCGAGTCAGATAGTAGAGTATATACGAGCGAACGTACAGTTGAACAGTAATATTGAGCGAGCGTCGATTACGACCGGCATACATTATCTCTGTACTTGTGCTTAAAGTGATTAATATAATTGACTATTACAATTTTATCACTCGTCTCTTTAATAAACCAACCAACACGTTTAATATTCTCCTCGCTAATTAAATGGAAATTAATTGAAGAGCATCGTTCTGTCTTTGCAGGTGTACCTGACACCGGATGGACGATACGTTCCACCCGAAGGCAGATTTCATTACAACCGTGCGAAAGCGATTGACACAACTTACGTTATTCGTACGCCATACTCGCGATTTAATGGTCACGAGTACACGAACAATCGCTTTAACAAGCATCGGGATTTTTCTAAATCACAAACTTATACGAGCTTCAGACAATTTGTACCTATAGTACCACCATTGAAACCTGGAATTTATAAACCTATCGTAACACCTTTGGTACTTCCTGCTGATGCCAATTTATTAGAAGAAACTTTTACACCAACTTGGAATATTCGCTACGAGTGGGATTCTATTTACCAACCATTCGACGATTATATTCTCAACAACATAGCGCTTTTCAACTCTCACCAGGTATATATTCTATGCGTCTACTTCTACGTATAGTTGGTCATACCATTATTCTAACACAGCGCTATCTCTGTACCTGTTGCTTCGTATAAGCGAGCACGATTGAAATATTATATTGCTTATTCTACGGTAATTATGCAGAAAAAGAGATCTCAATTTCCAGTCACCCATGGAATCTAATTTGGATTAACTTAACCGTATCTTACACTATTACTATCGCAATCCTGTGCAAATGCGTATGCAATTTCATTTTTAACAGTTTATATTAAACTAAATGTGATCTAACAAGTATCATTTTTTTCCTGTAATGTGTCATAATTTTTTAACCATGATCACCCTGCATCTCGAACAAAATGCATGTTACTCGGAACCCTCTCCTCTACAACGTATTCCAAATTTAACAAAATCGGAGTTGAGGCCCTCTTTTGTGCATAATTATCTATTCGACGAAAATACGAGATATCTATTAAAATTTAGACATTTGTGTACGTTCTGCCATCTACCAATTGTTAGAGGTAGTTCGTACTGCGAAAGAGATTTATTTTGTATAATTAATACCAGGAGAGAAATTACGATAGAACTTCGTTTGCCTGGATTTGTCGGGGAACAAATAGTTTATTAATAGGAGCTCAGCGATTGTCCCCACTAAGTATCTGTTATTGTTCATATAATAGGAGCTCGCGTTCAGATAAATGAATTCAACTAGCAATAGTTTAGTCAGATCACGTCAAGTCAGGTACGGGTTAAGAGATTTTCACTTCACTTGACTGAACCTACTGTGGATATTCTCATTGGCATACATGTAAACTAAACTTTTGCTGGATCAAGTCATATATCTGAACGTGAACTCCTATTGTGTGAACGAAAAGTAATAGGTAGTGGGGACAATAGACGAGCTTCTGTTTTGCGAATCGTCCCTCGATCGGTCATTGACTAAAATTTCGTTCAGATAGACGCGGTTCATATAAATCCAGTTCTACCGTAATACCAATATTTCGACGATACGTTAAAATATCCAACATATTACGTAAAGAAAAGAGGTAAAGGTGATCGTAAAATTAATTGCACAGGTTTTCAAAAAGCCCAAACTTTTAAATGTCTTACATGATTTCCCTGCATAATTTGATAAACGATTGAATTCATATTAAAAATTGCAAATTGAAGTTAGTCAGCGTTTATGCGTTCTAACATGGAATAAAATGAGAGATCGTAAAATTCATAATGGTCACCTATAGGCTGTATAAGACGTATATGTGTGCGTGTGTGATATATCTTTTTTGACCAACTCGAGTGCAAAACCACAATCTGTGAAAGAAGAACGCATATTGACACACGAGATTCTAGTTTGCCTACTTCGTTGAAACCAACCACAATTTTCTAGGATTACCTGCTACGAGAAGATAGATCATCTAGTTATCTTGGATTTGAAACGCGAATGAAACTGTAGTCGGGAGGTACATTCGCTGGTGCACGCTCACCTGCACTCGCGGTATGCAAATTACGAGCGAAGCACCAATAACATACTATTACACCTCTTCCTTTCTTAACAGATTTCAAGCAAGAATCTCATGAGCATCTTTCACAGTAACAGCAGTTAAGTCACCTTACTCTCACTCGCGTTGTATATATCGATATGTCTAAAACGCTCTCTCTTACGTAATTTCCTCTTCTACTCGTAATAGAGTTAAACGTACAGGGTGGCTAATAAACGCATGTTCATATATCACGAGATGAATGTACACATTAAAAGGACTAAGAAACGTTATATCAACGTATTGCTCGTTTAGCGCAAGAACGAGGTAAATTAAAAAATCATGATTTTAGGGAAAACGAGTTTGGACGTTTAGAATTGTTATAATTTTGTCAAAACGTCACATTGAAAGTTCACTTGTTCAGTTCAATAAATTCACATGTATCCTTAAAGCTACCTCCATTCTGAGCTATGACTCTCAATGATCAAGATTTATTTAACGTTATGTCGTTATTGTTTAAAATAATTTTAACAGTAAATACGAGTATTGTTTCATCGATAAGGCTATAAATTGAAATAGCACGTTATTAACGATAAAAGAGAAGAAAGAAGCCCTCCTTATCTTCACAGCAATATCGTGACAGTATAAGATGCGACACTCTTTTTGAAACCAAAACAATAGGAGCAAACGTAAAAACTCAATAGCAACACAAGTCTTCTTATGTGACAAGTTTTGATAGCTCACTTATAGGGCTCGATTCAACGCAACGATTGTTGACTAAAGAAACTGTTCAAAGTGTCTGTCATATCTCATATTCATAAACTCGTGATTTCTTTCCAGATGGATATCAGACAACGTTTCAACTGCGAAAATGTACAAAAAACGGTCTCTTTATTTTCAGATCATTGCTGATTATCAGGGATTTTTGAATAAGTTTCATGAGCGATCTTCGAGACACGCCGGATCTCATCCTGCAAATAGAAACCAAAACTTTTCTCCTCGTATTCGAAAGCAGGAATTGCAAAACATCGAAATAAATCCGAAAGCGACATCGTACCAAAATGTCAAACTGAACACTGACGATACAGTTTCTCGCTACACGAATCTTACCAAAATTCCAGAAACTGGTTTCACGTGCAGTGGTAGGAGAGGCATGTTTGCCGATGTTGAAACTAAGTGTCAAGTGAGTACATAGCTCATTACGCTTTTTGTTTCGAAAATTTCCTTTCCAGGTTAAGGTTTAACCCCTTCCCGTACTTTATCGAGTCAGACTCGCGATGAAATTTTTGGCCCAAACATGAATATCGCCAGTCTGACTCGCGACCAGATACTTGGGCCAAACGTAAACATAACAAGCCGAGCTCGCGGACTGTTTTTTTGCCCGTTACGATCGTCACTGAATGTTAGTTTCTGTTTACAAGCATCAGTCTGGTCTGTTTAGCGCGCGTCGATGTCTACCGCTTGGGCCCGAGTTTCGTCGAACTAAATGGTGCGGGAAGGGGTCAATAGATTTCGCTGTTATGAAAGCATAAGAAGATAATACATTTTCTTGCAAAATTAATTTGAACATTTATCCTTTCGTTACATTTAATCTTTATTAAAAAAACATTTTTTATTCCTTGTGAGATGCTCTTAAATGTCCTGCAAGAATATCTCGTTCACAGGCGGTTCCAAAAATGACAATTTTTTTACATTCTCCTTTTAAACTCGATTTTCTCTCAAAAATAAGCTTCAGAAAAGAAAATGTTGTTCTATATCTGTCCCTTATTTCTTTATAAAGAGTCATCTGGTACTCGTATGTATCTTTTCATTACTCGGATTACTGTACATTATTCGGATGATTCTTTGTTTCTAGGTTTTCCACAACTGCTCTGGTTGGTCGAAAACTTCCTCGCTTTGTCCATCGGGAACAGCATTTAGTAACGTAAAGAAACGTTGTGAATGGTGGAATACAGTAGAGTGTAAATAATTCATTTAATTCTATCGAAATTTCAATAATATTAGAATAGTAATATAGATATAAATGAATTAAAAGTATTGATAACTTAGATATCCATTATAAATCGTTATAATTAGACTGTGGATTTTTACGCATTTATGAGAAATTTAAGGGGCGCCGGAATGCATAGAATGCGCGTAATACGCAAAAATATGTGAAACATCCAAAATATAGCACTTACTATAATACCTAGTAGCTGAAACAAATTTCGGCTTTCCAGGTCCCATTTCTTTAACGGCTTTCATAAAAATATATATTTGCATAAATATCCGCAGTCCGGTTATGATTAATATGCGAAACTAATACGATGAAGAAAATGTAGATATACCATCTCTATTACGAACGTCCAAATTATGTTCACTGTTACATAGAATGAGGAAATATAAGAACATTTTAAGAATGTACATGTTACGGTAAACGAAAAGTTCTTTTAAAATCATCTTCAAAGTCTTCTCGATGTTACCGACAGTTCTTTACATGTATATTACCATTCACTCTTTTAAAATACAGTGTCCTGATCGACGTCAAAACGAGTTTAATGATCTACAACCTACGATATCACGATATGGAAATAATAGTGTAAGATGCGCAAAAAGATATGTATAGTTTAGAACACAGCAAGATCAATTCAAGCTGAATCATCATACTGCTCAGAGCAGTCATTCGTATCATGTTCTGTACTTGTCTTTTCGTTTATATTTTGTATTATTTTTCGAAAACTTTAATACCGAATGTGGCGAAACGTTAACCGAGAGTGAAATAAAAACAATTGTAATATTAAAGATAGGAAAGTGTTTCTTTTAAAAAATTTTACGCGTTTTATATAATTATAGGGAAATAATTTACAGTCTATTAAGAATCTTGGAAACGTATGTATGGTGTAACAAAGAACACTAAACCGATAATTACTCGTAAAGGACCTAAAGCGATAATTACTCGTGACAAATTTTGGAAGATGTCTCGTACTTCACCGTTTTCTCGTTTGCATTAGAAAAATCTCTATAGTAAAATACAAGAAAACGTCGCATAGCCATACTAATTACATTTATGAGAAACATTTTTCTACTGAAAGCTGTAAATCATGCAGCAGAGATTTAGTAATTCTTTGTACAACTGGCACGCTTTAAATTATATTTAGAATATAGATTAGAAATTTTAATACACAACGATTCTCATATTCTGCTTCCGAATTATCTCCTTTCTTTCTTCCGGTATATAAGGGTTCTTCAAAGGGTCTAAATTTAATCTAAAACAAATAAAATTAAAAATGTGAATAATAAAAATTAAAATATTACAAACAATAAATGTAATATTATATAAGAATTATTGACAAAATGATAAAATGAATTATTAAACATCGAGACTGTGAAACATTTAATTTCGACATTTTCTCCGCATTTTTGGTACGATGAGAGATTCCTACGATTTATTTGGCGTTGATTGGCATTTGTCAGGATCATAGATTTTTGGAAAATACAAAATTTCGCGGAATTCCAGTTAACATCAATTCCGTTTCAGAGGACAGGAACAGAGGATGCTTCGACTGCTCTTTTTTACAAAGATAACGCATCGAAGATACGAAAGAAGTGAAAATGACAATCCTCCGAAGAATACGGCATTATACTTTTCATACTTTTTCAAGTCAGAATAAATTATAAGCAGTCAGTCAGTTTGACTAAGCCTCGCTTTAAGCTGCATTTTCCTTCGCTGAATGCTCAAGAATGGTCAATATTTCGATCTCTGCTCGTTTCACATTAAGGTAAATATCTATAATGTTTACCGTCACATATATATTTATTAGAATAAATATAAGATTATACCTATACAAAGCTGGCGCATCAGCACAATTCACGTTATACCACCAATCACAAGCAAACTCCCGTTGATTGAAAAGAGTTCCATTAGTACAGAGAAAAGATGCACCTTGATGACCTTCGCGACCATCGTGACAAATGTGATATGCCTAAAACGTAAATAAAGTTTCTTAGCGTTTCTCGTATTATAGTGTAGTATATAATACAAACGTATCATTTGAGTTATCATGTTACAAAGATAAAATATTATAACCTATTAGTTGGAATAAGCGAAGTTCTACCACAGGCAAGATATGCCTAAGAGTTTTACACGTAAAATTTCATAATTCTTTTTTTAAATCTAACTATCCAATTATATTTCCTTTCTGATATCTACTAATATTTTATGCATTTTTTAACATACGCACTGGTAATAGTAACTTCAGTTTGAACGAACAAAAGGATGATGTCACGTACGATCGAGATAAAATAAAATATTGGGTTCAACGGAAATATTACAATATTCGTTCCGTTTTTAGGGCTAAACTAAAAGACATGTTTCTTTTTTGCACAAGAAAGAAATTTTAGTTGATTACATATAAGGCAAGGCTAAAAAGTGAATGCATAGCTAGATAGAAACGATAGAATTGCCTTGAGGGTAACTGTTGCAGGAACTACATATTGCGGTCAAAAGTGACTTTTAACAAGATACATTAGCGAATAAGAAGTACAAAGAAAAAAGAACAAATAGATAATTGAACAATTTGTTAGATGACTTTAATCATCAATTTTACACATAAAAACTCTTGAGGCACACTGCACAATTATCCAATCCAGCTAATATATTATACAAATCACTTTTTTATTCATTGAAAACGTTCGTACGTATAAAACCTTTTATATTATCAATTATGATATACTGAAAAAACCTATTCATATGTATGTACGTATGTATATGTGGATAGTAGGTCATTTTAAATTCTTGAACTAATTCGAATCGATTTTATTATTCGCAAGATTTATACTTTGTACGATTGATCGTTTATGTGCACTTGGGCGAAACATAAGAGCGCAAAAAGTGTAAAAAATATATTGAACGTAAAATATTTGTCATAATATTAGTGTGTGAAATAAATGTGTATTTGAATTCCACTTTGTTAATAAGTTGGTAAAAATGTGAAATTGCATAAATATCCGCGGTTCATTGATCACAGTACCACGACTTACAACTATATCAAATTTGGCTAAAATATCGATAAAACCATCTCTTCTACGATCTCTTCGCCAAAGAAAGTTACTTTATTCCTTAGATATGCTTTTTGCAACAGTAATTCCTCTGTCTTACTTAAAGTCACTATACATATATACACAGTATACAGAGTGTGTTACGTAACGCGAGTCACTTTTCTGCTATCTGCCGGCATGTGACAAGAAATGTTTTGTACTTTAAGCGTGTCGAGTATACATTCGACGATGAAAAAAGATCCGAAAATGCTCTGTTTTCATAGCCGTCTACGATCTAACGAAAAAAAACAATATATGGTCCTACTTATGTTACCCAAAGTGAGCCTGGCTTTGTTATGGAAAGCCTACTGACCCTCGCGTTGCGCGGGCACTGTATCGTAGTATCGTGAACGAGGGGCCTGGAGGGGAGTCGCGCGAATTACAAACAAACGGTTGCTGAGCATGTGCATGATGGGGCTTAAATGAGAGCGCGGATTGCGTTGTTGAGATAGTGTTGCTAGCGTTGTTGAGAGAGAGTTGAATCTACGTTGACGAGAGTTGTTAATTAATTATAATACGTTGTTACGATTAGTTCATGTTAAATAACCATTGTTTTCTGTTTAATCCATTTATTATTAATAAATTAATTATTATATTTACGATACTACAGTATACATAATGTGTTACACATATATGTGTGTATATAAATATTTCAATGATCAATTGTAAAACGATTGATGAAATTAAATAAATTACCTGACAACCGGTTTCCACGTTCGCGTACATTCCTGGTACGAATGGAACGTGTGCGCAGGAAAAACTTGTCTGAGGTACGGTATGGTACAAAGGAAAGTCTACGCCCGGAATACCAGGAATTTTGCTAAAATCTTGTTGGTTCTTTGGCTTTTCAAAAGCCTTCACGACAATTGGTCTGTCAAACTTTACCGTTGGTTGGAAATTTTGGTGTTCATTATAATGATTGTAATCGAGATCTTCAACCACTATCCGATGCTAAACAGATATAACAGAATTGTTATAAAAATAATTCGTCGTGCTTGCTTTTTCCTCATTTATGTAATAAAAATATACAATAATATATACGACATGATATCGATAAAACTATGTATTAAAAAATCATTTAATATATGTATATTGTAATGATATTTTTATAAATATGTAGAATATCTTTTTTCTATTTAATAAAACACATGGTAATGTTTTGGCACAATTAGTAAATAGAATTAAAATAAATTAAATTTCTTCGATAAAATGTAGTTACGTTACGTGCTAAACGTTTGTACACGAATTCAGGACTTGTTTGCCGTCATAAAATTAATCGAAAACGAATCACTGATTGCTTTATGCATTTTTCGATAATGGCCCAAACATACAACTATATCTTTATTCACAACTTTTTACTTTTAAATTTGGTTTACCAAATTTGGTTCACTCACTTTATACAAAATACGAAAAATAGACAAATACGAATATTTTTGTATAAGATTCAAATTTTCCACTGATAAAAGTTACTAAGTAAATTAACTTGCTATGCTTTTAAACAGATATTATTGCTTTAACACATAAATACTATAATGCACCACTTTTTATGTACAATTGAAAATCTTTATAGTTATTTCTTAATGCTACGTACATCTGTGTCAAACAAAAAAATAATCGTCCGAATCTGTATCGAATAATTTGACTAAAAACATCTTAATTCGCTAGTAGTGTAAACAAGTAAGAGATAAAAGAATAATTTTTACCTGTAGAGAAGTGGTGTACGTTGTTACCAAAAGAATGGCCAACAGCAGTGTAGTAAAGTTGCAACAGATTCTTGACATGTCTGTACTGTACGTAATAATAAACGAAACTACTCCAGTTTTCAATGTGCGGTTCAGTTCCGACTCTCCAACTGCTCAAAAGATTATGTCACAGGTAGAGAGAGAAAGTCCTGCAGCACATAACTCGAGCAAGGACTATTCTGATTTTACATGTACACATAGCGTTTAATTGCTATACGAAATGCTGTTTTATGTACACTTTCACAAATCCACTGTGCTGTTCTATTTTGACTTTCCATCTTGAATGAAGTATGAATAACGTTATCCAAATCAAACAAGAGACCAAGAAACAGTTGTCAAACGCTTCAATATGACCAGTATAAAAGCAAATGTATAGTGTTTTATGAAAGTATTCGAACGTTTCTAAAAGTTTTCTATGTACGATACAAAATATTTTGAAACTTCAGCGGCACTGTAGCAAAACACGACTATCGAGTTATACAGGGTGGTTGGTAACTGGTGGTACAAGCGGAAAGGGGGTGATTCTACGCGAAAAAATAAGTCGAAAATATAGAATAACAATTTTTCGTTCGAGGCTTTGTTTTTGAGAAAATCGACTTTGAATTTTCGGTCGGTACGCGTGCACTTTATCGCGTCTCGTTATAACAGATCTCACTGTAGATCGTTGTCTCGATGGAAAAATTAAAAAAAAAATTAAAAAAAAATTTTTAGTAAATTTGTATTAGTAAAATTTGGAATGGCTCTGAAAATGTATATGCTAGTTGCAAATATTTATTAAAAGTAATAAGCTACAATTTATAGTCGAACCATCTTGAATATTAACCGTACGTTTAAGACTGCTATCCATGCTGTATACTAATTTTTCATTAAGCGTATATTCGCAACAAATGTCTCGTAACTTCTACATACATTTACGGATTGGTCCCAAGTTTTCTATGATAATCACGATAGTCGTTCGTATAATGTACGTAATATATTCATAAAAATATTCGAGCAATCTAATCCTACGTGATCCGTAATAAATATCTTCTAGATGACGTTTAAATGGATACTCAAGGCTTCAGATTAAACCAATTCAACTCCTAATGTTACATGCTGTACATTTGTTAAATGAAACTACCCTGATTTTTTAGTAAAGGAAAAGAAACGTAAAATAGAGAAATGAAAGAAATTAAAAATTATAACAAATTTCGTATGTTATAATGAATGGAGAGGAAATAAATATTACGAAGAAGAAGAGAAGATGCACTTCCTTCAAAGTGTTTCCTACGAGTGTTCATCTCTACAAATGACGAAGATATCAATATCTACAGCTTGAAAACTAATTTTACAATGATTTTATCTTTAAATCTTTCAATGAATAAATAATTTCACTACTTATCAATTTTCTGCTTAAAAATTATTATTATAGGAAGAATAGGAACATTTGATGTAATAACAACAGGGTAATAGAAGGATAGAAGATATGTCATACATGGCAGAGCAAAATTTCTGAATTATTTTATTCAGTAAAAATCTAATATATACAAGTATAATAAGTATAAATTAAAATGATTCGACTCAGCACCGTCGCACATACCGCCTGCAAATGACATCGCGTACAAGGATATTCTAGGGTGTACTCGTTTGAGCCATAAAAATGTATCAACGATATATATATGTGTATGTGTGTGTGTATTTACTTTTCGAGAGCTTTGATACAATTTGACCGTTCGTCTTGATCAACGCTACGTATAAAATTTACACTTCAAGAGTTCAACTTGATTGTTAACGAATTTTAAACTGTGAATGATGTGTTAGGAAAAATTCAAGATACATTTCATTCGTTTTAGTCATGCTCGAAGCAATTGCATATGCATAAGACTGGAAAAGACACCGAAAACAGAATGTAGATTGAGAAACACGAAGAACTGTTCACGCTGCATCTAGAAATGAAATTATCGCTAGGTTTTAAATTTAATTTTACAGTTCTTGCTTCGAACTGTTCATCAGTTAATATATTTCATTGGGTTGGCGAAAAAATTTCCTCGCTTTTGTCAGTAGGTGACATTAACGTTGCTTTAAGTATCAAGACCTAGTTGTGTTTTAGCAAATGCATATATAACTTAAAAGCTTACATATTAATATGTCCTATAAAAGAAAGTATTGTTTCTTGATAAAAGTAAATTCGATGAATAATTTCAGTACTATCCAATTACGACTCAAGTTTATAACTTTTACTACGTTATAAAATCAAAGACGAAAGATAAACTGTAAGAACAGTATTTAAACTACATGCCGCATTATCCTGGACTTACAACGCAACGACAAGGAAAAGCCACGTTTCAACGAAATTATTCTTCGTGTTTGAGCGCAGGTTGTCTCGTGCCGAAAGCCGGTTCGAGAGGTACCAAGTAAGTAACTTTCTCGCCTAAATCACCTTCCTTCTCACTATGCTTCAGAATCGGCCTATTTTTTCTAACGAGCTTGCGTGGACGTTGAATCACCTCTTCATAGGTGACGTATTCAGACCTTGTAAGAGGAGCCTTTTGTTTCTTCGTATAATACGGGTTATTACCCGCAGATGTATTGTCGGTTGCGTAAATTTGTTGAATAGTTTTGGCAGGTTGCGTCACAGGAGTAACGGTGTATCCTGCGTTAATCAATGCTGACAAGTCTTCTTCCGTCAAAGCATGTGCCTTGGCTGCGGGTGACGGTTGAGCACCGATTTGATCCGGCTGGGCGGTTACTTCTTCGATGGTTACCGACTTAATTGGTGACTTTTTTAGCAAACCCGATTCGGATACGTAAACCGACTGAGAAGACGAAGGGAGCTTCAACTTATGGGTTTGCCGTGGTTGCGTAATAACAGGTTGCACGTGGGCTGACGCTGCTTCGATAACGGGATTCGCGTCATCGGATTTTGGAACTGATCTAGGAACGTAAGAAGAACCAGATGTTTGGTATTTTTGCAATTGATCATTGGTGAAATAACTGTTGTGAAGGAAAGGAAGGGCGGTAGTGGTTGAAAGAGTATAATGATACACGGATGAGTCTGGATCAACTTTCTTTCCTTGCACTTGGCCCTTGGAGATCGCCAAAATTTCGCCTTTAACCTGATTCCGAGCTTGAAGCTGGGATTTGTAAAGAGCTTCAGCTTGGGCTTGCGCTATAGCCTGAGCGCGCGCTTGATTCTTCTCGAAATTCAGAGCATAATTATGAACCTCTTCCTGCACCTTCAGATGAGCTTGCTGCTGAGCTTCGAGTTTGCGAATAGCGTCAGCGTGTGCCTTAAATTCCTGCGCTTGCTGCAATTTCCTTGCCTCGGCTGCCTCCGCAGCTATCTGCGCTTTCAACTTCGCCCTATAAGCAGCCTCTGCACCTTTTGGATGCAATTGTTCTTGCAAGTGACTACGTCCAGCATCGCTCACTTGGGCACCTTGTTGGATCTGTTCTAGAGCGGACTGTTGCCTGTAACGTTCGTTAGTGAGCCTCATATGCGCCAACGCATCTTGGTGATGCTTTTTGTAAGCAGCCTGCGCGATTTTCTGGAAAGACAACGCTTGTGCCTCCGCCTGAGCTTGAGCCTGAGCTTGGGCCTGTTCAAGGGCTTTCCGATATGAATCGTCATCGATATAATCGTATTGTGGCGACTGATTGTAAGCTTCGGCAGGCTGAGCTGCTTGATAGTGAACAGGCTCTTCGACCGATTGATAAGCAGGTGCCGGTTGTGGCTGTGGTTGTGGTTGTGGTTGTGGCCGTGGTTGATGATAACGCGGTGGAGAAGTTTCAATATGGTATTGCTCGGGCAATTGAGCTGCTGCCACGGTTGGTTTCGCGTATTGAGCCGGATAGCTTACTAATTGCTGGGAATATGCGGATGTGCTTCCTTTAGGTTGCGTTGGAAGAAGTTTAAATTCTTGGGCTTGATTAGCCGAGACTAGTTGCAGTAATTCTTGCTCGAACGTTCCCAATTTTGGTTGGGCATAGGATGTTTGATATACCGGAACCTCGGAAGCTTTCGATCCCAAACGGGCCGTGCGAATGGCGTCTGTGCGAGTTTGAGCTTCGACTTGAGCTTGGATGTCAGCAGTTAATTCGGCTTGAGCCAGAGCCTGAGGGTGAAGTTGAGGACGAGGACGAGGCGGCACTACTGTTGGCTTTCGGTAGTTGTAATAAGCTTGTTGCAATGCTTGCTGTTGTTTCGCGTATGCTGGCTGCACTCTCCGTGGAGGTGGTGGCGCTTGGTGTTGCGGCCCTTCCTGCGCGTATTGTTGTAGTACAGATAAATACTCCGGTGGTAGCTAAAAATTCACACATTTTCTCATGTAATCGTCGTTAATAGAAGATTCGATAGTTCAATTGCACTTTATTGAAATTTAAAATGCTTTATAAAAACAAAATACGTATATCTTCTACATTAAAATGCTACTTTATAATTATAATTATCTAACAATTAAAAAATCATATTCCGGGTTAAACGAATCAAACGATCATGGGTATTTACCGAGTCATTCAATTTTTGATACGAAAATAAAATTAATTAATTAAAATAAGAACAATAAAAGAGACAGATATGAATAACTTGAAAATTTTAAATATCAGGATACCTTGACCGATTTGTAGTAACAGTATATGAATTCTGTCAAAGTAAAGATACATAAAAACTATTATATTTGCTACTTAAACATCACTGACTACTACTCAATCTGATAACTAATTTAAAGAATTAAAAAATCTGAAGATAACGAGTTTGTCAAGCAACAGAATAATTTTATAATATTTACAATCTATGTATAATCTGTTAAAAGAGTTAGGATAACAGTTACAAAAAAGATTTGATAAACAGATGATCTCTATGTATTCGCAAGCAAGTACCATAATCAATGAATCTCATTTTAAATTGAAAATCGACACTGACATATCGCTGAAAATATTTCTATGAATGAAACAGATGATGATCGTAGATGAGTCGATAACCTGTAGGAGCGTGAAGATTCATTCAACGTAACTTATAGCGGCAATGGCATACAAGGCCATGCAACGTACATAGAGCGTGTCTACCGGCTGCAAGACTTATAGACGGATATACTCTCGATCGTTGGGTGTGGTATTACCGGTTTTGTCTGGTCGGACCGATTAGAAGGTAAAAGTTATGCAAGAGAGCATGATCGCGTTTAGCACGACGAAACGATCGCGAGCGAGTGTAGGTGTCGAGGAGATTTAAAATTCCCTTCTCAACTAAGACGTTATACGTCGATGATTCATTTTCTTCGTTCCCACTTCCTCGTGCTTCTCTTTTATCTTTCCATTAAGAAAATGTACTGTGAATCATTCTGGTGCATCCGTGATTATACTTTTCGCTCATTCTTTCATATCAAATATTTGGAAATTTCCCTACTTGCGCGAAACCTGCTTAACGTTCCAGTTAGCACTTGATATCGTCCCTATCGAGAAGATGGGTAGAATTAGCAACTATGAAGTATATACTTTACGTGTAATTTATTTAACTACGTAGTGAATCGAAGTATACGTGATACATTAACGTTACGTCAGAATCGATTTCATTCAATTAACTTAGAAACGTACCACAATGTAGAAAACCTTGGCAATAGTCCTCGATTAATGGCTACACGGATTTACGAGTCCGTGGAAACATATGGTTGCAAAAGTTATACATAAAGTTACCATATCTGTAATGATCTTTCTAAGAAGTGGATGATTCTACGCGTCTAGGATACGCGGCTGATTCAACAAAAGACGAAAAGGACAGTCGCCAGTGACGACATTAATGGAATTAGATCGATCGCAATTGTTGGTTGCAACACAATATATCTAGTTCGTGAAGGCGGACCCACCGTTCTAATGGAAAAGAAAAATGTGTACTGTCCGTGCCTATGCACTGTGTAGCCGCTCACCACGTTCGTCGGTGATTGGCGGCCAATAGTCACGGTTGACCGAGAGCAATGATGTTGCCCGTTTCCAGGAACATTTATTCTTTTAGGATAACAAAGACAGACACGTCGGTATTATTTAATGTGATTGTTCACGAGGTGAAATTCTTGAATGGGTTTACTATATTTCAACATTCGCACGCTATAGGTGCTTCCATTTCCTTTCTACTTCTTCTTAATATATTTTGACGCTTGTCTTCTCTCTTCTCTCATTGTGTCTGAGGTATAAGTCTGTTAGGTGAGAGCCTTACCGAAGAGTCCATACTAGCAGATCTTGGACGAAACACTCGCTATATTTTGACGCTTGTCCGTAAAAAGAGTTAGCAAAATATCAAGGATAATCTTTCGCGTAACACTTGACCAGTGTCCTTAACTGGCGTACTATGCATCGATGTATCTGGCATAATTAGATAAGTAGGCATGAAACATTGGAACTATTCGCAATACTTCGCGAAACACTACTTAAAGCATGAATTATGAAATGGTCAATCGTTACCTCTTGCGTATCATCGGCTGATTGAAGAATGTACTGATTGGCTGGAGCACCATATTCGGCAGTGGCTGTAATCGGCGATCTCTTCACAGGCTCCTTGACATCGATTTCCAACATGACAATGTCGCCTGCATTGTCAGAGGAGATTTTCGCTTTTTCAGCTGTGTTTGAAATCGCCTCCTCGGCCCCGGAAACCGTTAAAAGACCTATCAAAAAGCAATGAATTGCAGTTTCTAAATAACGAAATAAGAATGTTGTTTTAGCAGGTACAGTACTGTACAAAATTCTTGGACCACACATTCGACCAAAAGAAACTGTTTTGTTACTTTATTGTTTAATTAATTAACATAACGCTACATGCTTTTATCTCCTACACGATCTAATCGTTGTTTCTTCAATAACTTCCTAGATTTGTTTTAAGAAATTAAGCTGATCGATCAAAGTATTTGTCGTTGATTTCTATGATTTTAAGTCTACAATTTTTAAGTTTCAGGTGATTTAGGCGAGCGACGAATTCCATCACGGACAAATGGCGTGACTTTGGACAAGATCCAATCGTCAGGACACTGACAAATGAGAACGTTCTGTGAAATTGCCGCGTGACAACGTTAGACCACGCACTGCTTCTGTGACAAAAGACATCATAATGAGTCCTGTGTGGGACGTCTTGCAGCAGGTAACTTACTCTAGACATTACTACGGTGGATTACTACCTGTTCCGATCGATGTAACACTTGTAACACGCCTTATCCTATACCCACTTCTAATTAGCGAGCGAGGTACAAAAATGACTCGACGAGTGGATCTTGTCTAAGAACACAGTATTTTTCCACGATGGAATTTATTACTTGCTTGATAAACGGCATAACGTTTTAGAAAAGCAGGGCGAACATTTCGACCGAATAACTTGCTGTATTTTTCATTAAATAAATTCCGAAGAATGCGAGTTATTCGCTTGTACATCTAATATTTTAAGTAAAATATATCATATTTTAAGTAAAAAATATTTTAAGTAAAAAGAATTTTTAAGACAGATATTGAGATCAATTTGGAATAGTCGATGTCTCGTACGGTCTTATTTTAATATCTCGATAGGCTATTTTGAAGAAATTATCAAACTCGTTTTATATTTTGTACCACTTTATTCTCAACAAATTAAAAAGCTGACTTCTCTTCTAACTTTCATTCTTTTTCTCGATACTTTTCTTATATCTATATATAGACTTGTGGTGCACTAGGTTCTAACATTTAGGTCACAGCTGTATTTATCATAGAATGCACAAATCCGTGAACGAGGTAGAACAACGAACAAGCATCGGGAAAAATAAAATATGCAGTATTATACAGGGTGGTCGGTAACTGGTGGTACGCGAAAAAAGAAGTAGAAAATATAGAATAAACATTTTTTTTTTTTTTTTAATTTTTCCATCGAGACAACGATCTACAGTGAGATCCGTTATAACGAGACGCGATAAAGTGCACGCGTACCGAGCCAAAATTCAAAGTCGGTTTTCTCGAAAACAAAGCCTCGAACGAAAAATTTTTATTCTATATTTTCGGCTTCTTTTTCCGCGTAGAATCACCCCCTTTCCGCTTGTACCACCAGTTACCAACCACCCTGTATAATTATAGGTAATAACACGATCTAAGATTTTCACACGGTGCTGTGGATAAGTGGAATCATTGAATTAGTATTATAGTCCGAAATAATGTGGTTTTGATTGGAAAAGTAGGACAGCGGTATACGATAATATTCTTTTCCCTCAGAAAACTGCGTTTTAGAAGAAATCGATATTGAAAGTTCGTTTACTATGTGCGCCTTTCCGTGACCTCATTTACGCCTTGGTTCAACAAATATTGCTTCAAATTATTTGCCTTTGCCACATTAAATAACGAAGAACGAACAGTGGGACAAGAACGTTTATTGCTAAAAAATTGTAATATGTAAATTAATGGAAATAACTTGGTTTTCTGCCAGCGTAATTCCACCTTTACTTTCTAATATATATTTTGTATTCGTAAATGTTCGATTGTAGAAGCTCGAACTTTTGAATTCAGTACTTTAATTATAATGTATAATTATAATTTCCTTGTGGCACATAACAGAGATTTAGTGTAACTGCGTAAATAAAAATACATTAATTTAATTAAAAGGGGATTTTCGTGTAACAACAATAAAATCAAATCTTCGTTTGATTATTTGTTTATAATATTCTTCCAAACGATATAGACCCAATTTATCTGCCGAGAAAAATAGATTTTTCTTTAAAACCTTAGAACTTTCTAATTTTTCATGTCTTTCTTTCCTCAAAAATAGGTACAATCCTACTTTTAAAAAGCTTCTCAACTTTTGCCTACAACGATAACTACATTGTCAAAGATGATCGCAAGACTTTTACGATATACAATAAACAATAACATACATTTGTCCTCTAAGGCTATCATTTACATCCCAAAAAGGTCAATATAATAATAACGCAACAAGGGCACGTTGAGAATAAGGTACTAAAGAATTATTAGATAATAATGATAAGCTGTTAAACATAATATTTTGTAAAGTTATATACAAAGTAGGTAAAAATTATTTGACCTACTTGTAATGCGATTCAATAGAATTGCGGAAGACGAATTCGCAGGTGACTTTTATGTCGTTCCGCTTGACTGAGAATGTATAGTCTGAAGGCGGAAAGGAGTTGGGAAAGCAGTCTAACGCAGAGAAAGTTACGCGGTCTTGAGAAACTTTTCCCACGAGATTCACTTTCGACGTCTTTAATAAAACCTTTCATCATTGTTAATTTAATCAAAAACTCTAGGCTAATTAAAATATTAACAAGCCGAGCATCCCAGTGTTTTGTTTCGACTCTACGAATTATTTTTTTGTGCTTTATATTCTGTGCATATCATCGATCGATCTAAAAATATAATATTAAAGATATTCTCATTGTATCATGCATACAATGATAAATTTATAAATCAATATAATGTACGTTAATATAATATTGATATATTAAAATATTTCAACAGAAAGTCCGGAACAATTTAATGGTGTAAAAATATTTCAATTATTTATGATGAACTTGCACGTTACTTATTCTGTAAATTAAATAAATTCTATATCAACGTTGTAATTTATGACACAAGAAAATGTACATTTTTAGTTCAATTTCCGCTAATTGAATTCATAACAAAATGTAACAATCAACAAACACTTTTCTTAATTGTACGTAGTACAGTAATCGTTCAATTATTTAGTGCTTACGAAACAAATATTCAATATAATACATTGTATATGTATAGCATAATGTAATAAAATATAGTATAAACATAATACATATGTAGTAAAGAGAAATATCAAATTATTTCGAATAATTGAAACACTGATGGACTTTTAGTAAAAAAATACGATCGAAAATATCTTCCAATCAGCGATCTTGAGATCCTTCAAACTTTCACAATCCGGATATCGTTGCTTTTTCCTTCGAATAACAAATTGCTTCCGACGTACGTACATCTGCTGTTATAATATTATATAGGATTAAAGTAATCCTAATAATACATTGGAAAATATATCCATGAAGCGATAATCGAAATTCATTGTTCTTGAACATTTTCTCCAATCAAACGAAAGAAGATTGAATTTTACCATTTTTAATAAATGAAGTAATTTTCTAATAAAATTCGTACCAGCATTAATCTTACATCTTTTTTCACACAAGGTAGAAAGTTCTATCTTGAATTGAATTTCTAAAAAGACAATATATATACAGGGTGGTTGGTAACTGATGGTGCAAGCGGAAAGGGGGTGATTCTACGCGAAAAAAGAAGTCGAAAATGTAGAATAAAAATTTTTCGTTCGAGGCTTTGTTCTCGAGAAAATCGACTTTGAATTTTGGCTCGGTACGCGTGCGCTTTATCGCGTCTCGTTATAACGGATCTCACTGTAGATCGTTGTCTCGATGGAAAAATTAAAAAAAAAATTGTTATTCTATATTTTCGACTTCTTTTTTCACGTAGAATCACCCCCTTCCCCTTGTACCAATAGTTACCAACCACCCTGTATATAAATATATTAGAACAACAATCTACAACATCCTCGCATCGATTATCTTATACCTGCCTGTTCCAGATAAAATTCCATCAAAAATAGTACGCAGATGTCACAAAGCGTATAATTTTTGAAAAGAGAATAGGATTTTACGAAGATTGTAATTATCTGGTCATGTTCCAGACTTTCGAACCAAGTTGATTTAAAACTATTTAATAAATCTTCCTGTTGAACCGTATTTAGTCTGTCTGTAATAATTTTAAAACACGCGCTACAAACTGTACAGGCGTTTTTTGTCTGTCCAAGGTTCAGGTTCTAAATATCAGGTCAAAATTTTCTTCACCATTCCTGTACTAGGTATGCTCTATTAATTCTTCAAGCATTCACATTCTTAACATTCAGTCTTCAGTCATCCAAGCTTTCCAACGTAACGCAATCTACAAATCCAGTCGTTTCCACGTAGGTATACGTATCTCACGATCTTTTACTTCCTTTGAAAGGTAACTCGAACGTTACTGTCACTTAAACATAATATAGGTCGTGCACAAAGAGGTTGAGTCCGCTTTTTAAAATTTTAGTGCCAATGCACTTGACTGATGCTTATCTTATATAAGTTCTCAATTTTCTCTTCTGTTTGTTTTGCCGAGCTGACCAATTTCACAAACGAACGACTCATATGCTTCCTACTCAATACGTTTCAGTTACACATTTGCTTCGCTGAATTCGCTATCCAACATCAATTTCCTCTTCCATTTCTGGGTTGTAAAATAGCTAATATTTTTGCGCGAAGGCTTCGAAAAATTTACCAACTACTGAATATGAAATAATAGAATTTATGGCTGTTTGTAAGAGAATTCGTTAATTTAATTTTATAAGTTTACTATTTTTTACAGTTTCTTTACTTTCTCATTCGCGTCTAACGACCTTGCTAATGAAAAACTTCTATCGTTAGATTAGTCAAATGTATAAAATGCTTCTTAATAAAATAATCTAATTATAGACAAAATATTTTACAAATACAAATGATACACGTAACGAACAAATTTACAAAAACAGATAATATGTCAGTAAGAAAAATAAATATATAATATCATGATTAAAGATATAGCCAAACATGTCTCGAATTATTTCGGAGCAAGTAAAATAGTTGTTACGTTTGAATAGTCATTACATGAAAAACAATGACCTTGCTTCTGACGACCAGTGTCAAACAATCGTTACCGTGAAAGTGAATTTGCAGGAAGTTTCTCTTAGATCCTTTTTCTTTGTCGAAGTATGTAATGATAATAATCTTATGATACACCTATAAACCGGTCTTTATTTTTCTAAATACATACTATGAAAAATTAGAAACAATTATATCGATTACAGCATAGAGTAATTGCAGCTATACAGTATACAAGGTGGCCCACACGAGGTGATCAAGTATGATAGAGATTCTGCGTGGGAAAATGAATCGAAAATGTAGAGCAGAATTTTTTTGTCCATGGCTTCGTTTTCGAGAAAATCGAGTTTAAGCGAGTCTAGTTAAAAATTGATCTACTGCAGTGAATTTTCAAATTTATCCTTCTCATGTACAAAGCATCTTATAAAAAAATTCTATTGCACATGTTCCACTCATTTTCACACGTAGAATAACCTCCTGTCGGTTATTGACTGTTGTTTGGTCATCTGGAATTGGCCGTATTCAAATTTACTTGATGAATTTTCGAAATCAATTTTCTCGAGAACAATGCCTCGGATAACAAAATTTTATCTCACATTTTCGACTTATTTCTTCACGTAGAAGCGTCTCCCAGTCGGTTGACCCGTGTTATGCGAAACACGCTGTATATATGTTGTTGTTACAAACATGCGATTAAAAGACAAAAGCAGAGAAATGAAATTGTAGAAACGAAATGAGGTGTTATCATTGGAATTGGCCAGATTATAAGCAAATTATAAAAAATAAAAAGATAAGATAAAAGATCTATACTCAGGAATTGTAGTTCCAAAAGTTTCAAGAAATTTCTAAATATCGTAAAATCACCGCCATCGGTAGATTGGCAGTGTGCGTAAAACGCAAAGGTTTAGAAACTGTTTAACTATGCTAAACATGAAAATTGAGAATAATTAAAAATAAAAGAATCGTTAGATAAAAATGATAAGTAAATAACACGAATAAGAGATAAGATATTTGGGAACATACCTCAGCCGACATTCAAAGGAAAAGGATCCTCAATTCTGTAGGAAACGCGAGTAATGTGATAAAGTCCTGTATTCTAATCAAACAATTTTTGTTATTTGGAACTGCTATATTATTTTACTGTATCTGCTATATTCGCTATAATTGACTTGGCAAAATTATCGATCCTCCGCGTGCCAAGGAGGAGAGTAGGATACCTGCTATTTAGTCCCATAATGGACTTAAGAATTTTATTTTGCATAGTTCGTGCGCATAGAACGCAAAGCTTTAGAAACTGTTCGACTATGCTAATTGTAAGAGTCTAATTTTTATTATTTTTATTACGCAAATAACGCTATGCGCCTTATCTAAACTTTTCACTTAATAATAAATAATTTCCCTCTTTAAATCACACGTATTAATTCTTAGTCGAAAAAGCGCAAAAGAATGGGTAATACACGTCTTTTCACTTCTAGAAATATCAGTTTTTACAATCAACTTTCTCTGCGTATCGAATCACAAGGACGATGTACGATACGAATTTAAAACTGGAAAGTATACTATTGCACTTAATCGTACATATATATATATATACATATATAATTGACCGATACATGTATAGAACAGAAGCGAATATCATTAACTGGCACGTGCCTTGAAAATTACATTTCATTCCTGTTGGTAAATATAGTTCGTACGTAGGAAGCATCTACGATAATAGACAAAATCAAAAGATTGACCAGACATATGGAATGGTAACGTTAGAATGCACTTTCATTATCGTTTAATAGTAAAATCAACTTTGAGATTCCTATTGAGTGGTGTTCTTCTAAAATAAAATGCTTTTAAAACAAAACAAAGAATTATTGATTAAAATACTATCTCTACAAATGGATTTTATTTTAGAAACACTTGAAGACTGATTTTACTCTGGTTTTTAGAAGACTTTGGTTTAGACTGGTTTTTATGAAGAATAGGAAAGTTTCAAGTTAAGTTAAGTCCAAGTGTAAGAAGTAATGGACAACAGGAAGTCGTGTAAAGTCGAAAAGCGTGAACAATAAGGAATAAAGGGGAATACATTTTACAGTAGATAAAATGGCGTTCGGAAAAATAAATTTCATTATTTCTGTTGAGACATGTATAATTTTCTGTGCTGGACTGGGTTAAATGCACTGGTACAGGTACTTGTATGTGGGTACCAGGGTAAAAGTGTGTGGAGCTATGTGTGTGCGCGGCGTCTCGAAAACAGATGAATGTAAACTATTCAGTCGGTTAACAGTCGAGTATAGAAGAAAGTGCCGAGACGCGTGCAAAAGTGTATCGATGAATATATAAGAAATCGTCCATGAAATAAATATATTACTATTTTAATATTAATCCTCAGTATAAATTTAGCGTTCCTATAACATTATTTCGGCTTCAAAGATCCACAATTCTCAACAATTTCATTTTGATATAAGGATGGATAATAAAAAGTTAAACTACAAAGTCTAATCTTGCTTTTGTCTTATTCGCTAATTATTTCGCACAAAGTTGTGAACATAGTTAGAGATAGAGGACTGTGAACCTAGTCATCCAGGCTGGGAAAAGATTGCTAAACTGTTTCCATAGTTTGTCTACAGCCGAGATCGATCTTAACGTTTTTCTCTCTGGAAAATCTTTGTTTGAAGTAACTAAGAATGAAAAAGGAAACCTGAGCATTGACTCTTGTTTTCCTTTGTTATTACGCAAGAAATTACGCGGATGCGAGCAATTTGTTCGCGTTGAGTAATGAGCCGAGTGTCTTCAACTGAAAGACAGTTAAGTAACAACCTCCGGTTAACAAATCTTATTTAATTAACGCCTTGTATTTCCACAGCCCTGCAAATTTCAACGAACACGCTGACTGTTTGCGTTCAATATGCAATATTTAAGTACGAGCAGCCTAAGTTTAAGTACAAACTCGATCTATTGGAAAGGATCATTTAAATAAGCAAATTATTGCGACAGGATGTCGCGAATAGTTATAAATACTTTTAATTCTACTTTAAAGCTACCTAAACTTAACCTCAATCTGAAGTTTTACGTCAGGCAAGTGATCGCTCTGTTATCCGAAAATTCTATTATCCGAACTGTATCAAGATATACCCGATGTAAAGAAATTTCAAGCATATATATGACTGACGTAAATCTGCCTAATAAAAATGTTGTAAGAAGTGACTTGATGAAGATTTCTTTCTTTAAGTTCAATGAAGAAACATGCTCACGACGACAATTGTTGACAAATGATAAAAATCCATCTTACGTCTAAAGTCTTGCAGTCCTTTCTTAAACACCCTGTATATTTTGAGGAAACATCCTTACAAATTGAACTGTCCGCATCTACGCGTCTTTAAACAAATCATTGAAGAAGACACTATACTGTCCTCCCTGCAAGCGATAACTTCAACGAAATCACAAACATTTCAAATATTTCTGGCACATGACCTTGCTCGAACAAAGAGTTGCTTGTAAGATTTTTGCACCGTTGGATAAACGAAAGGAACTCTCGGTTTTTCCGTAGAAGGAGCATTTGCAACTGTTGTGGTCACTTTCAAAAGTGTACATTTTTTGTACTATACAGTGAAGAAGAAACACAAGCGGACTTATGAAAAGATTATTTACTTTTTCTTCTCTGTAATTTGCTTTGCTTCGTATGACACGATCACTTGTTTTTAATGGAAAAGGGCAAGTTATTCTCAGCAAACTTAGAATTGGACACGATAAACTGACATGTTTTCGTCTTATAACTAAAAATGAGCCAAAAATGTGCAATCGCTATAACTTTATTCTATCTGTAGATCATCGTCTTAATCGTAGTAACGTTCTCCAACAGAAAATTAAATTCTCTCTTTCAAATGAAATTCAGATATGTCTGTATCGTAAAGGGTATTGCAAAATTTATTTTCTCAAAGATATTAATTTGTATCGCCAATTACCATGTTGTCAATCTATCGATTTAATTCTAACATATACTGTATCATATTACTGTTAACCATAGTGTATCGTATTGTAATTGTACTGCATATGATACATACGTACATATGTTCAAAATGTACGAATGCTATTATTTAACAATGTTTGCAACTTGTATTGCCTTATCGTATTTTACACGTCTTATTTTTGTATATTCTTGTTATGCATTTTCTTAATCGCGGTAGCTAGTGACCATAAAAAATGATTGACCTGACCTTAAATAGAATAAATAATAATAATAGTATTCGATTAATTATGAACAGATATTCATCGTCCTTAAAAATTCTCTTTAAGCTGGAAATTAAATTTACATAGATATAAAAATAACCAAGGAGCATAGTAATCTTACATAAATCTTGCAAAGCCTTTACCGGAAGTCAATGCAATCAAATGATGACTTAGAAAGTCAATGAAACCTGTCGATCCAAGATAGTTCGTACATCCTTGCGTCTCATTATGATGACTAATTGACTCTATACTCATTCATCATTTAGAAACCTCAAAATGAAATTGCAAACTGCGAGATATAATATTACAATCTTTCCATAATTTCTTCTAATAAGACATTTATATTTTTGTTCTTTCGTCTGCAAAAGAAATGACAAAATTATGTTCTACGGATTGTTTTCTGCGAAAAATAGTTTTCAAATATCCTATATTTTATTATAATTATATGTATATTAATTGCAGTTTCTTCTTTGTGAACGATAAACAAATACCAACGATCATATAATGTTGTTTAATTAAATTTTCACTCTACAAAAACATATCTGTCTCTTCATGGCTTTTTAAATGTTTATAATTTACTCTAATATTATAATAATACAATGTACATAATATGTGTGTTATAATTAATTTTTAACAGTAATCTGTAATTTTTTGTTCTATCATCTCATAACGAATAAACACGTATTCATCTTTATAGAGAAATCTATATTTCTTGTCGAATACAATAATCATAAAATGACTGTTATCAGTTTTTAAATTAACAAATCTTTCACACTCGATGCTTTTAAATAATTTAATATTAGATATTTTTACCCTTCCGTTCTATAATTACTTCATATCGTATCGCACACAAACACAGAAGTAAACACTTATTTGGCCTTAGTTCTGAGATATATGAATCGATGGTGATAAATTCTACAAAATTACGACTTTTGTCCAAATATAGAATGTAAAATGTAAAATATAGAATGTGAAATGTTTGTGTCCAATTTTAATTACATTGTTAGTATATTTAAAATTCACTATACTGCATTTATTAGACAATTTATACTATATTTACTGTATTACTATAATTAAAATTTGTTTGTTACAAAGCATATAGTACATTGATATTGAATATTTATATCAGAATAATTTAGAGAAGGTAATTAGTAACAAGAAATGCGATATATCGCGGAATAAAATAGGATAATTTAATATGCTGCATTATTTTATTTATACCAAGATAATTCGCTGTATTCCTTATTAGATTTTCAACTAGTTTTCTCACGAAATGATCGAAATAGAAAGTGTCATTATGATTGATTGCTTCAGACGCAAGGTGGTGGACATTTACGAGCGAATGCGATTTAAAAGATATTTATTATATGTTTTCATAAGACTTAAGTTCGAATCTCAATGTGAAAGTAAAAGACCAATGGAATTTTCAATAGAATTGCGCAAAATAATGTCAGACGCACTAATTTGTATGTATAATAAATATGTTTTTTTTATATTTCTATGACCTCTTCTCCAACTAAGTGATTTTATTAAAAAATATATCACGGAAAGCAAAAAATTATTTCTACTTTTGCATTAATTGTTCAATTAATGTACACCAATTCTATGTATAATACAAATCAAGCAACTGATTATTATGTTTGTACAAAAATAAAAACTGTTTTCCATTAGTTTATCAGTCGGAATTTCTATATATTAACTAACAAGAATAAGGGATTAATTAAAAATTTGGATTAAGCGTATGCACGTTTTAAAGCTTTTCACACGAGCCGTAACTCGTTAATTAGATTCACACGCATAACAATAATGTCATCTTGCCTAAATTATTCCCACGGCGTACGTTATTTCACTAACTTCGAATCTGATCTGAACATTTTCAGAAAATTGAAAGTAATATCTTATTTTTTACAGTTACGTAACAAATAATCTATTTTTGGAAACAGTTTAAGTATGCTATGAAGTGTTGCGTACAAAAATTACATTTATTTATTTGAAGTAGAATATAAAAGTATAGCGATATAGGTGTGAAATATTTTTCAACCCTCTTGAATAAAAATTGACACTGTTATTTTAAGACGTATAACACAATTATCACTGGTAGACTGTCGGATTTTGCACCGCGTAACAATCGGTCGATTAATCATAACGTCGCTTCATAGGATGAATTATTTATTAGTTGGTTTCGATCGAAATAATCGTTTCCCAATACTTTCTTCTTTTCCAAATTTATTTAATAGCAAGTAATGAAAGAGCTACGTGAAATAAAGATAAATTGAATGGCATAAATGGCAAATCGTCGCTGATCGAGACTCGAATGTAGACTGTGTCCACGTTCACTGGAAATTACACATATGTACAGGTTGACCGGTCTTAATCTGTAAACGCAAATTACTCGTACACTATGTGTTGTATAAAAAAATTGTTCAGATAAGAAGTGAATGGTTTCAAAGTGACAATCTAGTGTAAATAACTTTTTATAGACGAACACGTAGAAATTATATGGAGGTGATATACGTTTCTTTAAAGCTCGGTACTCTCTATAAAAAGATATATAATTTAACTTTAATTCGTCAAATTTAACGCACGAAAGAGAAAGAAAAACATGATGCAATATTCAAGCGTTAAATTTGACGAATCAAAGCTAAAATATTTGCGATTAATTATAGGCAGAGTACTTTTTCTAAGGAGAACAACGAGCTGTATCGATTATTGCATTAAAAAATATATAATACCATTTAAAAAGAAAGTATTTTATGTTCATATGACCTCTACGCGTCCGTGTACGGAAAAGGTACTTACACCAAACTGTGGCTTCCTCGGAGCCATTCGCTTCTTATTTAAATTACCATTTTGCGCAGCACACAGTGTACCAGTAATTTGCATTTAAAGATTAGAAGAGTCAAACGACATCGTATCATTTAACCCCGATGTAATATAGTACCTAGTAGATCCAGCTTACACCCGGAAGTCTCGAACAACAAAAGTTTGGTAAATACGTACGGTAAAAGTTTCACTACGGTTGGATAGTAATTATTAATCCGCGGAGTTATATGCATTTATGGGAGATTTAAAAATACAAAAATGTCTAGAAAGCTCATAATATGTAAAAGTACGTGAAACACTCAAAGTATAGTACTCTTTAGGATATTTAATGGATAAGATCTAGCCGAGTTCCTATTTTCTTTTTTCTTTATTATTATATTCATAAGAATATAAATTTACGCAAATGCTCGTAGTCTAGTGTTAAATTAATTGCTTTCCACTCAACTTAACGATTTTGACTTATTATCCAAAAATCGTATCGAATGTTATTTCGAAAACAATTTTTTAATTTCCCGTTAAGAAACAACATCATGCCATTTCTTGAAATCAAACAATTTCCTAATTTATTACTGTCACAAACGTTCGACTAATTTTTAATTCTTCTAATTAAGACACATAACAAAAAAGACGCGACATTGATTAAAATACATTAATCGTGAAACAATCGAGTAGCATTGCTTAAAATTTGTATTTATTGTAAAAGAAATAATTTATTTTAAAAGAAATATTTCAAATGAATCTCGTTCAGGTCTGTGTCGAATATAATTACTATGTAGGTATGTCACGGTAAACGCGTGCATGCACACGTAGAGAAAGTATACAAATACCTATATTCATACACGATCAAATTTTCATACCAAAATGATACAATTGTTACACATATATATCATTTAAAATATTCACAATTATAATAACGAAATAAAAGATTTTTGTAGAAAAAGAGGATTAAGGTTCAAAATTAGACCTGCGACAAATCTCTGATTAATTA
This sequence comes from Bombus vancouverensis nearcticus, assembly GCF_051014615.1. Taxonomy (NCBI): domain Eukaryota; kingdom Metazoa; phylum Arthropoda; class Insecta; order Hymenoptera; family Apidae; genus Bombus; species Bombus vancouverensis. The sequence goes on along the minus strand of NC_134915.1, from coordinate 658,845 downwards.
ATTAAATTAATTATAATAATGGTTATATATTAGTCTCATAACAACCAAGACTATTAACAGTTGTTTAAACGACATTATAATGTTTTTGCTTTTCCGTAATAAACCATAATAAACCATTCGTGATCATATCAAATAAATTTAATATCATTCGTATGATACAATGTTAGATTTTATAAGACGCTGTTAGGAATTTACGACAATCATTAAAAACAAATTGTTAATTTTCTAGATGGATTTATTTAGAAACGTTATGTTCAAAGACTAGTATGCAGGAAATAAAATTTTTGATCTCTCTATGCGGTCAACATTCTACACATTTGTATAAGTTGAAACGCGAAAGTAACCGAGTTGTTCGGGAAGCAAGTTTCTAATACGAATGCACTACCGTACGTGCGCAGTTTATCCGGAGAATCAAGGAAAGTGTTGCTGCCTGCTCCAAATTTTAACGAACAGTCCTAACTTGATGCAACTTTTGCTCAAGATACAAATTATACGAGTAAAAAGGGCATCATTAAAGAGAAATATATACTTAAATCACGATCATCTATGCTTCATTAATGATATCAAATTTTGTACATAACGAGAACTATGTGATCTAAAGAGTGAGAAAAGTGAGACACTGTCACAAAATCCTCATAAATAAACCTGCCTTGTTAAATTTTCGTGTAGAATTACTTGTATATTCTATATCGATATCTTATCGCAAGATTTGATTTAAAATTTGTGCAATGAAAATATTAAGAAAGTAATTTTCGAAGATAACAAATTTGTCGAACGTGTTCGAAATAAAAGTATTTACCACGCGTTGAAACGTCAAACGCACTTACATGTACCCAAGAAATTTAATATTCATAAAATCACACATGATTAAATATATCAATCTCGTAGCACGCACTGTTCTCCCTTACTTTTGTTTCTTTTCTTTCGACCGATCTTTTAAATAGTCTGCACAAATAACGTACTAATAGTCACAAGTTAGAATGAGCACCAAAATACTCGTCCTTGTCCCATGAAATGCATGACGTAGCATACTCACCTGCGAGGATAAGCAGCCACATGGTGAACAAATGAGTGACGAAGCGCCGAGTGAATGTTCGGCAGAAGTAGATTCCTAGTGGCTTTATAGACGAAGGGGAAAGGCCGCACCCGAGCAAACCAGGTGGGGTTGTTACCACTTTTCTGCGACGAACTGTTTCTAGGTGCACATCGCCGGTACACGAACCTCAGGAAACAAAGACATTAATGCACGTCGATTTTATAGACATTGTTACTTATTTTACTGCTAACAATGAATTCTGCATACTGACTTGCAGATGCAGCTACTTCATATTCATAGCATTTGAAAGTTACAGTGTGAAAACGAAACTGCGATAAAATTATTGAATACAGATCAGAATTCAAAGGAATTTTAACAGTGCGATATACCACAGTATAAATAGCCCACGGATATTTACTTTTATCGACACTAAAGAAATGGAAATTTGTTCGGCTACTGGGTATTATAAATTATAAGAAGTATTTTACTTTCTTACTTTGCGTATATATATATGAGTCTTATAATAGCCAAGATCATTAACAGCTGTTTAACCGACGTTATAAACTTCAATTTAATTTGTATCCTTTTGTAGCGTGTTTTTCCTTTTCTATTTTTCCATTCATCTCTTTATATCTCTACAATTTCGTATAATTTCTACTATTCATAATCATATCGAGTAAGTTTAATATCGTTTGCACGATACGACAGGACAATGATGGATTATATAAGACGCTCTTAAGAATTTACCATAATAATTAGAAACAAATAGAAATTACATCTGCATAAATAATTTTAAGCACTTTCAAGATGGATTTATTCAAAAATGTTATATCCAGAAATTAGTATGCAGAAAGACATTGCGCACTAATAATTAGTTGTACTGACTGATAATGATTTGTTCATTTCATCCAACAAACAAAATAAGTTCTTATCTGAATTATTTACTACGAGTAACAAATAGGCTCTTAATACAGGATAAAGTTAACAAATCAAATCGTAGTAAAATATAATACAAAATTAATCTGTGTGACTGTCTCAAACAACAGTTATATGAGCAAATAGTTCAATTGATTGGAAATATAGAATTATTATTTTTACAACTGCAATTAATTATATCGTGGTTCTCTAAGGGGATCCTTTTTGAAAATTGATTGTAAAATTAATGTAAACATAAATTAGTAATATAAGATACATGGTATATAGCAAAGAAGTTGATCGAAAGGAAAGCACGACGTTCCGTACGCTTAGGTGAGCGCAATACGGTGAATGTAAGAAATTCGAGAGCAAATCACCGGGTACTAAAATCTACTAAACTTGGGACACTGTTTAAAAATATAAGTAAACTTGAATAAACGTGAATAAACAACCAAGATTAACCGCAGAAGCGACTGGACCAGACATGTAAGATATATTAGATTATTTTATATATCCCTATTTAGATGTACGTACGTATTTAATTTGATTTTAATAAGCCCACTTATTACATTAATATATATCCACGTAAATATAATCGTAAGTATTATTTGAGTGGTCCAAAATAATGGCGGTGTAACTCCCACTAATGTTGCATATATTTAATGTACAAGTATATCATCTTGTTTAATATGGTAAAAATAATATATATGGAGATACTTAATTGTTATACCGATACTTTTTAATTGTCTTGAACATGTATGTGGTATGATTTTGATTTTAATAAAATTGGAGATACACCGCTACTATTATTCTGACTGACACATTTGAGAATTTAAAAATGTATAAATGTCCCAATAAATAAATATTGCCAATAAAATAGTTAATATTACTTTGCTATTATTAGTTACTATTATTACAAATAATTACATAAGAAGATAAAATAACTTCCTAGAGGATATTATGCAAATTTAAATTTTCGTGTACGCCATTAAAGAAATGGGACCTAAATAAAAATTCTCTTCATCCCCTAACTGCTATAAAAAGTACCTTACTTTGCATATTTCATATATTCTTGCACATTACAGATATTTTATACATTTTCGCACATTTCAATGTTTATATCCATATATATATCATATCAGCATATATCTATATCCATATAGTAAATAGAAAAATAGATTTATAAAATTAAAACAGATCATGACAATTATTTTTAATTGTACTTTTATGTTACGCACATTATTAAGTAACATTAAAAAATGTATAGGCAATTGTGGTCATTGGTTCTACGAGTATTCGAAGACTAACAGTGAATGTTATCAAAGTCAAGGGTAATATTGTAATCAGGTACAATATCACAAATTCAAGTACATTATAAAGCTAATCTAATAATGAACTTGTATCATTTTTGTTCCCACAATATATCATATTACAAGGGTACGTGTGTAAAACATTGAAAAGGCATGTACTCGCTATCAGAATTGCTAAGTTGGCAGATATGTGAATATATTTAATTACATAAATAGATCTGCACAAATTAAACGAAACTCGTTGATTCGAATGGAAAGAAACGCGTGCGCGCATCCTAATAAACATTATTTCATCGATTTAATCGTGTATAGAGATTCTACAGGTTTGATTTTCAAACTGGATCAGTGGCGATGTTTCATGATTGCAACAGACAATCGCCCTCGCAATGAGAATTTCTCATAGTGAACCGTATGTTAAAGTTTGCCCGTGTATGTGCACGCTCGCCTGTGACTAAATGCGCACGACAGACTGTAATATAAACGCGGTTATGTTCCTGTAAGCCGCCGTGGGAAAGGTAATCGGTCAGAAGAAAAGCAGACTAGGCGTATACATGTGTACAGGGCGGCACTCGCTTTCAATGTCCTGTTATACGATCTAAATAATTTTGTAACGAGCAGTGAGAACTTTACCTTAAAATTTTCCTATAATGATGATTTGATCGATTCTTCTAATGATTTAGAATATAACAATAGATCAAAAAAGTATTCAAACACATTTAGACCCTTTACGCGTAAATCGTACAAACTATTTTGATATCTGATTAGCATTATAACGAAACTAAACTAGCACTATAACAAGAATCATCAAAGTAAATGAACAGTCAATTGTTCACTATATTAATAAGCAATATTTACCATGAGACCATTTTTACAACTAATTCTATGCTTAAGACTGCTATTCGTGTTGTATACTAAGTTCCACTAAGTGTATGTTTACAAAAAGTGTCTTGCAACTTGTGCATTTCGGATTTCAAATTTTATTATTATTATCACGATAATTATATCCCATCACAGTGCTTGCAAATTGCAATATACAAAATTTCCAAAAAATTTTTCCTTCGATAAAATATCAAGGTCATACTGAAATTTCTATATGACACACAAAAAATCGCTAGTCTACACCATTGTTTAAAAACTCATATTCATCTATCCACAGAATATTATGTTACGAAGGTTGTTGGATCTAAAATGATTCAAAGAACGCAGTAGGATTAAATGATCGTTCCCTGTGAAGCGTCAACGTATTAAAAACTAATAATAAATCTTTTAAAAAAATATGATATTCGTTCGGAGCCAAGTCTAGGGTGTACCTACCTGTTATAAGCCAAGTGTAGGCACGATCCTTCAATACCTTCCATTTAAAATGTTGGAAAGGTTGACGAACGTTTTCAGTATTTAAAAAGCGTATGATAGATCGCGCTCTACTATCGGCGAGATTTTCAATTCTCATCGCTATTTTGAACGTATGAAACAACAACGATGTTAATTATTTAAACACAAAATTTCGTATGGTTTACAGTTACTTACAAAACTGAGCGCACACCTATGTTGGTAATGAAAATTGGCGGGAAATTGAATACAAACATATATATTCAATAACAGATATATATACTTTATTCGTATATGTTAACGAATGATCCTCCTTCATATAATGCATCCCCGTAACATAAAAGATCCTTCTCCGTGGTTGATTATTGGGCATACAACTTGTTTCTTCCTATCTCGTTCAAATAAGTTAATTTCAGTTTCATCGGAAATGATCGCAGATTCATTTCCAAAAACTATGATCACGATTTATAAACGCTTTTGCAAATTCTATACGTTTCTGTCCATTTACCTTAAAGGTCGATTTCTTTCGTGCAACTCTACCATTATATTCTTCTTTTCTTAGTGTCCTGCAAACTGTTCCGTTCGAAATTTCTTTCTGAGGGCAAATAACTTTCTGACATCAATTTCCTTCCAATTCCCACATTTTTCTTCGGATTTACTTTGATTTGTCGCTAAATAAGTCCTTTATTGTGATTTCCGACAATATTTGGATTTTTACTTTTTATAAATATATGTGCTTATATATAATATTCATTCCCTGGCATTATCGCAACATGGATGTACTTTCATTGAATAAGGACGGGGTAGACATGACATTAGATGGGACTTTATGCAGCTTTGTGTTTCAGGTCCTGACATACCGATCTGGAAAAAAATTAGTGTTTCTTGCGCCTTCCGCAATTTGTTGCGGCGGACATAGGAATTATATTCAACGATACAGTGTCGCCACATGTAAACACAATATTAATCCGCCATATTGAAATTTATAATCTCATCAACAAGTATGCGAATTGTATTTAATAAACGAATCTTATTTAAGGACCAATAGATGTACATGTAATAAATAATAAAGTTGATGAAAAAATTTTGTCATGAACGTTATTTTGCGCGTTTATGCTCGAACCAATAAGCAATGCGGCCCCAAAGTACCACATGACCTTGTTTTCCGCTCTCGTAAGTAGCTTCATACTTCGCAACTGTCCGTGAAGTTTATGGTCGGTTCATACGATATCCCTATGTTCATCATATAAATGGGTTGTGACACTCGCTAGGGAAAACACAACAAAATTCTCGTTTTTGCGAGACAGATAGAGGTGGGTAGAGAATCCTGTCTCTGTTTAAAACATTCATAGCATATCACGCATGCGCAGAATGTGAACTTCTTGTCTTCCATGTTGATTGTTCGCGACTCAATTTTCGGACGGCTTCTTTTATAATTTCGATATATGAGCAACTTTTATTTGCGTAATATTTATATTAGGTATCTGATATTAGGAATCATATATTACTTACATAAGTAATATATATTTCTTACATACATATAGGTATTACCTTAAAATTTTCTTTCTGGATTGAGATTATTATTGCAGCAATTATTCGTTTCTATTTATTGAATGCTACACAAATTATTATTTAACAAGTAATTTTTTCATATTTCTAATAATTATTACTAAAAATGTATTGTTTAATAAAACGACGGAACTAACGATTCAATTTTATTTTTCCATTATACAAAAGATATAGATAAATATATTATGCTATATTACCGAGTAAAAATTTTGTTTACATTTACATATATTACTTTGTAAAAAGGACTGAAACTGTACTAGATATATCTATTCGTCGTGATATTAGAGTATGTAAGATACCTATCTCTGTACTTAGTTACACTTACAATAGAATCATCTCTCCATTTATTAGTCTGTGGATTTAATAAATATCGAAATGCATATGTATTGTGATTGATGATATTATCTTGTGATTTGAATAAAAGTGAATAAATATGGAATATAACATCTTGATATTTCTTTTGTAATAAAGAAAATAACTTTTAGTAAAAATCATATCTTTTTTTTGTCAAATTTGTTATGGAATTAATTTGTGGTTACATAAAATTATATTCGTGTAATAAAATCGATGTAAATGTATGTAACAAGTAATGTAATAATAATGATAGAACATTTTTAATACTCGAGTCTGGCTAGATTTTATACTTTAACAGAAATGAGTCAAATACAACTAAGACGACGCTATCTTTTTTACTTCTATGACTAAAGAAATTATCCGCCATTATCGTATATGGTGTATAATGTGCATCAATGGTTATAAAGAAGCAAAAATACATTTAAAAAATGTGAAAGCAATAAAAACGGATTTCGTTCTACATTCATTGTGTTACGTACATTATAAATGAAACGTGTATTATTATCAAAATGAATTGCATGACTTAACATCGAAGTGCTAAATGAAGCTGAGTAGTAGAATAGAAATGTATGTAGATATTTTATATTAATAAACGAAAGAATTAGAACTTATATAATTTCTTTTACATTGGTGAGTGAAAGCAAAATTTCATATTAAATCATTTTTACATCTAATGAAAATAATTTATTGAATCTCACTATTTTACTAAAAGATGACACATATCTGTATTAAACTATAAAGTTCTAGTAATGTTCTTTCAGTTATCGATTTTTGCTACTTTCCATTATAATTAATAATTTTGTATTATTTTTTTCAGTTGAAGATGTCAATAGAATATAGTAGGAGTGTTTTAAAAATGGTGGTTGCTCAAATTTGTCAAACGATTGGATGGCATTCAATCAATTCTACACCATTAGAATTTATGGTTGATCTTATGCAAGAATATATTTTACAAATTTCAAGACTTGCTCATCAATATGCAGAAATCTGTAAGTATTTTTAAAATATTACAGAGATTTAATTGAAGTTTTAAACAATATCAAGATAGTTCTATTGGCTTTATAAATAATTACGCAGTATATAAAAGTTAAATCATAGTAGTTTCATTTTAAATATAATATTAAATGTTTTTTCAGTGGGAAGAACAGAAGCAAATCTTGATGATTTAGGTTTAGCATTTCGACATATGAATATTGATATACAAGAGTTAACAGAATATATAAAAAATGTAGATTCTGTCCCATGTCCTGTAACAGTACCAAAATTTCCGGTTCAACGAGAAAATCATCTAAATTTTTTGAAACCTGGAAGCCGGGAAGTTGTAACAAGGCCAGTACATGTACATGAACATTTACCAGCCATGTTTCCTGATACTGAAGGTAAATTATTACTCGCATATAAATACACATATAATGTTTTAAAACTGAATAACAAAATATTTTATATTCATATTAATGTCATTGTTTAACCCCAGATAAAGCTCCTAATAAAGTATTTCTGAAATGCAGGATAACCTTTTAAAAACACAACAAGTTATTTCAACCACATGTATTGATTGTACCAAAGAAAGCTTTTAAGTAAAGATAAAGCATTGAAATGAACATAAAGAAATTTATTTTGCTTATATATTGGGTTGTAACATAAGTAAGTTTGGTTAAACTCAATATTTTTCTTTATTTGATCAAAATTATTTATGTTATTTATTACTATTACTATTATTTACTATACTATTTACAACCCAATGTTTCAAATGTTTTGCTTTTTAGATATGAAAATTGGAAAGAATTTCATCAAAACTGTCAAATTTTGCATAAATGTAGATTGTAATTCTTCGTACAATCTATCTTGATAAAATATATCTTATTTTGCTGTTACAATGATGAATAACTTAAGCAATATAAGAAATATTTAGATTCTTATATATATAATATGACAGACTTTTTTCTTATTACATAAAATTTTATTTTTATTTGAGATCATCATAATGTAATGGAAATATAAGGATAAAATATTATTTTAGTCTACATTGCTTTATTAGAAAAGTTAGTATATCTATAAACAATTGTCGTGATCAATAATCTATGAAGTAATTGTTCATGTAAAAAGAGATTTTGTCAAATTTGTATGTATATTAAGATATGCTTACACCTAACATGCAAACTATTGCTAATAAAAATATTGAATATTTAGTATCTCAACTTCTTGTAGAAAAATAAATATCAATTTAATTAATGATCTCAAATAATTTTAATAAACAGGAAATTATACAATTAGAGTGAAATTTTATTAATTTACATATTGTTCACATTATTTTACAGAAGAATATATAGCAGAGAAAACAGAAAATTTATTAAATGGAACATCCGACTTAACATTGAATAGTGGTACATCAAGTAACAGTTCTATAAATGTATCTCCTCATAGGATGTCACCACAAGTAGTATTTAAGCGACCAGGAGATCCTGTCTCATTTGAAAGCCCTATAACAAAGCGTGTAAAAGTACTGGAAGAAGGTAGACCATTACGTGAAATTCATAGTGTCATGATGACTACTTCAGGTTTTTTATCGCCTGCTCGAGAAGGAAAACTACCTGAAGCAAGAACCCCCCATCAAACTTGTTCAGATTCGTCACAACCTAGTTCTTATCCTATGGTACCCCCCGAACTAAAGTATGATAAAAAACCCAAAAAGATTGTAAAGAAAGGATTAGAAGATTGTAAACTTGATAAAGAAAATAAGAAAAAGAATCGTGCTAAGGAATTATTTAAACCAGATAAGATAGACGATAATAAAATTAAAAAGTTGGCTGGTATGAAAGAATTAGCTAAATTAAAACCTTTAAAGTCAGTAGGTGGGAAATTACAAAGTACTATGCCAAGCTCATCAAGCAGACCATCTACTCCTAAATTAGTATCACCTAAAACAGCTATTAGCCCAAAATTACAAAAAAGTACACAACCAAAGACAAAACCAGAAAAATTAGTCGACGTTACTGGTAGATCTCCACCATCTAATGAAAAAAAAGAAGACACTATTGATAAACTTCCATCAGAGCCAGATAAGCAAAAATTGAACATTTTTAAAAAGATTTCAAAACCACGAGAGGATAAAGAAAAAGACATATCAGACATACAACATAAATACAAAGAACTTGATTCAAGAGAAAGTTCACCTGGTTTAGTTATTGATGAAAATATTGATAAACAAGCATTGCGTAATGATAGTGATGTGAAACGAGAAGAAAAAAAGACTCCACATACGCCAGACGTCCACCTTCAACCAGATGGAGGAGAATTAATTGGTTTACAAAGTCCAGGATCAGATGTTTACATGTTTGATGATATGTCACCACCAGGAACTCCCAGTACACCAAGAACTCCGGAATTGAACATGCCCACGACACCTACAGATCATAAAAAGAAGAGAAAAGAAAAGATTAATAAAAAAAAGGAATTAAAATCAAGAAGCCCAAAACATTGCGTTAGTCCAAAAAAGGTAGGTTGACTTTTATTTAGAAATAGCATTATGTGATATTAACACAAGTGCACGCGTGCGTGTACGTGTATGCGAGCACTATTAATTGCTTGAAGAAGACGCTGAAAGACATCGCCGATATGCGATTACCGTTTTTCAGACAAAGATTATCAACGATGCGCCAGAACAGGATATACTAGATCGACCGAAAACACCACAGGCACCTGAACCTCAGATTTCCAAAGAACCAAGTTTTCCACCGACACTTCCATTTCCTTTTTTCCCCACATTTCCTCCAGCACCTGGTTTAATACCGCATCCAATGTTTCCTAGATTTCCATTACCTATAGGAAGAGGTAGTAGTGGCGCTCATCCAGCAATGTCAAATTTACCATTACCACCTCGCTTTTTAAATTTACCACCAAAATCTGAAGATTTCTCCACTTTACAAAGAACCAAATCTCTCGATCGGGAAAAGCTTCCTTCAACACCTTCCTCTACTGAAGCAACGCCTTCAATGACAAAATACGAAAAAACGGAGAGAGAAAAAGGAGATAAATCAAAGGCGGTTAAACAGGACAAAGAGATACCTCCACCAGTTCCTACGAGTACCGTTGCACCGCCTTTATCATCTGCACTTGCAGCACCAAATATGTACCCTAAACCAGTACCTATTGTGCCGTTATTATCTTCAAAAAGTCCCAAAATTGAAAAACAGGATAAAAATGATAAGGTAATTTTTTATTTTACTAGTTACTTAAATTTTTTCAGCTTTAACAATTATCGCAATGTTAACATATAAAAGTTAATGTGTTTACTATTTATACATTTGTAATATATATAAATATTCATATAAATGACATTTGGAAAATTAGGAGGTTGATTTTTTAATCATTTTGATTTCAAATTTGATAAATCGCGGGGGTTTTTTAATGCATTAGCTCAAAAATTTACATGGAAAAAAGATGTTAACAAGATATTTTCCAACCAGTTTAACTCCTAGTGGAATAAATCAAATCTAACACATATTTGACCCTTTCCACTCGGCTGTCCCCGTTTGAAGGAACATCGTAAGTTTAACAAGTTCAGATGTCCGCTCTAAGAGGACACAAAGAGATTATAGGTGATTTATATAGCAGTACATTACACAAATTCCAAATTTTCTAAAAATATGTGTTTTTTTGAAGTTCAGTCTTCACATTGTACGAGAAAACAAGTAAAGAAATAAAAGATATGCCTAGATACGCAGATTACAAAGAGCTAAAACAAGAATAATTCAAATTTATCAAACAGATTTCAGTATATTAAGCCGTTTTTAGTTATGTGAATCACATATCTGTATGTATAATTATGAGTTATATTAAAATCATTGATTCAACCAAGAAAGGGGAAGAACAAAGTATAAGTTATTTTATAACACATTATGTTTATGACACATGCAAAATTAATACTCGATTTAAAGCATGATTTTAAACATAAATTATTATCAAAACTTAATAATTAAGGATATATTGTTTATAAAAGTTGTAATTTTTACTAATTTTGATGTATTTGTATTGTATACAATTCCATCTCCTATTTTACTAATTTTATGGATAATTCTTTTTTATTTTATTCAGAGGAGTTTAAAGCTACTAAGTAATTTTTATATCATATTGTTATATTTGTAAATGAGTTTACAGAATGAAGATATAAACTTGCTTATTTTATTTGAGTTAAAAATTTTTAATACTTTATTGAGATGTTAATTTCCAAATTAACTTTATGCATAAAATATGTATGTTGTAAAAAAATGTCAAAGAATATAATAATTTCTCTAGACTAAAGATAAAGGAAGAGAATTGCAAGATTTATTTGAAATTTTCGAATGAAAAAAATAAATTCTTATAGCGGTAAAACTAAATTATATTTAGAATCAAACTCTCTGAATACAATAAAGAACAATGATATGTGCGATTAAGATTTAAAGGAAAGATTTTTCAAAATAACTTCTAATTATTGAATAGTCGAACTTTCGATTCAAAAAACAAATACATAAGTTAAAATAAATGATACTCGAAGTCATTTGAGGTCTAATGAACATTTTTAAAATTACTCAAATATAATATGATCAGGTATGAATTCATTTCAATTGATGGAATTTCACCAATTATACACTTTATTGTATAATGATTTCTATTAAAAATAATTCGAATAGAAATAAGATGTTCGATTTAATGTTTGAAATGATAATTTTGTTTTTTTGGTTTCAAACGGTTAAATTCAGGAAATTCCAAAAATCAAAATTTAGTACAAAGTTTTGAATATCGATTTAACAGACTTATTTAGATAATCAAAATCAAAATTTTATTGGAAGTAAACTGATAATGTGAAATATTAAAACTTAAAATAACATTTTCCCCAAATAATTTATAAAAAAGTATATGTATATCAGTTTTATTATTAAATAATTATTACATATAAATTTTATTTTCAGAAATCAAAGGAACATAAGAAAGAAAAGAAAGATAAATTAAAAAAGAAGAAAGATAAGAAAGAAAAGCACAAAGAGAAAGGGGAGAAAATAAAAGAAAAAAAGGATAAAATGGATAAAAAGGAAAAGGTGGATAAAATTAAAGAAAAGAAAGAAAAGAAAGATAAGCGAAAAGAGAAAGAGGTAGAAGAGTCACTTTTTATAAATATTTCTACTGCCTTCTTTTCTATTATTTTTTGTGAGATTATTTGAAATTAAGAGACTAATGTTTTAATTTCTTTTTATTATAGAAAGAAGATAAAATTTCAGAAGCTGTACCAAAAATAACACTAAAATTAGGTACAGCTTCTCCAAGACCTCCAACGCCTGATGCTGCTCCGATGAAGAAAATGTAAGTTCACAGATAATTTTAATTTTCTTCTTTTAGTTTCAATAAGTTTTTTTGTGATGATTTCAATTCATGTGTTTTGTTTTCTTATTGTGCTATTATAAGGATTTCCGTTGTGTTTGTTTTCTTGTTGTATGAAGAATCGTATTATGCGTTAATGTTAAACACACACATTGTATTTAATAACGCATACATTATTATTAGGGAAATGTGTTATAGAACTATAAAGACATTGCTGAAGAAGCCCGAGGATGAGACGAAACGAGAACCAAGTCCCGAGTTGGCGAAAATATCAGCATTAGTAACGCGGCCGCCAAAGCAAAAGTCGGCAAGTAAGAAAACAGAGGAGGGAACATTAGATGGAAGCCCTGCTCTTCCTACAGATACTTTCTCTGCCAATCTTACTAGTGTGCCACTTGCAACAGTTCCTCGAGCAAAGAAATCTCTCTTCAAAGCCTTACCTCAAAGAGAGACTCCTCCATCTCAATTTGATCCTGCTCCTAAGCTCCCACCTCCTCTGACGCAACAACAACCACCACCGTATTATTTTGTAAGTACATTTTTATATGATAATCATACACTTCAAATATATAAAAATGTTATATTTTTAAGTATAACATTTAATTAGGTTTTCAAATATTTCAGAATATTTCAAATATGTTAAGAATCAGATACCTTTTTATAAAATTACAATTGAATCATAATAGGGCTGTCATAACTTACACATTCAAAAGAAATAATATTATAATCATTTTTAATCATTATTTTCTTAAATTTTTATGATCGATTTTAACATATCTTTTCTCGTTTATAGTTGAAATAGTTGAGATATAAGTCGTGTTTTCCTCCTTTTTATTAATATAAATTTTATTAAATAATATAATTTTATATATATATATTAAATAATATAATATAATTTTATTAAATGTGTCAATAAAAATAGTTATATTTTTTATTAAATTCATTGCTTCTTATATACATACAAATTAATCCTTTGCGGACGGTACGGTTCGAAGTCAACCGTACCGTGGGGCCGAGCTGCTGCCGCGATAGTCATTTAAAATTGTCAGTGCTCATTTCTGCTTAGACACGCTTTTCGTTCATAAATGTCAAATTCTAGACATATGTACATATACAAATTCTCCACAGGATAAATAAAATGACACACATATGAGTCTTTTAGTTCTATCAATTGTTTTCGCCGAACGCGTTTACGCGGGACATATATATGAGTCGTTCGGCTCTATCAGTTGTTTTCGTCAAACGCATACATGAGTTACTCGTCCAAATTGATGGTTTACGCAGAACGCACATATGCAGTGGTAGTCCGCAAGGGGTTAAGATATTTGTTATGGCATATATTAAAATATAAAATATATGTGTTACATAAGGATGTAGCATACTATAAAATAGTATATGTACATACACAGAAAAACGATTTGAATTAATGATAAACAGTGGCACAGATGAGAAAAAAATTTTATTTTATAATAAATCTCGTATAGTAAGCTGAGATGACAGCCCTCCTTCATTAAATTGATTATTTATTAATTATAATCATTCATAGTTTTGTTTAGATTAATATTGCTATAATATTTAAACATTCTTGCGTTTTTATACATACTTCAAATGAGAATATATCAGATAATTTATTTAAATTTCAATCAAACATTTCATGTAGATATAAAATGTCTCAATCATTTTTTACGTATATAGCTGATTATTTTTTATGCAAAGATTAACTCAATTCATTGATACCATTTTCACTCCATCCAACAACCCTGCTTCCCAATATTTCATTTTTTACTTTCTATGCATTCATGACTTGCGGTGACGGTATAATTTTCATTTGGCCTGCTTTGTTGTATAGATTCATTTGTCTCTAAAGTGTGTATGTAGAACAACTTTATAGCCTAAATTAGAATTGTTACGTATTTCATGTTGTGATTACCAATATACTTGATTATTTCAAATTTTAGCACTTCTATCACATTCAATTAGGTGGAATCTTTTGTATTGAAAGAAGTCTCAGAACTTAATTCCATTAGATATTTTGAGAATATCCATTTTCATTTTTTCAATGATAAAATATTTTAATAATAAGTATTATTAAATAGCCACAAATTTTATAAATGACTAATTTAAAGAAAACTAAGTTCTAAGACCTTTCTGATCTTACACTGCTATTGAAATGGATTTTTAAACTTTTTTTTTTTTTTTCTTTTAGTATTTTCTTCTGTAATGCAAATGCACATATGGTATATTTCATGTAGCTTAAATAGATTGATCTTAATGGAGAAAGGAATATTCTTGTATAACTTCATAAAGATGGATTCAAAAGTTTCTATCTAAAAACATGGAAAATTAAATTTTAAAAAAATCGTTAGATTGTTCTAAATGGAATATTCAATTTTGTTTCAAATGCAATAATCTATAGATTAGGTTTGAACATTCTATTAAACTTTATTTACAATTAAGAGTTTGAGAAATTATTTTAACAAATATTGGGTGATATATTAGGGAAAATAAAATATAAAATATATTGCAAATGTATCTTTTTTTAGGATAGTACAGATTCTAAAAGCTTTTTTGAGTAAGTGTATTAATATTTTCCATAAACTACCAAAAAATAAGTGCATGGCATTTTTATTGGTACAAGTAATTTTATTGAACAATTATATCATATTAATAATAAGCATATAGATACCTGTCTTTTAACTTTTTTCAAAAAAGTTTTTTGCTAAAAGTAATTTGTAAATAACGTAAAAATTTTTATTGATAAAATGTTATTACTTTTTATGAATATTTTATAAATAAGCACATAGCTTATTTTTATAAAAAGTAAATTTGAATAAAATATTAGTTATTTTATATTTAGTGAAACATAATTGTTTAAAAGCTTTATACAATATTTTCCATAAGAAGTTGATTTATTATGTTTTATTAAATTTATATGTTATTACATGTTATCAAATATAATAATTTCAGACCTTATGTGTAACATTCAAAAAGTATAATATACAAAGTTTTTCAACCTTCCTTCTTAATCTTTTAAGATGGAAGATTTAATATATTTACAAATATATATTTCCAGTAATCTTTTTGCTCAGCATTTTCTATAAGAAAAAGAAAATATTAAACATAGTATTCTAGGTTTTTTTAAGGTGAGTGTCTAGGAGCATTCTATATATGACCAGTAATAATAAAATACATTATGCTTTACTTTTTAAATTTTAATATCTTATTTATATACATAATGTACAGGGATAATTTTAAGATATTGATTACTGAAGAAAGTTAACATAGGTGCTTATGAATTTTTTTGAAATTTTTTATAAATTTATATACAGGGCATTAAAAATATAATCAATTTAAAAAAAAAGATTATTATAAAATATTAAATCAATACACACACACACACACACACACACACACACACACACGCATTGATATATATATTAATATATATAATATGTTATATATGTCGGAGATGGAAGGACAGCAGGATTTCCCCGTGGACCGTGGATTCGTTATCGAACCTGAATTCGTTGTCACCATCATCTCGAACATCCTATTGCCATTACTCATAGCCTCTTGTGGTGCCCACATTCGTACTGATAAATATTAGCTACATTCGCGACGGTAAAATAAGTAAAGGTTCATAGAAAGCTCCAAAATGCCAACCTGACTCCGACATATATTATATATAACTAAACATTTTTAATTCAGTAATTCTTTTGCTCTTTCAATATAAAGTAGATATTTTATATTGCATTTGAAAGAATTGATATTAGATACAATTGGCCAAATTTATTCTTTTCTTTTCTTTTTTTGTTTTCTTTAAATAATTACAGGCAAAAAAGAAAAAAAATACTTTTAATTTAATTTTTTGGTAGTTCATATCTATGTATGCATTATATTATAATATATGTTATCCTACATTAGAACATTTAAAATACACTAAATTAACAGAAATATTGTAATATAATTCAGTTACAGTTTTTATATGACATGCAATGTTAAAACATCTAAAGATGTAAAAGTAGTATTATACTTCCTTGCATAAAAGTCGATAAAATAAGTGATATGGAGACAATACACTTGATGCAATATATAATAATGAATAAAATGAGTAAATAATTGACAATATTATATTAATCTCCTATTTTTAAAGAAATACAGGGGCCAGTAAATTATAAATGAATTTATTATTTGCACAAAAGTAAAATGTAATTTAAAATTACAAAAAGCCCAGTATTTAATATATTTACTGTTATTTTTTATTCTTATTTATTCCTTTTCTTTCATTAGAGAAATAATAATGTATAACTTAACTATATATAACTCTAGAATTTTTAAAAAATAGATAATATACTCATGATTTTAATTTAATTTGCTAAAATTTTAAAAAATATATAAATACCTTTTTATGAACAAATTTAATTGAAGCATTTACTTAAAGATAACAATCTTTAAATAGATAATAAAAAGTTTCTATTATAAGAAATTTAATTTTAGAAGGGAATAAGTACACTAATAAACAATATACTTTATAGTTTCTTAAAACTGAATGAATAACTATTATAATACAGAAAGGGGGAAATATGAAATAGTTTACAAAATAGCAAAGGATTGGTTGATTGCATGCAACTTGCATGTCGTTATTAAGCATAGCATGCAGAACAATTAGGAATATAACGAACGGTTTTAACGGCACAGAGACGAAAGCAGATGCAGCTCTTAAAAAGGATGATGCTAAGGAAGACAAAGAAAATGGCAGGATTGCGCTGCCCCCAACACCAACCACTACTGTGGTGAGTACATTCCCATTCTAAACAAAAGTCATTAGATACTCCTTGTAAAGTATCATCTATTTTCTATCTGTGTCAATTTTATCGAAATATGGGTTTGTGCGTTGTCTTTAGCTTCTGCCTGAATCTATCATGGTTATGATATTAGAAAAGTTTTCAACTTTTAATGTGAAAACATTTACTGTTCTTAAATTCCTATTATAAAATTTCTTGAAACTGCCTTTAATAACAATTACAACTTATGTAACTATATACATAGATAAATGAACATAAAAAGAACATATATTTATAATATAAAAAACTTCGTATATATTTTATAACAATAATATATGTGATTTAAACATATTAATATATATATATAATTCATAATTTTATTTATATACACATATTTAATTTATAATTTTCATGTTTAAATATAATGACAATTGAGTGTGAAAAAAGCATTTGAATTAAATTTAAAAACTTGATAAATAAAGCTTTAACTGGATAAATGAAAGTTTATTAAAAATT
This sequence comes from Bombus vancouverensis nearcticus, assembly GCF_051014615.1. Classification (NCBI taxonomy): domain Eukaryota; kingdom Metazoa; phylum Arthropoda; class Insecta; order Hymenoptera; family Apidae; genus Bombus; species Bombus vancouverensis. Next base: position 640,675 of record NC_134915.1, on the reverse strand, counting down.
ATTTTATGTAAAATTATTTTATATTGAAAATAGAATAATTTTTCTCTTACATTACGGATTATATATGCTAATCAAACTTATATAATAATAAAATATTGTTTTTCTTCTTTTCTCATTCTCTCTCTATATCTATCTATTTATTTATATATTTATCTGTGCCTCTATAAAAGAAAGCTTTTTAATATTTATAAACAAATAAATATTACAGCTGATATTAATATATATGGATATTTATACATTTAGATAACTTTACGTAAAACTATATGAAGGAAGATAGAAATATGTAACTATTACAAATTAAATTATATAAAACAATAATACACACAAGATTTCTATTTGTATGGAAACCAATATATACAGTAACTTTACTTATTAAAATTATCAGTTTAGAATATTTTAAATGAGTCTTCATTATCTTTTACTTAGATTAATTTATGTAATAAGAGTCTGATGCAACCAATATATTAATAACATATAATAAACATGAAAATATTATTTTTATATATAATTATATTATATGCTAATAAGGTTAAATAATTATAACATACAACATATATCTTGATGTTTATACATTGCATCGTCTTATACAAGATGAGTTATCTAACATAAAAATTTAAAATTTCTCCTATATTTTTAGTGTTAGAAAGAAAATGTTTCAGATAGAAGAGTTTGTTATGAAAAAACAAATATTATCATAAAAAATCATAATGTCGATGTTTGGGTCATTTAGAGAATGGGTTATGGGGAATGTTTGGGTTATTAGAGAATAATTTTTAAAAAATACAATCTAAAGTAGAAACAGTGTGTGTAGATATTAAGAAATTTTTCATATTAATAACTGAAATATTATTGAAAATCATATTTAGCTCATACAATTTTATGGTGTTCTATGTTTAATATTTATTCATCTATTTCAGTAAGTCCAATTTTTAAGATATGAAAATTATCTTAGAAGAAACATACATTATGTTTCTACATTATAAATTATCTTTTATAAAAATTAAAAATTATATATGAATGAATTTTTCTTTCTATCAACTTCAATGTTGTAGAAACAAAAATATATCATATCATTTAAAACATTGTTAGTGGCTTTAAAATCTTAAAAACCATAGCTTTAAAAAAAATTTCTATCATAATATTTAGTCTTCTGTAACAAATATTTCCTTACTTAAATATTTTCATATCATTAAAGACAATAGAGAAATTTTTGGTCCTGAAGTTAGGTGATTCACTTTGTATGTGCATTGTTCATATTTGACTTCTTATTTATTGTCTATTATAGGTACTACTTTTAAATATAGAAACAAAAAATTATTATTAAATAGATTAGATTCAAATAAGGGTAGACATGCAAATATTGTATCTGACAATAAGCATTTTGAATATAATTAAACTTTCAGTACTAAATATGATAAATATCTAATTCTAATAAAATATATACACCTGAAATATTAAATAATTTTTTTCTAAATTAATGATAACTTGGTTCTTGGATAATTGAAATATAAATTGCAAATGAGCATTTATTATAAAACATATTTGTGGGCCAAGTGAAAATTTGTTTAATTACCGCAGACCAGCACCTTAACTTTTGTGTAAATGTGTTATTCCTTCCCTACTTATATTCATGTTCATTACATGCATACATTATTCATAATTCATCATAATTCATCAGCATACATTATTCTTTTAAATCATAAGTTGCATTTAATGATAGATATAAATATATGTATGTGGTATGGTAATTACATAAATTCTGTATTATTTTCAAGGTATTGGTTTTGTTATGAAAAATTTTAATTAATTTTTGTAACAGATATTTCATTAGTTTAATGATAATAATGTTTAATGTTAATAATCATAATTATGTATCTACTTTAATTCAGAAATATTTCAGTTTCATTCAACTTTGATCTCTTTTCATTTATATCTCAGCTTACTAAAGATATTATGTATTTACATATATAACATTATAAAATTATATATAAATGCGTATATATGTATACATACATAACATCAATATTGTTATTCAGATTATAATAAGTATTATATACAATTGTTATATTATATTTTTTATTTTATATATATATATAAATTATATAAAAAGTGTTCATTAATTTTGGACTATAACAATTTTATCATCTACTGAGTACCTTTGGTCACATATTTTTTATCAGTTCTTCAATTTTCTAATTACAGTATAAACAATAAGATACAATTCTTAAATATGTTAAGAGTTTAATGTACATTACATATCTTTTTAGTAACATATTGTTAACATGTTAACAAAATACAAAAGATGGGTTGGTTTATCCAAACATATCATAAAAGAGAAGTATGTTGTATTTTTATCGTCATATGAGTTTTTCAGGATCAAGGTGGTCATAAAGTTTGGTTCTGTCCTGCATGTGGTAACCAAGATGATGGATCACCTATGGTTGGTTGTGATGATTGTGATGCATGGTATCATTGGTAAGTAAATGTTGATAAAACAATAATTATTTGGAGCTATACCATAAATTTTTAAGAAAGGCTGTTTTCTAATATAAATGAACATATCTTTACCTTTCTTTTTACAAATTGACTAAAACACTTAAAAATATAAACAATTCTAATATTATGTATCTTTTAACACTTCTTCTTATATTATAAAAATGTTATGTAAATTGAAATACAAAAAACCATAGCAGATTACTTTTTTAGAGAACATATTAAAAATAGAAAAATTACATATCCACTAGAAATAAAAAATTTTAATTATTAAATTATTTTCTTAACTACAACTTAAATATGAGTTTTTAATATCACTATATTTACACTATATTATTTTAACTTCTTTTTTTTATTACTTTTTTTACCTTTTGTTCCTCCAATAAATTCCGCTTTTTTCCTCACATTTTATCTTGTTAATACTTTGTTATTTTCTTTCTTTATCCTTTGCTTTTTAAAAAACATAACAAAGTACAATTACCTTTACAATATAGACGATGATGAAATGACATAATTAAAACTTAAGAATTCTTTTTTGCCTCGAGATTTAGTTGATTTATGTTTTCTGTGTGTATGTTTAATTTACATATTCTCAATCATATAGGGTGTGTGTTGGTATGCAAGTACCACCAGCTGACAATGAGGATTGGTACTGTCGCACCTGTATAGCCAAAAAACAAGAACTTCATCATGATAAAAAGAAGAAAAAGAGGAAGAAAAAAGTGAAAGTTGCTGCCTAGTACAAGCTACCCGGGTCTTGTATAAGATCCGGTATAGGGATTCAAACTACTACCAAAGTTAAAAAAGACAGCAAGCTTGGTGTAAAGAGTATAAAAAGCAAAAAATTATCAAAAGCAGAAGTGAAGTTACAAATGAAATCATTAAAAGAAAAATCTCTACCAATCAAGGGAAAGTCTGGGAAGACTATTATGAAGGTTAAGACTGTAAAGAAACAGAGCAAAAAGATGAAAGATAGTGCAATCCAGTTGACTTAGAAAATGTTATCTTTTGTGATCATCAATATAAATTTATGGTTTAATCTTAACACGTTGATAGCTAATTGAAAAAGTGACAAGATCGTATAATATTAATTGTTTGCAACAATTATATTCTTTTTATGATGAAAGAAATATACAATATGTATATTACACTAGTGGAATATACAATGTAATACATGTACAGCTACAATTAATTTGATACAATTTCAAAACGATACAAATTATAGAATAATAATTCAATTTTTGAACAAGTTGAAACTTGTAGTAAAATAAATTTTCATTCAGTTTATTTCTGAACCTATCTGTTGTATTCTAAAATAATTAATAAGTGATATTTTCAATACGTTTCATATAAACAATTGAAATTATGTTAAATATATTTTCTTGCGATCAATATGTCCAAGTTTGTTCAGATTTTTTTTGATCTTTTTATTTTAGGAAAGGATACAAAATTTAGATATTATTACAAATATTTATTATAATTCATTTATATTTATATTAATTTAATTAATTATTAAAAAAAAACAACTGAACTTAATAAATGTCTAAGCAAAATATGTTACACGGATTTCATTTTACATTTTCTTTTTCTTCATATATTCATTAATAATTTTTAGCAAAAATATTCATAAAGATATCTTTGATCTTATATAGTTTGATATTGATTATGGTTTTCATAGTAGTCCATCTGTTATTTAGATAATTAGATAAATGACGTTTCCACTTTTTGAATTTCGTATATTTTTATGTACAATATACAAAATCGTTATGTGCAGAATGAGTTAATTAAATCATATTATATCAATAAGATGCTTAATTATAGCTCTTTACAAGAATTATTTATATATTTATATCATGTTTACAAATTTCCTGAAAATTTAGAAAAAAGAATATGTTTCTTCTCAAGCACTAAAATTATAAACTTAATAGCATGAAAAATTAATATGAAAACAGTAAAAATACAAATAACATATTACAAAAATACAAATAATAGATAATATATTTTATGTATAGCAATCAACGTGTTAAAACTGATAATGTAACATTTAAAAATCAGTCACGAAGATTCTATTCTCTTTTATTAAAGCAGAAAAGTCTGCATAATATATTGTGTACATTTTTTCATCTATACATATTTACTGAATTCAGATCATCCCATAACTATGAACCACAATAACTGTAATTGTAAAAGAATTTGCTAATTGTTTTGCACTTATAATATTAACCCTTACAACTCTGACTATTTTTACAACTTGTCTTTTGCTTTGTAAATAAGAAATTTTATGTGTTTATTGTTTCTAAATAATTGTACAACTTATGATGCATGATGTACAATATAAAATATATTTTTTATAGAAATAAATGGCATTGCTTACCACATTGATACCTACATGGATAGATTTACTCATTTTATAGACTGATAAAAATCATTAAAGTGAGTAAATCTATCTGTTCAGTTGACAATAAAAATATTGATAAATATATATGTATCATACAATTTAATTTCTATCACCTATAACAATTATTTGCATTAGAATTTAATTATACATAAAGATGGTATTACAAAATATAATTGCATGGTTGGGTCTCAATGTGATAAGAACAAAAACTTAGTCAAATAAAATATTACGATTTAAGTATTATATTCATTATTTATTGTTCCAAATGTATATGACTAAGTTAAATTCTATCTCATTGCTATCTAATTCTCTTTTTATTCAAATATTAAATGATAAATTCAGAAGTTTTTATAGGTGAGTAACAGAAAACTTTAGAAGTTGTTAGGGTTAATTTTAATATCATATGAAAAAAAATATAAAAAATAATATATTGAACATTGTTATTCATAATTCAAATATATTTTTTCTTTTGTTATTAGATTGAACATTATAGATATGATAGAAATGGACTTTGAAGTCAAGATTAGGATCAATTACAAAAGTAATTACATAATATATTGTACTTTATAGTTTTATATTAATATTTAATTAAGAAACGAGTAATGATGTAATAATAATAATAATGTATTTGTAATACAATGAACAGATTTCCAAGTAAATGAACTGTAATTGAGAAAAACATAAAATTATACTGTATTAAAACATTTTTTAAAGTTACAAAAAATTAAAATTCATCTTGCAAAAAATCAATGTATATAAATTTTTGTACATTATAATTATATAATTCATGCAAATCATTTTTACTGTATTATAGAAGCAATGCTTATCAAAAATTGAATAAAGTATGTTATGTACTTAAAAGTCTATAGAATGAATATTAACCAAGATTTAAATTTGACAGTCCTCTATATTAATCTTGTTACTGTAAACAAGTAGGTAAGAACAGTAAATACAAAGTTGAAAAATTACCAAATTAGTTTTGATTTATTCATAATTAGTTTACTTGTATTAAAATCCTCTGTGTTATACATACATATATAATTTTTGCAATCTTACAAATATTCTATATATTTTTATATATATATGTTTTACTATTAAGTTGTTTGTTATCTTTTACATACATTATAAAATAAAATTATGTTTACATTTAAAATTATGTTTCTTAACGTTACGGATTGAATGTTTTTTTGTTAAAATAATTAAATCTAAATAGAGTAACTTATATAAATTTTAGTTTAATTAAAAACAATTAGTAATTGCTATATCCTTAATTAGATTAAGCATACAACCGTATACAAAGATAAAGAGAATATCATTAGATATTGATAATTAATTATATTTTTAGCAGCTATATTGCTATTTATGATTATATTAAATCAATATTCACTAACTTATAAAACTAGAGAGGATATATAAAACATATCAGCATCGCCATCGAACATGTAATTCTAAGGATAGCTGTCGATTAACAGGAAAATGGTGACTTACCTAAATATATACTTACCAGATGTACTTATTACTAGTGGCAACTAGTTTAATTTTAAATTTTAGTCTGAAGTAGAAATGGCAAGATATGTACACATCTTTTTCTTTATTCACATTTAGAGGAGTGAAATGTTTAATAGTAATTAATTAATTATTTTGATGAACGTTTATTTTACTGAAATATAAATGTATATAATATTTATAATCTTTTGCGACAAAAAAGTTTAGAAGAGAATATTTCTTATTCCAAGTTATTTCTTCCCAATATTTTTTATTTCAAAAGAAAATATTGTACAATTCGTTGTGTAATTATATTTTATTATAGTTTTTCTTCTTTTTTTTTATTTAAACTTCTATATCATATAATACAACATATTATCGACATTCCTACGTCTTATTTCAAAATTTATACCAATCTTTAGAGGAAATAATTATCGGTTTAGATTAAAAACAACAAAATTATAACTTGATAAAATTCAAATTATTTAAATATAAAAATGATTTTTAATTTGCCGGTAAGACCATATATTCATAACAAACGTGAATTATTTCAAAATGCAGGCAGTATTTTATATTCAGATGCTGATTATTATACAATGTAAGTGAAAATTATGGGCAATATATAGTTCTTTATAATCAAAAAATTACAGAGAAAATAAGATTGGGGATCGAAGATTCCAATGAATAAAAATGTTCATAGTACCTCTATATCTACTGGTCTTACCCCTACTCTTTATCCGATTTCAGACGAATAGAATAAGGTCTATTCAAAAGGCGGCTAAGAAGTATCCAATCAAATGTTGCGTAGTATCGTTATGTTCAGGACGTCGCTCACAGAACCAAGATGGCATCCGAAACTGGTGCAAGTATCGTGTCAAACGAACGATGTGATGTAAATAATACGATTCAGCAAGTATTTGACCCATTACAAGCGGAAACAAACAGTGTGAAAGTGTCAAGAACAACGTGGAATAGTGTTATCAAAGAGACAAACGAATTTTCGGACGATTTCGCTCTACATTCAATTAGGACGCCCACGATTTTCTCTACAGCGTCATCGTTTAATACAAACACGGAAGGGAACGAATTACGAAGAAACGTGAATTTCATGAGCTCTTCTGGTGATGTGGAGGAACGTATTAGTTTTAAAATTCCCATTAATACTGAATTACGTACGCCTTCCTTGGAATCGCACAGCATGTCCAATCAAAGGAATGATCTGGATACTGTTACCTGTATTTCTGAACAACCAGACGGTAATATCATATTTAACTTTATTTGATGTTATACAAATACATGAACTGATATATTGATTTTATTTAAAAAATTGATATACTAAAAAGGGTCGTGTGATGTAAAAATCGTGTTGATATTTATATCAGTGAAACTATTGTTTATAGTTATTTTAATAGGTTATTACGACAGTATAAAAAAAAGAGTAAATATTTATATATAACTGTAATTGATTTAATAATATTTATTAATAAGTATTAGATACTAAAGATACATTTTTGTCGTATGACATAAAATATATTTTTATTATACTTTATGAAAACAAAACGTTTATTTTTCTACATGAAAGATAAACATAAATGTATTAAATTGTTAATCAAATTAGAAGACTAAGTTTATATTATAAAATAAATATTATGCGTATGTGTGTATTATAGGGAATCCAGATCATTGCAACAATGAATTAGTGAAAACTTTAATTGAACCAGTTCAGCATGCTATTCATGTATGTGTATTTGTTTATATTTATGAAATTTGTACGGAAGTAATAAATAACAAAGCTTTTTGAGTTGTTATTAATCAGAATTTATAATTATTTATTAGGTTGACTTAGCATGTAGTAAAGATACAACAGTATCTGGTGGACTACACACATTGTCAACAAAATTAGAAGGATGTGTAAATTTTGAACATGGTAATACACCTCAGTTAGGGGAAAGCCCTCAAAGTAATGGTGAAGTGATCAGTAGCCCAAGAAGTCCAGACTATCCTCCAAGAGTTTCTGATAGCCCAAATAGTCCAAATACAACACTTCCTAGTAGTATGACATCGCCAATTATGACCTCGACTGTTGTAATGGATACAGCAAAGTATGACTCGGAGAACAGAAGTAATTTAACTGCTAAAGTTTGTAAAAATCTTTCTTACTCATTTTGTGGACAATTGGAGAAAGTTGAAGAAGTTCCTGTTACGCAAATAAAATCAATCAAAGAAGAGAAAACAGATAATGAGATGGATACAATTCACAGGGATGTAAAATTAGAGCTTATTGAAGTAAAAACAGAATTGACAGATTCTCAAGAGCAATTAGGCATAATTAAATCAGATTGGACTGGTGATAGCATAGCTACAACAATAGTTGGTCGAACAGATGTTGCATTGTCTCATGATAAATCAGTAAATTGTATTGGCACTACTTCTTCGAGTTCCCATTCTAAATCATACTCATCTTCAAGAGAGAAACGAAGTAAAGAACATAGTGAACGACGTTATTGCTCACGATGTTATAAACGTAGTAAAATAAAACGAGCAAATATTGGGGTACAATGTAAACGAGATCGTAGTATAGTTTCATTAAGCAGTAAACCAATGTCTCATCCATTTTCAAAATCTACAAATGAAAATCTCAGGTTAAATTTGCAAACAAAAAATTATAAAATGCTTCACAATACACCAGTTAAAAGTGAGTTATTAGAAGGCCTAAAGTACAAGAAATTCATTCACATAGAGACTTATCCTAATGGTGGTGCAACTGTTGTGCATATGTATCAAGATGAAATTGATACATTATCTCATGAACAACTAGAGGAATTAGCTCAAGAATATTTTAAAGTACGTAATATAAATATAAGTTAAAAAGTTATATTAATAATAATTGAAAGTTGCTAATATAAATTAATATAATTGTCTAAAATAATTGCATTTTAATATTACTTCAATAAAATAACATATGATTGGTTAATATGGTCTATTAAAATTGATTTTAAATGATGCAAAGAATATGAACTAATATAAGTTGTACGTTATATAATGTAACAAAATGTAAATAAAAGAATTCAATATTATAGGTAGTTTTTGGAGAGGATGAAAATGGTAATGCGTATCATGTTATGGGAATAGTGCACAATGCTGCAGCATATCTTCCTGATCTTTTGGATTACATGGCAGATAATTATCCTACATTGACTGTTAAAAATGGTGTATTAGGGAGAAGCAGTGATATAGAAACTACAACTATGGTACAGTACAAAGAACAAGTGTGTAAAGCTTATAGTAATGGTACTGTTAGATATGGACCTCTCCACCAAATAAGTCTTGTAGGAACTGTTCATGAAGAAGTTGGCGGATATTTCCCAGATCTTCTACAGAAATTAGAAGAGAATACATTTTTAAAATTGGTAAGTATTGGTTCCATATTTTAAACGAAATAAATAATTAGATTTATTAAAGAAATAGAATATATATTTTTTTATTGTTTACATATGTAGTTTTTGGAAAACATGGTTTCAAATATAAAATTACTAACTTTATTCTTATGTTATTCCATATAAAGTTATGTTGTATAACATTGATATTATAATTATTTTACAATAATCTGTACAGCAATTACGAGTATACTGATATATTTTTGATATATGATTATATTGGTAATCTGTGATCTGTATGAAGCTGTGATCTGTTATAGATAGTTATAGATAGTTATAAATAAGTCAATGATACAAAGATGAAAACATTTATTGATTATTTTAATTTTTCTTTAAAAGCATTGGTCATTATCCGTGAATTTATAAACTAGTAGAAAAAGCAATTTTTGATTCTTTACTAGATGTATGTAAAAATATAAATGTATAAAATTTTAAATGTGTCTAATATCCCCAATATACATTAGTACATGCTCACAAATTTTTATTGATTTAATGATACATATTTTTATTAAATGTAGGCTATAGATACATAGCATGGGATATTTGATTCTGAAATATTAGTTTGTTTCTTTCTATATTGTACATTATAATATAAATTTAAAAATATCCTCAAAATTTTGACGTATCAACATAATGGAGTACCAATATACTTTATTTGTAGGGACACATTAAAATAATTATTTATTTCAGCTTATATTGGAGAAAGAATAAATCATATAAATATACATACAATTAAGCCAAGAGATAAAATTTTCATTTAAAAAAAGCTAGAAATCCGAAAAATTATAATATATAATAACTTACATTATAGATTAAATGTAGTAGGAACTATTTACAATAATTCTCAATGAAGCATTGATAGATATTACTCAATTATAGAATAGCCAAAAAAGAATATTTTGTTAGAAAAGAAAAGACAAGAAATGCATATTTCCACGAAAAATGAATTTATGTTTACATACATAACTTATTAAGTCTTTACCTTTTTATTTTAGACTATGCCTTGGGGTCCATTATCTATTGTAAAGATGGATACTCCTGAAGAATCAAATGATGGCCCAATTTTATGGATCAGACCAGGTGAACAGTTGGTTCCAACAGCCGATATAAATAAAAGTCCTTATAAACGGCGCAGAACAGGCATTAATGAGTTACGAAATCTACAGTATTTGCCACGCCTTAGTGAAGCTCGTGAATATATGTTTGAAGACCGCACCAAGGCACATGCTGATCATGTTGGTCATGGATTAGATAGGATGACAACAGCAGCAGTTGGTATATTGAAAGCTGTTCATGGTGGACAACCATCGGAATATAATAGAATTACGAAAGATGTTGTAGCTTTCTACGCTGGCGATTTTCCTGAACTAGTCGAAAAATTACAATTAGATCTTCATGAACCACCAATATCACAATGTGTACAATGGGTTGAAGACGCCAAATTAAATCAATTACGTAGACAGGGTATTCGTTATGCTAGAATAAATTTGTATGATAATGATATTTACTTTTTACCGCGTAATATAATTCATCAGTTTAGAACGGTTTCCGCAGTTTCAAGTATAGCATGGCACGTTAGATTAAAACAGTATTATCAAGAATCACAACACAATTCAAGTGTTAGGCATGGACGTGTTGGACACGAGCACCGTATAAAGGAGAAGAAGCCACTGGAAACTGTGAATATAGGAGACGAACAAAAAGAAAATACAAATCGTCAACGTGTAGAACAAAAACATTCTGTTGATTCGCTGGAAGAGAAAAAAGCAAAGGAAAGAGCTGCTGAATATCAAGGGAATTTAAAGAAATCAGATCATCATGGAAAACGTAAAGAAGATCGTAAGAGCAGAGACCATACAAGACATTCTTCCATTTCAAGTAAGAGGAAAGATTCTATAGAGAATAATGATAATTGTTCCAATCTTTTTAATAATAAGCCTGCAAAAACTAGTACAATAGAACAAAAACAAAACAATGGAAAGAGAGATGATAAGAGATCTGAAAGGAGACACGAAGATCGTCGTCGATCTAATGAAAAATCCAGTCATCATTCACACAGTAGTGGCAGTAGCAGCAGTAGCAGCAGCAGTAGCAGTAGTCATTGTGGGGAGAAGAAAAAATATGATTGTAGTAGTCATAAGTTAGATCATAATCGAAGTCATCACAGTCGATCCAGCACTAATACTACATCGAATAAGGAAAGCATTTCAAATATCACAGAATCTAAATCGGCGAATAAATTCAATATTTCGGGATCTTCGTCGAAAGAAGGTAAGAGACGATTGTGCCCGCCAGATGTTTGTTTGGAACATGAAAATTCTGATTGTAACACCGTTATTCTCGAGCCAACTGTGTTAACGCAACGACAGTTAATAGCGACAACTTACGCAACAGAAGTTGTTGACAAAGCGTTAGAAATTGCGATATATAAATCAAAGACTGACGTAGAGGAAGTCTGTCAATCTTTACGGACTGGTGTTGCAGAAGCTTCCAAAGAAATTCTGGAAAAAATTCATAAGGAAAGTTTTGAAATCGCTGAACAGAAGTACAAAGATGATAAGACAAAAATAGAACTATATTGTCAATTGTTGGAGATGGAAACTACATTGGCATTCACATCGAAAATGGAATGTGCAACTGAAAATGCAATAAAAGCGCTAATCGAAACGGCTGAAGATGAAGCAAAGGAAAGATCAAAAAATGAAAAAGTTTGTATATTAACTAGTGGTAACACGTGTGAAGAAAATTCATTACCAACGGCGAAAATAACAAATTCTTCCTCAATAATCTCTACGTCTCCGTTAACAGAAACCGAAAGGCACAATAATAGGAACGTTAGCAGCGATGAAAATCCATCTAAATTAGCACCCGAGGCGCATGCAGCATACCCAGAATCTAGAAGAAAGCATAGAGATGATAAAAGTTCTAGAAATCAGCGGCATAAAGACAGAAGAGATCGAGATAGGCGTGACAGAGATCACAAGAGACATCATCATCGAAGTCCTTCGTGTAATAAATCGGAGAATAAAGCAGCAGAAACTACTAGCAAAGAAGATTCATTGAAAATTATCTCACTGCCCAAAGATTGTAACATTTCTAGTAAAAGTACCGACCGAACGGATAGTAAAGACGACGATAGGAAACTGGAAAAAAGGAGGGACGGGCACCACAGTCATGGAAGGGATGGACAGAAAAGATCATCCAGCAGTCGTTCATCGAAGGATGATGCAGCATCGAGTCGTTCTCATTCATCGAGTTCAAATCACAAAAGAAAGTCGAGTTCGTCCGAAGAACATAAGGAGCTAAAAAAAGCGTGTATAGAAAAAGACGTTGTCACAACAGCAACGACAGAGGACAGTACTCTAGGCACAACATTAAGTCTGATAACAGTGACAACAGTGGCTCAGACAACAACGACAAATACCGTCGCATCGACGTGAAAAGGTGAAAATTATCTTAAGCTATAGTACAATCTGCTTACTAGACATAACAGTCCGCACGGTCGAGCTCATATGCCGATAATATTATGTGTGTGGATTCTAACTGATTTGGGTATAGTACATTTGTATTGTACGACCGGATTTACAGAAATATGAGACGCTTACCAAAATAAGAAGTATCATAAAAATATGTCAGACGTCATCAAAGTAGAAATAATTGCTACATTTTACGCAAAGACCAGTTAGAACTATTACTAATTGAAAATTTGCTACGTCATCATTTCCATGCAATTCTACACGCCTTAGCCCTAGCAAGAAAATTGAAACTGTAAAAGTAGTATTATCGTCTAAAAGCACTTTCCAAAATTGAATCGCAAAAATTATTTTACTATAAAATCCTTGAGCGTCTCATATACTGTTGAGAGTGAAAAGAGGATTAAATAAATATTTATAGAATAGGTGACCAATATGATATATGTACAAAAGAAATTTGTACAAATTTGTGATCAGAAATTCGATCGGTACGTTAGTGCCGTACATTGTACATAGATTAATACATTGCTCTATTCGAAGATTTGTGCAACAAATCTTATCTGAACTGTAAACATATGTACATATAAATGTATGTACGTATGCGCGTGTGAGGACTACGCGCATGTTTGTGTGTGGGTGTGTGTATGTGTATGATTTTGTGCATGTTTATATGCACATACTGCATGTACAGTTGCATGCGCTTATATGCGTGCATACGTGTATATGTATATGTGCGGGCGCGTACGTGCGTGTGTATATATATATATATGAATAGTTGGAAAAGAAGATAGAAATGTAAATTATTTATAGTTACATTGAACATTCTCCACAAGTTGAAGATATTGATTTACTTTAAAATTTTACTTTCCTTGTTTAAACAGATATACTAAAGAGTGAAACTTGATAACCGGTCTAAGGAAAGGATTGTTCTAACTTGTAAATTACTTAAAATTCATTTTAATGATAAAAAGAGAAACTATATCTTATGTAGTGGTTATTAAATGAAAAAAATATAACGTTCTACCAAAAGCTGTACATTAACAAAATTACACGCGTATTTTTATGTCTCTGTCACGATAAGTCTAATTATCGTAATATATTGCCGGCGAAACTATGTTAAGTGCTACTAGTTTGTGAAACTAGTTTTTTATATTTAAAGAATTTTTATTTATGCGACAAACTCGACGAAGATGAGCTTGGATAACATGCTCGATGTGTATGTATAAAGTAGTCTTACTGTGTCATATACATACAAATAATATTTAGTTTAATGATTAACAATTGATACAGGGAACTGTTGCAACAACAAATCATAATATACTTTCCGCATTCGGTTAAATGTATACAAAAAAGAACTTGCCTTTCTGGGTAAAGTGCCGGTAAATGACCGTGTAGATTTGTGCATACAGAACATTATTTAACAGTAGAAACTGTTGTAAGAAATCAATATTCGTATAAGTTAATATATTCTGTTCTACAAAAATTATAATTGGCCTATTTAACTTTATTTATGTCTAAAATTAAAAATTATTTATATAGATATTAACTTTTGGAAAATTTCAGTTTACACTTAGTACTGATAAAGCAGTAGAAAACAAAAGAACGTTCGTATGATATGTATATTGTTCTCGGATAAAGAAATTCTTTTCATTAAAATAATAAATTTTCTACAAAATAGCATTCTACTTTAACAAATTTTACAATCATTATTGCTACAAGTATAACATCTGCATCATTCAATGATCATGTTTGCACATCCTTTTGTTTTATTTAATTTTGAATTTTCTCTAAGTTTCAAAGAAATATTCTATTTAATCGTTGAATACTCGCAGAATTTTCGATCACTACTTTCATTTGCAAACTTTATTTTCCAGTAAAACATAAAAAAGAACAATATTATGCAATATATTTTACCAGTTTTTCTTTAAATAATTTTAAATGCATTGTCTGGAATTGGGTTGTAATATTTATGAAACAAAATCTATCGAGTAAAAACTTAAAATTTCAAATATATCATATTTTATGAAATATCTAGAGTAGTTTGTGTATATGTTATCTTTAAGATACTTTACACTATAAAGAGTCTGCCGTTTATGATAAACATATTATTTTGTAATATTCCTTTATATTCTTTCTCGTTCTTTTATTTTTCACATATCAGTGTGTACAGTACTGATTATGTTATTATTTCAAAGCTACATATTGCGAATATTTTCTTTAATTTTAAGTTATTTGATATCATCTTACATGTATTGCAGTATGAATAATAATATTAGTAACATTTACACATCGGTTATTATTAAGAATATCACATTAAGTTATATATATATATATATTTATATAATATGCTAAATTCATACACGTAATATTAATGTACTAGTTTGTTTTCAAAAAATCTCAGATTTTAAGATCCTCAGACTCTAACATTAAAAATATTTTTTACATGCTTGTGTCATGTGGTGATTTCTTTGTTGTATTCTTATTTAAGTTTAATATTGAACGATTTCTATTGTTTTGCAAAGCACCTATGTCGAGTCACAATTATAATATATAACAATAAATTTTGATGTTACAAAACATCTAATAGTTCTCTAGTGTTGAATTACAGCAGCATTTAGTCATGTTTTTTATATTACGTTTTACAAACAGTATTTTATTAATGCTTTAGAGATACGTCAATAATGTTTTTCAAACCCTACTTACTGATGACTTCTTTAAATAATTTTATTAGAATAATATTATAGATAAGAAAGACGTAACAAACATAAAAGACACAAGTCAGAAGAAGTAAATAGTTCCATCGACTTTATAATATTTTGCTCTTTTCCAATTAGTCGTAAATGAAATTATTTTATTTACAGATATATAGAATAACTTGTGATTAACATTATATTTCTTCTCATTTCTTTTCATGCTTTAATTTATGTAAATGTATCTAAGTATCTATACCACTGACAGGCATATAAAAAGTAATTTATAGTAATTATTATCAAAAAAATGACTACAAAACATTCTATTGATCCCACACTAATTAAATTTCCATAAATAAAATTTATGGAAGAATTTTGAGAATCTGTATTCTATACAGGGTATTACAGAACATGTGGGAGCCACTTTGGGAGCTGATCGTACACCTAAAAGAAAAAGAAACCCGTGCGGACATACGAACTATCTGTCTTTCTTTATCAGTTAGAACGAACTTTATTTTGATTTTGTGTTATCTAATTACCTTTATAGAAGATGCTGAAAATCAGCACCTTGCATTTCAAAGCAAGCCAGTAGACGTCTTGTCATGGATTTGGATGCACTCTGAATGGTTCCTGATGCTTTCTCCAATTTGTTGAGAAGCTTAGTGCTGAACTCTAGTATTTCAACATTTTTAATAGAGTTTACTCTGGTTACAAAATTCGTTCTATCTTATAAATAAAGACAGACGGAGCATACATATATATGAATGTTTTTCATTGTTTTTACATGTATAATCGGTTCTTGAAGTGGGTCCTGCATGTTCTGTACCACTCTGTATATTATCAACATAATAATTGGACCGAAAAGAAACTGAAAACAAATTATTGTTCGTTTTGCTATGTTTTATGTTATTACACGTACTAAAGGAAAACTTGTTAAAGGCGTACTTAATCTATAGTCGTCTTTCAAATTGGACCAAATTGAAATAACAACAAAATATTTACTTCACTCTGTCATAAATTATTAGATATTTGTAAATAATTGCAAAAGTCTTCTCACTTGTATGTATTATAGCGATTTCGTTGCACTGAAAGTACTTTATTGTATCGACGACTACATTTTTGCATTTATAAGAACGAAATATTTACAAATATAGAAAGTGCACATTGTCGAGATAATTATAATTTAGATTAATTTAAACTTTGGTGCAGAGTAACTACAAAAGGATGAAGATGCGATGTTTGTTTAAGAGGTATGTTACATTTCATTATTGAATTATTTTTAAAATACAGGTTCTTATATTAACATGATTTATCAATAACAGTTAAATTTAAATACTTTCATATATAGTTTTAGATAATGTATAATCATGTATATACTACTATATGATATACATATATATAAATAATAATTATTTTCACAAGAAGCACTTTAAAGTTTATACCTATTAGTTTATATTTTATAAACACTCGTTAATAATCAAGTCTTATTTCGTTTCGGGCAAAGATTTTCATGTTTCGTGAAATATATAACAAGATTTATACGTATAGCGTCGAATTGATGCATGTACTTACAATAACGATATACGTGTATGTATTTGGTTTTGCAAAAGCGAGAAGACTTTTACGATTGTGTCCAAATGAAGAAGCTTCGTATAAAATGAAACGACACAGGTGCTAAACATAAAATATTGTCGACTTTGAGGTGCCTTTAGTCTATTCGTCATAAATCACTATGATTAATCAATTTATAGACGTTACGATTATTTTCACTAGGTAGAGGATAAATATAGGATACACAGCTCTGATCCCATTTAATTGCACTTAATTTTGTTTCTGAATTGACTTTATTTTGAGAACGAGTGGATGGAGAAGGTAACCGGAAATACATACGTATAAATGATTCTCTTTATGTCGATATATGTACAGCAATCATCATCGATGTAAATACACGTAAGAGAGAAACACGATATCCAAGTTTGTTTTATACGGAAGGAGTTGCTTGTAAGATCAAGCTATCCATAGTATATTTGTCGATAAATTTGTATTACATTACAATAATACAGATACAATGTTGAAAAAGTACGAAGTAAAATAAATGTTGATACTTAACAGAGAGAAATATAGTTTATTTTAATATTTAAATATTATTAAAAATTAGTTCGATAAAACACTGAATTGAGATGCGATAGGATGTTAGTTATTTCTTTTAAGAAGAAAATAATAGAAATCGAATACACTGAGGTATTATAGCCTACATTGTTCAATCTCTTATTTTATCTAAGATGTAATGTACTGATTGTGAGATTATTAGGGTGCCGTCAGACAATCAATAATATCGTCAACATTAGAAGGTTCTCAAGGAAAATGCGGTTTGTTAATAAATATTGACAATATTGTATTGGCAATATACATATATATATACTGATCCTTTTAGTCGAGAACCTTGAAATATTGACAGTATACATACATATACGTATATGTCGGAGATGAAAAGAACACCGGAGCCTTTGGAATTTTGGATAATCCCGCAACATTGTAACCTAGAGTCTACTATAGCTGTAATCAAACAATTGTAGTTATTCAACCCGATTGTAATTATTCGAGAATTGTGATAATGAGCTTGGGCTCGAGGCGACAGTCAGTCGCCGAACGTAGCCGCGGTCACGGGATGAACGTTTTGCCTAACAAGGTATGGAGTAATTCTATAGCTCTCCTTAAAAGAAATATTCGGGGCGACGCGCGACAGTAAACATTCCAACGGTTTCTGTCCCGTGGCTCGTCACGTGCAGACCCTATTCTTCGAGTAAGATGATTGCCAGATGTCGATGCGTCTCCGCAGTACATGTTCGGCTAGCCCGAGAGCCCGTTATAAATCTTAAGGTTTAGTTAACTAAAGTCCTTCAAACAGACAAACAGTCTTTGTCCCAACTACGGGAAGATAGGGGAGACATATTTTTCAACGAGCGGCGTCTCCCACTAGCAACTTTCCCTCGAGGGCGGCTAACATCCTTTTCTAACCACCGATATGGAGATTGACCAATTAGCAGCAACGCCAATTTCCCTTACTTTCTGAACGAAGGCTTTTCTCGACGAATCCGATGATCTCGTGTCCTTAGACACACCCCATTATAGTTTTCCTCTGTGGCATGATCGGGACGGGAAAGACATTCTTTCTCGCGATCTCATTGATGAAAGGAGTAACTCTTTACGACCAGTGAATATTACGCGTCCGACTTAGATTTTGTGAGTACGTTCATCTATCATCCCGTCGACCGCGGATTCGTTATTGAACCTAGGATCATTGTCATTAGTTTCTCGAGCACCTAACTACCGCGGTTACTTGTCCGGTTCTATAATAATCGTATTTGCACTAGTCAATGTCTTCTCCATTGCATAACGACAACGTGTAACCCAAACGAAGATTCGTTTCACGCCCCTAACCCTAATTCTAATGTAAACCCGACATATACATATTGATAGACTAACGGCACCCTTATGGGATTATCAAGTATGGTCAAAAAGTTTAATCGAATGTTATTTCAATTATAATTCAATATTTATAAGTTTCTAATCATTCTTCTTTCAAATATTTCTTCTTTAACGTTATTACTTCTCTTCTGAATACAATATTGAATAAGTTGATACTCTATTATCTATATTCGCTATTTATCTGGAACAAAAGATTTCATGATGTACACGTAATTATACAGCGTATAGTGTATGTATATGTAGGTAAATATGTAGGTTCTATTTCATTGCCCTCTTAATACATACGTGTACGGTATACATTGTATAAACATAATTATCTAGGATCGTATCATTATTTTTGATCAATTTCATTTACCTATAATTTCCAAAATGTACATTTGAAATTGAAATTTGCTATTTTCATTTGTCTGATCTACCTATCTGTTACAAAGGCATTATTAATTCCCTTTTAACCGTAAGTTATTACGGGAAACCAATTGGTCGTTAAAATCAATGAATATTAAAATTTGTAGTCATTTCTTTTCATAAACGTGTTTCAGTTTCTTGGATGCATGATTTCTACTACATTATATACTAGGAAATTCTTTAATTGTTAAAAGATATACTAAGACACGATGGCTCGTTCTCGTGAAACGAACACACATACATACATATATCTCTTATTATACAAATTATAAAGATGCACATAATGGCAGCTGAAAGGATTGATCGAAAGGTCTGAGAATATACGGAATTGAATTAATCTGTATATGTGTAAATATCTAATGACTTTTACGTGACATAAATACATGTATGGTTAAAGAACGATATAAGAGTTAGAGATACACACTTGTAAAGAAATCGGTACAGGGGATATACACAATAGTTAACTAAACACGCTATTATACACAATATAATTATATTATGTTAATCATGTAAAAACTGTACAAAATTATGAATATAGTAGTATGTAGTTTTACATATTATACTTATCATATATGTAGAATTCATTTCACATCGAGTTTTTAAGGAAGAAAAATAAATTACTTTTGGTCAACCATACTGCGATTTATTATTTGAAAAATACGGTATGCCTTGTTCAGTTGGAAACGCTCAAATATCTCGAAAAATATGAATGATACGAAACAATGTTCCAGACAGAAGCCCCGCAGCTTAGGTTGACCTCCTCTTGCTCGTGTAAGGAGGTTTGCTCGTGTGCAGGGCCATTTTGGACGATTTTTAATTGTTAATAACTAAAAAATAAAACTGAAAACACAATTTTTAATTCTTGATTTTCATCTCATAAATATCCTGACACTTGTAGCCGACCACCCTGTATAGTAATAATATAATAATAATTTCTGTCTTTCAATTAATGAACTAATGAAAAGAAGTTAACCTTTTTTTTCTTAGTTTCTACGATTTTATGTTAGGAAAACATGATATCATAGGAGATGGCACAATTTCAGTGTGAAATTCTTGGCCCGTCCAAAATATTTTTCGACCGACTTTGCGAGTTTGTATCAGGAGAACATAACAGCACAAAAGGTGGCGCAATTTCGGCGGTTCTTGAAAATGACCTCGTATTCCAGGTATCACCAAAATTTCAAGAAAGGACGTCATATTACTATACCTGCCAAAATTTCAAGAAATGTCCTCAAATTCTCAGAATTTTTGAGTGTTTACATACATTGGCTTTTTTATTTACATTTTCGAAATTTTTTAATTTTTTGACGTTTCCCTTATTTTAACTTGTGAAAATAATAAGAGAGTAAAATGAAGCGGGATGAACGAAGTTAAGGATCAATGATAAGACATTCGAATTCGCTTTAAAAAATCTGTTTATTCATTGAATTTAAAAAATTATACAATAATCTTGACAATTACTATTAATTCAATAGTGACTAACGTACCTAACTATCTGCATTACGTAGAACATATTAAGAAATACAGCTTAATTCTGGTTTTAATCACGTATAATTTATACTTATTTTTACAATATAATTATTGTGCAAGCATGTCTTTATACTTATAAATTAATAGTTGCGTTTCATGTCATATTTCAGGAATTAATAATTTATAGCACTTGTTATAATATAAATACAATTGTAAATCCAAAACATAGTTACAAAACACGGAATGTAACGAAGTATAGCTAATTACAACTATTTAGAATTAACTACAACTACTTTTATCGACGTGATAAAAGTTCTGTGCTTTCTGTTGTAGTTTCCTGATGTTACAGCAAAAGTAAACTTGCAACACACAAAAGAAATATTAATTTCATTTATCTTACAGTATAAAAAACGAAATGTAAGAATACGATAATCATTTTTGGATAATATTAATTAAAAATAAATTCATTTGACGCTATAAAGACTGCTGAAAGTATTTAACAGATTCACCTATACCAGTTAATCAAGGTACTCCTCGATCGCATGCAATTTAATGAAAAATAAAAGATATCGACTGGTAGCTATAGGTTTCAATTTGGTTTAAATGTCGCGTACTTTAGTTTATCCAAGATATTAAGGATCGTAGTTGACGAAAAGATTCGAATAAAATCTCGAATAAAATAAAAATTCGAATAATCTAAATTATTGCAAGACAATTTTCAATTTGAAACGCGTGGAAACGTATGTAAACGAGAGAATGCGAGCGGGAAGCGAGCGAACACTTGTCTGAATTAATTTTTACAGTAAACTTTAATTTAACGTTAATTGGTAAATGCATTCTATGTAAAAATGTTACGTATAAGCAATTAAATTTAAAAAAATATGATATGTGTTTTAGATCTTTAAAAATGTTTTATGTACATACACAATTGCGAAGAGTTCTACCAGACAGCCACGCTGCAGCCCGCTTACCGACTAAGCATATATGTATACATGGATTTATCGACATAATACAGTAGTATTGCAAGTTGTAGACACAAGATTGCGCTGCGTTACAAATCCTAACAAGTGGATCAAGGCGCTTACTATAAACAAATTGATCAATATCGTTCGGTTATTAAGCCTCCCCCCCCCTCCGCCCCCAGGAGAAGTTATCAGACCTGTGAATAATACATATATACGACTGTGCTTCATAGACTGTACGAAATGACATTCGTGTAGTCGCAACGTTCGTGTGCGGATTGGTGCATGCGCTGGTGTACGAACCGGTGTTCATCTGGTTGTGGGTAATAACAGACGTCGTACCAACACTCGTGTGATCCCAGCTTTAAAAATGTGTTATTCTAGCTCAATATTTACACTGGAGCCTCAACTTCGTACCGAACCTTTTAATATTACAATTAATGCTGCTATTATTTCATATTAAACGTATAGTTCGGATACTTTTGCGACCTATGATTTGCCATTAGATCTAATAAAATCTTTCTAACTCGAATTTGTGTTAGATTTTTTAGATGTTGATTTTAATAGAATTATCCTTACTTGTTGTTCATTTATAATAAATACAGCAATTTTAAAAATGCAAACTTAATTTAAGATAAAAGATATAAATAAGGATTAATTTACAACAAATATTTCGTCAATATATAATATTTTAATAACAAATAATAAGGAACCAAAAATAATTTATCAGGTCTCTCATGTTGTTAAATTTCTTAAATTTAGTATTAATATAACTTCCAGAAAACATGCTATAGTCTCAATGTGTCACGTGATAATGCAGCCATGCGTCTTTTATGCAACATGGCGACCGGCAAAGGACTTGCAATCGTTCTCCGACCAAAAACTATTAATTTATTCAGCAACAGTAAATTAAATAAATTTCCATGCGGTATTGTGCAAAGATGTAGCACATGTCACCGATCTGTTACAACAATAGCATTGAGTGTCGGTAGTTGGAGCTCAAAAAAATCAGGAAAATGTAATGTATACGTCTGATCACGAATATTACGCAGATTACATCACACTTTATTCATAATACGTATTTTATTTCGAATTTGTTGACATATTAGATATATCTTGGTATTTTGAAAAAATTTTCTATTTTTAATTATATATAATATCATGAATGCCTTGTCTTCTTACTTACAATTTTAATGAGTAAACTTTCAAAGTAAAATATAACCTGAAACTTCACAACACATGCTTTTCGTTTTTACTCCTAACAATTGTTTATAGTAGTATCTCAGATAGACTTTTATTCTTTAAATTTTGTTCTAACATATTAATATAAATATCTGTTAATTTTATGCTAACGTGTCAAAATTATTAACTATGTTAACAAAATTTTAAAGTAAATAAATTATCTTATATAGGGTGTATAGAAAAGCTGGAGTAAATCTTTAAAAGCATATAGTACTCGTCAAAACAAACAAAAATATCTTAATAATTATTGGTCCAAAAACCATTAATTTTGGAGTTATAAAATGTTTTTGTCAATAAGACATTAACTCAACAGCATATATTCAATATATCTTCCATTTATTTCAACACACACTATGGCATGTTTTATCATAGTAGCATGCACAGTTTGATATTTGACATTTCACGATTCATTGTATCAACTCATTTAATACAGGACCTGATTTACTATATATTGTACTTCTATACATTAAATATCTTATAACTCCAACACTAATGGATTTTGAACCAATCTTTATTAAGATCTTTTTAATTAATTTGAGTACATTACACGTTCCTAAACTTTTTGCCCAACTTTTTTATATACCTTGTTTATTATAAATCATATTCTATTTGTAATCCTTTGCATTCTTTAAGCTTTCTACCTTTGATTCTAAGACTGATAGAATTCTAAGACAATTCTATTACTTGCTTATTATATGATTTATTTTATTAATTATATAAATTTACTAAAAATATATTTTATAATTTTTAATTAGTTCGTTAATATTTTATTTAGAGAAATAATCTCAATGAAAAATAGGTATACATGCATTAACAATATGTTTGTGTGTGTATCTTTTTCACTATTATTATTATTATTATTATATTTAGAAAAATTCTTTCTAACATAAAATATTATTTATTAAATATAATTGCAGATATGATAGAAAATTTATCCAAAGTTCAAAGAGGAATACATACAACAAGCAAACTATTAAAACGTAATTATTATGAAATATTGGGTGTATCTAAGAACGCTGCTGCAAAGGATATTAAAAAGGCTTACTATCAGCTTGCTAAAAAGTATCACCCTGATACAAATAAAGGAGATCCAGATGCAAGTAGAAAGTTTCAAGAAGTTTCAGAAGCATATGAAGTACTAAGCGATGATCAGAAAAGAAAAGAGTATGACACGTGGGGAGCCACATCAGAACAAATGGGGATGGGACAGGGCCATGGTGGTGGTGGTGGTGGTGGTGGCCATGCTGGAGATTTTACTGAAGGTTGGCAATTCAGATCATCCATCAACCCGGAGGAATTATTTAGAAAGATATTTGGAGAAGGTGGATTTCAAAGTAATATCTTTAATGATTTTGAAGATTATCAAGAATCAACGTATGGTTTTGGAGCAGCTCAAGAGGTACTTTTGTATGTAGAGTAAAGCTACCTTATTTGGACTAATAGGGACACAAAACCGTTTAGATAATGAAATTTTTGGATAATAGAACAATCACTTTCCTAATATGAAATTTCATTTATTCAAATACAGACTGAGATTAATTTCTTAGTTTCTTCAACTATTTGTAGATCCTATATCTTTCTGACTGCTAAATCACATAATTTTTTCAACATAAATAACTGCATAGAGTTACATTCTTCCTATATGTCAAGTCGTTAAAGCCCCTTTCCAAACATTACAAATGTTTCAGCATGAAAAGGCATCTCTTCATCACCACTTTTGTTTCTGTGATCATTTGTGTAAAATCGTCATTATTATCGTGTTTATTGCGATGAAATCATTTCATTACATTAGTATATTTAAGATTTTTCTTTGAATAATTTTTAATATCATGTTTTTTATTTTTAATGTTTGTGACTGTGGCTTTTCCAACAACATGTATTTTTGCTAGATCTGTTGCACTTACACCACTTTCGAGTTATTTAATTATGTCGTATTTTGTTTCGATAGTTAGAATGTTATTAGCTGCATACTAAATTCTTGTAATGAGAATTCACTCGACTGAATAAAAAAAAGAATTCATTATATATGAACTAGTGACTAATAAAATATGTACATATTTGAAACAAAAAGAGGTATCCGTTACTGGAAAATATTACATTTGGATATTGGGGTATTCGGATTATGGGTGTTCTACTGTATATATGTACATATATACAGAGTGTCTCAGAATTATAAGTTTAATTTTTTAATGTTGCTGAAGTAAAATAAGCAATGAATATCTCAAAACAAATGAACCGGATTCATTGCATATATCACCTTTTTTGATTCAGAATGACCAGAGTGGTCAAATATCCTGATAAAGTTGTTTCTTTGTGGGATACTATTATGTTATACATTTTGGTATATTAATTATTTGCAAGTTTTATTTCTCTGATTTTTAGGTTGTTATGAATTTAACATTTTCTCAAGCTGCCAGAGGAGTGAATAAAGAGGTTCAGTTAAATGTAGTAGATAAGTGTCCAAAATGTTCAGGGTCACGATGTGAACCAGGAACGAAAGCAGTTAAGTGCCACTATTGTAACGGAACTGGAATGGAAACGATTAGTACTGGCCCTTTTGTAATGAGATCTACTTGTCGTTATTGTCATGGTAGCAGAATGTTCATTAAATATCCATGCACGGAATGTCAAGCAAAAGGACAAACGGTACAAATACATTTTTGTGTTAATTAAAATTAAATAAATTTTTTTTTAAATAAATATTTCTGTATGTCATAATTGTTTTACAATAAAATATTGTAATAGGTGCAACGCAAGAAAGTAACAGTCCCTGTACCAGCTGGTGTTGAAGATGGTCAAACTATTCGGATGGCTGTTGGTAATAAAGAAATATTTATAACATTCCGTGTGGAAAAATCGAAATACTTTCGAAGAGATGGTTCAGACATACATACGGATGCTGAAATTTCGTTATCACAAGCAGTACTGGGTGGTACAATAAGAATAGAAGGCGTTTATGAAGATCATACTATACAAATTCGGCCTGGCACTTCGTCCCATACTAAAATTCGACTTAATAGTAAAGGAATGAAAAAAGTAAATGGCACAGGACATGGAGACCATTATGTACACATGAAAATTGTTGTACCTACAAAATTAACTGATAAACAATTGGCATTACTCCAAGCTTATGCTGAACTTGAAGATGATACACCTGGAACTATATATAGCATAACATACAAAACAGATGGTAAGGATAAACATGATGAATCATGATACTGAGAACAGTACATTACAAAAGTAGAGAAAAGTTAACAAAACTTTTGTCTTCTTTTTTCTTCTTGATATAATAAATTAAACTTAGTAACAATTTTGAAGTTATGAATATTCCGAATAGAATTTTTTCAATAATTTTTGTTCCTTGTAAAATCAAGTATAAGATTAGATTTGTGTGTCGCTTGAGTTTCCTCATGTGTACCTGGCCTTGCTAATTCAATAAATGATGTAAAAATTTATATATGCGTTTCATTAGCGTTTCATATTAATAAAATATGTTTTTGAAGAAAGAATGTTAACAGACTGCATAACAAATAACGTAATTGTCAAACAAGTTTTATATATCTCCGTAATTTCTTTACTTTATAAGTTCTTTTATCTTGAGAGTATACATACTTTTTTGGCAGGTCCGAAGGTAAAAACTCAAGCGAGACAGAATAGACAAAGTGAACCAAATGATGAAAATGATGGTCTCCTTAACAAAATCAAGAAAGCAATATTTGGGTAAAACTTGGGTGAGTGAATCTTTAGGAGGAAACGCAAAAATTATTTTTTTCTGTATAATTTATCTGTATGATTAATAAGTTCATAATAAAGCGTGATCTTTTAATATAGATTATGCTGAGAAATTCTACTTTATTACATTTGTTTTATCCACAGGAACTAAACAAAGTTATGCTGGTCCTTTGGATTTGTTGGAATCCATACGAATAGCATTAGGTGACAAGGATATTTCTCATAGAAACTCTGGGTCTTCTAACTGCGAAGGTCGAGAAGATAAATCTGAAGATAATAATGGAGTGAAAAGCAGTAGCTCGGTAAACGAAGATGTTGACACAATGAGAAGACGAAAAGTATCTTAAATTCAATGACTAAAAAATTATTTGCAGTATCACTAGAAGCAATTAAACAAGAGATATAAAAGTAAAAGTTATTATCACGTAAAAGATTCTGATGCATCGATGTTATAAATATTACTTAAATTACAAACAAATTGACTGTAATCCACTTTTTCAAACGTAATTATATATTGGGAACATTGTTTATTTGATTAACATAGTTTGTTAATGTACTTGTGCAAATGTATTCATACAAAGATTAATAGTTACCGAAGTATCAGAATTAATAGATAATTATAGTTATATTACTTGTGTAATAAACTATGCAAACTGTCATATTTCTACTTATGTTTTATCGCTATATCCTTCATTCCATACCATACTATCCAAAACAAATTTATATGTTTAACATTTTATTATTAATTTTAATATCTTGAATTTCATTTCACTACGTTTGGTATAAATTAATCTAGCGCAAATGAAACAAAACTATAAAGTATAAATTTAATTTATTAGTTTAACTACATTGATTACAAATGCAGAAGTATGTGTAAAATATAAACAATATATAATAATAGATCATAGATAGTGTCCATATTATGACTTTAAATCAGTATTTTACTTTAAATAATTTCTTCAGTAATCAAATGTTTAAGGTTCAAGTAATACAGATATATATACATATACATGATTTTTTAATTTGACAAATGTAGTATAGTCACATTAGAAAGTTACACGATAAATATGATTTTGTAAATATCAATATTGAATTTTTTGAATGTAAGTACAACAGAATGGAAGAAAATTTATTGATTGAAAAAGATAGATAGATATTCTTGTTAATCATTTTTAATAAAATGGTTTCTAACACATTTTATGTTTTCATATCAAAATTTTCATTATTCTTGTCATAGATTAATATTTACTATGTATGTACAATGATATCTTTATGCATGTGAAAATAGAGTGTGTTAATACTCGTAGTAATTAAAGATTCTTACTAATTGATGCAGAATGTGTTTTATTACACCTGCTGCCTACGAAGAACGTTAATTTATTGAATATTCCTAACTAGAGATATTAAATATTTACATAATTTAAAAGTATTTATATAAATATTATATAAAATATTAATAAAATAATTTTATCGATTTTGGAGTTTATGACGTATGTAGTATTGTATATATGTATGTATATATTCAATTATTTTATTCATTTTATGCCGATATCGTGTTTCGTATTATCTTACGAATGCTAATAAATTATGATGTCATAGCTGAAGAATATTGTTATTTATAATATATACTTTATAATTAAAACATATGGTGTAAATGTGGAACATAGAATTCTATTGTGTTTTATATATTTATAATTTCTTATAAAATTTTATTCTGAAAATTATCGATCTTGAAATTACATTTTACTGATATGTATAGTTTAATGCAATTCAGTGAAATAAATATGCATTACAACGAAACAGCTTTATGACAAATTATCTTTAAGATAGTTATATATTCGAAATATAAAACGTTTCTTGAAAATACTAAGCTTCGATTAATAAACCATATTTGAGACCAATATTGGTCAAGTTCTGAGTAGTTGATACACCCAAAACCGCAACCGCAATAGCAGCAATAGTGACTGCACCTTCCAAGTAAAGACCGTATAATACTCGCACATAGCCAACTATTGTTGAAAGACCACCAGCAGCAGTAAAATCTAAAGGAAATAGAACACTTGCTGCAATTGGCCTGGATCTAGCTACTCCAAAACACAAGACTCCCAGCAGATAGTAAGTGGCTGTAATTGAAAATAATGTATAGTTTTTAATTTAACATTAAATAAAATTAATAATTAAATTAACATTAATATTCGAACACAGTACTATCTCTGCGATAATAACGAGTTATTCTGAGTGGTAATTTTTATCGACCTTAATTTTATTTCACCCTGTACATGACATTATTTACTTAAAGTCATATTCTAAATCAATTGGCAAAGTTTTGCTTTTTTAACATGAAACATGCCTTTTATAAGGGCATATTTTTATCCTAATAAAAAAATAATACTTGAATCAGATTTTATGACTCCAAAGACCCCTAAAACAAGTCTCATTGAAATTACCGATGACATATTTACTGACACTAAATTTTATCAGCATCAGACTTGCCCAACATCGCACCATTGACCGACACCAGACTATATCAGCAACAGCTTCAACTTAATTATTATGTTTGGCAGTATGACTGTCAGTATCAGCACAGATAAATAAGAGCGGATTTTTATTTATCCATATCAGTTTATTGCTGCAGATAAAATCGGTGACCGATCGCCTTACAGCGGCCGGGTTAAAAATGCTAACCCAAACTTAACACAAACCACTTGATATTGATTTGTATTGAAATTACATTCAAACTTATCGTAAATTAATTGAAATTTACAAACGAAAACTTATTTAATTGCTAAGCAGATTGTGTTCGATATTTGGTTTGGATTAGTTCCTTAATCCGTACACCGTAAGGTGGCAGGCTATCAATCATAAAATCTATCTAAGTAAAAGTCCTCTCTTATTCCCTTTTACTTTTGTGCTAATATTGCCAGTCAATCGAAGCTGTCGTCAGCAAAAGCTGTGGTCTATGAAATCTGGAGTCGGTCAAATTTGGTGTCAGTGAATAGTCATCGACGAAATCTGTGTCAATGCTTTCAATGGGATCCCCTAAAACTGTCCTGTTTGTAATTAATCGCGTAAAGTTAGCAGACATATAAATTTACTCCAGGCTTTTACTTTTTCAGATCACTAATCGTGATAACGTTATATTAACCAATCTCATAGAAAAATTATATGAATATTATAAGTGTATATACACGGGTATTATGATTTTATAATTACCTACACAAACGAAGGGCACTACCTTAACCCATTTTGGTACTGGCGGTGTATAACTTAGCTCTGTTTGCTCGTATCCTTCAAGTATCCTCGATATAGCATATCTTTGTAATCGTACTGCTAACAGAAGACCAAGATTCATAACTAAAAGAAAATGTGCAGGTATACCAATTGCTGCAAAAATAACAGTTACTGTTCGACCAGCTGTCGTTCGTGGAACCGGGGCACCAAAACCTAAGGGAAATAAAAGCATATTATATAAAGCATATTATAAAAGCATATATTATTGGCAAAAGTAAAAAAATATATGTGCCTATACGTAACTATGTTGCTTAAGCATCTAAAAACAGTATAGAATAGATAAAAGTAAGCGCCCAATCATATTTTTCGAAAGATTCGTTATCAGACTGCGTATTTTTATGAACCGTGCAAAATTATACAAAATATACATAGCATGAAAGACATGTAAACTATTCAATGTATAATGCTTTCCATAATATTTGTCAGGTAAAACAATTTTGTACCGAGGTTTAATTTTATCAATTATACTCTCAAAAATATAAATTTTCATAAAAATCCGCAGTCTATTCATTATGTTTCCTAAGTTTGCTAATGTTACATTTTACACTAATTATTTAAAAAAACGATACAATGTGCATATTAAAATCTTGCACTTGAAACTAATACCGTTTGTATTTCTTCTTTTTTATATTTATCGCAATAATTAAGAAGCATTTATTTGCTACAGAAACAACATTTTAATTACCAAGAGTGGTGAGAAGTGAAAGCGCAAATAAGATACAACCCGGAAACGTCCAAAGTTGTCCACTATTTCCACTTTCGCCATATCCAGAACTAACTGCCATCAATAGCAACTTCTCGTGTTTTTCTACATATTGGTGCACTTTGTTACTCCAAAGCGGTTCTACGTCTTCTTCTTTTTCTGTACGCAACTGTCTCAATTCCGTCGCTAAGCCAACCGCTAAATCTTTCTGCATATCCTTCAATTTTACAACTTGCTCACGTTCCCGAGGGCCCTCAATGACGCAAAAAGCCACTGCACCAGCAATTGCCCAAATGGTAAGTAACCACGTCAATCCTATAATACGTAAACCACGTTTGTTAACTAAAAATAGTAAAAGCGAATTACACATTAAAATTGTTTGCCGATATGAGAATCATTTTTTTTCAATAAATCACTGTACGCCCCGCTGCTTAGGTTCACCTCCTTTCGTTCGTATCAGGAGGTTTACTCGCGTGCAGGGATATTTTGGTCTATTTTTAATTATCAATAAAGACAAAGCCGAAAACGCAATTTTTTATTTCGGTGTCAAGAATCACCCCTTAAACTATGAAACATCTGTTGCTGGACACTCTGGACGGTGGCATATGAAAATATTCAAACACTCCTAAAAGCTTTGATTTGAAAAGCTTCGCTTCGAGAGCTCATTATACATCTAAGGACAATGGAAAAAATCCATATATATATATATATCTTCTATCTGTATTAGTTTATGCGATATAACGAATTTTCTGTTTTTATTTTGTGTTATCTAGTTATTAGAGGTGCACGGACACCCGATATTTCGAGTTCGGATGGGGTTGAGAATTCTACTCGAGATTGTGTCGTGATCCCTAAAGTTTGTAACGTCTGTGTACTCCCGATATTTCGTATTATTTCTTATGGTCAAATGTGGAAATCATTCTAAATCTAAAGATAGAAAATCCGATTGTAAAATTAAAAAAAAGCAGACCAGATCCAAGCCTCGGGTACCTGTACACTCCTACTAATTACCTTCACAGAAAAGGACCACGTTGTATTTAGAGGCAATCCTGTAAACGTCTTGTCATGCATCCGATTACATTCTGAATGATTCCTGAATTTGCCGAAAAGATTGTTCCATTCTGAACCTTAATATATTAACATCATCAATAGAGTTTTCACTGTTTGCAAAATTCCTTATATCTCATAGACAAAGATAGAGCATACGTTTATATGAACTTCTCTCATTGTTTTTAGATTTACAACCAACTCCTCAAGCGAGTCTCACACGTTCTGGTACACCCTGTATACTATGTGAAATATTTGAAAATCTCATTAGCACTGTAGCGAGACTCGACCTCGATTATTACTCCTACCTCGAGTCTGAAAATTGGATCTGAAAATGTAATAGAGGTTACAAGATATTTATTGGAAGCATACGTTTCGCAAAGATCAACAAAGTATTTCAACAGTCAATTGTGCGTTATATTCATAGAATACGGTATGTAGCGAGAACATCTTTAGCATTTGTACGAGTAGAACTTCGACTTTTAGTTTCTGCAATTGCTCTTGTTTGAAAACTCCTCTATAATTGCTCTTTCTATAATAGAAGTTCACCACTTTTCCCCAGTACTTGTTATTCTTTGTTCACATAATAGAAGCTCTTCAGACAAGTGAATTCAACCAGTAAGAGTTCAGTTAATCGACTAAATTACTAACTTAACTAAAGTTTCGTTCCAATAGTTGGATTTCAGGTAAGTAGAGTTCTACTGTAACTGAATGTTTAAGACTACTAGTCGTGCTGTATACTAATTTCGCTCTAAATGTATGTTTGGTGATAAATGTCTTGTAACTTCTATATCCATTTTCGGATTGATTTCAAATTTTAGTATTATAAGCTTAATTTTGTGGGGACAAAAACAATATTCATAAAAATATTGTGTGGTAAGTGTTCGAATACTTTCACGAGCCACTATATGTATACTTTATGGAAAGTATCTTTAATACACTATTTTTTAATAGCAATCATAAATTATGAGCGAAAGAAGAGATATCAATGTATTTTTACCAAACAACGAGAGTGATAATCTTCCCAGGAATCTAATATGTTTCCATATTTTCGAAAATCCTTTTACATTTGACGAAGCTACATCTTCTTCTTCGACGATATCTTTAACGGATGGTAAAACCCTGAGTCGCAATGGTAGTCCAACTGTTGTTTGAATAGCAATTGATTTCGTCGGTTTTTCGGAATTTGCGGTCGTTTTGTATCGCGGAGAGATGTCTTCCGAAACTGTTGTAGGTGTATCTAAGAATAATAAACTAAATTATTACTATACTTCCAAAGTATATAATTTTAATGCAACCTTTAAAAGTGATTTTCTTGCTTTATAATGTATCACGTAGATGATCAAAAATGATGATAAGAAGGAAATATATTTTCATTATTCAAGATCATTATAGTTAAATATAACATTGTCTCTAATAACGATGAGCCTCGCAAATCTTTAAGAATACAAGGTCTGGCACAATAACATGTACAGGTGGGCGTGAGGTGATTTCTTATGAAAAAATAAGAAGAAAATTTGACTAGCGTATAGTTGAACTTGGCTGATCACCGAGTGTGAGGAAATAATCAACAGGAAATTATCCTATACACGAAAATAAGTCGATAAGTGGAAACAATTTTTCACAAGATTCTTTGTTTCCGAGAAAAATAAATTTGAAAATATATCATGCGCGTGTACCAGGCCTGTTCTTAACTAAGCATATCGTTGCTTGGCATTGATAGTGGCATAACTCAACAAATTTTAAACTACACTATGTTTCTATCTTTATCGTGTAAAACAGTAAATATTTTCCATCGGTTTTGCGTCATAAGGAAAAATTATTACTTATGCTGTTATCAACCTGGCCTTAGTTTTACAACACTGGCTCATCTTCAGTCGTTTTGCGACAAGTAGAAGTTATACTGCTTTCGCGAATAGTCGCATAGCTTGTATCAAGTCAGCCTTATAACATCGTTGAAACGACTCGCGAAGATTTCTTTGTAAATTTGAAAAAAAACTCTTCTCTAAAATATATATTTTTCGGGTTGTGCCACTATCAATGTTGTGCCAAGCAGCGACACTCAAACTTTATTTTCTTGGAAATGAAACCTTAAATGGAAAGTATTTTTACTTATTTTTGCACGTATAATAATCTCCTGTTGACTATTTACTCTTACCCAGTCGCTAATTAGTCACGATCAAGCGTCTTAGATAAATTTTCAAACTCGATTTTCTTAGAAATTAAGCTTCGAACGAAAAAATGTTATTCGATATTTTCTCCTTATTTTTTATAAGGAACTATCATATGCCCGCTTGTCTATAGCCTATACATACATGTTATTCGATTCGATCCTATATATGTACATAGATATGTTCCTGCAATGCATGAAATGTTATTACTTCGTTGAATTTATTGTGTATATTGTCAATATATTTCTTTAATTTGAATTACAATTATATAGTACAGTACAGTATATACGCATCTTGAGACTCATCTAAATTTTCTTAGGCTTAACTTCCAATTTTAAACTCTATAGTGCGTTCCGCTGTCCTACATTCGGTTTTTCCTTACGTATTGATTTAGTTCTTCTTAACGCGTTATTATTAATGAAACCAGAAATAGCATATACATCCAACCGGTGATACAGTCATCAAACTTATACTCTTGTACAATTCTGCAAATTATATAGTATTATTTAAAAGTATTGTATAGTATACATGAATATGTATACATATAAACGAGCTTGAAGGCAGAGAGATAAAGATAAAGATTTTGTCACAAAATAATTAGAGAAGCTTAGAAATATTTTAAAACTATCGCCAAAATAGATTGTTTTATTTTAATTTTACTTTCTCTTGCTTTTATTATTTTATTCAGTATCGTTGCAAATTTATGGTTTGTGTGTTTTATATATTCATATAAACATTTTTATATATCTTATGTAAAAAAATGTAAAATTTTAAGCTATCATAAAGAATGATTATACCTTAGGAATTATTATTATTATTATCTATCGTCGTTTAAATTCGGTTTGTCTCTAATAAATGACACTATTAAATATAAGTATAATTAGCTTCCATCTATTATTAAATAATCAATTAACGAGTAACCAAGTGTAGAGGTAGTAATAGTAGTAAACCTAAACGTACACATATCAAAAGAACAAATGAATATTTCACAACATAATATAAAACTATGTGATTAGAACTAGATTTACACGTAGAATGATCACTATTTCTCGTTTCATATACGCACATATATTGTAACTGGTTCGTAATTTAAATATCTTTTTGTGTTTTAACATACTTACATTGACGTATCTTTGTCAAATTAAGTTAATATATCGACTTGTATAAGTTATTATATGAGGTGTATTTAAAACTGAAACTAAGAAGAAAACATAAAAAAAATGTGAAGATCACAGGACCGTGAAGAGTTAAACTGTTATATAATTTATACAAGATTAAACATTCTGAAGAATTCATTTTGAAAATAGTATAGTTCCAATAACGTTTACTTGAATATGCAGGAGTTGGAGAAAATAAAATATATGTATATATGCATGCATAATATCAATATGACGTGTAAGAGGTGTTTCCATTATTTTGTCCAACCCCTGTACACGATATGCTCGTATGATCAAATAATCTTGACAAACACTGTTAAAATTTAATCGATGATACAGAAATGTAAATATCTTTAATACGTTATCATACGATGTCAAAACACTTGACAAAAATTAGCCATACCTATTGCAAACACTACATCGTTGTCGTCTTCATTCTGGTTGTGCCTCTGCTGTTCGGTCATCGTTATGTGAAACTCGGTAACGCGACGTCCGATCTCGTCCTTCGATTTCGGATGTATTACGTTCCTATGGGCAGAATGTCGTATTTTGTGGATCTTGATCGCCCTGTGCATTTTCTTCCCGGCATGTTGTTTACGAGCGCATGTAACAGCAGACAGCGAAACAGGTGTCAACTTCGCAACGTCTATAACATCACTAACGGGCGTCGCAACACCCCCAAGGATTGGCGGTGCTGGGAAAAGGGGCACGTCCATTGACAAAGGTCAAGGTTCCTTTGCTTATGAAGTGCAATGCTATCATCGATAGCGATTTCTTTCTTTAACCTAGTCCTTTGTTGGTTCTACATCAATGTATCAAGGTAACGGAGGCATGTGTAACTTTTTTCTTTACACATATAACTAGTGCACTGGTGATGCAATCGTTTCCATTTCATAACTATTTATCCATGACCTTTCAGTATGCACAAATTTAATTTATAAAAAATATTTACCGAGGAACAAAGAAGTTTTGGGTTGAAACTGGTTCGTAAGAAATGTTTGTACAAGAGGAAACTGTTTGGTAGTAGCATTTTATATTTAATGGATTTAAATTCGAGCATCTTTTGATACTTTTGATATTTTCAAGTTTTATTTTTTATTTATTTCTAGTTGTATTTAAAAGAGATAATGATAGGAATGTTTGTTCCATTTCATGGCCATCGTTATATGTATTGCCTTTGTAAAATTTACGTAAAAGTTATAGCTTATTTTATGTTTTTATTTCATATAATATTATTATTATTTGTTTTTAACATCTTATTAATGCATGTAATATTAGAAAATTTTTTAATTCATTTATGATTTACAATTGCAACAACATCTGAAATAATGAAAACAAATTTCTGCGTTAGTTCAAAATATGAATAGTAACCATTTTGATTCTACTTATTTTCTTTATATATTTTATCTATATATTCTATTTATCTCCTCTAGTCGATCACTTACGAAAATTTAATTATTTAATCATGCTAGATAAAGTTACTTGAGGCGGTGCTAGGTCTAGATTACTGCACACCTAAGTATATAATACCAGGCAAAGCTCAGAGAGAAAGAGAAGGTTGGGGTTAGAGCAGGGGCAAGAGCTTTGAGATATGAAGAGAGTATAAGAAGAGGTGTAGGTGGATTATTAGGTAAAGAATGCGTAAAAGAAAAAGAAAGGGAAGTTAGAAGAACAAAAAGTATCAGAGCAAGAGAAGAATGGTTTTAGAGAAGTGATTGCAGCCAGCTAGGTGTAGAAAATCTAAGACAGCAGAAGATTGATATAATTAAGGTTCTGACAGAAAGGGACGAAGAGTTGCAAGGTCAAGATGCAATATAATAGAATTTGGAATGCCAAATATAATAGTAGGTACAAATATGTACATAAGAGTAGTGGGCAAAGCGAAATATCTGGAGAATGAAGGAAAAGGAGGCAGCCAGAGGCCTGTAGACTGGCAAATCGTTACTGGTCAGGAGAGGAAAAGAGAAAATGTATTTTATGTAGGTTAAAGATAGGCACTATAGATAGTGCTATAACAATTGTTAAAATATTGCTAAGTTTCCAGCGTACTAAGAGAGGAAGAGATAGGAGAATAGGGTTGTCATTTATAAAATTACCGGATTTTCAGAGGTCAATTTCACCCCCTTAAAGTGAATTTGAACAGGAGAACAAATTTGCTTAATACATTTCTGTGTTTTTTCCTCATATCCCCAAAGTTTCTTAATTTTTAGAATTTGCAGGTTGCGAATCTTCCGTTGTCGAATGAAAAAATCTCTCCACTACTTCGATAGCCTACTTCTTTACTACCCTGTACTACCACTAGCCTCCCTCTTTCATCTTCAATTCAGTGGTTGAAATATTTGTTACTCTTTCCATTCCTAATATGTCACTATGACATACTTTTGTGCATAGTACGGAAACTAGAACCAACCACCCTATATATGTATAATCTTGACAACATATTTCAAGGGCATCAAAATCAGTAAGGAGGTAACTATTCGGCAACTTGGCCAAGTTTATTGATATTTATACTATAATCTTTTTTCACCATTCGGAAGAGCAAGATAACAAAACCTAATTTCTGTGTCACCCTGTATGATCGTAATAAAAGCTTATATAAGGTATTAATAGTAAGTATAATATAATGAAAAGTTTAGGATTTATTAAATTAATTTTCGATATTTAACTATCCGTTACAAACGATTTGTCAGCATATTTTCTATCTGTAATTGTTGATATTATTATTTTACATTCATATATCGTTGAGTAATCATGTGAAACAAATTTACAAAAATAAGAGTTATATTATTTATATGTTCTTTTACTTTTTAACTCTCACATAATGTATAGAATTGTTAACAAATGTATAGAATTATTTGTTTAATCTCTGTTTAAAGAATACTAAATCCAAACCACTCGAATCTACTATAGGTCAGTCGTAGTATATCTACGATGCTCGATGCTTAAAAATTATAAACAATACTTATGTTTCTATTTTCCTAGATATCGAATGCATGCTCCTTTTCCTTCGCGTTTGTGATGTAAATGTAATCTCAAAGTAAATGTTTAAAAAGAGGAGCCGTGTGATAACAGGAAAACAAAGCTGATAAAGCTGCACTTAAAGGTCATATAATATATGTGTGCGTATTTATCATACCGGTGATTATGTCTTCTTTAAATTTACTCATGTACTTACTATATACACGTACGACCATTGAATGAAAGTCCACGCATCAATATGTAGGCACGACCACACATAACAAACGCGGTTGGTACATCATAAATGAAAGGGAATGGAAGGAATATAAAGTTGAACTTGAAAATTACGATGTTTAGGAATCAAGACGAGACGATCCGTATACTCCTCCGAACAATTTACAGACTACTGGCTTCGAATAGCATTTCGTAGATTTGGCGCATTGCATGCTACGGTGAAGGATGTAGTAACGTAAATGGTTCCCTATCGATACACTAAAATTAGAACACAACCTTGGAATAAATCACGAAGATATTAGCCAAATTTCATCGCACTTCTCGTTTTCTCCAGTAAGATACATCACGGTAGGTCATTGTCGGATGTTGACCTAATGATATATGAATAATTTACGGTAGATACAGCGATTCATAACGCTTGTACAAAATTTTGATGTGTACGTTATACAAAACATTTTAATATTTCATTAGCACTCCCATAAAACACAACTATCGTGATTATATTGATAAAATTTGGAGCGGTATTTGAAACGATAAAATTTAGCGGAGACATTTAGACAGATTTAGGCCACGAGTCACTAGCGACAGAACTGTCGCTTTAATAGTTCTACAGGGTGAGTCACATGAATACTTGTTTTAATTTTTGAGATAAAGAAAAATGTCTGAAACAAAAATTGTTTGGTTCCAAGAGGGCCATCATATAGCTGTCAAAACGTTTTATCCGGTGAATGCGCTTAGAATATTTGAAGTTCGCCGTCATATGTTTAAGTGCAACTACATATTTTTGAACACCTGCCATTGTAACCACTCTCAAGGCGATTTCAACGACTACAGTCATTCAAAAACACAAAAGTACCTGTGTGAAAAATGAAAATTCATAAAGTATGCTTCTGAAACAGAACATTTTGTAATATGAAGGCAAACAGTTGTGGATTACTAAAATGGCTACTAACTTTGACACAAGGTCAGATAGGACACATATTGATACAAATTTTTTCCATTGTTTTTTGTGATTCCTATTCACTTTTGAAGTATGTCCCATATATTACCCCGTATATTAATGATACACCCCGTATATTAAAATCGGTTTCCCACGTCTTATTGGCGATCAACGGCATGCAGCGAGTGAATATTTTTGTTTATGTACGAGGCTGGTAAAACTGTGTTTTATTTTCTCATTGGATCGTTAGTGGCAACGTAAAGTAAACTACATTCCTAATACGATAATTCCAAAGGTAAACGTGAACGATTATCACCTAGCCAACCATCTATATCATACTTTAAAAGGAATTTCCACCTAGATAAGGTTTCAATTTGTGCACAATGAAATATCAGATATTTAATTCAGGATAAATTGTTGAATCTATATTTGTGGGTAGGTCTATAGTCAACGGCATGGTCGTCTACATAGAGTTTTACTGGAAAGTTGACCATTTTTAATGAGCCGCAAAAAGATGTTTCATCGCGATAATACCATAGCACAAACGCAATAATAACTTTAAATAGCTTACATATAATCCTGTTAGCTATATTCTACGATATTACGAAGTACAATATAAATACATAGGTAGGTACATCTCATAATATACGTATGTATACGTGCATGTACACAAACGTTTTTTCTATTGTACAACATCACACGTGTGTATATAAATTAATATAATAATTTTATTGCAATACCTATACCCATACAAATACATATAATGCAATACCCATAAAGAATGAAATGGTACAGTCCAGTCGTCGTTTTAGCTGTCATTTATTTTATAGTGGTTACTAAAAATTTGAGCCGAGTTTTTCTATGAATTTAAGCTGAAGTTTTTGTTTTCGTAGGTTTAAATTCTGGCGAATTGTATCGAAGGTAGGCACGCCTGCGCTGTATCGATCCAAAATTGACGGCCTCGTCTTGCCTGAACGGCAACAGCAGTGCCCAAGTACATCTCAGTTCAATGAATTTACCGCGTTTAGAACATGGAAAATCGTCTCTTTAACAACAATGCGTTGCTCTGGTCGAAAGTTCCTAATTTGGTTGAGTTTAATGTTCTTCTTTCTCCTGATTGGTCGTCTCTTGATCGATCGTGGATTCGATTTACCGATACTGGTGATCGGTACTAGCGATATCTTAATACCAAAGACTTATTCAAGTTTTCAGCAAGATGTACAGACTGGAGCACTTGCTTTCGTAGCCGGCATGTACATGGCAGGTCTGCAACCTAGGAACAGAAGTTTCTGCAGATGGTATCATGGCCTGCCGAATATGCTCTCGTATCCGGCATCCAAAGTCACCTGGAGTCCCGAAATCGGTGAGAAGAGCCCCTACAGAATTCTACCGTTTGTATTGCGCGGAACCGAGGAGAGGAACAAGCTGCCTCAGGTGACCCTCTGCACGCACGCCACTGCAGATCAAGTCTATGGAATCGTGGAATTAGCTCGGAGATGGGAGGGTCCATTAAGCCTGGCCGTTTTCACGCCTGGCCTCGACGCTGGTATCGCCGTTGCTCTCCTCGATCGGGCCTGTCGATGCGAACCTGAAATGTACAAGGTTTCCCTATGCACTCGCTCTCAAAACGGGTCGCTAGTAGTATGATTAAACTTCGGGCATTATATGCATACCGCATGTCTAAATCTATTCTCCATCGCGACTATCTCAATTTTCGTTCAATTTTAATTTGGTCATCGTCAACTACTTTGCTTGCGATACGAAAGCAACCGTATCTTAAAAAATGCAATCTGGGACAAAGATACGTGAATAGATAAAGAAAGTAGGTATCATCGAACTAGTGCCAGTATTACTTAGATTTTATTTGTTATAACAAATCCTTATGGTATATGGATTATTTAGTTAGTTTAGTTAATTTGAAATTAACATTTACACTTTTGTGTAAACAAACTGTCTTTAAGGAAAATTCATTGATACCTATCTACACTGCCTGTCCATTTATTTCTGTCCCCTACTCTACGTAATTAACAGCACGCTATAATTTTCTACTGTCACGGTCTCAGAAATACTGCTAATCATGTTTTATAAAAATTATACTCTTTAAAGTGAAATGCAAGATTTTAAATTTCCTCTACCTTAAAAATTGTATGAAAAGAATAAAGTAAATTACATTGTTTCTAAATAATCTCTATAAAACACGTGAGTAAACATAAGTACATTTAAGTAGTTTTTTTAATTACTAAATACACATCGCATCGTATCTATATAAGATTATATGGGTTAAATATAGAGATGAATACACACGTAAGTACACGGAAGTACTAACTACAGTTTTAACGTATGCCCTTTCACAGGTTTCTGTTCATTTGGTATTTCCGGCGAGTCGCCCACCAGCTTTAGGACAGATTACTCGAATTCATGGTGACTGTGCGGCATCCGATCTTCAAAGAGGAGATAGAGGGACAGAAAGGAAACGAAGAAGCATGATTTATCCTATTAACGTAGCCAGAAATGTAGCCAGAATTCAAGCAAACACGACTCGTGTTCTAGTAACTGATATCGAATTATTACCTAGCCAAAGATTAGCATCCGGTTTTATGGAAATTGTCCGGGAAAAAACACCAAAAGGCAGAATCGTGTTCGTGGTACCAGTATTTGAGATAGAATCAAATGAAGTGCCACCATTGACAAAAAAGGAATTGCTTTCAGCAACGAAGGCTGGTCTAGCCGTTTATTTTCACAGGTTTGTAAAAATAATTCCAACTGTGCGAAAATGATTTTACAAAATTCATATCGGAGGGTTGTTTTAACTTTATATGTATTAACATGTGTTACGTTATATACACTGGCAACAAGAAAAAAAGAAAAAAGTATTTGTACACTACTGCGTTTGTTATAGTTAACTAGGTCCAATTATAATAAATTTTGTATCACTTAATGATATATATTTTCATATGATTGTCATCAAAGTTTGATATTATGTAAATGAAACGTAGAATTTAATAAAAGAACGTTTCATTAGAATATAAAAGTGTGTACGAATATTTCTTTCAGCCAGCATATAACCATAAATGAGAAAATACAAAAGATTTTACAGAGAATTCCTGGTTTATAGATTTCTCTGTTCACATTGTCAAAGGTTCCCTGGACTTAGTAGATGGTTAATTAGACCTGATCCGGGTAAAGTGAAACCTCTTATTATTACGAAAAGGGAATATCCACATCATAGATGGGAGCCTGTATTCATAGGAACGCAAA
Source organism: Bombus vancouverensis nearcticus (assembly GCF_051014615.1). Classification (NCBI taxonomy): domain Eukaryota; kingdom Metazoa; phylum Arthropoda; class Insecta; order Hymenoptera; family Apidae; genus Bombus; species Bombus vancouverensis. Next base: position 597,640 of record NC_134915.1, on the reverse strand, counting down.
ATGATCCCTTTTATGCTGAAGAAATGTCTTGGGAAGGCAGACAAGATAAAATGAGTCAGGTATTGCGCGTATTCGACAGATTTACAACAGAAATAAAATACTAATAGAATTATACTTGTTCTATAAAATTTTATGCACATATGTATTAATAAAAATTAGTATAACATTCTATTTTAGAAGATCTACCATAATGAAAGGATATATTAAAATTAAATTTATAATGAATTTATAATTAATTTATATAAATTTATAACAATTTTACATGCATATAAATTTTAGTATTTACAGGTTATTTATAATAAAAATATACATAGTAACTACAGATTAACGATTAATCATAAAAAAATCGTTTTAAATTTCAATTAATCTCGTTAACTGTACTGTACATACTAGGATAGATACTAATTATTAAGAAAAAGATGAGCAATATAACACAATGTAAGGATACAATGTAGTGTAAGAAACTAGGAGTAAGAATGCAACAACCTGCTTGTAATAGTCTGTTGGCCTTAAGTGCAAATAAATTGTTATTGTTGTTATTGTTGTTGTTGTTATTATTATTACTACTATTATTGTTATTATGAGTAATTTCATAATGGTAGATTTTTAAAACAGAATATCATATGAATAATAAATTTTGTAAATAATAATAAATTGTGTAAGAAACGTGTTATATTAATTTTTAACATTTTCTTATAGATGTTCGAGATGTGTCTTTTACACTATCGACTAATTATACTTGATGGTGCCTTTTTAGTCCATACACCAGGTATTAAACGAAAAACAATAAAGATTGACAAAGCAAAACGAGAATTTTTAAAGCCTCACGAAAGAAAGAACGCTCGTATCTATCAACGTATAATTAGACGTTTATTGAAACAATATCCTGTTAATCGCAAATGCGCACAATAATATTTTTCGATAAAGGAAATCAGTATTCAGAGTAATCGCTTTTACTGTAGGAATAAAATAAACTTTGAAAGATACACGGAGTAGCTATATAAATGCTGTTTGTTTTCTAATAGTGTTATCTATATAAATGATACGTTGTATCTATACTACCATCCATTATAAAAGAGTGTTTTTATATTTATAAACCAGTAGAAATTAACTGAAAATATGTGCCTATTTAAAATACAAAACAAAAAGTCTCGTAGCAGTAACTCCCTGAATAATGAATATATCACAATAGTTTATTATTACTTAGTAATAGTATAATATATTATTATTTTCATTTTTTTGTTCAACTGGACATTGAGGAACTTTGTTATTATACATAAAAAATATAAAGATACGTGTAAAGAATATAAATATATTCTCCCAGCTAAAGCGTTACTGCATTTGTTTGATAAAACAAATATAAAAGTTAAGGTTTTGTATAAAAAAATGTATTTACCTACGCATGTTTCGTACGTTTCAAAATTTTAAATTATCGAACGGAATTTTTTCTTAAATGTAAGTATTTACTTTAAATATTATACTTATCTACGAAATTAAGTAACCATGTTAGTTTAAACAATATTTTTCAATTTTTTGCAATTATAAATAATTTATGCATAATTTTATTGAAACGACAATTAATATATAATAATGTATATTTAATACAAGAACTTAGGTAATTGTAAGTTTAAGTTTAAGGTATTAGTTTTCCTCAATACGGCACTGTGATAATGCGAAACTAACAATGAGTACAGATTAATTTTTAATGTTTGTTTTAAGTATTAAAATACATAATTCGATACAAATAGATTATAAAATTTCGTAAACAATACTTCGTATGCCAATCGTGATATGTACATATGTATATATGTAAGACCATAACAAGGTAAGGCATAAACAATTCATAAAAATATATATTATAATCTTAGTAATTTTTTTATTTTTTGTGACAAACTTTGATATTTCTTAAGAGAAATTACTACTACACATAATATTCATTACTACTACTTTTCTGCTGGGATTAAAAACGAGGTTATCCATAAAATGTTTGTTATCAGAATGATTACACACACGTTTAATGTACATTTAGTATTCATAAATGATATTTGTGCAATGAAAATAGATATTAATTCGAATAATCGATTTTGAGTAAGAATTTTGTGGAAAAAAGATAATGATAAGTTATCTGTTTATTTGAAAATAAGAACAGAAATATGAGTCAAAAGGAAAACTAAGTTACGCGTGTATTGGAGATTGAAGCTACAGGCTCAATCTTCGAGCGGTGGCGTACAAGCACAGGAAGGTAGTTGAAGTTTGCTTTATTAAAGCAGATTAAGTATGTATTCCTTTAATTATTTCGGTTTTATAACATTTAGTGAATATTTATTGGAATTAAAATATAGATCATCAATTGCAGGAATTCTAATAATGGATATATTAAGGAATGTATCGTCGGCTTTTTGGTCAACTGATGTTTGGTTACCGCCTAATATAACGTGGGAAGATATCAAACCAAATTCAGATAATAAATATGCAGACTATCAACATTTAATTTATCCTCTGCCTATGGCATTTGTTCTTTTGATAATTAGATACGCCCTAGAAAGGTAATCACTCTATTCTTTTGTAATAATATATCAAATTTGTAATTGAACTAAGGTTATAGCGTATTTAAGTAAATATTTATATTTTATATCTTTTGAAATTCTTTATTATTGGAATTTCATTTTTTAAGTATTTTATTAAACTTTCAATGTAAGCTAAATTATAGTACACACATAATCTTTGACATGTTATAATAATGTGTATTACATAGAAAAAGATCACATGATACTATGCAAGGACATTCTAAACTCTTACATCAACTCAATTAATTGAAATTACATGCTTTATTAATCTTTTTGTAGGTACTGTTTTGCACCCATTGGTAAGTCCCTTGGTATAAAAAATACAAGAACAAAAAAAGCTACACCAAATGAAATACTAGAAAAAGCCTATCGTAGCAGAAAAATTAAACATAAACAGGTAAGCATGCATTAAATTAACTGGTTTCTTGATGTCATTAATAAAATTTCAATAAATAAAAATGAATCGTATTGTATTTGTTTATTGTATTGAGGCTTATGCCTATTATAATCTTTCTATATATGTGCATGCTTGATACAGTTTGTTTTTACCTTGGTTTTTTTCCTTAAAGCGAAATCTTAATTCACTATCTGTTTAAATATATTTATATCTTAATTTAATGTACAGATTACTACAAAACTTCTATGTGTCAGTCTTTGATATTTTGTTCTTGTTTTGATTGTTCTTCTTTGGTCTTTCTATTCATCTAAGCAGAAACCTTCTAACTTCGTGCTTCTCTTTATGAAGTTTGCTAATTCCCATATTTGCTTTTTTTGTTCCCATTGTTATTATTTATTATTCTTACTTCTCAACGTGATTTGTCTGATTTCTGTATACATCGTCATCTTCCTATAGTGTTTTGGATGTATTTTCTATTATTGTTTGTTGTATGTTGCTTTCCTCTGTTTCCTATAATGTGTTGTTATTTCCATGTCCAAATTGCTATAGTTTACGCCATAACTGGGTGATCTGCTTCCCCTTTTTGTCTGATACCTCTTTCTCCATTATCTTCAGTTTCTCACAGCATTTTCTCTGAAATCTATGTTCATCTGTGCTACCATGTCCCAGCAACTTTTCATTACCCCTAATTCAAAGTGTAATCTTTCTGTTTCTATTCTTGTCATGTAGTATGCATTATGTAATAATGTTGCTTTTATTACTGTGTCAAATATCTTTTGTGCTGGTTCTTATCCAAATAAAAATTTAATTGTAAACATGTTATTTCAATCTATTTTATTTGCATATTTTATTATAGAAATATTGATAACTATTTGAATAGTAAAATATAATTAATGAATATTTTGTTATTATCCATTTTACTCAGTTAATATATAAAGAGAAAAATAGTTTAGAAATATTTAATAAAAAGTTATGGTAAATAGCAATTATAGTAAATCAATGTTGATCTTCAATACTACAATACACCATGATATTAAACAACAATTATATTGGGAGCATAAAAAATTTGTTCAGTTCTAAATTGTGTGTTCAATATTAATTTCTTCAAACAGATTCATGTAATCTAAATCAAAGCAACTGAGAAATTAAATGTTATGGAGTTTTTTGTAATATGTGGATATATTTTAAGATCCTGGCACTGGCTAAACAATTAGATTGGTCTGAACGACAAGTAGAAAGATGGTTGCGATTAAGACGTACTCAGGATAAGCCATCAACACTTACAAAATTTTGTGAAAACAGGTTAGATTTTTAGAGTGAAATATAAAAAACGAAATATACTTCTCAATTTTTCGTTTATATAAAAGTTAATAATATGATAAAGTAAATTTTGCATTGAAATTCATACTATGTCTATATATATTTATCTTTAAATATTTAGTATAATCTATTCTTTTGTTACAGCTGGCGCTGCTTATATTACATATACTCATTTCTCTACGGACTAATTATTTTATGGGACAAGCCATGGTTGTGGGACATAAATCACTGTTATTATAATTATCCATATCATCCAGTTTCAAATGATATATGGTGGTACTATATGATATCAATGGCGTTTTACTGGTCTCTAAGTTTTTCTCAATTTTTTGATGTAAAAAGAAAAGATTTTTGGCAAATGTTCATTCACCATATAGCTACTATTGTATTAATGTGCTTTTCATGGGTTGGAAACCTAACCAGAATTGGCTCATTGGTGTTATTAGTGCATGATTGTGCAGATATTTTTCTAGAAGTAAGTATGCCTTATTCGAACTGCTGGTATGTAATATTGATATGACAAATTTGATATGTACATGGAAAATACATATATTTTTTTTAGGCTGCAAAAATGGCTAAATATGCTAACTACCAGAAATTATGTGATTGTATATTCGTCATTTTTACAGTCCTATGGATTGTCACACGTATTGGTGTTTATCCATTTTGGATAATTTATAGGTATGTTCTGATAATTTTAATTTCTAATATATTTCATTAATATATTACATTAAATGTTGCAGCACATCGATAAAGGCACCTAAAATAGTACCTATGTTCCCAGCATATTATATTTTCAATTCTTTGCTAATTTTATTGTTATTCCTTCACATGATCTGGACATATTTAATTCTTAAAATCGCATACAACGCTTTCTATGCCGGCCAAGTAAGTTTTACACTTTTTGATACTATATAAATTAAATATAATTGTGAAATGTTTCAGAATTTTAATTTATACTTGTAATTTTTCAGATGGAAGGTGATATTCGTAGTAGCAGCAGTGAAGATATTTCAGATAACTCCATTGATAGTACACCACTAAATAATTCCACAAATTATGTTACCAAGCAAAATTCCAGACAGAAGGTTCACTAACAAATAACTTTTTAGAAAAAAGGTTATTGCAACAGTAATAAGGCAAGACTTCAAATATTTAGCCGGGCGCCAATTAATTTCAGCGAATTTAATAAACCCTTGCATTTATCGTAGTATGATAATTAAAAACCTTAACTTCGATAAAGTTATTAAAAAGGTTATTGACCTTTAAAACATTCGCCTTCTTTAGTTATTATTTTTTTAAATAATTTAGCACTACAAAGAAGTCATTTAATTGTTTCATGAAACAATCACTCATTATTTTAATGTTTTTACGTGTGAAAGAGTGAATATTAAGAACTACGAATTATTCTTTTTATTATTACTCATACCATTTATTTATATACATTTTATTTAATAATTTAAGAAATCGTGTTTTTCTTCCTTTTTAAGTAAATTCTGATTACTTAGTCAAACAAATGATGGACCAAAGTTTAAAAACGTTCAATATTTGTAATTTCTAAATCTTCTTAAAGTTTAGTACTTCATTATGTTTAATAACGCTTATTTATTCTTATATGTTTTACAAATGATGTCCTAAATTTTTGAATTAAGGAAATTAATAATAATGTATCAAATAAGTTTAATCCACTTTTTCTTTAATTAACCTCCTTTATTATAGTTCTCTGAGGATATTTAATTAATTTAATTATTGTAATATTAGTGTTTCTTATATAAAAATAAATGTATTGTTCATTTTACTCTCCAAAATGTACATTGATATCTAGACTATAAAAGTTATCAAAGCACTATGAATAAAAATCTAGAAAATATATAATATGCACTAATTTATTTACATATATGACAAGCAAGAGGAGAAATTTGTAAATAAATATTGATTGTAATATTCATCTTTAATGTATAATCTGTTTTGTTTCTACATGTTTTAATTACTTTATCAGTATTGTGATTTGTATAATCTAATTTACAAATATAGATGTAAATGTTAATAGTATACAATAATAATGACTACAATAATGATGAAAATTATCATATATATAAATTATGTATTATTATTTGTTGTTATTCTTCATAAATATTATAATTACATAGACTGCGGATAGACTGCACACAATATGAAAAAGATATAGGTATAAAGTATCCAAAGTATATAGTACTTACATACAGTCCCTTCGGAAAGTAAGTTAACAATTTTAGATTTAAATTTTTGGCGGGAGCGTTAATTTACTTTGCGGGGTGTATATTAACCTATAACACTTGGCAAATAAGACAATTTTCCACTGCGATTTTACTGTTTTAATTATATTCTCAAAAATATGAATTTACATACAAATTTGCAGTCGAATTATATTAAATACTTAGAAAATTTAAAGTAAGAAGAAATGATTTGGATCATTTCTAATATCATACATTATGTACTGTATAAAGAATGATAAAAATTTGAAATTAGCGCCAATTATAGTAAATTATTCGCCATATTTGATAGACATCGTTAAGTAGTAAAGCTTCCACTCTTAAAAGTCGTTTCATTGCAAGTACATACTTTATCGTGTTTTCGTATAATCGTATTTTTTTTTGGCCGGTAGAGATTCGATCGATAGAATTGTACTGAGGGTCACCTTGAAGTGTTACTTGAATTTGAGTGAAGCATAAGGTCTCGATATACTTTAAGTTGATCGCTATTTATTTTCTAATAAATTTATTTAAAAAAGATAAATATGGGAGGAAAATGGTCAAGTATGGATCCTTCTGAAGTCGAAGTTCCAGAAATAAATGCTTTATTGGAAAGAGATCCATACCTAAAACCTTATGAAAATGAGATTCGCAAAAGGTATTATGTACATTTTTAAACATATGTAAATGTCTGTTTTAGATACAATTAAGGTAATTCAGGATAAAATAATATCTAAATGACATCAAAAAGTGTTTATATGTACAATAATTTTTTTTACCAGATATGCTTTATTTAAAGACTATGTAGAAAAAGTGGAAACCGGCGATGGCACTTTGGATAAATTTTCAGAAGGTTATAAAACTTTTGGAATTCATATAAAAGAAGACAATAGTGTTATTGCAAAAGAATGGGCACCGGGTGCACAAGAATTATTTTTAATGGGAGATTTTAGTAAGTAGATTAAAACTATAAATTATGTAAAACTAATATAAAATTGCAAAAAGACAAATGTAACAGAAACAGCTTATTCAATTGTCCAATATAGAATATAATTAACACATTGAATATTGTATAGGCCGCCAACAGTCCACTGATTGTAGTTATTTTGTATAAAAGGAAATTTGATTATGAAATGCTTTAGAATATAATCAATCGATGCATAATTATCATATATGATACAATTATAATACTGAAGCCTAGATGAAAAGTCATGTCAAAGTAATTGAACATTTAACATGTTAATTATTAAATACCACTGTATTCAATTGTGTCATTGTATTTATTTTAGAAGATATAGCATGATATATTTGTTTATGTATAACCCAGTGAATTAATGTATTTTTTATTTATTTATAATACTAACATAATTTTAATTAAAAAATGAGATTGGGAAGCAAATGTTTGTTAATATATTAATTTTTATAAAAATCAGAGAAAGTTTTGTACTATATGTATTATATATACATATTTCAAAATTGAATGTATGGTTCATTTAGAGGTCATTGGTCTTAAAATCTTAAGATATGTTTACAAATTTCCTGTTTACAGATTTTCAGATATGGTTTATATCTGTTATAGGTTCTAATATTTTTGTTTGGTATTAAATAATGTGAGAATTAGTTTGTCTTCTTTGGCAATTCACAATATAATACATAAATTCTTACGTAATAATATATAGCATAAGAGATGTATGAAACAAAAGTATTTTAAACATTATAATATTTTTATATTTTTATTTCCAGATGGTTGGAATAAGACAGCTAATTCATACAAAAAATTGGATTATGGTAAATGGGAATTACATTTACCTCCTAATGCTGATGGTAGTTGCCCTATAAAACATCTTTCAGAAGTCAAAATAATTGTAAAAGATCATAACAATGAATTATTGGAACGATTAAGCCCTTGGGCTACATATGTTACACAAAATCGAGCAGAAAGTGTTACATATAAACAACGTATATGGCACCCATCATCTGAAAATGTATATATATGTACATAAATATGTATATAATTACTTTATACAACTAGAAGTTTACATTATTTTCAATTAATTTCATAGTATATATTAAGACCTCAAAGTGACATATTTTTATTCAGGTTTATAAATTTAAATATTCCAAACCAAAAAAGCCAGAAAGTCTCAGAATATATGAATGTCATGTTGGTATTGCCACTGAAGAATTGAAAGTTGGCACATATTTAGAATTTGCTGAAAAAATAATTCCTCGCATTGTAAAACAAGGCTATAATGCTATTCAACTGATGGCTATTATGGAGCATGCCTATTATGCAAGTTTTGGATATCAGGTGTGTACCTATCATGGATAATCTTAAAAGGTTTGTTTATAAAACTAATGTAAGTGAATGTTAAATTTCATAACAATATATTTAATTAAATTTAATAAGGTGACTTCATTTTATGCTGCTTCATCTCGTTATGGTACACCAGAAGAATTAAAGCAGTTAATAGATACAGCACATCAACATGGTTTATATGTTTTATTGGATATGGTGCAGTCACACGCATCAAAAAATACATTAGATGGATTAAATATGTTCGATGGCACCGACGCTTGTTTCTTCCATGCTGGTAATCGTGGTCAACATCCGCTTTGGGACAGTAGACTTTTTAATTATGGAGAATACGAAGTATTGCGATTTTTACTTTCCAACTTACGTTGGTACATTGAGGAATATAATTTTGACGGATTTAGGTATTTGTTTATACCTTAAATTCACTAAAATGTCATTTTATCATATAATATTTACATTGTAAATACTTATAATATTAAATTTTATAGATTTGATGGAGTTACATCAATGTTATATCATTCAAGAGGATTTGGACAAGGTTTTAGTGGCCACTATGACGAATATTATGGTCTTAATGTTGATGTTGAAGGTGTAGTATATTTAATGCTTGCAAATCATATGCTGCATTGTTTGTATCCAGAAATTGTTACAATAGCTGAAGATGTTAGTGGAATGCCTGGGGTTTGCAGGTATAAAATGTTTTAAGATTGCAATGTTAAATAAGTTTTTCTTTTAGCATAAATTTTTCGTAAGTTAATTACTAATTTTTTCTTTTTTCTATAAATATTAAAGGCCAATTACTGAAGGCGGCATAGGATTTGATTATAGATTAGCTATGGCGATTCCTGATAAATGGATTAAACTTTTAAAAGAGGTGAGAGATGAAGATTGGAGTATTGGAGATATTTGTTGGGCACTAAGTAATCGAAGATGGATGGAAAAAACAGTGGCTTATTCAGAATCTCATGATCAAGCTCTTGTAGGTGATAAAACAATTGCATTTTGGCTTATGGACAAAGAAATGTACACGCATATGAGTATAACGAGTCCACCTAACCCAATCATAAGTCGTGGAATTGCTCTTCATAATCTTATCACATTAATTACACACGGATTGGGAGGTGAAGGTTACTTAAATTTTATGGGTTAGTTTTAAAAACATATTTTTGTAATTGTAACTTCTAATAATTTAGAGTTATATATTTCTTAATATATAAACTGTTAGGTAATGAATTTGGACATCCGGAATGGTTGGATTTTCCACGAGCTGGTAATGCAGATAGTTACCATTATGCTAGGAGACAGTGGAATTTAGTAGATGATGAGTTACTAAAATACAAATTTATGAATAATTGGGATCGTGCTATAAATACTCTTGAAGAAAAATATGGATGGCTGCATGCAGACCCTGTAAGGTTTAAATAAAAATATTTATGTATATTAACTCCAGTGATAAAACTTATATGCTTTTTATAGGCATATGTAAGTTGGAAACATGAAGAGGACAAAGTAATTGTTTTCGATCGAGCAGAACTTGTATTTGTGTTTAATTTTCATCCAATCAAATCATTTCCTGATTATACTATTGGAGTAAAAAATGCAGGAACTTATAAGGTTCTATTATGTAGTGATGATAAAGATTTTGGTGGGGAAAACCGTGTTGATACTAATGTACAACATTTTACCAAACCAGAACCATTTTCTAATTATTCAAATAATATGATGATTTACATTCCTTGTCGTACAGCTATTATTTATGTTCGAGGTAAGTCATTATAATATTAGTTATAGTAATGATAATTTACATATATCAATTTCTTAATTTCAGAAACTTAAGAGCTTTACAGAGGCATAGCCAGAAGAAGAATTGATTTTAGTGTTATATATAAATAAAAGTTACTATTTTTCCTACCAAAGTTTAGATTAATATGTAGTGTTAAGTAAGAGAAAACAAAATAACATATATTTAAAGCTTTGCAAAGAGTTCAGGAGGTGCAATTAATACAAAACAATTAAAAAAAGAAAAGTACAAACCAAAATACTCATGCCATTTTTTAAAGGAATAATTTTATTAAACAAAGGTTTACATATATATTTGACACATATACATACACATTGAAGTATGCATATTTACATTTGAAAATAATGTAGTCAAAAAACGCAAATTAAATAAGTTTGCACTAATAATTATGTACAATATGTTAAAAGATGTTTTATATTTTGATATCAAATTTTAGTATTTATAAATATTTTTAATAAAGGATTGTGTTTTTCAATTTGTGTATTAATCATTAATATATAGAATTGTTTTCTGGTTTTAAGAGAGCAAGATAAAAATAAATTACTTAAATTTATGTTATTAAATGCAGAAACAAATAATAGTAAGATGCTATATTGTTGTACTGTTGGATTGTTTGTTATTGTAAATTCGTATTTTTATTTTTTCATAAAATAAATAACTTTTTTTCATTTTTATGTTTATTTATATTTTACATCACTAAATTGTGCTTCATTTACATCGTAATCTTTCATTTTATTCTCTAAGATCCACCATTTATCTAAAAATCCAATATCTACCACTCTTTGATAAAAGGTTAGATATTGTATTTTTAAATAAGGACAAGCAACTTTGTACAAGGAACACATTTTGTCATAGTTATCTAACCAGATTAAACTAACTATACCTAAATCCAGCCGCCGCACAATTCCTTCATTGTAAGATTGGCTTAACCATTGTAGATATTGTTCAGACTTTGGATTACGTATAGCTTCTCCCACTTGCATTACTTTTATAGTATTTTCTAATAAATGTTCTTTGAAGGAACGCTCATCTGGATTATGCCTGCGTAGATATACATAGGATCCTAAAACTAATTAAATAAAGTTTTTAATATAAACATATATTAAAAATTTTTATCCTTTATATTTATTTTATACTTTAATCTTTTACTAGTCTCTAGAACAAAAATATACACTAATAACTTTTTGTGCTTAGCCAATATTGTTAAAATTATTATTGTTCGTTAATGAAACATAAATGTACGCACGAGAAAAATAAATAGATGCTTTAATAGGATGTTCTTTTAAACTTTTAGCAATATCCAATGCTGTTTCTTTATAATCCATATAAATACTCGTCCAATAGTTTTCTGCAAATAAAGGTTTATTTCAATTAAAGCAATCTTGTTTTCCTGAAATTTCTTTCTCATAAACAATTACTCGTGGTAATATTCAGACACAGTACTAATTTCAGCATTTGTTTCTTTTAAAAATCATGTTGTTTATTCTATGAAAATATGTACCAGTTACTATATCTTCAAAATATATTCACAATTCTTTCTAAACAATAACATTTAATTATACAATAGACTTTTGACAAAAAAGAGGTTCTCCTCTTTGTTCCTTAAATTCAATGCAGTCTTGGTCTTTATGTCTTCTAATATCTGCTGCAATTAATACTAATAATTGTGCAACTTCTGCATAACTTTTATTCATTTCTCTATAATAAGTTACAAGTTATCTTTTATCACTTACTATTCTTTCCTTTTCATGACATGTTAAGTCTTCTGATATATTAAAAAATATTGATATTAATTTTTCCTGGCGTTCATTATACAAAACAATTATACAAAATAAATCTATTTTGCATTCAAATTGTTTCCAAGAATTACCAGATTGCAGAATGTAAATAAATGTCAGAATGTTAGTATGATGTGAAAGTAAGACAATTTTTCATTAAAGACCTACTGTACTATTCAATATTATTTTTAGTAAGAAATGGTTTATGTATTTTCAAGCTACTATAAATGGTACATATTCTTGTAGAATAAGCAACAAAACATTAGATCATCCTCTCTAATACGAAGTAACAAATAAAGAGATAATATCCGAATATTAATGTAATTGTAGCATAAAAGAGCTACTCACTCCATCGTTGGAGAAGCGCTGCTCTCATTGTTGCTGACATTTTGAAAATTTTCTTTCTCATTACATTAGTAATATCAGGTAATATAAATTGTTCGTCTTAAACTTGTAGCATGCTTGTAACATACTATTGTGCTTGTAACATACTATTCTAGTTATTCTAGTTACTTACGTCACTTTACGCCTGAAGTTATCTGTTTATTATCTCTCTAGATTTTGTAGTAAGAAATGTTACTTCTTTTATAAATGAAGAAAAATTGATAATTAGGATTTATTATGAAGAAGAAGATTTAAAATGTTGTATTTAACATTTTGGAACGACTTTACATTAAATTTTGTTTATTTTAAAATCAAGTGACGAATTAAATTTTGTTTGAACCAATCGGAATTAATAATTAATACAAAGATTACGCCAAAAAGGAAATTTATACCTAAGTGAATGAAATAATTATGATTCGTATTTATTAAACTTGTAATATCAATGTTGAAATGAATATAGAATCATTCATAATATTTTTTCAGTTATAACCAGGTACGATGTTTATGTTGTATTAAAATTGGGGTTATCCACGTGGTTAAAATAGAAATTGAGAAATCTAGAGAACTAATATCTTTATCTTTCAATTTTTTGAAAATTCCGTGTTTGTACAAAGAATTCATTATATACGATTATTTACATTCAAAATAATAGTAACATTCTCATGCATTCAAATAAAATGAAGTAAATTTTAAACATTATGTAAATATAAAGGTAGTGATGGATAAAATTGAAACTATTGGTTTGAAATAATTAAGGAAACTTTATTGATCTTTGTCATTATCTTATAATTGATAATATTGTTTTAAATTTATTAAATCATTTATATTTCTAAATTTTAATGTATTATTGGGCTGGCAACTAAGTGATTGCGGATTTTGTCATTACCACGTAATGTCATTAAATTCATAAATATAATTAAACGTAATGCTAATTACGTGCACCAATTAATTACGACGATTTACGCAATTCTAATTTTTTATCCAACGCTTCGTTTGATGTAGCTGTTACAAAGTTCAACTGTAACGATTATATATATATATAACGTGACAAAAGATTTTTAAAACAAACATGAGACAACTGCCAAATATGAAACGTGAGGCAACTAATGTTAGATAAATTCTTCTCGTCAAAATTTTGAGAATCATTTTCTTGCAATATACATATGTACGGTGTTATCTATGTATTTGTTGCATTGTATAAGAGAAGATGACTTAAATATCGTATCTTGAAAATACGTAAACAATTTCTTCTTAACAATGACATTTAACAGTACAGTAGATCTTTAACGAAAAACTTATCTAACTTTTACGTCACGCTAATATTCTGACACCTGTTTACATTATGCAATCTAGAAATTCTTAGAAATCATTTGAACCGTGAAACAGATTTATTTTCTGCAATTCTTTTGTATAATCGACGCCATAAGAAACTAACATCAATATTTTTTTAATACATCAAGAGATTTAACATATCACGAAAAGGAATGCATACTAGTCGATAATAGACAACTTGTATCTCATCATAGAGAAAAGATTAAAAGTTATCCTGAAATTGCGCAATTATTAGTATTAAATGCAGCAGATATTATTAGAAGGCATAAAGGAATAGACTGCATCGAATTTAAGAAACAAATGTGACAACTTTTCTTTTTGTTAAGAATTTATTGTATAATTAACCATTATCGTTTAGTAAAGAAACTAATTATGTATTTTCGAGCCACGATAAATGGTATATATTGTCGTAGAATAAATAACACGATGTTTAAAGATTCCTTAATCGACTTAAACGTTATTTTTAGGCCCACTGTCCACGAAGAGTCGCTTCATAGACGTACTAGACGCGTTGATGCTAAGAGCAAGTACTAAGTACGCTTCCATGCAGTGTTTATTGTGAAGTAATGTGCACCTGTCCATGAAACAGCAGCAAACGGTGTTCGTCGTTACATGTTTTCATCACGATGGCTGTCGCTAACATTGTCAGTAGCGAGGCGTACGTTACAGCTATAAACGAATGCAGCGATACAGGGTGAAAAAGGTTTTACTCGTCGCTCGATGTTTTAATAACGAATAACGAACAGACCACGGATTTCTGATGTAAATTCACATTTTCACGAATACGATAAAATACAGCATCTAGATAGAGATTTGTTTTATCCATTAAGTACTACAAGAAGTACTGTACATTGAATATCTTATATATTTTTACGTATTATGTGCATCCCATGCATTTTTGTATCTTCAAATTTCTCACAATTGCATAAAAAATCCGTAGTCTAATAACGAGGTAAAATGTACCTTGCTGTACGTTTCGTAGACTGAATATCGTCATGTCTAATAGACTATGCTTAGGCTTTTATGGAACGAAGCTTCGTGGACAGTGGATCTTGCAGTGCCCTCCTTAGAGCGCCAGACCACCAAGTATATTGTCAATATTTCAAGATTCTCAATTAAAAGGATCAATATGGATTGTCAATATTTATTGACAAACCTTATTTTCACTGAGAACTTTGATATATTGGCGATATTATTGATTGTCCGAGGGCACCCTTAGGAAGAAATTTTCATATCTAGGATATTTTCAAGCTACGACAAATGGTTCGTATTCTCGTAGAATAAACAACACGATACAAATCATGTTTTCTTACGCAAAATAATAAGTACAGCGACAGTACTATGTCCAAACATTACTGCGAGTAACTGTACATTGCCGAACGCGCGACTACGATATTCCACAATTTGACTGATAAAATTGGTAAGTGATTCCATTGGTAACGCCTTCTTCTTTTTCTTTTTACTTTCGCTCGTTTCTCGCCCTTTGAAGCCTGATACCTTTGCTTGTGTTATAGTATACGTATACGTCTGCCTCGACTGAATACATGCGCGTGTTACTCGGCAAGCAGGAGAACCCGTCGACGGGTTACTCACCGCGGGCGACGCTCCATCGATCGCGTCGCTTTGCGAGGGGTGGAATCGTGGCCAGAGACATTGTCGAAGCGAGAGAGAAATTAATATCAGAGCAGGAGAGAAGAGGCCAGCCAGGAGAGAGGGAGAAAGGGTGAGCGGAAGGGGAGACGAGGAGAAACGACGAGAGACGAGGAACAGTAGGGAAGCCGGGACTCCCCTATGTCGACGTTCAACTCTGCAATGTCGGCTCTTCGAGGGTGTATTTTATGGTGAAATAGGGGAAATGAGGAGCGACGAAGACAGGTTATACGTAAAAAGGAACGGAGCGTTGTAGACATAAAGAACGGAAAGGAGAGGCGTAGGGAAGGGGAGAGACAAGATAGAAAAAAATAGATAGGGGGTAACAGAGAGCGATGTGGTGGGAGAGAAACCAGAGATTATAAAAGCTATGAGAGAGGAGGATGAGCGCTGGTCGAGGATATAAGATATCCATGAGAGGATTGAAAAAGGAAAGAAGTGTAAGATGGTGGGAGGAAGGAAATTGTAATATCAAACGAGAGAATTTAAAAAGTTATTTTATATGTATTTCATCGATGGATCGTATGTAATTAATTGGACAATTGTATCTATCAGAAATACATATAAGAAATATAAGAATAAGAATATAAATATTTATTTATTTGTTATGTATTTTTTATTAATTTCAAACTCTTTACTTTACATGTTATATATGCTAATACATGTATATGCATTTGCAGAACCAATATTTTCGAGTTCAGATGTATCATGTACAGGCTGTTCCAAATCTCAACCGGTGAACCTTGTCAAAATGTTTGGGAGGTCATTTTGAGTAAAAGATCTTATTTATTTCATGGGTCGATTCGTCTTCCTTTTCAAGGTATAAAGGGGAAAGTAGTATGAAATACAAGTAATCAGATGCATTCAAGCTATTCGATGATAATCATTTATTTCAAATTATTTTCTACACTGATTCATACTGGTTTACACAAATTGTTCAAAATCATCTTGTTTCCATGTACGAAGAAGTTAAGTAGCTCGAATGTGTCTGATTACTCGTTCTTTATACTTTCCTTTCTCATATCGAGTTTTACAAAATCAAAGTTAAAATATCTTTTTTTAACTAATTACATTTTGAACCAAGTACGTTAATACTTTTTCGCAGAGAATTAACAAATTGTATCGAACGATGTGTGGAAAGATATATAGTTCCATTTAAAAAAAGAAAACGAAGTTCACCTTGAAATCTCAGAGGCACGTCAACTAAGATAAGATTCGTGACATTAGAAAAGTAAGTTTTATTTGAAACACTTTTTCGAATAATGTGTACATTGCGAGATATTTGTGTGAGTGGCTAAAAATGAAACACCCTGTATATGATCGCAGATATAGATTTTGGTTAGCAACAAAGGAGTTATCGATTGTTTGAATTTTTAGTAGATACTTTTATTAGGGAATATGCTTTACTGGATATATAACATACACAGACGCATAATTTCATATAAAAGTAAACATGTACAGCGGCATTTTATTCGTTGTATGTATAAGTATAGATTAATAAAAATCACCTCTTTAGAAAGTTTTCATTTTCCTTTTTTAAAGAAAGAAAGTTAAGAGTAGTTGTTATCAAGTTTATAAACTAGCAATAACAATTGAATCGTAAAGAAAGGAGAAATCATTTTCCTACTGAAAGATATTTCTACAGAAAGTTGTTCGTGGATAAACTTTAAACGATAATTTTGCGGAAACATTGTAGAGTTTGAAATACTTTTATTGTGCAATGAAATGTTATCGTAGTTTCGTATATTTTACAAAATTTCGCATATTATATGAGAAACACGAGTAAAGTAAACAATAGCGGAATACTAATAAAAATACGGAAAATTATAGTACAAGATTATTTTTGCACAGGTCGAAAATGAAGAATTTCACACGTGATGTAAGAAGTATGAAATATTTTGAACAACATCGACGTAGAAGGTAACGCAGCCCAAGTCCATATCTACATATAATTAAGATCGCAAGAACCTGTAATAGAAATTGGGGATAGGAAAATAATCTGCACGTTAACCACATTTTTTTTTAGTAAAAATTTAATTTATATAATAATCGATATTATAAAACTAGTAGTGGTATAAGCGAGAAGATGACGAGTTTATCAAATTGCAGAGGTATGAAAGGGTCGATTAAACAATCGCGCAAAATCTTACACAATTTAGTGGTTCAATATGCCGATCCTAAAGCATTATCATACGTTAATTAAAAGTTTTAAGCCTAGCTAACCGAACGTGTATAACAGTAGATTAAATCGATGCTTTATTATCAATTATCTCTCAGAGCAAATCATAAATCAAAATCAAACTCGAGCGCTCTTTTCATATGAGCTTAACTTCTTGACGTACGATTTAATTGAGATTAACTTGTCATTATATACTTCGCGTACAATATTATTACCATTTCTTTCAAGATTCGCCCATTACCATTATATTTTATCCTTTCTATACTTACATATTATTTTCCTACTACTTTAGTACAAAGCTACTGTTATACACGTTAATATTTTGTGTATAATGATACGAACGTCGAAACGAAAGGGAAGATACTTCAAAAGCTAAAGAAAGCTGTGGAAGCGTTATCTCTTATCGTCTATCTATACCACTATTTGCGCGTAATCTTATGAACTTTCTTTTCACCGGTCTAGATTAAATTATATC
This sequence comes from Bombus vancouverensis nearcticus, assembly GCF_051014615.1. Taxonomy (NCBI): domain Eukaryota; kingdom Metazoa; phylum Arthropoda; class Insecta; order Hymenoptera; family Apidae; genus Bombus; species Bombus vancouverensis. The sequence continues at coordinate 579,209 of NC_134915.1, read as the reverse complement.
ATGTAGTAGAAAAAAACAATTTCTTATTGTATATTGTACTAAATTGTGGGAACAAAGGTTCTTTAGAAAAAAATGCGCTATAAGATTCAAAAGCAACACTGACTGGACCTATGCATTTCTTTCCTTATATGAAATGTGAAACCAAAAAGATTTATTTTTATATTTTGCCATCGTGTCTTTGTGCATTTTAACCACTTTCTAGATATATGAATGAATATGTACAAATTTTATATTAAAGCTTTTTTACCTATTAAATCCTATTTTATGATTGTGAAAATGTACTTAATTCGATGGATTGTATATATCCTGATTAACAAATATCTTTCCCAATAAAACTATATATTGATTTGTGAAGAGAATTGGTCGCTTAATCCTCAGCAAATCTTCAATTTTATGAATCTGCAATAGTCTTCAATAATTAATCTTCGATCGTTAATCGTCATAATCTTCCGCATATTGGGAAAATTTTATATGAAAAATTGATAAATTATGCATAGACTGAAATTATTCGTAAATGAAAGAACAAAAACACAAATACGCATACGTATGGATATGTATATGTTATAATAACCCATTAAAAATGTACATAATATTATAACATATTCATTGAATTAATTCGTTCTATACTTACGTTTTAATTTAATTCCTTCTCTTCTATTCTCGTCTCTTTCTCCTTTTAATATCTAATACTTTTTCATTTTTCGTTTCAGTATTTAATTAAAAACTTAATTTTATGGATAATTTTGTCTTCCCGATACTCGCAATGTATTTGCTTAGACTTCTTTATATTTTAATTCCATAAATTGAAAATGTATGTACTCCTAATACATCGCACGAGTTACGTATCTTATTGATACAACCATACTTACAATCAGTATTTTGCAATAGTCACAATACCTGCAATAGAGAAATCGTGTAAAAAAATATAAAATTATGTTTAAAAAAATAGAGATGTAACAAAATAAATGCAGTGCTGTTAAAAAAGAAAGATAATAACAGGCGTCAAATCTTTAAAATGCTCACCTTCTTTACTTTTTATCAATAATTCTTTCACTTATTATATATTATACATAACTAAATATTTAGTCGAGATTTAATTCTCTATGGAAAAATAAACAAGCACATTTACCTCGTCAATATGTTTTGAGTTTCTCCTAATAAATGTTAATAAGTAACGAAATCATAAATATAATAAAAAATTGTTTAAAATAAAAACTCCTCGATTTATTACCAATTAATGTTTTGTTTGTATATTTATTTAATGTACCTTTTAATGTATAATATTATAACTGGGTCCGCATAATGTTTTCGCTGTCCAAATGGATTCACGAATGGAAAATGTTTAAGAGGCGCTGGAACAAGGCATGAAACGATACGATATTCTAAGCTTGAAATGATCCAATGAAAAAGAACAGGTTGGTGTTTTTGAAGCAAACAAAATACTTTATTGTTAGATATTATAGTACAGTACGTGTAGCCCGTGACACATTAAAACAGACCATTTAGTTACATTTTAAATAAATAGCCTCCTTACTCCATAACCAACCTTGATATGACCCAATTAGTCTTTCTTTCTTTCGTTCGCATTCTTTCATTCTTCTATTCTTATACATGCTTGCACACATACGCATACATATTCATCATTCGTTCATCCGTTCTTTCTGCTTTTATCCCCATTTCATTCTGTTGATCTGCCATCTTTCTTCTTTCTGTAACATTGTTTAAAAGCCAATTGTTAACAATATCAATTTCACATGCAACAGGGTAGAGGGAGAGTGAGACGACTTTTTATTAGAAAAAATAATTTTCGCTCAGCGTGTACTCTTTTTTTCTTCCCGTTTTTATTTTTTTAAAACTTCTCTCTCTCTCTCTCTCTTTCTCCTTCTCCTTTGCTCTCTATTTGCTCGCTATCTTTTATCTTTCCATCACTTTCTTTATCAACATTCCTTTTTCATATTGTTATTTAATATTCGCAGTAGCGTTTTTCGTTCCGTCGCTATTCTCGCAAGTAGGACGAAAGCATTACCGAATAGATTTTTCAAGAGAACACGTCTGATGAAACGATTCGTCTTCAAGGGTTATTCCCCGAAATTCACGTTTCCATTCGTTCTCTTGTGACGCACCGTTTCGAATTTTTATTGCCTCTTCTATTCGATATTGTGTCGTCTTGCTGTCGTCCGCAAAGCTGCAGTATGATTCCTGCGCAGATTAAACGGGTATTCATTTTAATCTGGGTCCAAAGAACGTTTTCGCATTTCCTTAAGAATGTAGTATACTCAAAATATATGTAAATGCGTGTGAAATTTTGTGGTGGAATTAAAAACATTACAAAACAACTTTTAAACCACGATCATCCCACGCCTCGGACGAAGTAAATACACGTCACTCAGGATCTTCCCTTTCATAATGTATGTATATCTCAAGATCAAAGTTATTGGAGTTGAGATCCCCTTTTCTACATAAATATCCAGTTTCCCTTTAAAACAAAAATGAAAGTTGAAACATTTCATTTACGTTTCGCTCTTACATTTTGCTATTTTCCAATTTTTATTAACGATTCTGGCACAAGAGACGAAAACAATTCCACGAATTGAAAGTTACTGGAATAAGAACGTTGGAATCATGGTAAGTATAAAAAATGAACCTATCAACGTGATCTTTTTTTTAACCTTTTTATTCTTCATAAAGAAACTATTACCGATAGCAAGATTATTATAAAGAATTTGCGAGTCTTATCGAACTAAACAAATTAGCAAAATTACAGACTAGAATTTCCCATAATCGAAACAAAAAGCGTAAAAATCCACTTTTGATCCGATTTTAAACGATTACCCTTAAAAGTATCAGTAGAAACGAAAGGAAGTCTTTACAATTGGTTTCCTCGTTCGTATCCAAAATTCGTCATGCCAAATTTCTATTCACAAGCGAATTCACGGTGAAATATAAATAGTTGCAGCTGAAGTTGCCGGTCAGGAATCAGAAAATCATTAAATCGCCAAATCGTTGATCTGTTTCCAATAGATTTCAATTGTAACGTTTACTTTTACAGTTATCCTATGTTATTTTATCGTCGTTAAACAGAATATAACCTGTAAGCTGGAATCTGAAATAAGAAAATATATTTCTTAATTAAAAAAATTACTGAATAGTAATTTTAACTTTTGATTTCATTAATTTCCCAATATCAAAGTTAATTGTAGTTCAAACAAACGTTTAGCGTTTTCATGATTTTTGACAGTCTTTCATTGGAATATTTCGCGACGGCACAAAAAGGTTGCACAACTTACGTACATGTATATAAACATATACATATTATATATATATATGCACGTACGCGTGATATCTATTTTTTTATGCGTGTACATACGTATAATAGCTACAAATATAGTCACAGGCCAACATTTCGTAGTACAACACAGCACAATCATTGTCGTATCATTATTTTTTCATGTCCGATAGGTTTCACATTATATTACGGTATCAAGTTTAAATAATATAATCGTAATAATATATAATATATATAATATATATAATATTAAAATTGACCGAATATATTCTATTGACTAGGCACACTTAGTTTATAACAAGAAAAAAATTGTTTCCCTTTCGTTCGCTCTCTCTCTCTCTCTCTTTCTCTCCCTCTTTCTTTCCACACTTGCATCCTTTCCTTCTCTCTCTCTCTCTCTCTCTTTCACTCTTCCATTCATTCCTATTCTTTCCTCTTACATTTCGTTTGTCCTTCGTACATATGCAACCCATTCTATAGGCTTGCAATTTAATGCCAATTTAGTGCATATTCTGTTCTCCCTTTCTTCGAGTTTCTTCCTCGTTCCATCGAGTGTTATTAATTAACAGACCGCGAATTTTTATGCAAATTCATATTTTTATAGACACAAATAAAAGGAACGGAATCTAAGCAGAGACCTATTTCACCTACTGAATATTATAACGAATACTATATTTTGAATATTTGTGTTTTATATGAATTCTGGGTACTTTTGTATCTTCAAATGCATAAAAATCCGCAATCTACTAATTGATAATATTAATTAATATCTATCGATATTACCAACAGCATTTAACATGCGGACAAGATAGCAAACAATTCATTCAATAGTCGTTAAACTTCATCATTAACTCCAATACTTTTCCTCCTCCTTTTCGCCTTAATTCACTCTTTCCATCTCCCTTCTTTTCTTATCCTTGCCCCTTTCGGACTCTTTCTCGCCATTTCTCATTCTTGTGCAGCTCCTGCATATTGCTCACATACTCACACGTACATACATATTTAATAGTAAATATTATCGTTCCTTACCATAGTATGAAAAAATAGAAACTTCTGACAATAAAAACCAAACAAACGTGAATTTGCGTTCAAAGGGGTAAACGTTTCGTGGATGCGCGAATGTAAAGTGCATAGGTCACTGGAAAATTTTCACTCGTCTACGATGTAGAAGAAAAGTTTTGTATTTTTCACTTACCCATATTTACCCAAATCTTATTCGTTTGTTCTGAGAATTTTGTAAAAGTCGATTCGTTTTAACGGCTGAAATCGCGCATCCGTCCATACCACTTTGACTCTCTCTTAATCGTTTACAATATCGTCGTTATTATTATATTACTCGTAACTTGCTCATCTCTTTGCGTTTCCGCAACCTTACACTATCTATCTCTTTTTCCTCCTCTGATTTCTTAGGCCTCCAGTCCACAAAACGTCGCTGCATAGGCTAAAGGCCTCTATACACGTTGAAACATGTTGCGACGCATGCACCGACACTGGCGACATCTAGGTATCATGAAATTTGCACCAGTTTCAGTTTACCATCGCGTTACCGATTTTCCAGAATTTATGGTGTGATGGTAACGTTGAAACAAGCGAGTCAAAATGCCTGATTGTTTTTCAACGTCCGGTATTATTATCGATAATAGGAGGTATGTTAATTATAAAAAACGTTGGGATAAAGTCAATAACGCCATCCAGCAATAAACAGTACACTTACGCGCTAGTGAACTCGTTAGACAGTTACTTTTAAGCGGTCAGCCAATAAAGTATTCTTGTAAGAAACGCAACAGAAATAAAGCGATCAAAGATTACAGATGTACAAGTTCGATTAATCACTGTTCCATCAGTTTTGCCAGCAAAAGATAAAGAATTAAAGACTAAAAAGAAATGGGTAGAAAGATGGTTAATCGAGAGAAACAGATTCTGAGTCCACGTTATTAAAAGCATTAGCAACGTATGAATCGAGCGACTATAGAAATTATTTGCTTACGGACAGCTCTGCTTTTCAACGTCTATTGGAGACTCTACTGTAAACTACATTCGGTATCGGTGCCATCCTCTACGCGTTGGAACCTGCCTCCCCATCAGACCTTGCTCATCAACTAAGACGGGATACCGAACTACATACATTGTAACCTAATATCATGAAACCTAAGCGTCGATGCCAGACGATTCCCTCAATTGAGGGAATACACGACGTCGCGTTACTTCCCACTGCCACTCTACAGTACGTCGTTTGTGCCACATGACACGAGTTTCATCTGGGACGTTGTCTATAGTATGGCTCATAACGTCACGAGTCTACTAACAGCGGGAACTTTTCTCTTAATTCTCTCAATCTGGTAACGCTGGATGCGTGCATCGCAACATGTTTCAACGTATACAGGCGCTTTAACAGTAAGTACGCTTTCATGTGTATGGAAAATGTACCTTGCTGACAGAGCTACCAGACGGTTTTTTTAATCGTACCTGCCATTGCCACCTGTCACTGTTTACGTGATTTTTCGGTCAATACGCGACCTAACCTTTACGATTGTATCGAGAGTGGCAATGGGAGTAGGGGTAATCTGCCTGCTTGTTGTTCGCTTCGTAGACTAAACAAGGCGTAGACGTATCGTCGCGTCTAATAAACTACGGTTAGGTTTCTACGAAGCGACGCTTCGTGGACAGTGGGCCTTGGTTTTCGCCTTTCTCTATGTGTTCTATCTTCATCCCCTTTGCCCGTCTCAATCCCCTATTCCCGTTTATAGTCATAATTCAAATTTGATTCCTTGAAGTAGTCACGATCAACTTATACTCTACTCCTGCATTTGTTTTTGATACTATTGAATATACGTTACATATATTTTCATATATGTATTACATGTACGTGTATACGTGTATATATGTGCACGCGCACGCGTGTGTATGCGCACAATGTAATATATATACAAAAACACCTACGCACACCTGCACGCACACACACATATGCATATGTGTGCACGCACGAAAATGTACGCGTGTACGCGCGTGTTCTTCATATGTATATAGGTATATAAGTATCGTGTAAATACTTTATATAGTTTCATGTATGTATTAATGTTGTATATATGATTTTTCAGTGTAACCTGCTCCCGCGTACGACAGCGGACAAAAGCAAGTTTAAATACAAGTGGTAGAAAAAAATAGGATAATTTTACAAAAGAGAACTGGATTCGACGAAAGAAACGAATAAATATATAAGACGCGACTGTCAGCAAACAGTGTAGTGGAAAATATCTAACACAAAAGCTCCTAATACGTGCATACAGCAACATACTTCAACTTTCTTCTGTCCGCTACTGTAAGTTTCGCTTGTTTTTGATTATTTCCCGTTACTCGATCGATACATGGAATGCTCATAATCGATTAACAAACTAGGTAGTCTCAAAGAAACGACGAGATCACGAGAAATGTTTATAACGTATGTGTAAGTATCGTGTACCTGGTGTGTACGTGTGTGCTCGCAATTAGGTTACTTGTTCCTGTGTATACAAAATAGGTTTATTCGCTTGATGGCGATCGTGTAGCGATGTGTGTGCATTTTTGGCCGATAATTTACGCTAAGAGACTTAACAACGTCAGATATACACGATACAAAAAGAATTGTCTGTGCTGTTGATTACCATGTCGCGGGATATCTTCGTCCCAATTAATACGGTTGTATACTATTTTCGATTGATAATGAATTGGTTTCAGTGCGCCCAGCAACAGCTGTGCATCTTTCTGTTCGTTAATCGGCAAAGTTTCACTTGCAATGGCTTTCTTCGTGCAACGTCAATCGTAACAAGTGCATCGCAGTTCTCGAAAACTATTCAAAACAATTCTGCGGTCCGCCTAAAGCTGCGAGATTGAGATTTTGAGGATGGACGTAGAACCTGTTTCTCCATTTTTCTTCTTCATTTCGCTTTAACGTGCCATTAAAAAATGGTACCCCGTAGAGGATGGTTCTCAGAGTTACTTTTTAACATCTTTTTCGAGTAGAAAACAATAAGCTTCTCGATAACGATCAACAGTAATTTTTTTTTTCAGATTACGAAGCACAACGTTTTTGCGAGAACAGTGAATCCATATAGAAAAATAGAAAATCTTTTTACAAAACAAATGGCATCAAAATAATTACGTTTGATTATTCCTTTCAGTTTTTTTCAATATTATTATTCGTTTTATGTTATTATTGCTACATATTGTTCGATAAGTTTCTAAATATGTATATGTTTTTAGGGTCGATAAAATAAAAACCTCAAAGTTTAATATTAACAAATAAGACGGTCTTCTGTCGGTGTATGGTATATAAACGTAAAAAGTTCATCGTAACGATATTACGCACGCTCACGGGTTTTACGAATCATATTAGTAGGCCTAGGTGTGTTAATTGTGCAAGATTTTTTACGTTTATCTTCTTACGGTGTTTTATTATCAATGCTCCATAAAGGCGTTTTACAGTTTATTCTTGTAAGTGAAAAGCATAAAACAAGATAGTTGTGACTCGTGTCTTCAGCCATCTTTAAATCTTATTCTTTTTATTCGTTCGAAAGTATCATTGACTCGTGTAAATATCTTTTCACAGACTGTGAATTACGTTATTTGTTAAAAAGTTAGCGTTAGCGTTTTAGTTTAGTAGTTACTTTTCAATTAAATTTCGTGTATCACTCTTACGGATGGAAAAAGAATCATACAGGATTTCACCAAACCGTAAAAGACGTCGATGTATTCACTGAGAACCATAGTACTATAATAAGATTGGTTACGATATGTAGAAACAAATCGGATAAAGTCAATCGCGTCGGACATCGTAAACAAAGCTCAACGCCCAAAAACTTTAATACGAGCCGAATAAATTCGATTTTAATCGAAGTTTGTGCAAACATAGTACAAGATATTTAATACGTGCCGTGTACGGAGATATCAATTAATAACTCGGCATTAAATACCCTATGCTCTAATCATACGCGTACGTTACAGTTAATTTTATTCAAACGTGATATCTTTAATTTTTACCACTCGCTTACTTTTCACAATCTTCTTTTTTTTTACATTTTTTTTCTCCTTTTTCGTTTTTCTTCTTAATAATACACGCGTTCGCGTCGAACGCTCGACAAATTAGGATCGATAAGAAAAATAGACTAGATACACATGGAGAAACGAGCAACGTAATTTCAACGTTAAAAAAATAACACGAGTCGCTTTCTGTCGTGTTTTTCCCTACAGCGTTACGTAATTCTTCTTTTTTTTTTTTTTGTCTCAAGCATACACGTTTATCTTAAAATCCATACACTCATCCTCGCCTGTCTTCTTGTCGGCAAGCCCTTCCTCGTCTTTTTATTTCTTTGTCTCTTTCTAGTCTTTCACAAGCACGAAAGAGCGCTTGGTCGATTGCAGTTTACAATTCAACGTACAAATATAATTAGAAAAATATAATTGGTAGAAGAATATAGAGATAGAATAGAGTTAGAATCAATTGGCTTTTTTTTCTCTTTTCTTTTTTTTTCTTTTTTTTGTTATCGATTAAATGTTAATATTTGCTTCCCTCCCCCCATATTCGCTGGAGCATCAAAGTCTTGCTTTAAAAAAATTACATAACTATTTGATAAGTATGCGTAAATGGTAACATCTATGGCATTCACGCGTCTCCCAACTCTCACGCTAACACAGTTTTCACATTTTCTCTCTTTCTCTCTCTCTCTCTCTCTCTCTCTCTCTCCCTTTCTCTCTCTTTCTTCCCTTATTTTTCACACTACAGCTTTATCTTCTTCTTGTTGCCCACGATAAAATACGATTAGAAAGGTATCTCACTTGTCGCTATTCATTTTATTGATCAATGGAATTTCAAGGTTCTTAGTTTCGCGTCTCGATTAAAAATCGTTTTTCACGTGTAGTTGCACACCGAAGGGAACAGTATGTATTAAAATGTCGTAAAAATATATGTATGTGCCCTCTGATCCATTTCAGAACTGTATTCCACTTGCCTATCAAAATTAACGTACGGAAGAGTTAAAAGGGTACGCGTTGATAAAATTTCTTTGTTACCTTCTCATCGTGTTGCTCGAACATTGTTCCGGTCGACATCGGTTGCCTCGACGGTGTGTATCGAGTCGAATTTGAACTTTTCTTCGAGTGAAACGGTGATATTATCAATGCTTTATCTTAAAACCAAAATTTCGTTTTACCATCATTGTACATTGTACGGTGGAAGTTGCAACTGGAATTATTATACCTCATGTCTTTCTTTCGTTTCGTCAGGTTGGCGCAAAAACCTTTAAACGTGTGTCACGTCATATTTTGCAAGATCAAGTATTCAATCTTAATGCGAACGATCGACGATAAAATCAAATCGTTATTCGTCTTGAAAAGAAATTTTACATACGTGTCGAAAGTGGAACGATTTCAAATTCACTGACTTTGATATTACTCGAACATTCGACAAGTTTCTTTGTGTCTTCTCTCACCTTATTAGGTCTATGACGGGCATTTTCTAATCTAATCAGCTTGAACGCTAACTTTTCTAATTAGTGTCAGAGGATTAAAAAAAAAAAAAAAATTTTAAACTTGTCCATCTACGACGTTACATCGCGTGTAAAATTAACAGTGTCATTTGGAAAATTGATCGGTTTGTAACTGATAATAATCGAAGCACGAATACACTCTGTTTTTCGTAACTTTTGATAAGTATACGGAAAGGGACACGTACCACGTCGGTTTCAACGACCTTGAAATATGTTGCCAAGGTCAACAATCCGAACAACTTTTTCTTCTTACCACCGCTCGGCTCTAATTTCCGAGATACTCGTAAAACACTTCAATCAAATTTACTTTCCACCACATTTCATTCTGACATGTAGGTGGCCACATTCTTACGCTACGTAGTCCGATCTGGTCAATTTGGACAATTTCGTATAAAATATGGAAGGAAAGAACACATATGGACACATACTTTTACGTATAATTGGAAAACTAAAATCTTTCTTTTCTATTTACACAATATTGGAAATGCCGGTCGCCTGTCTCGTCATTGAATCGAGTTTAGATTGGACTATTTAAAAATGCGACCACCGACTCCAGAATGAATAAAAAGCGTAATTATGCCGGCTACATTGCTGAATTTTTATTTCGTCGGTATTTTACCAATATGTTATTTTTTACCAATATAATATAATAAACTATAATACGTAATAGTAACAAGGAATATAATAAAAGTTACTCAGAATGTCGTTCCCTATAGCAAATTTGAAGGTGGTCGAAATTGGCGAGGCGTGCCCTTTTCTGTATAATTATCCAATCTTTTTCGACGTCATTCTCATTGTCAATTGCGAAAGAAATATTTCAAACTTAGTATACACTCGACTTTCTATATTTTCACGAATTTAACGACGGAGATTAATCTTCAATTTGCTGTGAAATTCAACCGCTTAACAGGCTATAATATCCTTACCGCGTTACGAATGCGCGATTCTTTTTTTAACTACTAGAGTAACAGATATGAATATTAACAGTTATTTTTACGAGGCGACAAATATTATTTCAACATGATTGTTCATACGTATATCAATATTGCTCATTCCCATTTTAGCAACAAACAGGGAAGATGATATTGCAATATAACAACGAAAATTATTGAAGCTCTCACGCGACACGTGCATAATAAAAATATATAATAAGCGATGCTGTTCATTGTGTTAATATACACTTACGAAAAATGTTAATACGTTAAATCGATTTTGTTTCAACAGTGAACGCCGGCTTTTGTACTGTGTCAATGGTTTCTTCTTTATACTGTATTCATTGAACATATTTGTACTATATACACGGATACAAAATTTCTTGTAACTAAAAGTTATCCGTTTCTCGTTTGCTTACAACGGTTCACGGAATTATTCGAACACTTGCGGAAAATTTTTATGAACATATCGTGCGTATTATACGAAACTATTTTAAATATCGTTCTGTCGATTCGTTCATTACGATAATAAAATTTGTAATCAATCCGAAATTGTGTACATAGATGGGAGACATTTATCGCAAGCACACAGTGGAAAATTAGTACACAGCATGAATAGCAGTCTTAAACGTATAATTATCGCTGAATTTGGTCTCACTAAATATTATGATATATTAATATCGCGAATAATTGACTGTTCGAGTATTTTGCTGATCTTTGGAATCAAGTTATGTTTCCAATAAATGTCTCGTAACTTTCGTGTACACTTTCAGGTACGTCTCAAACTTTACCAATACGATCTCTAGACCACGGATTTCTATGCGTTTATGGAAAATTAGAAAATGCAAATATACCCAAAGCGCATAAAAAAAATATATAAAATATCCAAAGTACAGCGCTATCTATCATACTTGTTACGTTATATTCTCAAAAATATGAATTTGCATAAAAGTCCGCAGTCTCATAGTCAGGATAATGAAACTTCAAAATGTTTTGTGTAACACACGCATAACAAGTTTCTAGCAGTGTTCGAATACTCCGTAAGCCGCTGCATATGTTCTGCTCGTATATCATTGTATTTTAGATCAGCGCTGTCCATGAATGATTTCCTGATGGTTTTCTTCCCCTCCGTGTTACAAACAACAGACCTTGCCATTCCCCAATTCTAAAATACGTCGATCGATCCAATCTGACACGACTTTCTTTCTTTTTCCATTTTACTGCTGCTAAAACAGTAGATGATACATGGGAGAGGGAGAAGTACGGTTTCGTTCGCGAATGAGGTCCACTGTGCACGAGGCGTACTCTCGGATGCTGTTCATAGGCGCGCATTAGGCCTGGTGCAGACGAGCTGTACGGGGCAGTGTCACCGACAACCGCTGCGTCGGAGAATAGCATAGATTTATACGAAGCAGTTTACACGAGAATGCAAAACACGGCGGCAAATTAACGCAAAACGCGGCGGCGAATTAACGCAAATCGCTCGACTGCACCGGGCTAAAAGTTGGACGCGTAAACGTGGCGGGAAATTAGCTCGTCCGCAGGGGGCCTTAAGCTGGTCTACGTTGGTCCAAGAGCAGTCCAGTGCGATGCAAACCGGATTGGGATTGAAATAACGTAAACGGTGTTCTCGGTCCAGTTCGATGTTGTCATTCGAGCAAGTAACCCAGCCGAATGACTGCATCGAAAGTATGCTTTTTCAATGCAGTGATTACCAGCACCATCGAGAACGCAACATTCCAGAGTTAAGCGGTTCGATATCCAGTGCTGGCCGAAGCTCTGATCGTTATAGCCTGTCATTCTCAAGGGTTTAAAAAGACTGGGATTACGTAGACATTCGGCGATTCCCAGTGAAACCACTGGAATATAATCGGTCGATTCAGCGACTGAACTAACGTAAACTAAACTTTCGGTTGTACGCGCGCTAGTGACAATTCGTCGCCGGACAGGTTTGCCGCCCTCGCTCGCGCCCATCAAAGTTCAATCTCTTCTTCTTGTAATAAGAAAAAAGTCGCGCTGCAGTCGCGTCGTCAAGTGCGAACATGTCCGTACAGACGGATGCCCTTTTCGTGGACGACAAGTGCTCGCATGGGTCTCATGCCGAATTTATACCGTTTCACTTTGCAGTAGCAGTGTAAATTCCGCCTTAGGCGCAATGACGATAACAATACGCTTCCGTGCAGTGGCCACTGTAAAGTGCATATGTCCACGAAACAGCAGCGAACCGCTTTTGTCGCCACGTGTTTTCGTCACGACGACTGGCGTTGACATTGCAAGATATACGCTGCAGTTATAAACGAATATAGCGGTATAGAATGGAAGCGTTTTCCTCATCGCTCAGACAAAATGTATCTTATTGAGCTTCGTAGACTGGACTGAGGTGCCCTTAGATTATCAACCTATATTGTCAATATTTCGAGATTCTCAACTGAAAGGATCAATATATACTGTCAATACAATATTGTCAATATTTATCGACAAACTGCATTTTCGTTGAGAAGCTTCAAATATTGACGATATCATTGAATATCCGAGAGCACCTTTACGCTTCTATGAAGCGACGCTTCGCGAACAGCGGACCTAAGACTTGGATAGCATATCGATTAGTTTTAAAGTCTAAAATTCACTTACAATTGACCTGCTGATTTGCCAAGTCGGTTAACACCAGCAAACAGAAAGTAGAGACAATTGGTAAAATTATGTAGGGTAAGCATCGATCGACTACTTTGGCACTAAAATTTCAAAAGTTTCAAAAATTTCAAAAAATGGAGTTAACCGTTTTGGCTCGTGGATGTCTCGGAATAAAGTGTTTCACTTTAGAGTCGTTGAAATTGCTCAAATTTCTGTGATCATTCTAAGCGTCATTTTCCATATCATCGTCTTTTCCCTTACGTTACGCGTTACGTACTATTTCCGGCTAGTTTTCAACAAAGTCTTCGAATGTGAATATTTGAATTTGTTATTCGGAACAACGATAGTTCCGGTTGCCTTTTGCATATCAAATAGAAATACGCAATCTTTTCTTGCAAATGAATTTCTTGATCAAATATTTTCGTTTTGTGTATACTTTGTGTAAGCTTGGTCGTAATTACGTTTTATGTAGTATTAATAAAGCGCGAATAAAGTATAAACAATGAATTGATTTTCAATAGAGAATACTTGTTAAAAAATATATATTTTTCAAACACGAGTGTTATTATTTCTTCAATGTTAACAACGTTTTCGTATACAATTTGATTAAATTTTTTCGATCTACTAAAATTCATACGAGAGATGGGACGAGTTATTTGCTTTTCTTGTGCGCAAGTATGCAGTTGTTTAAAAAAATTAAATACCATAAAAAAATAGTACACAAATATAATTATTTATGTCTCAGCCTGTTTATGTAACAAATATAATTATTTATGGAATACTTCAGTCACTAATGAACGAAATTTTTCATTACAATAATCGGCGATCCTGGCGACAATATTGGACAAATTACTTTCGTATTTTCGATTAAGTAGATTTACATTTGCAAGGTTCTCGTGATATGAAAGCGATCGCTTAATCGTTTAGCAAATGTTTTGTTTGAAAGCTGCAAGAAAATAAGGGTAACGAAAGACTGTGTCGACTTGTTTTCTACGAAAAATAATCTCTGCCTTTGTTTTATATGGCGACGTGTCGCAAACTCCGTCAACGCGAGGATTAATACGAGAAATTTCACCGAGGATGAGTTTAAAGAAAATCACAGCGAGTAGCGTTTTAGACCACGATAGTTTTCTTGTAATTGATCCATAAACGTTAGTTATGTATCTTTATCCTTCTCACGGAAACGAAGGAAGATCCAACTTCGTTTATGAACCAGATAGATGTCTTGTTCTATTTCAGAATAGTCAGAAACAATGCGCAAGATATCTGAATATCTGAAACGAAAATATTAGACACAATTGAAACAAATACATAGTAGTAGCATTGATATAATGTTAAATTTGCTCTATTAGGCAATGGACAAAATTTGGCGACATTTTTCAGAGATAAATCCATATCGAATTTGTCGTAGTATTTTTCAAAACTAGCGTAACGATGGTAGTTATCCCTTTATTTGGTGTACAAAGTTAATGTCAATGAGATTTAAGCCGAATTCACACTGTTCCAGTTTAGAGGAACGTGGATATTTGGCTTTAGCTTCTAACACTACCGTTGTCTGATCTTTACGCAAAGATTTCCATATCGTTTGGTGACGAAAATTTCATTTCGTCAAACTGTCACTGTAGATATTCGCTATAGAGCAGTCGATCGAGTCTACTTGAGACTTGTGAGAATTCTATCAGCTGTTAGTGGCAGAAAACGTAGGACAGATAGGTGTACTTCTTCTATTAGGTCATCCCATAAGTTCGTACCGACTTTTGTGTATACATTTCATGTGTCGATTTATAAACATACGGCGATAAGGGACCAATGCACTTGAGCTTAGCTGATCGAGAACAGGCTAGAGCAAATTTTCGTGGGTATAAAATCGTAATATAGCGAACACAGTGACTTCTAACAGTAGAAAATCATGAGTGAAATGCGTATCCATTTTCGACATCTCGTGTTATATGATTTTCGGAAAGGAAGTTCTGTAACAATTGCCACGAAAAACATATGTGCTGTTTACGGAGAAAATGCGCTTTCATCTCGCACCTGTAGGAAGTGGTTCCAACGTTTTAGAGCTGGGAATTTCTGTTTAGAAGACGAGGAACGCTCCGGGCGTCCTCCTCAGACAGACGAAGATAAAATTCGGGATCTTGTTGAAAAATCACGAAATTTGACGGTTCAAGAGATGTCAAATGTTCTGAAAATACCTAAGACAACGATTCATAGGTGTTTAAAAAAAATAACATATATAACCGCTCGAAAAACGGCACGAACTTATGGGATGACCTAATACTATGAAACGATGTATTTATGGTTTCGCGTGGTTACTCTGATCTGTCAAATCAGTAAAATTTAAAAGCGCAAAGATGTATTGAACGTGTCTAAAGTATAATACTCGTTGTAATATTCAGCGGATGAAATAGACCCCTGCAGAAGTCGAATTCTGTTGAGAAAAATCCGCAGTCTACAAATAAATTGTATCCGAAAACCGATAACGAGACCAAAACTGTAGTTAATTCATTGTTTCGAATGAAAATTAAAAATGTTACGTGAATCTAATGTTAATACAACATTGTAGAAAAGTTCTACAAACCTGTACTTCGAGAATGATCAGATTGAACGAGTTTCGTACGTACTACGAACCGAATGTTTTCATTTGACATAATAGAAAGCGTTTTTCGGATCCACGTTCATATAACTTTCCCCTAAAGTTTGGCCACGTATCTTTGAAAGAGCCTGTATAAACGTGAACATTGAAATTTTGAAAAATTTATGATTTGGAATTGCGACTATGAACTATATGTACTTCCTCCAATCGATATACGATAACGCAGAGTGGAAAATACAGGGTGGTTGGTAACTAGTGGTATAAGCGGAAAGGGGGTGATTCTACGCGAAAAAAGAAGTCGAAAATATAGAATAAAAATTTAAAAATTTAAAAAAATAACGTCAATCGAGACAACGATCTACAGTGAGATCGGTTATAACGAGACGCGATAAAGTGCACGCGTACCGAACCAAAATTCAAAGTCGATTTTCTCGAAAACAAAGCCTCGAACGAAAAATTTTTATTCTATATTTTCGACTTCTTTTTTCGCGTAGAATCACCCCCTTTCCGCTTGTACCACCAGTTACCAACCACCCTGTATTTGTTTGCGTAAGAGAATACTTACGACTTTTTACGTAACTAGATTTTACTAAGCTGGAATTTATAACTGCCAAGGCAAAAACCTTTATTCGTATAATCAGTACGTCACGTTGTCTGGAGTCTGATAAAAGAGTCCAGGAACATATTCCACGAATTGGGCATTGCCATGACATCAGTTTGGATAAATGGAGTTCTACCGTATCGTTTATCAATGTGCATTCACGTTAATACGAATATGTGTGCGTGTGTCGAAAAAAAGGACTGTTAGATTCGAAACGGAAGACGGAAACGCAGTTTTCACATGTTTGTGCTCGGTACAGATATTGTACGTTCGAATCGTGTAATTTTTCTATCGAAATATTATTTTGATTTTATAAATTCTCTTTAAATAAAATACCCGATTGGTCTGAGATGCAAAGAAGCGCTGAAGTACAGAAATTCTTCTAGTACAACTACGATAAGTATACGTATGTGTATGTACTAGATACGTGTAATTACTAGACCGGGTATTTTTATGCATCTATGGCAAATTTAAAGGTGCAGAAAGCCACAGATTGCATATAATATACAAAAATATATGAGATATGATTGAATATATGAATATACAGGGTGGTTGGTAACTGGTGGTACAAGCGGAAAGAGGGTGATTCTACGCGAAAAAAGAAGTCGAAAATATAGAATAACAATTTTTCGTTCGAGGCTTTGTTTTCGAGAAAATCGACTTTGAATTTTGACTCGGTACGCGTGCACTTTATCATCACACCTCGTTATAACAGATCTCACTGTAGATCGTTGTCTGGATGGAAAAATTAAAAAAAAAAAATTTTTTTATTCTATATTTTTGACTTCTTTTTTCGCGTAGAATCATCCCCTTTCCGCTTGTACCACTAGTTAACAACCACCCTGTATAAGAAGCAAAGTACTCGTCGTAATGTTTAGCAGGCGAAACAAATTGCTGCGTAAGTTTCGTTTTCTTCAGTTCTCTTCATGTATGAAATAGCATAAAAATGCACGTATAGTAATTACAGTAGCGGACAAAAGTGTAAGACGACTATTTTGTTGACAGCTTATCGTACTACGTCATTGATACCAAATAACTAACAGTTTTTGTAGTTGTCTTCGCAATTACACGAAACACGAACGATACTTGGAACGGTGAGTGTGAAACCTTCGATGCTGTATCAGTTGTGACATTGGTTTGCGACTTTAAATTAATTGAACCACACTTGATAATAAGACTATTCAATGTAACATATTAAATTTGTAACAACAATCGCTAAATTTAAACGAAGACACGAACGAAACCAGCAATGTGCGTACAGAAGATAGAAAAATTATTATACGCAAGGAGAGAAAATATTTGTCAAAGTAGCAAATATTATCGGAAAATGTGAGACAGCTTGTGAGCACAACTTAAATTTAGAAAAAGCCGATGCTATTATTACAAACGAAAAAGTGACCTCGAAAAATTTTAGCAGAGATATACCATCCACTGTTTATTCGAAAATAATCGTTGTTGGACTATTGAAATCGATATTCAAAATAAAACCTGTGCTACAAATGACTCGAACGCTGTCACCGCAAGTACCGTTGTATGACGTCTTCATGATTTTCGCCTCGGAAGAGGCCAATTTATACTCAGTCGTAAAAATTAGAAGCTGTTTGATTGTTTTCACAGAAGCGTGTAAGCACCATACAATACAAGATTGGCAGAAAGTGTTACTTTCTGATAAAATTAAATAGGATGTGATAGGGTGAAACTCAATAGCCAACTATTGGGAACTCTTGGTTATTTGGTAACTAGAATATAGCGCGACAATTTATCAAAAAGGTAATCGTCTCAAGCTTTAACTGGACTCAATTTCAAATGTTCTTACTTCAATCGTGCGAATGTTGTACTTTCGTGTAGCTGACAATGAGTCTATGTATGCAGTGTACTCTAGCTATTTGTAACCGAATCCCAGTTTCCTTCCAGCGAGTTGTTGTGCAAAAATGTTTCTGTATCGTGTGCGGGCTGTCAGAGTTGTGCACCAAATTCTCGTGAGAACCGATCGTTTTTAGTAAACAGGTGCGTATGTTCACTGAAAATAAGTTGTACATGTCGATCTTTTATGTCTCTACTGATCGATGATCGATGAATGTATTGTTTTTAATTTAGAGAACATGATCTTTGTACATACTAATCATAATTTGTAATTAGCATTAACAATGTAGATCATAGGCGTTTTCCGTACAGGGTTTGACAAACCCCGTGCGATTCTAAGACACGTGACCAGACGGTGAAATGTTAAACTATTATCCACTACTGAATATGCGAATAATGGGTTTTTGTTATGACAGGAAACAGTGTTCTAAATGAATATCTGTTTAGAACTGATTAACGCACTAGTCATCAACTGC
Organism: Bombus vancouverensis nearcticus; assembly: GCF_051014615.1. Classification (NCBI taxonomy): domain Eukaryota; kingdom Metazoa; phylum Arthropoda; class Insecta; order Hymenoptera; family Apidae; genus Bombus; species Bombus vancouverensis. The sequence goes on along the minus strand of NC_134915.1, from coordinate 560,303 downwards.
GCTAATATTATCGTTCTGTCTACTGACGTTTTCTTCGCATCTTCGCTTATTTTCTCCTATAGCTTTCGTCGAATTACTGGAATTACGTTCCCTCATTTGTGTAAATGGCGACAATACGGCAGCCGATATATTCAACAACGAAATCGACGCGTTAAATTTTCGAAAATATGTTTACTAGTATCGACGATATTATACGTTTAAATGCATCCAAAATAGTATTTCAAGTTTATACACCGATCCTTTTTAATCCTTCTCGTCCACAAGTCGAATTTTTTGCGAACATATTCGAATTCGTTTGAAATATGCATGAATGGAATCGACGAATTCGTTTTAAACTCGAAGGGAAGATTATTTGCGATACGAGAGTCTAATTCTACGATTCACTATTGCTAATCTACACACGTGACTGTGGTCGTCCTAAGAACGAAGCCACCTAATATCTAATTAGTTTTCGGACTTCTAACTGGTTACAGTTTATTTGATTTGCTCATTAAGATCGTTTAATAAACACGACTCGCGTTTAAAAGAGGTTCTTCGTAGTATGAATTTTTCAATTTCGTTGCCATTTCCTTTGAAATGCACCAATGCTTTTAATTAACCGTTTAGAGAAACGATATACAGGGTGGTTGGTAACTGGTGGTACAGGCGAAAAGGGGGTGATTCTACGTGAAAAAAGAAGTCGAAAATATAGAATAACAATTTTTTTTTAATTTTTCCATCGAGACGATCTACAGTGAGATCCGTTATAACGAGACGCGATAAAATGCACGCGTACCGAGCCAAAATTCAAAATCGATTTTCTCGAGAACAAAGCCTCGAACGAAAAATTTTTATTCTATATTTTCGACTTCTTTTTTCGCGTAGAAGCACCCTCTTTCCGCTTGTACCACCAGTTACCAACCACCCTGTATAAATAATAAATTGCCAATCTTGCTGCATTTTCAACATCAATATAGACTCATTTATTTGCATTTTTCTATTGTTAAAGAATATTTCAAATTGCAAGAAGATACGAGAAAGCTCTCATTGGTGTGCACGAGTGCTCGTTTAAATTTTCGTCAAATCTTCTTGAAACGTTAAAGATCCCCCTTGCTTACTAAAATGAGAGCAAATATATCATCTTTCGTCAACTTTCCATTGAACGTTGCGCTTTTATTTTCAATAATGTTGTCTGGGATGAATCAACGTTAAACATTTTGTTTCAACATTTTTGTATCACTTTGTGTTAGTTCATGGTATATAAAAGAATTGATATTTACAACGCGAAAGCTGCATCAATTTCTCGTACAAGATCATTTAATGGTAATATCAGCTATCTCGCGTATAGAATTATAACCATTGATACTGAAATTATCGAGTGGAAATATTGTTTGCGTTTATTTGTTAGAATAATTTACGAAAGAGAATCTTGCGAATAATCGCGTTAATAACGATTCAACTGGCTCGAGAGGAAAATTACCAAAGTAATAAGATTTATTGTTGGATTCGGTAAAAGGCTGAAAACTGTTTAAAACGTTGTCTTTCATTGCCGTTAAACGCGTCGATTAATCTCAAATCAATCTCGTCCGAATACTATCATCGATATTAGATCGTCGAATGGAAACCATATCGAATGCTTTACAAGTTTCTATCGATTTCTCGTTGACGCAATATGAATTACAAAATGTCTAATCTTCTAAAATGACTTTGAGTTCGCATACGTTGAGTCGCTCAGAAGCCATACCGATCAATTTCCCAAATTAAAATGCATAGAAGGACGACAATTAGAACTTTGCTTTCAAAGTTCACCTCGCAATTTACAATTATGTATACTGCTATCACATCGTAAGAAATAAATTTGTGAAAGTAGGATTTCTCTCTTGAGACTGTTGAGTGCTAATTATGAATTTGAACAACGTACAAATGTTAATTTTGTAAAAAGTAGAGTTGTCTTCCGAGAGGCTCGTATTATATCAAATGGCAACGTTCGATTAAACTTTTCAGTTGTTACACAAAATCGTTTTTAGTCCCTTGACGCGCACGTCGAAATCGCACTGAGCATATAAAAATTAACACGAACCTCTTTCAACAGGAGCGTGGGTGCAATTTTATTCGGTAATATAACATACGTGACGGCTGTCGTGAAATATCGTTATCGTGTCGATACCCTTCTGTTTTCTTTCAAATCGATAACAATCGGAAATATCGACAACGCAGACAAACAATTTCAAGACATCGTCGATGCCTGGCAAGTGCCACTCTAGACATGGAAGATATAAATCTTCCGAAAGCTGCGCGTTGCACTTAGATCTTTGTCTTTGACTGATGGAACAATAGACTTGCATTGTCAATTATATCATAGTATAGTTAGAATTGAAATCTATCGTAAACAAGGAGCTCTAAACGCGATTAGGAAAGCATACAGTCGTATCTCCAGAAGGGAGGAAATTACAAATTTTGCAAGGGATAATTAGCTCTGGCATCAGACTGAACCAGACCATGTGAGAAGCACGGCAGAGACTGATTCGGTACACTAAAATAATAAGAAAATAAACGTATGCTCGATATGACTTTGTTTTCGAGTTAAAGCTTGCTTCGTCATGCTAGACATTACTAAGATCGATCATTTTCTGGCAAATGCGTAGCTGATGCTGGTCTTATTTCTCGATCAACTGGTTCTCCGGACCTGGATCCATTCTGTTATTAGTTACGAAGCATTCAAAATATCTTGTTTATAAAACGTCGGTTGACAATGTTGAAACTCTTCGTTAACGCGACAACCAAAGCTACCGACGAATCTGCGCGAGTTGTTCGAATAGGTTGGTCAACGCACGATGAGATCTATTCGCGTTTCCATCGAACCTGGTCTCTTCGAGCAATTTCTCCGAACGTAGGCGGACGACTATTACAACACGAGACAAGCTGTTGCTCGAAGACGAGGTCATATTGCTCATATACATATTTATACGAATATATCTTATTCTAGCGTGCTGAAACAGTTTCTGCCGTATTTGCCAACTGGTCCTGACTCTGCCTAAGTTGAAAATAATTTAGATTAACGGTTTACTAATTTCAGCGTGAAAGTAAATGCGTGGTAGTGTTGCGTAAAATAGGACAAAGTGCGATAAAGCTGCGTCCACACGGAAACGACTCCGCTGATTTTCCGTGCTTCTTGAAAGCGTTGCTGGTCGTTGTTCAGCGTCTACTACTACTAAACAACTAGTAAAATCGTGATTTTCGAGTTACGTCGTTGTTACGGTAAATGAACAGAACGAGCGTAGTGCATACTTGTTGCTAGGAACAAGAGTCGCTTTAACATCGAAACGAAGCTGAAATATTTCTCTATCTACGTTGCTTCGGTGTGGACAAAATGTTCCTACAAATTGATATTTGTCGCGCGTTGTTTGAAACACGCGGCAACGATAAGCAACAAGAAAAAGAAGGCTCCTCGTTGTCGATTCAGCGAAGACGCAACATGATGCAACGGGGAATAAAAAAGCGTGTAGAGAAACGAACGTGTCTGTTAGAAATATAAATGTACACACGTATGTACCACCTGAGAATTAGAATTCATCGTTAATTTACCATTATCGATTAGTTGCAACTGTATTTTAACTAGTCAGCGGCTATTTGTTAAAAAGGTTTCAGAAAGGAGAACAACGCCCAATTCTCACGACACGATTACCAGGTGTTCGTGCGTTATTAACAGTGCAAGTTATCTCATCGTGCGATCATAACGATCGAGTCTTACTTGTCTACGAGTTGTGCGAGATAAAGCTATGGCCTTACAATTTTAGTCAACAAGACTTTGTATCGTTACAATATTGGTGTTCAATTACAGTTTAAATTATTTTCGTTCGTTCTCGACTATCTGACATTTTTTTTTTCTATCAGGTGCAATTAAACTAACGGATTAACAGTCCCTTACTACTAACGCTAAAACACATTGCTAACCTTATTATCGTATCAATACGGCATATTCCTTACTCTTAATAAGTTTTTTAACGTTTGCTCGCTAGATATCGAAGTGTACCGAGACAACAATTGGTTGAAAGAGATGTCAAAAACTATGATAAATGACAAACACTGGACTCGCGTCGAGCATTCGTGTTTTAGTAACATTTTATGTTGTCAAACATGGAAAATTTCTATCCGATCAATGGGAAAATCCACGTATCGTAAACACGGTGTTCTGCTACTTTCATTCTGGCCGATACTAGTCCCATAAACGCTACTAGATCTAACTAGACTACTTAACCGTTAAATTCAATTTATCGTTATCAATTTAGCTATATGCTAACGTCATGTCTAATATCGAATAAAATACGCTATACACTTAATGTACATAGAAACACGTAATATTTTTAGTATAAAATGTAGTCATAGTGTGCAGGATATACAGGTGTAGGATGTAGCAATGTATACGAGTCGATTCACAAAAGTAAACTGAAATCGCAGACTCCGATTGTTTGATACGATCAATTTTGGAAACTCGTTTTGATACAATTTCTTTAATAGAGTGCGGACACTTACGCGAATTCGCATTTTTATAAATGCAATCGAAACAATGTAATCTATTTTTCGCCGTTCTTTCGTGTTTTCTTACGTATTGTTGCTACTGGCAACATTTTGTTTACCGCAAGTTGCAACATAACCCTAAGAAACAAAGTGCATATTCGTCACTGTATTCTTTATGAATTCCAACAACGACTAGTTTTGAAGAGTTTAAAAGCGACAACATGATTCGGAGGAACTGCTGGCTGTGAATTCAGTACAAATGCAAGATCAACTTGTGAGGCAGTTAGAGACGACAAAGCGTTTCGAACGTCTACGCGGAATGGGAAAAATTCAGAAAGAAGAAAGATGGGTGTTCTGTGAAATTGCTGCGAAGCGATAACGCCAGGCAACGCGTCGCTTTTCATACAAAAGACATCGTAACGAGTCTTGGATGATAAGCTACACAGCATTCGGCGTATTTACCTGACATTGCTTCGTTAGTCTATCACCTGTTTCGGTCGATGCAGCACGTTTGTCGAATATGCACTTTCGATTAGATAAAATACAGAAATGACTGGACGACTTGATCGCGTCAAAAGACACGGAATTCTTGCGAAGTGGAATTTAGCGACTGCCCGAAAGATGGCTTAAACTTATATAAAGAACGACGATGATTATCTCGAATAAAAAAATTGTTTCACTTTTTTATCATAAACCTTGAACTTTCCCGAATACTCGCTGTTCTTACTATTCATACATGATTGGAGCAACATTTGGAGCAACAAAGTGCGTATAATGCAGCTTCAACATAATACGTAACATAAAATATCGAAGATATTTAAAGTACAGAAAATATAGTACTCGTTAATAGCTAAAAACGTCCTCCAAATAACGTCCTCCATTTGCTAAATTATATTTGTAAAAATATGAAGTAGCGCGAATATTCGCGGTCTATTAATTGTACGTTGAGTTTTTATATGATTTTTTTTATCACACAATAAATATGATAATATAGAAAATGATCAGCTCGCAAACGAACCTTCGTACGACATACATTTTCCAATTTTGCCTTATTGTTGCACGACGAATCAATTGATATGCATTTATATCATCGATACTACTACACTGTAATGCTATTACGTTAGAGTGTGAATCCTCGTTAACGACGATGAGCACGGCATCAGTCGCAGCTAAATTCGATAACGAGAATTTCTCGACGATCGTAGTCACATCGTATGTGGAATCTGATGAATATTTTTCAAGGGCAAGGTACACGTTACACATATACGTTGAAAATTTCAAATTGCAGTTTTGCGATGCCAACGTTCGTCTTAACGTTACGTCTGGGACGTCTTTCGCGCGACAGCAAAAGGACAAAAGTTTTTAAATTCTAGATTCGATCGGGAAAAAGGTTTAGAAGTTAAACTTTCTTCTCAAAGAAAATAATTTTCAAGTAATTCGGAGAAAATCTTAGTTCTCCGAAGTGAAAAACTTGGCAACAAATGGACAAGTGGAAGTTTGGTGAACGAGTTCGAGTATAGTGGTTCGATATATGCTTCTTATGCGCGAGTGTTCGAGTTTAAACATCGATAGCTTAACAAATGTTAATTTGTTTTGTTAATTTGTTAATTTAATTCATAACGATCATGAGTGATGCGTAAGTCATGGACAATTTTTTACTTACAGATATATACCGCATAAAATAACGCGTGAATTAGTTGAAATTAACAAAACAGATATTCATGCCGTATATTCGTATGTATTTGTATTTATACGCAAAGTTAAATATAGCTCGCTGTTAACGTTGCTATCGTTAATATCGTGATACATTTCTGCTATCATTATTATTATTATTGTTGATACTGTTGTTATTATGACCATTATTTGCACATTATATACCGTATGTCGGATACGAATGTAGGTTTATATAGGAAGTGAAAATAGCCTAATCGCGTAACATCTATATTGCATAAGAAAGTTAAAAGTTGAGAGATCCCTCTCTCGGAAAGAGAAAAAGAGTCTTTCCTCAGCTCTCTGCGCCTTTCGTTATTTATTTATTTATATTTTAATCGAAATTATACAGACGAACAAAGTTTCTACGTTATTAGTAAGTTAATCAATATAGTAAAAAAATATCCATTACCCAAGACCGGATAATTATTTTTAACAAATTGTGAATTGATTATTAGTAAATAACTTGATAGGTGATTTAGTCTTTTTATATAATAATACAATAATTTGAACGCTCTATACCATAGGTTTTCCTATCGTTTCGAATCTCGGTGGATTTTTATATTTCATTCAGTTTGTTACTAATTGGAAAACTAATTTTCTTCACTAATCATCGCGAAATGGACTGACATTTTTCACACGATATGTACTTTCGAAAGGTCTGGATTCTTTGAGGCAAATAAGAAATTTTGATAAAAAAGTGCGCAGTAAAGTTTGAACGTTGACACATCTCGATGAATATTGCTCTTTTAAAGGTAAAGTGATATCAACAGAACAAACACAACATTGCAAATATTAATCGATCATTCTGTTCGAACTCTATTAATCGATCTTTCGAATCCATCTATTAATCGATTTTCCTTTGAAACAGAATGTTTTGATCAAACTCCGTTTGTATCTCGTATTAATCTTCAGTCGATCCTCGCGCGGACAGAAATTGCATCGATTAGAAGTTTTATTAGTTTGTTTACAAGTTCGATGAATAAATAAAGAATAATGCAATAGCAATAACGTAAAATGCAACGAATATAAATCGCAACCGTGATTAAATAGAAAAATAAACAGAAGGCTAATAATTTCCAATTTTTCGTGCATTTCCATTCGTTTTAGCGATATGACCCATTTCGTAGACAAAAATGGAGAAAGACGAATAAAACGTAAAAAAGATATCAGTGGAGAAAGCACGTACGATTCAAGGCAATGATATTCGTTTTACCATTCGAAACGACGATTTATCTTATTTTTAGGTAGATAAGATAAATACCACATGTCGTGGGCGCTGTATCTTTACTTAAACGTCGTATTTAGACTGCAGATGTTTATACAATTTTATATTTTTACGAACGTAATTGAAGAAATGGAACTTGAACAAAAATTTGTTTGATCTACTAACATATCATAACGGCGCTCTACTTTGCGTGTTTGCTATATTTTTGCATATTTTGTGCATTCTATAGATTTGTGGAATCTTCGGTTTCCCAAAAAAGGCATAAATATCCGCAATCTAATCGTATTGTTGAACTTCTACGTTTTATTTATACAATTCGAATACCTGATATTTATACAAATTCTAGCAATCTATCAAGAATATACTCTCGTTTAGTATTCTTTTTATAAAGTACTTGTTTAATATGTTTGAAAAGTGTGTTAAGTGTATTTGCACACAAGATGAAAACATCAAGTATGAAAAACAAAATCTTTTAAGAAAAGGATTAATATGTTTGTACATTTACTCGTTTACGCGAAGAACAATTTTTAATAGATTAGAATCTATGTAGATTTCCTCAAAAAAAAAAAAAAAAAAAATTGATTCTCAGAAGGAAGGATATTCGCTCTTTTGTAATTAAAATTTGCATTCTCTGTTCGTTACTACTTGTTTGCTTACGCCCACTATTGGGTTGAGAAAAAGTCATTTTTGTGACATTAAGGTGACAGCATGGTAAATAATGCGTATAACGTTTTACAGGAAAACGAAGGTTTTCTTAAGAGTTCCGTCTCTATTTATATCTTTTACGTTGAATATTCAACAGATGTTAGGTCGATAAGAAGGCAAAAACAAACTATAAAACCGTAGCAGGAAGTATGTAAAAATTTGTCTCGAATGCATTAACAGGAATATTTAACGTTTTACGCTCAACGTTTGTACCCTTTCGTCAAAGAATCAGTTACATACTTTCGGTTCGGGTATTTGTAGACTATATCTGACTCAAACGACTTCTAATTACTTCCGTTTCCTTTTTCATTGTCTAGGCATAGTTTAATAATTCCATGATCAATTTCCACGTTCACATAAATATTCTTATGAAATTGTTGGGACGTAAACGCTATACCTCACAACGCACACACATCACTACCGTCAACTAGAAAAACAAAGTACGTTTCGAAACGTAGTCTGAATACGCGTATTCGTGACGAAAACGACAGTAATATCCAGACTGCGAATATTTATGCAAGTTCGAGTTACTGTGATCGCAACCGAAAAGCTGAAAACCAAGCGGAAATATGTTTGACTTGCTACTATATTTTTGATATATTTTAAATGTGCGCTCTGTGTGTTCCTGCACTTTGAAATATCCCATAATTGCATAAAAATCCGCAGGTCTAGCGATATCACTGAATTATAAAGCTGGATTTACATTGGTTCAGTAGCATCGAATCCGATCCAACACTGAATTGTACCTGAAATAACGTGAACGGTGTTTTTTCATTTCATTCACACTCGGGTACAATGCCGCCATTCCAGGAAATAACGCAGCCAAACGACTGCATCGAAAGTCTATTTTCTCAACCCAGTGTTCATCCCATCATCGAGAATACAACGCTCGAGGCGTTACTCGGTCATCTAGACAGTTCGATATTCAGCACCGATGTGTAATACAGAGTGTATCCGTTGTCATTACAGTCACTGGGTCACGGGTAATCGCCATGACCATTTTCAATGATTCAAAAGAGACTGGAATAATGACATGGACCGATGTCCAGTCAAACCGATCCAGCGACTGGACTCATGCAAATCCAACTTAAACATTCTACGATCTTGCCAAGTGGGAACTGAAGTTCGAAACATTGGTTTTTTGTAAAGGTGAATCTAAAAATTGTGAGCAATGCCTGAAACTGAGGAATCCCTTCGTCGTTCTTCGATTCGCACGCACGCTCGGTTACATACGTTTACACGCATACTCAGACGCACATACACACGCGCGCGCACACACATACGCACACATACGCACACACATTCTCTTTATACACATACGTGCGTATAAGTATAATATACACGTATACTTTTATCTTTACTCTTTCAATCTTCTTTTCTTTGATCTCTCTCTCTCTCTCTCTCTCTCTCTCTTTCTCTCTGTCAAGAAGAAGCAGAAGCAGTGGACGAATGATTTTTATAAGTGGATGCACATTAGAAAATACGTCAGGTGGTAGAAAAAACACTTCTGGAATAAAAGATTTTCTCAGTAGTGCAAGGGTATTTTGGTATGACCCTCGTCTTTGATGTTCCCTAGAGTAATTGACATGAAGATACTTATATTTTACATTTTCCCTCTCTTCGTGTAACAAGCTTCGAAGACATCCCTTTATTGAACTTGCTGGAAAAGGAAACAAAGAAAAAAGGAAAACGAAGGAAGCCGAGGTGGGGTCGTATAACAATTGCATTTACAGGAGATACATATAAAAAAATCTCGCATTAGAAGAGAAGAACGAATTTTAACAACGATCCTCTTCAAAAAAGAACGAAGCTTCGCTTCGTCGATTGTGCTCTTAACGATTCATCGTCTGATCAGTTCTGGCGTTTTCGTACAGCTTTTCGAACATTTGATGCCCTCCTCCTATTTACTCGCTTGAACATCCACCGATAAGCTTTCGAAAACTACATCCAGCTATGTTCGCCCGGCAATACCAAATTCTCTTATAAATCGCGAACAGATTCGCTTCTCCAAATCGAAACTACCCGACATGGCAGCAACGTTAACTCGTACGGCAGTATGGACTAGTGGAATGATCCGGCATTTTCGTAGTAACGGAATATCCATGGTAATATCGAAGTGCAAAAAGCTTTCGATCAGACTAATGCGAAATTGGCTAAAAATATCTTTCTCGCTTTCGTGGTCGTGAAGCAGTTTCTTCGATTCTGTCGATAAATCCTCAATGGGACTTAGATCGGGACTGTTCGATGACCGTTTTAGCGTTTTCATGCCATTCTGTTGTAAAAGAAACGTGTGAATTCGTTTCACCAGTCTTCCAAACGAGGCAAGCTCTCATCGTTGAGGTAGTTTTCTAACGCGCGAAATAAGCGACAGTTTGAGCGTGAAAGATCGGCAGAATATGGTGGATGGGATAGAACGTTTCGTCCAAGTTGCACCAATTTTTGTCGTGTGACGGTTGACATTATATCGACGAACCATGTACGAACTCGCGCCAGGCTAACGCGAGAAACACGTACTTGCAGAAATTTTGCTTAGTTTGCTTTACACCCTACGGCTGAGCGATGACTAAACGACAATATGGGATTAGGCCAATTAAATGAAGGTTGATAAACGTTGCTAAAACTCGGATCCATCTTACTACGAAAAACCATTGGGCATCTTTAAAGCCATTGCTATGCTTTCGTTTGTCTTCGTAAATGGTAATAAGTAAGAAAAATTATAAATAAAACGAAGAATTGTCTGAAATTAAACTCCTTTGTACGTATGTAATTGTGTGCAACTTGTATGTACATTTATTTTATGTACTTCTTTTACGTATATTACCGTAAAGATCGCGTGATAATCGCGAATGGAAAAAAGTTTAGGAAGCGCTGGTTTACACGAACTGCGAAACTCTACAAGGTTTTCGTGCGAAGAAATATCAGCCACGATTTCTTCAATGTCACAAAACATATTACAGCAATCGTACGCACACAAGAAAACATGACAGAGTATTAAGAAAACGTTATTTCTTCCTAAATTTAAAATCAACGAATTTGGTCGACCAGTTTTTCCCCGAGACTTTTACACCGAGCGAAATACTTTTTCCACGTAACGCTCGTCGTTCTCTCGTTTCCTTCCGATCGTGAATAACAATTTCTGACACGTCGTTGTTACTTTATACAAGTTCTCTTTTTTCTATTATCCCATTAGTTTCAACCATATACAGGGTGGTTGGTAACTGATGGTACAAGCGGAAACGGGGTGATTTTACGCGAAAAAAGAAGTCGAAAATATAGAATAAACATTTTTTGTTCGAGGCTTTGTTTTCGAGAAAATCGGCTTTGAATTTTGGCTCGGTACGCGCGCACTATATCGCGTCTCGTTATAACGGATCTCACTGTAGATCGTTGTCTCGATGGAGAAATTAAAAAAAAATTGTTATTCTATATTTTCGACTTCTTCTTTCGCGTAGAATCACCCCCTTTCCGCCTGTACCACCAGTTACCAACCACCCTGTATAATAACGATAGTATACGAAATAAATATTTTTAGCCAGTTTCACGGTACTCTGTCTTATGAGAAACTTTTTGCCACGTGTCGTTTAGATATTTCGCGAACGTTCGTCGGAAACTAGATCGTACGTTCGAACGTAAAAAGACAAAGACCGCCGCGTAAATGAAACGAAAGAGATGAATGAACGTATATAATAGAAATGAATAAACAAAATCCTGATTTTCAATATTTATTTAATTTCTGCACACTTAGGCTATAATAAAAGCGATTATAAAAATATCAGTATTTTATGAGAAAGAGAATAGTGTCGATTACAAGAAGTACACTGATAGCAATTAACTGTAACTGCCTTGTACATTTCGCAAACCCATACACTCCAATTCTATAACAAACTTTCACCGAATTCTAGAGCAAATGGTATAGTCCATCGTACATTAATAAGCGTATTTCTACACCCTGAAATATAACGTACTCAGCTTGCTTCTCCCCGACGTCGCTTTCCCTTGACTAGCACAAGAACAATTTCATTTGTGAACCGTACGAAATTTCGTTAACACAAGGATCGATCGTGTCCATTGTTCGTTTTACAAATAATTCGATCGAGTATCGTTAACAGAATCTAGCGTGTTTCATGCGCAATAGAGGTTCACTATGATATATTATATATTTAACAGCAACGATATTCAGGACGTTAATACGCGTGTTCAGTTTTAAACGCAGTCTTACAACTTGAATATAGACGAGATCGGAGAGTCAACTCGAATAACGATCGAATGATAATAATCAAACGCGTAACAGAAATATTCAGTCTGCTAATCACTTGCCAACAGTATTAGTCGATTATTAGCTTGGCCAAAAAATGTTCTCGTTTCCGTCAGTGGATGACATTAACGTCTCTTTAGGCGTGAACGTTTTCTTTTCTAAGGTTTGCGACTATGGCTGTACGTTAGGTTTATAAGACTAAGCATTATCAATTAGTTTCGAGGTGTGGTCGTGGCTTAAAGCTGTTGTACGATAAAAAGGAAAAAGAATTTTCTATATGAAAGGTAACTCTTAAAAGACGCCACCTCTTGCTCGTATCTTTATCCGAAGATAGGGGAGATAACAAACTCGGAAATCGCTTTTCTTTGTTTTAGCAAATGTACACGCGAGAGAAAGAAAAATATTACTAAAGTTAATAAACTCCGGAACCAAGTTTCGAAGGGTTAAAATGCATTTTATCTTGCTCCTATCCTGTTGATCCGACTGCAGATTGCGCAAATACGCTGTGCAAATATGAACACGGATACATACAGCGTGCGGTGAAGATGCCAGGAATAGTTGCAGGTGCCAATTTTAGTTCGCAGAGGGGAACATTTGAAAATTGTCAAGTTTTCGAAAATGAAACGAGGTTGGTAGAAAATAGGGGCGAATCGTATAATACAGTTTCAGTTGGAAAACGAATAGAATAAAAATTTGAATTTGCTTTAGAGAAAAACGAGGAGACTTTTTGGCCAATCCAATACAAATGTTGTGTTGTTTGGAATGTTTGCGACGAGCTGTCATTGCCATTTGTTACATCTACGTATATTACACGCTATCGTGGTGTTATTGCTCTGGTAAAAGAAAATTGTTTCTCGTTAAGCGATTCGTTTCTTCTTTGGAAGTTTCTGCTGCTTTCTTGTCTCGGATTTTCCTAACTTTCGTAACAAAACCCGTAACCTACCGACGTTAACTTATCCAGCGTAAAGAGAAAACGAAGGGTGTGCGATAAGACAAGTATTTTCCTTTCTCGTTATTTCTTGTACCATTTGTTTGTCACTTATATTTTAACAGTCTTCGTTTCCTGCGACTAATCTTTCGTAATTGTAAAACTCGTCGTCACGTATCGTAATGGATACTTTACGCTAGAAATCATAATAATGGCGATAATGACAGGACAGTAGCAATAGTAGTGGTAGTGGTATGTAGTAACAGTAGCGGTAATAGTAATAGCAACGAAAGAACAAATAATCTTACGATATAATTGTTTTGGTCCATCTTAATAATTTTTCCCCAGCTAATTTCAAGCTTTTCGGATGAAACGTGTCAACGAAGAAAAATGAACCTGATGATTAGATCGTTCGCACTCGTATCGATATATATCATTTCAATAAGAACAGTCAACAGAGATAATTTTTCGAAAATAAATGCTTTTATTATCGTTAACTTTACAGAAAAATAAGGAAGGAATACCGGCCCAAAAATTGTCGCATCTCGCACGGATTGATCGATGGGACGAAAGCTACGCGTTTACGAAACTACGCTTGCCACTGTTTCGCGCGTTTCCTCTGAAATATCCACTGAATGATCGATGTTTCGAAGATTAGAAAAAGTTTTTAGCTGGCACGAGCAAAAACTTTGCTCGCGACCGGACAAAGACGATTTTTGAGACGGAATCCTCCGTAGTGTGCGCGTAATAGGTGCTTTGGTACACTCGAGACGAAGAGAGAATATATTATATGTAAATCGATCGTGGAATCGATCGAGCAAATGTTCGCAAATACGTATTTGGTAACAGAAGTATCTTTGGTCGATTCGTTTGGCGAACGTATGCAGACCGTCGGTTATTAAACCGCGGAAAGAATCATGCGACGACGCGTCATCGGTGGACATCCGGAAGGCGGCAGGAGGACGTCAAAATGTACGGCCGCGTTCTCGTCGAAGGGTAAAAAGTATCGTGGATCGTATTTTGCCTCGTACGCAACGTCATCGATACGTATCGTAATAAGTTTCGTTTAGTAATGACGATAAGAACGATAATGGCGATCGTACAAAAAATAACGATGTCGATTAATGGTAATAAATAGTAAGTACAACTTACGAATAGACATCGGTGTGTTGTGTGTTCCCAGGTTTTAAATATTTCATAAATCGTCGCGCCCCCAACCCCCCCTTCTCCCCGTGCTTTCAACCTCGCACTCGATTTGCGCACAGCTCTCGTTTCTTTTATCTTCTACTTTGTTTTCTTTATTTTTTTTTTATTTTTTTTCATTAGCGTTAAAATTTAAAAAAATACATATATATCCTCAACCGAGTTAACCGCGTTAACCATAACCGCGTAGATCGCGGCCTCCTAACTATTTTTACTTCGCTTCGCTCCTCCCTCCTTATTTTTTCGTATTTTCTTTTTTTTTCTCTTTTTTGTGTAACTTATCAAACAACGCATCCCGTCTGTGCACATCACCCTAGTCAAATTTAACTTGCACGATAAACGTCCGCTACATCCATCATTTATACATTAATCATGATAATCGTAATGATAATCGTAATGTCGGTGACGACGACGACGACGACGACGACGACGACGACGACGACGACGACGACGACGACGACGATGATGATAATGACAATGGTCATAATAATAATAATAATAATAATAGTAGTAATAATAATAATAATAATAATAATAATAATAATAATAGCGACGTAATAATAGTAATAATAGTAATAAAATAATGGTAATATCAATGATAATAATAATAATAATGATAATGATAATGACAATAATAGTAGCAATAATAATAATAATAATAGTAATAATGTAATAATAGTAATACAATACTATAATATTGATATATATATATATATATTAATTAAATATATAATTTTACATAATATTTATATATATATGTATACGATATTATGTATTATATATATAAATATATATATACATATATATGTACATTAGACATTCGTATGACATTAGTTAAATAGATATGAATAGGACTTTATGGAAAATTTTAATGAAGACGCTAGTATATAATCGTTATCCAATTACGTCGACCGCGATGACTAGGAAAAGTAATGGCAATAATGATGACAATGACCACATGGATTTCGTTAATAACGACGATAATGGTCGAGAGAATCGTTAATGTTACGCGTAAATCATCGTCATATATATTTATGTATATATATATATATGTAATAAGTACAAAAAGATATCGATAAAAAGAGGTATCGCGGACCGATACCAAGTAAACACAAATAAATAAATATTCACGGCGATAATAATAAAATAATAGCAATATCGATAATGGCAATAATAAAGACGTTTGAGACAAAGAAGTTAAAAGTAGAGTAATAAAATGTCAATGATGAAACGACGTCTGAAAAGTATCGCCGATACTGGATACCAGGGTATCGTTAGCAACAGTGTATAGAGCGATAAGAGTAGCAATACTAGCGATAGAACTTTGGCGATAATAGTATCGATAATAATAATAAATTATTTGATCGAGAAAAACGACAATAATACGAGAATAGATAGAAGCGATACAATGATCCTTGTTAATGTCCAATAACGTATAAATAAATAAAAAAATAAATAAATAAATAGCGATTAGAATGTGGGAATTAGCGAGGGCGATGACGTCACAACGACACACGAAACAGCAAAACAGTCTCCTAACCATCAACGAAATTGCTGCCAGTCTTTCTCTTTTCTTCTACTCCATCTGCCACGTCGTACGTAATCTTTTTTTATTTCGTACGTGTATTATTGCGTGTCTCCCTGTGAACGTCTTCGTTCGATGACTTAGATGTTCCGACGAAACCGAGCTGCTTCGATTTCGTCCGACCTATAATATCCATTGCATGCAACGTCAACTAATAAATTATCGAGAGGCCATGACTAGATATTTTAATCGTACAAGACGTATTGTTTATCATTCGCGACTTACGACACAGTAAATAACAAGATGGTGGGCGGCACGAGAAAAATTGGCCAATGAAACAACAGTCGGTTCTCTGCGGATGTATCGTAAATACGTATAGTTTTGTCAATGTTCCTTCTACTCTCCACCTTTATCTCTACTACGTTCGCGCTAGCCTACTTTCTCGATCACAAACTTTTTAAAACCCCTTATATAACGTTCGACACCAGCGCGATTAATTATACCGGCAAACGGTTGCTCGATAATCCTTTCGACTCTCCTCCTTCTATCGTGTCTCGTTTGATAAAAATAAAAATCGTCAGGGGGGAGGGGGGCGGGGAGTGATTAACGATCACAATTACACACATCATGGAATACTGGAGATCGTTTTGTCTCTACTAGCGTATAACACGTATAATAACGCGCGCGCTCATTCTCACCCCTGTCAAAGCTATCGTATTACTTACGTTAGAAACGATCGACATTTAATCCTACAAAATATACCTTAACTTACAACACACACTGCGCTACATGGCTGTACAATCAACGGATCCTACGTTATCCTACTCGACCCTTTTTCTCCATCCCTCTATGCCTATCTTCGCTCTCTTTCAACTTTCTACCAACGAGGAACGACCGAGCGCAGAGACCGACCGAGAAGAGGTTTCGTCGTCTTTGCAACCTCGTCTGCGACGACTCGACGCTCGGTAGTCCACCGTCCAGGCGAACGAACGAGCTCGTTGCCCGATTTTCCCCCATTCTCAGAAAACAATATCGTGCCACCCGTTTGGCGAGTGGCGTTCAACCAACAGCCGCTTGGCTACCAACGAGACTCACCGTCCACGCAGCGTCGCCTCATAGACGCGTGTCAGATCCTCGACGATTCGATGCAACGATCATTGCCAGGTAACGCGCAGCTGTCCAACCAAACAGCAGCGAACCGTCCTCGTCGTTGCTCCTTTTTGTCCTGATCTTAATCGTATATGCGACTTTTCGGCCGATACGCGAGCTTCGATCTACGACTGTATCGAGAATGTGCGGGCAAAACAGTGGGAGTAGGTGTAACGCAGCGATGCACGACGAAAGCGTCTTCCTCGTCGCTCGACGTTCCAACGACGAGACGAAACGTGTCACGACGTACGCTTCGTAGACCGAACAAGGCGCAGACGTATCGTCGCGTCTGACGAGACTGGACTTAGGCCTCTATGGAGCGAGGCTTCGTGGACAGTAGGCCCAAAATCGTTCGATGGATGCATACGCGATGCCAACTATCGAATCTCTGCGAGAACCCGCGTTCTCGTTTGTTCAACAAAGTAGTAAAATCGTATCGTTTGCCCGTTAGTCGGGCAACTTTGATGAAAAGAGCGCGAGCGAATGAAAACGATATTTTGATTTGTCAGTTTCGTCGAAGGATCGGCGATGGCTGCTCGGTACTTGCGCTCGATCCGCCCGTTTCGCTTCTCTTACTTTTCCCATATTCCGCGTGCCAACAGCATACACCATAAGTAAGTTTATGGTCACGAAGGTATATCTCTATCTTTGAAAAATAGTGCGCGTTCGTGAATCTTCGTTAGCCTATTTATCACTCAACGAACGTAACACGACCTCTTTAATACGCGAGAACGGCTTTTGCAACGGAATGCCCCTACGATTTGTAAGTTCCCGATTTTCCTCTTTTCCCAAGAACGCACAAGAATTTCATACACTTTGCATCGCCGCGAAATACAAGAATAACTTTTTCGCCTGGTATCTCTCTGGCGGATACCTGCACGTTCAAAAATATCCCCTCCGATCTTTCGAAATCGTAAGCGGTTCCTTTGGAATCGGGGATTGTGCCCAATTTACAATGGATAGGTTTATATCGTATCTCGGAAAGACTAGTTTCGTTTCGTAGTTCTTTCCACGTTGGTAAAACGAAAGTTACGAATCGCTGAGAATAGGCGAGAGTAGAATCTTGCGCTCGGATCTATCTCGTACGTCTTTCCAAAAATTTCTCCACGTTGGTTTAAACTTACACGGACGATCATCTCGACAAGAATATAACGTTACCAAAGAGCGCGTACCAACGTAACTAAATAAGACGATTATCAAGAGAAAATTCCTTTCTTCTTGGATAACGACTCGATTCTTCGAGTCGATCGCAGCGATTCGTCGCAGAAGAGATATAATTTTCTCGCAGATTTTGGCAACATTTACCGATATTTAATAATGACCATCGTAGGCTACGATACCAAAGCTTCCGTTCCATTTGTCCCTGCTTATTCTCAACGACTGCTACTTGAAAGTTTGAGACATCGTCGCCAATGTGGCAATTTGGCAATCGCCTGCTAACCGATCGCGACGGGTGATCCGCAGGTCTTGGAGCCTGACGATCACACCGTAGCTGGGTACCCCACGTTTCGATAATCCTTGAAATCTCGACCGAAGAATCTCGATTCGATCGGAACAAAACGTTACGTGCTACGCTTTAAAGTCGAAAACGATGAAATCTTTCTCCGAGCAGAACATCGAATAAATAGTCGAAGATTTAATGGAATAATGAACGTCAGAGGTGTCTCGTGGCACCGTATCTCGAACACCGTTCTTCTTTCCGAAAGTTCTTCGATCGATCTCAGAATGTTGCTCGTCGATCGTCGATCGTCCATAGGTACACTGCGTGTATCTGCATACCGTTATGGTAATTGTAATCACGCGATTAATTAATGACCATGACGATGGTAGCGTAATGGTAATGACGATAACAATGATAACGATGACGATGGTAATAATAATAATAATAGTAATAATAATAATCGTAATGACGTACGTGTACAATAGTAATTAATACGTGTATACCGCTTACGGTCTAAGAAAAAAAATCGATCGTGCCGCGACACGGAGGTTCTCGTCGCTGCTGTCCGACCGATTTCCAGTTTGTCGTTTCTTACAATTCAGTTATACCTCATTAGCGTTAAAACGTCGTTCCCGACTATAATACGATAACTAAGCATGCAACAATATTTGGAGTAATTACTTTTTTTTTTCAAGTTAAAAATAGTGCCTCTCTCTCTCTCCAATCGTACAATCTGGCTCACCCGATGTTGTTTCTCGTTTTCCGTCATTCACGCGTGCATACATACGCTTCTTTCGTCTCTTTCGTTCTTCTCTCTCTCTCTCTCTCTCTTTCTCTCTTACACTCATAGACAAGTTTTGCATGTCACTTTCACATCATCTCACTTTAGTCGTCTCTCATCTTTTCGTTTTTCTCTCACAAAGTAACGTTACTTGGGCCCGGGGAGAGTATAACTTTTTGCTTTCATTGTTTCTTTTCTTTTTTTTCTTTTTTCGTTTTTTGCCTTGATTACGTACAGAGTCGCCGCGCGCCGCTACTACCGTTTGGAAATTAATCGTCGTTCGTCGAAGTGGATCTTTTTGCACTGCTGCCGCTTCTCTGTTTCTCCTCCTCTCTTCCAGTTCAAGCGATCAATTAGAATCACCGCGGTAGCGTTTTCTCGATAGATTTTCAGATTTTTAACTTTCCCGACGACCAGCCCCGACGTATTCGTGATTCTTCCCGAATCGTCGTCAGGACTGTCCCGAACGATCCCAACCACAACGTTCACGAGGCGTCGGAACAAAGCTACCGATGACGCGATTCAATCGCCAAGAATCACGAATGTGGCGGTTTTTTCTTCTTGTTGTCACGAAAGAAAACTTTTTCTCTCTCTCTCTCTCTCTCTCTCTCTTTCTCTCTGCCCTCTCGTGATTGCCTCTGTCTTCAACGATATTCGACGCGATTGCCTTAAATACGCACATTGCGAACGTACAAAAATATATATTATGCGACATCTACAATCCGCTATAGGTATCTAAAAAGTCGTTATTTTTGTTTTTTTTTTTCATTAATATTAACTTCCGGCAATCGATACCGCCAAGCATCGTGAAGTTTCCGGCGAATTGCTTTTTACTTCCAGATCTCCGTTCGCTGCTTCGTTCGATTTCTTACGCAACCGTTTCACTCGCTTCTCGTTCGATGATCCTTATCCTTTGCAAAGCCAGTGGAAGGTAGAAATACTCGTATCGATCAACTTATGGCATTCGAAAAGCATCGTAGCAGCGCGACGGATCGATATCGTTCAATAGATTTCAAATTATTCCTGCTCCTTTACGATAGAAATGCACTTTTTCGCACAGTACAAATATGGGACCAGAGGACATCAAGGAAATTTGGATACTTGTTTTTGAAACGTGCGATATTTGTAGCGTCAGGCTACAGTGTTAGGAATTGCAATATGACATTGACGCGAGAATAGGCAAAAAAGAAACGCAGCTTTTAGAGCGAAGTGAAGGATTCATCAACGTTGTCGAAGTTTGTGGACATTTGATGCCAACAGCAAGTTACATGGCGAATTATCCAACTAGGATTTATATAATAAAGAGTTTCTTGTATCCTGAATTGGTCTATTCGAAAAATAGGGGAAAGTTGGACCTAACTTGGACCGGATCCTAAATTGAACCATAGTCTTTACTCGCACAGATAAATTTTCTTAAGTGACATCTTTTCGCATGCAATTACCGCTTTCATGCTGCCTGCAGTGTGGTGACTGCTTCGTTTCGATTCTGGCCGATGTAATTCTGCTTTTACTTCATACAAGCCGTTACTTTTGAGCGAGGCAAATTGTGAATTCTTATGGATATAATTTTTTATATAGGAGGGTCATTTTAATTTAATGTCATCGTTGCTTTAAATATTATCGCCACGTTTATCCGATACGTGAACTAGTTTCTGTTCGTTACGTGTAAACGTTAAGACTGGGTTAGTTCCTCAAATCGAACCATCCAACAGTTTTTAAATTGGACCATAGTCTTTATTCGCATAGAGGTTGTCTTATGAAATTACAGTTTACACGTTGCTTAGTAATAGCATCGAAACAAAACACCGTGGAATGAATAATAGCTGCAGCGTGACGAATGCTTTATTTTCACGTAGGCTGATGCGATTCCGTCCCTAGTTCGTACAAACTGTAACTTTTGCCTAGTAGATAAATTTTGGATTCTTAGGAATGTAATTTTTTAAGGAGATTCGTATCTTTAAAATTATCACAATGTTTATCAGATACTTGTACTGTTTTTTTTTTATCTCACGTACACGTTAAAATTGAAACATCTAATGGTCCTCGAGTTAGACCGGAGTAAATTATGGCACGTTTTTCTTTTCTTAAGGATAAAAATCACTGTGACGAAAGATATGGGGAATGGGACGAAGAACTATGAAAGGGGCCATAACGGCGTATAAAAATGATATCGCAGGTTTAAACGAAACAGCTGGGGGATATAATGTACCAAAAGTTACGTGAAAATGTAGATCCGACGATAAGAAGGATATTCGAGTTATGGCTAAAATGGAATTCGAGAAACAGAAAAAGCTGGCTTCCGTTGAAACTGTCGTAGCTGCTACATTTCAAAAAGGAAACAGATTATGATACAGAATTGTTCGAGTGAATCGAAGGACGAAGAGGATGAAGATCGCATTTGTGTTGTTTGCATCATTGGAATCAGTTGTGGCAGAAGAATGGATTCATTGTAAGAAATGGCTCCACTTGTACTGACAACGATTGATCGTTTCTTCAAGCGCATATCAATTTTCAGAGTTATTTTTTATCTTTCTTAGGATATAAGCATTCTTTTTTAGATATAAAGTTCTTATCCAAAATAAAGGAAAACAGGCATGGTCCAATTTAGGATATCGGCTTCCAAGGTCGGATCGTTGACGCTATATCGAAAATATCTTTTTCCAATTAGCCATATAGCGTTTCAACCTATTTTATCGGATGTATGTATCGCTTACAATGCTAAAATTGCTCTCAAATTTTCCTGCTCAAAGCTACGAACACGCTTTCGTTGTACCTTCTTAAACGGTCCAATATAGGTAACCTTCCCCTGATTAGAAGTTTTATAGACACGAATAAACGGTATCTGTAAATTTTCCAATCGAATAAGTTGAAAATTTTCACCTGCTTTAGCCTCCAGTTTGTTCGTTTAAGTCGTGTCGTGAATATTAACGATAAACAAGTTTGGCATTTATTGGTTTCTTGAATTTAGGCCTGCAGTTCTCTCGAGTCGTTCTCTTCGTGCACGACGAATGAAAACTTAAGATCGAATTCCGCGCAGAAATTGGTCGCGTGCAAAAAAAAAAGAAAAAATAATAAGAAAACACACATCTGGTACTAAGTACATGCCACAAGCAATGTCCTCGTTACAAATAATTCTCGCTCGATCTTTCTGTCGTAATCGTATCATTTTCGTTTCTCTTTTTCTTCCATCGTTTACCTTCGACTCGTTTGTCGAATACCAAAAAAAAAAAAAAATCTGGATGATGAAAGATGAGACTGCGGATTTTTGTAAATTTACGAGAAATTCGAAGGCGCAAGAGCGCGCACGATGTATAATATGCAAAAATATGTAAAATATCCAAAGCGAAGTAGTTGACGAACGAAGCAGAACCAATGAGCCAAAAAATCGCAAATTTTGTCAGTCATTCAATTTTAATCCCACGATTTTTGAACTGAATTTTCCGCTAAATGTCTGCCTGCGGTGAGACGCGTATGGCAACAAATTTTCAAGTAGAAAATTCATCGACTTTATCGTCAACAACAAATGTTGAACTTTTGAATTTTCAACTATATCATATCGAATAACGTTTAATATCAAAAAATGTTCTGATCTTTTAAGACACAAGAACTGATGTTCGCAACGTGAAAAGTTGGCAACTGAATAATAATTGGCAGAAAAATCAATAGGAAAATTATAGGACCGAGAATAGACGAAAAGAATCCTGGTTTTTCGGTCGCTCTTTTTATTTATACAAAAATACGCAGTACTTGAGAATCTCAGATTTTTTTTAATCGTTCAAATTTTCGTAAAAAGAGAAACAAGCGTGCAAACAGCACGATCCAGCTGGCGAATTGAATTTTGTAACGAAGACGTGTCCTTAAACTATATTAGAAGCTATAATCGTAAAACATATATCAACTCTAATCTCTTACTAAAATGGAATGTTTCTACTGGAGTTTTCGAGGAATGTGTTTCGCAACGGGATTCAACTAAACTTAGATATCGAAAGAAACAAGGAAATAGGATAGGCAAGGATTTATCGTACAGAAGGCAAAAGAAGCAAATGTTTTCGTACGATAGAATATTATGATCGTTTTACGATCGAGTCGAATTTCTAGCAGGAAACAACGTTGCACCGATGTTGCAGCGGTGACGCGCGATATTTCGTTCGATGGAAAAATGGAACAGAAAGGTCTTGAGATGTTTTCTCTTTCACAATGATACAATTCGTATTAGTTGATTTCCGACAATGAAAATAAATTATCTTGCGTTTCCTTCTGTGAAAATTTATTATATTTTTATAAAAGTATAATCAAAATATGTAACAAATTATGGACCGAAGGTTGTATCGGTAAAAGCGAGAGCTATGAAATCGTAAATGTTTCACGAAATTTTGATCAACCCTGCTACGATCGTGCGATTTCTATACTTTAATTTTATTGTTCGCGTCTTAAGAAAATACGTGACAAACGATCAAGTATACCAGGGCTTCTTACATATTCTTATGGGTCGCGTAATCAAGTTACGGGGTGGTGAAATTCTGTCCACCCGTCACATACCAATGAAATGGAAGATTTCAGCCATCTGTCGTTAATGGATTCATCGAGTTATCGATCGATACAGATATAGAATATTAGTATTTTAAAAAATCGCTTGAATCACTTTCTAAAATGTCCTTAAACACGATTATAACGTTTCTTACTGTATATCGCTCATTTTCTGCAACAATGACGCAAAATTCACCACTTTGGGAGAAACGTGTTTGAACGTTCTCAACTGTTATGGTCTCGTGACGATACAATAGAGCGACTCTACCGATAGAAAACGTAAGGAACAATTGTTTCTCTTATACCCGGCAACTCAAAAACTACGAGTTTTCAGTTAGGTCGTTGTAGCAGATCAGCGATAATCATTGTCGATCGTAAAATCAAAAATATCGATTAACCGTGGGAAACGTTATATCGAACGTCGTATTCGGTCAATGTTTAGTTCTCGATGGAAAAACGAACGAGCAGGTTTATCTCGTCGGTGTGTAATAAATTTAGCTTTGTCCGAACACGCGACTACGAGTAACAAAATTAGAACTATAACAAAGAATTGTCTTATCTTGTACATTTTTTCCATGTATTATAAGTAGGATAGGAAATGGCGAAAGTTGGAAAAGTTGAAAAGAAGCGCTGACGACGTATACCGACGACAATTTCTTCATATTGCCGTTAAAGTTAGAGAGCTACTTGATAAGATTAGCAAATAACGTTAGGAAAATGCAGATAGATCGATAATGGGACAGGGTTAAAATTCTATCGCGCGTGTACGTATAGTTGGGGGTTGGATCGATGAAGCGTAAATAAAAAAAAGGGTACACAAGTGGTGTGTTTTCGGGGACGAAAGAAGGTACGGAGAAGCGAGCGAGAGTAAGAAGAAATAAAGTGAGACAAAAAACTGACAGTTGTCGGTGTAATGTGAACTGAAAATATTATTAAAAAGCATTTTACAACAAAAAATAACTAAAAAAACAAACAAAAATACGATTTACAATTTAAATTAAGAACAATCGGGTTGTATCGTTTAAAAAAAAAAAAAAAATAACATAACAAACCAGTACAAAAAAAAAGGAGAGAGAGTCGCATGTTTGTTTTTCTTTATGTGCTTCGGTACCGCTTCTTTCGGATGCAAAGAGCGCGCGCGCATACAAGAAAACACTCAGGCACACACGCATACATGTACGTCTCGATCCTCACTTTGGAAATAACGCATATCGAAGTGTATACCATTTTTTTCATTTTCGTTCGTATTTCTCGAAGGATGCTATGAGTTACGGAAGGGAGAAAACAGTGGTAGTGATGGCTAGCTGGCAAGGTGGCATCGTCTCGTTCCGTTTACATTTTTTTCTACAGCCATACTATTATTATAATGTACGCGGTAATAATAATATTAATGATACAATAACTAATCGGTGATAGTAATAATAATAGTAATAATAATAATAATAATAATTGCAATAATAATAATAATAATAATAAAATAAAAAAATAATAGTAATACAAGTAATAATATTAATAACTACGAATCAAAACAAGAATACGCGATTTAAATACTAATGGACAAATACCTTGTGATGCAGATCTGAATGGAATAAACTGTTACGTACTTTGTCTCTTGCAAAGAAGAAAGTCCGATATGATTATTTCGACTCTTCGTCGTTTTCACCGAAAGAGAAAGGTGGAAAGACGAGAAATACAAAGGCGAGAAGTAGATTGAAATACGAAAGAACCGTACGAAAAGGAAATCTCTAGGATTTTTTGGCAGTAAGGTATTCAATACGGAATAACGTGAAAATTTCCGCGTATCTCAACCAGTTATCCCTTTCCTCGATTCTCTCTATGCTCCTCCTAATTTCCTTTTTACTTCTGTTTCTATCCGTGTGCCTAGCATACCGTCGCTGAAAAATTAGCTAGAATACTGCAGACGTACGCAACGATAGCCCGTCTAATTGTCCGATCGTAACTGTGCTCCGATAGCCGATCGAATCGATACTTTCGTTGTTCTTCCGTCTGACAGATCGCGTAGCTCGGTCACGCCGTCTCCTTTCGTCGAGGCGAAAAAGTCTCGACAAAGACTAAGAAAGAAAGCGCCGTCGGTTCTACGGTCTCGTAATTTCGAAACAACAGGAGAGACAAATTCACCCTGCTGCGTTCTCTTTCATTCGTTCATTCGCGATCCGATTCTATCGTTTTAACGAAAAGTACATTCGAACACTCGGACAAGATACGACGGTATGTTTTAATTTCCAGAACGTTGAAGAAATTTCTTTTCGTCCGCCGAGGCGAGAGCGAGATCGAAGCAGACAAACTGCGCGAGGATCGCGGCAGAGTCAACCGAATTGCACGATTCAATGGAAGAACGTTGGTCGGTTATGACCGAGCGCGTGTCTGGCGTGAAGATGTTAAGAGTGAATCTGTAAGGACCTCGATTCGAATAGCGAACGATATAACGACGACGAATTATCAAGGATCTTCTATCAACTTTCCACAACTTTCCTCCTTCCTCTCACTGATCGTTGCCTTAATACGATTCCACCGTAGATCGCTATGAAAACACGCACGAGAGAAGTTTAACAAGTTTTAAGACGGCACAACCTGTTTCACAGCGCAAAATATTTCATTAACAACTTGCTAATATGTACTGTTACGAATTAATTACGAAATAGATAGACTAAGGGAAATACGATGATTTTTAACGATAACGATTTCCTATTCAAGGAAAAAGATATTCGTTGATCAAACTTAATCAACTAGAATACGAACGAACTCGCGTATTGTTTGTTTATCGACGAATTCTAAGTACCATCTAACGATTTCCATCTAATTTGTCAATGTTGCGAATTTCATTCGAGACCCTCGAACGTTTCGAAAATTTTACCAGCGAGCAATTAGGTGACGTCGATTTAGCTGGACGAGAAATCCGAAATTATACGAAACTAGCACCGCCGTGTCGTATCAAAAGGGCGTATCTGCGACTGTCGCCTAAATCCAGTCGTCCGTCTGCCAGTTAACGCGAAAATGTTTCCAACTTTTAATTTCAATTTCAAGTTTAGTTCGAGTCGCGAACATTGACTTATTTCGTACGTGTCACATTGCAAAGCGAAAAATAAAAAAAAAAAAACGGGTAGATTTTGACAAAGATCGGATAACTTTCGAAACGACAGGGCCGTGACAGTTTGTATGTGGGACGCGTGTAAAATTAACACCCGATAGACGCCAAAAGTCATTTTACCGCGCCAGATACGTCCGTTTGAATGAAACATAACAAGACTATCGATTTAACAAATTTTTCATCGAACGTCGTATCGCCTGGATCGATATGCCGAAAATTGCAGACCGACTTTCAGACTTTCCACAACTTCCGGGCGACCTGATCGTACGACTGCCGCGAATAGCTCTTATCGAATAAAGAAAATTGACGATGTCTCGGAAGATCCTCGTAATTCATAGTTTTGTACTTTTCGACACCGAGGGACGCCAGCTAACCTCGTTACATATCCAATGACACGTTATCAGAAAATGCTTAGGTATATATTCCATTGTCAAAGATATGCTTCAAGAATTATAACGCTCTCACGGCATCTGACAGTGCGGTGCTTAAATAATGAATAGATAAACATAGAAATGATACAATAATAATAATAATAATAATAATAATAATAATAATAATAATAATAATAATAATAATAATAATAATAATAATACGTACGTACATACATACAAACATACATACATACATACAATAATAATAATAATAATAATAATAATAATAATAATAATATAATAAAAATAATAATATTTGTAATAATAAACATGCATGAAGTCGCGTGGCAAAACCTCTCGCGAGGTTTCCAACATCGTCGATTCATCCAACAAAATATATTAATACTATACATTCAAATTAAAAAAAGGTTACCAGAGTAACACACGTTTTTATCGATTATACTAAAGAAAAAGAAAGCAACGTACTCGAAAGAGGAAAGTAATTGGTGAATAGTATCGGTGATAGTGGTGGCGGTGATCACGACGGTGATGGTAAATCGTAACGGTGTGATGGATCGCAATGGTGATGGTACAGGTGCATTTAGGATAGGAAGGAATCGTTTCTGAATCACGAAACACGCCGTGGAAAAGGAAACGGCGTGAATGAAACGATACAGAGAGGAACAGGGCCGAGCAAATGATTCGTTACGTCGTTTCACTACGATTCACTACGGCTACTCGCTACTACAGCTTAACACTACTACGCTTCTATTCAGCAAAATCAAATAAAAACGTCGGAGAGCGACTGAGAAACAGCTGTTTTCTACAGATTTCTTACCGTTTTTCATCGAACGATCGTAATATTCAAGGACGTGCTTGACGACGTCGAGGACGTCGATCGAACATCTTTAGAAGACTGTCCCGAAGAGGGAGATCAAGTTAAACGAGAAGATGGCGCGTCTGTCCAGCTTTCGTCGATTTCATGGAAACGCGAATCATTTGGCTGCACGAAGGTTGAACCGAGAAACTAGAAGAATCAAGTTGTCAGTCTTTTTAGCGCGCGCGCACGCGCGCGCGCTCTCTCTTCGCAACCTCTCGTCGTCCTTCAGGCAGGCGGCCTCTCGACCTCACCATCGTCAAAATCGAACATAAATCGTACGCGTTGCTTAATCGCGTGTGTTTAACCCTGCCGCGCTTCTCTTTTCTGCTTCTCGCCGCTTCCACTTTTCCACCTATCGCGGCTCTTCTCGACTTTCCACCAAGATAGTAGTCTCGAGTCCGAGCAAAATACGAGAGAATCGTCCGTCGTCGACGAATTTTACGTTGAACGTTTCTTCGAGACAGTCTTATTTGCAACGAGCAGGGTTAATAAGAGAAACGAAATAAGGTAATACGCGAAGGAAAAGGTGCGTTAAAAGAAAACAAAAGGGGACGTTCTCGAGGGAAACGATCGAGAAACAAAGGTAAGAAGAATCGATTAAGCGAACAAAACTTCGACTGTCGTCACTGTCGTACTTAAAATACCGTATCTTAAGACGAATGTTCGTCGGAGTTGTCGTTGATTGCTATGAAAAAAAAAAAAAAGAGAAACACATACATATAAATATGTATACAATATAATATATATATATAAAAAGAACATATGCATAACCACCTTAAAAGAGGGAGAATAGAGAACGACACGTAAGGATAAAGAGGATTTGGAGAAGTCGATGCAGAATTGTCCGTCGTTAAATAGGAAAAATCTTCAAAGTTCACAGGCTTGCGAAAGCTTCAAGAACGGACAAGCCTTGACAGCGTTGCCGATCGACACTGTCGATTATCGTCGTCCTTGGATCAACGAGTAATCCGAGGCAGTGCAAAGGTCTAGGAATCGATCGAATACTCCGCGTTATTTTCCAATTACGTATGCATGTGAGAGGAGAAAAAAAAGAGAGAGAGAGAGCGACGAAACAAGCTCTCGCAGGCGTCGATTCGTCCGTAAATCGGCCAAGTCGATGGAAAAATCCTATCGCTCTGGGTTGGAAGAAAACGAACGAGACTGAACGGCGGTGTTCGTGGAGTGCGATTAAGCCGAGTTTCAGTCCCGAGTTCCGCCGGATCAATCGTTAGCGCGATTCGACTAAGATACATGCAGAAACATAACGCATCCGAGGTTTTCGGAAACACGCACCTCGCGGTTTTTCTTCGGGAAATTCACGGAAAGGAGAATGGAGCGGGAAGTGTGAACAAGGGTATGAACGGATCCGGTGTTCCGGATTTTAACGGCCAAACTTTCAAACATTCAATATGTTTGGGTGTCTAAATAAGGAATAGACGCGGTGCAACCATGGATGGTTTAACAATCTTGTTGAAAAGTTACGAGAAAAAACTTTTTTTCTTTTCTTTCTTTTACTAGCGAAACGAAGGAAAACGAAAATAAAGGTAAACACAAAATCGGCAGATCGATGATTTCCATATCTTCGAATGCTCTGGATTTTGCATTGTGGAGAAACTTAAGCGCGATTACACCATATCTCGGACAGAAACTTGGTAAACGTAATTGTCGTAAACAGAGCGAGATGTGGATGATTCGTTCGCGTGTTGCAACCAGTAATCGCGAGTATCTGGTATTCTCGTGGTAACGTTTCGGCAAAGTTTTAAACGACCCATGTTTGCGTAACATCGTTTTCCTATTTAGATCCATGGAACGTACCGACAAAGTTTCGATGTCGCAGAAACTGGTACACCCTGTATTTTCATGGAAAAAGGGAGACGTAACCGACAAGAACTGACAGATAGGGAGTAAAATGGGAGAGGCTGGAGGGTAAGGGTGGTTGGTGAGGTTGAGGATGGAGTGACTAGCGGCGGCGAGCTCTACAACTAAACAACAACAACAGTATTTTCAGTTATAACAACATTAACAAGTAATTTTTCTGCGTGTATGCGCCTACACGTCTCGTGTGACTTTTCATTTTTAATGCGCGCGCGGCTACGTTCCGCACGCAACAAAATCGGCGTTCCAAACTCGCCTGCGTTTCTCCATTTCGTACGAGCATCTGATACGTGCTGCGCGTACGCGTTTTCAAGAGGTTTGTTGCACGCGTGCGTGTCACGAAGCGCCCATTCGCTGTCGAGAGTGCCCTACGAGTTTCCATAAATTCACCATCGGTTTCTTTCCCGTCTTTTTTCTCTCGTCAAATCCTCGAATCCTCGTTCGAAGAATCGTCGCGTTTAATCGTCGCGGTTAATCGTCCGAAGCGCGTACCCGCGTGAAAGACGTCACGCCTGTCCGTGAAAGCGACAGAGAACGTAACTCGTTCGCCGGTTATCGTCTAGTCGGCGCGCAGCTTGGTCGCACGCGCGTACGCGCCCATGTCCGTGTAAATAAGGCCTGTCATCGTCTGAAATTTCGACAGCTGTCGGGTCAACGCGTGTTCGCTCGCGTACGCTTGCATCTTGTTGTTTCGTCTCGTAATCGAAGTTTCGTAAACGGAAGTGAGGTGGTGGTGGTTCGAGCGGGCGAAGATGGATAGGTAAAGTGAGCGCGAGCGGTGATGGTAGGTGGGTGAAGAAGAAGATAGGCAAGTGTAAGTAAAAAAAGATCCATGAGATCGTGGCTGTGTGGCCGTCGAAACGATGGCGATAAAAACGACAACGACTACGACTACGACAACGACAACAATGAAAACGACGACAGACGATCGTTGTCGGCGTCGTGATTTGTCGCTGGTCTACATGCCGATCGGCGGTACTTGTACGTAACGATAAATGTAGAGTCGATAATCCTTGCTGGCTAGCACGACCGATCCGTCGTCCATTAAAGCCACATCGAAACATTGGGCATGCTTGACCTTGCTCTCCAGAGCGGAAACCAGTTGACCGTCTTGAGTGAAGATGGTCAGATTGAAGTTATTATGATTGTCTGCTATCAGTATCTCGCCGACGGCGTTGATCCCTACCCCGATCGGGTAGTTGGTGATCCCTTCTCCGCCGATCTGTCGCAGATAGGCGCCCTCGTAATTGAACACCTTCACGCAATGCGCGCGATTGTCGCTGATGAATATCTCCTGTTTGTCGTTTACCACAACTCCGTTTGGAAACTCCAGGTGCTTCGAGCAGCCGAACTTCTGTAGCACGTTGCCGGTCTGGTCGAAAATTATCACGCGCATCACTTTGCATTCCACGACGACTATGCGTCCCTTCGAGTCGACCGTTACACCGCGCGGATGCTGCAAGATGTTCGCCCCAAATTTACGCACGAACTGACCGTACTGGTTGTATATTTGTATCTGATGGGTCGGCGAGCGTTCGGTAACGATTATGTCGCCGGACGTTTTCACCACGGCCACTCGGTTCGGGTACAGCAACTGGCCGTCGCGTTTTCCACACTCGCCGAATTGGAATTTAAATCTGCCTTCTTTGTCGAATATTTGGATTCGATGATTGTTCGTGTCGGCCACGATAATGTCGTTCTGCGCGTTCACCGCGACCCCGGACGGCTCGGTGAACTGTCCCTCCATTACCCCGAACTCGCCAAACTTGCAATGATAGATCATCTTCTGTCGCTTGATCTGCGACTTCGGTGGGAATATCACGGCGGCGGACATCAGTTTCGACGTCAGGTCTAAAACGGGGTCGGAGGACGCGGCGTTCGCTGCCACAACGACGGACGTCGCCATTGGAAAGTGGTCGTTCGTGGACACCACCGGAAAGGCGTCGCTGCCTCCGTTGCTCCATTTCTCGTAAGGATTCGCGTTTATACCGTTCAAAGTGAGGTCGCTGATTGTGGTGGGAAACGGGCCCAGGCTGTTGGCCGAGCTGAAACGCTTCGTGATCACCGTGTTATTGGACTCGAAGGACGATGGCGACGTGGACGAAGCGCAGGTAGAGCCGGATGATATCAGGCCGTTGCTGTAAGATCGATCCAGGAGCAAACCACCCAAAGTACCGATGCTACTAGATCCACTGTTGGCGTTGCTTCCGCCGTTCCCGTTGTTCGACATCGCTGTTGGTCGAGCGATGGGTGGCTGTTTGCCGATCGGGCCGGCGTTGCTCTCGTTGTTGCTACGAACGTAGCCGAACGTGTTTCGCACGCCTACCTGAATGGCCTGGTAGTTGCTGACGAACTCGAGGTCGGCAGTCTGACCGACGACGTCCGGCGTGTAACTGAGCAGCAACTGTAGTTTCGAGTCGAGAAGCTTCTTCACCATCAGCACTTCGGTAACGGTGGCGTACTTGGTCAATCGTTCTACGAACTCGCAGGTCTGCAGCATCTTGTCGGCCATGTCGTTGGCTTTCTGCGTCAGAACGCCGAGAGATATTTGTTTGGTGGAGAAGACCGATTCCAGCTCCTTCAGTAGTTCTTGCTTACGTTCCTCCAGCATCGATCGATAGAACTGGAAAGTGTCGTTGATCTCGTTCTGCGCCTTGTGATACTGCACTTGTAGTCGCGCTGCGCCGTGATCGGCTGCCTTCACGGCAGCTCTCACGTCCGCGGCTTTCGCTTTGCACTCCTGAACCACTCGTGCCATCGCTTCCAGCTGCTGCGACCCTACCTCGGAGATGTGCGCGCAGTCATGCAACGGGCCAGGATGATCGGCGATGGCGCACTCTTTGCAGACTAACGCTGTGCAAGTACGGCAGAAGTATTTTTGCTCCTGCTTGTGCCGGGGACAGTAAGGTACTTTCTCGCTGTTTCCGCTAGCGTGAAGATTGATCACCAGATTGTTCTTCGGGAGTTCGGTGGTAGCGGAGCTGGTGGTCACCGTTTCGAGCTTCGAGTCGCCTAGATTGAGCACGCGATGGCCCTCGAAGCAATGCATAAATTGGTGCGCCATCACGCAATTTGGGCAGAGAAAATTCGCACAGTCGAAGCAACGAGCTACAGCGTCGGATTCCGTGGACTTGCAACCGGTACAACGAACTCCACCGGCGCCTCCTAATCGGCACCGCGGACAGGGTGCCTCTCCAGGTTTCTGCGAGTCGAGGCAAAGGTCGCAGCTGTCGACGTCACAGATCGCAGAGTCGCTCGCAGGCGGGGAACTGCCGCTCACTGTAAGCGGGGACAGCGAGGCTAGGGATCCGATGGAATTCGCGCGCGATTCCAGCGAGAGTGTCGGCGAGGCCATCTTCAGTCAACCGGCATCCCTGTTAACAGAAATCGATGATTTATTTTAGAAATTTTTCTCGGCTACGCCTTACTTTCCTTAACCTATCGTCGTTACTTTCGTTTTCTTACAAACAACTAGATCACGATCTCTACTTTTTCCTTCGGTTCTGCGTACAGATCGCCATTACCGCTTTTAATTGCTCTCTTATTTGTCATGGCGCAAACGATCGTTCCGACTGCGAGTTGCATTTTAGCGGGAAAATTAGGCTACGGCATCGAGATCGTATCTTCCGACACTTTACTAATAGTCTTTTTTTTTTTAACGGAATGACCTGTGTTTTTCTCCTCGCCGTTAAAGAGGTGAAATTAAAACGCGTCCAACCACGTTGACTTTCTCTCGAAACATATTTTCATATCGTGACAAACGAGAGAACAATTAAAGGGGGCAGAGTTAGGTAAAACATACTCTGTACTTTTGTCTTCATCTTTTATGTAACTTTAATATTTACGTCGTTGAATCCGTGATCCGTTAAACGCGCATCGTACGCTAAACTAAATAAGCGAATAAATTTGTTCGCGTTGATCACATCTATATGTATCCTGAAGAGTCGATCTTACTCGATGCTAAAACACTACTATTGCCATAAGAATTAACGTTTTTAAACTTGCCGACTTTTCCTACGATATACGAGAAATTAATTTTTCAATATCTATTCCTCTTTCCATTCCGTTTCTTCTGAGAAATATAAACATACATAGCCTATCTTCATCCATCGCGACCGATCGTTTAACCGGTTGAAATACTTATATCATGCTACGAATATCGAGAATCTTGGGGACAAGTGCAATTTATTATGATAATGATCATAATCTTATCGGCATGGAACGCGTTAAGTAAAGATATCGCAACGACGATAAAGGCACGAAAATCTGCGTCGAACTGCTAAAAATGTTTTTTCACGATTACCAAACTACGCGTTAGTTCCTAGTATTTACACGGTATTTAATGATTTCCGGTGGGAACATTTAAAAAATCATATATGGTCGTGCAAAAACTCGAGAGTCACCAGGTAACGGAATCTTGGTGTTCGTCGTCCGAGATCAATTTGCGCACGAAACCGTTTACCGTAACGATGCTGAAGCAGCGATTGTCCGACAGTCGCAACGGCCTACAGTCGCAATGCGAACGTAAAAACATAGCGATCACCGGCGTGACCCGTTTGTCATTTATCGGCATCTCGCCCACAATGGCACATGCCGGAAGTTGTTTCTGCGTAATCGTTGAATCGTCTTCGCGAGTCAACTCCGACGCGAACTTGTCTCTCTACTCTTTGCAGATCACTCGCCAACGATTCATCACGGAAAAATGTCGCCTCTCTAATTAAATCGGTCGACTGGATGGTCCTGTTTTACTCGATTGCTGGTAGGTAGATGGACAGACGAGAGAGCAAAAGGAGGAAAAAGGCAGTAGCCTGCGAGTCCAAGGTCACGAATGCGAAGGTTGTCGCGTCTCTTCTAGTTGGCACGACTGAGTTCCACGCATTCGCTTTTCCACGGATCGAACGTCTGCGTTCTCCTTAAAAATCGTAGGAGAAACTTCTTGTAACAAAACTTGGATATTTGACGGAAAAAGACGTTTCGTGGATTTCTACGTCTTCGGGTCGTCGGAGATCTCGTTATCTCGTCGAGTTTCGAATTCTTCGTGTGTTGACCCGGCTTTTTAATTTCCAGCACGAAATTCCTTCGTATTTCTCGCAAAATTATAAAACTTTAGTACTGCACGATTACATCGTCGCTCATTATGGAGTACTCGCATTGTACGGTATGGTAAATGTTGTACAATATTTACGTACTTTTGTATCGTATTTTATCGTAATACGTGATAAGAGGTTAGTATATTTACGAAGCAGATAGGGATAAGTATACTCGACAAAGGAAGGAATTAACGCGTCTACTACCGTCTAAGAAGTCTTCCAACGACAGAAGAATACGATTCGATCGAAAAGAACGCAGAAACTTTATTATAAAATCTTTCGGCAAAATTGGCCTTAACCTTGAACTTCAATTTCGCGGCAAGCTTTTCAGCAGATCGATCCATCGAGCTGAAGATGTAAGATCCATCTACTACGGCCAGCGTAAAGCATTTTTCTACGCTCTGTACATAGAGCGGATAGACGAGAAGAGAATGACGGCGACGACAGCGTGGAGAAAAGCGAGATGGGTAAAGAGGCAAAAGCAAGGAAGGAAGGTGGAAAGGAAAATGCGCGAATAACCGAATGGATGGAACAAAGAGCGTCTGGCCGCTCCAGGAAACGCTTCTGAAGTCGGGCTAGCTACTCTTCTCTCTGGTACGCGGTACCTTCGTGCAGGAATTTTGATCGAGTCCCAAGATAAAAGGTGAATGCTCCTAAGGGAAGCACTTGCGGACTCGAGGTCGCTAGAGGCTACATTTAACATAGCGAATATCAAAAGAGGCGTATTTCGAGAACAATGGAACATGGTTATTTCGCTTTTAATCGCGAATAATCCAGCAAATTTATTTCAATGGATTATGTCACGAGAGTGTCTCGGGGACGAGTAATATTTAAAAAGAGGAACGTTCTACTTCAATTCATTAAACCTGTATATGTAATTATAATTAAGTTTAAACAACTGGTTCGCTCGCGCATAATTTACCGCGTATAATGAGCAAACACAGCAAAGCGCGGGTATCGAACGTTTCGAATTGTACGTCGACGATGTCGAATGACGATAAAGGAATACTTTGTCTCCATAGCGAAGCTAATGTCACCTCGGATAAGACCACGTTGTGCGTTGTTTAAAAATTCTGTCGACAAATCCGGCGAAGTTTGCAATCGACAAAATCCGAAGTACCAGCGAACTGCTCCTGCGCGAGAACGATAGCCGACGACGATATCAGACGAATACCCATCTTTTCTTCGCATCTTCGCATCTTGGATAAATGTTAATGATAGTAATACGTTTTCCTTGAAAGATGTTTTCGATGCTTAATATTTGTATCGTTTTCTCGAAAGTTAAGGTCCTTTTGGGGTGTTTCAGCGTCGACCCAAAGCATCGAATGCACGCACAGTCGAGATCTCGCGATTCTTGCCATCCTCCTTGTTGGATATCCTGCAAGAATTTCTCGTTCGCAAACAAGTCCAAAGATGGCCATTTTTTAAGATCCTTCTTTGGCGCGCTAGTCATTTAGACTGGTTTGGTAGTTCCAGCGTTACTAGAGCGAGGATTTCTAGCAGGAAGTAACAATGGGAAATTGTAAATCGAAAATGAAGCAGAGAGGCTAGGAAAGGGGAAGAATAAGGGGAAGAATAAGGGGAAGGATAAGGGGAAGGTAAATGGGAAGGGGAACTTGAAAGGGAAGGGAAAAGGAAGGAGACGAGGGAAGAGGCAGCATGGAAGAGCGCGGTGCCGGAGGTAGAGTGCGTGCACCCCGATCGATGAACGTCGTTCAGGGGTCACGCCGAGCTGAGCCGAGCCGAGCCGTGCCACGCCGCGTTTCCCCTCCCAGTGCTTGCCAACTCATAGACCCCACAAGTGTATTGACTCCCTACTCCCCGCCATGTTCCTCGTACAGCCGCTGTCACTCGAAAAGGAGAGAGGGAGAAGAGACGAAAAGAATACCTATAGCTGTGACCGCTGCGATCTACGACCTTGGACGAGAAAGGTCTCTCGAATCAGCCTGGCGAGTCACGGGGAAAATCTCTTAGCCGTCCACCATGTCGATACTCTCTCTTCCTACTTTATTCGCCACCATTTTCCACTTACCGTTGAACGTTATCTCTGGCTACGATTATTCTCGACAGCTTTAACCAGATACTCGAATAATACCATTTGGTAACTAGATTACGGATTTTCATGCGAACGTGCGAGGAACGCACGTGACGCGAGAAAATAGATGAAATATCCAATGCGATACTTGGCAAGTGAAACAATTTTCTGCCGAGGTTCTATTTTTTAAATTATATTCTCAAAACTTACGATTAACAAACCGATCGAGATAAAGTTTGGTGGGTGCTATGTTAAGAGGTAGATAGCGAACTGAAACTGTGAAATTTTTATTTCGATAAACCGTGCACGTTCGAAAGCTACCAGTCTCTTCGTATATACACGCGTAACAGATTTTCCACGATATTGGACATTTAGCGACTGACGCGTTTTATCGCTTGATGCAATTACCAGTTACGGTTCAAGGATACATACGAGCAATCAAACGTAGCTCGGTGGTTGTAATCGTTTTACGTTTTGTTCGCGCTCCTGCTCGCTAACACGACAGATATTCCGATTAGATCCGATTAGATTGGATCAGAGCCGAATTAGACTTCGGTTAGTTCTAATTACCCAACTTGCTGACTAACAGGCTATTGGTAATAGCTGGAAAATCTGTCACGAGGATCAACTGCCCGACGCGTGAATTAACACCAAAGCTGACATTTCGCATTTCCAATTTGTCTTCTTTCTCCACGATATCGGTTAAATTTTACCTCGATCGACCACCAATGCTACTTTAAAAAGTGTTTGTAACTTGTTTGGATATTTGTTTTATGAAAACAACGTCTTTTCTCGTTTCCTTTAGAAATCTAAATGCGTTATTTAAACCGATGCAACGATAAAAATACTACGAGAATCTTTTCCGCTGCGTGCAAGAAGGAGAAGAATCCGCGGTTCCTCGAAGAAGAAACAGATTTATATCTTTCAAACGTGAAATGCATTTACTCCTACTAGTTAACAAAATAAGCAGAGTTACCGGCAATACGGATAATGTAAAATGGTAATTCGGCTTTCTTCTTTCTTATTTTCTTTCGCTTCCGAGGAGGAAGATTGTGGTGTACCATGGTCTCTGTACGCTCCACAACAGTGTAAACCAGCGTCCGTGTACACGACAACGGCATTAATTCTACCGGCTGTCTAGGCGATTGGATCTCTTCAGGAAGAACGCTCTCAAGGGCGAACCATAAATCTTATCGCTCCTCGCCGGGCCACATTTGTAAGCCAGTACCTAGCAATCACGCCTAAGTGCATGGAGGAAATCGCGAGAGGCGACAAGGTGGTTTGCACAGTTCTTCCCGTATCCTTTTACACGTAATTGCGTCTACGTAACGCACGCCATATAGTATCGGAAGTGGCTTTATTTCTGCGGTTAGCCGCGTAACCGCGCGGTTATCGTCCAATCGCTTTCCAACAATTATTTTACATTTTACCAAGAGCATCGTGTCCATCTGCCAAAAGCAACCTCCTAGGCGGATCTTTTCAGTCGTTTTCGAGCGAGCTAGAAGCTGACGAGACTCGAAGGAGCTCGACAAAGTGAAATTACACGAGGACACACGACTTTTGCGATGTTTTAGTTTATACATTCAGGAATCGAACACAGACAAATTAGTAGAAGAACGACACCAAGCGTCCGTAAGGCTCGCGCAAAACGTAGAAGCGTAACGTGAAAACGTTGCAGATTTTGGCTACTTTGTATCCATCTTCAACATCTTTATATTCAGCTTTATATATAGAACGATATTGCTATTACGTTAAAGTAAAAAAGAAAGAGGGAAGAAAGATGGCTGGCGCGCTTTTATCGAGAGGAATCTTGGTAACTACGTTTTCTCGCTCGATTAGCGACGCATCGATAAAGAAAACTTCTGTCGCGAACATTTCCTGCACTCTTTATTCCACTTGTGCGAAACAACTGCAGTTTTATGCGTATCATTTCTTCGAAAATTTACTTTATCCATCCAACATTGTACTCGCAATATAGTTTGCACATTTAGTACGTTTTTACGTACTACGCGCATTTTCGTCGTCTTGCATTTCCTATAAACGCACAGAAATCCGCAGTCTAGAAATAACACACTGCATAGACTACACATCGTTCCTCGATTATTAACATTCGCGAAATTCTAAAGGATCGTGAAACAAACGTCGAGTATCTGCCAAAAATACTATCGCGTATTTAGCATCAACTAGATATTTTGGTCGAAATGAATACTTGAAAGTGTCTGAAAGAAAACAAAGAATTCTATCGTTCGCGCGTAGAGGAAGAAAAGTTCTGTCGTGAATATTCTCCACGCTACTTATCCTACTTATGCGAAACAACACTTTATGCGCTGCATGTCGCTCCTCTGTTATTCAAATTTATAAAATCGTCGTGAAATATATGACGTGAAAAATATCATCAGTATAAAAGTATACAAAGCACTTGAACGTCATCGAACGATATATTTTCGAACTTTCGTCGTAAATATTTCGATCGAGGTGAGCGCTTTGAAGCGCGCGGAAAGATAAGTACGAAAGAAGGAAAATTGGATTATTGCTCTATACGGACAAAGACGATTTCTATCCTGAACATTTCCCGCACCCTCGTTCTACTTAGGTGAAATAACGCTGCTATCATTGAAATTTACGAAATCTCGAGAACCGTGAAACCTATCTATCGAGAAAATGTTATCGTGAGATATATTTGCATGAAAAATATTATAATATATACAGCATCGACGTTCAGCGATTATAAGAAGCTTAACGACGTATTTTCAAATTTTCGTCGTAAACATTTCGATGGAGATACAAGCGCTTTGAAGTGCGCGAGAGAAGAAATTTGAAGGAAGGAAAATCGGATTATCGGGAAGATGATTGGAGTTGCTGGGCAAGTAACGATACGTTTTCGAGGCAAGACTGCAGCCCCTCGGTTGAATGCACTGTAGGAAGGGGTGGCGGACGGCGCGTCTGGTTTCTATGGAAACACTGCATCGACCTCCCCAACCCTTCGACAGGGGGTTCCGACGAGGATCGGGTCCGTCACCGATGGTGGTGGGATTGACGAAGGTGGGGTTAACCGCCCCTGGAGAACGCTAACTGCCGGTGCATCGCCCTTCGACGCAACACGGCAATGCGTATTTCTCGTTTACAGGGCGATGAAAAGTTATCGCGAAACAAACAACGTATAAATCTTTCGTTTAATCTTGGTTTTATGTGCGCTCGTTGCAACACAAAAATACTACACGGCTGGTAATTTATACCATATACTAGACATATAGGGCATCCCGCGTAACGCCACTCGCTATTTTTCTGCCATTCGCGGTCATGCGACGAAAAATATTCCCAAC
The DNA here is from genome assembly GCF_051014615.1 of Bombus vancouverensis nearcticus. NCBI lineage: Eukaryota > Metazoa > Arthropoda > Insecta > Hymenoptera > Apidae > Bombus > Bombus vancouverensis. The sequence goes on along the minus strand of NC_134915.1, from coordinate 519,671 downwards.
CGTCGTACGACGATGTACTACGAACGACGATAAAAATATTCCGAAAATACCATGTTCTCATATGGAAAGCGAGGTCAGCTTGGCTGACGCAAATAGAACAATACGTTGCTTCTTTAACGAGATCGTAGCGGACTTTATCAAGAATTCACAAAGCATATTACATGATATTTTGACTAACTCGATACCAGGCTTATGGCACGCTTTATTTCAACGTTCGTTCAAATTGCGCGTCTATTCTGCTCTTTTGCAGAAATTCGGACGATCTGCTGTTATTCAAGTGGCTGAACGTACGACTCTACGTGATATAGTAATTCTCTGTTTCTGAAATACGTCGACGAGGGAAATATCGCTACGCTGTAAATCTAGTACCGAGTGCAGATGATACAAAATATCGCGAAACGCGCATTTCGAATCTGTCAGAGAATCCCCTGCAATCTCACGGAAGAAACATCATATGGTCCTAGTTTGCGTTACCCAAGGTGATCCTTGGTTTGCCTTTGGAACTATTTTCCGAATTTTTTGTCCTGCAAATGACGAGAAAATATCGAGTTTCGTCACGCGGAACACAAGTGCATACCCGTTGCTGTATTCTGCCTGAATCCCAACATGGGAAGGATGCTAAAAAAAAGCACGCGGATCGGTTGGTCGCTTTGTACACGACGTGTGCGCGTTTTGGTTTGAACGGCTTAAAAGCGGCAATTTCGGTTCGATCGACGAGCGACGCTCTGGAGGCCCGCAAAAGTGCAACAACGAGGGATAAACTGCTGGCTGAGGATTCGGCGCAAAGCGGGAAAACAGGTTGCGGGGCAGCTAGGGGTAACAACGGATAATTTGAAATCTCGCTCGGCGGAGAAGGGAAAGATTCAAAGAGAAGGAAGACGAGTGTCTGCATCTGGCATATTCGGTCGACGATGCTCCGTCAAAACTATTGCCTGTTTCTATCGACGCGACACGCGGTTTATCCAACGATTAAATACAGAAATGGCACGGCAGGAAAGACACGGCATTCGTTCCGAGTGGAATTCGTCGAATGCTTGAAAGTAATTTTCGAACAAGAGATCCGTCTGGCGTTCCTTTTTACAGAAGCCTCGAAATTGGAATTATTCGTTTGTCCAGCTAATGATTAACTTCAAAGTCGAAGCAGCTTCTGACTCACGGCGTTTCAAAGCGTCTCGCAGCGAATCGTTAGCTAGGTGAAAACATTTGTTCACCGTGAGAACCGTCCAGGATAAGATCGTACAGTCCGGCGTACGCTTTCCGCGTCGTCGAACTCGTGCGAGCATGACGCTCGCGAGAGAACGGTTTTCCGGAAGTGACGCTCGTTTCGCCGTGGAACGGTTTTACGAGCGGCAATGTTACGACGCCGAGCACCGCCTGTGCACTGAACGTACCTAGGGGTCACTGTACCCGGCGATCTTCGCGATGCCGGAAGGTCGCTGTAACGCCACGCGATACAGAAAATCGATTCTGCCTCGGATTCTCTGCTGATAACTCGCGCGCAACCTTCTCCGGGCAACTTGGATGCTGTTTCACATACACACACGCCAGCCTGTTTGCTATTCGCGTTTCCAGCTCTTAATCCACGGTCTACGTTCCACCGTTCGCTAATCTCCGCCATTTCTCTTAACGAACGATCGTTTGCCAATTTCTACCGACCATCTATAAAATCCTGTCAGTCCGTTCCTACTATAATAAGCGATTTCTCTGCGTGGAATCTTAACAACATTTCGATCGGTCAACCCGTAGAATCGAGATGCAAACGTTATGCGATGCGAATTTCTATTCAAATTACAAGTACGCGACTGCTCGCCAGTTATCTCTGTTCGTAAGTATCAGAACGCTTGCGAGCATTCATAAAGAAATGATCAAAACCTTCGACCTAAGAGACCCATATATTTAATATCATAATTGAACTGTAAATTTTGTGGAAATACAGGGTGGTTGGTAACTGGTGGTACAATTTTTTTTTTTTTAATTTTTCCATCGAGACAACGATTTACAGTGAGATCCGTTATAACGAGACGCGACAAAGTGCACGCGTACCGAGCCAAAATTCAAAGTCGCTTTTCTCGAAAACAAAGTCTCGAACGAAAAATGTTTATTCTATATTTTCGACTTCTTTTTTCGCGTAGAACACCTCCTTTCCGCTTGTACCACCAGTTACCAACCACCCTGTATATATTACAGATTATTAGAGACAGAAGCTTTACGAGAAATAAAAGCTTCATGAAGATTTGTATCATCCCATAAATTTTACAGTGACTACTTCGCTTCAGATGTTTTTTATATTCCCGTGTATTACGTGCATTCCCGGCATTGCCGTGCTTTTAAAGTTTCCATAAACGTGTAAGAACCCGGGGTCTGATCGTAATAATAATAATAACCTCGTCAATTTTACGCAACGAAATTAATTCTCTTCTTGTCTGCATACGACTCGTCGTGTATCTACGTCATTTGTTCAATTCTGACATTTGTCTAATTACTTTTTTCAGTATCCTATCCAATTCACTTGTCAACGTATCATTCTAATTTACTATATTGCTATTGTGGCAATTCTTCCAAATACTATCCATCTTTTTCTTCTATCTTTGTTAAATACATTGGATCGTAGTCTTGCAAAATATAAAACTTTGATCGGTTGGTCGTTTCCTTTACCGATACTTTAGACTAACTGCGCCGACTTCTGCGAAAACCAATCCTCAAAATGACGAAAACTCGATAAAACACAGCGCGGACGTCATAATTTAGGATTTTCGTTTGGCAAAAAATTGCCAACTCACGGAACGACTCTCGTATTATACAATTATTAAAATCACCAACTTCCATTTCGGGCTTCTAATTGCCTCGCTGGGAATAACAGCGGCGTGTCGTCATCCATCCCATTAAAATCAAAACTACACCACATAGGTACGTGTCTATTATTTAATTCTTGAATATCCACCAATATTCAACATTTCACAAAAGCTTATTTTCCCCGAAAATTCAACAATGGAAATTATTATTCCGCACCACTCGATCGTAGTGCAGGATACTTTTAAATCGCGCGTTAATTGGTTTGCTATTCGCCATTAAACGAGCCATTAGGAATCATTGGAAAACACAGAGGAATATTAGAAATTTAGCTGCCTCTTTTGAAATGAAAATCTTCGAACTAGAACACAATTTCAAATCATCAAAGTTTGGTAGGTAGCTTCCAGCACAGCTTGGCCCAACTGACAAACTTGATACGAAACCAGCAGGTCTCCTAACGCTTGTGAAAGGCTGTGTAAATCTTATTCCTCCGCGTTTCAATCCCATGGACATAAATAGAATAACAAGTTTTTTTGAACAAAAGAGAAAGCATCGCGTACTTCCTATCTTACGTTCAAACGAATCAATTTAATGGAAATCTCGAATATGAGATTAAAGATAAATTAGCAGGAAGGCCGACCACGGACTAATTGTAATTGGTCTTGCAAGAAATTCCATCAAATTGCAAGACACTGTAGCAGATCGTTTTCTGTAAATGCAGATTTGATCGACCGGCTTAGTCGACCGGTGCGCAGGTAGCGCGAGATCGATCCAAGTTGAGAAAATTGAAAAAGTGATGGACAGAACGCAACGAGAATTTGCTACTAAATTTTTGTATTCGCAGGCGCAAACTTTTCTTGGCCACTTAGTCGACCAAATTTACATCTGCCGAATGAAAATGCAAAACGGTGTGCGAGGAACGGAAAATACCAGTCGAGTTAAGAATATTTTTCTCAGGGTCGGTCGGGTTCCCGGAAGTATCTCGTAATTCGAGATTCCCCACCGAGTTTCAGGATTCTCGAGAATTTTAAAATTATACAAGCTACGATATATATATATAAATAACGAAATGCGATAGATATAATATTTTATCATAAAGTAAAACGATTTATTATAATTTTGCAATTCTCGAGAACCCGGAAATTGTCGGGAATGCCAAGAACCTGGAATTGCGAGATACTTTCGGGACTCGACTGGGGATCCGCCGCTAGCATGGGGTTTCCGACATTTTCCAGTTCTGGCACACCTTTAGCATTTACACAAAGCAATTTCCTAAATTTTCTCACCAGTGGACCACTTGGTCGACCCATTTGTAGCCCCCTGCCATATGGTTCTACGGTCTCTGCCGATCGTTTCAGTACACACAGATTGCAGATATTTCGCCAAAGGCCGACGTAATATTCACAACACAGGAAGCGCGTAAAGCGTTCGAAACTCGTGAAAGAGAGGTTCAAATCACGGTTTAGAAGTTTATCAAAGTTCAAATCACAGTTTAAATGTTACCAGCACTCAGCGCTTACCGTTCGCCTAAATTTAGTTTATCCAGCGTATCATCTAACATACGGAATAACTTTGTCGGGACTTACTTATCGACTATAGTTTAACTTAAGAACTGCTTTTTCCCAAAATGTCCTAAATATGCTACAAACGCTCATTCGAGATTTCCATTCGATTCTCCTACTACTTTGCTCGTGCTGTTTATAGGCGGAATAATCTTATTGGTCGAACGGTATCCAATACCCTTCGAGTGGTCAAAGTTCAAAGCAATAAGAGGAGGAAGCAAATAGTTAATTTTTTGATCAACTATATAAAACAGACGTAATATAGTGGACATCTCCGTTTATAACGTCGGATCTCGCTTTGTTCATGAGCTTGACACTTTAAAGAGATAGGGACAGGGAGAAAATACGACACACGAACGTACCGAAAGAGGCAGACAGACAGAGAGAGAGAGAGAGAGAGAAAGAGAGAGAGAGGGTCAGTGAAGAGAGAGGTAAGGATCGAGGAAAGGATTACCGCGAGGAGCAGTAGAGGAGAAGAGAGGAAAAGAAAAAGAGGGAAAAGGTTCAAGCACCATTTGACCGGTCTCTGAATCATCGTTAAGCCAACCGTTACACGACGGCTCGTTAAATCGTATCGTAATGTGGGTGGGTCAGATGATTCGCACGGTTCAAACAACACGTCCATACAATTGTAAGAATTCCGGTTGCGATGGTAATTTAGCATAGCTCGATATAATTCCAACCAAGCGAACGTCGCGTTCCTCTCACCGCGATGTGTTAGAAAAGTTTCCAACGAAAATAAATTACCCAAGTTTTTGAAAAGATTCCTAGGAAAATAAATTTCGCCAGTCTTCTTTCGACGGAGCAGATAAAAAGATTTGAAATTTCTGCCAGACTATAGTATTTATAGCTCTCTTTTCGCGTTAAATCGGCAATACACCGTTCTGTTACCGTTTTCGGCATTCGTTGCGAAACAACAAACATCTTTCGTCACGATTCTTGATCCATACAATTTTGCTAAACCCTATGCCACGAGGGAAATTTACGAAGCGCCAAAATCATCGAGATCGCGAAACTAGCGCGAACATAATTTTTAATCGAATCGAAACAGGTAGAAACTGTTGCATCTTGTAACTTTTCGTCGTATAGATTGCGGTGTATGCAGATGCGTATCAGTGGGACGCATAAGAATGAAGTAGGGAGCCGAACGGAAACGTCTAATTTTAGAAACAAGCCTGGAATTGCCTACTCAAGTAGAATTTCAATTAAGCCTATCAATTAATTAGTATCCCTTCGAAACGAGCTGTTCTTCGCTCGTTTCGTCTTGCAGATCTTGTTAAAAATGGCACGTTGCTGCAAAATATGCAAAGGTTTACGACCCATACGTTATTACTTTTTTACTTCTTCCATTTTCTTTAGTATTCGCTCATCTTTCGTTCATCCTCCTCTTTTATCCTTCCATGGATACTCAGCATTGTGTCGTCTAATGCTATTTGAGACGATTCTAGCGGTTGTCGAAGAAAGAAGACAACATCTTGCGACACATGGCTAATAACGAGATCTGAATCACTTCGAACCTGTATAATATTGTAAAACCTGACTCGAACATCCAAATTCTTGCAAGACTTGATCAGTCTTGGATTAATAGGCCCTGTTGAAAGTTTTGATACGAGATATTCCACATTCTTGGCTCGGTAGTTTGAGAGCGGGAATGACGTTTAGGCGCAAACACATCGCAAACTTCACAGCTACGGGTAAAAAGACAGGTAAAGACGAAGTGGCCCGAGAAATCATCGTCGTCTGGACGGCAGAACCGACTTCCAAGATTCTCCAGACGTATCAAGATTCGAGGCTGAATCGAGGCTTTCGAGAATCCTTTGAGCTTGGAATCCTGTTAGAAGCGATTGAAAATTCTTGCAAAATACACGATACAGAATCGCAACGATTTTACATCGCATCGCTGTGACATAGTTGTACGCTTGGAGTTGCAAAGGCGGCGGTTGCACGGAGCTTCGACTTTACGGAGGCGCGCTTCGATATGCAGAGGTCTGGCTATCCTAAACTCGAGTTACACAAGCGAAATAATGCATTCGGCAAATAATTCGAGTTAAAGCAAGTTTTACGTAGACCTGCAGGAAGTTTTCGCAGCGGAGCGGAAGGGAACGAACAAAGTCGTAGCCTTACAGAGGTTCGATTGTATCTGCAAAGGATCCAAGAATGATTATTTTATTTCAACGGTGAGCTACCATCGTGTGTTTTCGAGCGTGGCTACAAAGGAGCAATAGGAGGATTAAAGCGAAGCAAACGAAGGGACAAGAAGCTTTACAAGAGGCATCGACGAAAAGCGCACACCTGTGGCGCGCCTAGCGATTATACACCGACAAAGGAAGTTTCGCAAGAAAGTTGTACGGTTTGTGGCTGGATGAAAATGCGATATCGTGCACGGAACTGTGGATTTTCCGCAATGGAATCACGTCGAGGAAAGAACAGTGTTTGTCCGTAAGAATAAAAGGTATCTCAACCAGAAGATATCCTATAATATCCATTTAACTATTCAAAGGATATTTTTACTCCATTTATTATGATTATTATCATCGCATTAGGCTTAGTACTCTAGGCAAGCTGTTCTAATTCGCTTTTAACATCTTGTCCGACGTTCGCTTTCGTAATTTGTCTGCTGTTTTTATTTTTGCATATTTTCGCTCCAGGTTCGTTATACATTGATCAGGATATTAATTCGATTAATTCTGGTTTTTTCCTACCACATATTTCTTCATTTACATAGCTTTCTTCCTGCCAATCTTGCTCGTGTCAGGGTTCTTTCGAATTTAATTGCAAGGTTCGTCACTGCTCTACCGATATCGTCCTTTTGAAATGGTCGAGAAATATCCAAATAACGAAGAAAACGAATTATAACACTCTGTCGTCTCAGATAAATCCGCGTGCAATTTATTAATTCGAACGTTCCACGTACTTCGATACTGTAAGCGCCAAATTTTGTAATCTGATAACCCGTTAATGAGCTGTTTGCCACAGAATAGTTTGGAAACGCTTGCGAGGCAAATACTTGAAAGTTTTAGATAAGTTGGCGTAAATTCTCATTTCTACGATGTATTTAACATGCACTTAGTATCCATTTAAATGCGTTATTAAGTCAGACCTGTCACCAAACACGATTATTGTGTTATGGAATTAATATTATCTGTGGATCGTTAAATTTTAAGCTTCTCTAACTTCAAATTCGAAGTTCTATTCGCGTTGATCAGAGTACACATTGATAAGTGGAGGGACAAGGAAAAATATATCGAATGCTACAATTTTCGAAGAATTTCCTTGAAATTCACGTTTCTTTATGTCACTTTCTCGCGGTAAATAAACTACTAGAAGTAAATGAATTGCCAAGTTACGAACCAATGCTATATTGAACGAAAATCCGTTTGATACTTGACGAAATTATCGAAACTTATTTCATGCTGTACCAAGCTATCGGTATTCGTGTACCGAAACCTAGAGAAAGTCAAATAGAATTAAAATAAAAGTTAGTCAAAATCAAACAGAACAGAAGAATCTGAATCTGAATCTGATTCGACAAAAAGCACAAAAGAAAAGCAGGAGCTATATCCTCTCTCAGTTTTTAAGAATATCGTTGCTAAATATCATCGTTCGATAGATTGGACATAAGCGTTTAACAAACAGAAAGAAGAAGCGACGTTGAGCGGTGATGCTCGTTTCTGCGATACTGCTTGGTGAAACGAAAGAAGGGAAAAGAGTATGCGGAGCATAGGCTTTCTTAATGACGGCAGAAACATAATACGGAAACATGAGGGAACATTGTTGTTGGTTCACCCGCATGCATGTCCTGCTTACGCGCGAGTTCCTATGTTCGCGCTTGTTCACGCGTACGCGCTTTTTAACGTTGGTCTATACACGCGAAGCATGAAGGTAACGGAACAAAGAGATGCGGAAAAAAGGAGTCGCTCAAGGGGAACGGATGCGAACAAACTTTAAAGGTCCAAGGGAACAAGATTTCCTTACAGTTTACAAGTTCACGCCTTCCGTTTTCCATTCGATGCTAGAGCAGCCTGCTGATTAGAAACCAATAACCACACCGAGAACTTTTATACGTTTATGGAGAATCCGAAGATTCGCGAATGCACAGAATTAGCCGGATACCCGGGTATCTCGCGAGTCATCCGGAGACACAAGATGGTCGAGTCGTTCGATACCATCCGTGGTTGGTTAGGCTACTTACGCGATACAAAGCACGCGTTGTTGGCAGTCGCTTTTAAATACTCCGATGGAGAAGCCGTCATTTTATGTCTGTGCATGTGAGAATCTAAATAAAAAAATCTCGTTTCAAACGAATCGAGACGCACAATGCAGGCGGTTATCACCTTGATGTCGTAATGACGTCCGATCAGCGATTTCTCGCAGCGAGGTTCTCAACTATCTCATCTACCTCACGATGATACCCGGGTACCTGGATAGAGGACTTACAATTAAACGCTTTGACGCACAAACAGAATGTAATTCAACATAGTTCGATGTACCGACAGAATTTGACAGTAAAATGGACGTAGAACTCATAAGTAATTTAATTAAATTACGTAACGTCGACATTATATCGTGTTCCTTGCGATTATTCTTGTATTGTTGATTTTGAAGTATACGTAGAATAACAGTTATAAAATGAGACGCGGATTCTCCGGAAATTCCCTTATCCCGGCAGTAGTTACGTCTCCCTGTTAATTGGGATACTGAAGGTTTCATGGTATAAGAAGATACGAGAAAGCGAGAGCGACGAGTATATGGCGAACCTCACACCTAATACTCGAATCCTAGACGAATCAATAACTTTATCGCTACGATTAACTAACTAACTTACAAGTAATTACAACGATACAGCTCTCCTTGCTATCTTCCTTCCAACTCCCATACTATTGCCATCGATTTACTTCTCTCGTTCCACGAAAGGCAATATCGTATATGCGTTATCACTTTTTAAGCTTTTTCTTTTCGCTGTTATTTACGTATTACCCAATGCGTGTATACATCGATTTATACAATATACGTGGGGGTGTGAAGTGCGCGAGATTTTTCCATATAGCAGTAATCCTAAAATTGAATCACTTCGATTCAAATAAATTCATACACTCGTCACTAGCTACTTTAGCTTAAATATCATTTTGTCCAAATTGATGAAATTATCTCCGCGTAGTTACTTTGGCAGATACGTAAACGGTTATTTTAAATTCGGCCATTGTACAGGGTGGTTGGTAACTGGCGGTACAAGCGGAAAGGGGGTGATTCTACGCGAAAAAAGAAGTCGAAAATATAGAATAACAATTTTTCGTTCGAGGCTTCGTTTTCGAGAAAATCGACTTTGAATTTTCGCTCGGTACGCGTGCACTTTATCGCGTCTCGTTATAACGGATCTCACTGTAGATCGTTGTCTCGATGGAAAAATTAAAAAAAAAAATTGTACCACCAGTTACCAACCACCCTGTATATTTATTTTATCCACGGGGAAAACGATGGCGATACTTTTCCAACACTGTTCTAAACGCACGCCGTCGTCAAACGCAATCATTGTACATCGACGATGATACTGTTCTCATGAACATTAATATTTATCAATGTGCGAACGTTTTTCAACAGCTATTTCATATTTTTTATATCCCAGTCACGGATAACGATCTGTTTTTGAAGACTACCCGTGCCTTTAAATATTCGCGATTCGTTGCTGACCTCGACTTTCCGACTTCTCCACTCATTACGATCATTAATTAAATTGTGCACAGGCTACCGAAACTAATTGTTGATCGTCATGTGATTAGTCGTAAGGATAGTCTTTGAGGATGTATCGTTAATAATACGGCTCGTAATATGTAGCTAAATTTCCAAATGTTTTATATATCTACAGAGGATGTTTTAGGTAAACGAGATCACCTAAATATCTACCTTATTTATAATTGTATGAGAAATCTTCCCAGAACAAAGTTAAACTATTTCAAGGAGCACGCGTAGCTACGGAAAGAACTTTTTCTCAAGTTCGCTTTTCTAGGATATTCTAAAGTCATCGATATTTTTTTTTTTAAATAAAACTTCATATATTTCTTGTATACCAATGGAATTGTTATTCCCTGTACAAAAATGCTTACGTTGGAAAATGCGTTGTTCCAAAGATTTTCCAAGAATCGACCCACGTTACTCGACTCTTGTCCATTCTGACGCGCAGGCATCAAGGGTAAGAGTGAAAAATAGGCAGTGCGAATAAAGCAGAATAGGTAGAGTGTGTAGAGTTAGGTCGTTTCTTGCTCCTAATCGCACGTTAGATATTTCTTTAGCTTAGTTAAAAATTGTTAAGATCTTTCTAAGAATTGGGCCAAATTATCCGACTCCTGTTCACTCTACCGTGCTGTATCGTGCGTGCATCGAAGATAAGCGCGAGAAGCAGGTTGGCAGAAGCGAGATAAAATAAGTAGAGAGTAACAGAGTAACAAAATACCGTAAAAGTCAGATCGTTTCTCTTACACCCCGTTACATATTACGTATTTCTTTAGTTTGGTTAAAAAAATGCCGGTCAAGCGTAGCCACGTTTGGTATCACCTTGGTTGTACGAGTCTCAACAACCCGATTAAGGTGGCCATCATCTCGAAACAACATACTTAAAAAAAAAAGGGGGGGAAAAACAAATATTTTTCTTGTTCCGGGTAATTCCGTAATTCGATATCGGATTGAATTACGTCGATGCGGATCATAGATAACGTCGAGGCTCGCCTCGAGTCAGCAGTTCCAGGAATTTGATGGGAATAACCTGTGGCCATATGAATGAACAAACTCACGGCTATACGTATATATCCGGGCACTACGTATTAATAAACGACTCGTGTTAACACACTGTTGTTATTTTGTTTACAAATTATCGACGATAAAATTAGCCAGCTGTACATTGTTCAGCCTGTGGCAAATGGGGTACATATTTTTAAGCGATCTCGTGTAATATGTCTCCTGTATAACTAAACTGATAGATTGTAAACGTTTATAATCGTCGTTACAAGTTACAATAGTAGTCACAAGTTGCGATAAATTGTAGTTTTTGGTGTGCTCGTCCAACGTATAAACTCCACAGTGAAGTGGCCAAATATGTACAAACGTTAGCAAGTGATAAAAACGTTATAAAATATACAGGGTGGTTGGTAACCGGTGGTACAAGCGGAAAGGGGGTGATTCTACGCGAAAAAAAGTCGAAAATATAGAACAAAAATTTTTTTTAATTTTTCCATCGAGACAACGATCTACAGTGAGATCCGTTATAACGCACCGCACGCGTACCGAGCCAAAATTCAAAGTCGATTTTTGTTACGCCAGGAGGCTTACCACAGGCTGTATTTTCTAACCGTCGCTCGCGGTCCTACAACGTCGCAGACGGATCGTCGCGGCTGCCCGGCAAACAAACATTGTAGTGGCAAGCGCATGGTTCATTAAGCAGGGCGACCTCCAGAAACGTGGACTCGTGGCCGTTATTTTACCTCGCGTAAAAGAATGTGGCGTGATCCGAACGTAGTGGGGATCGCCTTCCAGAAAAGACGAAAATAATCGAAGGGCGGGCAGTTCCTTCTGACGAGTCAAACATGACACTTCGACAAATCTGACGAGCAAACGAATTTATCTAGAGATATCGCAAAATCGAGTCAAATTTCTGTAACATCTTCATCATATTATTGTAAAATATATTGTTCTATGTTAACCTGTTAATACAGTGTTATATTCATTAAACCACCTGTGTTATCCTAAACGAAACTGGGGAACGACTATTTCGCGGCGTCGATTAACATGATCGTAGCGAGAATTTACAACTCTTGTTGACGTGCTATCTCGCGATCGCGTCTCTCCGCGAACGGTCGTAACAATTTTCTCGAAAACAAAACCTCGAACGAAAAATTGTTATTCTATATTTTCGACTTCTTTTTTCGCGTAGAATCACCCCCTTTCCGCTTGTACCACCGGTTACCAACCGCCCTGTATAATAACGTATATGTTAATATAATATGTTATACAATATGTAAAAACGTTAGCAAGTGAATGTAATAAAAATATGCGCGACGATGACGTAGAATAAACTTTTGCTTCTTTTTAAACTTCTTCAGATATAATTTCACGCGAATTTCGTTTCGCGAACGAAATTTCCTGGACGTTGCAAGTATCGACGAACTGCGCGCGCTAATTTCACGCGTTAATTAAGAGAAGTTGAAGAGACGGGATGGAAGAGCCGAGTCGAATTTATTTGATTCCAACAAATTTTGCTCTTGAGAAAATTTCTCTAAATTTGTTCGTTTCCATTTATTTACTTTGATGACACCTGCTTCTCCTCTTTTCCTCTTCCATCGTTTTCTCGCGACTCTGAAATTGTGTTTCACTCGTTCGCTCGCGGACAAACTTTTTAATAAAATTTCACAGTTTCAGCGTTCTTAAGCATTTGCCCGGTTACTGCACGAGTAATGATTTTAAGGAGCACAGAATTCCAGATGATTAATTTTTTTTACGGAAGAATCGGCAAATCGTCGTTCGTTAAAGAAAGAAAGAAAAAAAGACAGCGAAAGTTTCGCATAAAAGAAAGTGCAGATTCTGTCCTTTAAGCGCCTGTACATTTTCTACTACGGACAGATTCTCGCCAGCGTAATATACATAATATATTCCCTGGAGTAAAACCTATTTTCAAGTGGCTGGGCATCGAAGAAAAGTTTTAAAATGCTGCAAGATGAAAAAGACTGGAAAATATATAGAGAAAGGGAAGTAGCTGTCATCGGAGAACGGAAAGAAAAAATATGCAAACTAAGAATAAAGCCAATTAATTCAGGGAAGTGTCTAGCGACACAGCAGGCAGATGGAAATCTTCAAGAATAGCACACCAAAGACTTGCATACTTAAGCTTGATCCACACCGGCGATCACGGTACGGTCAGATCACGTCGAGTCAGACACTGAAAATCCTTTGCATAATCCAACGAGAGCATTCACAGTAAGCGGTTCTGTCGAGTCGAATAAAAATTTATTAAACCGCGGCGTCGGTTTCTTAGCGATCAACAGTTGGAAACAAACACGGAGCACGTGCGTTCGATCGAATTCCTACGAAATTGCAGAGTATCGCATGATCTCGGTTACGAAAGATAGTGTGACGCATCTCGCAAAATACAATATCGTTCTCATAATAAATTAACGTGTTTCTTTTTATTAAAGTATACCTGGAAAACCACATTGTTCCTTCTTCGAACGAACAACTGCGACGCGATTCGATTGTTTCTGATCGTTTAGTGTTAGGAATATCTCGGTAAAATCCTTGAATTTTATCGATCCTGATCTGGCCACATCTTTGACCGCTGGTACGAACCAGGCTTTAGACTTTAATAAAGCGAAGGATGTACCGAACAAGGAACAGATTCACCTGCAAGACTGGAAAGTAAAGCGTAGCGCGTTTAAAGGAAAAAGTACATCGACGAGCTTTTAAGAAAAGCAAAAGTTACGCGGAGAACGTAGGTAGGAGAGTAGTTTTAACGAGAAACTGCAAATACCTGTCAAAGATGATTACTCGAGCCAGGTAGAAACGTTTACTTTTTCAAAAGCAAATCGCAAACTAAAAATTACTTCCAAAATGTTATCAAAGTATTTAAAAATGTCACGGCAAGAGATTTAAAAGCAGAGACTGATAACGACCTGGAATACGTAAACTCTCAAGTGCAAGTCATCGCAAATCTGAATTTATAATGAAACGTGAAAAGCCCGAAACGGAAGAGAAGAAAACAGGATTTGAAACATTTTTCATTAAAATCGTTACGTTTACGCGGCGATCGAAGTGGCTCCAGTTAACGCGCAACACCCTGTGTAATATATCAAGTGCGACTCCAGATTGGTGGTATACGAAAATATCACTTCGATCCATAATTTTAATACGTTTCCGATAATTCAATTTGACTGTTCGTTACTTATCATCCAGAAGTAACTAGATTATTTGCTTTCGAATATGTATTCACACACACTTTTAGCTTGTTCGTACTCGAACGAATAGCCGACTCGCGAGTTCTGCGGATAAATCAATAGCTAAATTTAGTTTAGAGCAGATTGATTGACAGGGGGAACTAATAGACCCGGAATCGACATATTCATGTTTATTACGTTTGTTGTAATAGAATCGAGAAAGGCTTTTGAATGCACATCGCTCGTTCTGTCGTGCAACATATTTCTTTGTCACTTTTTCCCTTCGACTCTAAACGTCGAAACAGGCGCGATAAATCTCGACAAAAAGCAGACAGCGTTCGTTCGTCCACGATTTCTCCTGATTAGCCGAAACAAAATTTTCATTTACGGGCTTAAAAAAGAAAGTTACGTGGAAATTAAAATTAGGAAAGTGGACAAAAAAATAAAACAGTGGTATTCGCCAGAAGATTATACAATACAGTTAAACGCACAATAACTCAATTTAAAGAAAGAAAAGAAAAATAATACAATAAAATCGCTTTTCGTCGATAGCGATAGAGCTTCAGCTATAACAAAAGTGCGTATAAAATTTATTACACGATATACTGTATAATGTTCCTTGAAATAGTGCAAGTGGATAGATACGGTCGATATATATCGATAGACATAGATGTAACATATGGTTTGTTTGCTCGATACGCAAAAGTTCGGGGAAAAGCAAATCGACAAACATTTGTATACGAAATTGATTACCTCGTCCGACTAGATCCAGCTTATCCATCGAATATTACTTTGCAAATTTCCATTGCGATGTTCCTTGAATTTGTTGTTCAATGAAACGTCCGGTTTGCGTTTGAACGAGGTAAAAATTTATTCTTGAAACATTAACGTAATAGATGCCGAGAGACGACGTAATTTAAGGCTATTCGTCAAGGAAACGAGTTAATTTCAAAATGAAAGAAAAAGGGTGGAAGAACGATCTTAAATTAACGAGTTTTTCGTATTTCCGAGATAAGGTATCTTGCACATTTTTATAATCTTCCCTCTAAATGCATAAATATAATGCAAGGAAAGGCAGAAGATTCTTTGAAATAAGATATTCCAGACAGCTCATAAATTTTCATAGATTTTTTCGACCGTATGTGCCCCCTCGTCCATGTTAAAGACCACTCTCTTCCTTTCAACGTGGAGGAGGCCTGAACGTTTTCTCCTCTTACCAGGAGGCCCCTTCTATGGATGACCCTTGTATCGCCGCCCTTTTCCGTGTAATGCAATTTTTTTTCGAGCAACGTCAATGTATTTTTAACCAGCGCTCTCATGCATCGCCAACAAAAGCGTTCGTCCCACGAGAGAGGAACGCTCAAGACAAATTTAAGCTCTTCGATAATCGAGATAATAAAGGTATAACATGAAAAATATCCTAGATGATAAGTAGATTAAGTGTAGCGATCGTGAGAAGCAACCGAAAGTCATCCTTGTGCCGCAGAGCAACGCGATTACGAATAACAAATAATAATAAATATTCTCCGAATTTACGGAACCCGTCAGAAAATCGTCGATAGACGCAACAAAACCAAACCAACGTGGATTCGAAGCCGCGTCAGACACCCAGGTAACGAAAAGCTTGACCAAACCGTTGAACAGGTCACCATGTTCTGCGACTCGAACGAATATTTTACGATCTCTTTTATGCAAAACTTAATTATAGACTCAAAAGACCGATTAATGCAGCAGCGAAAGAGAGTGGAGATCAACAGCACCCTTCCACCTTAGAAACATCAGTGACTCTTTCTTCCCAAAAATACGATATAACCCCCGCGGTGTAACGACCCTGAAAAGATCAAATCGCTGTCACTCGCGTCCGAATAGGCCAGACAAAAATCTCCCACTCGCACCCATCGATGAAGGACCTTCCGGGCTGCCAAAGATTCCCTCGATCGTACTCCCATCGCCACTGTCACTGTCATATAGCAACACGGTCTTATCCGTATATGCGACTTTTCGGTCAGTACTACTCGGCGAGCTTATCTTTATCTTACGATTGTATGGAAAATGACACTGGGAGTAGCGATCGAGCATCCGAGACAGCCGAGTGTACAAAAGTTACCCGGTTACTCGGGTATCTGGCGAGGCACTCGAATGCACGAGATAGTCAGAAGCTTTATACCCTTCGAGGTTAGGCTACTACGCTGTATAATAAAACGTACACGTCGTTGGTAGTCGGTTTTATCCCTTCGGATACTCCAGAGCGGAAGCCGGTGTTCGATTTATATTGTTCGTGTGTATATGTGAGAATTTAAAACAAAGAAGTCTCGTTTCGACATACATAATGCAGGCGCTATCATCTTGATGCCGTAGTCATGTCCGATCAGCGGTTTCTACTTTAGGACTTTTAGCGAGTTCCATTCCCGCATCCAGCTTCTCAGCTATTTCACTGACTCACGAGATATCCGTCTCGTCCATTTTCTGAGTCATTTTCGTCCACTGACGTGTCCCAACGGTAGAACGAGTATTCGAGTATCTTAAAAGTTGGAGGCCTAATGCCATATCATTCACAACGGTCCACCTTATTTCATCCTGGCCGAGGTATAACGTCGCATCAGGCACGAATTGCAGCCGTGTATTAACAACAGTGTCGATAAGGACAAAAATTTATTAAAGAGAAAAAGGACAAAAATTCATTAAGGAAAACAAGACAATTGGCATGATATTTTAAGCACGTGCGACTCTTTCGCTGCTAACCTTGCGCTTAGCGTGACGTTAAATCTATATGTACGTATATAAAAGAAAAATTTATACAGCATGAAAATAAATTGGTACAATAGCTGCAAAAAGTATTGGCACGCGACTTCGCTTTCCAACGAATCGTTTTCTCCCCATCAGATTTTTAATTTCACTTTCGTAACATGGAACGTTCGTAGTGACACGAGGCTACTAACACGATGCGAAATTTAATTTCCTTCGACCTAATTAATTAGTGCGTTAATGGTGTAATACATACAACGCTGTTCCGATACTTGTTGTATCCACTGTACGTTTGTGACTTTTGGACATTTGCCTCGTCTGTTTCGAAGGCAAAACTCGTAAAATCTACATGCGCGTTATTTATCGTAGCTCTTTTTGAACGTACATTACGAACAACGTGTAATAACTTCCACGTGTACTATCAACCAATCTACTGTTGTCAGTGAACTGTAGATATTTTTGCAAATTCATATTTTTACCAATAATACCGATACGACAATAATAGTAAATATTACAACGAATATCGTAATTCGAATACTCTATATGTTTTTGTATATTATGTGCATTTTAGTATTTTTTAGTTCCCTGCAAATGCATAAAAATTCCCGTTAAATTTCCTATCTTGAGTGATTTCTTATTCGAAAAGCATAAAAAATGAGGAATGGAAATGAATCGAAGATAGCCTTCAGCCTTTTTCGAAATTTTACCACAAAGTGACACAAGGTTACGGGCGCTTAGAAAATCCGTATCGATCGTTTGTTGCTCGATTTTCAATTCTTTAGGCGTTCGTAGTTTACGAATATTTTACATTTTACAGACGCCTTGACTTCCGTTTTGTAAAACCTATCGTACGAAAGACAAGTATAACAAATACAGAAGCAATGCCTGGCGTCTTTCCTCAGGGACAAAGGGACAAATGGGGGACGACGCTGTATATTTGTTCTCTTCTTTCTTTGAAAGGGTGTCTCGATGCTTGGCGCCACACACGCCGACGTTCAACTCGGAGCACGTGAACAATGCTACGTAAAAAAGAGACGAGATAAGAAAACTCCAGACACCCGCCCACCTAGTGTTTCGCGGAACTAGCTAATTGACAAACCGGCTAATTGAAACAAAAAGTTCGCATATAATATGGTTCTGTTAACTGGAAGCTCAAAGGACATGAATTTTATCAAGTCGTAGGCTAAATGAGTCGTCCGTGCCGCGCCAAGTACGGAGAATTCTAAACGGAGCACAGTGTATGGTATTTATGATGCTTTTGAAAAAGATGTTTTTGTTATTTCAAGCTGCTCGATTAAAATTCGTTGGAAATTCTATACATGTTGGCTGTCGGGCGAACGTTTTACGAGGCGTATCCAACGAACGAATTTCGAGTGGCCGTTAAAGAAAAAATGAAATTTATTTCCAAGTCCTTTCTTGTTCGTCGCATTCTACGCATCTTGAACTACTTTGCCACGTAGGTTTTAGACTTTTTGAGATACTTGTCGCAACAGGCCATCGGTTTCTCTATTCCCGCTGCATGCAACGATGCTACCTATTAATAGCAATGGGATACGAGACACTTGGAACGGTGGCGGCAAATTTGAATCGCTTCGAACCGACTCTCGTATATTAAAACTGGAGATAAAAGCGTCGATCGGTCTCGAATCTTGATAGGTCTCGAGTCTTTGAACTTTGAAGTCTCTCGAGTCTCGATCGTCTTCGAAGTCGTTACGCGGGATATTCGATATTCTTGGCTCGAGAGTTTCAGAGTGGAAATGACGTTTAAGCCGTAATGGAGGCTGTACGCGGCTTATCTTATTGAAACATAAACAAGCACGAAGTGGCCCAAAGAATTTGACGACAGAACACGATCAAGACCTCCAAGACTTCCAACATGATCAAGACTTTCAAGACTTCCAACATGAGCAAGACTCGAGACACTTTGAAGACTCGAGACCTGTTAGGATGCAAGAACCAACAGCTCTAAGCTTCGAATACTGTTCCAAGAGATTCGAAATTGTCGTCGCATATGCGAAACAGATTCGCAGCGACTCGAACTGTTTTAGATCTCATCACTAGGTGGGACCCAGCGTGAGCATAACTCGCGAAATTCCAAACGGTGCTGTATCGCACAATTTCCTCGCTTCCAATTCATTTCCCACAAATTGCGTCTGAAGCAGTCTGGAATTCAGCAAGTTACGATCAGCTGGGTGCCACCTTAGGCGCCACTATTCTACGAAGCGGGCATACAAGAACCGACGTCCCGTTATCACGAGTGTCTCAACGAAGGTAAAAACTAGCTAGGAAAATAGTTACCATAGTTAATAGGTAGCAAGTACCTGGCAAAATAGATCGAGAGGTATGTGGAAGGCAAGAAACGTGAAAGCTATTGAAAATAGATTTCTGCTTTTCTTTCATAGTCAACGGATTGAAACACGCTACACCCTGACATTTCATTTCTGCAAAATATTCCACGTATTTACGCGCTTTTTCTGACAACGATATCTACGTCATTCGCATTGTTGAAAATTGTTCAGTCCATGGAACTTCTCATTTTAATCGTTTTAAAAAAATTTGAAAAAAGGCGAACGCGAGTCACCGATTGCGAGTCGTACTCGATGTGTTAACCGTTTTTGATAACAAGGCTAGCAACGTAGCGCTATCGTGTATTCGCCATCTGTAGGTTCGAATAATCTTAAGATAAAAATTCAAATATTAAATCAGAGCAATTGGTTCGTGCGTGATATATTTAACAAAGATATTTTTTCCACCGAATTTCATCTCACATTCAAAAGTGTTTCAAGGTGTTAAAATGTTATTATTAGAAATTCAAGCAGGACGCTACTTCTAATGCTACGATTAATACAGGTAAACGCTAAAAAAAAGAAGTAATTTAAGAAATAAGATCGAGTAGAATGCGCGTGTAAACGTTTACGATGTCCTAAATAAACGTATCGATCCTCTCCTTACAAGTGTATAAAGATACAAGTTAGTAAAGAGTTGACATCGTTCACCACTAGACCGCGCGTGTTAATGCGTTTGTAAAAAGAACGAATGGTGCAAAAATTTACGGAATGCGTTTAATACGAACGAAATATAAGACATGGAAAGCGAAGAGGATAATATTTAGCAAATGAGATATTTCTTCTCATTTTCATCAACATAACACTTACTTATAAATTATACTTATCTATAATAAGTATCAACTTACTATAAATAATTAGCCATGTCACTGTGCCACGCCAGAAAAAATTACTGAAAATTCTCAATGCGAGAATTGATTGTAAATATTAATAAATAAAAAAAATTCATCAACGTTCTATATATCGCGCAAGAAATACACGGTTGAAAAGACAGCACGAAATTAATAACTTTTTCTCAAAGAAGCGTAGTTTCTATTATAGAAACATAGAGACAGAAACAATAGACATCCTTGGCCGTTCGATACACGTATCCTTGCTGACGAGCAGCGTACTTTTATACAGCGTGCTGTAAGCACTCGGCAACGCTTACCACCAGCACCCACAATCCCCTGCCTTCATTGTAAACCGGTAGGCTGTACGATACGTCACGCGTTTCCGGACCAGCTCGGACACGTTCGAACCATTCCCATGTAAAACACCGGGCGTGAATGCACGCTTCTCGTGCAAGGGGGTAATTTTATTTCTAATCTGAAATACCACGATATCATAGAGTCCTTGACTGACAACCAATGACTTTATTCGCGCGTCCATCGGACAATCTATTCTATATTACGTAGAAACCTTTATTCTTTCTATCAGGCAAACGGAGAATTTCGATAGACCAAATAGCGGCAGAAAATGAAACTACCGAGTGCGTGGGCTGGGCTGTGGGATCGGCGATGTTTAAGGCAGTTGCTAGCCAACTATGTCGGTCAAATTGTTCGTCGATAAATGATAAATATGCAGGCTATGCAGGAATAGAAGGTTCGATGGAAAATGGCACATTTCGTTTCGTACAATAGCGTTCCGCGAAATAAAATAACATTTAATCGGGATCTTTATTAACCTAGAAAATGATGTTAAAAAATCTGGCAGTCGTGGAATATCGTATGACTTTATTAATCGTTATGCTCGTGAAACGATTAAATGCGTTGCCATTGAACAGCGATTAGAATCGCGCTGCAATATCTGAGCAGTTTAAACGGATTATTTTGCGTTGAAACGCTATTACGCGTATTAATATGCTTCTCTTCCTCGCTTTTTTAATGCCGACTAATTGCGATTTTCACGGAACGTGATGTAAATAATTCAGACTGGCGAAACACTGAAATTCAAATTGTTAACTGCGGTTGCACGAAAACGAAATCAAATACACCGAAATATGGATACACGAGGAGATTTCAAATTCTTTTATTCGACTTTATATTTATATTTATCGAGTGACGAAAAATCGAATCGCGCTTCCGTAGAAATCTTCCTCGTACGAAAAAGTGAAGCGATTCAACGTACATACGTGTACGTGCACGTAGCCGAGTCCAGGAATACTGCACGTGTCGTCGTTTATGAGTTTCTACGTCGTTACTGTTCGGAATTCAAGGTCGTATAATTAAGCGACAAAAGGAAAATGAGAGGACCATAGTTACTTTAAAAGTTTGAGTCGAATAAAAGCGGAGATCTGTGTGACCACTTTTCGACGTATTACTCAATTAGGGAGCCTTTTTGGCGCAGTTGGTTTCATTGAATGTCGGGTCCATTCGGACCAGGACGCACGTTGCATCCAAGTCGCAATCGCTCCAAGTAGAAAAACATATATTTTTGTAAATACAACGAGATTCCAATGTATATTCCACGTTTGGAAAAACGTTAAAAGCAACGTTTCGCTACAGGTGCGTCCGGGCTCAATATCCGCCCTGCACGTTGCTGAAACCATCTGCCGTTCGAGGGTTAGAAACGAGTAAAAATCAATGAAACAATGGCGAGTTAAACATTTAGCGACGATATCTCAAACACTTCGAATCGCGTCGAAGCTGTAACATACACATACAGAGTGTATCGTAACAAGTGGCAGCCACTTCACGAGTATACAGCAGACACAAAAGCGATGCAACTTGGCAAATCCGGAGTCTCGTATTTATCATAACTCGAATTTTCCAGGCTTTTTCCAATACTCTGCGTCAGTGACACTGCTTGAACAACAAAGTAAATGCTCGTAAAGCATCGAATACTCACGGAGGTTTTAAGACCTACACAAACACCGAAGGCCTTCGAGACCTCCGAAGATCACCGAGATTAGCAAAACACGCAAAACGAATACTCGATATTAGGTATTCTTGTGATTCGGAGTCCATCTGAAACTGTAAGTCAACCTACGCCATTTTCTCACAGTTCTCACAATTATTATCCTCGCAATTCCGTAGCTCAGTCAGTAATATCTTTCCAGTCGAAGCGGCTTAAAACAATAACAAACGACAATATCTCGCTCGCTGATGCATTTCAGAACTGCCCGTAGAGCCGTAGGCACTCCAATCCAGTAGAAGGTCGTTCCAACTTTTGCAGGAGAGCGGAATGTCGTATCGAGAAAAGCGGTACACGATTTGAACGAGCGCTAAAATAAAAAGCACGGGAACCGTACCGCAAACTTGGCATTCAGCTAGTAGAACTATCGGCTAATATGCTTCTTGATTTTGTCGTAAAGTTCCTCACAGTCTCGCGAGATAAACAACAAACGGTCCCGTTTGTGTTACCCGAGGTGACCCTGGTTTCGCTATGAAAGCAGAATATTTTTGGAATTCTCTTTATCCTCGTTTCTAGTACGCTCGACGCGAATGCGATTCGAAGCTCTCGTCACACGATCGCAAATGGGAGAAAAATAGCGAGTCGCGTTACATCGCGGGACACCGTGTATGCACAGAATCGGAGCAAGTCCAAGTGTATCAGATCCCATTGCTAGTTACACGTTTATAGGGAATTTTACAGGGTTCCATCTGCAAAGTGTCTAGACATTCGATCCAACTCGGACGATCAAACTTTAAATAACCGACCAGCTGTTTCGATCACATGGCAAACGCCGTTAGAACGTTGGTGGGTGTATCTCGTTTTCGTGATAGACCATGGCGCATCTCTGGCGGTTAAAATAAACCTGTATTTTTAGAATACTCGCATGTATAGCGTAGGTGCTGTTTTATCTCTCTGCACGCGACGCGTCTGGAGGTCTATTCACCTCCTTGCGACCTTCGATCTTCCTTATTTTCTCCATCTATGAATACCATTCCGCGGTTCCTCAACTCTGAATCCTGTGTTTACGCCTCTCTATCCAGCCACTCTTAATTATCGTTAGCCGTTGATCAAACGATCGAAAACAAATTTTCTTTGGTGAAAAGTGAAACGACAGAAACGCTGTTCTTCGTTTCTTCCACTTGACTGTTTGTTGTAATCATAGCGGTTGAAAGATCCTAAGACAGTCGAGTGTTCAAATACTTTTCAAACAGTGTTCAAATACAAATCAACTTTTTTTGTAAAATTCACCGACCATTCGTTCATCTTTCTTCCTCTTTCTAGGAGGCGCATACGCGTCTTAAGTCCGCTGCATTCCTCGGATCATTTTCGACTCGATAGCGTTGAACAGTTTCTCCAGTTTAGATACCTTTGTTCGCGTTTTCTTAAAAAACCGCATCAACGTCTATTTGCCATTAACAAGCGTTTTAATTATCCTATATCTCCATGAATTCATACCTTGCACGAAAACATTTAAATATTCCTTTAATTTTATAACGTTCTTTGATTTATCGTGCAACTGAATATCTATCCATTTTCATGTATACTAATTGGTTAAGTCGAAATATCTGCCTGCCTCTAGTACGTCGCGATTACAAAAATTTGATACTTATAATAATGAAAATGCACCGCGGAATCCGATAATGGAACGCTTCGCTGGAAAATAAATACGATTTGGTACAAATGCCTATTGTAGTCACTGTATATCCACTTTTACGCGATTGGACCTATCGGAGTACAATTTGCAAAAGTAAGTGGTTTCGTGTTCCGTGGATTGTAACGTTACACGGGCAAGTGTTGAAATGAAACGAAACGCAATAGGGTTCGCTTGGAAGCGGCTTGCAGCGAACAAGCGAGAAAGAAAAGTGGGGAAAAGCAAATAGAGCGTAGGTCAGTTTTGCACAGGCCTGTGATTCGATTGCTCAGTCCCGTAAGTTCGTACGCGTTCAACACTGTCAACGCGAGATGTTCAAGGCGTTCGATTAAACCGCCTGCAGTGTCTGCGTGCATGTGGACCGTATTAAGCACGTTGCATTTATGTCACGTGACGCGATCTTAAGCATCTGTAACTGCACGTTGGCATGCGATTCACCGATGGCAATAGTACGCGTGATACGCAAGATAATTGCAGTGGCAAGAGCGGCTGCATCGGAACAATAAATTTATTGGAAGAATAGAGAGCGATGAAATGATTGATTCAACGTGCTGGGTTCTTTACACGTCGAAGCGAGATCACGCAACGATAAATACAGTTGTATTTCTTTGCCGTATCCAGGCTCGTGGCTATTACGATCCTTTCTGCAATTTACATGTATAAATTGAATAAAATCTACCAAAGAGAAATTACCAAAGTACCTAGAAGCGAGGATGAAGTGGAAGGACAGAAGAATACTGGCAAGATTCAGATGCGGAAACGAGACCAAAGCAAGGGAATACTGGAAAGAAGAGGGGGGAAAAAGATGCAGACTATGCAGAAGGAAAGAGGAAGACCTAAGACGTGTAATAGAAGAATGTGAAATAACGGGAGGATCAAAGGACATAGAAAAAACGCTGAACGAGACTGGAGAAGGTTTAGCAGAACCGAAAGCAATAATAGAGAAGAGAAGGGCAAACGACAAGGAGGAGGCACAACAGGATGCTGAAGACCAAAGTGGTAATAGTTTTTAGTCATTAGTTGATAATTTATAGTTCCTAATTTTTAGATTTTAGAGGTAGAATAAGCAAGCTAGTGCAACAGAATAGAGTGGAAAGGCACGGACTAAACAATAAATAAAATCTACGTGTATAACATTTCTTCGACCAAACGAGCCAACAAGGATCCAAGAAAATTGCCAACAAGAACCAGTTATTCACGAACAATTCCATATTTACGTCAAACGCTGATTAAAAGTCGTAAAAGATGATCTTTGAAAAGGTATGATTTTTAGTATACGAAAAAGCTACTCAAATAAGAGTCCAGAAGAGATCAGGTGATTCTTACGAGGCTGAGAATGCAGAATCTCAGAGGTTGCAGAAAATGTTACGCGCGAAAGGGCTAAATTTCATCTTCCACTTCCCGTTTATTTCCTAACAATCAAAACGATTCGTAAAACGTTTCATTTAGTTTATTTACAGCAAGTAGTGGATGTTTCGGCATAAGGAAGTACTGCCGCGTGAATATAGCAAATTGCGCGATCTAATCTAAAGTGTTGTAGCCACCTATGACCTATAACGATATCAACCGAGGGTTAAATGATTCTTCAATCTTATCTCTCCAAAAAAAGTTCGTATCTGAACGCTTTTTAACAGCAATTAGTCATCGATAATGACTTAATTGATAACAAAACTCAAGTTCTCTTTAATGCTTTCGTCGATATCAATTTAAGTCGCTGCAAGAAAAGAAGATTCAACGCCTAACGCTAAACCTAATCCTAGCAAGGAATTTTCACGCAATAACCGTCTTTAATTCGCCAAGCTTAATATACGCATTCTCGTTCAAAAATCTTAATATTTGATAAGATCGAATTACTCGTTACATTATACAATAGATCGTATTAACGTTTTATACGTCAGTTATATTTTTGTTATATAAAATATTAAGTTTCACTCCATCATATCGTATTGTTCGTCCAATTTTGTCCATTAAATTTGTCCATTTTCGAAACGGCTGCGGTAACTGTTCTAAAATTTTTGAGCGAGTGCGTACGTTCAATACGAATTATTGTCAAATACTTTTCCATAATTTTGGAATTTCTAGTTTCTACACGCCATACTCGAGTCGATATCGCGCATAATCTAAAGACCCCTATACACGAAACATGTTGCGACGCGTGCATCGACACCTATGTTTCGCGAAATCTGCATCAGTTTCGATTTACCTCCTCATTACCGATTCCCCCTAGCTCGTGGCGCGATACCAACGCTGAAAAGCGTGTGTCAAAATGTCTGATCATTTCCCAACTCCGGTATTGTTATTATCGATAATAGGAACGTCGATTATAAACGAGATAAAATGAAAGATTTTAAAAAAGGCGCAGCCAGATGGCTGATCGAGACGAACGGATCCTTCAATTCCACGTTACTGAAAGAACTAAAAACAAAGGAAGCCAGCGATTCAACGTCTGTTGGATAAAGTTCGTCGAAAGATTAAAAAACAAAATACAACGACGAGACTCTGCCGTAAATTATATTCTGTATCGGCGCTACTTTCTACGTGTTTACACTTGAAATCTGAGACCGAATCGTGCCTCGTCCGCTAACTAAGACACGATCATTCTGATCGGTGCACCGATACAAGTTGTTTGCGATGCCGATTCCCCGATACCGAACTATGCACATTGTAGCATGTATCGTGAAACTTAATCGTACGTCTGTCTTCGTCGTTCTTAACCGGGAAAACAAGGAAAGACATAGGATATCGCGCGGACAAAAGTCGCTCGTCTGCATCGCACCCAAGTGTTGATGCATGCGGTGCATCGTGGTTCAAGTTGCAACGTGTATAGGGACCTTAAAAGCATGTGTCGAATCGAACGCACGTCGTGTGCTTCGAAGTTGTCAACGATGAATTTAAACGTCGTAACAAAAATTCGTTGAACATTCAAGAAAAAGATAGGGTAATTATTTAGAAAGCTGCTGCAACCCTGGGTCTCGATGATTTTGAATATATTGCCGGGGGAACGATTCCGAACAACTTTTGCTTATTTTCGTACGTGTTAGCGTTCGCTGTTGGTCGGATAAACCGACGCCTAACTGAAATTTATACAAACCATAAACCAAAGACAAGAATTAGGTTGCCTGGTTAGCTGCTCTCGTAGCACGAGGAAAAATCCACGAGAAAGAAAACTATAGGACGAAGAAAATGGGCTACCTCGGAGCAGCAAACCACTTTCAAATATTTAGCAATGTGCTGGTGCAGACTGGTGCATACCTGAATTTGCGGCTGTTCTAAATAGCTACGTTTTCATGTAATTCTTTTAAAATTTGATTTCATTACCAAAGAGGAATGAAACAAGACGAATAGAACTTTTGTTTTTGTCTTCTATGAACATATAGTACCCAACGCCAATACCCCATATTGGTGAATACGGTTTCTGTCTTTCTAACATTACTTCAATATTGAAAATTCATAGCGTGCAAAGCATACGCTAAATCTTTTTTATCGCGATTGATTTTGTAAGAATAACATCCGAGAAACGACATGGTACTCCACATTTGGATACTTTCCTTTACTGCTATGCGCACCTACGTTGATTCCTAAGAAACAAATGTAGCAGTTCGACTGGATCGTAGAG
This sequence comes from Bombus vancouverensis nearcticus, assembly GCF_051014615.1. NCBI lineage: Eukaryota > Metazoa > Arthropoda > Insecta > Hymenoptera > Apidae > Bombus > Bombus vancouverensis. The sequence continues at coordinate 492,171 of NC_134915.1, read as the reverse complement.
CATTGTAATTAGAATATATCTTGTCGGAAATAAGCAAGTGTCGGAATACTTTTGAACGACCGTGTACCTTAAGATAAGAGGGTGGAAATCGTATGTCAAAAGTTTAACGTGGAAAAAGGATCGTGTAGGTGCGCTGACTTTGCGTTCTCAGGGCTCGGGGAATGCAAAACGGTGAAAAAGAAGATGACCGAGGGTTCGTTCGCAGGGCAACAACCAAGTTGCCGCGAGGCAGGGGAAAAGAAGAAGAAGGAAGTGGAAGAGAAGGAGAGGCAGAAGAGGGAGAAAGCGAAGAAAACGACCATAGACGAGCGAAGAAAACGACCATAGACGAGCAAAGAAAAAGAGCTCCGGTGATGTAGGAGACAGCAACATCCTTAGAGGCTTCGATGTTTCCATTGAATTAAAATTGGATTTTCTTTAAGGAGATCGATATTGTCTATCAGACTGGAAAAATCGGACTGGCAAATTCAGTTTTTCAGAACGATTAATAAAGCGAAGATCGGTAAAAAGTTGTTTCACCACCAAGAACTTTAGAAAATGGAATATTTGGAATATTTCAAACAATATTTCAACTGTTTCAAATTTCCTCTATAAAAATCTATAAAAATCTACGTTCTATCGATTGTAATTATGGCAGTGTTATATAGTATTACTAAGTAAAGATTAGAAGATTATTAAGTAAGATTAGAAAGTAAAGAAATTGCGAATTCGCTTTTTCTATTAACGTTCATTTGTTTAAAATTCATCATAGCCATTAGTGCACGTACTTTGTACGCTCGTTGCAATTCTTTAAAAACGCATTTTAAAGTCACACTTGACATATATTGCCTACGCTCTCCAGAGACTCGTTTTCCGCCTCTACAGGGATAAATGCATCGATTGTTGTTCTATTTTAAAGAAGCACGAAGAGGAACGAGTAATTATTTATACAAGAATTTGTAATTAATCTTTCGACGTTTATATATTAAATAGCGCACAGAAGGACGATCTTCTTTAAACAACATCTAAAAGTGAAAATACTATTTTTTCTACTAATCATCTTATAAAATATACGTTGCTAGAAGTATTTCGTAGAAACGAATTCCTCCTATTAAAGTTGTAGAAATTATTTTTTTCCATTAGAATTGTAAAAATTATGAAATTACTTTCCAACTACCGCGCGCAAACACACATTTTCTAGTTTTCTACTTTAAATATCACCGTAACGAAGCTAAAAGCTTCTGCATTTTTCCATTACATATACAGTAGCGAATAAAAGAAAGTTAAAAATTGGTACACTATGAATCTTGGTAATTGTACTAAAAATTGTTTGGCATATGGTTAACGGTAACCTACTTTGCGATACGCCGTATATCTATCACTCTTATTAAATATAAATTATTTTCTAAAATTACTCTTGTCCTTTTACTCTTCTTATTTCACAAACTTCTTTCTGTCCGTCACTATATACCAGCGCGTAAAGATATTCCGCTAATAATTTTCCCAATAAAAACGAATCCACGCTGCAGGCCATAAATATTAGGACACCTATTCGTCACATTCGTGGAAAAAGCCTAACGAATTTGTCCTCGATAATTACTTCACGATAGGAAGTTTGTACGATGCGAATAAATGAACCTATCTACGATAAAATAGTTGGGAAATAAAAGCAACGAGAAGCACTCGACGTTTGCTAAGTACCACCAGCAGTGGGTTCGTTCAAGACTATTTAGTTTTCCTTCGTGAAATTCTGTTTCCATTTCCTACCGTTTGAGAGCTATAAATTGTCCTAGTCGCGTGGCACACATTGCATAGTAAGCTATTACAAATATTTTCATTTACGTTACGTTACGACTTCGCTACGACTTTACGTTGATTCAAGAGGCTGTAAAACCGATCTATCTGGACACATCGCAGCCTTGCGAGGAAAGTGAAAGACTCCAGTTGTCACTCCTCCGCCAATTATGAAAATCTCTTTCATTCATCTTCGTAACTCGGATGCCAGAGAGCAGTTACGTCGCTTTTCCCGATTTACGTGGCACTGTACTGTATCTTACAAACGTGGTTTTTCAGACCGAAGAACTGAAAATGAAAAAGGCAAAGTGTTTGAACCTGTTTTACGAGCATTATTCTTCTCGTTCGCGAATCTAATCTAATTACGTTCGAAAAGAGCTTTTCGCTTCTTTCGGACAACTTACATTTTCCAGTCGAGACACTTTCTCGCAAGGCTGCGATACGACGTACGTGTGATCGAACGTGAGTCGCCGATCGTAGAAATTTGCAATTTTTATTCGCGATCAAATTTCTTTTACCTTATCTATAAATTTTTTCATAGATGGACGAAGATTCGCTCGTTCGCCGATGCAATCAAAGCGATATCAAAATTCGGCATTCAAATGTGGAAGGTTACATGCCATTTCGGTGGAATATCGTTCGCGTGAGTGCACCACAGATCGTTCAGTTCCACAGAGAAATTTCTTCCACTCTACTTGCTCCATGCAAGCCCTGTAGCATCGATGGTTCGCATTCTAGGCGCTGCAGTTGCATCGCCATAAATAAGCGCCGGCGAAGCCCCCAATTAAACGTCGAACTATACCAGGCTATTCTTTTTTTTAACGACCTATCCTTACCGATGAGCGTAGCTGTGTTTCACCTAGACGTCTATACCACGGATGAGCAGAATCTCCATTCTATTTAATTTCCGATCAACGTTCATCTTTGTTGCCTGTTTGCGCAGCTCTCCAACTAAGAAAATGTGGTTTGATCCGGACAAGACACGTTACCGTTCTACGATGAATGTATCGACAACGAGCGAATCAATTGGTCGATCGAATTAAACGGTTGTGAAACGCGCTCCAGAATTCCACCACTGAAAACGAGGAAATCATGAAACTGTACACATACGTGTCTTACATGCGAATTTGTCGGTAAAAGCAGCTTTACAAATTCTTTTGTCACATTAACGCATTCTTGAAATGTACCGCGATTAGCGTTTGTCTTTGTTAGAAAAAAAAGAAACAAAAATTACAAAATAGGACGCAAGACAGATTAGATTTTCGTAGAATATAGGTATATCTTTGAGTAAAAGTTCTACTTATCCGTGGCTCAAATCAGTTTCCCAGATTGCACCATTTATGCATCAACTACATCGCTAAATTTGTTCTCGGATTTTTCTGCTCGAAACTACGAACACGCTTGTTAACGATTTATAGGGTGATTTACGGGGTATCGTGCGTTGGATCAAAGATTAAACGACACAAAGCGAAAGACTCACAGGTCGATTAATTTCGCCGTGGTATCGAAAACGGTGGATTTGTTTGGCTCGGCTAGGCTTAGTTCGTTTTGCATCGGATCGTTGGCCAGGCAGAGGATGCTGGATGGCGTTAGTTACGAGATTAATCGATCGTCCGAGTTGCAGTGTCTGGGGTGCGCGTAAAGCGGCGGCGATTAAACGGCATGTCGAGCAAGGCCGTAAAATCTTCGCCAGGTGCACTGACCTACCCTACGGTGATTAAGAAGAGTAAGAAGCGTTCATGGCGAGTGACGCAGCCGGACAAGGCAGCGCATATCGAATAATTGATGGCTGGCTCGAGAGAGTGAGCCGCCTTTGCGCGATATGCTATGCACGTATGTTTGACGTAATAAAACGTCCGCGTATGCACGCCGAGGCTATTACTTTTTACTCGACGAAATATCCTCTCTCGCGGAACTCTCATTCGCCAATGACCAACCGAAACGCAACGTTATTGTCTCCCGATACTTATCAGTACGAATGCACGCTTCGTTATCGGCACGCCGTAACAGGATTAATCGCTCGCTCGTTTCCAACGTCGAATAACTCGCCAGCGAATTACCCAAATTACAAGATACTGAAACGTAAGGTAATTATACGAAAATGGCCAAATAACAACTCGGATACTTTTCTCGGTCGATATCGTAAGAATTTCATCAAAGAGGTGTACCTGTTTGCTTATGTAGTGCGAGTGTAGTAAACTGCGACTTTCTAACAAATTGGATGGTTAACGAAAAGAGTTTGAGAAGAAACGCGAATCGTCGTTGCTAGAAGGCGATTGGGTAGACTATTACTCGTATCGTTGTCAGTTGTACGTGGATCGTCGTATCGTCGCAGTATGAATATATTTTCTCTTCCTTAGACGTAGCTAATTTTCTCAGCCACATTTTCCGTTCTTCGACTTATTTCGTTGCTTTGAAATTCTAAAAAATGGCGAGGTTATAGCAGCGAATACCACCGCATTCTCCTTACTACACTTGAAATCAGATAAATTAGTGTTTAGTATTTTTAGCAACAATTGTTTGCCAACAATAGGTAACGTGTAAACGCCTTACGTGAGACTGTCGTGCTTCGCAGCCGATACGAGTTTGCAACATCGTTGAGGTAACGTTTCGTGGAATCTTCTTACGCGAATGCGAAGCGACACGAATTCCCACTGACTGGACGAGAAATTATAGATGGCAGGGAAAAATAAGCGGATTGTTAGTGTATAAACGATCCGATCGTACGAATCTACTTGTCTCGCAACAGGTTCGCGTAAACAGAGTTCTGCCGTAATGCTGTTCTCAACGCAGATTTTCGTGTTCTCTGCCATGCTGTTTCGCGTAAAAATGGCATTCGTGTTGTTTACACTGACAGACGTAAAACAGACATTTATCGATTCGTAACACGGCACGTTTTTAATATACGTATGTAAACATACAAACGGAATACTTTACTCTCAATGCGTAAGCCTCGCATATAGGTTCTCACAAACTTATCGTTTCGAAGCGGCACCTCTCAACCTCAGTGCAGGACTCACCTGTAAATAAAAAATAAAGTCCGTGTTATTTCGAGTTGAAAATAAAAGCGACCGATTAAAATTTAACATGTTATAGAAAACATTTTGAAACTTCATTAGCATCGACACGAATATTTTGACTATATTTCTAAAATTTCGTACGCGTCTGAAAACATAGTTTTCAAGTTACGAGAGATTTATTACAAGCGCATATCTCACAGAGATTAGCAAAGTATTTGGCCACTGATTATTCGCTGCACTTAGCCGGACCATTTTTAACGCTAATTGCGTGTTTCAGATTACTATTCACGCTGTACGTCGATTTTTCACCAAGCGTATGCTAGCAATCGATTTTTTCTATCTCTGTATACAATTTCGGATCGATTTCATATCTTGCTATTATAATTACGATAGTCGTGTCTCGTTGCAGGGCTCCAGAAATTTCAAAGACTTTTGTATATTCGTGAAAACGTTCGAACACTTTCGTCGGTCATTGTACGTAGCTAAAAAATGTTCTTTATCCTCGTAGACGATAGTATATCAAAACGTATAAATATATAAATGGAGAAGCATAGTACAACAGTAAAATCTACTACAAATATCGATAAGAGTTCCGTTGAATCGCATGCACTGTGTTTTCCTAAACGTAAGAGAGATAGGAAAACCAGAAAGCAAATACAATTTGTAGCAGTAAATCACATTCTAAGTGCAGATAAATAATCTTCGAAGATAGTAGAACGTATTTCACTCATTCGCTGTGTCTAACAAAGTATTTCAACGCGGATCAACGACCAATTAAAGCGAAGTTACGTATCGCGCTAGTCTTGGAAGATTTATCTTGCAGCAAGTCGCAACGTATAGCCCAACTTGTACTTCTGCGAATATAATTTCTCGGTAAAGACGACGACCGGTGACAAAGATACTCTCCACGGCCGACCGAACAACTACAAACGCCTCCATTGTGCGTCAGAATAATAAAAATGTCATTTCCAACTAGCAGAACGTCATATAAAAACAGTTTAAGCTTCCCAAAAGAAGTAGATCGTTTGCAACGCCTATAGATTTCTACGAAACTGGACCAACTCCTTAACCGAGTAATGATAATTATCTACTAATTAACAGCACTGACTAAACTAACTGTACCCAGTTGATACGTTCGATGGGAAATCGACGACGCGTGCATCGATATTTATATATCTTTCAACAATTCCACCTATGTTTTTGTCATTTTTCAAAGGCAACCAAGCGAAGAAACTTGTTTTCAATCTTTTTCAATATGGAACGTAGGGATCGTAGAGATCCTTCAGCGTTGAACGTGTTGAGCACGCGAGTACCATTTAAATGTTTATTTATCTATAGAATACATGTAATTATAGTCAGTGATACTCATCTCCTCTCCCCGTTAGTATGTTTTTCATACAATTGTAGATAAGACAGATACTTCGACTATCTCGTTTAGCTGAGACAGCCTGTATAACAAAGAAATATCAAGTACGATGCATCGCTGTAAAAATATGAAGAAAAACCGCGAAGGAAGTCGTAGAAATAGTTGTAATAATTGCAAGAGTTCTACGCGTTCGTTTATTTAATCTAAGTGTTCGAAATTTTCCACTTCTACGACAATCGTGAGAATGTAGTGCCTCGTGCCTCGAGTTGGGAAAGAAAATGCTCATAGGCGTAGAAAAAAATTAAAGTCGTATCTGCTTGGAATTCAACCAAGTAACAAACTCCGATCCTGTCTCTTGAACAAGAATGGTACAATAGCATAAATATGCAGTTGGAAAAGCTAAGAAACGACGCTCCGTGTAGCATAAATTTATTTTCAGATACCTACGGATAACCGGAAACGGTGCAACGAAGCGAAACTTCCGGCGAAGTGGACATCTATGCGTCGAATACACACACACACACGCTCAATCGAAATAGCGTGAAAATGTTTACCGCGTAAAAGACGTAATAATTTAGTTAGTTTCTCTGATTACAATTTGATACGTATATTCGTTGAACAAAATAAGGAAAACGAGTCTTACGTGTCATGCATTTTCTGCTTAGCGCGTAGCTGAAAACGTTTGGTCGGCAAGTTGTTCAAATTCCGATTAATATACGCCACGCGATCGTTTACGGACTTTAGTTTGTTTATTAGCAGCGTACTGTTGCATTCATTGTACTATATGTCGGATCTTAAAATGGGTCTACGCTACTCCAAAAGCATTCCAGACCACTGATCCTATCCAGCAGTGGATTGCAACTGGAATAATGCAAACAGCGTTTTTATAATCAACTAGTGTAAACCGAGCTTTACAGGCTTTGAAAGAGGTCGAATTACGAGTGCCCATCCAGCTGGTACATCGGTAACAAAAATCTGGAATTTTCGTATCCAAGCATACATAGCATTACGGTTTATTTTGCAGAACAAAGTTAGCAGCAAATTTTCTCTTCCGGCTTCGCTACAGCAACTTGAAAAACACGAAAATTACACGAACAACCATACGATACGAATTAAATATCCTTCGAGATCTGTATAATCCTATTTACAGCAAACTGTATTGCATTTTATGCAAAATGTATCGCGTATATCAACGAAGAATTTTCCAAATTAACGAGCCGTTTCCATTACTCTGCCTCATTGTTAAATTACTGTTTAATATTTCACAATTAGCGTTTTTCATCAAAGATACCGAGGCACTCCGAGTACAGTGGCGGATAGAAGGTTTGAAATTGATATCATACGAACTTTAGCAACAGTCGTTCGTTCTGTGATACATGTACTCGTCGCTCTTATTGAATGTAAATCTGTTTCGGAAAACTATGGTGTCTTGCTAGCATACTATATCAGCTGACACTATACGAGCTATCGACATAGCTGTTCTCAGTTTGCTCGGATCTAGCTAGGCTCTAGCTATTAACATTTTAAACAATGCAAAATTTCATCCTTCGTGTGTTTTCCAACGATAGTGATATATAAACTATCAAAATCCTTGAAAGGTGCGGTTTTTGAATACAGAAAAGGTATTATAACTGCAAGCACGTCCAAGCATCGACTAATCACGCAGTCGTTCCAATTCGAAGGGAACATCGTTTTCAACCTTCGGTGCATAAAACGGGATCAGAAATATGGATCTATTGGAAAATCTGCGAATGATAACTACTCGTACAGTGAAATTTGGGACATTTCTTTTGGTTCAACACTAGTTTCTTAAATAAATTGGCTAAAAATGCGGCAATAGATTACTCAATGATTTCGAAAATAACGAAATAAATTTACGGTTTTACGCAGCTTCTTACGAAGAATGTAATTGAAAAGTATACGTAAAATCGAGGTACAAAGCAGAAATCAACGAAATCAACAACGAACGAAAGAAGGTGAACAAGAGAGATTGATTTTCTGGAAATACTGATCGATGGACTTGTTGCGCCGTTTTGGCATTCATGGCCACGATTGTTATCGCAATTTAAACGGATTCTCGTTCCATTATCAACGTTTCAAGGTTCTCAACGAAAATGCGGTTTTTCAATAAATATTGACGATGCGCGTTGATCCTTTTAGTCGGGAACCTTGAAATATCGACAATTTATATGGATGGTCCGAGGCCGCGCTTATATTTCATAGACTTTCTTTTGTCCACCACTGTATCTACGATATTATACAAATATACTGCGGATACGTATTCAACGTTTTCTAAATAACGTCAACATATCGTCTCTTTTATACCAAAATCATGAATATGTAAATTTTTAGTTTTTTATTAAAGAAATGGGTTAAATGTTTTTCTCTCGTTCCGAGCTATACATATATATCTACATATAAACCAAAAAGACGAGTGTTTAGTTTCTGTATTATGCGATAATGCTCGTCTACGTTTTAGTAAATGCATTAGACGACTGTTACAGAAAGATTCTCAACGAATTTGCGAAATAAATCGACCGAGCGCACGTCCATGTCGTAGCAGGATCGTTTTACTTGACGGTGTGTCAGTTTGACGTGTTCTTTCTTTTTTTTTATTATTTTACCGTACTTGTTTGTGCCTTTTCTCGTTGCTGACGTACTTGTCTGTGATACTCCTGAGTATTTACGCGCTGAATATCGCGTTTTCAACTATTTAAAATTTCAAATATGCATATCCTGTATTCCGTGATTGCGTTACTTTCTTTTTATAGGTTGTTTTATTTATAAGACACCAGGATGCCCCCTTTCAGCGGGAAGCGAAATCGCCAAAAGGAAAACTGCGGGACGGTGAAACGATGGTTGGAATCATAAAAATGATTCGAGAAAAGAAAATGGGCTGCCTCGAAACAGCAAGGCACTTTCGAGTGGTCACGAGTGTGTGGCTACTGAATTCGATATCCGGATTTGCGACTACTGGAAATAACTATTTTATGATACAGTTCTTTTGAAATGTGACTTTATTGCCACGGAAGAATAAAATAAAAAGACTAGAACTAGCTTTTGTTTATTTTCTACAAAAATATATATAAATAAATAGCACCTAACGTTAGTATTCCATATTTTTGTACTCGTTCCATATTAGGTACAATTTTTGTCTTTCTAATATTACTTGGCTATTGGAAATCGTTCATAGCGTTAAAGATACAAAAGCGATCCCAAGTTGAGCGTAATTATACGATGTAGTTAGCTACAGAAATCTTTCTTCGTCTTCTTTTCATTCGAAAAATAGCATGGCATACCATATTTGGTTATTTTCTTCTTCTACTACTATCACTGGTAATATTATACTTAATATTATACCAATAAGCTAATAGTTCAATAGACGATAAATGGTAGGACACGTAATAGCAAAATTAGAACGAAATAAGTTTGTGCGCGTGAGACGATTAGCGAGAAAGGTAATTGCAAACCGAATTCCTTTTGTGGCTGGGAAGCTAAAAAATAAACTATGCCACTCCGATAAAAAGAATAGGACCCAGGCAAGAACGTTTTACCTATTAAATAACATAAAGAGAGCTATACTTTGTATATTTCGTATGTTTCTGCTTATCGTGTGTATTCTATGTATTTATGTATCTTTGGATTTCACATAATTGTACATGGTCATTGAGGTAAGCAGATGGTTTAAAAAAATAACAGAAAATTATTTCTGGGCGATCGTTCCATACAAATACCTGCAATAAAGAGTGTACAAAGCAAGAAAATATTTGTCACCGGCACGATAAGATAAAATAGAATAAGCGACGCGTCAAGGAAACCTGTTGATGACAAGGAGAGACGACTTCAACGAGGCGTGATCGACGTTTCAATTCGTTGTACAGTCATTTGACAATATTGCAATTCTAGGGTGACACGATAATATTTATACGGCTTCTTTCTACGTACATAGAGTAACTTCTTTAAAGGAGCAATTGAAAAAATGAAACAGGAAAATACACGTCACGTTTCAACTCTGATTACGGCAGCCTTAAATTATTTTAATTTTTATGTAAGAGCATACACCAGCCTTTCGGCAGGCAAACTCGTCAACGCCATTTTTCATCCAGTTGACATTTTTACCAGCTACATAATTGTGATTCGGTATTTCAAAAAGAAATATTATTTTCATAAATTTATTCGCCATAGGGAGGCAGTATGAATAATTCGCAAATTCTAAGGATTTTCCTCGAACATTGCATTCGATCGTTTGCAAATTTTATCATTCAAATATTTGTATGAATAGAGAACGTACCTTTCTTTTACCTTTCTGGTGTATAATTCGCTGAACGGAGCCGCGTATTTAAATTACATATTACACCATTTGATGAAACTAAAAGAAAATCAATAACGTACAACTCAATCTGCTGCAACGCAGTGACTAACCTACAGGTCAACCGTACAGTGATTCAACAAGTACTGCCTTGACCTCAATCGATGAAATATCGAAACGAAAGGAGAATGTTTAAAAAGTGGCCACTTTTCCACCTCCTTGGCTTATTCTCTTTGATACCGTTTATCAGACATTCGTGTTAGCCATGCGTTACACTTGACCCGCGTCTTTTTCGCATACCGATCCATCAACGAAATAATTTTTCAGAAATTGTGCTCGCAATTCCATTGAAATTTGGAATCGAGCAAATGCCAAATATCACGCGAACAGCGACTAACGACGCATTCACCAACTTTACACGTCATGCATACGCTATAATGGCTTTCAATCAAGTTTTGCTCTCGTCGATTAATACGCCAACAAAATATTTGAAATTATTCGAGTGCCTAGAATGCGATTTTATTTTAATCAGAGAACCATTGTTCGGTTGTATTTCGATTTGATATTTTCTCTGGCCAACGAAATCGGACGATGCCGTAATTTAACATTCCAAGTTGCCATTCCAAATTTCCAAGCTAACAGGTGCGACAGAAGAAAGTCTCGTCTATTTACGTCCTCCAACTAACGACGATACCTCTGATTATCTTCGATCTACTCCTCGCGCTTCGTAATTACTTCCAACTCGGGTATTTTACGTTAATTCTGTTTTTAGACCGAGTGCAGTTCGTTCGTAACACTGAGTATCTACATATACGGATATAACTTGGCGAGCGCGTTGTTGGCTATTGTTCTCACCTCGCGATAATCCGGTGGTCGGATTTGCTAGATTTCAAACGTCCATCGACTTATCGGCAGAATTTCTGTGGAATTAGTACGTCGATATACGTCGATGAATAATTATTCCGTAGTAGCCGAGTCGGAATTTGGGAAGAACAAAGATCAAACGTAACGTACGGTTAAACTTGACTGCCCAACTTTTTCATCTTTGCTCTCCTTTCTTTTCCACTTTCCCATCACATTTGCGACAAGTTCTAATATTATTTTGTTGCTTGAGAGATGCTCTTAAATGTCTTGCAAGAATTTTTCGTTCGAGATCCAAAAAATGGTCATTCTTTGCATATTCCTTTCGCGGTACGATTTTCGATTAGCTGGGACAGATTTACCTAGAAAAGGCTGATAGATCTACAGGTCAATGTACCTTCCGAATCAACGTTATCTATTGAAATATAACATCGGCTTCGTAATTAGTCGATATCGTGTAGATGGATGTATATTTAAACCGAACACGTGGCACGCATATTCGATGAGGTAGAAGTGAAATAAAACTATTTTTGAAATGAAACGAAGAATACCTGACCGAATATTGCGTCGTGAAAAGGAATTTACAAATTCGCGATAGCGATATCACGAGAGCAATAAATCCATACATAGCCTGTTTGCTATGCGAAAGTGAGAATAAAAATGAGAAAAGAAAACGGAGGCCTGAGAACGAGCTAATGACGTGAGCGAGTGACGCGAGCTCGTAAAACCTGCAGGTGCGCGGGCAAGAATAGCGCAAAGTGGCTGATGGGAAAAATTGAAAAAGAAAAGTGTTCGTTATAAATTGCATCAGGCCATAGAACTGTCAAGTCAATGACGTAGTGAAAGATTGGAGAGGAAACGCAAGATTAAACGTTTACGCAGATTACGTGTTTGTAATTCGTTAAGCAGCGTCGACGCGGATCACCAGATTGCACGAACCGTCAAACTAATTTCGTCGTCACGCAAATCGATGTTATTGAGTCGAAGTTACTGCATCTCGACAATGCATAATGCGATAAATCCGAAAATACAATCAACCGATCAACGAGGATAAGGAAAAGTATCGCGTGTTAAAAGAAACAGACAACTGAAACGAAACGAACGTAGGAATTAATATTACGTAATTAACGTGTTTATCGCGTAACTTCAATTCAGAAAATTCCACTAAAAATAAAACAAAGAGGTAAAAATAACGGTAACGATTGATGCGACATTTGACATGGTTCGATGAGAATATAATAAGTGTTTTTAAGTGTATAAGTGTAACATCGCACTGGAAATAAAGCAAAGATAAGAATCGGCAATAAAAAAACAAAGATAAAGTAACGCCAATCTCGAGTAAAAAGATTCTACGTTTGTAGAGTATCCCACGTTTTGTAAGTTAAAAAGCCGATAGCGAGAGAAACACGCGTGCAACGAGTTCTAAATTTGCGAATTCGCTTCACTCGAGTGATGCAATGAAACAGATGATGCGAGAGTACTGCGAGTATGAAATTTAATCCTTGAAATATGACGCCAATTGGCGGGAGATAAGCGTTCCTAGCGCGTGAAAAAAGAGAAAGAAAGAAGCAGCGAAATCCTAAACGCTTTAACACGCCGCCAACTTTTACGAGCGAACAAAATCGTGAAAGGAAATCAGGAAAAAGTTTTTCTGTAAAGAAAGTAGGAAAGAAATTGGAGCAAAATATACGATTCGAACGCCAAAGCACCTACGAGAGGAAAGTAAAGCAGAGCAACTAAATATGTTGGCAAGGCTTCAATTAGGAAACGAATGGAAGGCCAGTAGACGTTGGATGAATCAAGAGCGAAGGACGTGCAGGATATACATAAGGAGAATCTGCATGACGGGCGATGACAACATGTCAAGTTTTTTTTTTATTTATTTATTAAAATTACAATCAATTCTCGCGTTGAGAATAACATGTCAAGTAACGAGAGAAGACAGCTCGGTGCAGGATCTGATGGATAACAGCGACAAAAATATAAAACGTTAGAAAAGAAAGTGATAAAAAAGGAACTGAAACGCGAGAAGAACAAGTGAAAAAAGACAGCGACAATGTGATCTTGCTAAGGATTCGCTCGTTTTTTTTTTTTTTTTTTTTTTTTTTAAATATAAAATAAGAGTAATTACGTTGATTACTTCGAAGATTTAAGGTCGAGCCTGAGATTAATACAAATACAAACATACACAGACGTAATCGGTACATGTTTTCAGTAGCTTTTTATGCGTATCACGTATAGCTGTGTGTGTGGGGATGAGTGGAGATCGAAAGGAATACGAATCTGAAAGAATCTCTCTGAAGAGATGAACGGTCCAAAAATAATCGCACCAGTGACTATCGTTAAATAAAAATGACAATCTGAGATTTATTTAACCAGAAGCGGCACTAATTTTGGTCGCTGCGATAGTTACTTAAACATCTGGTGGATAGACGATACTCATCTGTCGTAGCGTCGCATTGGTCGTATATGACGTCACTTCCTTATATAGATAAGACACGCTGTGCACAAGGCGTAGTGGTATACATATGGTAGTATACAGATCCACCCGACCTACGGCAATTCCGGTTGTCACTTTACAAAAATAATTTGAAAGGAAAACTTGGATTATTTTCGAACCGTTCGTTTCTTGGAGGAAATTCTACCACGTTCTTACTACCCTCGACTCCTGCCACGCAGTTGTTTGCTACAAAGTCCTACCAGCAGGGAACGTTTTCGCTATACTTTAATCCTGCCGGGTTTTGGCTCTGTAGTCTCTGTATTACGTTAAAAAGTTGGGATATGCGGCTGAGTCGGGTTCGACCAAGTCGACGTGTACGTACATTCGGATAGCCTGACTCGGACCTCCGATCGACGAGATACCCGGGTTACTCGTGTGACAACAAAATAGACAAAGATTACACGGATATCTCGCGAGATACACGAGGTAGTTGGAAATCTCCGAGAGAACCGAACTCGCCACAAGTTCCGCAGAGTGCATATAATAAACAAAAAAGTATACAAGTATAAAATGTTAAAGGAATACTACTTATTAGGTAAATTTCGTTTCTTTAAGAATTATGTCCATAAAGATATAAATTTGCATAAAAAGTCCGCAGTTTATTCGAAGCCAACAGGACGATGCAAAGTTTACAACCACAGGAAAGGTTTTTTTTTAAAGCGCAAGTGCCATTTATTCTTTTGCATCTGTAGCAGTCGTTTCCTCTTTATTCATATCGCAACTGCCATCGTTTTCAGGAGGATCGTGATAACCGAACAGGATTGCGAGTTTCGATGTAGATAAGTAGATATATAAAAGAATATTTTAACCATAACGCCATGCTTCAATTTTATTACGTAATCGGCGTAACGTTACCAATCGTAATAGTTTTGAATTTTGAGGCAACATCTCTATGTAAAAATTCAATTGTGTGAAATGCTATTAGAAACTTGACAAACGCTTTGGTAAAAATGCCAATGACGACTAGACTGCGAATTGTTATGAATTCAAGTGAAAAGATGGAGAATCCACATTTAGTAAATATTATAACCAAGTAAGTATTCTGCTTGAAATGTTTCGTGTAATTTTACAAATCATGCGCGTGTTTGCAACCTTAAATTTCCTATAAATACATAAAATACCGATGACTTATAGGTATAGGCACGGAGTACTTAATTTACGAGCGCCGACAGGCCGAAATTACATTTCAATAAAAAGATCGTGATAATAGATCCTTAAAGTGTTGCGTTAGTTGCAATCAACCATATCCTGTCTCATGAATATATGTATTATTCATTATTATCGTAAAATATTGGTAATTATGCAGAATAGGGGACGCCTCGCCGATCCCGATGACTTTGAAACATGCCGTCAAGGTTAACATTCTGAACATTCTTATCCTACACATACAAGTGCCGCTCAGCTATACTTTTCAAGGTATATAACAATTTACGTTCGATATTATATAACAATACAATTTACACGTTTTTCTTCTGTGAACAATTTTTCAATAACAGCGACTGCATTTATTGCATTTTTCATCGATCGAACACGAGAATAAAATGCAACGTTTCGTACATTAATCGATTTATCGACAATTATTTGATACCAGCGTCAAACCAAATTACTCCAGGTCAACCTATAACCCACCGATTTCTTTTTAAATTATTTGTACAGTGTTAAAAACGATTATCACACTGATAAACTAACGTTCAATCTGGTCTCTATAAAAATACGGCCGCCTACTCCGGGATGAAATGCAATCAACAATTAATTAACTTAATTAAGCCGAGCCATAACTGGCCTGATTTGTCAATATGCAACGTCGTGCTTATGTAATGCGAACGTGTGCAACGCGGATTACAAAATTGTAACGATTCAGGTCTTCCTTCGTGATCGTAATTAAAAAAAAAAATATAGCGGAAGATTGAATAGTAAATGGTTTGAAAAAATATTTTAAAAATATTTTATGAATGCGGCGATACACGTTCAACTGCTCGTGAAATGTGTCTTATATTTTGCGTGGTTCATGTAATTTTCCGATGAAAATAAATTATCACTAGCCGATGAAGTATTTTTACTACGTAAAGGATCGATATAAACTTGCAACATTCTTCTGCGAACGACGAAGGAAAGATGCACAAAGTATTTGTACTGTACACGTATATCTACTACGAGAACGTTCAAGTGGTAGTAGGCATTGCAGATGCGTTTAACACGTACTGCGTAGATGCATCGCTTTACTTGCAAAAACAATTTTTTTTTTGTCGTAAGAGAACAAATCTTTCCAAAAAAATCACTACGTTAGAAAATTAAGACTTCCAAAGACATGGTAAGATCGATGCTTGGAGGAGCACGAAAAGGAGACCACTAAAGTTCATTTCGGTATATAACGTCTCATACGTATCACAGATGTTAAATGACAATCTGCAACATACGTTGAAGTATTCGAAAGAAAAGTCAAAAGGAATTTCCTTTCCTCGAAATTTTGCATTCTGCGGAATACATATATTATACATATACATATAAATAAATAAACGGTCCGATACGTTGATCGATTGATTTCTTCCAGATAAATTTGCACCTATACATAGTAGGTTCTTAATCCACTTTGTCAACACGACTTTCCTATCGCTTCATCTTTTCCAATGGCAATTGAGCATAAGGACCTTCTTATCACTCCAGACACTTTCCTTTACCGTCCGCTGGGACTTTCCGAATGAACCAACTGATAACGATAACGATAATTTTGTGATTCAGGTACCTAGCATACAATACATAGACACGTATACACGTGTCAGTATGTAGACACAGGCCAACAGCAATCCCTTCCGCTTCCTGTCGCGATACGACCATGACACGAGGAGACTGTGTGTTTTTCGTGCTATTAGGCAATTAGCCCACTTAAGGGTCACCCTTCGCTCGCTAAAATGATCTGTAATTTGAAATCTTGTTCGTACAATGTATTAGACATACAAACGAATAACCCAAGTTCCTCGCGGAAATTCCAGGTTTGTTTCAAAAAAAGACGAGGCGGATGTTTTGTTCAAAATAATAGCTGTTATCTTCTATTCTTAGAATTTAATCTCGGAATTAAGATTAATAATCTGTGGAAGACACAATGTTTGTGTTGAAATAATATTATGTGATATTTATTAAACAATTATTGCAGGGAATATAAGCGAGTGTCGTGGAATGTAGACAGTTGGCTAGTTATTCTCAGACTGACTGACTTAGTGACCCATGCCCTTGAAAAGGTTTTGAACCCCACTCTCTATGCAGTAAAGAGTGTGACCTGAGTAGATGTCTGTGTGGCGTCGCATGTGCCACGGAACCTTCCAGCAGCTTCTCGACGTGCCCAATGTTCCATCCATATCCTTACGCTTCTTCCGCCGAATTCTCAAAGGAGCATGCACGCGCTAGCCGCCGCGGTACATCTCACGAACGCGCGCTAGTTCCGTTCACCTCATCTGTATGCGATTAATATCGTTGTATTCCAACATCTGTGAAATAAGGCAATTCTACGAAGCCATTTATCAGCCAGTCCATCAATCGCACTTCGAAGGAATGCCGTGCCTCTCGCCACGATCGAGTTGTCCAGCCATTTCTTCTGTACTTCATCGGTCCAACGAAGGTGCATATCCGACAAACCGTGTTGCATCGACAGAAACAGGTCGTGACAGTCTGACGAAGAAACGTCAGGCGAACATGCCGTATGTTACGCGGTTCCTCGTCCGAGACTCAGTACGATGTCTTTTTATCGGAAGCAACGTGTGATCTGGCGGTATCGTGCAGCAATTTCACGGAACACCCACCTTCCTTCTTCCCGAATCGTTCCCATCTCGCGTAGGCGATTTGAGATGGTCCTGTTGCGTTACTCCTAACTGCTTCGCAACTTGTTTTTGCGTCCGTGCTGAATTCTCGACCGGTAGTTGTCCCGAATCATCGTTATTGCACCTTCGTAGGCGTCCAGGGCGTTGCTCTCGCACATCGTACGATAAAATATCCTGACCGAGAGAGCGATCGATCGATTCGCGTACGATTTTCTTGTTGGGATTCGCGAAAAACACGGTGACGAATGCGGACTTTATCCATTGCCATTACCGACACTTGTAGATTGGTTTTTTGGGTTTACGTTGGAACTGCACCGAGCAAAAAGTTTTCCAATAGCAACATGTCGACGATACATAGCGAGAAAAGGGCGGGAAGATTATGAAATCTTGGAACAAATTTGGATTACGTATGCAACTCGTAGATTCTCGAAAATTAATATCTACGTTTATTTTAAATCAATGTGTCGACTGTCGTTTTCCATGACATTTTCTCACCTCTCTAAACTACCATTTTAATCCCATTTCCAATTCCTTTTTTTCCTTTTGTAAGGATTTGGATCGATCAATTCATTCTATTCTGCCTTTGTATATACACCATATCGTTCAAGCTTTTATCAGTTAAAAAATATTGCAATAATCGAAATAGAGAGAACTCGCTATAAAATCCCAATTATGACCGTTATTTTTTAAAAGATTGCCTTTGTCGTGACCCGCGGCGATAGAACTAAATTCCTTTGCGATTTACTAACAACGAGTTCAGTTTTCCATTAAAACTGTATCTAACCCGACAGGTCTATTATCCCCATCTCCTCGGTTCGATTAGCATTTTATCAGTTTTCACGTGCAAACTAGTCGTCGAGACCCCAAGGAATATTTTTTATCGATATTAGCGGGTTAAAGTATTTCAGCAAGGAAATATAGTTAAAGAACATAATACATTATTAGCATAGATACTATCTTAGGTCCAATGTGTGTTCCGTAAGGTTAATATTTACATATATGCAGGATAAAATTTCATATATATTCATTTTTATTTGCAAATGCAATCCCCTATCAATTATATGTTTATAGGACCTATGAACTCCCGATTGTTGGACGATACAAAGCACATCCGCGGGCTAAAAAAAATGCTGCTCCTAAAATCTAAGGCTACACAATACATTCGGTTCAAATAGAACATTCGGTCACACGAAAGCCAACTGTTAAGTAACTTGAGATCGCTCTCCGCGCTATTGTAACACGCCAGCCTAATTTACTTCTAATTACATCACAACGTTGATACATTTTTGGGAACTTTTACACTTCGAAAATCTACAGGACGCACATAATATGCAAAAATACATATAAAATATTTGAAGCAAAGCATTCACCGCGATGTTTGCTGGATTGGACGAATTTCTATTTAGATTCCACTTGCTTGATTACGTTCGTGAGAATATAAAATTGCTCAAACATCCGCTCAAACGAAAATTGATCGTAATACACTGAATAAGTAAAAAGAAAAAAGATTGGATGGCGAACATATACTACGTATTTGTTTCTCCAATTTCTTTGCATTGTTCACTGACGCAGGACATGCTAAGAGCGTAATGAAACTTAATAACAAAAAAGTCTACGCTCTGGTCTGGAAGATTCGAATTGAACGACGAGCGACTGACTCTCGCCTTCTCTTATCCACTGTCGGGAATGCGCGGTTTAAAGACTGTTTAACAAGGAGGATGGAACTTGATAAAACTTCACCATACAATTAATCGCCTCGTAACGACGACTGAAACAACGTTTAAAATTAGATTGTAGTCGGCGTTTTCCTTGAAATAAAAATGGAAACACCGCGATGCAGAGTTTTGTAAAAACTTCGGATCACGTTCTAAACACGTTCGTCTGATTTGACAATCCGGCTGCGTTTTTCAACCATTTTCGACCTAATTATATTTTTGATCGCTAAAAGATACCTCGAGCTTGAACAAAATGCGCAAAATATTGTCATTGATATATGCATGATTTCTCGTTGCAATTTCGCGTAAAATATTTTCTGAAACCAAACCAGACGGAACAAATTTTTGTCGACTGGTAAAATTAGAGCAAGACAAAAGTAGAAAAATTCAAACAGGAAAAACAAGTCCTATCGCTCTTATAAAACAATATATTAGAAGATCAACAGATTACGTTTTATTTTATTAGACGCTGAGAAGAATTTTATTACAAAAACGCGTTGCATCTACTTCAACAGACAGTGACCGATCGTTGTATCAATTTTCTCTCTCCTTGGAAAATTCAATGCTTAAGTCGAGCGAAAGAGAACAATCGCTGACTTTGAGAAAATAATTCCGAGTAGCGAGGAGCTTGTACTTCACGGCTAGGTCATTCGGACCAGAAATGATTGTAACTTCCAAGAAGAAAATGACATCACGCCGGCGGAATCGTCGAATTCCATCGTAGTGCTGATCCGCAAACGACCATGCATGACGCGACACCATACAAGATACGAGATGTACCGCCTGGTTTCTCGTTTTAACGATACATCTCTCGTTAGGAACCTCGATCACGCGATCGACTGTATAAATTATTTTCTCTAACAAAAACCAGATGGAAGCGTTTCGACCGATTCTCGCGAGACTAGCCGAACATTGTCAGCCATTGATATACAGGGTGGTTGGTAACTGGTGGTACAAGCGGAAACGAGGTGATTCCACGCGAAAAAAGAAGTCGAAAATATAGAATAAAAATTAAAAAATTTTAAAAAAAAACGTCAATCGAGACAACGATCTACAGTGAGATCCGTTATAACGAGACGCGATAAAGTGCACGCGTACCGAGCGAAAATTCAAAGTCGATTTTCTGGAAAACAAAGCCGCAAACGAAAAATTTTTGTTCTACATTTTCGACCTCTTTTTTCGCGTAGAATCGCCCCCTTTCCGCTTGTACCGTCAGTTACCGACCACCCTGTATATTGCGACGAGCGGTAGAAAGTTTAAAATTGGCGCTCTGCGACTGGCAATAGCTTTTGTAAACGTTTTCTACGATACAACGGAGCCTCGATGATCAGAGTGTCGTTCAACCGAAATTCCGTATTATCCGAGGTGCTACGAACTTTATCGCAACTCTGCGAAAATGTATCGTGAAAGTGGTTAAAGGAACATTCAATCGATTAGACTTAAAAACTTGTACAACGTTAACGTTATCGACATATCTTCGCGATTGATCTCATTAACAACGTAGTAACAATTTGGAGATAAAAGTTGGCCTAACATACACGTAAATCTTAAAGTCTTACGTGTCGCTACATCTCTTTCACGAATCTCGGTAGTCACGCTGGGTCATCCAGATCCGGTTTAATCGTCGAGTAGCGGCTGTTGGAAAAATAGCAGCGATATCGAATCGAAAAGATTTGCTGATATACTTTGAACATCGTAGATGTTTCGATAAAAAAATGTAAACAGACGAGGTGACATCGTATTCGGAAAAAATCTTTCCAAAATACATGAACAAAGAGCAAAGAGGAAAAGCAAACACCGAGTCTACTCGAACCACCTTTGACATTTAATTGATCTGTCTAATCTATTTTTTATAACATCCTTCCACTATAGCAATAATATCGCGTCATCGAGGCGAGTTTACTTTTGTTAGAAACAAAATATCGCACAAATGTTAAGCAACTTGTACAACTTGCTTATAACCAATGAAACGTTCGCCGTGGTATTTCCGCGATCGTTAATGCGACAGCTAGTCGTATATTTTAATATTTTAGTACAGCGTAATATATTTGAACAAGTCACGTAACACAACGAGGTTGTTGGCGATTTAAAGATGCTACGACGCATCGTAGCTGTGCCTATGGCCCAATTGATAATAACGAAACAAGGACTTCGGAAACATGAATGCCACGTCCGGTGATAATGCTATACGAGTAGTGAACCGTGCTGAATAAACCAGCTAACTTTATTGCCTGATTTGACTCTTTCGAAATCCGTGTCTAGTGGATTTTTCCTACTGTCGTAAATGTTTTTATCAGAATGTTATAAATAGGCCGCGGGTATTTATGGAAAATCGTAGAGTGCGAAAATAAACAGAACGCGCGTAATGTGCAAAAGTATATAAAATATGCAACGATATAGCACCAATTGTATCGTTTGGCAGATAAAACCAATTTCTGCTGAAGCTTTTTAAAATTTTAACGCTGCATTTCTCTCTAGTTCTTAGGTATTGCGCAACTACCTTTGCTACAGATACGTGTATCATGCTTCGGACAAGAAAATTTCCGACAAAAATATTCCATTCGCAAGATGTCGACGTATTATCCTACTTAACTCGTTAAAAGCCAACCAATGGTTTATCATAATATTACAAGTACGTCGATTTCCTTATGCTTCGTGCAACCGCACAGTTCCGATAGATAAATAGCCACGATAATATCGAGCGAATCTTTAGAATTCTCTTTCGCAAGGACGCTCGCTGCTAGAAAATAGAATTGGACGATAAACGTTGATTGGAAAAAATGGCAAACGAAATGTTGCATTTACGGCTAATTACTTATCGGTCTTTCTATCTCGATGTTAAAAATCAACGCATTGCTCGATAAAATATTTCTGCTCTTTTGAAATATTGCACAGCGACAACTCCGCTAACGATAACGAAGCTAATCGACATAAAAACGCGATATATCGATAACACGAAACATCCGTAATAATTTCGATTCGTAATATAGTATTGTACCTACACGATTTGCTACAGGAATTCAGATCGACGATAAAGCAAAACGCGAGTATCCTTTTATCGATTAAACGATGATTAACGATAGCGAAGAATGCATAGAACAGTGACATTTCATACGGCGAAAGTAAGTTACATCGTCAGCAACATTCCACTTATCTATCATCTATCGTTTTTACTTTCGCATTGAATATACTGTACGTGGTATTAAATTAGAAATATCTTCGTCATCCCGTTCGCATAAACGTTGCTCCTTTTTGCGCGGCTTATTTCATACACGCGACATATTCAATGTATTATTTAACAAGTCAATAGGATTTAATTATGCATTGTTATTAAATTACGCAAACGTTGTTTTCGATGCAACTTCAGCGAATGAGTCGAAGAAAAATAATTGTAAAAAGCGCGAAACGAAATGAACTTCTTGATACGTACAAACTACATATAGTGAAAATAACAAACACAAGAATAAAATAATCATATCGATTTATACAAATACATTATAGAATTGTTTTTCTTAAATTGTAATTCGCTGTTCGCGTTTTTATATTTACCATGTAATTAATCAAGTCGTTCGATATTACAAATTTATCGTATTTCGATATTACTCTTATGTCATACCGTATGCGGTAAGAAAAATATAACAAATTTGATATACTTTGGTTCTCATGTAAATCAGATCGTGGCAAAAGACAATGGAATATCGTGGCAAGAAGTGAAATAAAAAAAATCGTTAATACAGTATTCACTTGGTATATGTTCGAAGAAGATATCGTGTAACTCAAATAACTTTTGGCAACCAGAGTTGCGAGAGATTTCGGAGGTCAACTGAATTTTTGCCGAACAGAGCGTCACACATTTTTATATCGCTTTATACGCTATAAAACAAAATTAAACCATAGGAATAAAACGATCGATCGCATTAATATATTTCTAAAAAAATATAAACTTTTAAACATTTAAAAAGATATTAAAATACAACGCACGACGTATAGTTTCGAAAAAAGAAAAATTCAAATACTTTTCTCGTCAACGATTCTGGCTACGAACGTGGAGTAAACAGAATTCGAATATAAATGTTATATTCTATTAATAGTTTAATATATTATACATGTATTTCCTTCTCGCCGCGGCAAACGTTGTTTCAATTAACAATCACGTACACGTCTATTTGTAGCGACGAAACAAAACAAAATACTCGAACGTGTAATGTCACGAAAATAATACATATTGTATTTCAATCGTAAACTAAACACCGAGACCATAAAAATCCTTGGTGATTTGAACAGTCGTAAAACTGCGAGATTATGTTTACAACTCGCGATTAGCAGCAATTGACAAAGTTACGCGTGACTATCTCTGTACAAATTGTAAATTACCTCCGGGAAAATAATAAAAACGATATAAAAACCATGTCAATGGTCAATTTAGCTGGAAAGGATTTGGTAGCCATAACGTAGTCAGAAACAATGACACTTCTCCTCGACACAGATTTTCCGCTTCTAATGCAATTTGATTTACGATTCATCGATACGGAGCGACACACAAGATTGCGCTTTATGACTTCGTCGAATGACCGACCGATGATTTCCAGTGTTTCATTTTCCCAAAACATTCATCACACGGATAGACGTATATACAGGGTGTCTCGTGTTAATTCGCGCAATTATCTCCTAAACTATTCGTCGTTCGAGAAAGCAATTATTGTCCGATTCGTTATTCAAAAGGGAAAATTTCGAATGAAAGTTACGCTGTTTGGAGGTAGAAGTGTTTCGATTGTCACAAATCTCACGTAGATGGACGCGTCTTCGAAATTTCAGGTAACCTTTTTATACAACATTCGATGCAATTTTTAATTCTCTACGGAAAGGTATTTGGATCGAAAAATGAGTAGCTTAAAAGATATTTTAACTGTAATCTTGTAAAGCTTGTCCCATGAAAGTCCAAGGAAAGGTAACGCAAACGGCGTGTAAAAAAATGTACAATTCCAGAAAAAAAGGAACTGAGATCTCCCCGAGATCTCGAAGACGCCTCCGCTTAGACAAATTTTCCATTTGAAAGATCTTTTCAAATGCTATATATATTTTAGGAGATATTTGCGCGAGACGATCAAAATGAGCCACCCTGTATATGTATACGTATGGTTGGGTGACATAACGTTACGTATATATACTTTGTAATACTCGAATACCAATGAACGCGATAATTAAAACAGCATCATGAAACGCTAATTGCTCAGTTTCGTGTAATCTGTAGAATAACATATTCATTATGTTTGCATCTTATATTAGACAAACAGCGTCGATTTGATAGAAACGCATATGTATACATATGTAGCTATATGTACAATTTATGAATACAGTCAGTGGGAAAAATCTACAGACAATTCTCCTAAATGTAAAATATTATGGTAAAAACGTTAGCTGTATTAATTTGTTGACATATCAAGACACATGCTGTAATACGATTACGAAATGTAATACGATTTATCCACTTTCATCTTGATTAAACTTTCAATTTCTTTTACAAAATACGTCAATAATAATTGTATCGATATGCAAGTATAAATAATTTGGTGACAAAGTGGGTTTTTAGTTTCTTTGGTAAACGTTTGTATCGTATTGAAATATGTGCCCCTCTGCATTCGCTGTTTTATAAGAAACTTTTATAGGATTTGTTCGTTTCTACGAAACGTCGGTTAAATAGCACATTTGGCCCATTCGCTCCGACAGCGACAAAACTCAAAAATCACGGTCTTAGGAAAAACGAGCTTGAACGTTCTCAACTGTTATGGCTGCGCGATGATGCATTAGCGACACAACCGTTCTCGCATGGTGAACCTTGCAAGTTTGCTTATAGAACCCTACCAGTAGAAAGCACACAGAACAATTTGTTCTTTCTGTGCCAACAACTGAAAAGTTAGAAATTTTGAGTTACGTCGTTGTTGGAGCAAACGAGAGATTTTTATTATATTTATACAGCTTACGATGAATAATAATCTTTGGTATACGTCCTATTCAAACAGCTGAATATATCATCTACTCTAATCAGCAAGAAAGACAATTGTCGTTTATCGACAACTTTGCGCCGTAGCTTTCCGTTTGACGAACGTGCTTTTTACTTAATTATTATGCTTTTCGTTATCGTCAATAAACAAATAACGCTATTTCGTCCTTTTGAATTTTGTATTTTCAAGGATTACCCGAGCAGTTCTATAAATATGGTTATTCGCTCTCGTTTGTAAGCAATAGTGTTAAAAAGTATAAAATATCAAAATAATTAATCGATTAGAATTTTAGAATATATGGAAGAATCAAAAATTTGTTAGAGCAATGCAGTAAATTATAATAATTATAACTTGACAGTTTTTTAATCCTACTGAAGTCTACTCAAAATTCGAATCTGTATTACAAAATTCTCTGTAGCATACATGGAACCAGATAGCAAAATATACAGTAGCGATATTCTCTTTTCGAATATCTATTTTACATCCAGAACCGAGTCTCTTCGGCCAAACAGCAAATTAGCAATAATACGAATGTGAAAAATTGATCAAAATTGTGATCAAAGACGTGACAAGTATACACAGAGGAGAAGAAAATCAATTCTATTACATAAAATCGATGAGGTTATTATCACAACGTTCAGTGCATACGTATGAGTTCATTACAGCCTAATTTTCCGAACGCTGGTCTAAATATACGAATTAATGACAAATTAATAATCCCAAGCAATTCCTACCACCTTTTTGTAAAATCAACGGTATAATATGAAATGTAAATTGTTTGTTTAAAATCTCATCGCACCGTTCGTCAAAGTATAGACTGGTTGTAGTCATTATTAGCAAAATGAATCATGGTAATTCCTTTACGACGATGAAAGAACTTGCAGCTGGACAAACAAACAAGCTGAGTCATCAAATAATGTCCTTAAATAATAAACTTTGTCCCTTCGTATTTGATGTTTCGTAGATCTGCTATGACTTATTCTTTCAAGTAAAACAATCGTTCTGAAAGGTTTCGGTCATTTTTCACGTTCGTTCGTGTTTGATTATGTTCCCACGGTGTTGTAATATCTCTGAACGAAGCTGTACTTTCGAGCGATAATGAACCTTCAATTTGAATAGAAATTGGCATCGCATGATATTTGCATCTTGATTATACAGCTCGACTTGACGAAATATTGTTAAAATTCCTGATAGAGAAATTGGTTATCATAGAAGAAATAAGCTGAAAGAGTTTTATAGAAGGTCGCTGGAAATTGCAAAGTGATCGTTCGTTAAGAGAAACGAGGAAGAGAAACGAGGATTAACCAACGCTCGAGTGCAAGCTGTGAATTGAAAAGTGGAAACGCGAATAGCAAGTAGGCAGGCATACGAGTGACAAAAGCTGCGAGAAAAAGTGGTACTGGAACTTTACAAACGCGAAAGACTAACTAGGCTCGTTTGTATCCATAGAAAGTGGTTTTTATGGTAGGTGCGATCATCAAGCTACAGTTGTTTGCGAACCAGCCTCGAATCATTGCGATCCGAATCAAACTCGTGACGTGTGACTTTTCTGCGAATAAATATCCCAATCTTGATACTATAATACAATTGCAAATACGCGGATAGGAGTGACGCAAGTAATCAGACGCGAACGAACGCACACCACGCAACCAAGCAGCGATTCGGTCGTGTCCCGTCACCTTTTCAGAATCGATGACGAAGAGTAAATTGATCCATATAGATATATGGCACGCGAAATATACGAACGGTAAATAACATCGGTAAAGATCGGACTCGCACATTTCCAAGCACCTTTGCCAGCTTTATCTGACTTTTCCTTATCTGATCTTTTGATCCTGTTCAGACGCATACGTCTCGGTAAGTTTTTGTGATCCTCTATGGAACAGCTTGTGTCGCATATGTAGTTTATTTTATTTTTTCTCTTTCCGTTAGTCTCGCTATATCGGGAATGGTAAGTTTCCAAGAATCGGGCCAAATTATCTAACTCGTGCTCACTCTACCGTATGTACATCGGAGATAGAAGTGAGAAGCAGCTAGTGCGAGTGAGACAGAATAGGCGAGCTTAACACGGTATCGTCGAGCCTGAGTCGTTTTTTACTCCCAATCGCGTATCACATATTTCTTTGGTTTAATTAAAAATTGTTCGTCAAATACGATCAGGTTTGGTATCGCTCTGGTTGCACGAGTCTCAATAATCCGACTAAGCCGTCATCTCCTAACGATATAATAAAAAATAAAAACAAATATTTTTCTTTTTCCTGGCAATTCCGTAATTCAATATCGGATTGAATTACGTCGATCATAAATAACGCCGAGGCTTGCCTAGAGCTAGTAGTTCCAGGAATTGCTGAGGATCTCCAAGCTCAACCCCGAAACTGCTGACCATATATCCGGACAAAGTTTTGGTCATATATCCCGCACACTGCTGTACTATCACGACTGACTATACATATACTGACTATAAAGTATGATTGATCGGCAATCGTAAGAATAATCAACGTAGTAACGTGTTGGATAATATTTATCTTGTTACTGCAAAATCATAGCGATGCACATCTCCTTTCTCGCACGAGTAATCGAACAATTTCCTGAGATATTTTATCGTAGCCTATCAATTTATTATATCAGCCTTAGAGGGTTATTAAATTATGTCTTCGTTCTTATTCCCGAGTACGGTCGACGTTAAAACGCGCGACGATTTTCCAAGTTCGAACAGAGATATCTAAATTTAAAAAAATCTATGTAAAAACAATCGTGAGAAAATGGAATTCTTACGTCGTCAAAGTTATTGCAATGTTACGGACAAATACTACAGACTGAATATAGTCTCATTAATAGTAACGATAGCGGAAAGTAATCATTATTCCAGTTACATTATCTTATTGTATTCGATAATGTTGGCTATAGAGAGTTACAAGATTATTGCCTGGAAAACAGGTTCTTCTAAAGTAGTATACCACGCGTTTATGTAATTGATTTAATTAGCTCGACACCGGTGAATTTATTTCAAGTCAGGATTTTAAACGAGGATGATGCGTTAGAAATGAACAATAAGTTCGGCTTAATGTGACAAGAACAAAGAGAAGAAACATAATGAAGAGAAAGTATGTCAAGGTGGTAAATTTGGACACGAGGATTGACAAAACGTTACGAGGATGTATAATGAATGGGTATGTATCAGCGAGCCGAGCAATCGATAAAATGAAATTACGTAAACGCCATTAGAAGCGAAAGGAACGTATAAGCAACTGCAATAAAAAATTCTCGACTGTTAATTCTCATACGTTTGGTCGTCGCCTCGAATAACCACGAGAACATCCTCTATAGTCAACTAAAATATTTAAGGATACTTATTTGTAATAAATAAGAGCCAGCAATATGCGAATAACGTGACGTATCAACCACTATGAACCGTGTCATAATGGAACGTAGAAACTATGGCGCTGCGAGAACAATAGTAATCCGCCAAACGATATGAACAGCGTGTTAAATTCAGGGGAAAGCTTAATAAATCCCAGGCAAAAATTCAACTCGGCATAGACCACCTGTCAAGCATTTTCAATGCAGAAGCAACAACAATCCTCGAAGCACTCGAACTCTTCAACGACCAGCAAATGAAAAATTGCACCGTATCTTGAACGACTCCTTGAGTGTAATTACAGCGACATAAAATCTGCAAAATGAAAACGAAGTAATCTCGAGTATACAAGAACTACATACGGCAATATCCAATCTAGGATGTACAATCGCTATCACTTGGATTCCTGTCACCGAGCATATCAGAGAACGAGGAAACTGTTAAGAAAGCCACACGAGTCCAAAATGCAGAAAATTATACGAACCGCGTAACAGATTCAAAATCGCCAAGAAACTACAGGGAATATTCAATTCGAAACAAAGTAGGGACAACCTCCTGAAATTTATCGAATCGACAAGACACATGGGACGAGATACGGACATAAACAAAACCCTGGCTTAACGTGCGTGTTGTCGATGCCACGTTAAAGAACGAAAGACGAAGAAGAAACATCTCGCACAATGTCCATTCGCATCAAAATATGTATCAAACGTGTAAAGATCTAGCGGATCTCCGGATAAGCGTTTTTCTTCCAGATGTTACGATCTTGCGGTTGATCGGAGCTTGATCAACGAGGTTCTACCGTGTTGATAAACTCTATTAAAGTCGATCTCTTTGATCTAAATTCAAACACGCGAGAAAAGCTTTGTATGTATTTGAGTAATCGTGGAAGAAAAGTCGAACTCGAATGCTCGAGTACTCGGCTTCTTGAACGGCAGTTCGAGTAACAATGGGTACTCGGATACTCGGGTAGCAAGAGCTCTACTTAAAATCAATGAAAACAGAAGCACAGAATTCAAAAGCGTAGTTTGAGACACATTAGTCTCGCCTATTCTTTGTTTCGTATCTAAAATTATTTAGCTGGATATACGCGTAAAAAGTGAAGCGATAGAAACGACGATACAAAACTGAATGCTATTGAAACGAAGAAAAATTTACAAAAGACGATTACTAAATGTTTGCTCGAAGATTGAAGGAATAGATGAGAAGTGGCAACAAGAATTACAATCGTTTATTTACTAAATATACAACGAACGCTGTTAGGTAGACAATGTTGAGACAATGTTACGTTACAACAATGTACCTATGTATATTTCTTAATATAAAATATAGTATTTTGAAATCGTAGATAGCAAAGGCTAAAGAAAGCAAACAAGTCGAGTGGCGAGCTATGCTTGTGACTGCAACGAGTACACACTCTGACATATTTGTCGGTAAGACATACGCATGTACGTCACGAGTAAATGAGTTAAGGAGGTTTGCAATGTTGCTATTCCAACTGTAAAATCTTACAAAGATCAGACGATAGTCAGTCGGTAGTCCGCCCTTCAGTATAAACAAATTTTTGGAAATTTTGATTCGACGACAACTTCATTTTGAAAATTTAGGTTGGACTAACGCGGACGATCGCGTGCTACGTTAAAATCAAGGAAAAAAAGTTCATTGGACGTTGACGCGAAATTTTTTAATTCGGTCGTTACTTTTCTTTTGTAAGGTGAACAAACGAAAGCTTTGGTTGGACAAATGCAAACAGACGAATACTGTCTTCTTTATATAAAAATCTGCGAAGAATTAAAGCATTAATACAAAAAAATCTTAAGTGTTTCGCATGCGACGCCAACCGCTCAAGAAAATATCGAATCGTTCGATTCAATTTTCTCGAGATGTTTTGTTTCAAAAAGCGTCTACTTACTTCTATCCACGACTGTGTACGTATGCGAATATTGATTTCAGATAACACGCGTTTTTAGAAACTAGGTTTTGATTGATTTTCTTTCGACCATGCTAAATACCCGCTATACACGGCAGGAACTGAGATGTAAATAAATATTTGCGCAAATACGCGCATAATACGCGCATAATACGCACACTGAGTTGGCATTCTTTTATAGGCAGCTCGCCGATACAGGTTGTTCGATTAAAAAGGACCGGTTCGTAATTAATCGATCGACTCACAGTCTGAGTTCGGTGTGCCGTCCTTAACCCAGTTCTCGTCGCCGTTAGCCGTAAAATTACGTTCCTCTGGCTTTCGTACGAACCGATCGCATTCGCGTGAACAGTGAAATTAGACGGGACACGAAGGACGGGTAGCAGGGAGAGACTGTTAATCCGAGCATGGTTACTTTCACTTTTTAACCAAGACGCGCGTGGTTAATGCCGAATTCCGAGATTACGTTACGAGGAAATGAAAGTTAAGGCAAATGTCGTAGATCGTACGACGTAGAAATTTGAAGGAAGGAAAGGCATTCGAATCGTCGGACACGTACAAAATTGTCCGCAAACCGTCTGTCACTGCTCGTACCAGATATTTTATCTTGGAAATGTTCGAGGTACGTGTTTGAAAATGATTTCTAGATGTTTTCCATGTTTCTTAGCGATAAGTTAACGTATACGTTATCGCAAATAACACGATGATTGCTGTATCGATCGTTAATTCTTACCGACTAATTATCGTTCGGTTACTTGCTTATACCAACATTGTACAATAATTCCGGTAAGATACGAGTTCATTTTCATGTTCTTGTATCTATATAATCGAAGATTTTATATTGTACGAAATAAACTAAATTACAAGTTTATTATTAAGAGACTTGGAAAGCTACAAATAGAATAAAGCTTTTACGTTGCATTCTGAGAGAATGCAAGATTATGTACCTTGATAAATGTCCAAAACGAATAAAACGAATGCCGTGTATTACGTAACAGTACGAATTCGTCGAATTCCATCCTTACTAATTAATTGCCAATTACTACAACGTCTTCCGATAAGTCTTATCTCGAGATAATAATTTCAGAAAGAATAGGCAATGGCCAGTGAACGTGATGACGAAAGCAGCATTCCCCTCCAAGCAGAAATGAAATTGCATTACGAAATATTAAGCCTGTATCGTATCTTTTAACCTACGCATAAGTATCGTTGTCAAAAGTGTTTCAAATAAATGCTCTTCCATCTACATCTTTATTATCATCAAATTATGCTACTGCATACTTTTATGCCATATTTATCGTTATAAAAATACTGTGAAACCTTCTTATCCAACAACATTTGCTTTACGCGAAACCAAGTCCAATCTCTTGGCCATCGGGCTGAAATAAATAAATACATCGCATCTAACAACATCTATTTATGAAATAAGAAAACAAACCACTTCTCTGCCTGCCTTCGGAAGCTACAAAACGATACGTAACGAAGTCAAACAAATATTCTATTCTTAAAAGTACCTGTCATTCTGGAACAATGCGTTATCTTGTGTTCCTCTTTGGCAATTGTTTTACGAATGCGTGGCAAAATAATCGTGGAGCGTTACACGGTTTGAGAGTGAAAATTGTTAAAACATTTGATCCCATATTATCTGGGCAATTACATGGCTTTTCTTTAAAAACAAAGTGTCTGTCAATAGATCGAACGTAATCGAGCGGCTAAAAAATGCTGCTCGAGATGCGACAGCGAACATACCTTTCGAAACGCGTGAGAATATAATGAAAATTGGAAATTTTGAAACGAAAAAATTGAAAAAATATAACAAATGCAATTGAGATATTTCTCACAATATATATTCCATGCATAACCTTCGAGTAGAAGAAAATAGTTAAACATGAAACAGTATATCCAGCATGGAACAGTGGTGTTTCTAAACATCTGATAGATGAATATCTCACAAACGACTGTAGACTGTAGACACTTACTGAATTTGGTACCGCTCACGTTGTGATTCATCGGCCGAGCGAACGTTAATGTCGTGGAAGAATCCTATTACTTTGTTGCTGTTTGAAAATTTTCAACAGTGTGTTAATTTCACGCTCGTACTTCTTATTCGTATTATTATTACAATTATTTGTGGTTTTTCTTGTTGCTGATATACTTGTCTCTGATACCCGTGAGTATTTACGAGCCAAATATCGTACTTGTGACTTTGTAAAATTCCAAATATAGACACTGAGTAGTGGCCGAATTCTCCGATACTTTATATTTGAATTACTTTTTTTTCTATATGTTTTATCGGATACCCGGATATCCTGCTGCAGTATAAAGAAAAAGAGATGGTTCGAGCCATAAAAAGGATTGGAGAGAAGAAAGTGGAGTACATCAAAGCGGCAAACCACTTTCGAGTAGTCACAAATGTGCTGTAGCAAAGTTGGATACTTGGATTTGCGACTGGCGTAAATAGTTATGTTTTTACGTAATTCTTCTAAAATCTGATTTTATTACCAAAGAAGAATAAGATAAGAATAAAACTATTTTTTGTTCGTCTCCTATAAAAATATAATACCTAACGTGGATATTCCATAGTTGGGCACCATAGTTGGGTACTTCGTACTTGGCTACTTTCCTCTGTTGATAAATAACTCGTATTGAAAAGACTGTTGCTTTTCATTTTCTCTGAGGCTGTTCTCACGCTATAGATTTCCATCGAGGACCTTGAAGTATTGATAATATTATTGATCGTCTGGGGGCACCCTAAATGTTATTGACAATGAAAATCAGTCAGCTATATATTGGCCAGCCTGTACCTAATCGTTGTAAGCCATTATAATACTCGTTGTTGATAACACACATAAGTAGTCGACTTATATAACGGAGCAAATGCTGTTTCACAAACAGAAGTTCCACAGAATATCGATCCACCCGTATGGAATGTATTATCGATACGCTGTATTCGCAAATCTAAGGCTACGCACGACTTTTAAACGAACGTACGATCGTACAGACACAGTTCTTCCGAGTAACAGTTGCAACACGCGGAAATCGACGAGCTAGTCGGTTTATGGTGCAGTAGTTACGCGGAAGTTCGAATCGCATCGTCGCATATGACGTACCGCGACGCTTTCGCACGTAATAGTTTTGCACGACTGGTAAAAGTAAAATGATCGCAATAGTTCTAAATGGCAAGTAAAAAGTAGACTTTACACGCAGCTAGACTCTACACGTACTTATCTAGGACAACGGAAAAAAGTTACGTACGTATAGGCGATACGTGCGATTTTTCATATTTCTGCGCCAGATTTACCGTTCGCGTAAATTTAACAGTCGGATCGCAGATCTTTACGCAAACTCGTATTTTTACGGACGCGACTCAAAAAATTAAACTCGAGCAGATATTTATTCCATGCATTAAATATTACGAGAAGTATTATATTTGCGATATTTTATATTCCATTGCGTATTACGCGCGTTCTGGTTTTTTCAAACTTTCCCGTAAATAAATGGAGATCTATTAATAAGATCGTTCGATCAATAAGATTAATTCACAGTTGCGGATTACTCCGCGCTCAATATTCGTTGATTTGTTAAGATAATAATGACAACAAAAAATCTATTGTTATTTAGAATGTACACGTATATATTGTTATGTTGTTGCAATATATATACATACGTTATAAATAAGAAGGTTTCGGATATTTTGTTATGTTTATTCATTATACGTCATTATCATTTTTAACAATAACTAAACACTTACAACGGAATAATTCAAAATTATAAATCAATCCTAATTATCGATAGTGCGCAGATTTGTGCGTACTCGTGGGAAAGTTGAAAGTGCAGAAATGCATAGAATACTCGTATACTTCTACATATTTTACAACGTCAATTGTATTTCTGTTTCTTATGGAAAACCGAAGGAATCGATCATTCAATTGGAATTTTATGGAAATGCGATACGTCGTAATGAATTTTATTAAAGCTTTAAAGCATTTCGTTTGGCAACGTAAAAGACGCAAATGAACTCAAATATTATAGGAATATTATACGTGATTCGATGTGGGAACAGCCTTGCTTCGGTTCGAAGTCACGTTACGAGCGACAGAACGAGTTATGAGGTAACAACACGCATGGGAAGACATACCCTTTCACTTTGGCATTTCACTCTCACGGGAGCAGAGAACCTCTATTCCGATGATACGAACTGACGATCAGCGAAAGCGTAAAAAATAATTACGGTAAGCAAATTGTCATCGAGTTCCAAATCTCTGTCACACTTCCAAAACTACTTACTTTTTAAATGTAATAAGCGTAAGTCTCTTTCCAATTTTTTATGTTTTTCTAAATTTTCTATCAAAATAAATACCTACAGATTTGTAACAATTGAAATCTATTCCAAAACTATTAAAAATTAGAAGAAAGTAGCAAATTTGTAATGTTTGCTAATTCAAGTTTGTTAAATTTGAATTTGAAGTTTAGATTGTATCATAAATTCACGCTGTTTCTCTACACATCGTATTACGTATTCTTGTGACAAATGCAAAAACAGGACGAATTTATATTAAAACCCAATATTAATTTTTTTACCACATCTTTTATGAAAATATATTTACATACGTAATTGGCAGTACGGCGAAACAACACAAGATAAATGAGATGAAAAAACTAGAACTCCTCGTAATAATTAATCTACTCGAGCAGACAAGTTTTTTACCTTGTCGATGAATATTAATTATTAGTAACACGTAATGATTAGTAACAATCGACGCTGGTCGAATGAAATCGTAGCGGTAGTCGAAAAAAAATTCGAGTCACCGATTACCAACAAAACCGGGGTTACCGATAAATAAAAATTCCAATTGTTTATATCAATAGTTACTAGCTAAGACTAAATTTGCATTATCGACGATTATCATTAGCTCGGAAATCAGAACAATTACAAATTAATATTTTCTGATGGTTTCGTTTTTTGAAAAATTTCCTTCTCACTTATCGATAAACCGACAACTTCCATTCGAGTAAAAATGTCTACTCGATGACTTTTTTACGTAAAGTGTTCAAAATAACCGTTACTTTGGATGTCTGGTTCCAAGTGGCTCGTATGTATATAATGTTGGAGAAATAAACGAACGAATTGAAAGCCAAGAGGCTTCAGCGAGAATGCGTTTCCAAGTAGACGCGATCAACGTCAGAGATATGTAAGTAGTTAGAGCACGTAACCGTGGTAACTTTCCCACAGTCTAGTGGGATCGAATCGCGATTAATATAACCCGCGCTAATACGCACGCTAGCCCAATGATCTCGCACGAGTACAACGAAACGTAATTGGCTTTCTTACTGTTTGTACGAGGTTACGTAAGATACAACACAACAACAGCTCGCCGGTAGAAGTCTATACGCGAGCTTTCGAGCACGATAGCGAGACACTTTCGTCTCTGTGAGCGAGCAGATAAGCCGAGGCAACTGTTCACCGGTGCAGCAGTGCAGTGCAACAGTGCAGTGTAGCAGCAGTGCAGTGACAACCGTTTACTTTCGCTGCCTAAGGCCCGTCCACACCGTGTCGCTCCTAAATAAGGATCGATCGGTACAGAAACGGGTTCCGTGCGAGGTAATCTCGTTAATTAGATACGCCATGGTGAGCGTATCTATCCTGCGAAACCGTGTTATGCGAAACTGTGCCGGTTTCTCTTACTCCGAATTTTTGTTTCGGTCAACGTGCGTAAAAACCGTTTCCTAAAATTTGTGGAACGGCAGATTGAAATCCTGAGATTCGAAAGGTCGTGCATTTGTATCCGATTGCGTAACTTTGCCATTAAGGAGTAAGCACTCTGATTAAGCTTGTAAAATGTGCAGCCAATAAAATACGACAAACGCGTACATACAGCGAGAGGACAACACGATTTTTACACTTGGAACATAGAAATAGAAAGACAAATATCGTTTATATTATCGAATATATTCGAATATATCGAACTGTATATTATAGACAGCCACTTGTTCCATTAATGCATTCGTAACCGATGTAATCGCATAATGCCATGCAGTATCATCGGGTATCTCGCCGCATGGCCGATGACGACACGCGTATGTCATCGGTATTTTCAATCAAGTCTCGCTCAATTATAAGTATAAATAACGTTTAGACCTATTATATGCATGTTGTACAATTTTCTCATTCTTGAAATAAGTACCATTGCCTTTTGCGTGTTTCTCTTCTTGAAATTTCGGTCGTTCGACGTCGAGATTATTACGGATGTTCGATGACATACCGCGTATTCACGACCTAATAACTTTTATTTTCACATTGATTAGGTTCGTTTGTTGTTTTATCGTAAATGCAAAGAAAAGTTTTCAGACGTTCCGGGGAAACGCTTTACGACAGCATCGTAACATAAACTGGACATTGTACATAGATACTTTCGAAAATAGTCTGCTTCAAAGTACAAAGAAACTGGACTTAAAAGATAATTATTTCGTCCTGACGCAAGATGACTATCCAAAGCACGATGCCACTAATACGCGAGCGTGAAACGTGTATAATGTTCTGAAACACCTAAAAATGTACGATCCGCGGATATAAACGTTGTTGAAAATACACGCGACGACCTGTAACGAAAATTACGGAACCGGAATATTTCATCGAAGAATGATTTAAAAAGAGTTCTTTTCGAAGAGTGGAAAAATATTTCATTAAGGTATTCATCGATCTGATAAATTCAACGAGGCGACGGCTTCGAGTCATAATAAAATCAAAAGGAAACTCCACTGGGAATTAAGATAGTTGAAATATCGAAATAATTAATTTGAAAAGTGACTCTCTCCTAGATATTAGATAAACCTCGTTAGATTTTTGTCCTCTTTTAGATATTTGCTAATATTTTCATAAACACATCTTTGTTAAGAAAATTATTCTCCAGACTTGTAAGAATATGCGCGTGTTTTTTATTTTTTCAAATTATATCAACAAACGACGTTCCATCGTAATTTGGTTCAGATCAATTACCGTACGAATAATTTTTACTTTGGCTGTAACTACACGCTGCTTGCTCTGCCATGGTCGATAATAAATTTCAGCCACTTACATAAATCCGGAACTTTGATTTCACTTCTTTGAAGGCTTACATTACACGTAAGATCGTTTACCGGAGCGCGAATATAACTTCAACTTTTAATTACACTTTCTGTTTCGTCCTTTAATCGTCGAAAACCGGAAACTAATTAGCACAGTTGAAGTATTTCCGATGTTTTACATTATTTATCCAACACGTTAAAAGCAGTGGGTCTCAACCGATGCACCTCCGGAATTAAACATTCCAGTTTTATCAAGAGTCGAGTAAAACTTTTATAAATATTTACATTATGTTACATTTTACAAGTTCTTTATTCAGCTTTTAACTTCTCTAGATCTTTTCTTCTCTATTTTAAATGAACTTTGCGCGTCGACACTTTAACTCTGTAGTAAAATTTATCTTGTAATTTTGTATTCCATCAGTGAAAGTTCTAAAGGATCATACTTTTTAACAGACTTTTGGGGTAAAATAAGAGATGAAATTATATTTTTTTAACAGAACTATTTAAGGAATTAGAGACATATAAAAAAAAGAAATTTCCTATCTGTGCAAAAATTTACGAAATAAATTTCTCAGTAGATAACTTCATTTTGTAAATGTTTTGTAGAAACAAAGAAAATAGCGAAAGAAATTGCTGTTCAAAACTATGATTAAACAAAGTAATAAACTATGAGTAAACTAAATAATAAATTTCATTCCGTCCCTGATTTTTAAAAAAGAAGCTTTACGGTTAGTTTTCACGAAAATAATAGCTCTTTTCGATTAAGGTATCCTTTCTTTGTTCTTACGTAAATCTGTGATCTATCAGTTTTATTAAAAGATACGTTCATGCATACTTTTATGGTTATAACCTTGGTGATTTCGATATTTCGAAAATTTTCCTTGTAATCTCGAAAATATTACGTGACTTCGAGAAGATGAACTGCTGCGCTAAAGCTTTCAACGATAGCAAGATGGTAAAAAACGATACAAATAAATGTTTATAAATGTTCGACCGTACAAGAAGGAAATACGTGCTACGAGGAAGAATGCAGCTTTCAAATCATACATTTCTAACGTACGTCGTACGCTTTGGGAAAATGATCGTTCGGCTCTGAGGAAAACCGGTTTGTCTCGTAACAGAGGAGGCCTGGAAACTCGGGCCCAAATATTTCACGCGTCATTCAGGAATGCAACTCACTTTCTGAAGGTAAAGGTCTAGAAGAAACTGAAAAGATCGTTACGCAAGAGATTTCTTGGAATTGTCAAAAAAGCTGTGAAAAGAAACGAAAATTTCCAACATTTAAAATACGACTGTATTTCCTGAGTTTTTTTACCGAAACTGGCATGTTTCGGTGTTGTACTTTTATAAATATCTAATTAGAAAAATTCAATAACGTTACGCGCCAACATTACAAATTTATTAATCTATATATCTATAGAATATTATCGATGATTGTTATAAATTGTCTTCTGTTTTCTATGATTAAATCCTCCGGTATTTTACTCCAACTGTAAGCAGACCTTTATGCAAATTCATATTTTTATAAACACAAACTTTCATCCAGTTTTGCGATTCCAAATTTGAATGACAATCGTATAACTATCGTAAAGGTCATGGCACTTACGACGTGCGAAATTATTTCGTACTACTCGCAGAGATACGTTTCGCGTCAATGTAAGTATAGATACCGATTCCGTGTACGTTATATAATATCTTAACGATTCAATCTTGTGCTAAAATAAGACAATCGATGATTAGAAACAAGCGTATATAATGGATGCGCTAATTATTCGCAACTACATACCTATTTCGTATTCACGAATACATATTAGACACTTCCTGACAAACGAACTGTGCGTGATAATTCAGACACCTTACGCGTACTATGAATTTCTAGAGCGTGTCGAAAAATAAAATTTACGAGTTGATAAGACTTTATATTAAATTTTCATAACGTGAAATTGATTGTTCAATAATAGACGAGAGTTCTCTTTATCGTGAAAAATGGTCTTGGTCGGTTGATGAGTATCGAATATATACAGTGGCTATAAAAAGTATTTGTACAACACCTTTGTATTTATCATAGCATTTATATAATAATTACTTAAAGCCACGTATATTAAGTTTCACTTTCTCCGCTATTATTAGTACGAACATAATATACAAATACTATGATGAGTATCGAATATGTACAGTGGCTATAAAAAGTATTTGTACACCTTAAGGCCACGTATATTAAATTTCACCTTCTCTGCTAGTATTCTTTCTCTGTTATTATTGATATAAACGTAATATACAAATACTAATATATGATAATAACGATAATAATATTAATTTATTTGTGCTTTAGGACCATAGCCTATTACGAGGAGGTTGTTACATTTATTCCCGGTTTTTTACACTACATCATATTGTTACATTGAATCTTTTTTTCTACCCTATATTGGTATTTTGTTGCCTTATGGCACATTACTTTTTTTTATCCTAGTGCATAGAATACATGCACTAGGATAATTATATCTATTTGTATTTACATCTATATCTCCATATGAAAGTATCTTTTCCATATATAAATATTAATATAATGATACAAATATTATATTAATATTATGAAAATGTAATGTAAAAGCAGATAAAAAGGAACGTTTCATAGGAAGATAAGAGTATGCACGAAACTCTTTGTAGCCACTGTCTGTAGCCACTGAAATAAAACTTCTTCACGACGATATTAAATTAATAGATTAGCTCCATCATTTACCAGAATCCTTTCCAGCTTAGAGGATTATTTGCTTCTTTCAATATGGGCTTACTTATCAAATTTATTTATATACAAGTTTAGCAATTTTCAAAGTTTAATACAATTAAACGAACACTTTCAGAAGACTCCATACAACGATAAACAATTTCCCGTGGGTAAACATTAGTTGTAAACGAGCGAACAAACTAAGAGAGAAAATTACCCGCAAGAGTAATTCTTTAAAAACGAAATACCGATATTCCGGTTGTAGCACATTCATTGATGGATTAAACATTTCCTCGGCCAGTTCAACGAATCTCTAATGAAATGGAAACTGATTAAACGCGCTTACGTAACACATTAGCGACAATACATTAATCGCAACGACACGTTGAGAAAAACAATACAGTAGGTACTTATTGATCCCGAACTCTATATACTATATTATATGTAGTATGCGTTTACAACCGATTGAATTAATACGACGATATACCGAAGATTCGATCGATCCGAGATTATATTTATATTCAATTTAAATTTTATTACGGAATATAGTTTTAAATTTTACAAAGCTTATTGGAAGAACTGAAAAAAAAATAAAAATTTCATTTGTGTTTCAAAACTATTTGTATCCCAAAAAGATCCAGTCCCGTATGGGCAACAAGCTAATCTAAGAAAAATTTAGAAAACTCACTTGCTTTTATTACTGTTATATAACGTCATATATTACTCCAATATTAATAAGCGTATAAATGTAATGTTAATTAAAAGTAGAATATCGTAAAAATTGATTATTAATTAAATTCTAATTT
Source organism: Bombus vancouverensis nearcticus (assembly GCF_051014615.1). NCBI lineage: Eukaryota > Metazoa > Arthropoda > Insecta > Hymenoptera > Apidae > Bombus > Bombus vancouverensis. The sequence continues at coordinate 450,932 of NC_134915.1, read as the reverse complement.
GTTCTTTGCATCGTGCCATGACTTATGATTATCTATGAGGATAAATTATAACAGTACGTATGTACGTTGAACGCGACGTGACATACAGTTATCTCGTATAAAGTATATTTACGCGGAATCACGTAAAAATGACTCACTGCAATGTTATGTAGCGTATATCCCCGTGTTATGAATGAAACGATTCTATAGGCTCGACGGGCTTATCAAGAATTCCCTTCTATTTTACAAGAATCACGATCATTTACAGATGCAAACGATCCACTTCCATTACCGTTTTCCCATATTCCAGCATCGTACAATATATGCTACCTACTTGTAGCAGTAAATTATTTCGTTTAAATTGTTCTGAGTTTAAGATTCGACGTGCTAGTAGCGATAGATCGAAACATACTATACGTAAGAAATATTTTATTTTCGAAAAATAAATTCGGTTACGTTCCGTAACCTTGGCATATAGCAAAATCTATCCCTCGGTGAAGACGGCCATCAACTGTAAAAATATAATTCGGATGGCAATAATCTCGAAAAACTGTCATTAAACAAAGCATTTTTACTTTGCCGTCAAGGCCCTTCTTTGTTACAAAATATGTTTCAGGTCGAGAAATTCCTCAGGGTTATCCCTCAAGCAGGTAGAAAATGGGAAAAGCGGATTTTTCTCACGTTTAACGGTCATTTATACCCCCGAGCAACCGTTGGTGGGCAGACCATATTCAACTTTTTTTCTGGTAATGTTATCCAAATCATTTATATCGTTGGAATTTTTTGGTCCATAAAATTCACGCGAAAAAATATAGCAACGTCGTTAATGAGCACCGTGGTAGCTTTTTAAACAAAATGAAGCAGTTGCGGTTTATCACATCAGCAGAGCGAATGAAATTTACAGAACAAAAACGATAACAGAGATATTAGAATTTAAATAATATTCTCATTATAAACAAATTGACTTTGTTCGAGGTGTTTGTTTTTACCGCCGTTCGATTTTGATCATCCTAACATTATAGCTGCATCTAATATTTCTCAACAGTAGGCGCTGTTCAGTCGTTCACTGACAGAAACCTCGTTGTGTCGAAAACGAAAGAAATAAATACAGGCGGCCTCCGTCGGCGAACGTGCGTTATTTCATTCGCGAATGAATCACCGATTCGAGCGAGACACTCGAGGGCATAAGTATAAAATCAGAGTTTCACGAAAACCTCTTTAACTCTAAGAACATTTATTGCCGCTTTCCGCGTTTTTAATGAAATCCAATTGCGTACGTACTACGAAGGTAGTCGCGCCAACTGCAATTCACTTAATACTTTTTAATCGCTGTCATTATTATTATACTTAAAGAGGAGAACAGTTGTTGAAAATTACATCGTTTTCAGATATTTACGCGTAAATATCCATCAGACCAATAGAAAAAAGTAACGAATCAGCGCACGAAAAAACGATATAGAATTAGCTTCAAGAATTATAAATAATGATTATTACCCGAGAACAAACGTAGAAATCTAAACGACTTGTTACAGGGCAGATAATAAGTAAGAATATCGTAAACATATTGTACTTCTTAAAAATGAGCAAATTAATTTAAGCACGGAAGGAATAATTAATGTTCGTTTTGGTTTCGTATTTGTATCTTGCACATCGAAGTAACGATAGTCATTTTCCGTTTATATAGATGTAATTGCTGAATATCAAACATCATAGTGTTTAATTATAAATGAATTTAATGATCAACCCACGTATGTTATACATTAACGATATAATTTTGTTACCATCGATGTAAAATAATACTGAACAAATAAGAGCATGTAAAATAGCGTAACGAGCGTTATACGTATCGATGCATGTATCGCTAAATTTACGTAATTTCATACGTACCAAACATTGTAATATACTTTTGTACACAAAGTAATCCATTATAAAGAGAGTAATAATTTACCGACTGATTTAAAATCAATTTCCTTAACAAGGTTTTGAACGATTAAATCGATCGGATCATAAGATTACCGAAATTTCACATTATCGCGTCAAAGTATATAATTAATGATTATACTTTTGAGTAATTATCCCCTGTCACCGGCACACGATAAACATCGCGTATTTTTCAATCGCTGCAACGTCTAATTAAGCTCTGCTTGCTACGTGATAACGTATCCACTAGTATGCATAACTTTGCGACGTGGTCAATTTTCAAAATGACATAGAAACGACAAGAGTTTTATTTTGTCTCGTACACGAACGTGACATTCGACAATAGCAGATCGTTTTACAAAACAATGATCGTAATTCTATATGGAGGTAATATGGTGAAAGCGATTTCATAAATGAAACGATAACGTTACACACGAACAGAGTTCTTAAATTACCAACTACATTGTCATAAAGAATATTCCAAAACAATCGATATTTTCTATCTCTACCAATTTGCTCCGATTTGCAATAACTTGTCTCTTATTTTACCAATACCAATAATACCAGAATCTTCGCTATTTTTAATATCTAAATTCGTGATGTTTCCACTTTCTTAACATTCACGGAATATTTAATACTGGTGTACATTAATCGCTATTATTTTTCCGTCAGATTTTACGAAAAATAAATGAATAATTTATGAATAATTTCGGCCATTCTTGAACCACTCGGTTTTATCAAATTACATTTCTTAGATTCAGTAGGAGGTACCATTTGCAATAACGAAAGAATTCAGAGTGCTACGATCTTCCCAAGTATTTATGTCGTAACTAAAAATACGTGAAATGTTTGAAATACATGTGATTTCGTAATTGGCACATAAGATAACGGAAAAAATAATAAACAGAATTTTTTCTGCCGAATAGTAAATAACGTAAATTACGATTTGTCTCGATGATCCTACCGTAGCAAGGTTATTCTCGAATATTCCTAATCTTTGCTTCTCTCTCGCTTTAATGGAAACAAATCAACAAACACTTAACGAGAACGCCACAGGATATCAAAGTGCGCAGAAAAGAAATAACGGTTTACAAGGTAATCCGCTCAAAATATTTTCCGGGTTTTTCGTTTGACACAGTTACGGTCGTCGTACTATTGTATACACAGTAGCTTGGGAAAATATTCGAACAGTCCTCTAGAAACTTATTTATATAAATATCGTACAAAATTTTAAAACCTAACAAGACACGACTATCTTGATGATATTATTCAATTTTGAAAGCAGGTTACATTTGAAGAAATTTCAAACTATATATAAAAATTACGAGACATTTATTTAAAGAATACGCTTTACAAAAGATCACCGAAGCATTTGATTTATTCCGTAAGATTTATTCGCTGTATCGTTAATTGTATTTTTCAAATTACTATTCATGCTGTATACTAATTTTTCCACTAAGAATATGGTTGCATAAACGTCTCGTAAAGTCTATGTACACCTTTGGATTGCATTGGAACGTTGCTACGATAATCACGATGGTCGCGTTCTATCATAATAGCAAGGAGATTTGAAAAATATATTCAGAAAAAAGACTCTGTGTCGAGCGTTCGAATACTTTCGCAAATGTTTACATTTTACTAGTCCAATAAAAGATACGTACTCACCGTAAATACGAGGATAATCCGTACGTAGTCGAACGGAAGAATGCTGTTTTGCGATCAAAGAATCCTTCGACTCAAGCATGCACCGTGTACTCGTGGCACATGTCACACAAAAACGTATCAAGGAGGAAAAATAAAGGCGAACGAAGAGCCGGCGTACTATAATCGAGGAAAGATGGATCTCGCAGTCACTTTCGTCTTTATTCAGCTATTCTGTTCCACCATTTAGCACGCGCATCAAGATCGGTTTCTCGACACGTACGCGTAACGATTAATCGCGGATAATTGCGCGCCTACCCTTACACAACGGTCGTTAGGTTAGGTTAACTACGCACGCACAAAACTGCCAACGGAAAATCCAATTTCTGTCCGTCGCTGTTCGAGATTGTCGTTCGACCCACAGGCTTCGGAACGCGAGAACGAAAGCACCTTGAAAAATACACACGCGCGAAGAACGCCGTATTTGTTTAGCACTTAGGTCGAGTTTCGGCGTTGATTTCGAGCGAAACGATACGCGAGAACGACTTTGCAACGTACACAAAACCGAGCCGATTTCGGTAAAAAAGATTTTGATAGGAACAGGAAATTTCCTCCACTTTCTCCACTTAAAAGCGAAATCGTCGCCAACTAACTTCCGGTAGGGCGAGCACGGTATTATTTCGCTGTTTGCCTGTTTCCTTTGTTTTCACCGGCAAGCCGGTGCACCGATGCACGCTTTTTCTTTCGATGCTCGTAGAACTCTGGTTCTTCCGTTCTTCGTTCCTCACGGCTCGGCCGCTGCTGCGTGACTGACCGTTTGCTGCCTTTACTAGACACACCGCACGAGGCGCGCCGAAGGCAAACGAAGGGGGACCGACGGTTCGTCGATCGGAAACGACCCTCGGGTTGAGGGAGCCTTCCTTTGTTCAGGCGAGACCATGCAGCATGGCTCGCAACGTACTTTCTCTCTTTCTCTCCCTTTTTTCCCTTCCCCTTTCCCTCTCGCTCGACTCTTCCTCTCTATTTTTCACCTTCCTTTTCCACTTTTATTTCTTTCTCTTCCTTCTATGCACCACGGTTCTTTCTTATGTTCCCCGCTCGCTACGATTCCTATCTCACCTCTTTATTTTTCTTTTTTCTTTCTCTTTCTCTCTCACTCTCTCTCCCTCCCTCTCTCTCTCTCTCTCTCTCTCTCGCACAATTCTCGCGCTTCACAGCCTGCAATGCGAACGATCACACGGTCTGTTAGTAACTGAAACGACAGCGACGGTCACACACGGCGTCCCGACGTTGGTAACGATGGCGATGGCGGAGGCGGAGGTGATGGCGTCGGTGGTGGTAGCGTCGGTGGTGGTAGCGTCGGTGGAGGTAGCGTCGGTGGTGGTAGCGACGGTGGTGGTGGTGATGACGATAGTGTTGGTGGTGGTAGTGGAGTGGTGGGGTTGATGGTGATGGTGGTGGTGGAGGTTGGCGGAGGTTGATGGTGGTGGAGGTGGTGGTGGTGGTGGTGGTGGTGGAGGTCGTGGTGGTAGTGGTGGCGGTGGCGTCGGCGGCGTCGGCGGCGTCGGCGGCGTCTCTCTTCGACAAAGCAGACTTGGAGGTGGAGGGGGTGACAAATACAACCACTACTACCACTCGTTCCTACCCCCCTTGTATTACCTTTCGGGATGCCGAGCGGCATTTTGCACAGTTTGCACAGACTGGGGATGTTCGATTCGCTTAAAAAAAGTCGATTCTCGATCGATTCTGAGCTCCACCGTGAGAACCGAAGAACGACGAATAGATTTAAAAATCGTAAATACATATGTATATATGTATAATTTTTTATGATTTCTAGATTGATTTCTAGGGTGCCCTCAGACAATCAATAATATCGTTAAGAATCGATATTGTTAAAAATCATAAATATGTATATATGTATAATTTTATATGACTGTTAGAGATTGATTCTTAGGCTCAGACAATCGATAATACCGTCAATATTTCAAGCTTCTCAATCTTTCATGGATATATATCGTTATCTTGCATCTTACACCAAAGTCATAGATGTGTAACTTTACAGATTTAAATCCCTATCCTTTTAGATTCTATAAATGCTAAACTCCAGACAAGCTTGGAGTATTATCATTATTGCTATTATCTGTTAAATGCAGATTCAATCGTTTCGGAATATAATTGGGAATAGAAAAAGATATTCGTATCGATTCTTAATCGCAAACTGGAAATTTGCATGTTCGTACGTTTTGGCACAAGAAGAATTACCGCATTGCTACGGTGAAAAATCTTCCTTCGTAATAAAAAAAGTCGATTCGCTGAAAAACCGACAGTAAAGAATCGATTCCGATTCTTTAACCGAAAGAATTGATTTTTTGAAGAATCGAGTCAGAATCGAACATACCTAACTGTACATCGATATTCTCCTCGCGCGTTTCACCGTGCCATCAACTCGCGGTCATCAAGGCGGGTGCGCGAATCCGATGGAATATCAGTTGAAAGATATTCGTCGCGTACTTAGTTTAAGTGTCATTAACTTCCATAGGATTTAAGGAATGCCTGTATTTCATTTATAGCTATTCATAATCATACATACTTGGGATTGCGTACTTGTGAAATTAGCGGGTACATCGTAATTTCGAAGCCTCCGTGTCTACTACTTGAGTTATATTGAATCAGCGTAATACAAATATCGTAGAATTAATCAAAATGAGTTCCGTAAAATCTCATGAATTTCGGACAGTAATTATGTACATAGAGATTGTGATCTAATAAATATGCGGAAGAATATAAAAGCAGATCAACAGTTTTTATATCTTTGCTTTAAAGGAGTGGTGGGATCGAATTTATTGTCCAAAAAATCTTCAGAATTCATTGACACGCGTGAGATAGCTAAACAGCAATGGAATTATAAATATTTTTCAAACAGAATATTTTTAAATATAGCAAACACTGATAATATTTAAAAATTGGTCTTTAGCAATTAATAAAATCTAATATCAGATTTCTGCCAAGGGAACAGTTTCTTCGTTATTTTACTGATACCCGCAAATATGTAATTGAGAATGTACGAGCTTATGACAAGCTGAGTTTACTTAGCGAGTATGGAATTAGTCAATTCACAACTTTTTATTTGCTAAACGTATTACGTGTTTGCTTTCATTTGGAGAATATGCCAAAATCGCGAAAGACGCTATCGATTTTTTTAACAATAATTTTATGAGACGATTGTTCGTGTTTTTTAAAAGCAACACCTAATATGTACAGAATAAAGCAGGAACAAGGTGACTATTTATCAAAAAGCTATTAAAATATGAAAACATTTCAATGAGAAAAATAAGTACTACGATATTAGTATGGTTTTTAACATCGTAAATAATCTAACAAAGATAGTACGATACAATTCAATGCATTTTCAAGTAATAAATACAAGTAGGTGCTGCCGGCACCTATAGATCATGTGGAAGTTTAAAGGTGAAGTATAGAAACGATATCGTGAAATAGTATCCAATTATCAGAACAGAGCTTATCTATACCATAACCTATGATGCGACATATGCAGTCTTTCACAGATCGATAACTCCCTGTTGTCTCGCAATCTATCGGTTGCGATAATCTGACAATGAGATGCGTTATTTGTTTGTTAAGATTTCCTTCGCTTCGCTAACGCTTGTTTGCGTAACAAAACGCAATATATTTTATATGATTATCAAATGTTTTTCAGTTATAGATAATAAAATTGCGCATGTGTACGAAATATTTGTAAGATTAATCTAAAAGGTCTGCTGTAATAAAAATCTCCTTTATATTACTATGTACACGATTATTTAATTCAATTTAATTTAAATTTAACTTTGTTAAATTATTTTTATTTAGTATCCCAACATATTCCTATTGATATTATTTTATTCCTAAATATACGATATTACGTTATTCCTAATAAATAACATAACAATCGATATAACAACATATCGATGAATATATAACAATCCCTAACTTTACTTCCCAACACATAAGATTTATACGAGACTCGAGCGACGAAAACCTCATTTATCGTCGTATTATTCCTATCGATCAGTGTTTCGCATCCTTCATTATCGCGTATTTTCTCGCGATATCTGTACGTACTGTCTACCTTCTTCATTTTACTCTAGTTTTACAACTGTGACGTAGCTAAACGAAAAGTAGTTACCACGACCAACAGTTTTATTTCTCCATACGAATCGTCGTTGTACGTTTATTCCAGTTTGCACCACTTTCTCTTTACGCGGATTTTCAATATTTCAAACTTTTATAGTTTCTTACTCGACAATGGCGTATTTCCAAGTTTCTTCAAACCAATTAAAGCTATAACCCATTGTCGAAGTTTCTCCCTTAACTCGTCGGTTGCGAAACGGCGAAAAATCAACCAAATTTTTAAAGCTGACGAAAGAAATACGATAGCATTTAACCACAAGGGAGCAACAAGGCGCGCCTGCTTTGGAAGCGAGAGACGTTACGTGCAACGACCATAACCTATGTATTTTCTCTGCTTTATGGTTATGTTCCGTTTCGTTCCATTCCGTTCCCAGCAAATGAATACAAAGACCAGAGGTTCTCAGTTTGTACATGGAAAAAGACGAGAAATTCCAACAAGTAACGAGTTGAATCTCTACTAAAAAAAGTGTATCAGATTAACTGGATTAATTTCGTGGTAAAAGTATGTGACGTACCCGTTATACGTCTGCGTAAAGATCTACACAGTGATCATTCATTCACCAAAGTATTCGAAGGATATTCAAAATAGAGTATCTATTGTAACATTTAGTTGCTCAGATACTTCTCTGTTTACTTTCTGTTTCTTTAATTGTTTCAATTTATAGAAATATCATTTAGCATACATATGCGCGGTTTAGTAATTATAGCGATTATAATAGTAAACTTTGAAAATTTATATGTGTACAACAAACATATACTTAGCGAAAAATTAGTATACAGCGTGAATAGTGATCTTGAATATACAATTGGTGCTAAAAATGACCTCGCTACGTATTGTGGGTTACTAATACAGCGAATAATTGATTGTTCAAATACTCTGATGAACTTTCGCGAAGTATGTGCTTCTAACAAATATCTTGTACTTTTATGCACATTTTCAGATCCCACAAAGGATATATCTTAACAAACACGAAGATGGTACCCCATTGGGGGTAGGTGGGTAGCCACCCACATGATAATCAAACAGATAAAAAATTCTACCAAATGTCCAAATTGGACAAATTGTGAATGTGAAATTTTAAATAAAAAAAAAATAATAATAATAAAAAAAAAATTTTCAGATCTGTTTCAAATTTTACACGTACGATCAGAATGTCTCGTTACGATGTTAGTATTTCAAAATATTCTATATTTATTTTATATTTATATTTACATACATGTAATATATCTACATATATGTACGTGCAAATAATTTTTCACTAATCACACGATTTACATCGATGCAAAATTTGAAACCGTTTGTGGAAAATATTATAATGTAACTGCGTTTTTTCGACGCGACCACATGTTTCCTCTACTGGAGTGGCCTGATAAGAAAACTGAATGACGTAAATATTCGTTATCAGATAGTTAGAAGCGAGTAAGGGCATATTCTCAAAACTTGTTACATTCATTCTGCAATTTAAATAACTGTATCTGCGCAAAGTCAATCTAGTCTGTAACGATACGTTTGAAGATCTCTTGTTCCTTAAGAATTTCGTGTATCGCGCGGGATTTACTTCAGCTGTACACAGGTACAAGGTACCTATACGTATATTATTGCTCAAAAAATTTCTGTTCTTTATTATTCAAACAATAAATAATTCAAACTTTTCCATTACGAGTAGAATTTCCGTATAATAAGGTACTTTTATCGAAGCTGTAGGAACTTTCCCAAATTACCAAAACGATAAAATATTGTATTAATTGAATTTTATTAAGATATACTGCTCTTTATTATATCGTAAAGGTGGAGCATGAAACATTGATGAAAATATAATAGATAATATAAATCACAGCATGTTAGTGAAATTGCAAATTCTAATTAGAAACGGAATATATAATTCGAATGTTTTTGAGATAGAATAATTCGTACCTTACTGTGTATTTTATAAATTATGCAAGTAGCTGTAAAGTCATTAGTCAGATTTTACTGACGATAAGTTAACTTTTATTTCCATTTACTATTATTATACCCAGAAATTTCTATTAAATTAAACGCATCTTTTCCTTATTGTTACGGTTAAATAGCCAATAAATATTAATATCCATTTATTCATTCACCTCTCAATTAAATTAAACAGTAGAATTATTAGCGAATGTCTCGTAACCAATAATCGCTTTTGACTTATTATCATTTCGTTACTACCGATATTGTATCAGGTTGTTCTACATATTTCCTCACTTTTTTAAATCAAAGGTCTCATGAAATTACACAAAAAAATTATTCGATTAATATAAATATTCTTCCACGTTTTCTACCGCCCTTTTCCAATTAGAAACCAACTTTTCTATCCCCAATTTATAGCAGTTTGGTGATATGCAATTTGGTCGACGTTTTCCTATCAAAATCCATTTTTCGCCTATTTGTATCGGTGAAAATACTTGGTTTCCCATAATTATACGACGACTCGAAACATACGTGTCAGGAAACAGCTGATTCTTCGGAAAAGCAGCAGCTGCAGTCGCATACGCATGTTTGCCGAGCAAAGTCAACTCTGTCTTTTTTTTACAAGATACTGACTATAATTTTACGTTAATACAGAGCCCGTTATACAGCTCCGTATAACATGTGCAAGCGGGCATGAGACGATTCCCCGTGAAACCATACGAGGAAGATATAGGACACACGTTTTTCGTACGGCGCTCTGTCTTCGACAGGTATATTTGAACTTGGTTAATTACCGCATTAGTATATATATCATTAAAATAAGTCAGTTTCAAAATCGTGGGACCAAAAACGAGCGAGAAATCCTCTCAATCTCGGGCTACTCTTTGAAAGATAACGTAAAGTATCGAGTACGTACTTAATCTGTGGAAGATAGGTACTCGATAATCGAAAAGACGACTCACTGATCCTTCGCTTAGTTCCTTTATCGATGATAATCCTCCCGTCGATAGGTTTTCTCGTCGATCGAGGCGTCTGGTTGGAATCGAGTGTAATCATGTTGGCGTGTGCCACACCGGAAAACAGCTGACTTGTATTTTTTCGTTAGGGAAGCAGCTGGCCTCCCAGCCCATGGGCCAAGAGTCGTCTGCGTTCCTTATACTGGGTGTTCTTTCGATTAACGATTCCAAGCACACATTTCACGTACGAGTTAAATTTGAAATGATCTCGTAACAAACGATTATGCAAACTAGAACAAATAGAATTAAATAGTACGAATGTTTGTTATACGAATTGATATCTTTGCGACACAGTCAGGAAAGAAATAGAAGAAGAGCAAACTTCACTTTATTTATATGACAATTGTGTAATCAGTTATGCGCCTCAAAGAGAGAATTAAATGATAAGAATGTTTATTTCAAGAACCGATATCCTTACACGCAGCTGCAGAAAATAGAAGAAGAAGAAGAAATTTCACTTTATTTATACGACAATTATGCAATTTAAAGCTTATTTACGTACAGCTGAGGAAAATAGAACTTCGTTTTATTTATATGAATTGAATGCAACGTCTATTTGATAATTTTAATCAGTGAAAATCGATAGAAGTCACGATCACCCAGCGTAGGAATTAGGCTACGCAAACGATAATATCGGTAAACGAATCCGTTAATAAAGCTAATCCTGAGTTTCTAGTTGCACAATGTGAAGCGCTGTAACGAGGGTGCACGCACCGTTATAAGCTTGCCGTCTAATTTTAACATCCAGGTTACATATTATTCCCATAGCGAGAAGTTCAGAACGTTGCACGCATAGAAACGAGAGAAAGAAGCAATAGAAATGCCATTCAGCTAGCCGATAATTACGTAACTTTCACTTTCAATCGTTACTTCTACGCCTTCCACTTCCCTCTCATTTATTTTATACTTTGCATTTATTTAAATACCGAGAAAAGATGTCGAGGAATTCCATCGGTTCTTTAAATTTATTCCTATTGAGATTGAGGCAAAAATATAGGAAAGGAGAACGTTAAAAAATGGCCACTTTTAAAGGCCTGCTTGCCATCGAAAAATTCTTGAAGGACATTTAAGAGCATCTCAAGAAAGTTGAAAAGAATGAGCGCAGAGATGAAAAAGTGGTAGCGCCTCCATCTACCCATGCGTTACGCTTGATCGTGTTCTTCAAATGCTGATCCATCGACGAAATAATTGTTCAGTAAATAGTCAATAATCGAAACAATAATTGTCGCTATATGCGAACAGGGACCAACGACACGTTCACCAGCTTACAACCCTATGCAAATGTTATAATGGCTTCCAATTCGGTTTTGCTCTTGTCGATTAATACGTTAACAAAATATTTGAAATTATTCGAGTGCCTAGAATACAATTCCGTTTTAATAAAGAACCGTTATCAGATTGTATTTCGACTTGGTATTTTTGCTGCTCAGTGGAATCGGACGCTATTGCAATTTGAGATTCAAAGTCGTCCCTTTCAAACATCGCAGTCGACGGTTGCAACGAAGAAAAAGTCTTATCTGCTTACGTCTTCGAGCTAATAATATCTCTGATTACTCTGATCCTCTTCGCACTTCATAATTACTTCAAACGCGACTATCTTACGTTAATTCTGTTTCTAGACTTAGTGCAGTTTGTTCGTTATGACACACGGCACATACATATGCATAGGAACTCGGCCAACCATACGTTGGCCATCATTCTCACCTAGCGATAATCTGGTTGTAGCTCAGATCTGCCGGATTTCAAACTTCGATCGATTTATCAGCAGAATCTGAAAAATTACAATAGTACGTCGATACAGTCGAAAGAATGAATGAATAAAGGACGAACGAAGATCAACTGGAACGCGTGGGTAAATTTCACCGCCGCTACATTTTTTAAATTATATAGAGTACTATAATGGTTACATGGTATGCAACGTTTTATACAATCACAAAAGGTAAAGTTCACAAAAGGTAAAACAGGAGTTAAATATGAGAAATTTAAATATCGCAGATGTTTAAATATTAAAGAACGCACGGCTCAGTTCGATCTTCACGAGAAAGTTTCGGATTGCACACTCCACGTTTTATTCCACCGAAAGAGCGAAGCAGTTTTAACTAAACTTGTATTTAATACTTTACCGATAGCATTATATTTAATTTATTAATGAAATATACTTTTGTTTATAATTCTTTAAAACAGAAAGATATACATAAACGGTAGATGTGGATGTAAAACTCACAGTAAGATATTACCAACAAACTGGCGAACGATCGTCTATTTTCTCTTAAGCTAGTTACTGTATCTCAATAAGACTCGTTAGTCATTATCTATCATCATCGGAAAATCAATTAATTCAATTTGTCTTTTTATATCCTATGTTCTATGTATATAATTTCTAAAACAAATTTTGTAGGTAATCAGTGATCGAATCGTTATGATTTACTCAGGTAGAAGATCGGCTCGTTAAATTCTTGAGGCGATTAAACGCATCCTCCCTATGCAATCCGCTATACTTGTAAATCCACTGCTAATAATCTTCGTATAACATAGCAACCGTACAGCTAACCGCACAATTATATTTTTCAACGTTCACGGTATTGCATGCTTCGGTAATATGCGTGAAATGTTAATTTTGTATGTCTTGTTTTTAAACATTTATTAACGCGATCTCCTATTCATTTTTAGACCTCTTGACAAAAGTTAAAAGATATCGTGAAAAATGTAAAATTGATAAATATCGTGAAAACTGAAACCTGAAAAATATAAACTACATTAAAATTATAAACTAAAATACAAAAATATAGACAATATAAACATTGAAAAATACTATAAAAAGTAATATTTCAAAAGGATCGCACAAGCAAAGCAGTAAATTCCTCACGCAACAACACCCATTACAAAACAGCTAAGCAGAGAGTAAATAGAGAACAGTATATAGAAATGAACCTTCCAATTAAATTCAAAAGAGAAGCCAAAGCACAAACGAGGCTGGCAGGAAGGAAACAATGGCAAATCAGCGGAATAAATGAAGTATCACAGTATGTAAATGAAAAAGAACTAGGTCAAAATGTAAGAGGAAAAGCTAGAATCAATGGAGCACACCCTAAGAAAGTGACCAGTGTATAATGAACTTAAATGAGAAATCTAGACAAATAAAAACAGCAGGCTAATTAATTATAATTATGAAAGCGAACACCGAAGAGGTTGTAAAAAGACAGCACTACTTCGTATACGGTGCAATGAGAATTAGAGCAATTTGCCTGGTGCACTATGATAGCGTACCTTCGCTTCGCACAATGTGATATTAATTGCTAGTAATGAGACTAGAAATGAGACTCAGAGGGATAGCACCAATCAACACTATATCAAGGAAAAACTGTTAATTATATATGTACTCACACATTTTTGTAATATCGTTACTTTAATTGATACTTATATGTGTAATACTTGCTTATTACCTACGCTCGTAACAGGCAAAAACCCAACACAAGAACAGTAATAATAAACAACAGAAAAAAATAGTTTCACGATATTATTTTATGTAATAATATTTTATGTAATATAAATAGATTCTAAACAACAAAATAATCTTAAAGAATATTCAGGACGAAGATATGTCTATAAATATAGAATCACTAATAAAAATAGTAGATTGTTTACATTTTTACGATCGTCTAAACAGCGACGATAGGATCGTCGAGGATATAAAACATTTCAATGTAGAAAGCTTTTGACATGAATGGTATCGAAACCGAATTTGCTGAATAATACCAACCTACAAAGACTAAGGAATATTTCAAATAGTATTAATTATACCACTATAACATTAATTACGCAATATCTCATAAGACGTAACATTCTGAAACAAGAAGTAGAAATAAAATATACCCAATGCAAAGAAATATATATATTGCGTATATATTCTTTGCATTGGGTACATTTTGCTATATATATATTATACTATATTATTATCATATATATAAAATACGTAATAGAGTATAATATAATATAACATAATATGGTATAGTATATATAATATGTATCAGATCATATACTATATAAAAGGAGTCATAAAAGAGTCAAATTATAATTATCCACGAAAAGAGACAGGTCTATCGCATGGTGAGAGTGAGAGTGTTCGCGTTGCTTTGACGATTTTTCTTGCGGTGAAAACAAACCAAGGTTACAACGCTTTGTTGCGTTGTCCGTGAGCTCCAATTTCTTGTGTAATTCGTTCTGTCGAATAACCATTATAGACAAGCTTTGCGTAATTTCAACGATCATCGAATGACCCTGAATTTTGCGTTTTCTCTTTAACCTTCTTTTTATTTTCGTCAGTCTTTTTTCGTTGGTCTGTGCAGTGGCTCGCGAAAGTATTCCAACATTGTTACAAATTTTTTATGCACCTATCATACAAAACATTTAAAAATCTCATTAGTACTGTAACGGGACACGACTATCCTGATTATATTGGTACAATTGAAAACGCATCTGAAAATATATATAAAGGAGCTAGAACACACTTGTTGGATACATATACTTTGCACAGATTAACAAAGTATAGTCGAACCACGATTATCTCAACTTCTGTTGTCCAAATTCTCCATTATGCGATTGGTTTTCGCACGTGAAAGATGCAATCCTCCATGATAATTTTGATCGACGATCAACGATACTACTGGCGAAAAGACGACGCAACTTTACAAGCAATGATATTTAAAAGATTGCTGTTACGTGGTGCCATATGCTTGGCTGGTACTGAATGTGTAGTACTAAAAAGGGCTTGGTAAAAACTAGCGAGTTACACCGAAGACACGATACAGAAAGAAGTGGAAGATAATACGACGACAGATGCAGAAGAAACTCTTTCTGCATCGCACGCAATACCAAGAACGGTGATTGTGATAACGCCGGCATGATAGAATGGTTTCAATGTGATGAAACTTCGTCGATTGACCATGGTACTAATGTTCTTGTGTGCTTCGAATAACGAACTGGAACATCGATATAATGGCAATGATGATATTCCTCGACATTTTGAAGTATTCGAGGCTTCAGAAATAGAGTTAAGATGGTAGAAGAAACGAAAGAAATGTAATTAAATCATACCGAATTAAAACTGTTAAACAAGTTGTACGATTTAGCAGCTAGAAAGATTTGCGATCCATAGATCTTTAATGAAATCACATTTAATTTCATTATTGTTGTCAGTAATAACTCCGATTTATTAATATTGCTATTAATATAGCAATATTATAAATTATATATAAATATAAATTATTATATTTTTTTTTCGAAATTTTGTAGCTACGAAAGAGAATTCCAAAGATTTCCTCCATATTTTTCTTGTCGCTGTTTCCTCCAACTGTATTTTACGATTTTATGAAACGTAACAAAAATTGATGTATTATTGACGTTATAAGAAACCATTTCCTGGTCTTTAAGAAGTTAACCAAAGATATTAACTCTTATACCGTAATTAAAATTTATTATAATTTAAAATTTGTCTTATCGCCTTGTTTTACGCTTATGATATTTAATTCGAGTACTTTCCCGAGCCAGTGCATATACACGATTTGAGGTGCATAAACAATATTGAGCATAATTCTTTATACAGGATGCTGGAAGTTATATAGAAACGGGGGCGAAACAGTTTCTTGCGAGACAAGATGAAAAAAACATGGAATAAGATTTTCTTGTGGAAAATTCAGTTTTCGAGAAAATTGAGTTTAAAAGTCCGCTGCATGCATATGCAATATGCATATACGACTAAAATATAGCAAGATACCGTTTATTAAGGGACATACAATGGCCATCGTGTTTATACACAATATTACACGACTTTGTTTAGTGTCTTATTTACATGTTTAGTCTCGCTACCAGCTCATGTAAATAAGATAAACCACGACAGCGATGTACACGCGAACAGGCAGTATCTCAATACATGCAGACGAATGCACCAAAATGAACTACCTATCCACAATTTGGCGTATTTGCCATAGCTAAGAAACTATTAGAAATTACAAATTGTAATTTACAGTAAACTTTGATTGAAACGACGAGGATCGACGTTTTTCATTTCGTAAACATTGACGTATTTCCCAAAAATGTGCGGCATATTTGATACAATTTGTTTCACAGCACACCGTCTACGATATGTAAATTCTATTTGCAAGATAGTAATATTAAAACTACAGTTTATAGTAAAGGCATTGAAAGTTTGAACGGATAAAGTTGAGCAGTTCTTCGGATTACGGACATCTTCAAGATATTCCCTTTCTCTGATTACCGCATTTTCATAATTTACGAACTTTACTATACGTGTCTCTAAATTGCCAATGTTCTGCTGCAATAATTCTCTCAGATACAAAAGAGTTAAACGGAAAAAGAACATTTCTCCTTGAAGATATTTTAACTTTTACGAAATGTCGACAGAGAATTTTTACCAATTTCCATCTTGATGCTTTGAAGTAATCGTGTATTTCTTTAAATCTATCTTTTGTAGCTTTAATAGTATCGATAATTCTGATGCGTAATGCATTGCATTGTGAATTCGCGTTCAAAATTAATGCGTAATTAATTACAAGAAATTATCGACAATTAAATTTTAATACACAAGTGGTTTTTACAAATGTTTCTTCCATTATTGGCATAATTTGACGTCAAATTAATTAAGCTAAAAATATGATCTTTCTCTCAAAATCTTTTCTTTATATTTACATAAATACGCGTTTAATGAAATATTGTATACGCGTAATTACTTTCAATGTAGCGACATAATGAGAAAACTCGATATTCGGAAGAAGAGAGTCCATAATCCTCTTTTGAAAGCTTTGTCATTTTTCATTGGAAACAAAATAATCGTTCTTTTTTTCGATGTCACCATTCTACAGGTTGTTCAGCGAAATGGATGTACATTTTTCAAGTATTTCCGATAGTATAGCCAAAAAGTGTTTCAAACAAAAGTTGATGTGTTTTGAACCAACTACAAATTGAAATATTTAAAATCGCCAGAAAAATACTTCTTTCTATAAAAAAATCAAGATCAACTTGACCTTGTTTTAGATGGCATGATGTATTTTTGATTACATAGAATTATAACTGATGTAAGGATGAGTTCAACGACCTCATACTATGATCTTCGTTTCAAAAATTTTAATATCAGTTTAATAACTCAAATCAGTTAGATCAGACGTTTATAATGACGTTTGTGTTGTCAAAAATTTCTACAAATGAAAGAAAATTTTAACTCTGAACGTCTCGAAACACGATTTTGGCAAATACGTCAATATTCCAAACAACTGCTCAACTAGTACAAAATATTAATTGCGCACTCGAAGGTTCACAGAGTTAAAACGTACTAACGAGAATACATGCATAATTAGATGAGCATAGCTTTACATATAGCAGCGAGGATAATAATTTCAATCATTCTGTAATAAAATTTATCTAGTAAAATATCTTCTTTATGCGTCCTTGAACTTGTTAACTCGTAACTGTTACCGGAGACATTGTATATAAACGCGATAGCCGTTATTATGTATATATATCGCACGGCAAACTGTATCTTACTTAGTCGTCACTACATAGACGTATTCGACTTTTTCGAAAACTAATCAAAATTTTTGTTACTTTGACTAGCTTCGTCGTTTTCTCTTCGATGACAGGATAAGTTAAAATTTACAAATTTAAATATTTTTGACAAAAGCTATACAAAAGCTTTAAAAAAATTTTTTTTTTAAATTTTAAAAAATTTTACTAATCAACCGTGCAACAAATTTGTAACAATGACTAAAAATTGCTGAACGAATTATAAAACGATATGATACATAAAACGTATTTTATACATGGATATTTCTTTGAAGTAATGAACCAATAGTAGGGAAATATGTGATTATTTTGACTAGCATTATTGAGAATTTAAAACCAATTTCTCAATTATTTTACGTGTATCCATATACTTTAAATATCTTCAACTAACGCCCAATATTATGTTATATTATATTCTACTTTTAGTTTATTCACAGGGCTGTTTAATTAAATTCGCATCTTTAATTAATTTTCATGTTTCCCCTTTGTGTGATAATTTTAATTTGTTTATACTTGATTTTCACTAGACTGATATAATGCTTATTATATTGAGTTATCATTAAGATGAAGTATATACATTGTACATGTATAATGGATTCTTTTAAATATGACTATCCTCGTGAACATTCCGGTGGAAAAAGCCAGCATGTGGTTATTTTTTATCGAAACAAATTTCACGGCTACAGTAGACTACATAAAAGCACAACAACTGTGTAAGGGAGAACCGAGAGATAGAGCTTCAGAGAATCGAACGTTTTTTGCTTCTGGACATGTACACGAGGCTAAAAGCTGACGAGAATAACGAGAGGAACGTTTATCGCCCTGATCCGTCACCTCCGGCGCACATGCTGAAGAAATTAAAATTTTTTGTCCATTTCCTCGAACGAACGACCAGTCACCATCCACGGCAGACCGTCGTGGGATTCCAACAAAAAGAAAATAAAAACGAGAAAACGAAGAGGCGTCTGACGCCATCGCCGCGCGATGCTTCCAGAATTCATTAATGGAAATTCTACTCACCGGCATCGTTGTCTTCGATCACTACTTCTATCTCGCTCTCTTCCGGTAATAGACGGTAAAACTTTCGAAATTACAGAAAATATGATACGTACCTGCAAATGAAAAGAAATAGAAAATTAGTGGAAAATGCGTTAAAGTTTCTACAATTGTCCAAAGTAAAACGATATGATCGAATACTGACTAAAATTTTCGTAGCTTTCGTACCGATTTAATGTACATTTCGTATTATAGGCTCGTAATATACGGCTAAACCATTAGTGAAATCGATAAATCTCGTCTGTCGTAGATTTTCAGTTCGAAACAGTTTCATTTTTTCCAGATTACATTCATCCTTAGCATTAGCTATGGTGTACGTTGCTCCAGCAAAAATACGCTCGTAAAAAGGATCATAAGTTTCACATTACGTTCATAGATTCGTAATTATTGTGATCAAATTGATTCCATATTTTCGTTTTACATTTAAATACTCTCAATCAGTGTGACACATACGTATTGCACATTTTACGAACATGAAGCGTGAAACAATAAACCGCGGTTTTACCGTGGAATTGCAATTGACGTATTTCCGGAGCGAAAACAATCGCCCAATCACGCCTTAACCGTCGATGCACTTCCGCTGTTCAATTACTCGATCACTGGGCTTTAACAAGAGATGCGAACACCAGATTGTTTTGGGAACAGTGAAATTTACATCGAACGAAATGAACATATTTGAACGTACGTTTCTATTATATTTCATAAAATCAAATTCCGCAGAATACAACTGCACGTTCATTTTTGACGTTTAACGTGTAATACTAATAAGCGTTAGTAAATCACAGACTGTTCGATCATAAGATACATTTAGATATGCGTTGATATGCTATTAAGACGTTAAAATCAACGATCCGAGTCTTACCTTATGTATTGTGTTACAACAGTTGTCAAACGAACCGGTACTTTGAATGTGATATGCTTGTAGGTTAGGTTTTTGCCGGCTCAAACACACAAATGTATATTTCTTTTAATTCGCGTTTTCCAACTTTAGATCGCTACAAACTATTATCTTGTATCGCCTAACAAACCGATGAACGATATTGTACGCGTATAATATACATTTTAGTCGTAAAATTACATATCAGACTTCGTTTCACGCTACGTGCGACTCGATGTTACTCGCAAACTCTCGTGTCGGACTCGTGTAACTTCGTCGTTGTTCGACCAGGTACGTATCTCGATAAATAGGGAACTACGGCGCGAAAAGATATATAGATACGAGACTTTAAGAAACGATTCGATCGTTTAAATATAATTATATTTTTAATCTACTACGGATTATTATTCTTATATTTCCTTATTTTATATACAAACCTACTATTCAAATAGTAAAACTGTTCTTTTAGCAATAATAATTACGAAAATACGCCGGTTGTAACTACAGATATTGAAATAAAACAAGTATTTATATAGTAGAAATATTTGAAAATAGGTTAAATAAAGACTATACATATACAACGATGTTACCGAAGAACACGATACCAAAATAATTTTGAAAATCAAGTTATATGCAGTCAATCAATCTAAATCCAAAATCGACAATTTTGCTTACGTCAAATATTTCCGAATTTATGTTACGATACAAATGCTATATAGTATCGATGAAATACACCATACTGCGTTTAAAAGTGTTCTAACATATATCCATTATAGCGGGAATCAGTTTGTACGAATATGTATGGGCAGATATTGGCCATACAATATTGCCATACACCATACTAAAAAATATAGTAAAATCCATATATATCCATATATATACACACATTACACGTATAATATTATCTACTTCATGAACTTCATAATATAAACCTTATCTCTAGCTTAGCTCTAAATTCATTAATTTAACCTACATTTTACCTCTAATCTACATTTTAATCTTACTCCACCTACAATTAATATATTACTAGTCAACTGCTATCTTATTTTTCTAAAAGTCTGTAGTAACAAGTTGGTTTCGTTTATGTTATACTTTTACATTTACATTTATATATATATATATATATTTTTTTTTTAGGAAGAGGAATAAATAAAGTTAATAATAATTAAATTTATATAATCGATAGAAAGTAATAATTGTTCAGTTTGTATTCCGGCTGAAGACTGAAAGAAATAACAAATACAAACAGAATAAAGACATTAGAGAGTGAAACAAGATTTCAGAATACAAGAATCGTTGGTCGGTGTTGGTACGACACATAATAAACGGGTTTTCCTTTCGCGCCAGGCGAGAGTAAGAGTAATCCTGCAACTTTCATTTGCAGCACTCGTTCGGCCTCGTGATGTCATAAATATAACTCTGTATCGTAATCCGAATCCGTGTTCTCGTGGTGAAAGGTTCTGATCGAGAAAAGAGGTTAGTATCGTGGGGTATAAAAGCGAAGCACAATCGACTAATTGAAATTACATAAATATAGCATTACAATAAAAATTTGTATTCTTAGTATTCGTAGAATATGACGTTCTACGTGCGTGGGATTGTTTCGTGAATAGATGCCGGTGAATGTTTGTTATATAAGTATTTTCGTTTTATCATATCATATTAATTTCCTTGCCATTTTTAAATACGACAAAAGTTACGATGTAAAATTGGTATGTAAGAAGGAAATAAGTGCATCTTTACGGCAAAATAGAGTACTGCCATATATTCTCTGTAATTACGTATGTATGCGTATATTGGAATTAAAAATTCAAGGATCGCTATTTTTATGGGGAATTGTCGATCCTTGACCTGTTACAGTTGCCTATAAATTAATCGCGCAATAATCAATCTAAATTCAGTTTGAAAAACACAGCCTCTTCACTTCGTTAAGTTCATATTTCTCAAAGATACTGTCATACGAGAAAATTAAATGAACTGAACGTTTTGTTGGAAATTTTACAAAATCAATTACTTATATCCAGCACATCGTTAACTTTTGTTCCCGGCTCAAATTACCATGTATTTTAAGGATAAAACTTTTTCCTTACAACGATCGCTTAAAAGTGGTGCTTTATTTTTTCTTGCAGTTTTATTGCATTTATAATAAAAAATATGCCTGCAGCGGTAAAATAACTCAAAGTACACCCCGAAGAAATTGCACAACCAGACTTGTGCCTTACGCGCATATGTTTAATGTGTACCCTCGGTGAATGTGTTTAGCGAGTACCTTCAGCGTGTATGCTTGACGTCTTCTTTATGCGTGTGTATTCAGCATGCATGTTGAATGCGTGTGTTTGGTATGTGTATTTGATACGGTATGTTTACGTGCTTATATATGTATGTACAGTATAGGCTCACATATTGCGGATAAGCTATCGTAGATATTTATTATAGCATTTATATCTTGATCAATTAAGTCCAAGTTAATATCAAGTTTCATATTATTAGTACGTATTTTCATACGAGTTCAAGAACGTGATACTATGAAAATGAAATATGCAACCTGATAGAAAAACGCTTCTTTGGAAAATAAGATTACGTACAGTTACTTTTTGTAGCCATTGTATTTTAAAGACACGAGGTACAAGTCCGACCGTATAACCTTCTCGTGGTGCGAGTACATACTTTGTTGTTATTCTAATGCTAGCAGCGCTCTTTTTAAGGGCAATAAAACAGCGACAAAAAAAACATACAACAACTTTTAAGGAATCATTGTAAAGGGGAAATTTTAATCTTTAAATGCACGGTAATCTGAGTTGCGAAAAAATTTATTACGGTTTTGCTGATACACTCTTTTCTATATTTATGTCCAATATTGGTGTTAATTGCGTCTTACGGTTTAGGAAAAAGATTATTATCCTTCATTATATACATTTATATCGTTTCATCCGGAAATAAAAAGAATTAAACGTGTGGCAAATCACAACCCCGGTTCTTTTTTGTATAAACAACCTCCGCGTGAAAATTTCAAATAAATGTTACCACGATGCAAAATTTATACCAAGAAAGCTTACATCAAATATTTACAAGCGCCTGTATAGTAAAAGCAAGAGAATTTTACAATTATTTTACATATTTATAATTATCGTGTATTTAGGATATCGAAAAATTATTGCAAAAATGATCATCATAATATATATTTCACTGTCATTTACTAACTTGCTACGTTGCGAAAGAAATCATATGCGATAGCTGCGTTGGATTGTAAATCGAAACGGTGTAACTTGCAATCCGATTTAATAATTTCCTCGAAGAGAGTACGTGTATCGTATAGTGCAGATTGACTACGTAAGAGGCCGGAAGTTATTCAGTACGTAAAATTTCTATCCCCGGAAACCACAAAGGTGAAACGACTATGATCAAGGAAGCACTACAGCGTCTCTATACGAGCAGATGGTAATCAATTCTCTTCTCTGCTGGTACAATTAATACTCTTTATTCTACATTCGTGTTTTCGATCGGAGTTTTTAACATTTAATGTTGCTAATATTACGTAATAACATGTAATGATTGTTTTACCGGAGAGAGGAAACGTTGAAGGGCATTTGAGCCAATTTTTGAGAATATTATAACACGAGATTAACTTTATCGTCGAAAAGGATCCACTTAATTTAACAAGATGTGTTTTAATTTTAAAACGAGGAATAAATCAGACAAACACGACTTTGTATTATACAACGCTGTATTATAGGCGAAGTAAACAGAGAACAGTATACAGAAATGAATTCTCCAATTAAATTCGAAAGAAACCAAAACGTAAACAAGGCTTGCAGGAAGAAAACAATGGACACTCAGCGGAATAAATGAAGTATCACAATATGTAAACGAAGAAGAGCTAAGTCGAAATGGACACATCATAAAATACTGATCAGTGTTTAGTGAACTTAGATCAGGAATCTAGAGAAATAAAAACAGCAGGCTAATTAATTATAATTATGAAAGCGAAGACCGAAGAGGGTGTAAAAAGACAGCATTACTTTATACACGGTGCAGTGGAGTACTTGATAGCAGCGTACATTCGCTTAGGACAATGTGATATTAATTGCTAGTAATAAGGATAGGAATAAGACTCAGAAGGATAGTACCAATTAACACTGCAATTAACGTTTTTATGACATGTATTATTAGATCGCGAACGCGTAACTTCGAAAGCGAAACAGTAAAAAGAACGTTAAATAGAGTTCGGCGGAGACGTTGCTAGCAAAGGCTGAGAAAAACTCTCGTTCGCCAAGGCTATAAGAACGTAATATGGAAATGTAAGCATCGAAGTACTCCTAACCAAACAAAACGAGATCCTAAAACAGGATCAACGAAAACTGCTTCAACGAAGATGTAGCCAGAACAATACTAAAAATACTATTTATCTCTCTATGTCTGTTCAAAATTTTCCCAATGGCGGAGGTGTGTAGAAATACGAAAAGTTCGAGGATTCTGTGCACTTTGAATGGAGGATTAATGTATCAACAGCGTATCTGGGCCAAGTAAAACTGGTTATGGAAAAGCCTTGCTACGACGCGACTACTTTTCTTTTGGAAGATGACCAAAACTGGTTTTGACCTTGTCAGGGATTTATCCTTGATGCAGATCGGCGATCCTACGTTAATTCTATTAACTTTATATAAAAAAAAAAAACGCGACGATGCTTCGATCAATAACCATAGAAGGACTCGACGACTTTAATCGAATTCAGAAACCGTAATTGCGATCTTGTTGCGTGCCAAGACGTGAAAAATTGATTGAAACATACACTATTACAAATCTATATCGATATCGATATCTATTGCAAAGCAATAACTGAAGCACGAACTATAAAAAGACGTCACAATTTTACGTAACAGGTATGCGTTCATTAGGGACAATGAATAAATGTAATATATAACAGAGGATAGATGACTGTTACCAATATGCCGCAATATGATAGAAGATTTTTTAGTACGAAAGTTGTTAAAATTTACAAATTTACAACTCCCTTTTACCTCAACCGTAAAGTTGAAAGGGAAAAGAAGATATCTCGGATACGTTGCGTTGAAATCGAAAAACAATTGCAAGATCGGTTTCGCTTATGGAAGTGGAAGGACGAGCTTTCTTTCATCCAGTCCGTTATTAAAGATACGCGTATAGTAGCATGGAAAGTCCTGGAAATGCGTTAGGGCACTGACACATCCCGGAGGAGTCGAGGTCGACTCCTTTGGCAAGATTAAACAGCCTGTGCCGTGATATACGATGGGTCACCATATAAGGAGAACAATAATTTGAAGTTAAACCATAATATCGTCTGTGAGTTCAGGCCTATACAGCGGGCTTCCTCGACTCTGAGCAACAGACTGGTAAAGAAGACTGTGGAGGTCCCGATTCGTGGAAGTCTCGTACGGCTGCAGTACAAGAGCACCAGTCCGTTTCTTCCTTTCCTCTCTTTTCTCGTCACCCGGACGGCATCCTCCTTCTCCTCATTCTCGTCTCCCTTCTTTCTTCCCATCGTTCTCTTCTGTTTCCTCTCGCGAATAGTTTCTTTATTTTTATCCTTATCGCACCGACAAGTAAGTCATTCGTCTTTCTCTCTTCCTTTCTTTCTCTCTACTACTCGCCGATCCCTTTTCTCGCCCCCTTCCATCTCGTTTCTCTCATACCTTATCCCTTTTTGGATATTCCTCGCGTCGCTGATCCTCGGTCATCAGTCCCTCTATGCTCTTTCTCGTTTCTCTTCTCTCGTCCGTGGATTCACCCTTTTTGCCTTTCTTTCTTCCTAGTTTCTCTTTCGTACTTCTTCTGCATTGCACGTACACTCCCGTTCATAAGTTCACTTCGTGTAACAGATGCTAATTGGTTGACGTTATCAAGGAAGATCGCCCAGTAAATTCGATATGCAGGTACTCAAGAATTTAGCGAATCGTGACTTTGTATGTATTTACGTGGGATAATGACACAAGGATTCGTAAAAACTCTTGCGAAAGATTACGTAAATATTACTTAATATAAATATCTAATTAAATCTAGCGTTTAGGTCTAACGGGTAGTGTCTCTTCAGCCTGCGGATCTGGTCCGACGTATCAAGTAATCCAGTAATTAGGGAGTTTCGATGTTTGTTGACTCTTTTGCTATACCTGTCGCTGTATTTTGCTATTTCCTCTTCGACTGTGGGTATCTTGAGGTCGCGATATACTAGTTCGTTGGTGACATACCAGGGTGCATTTATAATGGATCTTAGCGTTTTCGATTGGAAGCGTTGATGTATTTCAATGTTGGAATTACTTGCTGTTCCCCATAGTTGGATTGTGGAGCAGTATGATGAATTAACTGTGTATGTTCATTGTGTATGACACGTGTTCGAGTTTCGTACGTACATAAAGTAAACATAGAGTAAAGTATTGTATGCATATTATTTTGTTAGCGTAGCTTTGTAGGAAATGAGAATCGAATCTGCAGTGAACGTTTTAATCTTTCAATTCGAAACTCATCGAAAACTTTATTAGAATACCAAATTTATGATCTTTCATAATCCACAGTTATTTTTGTACAGACAAAATTCAAGCTAGATAATAATTCTTAACAAATTTATAATCATTCCTCGGATTTATCATTATCTATCGATAGCCAAACACTTATGGATAGGGGTATACGCATATACATCGACTCCACGCTTTCTCCATAGTGCATCTTTGTCGGTTGCAGTCTGCCTGGTCACACATTGCTATATCCATCGTTGAACGTCTCCTTATCGATAGCGTTACGTTTAAAATATTTGTAAAATTCTGTATCGTCAAACTCCCATTTTATCGATTTGCCAAATACCGACGAGCATAACTATTAACAGATCAGCTAATGTACGCATAGCGCAAATTAAATGCTTTTCGTCGCTCTTATTTTCTAGTTATGTATTTTATTATAAGTGTTATTATACATACAGTATATGTAGCTTTTAATCCAAAACGTTATACGAAGTAAAATTTATTACAGCTTCTTAGTGAATGTGCAAGTCCTAATACTTATGGCTGGCAATTTAAACGTCGTTAAAAAATAAATATTCGCTTTGAATATATCCAAGTGCGATTTGCCTTTTAAAGTGCAGCGAAGCGCAGTCAGTGGTATATGAATGTGAAAAGAGAGGTTGAGCGTATAATTAATCGTAGGCACGACTAACTTTAAGTTTAAAGATCCTTCAAATGTTGCAAATATCAAGTTCTCGCGTTCATTGCGAAGTCTGGGCTTACCTGTGTTTGACGATACTATAAAGACAAAAAATGAATAAACAGCAATTTCCAAAGACCCTTTTTAATTACTTCGATGAAAAGTGTGAGTTTTTCCCTATAAACTACAAACATTTTAAATCGATCGATACGATACATGTTCTACAATTTTCTCATTTACAAATATTTCTTTCGTTAAAAAATAAAAAATAAAGCTATATGCTCTTTTTAGCAAAATTGAAAAGATCGAAAATATTTAGTCGATTTATCTTGTCCCTTCAACAGCGCCGTATCTATGGATATTTTTCCTGCATAGGAAGAAAACTTGTTTTCTCCCATACCAGCTTTGTCAAATGTAACCCTCGACCAACACGGTACAACGAAATTACAAGGACACCTATTTTTCAAACTCCAGAGAAACCTCAATTAGTATCTTTTCCTTCAGAGCAGCCTCGACTAAATTGCTCGGGAACTTTCACCCTCTTGCGACGCTCCAAAATATTCGGTTCTGTCGTCAGCAGCTTTACTACGAAGCTACCACAATGGCAGCCATTAAGTTTAGTTTTCCCATCGAATCGGAAGAATCTCGTCGATTGGCTGCAACAACCGACGGCGAGATCGTGAGATTTCGTTTCTCTTTTTTTCGACGTATAGCACGGTCGTAGTTTGTCACAAAAGAGAGGGAGTGGAACGACTTGAGAAAATGTTGTGGAAAATTTTCGAGACGGTGGAACTTTGGTTTTCTGATTGGCAGAGTACCAGAACCGTCGCTGGGCCTTGGGACCCCTCCTGGTCGCCATTGGGGTTTTGCCGGGGACAATAGAAGACCGTTAAACGTGCTATGGGTTAAGGATAGAGGCTCGAACCAACCATGGGAAGCCCTGAATCGAGGGTAGACGCGAAGCAGCAGGATCTAAGCCGATGGACCCGTGAGCAAGAAGAAACTGGTTTACCCGCCTCATCCTTTCTTCTTTGCTCTTTTCGCCGCTGCTTCGATCATCCACCGTGCATCACCGAAGAAATATCTTTTCACCAATAAGCGTTATCTTTTAATTTTTATTCTTGTACGTTCGAGCGTAATGCGCTGATTTATATACTTCACCAGGGAATTAATTTGTCGAAGAGAATTAATTTTGAAGAGAAGCAAGATTACATTTACTTTTCGCGGAGGCGTGTTTAAAAGGCGAAGAGCCGTACCGCAGCTCGAAGACGAACTTTGAAATTGCTACACAGTCGTGTCGCATCGAACAGCCAGCAAAATTGCATTTAATTGTATTTTAATAAATGATCATTTACTATTTGCTATTATTTATTGTATCGTCGTATTATTTGCTATTTTAGTAAAGTGCACGTATGATAAAAGTTTGTATGTAACATAGTATATGATATTCAGTCGACGAATCAACAAACTTTCTCTCCCATTGCAAGCAACAAATTCGTTTTTAATAGTAATCGTCTATAATAAGTAATAACTTATTATAAATAATTTAGCCATGTTACTGCGCCACGACAAAAAAACGACTGAAAATTCTCAACGCGAGAATTGATTGTAATTTTAATAAATATTAAAAAAAAAATAGTAATCGTAGAATGGAAATACAACCTGTACAACGACAACTAAATTTTGCTCTACCATTACAAATCGCATACTGTTCGATGTTAGGTGCGTAACGTTTGCGTAACGAATCGCTTAAATCCGTACAGACCTTTTTAGGCTTTTGTGTTTCAAAAAATTCCACAAAATTCTCGAGTATTTTTCAAGGTTTCCAGAATATCGTTCGTTAGTTACAAGTTGCTTTAATCTTTTCAAGCAAAGTAAAATTTAAACAAAAATACGGAAACGACGATAAATTGCTCACAATTATTGGTCGAAAACGACCCAATATGCGGATGGGTTAAGATACGCGGTGCGTGTTACAAGCTGACAATAAGCATATTTACACGAAACGTGTCAAAATATCTTATTCAGTTTCCTGAGACAATTTCACAGTGAAAAGTAGACAATTAGATAAAAATAGAAAGACAAAAATTGACTGGCAGAAGTATAATTTCGAAATAATTTCAAAATTAACTCTTATTCATTCTATATCATTATGTACCTGTGGTTTGGTGAAGAATGCGAAGACCGAGGTGCAGGGCCTTGCTTCTTACGAGCGAGAGAGAGAGAGAGACAAGACCGAAGGTAAAGAGAAAGAAAGAAACAGAATACGAGAGAGGAAAAAATAGAGCGGCGAAAGAGGTTCGGAGGACAATAATCGTCCGGATATGCTCGCATTTCATATTCGTTCGTAGAGTATGTTCGATATAAAAACACGTGATAATGGAAATGGCCTATATATACGTATACACATATATACAGAGTGCCCGATTTTCATCGATCCACGTAAATATTTCCCAAATACACTGTTGGAAGAAGTATGTCAAATAAAACTTGTTCTGTCTCAAGGGCGACGTCTTACGATGACCATCAGATTTGTCTAGGCGCGGGCGTTCTCGAGATGCCAAGGTGACCTTCGTTTCTTTAAATGGAAGTATGCATCGTTTTCTACAAAGTTCTCTACGAAACAGTATCGAGGTATTTGTATACGAAAATGCTCGGTTCCAAAGATATTTCAATGTTAATTTTATCAAATCGTAACGAGTATATGAAAGACAAGGGAAACGTAAACATAAAAGCACAGTCTTATCTTTCCTTGTTTTTCACACGATAAGTTTCACGAGATTAAAGTTAAAATACTTTCTTCGACTCGTCGTTCTTCGACCCGAGCACTTTAATACTCTTTTGTAGAGAATTAGAAAATGTATCGAATGGTATTTTAAAAACGCTATGAAAGATGTATGTTTCCATTAAAAAAACCAGGTCACCCTGAAATCTCGAAGTCTCGCCCATCTGGACGTTCCCCTCGAAACAAAGTAGGTTCTATTTGAAACAATTTTTCGAGTGATATATAGTTTAGAGATGTTTGCGCGGGTCGATTAAAACCAAACTACCTGTATATCGTACATTTGTCGCAACGATGACACAAGTAAAAAATCTCGATTTTAAGGAAAACGAGCTTCGATGCTTCGAACTGCTATAGTTTCGCGACGATGCAGTAGCACAACTGCTCCCGTGTGATGAATTTTCAAAGTACGCTTATGGGACTTTACTCATAAAAGACACAAAAAGCAACCGTTTCTTCCGTACCAATAACACAAAAAATACAAATTTTCAGTTATATCGTTGTTCCACCAAGCGAACGACACGTAGATATAAATATATAAGAATGTAATATACGATAAATTATATAAATATATAAAATTGCTTATAAAATTGTCGATCATATAAGCTTCCAATTCCAAGCCACATACAGAAGAAAGATAAAATGCATAAAATATTACCGTAGATACAATTTGAAAGATACAACTACATGTGTGTTTTCGAGTGTTTTATTTAATAAATCAATCAGATAAGTAGAGATATACGTACTTTATTTTAGTTTCGTGTTGCATATACGTCGAAGCAAAAATCGAAACGTTTGAAAAACATCATTATCTGTTTTCGATTTTATAGATGTATTTAATCGATCGTAGTCAGAGGCAACACGCGTTTCATTTTATTTTCTCATTCCACATACGCCGTAATTAAGATTCACACGTACCCGCAACTGACATTACCCGTGTCTTATCGCGGCTGTTCACGTGTAATTCTGTAATCACATGTTAATCAGGTGATACGTAAGCGTGTAATGGGACAAGCGATTTTATAACCGTTTATTTTCCAGCTCGAATGTCCACCTCGATAAAGATTGATCACGCGTCACGTCGTAACTAAATTTATAGACTTTATCGGTCAAACCGAATGCTTTATTGCTTATCAGAATTACGTAAAACGAAATTTTTTATAAACTCAAGACGTGTAACTTATTTTGGTTGTTTATACTTGTGGTTATTCCATGTGCTAGACTGCGTGTTACATGTTTCATACCTCTACGCACTTTACCTTGAAAAATAAATCGTTTTTAAAAACGGACTTTTAAAATAAACGGTTCAATTCATTCAGTTTTCAACAATTCGTACATTCGATGTAGGATCTATGTTGTACTGATCGTATGTCAGCGGAGCCTCCATCCTCGTGTTCGAACATGTGCGTGGATAAATCTGCTTTAATTATTCCATCAAGTAAGAAAATCTGTCCTGGCATTTACAGCCTTTCAAAGATACTACGTAATAGATAATGAACTACATTATCATCGTCCGCGTTACGTTCTTCTTCAAAGTGTACAATTCTTTTTACCGTTAATTAACAGGTTGGAATATTAAAATAAAAATATTGTACTAGTACTAGTACTTTATTTTACTGTACTAGTATAGTACAATGAATTAGTTTCGTTTGCATCGTTATCCATAAAACTTTGGTTTTCACACTCTACTTCCACTCTTCAAATTGGAACATTTAAACGAAGGATGTAAAAAGAACAGAGACTGCGTGATGAAAATATGAATGGAGGATTTTCGAATTTGGAAGATATCGAGAACGTCAGCTGTAGACCGCGTTTAACCACGCGTACACGCATTTTCCGCTTCTATCTTTCTCTTTTCTTCGTTTGTCCACCTCTGAGCGAGCCATAGCTTCGTCAATGGGACAGACGTCCAGCGTCAGGTTGAAAGTTCTTGGTTTCGGATTTCCGTGTAATACGAGCTTCGCTTGGCGCATGAAACAGCCAGACTCGCAACGAATGATATATTTATTATTCTACATTAATTAGAGCAAATAGTATAATTTTCCATAAGATCTACGCAGGGATATTGGATGAACGTCTGAAGACAGAAATTGAAGACAAATTGGAAGAGAGCCAATTTGGATTCAGAAAAGGAAGAGGAGTGATCGATGCGGTTTACGTGATAAACCACATCATAGACAAACAGCTAGGCAAAGAAAGAAGAAAATTATATGCCTGCTTTGCGAACTTAAGGGCGGCGTTCGACGGGCTAAATAGAGAGAAACCGGAGGAGAAAATGAGGAAAATGGGGGTTAGCGAAAAACTAATCCGAAGGATTAGAGAAATATACGAAGAAACAAGGAATATAGTGAGAGTCAAGAAACACGACACAAGAGAATTTTGGACTGTGAGGGGAGTCGGACAAGGATACCCATTGAGCCCGACGTTATTCAACATCTACGTGGCAGAACTGGAAGAAGAATTAAGGAAAGGACAAGCCGGGGGCATAGTGGTAGGTAAAAAGAAAGGTATGGTCATTGACATAAGCAGACGATATCGTGCTGATGGCGGATAGAGAAGAGGAACTAAAGGAAATGTCGAAGAGACTCAAACAATTTTTGAAGGAAGCCGAATTAGAGCTGAGCACGGAAAAGACCAAAATAGTAGTCTTTGAAAAAAGAAGGAACCAAAGGAGGTAAAGAAAATGGAAGCGGGGAGAACAAGAATTAGAAGAGTTGGACGAGATAAGATACCTAGGGTATATACTACAGAAAAACGGAAGTGACGAGAAGCACATACAAGATAGGGAAAAGAGAGCATCAATTGAAACGAAGAAAACATGGAGCGTGGGAGAAAGAATATTCAAACAGGACTACAAAAGGAGAATGAAGATGTTCGGAGCACTGGTAGAGAGCGTGGCGCTGTTTGGAGCAGAGGTATGGGGCTGGAACATGGAAGAAGGACTGGGCAGAGTTCAAAGGAGATATGTGAAATGGATATTGGGCTTAGATATGACAATACCAAATTATATACCGATAGAGGAATGCAAATTAATAGAAATGAAAGAAAAGCATTAAAAAGTGCAGCAAGGTACGAAGAGAAAGCCCTAGAATCACAAAAGGAATTAGTAAAGGAATGCATAAAGGAAAGAGAGAGAGAGAGAATGGAGGAATGGTCAGGAAGGGAAAAGAGCAAGAGAGAGAAAGAAGGGACTAGAAGAGGTGAGAAAAGGAGGGACGCAGATAGAAACAGGAGAGGAGAAAGAAAGGATGACAGCTGACCAAATTATAGAAGAAAGAAGAAAGAGAGAAACAGAAGAGAGGGGAAAAGGATAAGGGAATCCAAGAACAACATACGCTACAGAAACACAGCCAAAGAGAAATTACCAAAGTACTTGGAAGGGAGGATGAAATGGAAGGACAGAAGAATACTGGCAAGATTCAGATGCGGAAACGAGACCAAAGCAAGGGAATACTGGAAAGAAGAGGGGGAAGAAAGATGCAGACTATGCAGAAGGAAAGAAGAAAACCTAAGACGTGTAATAGAAGAATGTGAAATAACGGGAGGATCAAAGGATATAGGAAAAACGCTGAACGAGACTGGAGAAGGTTTAGCAGAACCGAAAGCAATAATAGAGAAGAGAAGGGCAAACGACAAGGAGGAGGCACAACAAAGAGGCTAAAGACCAAAGTGGCAATAGTTTTTTAGTCATTAGTTGATAATTTATAGTTGCTATTTTTTAGATTTTAGAGGTAGAATAAGCAAGGTAGCGCAATGGAATAGAGTGGAAAAGAGGGGAGGTAGACATGTAAGAAGAGAAATAGATGTAAGAGATGTAAAACCGAAAGCCGAACGGCGCGGACTAAACAATAATAATAATAATAATAATAATATAATTTTCCACCGCTATATACATTCCATGCGTATAATGCGAATTTTTCTGATTACTTTTGATTTTCGTTGCTTTACGAAATCTTCAAAGCCTCTCGATATCGTCCAAATAAATTACACGGACGAATGAAACGAATAACTTGGAGTAACGAGGGAACGCAGTAATCTCTCGCGTAGAAGGTAAATACATATTTTCACGAAGACTAATTCTTCATTCAGATTAGAGTGGAACGTAAACTCATAAAAAGTTACGTATTCCATTTTCATGTTTTAACATTTACCTTTGCGGTGGAATTGTATTTACGCGAATTTGTCCAGATGCGAACAGTTTATAATCGAAATTCGTATAATAGCAACTCGACGATTTTACTCGTTACTTATTGTTTTTCGCTCACGTAATAGGTGCGCGCGTTCGGACAAGAGAATTCAACCAGCAAAAATTCAGTTAATCGAGCGAATCATTTAATCGATTAAAATTTCGTTCCAATAAATGTAGTTCGGATAAACGGAATCCCACTGTGTGACATTTTAGTTATTATTCGTCTTTCGTATATTAAAAATGTAATTTTTAAGTAGATTTTTGTTTTCGTGATCCGATGGCTATTTAGCGCCTCGTCGTTGCGTTAATTATCGAGATAAACACATTCGATAACCACAAAGGAATATTGACAGAATTCATTTAGGATTGCAAGTTTGTAATGCAGTTAATTACCCGCACAATTTACAAATATATGTACGTGGTACATGTATTAGACAATCATGGCTACTGTATTTGGTCATGTTCTCGGTCAATGAATGCATCTCATATTTATGTATGTATTTATCGCGTTGCTATTCGAATCTGTGTTTTTATTCGTATGATTTTTATAGCTTACTTTGTAACTACGGATATCTTGCCTTATCGGACTAGTAATAACGTTTAAAAAACGAGTATTGGAAGTTGATAAATGATAACAATAAGAATATCGTTATCGATCGTAGTTAGGAATTGCGTCGTAGAGAATTTCTTACCGGAACGAAATGAAAACAAAGTTCAAGAAATCGTATAATATGGAAAAATAAAAAATATTAGCTTTGAAAGCAACAATTTATGAATCATTTGATATTCGTATTTTAACATTAGCAGATGGTGATGGAACTTTAATGCGTCCTTGATTTTACGCATTTGTTTAAGAGATAGAATTCTTGTAGATATATAGTCATCAGTTTTTATAACACGTATTTCTTAATTATAAAATTTGCATAGAAATTGCGCATGTAATACTAAGAAAGATAAATATAACAACTGGTTAAAGGAATGGATCAATGGAAACTCGATGATATTTATCGATAAAAATAGTTTCATTGATACGCTAGCTGAATCGATATAAGGTTAGCAATATTAACGCGTAAAATTTGTTTTAACTATTATCGTAAAATTTTATGTCCACTTTGTTTCTTTGAGGAAAAATCCCATTGAGTTTATCCTTTCTTATCGAGAGCTCGTCGTTAACTCAGGATTATCCATTAGGAAGATATCCTCCTTTTCCTCCTCCCAACCCGCTTTTCTTTTTATGATATTTCTATCCCTTACTTAGGTCGGCGGAACTTGTTCTCTCTATTTCTATCAACGATAAATAAAAAGTACATTTTTGCAACGCAGTTCGATATCTCATTAAAATACGCTTACCGTCAAACGCGACGTATAATAACAAATAGGTAGAATTTCGGTCTCCTGATTAGTTAAGAAACGAAAAGAAACAATTTGAAATAATTACAAAGTCGTAACTTTTGATATCTTAGACTTTATTTAGCCCTAGCAAAGAATAACAGCGTTGGTATGAAATTCATCGTATCGATGAAATTTCAAATATATATCGAAGTTTATGGTTAGTTCATAATTGTCTTCTCGTTAACATCTTTAAAGTACCGTTCAAAAGATATGTTGAGATATGTATAATTTTCTGTGCTGGACTGGGTTAAATGCGTAGTAGAGATACTTGTATGTGAGTAATATCAGTGTGTGGAAGTATGTGTGTGCGCAGCGTCTCGAAAACAAAGGAATGTAAACTGTTCAGTCGGTTAACAATCGGGTATGGAAGAAAGTGCTGAGACGCGTGCAAGTGTGTATCGATGAATATATAAGGAATCGTTCATGAAATAAATATTTCATTATTTTAATATTAATCCTCAGTAGAAATTTAGCGTTCCTATAACATTATTTCCTATAACATTATAAAGATCCACAATTTCCAACAAGATATTTCGCCGAATGGCTGCAAATGACAGAAAAATAGCGGAGTCGCGTTACGTGCAGCACTTTGTACATTTACTTACTTCGCTCACGCTCAGGAATCATCGTTTCATAATTGCTGGTAAAGTACTCGCGGGAACAATCGTTGCGAAGGCGTTGCGATATTGCGATCACGTAACCTTTACGTACGTATTTCCGTGGCAAAAGAGTATGCTTCCGTGAGTACGTGCCTGTACAAATTACGATGGATTGCGATTTCTTACATGATACGGTGTACACGCGTGGAAATTGGATTAACATTAGTAATTTATGCGCTCCTGAAATTTCCGCAATGCGACGACCTAACTCTTGTCTTGTACGGCCTCGAAAACAGCTTTCTCTTGTACGCCGATTACACGCACGGCGATGTCTCACGTGTTTCTAAAGGTTATCTAGTCGAGGACATATTTAT
Organism: Bombus vancouverensis nearcticus; assembly: GCF_051014615.1. NCBI lineage: Eukaryota > Metazoa > Arthropoda > Insecta > Hymenoptera > Apidae > Bombus > Bombus vancouverensis. Next base: position 414,244 of record NC_134915.1, on the reverse strand, counting down.
TTCTCCGGACTGGAAATACCCAATGACCTTGAAATACGATGCTCATTTACAGCCGCTAATCGCGCCTAAGTCGAATACAAATGTACACACAGTCATTCACATCGGTCTTCAAACATAGTACTATGCGCGTACTTGTCAGTCTGCGCGAGACGGGATGGAGCCAAAATCTATCGTCGTCTGATTTCCAAGTGATTCTACATATCGCGTTGTTTCTTCTGTAAACATATAAACCAACTATAGTAGCTAAAAGCAAAAGTCGGTCTAAAGTCGGACTTTGCAAATTTCCAGTCGCATAAACAAATCCTGTTAGATATCTCGGATCTTCGTTCAGATAACGAATTAAACTGGGACGAAAACGTCCCAGAGAGAACGAAACAAACAGAAATTACTATAAACTCAATGTACCGGTTTGAAACGAGACGTTCGAAATGGCGCAGAAACATCAAATTATTAATATACGTATAAAATCATTATTAAATCTACATCTGTACGTTATTAAATCATAGTTAAATTATTATTAAACCGCTATTAAAGTTTATTAACTTAAATGAACGTATTGGGAATTCGAGGCACCGCGGCCAAATCAGACGCAGGAAAAAGGAAATAGAAAACACCGAAAGGATCGTCTTACGATCCTAAACGCGTCGTGGTTTAAAGAAAACGTTAAAAGTTGCCACAGTTGAAGAAAAAATTACAAGATACGCCAGAGCACACCTAGGTAGAATAAACAGACGTACTTGCTAAAAACTGTTACACAAACTTACCAAGAGGCATCTTGGTAAGAGGCTTCTTACCGCTCCTTTTGTTTACTCGTGCTCACACGCTGACACATTACACATGTACACATACAACGGCGCATAGAACACATAGAAGATTCCAGCGATTGCCGATAACTGAATCGGATTGCACGCGATTCCTTTTAATCCCTTTAAAGAAATATGTGTCGGAGATGGAAGGACAGCGGAATTTTTCGTCGGGAATGCTGGGAAAACCCCCAATACCATAGTCAAGACTTTTACGTTTAAGTAATAAAAATAAGAAATAGTTTTAATGTTCCCATCTGACTTTATGACGATGGGTTCGGGCTCGAAGTGACATAGCGGGTCACTAGACGTAGCCACGGTCACGGGAGGGACGTGTACAGAGGTACAGAAATGATTATATGGCTCTCCTTAAAAACAAAGATTGACCCGAGAAGTGGGGACAGCAGTATATAAGGGCAGCTTCTTTTGAATTACGGGTCAGTTGATTTATTAGTTAGTGGTTGGACGAATTGCTGATCGAGTTATCGAGAAGTTGCCCGAATCGAGTATTACGTTGATACTTGTCCTCCCGTGGACCGTGGATTCGTTATCGAATTTGAATTCGTTGTCACCATCATCTCGACCATCCTCTCGCCATTACTCATAGCCTCTTGTAGTGCTCACATTTGTACCGATAAATATTAGCCACATCCGTAACGGTAAAGTAAGTAAAAGTTCATCGAACGCCCCAAAATGCCAACCTTACTCCGACATATAATTGATCGTACTCGACAATTGGCAACATTTAATAAGAGGGATAAAAAACGGTTATCGTAGCTTGAAAATATGTAAACAATTTCTTCCTAATAATAACGTTTAATCGTATAAAAATGGTAGATTCGTTTGGAGCGGTAGATAAGTATCAAAACACAAGTTAACGGTGGAAATCAATTATGAGAGTGAAACGTTTCGAAATGTTGGCTGATCGTTATATCGATATATATTATATTGAAACGACACTACGATAGCTTCGTTCTTGTCTGAAATCATAATACTTGGCAGGTAATAGTTTTTCCAACATGCTGCAGGTACCAGCATCGGATGCGTACATTGTACGTTCTAAAGCGAAAGTCACGAGGAAACGGGCATCTTCGAGGAATAGACGTGCGTTCGTAGAAAATTTAGGGAACGCGTTGATACAAAATTATATTACACGACGAAGAATATCGAGCGCGGATGAAAGCTGCAAGAGTACGGTGGAGTGTTATAAATACGTCAAAACCTTCAACGTGCGTCGGTTGAAGATGCAACAGTTCGCAAAAAAGGGACAGATGCGCATATGTATTAAACTAAGAGATTGGAAAAAAGACACGAGTGGCAAAAATCTGTGTGTCGAAAGCTATTACCACGTATGTACAACTTGCTATAAATAAATAATTTTGATAGGACGTATCAGCTTCTTTGGCACGAAAGGCATCGCAAAAGATATAGCTACGTATCGTTACATTTCCTCGATTCTTCAGTTAGAAAATAAGATTAAAACGTGAATTTCAGGAAACAAGGGTCGCTTCCGTCCGAAAAACCTGAAACGCGTAGTTGGATCGAGGACCCTAGCAGAGTTAGACGAACGAAAGCGTTTTTCATTCGCGATCGAAGCGTAGTGAAGAGGAGTGTAAGCGTCGTAGTAGATGAACGAGACGAGAAGTCACGCGATCATCGACGGTGAAACAAAGGACAACGTTCGTCCGGAATTTTGGCACGACGCTCAAGGAATTTCGATTCGAGATCATCTCCGCTGTATCCGCGTGTGTCAGCGCGAGATGCATGTGGCCGCGTCTCCGCATCTTCTTGCGTGTGCAGTAGTGTGCACGCGCGGCTGGTATTCCAAGCTAGGCGTTTTGCGGTTGTAGTCTGCTGCAGTTGCCAGGATCCTACAAGTGGTTGACCCTGGCCGCGACAGTCTGCCAGCCGACTGTCGAGGTCCGCGCCAACAGTAAACCATGTCCCGAAGGCTTTTTCGAGATTCTTCCCTTCGTTTCCGTTTTGAACAGGTGTACGCGCCACGGACGCTGCTCTACAAACTGTGAAACTAACCGAACAATTAGAACCGTTCCATTACTGCTTTTTACTCGAGTACCGCTCGCGTTTCCATTTCATACCAAGTGTCTTTCATACCCTTTTCTCTTCTTTTCTCTTGCCCGCCTTTATCGAGACGGCCATAAAAATCGATCGTTATAGTCGAAAAGTGGGTTGACGAACCAATTTTCTTTCTAAAATACACGGTGACGGACGAAAGAGAGTTTGAAAGATTTCATTTTAGTATAATTTTACCGTATTTTTAGAAAACGCAATTCTATTTAACAAGACCGATTAATAAACGTGATACATAAGCTGTCAAATATACTCGTCGTATTTTCAAATTTCAGAAATGTCACGCTAAATTTAAAAGATGTCACGAAATGGAGGTGACCACTTTCGTACGTCGCGTATATCCACAAATACATGATCGTTATACAGCTACGAATAATACGATAATACGAAGTATGTAATATAAAGTCACTAATACTCGTAAGTTGCAATCTTATATTTTCTTCTAGAGGCGCCCGAGAAGCCGAAAATATCGAGTCTGGTCGAGAATTTTTTTCCACATCCGATCGATTCCCAAAAGTATTTCGGGACTCGACGGTATCCGGATTCTCGAAAACTTCGGGAAACTGAATCGCATTTCGGGGTTAGCTGTCACAAGTCTTTCTTTTTTTATCATTTAACTTGTACTTTACAATTTGTCCAGCTGGACATTTGGTAAATTTTTCTAACTTAATTGCCAAATAACGTGTCGATGGCTACCCCCAGCGGGATACCATCTTCGAGTTTAACTATTTTATTTCTTTAGTGAGGTCAGTGGGGTGTTTTGTTTTTAGTCTTCTTTCTATCAGAGTTAGCTGTCAGACGTGAGAACGTATTTTACACGATATCGTAAATACACTTACGATAGGTCGTAAAAGTATGTATTACATGTTGTTTTCGAGATCACGTTATACGTGTCAAACTGTATTCCTATTATTCCATATTTCTTTAAATTTTTCATCCACGTAGCTTGATTTAATTTAATCCTTTTTCGATCAGAATTACAATATTGATAAACCGGCGTTAATAAATTAAATTTAAAGCACGTTTTATAGGATAGAAGCACGTTATTATTTATGACATTTACGATTTACGACACGAACTACATTTAAGGCACATGTGGCGTGTATAAAATGAAAAATTCCTGTCTTTACCTACCTCTGCTTGTTCTGCAATGTCTATCCATTTCATAACATCGTCGTATCAATAAAGCCAGTTTCGAAATGAAATTTTTTTCCCGATCCTCGCTCGAATGACATTTGAGATTTTTCTTTCCTGCAAATGTTTTATGACGCGGTTACGCCCAAAGGATGTTGTTTCTTTAGCCGTCTTCTGTTTAATTTGTCATCAACTTTTGCCGTTAGCCGTTTGGGGTGTTTCTCTATTTTTAAAAAAGGGTCTTTTTCGGTATCTTCTAGTGTACTTTACTATTCCTTCGGACACGCATGATATTTTTAAAGCTTTTCGTATATCCTCATTTCCGAGATACCATGGTGCATCCTATCGTGAATTTTACTCGGAATGTTTCCATCTTGACTGTATAGGTTTTTGCTGGCGTGCCCCGTAATTGTACTTCGTAGGTCCAAATAGATTTCGTTATTACTCGGTTCATTCGCTCTTTATTTTCTAGACTCACTTTGGACTTGTGACTGGTTAGCCGCCACATTTTGCTACCTTGGACTTTTATATTTTCCATACGATATCCTGTCGATTTTTCGTGTCGTTTAGCTTTATACGCGCAGTGTCGTGTTTTCGTAGTGTAAGAATTATGTAATTGCGTTTGTCTTTATCGTCTTATTTGCAAGCCGCGTTTATGTCTTTGAAACGCGGTTTTGTAACGCTCCATTTGCTATTTGGCTGTCTCATACTTATTTATAAAATATGCTTACTTATAATGAGTTAATAAGTGTATTAACTTATTATAAATAATTAGCCATGTCATTCTCAAAATTCTCAATGCGAGAATTGATTGTAAAGTACTTGTAAATAAAAAAAAGGAAACAAAATTTAGCTGTCGTGTTATCCTCAAATGTACATATTTTTTGTTATTTCATGCGACCTGGCGTTCTCGACATTGTCGGGAAGCCCGATATTCTGGAGTCTGGAAATACTTTCGGGACCCGACCCGACCCGACCCGATCCAAACATCGGCTTCCCTCGACATTTTCGGGATCTCGCGCACCTACTTTCCTTCGTTCGTAACTGTGCCTTTCAGAAAGTTTTACTACTGCCGTTGCCTTAATTTATTTGCTTTCTCTAACAAGTGAAAGCTTCGGAATTGCGAATGATCCAAAAGTTACGCAACGGAATGCCAACTACTCTTGCCACTGATCAACGAACGATTTATGTGTGCTTCCCCTATCAGCATGGTTCCATTCAAGTAAAAACGGTTTGTATTCAAGGGCGCCCCATGTAAGATTTCGTACGCAGTAAAAGTTATTGTCCACCTTTCCACAATTTCAGTCAGCCATTGTTTCTGGTGCTATAACTTTGATGAGAATTGTTACCGGGGGACGCGCGGTATAAATTGAGTTTTAAACGTCCGCGTTAACGTTATTAATCTCAGATACTCTCCGATGCAAGGAGTATCATCCTATTAACTTACCAAAGTTTCTTTTTTATTATTATTTAAATTTTACAATTTGTCCAGTAGGACGTAACTTACAAAAGTGTTAAAAACGCTTGTCAAATGTTCGTATTATTCTCAACGCGAGAATTTTAATAAATGCGTAATTTTAATAAATATTAAAAAAAGAAAAAAAAATGTTCGTATATCAAATAAATTGTAGATTGTCAGAGGTTGTAAAAGAGAAATCTGTTAATTGTGCACAAAAGAGGACCTCGTCTCCAGTGTTCTTGATCTTGAGATACATCGTAGAGGCGAGCACCCCGAGTAACGTGGACTTTGTCCGAGGCGTGGGAGGATCGTAGTTCAAAATTCCATGGAAAAAGATCTAACCCAACCTAACTTAACTATGCCCTATCTTCGTTAGGGTCGCAATCCTATACAAATATACACGCAGTTTCATTTTTAACTTTTTATGTCGGAGTAAATGTAACGTAACGAATAGCATTTTTTTTTCGTCGTAACTTTTCAACCACGAAAGATGGTATCGCTGTAAATTCGAAGCGTACTTCCAGATACCGAGGAACAATCATATCTGTATACACCCTGGTGTTTCGTCTATCTTGTCCACTCGAAAATTTCCGTTATTTTCGCAGATACAAAAAAAGGTAGGAGGAAAAGGTCGTTTTGTTTACAACTACGAATATCGCGGTTCGCGCTTTCCCTTCAAGGTCATTTTTTCGAGCGTTTCAAGGTTTTTATTTTATCGATTACATTCGCAATTTGTCCAGTTTGGACATTTGGTAGAATTTTTTAACTGTTAGATTCTCATGCGGGTGGTTACCCCCAGTGGGATACCATCTTCGTGTTTGTTAGGTTGTGTCCTTTGCGAGGTTTGCTGGGTGTTTCCTTTTCAGTCTTCTATCCATGTTTGAGGTTTTGATCGTTTCCGCAGCTAGTCGGTTTGGGTGTGTTCCTATTCTTTCTTTATATTTTCCTGCGAGTCTGCTAATTCTCTCGTTGACCGTTGGTATTGCCAGATCCTTCCATATATCCTCGTTTCTAACGTACCATGGGGCGTTTACTATTGCTCTAAAAATTTCAGCTTGTATCGTCTCTATTGTCTCTATTTTCTATTTTATATGGCTCATATACTGTCCAGATTGGTTTTCTGATCGTTTTGTATATTCCTAATTTATTTTCTATGCTTAATTTGGATTTTCGACTTGTTTCAAGGTTGTCGACGATTTTTCAATAATGGTGGAATATTTATCGTCGTTAAATTTTATCATCGTATTATTGTAACTGGTAAAAAATGAATTTTAAACATATAGATATGCATACGGCCGGTATCTACGTGTGTTTATATCTTTTAATGTTTAAAACATTGGCAGTTGCACGAGGTGGTTATTCTCATTCTCGCAGAAATTCCTTTGTCCCTCGCCAATATCCTATGCGACATTGACCGCGTACGTTATTAACTGTAAAAGATGGAGAAAGATTTCTTACTAAAGCGTCTTGTGTTGCTAATTGTAGTCCAGAATCTGGATACATCGGAGAGAAATGCGTGCGAGTGAAGTTCGAAACGATTGCTACCACTAGTAGCACGATGTGCCCTTAACGCGGTATCTCTGACAGCCGTTACGAGGAAATCCCTTTTCAAGAGATCTTCCGAGAAATGGTTCTTGGAAGGAAATTCTTATCCGGACAAAATCCTCCGGTCCAAGTCCCAAACGGTACGAACCATTCCGTCCTCAACGAGGGTGGCCGATTGTTTAGGTTGGAATCTGAAGAGGCGTGGAAGGTATTCTGGCTGTTGGCTTGGGTGTATAATTCGGACGTGCAAGGGACAACGTTGGGTGTCGAGTTTTCAAGGATACCTCCGGTTCGGTACCTCCGGTTTAAGCCACGTGGAAGCAAGATAATAAATCAAACTTTTCCCAAAAGTCCAAACTAAGTTCTATACGCATACTGCATACTATATTGTTTTTTTTATTTATTAAAATTTACAATCAATTCTCGCATTGAGAATTTTCAGTAATTTTTTCTTCGGTTCTCGCTTCAGTTTCAGATCTGCCCTGAACAAGCGAACTGAAATATCGCGTTAAAAATTATGCGAAATATGAAGTTTACGTTATAATGCTAGCTTTATTTTTGACAGTATATTTTTGACGTAACGCATCTGTCTCCTCCATTTAAACAAGATTAGACTAAATTTTTTATCAACGGTATCTAGACTAGAACAAAAAACATCCTTTGACGAAAGTATAAGATTTCAAAGTCCCGGACATATATATCAAGTTAGTTTTATCTCTCTTTCAACGACTGTTGGAAATATGTATAGAGATTGCGAGAGCAGAGGAATGAATTTCAATCGTACATACGTCGTTACAGAATGCCAAACATGGAAATATTAGTGGAAAAATAAGTACTAGTAATGACATCATCTTGATGCACGTGTAACAACTATGGCACACACCTGCGTCACACTTGGCGGCATGTTTGCACGCCGTCTACGACATATACATTCCATTCTAAACGGCGTTTATCTACCTTGCTTTCGTATGCTGTTCTTGTCTGTGTTGGCTACGTCAACGAGCATTGGATAACATTTTCTTTACCTGTTAAATAATTGATAAGAAATTAAGATAATATCCTAGTTGCGAGTAAGAATGAAATTTCTTGAATAAAAGTCGCCTAAACGATACTAACGATATCTTATTTGTTATTTCTTATTTGCAAATAAAATTTTATTCTTTTATTTGGATTTAGTTGGCAAACAAATTTTATTTTGTACAATGAAAAAATCGTTAACTTAATACGTTTATTTTCCAATAGACAAATCACATTTTTAATTTTAAAACTATTCGTTTCTCGGACAACTTGTCCGAAAGTCTATTTGACTTTCGCGTATTCTTCGTGGCTGACAGATATTATTAAAAGTTGGAAAAAATAAATTTGCTCGACGCTCGACAAATGACAAATAAAAATAAATAAAAATAGTAAATACAAAATAATTCTTTACTCGTAAATAACGTAATTTATTTCTGTTTTTTATTTGAACTCGCAATAATAAATGATTCTCTATTCAAAGAATTATTTCAATGAAAATTTATTCGATAACGATGGTCATAATAATTTATATAAAGTATCATAGCAAGGCACAGTTAACTATTCAAATGTGCATTGTATAATATTTAGTTGCACATCCTTTCAACGTACGCGTTTAAGAATTCCATATCCGAATTAATCCGTCAGCATTCGTCGGCGAGTTTCATATTTTTCTGTCGAAAATCGCGGACGAAAATATTTTGTACGTACACACTACCGGCTGTAAGCGATATTACCACGCTTACTGGTATTTGGTGCAATAAGGACTCTTCTCGCTACAGTTTTTAAAGGTAACATAACTCGTAATACAGTACTGCAATTGTATTATTATTAAAAAGTCTAGAATTAATGTTTACCTGTTTTTGTGAAATGTCTAGCATATTTCTAAAATTGTTCACTATCTACAAGGTAAAAAATAACTTTAATAATATGCGAGACAACAAAGCAAGTGCGTATTCATTAGACGATATGTATCAAGAATAGGTGTTTTGTAATCATGTCTTTCGCGTACAATATAAACATAAGTCCAAAAACTCGTAACTTACGAATAATTATATCGTATTTACAAGGGAACTCCATTTATGTGACCTTGTCGGAGGACAAACAGTTTGTACGATTAATTGGAGTTGGTGTAACGTGAGGTCGCAGTTACTCTTCTTATCTATTATTTTTCGTTCGATTATATTTTCGTTCGCGTAATAGGTGCTCATATCCGTATAAGCGAATTCAAGCAGCAAAAATTCAGTTAATCGACCGATAGTCGAAATTTCGTTCGAACAAACGCAGTTTGGATAAATGGAGTTTTACTATATGACGTTTCAATCGCTGTTCATCATCGATGTATTAAAAAATTATATTAAAAATTAGATTTTTATGTTTGTAATCCAATGGTTATTTAGTTATATATCTGTTTTATTATTATATTATTTATCGAAGTGAATATTCCATATTCGATGAGTACGAAGGGATATTGACAGAATCATCGAGGAAAATCGTATATGCAGCTAATTACCAGCACAGTTTACAAATATACGCGTGTGTATGTGCATAAACATACGTATTAGACAGTCATGGCTACTGTATCTGGTCATGTTTTCAGTCAACAAATGCATTTCATATTTATGTATGTACTTACCATGCTACCATTCGAATCCATGCTTTTTTTACTCACACGGTCACTGTAGCTTTTTTTAAAGCGAGCGTCAATTACAAAATTTTGTTGCGATAAACGGAATTTTACTAAAATTGCGTAACTACTCCAATATCATTTCGAGTAATTTAAAATTGTTGCTTCGAATGCAAACATATATTCGACACCGATATATTCGATAAATTCTATAGTTCCCCTTCCATGTACTCGTTTAAGTGTAAAAATATCGCTTTTTACAATTTTTTATTTATACGTTTTATTTATATGTTTGAGTTTATCGATATCTCACGCAATCATATTGTATTACACATTCCCAAGTACGAGATCGTAAATATAATCTAATTTTTATCTTTATAATAACATCATCGTAAAACGTTACATTCAAACGCAATTGAAATATAATTAGAAATTATTGTAATACACATCATACGCACGTTATTTTCGTGTTAACTGCTAAAGGGTCAACTCTTCGTACTCTCGTTGTATTCTCACGTTTCGATTATTACAATACATCGTTGCAGCTGTACGTCAGCACGTCAATTCGTATTCACCCGATCACGCAAACTGAATTTAATTAATTTTAATAACCAATAAGTAAACACGTGCATATACGTTAATAGTTAGCAAGAGTATACGTGTACCTACGTATACAGGTACCCCGGGTGCTCCAGCAATAATGTTTCGGTTAGGAAAAGCGGTAAATTTGTAATTACCATGACAGCAGGGATGAGCGTAACATATAATTATCGAAAATAGAATGCGTTTCGAGATGCGTTTATCCCGAAGAGCAGCAAATTCTTCGAAAATGATGGATGACTCTCGCTCTTGCTCGATTAACATAAACAAATAAACAACGCCAAACACGTGGAAGACACGCAACTGTCGTTTATTTGCCTCGTCCTTGAACTACCGACAGTGCGATATCTTTTGTATTTGTTTTCTTACTTACTCGTTGACATGTATTAGATAATTTTAATCACGAACGTATTTCTTAGACTATGATAAATGTGCAGTACCTACGCGGTGAGGTGTTTCTACACAATTTGAAATTCAAGATCCATCAACCTTTGAATTTTTAACGATATTGTATTTGCATACTTTGGTGTTTGCAGTCAATTTCAAATTTAACATCCAAGTGGAAACATATCGCGTTTACGCTAAGAAAAGATCGAATGTCAAATGTAAAAACCAACAATACGGAAGTGCCCCAAACAAATCAGATTTCTCATAAAAAAAAAAAAAAAAAAAACACGGCTATATCCGGATCGCTTAATCGTATATTTTGACGGATTACAAACACAGTGAGGAGCTGGAGTGTACACACTGTGGAACAAAGATGGAAGAAAAATAGAGTGTACACACCGTGGAACACTGTGGAACAGTGTGTACACCGAAGAAGATACAGCTTTAAATTGCTCGAATTCTTTCCAATCCTTTCCCGTGTGGTCGAACTAAAGGACATCGAGAAAGTCAACGATCAAAATAACCAGCACGTTGTTTACACTGATTCCACGAGTACGCTTTCAGCTCTAAAACTTATCAACTCCGAGAGCCTGAATAAGTAAAAGAAAAACCATTAAACTGATTACCGACGAGTACAATGAAATTCTGTTGATAGTTTTTTTTTTGTAAATTAGCAACTCGTTTCCTATATTTAGATCGAAGTGTCTGCCACAGAGCCAGAATAGGTCTCTGCTTTTGATCATGTTCCATCATACGATCAGCGTTTCCATATGAGGCGAAAGTCTAGATGCATTCCTAGATAGCTAAGTGTTGTAACTTGCGATGATGAATTGATGTCGAAGTTGAACGATGTCGAAGAAGGAATACCTTTCCTTTCGTTGGCATTTATACTAATTTTTCGTCCATCTAACTACAGTTCAATGGAGTAGGCAATAGACAGGTAAAACTCGAATCGGGAAGAACCACAAGCCAGAGTACAAAGAAAATGCGATATAGCGGAGCAGAGAAGTCTCTGTCACAAGCGAAAACTAGGGGGAACCAAGCTATTGGCAACTGCGATGTAGCAAGAGCCAGCGACAAGAACTGTAATAATTAGCAACACGAGCAATCAAACTCAAGTATCTGGATACGGATCGTAGGTTAGAAGAATGTAGTATGAGATACGAAGCAATGTAGCCAAGTCCGTTTCAAGGCCAACCGGTTAAAATTAATAAATAAGCTGTTACCGTAAGAAGAATCGATATTTAGTTAAAAGTTGTCTATTTGTTATTGGCCGGTTATTTTTTTGCTAGCAGACTTCGACTTTTTTTCCAATTTATGAGACACTTAAAGGTGTACAAATTCATGGAATGCATATAACATACAGAAGTGTATAAAATGTCCAAGGTAGACTACTTCGGAAGTTTATTATCTCTAACAAGTAGAACGAGTTTCTATTTCAATTTCATTTCTTCGACTATGTTCGTAGAAATATTAATTTGCGTAAAAATCCGTGATCTAGCGATTACATATTTAGGTTCAATTGTAAGCGATTGGTAATGTCAATAAGTAGTAGAATGTTAAACGTTATAGTAGAATACTTTCGTTCGAAACCAATTTTTAAAGACGAAAGGTACATTTTTTAACTTTATTAATTCTAATAATTATTTTTTATTTAAACATTCATTTCTAGAATTAAGAAATTAAGTTTTGAAAGGAATTGGAGAAATCCTTTAATTATTCTCAACTTTATTATCGTTAATATTCCGACGAATAACGTAATTCCCTGTATACATACGTAACGAAAGAATCATTTAATTACTTCAAAAAACGAAGGATTGGTACTGATAAATAACTTCTTCTGGTCGAATATCACCGTAAAACGTTTAATGCTTTGAGACCATATGGTACAGCATGTTACACGGAACTGTATCGTTAATTTATTTGCGCAAGCATAATGTTAATATTTCGCAGTGGAAGCGAGAACTAACTTTGGTTGGTACTGCACGCTACACTGCACGACTTTCTCCTCCAGCATGTGTTACGTGAAAATAGAATATCAAACGAAACGTTCAGTATACAAAGTATATTGTCACAATATCTTTACATAATTTCATTTTAATTGAATTTGATCAAACTTGAGTAGATCGGAGTAAACTAACCGGAGTTTTCATCAAATTGAAGCAAACTTAACACGTATGTAAGACACATCGAAGATAGACGTTAAGTTTGTTAAATGTCAAGGTTTAAATCTGCGCTCGATCAAGAATTTCGCGTTATCGGATCGTATTGTAGCGTGTATAATAAAGCGACAGGAAACGACGCTTTAATTCGATACTTAATGGCAAACCACTTAATAAAAAGAAATCTTACTATTATTTCTACAACACGTTAACAGCGGAGTATTTATAATTTATCTCTTCATTAGCCTGGTTGCAGCGTGAACATTTCAGATTATCGCGCAGCTTCGACATTTAAGCTAAAAGGCTTCTAAAAGGCATCTTTTTCGCAATGAGATTTTATTTTCTTTCGTTTCCGCTTCGATCGAATCGGCACGTTATCAGAGAACTTGCACGTTGCCGCGTTAACGAAGCAAAATGAAAATCCCAAGGGATATGGATCGTTCGTCTTGAAAGTGGTGCAAGTCCATTTTTTCTTTGTCTCCACATATCGAAATGCTTGCATTTCCATCGAACAATCCTAATAAGGTTTACTTATCCACGCTTCTACGCGTTTAAGTAAATGCGAATTCATTATGCGAATATCTTTTTTAAAAATTAATTAGACCAATATCTTTATTCAGAGCTATAAATGGACTTGCACGCTGCTTTCAAAATTAGTAAATCGTATAATTAATTAAATATTAATTACTTAAAAACTATGTTTTCAAACTATGTTCCATGCTTTCGTTTATAAATAAGAGCAGGAAATACAAAATACTGTCTTTTAATTTCAACGTCTTTTGTTTTTGGTTATCGGTGTCTCGATTATTTGGACAAATTACACAAACTATAAGAACTTAACTTTAAACTTATAAACTTTACAAACTATAAGAGATGAAGTTGCATCATTTCTAAAATAAATGGTTACGCAATTTCATTTGTTATCGAAATTTCGATCGATTAAAGCAAACGAATACTCCGAGATTTAAATAAATTGGAGAGTGCTTGTAGAAAACACTGCCAATGCCAAAGCTGAGATATCTTGTTCTTTTATTGGAAAATGTTTTACGTACCAATGAGAATATTGTAGCATATGTAAACAAATCTTCGTGTCCTCCTGAGAACTTTGTTTATTGGCATCTACGACGTTTCCTGCAAGCGCTTCTCACTTGTTTACAAATAAGAAGCTCGCATTAAAGTATATGTAAATTCGTCGTTCCCTAAATTTTTTCATAAATAAACTTAGGACATATCATAGACGATATATATTGTCAACATTGTATTGACAATACATATTGATCGCCTTAATTGTGAACTTTGAAACATTGGCAATATACGGTATTGATATTCAGCTGTCCGAGGGCAGCCTTGCGCTGTAAAACGTGCACTAAATGAGTTTTCTTTTTTTTTTTTTTATTTGGTTGTTTACATTCACTATTTGCCCGATTTGGACATTCGGTAGAATTTTTGGCTGTATGCACTAAATGAGTGACGAAAATTTCAAAACGAAAGGCAACGCAACATTCCAATCTAAAAATCTAATACGTACAAATAAATATACGCATGCACAACCATAACTGCAACCAGTCATAGCCGAAACGCACATATAACGTTACCTACTCTAAGCCTTTGTTACTCGAATTTTATTTCTACCTTATCCGTATTTTACTAATTCGACCTAATCCTAGTACATGTATTACCTTAATCCTATGCTACTTACCTACCATTAATATAACGCTAATAAACTACGCTACTTTCTTCGGTTTAGCCCTCGTATTCTATAAGTCTATGAAATAAACCTGTAGAATAATAAATTAAAATAATAATTAATAAAGTAACGTAATAAAAGTAGGCGGTTGACAAAAAGAAAATCAATTTCCTGCGAGTTTGATGGTAACTTTGCCGAGAGATCCGGCGAATAAAGAGGAAGCGGTCTGCCAGCAACTGTGAAACTAAAGTATTGGATTACGTTCGATTCTGGCTGTACGGGGCAAACCTCTCCATCGCATGTAACCATTTCATCCGGTTGCGGTTAAGCCGAACCTATTGCTTCAAACGTGTTGCCGCTTCCTTTTCGCAGGAAAGTCTTTGAAAAATCCTCTCACTACCTCCGGCCTCCAGCAGGCTTCTCACTAGCATCGCCTTTCATTCCGCCGGCTTTCCTCCTCTCGGAATTTCATGGCCACGTTTCTCTAATTGCATTTCCCGTGTTTCTGACCGACTTACCAGTCGAACTTTATTTCCAGCCTTGTCTCGAGGTTACATTATTTTTTCCCTCTGTTTGCTACTTTATCTTCTTAACGTACTCGTAGCGCGACCATATCCCTCGAAAGTAAAACACGCTGACATTCGAAAATAGAGACAATCCAAGCTGAAATTCTTAGGGCAATAGTAAACTCCCCATGGTACGTTAGAAACGAGGACACACGGAAGGACCTGGGAATACCAACGGTCAAAGAGAGAATTAGCAGATACGCAGGAAAATACAAAGAATAGGAACACACCTAAACCGGCTAGCTGCGGAAACGATCAACACCTCAAACATGGAAAGAAGACGGAAAAGGAAACACCCAGCAGATCTCGCAAAGGACACAACCTGACAAACACGAAGATGGTATCCCGCTGAGGGTAACCACCCACCTGACAATCAAACAGTTAACAAATTCTAGCAAATGTCCAAATTGGACAAATTGTGAATGAAAAGAATTAAAGAAAAAAAAAAAAAAAAAAACGCTGACATTCGAAAGCTATATTCTTCCCGCGCGTCCGAGATATTCCCCTTTCTAGGAAGAAATTTCTTGCTCGTCTTCTTACTTTCTACGTGTCCATACTACCGAACAATTCAGAAATGGACTTTGCCCGTGTCCGCCTAATCGCGAAAAGGGAACCGATGTAGTGTAAAAATCACACAAAAAAAAAAGGGTAAAAAGTGTACACAAAAAACACTGGTAAACGTCTACCGATCGATTGGCGAAAATTTGAAAACGAAAGGCAGCCACCCAGCGTTCCGAGCAACCTCGAGACAATCCTGAATAAGAAGGTGACAAATGAAACGACTCTTACAGTTTTCAAAAGGCACGAACCCTTCTCTACCGATCTAGTCGCAGAAAAATAACGACTTGGTGAAATCTATTACGACTGATACGCGTTTTCGGTTTATAAACATGCTCGTTGATACAATATAAATACAGTACATATTCACGAGCAAACAACAACATTCTAGTTTAACTCCAATCTTATCTAACCCTAATATCGCATAAGTGAAATCGTGTGAAATACAATTGCGTACAACTGTAGTTGCCGATAACCCTGAGCGAAGGGTGCGCTTCTGAATAAATCAATAGAAACATTGAGAAATAAATAGAATGGCAACTTTGCGTTACAAATTACGATATTGCTTTTATTCGAAAACAGCGAGGTGAGCGGGAAATGGTTCTTTAGAAAAACATCCTTCTAGCCATTTTACGCAACATATTTGTTTTTTAATAATTTTGTAAGAACGGTTTATTCGTAATTAATCAATGTCATTTCTACAGCGGCTTATTATAGGGATTACGTGTTGAAACTTTCAGTTTCGAAGGTGAATATCTCCATTTCGGTAAGGCTAGGCTCTCTAAAATTGAATCGTCTATAGGTAAAATACTAAATATCGTGAAAATTTGAAGGAAATAGTAAGAAATACGCTCCATGCTACAAATACGGTAGAACCCACCCTATTCCAAACGTTTCAGTATCCGAACGTAACGTTAACGGATGCCTTTCTCCGTTTTAAATAATACGTTCAGCGTCACGGCATGTTTCTGATAATCTCTTTTCAATTTGCAGTCTCTTTCGATAAAGCGAAATGCTTCGCTACGAAACATTTTAAAAACGATTCTAAACTTTTCAGGTAATTTCGAACGAATTAGCAGTTTCCATGAAGTATTCTCTGTTGTTTTATTGCTTTTTTTTGTCACTTCATTGAGCGAGATAAAGCGATAAAGGGAGATAAAATAGCATCGCTTCGGTCGGTCAATTAAACGTTGACATTTGGGAAATCACAAGGCAATTCTTATCCATCGTTTAATCCCGATTGCTTTGGAATTTGGTTAATGTTCTTTAATTACATTGCCTTCGACATCAGCCGACAGTTCTCGATAATATGTGCAATCGATTTGCAAAAACGTTGAAACAAATTCTCTATTTAATTACACGTTTTAATGCGATGAACATTTCTGTACCTTTAAATCTCTTTAACCCATGAAGTAATTTATTCTCTTAGTTGTTCGTTTCTGATAAAGCATCGTAATGAACATTCGTGAAAGCTTAATTATTATTTTAAATTTGTTTTTATAACGCGATTGTTTCGTTATAACGCGACGCGGCTACTTGCAGTAGAAAATAATTCAATCAGTAATACTGCAGTACTGCAAAATATTCGATATTGCAATCAGTAGGAAATAATTAATCGTGGAGGTTGAAACGTTGACAAATTTTTATTTCATAATCCTGTTTTCCATTTCGTATTGCGTGTTAAATCAGGCCAATATGTTACTGAAAAGAGCTATTTAAAAAGGTATAGTAATAAAATATCAGCGAAAATACGTCACAGACAATTCTAAATACATTTAATTCCCTGCTAGAACTGAACTTGGACCTAATCTAAAACCCACTTTCAACTTTGTCGTCTTTATTTAGGAATTCCTTTAGCGTGCAAGCACCTCCCGCTAATTATATTTCATTTTTGTCGCTTCTAACCAAATACCATAAAATTATATATTTTCGAAATAATTTTGTGTTTCTCCTTGGACTATTCATTCCAATTTAAAAATATTTTTCCAATTTTTGCAGTCATTTAGAATCTGCTTCACTTCTAACGGAGTACAAGCACTTCAAATTTGTCGAAGCACTTCGTCGAAAATCAAGTACGTTGTAGCAAATTAAAAAATTACTTAATTGACACTTGACATTAATACATAAATTATATTACACTACTACTGTGTCAACACTGGACGCCGTCAAATCCGGTGCAATTAGAATTTTTAATGCTCAAGGCTAAAAATTCAATTCAACGTATCTCCGCTGTTATTCGGGATACAAATACTCGATGTTCCAATCAGTAGAAAATAATTAATTGTGGAGGTTCAAACCTTGACAAATTTTTTTTTCATAGTCCTGTTTTCCATTTCGTATTGCGTGTTATATCAGGACAATATGTTACTGAAAATATCATTGAAAATACGTCACAGACAATTCTAAATATTTTTAATTTCCTGCTAGAACTGAACTTGGACCTAATCTAAAACCCACTTTCAACTTTGTCATTTTTATTGAGGAATTCGTTTAGCGCGCAAGCACCTTTCGGTAATTATTTTTAATTTTTATCGCTTCTAACCAAATACCAAAATGTTTATCGTGTCTCATAAAGGGATAAAATTATATATTTTCCAAATAATTTTGTGTTTCTCTTTGGATTATTCATTACATTTTAAAAATATTTTTCCAATTTTTGCAGTCGTTTAGAATCTGCTTCACTTCTAACGGAGTACAAGCACTTCAAATTTGTCGGTGCATTTCGTGGAAAATCACGTACGTTGTAGTAAATTAAAAAATTATTTAATTGGCACTTGACATTAATACATAAATTACCAACTCCAAAACTGATAAGGGTTTGTTGAAAACAAGCACGCGCCCCACGAAACAAATTGGCTTTCATCTCGTTATAAACCTCCTTTCGTTGTTATCGCGAAATCGTAAAATTAGCATGAATGCCCACGAATGTCGTTTCATCGTGTGAAAAGTCGATCGATGAAATTTCACACCGATTGAACCTGTATTGGGAGTTTATCTTTTGCTAACTGATGAGAATTTAATTTAGTTCGGACAATTAGACCTTGCTACCTTCAGTTTTTAGATCAATTGTATCAATCTTTGTATTTACATCGCGTTGTACCTTACCTTGACCTACAATTTTTTAGCGACAAAGTGTCGAATAAACAAACAACTTATTCGATGCATCTACGCAGGAAATATCAGTCTATTTGTATCTGTATTTTACTAATTTTTGCCTGCTGTCTATGAAATGTGAATGATTTACATTTCAACTCAATACACACTAGATTATTACACATTAGATCACTCTGTATATATTTACCGTACAATTAGTTATCTCATCGAACAAATTAATTCACAGAAACTAACAGTAATTTCTGTATTGTATTATTTTTATACTTTTCTCAGAAAATCTTTCTTATCATCATACCGTGCTTACAGCAGCACATGCTTTTCCTCTGCTCAGCTTCTCTCTTTCTTCCTCACATTCTGTGTATCTGTTGTCTATCATTACCGGTTCTCAGGCATCTTTCAGTTTCGCCCTCGTACGGACAAACGCTTGCATAGTCTCACAAACACGCCGCTGATACACGGCGCTTGACTAGGCACTCGAAAGTTCAGAGTAGATAGTTTGAGCACCGACTACTCTACAAGTAGCTGCTACTACATGGGTGAACGAGCACGCCGTTATTCCTCCGACCACTATCAGTTCTCGTCAAGTGCATTAGACCGTGGCATTTCCTATAAGAGGGTTTAGAGGGTTGCGTTCCAATATACGAAATTTACACTAGCAATTTGTCATTCTTTTTCACTCGCATTCGTCTTCTTTTCGTTTCGACATATATACAATAGCCATTCACGTTGCCCGACATGTTCCTTTTTGTCTCTTTGCTCGTTATTGGCTGATTTTCCTGGAATATAATTATTTGGAAAGAATAAAAACACGATCTACGTACGATTTACCAAGAAGCATAATTCTAGGGGCGAAGCGAAGATTAGAAAGTTGCAAAAGGAATTTGTACAAATGTATACACGAATATATTCATAAATTTTCGAGTTCTCGGTCTAGAATTCTGCTTTCGAAGGAGATATTGAAAGTGATAACTACACTGCGGACTTTTATGCAGATAAAACGTATCCAAATATGCAAAAACCATGCGAACAATATGTTAAAAAGGTGTTCTGCATGTATACGAATATTACATAAGCGCTACTACAGGTAGATTTACAAAGGACTAGCTATTGTTTGTATTCTACTTTAATTTGCAATAGATTTCTATAATAATCGCGTTCTCGAGATTTCCTACTGTGAAACGGTATCTCTTGTGCGATTGAAATTAATTTGTAGGCCACAAGAATTTATTAATTCAAATTATATCGAATAAGCTACCTGTAAAATATAAAGTGATAGTTATACCGCGGATATTTATGCAAATTTATATTTTTATAGAATACAGTTGAAAGAATGGGACCTAGGTAGAAAATGTGAACGTTGTAACGAGTAGCATACTCCGAATATTTTATACACTTTTGCATATTTTCTGCATTCTGCGTATTTTTGCATGTTTAAATTCCTCGTAAATGCATAAAAATCAGCAGTCTACTGATTATGCAAATTATAACAAGTTATAACATAGGTTGTCGCAAGGAAATGACAGACGAAAAGTATCTACGGAATATCTTCCGTAGGAAAAAGTATGAAAAGCGTAACACGTTCAGTCCTATCTCTTTTACGTGATATATGCAAAACGTATGCAATATGAAAAATATGCATTTGCATAAATATCCGCAGTCTAATTATAACTTTACATCCAAATACGAGCTTGTAGACACCTCTTCGTTAAATTTCTGGCACGTGTGCGAGTTTCAACTATAACGAGGACATTTAACTTAGAAAATTATTTTATCTTATAGGTTGTCGTCAACAGTGATTTTTATCGGTTCTCGTCAATCGCAAAAGTATCTTCGATGGTTGTTTCCAATTCGAAAATCACCAAAGAAGTTACTATTTAATTGGATACTTCATCCTTCGGAAGTAACATGCAGATGTCGAATATCAAGATGTTCTGCACTTAACAATGTGAGAAATTGCTCGACAGCAAATAGAAAATCTAACCTATTTACATCTATCTACGTTCTATGTATTGGAGTACCAGCTTGTTTAAGATGAATCGAAAATGGAAACAGATAACACTGCATAATATCAGAGGGAAAGTAACGAAGTTTTATATTTTAAGTTGTCGGTAATAGGGAGAAACAAAAAGTACCTGAAGCTATTTGGTTTAATTGCAAAATTAAAGCGAATTCTCATAACTTTATTTAAAGAATATCAATAACTTTAGATTCGTCGGGGAAATAATATTTTTGAACAAATTATCGTTAACTACGTTATCGCAGAATTTTCCCAACTTCCGTGCATCCGTCAAACATTGACAAATACCAAATTTCATATCGTCTTTCACAAAAATAATTGGACATCACGATGCTTTTAACTATGTATTCTGCACTATACTTTATTTCTGTAATTATTTTCAGGAATTCTTATAATGAAAATTTAGCGATATACATTAGATTCGTGAATATTTTTATAGCGCCAGACATACGCCTCCTCCTTCAATATCTCCTATTTGCAGGCCAATATTTAAAAAAGCTATACGAGATAAACGTAAAAGTAAAAGGTTTATATCAACTGCTGACTTAACAGTTTGACGTAATTT
Source organism: Bombus vancouverensis nearcticus (assembly GCF_051014615.1). NCBI lineage: Eukaryota > Metazoa > Arthropoda > Insecta > Hymenoptera > Apidae > Bombus > Bombus vancouverensis. The sequence continues at coordinate 392,915 of NC_134915.1, read as the reverse complement.
AAAATATTTTATTTATTCTTGTATTTGAAAATGTATTTTATATTTTGGAAAATGTAGTTAAAAAATAAGACCTACGAGGCAGATCGTTCTACCTACTAAACGTTATAACGAGTATACTCTACTTTGAATATTTGAAATATTTTTGGATTTTACGTGCATTCTGCGTATTTATACGCGAAAAACTTGGAAACTCACAGTCTAATAATTACGCCATTCTATAGTAGTAAAATCTTTTTTCTATCGATAAATTCCATGGTCCGATTACCATCGCCAAATAATACCGTCCAAGGTATCGTAGTTTCCTTGTTACGAAGGTTCCGCAATTTTATAAGAAATCCAACAAGGGCATATAACAACCGGCCTTATGAAAAGCGGAGATTAAACGAGCATAAGCGTATCGAAACAACGCGGAAGGCGTGTAATTGAACGCGACTAACGTGGCTTACTTGCAAGTTGATCTATAAATACAAGTCGCTGGTATAAGCTTCGCTTTATTAATGCAAGCTTCCTCGTTCCTCTCCAAGCTGCACGGTTTACCTTCTGCAGTCGCTGGCGTTTATCAAACGGAGAATGGAATATCTTTTCGAGCAATGCGATAGCAGTTGTTATAGTTCCTGTCGCGCTGTGTTAACAAGTTGCGCACTCGATCGTTACGATTTCGGTTAACAATAAAATAGCATCGTAGAAGCTTCGGTGGATTTCTCGTTTCACTATTGTCGAGTACTAGACGCTGCCGGTAGTTTTATGTATTAAGCCGCGTTTACACTGGCATATATTGACCGCATACATTGTCCGCTGACAGTCGCCAAAAGATGTAAGTAGGACTGTCCGCAGGCAATGTCGTTTGTCACTAGGAGTATGCCAGGTATCCGAACATACTCCGGTGTCGACGACTCGAGAATGTGTCGGAGGTGGGACACGGATAGTCGAAATGTATCTTTGTAAAATTTGTACATTTTATGCGGGGTGTTCAGCGAAAAATTACAATAAAAGTAACAAAAAATGTTTCAAGCGGAAGTTTATTTCTGTCCGTCTTGAACCCGATGCAAGTTGCAATACTTGAAATCGCCAAAAAATGTTTCCTCCTATAAGATCACCTTGACTTTTTTAATAGCACGATGTAACTTTGATTTCGTAGTATCGTGGATCGATGTCAAGATGAATTTAACCGAAACATGATACCACGATCTTCGGATGAGTTCAGATGAGATCCGAGTTGAGAAATGAATTTATTGATTCACAGGAACATTAACATTAACAAACTTGATTTAACAGAGCACTGGGGATCGCATGTCTACAACAACGTTTGTGCTTTGAACAAATTGCGACAGTAAGAACGACCAAAGTGCATTTTATTCAACGAAACGTAACTTTCTCTATACGTAAGTTCATTATATGCGTTTTTGCGCTTAAAAACTCCCTCTGGATGCATAAAAGTGGATGATCCTTTTCGCAGCTAATTCCGTACGGCGAACGAACGTGTCGAGCAAGAGTTGGTTCCCTTGCATCCGTTTAGGTATCGCGAAAAGAATTCTTAACAGTTGCATTCGTCGATGAGATAACGTTGTATCAACGACAACTTTGTACAAAACGCGCTAGAGGTAAAATCGTGTCAAGCAACGATATTGACCTTGACACTACAAGTTCGCTATGTGGCGTTAATGTCAGAACCACAGAGACAAACGTGACAGGGGCAAACGTTCTACTAGAGACGTCTGGGATACGAGAGACGGGCCAGGCTGAAGAGATTCTGAGAAAAAGTAACGACTAAAGCAGGGAGTCGAGAAATCTTTGATGCTCCCTGCAGACCGACTTGCTTGGCCCGCGAGAGAATTTCAAGCATGTCTACGTCTCAAAGTATCATCGTTTAGCCTCCTCTAGTCTCCGTAGAAATTTCTCCGAGATGTCAACTGTTGCACAACAACTCGTCAGTTTCAAACGTTCCGCCAGAAACGAATAAGCCGTTTAGTCGATCTAAAATGATACTTTGGATTTCGCGTATATTAAATCTGTACTTGCATGTTCCTATGAATACTCCTCCTATGAATTGTCGCACATCGGTTTGGACAGTTTAGAAATCCTAATTCTCCGTTGGTGATGATTTCTTTCGTTCTTTCGTATTACGATGTTTGATTTTTAAGACATTAATACCTATATTAATTGTTATTTATTGAAAATAATTTTACCCACGGCCGTATAATATTATACGATTGATTTAATTTTCCTTATTACATCCTGACGTTATTTTTTATCGAAATCAATTGCTGTATATAAGAAATGTGTTAAAATGAAATTCCCAAACGACATAAAAAGTACAAAAAAATAATTTTTCGAGATAATGATCGTGTCCTGTCTTGTCCCGTACGTCTATTTGCGCGTGTTCGTTGTTGTCAGGTCAAATAGCAGGCCCTCTATTTCTTTCAGATAAAATATTAATTCTTCCTCCTTCTCGAATCAAAAAAGAACAGTTTGGAAAGTCCCAAATTAGTCTTCAACATCTGTTGATGATTTTCTCGGTGGAGACCCACCTTCCTCTCCAATGCAGTTTTCGAAACGTCAAAAGTCGCAATCGATTTTCCAGCCCACTTTGTCGCTCTGTCTTTTATCTAGAGATTATCGTTCATCTATCTCGCTCCAAATGTCAAGGCGATAATGTTTTTATTTGCTTACGAGTAATATTCGTAAGCGTATAAATAAATACCTTAAAAAATTACCCAACTGACGATATTTAAAACGATTGAGAATAGTTGCTCAAAACATGGCAGAAAGTAGGTTCAATTGTTAGAAATAAATAAATTATCGCTAAACGTATACGGAACGCTATAAACTGCCTGCAACTTTCGGTGTCGAAATTCACCTGCCTTTTTCATCTGCCTGTTTTTGGTAATATGAAAGCATAACGGTGCAAAATAAACGGTAATGCCATCTTGCCCATATTTTCTTACATATATACCTTCTCCTACCGTTTTACGTCTAGTCTCATATTATTATACACCTTTTCTAAGATCGTGGAAATAATATGACCAACCATTAGATCCGCGGAACGTAAATTTTGTTTCGTCTGAAAACATAGCTCTCCCCACCATTTTATACGATATATTACCGAACAAATTCCATCCGATCGTGACGTGTTTTTCATCGATAATGATTTTCTTTCAAGTGTCCTTCTTTGAATTTTGTCAGACTCGTTTGAAATTGTTCTAAATTTGAAATCATCTTTCTTCAAAATACAATGGACATAGCAGATTATTAGCGGCCGTTACGTCAAAACAAAGAAAGATCCTTATGATAATTTTTTGAATCAGAATGGCGGGTCAACGACTTGTTTGACCGATGGAGTAGCACTTACAGTCTGTTACAAAAATCTATGTACGCTGCTTACGTAAGATATTTGCAGCGAAAACTTTAGCTCGATGAGTTTTGTTCACACATTAAGACACGTATTGTTAAAATGCAACAGTCGTTTACTCTTATCTTTATCAAGAAAATAGAAATACGAAAATATAAAATACATCGTTACAAAAATTGATAATTGTGCGCAAAAGGGCGTTGAGGCTCCCTTCTGTTTATAATTATCCAAAAATCTGATTTACTTATATGAAATTACAAAATAGCAAGCTGTCTGTCCCACACACGCATCAACAATATCCTGCTATTCCCTTGGTGTTGAAAATATTAAAAGTTTTTTAATTTCTGGTCTAATTTTGTTCCAAGTTTTTTATCAGTTAAATGTATTAATTTTTGTAAGTCGTTTTAGAAATACGCGAACGATGATTGTATCGATAAAATATAGTATAAAATAATTTTGTGGCAAAGTACGTTTTTACTTTCTTTGATGGGTCGGATACAGAAAATTTGATAGGTGTACGTACTCTTTCGTAACTGACTGTACTTACATATGCGTTACGAAATTTAAAGATTGATATGCACCTATGCGCATATGAAACGGGCAGCCTTAGTGATAACCTAGTTTCACCGATACATAATGTGGAATGCGATCGAAAGCAGAAAGGGTGAAAGATACATTCAAAAAGAATCGGACCATTGTGAATATTACGTAGGTGCAGCTCGTATGTTGCACCGTCCGCATTCAAACTGAAACGGTCCTTTCGGCACATTTCACTTATCGACAGTTAATACCATTTTCAGTGCTCCTTTTTCTAATGCGAATATCTATTTTTTTTATAAGAGATACAGAGTTCTACGTTGAATATCTATAGACACGTAATCGAACGTGGCAACTTAAATTACGTTAATTACGGTACTATAAAAAACTTTCCGTTCTTTGCTTCCTATAAGCCGGTACTTATTAAATGGGAAACATCGTAGATGCGTTTCCGAAAGATATTTCTTCGTTCCTGTCCGAATCAAAAATCGTTTCCGTATTTTACAATAGAAAAATTCCAAATTTCTCTCAACATTGCACAAGTATCAGACCTAATTACGATCTGCCATCTGATCACTCGGCTACGATGCTAACTGCTGTAAATTGAACAACAGCACAAAAAGAAAGATGCTGTTCGTTACACAATCGAAAGACTAATTGGGTATAGTTCGGAAGCTGCGTAGATTTTTATGTAGATTATACTATGGTATGTTTATATTTGTTTACGCTTTATCGGTAACTCGCGTTATTAAATTTTTCAGGATAATCAGAGTCGGACAAATTTCGTGGACTGATAAATTTTCAACAATGTGAAAGATCTAAATAACCTTTAAATCCAGTACAATGTTTTGCAAAAATTGAACGTTTCAATATATTTTGGCTCTCAGGGGAAAATATATTGGTTTCCGTGGCAGTTACTTGTTAAGCAACCCACATCGATTCCAACTCATTACGAAAACAGTTTTACTACATTGACCAGCGTGCACTCGATATCGTAGAGTATATATAACGCAAAAAAGTTTGCGATATTGTCTAGGCAATGACATGCATGCGTTTTTACACGTACTTTTTTGTCCAGTGGGGAAAACACGTGGCGATTTTCTGTTCGCAAAAATTTACGATATGTTCTCGTTTTCGAGACTCGTTTTTGAATCAGGATAGTAACGTATTGCCAACAATAATTATACAACCAGTGTATGTTCGAAAAATATTTTCAAACGTAACAAATGTAACGACACGTTTAAAAAAATACGACATATCGATGTAAATAAATCATTGCAAAGGAAATATTGGCAACTACGACGAGTTAACTCGATTCTCTCATGGTCAATTAACAAATTATATAGCATTTCCAAGCGTTCCGAATCTGTCGTTTAGTAGCGACTCACGTGGCGTTTTATTCCCACCTAGGATTTCTTGCACGCGAACTACCTGGATTAATGGATTTTTAATTACCGTCGGATATCTGATTTTAATAGACGAACGACTAGAAAGAGCGTCGACGACGTCGGAGATATCAAGACGTCAAGAGGTATTAAAGTTTAGAGATTTTTTTAGATCGGTTAATCCATTTCCCATCTAAATTTTAACAAGATAGATCCACGGACAAAGTACGGAGATGAAGCGTAAAGCAACGTCTCTCATTTTATGTCTTCTACTAGGTCGTTAGAAAAGTTTCTTTCGTTTTATGTTATCTTATCGAATTACGTATGATCCATTTTGTTTTATCAAAATAAAGATCACAACGTTCCACAGATTAGGTTTCGTGTTTGCATAAAGATGCGTCGTTGTAAAAGACGTGTCTGTAAAAGAAAGACACTTTTCGGACAAGCTAATATAAAACTAATAGTATTTGAGTGAATGTAAAACGAAAATGCTGCGTAAAATCTGCTTATATTCGTAATATTTTCTTTTCTACACAGTTGTTCCCTTGTTTATGTTTTCCAACGAGGGACATATTTTATACGAGGGTAAAGCTTCAAACTCCAATGTTCTAAGTGAACCGTATCGGCGAATAAAGCTGCTTAGCACTGCTAATACTGCAACTACCGACAGTTAAGGCAAAGCTATTTAGACCAAAACCAGTCATGATGACCGGTCTTTAAAAAATACGTAACGATAGAATATTTTTACGTCTATTGATTTATTATTTTCTTACGAAAGAAATTTCATATTATGTAATTCCATGTTATGTAGTATATTTTTAATATTATTAATCCGTGTGGGGCCATAATTCCTAAACGAGGGTTGACACATTTATAAAATTGTAGAATCAATGGTTTTGACTGGTGTTGTAGTTCTAGTGGTAATTGCGAGATACGTCATGCTAATACACGCATATCTTCATTTCAAAACAACTATAATTACACAGCTTTGTAGTACAACTGTTTCTCGTTTACTAATCTCATGACATATACAGTTAGTCGCATTAATATTTAGACACAGTACTATCTCTGTGTTTGTTGTCTTGTATAAGAGGTGACGAGTTAAACATCGTGTTGCTTGTTCTATGAAAATGTGAATCATTTATCGTGGTCATTAGCCCTGTAGAGAACAGCAGCAAAGGGCTAAAGTCGCTAAATTTAAGTCACCGCGATCGATTCTACTCGGAAGGGTTGCCCTGCGGCAGATCAGCAACGAAGATCTACGGAAAGATCCAAAAATATCAACCGTTGAAAAGGAAATTAAGGCAAATGCAATGAAACGTAAGAAACGACTTGCGCAACGTCCTAATTAGTCGTCCTTGCAGATCGGTGATCAGATTAAGACGAAGATTAGAAAGCAAACATCCAGTCGATCTGCTATGGGACTCTCACGGGATAATGTGCTACTGATGAGTCACGCGTAGATAATTTAGAGCTAGAAAAACCTACCGAATGCCCAACAGGTCAAATTTCCCATATCAACATTTTTCGTAGATGATAACTTCAAACACGAACTTTGCTGGAAAGCACATTTTTCCGTGTTTGTCGAATGATTCACAAGTAAGTCATTATTTTACGATTAAGATAGACGACGTTCCGCAAAGTACACACTTCCTCGTTTATGAATTATATTTATGCTTTTGTCTACGAATTGTATATACAAGTAACGTCTCAAATATATGTGATTCGACTTCTACGAAGAACAAACCTTGAACCACTAACCCATGGGTTACGACCCCCAAGAGAGTCGTAAATGGTTTCTGGGAGATCGTCACTGTTATTTTTAGTTATAATTATTTTCGTTGGAAATTTTAAGAGACAAGAACTGCGCTGGTACAAAATCCCTTCTCTAACTGAATACAGTCAGCTTCCCGGTGTAAAAGAACAAAGTTAACTTTTTTATTTCAATAAAAGTATCGTTCTACACGTTGGTACTTACACAACCGTGTAACTTTGCTGAGCAACATTTACATGAAATTTTAGTTACAGTAAGGTAACATTTTCAGGTATTGATGTTAGTTAATCGTACTTTAAAAATAAAGTACAGAGCAGCAGAAAACAGAGAGAAAACGGGGGAAATAAACGTAACTCGAAATTGGAAGGAAAAATTTCTCCCATGATAGAAATGATAATCCTTACAATATTATTATAAAAATATATTATCTATAATCCATATAACAAGAAATTGATATACAATTTAGTAAAAACACTTTTTTATCATAAATATTATTATATTTATTGTGTTTAACTACGTTTGCGTTCATCTTATATTTAGTAAGTTAATTAATCCTCCAGCTGCAGCCTTACTTTTCTGCTGACGTCGTCTACGTACCGAGTCGCTTAAATCTATGCAGTTTCTTCTAGGTTTTTGTGGTTTACAAAATCCCACAAAACTCTCGAATATTCTTCCAAGTTTCTAGAATATCGTCTAATTGTTTTTATTGCTACACGCTGCCTTAACTTTTTTAAGCAGGGCAAAATCTACACGCAAGTACGGAGAAAATGAAAAATTGCTTAAAATTACTGGTCGAAAACGAGGCAGTACGCTGTTACCGAGGGTTAAACATTACAAATAAAAATTTTCACATTTCTATACGTTTCGTTCCATCCTCGAGGAATTCCTCTTGATTTGAAATAAACTTTTTACGTCTCGTCATAGCATGCATCTTGTCTGCACGTACATTTACAAATATTCGTAAATATTTGCTCACACTCTACGAAATAGCTTAAAAGCAATTGCTTGCTTCTTGTACAGCTGTGCTTATCTTATGAGAAATTTTCTTCTAATTGTAAATCGTATTAGTAAGCACTGTGGAATTTGCGCTGGCAGTAACCACGTAGGGACGTATCGTACTATCTGATGGAAATGAATCATTCCAATTTATCGTCTGTTCCTCGATTCACTTTACGTCTCGTGAGATGTAGCTTCCTAAGGAATTTGCTTCTCGCTGTATTCACAGGTTGTAATCTTGTCGTTAAACAAATTTGTATTACTCGCTTCGAGGATAAGTCGCGTAAAAGTTTTATGAAAATTCCCTAATTGGTAAATTGATTTAATAAAGTACAAATTTCTTTCCAGACGAATTCTTTGCCTTTCTTTTATAATTTCTCTCTTTTATATATTCCTTCGTACTCAAGTTACATTCATACTCAAATGATTCAAGAAAATCAACGAATGGAATACAAATAAGGTTACGAATATCACGAATTTATTTCACGGAAATTTATATTTCGTTTCAGTGTCGACAAAATAATACATCGATACTGTGACATAATATAAAATTGTGACAGACTCGTTATCTTGCTTTGATATACATATATAATAAGTTTGTACAATTGCTATTGTATGTCAATGTACGTAATACTTACATAATTGGCTGACATACGGAATGACTGCTGAATCAGAAAACCCATTTCGTACGAATTAACTTGGAAAGTTAACAAAGAAGTTGTTTAGCTGAAAGTGTATCTTCGCTTTGTGGCTTTCGATTTTGCCCCGAAGGAAAGAATTCATGAAATAAGGTCAGTTTACTGTTTCCTTGAGAAGCTAATTTCAATATATTGGCAACTCTTTCCTCAGGATACCATTCGCTGAAGAATTGCTTATAACAACGGAACCTTATTACGTTCCATACCAGATGACGAATAGCGCAACGATGACGATGTATACAAATTATTTTAATTATCTTTCTATCCAAGAACAACTTTGTCTCTCTTCGACCGCGTTCTCGTACGAAAAGAACGTTTTGTATGACAAAATTAAATAAATTTTTTGCAACTTCATCGATAATGATTTTCATCGAGCAAATAAGTTGTGGACGTTTTCACTGATCTAGAGATATCATAGACAAATGGTAAACCTATATCAGACGCAGATTTAGAAATTTACAAGAAACGAGGCACCTCGTTCCAGCGGATTGTTTAAGACTTTACGACAATTTGAACTGTGACGATGGAATTGTTATATAGACGTCTTCGATGTAGAACGTTTTCACTTCGATACGGACGATACTGAAACTGAAATTGCAGAATAATACTAATCCACAAAAAGTGTAGAAAATTTAAAACGAGATTAATAATATTACACGGTGTTGATCTTCCACGTTTTCTCTTCCTTCTTCAAACCCTTTCACCCATTTGTAAATAGTCGGTGGCTTCACAGCATTCTGTCTATGTGCTTCTTCTAGCATGTCAGCCACTTCGACATTTTCCAACACTTCTCTTCCGAGTTTTACGAGAAATTTCGCATTAATGCGTTATTTTTTAAAAAGATCGCCAAGCGTTTTCTAGACGTGTGACAGCCGGAAGAAACATGGGTATACTAAAGACGTTACCATAAGCGAGCGGCTTATCGCTGGATCATGAAATTTAATCTCTTTATAGATAAGACTATAACCTGCATTCCTCAACCAGGTCGCCGCACAGTTGCTGAGATGACAGTAAAAAAAACCATTTTATGAATTTTTCGAGTATATCAAATATCTATCTATCTATATGCTTTTTATGTACTTTTTTAATTAGAATAGTATCTCGCTTGTAATGGGCGAAAGCCTAACACGAGAATGACAATAACAAGATAAAAAGAAACGATAATATCGATCAAATACCTTTTACACAAGTAAGCCATTTCTTTCGAAATTACGACATGTTCCAAATTTCCGAGCGAGAGTGCAAAAGTAGAAGAAACTGCAACCATTAAACAACGATGGAACTTGTTAAAAACTTGCATTCGTTGCTTACGCGACATTGCTGCATCGTAAGTTATTTTTTATTTTTCCTAGAAGCTGCACATATTATTTTAATTGTTATTAAAGCTACAATTGGTATTAAATAAATGCAACCAAAATCTTCAACTGCAGTGGTCATAAATAGTGTTGGCGCACCATTGTATTTATTATAGCGTTTACATACTAATTGATTAAATATATCAAATTTTGTATCGTTTGGTAGTACTCTCGTATGATTATAAAAATTTGACTAGGTTATGAAAATGAAACATTGAATCTAATAAAAGAACGCTTAAAGAAGACGAGGGTATATGCCAATACCTTTTAGCTACTGTATACCGTAACGGTCGAATTTTTTATTTTCTTCTGCTTACTTTTTATCACATTTACAACTGAAACACGAAATTTGCAATAAAAATGCAGTTTTGCTTGGCACGTGATATTTTTCGTAAAAGTTTCTTATTCTTTCTACGAAATTCTATTGGGTTTTCGTTTAACTTTACATTTTTTAATCATTTTACCGCGCCTCTACTTTTTCTAAATGTTCCACATTTTATTTTGCAATAATTTTCGTGTAGCTCGTACGATATTATAGTCACTGGCAGCTAAAGTCACGCATACGTGACACTCGTTGTGAAAGTGTTAAAGTAGATACGCGATAGTTGTAATGTAAATACTGGATGGTAGATTTTGCTTTAGAAAGGTAGAACGATATCTGCGTGCTCGAAAGTTGCTCAATCAAGATGCTGTATAATTGATTTACGTGACGGATGAACGTATGACTCGTTCAGAAACCACGCCGATCAGCTCCATAAATCGAACAGCAGAGAAAAGGGACGATGTTGCAAATATGATAATTTTTAATTTACCTTGGAATTTGCTATTATCCGTGTCATCTTCTTGTATAGATAGACGGACGAACAATAGCCGAGTAAATGAATAAATGAACAATAAACGAACTCTATATTATGGTCGCCTGAGAGAAGATCAGAAGCGAAAATTAGATCGAACTAGAGTTTTACGCGAAGTATATTTCATATACATGCTTGCGATAATTTGAAAGTGCCCAAATACTGGCGCAACGGTAGGGTAATTAATTTGTTTCTAAAAAATTGGTCATTATCGGTATACTTGAAGCTATAAGAATTGAAATTGATCGATTTGACCGCCGAGACGCTTCGTATACGAGCGCAAATAAATTAGCGCGATAGAATTAGCTCGAATAGCAACGAGATAGAAACGACACGTTGAAACTGGTCGCAGACTATGAGGATTCGCTTTGACGTTTCGTAAAGAACGGTAGTAGTCTCTTTCTCACGATACACCCAGCGATTTCTGGTCGAGAAGGACCGCTCGTGAGGGCAACTGCGAAATCTTATTACTTTCTGTAGCGAAACGCGGCGGCTCGGATCACAAGCTCGAGAAGAGGCTAAGAGAGGAGAAGTGGAAAATAGCGGTGGAGGAAAGAAGAGCAGAAGAGCTGGATCGGTGTGCGCGCGCTCACTCTCACGACGTGATTCATCCGGCTTTCATGAGAAAATGCAATCTTTACGGCGAAGCCAGCCCCGGCCTTATGTCACGCGCTATAACAGCAGCTATTACGACCGCCCCGCTAGACATCGCTGAGACAAAGCTAACCGGTTGTTCCTTCTCGGATGCACCGACACGACGCCTGCATTACCGTACCACTTGCGAAATGAACGGTATGTACACGTAGGTACACTGCATATTACTACATATGCGCAAACGTGTATCGCATTCCCTCGAGTATGCCGCCTGACATTTCCACCCGGAAATTTTCTCTTCGATCAACTTCTAAAAATATTCTCGCCTTTCTTTTCGTTTTTCCAATATATTAACGCTTCTAACGTACGCCAGACATAGATAACGCGGAACATTACTCTCATTATATACTAGGTTATAACATTCCCTTTTCCCTTTTCACACCTTCCTGTTCCACATTCCCTTCGCTCTGCTATCTAACATTTTGACCCGGATATTTTCTCTTCGACCAGCTTCCAAAAATCTTCTCGCGTTTTTTTTCTTTCAGTTCGTTTCTCGGACGATAACATTTCCGATATACGAGACATGTATAACGTAGAATATTACGAATATACATCTGCTATCATTGTTAGGTTATAACATTGACGTACTATATATATACATAGGTATACCGTGTATGCTCAAACGTGTCTTGCATTGCTTCGACGCTATTGCCTGAAATTTCGACCCGGAAATTTTCTCTTCGACCAACTTCTACAAATGTTCGCGCACTTCTTTTCGTTTCACTTCGTTTCTCGACATTAACGTTTCTAATACACAGGATGTTTCACAACATGCGCGACCCACTTCAGCAGTGTACAGGAGACGCGGAGCCAATGAAAAAAGTTCATACAAGCGTGTGTCCTATTTGACCTTGTTTCAAAGTTGCAGCTACTTTCGTGTCACGATGATCCGCGACAGCTTATCTTCGTAGAAAGTGCTCGAAATAGTGTCAAAAAAATTCGCCATCTTTCAATATGCGACCAGCTGTATGTCGCATAACGCAGACCGAGCCATTTCCAGCAACTTTTACGAAGCTAAGCAGTTACGGATTATCGAAACACAAATGTGGCTATAACTGCGAAACAAGGTCAGACAGGACACGCGTTTGTATGAACTCTTTTCCTAGTTTTTGTATTGCCAAGTATCGAGGTTGGTCCCACGTGTTGTGAAGCGCCCTGTATAGCAGACATAAATAGCGTAAAATGTTACGAATACATATTATTATTATTAGGTGATAGTATACGGAGTCACCTTTATTCGGACGAAATAAGTACGTATGCTTTTACTTTTTATCGTAGTAAGTCTATTAATGGAATTACGTTTCGTTGGAATTGACACACTTTACCCTCGACAGACAATATCTTCGATGTCGTGTTTCTAAAATACTCTCGTTTTAGATTTTGCGAAACTTACCTTACACGTTTCCTCTACTCTACATTTTCACTCTACATTTTCAAGACCAGTATCGCTAAGGTAGTATTTAGGAGGCCAGTACGCTTTTAAGAGACTTTTAACGTAATGTGTGGCTTTGATCGTAGAATAACTATCAATAAGCTTAAGCAAGAGAAAATAATATGAATTTTTTGTGTATTAGCTATACCGCTGTGAAAGAATATACCAAAGAACTACCAATACTATTTCAAACAAAAGATTTATAAAATAAACAAGCGTAAACCGGCCTCCAATATTATATAAAATATATCGCAAATACACAACATACTTTTCGACATAACTTATGCCCATGGAAAATGAAAAGAATTTAAGCGAACGTTTCATGTTCACATAGTCATGCTACAAGTTGTCATTGTAGTATGCAGTTCGTGTAATTTTGAAAATAATAATTCAAACATTTTTGTTATGTATGAAACATCGGATAAGAATAATTTATTTAGTAATAACAATAATAACGTATCACCATGTGGTCAGGCAACTAAATTCTTGATGAACTCGTACAAAGCAATAGTAATAACGTATGCATTTCCAGGCTATTCGGTTGAATAAAAAATTTTCATCGATATAGAAAACGAAGTAATCGTATGAATTAATATTTATATATGTATTTACACGAAATTGACTTGAGATTGGATTAAACAGTTAATTATTAAAACGCCTGCTCGCTACATTTATTGAGAAACTCGAATAAATTTTACTTCATTTAGTCTTTTGCATTAAAAAAAAAAAAAATGTCATGCGACTGAAATAACACGTTTGTAATAAAATAACTAGGAAATAAAAACAGTGAAAAGCATACAATTTGTATTAAATAAATATTACATTACATAGGAGAATATACCACGTACATACACAGTTTTTATAACTACTTTTGCATTATTATTTATATTTATTTTTCAAAGGATGATCAAATGTCTGTGTTGTCTGCTTGAATTTATTAAATAATTATCCCACGAATTGTATAATTGTATACATGTAGGTACATGTAATTTAAATTCCTTTAGAAACGCGTTGTACAATTCACTCGCGATGGTAAGATACGTTCAAATAATTTCAGCTCGATTTAATACGAGAAAGTAACGTTTTCCCTCCTTTTATATTTGCATAAAAGTAATATTAAGTTTCGCACCCTATCAGCGCGTTTCGTATCGCCAAGTGAATTCGAAAGTGAAAATCTTCGTTATCGCGAGAATCTGAAAACGATGTGTACATGCAACACATGAGCCGACGTTAAGTAATAGTTTGCTTTTCCTCTTTTCAGGCTGTATTTGTTTTTGACAATTGCCGATCGTGTAAAACGTTAACGAAAACATCGATAACTCGTTAATTTACTGTTTTATACGTAATTAAAGTTCTTTGTCGTTCACAGCGGTTCACGAACGCATTCGAACGCTTACCATAGGACATTTTTACGAACATATTGTGCACGATATGCGAAACCTTTTCATATTTTGTTAGCACTGTAACGAGACACGACTACTGTGTGATTATAATAGAAAAATTTGTTCAGGTGTTCACGCTATTATTAGCCAACTTTTTTCTCGTAAATGGGATGCGTTAGGAAAAAAATGAGAGGACATAGTTTTACAGTTTTTTATAATCGATGCAATAGCATGTATAATTTTTTTATATTTGCAATACTTTTAAAAGAAACATGTACGTTTTTTTATATTACGTGAAATCGTGCGTCAAGAGAAATTCATCCATGTTCCATACGATGACTGTCAAGATCGTACAAGATCAATAATAAAAGAATTGTTTCGGATGTTACGTGCCAATGTGTTTACAAGTATTGCCCTTCGACGAGGCTACAGTAAATGTTCAATACGATCTGCTTCAGCACATTTCAGCTTTATGAATAACATTTTTGGAATACATAATATATAGAATAATAATAATAATATATAGAATAACTCGAGTGTTTGAAAAAGTAAGAAGACTAATGGAATCGAAAAATAAACATGTATGTTCTGGCGTATAGTGATGATAATAGATCAGCAACGAAGGAATACCAGTATCTAGATATACATTGTACGAAAAAGTTTTGTAACGTAAATACGAGAAATATATTAGAAAGAAGATTACAATGAAAGTGACGATAAAGTTACGTATTATTTTGAAATGTTTATGATATTAAAAGAGGGACTTGGAATTAGGTTTGGTTCGTACGTCGAAGGTTCGACTGCAATTGACTGTTCCAATACTTTGTCGATCTCTGCAAACTATACGTTTCCGATAAATATTTTCCAATTTCTATATACATTTACGAATTCGTTGCAAACTTTACAAGTACCGCGACGATAGGCGCGTCTCGTTCTAGAGCTAATGAGATCTCGAGATGTTGCGTGTAAGATTTATACGACAAAACGTTTCTAACTGTTCGAACAGTTTCGTGACCCACCGTAGGTATATCGTACCATCATGATTAACTAAAAACTGGAAGAAAAAATTGAACGCAAATGAAGCAGTCTATCGCTGTATAATTTAATCGTAATTGCGATCTGCTAAAACTGTCATGGATCGAGTGGAGCGAGTCTGAAGGCAGTCGGCGGACACTATATTTTGCTGTAACAAGATCGAATCTAGAGCTACAAATTCCAGAATTCCGGTCAACAGAGAAAAGGCATCTACTAATGAGTGAGTTTCGTGGGAAAGGGCAGTTTTCTCGTGCTATGACGGCGGCTTTCATAATTGTCTGCACGAGAGACTGAATACAGAGTAATTAGTAATTACGGCACGACACAGCGTTCTCTGTCCGTGTGGGTAACTAAACGCAATATACGTACCGATTGATATATCGATTTTAACGAATTAACGTGCTTTTTGTTTCTCGTAGATAATCTTTCCATGTAATACGATAATCGTAATTTTGCAAAAGTTATTTTGAACGTTCGCTTGTGAAATACATTTTGTGATTACGCATCCGCAACAGCTCGAATAACTTTGTACCCTACAATGAAAGTTTGAATATATTCAGCCTTCACCTCGCCGTTTTCGAATAAACGTAACGCAAAGTACGTAATATCGGTAATTTTGACGACCAAAAATGCCGTATATTATAATGCGAAGTCGCCGTTATGTCCTTTTCTGAATAATTGTTCGTTAGAGTGCGCTCGTAAAAAGCACAGACAGCCAGGAAATTTGTCCCTAGAGGGGGAATCTCAGACACGCGTGAAGAATATGATTCAGCGTGTTCTACTTTTGAAGGATATTGTCGCGCTACAAATACAGTAGAGTCGATTATCCGACGTGACGTGGAACGAACCCACGAACTCGAATAATCGAGATCTGGAGTAGCAAGAAGGGAGGCTTCGTGGGTGTTAATAAAAACGTTTTAACGTATTACTTGATATAATATTTAAACAAATATGTAAGCATTTTGATGCGATCTTTGATACGATATTTAACGTATATAACGATGTACGATATAACGATATTTAATTGATTAAAAGTTTAATTAACTGCCTCAACAAGCCATGGTATTTACGCCTCCGTGCTCTATATGTTAAACTTTCGGAAAACATGAAATTACGGTTAAGCTCGAAGCACCTCGGATGATAGAAAATTTTGGTTAAAATTTAAAAAAAACATTACCTTCTCCGTAATATCTCAACGATAGAAATTTCATTGAAAAATGAAATTTGAAATTTGCATGTTACACAATGTTTGCCATTTTATTGTGGTCTCCGATTCTATCGGATCTGACCGGTTTACGAACGATGAACGTTCGTGTGTGTGTGTGTGTGTTGTGTATGTATATATGTGTGTATAAGTACATAAGAGAGCGTGCAGACGTCGTGAAGCCGACTTTCTCCTTCGCCGAGCAATAAGGCGGTATTACGCAACCACGCTCTCCGTACCTTTTACCATGTTGCAAACAGAGAGCCGTTGGTCAGGCTTGTTTTCATCATCCGCACTCAAGCTGTGATGTATACGCGTGAAACGTTTCCTTCGAACTCGAATGACATATACTGCGTTTCTCTCCAGCCTCTTATCAATTACTGTACACTACCAGAAGTACATAGTACTTTCTCATGGATATCGACGTAATCAATCCCTTCTTAATTGAAAATCTAGTTATTGTATTCTTTACGATCGTATTTCATATATATATATATATATATATATATATATATATATATATGCAGATTTAGGCTACGCTTACCCTTCCTTATTTTTACAAATATGACATAATAAATGGAATGTGTAATAATAACTAGACTGCGGATTTTTATGCATTTATGGAAAATCGAAAAGCAGAGAGTATACGTAAAAATATATGCAATATACGAAAATATTAAAAGCGAAATGGTTGTTACAATGGAATTAATGGGCGAAATACATTTTTATACAGGTTCTATCGCCCCAATTATGTCAATAAAGATATGAAATCGTACAAAACAGGCTAATAGTAATAATAATAATAATGTCTAGCTGCAACCTAACAATAACTGTTATATCGAAATAATATAATAACATAATTTTAACTGAAATTATGTTTGCCTTAAAATGCTTCGCTTTTTCAAGGAATCTTTGCATATCGTACGCTAAACCTGCAGCTTAATGCCTAATTGTTATTAGTAGTATAAAGTTAGTAACGTAAATTAAGCCTCAGCTGTATAATCGTAGAATTTTTCTTTCACTTACGAGAATAAAATTATAGTTGATCAGAGGTTTTGCAAAATAGTTTGGAAACTAAGAACCATAATAACTCTTATTAATAAACTACTCGATATCAATGTAATGATATAGCAATAAATTAAGTATAACGATAAAAAGAGACGAGAGTGTGTAGATACAGTAACTTGTAACTGATACAACCGTTATATACGATAATAAACATTTTACTAAGTAATATGAAAAGTTTAGTATCGTAGAAGCACTTAGAATAATAAATATGCACATAAAACTCGACCTCCTTTTTCACGTGCATTGAAACTATGCTCATTACGTTTTAGTTTTATCAGTTAGTATCTTTTTTTACATTGGAAATTTATGTTGCGTTTTTTAATTGCATTAATTATTTTTAATAGCTTACTATCCTTTTAATTAATACATCGTAATTTCTTGCTCAACTATACTAATAATTACATACATAATTTCCCAAAAAATAAATTAGATTTAATCCAGTTAAAATGAAAATGTTAAAATAACTGCTTAATGTAAATATTTACATTGGTCTAATGCAATCTGTACGACACACGTATAATTATATCACGTATAACATATTTTATATACATGTACATCTGCTTATGTAATTTATTCGAATATATTGCTATTATTAATTAGTTAAATCTCTCTTATATTAGTTTTCTACTATTGTCAATAATTAAATTTCATATATAACTACTTCAGTAATTAAAAATACATGTGCGAAGGAAGATAATAAAAGATTGTACTACTTCGTGAAAAGTGCATTGAAACTAAAGCTCCTTATACGCGCTGAAACATGTTACGATGTATGCATCAACACCTAAGTCCGATTTACGCTGAATGTCAAAAGTACGGTTCGCGATCAATCAAACTCTAGGATTTTACGGAGCTATTCGCACTAAAGCCTGATTCAGAATAGCGATCACGGTCAGATCACGTCAAATCAAGCATCGGTCAAGAGATTTTCATTTAACTTGACCGATCCGCCTACTGCGAATGCTATCGTGTTACATGTAAGAGATTTTCACCGGTGTCTGATTTGACGTGATCTGACCGTACCATGATTGCCAGTGTGAATCAAACTTTAGGTTCCATGATGCATGGTACAATGTATGTAGTTTGGTATCGGCAAATCGGCACCGGAAGCAACTTGTATCGATGCAGGAATCAGAATCCTACGTCAAGCTTAGTCTACACTGGCAGACATTTATCCTCGGACATTTGCAGGCTATAAATAAGCAAGTAAAAACACGAATTTAAGTAATTTTAAGCGTTTTAAAATCATTTATACTTTCTTGAGATGGTAACAAGCGCGCGCTTAAACGTAATAAATAAACGTTTCCTGTTAAAATTTATTTATATTAATTTTTGCTTGAAATATACGGTGTCGATAACGAATCTTGGAATGGTATTCGACAAGTTCTTTACAAGTACCGTATTATTTATTATGAATTAAATTTTGGCGGGCTAAAATTAGCTTATAACAGGTGTTTCAAAACTTTCCAGCATAGTTATAAATTATAAACCGTAATCTATTTGGCGAAATTCTCAACGATGTGACAATACTACAATACGTCGGAAACTTCGCTAATTGCTATTGTTCGCAGAATAAATAATTTTGTCGAATTAATGTTAGACTTTTAAACGTTGCTTTGATTTTTCAGTTGAAATAAATTGCTGCATAATGGAACGATTAAAGATTTCAAACATCAAAAAATTTCAACATCTACTTTGATACATTGCTATTAATAACTTTGTAGAATTACGCACGAGTATTGTCAGAATTATGTTCATTAGAGAGTATTACCTTCGTGAGTCACGTTCATTGAAAATTCGTTGCGGTGGTTAATTAGTTTTATCGTCGCAAAGGTAGTACGTAGTATGTGACCAAATGTAATTTATATAGCATCTATCTTACAGAAGAGATCATTAACATCGTTATTATACACATACACATTGTCGTCGTTGAAAGGATAAACTACAAATATATTACAAAATTGAAGCACCATTCATCCACCAAGCGGTAAAAACCATTTCATGTGGTTAAACGAGACTAAATCCTTTTTAAACGATGGAAAGAGATTTTCTTGCGTATTGCGCACAAATATTCGTCCAAAGCTCTTAATCTTATTTTAATATTCATTAAACTAAAGCTATTAATCCTATCTTGATGTTATCTATATTAAATTTGGCTGAACTTCAAATTGTTTCATTATTAGCTATAAATGTTTAAGTATTAATGTTTCTAAATTTGATCGATATAAATAAGTAAAAATATAATAATTTCTAGATGAAAGTGATCGGTGGAGCAACGTCAACGAGTACGAGACACGTGCTTCGTACGAAATTCCATCGTATTTTTACAAAGAAGTGGAATGACACTGAAGTAGGGTTTAGAACCATTATAACTAATGACAACATCGTCCGCATGCGATTTTCATTTACGCGAATACGATCGTTTCAGTTATATACCATTATGTTCTCTTCTGTAGCGAGTTTTTATATTCATTTACAAAGAAGGTTTGCGCAACATCGAAAGTAAATTATTTGACCATTTTCTTTATTAGCCTCGAGTCTTTGTATTATCAACTAATTGCGTTATCGTCTATACGAACCACTAATAAACCGTTCTCATATCAATTTAACTTCTTTTTCCGAACCCAAGGTGTTCCTAATATGAGATACGTCGTGGAAAACGAAAAGCATCTTATGGATATTCGAAAATGGAGCAAACTGAGAAGGAAGACAGTTCTGAATCGGAATTAGATGACGACGCAGGATTTGCTTTGTGTTTGTATTCTAAGGACCAAGCTAGTGAACGGTAGCTGCGATACATCAAGAGCTAGAGATGGCTGCATGAATATTATGGGGCTACTAAGGGGCTGCCTTCCTTCGTGTGCCCAATTTATTTTAAAAAAAGGAAAAAAGTAAGTAGCTTTTTATTTTACACCACAATTTCAACTTTTCGTTTGAATTTTGAACAGGAGCATTGTTTTAAAAGCATTCATTTTGTACTCTTTTATATTTTCTATATTTTCATAGTAAATAACAGTATCTATGAAACTCGTAGCTTTTTAAGCATGTATAAATGAATAACGAATGTAGAGGTACACAATTTTTTAAAAAGCTTTTCTCTTTCTATTATTTGATATTTAATCAAACGCAAATCCGAAACCGTTACCCTGTTTGATTATTTAATTAATTTGATTCTTTGATCGGGGATAATAAAAGCAAAATATAGTTTTTCCATTAATTAAAATTAACGAAAACATATTTCACGTTACCATTTTTTAATAAATATTACCGAAGACGTTGGTCGCTAACAAGAGTATTTCGCAACAAGTTTCGACAAACTATCAAAAATTTTACTTCTAACCAAAAAAAAAAAAAAAAAAAATTCAATCAAGCGTTACTATTATGCTTGAAACAATAACGATTTGAGTTTGTATACGATTGCACATACATGAATGGGGTTCCAGAGTGAAAAAGCTATTGTCGCCAACAGATCGATCCTTTCATCCCACCTCTCCACTAGATGATACGAAAAAAATATAAGAACGTTTTTTTTATTGTTTTTAACGTAGATTATGATGCAAATAAAAAATTTTCGTTCGAACTTTCCGAGGTTATTTGAAGGTCACTCTGTCACTCACCATTTAAAAATGGTGTGCCATATTTTAGGTTCCCGTATGACAAAAAGAAAAGGAAAAAAAGAAAGTCAAGTTCAATACGCTACTTTCAAGTGACTTTCGATCAAAACAAGGCCGCTCATCATAATCAAAACATAAGAAACAAGAAGGAAAATGTTCCAATGTTTTATTTTATGTCATCTATCATTTGTCAGTTTCTTTAAACGGGCAGAATTTGTAGACACCCTGTATGTAATAAGATATCTGTTTTACGCTTAAAACCACTTGCGTAATATAAAAATGATTTCAATTTCACTCTTCCGAATCTTACATATCGTTGCGTGTCTTTAGTCAAAGTATTTTGCCTTTCACAGGACGCCTGGTTCGGCTGGATATCAAGCTGATTCACCGCGCTTCCGTTAAACGCGCGTACGAGCAGTTCGAACTTGTAAACACATTGCGGACCGAAATAAGATTTATATATTAATAGCTCGTTCCCAGATGCATCCGGATGAAAGTGGCCAAGCTGCGAGAAAGAGCGACTTCGAATCGGAAACCAACGAACACCGTGCCGTACGTGAAGAGAGCATTTCTCCAACGTGCTCTTTGAAGCTTATGTTAAAGGCATCAATTGACCTTGAGTGGCTCGATGGTCTCTAGGAAGTACAACAAGTGCTCGAAAGAGCGTTTGATATCGACGAAGTGACCGAAATTCCCACTTTTGTATATTATCCTGACTCTTCGCGATATTTCATTTTTCAGTAAAATTGTACAATACGAGTGGTTTATTACGAATTATCGAACGTATACGCCAAATGTTTCGGTCAAACCAAAAACTTATTTAAAAAAAAAGTAGGGCGAAGTGTTCGATCAGAACATCCATCGTTGCTTTCTATAACTGTAAGTCGTCTGTAGTAATGCCCACTTTAGCATCCGCAGTTGGGACCAAATTGGGACGCTTATTCGGGCAAGTGATATTCTGCGAATACAACAAAAGCAAAGAAAAGGAACAAGGAGGAACGAGTGTGAGTGACAATACTGATACCGATATGTGCGAACGCGGGCTCGAGCATCAATCGATATGCGACCGGAACAATCGACGAGGATCCGTGTCAAGTTTCATTCGACGCTTTATCTCATTCGGTGTGCTCGAGACTCATTCCGAGGTCCCATTTCCAAGAATTGGTGGGGATAGCGACGGACGCTTGAGCGAGCAAAAATCCGCACGCAAAAATGAAGGCTACTGTATCAGGCAAGAGATGAATTCCATCATGGAAAAATGTTGTGTCTTTAGACAAGATCCCATCGTTGGAATATTTTTGTATTAGCGAGTAAGCTGGCCGTTACAAGATGTCCCAATCGAGACTCTTTATGGTGTTTTTTGTTGAAGAAGCAGTGTGTGTATGGTCTAAAAATGGTTGTCATGAAGCAGTTTCACAGAACGTTATTCTTTGTCAGCGATCTGACGATTAATAATTCTGACGAAATAAACTCTGAGATTCACTGAAAAATTTGGATTACTCGTTGATACGCCTAATATGTACAGGGTGTCTCATTTTAATCGGTCCCTAAACTATACGTTATTCGAAAAAGTGACTCAAATAAAACTTGCGTTTCAAGGGGGCGTCTTACGATCATCGCCAAATTTGTAGGTGTGTTGAAGATATTTTCGAGATCTCCAGGTAATCTTTATTTTTTAAAATGGAACTATATATTTTTTATACGCCGTTTGATACAGTTTTTTAATTCTCTACAAAAAGTTATCAAGGTACTTGTATCTGTTTATTTTTATAGACATATTTAGCAAGGTTTACATTATATTATGTTGTAAGGCAATATTTACGCAATTTCATGTTATATTAATTTCATGTTATATGTCGTTTCTAGTAATAAGATATTCTAACTTTTAGTAGCAACTTTTGTACATTCTTCGCTTAGAAATTTGTATCATGTTGTTAGGTAACAGTAACTTTAAATGGAACTTCGAACAGATGAAATCGCGTGCCTTTGATAAAATCTCTATTGCCGCAAAGTACGTACATAGCAGGCTACTATATGGTTAGATTATAGAAAGGAGTGGGAATAGTGTACTTACAATAGTATCAATAGCATTGCACGTAATAACACGTATAAATATGGTATTAACATTAGTCTTATTAGCAAAGTTAATGGTATGAAATTAACATTAACGTCAGTTGCATAATTGACTATTCGTTTCGTATTTTCTTCCTCGACCAAAATAGAAATTTGAGTTCTGACAATAAAAATATCCAACTCGCTAGCAGCAAGCGAAGATAAAAAGTAACGAGGAATATCAATTTAAGATGCGTCTATCATATGCAAAAATAGCTCACTTTGTTTCGATAAATCATTATTTAGCGAGGAAGTATCTTTTTGTGTCATGTGTTCTTTCGATCGTCACTTCAACGAATCATTGGACATGTCGAATAAAGGGACCTGATGATAATTTAGTTATATTCGTCAGGAACATTGAATGAAAGGGGGCAATCAATCTACTTGACATTGCAAAATTGAGGAAACAATAGTTATTATATTTTGTATATCATTATATATCACTGCCATATCTTATAATCCTGTATTTGATCTTATCAAACTGAGATTACTTTTGAATAGTTAACAAATTGATTTTCTTACTCGATTAAATTGTCCTTTACAAAGGCGACGTTAATTTCTTAATTTAAATTTATTAATAACCATATAAGTTTTCATATACCATAAAAGTGCTCATCGATGAACTTGTAATTGACAAAGTTTGTAATTTTTTAGGAAATCATGCCCATCTCGTATGTAGCTGAGCGTTTTAATAAACACGGAGATAATTTGATAAAGTAGATTCGTTGAAATTTGTATAAAACTAACAAGAGATATTTAACAGTCGATAAATATTATAGAAATTACTAAGTACAAAGAGTGATTCATAAATCGATTTCTTTTTGTAACGACTAGTTTTCTTAATATACCAGTTTCTCAATCACGAATAGGTTATGAAAGAAATCCAGCCAAGTCTTTCTATTCTAAATGACTTTGATTCATAAGTATTATTGCTTAATTAATCGAATACATTCAGCTGATTTAACCCCCTTTCAAAAATGTATCTATATAAATCGTATTGTTAAAAATTTAGAAAATAATAAGAATTTGTTAATAATACTAAATGATTGTTAACTTAATTTACTAATTCGATCGATCAAGATTTACGTAGTATTAGTTAATGCGTTCCCACGTTTTTGACTTTATTAACGTTAATAACATCGAGAAAGGAAAAGATTAATTGAACGTGTTAAAACGTTCTTGAAGTTGCTTACCTTGGGCTGGCCATGCGATGACGTTTCTTCTTCACATTCGCCACGTGACAATAGTCCAAGGAATCGTGTTCAGAAAAATCCGAGACTCAACGACAACTGGAAGAATCGAAACACCGATCAGGATCTTGTCAAATCCAGAAACGATTGCCAGGAGGAAATAACGTATTCACTAGAAAAATAACCACCGAACGATAACTTTGAAATTTGACAAAATATCTCTTTGGAACTCGCGAAAAATATTCCAAGTGTTCCTAACCTTAATACGTTAAGAAGCGTATAGGGCCGACTTTAACCGAATTTGGACCAATTTAAACCGAACTTGGACCACTCGAGTACGCATTGACGACCGAACTTTTTCGCACGAGTCGTTACGGTCACGTCAACGACGGCGGCGACGACGACGACGACGACGACGATGCTGACAGCGGCAGCCGACGAAGCGCGGATACACGACAGGAATAGAGAACTCCGGGGAGAGTAAAAGGGGGCGGTTGGCGGTAGTCGCGGAAAGGGGGTGGGGAGTGAAGTGAACCTAAGCGCAGGTTTCTGCGCTCGGCGAGTACATTTGCCTATCGAATGCACTTTTCTGCGATATGGGAATAGTCGTAGCAACAGGGATGCGTTTCTTCTTTTTTATTCGCTGCAAAAGCTGCGCTATCAACGCTTTTATGAAACATCTACGAATAGATTTTCTACGGTTCCTTTTCGATATTAGAGGAAAGTAGCCAAATATGGAATCATTTCGTTTTTCCAACGTCGTTATCAGAAAATCAATCACGACAAATAAAAATTTTCATGGATATTCGACCATATATCTACGCTCAATTCCGGACCATTTTTACACTCTCAACGCTATGAACGATTTTCGATATTGGATCGAAATTAAAAAGATGGAAATCATACCCGGTACGGAATAGACATCCAAATATGGAATACTGACATCGGGTACTATGAAAATTAAAAGAGAAACAAAAAATAGTTTCATTCTTTTTACTTTATTTTTCTTGATCGTAACAAAAGCGCGCGTTTCAATAATTGCGAGATGCAGCTATTTACAATAGTCGCAAGTCCGGGTATCAAACTCCGCAGCAGTACACTCGTGACTACGCTAAAGTGGTTTGATGCTTGGAGGTAGCCCATTTTCTTTTCTCGAACCGTTTTTATGGCTGCTCCAGCCATCTCTTTCTCGTCCCATAGTTTTCTTTCTTATTGATTTTTCCTCCTGTTCGGAGAGGATATTCTGCTATCTTATAAGTAAAACCACCTATAAAAAAAGTAATTCAAATGTTGGGATATTGTATAATTGGACAGCTACTGTGTATCCATATTTGGAATTTTACAAAGCTAAAAACGCTAGCAACGACAAGGAGTACAAATATGGCAAAATAATAACAAATACGAAAAGACATGTCAAATTTATACACCATCGAAACTTTTCGACCAGTAAAAAAGTAAAACGATCCTGGCACGATATTTTAACACCCGCCCGACTGATGAACCGCTACGGTGTACGGTACGAAGCTAACGAGTGACACAATCTATAGCTGTTTCATAGGTATTCTTCATTTGTCAGATCTTTAAAAATAGATCTTTAAAAATTATTCTGTATTTGACTAATTTCCCCAGTTAAATACAATTCTTTAGTAGCAAATTTATTAACACATATAGTGTCCCACCTAACTCTCTTATTTGTCACGATACAAACGAATGTTTTAGACAGAATTGCATGGTATCGAGGAGGACATACCGTGCTTTTATCTATTTGACCGTGCGATGAGCTCGAAACGTTTAGTAAAGACGACATTAAAATTTCTAAACGGGTACTCTCATTTTTTATTACATATTCCTGTAGACATTTAGACGTTTTTGAAACACTGGAAACGTGTGTCCAATAAAAGCACAGTATGTTCCCCCCGTTACTATATACAGGGTGGTTGGTAACTGGTGGTACAAGCGAAAAAAGAAGTCGAAAATATAGAATAAAGATCTTTTTTTAAATTTTTTTTTTTAATTTTTCCATCGAGACAACGATCTACAGCCCGTTATAACGTACCGCACGCGTACCGAGCGAACATTCAAAGTCAATTTTCTCGAAAACAAAACCTCAAACGAAAAATTTTTATTGTATATTTTCGACTTCTTTTTTCGCGTAGAATCACCCCCCTTTCCGCTTGTACCACCAGTTACCAACCACCCTGTATATATTTTGTTCGAAACATATTTTAGTATTATGACGAGTAAGAGAATAATTAAGGATGGCAGAGTTATGATAGATGGGACACCTTGTATATGTAAAATACATATTTATACCTACAAATAGATAGCTAACTTGGGATACATAACTAACTTTGGTTCAAATAATAATAATATCTTATATTACACTTGAATCAAGGTAATTATCAACTTTTTTATATACAGTGGCGAGCAGGAGAAAGTTTAAAATTGCTAGTTACGTATATGATCGTAAGTAAAATTTGTGTTCCTGATTTTTTCTAAACTGTACTAAACATTCGTCTGTTATATTATATCAAATTATATTGTACATTTATCTCTCTCGTCAATTATAATTCAGCTTTGTAAAATTACCGTGTTTTCCCTTACTTACTCTTTAAACTTTCTCTTGACTGCCTCATTTAATACTTTCTGTGCCAATACTATATTTAATTCATTTGAGCCGGAGTGATGTTCTCTTTCGATTACTTCTCATTTGTATCGCTCTGAACAAAAAAATACTTTTGAATGGCATAAATGGCGTATTATCATCTTAATCTTCCACTGTTGAACTGTCTTATTTAAAGTTCCCTTGTAAAGACTAAAAACAACGATGTAGACAAAATAAATACATATTGACGACCATGACGAAGATAATTTTTAGAATAGGAAATACAATTATGACACCGACAGCGCATAAACAAGAATAGATGGCGTAGAATGAATAAATTAATAAATTGTATCAGAAGGAAGATTAATCGTAATTCAGCAACGTTCGTTTCAAAAGATAGCACGTTTTTGCATTAATTCATTAGCACTAATGGTTTCAAAAAAGTGTACAATGACAATGAAAACTGAGTATATATATCTCGAAGGCACGAAATTTATCCGGAAATCCTCACGCGCTTGTTGCATTAATTGAAAATTGATTGGAACGATACGGAGTATGAGGAATACAAATTAACGATAAAAAACATAGGTAAGTTCATATTATACGAATTTTGAAAAATGTATACTCGCGCATTATTCGATAGCGTTTAATTTGCCAGTTAATAGCACCGAGTCGCATTACTCGGTGATCGATACGGAACGAGAATTTATTTTCCGTAATTTTCTGTCGGAGGGAAACGAGCTGTCGTCGGAAGTAACACGTTTGAAAAGACCTTCCTACTTCAAAGTTTCCACGGGTACGGTTAACTGGTCGTGTTGTTTGTACGCCGGTCGGTTTCGCTACAAAGGAATTCGAGTTTTCTCTACGAGGTGAACGGTTGCCGCGGAAGAATTTCTGTTTCGGCAGTATCGTTTGGTTAACCGCCGTTCCAGAGGCAGCAGTTTCGTGTAAACGTGAAAGATTACACAAGCTTCGTGGCATAACGTCGTGTATATAACATCGCAACATTGTACCAACTTCCTTAATTTACTTTTACGCCACGCGTTCGCCTATTTATGCCCGCGTCGCTATGGGGATGCTTTTAGCTAATAACACGTCGTAACGACCCTTCCTTTCTTCTCTTTTATTCGCCTCGCCGCGTCTCCTTCTCGCACTCGTCCCTTCGTCATCCTTGTATTTCTATCCTCGAAGGATTTACGAAATTTTCAACGTGACTTTCCGTGTACATCTTATCGAAGGTGCTGCTTTTAACTCTGCTATGATCCTTGAATTTCTATATCTGGAGTCTTACTTTTATTAAATTTATTTTATTCAAGGTCGACTCGATCATCTTTTACCTTTATGCTTGTCAGCGATAGCGATTAACAAAAGTAAGCCAAGTCACAAATTTAAATAATGGTATTTATACATTTTGTATGTACTACATAGCATACACGATAAAATTGCGGTACAACACAATGCAATTAACCTAAAGTTAAATTAATACGATACAGTATATCTTGAAACTAAATCGGTAGTTTACGATGTCGTAATTAGCGATATAGATGAATATCTTTGAGAAAGATTTTCTCGATGTTTTTCGTGACTTAGATACGCCCGAATCTTATTTGGACGAGCAAATCTAATTTTGTATCGGGAAACGTTACTACAATTAAGAAAAAGAATTCTCACGCAACACGCAGTTACAGCAACTGCATTTATTTCGTTCATTTTTGGTTATAAGACGAGAGTGTGTCAGTTTAGTGTGCCCAATTCTAAGTCTGGTGAGAATAATTTGCTCTTTCCGCGACCGCTTCTAGATTAGTTGAGATTGCTAGTTCAGTAAAACGTAGCTTTTTATTAATATAAATTGCAACTCCTCCGTTCGTACTTTCGGTATGAAGCAACAAAAGAAACTCGTAGATAATCCACATTCCATCGTAAGATATTTTTTTGATTATTCTTTAGAACTATAAATAACAACATCAGACTAAAGCAATAGAAAATGTCTGTCTCCCTTGTACGTATCGATACTGTTGTAGTTACATCACAATTTCTTTTACTTTTATTCTTATTCCAATAAACAAGAGGATCTTCGATGTTTCAAGAAAATGAAACGAAAAATCGTGTATGCCAATGAAGATTGGAAACATGTTACTATCATGTCAGGCGATCTCACGGGCTATCATACAACGTAAATCCATGCAACCATGCACGGCATACATGAAATACACCGGTTCACACTTTTCAGATGTCATCGTGGAAGCACGATGAAGCATGTGATTTCACGTGACGCGATACTAATGTGTTTCTATCTCGAAGGTCGCCACCCATGCAACAGCACAACGCCTGACCAGCATCGGACTAGCATCGACGTATTCACAAGTGTCGACCATTTAGCAGCGCAGCACCGGCACAACGAGGTTCCGCTATCCACGCGTCGGCAACATATGATACCATATTCTCAATTATCGCCCATTTTACAAATATGTCGAAATTTACTATTACAGGAATGGCAATAATAGCGTCGCTACTTGACGAGGAGCAAGATAATAGAAAAAGAAGAGAAATTTGAAATTAAGAAAGAGCAAATATTAGTTTCATACGCTATATGGATTAGGTGTACAAACGAGTAATTGAAATCTTTCAGTGGGGCTCGGTTTATTTAAAAACTAGTATAGCAAGTTGACCGATCAAAATATTCGCTGTTGCTTTTTAAGCCAGCTATCAGGCGAACGATGCATTTCATCGTGGAGAAACGCCGCGTCTTCAGGCAAGATCCAATCGTCGAATTATCGAATTTTAGTTAATAGTTTTAAAGCAACGTTAAAACCAATTAAAAAGAAGAAAAATAAGATTGGGGTTAGGTTGGGGTTAGGTATAACGATGAAAAGAGTATGACGGGCTAAATTGTTTGATTTCGATTCTTGATGGTGCGATAAACTATCCTCCAAAGAGTGGATAACGATACAAATCGTTATATAGGATTTTTGTTTCGTAGCACGCAATTTATGTCACCCCTGTATATTGACTGCAATTCCATATTCATTGACAGCATATAATCCGGTATTTTAACACGTTTAGCGTTTAAACACGGTCTGACGCAAATCGCCATTTCCATTTTCATTACTTTCCGTTGCTGACACCTTCCGTTTATTGTTTTATTTCTTCTTTTATCTCTTTATTTTTGTATTTATATCGTAAATTTGGTCGATCGAAGATACGAACAATTTCATGATAATTGTTTCACAATTTCGAAATTAATTAAGAAGATTGATTAAACGGTAGTATATTTGAAATAAAAGTATCACACACGTATGTGTATATGTATAATAACAATAATAATAATACTATTCTTGCTTTAAATTCAAATAACGTGGAATAGATAGACGTATCATACCTTTTACAAGATAGAGTTAGCAAAAAAAAAAAAGGTTTCTTTAGACCTTTTTCTCTTGTTTACAGACAGCACTGACATAGTACTAAATGCACAAACGAGTAATCCAAATTTTTTAGTAAAATTCAAAGTTTATTTTACAAAGAAGGAAATTATTTAATCAAAGTATTTGATTCATCAAAGAATTCATAATCAGGTACTTGCCGAAATATTAGAGTGTCTCGTATTAGAGATGCTGTTTCATATTAGGTACAGTTACTCTATATGTTAAGGTATTTTTCTGAAGTATATGCTATCATTTAATTAACATCAGCATAGTACACAGAAAAAGAAAAATATTCTACGATTCGAGTCTACCATATTTTATATCGATTACTTTTATCGTTTATCGATCGCATTTTTCACGTTTGAAAGAAGTAGCACGGTTCCCAAAGACTTGTCAGCAGTATCGTATACAGTCGCGTGCAAAATGTAAGTAGATCGTGGGAAGCATAAGAACGTATCGTAAGGGTATTAAACGAGATCCCTCGACTCGTGTTAAATATTGTATTTCATTTTAGAAGATGGTGGGATTTTCTAGATTCTATATCGAGCACGAAGAAAAAACGTGCTCAAGGAACATCGAAATGTTTTTCTTTTTCATTTTATTATTCAAGGTAATGCTAATTGCTTGAGTTATTAGCGACTACTTTTCGATACATTTAACGTGTTGCTCTTGAGAGGATCGTTACTTGCGTACGGAACTTAGACGCATTTTATTTGGAATAACATAAAATAATTCAAATTTGAAATAATGTATTTGTTATTCTTATTTTAAAAGCAACATAGAGAAAGTAACTTTATTTTTCATGAATTCAAATAAATAATTTCCAAGTAATTTCTTGTCCGAGTTGATAAAATCATTCAAATAAAATAGCAAATAATCTGACATAAGAGGTTGTGATCGGATTGCTCGTTATTTATGCGAACGGACAAACTTCTATTCGACCACAATAAAATGTTTAAATTTAGAGTCCGTGAATTTTTGTAACGTAACCACGCTTGCTGCAGCAAAATTGTTCTTGCTTCAAACATTTCGGCAAGAAGATATCCATATTTATCATTGCAGCAAATGGAAAGGATCTCTCCACAAGATAGCGCAGACAGTGGCAGTATAGCGTTATATTTAAAAAAAATTCTCTTCATATTTGGATAATTTTCGAGCATCTTTATTTCTCTATGGAAATTCTTTAAATATCGAATAGCGTGTGTTTGCATGCGCGAAACGCTCTAGGGAAATCTGTATTTCAGAGCAGCTCAAGATGTTGATATAAAGGGATCAGAAAGTACGTACTTAAGAAATGGTTTAAACAAAACTTTATTCAAATAGAAACTCTTTTTTATAGCTCCATAGATTGGTCGCAATTCGTCCTGGTGGAAATTTGTCAGGTTGTTTCAAATAGAAAATAAGAGAATAAAATAAAAAATTTGGCAGCCAAATACTCATCGCAGTAATAACCTCGTGGCACTTGCTACGCACACACAGCTGGATTGTTGGCTAATGAAATAATTTAGAGAAAACCATCTCGTGCTCGAATGAACTAACGCACAACCATTTCAAAAAATTATTTATGTAAATTCACATTTTTGAGAATCTAATTAAAAGAATAAAATCTCGGTAGAAAATTATTTTACGTATGAAATATTACATAGAACACTATACTTTGGACGTTTTATGTACTTTTTCATATTGCGAGCATTCGCTGCAATTTTGTACCTCTAATTTTCTTGAAACGCATAAAAATCCCCAATTTAAGGATATCATATCATATGTATCGTTCAAACAAAGATTTTTCAATTATGTTATTTGAATAACGCGTAATCAAATATATTATTTGAATAGAGGAGCTCGTCGTGTACAAGACTTTAGTACACCAAGGCGTATCCAAGGAAAATACGTGTCTGCGATGATGGTCGGACCTTTAAGGCTCACCTACACTGACAGACATCGTCCGCATATATTTTCAAGCCGGCGATCGTCAAAATATCGAAACTGCTAAACTAACCAAAATTATCTAAACTGCCTGCAGGAAATATCGTTTCTCCACTAGGAGTGTGCCAGGGTATACCTCGGTATCGATAAGTCGAGAATGTGTTGAAAATGATCATCAGAAATATGATTATCGCCAAGCGGATAGTCCCCCTCAAGTACGAAGAAGATACCTTAAACTTTTTCAATGCCCACTTTTCAAGTAAGTTATCACATAAATACAAATAATTAACATTATAATGACGAAAAACTGCTCCACGATGAAATACTACACCTGAGTTTTGTTGTTAATATTCAACAGAGAATCAGA
Source organism: Bombus vancouverensis nearcticus (assembly GCF_051014615.1). Classification (NCBI taxonomy): domain Eukaryota; kingdom Metazoa; phylum Arthropoda; class Insecta; order Hymenoptera; family Apidae; genus Bombus; species Bombus vancouverensis. The sequence goes on along the minus strand of NC_134915.1, from coordinate 359,956 downwards.
ATTTAATGATCCTATATATAGATATATAGAGCGATCGATGTATTAAAAGATATATATAGTTGCATTAAAAAAAATGAAGTTGATCTTTGTTCGATTTCCGAACAATTCTTTGCCACATATCCCCGAACCTGCTTTCGTGATAATTTCGACAAGCAGTATGTATTCTTAAACTTTCTACTTCCGCCTTTCCTTGTCTCACCATCGCACAGCAGAATCGTTGCTTCCCGAACGAGATAAAACGCCCATGTCCCTACATTCGCCAGCAGACGTTATCTCTTGTTTTTCATTTTGAGAGAAAACAAACTGCTTGTCCGTTTACGTGAATTTTACGGTGCTTTCCCCGAACGACGTATAGATATAGGTTGACTGCAAACGCACGTCAACCGACGATTGTCCGTCAGTGCAAACCAGGTTTCCATCCGTGGAGTCTCTGTGGACCTGAATCTTCTCCCCCGTCGTCCGTAGATGTTCCACGGAAAACAAAGGCGAATTGTCCGCAACTACGTGTACGTGGAAAAGTATCTGCAAGCGTGGAATGGGCTTAAGGTCGCACGGCTCGTCGTGGCGTTAGCCGGAAGGTCGAAGGATCGAGACCGCGCCTGCGCGTGTATCCGCACAGGGCTGCACCGGGGAGGTAGGTCGTATTCGGTGGGTGGTCGGCGAATATTGACGCGTCGCAGGCGAGCCAGGGGATAGCAGGTGGCAGGAGCTTTGCAGAGGCCAAGGGCTCCTGGGGGTGGCTACGGGATGGAAGCACGTTCGAGGAAGCTCGGATCCCGCGCGCTCCTTCTTCTTCGTGCAACCGCGTCTCCTTCCAATCCGCTGGATGGATGAACGCGAGCCGAGATCAAAGTTTCAAGATCGTTAGGTAATCCGCTCGACCGTCGGAGTATCACTCTCATTTTAATTATGGAAAATTTGTCGCTGTTCAAGTTACATCGCGGCTGTTCCAATAGCCAGAAACGGTCTTGTTTTTCAACCGAAAGCCAATTACACTCTTTAAAGGGGATGGAGCGATCAAAGAGGAATTTACTGTGGTTCGCGAAATTACAATCTTACTTTGCCCGATGACGTCTAAATGTTGGGCATAAAACGGATACGTTATGAGTAAAAATTGTATTCGTTGTAAAAGTACATAGTTCGATTCGACAAAAGTAATATTCATAGAATTCTAAAGCATATAGCTACGAAGAGTACGTAAGACAATGTTAGAGAAGAATTTAATATTCTTTTATATTACATATAGAGAAGTATTCGAATACTTATAATAGAATATTTTTTTTACGAGTATATTAAGTGATAGGATTACAAGAGTAAAATTTGGAACCAATCGGATTACGTACGAGTATGTAGACGTTACGAGACATTTATTGCAATGATACGCTTAGGGAAAAGTCAGCACGGATAGTCTTAAACGTACAGTTAACGAGGGTGGTCTGGCTACTTATTGCGATTTATTGATATAGCGAATAATTGACTGTACAAACAATTTGGTGATCTCTGTAAAACGTTCCTGATTTGTCAGTGCAATATATGATTAAGAAATTTCTAAGAGTATTCGAGTATTTCCCTGAGCTGTTGTACATTGTTTCACGCTACTTTATAACATAAGTTTCTACTTGTAATTGTTTTCTATTATGAATTGCGTAATTACACTTTTTTACAGTTGTAACAAACATTATAGTAAAAGTCCAAATGTGATCATGTCGATCATCCTTATTTTCTTCGTGTCATTGATCGTTTTAATACATTAAAGGAATATTCTGTTATACACCTTCGAAAGGAACAGATCTCTTACATTTCCTTGAAGAACATTGTTCTGAGCTATACACGCAGAATCTTACGTTCGAATTCTTAAAATTAGCGAAGTTATGATTATTTAAAAAATACGATGTTCAGTGGTATTAAAACAGTAATACGAAAAGCTTTAAACGCATTTTCCTCGAAACTAAGTTTTTCGAATTGACGTCCACGATATTTCAAGATCTACTTGGCCGATTGAATCGAAACTTCGCTTGCGCCTTCGTTGTACATAGCTGTAGCTTGTACCAGAATCAAAATGAATATTTTTCCAATTTATTTAGACGGCGAAGATTGAAGACAGGCAGAATACTCGGAAACACGAATGTCGCGAGAAAATGTTCTTTAATAAAGCGATAACAAGCGAGGCTTTGCAGTATCACCAAGTTTCATTATTGGTTTTGTTATGAGATTGTAAATGTCACTAAGATGAAGAAATATACCTATGCGCAAAATGTTGGCGGAGAAGGATAATTCCTTTCGTCAAAAATGGTAAAAAAGGCTTGAAAGGAACACGTTTTATAGCAGATGACCTCTTTTAAGTATCCAATTAAGATCTTTCTTAAGAAATCGTGCACATAAAGTTTCGCAAGTATTTAATTATTTCTATATAATTAGTAATCCTTTTAGTTTCTTCTAGAAATAGATTGATAGTAATTTTATAGATTTTATGTACGTATAAACAATCTTCTGACAGAGAACACTTTTAGTTTATTGGTAAATCAGATGTACAAAATTCGATAGGTGTATGCTCACTATTGTGACTGACTGTATGCACGTTTAATCATCCGTTGGTATTAACTCATTTAATCAAACTAACAATCGCATCGATTCAAATGTAAGGGCGTCGGCTAAACGGAAGAAGGATTTGCCGTGCAACGAAACTCTGCTGTTTAACGAAGTTATATGTTTCGCTCTGTAATTCTGTTGTACTTTGTAGCAGAGTGTAAAACAAGTTAGCAGAATGAAATTTAGGCCGCGTCCCTGAGGAACGAAGATATCCTCAACCCTAGTGTACGTTATTATGCGGCGGATTTGGTAGCATCTTGTTGGTTCAGTATCCAGATGTGAACGCTAATTTGAGCGACGACGGATGTCATAGGACAATCTTAAACGTCCACAGTAGAGTATTTGCTGCGAGAAACTGGACAAACCCAATATTTTATGTTTGTTCAAAACGAACAATATTTTCTCCATATGTTCCTGAGTATATATACATGTAATTTACAACAAGCAGTACCCCAGCAGCAACATCTACAGCAGCTACAATTATCACGGAAAACACTTACAACTCATATTCAATTCAACGAACCTCCGCCGCTATTCGGGATACATGTTCGAAGCGCGTTGTACTCCACATCTGCTGCTTTATACAGCGCAAATCAGGAGGTTTGCACTATGTCAACTGTTTTCCCTGTCGAGTCGGATGCAATTTTAGTTTTTTTTAATGCTCAAGGCTAAAAATTCAATTCATCGTATCTCCGCCGTTTTTCGGGATACATGGACAATTCGATGCTCGTTGTACTCCACATTTGCTGCTTTATACAGCGCACATTAGAAGGTTTGTACTATGTCAACTGTTTTCCCTGTCGAATCCCATGAAATTTTAAGTTTTTTTAGTGCTCAAGGCTAAAAATTCAATTAATCGTATCTCCGCCGTTTTTCGGGATACATGAACATTTCGAAGCGCGTTGTACTCCTCATTTGCTGCTTTATACAGCGCACATCAGAAGGTTTGCACTGTGTCAACTGTTTTCCCTGTCGAGTCCGATGCAATTTTAGTTTTTTTTAATGCTCAAGGCTAAAAATTCAATTCATCGTATCTCCGCTGTTTTTGGGGATATATGGGCATTTCGAAGCGCGTTGTACTCCGCATTTGCTGCTTTATACAGCGCACATCAGAAGGTTTGCACTGTGTCAACTGTTTTCCCTGTCGAATCCCATGAAATTTTAAGTTTTTTTAGTGCGCAAGGCTAAAAATTCAATTCATCGTGACTCCGCGGTTTTTCGGGATACATGGACAATTCGAAGCGCGTTGTACTCCACATTTGCTGCTTTATACGGCGCACATCAGCAGGTTTGCACTGTGTCAACTGTTTTCCCTGTCGAATCCCATGAAATTTTAAGTTTTTTTAGTGCTCAAGGCTAAAAATTCAATTCAACGTGTCTCCGCTGTTTTTCGGGATACATGGACAATTCGAAGCGCGTTGTACTCCGCATTTGCTGCTTTATACGGCGCACATCAGCAGGTTTGCACTGTGTCAACTGTTTTCCCTGTCGAATCCCATGAAATTTTAAGTTTTTTTAGTGCGCAAGGCTAAAAATTCAATTCATCGTGACTCCGCGGTTTTTCGGGATACATGGACAATTCGAAGCGCGTTGTACGCCACATTTGCTGCTTTATACGGCGCACATCAGCAGGTTTGCACTGTGTCAACTGTTTTCCCTGTCGAATCCCATGAAATTTTAAGTTTTTTTAGTGCTCAAGGCTAAAAATTCAATTCAACGTATCTCCGCTGTTTTTCGCGATACATGAACAATTCGAAGCGCGTTGTACTCCACATTTGCTGCTTTATACGGCGCACATCAGCAGGTTTGCACTGTGTCAACTGTTTTCCCTGTCGAATCCCATGAAATTTTAAGTTTTTTTAGTGCGCAAGGCTAAAAATTCAATTCATCGTATCTCAGCCGTTTTTCGGGATACATGGACAATTCGAAGCGCGTTGTACTCCACATTTGCTGCTTTATACAGCGCACATCAGAAGGTTTGCACTGTGTCAACTGTTTTCCCTGTCGAGTCCGATGCAATTTTAGTTTTTTTTAATACTCAAGACTAAAAATTCAATTCATCGTATCTCCGCGGTTTTTCGCGATACATGGACAATTCGATGCTTATTGTACTCCACATCTGCTGCTTTATACAGCGCGCATCAGAAGGTTTGCACTGTGTCAACTGTTTTCCCTGTCGAGTCCGATGCAATTTTAGTTTTTTTTAATGCTCAAGGCTAAAAATTCAATTCATCGTATCTCCGCCGTTTTTCGGGATACATGGACAATTCGATGCTCGTTGTACTCCACATTTGCTGCTTTATACAGCGCACATTAGAAGGTTTGTACTATGTCAACTGTTTTCCCTGTCGAATCCCATGAAATTTTAAGTTTTTTTAGTGCTCAAGGCTAAAAATTCAATTCATCGTATCTCCGCCGTTTTTCGGGATACATGAACATTTCGAAGCGCGTTGTACTCCTCATTTGCTGCTTTATACAGCGCACATCAGAAGGTTTGCACTGTGTCAACTGTTTTCCCTGTCGAGTCCGATGCAATTTTAGTTTTTTTTAATGCTCAAGGCTAAAAATTCAATTCATCGTATCTCCGCTGTTTTTGGGGATATATGGGCATTTCGAAGCGCGTTGTACTCCGCATTTGCTGCTTTATACAGCGCACATCAGAAGGTTTGCACTGTGTCAACTGTTTTCCCTGTCGAATCCCATGAAATTTTAAGTTTTTTTAGTGCGCAAGGCTAAAAATTCAATTCATCGTGACTCCGCGGTTTTTCGGGATACATGGACAATTCGAAGCGCGTTGTACTCCACATTTGCTGCTTTATACGGCGCACATCAGCAGGTTTGCACTGTGTCAACTGTTTTCCCTGTCGAATCCCATGAAATTTTAAGTTTTTTTAGTGCTCAAGGCTAAAAATTCAATTCAACGTGTCTCCGCTGTTTTTCGGGATACATGGACAATTCGAAGCGCGTTGTACTCCGCATTTGCTGCTTTATACGGCGCACATCAGCAGGTTTGCACTGTGTCAACTGTTTTCCCTGTCGAATCCCATGAAATTTTAAGTTTTTTTAGTGCGCAAGGCTAAAAATTCAATTCATCGTGACTCCGCGGTTTTTCGGGATACATGGACAATTCGAAGCGCGTTGTACGCCACATTTGCTGCTTTATACGGCGCACATCAGCAGGTTTGCACTGTGTCAACTGTTTTCCCTGTCGAATCCCATGAAATTTTAAGTTTTTTTAGTGCTCAAGGCTAAAAATTCAATTCATCGTATCTCCGCCGTTTTTCGGGATACATGGACAATTCGATGCTCGTTGTACTCCACATTTGCTGCTTTATACAGCGCACATTAGAAGGTTTGTACTATGTCAACTGTTTTCCCTGTCGAATCCCATGAAATTTTAAGTTTTTTTAGTGCTCAAGGCTAAAAATTCAATTCATCGTACCTCCGCCGTTTTTCGGGATACATGAACATTTCGAAGCGCGTTGTACTCCTCATTTGCTGCTTTATACAGCGCACATCAGAAGGTTTGCACTGTGTCAACTGTTTTCCCTGTCGAGTCCGATGCAATTTTAGTTTTTTTTAATACTCAAGACTAAAAATTCAATTCATCGTATCTCCGCGGTTTTTCGCGATACATGGACAATTCGATGCTTATTGTACTCCACATCTGCTGCTTTATACAGCGCGCATCAGAAGGTTTGCACTGTGTCAACTGTTTTCCCTGTCGAGTCCGATGCAATTTTAGTTTTTTTTAATGCTCAAGGCTAAAAATTCAATTCATCGTATCTCCGCTGTTTTTGGGGATATATGGGCATTTCGAAGCGCGTTGTACTCCGCATTTGCTGCTTTATACAGCGCACATCAGAAGGTTTGCACTGTGTCAACTGTTTTCCCTGTCGAATCCCATGAAATTTTAAGTTTTTTTAGTGCGCAAGGCTAAAAATTCAATTCATCGTGACTCCGCGGTTTTTCGGGATACATGGACAATTCGAAGCGCGTTGTACTCCACATTTGCTGCTTTATACGGCGCACATCAGCAGGTTTGCACTGTGTCAACTGTTTTCCCTGTCGAATCCCATGAAATTTTAAGTTTTTTTAGTGCTCAAGGCTAAAAATTCAATTCAACGTGTCTCCGCTGTTTTTCGGGATACATGGACAATTCGAAGCGCGTTGTACTCCGCATTTGCTGCTTTATACGGCGCACATCAGCAGGTTTGCACTGTGTCAACTGTTTTCCCTGTCGAATCCCATGAAATTTTAAGTTTTTTTAGTGCGCAAGGCTAAAAATTCAATTCATCGTGACTCCGCGGTTTTTCGGGATACATGGACAATTCGAAGCGCGTTGTACGCCACATTTGCTGCTTTATACGGCGCACATCAGCAGGTTTGCACTGTGTCAACTGTTTTCCCTGTCGAATCCCATGAAATTTTAAGTTTTTTTAGTGCTCAAGGCTAAAAATTCAATTCATCGTATCTCCGCCGTTTTTCGGGATACATGGACAATTCGATGCTCGTTGTACTCCACATTTGCTGCTTTATACAGCGCACATTAGAAGGTTTGTACTATGTCAACTGTTTTCCCTGTCGAATCCCATGAAATTTTAAGTTTTTTTAGTGCTCAAGGCTAAAAATTCAATTCATCGTACCTCCGCCGTTTTTCGGGATACATGAACATTTCGAAGCGCGTTGTACTCCTCATTTGCTGCTTTATACAGCGCACATCAGAAGGTTTGCACTGTGTCAACTGTTTTCCCTGTCGAGTCCGATGCAATTTTAGTTTTTTTTAATACTCAAGACTAAAAATTCAATTCATCGTATCTCCGCGGTTTTTCGCGATACATGGACAATTCGATGCTTATTGTACTCCACATCTGCTGCTTTATACAGCGCGCATCAGAAGGTTTGCACTGTGTCAACTGTTTTCCCTGTCGAGTCCGATGCAATTTTAGTTTTTTTTAATGCTCAAGGCTAAAAATTCAATTCATCGTATCTCCGCCGTTTTTCGGGATACATGGACAATTCGATGCTTATTGTACTCCACATCTGCTGCTTTATACAGCGCGCATCAGAAGGTTTGCACTGTGTCAACTGTTTTCCCTGTCGAGTCCGATGCAATTTTAGTTTTTTTTAATGCTCAAGGCTAAAAATTCAATTCATCGTATCTCCGCTGTTTTTAGGGATATATGGGCATTTCGAAGCGCGTTGTACTCCGCATTTGCTGCTTTATACAGCGCACATCAGAAGGTTTGCACTGTGTCAACTGTTTTCCCTGTCGAATCCCATGAAATTTTAAGTTTTTTTAGTGCGCAAGGCTAAAAATTCAATTCATCGTGACTCCGCGGTTTTTCGGGATACATGGACAATTCGAAGCGCGTTGTACGCCACATTTGCTGCTTTATACGGCGCACATCAGCAGGTTTGCACTGTGTCAACTGTTTTCCCTGTCGAATCCCATGAAATTTTAAGTTTTTTTAGTGCTCAAGGCTAAAAATTCAATTCAACGTATCTCCGCTGTTTTTCGCGATACATGAACAATTCGAAGCGCGTTGTACTCCACATTTGCTGCTTTATACGGCGCACATCAGCAGGTTTGCACTGTGTCAACTGTTTTCCCTGTCGAATCCCATGAAATTTTAAGTTTTTTTAGTGCGCAAGGCTAAAAATTCAATTCATCGTATCTCAGCCGTTTTTCGGGATACATGGACAATTCGAAGCGCGTTGTACTCCACATTTGCTGCTTTATACGGCGCACATCAGCAGGTTTGCACTGTGTCAACACTGCTCCCGGTCAAATCCGATGCAATTTTAGTTTTTTTTAATGCTCAAGGCTAAAAATTCAATTCATCGTATCTCCGCGATTTTTCGGGATACATGGACAATTCGATGCTCATTGTACTCCACATCTGCTGCTTTATACAGCGCACATTAGAAGGTTTGTACTATGTCAACTGTTTTCCCTGTCGAATCCCATGAAATTTTAAGTTTTTTTAGTGCGCAAGGCTAAAAATTCAATTCATCGTATCTCAGCCGTTTTTCGGGATACATGGACAATTCGAAGCGCGTTGTACTCCACATTTGCTGCTTTATACGGCGCACATCAGCAGGTTTGCACTGTGTCAACACTGCTCCCGGTCAAATCCGATGCAATTTTAGTTTTTTTTAATGCTCAAGACTAAAAATTCAATTCATCGTATCTCCGCGATTTTTCGGGATACATGGACAATTCGATGCTCATTGTACTCCACATCTGCTGCTTTATACAGCGCAAATCAGGAGGTTTGCACTATGTCAACTGTTTTCCCTGTCGAGTCGGATGCAATTTTAGTTTTTTTTAATGCTCAAGGCTAAAAATTCAATTCATCGTATCTCCGCTGTTTTTAGGGATATATGGGCATTTCGAAGCGCGTTGTACTCCGCATTAGCTGCTTTATACAGCGCACATTAGAAGGTTTGCACTGTGTCAACTGTTTTCCCTGTCGAGTCCGATGCAATTTTAGTTTTTTTTAATGCTCAAGGCTAAAAATTCAATTCATCGTATCTCCGCTGTTTTTCGGGATACATGGACAATTCGATGCTCGTTGTACGCCACATTTGCTGCTTTATACAGCGCACATTAGAAGGTTTGTACTATGTCAACTGTTTTCCCTGTCGAATCCCATGAAATTTTAAGTTTTTTTAGTGCGCAAGGCTAAAAATTCAATTCATCGTATCTCAGCCGTTTTTCGGGATACATGGACAATTCGAAGCGCGTTGTACTCCACATTTGCTGCTTTATACGGCGCACATCAGCAGGTTTGCACTGTGTCAACACTGCTCCCGGTCAAATCCGATGCAATTTTAGTTTTTTTTAATGCTCAAGACTAAAAATTCAATTCATCGTATCTCCGCGATTTTTCGGGATACATGGACAATTCGATGCTCATTGTACTCCACATCTGCTGCTTTATACAGCGCAAATCAGGAGGTTTGCACTATGTCAACTGTTTTCCCTGTCGAGTCGGATGCAATTTTAGTTTTTTTTAATGCTCAAGGCTAAAAATTCAATTCATCGTATCTCCGCTGTTTTTAGGGATATATGGGCATTTCGAAGCGCGTTGTACTCCGCATTAGCTGCTTTATACAGCGCACATTAGAAGGTTTGCACTGTGTCAACTGTTTTCCCTGTCGAGTCCGATGCAATTTTAGTTTTTTTTAATGCTCAAGGCTAAAAATTCAATTCATCGTATCTCCGCTGTTTTTCGGGATACATGGACAATTCGATGCTCGTTGTACGCCACATTTGCTGCTTTATACAGCGCACATTAGAAGGTTTGTACTATGTCAACTGTTTTCCCTGTCGAATCCCATGAAATTTTAAGTTTTTTTAGTGCGCAAGGCTAAAAATTCAATTCATCGTATCTCAGCCGTTTTTCGGGATACATGGACAATTCGAAGCGCGTTGTACTCCACATTTGCTGCTTTATACGGCGCACATCAGCAGGTTTGCACTGTGTCAACACTGCTCCCGGTCAAATCCGATGCAATTTTAGTTTTTTTTAATGCTCAAGACTAAAAATTCAATTCATCGTATCTCCGCGATTTTTCGGGATACATGGACAATTCGATGCTCATTGTACTCCACATCTGCTGCTTTATACAGCGCAAATCAGGAGGTTTGCACTATGTCAACTGTTTTCCCTGTCGAGTCGGATGCAATTTTAGTTTTTTTTAATGCTCAAGGCTAAAAATTCAATTCATCGTATCTCCGCTGTTTTTAGGGATATATGGGCATTTCGAAGCGCGTTGTACTCCACATCTGCTGCTTTATACAGCGCGCATCAGAAGGTTTGCACTGTGTCAACTGTTTTCCCTGTCGAGTCCGATGCAATTTTAGTTTTTTTTAATGCTCAAGGCTAAAAATTCAATTCATCGTATCTCCGCTGTTTTTCGGGATACATGGACAATTCGATGCTCGTTGTACTCCACATTTGCTGCTTTATACAGCGCACATTAGAAGGTTTGCACTATGTCAACTGTTTTCCCTGTCGAATCCCATGAAATTTTAAGTTTTTTTAGTGCTCAAGGCTAAAAATTCAATTCAACGTATCTCCGCTGTTTTTCGCGATACATGAACAATTCGAAGCGCGTTGTACTCCACATTTGCTGCTTTATACGGCGCACATCAGCAGGTTTGCACTGTGTCAACTGTTTTCCCTGTCGAATCCCATGAAATTTTAAGTTTTTTTAGTGCGCAAGGCTAAAAATTCAATTCATCGTATCTCAGCCGTTTTTCGGGATACATGGACAATTCGAAGCGCGTTGTACTCCACATTTGCTGCTTTATACGGCGCACATCAGCAGGTTTGCACTGTGTCAACACTGCTCCCGGTCAAATCCGATGCAATTTTAGTTTTTTTTAATGCTCAAGGCTAAAAATTCAATTCATCGTATCTCCGCGATTTTTCGGGATACATGGACAATTCGATGCTCATTGTACTCCACATCTGCTGCTTTATACAGCGCACATTAGAAGGTTTGTACTATGTCAACTGTTTTCCCTGTCGAATCCCATGAAATTTTAAGTTTTTTTAGTGCGCAAGGCTAAAAATTCAATTCATCGTATCTCAGCCGTTTTTCGGGATACATGGACAATTCGAAGCGCGTTGTACTCCACATTTGCTGCTTTATACGGCGCACATCAGCAGGTTTGCACTGTGTCAACACTGCTCCCGGTCAAATCCGATGCAATTTTAGTTTTTTTTAATGCTCAAGACTAAAAATTCAATTCATCGTATCTCCGCGATTTTTCGGGATACATGGACAATTCGATGCTCATTGTACTCCACATCTGCTGCTTTATACAGCGCAAATCAGGAGGTTTGCACTATGTCAACTGTTTTCCCTGTCGAGTCGGATGCAATTTTAGTTTTTTTTAATGCTCAAGGCTAAAAATTCAATTCATCGTATCTCCGCTGTTTTTAGGGATATATGGGCATTTCGAAGCGCGTTGTACTCCGCATTAGCTGCTTTATACAGCGCACATTAGAAGGTTTGCACTGTGTCAACTGTTTTCCCTGTCGAGTCCGATGCAATTTTAGTTTTTTTTAATGCTCAAGGCTAAAAATTCAATTCATCGTATCTCCGCTGTTTTTCGGGATACATGGACAATTCGATGCTCGTTGTACGCCACATTTGCTGCTTTATACAGCGCACATTAGAAGGTTTGTACTATGTCAACTGTTTTCCCTGTCGAATCCCATGAAATTTTAAGTTTTTTTAGTGCGCAAGGCTAAAAATTCAATTCATCGTATCTCAGCCGTTTTTCGGGATACATGGACAATTCGAAGCGCGTTGTACTCCACATTTGCTGCTTTATACGGCGCACATCAGCAGGTTTGCACTGTGTCAACACTGCTCCCGGTCAAATCCGATGCAATTTTAGTTTTTTTTAATGCTCAAGACTAAAAATTCAATTCATCGTATCTCCGCGATTTTTCGGGATACATGGACAATTCGATGCTCATTGTACTCCACATCTGCTGCTTTATACAGCGCAAATCAGGAGGTTTGCACTATGTCAACTGTTTTCCCTGTCGAGTCGGATGCAATTTTAGTTTTTTTTAATGCTCAAGGCTAAAAATTCAATTCATCGTATCTCCGCTGTTTTTAGGGATATATGGGCATTTCGAAGCGCGTTGTACTCCGCATTAGCTGCTTTATACAGCGCACATTAGAAGGTTTGCACTGTGTCAACTGTTTTCCCTGTCGAGTCCGATGCAATTTTAGTTTTTTTTAATACTCAAGACTAAAAATTCAATTCATCGTATCTCCGCGGTTTTTCGCGATACATGGACAATTCGATGCTTATTGTACTCCACATCTGCTGCTTTATACAGCGCGCATCAGAAGGTTTGCACTGTGTCAACTGTTTTCCCTGTCGAGTCCGATGCAATTTTAGTTTTTTTTAATGCTCAAGGCTAAAAATTCAATTCATCGTATCTCCGCTGTTTTTCGGGATACATGGACAATTCGATGCTCGTTGTACTCCACATTTGCTGCTTTATACGGCGCACATCAGCAGGTTTGCACTGTGTCAACTGTTTTCCCTGTCGAATCCCATGAAATTTTAAGTTTTTTTAGTGCGCAAGGCTAAAAATTCAATTCATCGTATCTCAGCCGTTTTTCGGGATACATGGACAATTCGAAGCGCGTTGTACTCCACATTTGCTGCTTTATACGGCGCACATCAGCAGGTTTGCACTGTGTCAACACTGCTCCCGGTCAAATCCGATGCAATTTTAGTTTTTTTTAATGCTCAAGACTAAAAATTCAATTCATCGTATCTCCGCGATTTTTCGGGATACATGGACAATTCGATGCTCATTGTACTCCACATCTGCTGCTTTATACAGCGCAAATCAGGAGGTTTGCACTATGTCAACTGTTTTCCCTGTCGAGTCGGATGCAATTTTAGTTTTTTTTAATGCTCAAGGCTAAAAATTCAATTCATCGTATCTCCGCTGTTTTTAGGGATATATGGGCATTTCGAAGCGCGTTGTACTCCGCATTAGCTGCTTTATACAGCGCACATTAGAAGGTTTGCACTGTGTCAACTGTTTTCCCTGTCGAGTCCGATGCAATTTTAGTTTTTTTTAATGCTCAAGGCTAAAAATTCAATTCATCGTATCTCCGCTGTTTTTCGGGATACATGGACAATTCGATGCTCGTTGTACGCCACATTTGCTGCTTTATACAGCGCACATTAGAAGGTTTGTACTATGTCAACTGTTTTCCCTGTCGAATCCCATGAAATTTTAAGTTTTTTTAGTGCGCAAGGCTAAAAATTCAATTCATCGTATCTCAGCCGTTTTTCGGGATACATGGACAATTCGAAGCGCGTTGTACTCCACATTTGCTGCTTTATACGGCGCACATCAGCAGGTTTGCACTGTGTCAACACTGCTCCCGGTCAAATCCGATGCAATTTTAGTTTTTTTTAATGCTCAAGACTAAAAATTCAATTCATCGTATCTCCGCGATTTTTCGGGATACATGGACAATTCGATGCTCATTGTACTCCACATCTGCTGCTTTATACAGCGCACATTAGAAGGTTTGTACTATGTCAACTGTTTTCCCTGTCGAATCCCATGAAATTTTAAGTTTTTTTAGTGCGCAAGGCTAAAAATTCAATTCATCGTATCTCAGCCGTTTTTCGGGATACATGGACAATTCGAAGCGCGTTGTACTCCACATTTGCTGCTTTCTACGGCGCACATCAGCAGGTTTGCACTGTGTCAACACTGCTCCCGGTCAAATCCGATGCAATTTTAGTTTTTTTTAATGCTCAAGGCTAAAAATTCAATTCATCGTATCTCCGCGATTTTTCGGGATACATGGACAATTCGATGCTCATTGTACTCCACATCTGCTGCTTTATACAGCGCACATTAGAAGGTTTGTACTATGTCAACTGTTTTCCCTGTCGAATCCCATGAAATTTTAAGTTTTTTTAGTGCGCAAGGCTAAAAATTCAATTCATCGTATCTCAGCCGTTTTTCGGGATACATGGACAATTCGAAGCGCGTTGTACTCCACATTTGCTGCTTTATACGGCGCACATCAGCAGGTTTGCACTGTGTCAACACTGCTCCCGGTCAAATCCGATGCAATTTTAGTTTTTTTTAATGCTCAAGACTAAAAATTCAATTCATCGTATCTCCGCGATTTTTCGGGATACATGGACAATTCGATGCTCATTGTACTCCACATCTGCTGCTTTATACAGCGCAAATCAGGAGGTTTGCACTATGTCAACTGTTTTCCCTGTCGAGTCGGATGCAATTTTAGTTTTTTTTAATGCTCAAGGCTAAAAATTCAATTCATCGTATCTCCGCTGTTTTTAGGGATATATGGGCATTTCGAAGCGCGTTGTACTCCGCATTAGCTGCTTTATACAGCGCACATTAGAAGGTTTGCACTGTGTCAACTGTTTTCCCTGTCGAGTCCGATGCAATTTTAGTTTTTTTTAATGCTCAAGGCTAAAAATTCAATTCATCGTATCTCCGCTGTTTTTCGGGATACATGGACAATTCGATGCTCATTGTACTCCACATCTGCTGCTTTATACAGCGCACATTAGAAGGTATGTACTATGTCAACTGTTTTCCCTGTCGAATCCCATGAAATTTTAAGTTTTTTTAGTGCGCAAGGCTAAAAATTCAATTCATCGTATCTCAGCCGTTTTTCGGGATACATGGACAATTCGAAGCGCGTTGTACTCCACATTTGCTGCTTTATACGGCGCACATCAGCAGGTTTGCACTGTGTCAACACTGCTCCCGGTCAAATCCGATGCAATTTTAGTTTTTTTTAATGCTCAAGACTAAAAATTCAATTCATCGTATCTCCGCGATTTTTCGGGATACATGGACAATTCGATGCTCATTGTACTCCACATCTGCTGCTTTATACAGCGCACATTAGAAGGTTTGTACTATGTCAACTGTTTTCCCTGTCGAATCCCATGAAATTTTAAGTTTTTTTAGTGCGCAAGGCTAAAAATTCAATTCATCGTATCTCAGCCGTTTTTCGGGATACATGGACAATTCGAAGCGCGTTGTACTCCACATTTGCTGCTTTCTACGGCGCACATCAGCAGGTTTGCACTGTGTCAACACTGCTCCCGGTCAAATCCGATGCAATTTTAGTTTTTTTTAATGCTCAAGGCTAAAAATTCAATTCATCGTATCTCCGCTGTTTTTCGGGATACATGGACAATTCGATGCTCATTGTACTCCACATCTGCTGCTTTATACAGCGCACATTAGAAGGTATGTACTATGTCAACTGTTTTCCCTGTCGAATCCCATGAAATTTTAAGTTTTTTTAGTGCGCAAGGCTAAAAATTCAATTCATCGTATCTCAGCCGTTTTTCGGGATACATGGACAATTCGAAGCGCGTTGTACTCCACATTTGCTGCTTTATACGGCGCACATCAGCAGGTTTGCACTGTGTCAACACTGCTCCCGGTCAAATCCGATGCAATTTTAGTTTTTTTTAATGCTCAAGACTAAAAATTCAATTCATCGTATCTCCGCGATTTTTCGGGATACATGGACAATTCGATGCTCATTGTACTCCACATCTGCTGCTTTATACAGCGCAAATCAGGAGGTTTGCACTATGTCAACTGTTTTCCCTGTCGAGTCGGATGCAATTTTAGTTTTTTTTAATGCTCAAGGCTAAAAATTCAATTCATCGTATCTCCGCTGTTTTTAGGGATATATGGGCATTTCGAAGCGCGTTGTACTCCGCATTAGCTGCTTTATACAGCGCACATTAGAAGGTTTGCACTGTGTCAACTGTTTTCCCTGTCGAGTCCGATGCAATTTTAGTTTTTTTTAATGCTCAAGGCTAAAAATTCAATTCATCGTATCTCCGCTGTTTTTCGGGATACATGGACAATTCGATGCTCGTTGTACGCCACATTTGCTGCTTTATACAGCGCACATTAGAAGGTTTGTACTATGTCAACTGTTTTCCCTGTCGAATCCCATGAAATTTTAAGTTTTTTTAGTGCGCAAGGCTAAAAATTCAATTCATCGTATCTCAGCCGTTTTTCGGGATACATGGACAATTCGAAGCGCGTTGTACTCCACATTTGCTGCTTTATACGGCGCACATCAGCAGGTTTGCACTGTGTCAACACTGCTCCCGGTCAAATCCGATGCAATTTTAGTTTTTTTTAATGCTCAAGACTAAAAATTCAATTCATCGTATCTCCGCGATTTTTCGGGATACATGGACAATTCGATGCTCATTGTACTCCACATCTGCTGCTTTATACAGCGCACATTAGATGGTTTGTACTATGTCAACTGTTTTCCCTGTCGAATCCCATGAAATTTTAAGTTTTTTTAGTGCGCAAGGCTAAAAATTCAATTCATCGTATCTCAGCCGTTTTTCGGGATACATGGACAATTCGAAGCGCGTTGTACTCCACATTTGCTGCTTTATACGGCGCACATCAGCAGGTTTGCACTGTGTCAACACTGCTCCCGGTCAAATCCGATGCAATTTTAGTTTTTTTTAATGCTCAAGACTAAAAATTCAATTCATCGTATCTCCGCGATTTTTCGGGATACATGGACAATTCGATGCTCATTGTACTCCACATCTGCTGCTTTATACAGCGCAAATCAGGAGGTTTGCACTATGTCAACTGTTTTCCCTGTCGAGTCGGATGCAATTTTAGTTTTTTTTAATGCTCAAGGCTAAAAATTCAATTCATCGTATCTCCGCTGTTTTTAGGGATATATGGGCATTTCGAAGCGCGTTGTACTCCGCATTAGCTGCTTTATACAGCGCACATTAGAAGGTTTGCACTGTGTCAACTGTTTTCCCTGTCGAGTCCGATGCAATTTTAGTTTTTTTTAATACTCAAGACTAAAAATTCAATTCATCGTATCTCCGCGGTTTTTCGCGATACATGGACAATTCGATGCTTATTGTACTCCACATCTGCTGCTTTATACAGCGCACATTAGAAGGTTTGTACTATGTCAACTGTTTTCCCTGTCGAATCCCATGAAATTTTAAGTTTTTTTAGTGCTCAAGGCTAAAAATTCAATTCAACGTGTCTCCGCTGTTTTTCGGGATACATGGACAATTCGAAGCGCGTTGTACTCCGCATTAGCTGCTTTATACAGCGCACATTAGAAGGTTTGCACTGTGTCAACTGTTTTCCCTGTCGAGTCCGATGCAATTTTAGTTTTTTTTAATACTCAAGACTAAAAATTCAATTCATCGTATCTCCGCGGTTTTTCGCGATACATGGACAATTCGATGCTTATTGTACTCCACATCTGCTGCTTTATACAGCGCGCATCAGAAGGTTTGCACTGTGTCAACTGTTTTCCCTGTCGAGTCGGATGCAATTTTAGTTTTTTTTAATGCTCAAGGCTAAAAATTCAATTCATCGTATCTCCGCTGTTTTTCGGGATACATGGACAATTCGATGCTCGTTGTACTCCACATTTGCTGCTTTATACAGCGCACATTAGAAGGTTTGCACTATGTCAACTGTTTTCCCTGTCGAATCCCATGAAATTTTAAGTTTTTTTAGTGCGCAAGGCTAAAAATTCAATTCATCGTATCTCAGCCGTTTTTCGGGATACATGGACAATTCGAAGCGCGTTGTACTCCACATTTGCTGCTTTATACGGCGCACATCAGCAGGTTTGCACTGTGTCAACACTGCTCCCGGTCAAATCCGATGCAATTTTAGTTTTTTTTAATGCTCAAGGCTAAAAATTCAATTCATCGTATCTCCGCGATTTTTCGGGATACATGGACAATTCGATGCTCATTGTACTCCACATCTGCTGCTTTATACAGCGCACATCAGAAGGTTTGCACTGTGTCAACTGTTTTCCCTGTCGAGTCCGATGCAATTTTAGTTTTTTTTAATGCTCAAGGCTAAAAATTCAATTCATCGTATCTCCGCCGTTTTTCGGGATACATGGACAATTCGAAGCGCGTTGTACTCCGCATTAGCTGCTTTATACAGCGCACATTAGAAGGTTTGCACTGTGTCAACTGTTTTCCCTGTCGAGTCCGATGCAATTTTAGTTTTTTTTAATACTCAAGACTAAAAATTCAATTCATCGTATCTCCGCGGTTTTTCGCGATACATGGACAATTCGATGCTTATTGTACTCCACATCTGCTGCTTTATACAGCGCGCATCAGAAGGTTTGCACTGTGTCAACTGTTTTCCCTGTCGAGTCCGATGCAATTTTAGTTTTTTTTAATACTCAAGACTAAAAATTCAATTCATCGTATCTCCGCGATTTTTCGGGATACATGGACAATTCGATGCTCATTGTACTCCACATCTGCTGCTTTATACAGCGCAAATCAGGAGGTTTGCACTATGTCAACTGTTTTCCCTGTCGAGTCGGATGCAATTTTAATTTTTTTTAATGCTCAAGGCTAAAAATTCAATTCATCGTATCTCCGCTGTTTTTAGGGATATATGGGCATTTCGAAGCGCGTTGTACTCCGCATTAGCTGCTTTATACAGCGCACATCAGGAGGTTTGCACTATGTCAACTGTTTTCCCTGTCGAATCCCATGAAATTTTAAATTTTTTTAGTGCTCAAGGCTAAAAATTCAATTCATCGTATCTCCGCTGTTTTTCAGGATACATGGACTATTCGAAGCGCGTTGTACTCCGCATTTGCTGGTTTATACAGCGCATATCAGAAGTCAACAATGGTCTCTGTCAAATCCGATGCAATTAGAATTAGTTTAGTAAATCGCTGTACATCGCAGCTATGATTAGTCTAGTGACAGGGTAATTGAAGCTTGAACGATAGATGCTTGGAAGTTGGCATGGTAAATCATACTTTCTGGTCGTACACATAAGAATAACAAAAAAGATATTGTTTGCAATCGATAGCACTCGGCAAATGTCAAGAAACTTTTACAGTTTGTTATACTACTCTTTAAGGGTGAACTTTACTCCGTGTACATTCATCTAGGTAGGATTAGCTTAAAGAATCAATAATTAGAAAGTTCAATGTTTAAAATGTTTTCTGTTTTGTATATCGTATGAAAGTGACATATGATAGAGGAGCTACGATGGCCACAAATAGTGTAAGCACACCATTGTACTTATTACAGCATTTAGATATTAATTAATTATGTCCGATTATATTAAATTTTTCATTATTTAATAATACTTCCATATGACTATAAAAATTATATATTATGAAAGTAGAAAGATGCTTTATTGGAAATATAGAATATATTTGCCAATACTTTCTCTAGCCACTGTATATGCAGGGGGGGGGGGGGTGGTCAAATGAACGAATACACATTTTAACAAAAGAAGGACCTGTATGTTAATTCAACTTCGTCAAAGTCCACAGATAACGTTTCTTAACGTGCGCATACATTTTTCTGCCGCCATCTGCATAACAAATCGAAAGTTGTAAAATTAACAATAACATTATGCATATTACGATAATCACGGTGTTTTAAAATGTAAATTCTTCTCAGAAAGGGAAAGAAGTTTCGTTCTATTTCTGAAGAACAATCAAATTTGCATTCAGTACTTTTAGAAATGCTATGTTTGAAACTTGCTCGTTAGATTCCTCGTTGGAAATACTACGTTTCAAACCTGTAAAAATTATTATACTAGATTGCAATATTTGTTTATTTATTCGTTTATTTATTTATTATCACGGGCAGGAGTTCTATGTTGCAGGGAAAAAAAGAAGTTACAGCAATGAGTAGTCGATGTACAAAAAAGAAAACAAAACTCAAAAAGAAAATATAAATATATAAAAAAATATGTAGCGGCCGATGGCTGTAGAGAAAGTTCCAGGGATGAAACGCATGTGTTGGCCGCATGGCCTGCGAAACGACGTCCGAGGTCAGAACGTCGAAAAATAAACACTGGAACTTACTGAAAAACCCAGGAGCCTTCCAGGAAAATTTATTGTTTTGCGGCCTATGGCTTTTTCCATTTCCACCTTGGAAGAAAACTTTCTCTTGCGAGGACCTCGGCACATATAAAAAGGGAAACGTGAAAAGCTCAGAGTGTCAGTTCGATTCATTTTACATCGAGTCAGTATCGAGTTCAGTTCGTTCGGTATCGACGTCACGTGAGCTCAACGTGTGTCACGTTACGTAGTCCGACCAAAACCAACGCGTACAAGTCATCATTGGTAAACACTGTCGAAGTAATAAAACACTGAGTGCTCTAATAACACCCTACACGTCCTCCACCTCAAATGTATGCTTAGATTTAACTTTTTCTAAAGAAGTTAAGCGTTAAGACTTGAAATATTCATTATTTCAGCTGTTCTTGTTAATTAATTAATTATTGTTGTCACATATATTGATTTCAGGGTTGTGCGTATAGTTTCAGAATTTAACTGGTGTTAACGGAGAGGAGCATTAATGTTCAACGTCACTGTAATACCAGTGTAAATTTGATATTAAAGGTGATTAAAATATTCTATTAAAGAACTTGTCAGACAATGTATATTTCATTCCTTCTAAAATATACAGCATGGTTTAATCTCCATAATAAAAACTGTATTCAACACGTACCATGTTTCAAAGAGAAGGAGCTTTTCTGGAAGTTTGTTTGAACAGGATTTTTGTAGTTTTATTCTCTGAAAAATAACTGGAGTAAACTTAAGTGGATGAAATTTGTCTTATGAAATTCCTCTCGGTTTGAACTAACGTCTGATTGTCACGCAATTTGATTATTTTATTTAAAAGATGTCCTTGCTTTATCTCAATTTCACTTCTGTCCATAAAAATATCTTTACTTTGTGCGTCGAAATAACAGTTAATTATCTCAAATTTTTCAGATATCTGGAAAAGTTGGAGAATTTGTTAACTGTACGTTGGTTCGCGTTATACGTTCACGCTATATGAACAGTAGGGTAGCCTTTATCGTTAGCTATAGATTCATTGGCAAATTCATACTTTTGAAAATATAATTAAAAAAGTAGAACCTCGGTAGAAAATTGTTTTACATATAAAATGTTGTAGAGTATGTGTGAGTTATCATTGCGCGTATTCATATAGCTTTGCATTTTCTAATTTTCTATAAATGAATAAAAATCCTTAGACCAACTATTTATTTATTTATTCGGTTAAGCCGGGACACTATATTACAAAACAGATACAGAAAAGGAGAGGATTAATCTAACAAGACACAAATACCAGTAGACCAGTTTCGTAACCGCTTGTCTGTATTTATTAATTGGTCCAGTGAAAAGATCAACATTAGCATAGCTGGGTGCACTGGTGATAGAGTCAATGAGTCTAAGATTGCTAGTAAAAAATTCAACACGGAATATAAGAGTGTTGCGCAGAGGACGTGTTCGTGCATTGAAATTAATTAGTTGAAGCAGCAACGGACAGTATACTAAGTTATTTATGACGTCGAAGAGGAATAAAATGTCAGCTGAATTTATTCGGTTCAAGCGATGAAACGTCGAATCTATGTAGTACAGCGTCGTAGTTTTGATCACGACTGTGAATAGCATAGCTTAAGCAACGTGATAAAAAGATAGGAATTTATGTTGCGATCTTTCGATAAGCTGGACATATTTAGTGTGACGTGTTTGTATTGCAGGTTTTTCATTAGCTCTCCCATATCTTCTGTTGATAGTTTATTTCTTGGTGGACGATGAATGGACGTAAAAACGATTGGATGTGTATCTTGGATATAGCTTGGACGTAGCTCGGATGTCGTTGATGATCGTTCCTTGCGTTTGCAAACGTTTGAAAATGCAAAATGTAACTACATTTCAAGACAAAATAAAAAATATATAGATTTAGTGTGATATGGGGATCGCACGAAGCTTGCGTACTCTTATGGGATCTAACCAGAGAAGTGTGCAGAGTTTTCAGTGTTAGATGGTTTCTGAAATCTTTGCAAATACCGATGGAATCTAAACGAATTCTCTTGAATCTCCAAACAGGATTGGAACCTTAAAACTCTCGAAAGACTCGATTTAGTCTTGAATTAGTCTCCATTTTGTCTTGAATCTTAATGAGTCCTGATTCCTTTAAGTGTCTCGAGTTTTGCTCATTTTAGAAGTCCGTTAATAGTCCGATAACATAATAGGAACGTAATTCGTACAAACCGAGCTTATCATTCGCATTTCCATTTCATGTTCTGTTATATTCCTTCCGATACGAAAACTTAATATCAATGTATATTGTACGTACAGAATATCTCGTATATATTCCGCTTAAAATTTTGTGCGGTATTGTAATATCGTTTGCGTTGATAAAATACTGCTTTTCATTTACATATTTCCAATGTACATTTCATCGTTTACGCAAATTTAATTGCCTTAATTTTATTTATCGTACGGACGAGTGGTTCTTTTCGTATCGTTTGACAACGCTAATAATTTCTACTCTATGAATGTTTTCCTAGGAGTCTTTGTAGCTCAAATACCTCTCAAAATTTATAGCTATTTTGTACATTCTTGAATTTGTCTTAATCTTTCATGAAACGCAGTAATCGTGTGACATACTAACTAAAAATAATCTGAAAGATGTAGTCGTTGCAATCGTACTTTCTTCATGGATCATCTATTGTATTAAATTACAGAAGGTTTGCACGAAAGAACCAATTTCGTTCCTCCATCTGAGTTTCATTTAGTTCTCGCCAATGAAAAACTACTTGGACAATACGGGTCATTATCGCTATTTGTAAAATTACTTTTTATGCTTTTTTCGTTAAGTTTTGGAAATTCACTTCAAAACGTTCCGATAAACAGATATCGATACTATCTGTAGTATCTTTTGTAGATATATTAACAAATATAGTACTTTTCTAGAGCAATTTTTCCATACGGCTCCCATCTTGTCCCAACTTTCTCAATTATGCATTACGTGTATTATGTTCCACGTATTCTATATATAGCCAGAATGGTCGCTGACAATCGTAAGATTAACGAAACGTTAGATAAATAAAATAATGACGATGTATTTACGATCTTGAAAAAATCTGTCAAAGTGGAGGAAACGATTGACGCTTAACATTTTAATGGAATTAGACGCCTTACTGCTGTAAGGTAATCGTGTAACAGGTTTGCTACAGATGACGACGAGGGCGGTCTGATAATTTCACCCTTGCGCCGGCTCGGTCAAGGTCATTGCCTCCAAAAGATCGTCACGGAGAGATCTGACGACCTTGCAGCTCTTGGTGCCTGCACAACCGAGACGAGGTTCGGGTTCGATGTCCTCCCCTTCCTGACCTACGTCGTGCACGTACGCGTGCGCGGTTCTCGGCCATACACCATACGATTATCCTCAATTATGCTAATTAAACTGTCGCGATAACATTGTCTTTCAAATCGATTATCCGGTTTAAAAGAGATATATGACGTAGTCGTACGTTTCGTTTATATCTAAACTCTACGTGATATAAACGTAAATAAAATCACGCTCTTACGTTGTATGCTTTTATCGAAATTCCTTTATTATTAGTAGACTGCGTAGTTTCCGTGCATTTAGAAGAAATCTGAAAGTGAAAAATTTCTCGAAACGCAGATAATATGAGGAAACACGTAACATATCCAAAGTGCAGTAATTTCTATATTATTTGGTAGACGAAACAATTTTCTACGGAGCTGCTATCGTTTTAATTACATTGTGAAAAATATAAATTTGTATAAAAGTCCGCGATCTAATTATTAGCCATTGCTCGTAACACGCGTTCTAAAAACTAGCTGGTGTAACAGTAAAAATTGCATCTACGGAAGAACCAAATCAGCCACCCATATGCACACATCGCGTTATGACAAAATACAATGTAAACTCGCTCGATAAATTAAACCATACCTTCCGTGACTAGAAGACAAATGAAGAGTTCAACCGTAAAGAACAAACCGCAATAATAAGTTCAGGACACGCTCAACTAACGCACATGTGCGTAAATACTGAAAGATAGCCCTCCTGTTTAAATGTAATATCCGCAACGTGAGATTATCGATCACTCACATAATTATAGGGCGTTCTATATACAACGAGGAAGCAGAAAAACCTAACGTCGACGATTTTAAGAATATCTTCGCATCGATCACATCCCAACAAAAGATCGCGAACTTCCGTAAACAAATTAAGTTTTTGAAGAAAATGCAAAAATGAAGAGAAAAACGAGTAATAAGCCACAGAGTATAAAAATAGTTGGCAATGAACATGATAGCCGACGCGGCTTTAAATAAAATAAATAACAATGATAATAATAATACGTTTTGACACTTTTCATTCGTGTATTATAGTAACAATCAAAATCTTCGTAGAGTTATTCTTCTTTCGATTATGTGAGAATATGGGGGATGATCCATGTTGAGAAGAGAATGTCTCGTTTGCACTTGTTACAATTGTTTATCGCTATTATTTATAGCTTACAAGCTCAGCGCTGTATCTTACATCTTTTAATTTATATATTTTATATTTTATTTTTATTTTTTATATTGTATACTTTATATATTATTTACATTTATGTGGGATAGTGTGACATCAGGAAAGGACGTGGCGTGGCGTAATTGTTTATTAGCGTCGTCGAGATATGTTGACGTTGTCAAAGAGTGTTGTGAGCGTTACCAAGGTATGTTTGGGAAAAATGTGAGCATGGAAAACATTGTAACGAGAGTTGAGAGAGTCAGAGTTGAATTTATCGTTGTCGTGCGTAGATCGCTGTGTCGTTGTGTCGTAGAAGTAGCGAGTAACGAATACGTGAAACGGGGTTTTATATTCGATTTCGTGTGAGTGCAAACGATATTGTATTAATCATACTGTTACCTACGAACTACCTACCTACAAACCTACAAACTAATAATATAACATTCCTACATTTATACAATGTTTGTAAAGAGCCCTTCGAAAACTATCTATGAGCGTGACAATGAAAAATAAAACGTAAAAAAGTTACGGGTAGTGAGGATAAATTGAAAGGAAGGTTTGTTTCAAAAATTTCTCAGATGCACGATATAGATCATGAGGAATACCACAACTTTTAATTTAACTTCTTTCCTGCACATTATTAGTTTCTTAACTATTCACGATAATACGAAAAGTTGGAATTTCTTTGTAAGAACGGAGATATCTCGTCTCTAGGACCGTTTTTCAACAGAGAAAAGAAATTGTTCAGCTATTAGCATCACATAAACTACGGTGGAACTTCGTTTATCCGAACTGGTCGGGGGACAAAATATTCCGGATAACCGATGAGCTGGGATATTAGAAGCTCGCTTGCTACCCTCAGCAGCTGCTGCTTCGATGATAGACTTCGTATAACTGACGGCAAACAAAAACATAAAGAAAAACTGGTTCGTAAAAACGAGATTCGGACAAAAACGTGGTTTCACCGTACGTTAGTGCAGTTTGAAGTTCTTGTGAATTTTCGACTTTCCGAACTTCTCTCGCGTATAACATACCGTCGAAACGTTAAAAAAATTACAAGAAAGTCAATCTACTTTACAAATAAGTATCTCGAATTTACCGGAATATCGAATGTATACAAAAGTCCGATACGTTTGATAGAGACGTTTTCTTCAGTTCGAAGAACGGATAGATTACGTTTCCTCGCTATTCCCGCAAGCGTTCCCTTTCTTCTTTTCGTCAACGATCTGTTCGTTCTTTCGGTTTCTTTTTATCTATGCCTCGTCCTTCTCCCGGAGAAAGGGAAGACGAACGTCTAATGGATTTAGCTCCCCTTGGAGAGCAGCGAGGTTGGTTTTGAAAGGAAAGAAGATTTTCTTCGGTGCTCGGATCGTCGACCGGGCTGTAAGATTGAAAAGTGAATAAGTAAAATCGTAGAGAGTATCCCGAGTCTCGCAGCTATTCCACAAATACGATGATGGAACAGCCTGAAAAATCAGTGACAAGAGTTCCTCCGATTATAGTACGAATACATTTACCTACGATCGAAACGTATTTTTCAACTATTATCTAAATGTAGCGTTTAAAGCGTGTAAAGAATGATATCAGTATTTCGCATAGCCACGTCGCTGAGTGAAAATTAGTTTTTTGAAAATATACGCTATTGCTCGAAGATACGTGGACACCTGGTTACTTCTCACAGAATATAACACTGTTCCAAAATTTCATATAGAGAGATCCGGGATGGTTTATTCTTCTGACAGGAGAAAAGTTACTTTTAAAAAATAATATACAATGAAATAATTGGTTTTTGCATTCAAACATTATGGAGTAATTTTATTGTTCGTGGAGTTCCTTATTCTCAACTAATAATGGGATCTGAAACGCTTCGAATGGCTTCGAATCTGTATGCAGGATGAGTCAGAACACGTGGGAAGTACGTAGTTCAGCACACTAAACCGAGAAGAAAAGTTCATACAAATATATGAGCTTGGTTTCGACTTACAGCTTTTGCGATGTTAGCTGTGGCTTTGTGATGACATTACTTAGATTAACGAATGCCTGCTAAATGGATAGGTCGTGTTGGTCTTATTTTCTGGTCAGCTCGCTCTCCGCACCCCAATTCATTCGATTATTAGTTATGACAGGGGCATTTAAAATCTCTTGTTTGTAAAATGTCAGTTGACAGCGTTGTACTGTTCGCGAGCGTGACGATGAAACGTCGACGCATTCAGGTTTCTATCGAAGTTGGACCTGGTCACTTGGAGCAATTTATCAGAAGGTGAAGATAAGATAATATCGAGCGTACGTTTATATGAAAAACAACAAACAAAGTCTGATTCTAATCTTAAAACTCCTGAAAGTTTTGGTCGGTCTTGAATCTTAATAGGCCTTGGTCCTAGAGTTTTGACGCCCTTGAAAGTTTTGATACGAGAGATATTCGACGTTCTTGAGAGTTTCAGAGTGGAAATGAAGTTTTCATAATTTTTTAATCTTCCCCTGTTCGGTTAGGTTTTTGTAGCTCTTGCGTATTGCACGCGTTTCACGAACAAAATGTTTCAAAGAAAGAAGATATCCGAGGAGATACAAACGTGGGAAAGAATCGAGGAGAACAGCAGGGTTAACTACGTGTAGCAAATACATGTAGGAGAGATTAATTGCAACGAAGCAAATATTAAATTCTATGTGACGTGCGAAGGTTTACTGCGAAAGAATGGAGGAAATATAGAAAAATCTTGCCTTCGCTAGCGTCGATCAATGTTCGATAAAGTAATTAGACGTACCTTAGGGGTGTGCCAAACAACCTCGCTTCCCAAGAGGGCGAAGATTCAAGTTCGATAGGGGTGGCTTATCGAATTTTGGCGGCCTTACCCTGGGGAACATGTTGGAATCGAATTCACCCTCCCGCAAATATACTCGTGTATGTATTAATGCCACACGTATACATGTATATGGAACACATACACATATACATATGACTATATATTTATACGACCAATACGCACCTAGTAAAACGCGTTCGTAAAGGGAGCGATAAGATGAAAAGACTTCAATCCTTGTTATTGTTCATTTTCTTTTATATCGCACTAGATTCAGCACTGACGATCGCATTATTAGTCTGTGAATATTAATGAAACGTAGTTCGATAAGGCTATATTTATTACACGATTATGCATCAGGTAAAGGCTAGTTTGCAATTAGGTTTCGCTAGTGCGAAAAACTATATATGCGCTCTATGTATATACATACACTGCCTGAAATTGCCACAAAGTGATCTCCCTTTTTACGTTTTTTTGCACAAATATCATCAGATTTATTATCTTTTCTCATCTATGATTATATTTGCTCGAAACGTAACATAGAACCATAAGTATCGGCTCGGAAATGTTTAAAGCTAAATACAGGTACGACATTTCTATATAGCCACTTGCGATTAGATTGCGTTTAGATTTTCTGTGCACAACTACAGCCAGATGCAATTGGAGAAGTGTAACTGCGATTGAAAGTTAAACATCTGTGTTGAAGTTGATCTATAGATTCATAGAAATCGTATATAGTTATACTTTACTTTGTTATTAGTCGAACGCCACGAGGAAAGTTATTGGCAAGCGAGGAAAAGGAATTCGCCGATGCATATAGAGATATGGCATGTTCCAATCGTACAATAGCGAACAAATTAATGGACCACGTCCTCTCGTAAATAACTACGTAAATTTGGCTAAAGACTATAGCAAAAGCCATCCTAGAGGTGGAAGTTGCAAGCTAACCAAGAAGCAGCGTTCGTCGCTGATGAGAACTGCGACAAAGAATTGAAAAATGCAGCACAAATTCGCGTGAAATTAAGCTTGCCAGTAACTACGAGGCGAGTGCAGCAAATTTTAAAAAGTGCCGAGCAGTTTCACTGGATAAAAAGCGTAGAGAGCAGCATCCAAAGCAGAACGCAGATAAGTTCGTCTGAGTTTCGTTCAGACGCACGTGTCACGAACCGAAGAATGGGAATTTTATATCTTTTCCGACCCTTCTGGATATACGAAATATCACTACAGGGTATGACAGCGAAAAGCCACATGGCCAAACTCCAGGCCCAGCAATCGATCATCTTAGCTTTAATCGCGCCGTGATACGTAACGAATCTGTGCAACGACGAAATGAGGGAGGACTTAAACATCGTTACGACGTCAGCAGAAATAATTAAAGCAGCTAGCAGCTACAAAAGAAGGATTGAAACACGCATTAACCCGCTAGCCAATAACGTACAGGGTGTTTCATAACACGTGGGATCCATTTCAGAAATGGACAGGGGACACGAAAACGATGAAAGGGATTCATATGTTTAATCTTGTTTCAGAATTACGGCTACTTTTGTGTTGCGATAATTCGCGGTAGCTTATCTTCGTGAAAGCTGTTCGAAATGGCCGCCCTCGGTCTATTTTGCAATCTTTTAAAAATACCAGGTACGTGTCGAATCGTACGAACCAAGCATAGCCATATCGAGCACTTTCTGTAAAGTTGAGCTGTTGCAGAGTATTGAAATACAGAAGTGGCTATAACTTTGAAACAAAGTCACGATGTTTGTACGAGCTTTTCTATTGGCTTCGTGTTCCCTGGCCACGTCAGAAGTGGGCCCCACGTGTTACAAAGGCCTGTATGCGACCAATACGTCGAAAGCTCGACAGAATATATTCTGCGGATCTATCAAAAGAGTAAACAACTGGACATTGCTCAGATCGATAGATCTTATCGACATAGACGTTGTCTATCATCGTCAATGGAGATGATGATGCTATTTTCACGTATAACAGTTTGTTTAATGTCTATGCTTACAGTAGATACCAGGCATGTAAATATGAAACCGGAATTTGTGTATAGATACAAATACACGTTTATTGTATGAAAATGATTAAAAATATTTTATTCGAAGTATTGCCCATCGCTAGCTATACATTTTTCTCACCTGTCTGGCAATTGGTGGATGCCACGCCAAAAAAAATGTCGCTCTTTTGAGGCAAACCAGTCATCGAGCCATTTTCGTATATTTTCGTAAGAAGCGAAGTGCTGGTCAAAAATTGCGTGTCCCATCGATGCAAATAAATAGTAATCGGACGGAGCCAAGTCTGGTGAGTAAGTCGCGTGCGAAAATATTTCCCAACTGAACGCTTCGATCGTTTCCTTCACCGGTTTTGCTGTATGCGATGGTGCATTATCACGAAGCAAAATTACTTTGTGTCGCCTTTTTTGATATTCTGGTCGTTTTTCACGCAAAGCTCGATTCAAATCGATCGTTTGTCGTCGGTAGCGCTCAGTGTTAACGGTTTCGCCAGGTTTTAACAGCTCGTAATAGATCACACCCTTCTGATCCCACCAAACACATTGTCTTCCGTCCATAGCGATTTGGTCTTGTACTGTTCCGAGTTTGAAACTTGTATTGTTCCGAGTCGAAAATGTTTGTGAGATGTCAACAAAGACTTTTGGCATCAATGACGCAGTTTAGCGATAACTACATTATCAGCTAGGGCTATTTATAGGCAAATTCCGGTTTAATACTTACAGTCCTGATATATATGTGATTGTAGTATATATTTATGGCATTTATTTATGGCATATAGTAGACATGATACTTAACAGCTTACAAACTATACAGAGGATATATTGAAGAAAGAAATCTCTTTTAACGGAAAGAAGTTCAATTCGGATGGGCCAGATGGCTTTAAATATTACTGGCACGATACAAGGAGGAAAAGAAACGTGACAAAGAGTCGTAATCTCGGTGGTCGTGTATTAATGATTTAGGCTGCTTTTAGAGCTGACGCAAGGACACCGATCTGTCGCATGACTCATGAAGCGAATGTTGCGGAATATAGGGAATTGTTGGGAACAATTTTAACGTCATTCGCTGAAGAAGATGGGGCCGACAATTTCACTTATGAACGCGATAGCGCTGCCAAACGTACACGATGCGGTGATTATGGTAAAAAAATATCAGGGTTTTGAGATAGCCAGTGTGTACCCCAGATTTAAGCCCAATAAAAAATCTTTGAGGAATAATCGCAAGAAAAATTTGTGACAACCGTATACAATAAAATATCATTTGCGAATTATATGCATATTTACGTTTCTTTTTTCAATAAATATTATTTCTATTATTTCAACTAAAACGATATCCTACGCAAACTTGTCACAAGTGTGGAATAATTGTAAGATATTATCAAGAAACATGATGTCTTTATAGACGTTTCGGCCACTGTGGTTATGTGCTTACGCGATAGAGATTATCATTCATATCATCCACAAAATTCAGGTGTTTAAATCATCACAATGAACAAAAGTAACATTTGTATAAAATAATATATTTGTAGATTTATAGAAATTCGATAGAAAAGTGGCAATGAAAATTCCTTTAACAAATTTGAGAAACAAATAACTCCATTTTTCTTGTTATTAATTTATTATTTATGACATAATCCAACTTAATGCTGCTAATTTATATACTAATCATTCTATTAAGCTGGTTTGTATTTACATACCATTTTTCATACAACTAATAATGACGTAACTGATGGATGGTAATACGTAATACGTAATACGTTAGCTGCGCTACATTAATTTGCAATGTATGCTAAACGCTAAATACTCGAAATAGAGACAATTAAATATTATACTATTCGTAGATCATACGTACTTGAACGTTATAGGCATTACGTAGGTAATTAAATATTAATACGCTTTCCAATACCGCTTAAATGGAAATCAATATCGAGTTACATTCATAAATGTGATAAATGTTTAATAAATGTACATAATAAAAAATAGTAGAACATAATAAATAAAGATGCGATATAGGGGACAGAGCAGAATCTTAGATAAGTAGGTTACTTCTTCTTTTTGCATTACGAGATATATTTGAGGAGATTCCCTGTAGGGCTCAACTGCACACTGAATCTCTCGTGAAATTACATTATAGGGAAGTCTGCGCGAAATGAGAGCATCGAAGATTCGCAATTACCCAACGAAATTTCATTCGAATTCCATCGACGTTCCGAGAACCCACGAAAAACGCTGAAAATATTGCAATTTAGCCAACCCTCGGCGACTTTAGCCAAACTTTATTAGATTTGCTTCGTTTCACGTTAGATATTTAGCAATCGCCCTTGTGCATAAATAAAATATTATAAATATTACATTATATAAATGCCGAGTAATTTAATACAGTTTAGAGAAAAAACACGAGATTAAAAAAGGACCAGTTTGATTTAATTTGAATTAAATTGAATTTGATTAGATTTGAATTAAATGAAATTACCTCGATAAAAATACATAAATAAATAAACTTGGATCAAAGAGAAAAAGCAAAATGTGTAGGTTTATTAAATATACTTCTTACCTGGAAAAGAAACTGGATCCAATTAAGAAAGACCATCAGGTAAAATTGGATGAACGGTAAACGAGAAAGGTATTACATATTTTATTAACAACAATCTACATTGCAATCTATGTAATAGGAAAGAAATGGAGATACTGGGACGTATCCTAGTCAAGTGTCTTCGATATAGGCAATGCGAATCAATATCCTCCTTTAAAAAGTATAGATATTTTAAGTATCCTTTAACTTCAAGAAGAGAAGCTAATAAAAGATACACGCATAAAATCATGCATGAGATTAAGATCTCTCTACTTGGAGAAACGAATAGAAAGGCAAGTGAGACACTACGATAGAAACAAACGGAGGAAAATCTAATCCGCCGAACTAGTTAACAGCAAGGGGCTACAGCTTTAACAAAACAGTTGACCCATTGTATAAACTTGAAACACGATTTACATTTTCGCATATATGTACATCTATATGTATGTGCAGGTTGTAAGGGAACATGCGGGATCCACTTTGGAAGTTGACTGTACACCTAAAGGCAATGAAAAAAGTTAAAAAGAAGATGCGAGGCTTGTGAGAAATTAGAAGATCAATTTTAGACGAGGAAAGCTAGTAAAAATTAATTGTGTAATAAATCGAAATTTTGAATAAAGGATAGTAAAGGAGGAAGATACGATTTAGATACGTATGCTTATCAAGTAGATTATATTTATTGTCATCTAAAAGTAGACGCGTTTATTCTCCGTCTTGTTATGTATCGAAGAGGATATTCGGAATTTCACGTAACGGTTTTACTCCTAATAACTTGCATGATTTTTCCATAAAATGGAAGATGATAAAAAAAAATCCGGGTCGACAGCTGGTAATTAAATTCCGGGTAAAACATTAAATCAGACTGCAGACTCAAAAAAGAAAAACGAGAAAAGCTTCGAGCGAAAAGCGTTAAATTCAAATGGACATTTTTAAAAAAGCGATGTTCGAGCTACGCTAAATCAAATTACATCGTGTAAAAAGAGAATTGGGATTTTTTTCTAAACCGTGTAAAATCAAATTGCGCAAAAATATATATATATAGAAGCAGAATTGAGCGCACGTTTGAATCATAAAATTCAACTTAAATTTCATTTATTAGTATTAACAGATATTCACATTCTTTTTCGTCGTTAAATGTATTTTTTACGTGTATTTATATTTATAACATTTTATACGAATATTATCTGTTAAAAAATCAAGTCGGATTGCACTGAATCTTATTATATTTTATAATTGTTTCGTATAAAAGATCGTATCGTATAAAAAAATATTTTCTTAAATTCAATTATATACTTATATTAAGTGTCAAAATATAAATTATTAAAAGGGGCAAAATATAATTATTATATATGTAAAATGTAATTATTAGGAAGCGTAGTACTGCTGAAAAAATTGTTTATCGTTGGGAATTTCGTCATTATCACAGACACGATGGATGAATAAATTTCAAATTTCAAAAATTTCAGTCGAGGATCGATAAAAAACTATAAGTATTGTCCCGATCTTACATCATCCTATTACGATTTGTCTAGACTTTTACAAGATTCGTTTACAAGATTGAAAAAGAAATTGAACACCAATTGTGGCAATTAAGTTGTGGAAGCACTGGAAGAATATTTAGATCATAAGAATGAGAAAGTTTACAGAAATGGAACAAATAAATTGCCAAATAGTTGGGAAACAGTTATACGTAATGACGATAAATATTCGAGATACGCATAGTAATAAAAATTTCATTAAAAAAATTACACTGGTGTAAAAGTAAATTTATTTAACGTTCGATAAATAACAAACAAAAATAGCTAAAAATAATAAATATAAAAGAAAATTGTATTTTCAAATGACAATTAATCTAATTATTCTAAATAACTTATTTCTGTTTTCTACTTGAACTCTTAAATAAAAAATGATTCTCCGTTTCAATGACTATATAAATAGAAATTTATTCGATAGCGGTCAAGATTGCTCGATGCACTCTTTCCAGATAAACGCGAACGAACTTGTTACTGAACCTAATATTTCTCGCGAGTGATGAAATATTTAATGAAACTTTTAACTGACGTGCTTTTTCCTCCGGTAGAAGAAGTTTTCGCTGTCGTCGGTACAAGTCATTCGATTCGATTTGGTCTGAAGCTGGCTAGATTCGAAAGGTGGTCTGATTAAATTCCTTCCGGAATAAGAGTACCGCAAGAGAATGAGGGAGGAGCGTGAGAAGATGGCCAACGAACGCTCGAAATCACCGGAACAACGGAGCCTCTTCGATTTCTCCCTAGTTCGATCGATTCGCTGCTGACTAACGAATAAAGATCGCTTCCGGCCTGTGATCGCATTTTATTGACTCAGTCGCTGTTCAACGTGTCAGTTGTCTCAGAGAATATTGGATAATGGCAACTTCGTCACTGAAATTTCTTGTCACGCTCGATATTTTAATCAACCCCATCAAAGCGTGAGAAATGAAATAGATTTCGAACATCGGGCTGTATGTTCAAGGGAAATGTCGCTGTTCACAGCCCAAGCTTCAAGATTTCGAAATCTTACATAGTACGATATACCGTGCTGTGAATAATTATAGACTCGAACATATTTTTCCCGCGCTATTTCGGATTGCGTTGCGAAAAAATGACTTTGGGACGTATTCGTATCGATGCAACATTTCCAAAGTATTGTCCGACTAAAAAGCTGCATCGACTCGAATAAAGTGATAATCTGTCGCTGACAAACTTGTAGAGTACACCGCGCGTGGAAGAACTTGCCACCCCAAGTGATTCGAGCCATATAGGGCCAGCTCACTGTTGTTTTGTCAAGTTATCAAGATAAATCAATATCGACCAAACGATCGTACTGAAGATCGGACAATTTTATCGATCAAAGGTAGTTATACACGGCCGCTTGAAAAAAAGACTAAAACTTTTGCATACACTTAATAACTTGATAATTGTTCAAATTCTTTCCCTCTTTTTCTTTTGTTTTATCTCAAATTTTATTCTTATTTATCGTTTTTCGCATATGCCATTAATGTTACGCGCTTGAAATCTTTTGTACAACGATATCTTTGCTATTACGTAATTTTGTCATTCTAACGCAACAGTTAACGGCGTTAACGATATTTGAACAAAAATCAACGATGCTGTTTCGGTAACTCGAACCCTTTGGACCCGCAGCGGCGGATGCAGGAGACTTTCTTGGTGCGAAATGTGTAAAAGTACATGAGCAAGTACGTCTTTGAACTTTCTTTTACAAAATTTAAGATTCGTTTGCAATTTATATTTCAATATTTCTATTTGACATTGCAGCTTAAATAATTAAATTCGCGTTAATTGTATATTTAACAAACTTTTCAGAAGCTGACGTAATATGCTTATATTTTATTACTCTTCGCAGGGGAAGGAGGCGATCGTCCCTATCGTAATATCATTCCAAGAATTGCTTGATGTTGAAAACATGTAGCAACAGTAGTTTTGTAGTACGCATTTACGTCGTGTATAATTTACACGTGGGAATGCGAGGATACGTGTGTTCGGAGAATTGATGCGTAAAATTTCATGAAGTAGAAATTGTGAGGGGCACAAACGAACTGCAAGGGACATGAACATTAATACAGTTTAAGGGTTCGGTGTACTTTAACGTTGAAAATAAAGAGGAGAGGTATAGGCGGTGTAAACGTGGCGAGTAGAAATCATTTGAGACCTCTTTTACGCTAAATTGACAGGCGTAAACGATTTAAACGATATTAATCATACGTATATAAATGTAAATCATTTGATGTTATCGTTTAAATAACTTTTGTAAAAAACGAAAGCTACAACTATATTCCGATTATTTCAATACCTTCTTTCTTTTCTCTTTGCTATTACAAACGATTTCGTGTTAACAATCCAAAGGCATTAAAAATGTATCGACGATTATATGCTGAATATTGCAATAATTATAATACGAATTTTGTAATTCGTAAAAAGAAATTTGAAAGCTCAAGATACGCGATATGATACAAGTACAAACGATACGATAAGATACATGAAATATTAGTAAAACAGTTTCCTATCGACCTTCTACTTTCTTCTAAATACGTTTTGAAAAATATAAAATTGCGTAAAAGTGCGCCAAACAGCTAAAATGATACAGTACTTCTTAGTCGTTATTCAAATAACTCTTGTAAGGAATGTATAATTGTGTTCTGATTATTCGGATATTCGTTTCTGTTACTAGAGACGATCTCGTGTTACTAACCAATTAAAATAAAAACGATGTATTAAAAGCCTGGAATCGACGCTATGGAATTATACGACGAATATCGTAGCAGTAAAAGCAAAAGTTAAATAATATGGCCTAGTCGTTCGTCAGTCGCTACCCCATAAATCATTAGAGATTCGCAGGCGGACCGTTTCCCTCGTAATTGTCGACTGGGAACCCCTCGTCACACAGCGTATCAGCAATTACGGGGTACCGCGTTAGCACGATGTGTGTTCCTTCGTGCAGGTCCGACCTGACGTAGTATCATGGTGGACCTAGATGTTCGTACACATATATATACAATATGCACGTAGGACAGAATCGACCACAAAGACAACGCAGCATGGTTACACCATTAATCGAGCCGATTCTCGGCCATTGTAACGTAATCGGGCATAGTACGTGGAAAACGAAGAGCAGCTACCCGATCTCTCGTTACAACGCAACGTTCCCTTGCTGAAGCTCCTCCTGCGAGGCAGTCGATTATCACTGGCTGAACAAAGAATCGTTTGTCGCCCACGCACAATTATGTTAAGAAATGGCAGTTTGGTTGCCCGTTGCCCGCTCTCTCGCGTCTAACGATTCGTTAAAAACAGCGAAATTACGTGTCAGCGCGAAAACGCCTGGAATGTAACTCAACAGCATGTTATAGAATGTTCCTGTACACGCGTACGTGTAAGTACGAATAGCTACATATCACGCGCCAGTGCATCTCTTGACGATGATTGCATTCCGTACAGATATTGATTTTCCTTTAGTTAATGCGCGGTAGGTACTACATACGTGAAATATTACTATTTCACATTATGGCTCTCCGATAATTGCTCGGGCGGGTTAAAATACAGGGTGTCCGTCGATAAGTGCCGTTTGATATAACTAGCGAACGGTAGGTGATAGGACAAAAATATAGGCAGAATTTTATCATCGTTTTATACGCAGAATGTCACGATGAAAAAAATCTGATATAGTATCAGGGCTGTACAAGTTTTATCTGAATGTGTCTCTTCCGAGGTATTTTAGGTTACTAAAGGATCGTTTTTCGTGGAAATGAACGGTTCTGAACGTTCGACCTTGCGAACGTTTGATCGACGATGCCTTCTATGATACTCGATAAATTTGGTAAAAGAAGTTTGCATTTCTCCGGTCATATACTTGCAAATGTGAATTCGCATAAAAATCTGTAATTTGGTTGTCAGTATGGAAACGATTTTCCTGCGGAAATAAGCCTGGAAGACGACTCTGGATTTAGGAACTTT
This sequence comes from Bombus vancouverensis nearcticus, assembly GCF_051014615.1. Lineage (NCBI taxonomy): Eukaryota > Metazoa > Arthropoda > Insecta > Hymenoptera > Apidae > Bombus > Bombus vancouverensis. The sequence continues at coordinate 322,569 of NC_134915.1, read as the reverse complement.
GTAACTGTTTTGTTAGAAAAAGTTGGCGCGAAAACGGAAAGAAACGCGAGAATCGTTGCCGGGTCGTTGGCGGAAGTAAAGAAAATCAGAGTGAAAGGAGCCTGTCAGCAAGAAGACGATTAAAGTGGACGAGCTGCGTGTTCCCATTTGCACGTTCTTCCAACAACTGTCCGTAGACGTGGTCATTCGTTTTCCATTCCAATGGGAAACAAAATATTTGTTTCGCAATTGAATTTTCCCTGGGCGACGTATACGGACTGACTGCGGACACACGTTTACAATCGAAGAATGCTTCTAGAAAGCAGGTATATAATGTGCTCCAAGTTCATGGAAAAGGAAAGTGTATCCGCGGAAAAGCCTTATATGTGGCACCCTTTAATTTTAAAGAAAATTCAATGTTCCATTCGTTTAGACAAAAACTGGCGTTTATTGACGCTTATACTTTTTTCTACGTCTTCCGACACTATTAAAAACCATTTAGAAAGGGAAATTGCGCTTAAATTCTATTCCGCAGTGTTCTCACTGCTGCGTGGAACATTTCCCAAAAGACAATCGTCTATCAGCGTGGACGAGGCTTAATCCGCGGAGGAAAGCACATCGCAGCCGAGAAACCGCGGTTGAACGTTGAGGGCGAAAGTTTAACGCTCGCTCATTTCATGGTAACGTCCAGTTTCTTTCGACTGTATATACCGCACTGCGACATCCTGGTATAACCTGATGCAGCTGCCATCGCAAAAAGTACGACCTTCCGCAAGTATAATAAAACTAATACGACTGCCTCGTCTTTCGTTGAAATTCACATGCCGGAGGTATTACGCACCAGTGCTGCTGTGGTTTGTCTTTCTTACGCAAGGATAATTAATCGCACGTTGTTGGTACGTGTTCTTGCAACGAGAAAAAACGAACGTTCTTTTGGAATCTATAGCAATTACGATCGAATAATCAAGCCATCCTACAATTGCTCTTTTAAATAATTGATCGCGATAATAAAGCAATTGATATATTTTAAATGTTTCAAATACGGAGGATCTAGTAGTGTCTAAGTACGTGTTGCGCGATTCATGTGCAGAAAAAGTTGTTTACAGCTTCTAAATGGGCTGCATTGACATGCCATATTTATGTGAATTCGTATTTTCTCGAAGAGAAATAAAAAGTGGAGCTCGATTGGACAATTTTTTATTTGTTACGTGTTATAACAGGTACTATACTTTGAATATCTTATATATCTTTACATGTTAGATCAACTGTATGCATTTACGCATCTATCAATTTCGCATAAATGGATAGAAATCTGAAGTCTAGTTACGTGGTTGATACTTTAAATAGCGTTCAGAATTTTTTCGTTGCAACTTTTTAAAATCATCGAAAGCATAACGCGGTGAATCATGAGTATATAATTTTCCTTGCATTGCTGCTGCTCCTCATAACGTCATACAAATTAACGTTAAGAATAATTTTTCATTCAGACATAAGTAGATTATTTATACGTGATCTTAATTTGATATTGGTTTTGCTATGCCGATACAACGAATAAAACAGTATACCTTGAAAAACGCCTAATTTTCAGAGAACCGTATCCCGTTCAAAACGAATTACTACATATAACTTTGATAAGTTATTAATTTAATAAATATGTTTCGATTAAAAAGCAAAATTTACAATATACTTCTCGTAGTTAGTAGAAATACCTTTCATTAAAATAGAAAAATAACGAGAAAAATTAAATTTGTTTATCGTACGATGTTGATTATTCTGTGATATCGTAAATTTAGAATTGGTAATGAACGATCTATTTACTCTACGCGTATGCAATTCTTTCGAAACATAAATTAAAAATGCAATTAAAAAGATTCTCAATTTGATAGACGGAAGAATGGCCGCACAGTCTTTAATTTGAGAAACTAACTTGAAAAGCGTTTTGAGGGATGTATATGTACACGTTCATTTGTATACGTCATGAATACACGGATCCACGTACTTATCGTTGTACTGCAGAAAGGACTGCATTTCGTTCGATACCACCTGCATTTCCAATTTTTGCCTTGTGAATGCATCGCCTGGCATAACGAGGGCGAGCATTAGAAAGTAAGATGCGGTGCTTCCCGTTAATATTAATTGCAAAAGCTTTGCGAAGAAATTGGAAACGTAATAATTTGCATCTTATTGCCACGTAATTCTACCGAATAAAATATATTAAACGTTTTATATAGAATAATTTACGCTAGACTTAATATTAATTATAAAGGTTTTGTTAAGAAACGTAGATCGACAACTTAATAATTGCCACTTTATCGCCATGTAATTGCACGCAATAAAATGTATCAAGAATGTTTTATGTAATTATTTTTAGTAAATTTAATGTTAATTGCAAGTTTTGTAAAGAAACGAGAATTCGAAACGCGATGATTTGCATTTCATCACCGTATAATTGCACACAATGAAATACAGGATGGACCATTTGAAGGGATGCACGCGATTATTTCCTACATCGTTCTTCGTGCAAAAGAACGTTTCGAGTAAAATTTACGTTGTTTCGAGAGGTACATCTTGCGATGCTCGCTTTTCTTGTCTAGATAGACATGGCTTATAATATGTTGTTGTTCCGAGCTCCTTCAAGGTCATTTTTCGCTGTTCAAAACTTCCCTTCGTGGAACATCCCCAGGATTCGACTTACCGGCATACTTCATCAATTTCGGACGTAAAAGCGAATCATAATCACGCTAACGATGCGACATATTGTTACTCTTGTTTACAAACAGGGGATACTGCTGCTACATTGGATTTCTGGATACTTGAATAGGAAGAGGAAATAGAATGCCAAGGTCCCTGGATTTAACACCTGCGGATTTTCTCTTCCAGGCTTCCATAAAAGATCAAGTCTATTGGAAAGAATCCACTAGGCCTGATAATATGAAAGACTTGCCTGCAAATTACTTCTGCAACATTGGTCGAGACACAAATATCTTTCAGGGGTAGAGTAAGTCGATGCGTCGGCGTCATTTCGGAGGTCTTCATCTCGAATACCAAAGATAAGGATCGATTTCTGGCCCTTTAGCGAATGAAGGTAATTTACGAATAACAATGAACGACCTTCAACGTCCTTGGAACAGCAACGTATCAAAGGTCAATAAATTCGTCATGGAACGAGCTACACGCCTATCCGAATAAAAACATTCTATTTAAAAAAAGCGGAAGTCACTTTGAGATCTCGAAGGCACATCCAAGGCACATTCTGGGCATATCGCAGATAAAATGTCTGATCGCTTCGAGCTGTTCCCCTCGAAATAAAGTAGAATTTATTTCGCATAACGTATAGGAGACAATTGCGTTTGAATAATCTGAATCACTTCGCATGGATCACCCTGTATATTAAGCGTTCTTCATACGGGGTGTCTCGCCTAACTCTTCCAGACTCAGTTGTTCTTATTTGTCGTGATATAAAAAGATGTTTCAGACAAAAGTCGTACGGTATCGAGCAGGATATACCGTGCTTTTATCTATTTCACCCGACGATGACCTTAAAACATCCAACGGTTAGCCAGTTTCGAGCAGTCACTTTCAACCAGTTCCTTGTATCGCTCTCTCGAATTCGAAAGCTCGTACTCGATGGCGAAGTTGCAAGAGGCACGAGTTCCTAATGTTTTGAAAGAATATGCAATGCAATGAAAAATGGAACCATCTAAAAGCTTCAAGTCTGCATTTTATTACATACGATAAAGTATATTAAAAACTTTCGATATAATAATTTTTTAGTGTTATACTTTAGCATGCATATTAAAGTTATTAAAACAATTGAAATTCACATCCGCGTTCTGAAGCAATTTGTGAATTGCAGAAGAGTTTTTCTCCGTTTGAGATGAAAAGGGGATGAACAACAGGCTTTGGTCCAATCATACACCTTTTCTGCCTTTGTATTCCTGTAATTGCACATCCGATATAGTTCACGCGTAATGATTTAATTTTAACGAATGGCGTCATCATTTAGGAATGTGATCGTATCACAGCCGCGTAATAATAATAAATGAGATTGCCATATATGATAGCATCGAAAAAGCAAATACAACCTGCAGCGCTTGTTATTCTTTAAATCGACAAATATAACCCCATTTTTTTGTAATTATCACGTATTTCGTAAATATATGTAGAAGATATTTTATGCTAACGAAGGTCGTTGTTTTTTGTTGACAAAATTATACGATCTTTCTTTGTCCGTTGAACCGACATTTATTTCGTGTTGTTTTAGTAAAACGTTTTCGTGTTATTTTCATATTTAGGTTGCTTCTCATAAGTTTAAACTTTGATGTTTACTTATGCAGAACGATATTTTTAAAGATTACATAATTCCAAATACCATTTAGGATTATCCGATGCAAATATATATCAACATTCAGTTATAATTTTTCTTAAACAACAAAATAAACGTTTCGCAAATTGCACTATCCTACGCTAAAATTGTAGGATAAATTTATGCGTAGTAATCTGTTCTTACATTTATAAAAATGCTATCCTTGCTATCTATTGCTATATACATTCAAAGCTTCTAGGTTAACAATACAATAATAAATCTTTGCAAAACACTGTTAACATTATTGTACAAACTGTCGTTTGTTCGTACGATATCTAGTTGTTGACAATAAAATTGCGATGCGATTCAAATGCAATGAAACAAGGAACAGTGACGTTAATTACAACGAGAAGTTAAAAAACATTTTTGTAGATATCAATTTAAACGAAAACAACCGTCTTAATTACGTTCGCTTCGTTCTTTCTTTCTGCTGCTCTTAATTAGTGTGATTATGGTGTAGTGTATGATAATAGTTACGATTAGACTGCGGATTATTTTGAGAGCATAATTAAACAAGTAGAACCTTGTTGGAAAATTTTTTTACCAACAAAGTGCTGTAACAAGCACTGTATTTTGTATATCTTATATATTTTTTCATATTATGCGCATTCCGTGCAACTCTGCACTTTCAAATTTCCTATAAATGAATAAAATTCCGTAGCCTAGTTACGATGTTTACGCACGCTTGCATTTCGGAGGCAAATATTAAAGAAAGAAAACGTAAACACGCTTCGAAAATAAGAACTTTCTTCCTTTTCTATCAGGAAATTTCATCGAGTAATAATCAGGAAAATTCGTATATCGAGCTAATAATTAGAAGGTAAAATTAGTACGCGCTGTAATTGTGTACAAGTATCGTTTAATCGATACATCACGTAAAAATAAATATCATAGATGCGTATCGGTGGAACACAATTTACATCGCAATTTATATCGCTCTTTTGGCAAATGTTATGAAATTTCTAATGAATTATCGTTTAATATCGTAATAACCGTATCTGTTAGGTACTCGCAACCGAAAACAACGCTCACTCGTCATGATTACGAGAACGTAATGCAGGGAAATATAATGATTAAAGTATCCGTAATCGGACAAAACGAAATCTTAAAGGGGAGTAACGAAAATTTGTTCAGCCAAGATATAGCCGGAACAAATGCCTGCACATAAAACATCTTTTATAAATACCTTAAATACTCGGAAGCAAAGAGGAAAAGCAAAATATATAGACTTAAATATACCTCTTAGCTACAAAGGAATCCTGGCTAATTAAGACTACCAGGTAAAATTGCATAGACGGTGAACGTTGAGAGTATCGCGTATTTTATTATTTCCTGTATATAATATAAACAAAATTGCACCGGGCGCGAGCCTCGCGCAATAAACAAATGCTACCGCTATCGTTTAGCGTTACAATTTCACAAAATTACGAATACTTTGTTCGTACCGCATCGGAGTATACGTAAAATTTGACATAAAATTCGAGTAAACTGTGAATTGCGGAGATTTTACAAAGAGTTAGGAACAGAGAAACTACCTTTTAAACGAGATAGGGTGAGGAAAAGTCAGGGAAAATATGTTCTTTCCAATCCTTATCAATCTTTCGACTAAAAAACGTACTTTTCTCGTTTGCTTCTGTAGGTAGAATTATGAATCCCATATGTCAGCGCGATCGATTTAATTCGACCGCGTTAAATAGATTCGAAGGGAAATGGCAGTACAGCGTTTGTCATATACGAGTCAGGGGGTTGCAAATCATTCCATTAGGATAATCTCACTACCATTGCATTTGTGTCAGCCTAAGTAATGACTCATTTGTTATGTCTTCTCTGTCTCTGATATTTCATCGACGTTACGTGATACGAGCTTGTAAACTGAATATTTTTAGGCAATTACATAGCCGCGATATTTCATTTTTCAGAGGAATTTATATCGAATCGTTTCACATTAATCCTAAAATTTTACAGTTCAAGATCATTTCTCAGAAGATTTCGAAGATTTTTACGAAAATCCTGGAAACTAGAGCCCAGCAGCGGTTACTCGTGCAAGAAAAGATCATTTCCATATTCCAAGATCATTGAAATCGGCGAGATTGTCTCTATTCCGAATAATTAGCAAAAATTCGTGAAATCATTTCAATTACGTCAGAAACATTTCTCCTTCTTTTTTTCTTTTATCACAAATAGCAAACATATTTAGGTGGCCTGTTACAAGCTGTACAAGCAAAGCTGCTAATGCTAAGCTTAATTGTCCTTTTCGAAGAGCGAATTTTTATCCGGAGCAAGTACATTGTACGATTAAATTGAATCTCGTTTAAAGTTTCCCAACACTGAAATAAAGTTTCGAGTGCTAAAATTAACTCGTTTTACTCTTTCAATGAATCACTTTCGTCTCGGTTTGCATTGGGGTGTACGTTGATCGGTTGATGCTCCAAATGTTAATTTCCCAATCAATCACATCCTGACTGTCGCACCTACGCCCCTTAGCGAGTCTTCTACTAGTAAGCAATATATGTATCAGAAGAACGTATGGTTGAGAGTGCAAGGCAAATAAAAATAGCAATTGTGTAGCGAATCTTTTTCACGGCTAGGAGGCAGACTAGACTAGACTAGACTAGACTAGAATAGACTTAATAGACTATTATAGAAATCCCCGTTTTGTCAGTATTATCTATCGATCAATATCGATCAATTATACAATGTATTCGCATCAACTGGTCTGTTCTAATCGAGAATCTTATTTAATTGAAACTTTATTGGAATTTCTAAACGAAAGAAACAATTGTTCAGTGGCATTGGTGGAACATTTGCATTGAAATAGAGCAGCTAATGCAGTACTGTTTCAGAAATGTGATAAGAAGCGAATGAATATTTTACTCTCAGCTCGTTCCCTCTGTATATTCCAATATTCGTCTATAAGCGTCTGTTTCATATCGCAGACGAATTTGAAAAAAGTTACTTTTTCTGATAGATAACGTTTAGTCGATGATAAAATACGTGTTCCATATGAGAGCAGGGAACTAATAAGTTAATTATCATCGAAATCTTCCAGTATGTATCATTATTACAACATTTAATATTATATCTAGTTTAATAAATTAGAAAATATAAAAGAATCGCTTTGAATTTACGCAGACTGCCTTTTACATTTCATAAGCGGTAAATGCTGAAAGACTGTGGCCGGCGGAATGTGGATTAGCATAATCACGTGGTTTATTATGATTAGACTGCGTACATTTCTGCATTTATGGGAAATTTAAAAAATATAAATGTTGCGAGAGAATAGGATTTATAGCTAGATGAGTGGTTGCAAAATGAGGCGAAACATTAACTCCAGCAAGATACAGGGTGTTTCATAACATGTGGGATCCACTTCAGGAATAGACAGGAGGAACCAAAACGATTGAACAAATTCATACGAACGTGCGTCCGATCTGATCGTTTCAAAGTTGTAGTCCTTTTTGTGTTTCGATACTCCGCAAATGCTCATGTTCGTACAAATTCCTCGAAATAGCTATTCTCCGTCTGTATTCAAGCTTGCATTTTCCGCATCAAAAAATATCGCCATCTTTTGAAAATTCCAGGTATTTGCTGAATCTGCTGGCAATCTGGTTATATACGTGCACGGAGTACATACCGCAACGCCGGCCATGAACGTCGAATGCACAATTGTTTCCAAGTGGCCCGAAAATAAAAATCTAATGGATTTAAATCCGGGGAACGAGCAGAGCAGGAAATAAGTCCTGCACGACCTGTCCATTTACGAGGAAATCGCGAAGGTAGACAGTTACGGACTATCGAAACACAAACATGGTTATAAATTTGAAACGAGATCGGATAGAATACACCTCCGTATGAACATTTTTATCGTTTTTGTGCCTCCTATTCGCCCCTGAAGTGAATTCCACGCGTTATCGTACATCTTGCCGCCAAATAACAAACAATAATAATGTTAAAAAAAAGAGCAAAATGCTTAATACAACCGGCTTTATGAATATTATAATACTAAAGTAGCTGAGATTTTTAATATTTACTATGTGCGTGTTGTCGCTGTCGAGTGAGTCTCTGCTCGCACCAAAGGTAAGAAGGATTAGAATTTTTGAAGCGTGCATGGAACGAACGTATATAGCGTAAGTATGTTTTATTCGTGTGTACAACAGCAAACTACACAAAATATGTACTATTTTGAGGGAGAAATAGATTTCTATGCGGGCTCCAGATTTCTTTAGTTACGTCGATCAAAATATGAGATTGCGTAAAAATCCACGGTCTAGTTACGACATAAAGATTGGAAAATATGAAAACAAATATGCATAGCATAGATCTTCCAAACTGTTTGCAAAGTCTTGATTACACATGGCAAATATTTGCCAGCACATATTTATTTTGTTAGCTGTTTCTATTGCGATATAAAAATAGTTACGTAGGTGGTGTCGCTAGAACAGACAGTGCGAAGCAATATACACACGTAATGTAATCAACGATAAGAATAAATCGCTTTAATTAATCTTCGAACAAGATTCGATAAAGTTTCTAATCAAATTTACTAAAAGGTTTTTAATCAAATCGCGCAGAAAGGGTATTCATGTTCTATAAAGAGATCCGCTAATGATTCTTGAAGACGTGTTTTAGTTCAAAGATAATGGTTAGCAAGGCGGAAAAAATCGAGCAAACGAATTATTTCAAAGCGAACGAACGATGACAGAATGATCGTAATACTACAAATCTAAGGATCCTTTGCCGAGAAACAGCGAGATCTTTACAAAGATCGTCGTGTAATTTGGGAACCCCGACGAAGTAATAGATCTTCACCTACAAGACAAATACAAGGGGAATCAATGCTCAACCTTTATTAGCTACATACCCGGAAGTAGGATTCTCACGTCTTCGATCTCCTCTGGGTGAGAAAAGGGGAAAGTCTTTTGGGAAATGGACATTCCATCTCAGTTTCGAGCGAATTTCTCTCTTTCTCGCCTGCCCTTTTGGGTTGGCAAGGCAATATAAACGAGGGACGGTAATTCAAAGGAGCTTGAACTCAAGATCGTAATTTATCCGTGTAATGAACTCTGTGACGTCCAGTTCTTTTATATATCAGGTGTACAAATAAATAATCCAAATTTTTAAGTGAAATTGAAAGTTTGTTCGAAAGAAGTAAAGCAAGTTCGATCAAAATATTCGTCGTTGTTTTCTACAGCTTTCAGCCATCTATCAGACAAGTGACGAACTTCGTTATTGAAAAATGCTGCATCATTAGACAAGGTCGAGTCGTCGAATCATGTTTAATAGTATACAAAGTGCTATTAATTCGCTCGCTAACGATTAACTAATTATTTACTATTTACATATACATGCGATTGTAATCACTACTATTTTGCCAGCTGATGCGACAATTAATTACAAAAAAGAAAGAAAAAGTTACAAGATATTTATCGGAAGTATACGCTCCGTCAACGTCGCGAAAGTTTTGTATACGATATTTTTAGTTTATTCGTCTACGATGTATCGTGCAAGGAAATTGATAAAATATTTTTACCGAAGCTTTTTCGCGAAATTAATCGATAACTGCAAGGTACATAAAGTCTGCGTATAGAGAAAAGACTATTCTTCGAAGATTACGCTATCGCAAATTTTCTCCTTCGAAAGTTTTTCTAGATATTAAGAAAGTTATCGAATTAATAGAGTTCGTTGGTTACCCTGTATCGTTTTTTCTTCGTATTTTAGAACTTCCAAAAAAACTGCGTCCGCAATTTCCCTCGACTATTAATAACTTTTATCAGTTTGCGTTCACTGCGCTTTGGAAATATTCTGAAATGTTGGCAAAAATAGTTGTTCAAGTACCTATACGTGTCAAACTTTGCAGACGGCGCGAAAGGTACACGAAACTAATAATTGCCCAGTGTTTTGTAAAGTACTCGTAGATTATACTAAAACTTTCATGAGTTTAGGACGTTGGATATGATTGGCACTGCATCATATTCGCATCACAGATCGAAACTTTGTTCTCTGTGCGTCGTATATCCGTCGCTTGTCGCCTTTCCTTATTAATTTCATTTTCTGCGTTACGATAATAGTTTTAAAAGCAACGCGTTAGATATCATTGGTATATGAAAATCAAGTTAAATAAAATTCCATCAACCGTAGTTACACGAGTCGGAAAAGTAGTTTAAGGTACGTAGAATGCAACGAACATCGAAGGTGTTCGAAATAAATCTCTACTTTTCTTCGATGGCTAATTGAAACTTATTTTCTGAACACACACGGACAAACTGTTTTCGTGCTAGCTGGCAACCGTGATTTAATTCGAGCAATAGTTGTAGATACGCTCTTTCTACTTAACATGGCGGTGTTTCTTATGATGAAAAAATTGTGAAGAATACAGAGACCTCGGAAGAACGATACGTACTGTTCGTTTGTCCCAGGGGACAGACTTAAGCTCGACGAGAGTACTTTAATGGGTTGGCTAAGGCGGATTGTATTTACGGTAATATAACGTTTCCCCTTTGCAAATTTTTCTTTGTAGTCGTATATTTCTCCCCTTTTCTCTTTTAATTTAATCGTTTCTCTTTGTTTCTTTGTGCCATGATGCTAAATTAATAGTTATGGTTTATTGTCAACAATGAAAACAGATTTTTAAATGCCATTGAATCGAGTATATTTTTGAATTAAACGCAAATTGAATAAACGCTATTTTTAATACAGCAATGCCAATGCGAGTGTAAAATTAATACTCCTTTCGCTTGTTGAAATTATTAAAGAAAATATAAGAATATTTGTTATATATATATATTACACTTAAGATATTTATTATATAATTATTTCGTAAATTCTATCTTTTGAACCGTCTGAATATTTATATCAATGGATCAGTACAAATCGTAAATTGTCAGGTATTATTCCGTTATATTTTGTAAAATCATATTTTATACTTTTACTGAAATTATATAAAATATAATTTTACTAAAATTCGAAGTAACCCAATCTGACATTGCAAGGCACAAAATGTTACTGTAACAGCGTAGAGGGCCATGTCGATACGAAACAATGGAAAATATAGTGCTCTCAAACGAACAAAACATCACGGGCACCGCGCTAATTGTAAGCTCGCAAAACAATACCGGCCGCCGAGTGCTGAGTGGTAAACGCGTTACCGGTAGTCAATGCTCCAAAAAGATTCATTTGTCCCTCACGCGACAAAGCATCGTCCCAGTATGATGTAGTCTAGACATCGTTTTATAATACATTCAAGGTACGTTAACTAATTTAGTTGAAAAGTCACAAAGCCAACTGTAATTACAAAGGTCATGGCTTCTCCGGTATCGACGAACTCTGTTCAACGAGGAATCTTATGCGTCATACGCAGCTACGTTTTAGTCGTTGTACAGGCTGCTTCAAACTTAAACGACCAAACTTTACCGCTACAGTAATGCCCGCTTTAGCGTCCAGATTTTTGTTCGCTTAAGCGCCACTCCCACCAATTCTTACGAATGGGACCTGGAAGTGAACTCCGAGTGTGCCGAATGAGATAAAGTGCCGAACGAAACTCAACACCGATCCTTATCGTTTGTTTCGGGCACATATCGATTCACGCTCGAGTTCGCTTTCGCACGTGCCGGGTATCAACATCTCGCTCCCACTCGTCCCGTCCCCTTCCTTCGGTTGAATTCGCAGAAGTTACGTGCCCAGATAAGCGTCCGGATTCGGTTCATTCCGCGGAGGACGCTACAGTGGCCGCTGGGTATTCTATGAGCAGAAATAACAGAAAAATGTTGTATAATCGCAACGCAAGATAAATATATAAAATATTTTATATAACATAAGTAGTTGGCATCGTAGGCAGTTTGAGTTTATCATTCTCCGAATTTCGTGTTTATCTTGCTTTGATTCAGTGGACGCGCCATTAATCCTTCCTATTAATTCTTGTCACGAATCGACTCTTGTACTATATCAGGTCTGTAAGTATGAAACTGGAATTTGCCTATAAATGGCCCTAACTGATAATGTAGTTATCACTAAACTGCGTCATTGATACCAAAAGTCTTTGTTGACATCTCACAAACATTTTCGACTCGGAACAATACAAGTTTCAGACTCGGAACAGTACAAGACCAAATCGCTATGGACGGAAGACAATGCTCTGTGTTTGGTGGGATCAGAAGGGTGTGATCTATTACGAGCTGTTAAAACCTGGCGAAACCGTTAACACTGAGCGCTACCGACGACAAACGATCGATTTGAATCGAGCTTTGCGTGAAAAACAACCAGAATATCAAAAAAGGCGACACAAAGTAATTTTGCTTCGTGATAATGCACCTTCGCATACAGCAAAACCGGTGAAGGAAACGATCGAAGCGTTCAGTTGGGAAATACTTTCGCACGCGGCTTACTCACCAGACTTGGCTCCGTCCGATTACTATTTATTTGCATCGATAGGACACGCACTTTCTGACCAGCACTTCGCTTCTTACGAAAATGTACGAAAATGGCTCGATGACTGGTTTGCCTCAAAAGAGCGACAGTTTTTTTGGCGTGGCATCCACCAATTTCCAGACAGGTGGGAAAAATGTATAGCTAGCGATGGACAATACTTCGAATAAAATATTTTTTATCATTTTCGTACAATAAACGTGTATTTTCTATACAAAAATTCCGGTTTCATATGTACATACCTGGTACACAAGCGCTTTCGCTGTCGAAGGGTCTAAAGTATAAAGCGTAAGTTCAACGTAGCGTACACCAGCGTAAGTGTAAGATCTGACGATCTCGCGGACCAATTACGTACCCTTTCTGACCAGTCTGTCTTTCGTAATAACGTCCGTCTGTCGCCATTGGGTTTCATATTTTTGTTGCAACTTTTTTGCCAAGCGTTTGCGGACCTATGTTTATGTAACGTCTTTCTCTTATTTCTACTCATAAAACATACCGGTGATGTTTGATCGTTTAAACTTGGGGTACCTCGTATGCACTCTTTATGTAATCATACGAAGCAGTTTTTAATATCTACACTGCGATTTCATATTTCTATGAACAGAACTAAGGAAATGGAACCTACACGTAGATAAATAACTATTTTCCTGCCTTCCGGTCTTGAAAAAGGGTTGACACGTGGCTACACAGGTTGGCCATGGTTACGTTGCATACCTTAGATATAGATAATATAGATATATACATCAATGCAATACTTTAAAGACCATTGGACCCTTTTATGCGAAACCCTACCAGGAACCAATGATCCGAAAGCGATAAAATTTAGTTTAACATTTCGATCTTTGAAAGAATTCCACCCGATGTACAGTTCTTCTCTGTTTTTGCCCAGAATCTACTAATTCTTTTGTCATCATCGCTCGAGCTCTCTATATTCCTTCTTCGGATGCTCTGCTCCATTTTCCTCGTTTAATCCCCTGTATTTTCCGCTATACCTTCCTTTTACTATTCCGTCACAGGAACCTACATATGAAAAAAGCAAACAAAAATGAAATGGAATATGCTGCAATAGGTAGTTTCTCGTTATGAAAATCATGTGAAAATCTTCGCTACCCCGCATAGCCTTTGATCAAGGATTCAAACGGATCAAAGTATCTGGCGACAGCGTTGAAAGACATCGAACAAAGCTCGAGAAGTCTCGTATTACTTTTACATTTTGTATTTCTTTCGACACGAACGATATTCTGAAAAACGTAATCGAATTATTTGGTCCCGGATGATAAGGCTTGTTTCAGAGGATATAACCTTTTCGTGAAAATACTTTGAACTATCTTGTAAACCAAGCATCTTCGGTTAAATAAGACATACGTAGATGAAAATTGCTCCTACAAAGAGAATTTTTAAGCCATTGCGACGTGCGTGTTCAAACGACGATATCTTAAATATCAAGATAATATAAAATTGGATTAGATCCTCAAGAAGTCTGCGAGATGATCGTCGAAACATCGTGGAATTTATTAGGTCGACGATAGCCGGTGTTTCTCGTTCTTTGATGTTACTCAAATATCTTAAAGAAGAGAAAACAGATCAGGGTGCACATCTACGAATCGGAGAAAGACAAATACACCCCAACATCTTTGGCCTAAGCTGGACTCGTCGTCCACTTCTTGTGTTCTTATCTAACAACGCATGCACGTTCACACGAGTAAATAGGACGAGCCAATGATCATGGAAATGACCGAAGGTAAAAATGTATGAAACCACGAGCTTATCGTTTATTTCGCGTTGCGTCTATTTACGTTAGAATAATCTGAAACCATCTTTGTGGAAATTGAAGGCAAAACTTGAAATATCTTGAAGCGAAAAATATATGACTTATGCCACTTTCGTAATCACCGGCGCATATATGAATGTAACAGCGATCAGTAACGCAGTCAGTCCGCATGCCTGATTAGACAATGACCGAAAGGGTTTGTATGCAGCGTTCTCCTTCCACTCCCATATCCTATCCACTTACACGGTGACATATGACTGGCGTATTCTATCTTTGTATCTGAATGTGTGCAGCTGTCCACGAAACAGCAACGAACCGTTTCCGTCGCTATGCGTTTTCGTCGTGACGAGTGTTGTCGACATTGCCAGTAGCGAGGCGTATGTCGCAGCTATAAGCCTAAATGGAGACGAGCGACTGTTGATCCGCGCGATATCGTTGCGATCGTACGTTGCTCTTTGTTCGTCCAGTTAAGAACAACGGCGACAGTCGTACGATCGTAACGATATCGCTGGACGAATGCAACGACACGAGATGAAAGCGTCGCTCGGCATTTTAATAACGAGACAAAATGTATCTTGCCGCGTACGCTTCGTAGGCTAAACACCAGCGTAAACGTATCGTCACGTCTAGTAGACTACGTTTAGACTTCTACGAAACGACGCTTCGTGGACAGTGGGCTACAGTCTCTCGAATGAAAACGGAAGACGAGGCTCGATGCAGACGTCATACGTGTTTCTTTGTCCTGCCGGTTAAAAGCAACGAAGACGAGCGTGTGTGGCAGCTAGAACGCAGCGGGAAAAAGTCGCTCGTCTGTGCCAGGTCTTGGAAAGAAAGCGATCGACGCGAAGAAACAAAGCGAAAAATAGTTGAAAATTGGTGTGTGCGTTTCCTTTGTTCGACCGTGGCCGCCACGCGGCGCGGCGCGGCCGTGCCGAAGTTTCTGGCACGTTGGAGGGGCTCGAATCCGACATGGCGATGGATCGATACAGCACCAAGGGGTAGTGTTATGGGGGTGGCTTGCTGGTAATACACGGGGGTTGCTGCCATTGCCCGATGGTGGAGAGAATGTACGCGTATTCTACTCCACCCCAGCGTTAGATCCAGAGGTAGCACCCTATTCGTCAATCCTCTTCCTTCGTTCTGAAGGCCCTTTCTCTTTATTCGAGTTCGTTAAACTTCCAGTCGGTCGGCAGAACCCTCTAGACTTCTCGGCCGTTTTCTCTTCCCCCCCCCCCCCCCCGATATCATCTTTTTCTGTTTTGTCTCCTCCACTTTGTCTCGCTCGGAATTTTAGATATCTTAAGTGTACACCCTGCTTTTTCATCATTTTCACGCCAAAGATTAAGTTCGTTATATCGATACGAGAGTTCCTTATTTTTCAACCGAATATACATCGACGGCAAAATTTTTCAAGTTAAAGATAAGACTTAATTTCACGTTCTGTAAAATCCAATTTGCATCCTCAAGTACAAGTGGGCTTATCGAAGAAGATGTAATTTATCGTACGTTTTAAATTTGAATGTCGTATCCTGCTCTGATATACTGCGCGGATTTTCTGTCTATTTAAAGCACCGTACGAGTGATGCTATTTAGTCGTATGTTTAGTAGGCTGTCTGACCAGATTAAACAGTTTACTACTTGAATAACTGTTCTAATGCGCTTCACATGTATAATTACTCGCTACTTAGTTTTCATTGTTCAGCATCGCACATTTTAACTACCGTTGTTTTCGTCCTCGGTAAATAAATCTAAAGGAAATTAAACGTACCTATGCATATGTATAAAATGAGTAATTGAAATGCTTTGAAAACTTGTTCCTTCTACCCAGCAAATTGTTTCGTGTTAATTAACATTTCAACGAAGGTATCCAAGTTGAATAGAGAATGACGCACTTTTACTAATTTCCACGTATTTGAATTATAATAACTGAATGGTAACTGTAATCCTTTTTCACAATTTGTTATTTATTATCTCAAAGTTAAATACGATTGTACTTGTAAATTTCAAACTATTTATCATATCAGTTAGCGTATATTCCTACGATCATAAAAATAGCATTTGTTTCCGCGAATTAACGGAAGGATACCTATACAATTTTTTAGATAATACGGCCATAATCCGATGGTATAATTTAGATCTGCAGTTCTGCACGATCTTCCATGCAAATTGGAAAATGAAGCGAAATTGGATCGTGTGAAATACTGCGCGTAAATCGTATGCTCTTTCATTATTAATACATCCGAAAAATGCTACTTCGTCCATTTTGAAAATTATGCATAATTTCAAACATAGTTTCAAAATTAGACTTTCGTATACGCCAATCGACTAGCTTTTTATGCTCTACGAAAATATATTAAGGAGTACAGGTTGATTCAACTCGGACGAACCACCTCAATAACTCTTTCATTTCGAAAGAATAGTCAAATTATTAATTGAAATGTTCAAGTGGCTCGTTAACGATCTTACTTTTCAACCGAGTTGACACTCGATCAAAAATTTAATTATCACTGTAACGCGTAATTAGCGTAGACATTGTTAATTCGTTAATACTAACAGATTGTGTTTTAATAGAAACTTTCTTTAATTGTGACATTTAATAATGATTAATCTGTCATCCTTGTTCGTAAATATTTAGATGCCATTTAATCCATGTTGGTGTAAATATGATACGACTTGTTGCAAATAGATACAAATAAAGCAATGTATTAAGAAACGAATAAACGTTCTTCCATTCTTTTCCTCTCACATAATCTCTGATAAACGAATAGCAAACAGTTGGTAAACTTGATTAGTTCAAGTTAATTAGACTTGAACAGTAGACTTTATCCTTTAAAAGTTCATAAAGAGCAGTAGTGTAAACAGGATGCTACAAGATATTAATATAATATCGAGCCTTCTATTTTTATAATTTCATGTAGACATAACAGGTGTATTCAAATATTTGTAACATCGTGTTTTGCATTTCTTTACTTCTTTTATCTTGATAAAGATGAAAGCGGATAAATCGCCAATATCTGCCAATGCGTGTCTTAACGCGTCAGTGAAATTCTCATAGAGTCGCCGTTTTCGCCGTAATATTTTCTATTTAAAAGGCGCATGTAGACTTTTATGGCCGACTGTATTGTATCCAGAATATATTATTTTGGATCGATGCATCACGAGTATAATTAGAATGCTTATCTGATTTCGTGCAAAAATTAACTGCGTTTAGGGTTCATACGTTCTCACCATTTACGTTCTCACATACGTTCTCGACGTCATTACTTTTACTTCTGTCGTACCGTGAAGTTCTATTGTTCTTTCAGGTGACTAACAAAGAGGAGAGCGAACGTTCTGGTACACTTACCTCAAAGTGCGCTCTAACAATAGAATAAACTCGAAACGATAAAAGAGGAGGCGCAAGTGAGCGAGACTTCGAGGAAGGTGCACAGCACCGTAACGATGATTATTTTTTATAGCCCTACGACCGAGGCCAGAAGATCGTGCCGCGTTCAAGTAGAATAAACTTTGCTTTATCTTTAGCCATCTATGTTGCTTTCGTTATTATGTTTTACTCTTTTAAATGCTTCACTAAGATCTTTGTTTTCGAACTTTATGATCCAGTTAATGCCTTCTAACAGACTTTATTATAACATTAAGACGAAGCACAGAGTTCAGGCGAGAAACACGTTTGCCGGTTATCGCGATAGAACTCATCGCGATAGAAATCATCGCGTTAGAAATCATCGTACAACTCGTACATAATCGTAGATCGGGCAAGTTGGCTCAACTTGGAAACGTTTATGACAAAATTCTTCTAGAATCCTATATCTATTGATGTTGTATTTATAAAAAGTATTACATACGGTGTCAGTATCTGTTTATCGAAATATGTTAAGACAAACTTGCTAAACCTGACATAAAAAGCACAAAAAGATCATTTTTGAAGATCGTAACAATGTCCTGCCTTGCCGACGCCAGATGGAACGCATCTATTTGTACATGTCCTTTGTTGTCAGACCAAATAACAGGTCCCCTATTTCTATTAGATAAAATACCAATTTTTTCTCCTCTTCGAGTGAAAATACAGTATGCAAACGTTTTAAACTAGTCTTCGACATCTGTCGAGGATTTTCCCCGAGAGTCAACTTCCTTGGCAACGCAGTTTTGGGAAAATTAAAAACTCTGCGATAGCCCATTTTTCCGTACAATTGCTTTGTCGCTCTGTCTTTCTTCCGTGTGACCATTTTATCTAAGAACTATATTTCATGGAAATGGACTTATCTTGCCCTAAATGTCGCATCGAGACTAATTGAACGATAATGTTCGTTCTTCTTACGAATAACATTTATAAGCACGCAATATGAATACCTTAAAAAATTGCCTAACTTATAATGTTCAACGCGTAATATGACTGGGAATAGTTACTTACCGATGCTCGAAAGATTTACTTTAGATATTTTATATACAGTCGCGGGAAAAAATAAATGGATAGGTAGCGTAAGTAGGTGTGAATGAAATTTCGTCGAATTGGTGCTAGTGACATATACTGGAGTTTTATTCATTAAATATCTACGGTACATAGATTATTTAATAAATAATTGAAATTAGTATTTATATCGTTGTATGACCTTATCCAACTCTATTGATACTTATTATCACTATATTACAACTTATTGTCACTAATAGTCTTCCATTGTATCCAAATTGTCAATTGTTTTCAAATTTCGTTCACATTTTATCTCCTTCCTTCGTTGTTTACTATTTATTTTATGGATTTCAGCCAGCACTATCGCTTTTAGTATTTTTATGATATAAGAAATGAATACATAGCAGGCAAAATATTCTTAGAAATGGTCTGACTCTCTCGATTTATCTTTCAGTCAGATTATTCTCGCCGTTTAACAAAAGAAACTGTTTCCTCTTTATTTTCACTAGTGGAATATAGAGAACATTTTTCCCAGGAAATAATCATTGGGTTTTTGAAGGCACTTTTCTTATTCAAAGTCCCTCCTTTCTCTAGTCTTTCTAGAAAAGTCTTTTTCTCCCCGTCCGTCGTAAATGTAAATGTAAACAGGTTTTCAAAAAAATACCAAACGTAATATCTACCTATGCTTATTGAGGAAAATTAAATATTATTTATTTTCTAACGTGACATTATGTTTATTAAAAATAAACCAAGTATTTGTGAAACCTGCAATTATTAATTTAAAGGAAATGTCGTATTACTATTTAGACGAAGAATAAGATTAACATTTAGACAAAGAAATAGATGTTTAACTTTCCGTGAAACGAGTAATCTCATTTTTACTCGCGCCATCGTTTACATATATGCGGACTTTTTTAGGTTTCTGTATTCTAAAAGATCCAAAAAAGTTCTTGGATATTGTTCCAAGTTTTTAGAATATCATTCAGCAGTCTTTGTTGCTAGGTGTTAGCTTAATTTTTTGAGGCGAAGTAAAATTCGAACAAAAATATAGAAAAAATGAAAAATTGCTTAAAATTATAGATCAAAACCGACCCAGCAGGCAGATGAAAGGTTAAATAACAAAGAATAAGATATTTAAATATCGGAATAAGAATAAAAAACAAATTTCACTGCATGCGCTTTTCATTTAGTTACGGTTGAAAAAAGAAGAGGCAACCAGTGCTGGTTGGAAATATTGCTCGGTTGAATTATACTAATAATATTTTGTAGACCGCGGATTTTTACGCATTTATCGAAAATTTAAATACGCAGAAATGCTTACAATATGTAAAAATATATTAAATATCCAGCATATTCATGATAATATTAGTACTCGTTGTAGTATTTACGTAGTGGATGAAATAGTTCTGTACATAAGGTTCTATCTTTAGTTGTATTTTATAAATTCATTGTTGAATAAATAAATAATATGTTTAATTCAAATAGGAAATCTGAATATTCATCGATATAACTGTTTTCGTAAGTAATCGGACAGGCAGAAAAATTATCCGCAAAATTTTCCTGTGACAAATATTTATCTTCTGTCTCATCCATTTTAACAAGGGTTGACGGACAAAAAGGTACAATAATGCGAAATGATAAACAAGAAGAGAGTATTCTAGTAACTTTATGCTTCTACAAATATGTGATCGGAGTGGAAAATAATATTATATATTTATTTCCTCGTCCATATAAATGTTTACTTTCTGGATACAAATCAAAATTATCTCGAGCCTAAGTTAGTTTTAAACATTAAATGTAAAACGTAGGACTTACACTCACCTGCAAATATAAATACCTGACCTAAAAATATGACCTATAGATAGATAGGTAATCTGTAGTAACATTTTTTGGTCTGATCTTATCAATATCATATTTTACATTTGGATCGATATTATTATTAATTTGTTATATACAACGTTTGCTCGAGTTGTATTTTGATTCGTTTTATTATTATCTGACAGTTTGGTCGTACATTTTGTATGCCTAAATTTATGAACTTAAAAAACATGTCTCGATTAAAAATACGATATTCCATGCTTTTTCCTGCGAAAAGCGCATCAATATACACCATGAGCAAAAATAAGGAAAAAGATGTCATAAAAACACGGGCTGAAAACGTTTTATTAAAAAGTTATAACTAGACTGCAGATTTTTATGCATTTATGGAAAATTTAAAGGTGCAAAAATGTTCAAAATGAATACAATAAGCAAAAACATGAAAAATATTCAAAATGAAGTGAAATATTTGTTTTAAAATTATATAGGTAAAATATCTTCTAATTTTAATAACTTTTAATAACTTTTAATAAACTTTGCACTAGTTATATGCATTTCGAAAAATGTAAAAATTATTTACAGAAAAGAAAAATAGACGTATCCAAGCTTTTTGATGAAAGATATACTTTTATGGGGAAATGCTATAAATAAAATTATAGTATTAATGTGCGAAAACATTCTGTGTAATCATAGATTTTAATACGCTTTAATACATCGTATATGTTAGCATCAATTATTGAATTGACTTTTGTAATGATTTTCATTCGTAATTCAAACAAGGGAACAAAGAATAAAATTTTACGATATCAAAAAAATGATATACAGCTACCCACGTCTAGACATATCGACGTCTAGACGTATCGAGTCTGAACGATACATTTGTCAGAAACCGCGAATACGTATTTGTAATCGAGTACGTAGAAGAATATTGGGTGACCATGCCATTTGGCGTGCTTGCTGTGGTTAACCATTAATAGTTTACATACTCCCATTTCTTTACTGATTACTTATTATAAACGAGTGGTTTGTATTTAATAAAAAAAAGTTTCTACATTCGGATCGTTTAAAAAAGTTATAAATCAACAAATATTTATGCCGTATTATGTTACGATACGTATTAAGTTTCAAACTTTGCTATCGGCCAGCCAATAAATAACAAGCAATGATTTTTTCGTGACAGTACCTTTCTGCTGTTTTCATAGTAAAAGACTATTCTAATGTAATTTATAAATGTATAGTTAAAAGCTGAGGTTTTAACGTGTAATTAAAAAAAAATCCATTATAATTTATTAAATATTTTTAACGTCTGCTAATACTTATAATTCACGTAAAGATTTGTTTCATTCTCTAAATTTTATTCCTAAACATTCCCGTGTTTTTAAATTTTCCATAAAAGCATAGTTTAGTCGTAACCAACATGATCACCGTGGATTGTGCAAACTACATGGATTTGTCTTGAGATCCAGTAAACAATTAAAATCCATGTTTATGTGATAATATGTTTATAGGAGACTGGTAGAAAATTATGTCAAATATTGTTTGGCAACCTCAAGTTTAACTTTAGTCATCGAAAGTTCATCAGAATCGAATTGGTATTTACGTATGAATAGAACCTGGCCCCTAGGATGCTATATACAATGTATAATGTCACCTATAAAGCAACGCTTAATTGCAAGTTGTCTAACTGCATCTGGCTGATTGTGAGTAAATCGAGGTCACAGAGTTTGATATTTCGACGCGAAGACATCGTCGTAGCGCGTCTCTTGTCAAGAAGATATTCGATTAATCAATCATAAAGATTAAGAAAGTTTAACACTGAGGATATTCAAAGTTATTAAAAATCCGATTATTAAAAGTCCCATATTTCAAAGCACAATAATTATATTCATTAGCAGTATTATGAATTTGCATATGTATCATTGTGATTGATTTCATGACCAATTACGTTCTAATATATGTAATTAATTGAATCGGAAGAGGATTTCTCCTTCAAGATTTTCTGCTTGTAAGATGAATGTTTAATTATCAATTATATAAAATTTTCTCCATTTATTAAAATAAATTTGTTTTGCGAAATTCATCTCCAATCTTCCTAAATTAGTTTTGAATTATGCTTTTGAGGATTTTGAATAATTAATTATAATTATTCCTATATAATATTATCTTTATATAATATATATTCCCTCATATGGTTTAGTTACGATTGAAATCAATAGGTTAAATGTTATATTCTTTATTTTACGTATCTAATATGATCACTAATCTGCGGATATTCGCGTAGCTTAAGATTTTTCGAATATTTTACGCATTCTTTTCGAGGATACTTTTAGTTATTAAATATCGTAACGAGTGCTATACTTTTGATATTTTATGTATCTTTGCATATTGTGCGCATTATACGCATTTTTGCATCTCTAAATTGTCCATTAATGTAAAAGAAATTCGCAGTCTAGAGATCACGTTCAGAAATTTCACGTTAGGTTTTACGTAAAAATTCTATTCGCTCGAAACGTACGTATACTGCAAAGAATTCTCTGCAATAATAAAGATTTTAAATCGTATTCGGTGCATCAGGTAAATTAAAATTAACTGATACGGTGGAAGCGAAATGATATAGCTTTTGACATGAACTGTACGATACTGTATAATGTAGAGAATAAGCGGGGGAGTTTGCATCATCGAAAGCATTTGAAAGATCTATTAGGTAGTAGGTTAACCGGCAATCCAGGCCACGATAGAAAGTTGATATTACCTGTATTACTTGTAATACCTGCTGGTAGTTAAGGCAACAATACAAGTCATTAGGGACATTAAATTATATAATTACTTACACATGTACAAGAGAATTATCGCAACCACAGTTGTATCGCAATCAGTCGTCGATGTTTCTTTCAACTCAAGACTTTTAAACTTTGTCTATTAATTTCAATAGCATTAATTCGATTTCATAAAAAGTCATATCTTAATCTCTTAACGTTTCTTTCTTATTTCAATTGCCGTAGAGCATGGAAGTTCGAACATAATCCTCTCCAGAAGACGATTCGATCTTCGAGTTGTTCGAATTTCCAATTATGTTCTCGCGTGTGAAATAATCTAAATCCAAATTCATTGTAAGACAGCTTAAGTGCCTAATTCGAAGGATCATATTGGTCAATAGTA
Source organism: Bombus vancouverensis nearcticus (assembly GCF_051014615.1). Taxonomy (NCBI): domain Eukaryota; kingdom Metazoa; phylum Arthropoda; class Insecta; order Hymenoptera; family Apidae; genus Bombus; species Bombus vancouverensis. The sequence goes on along the minus strand of NC_134915.1, from coordinate 298,647 downwards.
GAGAAAAGAATTAGTTTGATAATCGAATGGATTTATTTATAATGCTACATGCATTTAGAAATATTGGTGAAGTGGCGAACCTCGAGCGAGGGTTACTAACTCTTCGATTTCGATGCTTTTGAAATATGTTATCAAAGTCATCGTTCTGAACAATCTTTCGTTATACACGTATAGGCCAGTTATATATTCTAATTCATTCTAATTCTAGTTCTATTCTAATTCAGTATCACGAGTATTCTATGCATATTAATCTTCGTTAAACTTCGTTTTCAGATTCTATTCTCTTTTTTTTCAGCTTTTTTTATATTTTCTGGCAGCATTCGACGAATAGAGAGGAAATAGAGCATTTTTGCGTTTACGAATTCGTTGTTTCGGAAGTTTCGGTATCTCTGGCTAAAATAAATTTATAATATCGCTTTGGTGGCGATATATTTCAAGCTAGTTAACGTAATATACTTTTTGTTTTCTAGTTGATTGCTTTCTAATGTTGAATTTATATTACGTATTTCAAACCACCATCGAGAGACCAATATACTTCTACAAAATGTATCGCGATGATTAATTAATGGTCGAGTAATTTATTCTATAAATATCGCCATCTCAAAAACTTAAAGTATGATGTATCCATGTTCGTGAAATGTCTTGCTGGGAAAACTAATTCAACTTGGGAACGAATCCAACTGGGACTATTAAATACGCTCTGAAACTCTATTTTGCAATTGAACTTTCTTCTCCTAAACCATTACATCTTGTCACTCCTAGTTTTATATATATTTATATATACTTATTGTATATTTATATAACTTTTATACGGAAAATAAAATAAAATTTCCAACTGTAATTGTAATCCATATTTCGTTGTACCTTTGTGTAACGCTTTGAAGCTTTTTATTTTTATTATACCGTTTATCTGAATCTATCGACTGGACAAATATAATTAATATAGTTCGTGTAACGAGAGCTATCTTCCACGCTACCTGTTATTTTTTTCGTTCACACGATAGGAGCTTATGCCGAGGTAAAGTGAATTTACAGTTCAGTTAATCAGGTATTAACTAAAATTTCGTTCCAGTAAACGAAGCTCGCATAAATGATGTTTTACTGTACATGTTTGGCACCTATATAAATACACGATATCTCTGCAATTGTAGCATAATCAAGCGCTCGCGAGAAGATTGACTGAAAATGTAGAAAAAAGTTCATATAGCAGACTTTCGAGTAAAACACTTTTAACGTGCCCGATACACGTGTTAGTTTCAATTTGCCAGGCTTTGGAGGTGTAGCTCGTAACGTTCACATCGCACATTTAACACCAATCTATGGAGAAAAATCGTTTGACACCCACAGTCCAACGTCTTGTCCACCACGTTCATTTGACCTAAATCCCCTTGACCTTTTCTTGTAGGGTTTCTAAAAAACAGGATGCGTACACAACCTTTTATTTCAGTAGACGACACGAAAGAACGAAACAAAAGGAACTGTTTAATTATGAGTGTTGGATAAACGGACAATGAAAAATTTAAGAAAATACTTAGAATGCAGTAGTGGTAAGTTTGAACGTGTGTCGTGAAAGATAAAGTGTAAAGTAAGGAGGAATGTAGCGAGTTTTTCCTGATATTACCCTAATAGTTTTCTGTTCCGAATAGCACGAGAAATCAATTAACGCGAAAAAGTAGTGAGATTTCATTTGAAAACAGAGCGTAATCGCAGTTTGCAACTGCATCGAAACAAAAAAATTCGATGAACGATGCAAAATTTTTCTGCACAACATTTTTCTGCCCGCAGTAGAAACAGAATTATAGTCTGGCTCAACTACTAGACTCACCCTTTCTAGGAACAAGTTAATTTTATATAATTTAGTAGAAATATTACCTTAATACATAACCTGTGTAATATATAACGTGGTCTGTATTGATTTTGAAATTAATTTCACCAGTTAACGCAACAAACTAAAAGCTGAACAAATTTACGGAATTTTACCAACTTTGCGAGTACACAGAAATAAACTTTTACGTCCAAAATTAAAATCCACAATTTCATTGAAGGAAAGATTATAGAAAATTGATTTCTTTACTTGGCAGAAGATGATGTACAAATTTCCAAATTTTGAATATGTATTAAAACGAAGACAATGTAAGCACATTATATCGTGATTATAAAATATCTATGCTCTTCCTGTCTCTCTTCGGAGAATTTCTATCGCAAAATTTATCATAATTTGTCAGTCGTTAAATTAATCTTTAATCTTTATTGATTGTCCTTGCAACATACATTTTTCCGTCCTGTAAAGAGAAGAACTTTAACAACATCCAATATAACTTTCGTAATACATTTTCCATTCACCGAACATAGTCTAAAAAAAGAATTATTGTTCTATTGTCTTTCTTGTTGCTATTATATTGTACTGCCTTATGCGACCATTTATTCGTGATAGTAAATTGGAAATTCAAAGAGTGTTTGCATGCGCAGTATTGTTTCCCAAATTACAACTATAAAGACGACATTTTTCATTCAGAAGCACCGAGTCTCATTTCGTAATAAACTGAAAGAACAAACATTGACTTTTACTCGCAAGAAAAATAAATATACGAATGTAGTATTTTCTTTGGAAGTATTCCATTAGTCGAAAGTGAAGATTTTATTGACTCGAACAGTCTGTGCGCGCTAAGGCAGGCTGCCACTGAGGACGTCGGCGATGTAGTTAAGGAGAGGAGGAAGAAACGAGGAGAATAATTCTGGTGAACGCCCTCACTGCCTTGACCTCAACGACCTCTGCTTACATTCACGGACCTGAGACCAGATTCCTTCCGAGCTATAGGTATCGAAAGAGAGAGAGAGAGAGAGAGAGAGAGAGAGAGGTGCACCCACTTACTTTGCACAATGTTCATCCGATAGACTAATTAGCTACATTTAATGTAAATAAAATTGTACTCATTTTCATACATCTGGAGTACTAACCATAAGCATGGAGTTTTATTCAGTTCGATCAAAGGAAAGATTATAAGTTTGCCAGCGAGAATTAGATTTCAGTTTTAACGCGGACACGGCTTTCTTATTTCATGTACATATGGACAAGCTTTTCCGTGCTACCTGGTAGCAATGACTTGATTTAAGCGAAAGTTGCAGACACGTCTTTCTACGATGATCTTTGCTTCCAATCGATATCTTGTAATTTCCATACACATTTTCAGACCAGTTGCAAATTTTACAGATACAATCACGATAGCAATGCCACGTTACAGCGTTAATGAAATTTTTTAATGTTTTGTATAACACAGAATGATTTATAGGTGCTGAATGGTTAATATTTTTTTTATCGATAATATTTTTTATTCCTTTTTGTTTTACAATAAAGCAAAAATCTTGGGGATTTACCGACACTATGTGCGAGATACTACATCTTCCAGATGACCATTTTCCACTTCACAAAGGCGAGCTCTTTCTACGACGTCTTCCATTACGCCAGTTAATTTGTAGCTGTACTGCTCTAGTTCCTACACGAATGTTGTCTCGCAGTTGTGGGATTGCCCGAGGCTCGTTCGCACACACTCTTCCCTTCAGGAAACCCCACAAAAAGAAATAGGGGGACCTATCAAATTTGGAGACCATGGCGGCTAATTAATTGCAGCTCTAAATTATTCTTCCTTCAAACGTGTTCCATAAGACATTCAAAATAAAGCTGTACCATTTCGGTCCGTGGTACAACGATGAATTCTTCTATAATAGATTTCCAAACTCTTGCCTATAATTCTTGAGAAAACAACATAAATGGGCCGTTTATTTTGAAAGTGGCTAAAGTCCGTCTCTTTTTATGTTGAAATATCGAAGTATTTGCGTTTCCATCGATTGAAAAATCCTTAGGTCTACTTAGTTTGTCCGCGTCTCTATGTGTTTAACTATTTGTAACATAGCATTGTACAAATAGCTTTCTTGAGAATTAACTTGATCAATGTCTTTTGTCAGAGTTACGAATGGTCTTCTGTCGCTATCAAAATTAGCGAATTGTACAATTCGATAAAGTTTGCGTTTTGTGATATACGACACCTGCGAATAAATAGAACAAAGTTAAATAAAATTATCATGATATTATTGCGTTAGACTATGCATTGAGAAAGAAAGCAAGACAACGACGATATGCAATACGTTCTTTAATCTTAGTTTTGTAAAGCTACTTTTAATCTAATAATACTTTACGCGTTTAATAATTACGTTGAATTATGACAATTTAATTTCATAACAATAATAATAATTTAATAAATGTAATAATAATTTACGAGTATATTACTGAAGCGCGTTTAAACAATTTATTTACAGCCATACATGGAATATTAGAATTACGTTACGTTACAGAAATTAGAATTACGTTCGATATCGTTCGTATTTGATTATCGATGACTCGATCGTTTGGGCAGGATGCGGATTACACAAAATGGACTTACACAACTTTCGAAGTAAACGATCATGCGATTCTACTTATTTAAGAGATTTCGATTGATCAAAATAAACGAATATTTTAAGGTTTAAGTTATAAATTGTTTATAAATAGGAAATTAACATTAAAGTACGTATGAGTTTCTCTCGATCTTTTCAAGAGATAGACTTATACCACTTGGAAAATAAACGCTCCAAATTATGCTGCAATTACGTATCTCTAATTATTAAACGAAATATTTATAAGAATTGTAAAACCTTTGCGACTTATGGTTTACCCTGTATATTGGTACGCAAAATGTTTCTTAGAGCGTTCGAATACTTACGCCAGCTACTGTACACGTACTTATTAATAAATAGAACTTTGGTTTGACAAATAGTAACAATCAAATGGATTCTCGGTATACGTGATATTAATTTGTGCGTATCTGAGGTGGTGCGTGCAGAGTTTAATTAGATCGTCCAATGATGCATGATGGAGTGACCGCGATTGGATCATATCTCACGGGATGTCCTGTAATCCTATGAATTCACCCTATTCTATAACACGATAGTCTATTGCTTCATTATAACAATTGTATCGTTCGCTACTGACATCATTAAATTTAATGGTCCAATTATTTTAATAAATATTAAATTATATCGTTTAATTAATATACAGTGTATTCAATTTGTTTTTATAAATTACGCTATGTGTCGTTATTGTAATAATAACAGGATATATTCATTTCGCTCGAATTATTCGTAATTATCTTTCCGCAGAATATTAGAAAATAATTACCGTTTTTGTAAAAACTAAAATTAAACGAACAGAGAATATTACTCAAGTACGAATGGGAATATTTAAGAATCTTTCCTCGGTTCAAAAGTTAGAGTTGCAAGATGGAACGATCAACTCGATATATTTAAAATTCGTATTCCTGCCATTTAAACAACAATTGAAATTTCAAACAGTATTGTGAAAACTGTGCTTGCAAATTTGTACGTATATTAGCAATCGCATAGTGAAGAAGACTTACGATATGTAAGTACATTGTATATAGATTAAGCCTCTACTTCAAATGATTCATCGATATAATGACCCGTATAAATATTTCCATTAATTAAGTTAACTCGTATCTTTATACGTAGGTATAGAGTTTTGTAAACGGAACGACGATTATTTAAAATACATCGATCAAATATTCATCACTAAATCTAAACAAGATCCAATAATACGATTTTTACGTGTATTGCTTTAAAAAACTTTTAAAAAGACAATTTTCGATATCGTGTAGTCCATACAATTATTAATGCAGTATTGCACGTTCTCCATTGATCTGTATTCAGCTTCGCGTCAAAAAATATCATAAGCTTCGTTATTCAACGTTTAATTAATTTAATCAGTATTTCTTTGTTCCAACGTATTATTATCGTAACAATATTTTTGCTCGTATTAGTTCTGATTCATATTATATTGGAAACTTCGTTATTAATAAACCATTTCGTCTACGTGAACGCGAGTAAATATCGTTATTATTATTCGCTTCGTATTTTATTCTCTGATTGTTGCAAATCAATAAAAATTACGTAAAGCACGCTATGCTTTAACGAGAAAATGGCGTCACATGGTTTCCAGCGATTATTCACATTTTGTACATTTTTAACAGAACTTGCTGGCCTCCTGTGAAATTTACCGCCGAAAGTAGACGATCGTTATAGCGCTAATAAGAGGTCTGGCGTTAGCCTCGTGAAAAAGCGATCAAACGTTTTCTGCAAGCGCGAAATTCTATAAAGCCTCGACGTCTCATCGAGTAGTTCGTGGTAGATCAGAGCGAGAAGAGTCACTCTGATTTTTGCAATGTTTTATGAATGGGGGCCGCGCTTTATTATTCCGCGAGATGGCATTTGAATAAAAAAGAAAGCAGTGGTAGGTTGAGGCATAGAAAAAAGGACGGGGTCAGTAGGAAGAGGGGAGCAGAAGAGCGGGAAAAAAGAGGAAAGCGAGGGGAGAAAGAGCTAGGGTACGTAGACATCTGTCTCAGCGACATGCAAATTAGTTGACGAGGCCAAAGGATTCGCTCCAGGATGACGCGTTTCACCAAGAACTTCTGCTTCCTTTCTTCTCATGCATCATACTGTGCTAAAAAACAGAACTAAAATGAGATAGAAATTAGAATATTGATGGTTTTAGACGCAAAACCATCGGTAATTTTACTTACAAATTTATTTACAGATTACATAGAAGAGACTATTTGGTGAGAATTTTGATAAATAGATTGTCAAGTTTTATGTATTTCTAGAAAATGTAACATTTAAAGATGCACATAACATTGGAAAATGTGAAAAACATTTGAAGCGAAGATGTACAACATATCCGAAATATGGTACTTATTGTGATATAAAAGTTAGTGATAAAAGTCATTGAATTGCATACGGTGTGATGCGTTTTAATAGGATTTTCCAACAGCAAAGAATGATCAAAAAATGTGGGGGTTTCCGCTTATGTTTCTTATTATAAGACGTCGACCATGACAAATTTTCAAATTCAACAGACAATTAGCTTATGAAACACGGGGGATGAAAGAACTGAAAATTCACATACAAATTTTGATTACTAAACGACTAAATGATTTGGCTAAAGATCGTTCCCATCTAATTCTTGCTGGCTGTTGACAACGAATTTGAACTTAGATTTTTAGCGGCCATTCGTTAATAAACTAAAAATGTGCCATTGGGTTATGCAACGCAAATTCGAATTCGAATGTATCGCTTATCGAAATCAATACGTGCTTTCTCCAAGTATTTATCCTTTCATGTACCCGCTCTATAACAGCGTTTATTGTTTTATCTCCTTATTTATTGTTTTATGTACTTACGCCATAGTAATTTACTCAATATTTCATGTACGGCATTCAAAGTCAGTGAACCTCGAGGAAAACGCTTTGATAGATCAGCAGTTTAGTTTCAAAGGAAAACCGTGTAGTTTCTAGTAAAAGTGTCATGCTGCAATGTTTCGTGCCTCTGGCGATAATCCCTTCTAAGCCGCTGCTCGCACCCTCGAAGCCCTTGGTAAGCAACTCACAGTGGATGCCGACCCCATCGCGAAACCAATAAATCCATTTGGCGCAGTATCCTGCATGGCCAAAATCGTCGATGCGTCGAAAAATCTGGCGAATATCCTGCGAGAAGTTGTAACGCTGCATGCAATTATCGAAAGTTATCGTGCGTTCGCAATGTATACGATCATAAGAAGAGCATCTGTCGTATATTTAGTTGATCACGAAGCCTGTATACAGGGTGGGCGATATATAACTGACTGATTTTCATTGTCGATAACATTTAAAGAAAGTAAAAAACATTTGTTAGCTAATTGTTAGCAATTTAAATTCCTTCGCGACTTACGAACAAGGTACTATTTTGCATTGTACATCTTAGGTTCGAATACTTATTAGCTAGGACTTATCGGCCTAAGTTGTGCCACTATCAGTGCCAGGCAACGATATGGTATATCAATGGAAGGATGAGAAATCATCGGTAAAATAAATGTGTACATTTGTTTCGTATTATTTTATGGTATAACGAATAGCCATAAAAATAATTTTACGACGATAACAGCGTTTGTTTAGAACGTGGAAGGTAGAACGTGTTTGGTAACAATTTTAGGATAGATACGGCTTGGGATATTATACGAGTTTCGGTTATAACTGTTTTGCATTACATTTTACGAGGACAGATATTATTCTCTTAAAAGATATATCGTTCAAATCGTCCTTTCATTCTATAAATCACTTTAAACTGAATTTGCAAAGTACGATTTCATTTGTTGTATCGCTTGTAATACGACGCTTCTTTATTTACGACAAACATTTATAAAACATTAAAGTGTTTTTTGTATCGGACATAACTTGTTTTTGTTGTCCACAATAAGTAGACCTTAAAATACCTCTCGTTATAATGTCGAGACAAAAATATAACAGCACGTAACAAATTTATATTTAAAAACATACACTTAATGTTATATCATAAGAGGCATTATTTTAGTATATTTCACGATCAAGATATTTATAAGAGAAAAATCGATGTCATCGCCGGAAGTGGGTACCTGAAATAGTCTATAACGTTTAATATAAATACTTAAAGGTATTTGTAGCGTAGATTGGTTTTCTTACAATTCTTTTGACGTTTCGACGTCACGTTATTTAGTATATTATCTATACATGATTCAATTTTTAGACAGCCTAGCCTTATCGAAATGGAGATATTCATCTTGAAAGTTGGAAGTTTTAACATATAATCTCTATAGTAAGCTTTCTATAACGAAACCGGGATGTGCTATGTTTCTCGAGATAACGTATCAAAATTTAGATTAGCTAACAATATTAGCAATAAATCAATAGAACCAAACAAAAACATCATTCTCGCCAGTAACAAGCATATCACATTCATCAACGATATACACAGTTCTGATGACATCGTGCTTGATATATTGGAAATAAATCACTCTATAATTAACGATGGTGGAACAATTTACTCTTCAATGAATTATTTCGTCTCGTGTTGACATTCCTGGTAACGAATTGGCGGAAAAGGTAACAAAGGGCGTTGACAAGGAAGCTTGAAAAAATTTCTCCCAGTCATCTTTTTAATCTTCCGAAGAAAAATCTGCAACGAAGCTGGAACAACGTACGAAAAAGTTCTGTAGAAATCAACGAAAAATTTGTTAACAAGGACCTACTTACTAGGAACTTCGACCATCGACTTCAAGTTGTATTAAACAGACTTAAAATTGGTCACACCAGACATACACGTGCATATCCAATCTGAATATTTAACCAATCAATCTGCGATATCTGCAATTGCCAAATTACTCTAAATACAATTCGCAACCACTATCGGATAAAAAGAATTTTAAGTGAAAATCACTGTGATAAAAATCAAATTTTGAGGGGTTTTCTCGTCTTCGAAAGACATCGTTATTTAACAAAATTTAATTAATAAAAAAATAACGAGGATCGCGTTGTTTCAAGGTAATTTTCAAGCTACTGCGTTGTAAATGTTCTTTTCAAATCAAAATGATTACTCAAACGAATCAGAGCTTGTCCAAAATATGTATATGCATAATTTATTATTGGAGAATCGCTGTTGCCTGTATTCTTCTGCTTTTTCTACACAGAGAAAATATCGATGTTACTTCAAACGGGCAAACTGTTGTCCGATTCCACTCTTCGTTCTATCGTTTATACACAGCATATTATATACAGCAGTATGACGTGCACGTTGATCGCAATGGAAACAAAAAGAGAATCGCTATAAAAGAGAAGGAAAAATATCGTGACGAAATCGACATTGCAATGAAATGTATGGACATTTGGTTATTTTCATCATCGTAGTATTTGAACGGTAAATTATTTACTATGTTATAGACAAATAACAAATGTGGCGGTTCATTTCGAGACCAAAAGGCCAAAAGGCATAAAACAAACCTAATTACTAGCACCGCTATTTACTATTTTATTATATTAATTAATAAGCAACGATACACGGTGAGAGCATCTTACATCCAAACAATAATCCTCGTTGATTGATCTTCGCCAAAGCGTGGGAGCTCACGCAATTCAGATACCAGGCTATTTTTCAGCCTCTACAAAACGGATTCAATTGAAACGTAATCTGTTTTATTTCCCGGGCTCTAAGCTATGCAACAGAGGAAATTCGATCAAAATGCGTTCAGTAGCTTTTACGCGATACGAGTGCAAACAGACGAACGAACAGACAGAAAAGTTTCAAAAATTCGTTTTTGGACTCCGTAGCTTATGAGTTGTTCTTGGATGACTGTTTTATTCTTTGTTATTCAACGTAGAGCCACGATCTTTCTACCGATTTATTATACACATATGTATAAATTTAAGAGGAAATGTTTCACGGAATCCTCTTTTATGAAACTCCTACTAATAGAACGGAAGATCATAGGTGGTGGGGAGAAATTGGTGAGCTCGTATATTAAGTATATGGACGAATTTGTCCCCCGACAGGTCCACATAAACAAAGTTCTACTGTACATTCGCCAAAACTTTCCCATTATAATTACGATAGTCGTGTCTCGTTACAGAGCTAATGAAATTTCAAACATTATATGCACGTAATATATTCATAAAAATCTTTTGTGGCAAAGGCTGGAATACTTTTGTGAGTCACTGTGGATGAAAAGAACTCGTTTAACGAGCGTATTTCAGGAAATAAATGATGTAACTCAGACACGATGTGCCTGGATTAAGTTACGCGAAACTGGTGAAGGGTGAAAGTTCCGTCCGAACCGGTTAAATACGATGTCGGCGATGGAAGAGGTCGAATGCTACGAACCTCATTTGTTAGAGAACGTCCAGAGAAACGAAGTTTCACGATGAAAAATGTAACTCTGAAATACAACGAACGTATGGCGATTAATAAATTTTCACTATATGTACTATAAATCAACGCTTCTAATTTTACGCAAAACGGTAACAAGAAAAGTTCTCTTCCGACGTCTAAGGATTTTCTCCCAAGTTGAACGTGCAATACAAATTTCCATCATATATTCGTGGTGTTACAATCACTAATAGAATTTGTAATATTAAAGGAGAGCTGTAGATTTAACAATGAAAATTCTACGCTAATACAAGACATAAATTAACTTCGTTTCGATCATTGCAATCATTTTTACAACGAATGTTAATGTTTCTTCCATCCTTTCTTAACCAAGATGTTAGAGATTTGACCGATTAAATGTGAAAATGAATATACAATGCAGATTTTCTAATCTGTTTTGCATCTCATCGCTATTTATCTGCACTTGACGAAGAAGATTAAGAAGTGCACATAGGTCGTTTCACATAATATTTATGGATTATGATAAATACCAGCACTTCGTACTGATTAAATTTGTGTTCTTTACCACCATATGGTACGTATAGCGCTCCATGGGATCCGATTACCTGCGAAGAATTTAATGCGTCGAATTTTTTACCAAAAATCTTGCATCATGTTGTGAATCTCGGATCGATCGGTCGAATTCCATATTCTGTTCCATTCTTCTCTTTCGGTGTTGTTGTTCGCTCCTGTCGTTCGCCTAAGCTCGTGGTAAGCGACTAGGTTATTCGATTCAAAAGGCAGGCCAAAGGTGAAACGTGTAAAAATCTACCTTGTTTAAGAAGAGACCCAAGTATACTTGAATATTAATTTTGAATAAAAGCAAATCTACATTGTATACAAATAGCTTGGAAATTGTAAATAAAATAGTAGGAATATAATCATGTAATATTAAACGGCGAGTTTCACAAAATATGTAGTTGCGAATAAAGAATTCATAATTTCATGGCCGTGCTGGCTATGATAAGAGAAGGAGAAGACAATTAGACGTTGAAAGTGCGTAATTTGCAGCAGTAATATATTTCTCATTAATTTCAAGAAACTTCCTACGTTATTTCTTTTCGTACTATTAGTTGCGCATAAATGAAAGATTGTAATTAGACTGCGGATTTTGATACGTTTATAGGTAATTTGAAAGTGCGAGATTGCACTGAGTAAGGAAAAATACAGAAAATGTCCAAAATATAGTTCTTACTATAGGAAGTATTATAGTAGTATACTTTCCAAGTAATACTTTCTAACAATAAGCATCATAATACTCACAATTTTAGTAGGTAAAACAATTTTTCACAGAGATTCCGTTTTCCTAATTATATTCTCGAAAATATTAATTTCCATAGAAATTGATATTCAAATTCGAATAAAGGCACTTTCGATTGCAACAATCATCGTAAGAAGAACATTGTAAACTTCAAAGTTATATTTGCCATGACGATTAAAAGTTTCCTGTACTACAGTACATAACGAATAAATCTAAAAAAAAGTGGAAATTAAATCTGCAATACAGAGACAGAGACTTCGATCAAATCGTATCTTGTTACGAATTTTCAATGCACTTGTATTTCTCCATCAATCGTGATTTTCATTTGAAATGAAGAAGAACTAGGAAAACAGTGAACGACATGGAATAAATGATATATTTTACTGAAGTAATTATTTAAATGAGCTATTTATCAAAGAACGCCTCGTTTTAGAATACATAATAAAAGATGGAACGAGAAGAAGCAGAATAGGAAGAACCGACAACCCGTATGATAATGTCATTAAAAAGTGCATTTATGCAGCATCTTGCGATCGTCCGGCTGCCGCCTCTTTCTCAAGTGGTCACGACCTTATTCATGAGCACCGCCCCTCTCTTTTCTTTCGTTTCGTTCATACCGAATCAGTTTCCTTCGTTGCTGGCTGCTCTTTTCCGCTGTCCACTATTTCCCAGAATACCACACACGATACAATTTGACCAGCAACAATGCCAGCGATTATCATCATTCGTCATGGCATTAAACGAGAAGCCTCGCCACTTCTTCAACGACACGACGCGGCGCGACGTCTATTTGTCGTCAAGCAATTATTGTTCGCTTCTATTGCGTTCGTTCCTGAATAATTTTCTCATAGATGATGATAAATGGGTAGAACTAATTTTTAAGTACAGGCTGCTCCAAATACAATCTACTTTTCAAGGTGATGATCCAGACGTAGTCCGAGATATTTAACACAAATTATTTATTGGATTCCCTAATTTAACAACTTAATCTTAGGCGGTGGTTTCTTGTTATGAGTGAAGGTAACGTGTAAATACCCGTTTCAACTTTTGTCCAGTTCTCTACACTGTGTAAATGATTTTGTAGATTTCTTGTTGCCATTTCGATGTTTCCTCGAGATATTTCAGCGTTTCGGATTAGACAGGACAGATCCATCTCTAGATAGTTAAAGTGCAAATTGCTGGTTTTCATGCATTTATAAGAAACTTGAAAGCGCAAAAGCTGCACAAAATGCTCATAAAAATGACAAAGTATATAAAATATCCAAAATATAGTATTAAATAGTATTACAAAATTTCACCAAGAAATCAACATGAAAATTCGTGTAATGTTCATTTCTACCTAATGCAGTGTCATTCTACCAGAATATCGACCACCTTCGCATCGCAACGTGGTCTCTCAGTTTGCATTTGCGTGGTCAATTGATAGAGATATATGCTCGTCGATATATGGCATGATACTCAACAGCAAATAGGTGTCTCTAGGTATATCTCAACATACCAAAGAGGAATAGTGGAAATTCGTTAGCAGAGCTAACGTTCTTTTCGGCATATTCATTAATACGTAATATTTAAGAATGTCTTGTATCTTTTGTCATATGTATACAAGGTGGCCCGTAACTGGCGGTATAATTGGATACAGGATGACTCTAAGAGAAAATGTAGAATAAAATTTTCCATATGACGTTTCGTTATCAAGAAAATTGAGTTTGAAAATTTAAGAGATATATTTAATGTACTATACTAATGTACATGATTATTATTGCTGTTCTTATTGTTTGAAATAGTAAATGTTATTTTAAAAAATATATATAGAAATATATCAATTTTTGTATCGTAATACAAATTTTATAGTAAATCAAAATTATGTGACTAACAATTTGTTCGATGCTTATAAAAAAGACGGACAATAATTATTTTCCACGATGAAAAAAGCTTCGTTCTTCCTGCTAATAAGAGATGCTTATCGCATAATATTATGTAACGATGATAGTTGACAGATATAATATAAAAGAGAATCTGAACAAATATTAAATTGTTGCCAACATATCTACATTTATTGATTTTCTCTTGCTGTTTGTACTGTCCTGTTATCGCGTCGGATCTCGTGTGTTTATTATAATATTCATTCAAAGAGAACTCCAATTGCATTTGTATTATTAACTTTTCTGTTAAACATAACATATATATATATATATCTGCTACATATTTGGAAATGTACTGAAAAGCTACTGCAGCAGACCAGCGTGTCATAATGGAAATAATGCAAAATCAAGAAGATTAGATTTTTAATTTTCACAATGAACAAATCACGTACTTGTGATTCTTCGGGTTTCATTCGTGTTGTTATCAACGTTTCGTAAACATTCGAGATCGCTTCTTCTTCCAGGCAGATCTAAAAAGTCTTTTAGATTCTAAACCAAATCCTAACTTGAAAAGAAAATATTTTACGTCTGTTTCGAGGAAGCGAAGTGAAATGTTCACGAAACGTCGGAGAAAGCGCAACATTGTAGATAATAACAGGATTGAAAGGCGAAGAATCACAAATATACCATTTTCACTTCTGGTCTAGATAATATGTACCATGTATAATATTACAATTACGTTGTATTCACGCATGAAAATTACTGTCACGAGCAGTTGACAGAATGAGAGTACCGAAGAATAATTTGTGTCAGTCACACGCCAACGAATATAAACGCCTACTGAACATGGAAATGCTAACTAATAATTAAACGCGAGGAAAGGTATTGATACGAAGATTGCTTAATGAAATATGTACATTTTAATTTCCTAGAAATTTTAATTTTATATCTCATCCTTCTACCATCTCGCTTCGTTTCTTCTTCTTAGTTTTCTTATTAACAGTATGGTAACATGAAATGCTTTGTAATTAAAGTTAACATTTCGATATTTAATACAAAAAATGTGCGATGTGACCTTTCGAGTATCAGTTTCTTTTACATCGTAATAGTTGTTTCCGAATCTTCCTCTCGAGAAATTGCTCGAACTGATCGAGCACGGTTTACATAGAAGAGCGAAGTTCGTCGAACTTGTCGTTACGCGAACTATTCTTTTACTGACTTTCGTCCTCACATTGACGAAGAGTTTCAACGCTGTCATCTAACTTTTCATAAACAAGAGATTCTTAATTCGTCGTTACTAATAATCAGCTGGTCAGGAAATAAGGTCGACTCGTCCATTTATCATTGGAAATCGTTGATCTAAGTATCGTCTAGCATCACAGAGTAAACAGTCGCTCGAAAACAAGGTCATATCGAGAACATGTTTCTATGAATTCTTCTTATTTTAGTATGCTGAATCAGCCTCTCCCCTTGTCACGTGTTCTGACTCACCCTGTATACATAAAAAGTTTCTAGGAGTGTACGAATACTTTCGTAAGTCACTGTGAATGTATGAAACCGTTCGATTAACTAGTTCTATTAACTAATCCGAAAAGCTGTAAAACAGCTAAAAGAAGATGGGGCCAAAATATCGATCAGGTGATTTCCATTCTATTACGAGATATCAATGGGTTCCGTTCACGAAAGATTCTCCTTTCGAAGTTTCTTGTTGCTGGATGTACTTCCCATGGTGGCGATATGCTACTTGCAGAAGCGTAACCGAAAGACGGCTGGGCTTACGTTCCTTACCACAACAGCGACCGCATAAAACATGATTTCCAGATATCACTGAATAATATTCCAAATATTATCTATTAGTATTTGTCCAAATAACGTTTAAACGATATTATGACAATATTGAAAAACATTTAAACTGTAGGTTTAACAAATGATCTAGCTGCTTGTTCTTTACGCGTCGATAAAGCGCATCCTGTCCGATTTCGATGATTTTGAGATATGTCAAAGTTAAATTAATTAAAGTTCAACTTTTTCAGGACAGAATCTTTTCGTTGGTCGAGTCAATACGGATGGTGCACCATGTACAGAAAAGGTAAGTACGCTTTTCATTCGAATGCTATTTGTACGTTTGTTGTAATGCTGCTTAAGCTGTCCAATCTGCTGTAAAGGTTGGTCAGATTTCGATTCTTATAATTATATAATAATCGCGAATAATTTCGCATTACGCCCGATAGGATATAATAGCCGTTAAAGCATCGCGAAAAAGACGTCAGGATGTTCATAGTAATCCAAATATACCATGGAAATTCGTATACTATAGATTATAGGTGATTTCAATCTCGATAAATGTGTCATAAGGTAATAAGAAAATTATAACAAAGATTTGAAATTATTGTTCAGTTTAACAATAATTTAGCAATTATTCAACAGCGGAATGTTCAGAGTAATCGAAATGCATCATGGAAATTGGTACGCCATAGAGGATTTCAACTTCGACTGAAACATCCTCGTAAAGTGACACGTTACTTTTAGTGGTGGACGTAACATTTCTTAAGCATCGGAGAAAAGGGAAAGAATAGAGGACAAGGGCGGTCACTTTTATCTTCTCGTGGTGGAAGACTTTGCCTGCTCGCTTCCTCTGTTCATCCTCTTCTTTGCTCGGCAGTATTGTGCCACTATGCGACGATTCCTGGCGCTTTAGAGGAAATATGCTCTTAAAGATAATGGCGCCATAGTGTCCTTCTGGACATTATTAAGTCTTCCGTCTTTACTTTCTCTCTTCATATAATATAAACTTTCATCTAACGACGTATTACAAGCAAATTCGCAAAATTTCATGACGATCATTCGTATCGTCCATATGCGAATACAAATGTATCGGTAGCACATTGTCAGCTCAATTACCTTATTTTTCGTGACAAATCTGCTAGTTTCATATATTTTTGAAACAAGACAAATTGACAAAGATTACGAAATATTCTAGAATATTATTAACCTTTTTAACGATTAGTATATTAGGCTATATTATAAAATTGTACCTGGTAGGACACATAAAACGTGACAAATGTTTCCTACGATGTATTTGCGACGTAGAGTGAGAAAAAGAACCCAGAGTTGATATTAATGTTAATAAAAGGTATTAAAAATAACGCGATAATACGATATACGACACATTTACAAAGGAAGAAAATGAGAACAAAATGACGTAAACTTTAAACAGTTGTTCCCCAAAAACTTTTTTCCAAGCACTAGGTCCCCTCTCTCATTTCGCGTCACATTTATACCAATATCAAAGATAATAAAAAGTCAAAGTGTTTTAGGGAGGCAAAATCGATTCAATTTCTCGATCGTATATGAATCTTTCAAAGAGATTTCAAGTTAAACGATACTTTGTTTTAACTTCGTTTAAAACGATATTGATTAACAACGTTTACTTTACTGCCATTTTAAAATTTCGAAGATAAGATTTGTAACCATCGCGAGATATCCATCTCGAGCCAAAGTAAGTTTCATTTGAAATATTTCTTCGAACAAAGTATAGTTTAAGAGATATTTGTGTGGATCGATTAAAACGAGACACCCTATGCGTATTGCCAAATGCGATTCCCATTTTACGAATATAATCACGATAATCGTCGTGTCGTCGTGTCGCGTTACACAGGTAACGAAATTTCAAATATGTGTGTAAAAAGAGTGGTCGTGTACTTTTGTTAGCCACTATATTATACGTTGCGGCATGAAAAGAAATCGGGCACGAAACACGTTCGACCGATTTAATCGAGAACGTTGTATCGGGTTCTGCAAAACATGGGGCAAGGCAACACCTTCTGCGTACGATAATCGTCTCTCACGTTTGGTGAGATATCAGAACGCCAGCTGAAGGAGAAATATTACTCACATATCGCAATGAAATTGATAGTTTGAATTGTGAAATTCTTCAAAGAATGCTTACGAAATAAAGCATTTAACCTGAACCGTAAATTACATGTAAACCGTGATGTATATTTCGATAAATGCGTTTCTATCTAATGTCACTTTCATTCAGATTTCGTGCATCTTCACGAAACTGGTAAATCGTTGTCGTTCGAGCCGTTCGTAGACCAAATTGGTCACAATTTCACTTTCTGAAATTTTTGAAATTTAGCGCCGGTTGAGCGACGTTCATCTTATATAATTTCATTAATCTGCTCTACTTCCTCTTCTGCGACCGACTTGGTAAATGGAGTTAACTGATTTGGCAAATTAGCGTTTCATTTATCAGATTACACGCCGTTAATTCATTGCATAATGAGTTTGTTCGTAATGAATGTATCTCTTGTTCCTTTTAATTTAACAGATGGTATAAGAAAAGTGAAATCATGCAACACTTGAAACTCTGACGTAGTCCATTTTTGTTTCATTAGAAAGTGCTCCGATAATTATTCCAATAAACCGATCATTCAATGGATAATCGAGTAGAAAATTAGATATAAAATATTCAATTAAGGAACTGTTTTCAATCATGGCTGAATATTTAAATATGTTAAATATGTGTTTGCATAAAGAACACTTTGACATACTTTAGCATGTCATCTACAAGAAGCTCTTGAAGGTACCATTTTCAGATACACTGCGTACCAATTTCATTTCATTGATACAGTATACACATAATGTATATCGTGTAGTTAGTTAATTAGTTAATTTTATTTTTTCCAGAACGCTTCGTGATTATTTTGCCATGTATCCATGAGACGATTGCTAAGGCGGAGCAAAAGATAATGCATCGTTGCAGAATGGTGTGACTTTGAAATTAGTCAGTCGTATATTGTCCGCCATATACATTCAATGTGTCGAACGTGTGAAGAGACTCGCTCACATATCGAACAATAAATAAATAACAAACGTGGATTTTGTGCCGAAAGCGTTGCTTTTAGATTCTGTGTTGATTAAGCATTTTTTAATCCTCTCGATAAATACCTTTGCCCGACGCTTTTAATATTCTGTATACGTAACTGTTTAAGGTGCGTTTGCAAAATACTCAATTTTTAAATCTTTCGTAGATCAGTACTTAGTATGAAAAATCCTCCAATGTAAAAATTATAATAGCTTCGTATACATATACATATATACGCGCTGTCTCTGTGCTTCTATTAAATACCCCATAAATTTCAGGTTTCCGTTTTTCTTTCTTTCTGCAAGGGAATAAAATACAATGAAATCCAAAACGAGATAATAGCTTTTGTTCGTTTAAATCTCAAATATTCTAATTTTTTGTTAAAAACGAGAAAGGATCGGCGGATGGTAGAAGTTGAATAAAATCTATCAACCCATGAAATTCTCGATTCCGATGAAATTATCGATCGTAAGACTTGAAAAAAGGAAAGAAAGAACAGATCCTTTCTGTTAGTGAGGTCATTTTTAGTAGTTTTATACCGCGTTAACTTTCTAAGGGATGTATTATTCCGTTAATCATGTCGATTTCCATACGGAGAGGCAAGCAAAATTATCTCGTGATGTCGGCTGTTGAAGTGCTACAGATTATGCAATTAATCTGGATTATCGTTAAACGGAATCATTGATCGGAATAATTTTCAAACGATTAGTCACGAACTACGAGACGTTTCTTTCGAATAGCCAAAATTTTCCGCCATTATACGTCTCATTGAATGAATAGAACGGCTCCTGCGTAATCACATTTACTGTTATCATTGACTATTAGCTTCGGCAATTATTGCTTCATTTCATAATAACATAAAATCCGACATAATTGTTAGTGATGTTTTTTTAAAACTAAATGTTCTGTTTCATATCGAGAAATTCGCTTCGTTCAATTTATGGGCACAGCATTTTTTATGACTATCGCATTAACGCTAAATACACAAATGTGGTATGTAATTAATTTTAGATAAATACGTAATGGATTGTAAACGAAAATGTTATAGGATTTTTGTTGAACAGTAGATCAGAGCTTTATTGCACATTCGTTCAATTTCTTATACCGATTGAATATCACATTCGCGTTAGACACAAGAAAGAGCAAGTTATTCTCGCCAGACTTGGACACACTAAACTAACACATTTTCATCTTATAACTAAAAATGAACCAAACAAGCGCAATCACTGTAACTGAATTCTGTTTGTAGATCATCTTCTTTACTGTAGCAACGTTTCCCAATACGAAAGTAAATATGCTCTTCCAAATGGGATTCAGGCATGTCTAAATCGTACATTGCAAAAATCTTCTCAACTTCCTCAAAAATATTTATTCGTATCACCGGCTGTGATATTGTGAGCTAGCGATTTAGTTCTAAAATACACTGTGTCGTATTGATTTAAATTTAGGTTGATAGTGTCACATGCTCAAGAAGGTCACACGCTCTGAAGCAGTAATAGGATAGACTAAACATCCTGCATGCCACAGCTATCGAAACAATAACCAGATAGTAACGAAATAGCTACCTCTGATATACACCCGACAATAACACCTCCAGAGGGACTAAAACCTCGGTATAGAAACCCTGCCAAATTAGCGCTCCATGCCTTTCTGTTCTAACACTTTGAACCGTCACTCTATTGGATTCTCATAATAAATTCTATTACCATATATAAAGTTCAATTTCTTCACCTTTTTTGTGAAACGTTCGAACTGCGACGCGAGGAGATCACCGATGATCTGTCATTTTCGTGATTTCTTGTGTCTCCTACGTGACAATAGCACTGTATTACACTGTGTCAATAACGAGAAGCCCTGTACACGTATGTGTAAATTCTATTATAACAATATCATGGCGTAATGTTCTTAAAATTCGTGTAACTAAAAGCTTGTCTCGAACGTTATTGGCTTTAATTAGAGGAATTTTATAGCACGATGAAAGTAACGTGCTTTGTGGATAAAAGTAAGTTGTCTTGCTTCGGCAGGCGCTCATTGTCAGTTACAGAAATATCACTCGGATTGAACGATTAAATGCTCTTTTGCGCAGATGTTTTGCAAGCAGCCCATGGATGCTCGTATTTACGATGCTTCCTTTCCACGGAGAAATGCGAGAGTTATATTTTTTCTCGTTATGCAATAAGCAGCTTCGAACTCGTTTCCACCTGACGTTAATACCCGAACACTGAATATATGTACTATATAAGTACTTTGCTCACGTTGGCTTTGGACATGACTTACGGGCACGTAACACGAGAACTCGTAGAAGATGGCTGTACGTACGTAAGATACACTTAAGTGACGTGCGTTTTTCTCTAGTTGATCGATAAACACAGCGAATTGCTCGCTTCCTGATCAATCGATGAGAAAGTTTATCCTTCTTTCTCAATATGATGATCTCTGTATTGTACATCGGTTCTAGACTCCGATATGAAACGTATAACCACTTGGCAATAATAATTACTAGACTGCGGCTTTTTATGCATTTATGGGAAATTTCAAAGCACCTATTACGCGATAATACGCAGAAGGAAAGCTTTCTGCTTAGATTCTATTCCTTCATTTGTCTTTATAAATTTATGAAAATATCTGCTATTACATAGCGTGTAATTATGTGATACGATATATCTTTTGGATCAATTAGCACACATTGTATAGTTCACATACAGTGACGAAAGTATCTAAAGTAGAAGGTATCTAAAGTAGTAACTTTACAAGTAACTTTATAAGTAAAGTAAGTAGTAGAAAGTAAATAAAGAAGAACACTCTCCCCAAAGTATTGGAAACTTCTTACGTATGGGTTTCATCTAAGGATGGCCCACATAACTTTATCACCTGGAACATCTCGCTTATTTTTAGTAATATTAGAAAATGTTGCAGGTACAAATTGAATGGTTTTAAAAGGGACGCGATTCGACACACTTGAGTTTTCCGTACAAAACATGGGAGGACACGCTAATATTAATTAATAACGAATATAACGCAATATTTTAAAAAGCGAACCCAGTACCACCGATGTACTCACGTACTGCTATAAATTTTATTTTTTATAAAATAAAATAAAATTAACTGCAGCATAAAATATTTACACGAAGCAATTCAAAGTTAATACTTCAATCGTAGTAAACAAATTTTACCGATATAACATCACATTGGCAAATTTATATGAACGAAAAAACTCCACGTAATTATAGTAAAAGCTTCACGCATTTCTACTGAAAAATATATTAAAAGACCTCTTCAGTTTTTACTTTCTTTTCCTTTTTCAGACAAAATTTTTCTTAGTAATTTAAAAAAACCAAAAGACAAAATATCTATAAAAACATTTCCTTAAAATAATTCTTGGAAACATAATCGCTGATCGGTGTTTATATCATAAATACTGCTCGTATCTCATTTACGATAAGATAGTTCCGTTTAAAAGAGGATGAGATTGCGTTCACACCCATAACGTTAAACGTATTGCAAAGTGTCTCTTCGCAACCGTAAGCGTTCGCGCGATTCAAGAAAATTCTGTGTTTTACGGAAGTTTTGTTACCAAAGTCAAGATGCAAGGCCGTGGTAAGTAACTGTTTGAAATATAATTTTATTTTTTGTAAATATATTTAGATCGAGACCCATTTGTCGTGTATCTTACGAATACTATGCATTTCATGCGCACGATATAACAGGTGATAAAATGGCTATGATAAATACATCACACATAATCAAATAATTACTTTAATTTTGTGAATATGCAGTATGATTCGCAATTCATAACAAAAGTGCATCGGAGACTTCGTTTTCGAGCGTAGAATAAAATCATTTTGTCTAAAGTCACATTTTTGAGAAACCCAAATTTGAAAATTTGCCCAATTCTATTTTCTCCATTGCAGGGCCATACACGTAAACATCTGATCCTTCGTTTTCAACTATCCAGCTCAGATTTGCCTATTTCCTCACAAATTTTCAAATTCGATTTTCTCAAAAACCAAGCGCTTCCATTGCAATTTTGTTATTCTTGATTTTCGTCTTATTTACAACCATAGAATCTCCGTGTTTCAATTTTTACCATGAATTACGGATCGCCTTGTATGTAAAGCCGTTTGTATCTTTCTAATCTCAGCATCTATATAATGTTAACAAATTCGTATCGACTTTCTGGTTAAACGATCGACTCGTCGCTTAACCGATTCGTCATCTATCTCTCGATTAAATTTATCGCTATATATGCCTTTTTTATCGTAATGATAAAGTTTTTAACCTTACAATTGGCATAAAAGTTTGTATTCTGACAAACGTAACTCATACCGAGAAAACGATTTATTTTATTCGATAAGTAGATTCTGCAAAATGCTTCGAAAAACGGATCTCGAATCAAGATTTAACAATCACCCTGTACGTCATTCCCTTTACACGCATACTTACAGTTTCTCGCAAAGATATTTGCACACTTAACATACATTAGAAAACTCCTACGTGTACACTGTTTATGCTATATGAAACACTTTGAACACTATATGAACACACGTTTTTGCCAAGATTATATTGGCAAAGTTTGAACCCAATCTGAAAATATATACGAGTGATTCTACAGAAGTGGGAATTTTTTGCAGTATTCACTTTTTAGCACCCTAAACCCTTTGCGGTCCTATGTCCAGTGTGGCTGGACTTTTTCTCCTGGTAAGTCCAATGTCCAGTCCGATATATATATGTAAATGCGATTTAAACTATATTACGTTTAGTCTCATTTTAATTAAAAACATCTTACAAAGTCAGTCACGTCAGTGGAAGTTTAATTTTAAAGAAATCAGAAATAAAAAAGTTTTTAACCTTACCATCGTTATCTCATGGAAACGTCAGGATATATCGTTTTATGTACGATCGAATGCAGTTGCACATCTCAGTCATCGAGCGTCACGTATCATTCGAGATATCTCTTTTTTATCCCGACTGATAAGCCCGAGCAATTTCTGAAACGCCTATCTTCCTCGATCCTCCTCGCTATGTTAATACAAACCTAAGGACGTTGGTTTCAGTTAGAAATTGATGTCGTTTGTCGGACCTGCCGGTTTAAATAGCTATGTAGTTACAGAGCAACGCTTCTGACTGCAAACGGCTGAAAACGTTAAATTTTATCGTATTTGTATGACAGAGAAAGATAGTAACTTGATAGGAAAATTACGAATTAATCCAGAGATTATCTCTTGCACATGAAATTCTCGGTCCTCTGCTACGTCACAGTTGCAAACTTTACTCTGCAACCCATGATCGGTGAATGAATTTGAAGTTATGTACTAATTTTTCTTCCTTTTTTTTGTATATATTTTATAGTGGTTATATTTATTATTCATATCGTTTACTTTTACTTCGATCGACTTCGTTTTATTGATAAATAAGATTTGCAATATATGTCGCCACTTTTACACCTCCATGAAGTAATTTCTGAAAGAATGATATTTACTTTAACAGGTTTTAACAGGCATTTTGGGAAATCTAAATTTACGCATCCTTGTAGAACAGTCACACATTCCATTCCACCAACTTTTCAACCTCACGGTTCGTATTATATTCCAGGTTTATTATTTTTACTGAGCTTTATTTGTCGTAACGTAAATGTCACAGTGGCATTTAGCTTTCTTTTTAATATCAGAATTGAATAGTGATAATCCTTGAGAAGACTAATTATCTCCCAACTAATGCTTCGTGATAAAAAGCGAGAGAAAATATCTGCTTCTTCAAGTAAAAGGTTTCAAACGTGTTTGTTTCAAATATATTACATGAGACTTTTATTGGACTATCAGCTTCCCGGATACCTTCTCAGTCCTTGTAAAGAGTTTCTAAAAATGTACAGATGAAATCACAAACAGCTATTTATTTGTCTGACCACAAATTCTAGCAATATTAGCGTGTCCTGTATCATACCTGAAGCTTGTCATATGTCATTCGTAAATTAAATGAAAAAATGTGCGGGCAACATCGCTGCGAAATAATTTCCACTTCTGCAGAATCACGCATATACAAGTTACAAGACATTAGGTTGTCTCAAAAGATTTTTTCCATTTTGATCTATCGTTACAAAATGGATCATACATGATTCGATAAAATAATATAAAACAAGAAATGCCGCGCATCTCTTATTTCCTCATAAAATGAAAGAAGCTTCTGGGACAACCTGGTATTCACTGTAATCTCATACATACTTAAAGAAAACTAGTATACAGTGCGAATAGTCACCTCCAGCATATAATGAGCGTAAGAGACGATCCCACTTAACGCTGAGACTTAGCGATATCGTGGATGATTTTCGGTTCGAATGCCTTTGTTCGCAACACCTTCTTAAATAAATAAATCCAGAAGAAACATACACGAAATAAACCTTGCTACGACCTTGGCAAAAAAGAATAGACACGAAGAAGCAGACTCGGCACTGGTCACTATAACATTACACGTTCGAACCCTATCAAAAAGAGAATCCTGAACCCTGTGAATATCGCAGCACCGACAACACCATCGAACATCTACTTTACTACTGCGCTGAATTAACGAATCAATAACCATTGATTACTGGAATTTGTACTCTGGAATTGGCAATAGATAAATTCAACGTGATTCACAAGACTGATCTAACCAACAAAGTTCGCGACCTGTGAGATATTCGATCGAGAATGTCGTTGCTAACAACCTGATTTCTATCTATAGAGATAGTTTCCATGTTCAGGTTCACTGATACCGACTACTTCTGCAGGATATAAATGGGTTAGATTCACGGGTGCTCGCTACTTCGTACCGGGAATGATCTGTGTCGGCAAGGACTTGGATGGCTTGAATCTTGTTGTTGGACGTGCCTTGCATCATGGTGATATGCTTCCTGCGAAGGTGAAGCCAGAACATGGCGTTGCCTATGTCTGTCACAACGGCAGTGAACACATGAAGCATGATTTTGAGGTAAAACGATATTTAAACGATATTATTTCTATTTTGAACGACGGACTTCTATCCGCTTGCATATCCGTTTATTAATTGAGTTTGAGTAGAATATTCATGCCTAATATTAAATACTTATTAAACGCTTACTTGCATGGAACATCGCTCAAGTATGACACACCGATGTTGGTTAAACTTTACAGATAGGTACATAATACGTGACTTATTTGCAAATAAGCAGAGTGCAGATAATATGCAAAAATGTATAAAATATTTAAAGAAGAGCATTTATCGTGATATTTAGTAGATGAAACGGAGAAACGTATAAAATAGCAGAAACATCCGCGGTATATTCATCGCCATTCGGTATCGATTGGTGACATTCGTTTCGCTCTTCGAATATACTTGCTTGCATAAATAAGCAGCCACTTACTTGCAAGTGGTGCTACGTTAGGTGCCCCTTATTTACTACGTGATACGCTGGATCACATTTATCGAAATCAATTTCTGCCGATTCGATTATGCTAGCGTCTCGTTTAAGGGCATTTGTCTGAGTGTGAAGAATTCAGAATTAAAGATTAGAAGGGTGACGATCGTGCCCCTTTATCGATCCCTCTAGACAGCGTACTTCTAAACGATGAAACTATGCAGATGGTTGTAAGATACTTATTCTCGTAATAGATTTTGATGCCTGCCGAATTCCACTGGGTCCACGCGAGTAACGGTCACGTTCCACCACACGCGGTCGAATCTGGAAATACGGTGGAAGGAGAAATGCTTTACGTAGGCCGTGCTTTTCAAAATGGTATACCATGCGTGGGAAAAGTAAGTTCACTTTTTCATATACATTTCAATGCAGCTTGTGGAAACATCGACCAAACAATTACAAGGTTCTAGCCGTCACTCGTTATTCCCTAACAATTAATTATTAACTAATGAAGTTGAAAATATTCACGTATGTTGACGTATAGGCAGCAAAGCATCGATACGAGGTTAGGCATATAAAAGTCTTCGGCCAGTGTGAGCCGGCTGGCAACAGTTTCACCGATGCCAGGGGAACCCCAACGCACGGAAAAGCACACGCGATAATAATTTCCAACCACAAGTGGTCGCGTGCACCGTTCGTCGCGTCGCATCGCGTCGCGTCGTGTCGACGCCATCGATGAAGGAGCTGGCAAGACTTTTATATTCCTAACCCCATACCGATACTTCGTTTCAAAAAGTATGGTACAATTGAAACGAATAAAACAGGAACAACTTAGCGCGGAGCTGTCCACACGGATTTATCATCATCCACAATGCCCATTTCAAACCTGACAAAGTTCTCAAAGAAATAACAATTATCGAGTCTGCTCATTCAGTGGTGGACAATTTCGTTCACATGACAGCGGACCATTTGTGTGCTTTTTGACTATTTCGTTGGACTTTGCCAGTCAGGTATAATCCTGATTGTCCGAGCGAAACGGACTTTGTATACCTTACGGACTGCACTTGTAAGATATATGTTAACATATTTTCAACTTTATTTGTCAATAAGTTTTGGAGGAACAACGAGCGATGGGTAAAAAAGTCGAGATAGAAAATCTAAATCAAATATAAATATTTCCGGTTGGACGCGATAAGAAATCGTAAACTCTCGTAGAAAATTCTTTTTTTCTGATTATACATTAAAACAGAGATTAGTTGGAACACGATAAAGATTTCGGCAGAAGCATTGGAATTTAATCGCATTTGACTCCAAGCGATTCGAAGATTCCGTCTTTCGTAATTTGTCAAAAACTAAGACACGAAACATACTTTCCTCAAATATTTTACATCTGAAACTTTCACGATAATTAATAGATAACATACCTGTGGTTCTTCGGGTTTCGATCGTGCATGTAACAATAGTTGAATTTATTCGAATACTTTGCACTAGTAGTAAGTTTTACTATCTTCTTACGTAATGAATCACGATGAACTCCAACTAATAACACCGTATCAACTATATGTATGGTAGGTGAGTAACAAGTTCGTTCGTGTTTATCTTAGAAGAGTATGTGCGTCGAGTACTAGATACTATTTCTCTAATTAACTTATTTATCTCATTTCTCTACAAATGTATATAAAAATTATGTACATTTTATATTTTATATTTTACATTTTATACTATACACTATATTACATTATATACTAACGTATATAAAAATGAAATGTTTTATGTTTGTCCTTCGATCACGCCTCAACTACCGAACCGATTCACTTCAAAATTGGCATGATATAATTGAGATGCAGGATTAGAACATACGCTATTTATTTTTCCTTAAGTCACATTAATATCTATTCCCTCCGTCTTATCTATCTTATCTCTATCCCCGCTTCTGCACTAACTCAAAAGCGCATGCGACACTTGGCCATGGTCACATAAATAGTGGGACCATAGCAAGGATATATGTAATAGGTTCCAGGTTCCACGCAGGCGAACATGGATGATCGATGACTTTTAGTTTAATATACAGTGAAGTCTTGGTTATTCGAGTCCCGTTTAACCAAAGTTCCGTATTATCCGAGGTGCTTCGAACTTTGTCGTAACTTCATTTTTTCAAAGGTTTGACGCAGAGTACGAGAGCGGCAATAGTCAGGTATTGTTAAAACGACTAATCAAACTTACACTTGATTAAATAATTAATCAAACTTAAATACACGTACAATATTACATTATCAAAATGTTTTTTTCACAATTTTAATGCACGACTTATCCACAGTCATGGACTTTAACGCATTATTCGAATTTTCGACGGTCCGAGGTAGATTCGATCCACGTCAAGTCGGATAATCGACACTCTGCGGTATTTTGACTTACTGTCACGTTTAGTGGCACCGTTTATTTGTGTTAATTATTTTATTATTTCAATATACAGGGCTGATGATTTGGCATCTTAAATAATATCTATATAAATAAGTAAATAATTATATTCCCCAAGCAACGTCATACGCTAGAGCTAATGTTTTACAAAACAACTTAAATGCTTGCATCTTTTCTTTCCCATAAAGGTATATTACTGGATAAAATTGAACGAACTTATTACCCAGCATTTTATTACTGTTTTAACTCGTTGCACAGGTATTCTTGCAGTATTTCATTGATTTCAGTTGTCAAAGCTATAGATCGAGTGAATAAAGATCTTGAAGTAATCACTCGATAATAATACTAAGCCGATCGACACTGCGAGTGCACACATACTCAACAAATTTTCTAACTTTGTTTTATCGAGCAATCGGGCGTCCTCGAACAAAATAAAATGTATTCTTTCTTCCTGATTTGTTATTGCTTGTATAATCGGATTATATAATCCGTCCTGAGATAGTTTCCATATATCACACAAGATTTTCTACAATTTCACATTTTCTTCTTCCAAGTTTTACGTATTTCTTTGCTTTTCGCTGCAACTTACTTGTGTCTCTGTTACATTAGATTTTTCTTTCCAGGTACATAGAACCCACGGAGTATTGTACGTACCTTATGAAGGCAGGGAAATCCCATTTAGAGATTACGAAGTGCTGGTACTATCTTAATCTGTCTGTATGTAAGAAACATTAAATTTCTTGAACGGTAAAAGTACTTAAATCTGCGCTCAACTGTAGATAAATATAACTTTATTATTAAAGTATATGAAGATACAGCTCTTTACTTATATAATGCGCTACGCGATTTCGCTGAAAATTTCATTATTTACATATTTGCTATATACTTTATGATTATAAGAAAAAACTCATTACAAACCGACTATGACAAATTCAAAAATAATTAGTATGTGCTTATTAATGTATTAATGTACTGATAGTAGCTATAAGCACGCTATAAGTAAGCCATAAGTATAAACACTGCAAAAATAACGTAGAAATTATATAGTTTATGTGGAATGCATAAATACATATTAATTTACGACAAAGTGACTTAATAAATGAAATTACGAGTAACCCAGGAAATTACACGTTTGTAGTAACGATAAAAATACAAACATCTGTGATTAAGGATATTCTCGACACATATTCGCGCAACCTCGAAAAATTTAGAGGAATTCTTAATGAACTGGATTACTTTTCAAGTTTGTAGAATTGTTAAAGAATTTGATATTTATTATTTCCTATTGTCTTATCTAATTATTTTCAACATTCATTAAAATACAATTTGTTGAACACAAATAATTTACTTTCCCCTCCGATATTATAATTATAAATAAAATATCGTTATAAATGAAAAGTTGAAAATTCTACAGTGCACAAGAGACAACTGACCGATATACATAAAATATCATCGGCACAAATCAATTTAGTTTAATAATTTATTCATTGACATATTTACGTTTATTACGTTTTAACATATCTTATATCTTCAAAGTTTAATATTTAAGCTACTTGTTCGAATAAAATTAATGACTTACAACTTAAAAAGTATTTTTACAACTTCAATCGGTATACGATCCTTGTTAAAATCGAATTGTTAAATTAAATTCATTATAAATCAACAGATACGTGTAGAACAGATTTCTCTTCTGGTTATAAATAATTATATTTAATCTAAGAGAAATTGAATAAAAGTATTGCGTGTTGTTTTAACAGGAACGTGGGAAAATTCACGTGGAAAGAGAAGCAGATGTTATAAAACATAAACTTTAGTAATGCTTCCTCAAAAAAGATTTTAACGGATGCATTAACGTATTATCTACCCTTCGGCAGCTCGATTAATATACCGAGGAAAGTAATTTATCGGCAGTTCGTTAACGCAATGAGAAAAAGGGAGCCTGGGTCCTGTTGCCGCCCTATTCAACAGATGACTAGGTAGTGTGCTCTCCCTCTTTTCATTATTCAACCCCTAACTGCAGCACATTTTAACGTAGTTGTTCTAAATCGTTAGCGGTTGTGTCAAATTTTATTTCCCGCGTTAATCAATTTTTCAAAGTCCATTAAAGACCTTTCTCTAACGTAGCGCTCTAATGGAACCTTACTGCTAATCGATCCAACTGATTTATTTAGGATCACTTGAAGCACACTATTTAATTAAATATAATTTTAAGAAACCATTCCTATTAGAATTACCGTTGATTGGATCTTCATTGTCCATATTTTATTCTAACAAGTACAGACATATTACGTACATTTTGAAATTACATTAGCGTTGTAATTATACCCAACTGTCGCATAAATTCTCGACGATTTTGAAAATGTGTACAGAAGTTGCAAGATATTTGGTACAACTATGTATTTTGTAGAAATTGTGAAAGTATTCAAACAGACGATCATTCACGACATTAATTAGTGCTATTTAATTAGTGCTAGTTAATTAGTAGTATATAGTAGGACCACTTTTAACGATTGTTATATGCTTCAGGTAACTGTTCATACTGTATATTAATTTTTGTTTAATTTACCTTGTAATAAATACTTGCAAATTCTATACATACTTGTATTTCCAAATTGAGTTCAAATTTTGTCACTACGACCACGACAGTCGCGTATAAAATCTACTTTTATATTAAATAATATCACGTGTGTTATATAAATTATTCTTAGCGTGTATTTTTGAACGTTCGTGACTTTGAATACGCGTCCTGGCTCCAATAAGGCACACAGTGAACGTGATAAACGGCAAAGAACGTGCGAAATAATTAATAGGAACAGAGTGAACAACGCCGATTATTACGTGGCAAAGAAAATTGTAAAGTATAGTAGCAAAAAACGACAAAGAGAAAAAAATTGCTAGTAAATTATCATTAGGTACTTGTTAAATAAATAAAACGTATGTCGCGTTATTAAAAATACGTGAATATTATACAGTCTATACGTTTAGTAAAACAGTGGAAGAATTGTGCTTGTACATCGAATAAAAAGAAACAAAGCAGTCATCCGGAAACAGCTCATACGCTGTGGAATCCAAAAAACTAATTTTTAGGATCTTTGTCTGTCCGTTTGCGCTCGCATCGCGTAAAAGCCAGCGAATGGATTCTGACGCGTTTTTCTCTGCTGTACAGCTTAATTAATATCCGGGAAAGAAAATAGATTACGCTTCGTAGAAGCTGTGAAATGGCCTGACATCTGAATTCTATGGACTCCCATGTTTGGTAGAGGCGAAGCAACCATGGTTTACGTCGTGTTTATTTCGAAATCCAACATTTGTATAATCCAATATTTTCTGCTACGACTCTTAGTACATAAAAAATACGTAGATATTTAATTCTTAAGAAATCATCTGCTTAAAAATTGTTGCGTGTATCAGTAGTGCATGCGAGCGAAGTTGCGGGCGAAAGCTGGTTGTTCGACGAAAAAGCTTCCGCGGGAGAAGTTGAAACGAAAGAGTCGGGCGCTAGGGATGTATGGCGAAAACGAAAGGGAGCGCTACGCATAGACAACACATCTGTGCGGTTGAAAGCAACCAGTGGTCGTTTTCTCAGTACACACCCGTTATGTGGTGGGCACGTGGCCGTTGCGGCATTATATTCCCATGGCTGGCACGTGGCCGTACGTCGGTACCCCAAATCCCCCTTCATAAGCAAGAACCCCACCACCTCTTATTGCTGGGGAGCCGGTGCCCTCGAGGGTTGGTCGCGCTATTTAATATTTTGATCGGAGAGAGGCGTCTGCGTTTCGTTTGAGTAGCAAGCACTAGGGGTTGTCCACGTGCTCGCGATCGTTCCCTTTTGATTAATTTCGGTACGGATCGACTGGCACGAACGTGGATGATGCTCGACAAAGGAAAGCTCCGAGGAAAGCTTCGTTCAGGGGGAGAAAAGCTAGGACGAGAAAGAGAGAAGGGAAATAGGAACAGCTGGCATCGAGACGAGAATCAGACGACGAGTACAATGCGACTTCGATACAGGGGCTAAATCAACCTTTGTCCCTCCTCTGGCCGTCCAAACGCGTTCCAATCGACACACGATGTGCACGCGTACACGCGTTCTCTTTGCGATCATCCTCCTATATTGTATAATCGCGTACCACTTGCGTGTGAGGGGAAGAATATCGGTGACGACACCTCGTTCTCGATGAAACGTACATACCCTAGCCAGACTGATTCTCATTACGTGCACATAAAGAAGGCGACCTAGATGTCCTATCAAGGCTATTATCTTACATCTGAATTCGGTTTCCATGATTCACCTCTTATCGTAAATAAGCATTTCTGTTAATTGGGATACATATAGCCTGGTGATCGGTGAAAAGTAAATTTAATTTATTATAATTCCTTTACGGTTTCGATCGTATCTATAAACTCTAAATCAAATTTTTAGTTGCGACCTTAAATAAACAAGTAAGAAGACGGAGTAACATAATCTAACTGAAACTTGCGTATTCCGTTTGTGTATTTGCAACATCAAAAAGTTATCCGTTTAACGAATTTTTATTGAATTTTTCGTTTGCTCTTACCTTGACGTTGAAAGCGATCGTACGAATGGACTGCGGATGTTTATGCATCTGTAGAAAATTAAAAGCTGCAAATGAAATACAAATATCCGAAGCAGGTATAGTACTCGTTATAATATTTGACGAGTGAAACGTATCGCCCTTAAGCTTTCCGCTTCTCTCGCTGTTCATGAAAGTGTAAATTTGCATAAGTATCCGCAATCTGCGTATATTGAAATTCATTTTAATCATTTATATACATACATTTACACTATATACATAATTATAATTCAAGATTTACGAGCATTAAAATTGAACGCTGATTTCGATATATTACACGGTTGTGTACGAATCGAACTTCAACTAACGTTCGACTGATTCATTTATTTTGAGAATTTCTAGAAACCTAGCCGAAACGAGTATACGCGTATGACAGGAAAAGCAGAACCTGAACCAGAACTCGAATCGTGATTCGGGAACGGCAAAAGGGAACAGCTGCTCTCTCGTCGATCGACGAGAGTTCTGCAGCTGTTGTCACTAGTGTTGTTGCTACTGCTGCTGATACTCGTGAATCCAGTTAATAAAGAATTGTTTTATCAGCTGTGCGTCCGTAGATATACCATTACTGATGCTTAATAGCATTACTAAATCACACCTTTCGCTACCTCTGTTGATCATTTTTCACCATGAATAAGTATATTAAATTTCACGTTACTTTCGTCATTTTGGTTTCCAGTACAGAAAGGGAGAAAGCTACAACTTTCGCGTACAATTTATGGCCTACGATAGTCGCTGAAACGTCGAAATAAAACTACTGTAACGTGTTTCGTGCAATCCGAATGATAAACTAAAAAAGAATATACGGACGAGACTTAAAAAATTACTTAACTTTAAAAATAGCAGTAGTAACGTCACAATATCTAATCTTACCAACGATAATAGCTATCTTGATGACAATTAGCGAAATAACAATTGCGAAATAATATTTTACGATACAAAAGTATTTCGTTTCGCCTCGTGTTAGACGCATGGCGTAAATCTTTGGAATCTTCGATTTCTCAAAAATGCACGAACCTAACCCCAATCTACTTATTTCTTTGGACGTAATGGGACGACTCATTTCCGCTTTCCGGTGATCTTTTCAAGGATGAGGTCACCATTAAGGTGGTGACGCGAGTGCTGCTACCGACAGGTTCCTTTCCGTAGGGTTTTCCCGTGAGTAAAAGCTACGTATGGGGGCTTTCTTTCCGCTGGATCATGGGGGTTGGGGTGGTCCTCGCGACACGAGTAGCAAGTATGTATATACGTTCCACGGCCTTTAGCCCCTCTTTTTCCCCTTCTTTTTTCTTCCTCCAGTGTCTGCTCTCTTTCTCAGCTGCAGCTGCTCGACACACAGGCCCCACGCCATCTGCCATTACAGGCTACACATGCACGCGCGTCTCCAACAAGACCCCAAGATCCGTAATGGCTTTTCGACAATACTGGGTGTTCCAAATTTTCGATATAACTGTGTTAACGCGATCTCTGACGATCTGATTGTCGTTTTCCGCACGACACTGTGCTAGCGAATAATTTCTATACGATTTTCATCCTGTTTTTATATTTTGAAACTATACGTATCGATCATTCGCTGCAACATAGCTAGAAATTTGTTGCTTTTGAATCGCTTGTACGGAAAAATTGGTTATCGTTGATACCATTTTAGCAGTCGAGTCGTGTAAACGAGCTCCTAAATTATTACACGAGCAGGCTTAATTTGCTATTGCGTTTCTATGATTGCTCCTATTGGTTTGGCTCAACGGTAACATATCTCGGTTGCGTCATTGCAACAACAGCGTCAGGTTTATCAAAATTTTAAATATCGCATCTTGCGTTATTAGGATATCGTTGTGCTGATATTTTTCCAACGATAATTACATAATGTTAAATAAATCTTGCATTAAGAGTGTCACAGAATGGAGGATACTCGTGAATTTATCGAGTTAAAGAAGAACATTGTAATGTTCTTTTCCTTGGGTTACCTCGATACATTTTTATACCAATTTGGCACTTTAACGCGGCACTTTTACAAAATCATAACGATTCGAACGATACAAACTCGTTTTCCTTAAAATCGTGATTTTTGAGGTATGTCATTGTGGCGTCAACAGTCGACATGTATATTTAATATGAATTATTATGCAATACTTTTTCATAATCGCAGGATTTTTGTTCACGTTGTATATTCAAGTCTAATCTAAAAGTATGCACCGACTCGAGTGCGGAACGCAATGAACGTGTTAAGCGATTAATCCCAAGTTGCTTTATTATTAAACTGCAAATTTTTATGCATTTGCGAAGGTGCCAAAATGCACAATGCACGTAATAAGCGAAAATATGTAAAATATCCAGAATATTATACTTTTGTATAAAATATCCAAAGTATAATACTTTCTATCTAAAAGAACGTTCTACCTAGATTCTATTTTTTTAATCATCTCGATAAAAATACGAATCTGCATAAATATGCACAGTCTATTTATTATTACGTTCCTTCGATAAAGCATTGCGATACTATAGACAACGCGAACAGATTTTTCTGAATTTTCATCGTCTAATTTCCAATTAACAGGTTCGCAAATTTTCCTCCTACGTAAAATTGCTCGAATATTAAAAATGGATATAAAGTGAAGTATAAGACTATCGTATTGTCGTAGTGTTATAATACTACGGTGATGGGTTTACGTATCTTTTACCAGATTTGTTACGCTTCGAAAACTATGTAAATTGTTACGGGATTTACATGAGATGCTTTTGTATTTGTCGCGATGCTTTTAACGATCCCCTATTTTGTTCATCGTTGATATTCGTTGAATCAAAAAAATCGTGGCTAAGGATAACGAATCAAAACGATCTGCTTACGTTGCCGTACATATTCTATTCGCCATATATTATTCACGCAAACAAAATGCATGAAAGCACGTTAGTGGCTTCCATTTTTTCATCTCTCAGCTTCCACACCCTTAACGCTGCATAGCAGGAATGATATTTCAATTTATACACTTTCTACCTGTATCAAATATTTGCGTTTAAAAACGTGGCGGTACAGAAAAATTATGCACTTATTTAAAGATCACGAAAGGATATTTGGAAATCGGCGCTGTTTGTTTCTTTTTTGCCCAATAAAACAATAATTTCATTTCTCCATCGTGAATGAGATTGACAAATCAGTCAAAAATATTAATAGACATATGTAGATCTTGTTATTTGTATAAAAGTATGTCTTAGAATTGTAATTGCGATATTTATTATGCATCGACATATACAATGAAGCATATGGACACCATTACGGTTCAGAAATGATTTTCATGGTCGAAACGGAGGATGCTCTATGGAACGAAAGCTCGATAAATAAATAGAATAAATGCAGAAGGAATATACGGAAGCATGATAAAATTCGTATCGATGAAAGCATAATTAATTTCTAATTCAATAATCATACTGAAGTTGCTTAATTGTATACAGTATAAAAGTACTTACATTTTCCGCAAAATATTAAATACAAATTTTACATATTAAATACAAATATTAAATACAAATTAATTAAATACAAATTTATAATTTTATATTAATTGTAACATTTACTTCTACTTTATCTCTGTGTCAAATATTTATCTATGCGAATTAATATCGACAAAAGACATTCAAGAATTAACAAGACTCGAGACATATATAGCTAAAGTGTAACACAATTTATTCGTTTACGCCTTCGTTAAATAAAAAGACGTAAAAACATATAAAATACAACGTTACGGAAATTACATATACCTGATACACGAAGCCATAAGAAAGTAAGCTTAACGTTATATCGATATCTTAATACCTAAATATTTTTAGCAAACATCAATAATGTCCAGCTACTTTCTTACCGCTGAAACCGATTTTTGCGATTTGAATAACCTTCACAGGAAAAGAACAGATACAAATAATCAAACGCAGGATAAGTCACTGCTACACATTCGCATCTCATCAAAAGTAAAATCCTGGATCCTGTGACCATCGCGACATCAACTCCATCGAACGTCCACTTTACTACTGCGCTAAATTCAAAGATGCAAGATGAAACTTAAAAATGCCCAACGGCATGCAATCGCTTCTAACTAATAGAACACGGCATAAAGAGACTCCAAGTTTCCCAAAGGAAATAAATCTTCCGCACTGCCTATAGAAGTACACGAAACTGTTCCAATTTGCTGCGTAACTAACAGCCAACAAATTATCGATTAATTAACCCTTAACGCTCCGAGTCCGCCTCTCTAGCACCACCGATGTGCTGTGCCCCACTCCAAATGTATTTTTCGGTCGTTATCGGTAATTGTTTACAAATAAAAAATAATACACCTCGGTCAGTTACAAGCGATCGGTAATGACAGTCGGATCTGAACCTGTTTTATTAGAAACCCATTCTATTTGAATTATGTTGAGAAGAAAAATGAATTATCTTTGCGAGGAAAATATAGATAGTGACGATGACAATTTTGATTCTCGCGTCTTTAATGATGCAGCTGTTGACTTGGAAAGCAGTTTCTTGGTAAGTCAGATACGTAAAATTCGATAGATGTACGTAGATTTTCATGGCTGATTGTACATTCATGCCGACTGCCACAGTGTTTTCACGGTAGCTCAAGCTGCGATAATAACAGCTAAAAATCGTATTCATCGACATCATTTTTGCACGATGTGCTTCAGTTACAGCCTTGCAACGGGAGTTGCAGCGAAATTACCATAACGGACAATGAACGTAGGGAAATACGAGAAGGGTGTGGAATTTGGGCACACAGCCGGCACGCGACATGGGGTTAGCAACAATAGCTGGATCACCGATCCCCATTCAAAGGTTTCAGGCGTCGCCGCTGGCGTTTTTCAAGCGAGTTATTCTGGATACCCCGTTCGTTTGTCGCACTGCCTGTATGACTGCGCGAAGGTTAAAACTCGAATCTGTCAATTTACGAATCCGCCTTTGAATTTTTCACGAGCATTCGCGCGATTTGGATTCGGTAGTTGCATCGGCAAAACACCTCATCGCTTGAGTCTCGAACGCGGTATTTGTTTATTTGACTAGCACGAAAAGAAGAAAACTTAATGCTTCGTATCGATCGACTGTTTTGTCGTAACTTGTCGACTTTTTTCTATTTTACGTTACGGTAGAACTACGTTTTTCCGGAGTTTGTTTGTTACAACGAAATTTTTATCGATGATCGATTAACTGAACTGTCTCTGGTTCAATTCACTCAGCTGCACGTCAGCCCTTGTTATGCGAACGAAAAGTAAAATAGGCAATAAGCGAAACCGGAAGGCTTCTGTTAAACGATTCTTCCGATTATATAAACCGCTTGTCCTCCGAAAAGTTAGGGTAAATAAAGTTCTATCGTATATAATACTTTATTATTTATACATGTTATATTTTCTCTCCTGTTATATCTTTTGTATCACATTATATAATATTCGGTGATCGATGGATAGATCAATACTATAAATGTAATTTATCAGTAAGGAGGTGAGCGGTTTAATCGTAAAAAAAGATAGTTCAATAATATCGAAATTAAAAAGCTACAAAATTCTAACTTTAAATTAATTTTAGATCCAAAATTATATTAACAAATTGTATCAAGACAAAAATGATTAAAAGATGTAAAACGCAAATAGAAATTCAGCCAAACGTTGAAATTCTAAAGGATTATAACAGGTTGAAATAAATAACACGCTAAAATAAATAACATTTGGAATACGTGAATGCACATTGGCGCATATGAAATGTTTTTCTAAAGCTCAAACTTAACGCGACAATATTGTACCACGTCTCCTAATTACATCGAAAATTAAAATTCGGTACTGTCCAGATAATTGAAATTGTTTTTGCTGTAGGAGTTAATATCTCTAATTAAACTGAATGGCTTTAACACACAAAGTACTATTGATATCGTAATTATTATGTGTATGACATGTGATACAGCGTTCTATGGTATATATGGTATGCACATATATATAACATATTGGTGACCTAACGCGTCATCTGTTGGTTCACCTTGAAGACATGATTTCCTTTTGAAACTTTGTTATCGACTGAATTATGAAAGCTATAATTTATATACATGTGGGATAGTGTGACATCAGGGAAGGACGTGGCGTGAGGAGTAATTGTTTATTAGCGTCGTCGAGATATGTTGACGTTGTAAAAGAGTGTTGTGAGCGTTACCAAGATGTGTTTGGGAAAAAAGTGAGCATGGAAAACATTGTAACGAGGGTTAAAAGAGTCAGAGTTGAATTCATCGTTGTCGTGCGAAGATCGTTGTGTCGTTGTGTCGAAGAAGTAGCGAGTAACGAAAACATGAAACGAGGTATTATATTCGATTTCGTATGAGTGCAAACGATATTGTATAAATCATACTGTTACCTACAAACTAATAATTTAACATTTCTACATACATACGTAACTTGTATGCAATTTTAATTATCCGAGTACATACATATATAAATTTACAGAATTATAATTTTAATTGTGTGTATCTGTTATAAATAATTGATATTATCGATGAAACGTAGAACGATTTCGAAGCTGTTGTGCACTTATGTACTCATGAAATCCACTTTCCATCGGAAATACATACATGTGACGATGTGTGTGTATCTTGACACGTTCACTGTGTACATCTGAAGCCCGCGTTGGCCCTTCAGTGCAAACTTTTAAAATATCTATACGACGCGTGGATGATAATTACGATGATGATTTAAGTGCGAGACATAATTTATAAATCTAAAAGAAAATTCTAAAAGCCTCTTCCATGATAATTCATATAAATATAATATGTAAAGCTTGACAATATATTTATACAGAAATAGATTCAGTATAAAGATTATTTGTTATTATAGATAATGTCAATTCGATCAATAATGAACGTTTTAACGTGGATTTTACTTTTTCTTTGTTTAACAGCGAATGAAAGTGGAAACTAATGTTTTGCAAATTGTATTAAAGATACAGATGAGTCTTATTCGATAAAGAACTACGCTTCATATTTGAAAATGAAATACCACTCGCTTAAAACATTACGTACATACGATATTATTGGATTTAATAGAAGCGCACAAGTAAATCGTGTTATAATTTCCACTTTCAATTAACGCCTAAATAATTACGCGTCCGACACCATCAACTCCCGTGTGAGTTACATCCTTTATACGGATTCTATTACGAAAATTTCAGAATCCGGTATATTCAGTTCATTTTCAACACGGTGCGCCGCATGAATTCTGCGTCTGCATACCAATGATACGATTGCAACCAAACCAGCGTTATCTTTTCGCTATTGTTTGGAAATAATTTGACAGTACTTCGGTTATCGCATTAATTCCGCAAAACTATTTATCACGGTAACACGGTGAATGTAATTAGTCATCCACTGCGCTCTCTCACCGAGGTCGAAAGATTCATAAAATAGTCAGTTACGCCACATTCAAGAGAAATGGGGAAAGAGGATAATTATAAGTTTTTATTACAATTTTGTAACAGCTCCAGGCCAAAACGAATTCCGCTAGCGATCACCGACAGAATCGTTCGATCGGCGATCGATGATGCGATAGGACCATAATGATAATCCTATTGCCAGTGTAGGTTCTGTTGTTAAGGCGATTTGTCAAAGGCTCGTTCTTCTTTCTCCATCCACTTCAATTTAGTATGCCTTTTTTTATTTAAAAGATCAACGTCCTACCGACATCTGGGCCATTATCGATCTGTCGATTGGTAGTACTTAGATAAGATCGTAGAACCTATTTATTGCTTTGGATAAATTTGAGAAGGTTCTTAACAATCTTCGTACAAAACGTTCCTTTACTGATTGGAGAAGTTTAGCCTGATTTCGTAAGGTTTCTGTTTTTTTTACGAAAGATCGATATGTATTTAAGAGTCGAAGAACATTGACATGTGTTTCAGTGAGGCAAAGGTATTCCCTTTCAGGTGAGGAGGAATTTGTAGGAGCGTCTGGTATGGCCTGTTGAAGTAACTGCTTCAAGAAAAACTCTACGTCTTTGTTTATGTATACCGTGACCTGGAGACTGCTGTTACGCAGAAATATACATTATACCCTTGAATATACATTATGTTTTGGGTTGCAAGGTCTAGGAACAAAGGAACTAGTAAACAGATGTCTATTTATGTTCCTTGTAGCCTCTAGCTAAAGCTATAAGGTTAACATTTTTGGTAATGCCCTTTCGCTATAAATATATGAACGTGCTCCCTATCGATTCCATTGTATCGTAACACTAAGAGAGCGAGGATCTGAATCAACATAAACTTATACTTATACCTTTAATTATTTCAATATACTTTTCTATTACAAATTCATCCACTCGTTCTGCAATCAGTCAACCTCAACCTCAACATGGCCAATGTGGATCCTGTTTAGAATTATTCGGTTTCTGCCATTGAAGGATCTTCCTATCACGTCATGAAGAAAATTGTTCGGGCTGTTGCTCGATCTAATCGATTTTTCAACGTTCCACTTGTGCTTCCACGCTTGTTTGACGCGTGCTGTATGCTTCTTTTAAAATCTTGACGTGACGTTGATGTGGTCGAAAGTTGGATATTTACCGCTTCTTTGACTACGTTGTCTGCAGCTTCGTTACTCGATATTTCTTGATGGACTGGAATTCATGCTATAGTAATTTGCTGCTGATAGATCCGTGTATAATTCGAGTATGTCTCTTATAACAAAGTTATTGCTAGTTATTACGAGTATCGTTGCTAGTGAGTTGCTAAATACGACAGCTGTTTTATAGTGCTTTTTAACAGCTTCCAATGCTGTAAGAATGGCATAGTATTATCTGATTACTATACATTATACTATATATGTAATATCGTGATGTAATATGTTTACAAAACGTGGACAATAGAGATGTTAATCAGACAGAAAAGACGATTGTGGCTTAACTTGAACTATTCATACCAAACGTACAGAACACAGCGCAATCCACACTCTCTCGGCAACGCCACTCGCAACCTGCGTCTCCGCTCGACTCGCACTCGGCTCCTCGACTCGCACTCTGCTTCTCGACTCGCACTCTGTTTCTCGACTAACTGTTGTCGCATTCTATTGCCCTTTTCCTAGGCCCACCGCACACGTGTTCTGCAGACGCTCGTGGCCAGGGTCACGTAGTTCTTTTCCACGAAACTATGCACTTGATAAGACCGATGACACATTGATGGGCCCGACGGCGCCTCGGCTCTCGCGACACTGTTCATAGTTCGTCCGATATTTCCCAGGCCTTTCGTCCACGATACTACATATATTATACGTATACTATATTATACGTATACTATATTATACGTATACTATATATATGGGGGTGTTGTTAGGAGTGATCGCTGTAAAACTGGCGTTTGAATTTAGTATTTTTCTTTAGCAATTAAATCATTAGTTTATTATTAAAGAATGTAGAAAACATTTGTACAAGTTTTCCTACATAGCCTTTTTTACTTTTGACTTCCGACGTGTCTCTTTCATCTATCAATGCGGAGAAAGTTATGTTTCGTAATATTTCTAAAACTATACATTTGTTAATAACATTTTGTAATGAGAGCAGATGTTTCGTTTCTT
Organism: Bombus vancouverensis nearcticus; assembly: GCF_051014615.1. Classification (NCBI taxonomy): domain Eukaryota; kingdom Metazoa; phylum Arthropoda; class Insecta; order Hymenoptera; family Apidae; genus Bombus; species Bombus vancouverensis. The sequence continues at coordinate 255,882 of NC_134915.1, read as the reverse complement.
TTGAGCCAAATATTTTACACTATTGTTGATTTCTCAATGTTCAATATGAAATGGAAAAATGTCCGAATAAATAGAAACTTCTGCTGTGCTCAACAACGTTCGTGGAAACTCTCAATTCCGCTTTCTTTACATTGTTCTCCAAAGAACAGGTTGTTGAACCTTCTGCTCCACGTCTTACCTCTTTCAGACTTCTTGCCCATACATTTACTAAATAGGTCATTCTTTTATTGTGCTTCAGCAGCTCACATCCATCTGCTACGAGGATACCGCTGCAAGCTGTACCCCTAGTTTCATATTGGTCATTACGGAATGCCTGCTTTTTAGGAACTTTACTTGTAGCAGGAAACAGCATACTACTACCGCTGTCCCTTTATAAAATACTCGTTATTAATTGATTTAAGATATTATAACGATGTAAACCGATGCAAAAGTATCAAACATATAATATGTCTTACTTGACTCATTTTCTATAGCAAAGCTTCTTTCAGCTGTACCGGCACGCCATCACTGCCTAAATACATCAAAAGAGCTATTTAAGAAAAGAACAAATAATCGTAAAACTAAAATGACGTAGTCACTGCCTTCGAATTTATCGCTTTAAAGAATACACGAGTGATTGATTTCGCGTGCCATAACTCCAGGATAACAAAATACTTTATATTCTTCAAAAAACGATCATTTCTTAGATTACATTGATACAACAGCGTTAAACAGTTGTCTCACCTGATTCCTTATTTATATCGGAATTTCAAAATTCGACAAAACTATACAAAATTATTGTCACCTTGCAATCAACAAGCGTTTACCTATGCACTTGCTGTTGATATGCGCGATTCGTTTCGTGCTTTGAAAGCGTGGAGTCACCAACCGACGCTAACGCCAATCGACGCCGACTCCTCGGTAAGAACTAGTCTGTTCTCCCTCTGTTATTGTTTGCTACGTCAAAACCCCTCTCTGCTGTCCGTACTTCTGGCAACCGTGATAAACAGGATGCAGGCGATGGCGCCTGTCTGGCGGTCCAGTTATCCGATCTATGCAGGTGGAGCTTGGTCTCGTTTATCCGATCAAGTGCCCCATAACGTAATCATCCGATATATGCAAAACGGATAAGTTACAACCCTCAGAATTATTTTTCTAGTCTTTTATGTCTTTTATGTATCGTTTGGAACTTCAAGAAAGCCTCCCTACTACAATTCCATGCACATAACGAAGCTTGAATCGGTCGGAGTCCAACCCATTGTCGGGTCTTGACCGTACAACGATGGATTAGCGAATAACGGTGTCTTCATAGTTATGTGTTTTTAAGTGACTTTAAAGTTCGGTGCTCACGCGTTACTTTGTCGCTAAACTGGAATACGGCAGAAACAATTTTTTTTAATTCATAAGTATTTTCTGTGATTTGGTTCAACCATTGGTTGATCATCAGTGTGCCAATTTACATGCTTATAAATGTTCTTCCATGGTAACTTTATACAACTTATCGTGTCGTTGAACGTAATTATAATTAATTGTAATAATTCGTTTAGATACCAATGTCTGTCGGGCCGGAGTGAAGTCGCGCAGGCGTAGTTTTTCGTGAAAATACTCTGATACGTGTAGCTTTCCCTTTTATAAATAATTTTTGAAGAATAAACAAACTTATCACTCGATCCAATGGATGGAAATCGATGGGCAGAGCATAAATACAACTACAATTATACTGATTATATCAGAAGCGATAATATCGAGTGATTGTCATCGCTTTATTTACATGTATATAGGTGAGTTTAACATGGACAAAATTACATTAAGTGCAAACAAAATTAACGTGCTGTGCATAGCTATATGGTGTACGTACAATACTAGGATCGATGGGAAACCATTAACGAAGGCTGATCATAATGCACTTTCATGGGCTTTGCACATACGACTCCCTCGAGATGTTGGTTAATGTTTTAAAACTGAAAAGTTAAGCACTCTCGAGAACCTATCATCTCCGGTTTGTTAGAACTGTTTCACCAGGAAATAAACGCAGGAGCGATAGCAACGAAAATAAAACACAGAGAAAGCAAACATTTGTTATTTCTAGCAACGCACCAGTACCGCGTGTTTCGTTTATTAAACGTTGATCGTTCCTCTTTACGATTGAATTGTTCTCTAATATCTCCATTTTCTTTCTTTCTTTTTCATTTTTTTTTTTTTCTTTTTGTAAAGTTTACTTATGTTCGGGATTTGAAGTGGCCGTCCGTTTATGACTGAAACAGCACATCAGTCTTTTCTGGAAAAGTCCAAATTTCCTACCTTCCAAATTGTAAACTTTACATGCGAAACTCATCAAGAGGCTAATTAATAAGTGCCCTAAGTGCCCAATCGGTCAGGTCTAACGTAAACAACTGGTATCAATCAACAATACCAGAGGATAAGCGCCCACGAGAGTACAGAATTATAAGATTTGAAGTAACAGATTCCCATCCCATAAAACCCATGGTAAGAAGGAAAACCGGGGACGGAAAAGTAATATATAAGGACCAGACGAAGCTTCTTGAGAAAGCGGTATGAACAAAGTCTTGCAACATTCATCAGAGCGTCATACTCTTCTTGTTATACTAAGCCGTATCGACTAAAACATAACACTATTCTGTATCTTAACGTGCTAGTGATTCTCTTCATGTATACTAAACAGTGCAAATAAATAACCTAAACATACGACTACTCAACATCTTTAATTTACCTTCACCTTGAGCGTTAATCTGGTTCAAGATTCGCGATATTAACCGATCAGTTGCAACCTGACTGATTAGTTGAGAATTCGCAACAACTTATTCCATGTCACTTGTATGTAAAAAGAAAATTAACCATCAATTATTCAGAAAACTGACGTTCTCGGTTTCGGTGATTTTTAAATACGTTTATTACAATAATCGCAGTTCTAACAGCGGCGGAGATCCTCGATATCGATGAAGATTACAACGTCGCATACTCGCACTGTCACTCGCATTATCACACTATTTAGCTGCTGCCAGGAGCAATATTGACCTAGTGGAGCTTAGTGTAATCGAAGTCCTTTAAGAGCCGCGACTGGAGACCCAATTCTACTGAATCTGGGCTCGTATGAGGCGTAAAAAGCGAACTACGCGATCGAGAAGGTGCATATGAAGGAGATCTGGTTCCCATCGAAGTTCTATCTTACCTAGCTCGGCATCTGTGTAAACGAAGAATACTTTGATAACTAGTCGCAGGTCAGAAAGGATACTCGTGGGCTGGTTTCGCAAGGGTGGAACTGCTACCGCCTCGTCTCTTCCAATGCCACTGATTTCTAGAGAATCACATTCGGCAAATAGCACATGACCAGTATACCAGCAGATAGCACCGTGCGATGTTATCCCTACGATACCGCGGACCACACAGCCAGAAGCTGTATCGTACCAGGTCGACAGTCCGATGACGCACTGTCCTGGACGGTTACCTCTTCCCATTAGGGAAAGAAGAACCAGGGAAACGAGCACAGCAGAGGTAGCTGACGCGTTGAGCTAGACAGCTGTGGAGGATTTATGCTTCCTCCATGTACACTTATATACAGCCGCTTACGAAAGTATTCGAACGTTTACGCTCTAAACTGCTAACAAACAAACAACACACGTTAATCTTAAGTTCTGAAACCTGGATTGTGATTAAACGAAGAAACAAGTTCTAAAGAATGTATAGTGAATATTAAAAGAAAATCTGTCAACGTATACGGGATTGGTACTTAAGGACTTTGTATCTACATAGCGTCTTATGAGGTTCGCGAAAGTATTTCAACGCTCGCGTTACTTTTCAGTTTAATATTCAGTTGGGCCACTGTATATCCATTATTATAAAGACAAGGGGAAAAATTTATCGCAAAATTGTACAATTATTCGTAACGAAGAAAAGTACCGTAGTAAATGTTATTCGGTACAAGACGATACGAGAAGGTATCATTATAGGAAATACTCGTACAAAGAAAAGGACCTCAACACGATGTTTAAAAATCATTTCTTATACGCGGCAAGACAGATAGTGCCGTGTCCGAATATGTACGCGATTAATTATGTGCTTTTCTACTAATGGAAACTCATCTCCTCCTTCTATCGTTAATTGTTTCTGTCAATTTTAAAGAAGCAATATGGCAACGAAGCTAATAAAACGAGATCTTTTTGTCAATAATTGTCAAATGCGTAAAGAATATTTGCGTAGAGGTAAGAACAGGACGAAAGTGTAGATAGAGAAAGAAAAGGAGCTTATCAAATGTCATAGAAGCCCTCTTCGGCGTCACTGTTCGATTAAACGCAGGGCCTCGAGCAATCAGACACGCAACGACGCGGCGTCTATAAGGCTGCATCGTGCCAGGCAATCTGCTGGACGACGCGCGCCGCGCCGCTGGCGTCGTCGCTGACGTAGCGTCTCTAACGTCAGAAACTGACGAAAAAGAAGTAAAGAAGAACATGTTAGATACTGTGAAATGAGAAAGAGAATTGCAAAATGCTACATGAAAGAAATAGCTAAAAGAAAGTTGATCTGAAACGCAAAAACATAAATGTTATTGAGTGACAAAAGAAAATAAAAAAGCTGGAAGAATATGCGAATGTTATTGCAGCAAAAGGAAAATATTAAAAGATGATAATAAAAATATAATTAGTAAGAATTCAAAAAAGTATATATACATAAACATTTAATTTTATTGTAATTGTTATTTTATTGTATTCATATATAGCTTCTATTGTTTGATATATAACAATGGAAATGTAACTTAAATATCTAACGTTTACTAGCTATGATCAATATTATGAGAGGTAAAATACAATCGTGCTTATGATATTTTCAACAAAGGAAATTTCTTCTTATTATTTCCTTCCTAAGGACAGCGATTCGATTGAAATCCCTCATTACCAGACACTTTTTATTACGTAAGAAGAGCATTGACGACAAATATTGAAAAATAAATTACATTCGCTACCTATTACATAAATTTTAATACCTTCGTTACTGTTTTACAGGATTGAAATGATTAATTACTACGTAATAATATATAAATCGAATTTCAAATAAATGTAAGTATTCAAGCTCACGGGCGAAAGTGGTAACTCCACTTTTTGAAATCTGTTGGATCTCAGCGCAAAAACGTTTGATCGATTTGATTGATCTCGTATAATTCATCAATTTCCCCCGTTTTTTGTTTCGCGGGGTTGGCAAATAGGCGACTCGTTTCTTACTGGTTTGGTTTGGAACGCGACGAAGGAAAGTGAACGCGGAAAAGTGAAAGGAGGAAGGAAGAGGAGGCGTAAAAAGAACGTAAAATAAAACGAAACGATAGAGAAATAGGATGGTTATGAAGATAAAAAAGAAATCGGGTAGGAAGATTATAGCGGAACAAAGAGACGCGAGAGAAAAATAAAATAAAAGGGAGCAAGATGGTGGAGGTGAAGCAGATAACGGGAGAAAGGGAGAAGGAGAGCTTGGGATGCGGAGAAGGGGGACAATACGGAAGAGTCGAGAGGGGCGGAAAGGGAAGCAAGTTTATGAAGAGAGAGCGGAGTAAGGGGAGTGTTGCAGACGCGCCTCGACAAGGGTAAATGTACGTACGAATGTACCCCGGATTGGCTTTGGGGTGGTTTCCATGGAGACCAATTCGCTCGGCCCGGGGAATTTCCCGCCGCCGCCACCGTCGCTGCCACGGCCGCAACTTTCCTGGAAAATCGCATTGCGTCCGAACTCCAAAAAGTTCGTACCATTCGACACGTGTATTTGCTTTGATTTTACAATCTCTCATCCTACTTTTCCTTTATCCCCGTGTGTCCTTCCTCTATCTAATTTACGTTGAAGTAAATATTTACCACTGTACAGACTAGTAAACAGTATACAGAAGAAAACGATCGCGCAAAAATTGATTATCGAACACTAAGGTCGATTGACGAAAAAGCCACGTAACACATTCACGCTTTCTAACCAGAAACGATGCAAAAGAGCAACTATCACAATGGTATCTTCTTAATGGACCGTCTATCGAACTGCAAAAATGTCTTGCACAAAAGGACTGAATTTTATCTCTCGCTTCAGTTTCATTTAGTTTTTAACAATCAAAAACTCTGCAAAACTATTCTATGCTTTCTTAAAAACATAGCTACGTGGGATAACATTGGGATTTAACATTGTAAACTGAGCTTATCCAACTATGTAGTAACCGCTATGCGTGTATACATATATTCGCTTATAATCAATTAGACCGCTGATTTTTATGCATTTATGGGACATTTAAAAATGCAATATTGCACAGAATGCATATAATATAATAAAATATATGATATATCCAAGGTACAGTACTTTTTGTAATACTTGGTAGATAAAGCAATTTTCTACCGAGGTTCTACTACTTATTTGCTTGATTGTAATTCGCTCAAAAATCTGCAATCTAATATACTGCCGTATTGCTATATCGTTAACTCATTATGCGTTATGTATTATGTATGTTATATATTACGTATTAGATATTATGTATACGGTCGTTGTGGTCGCTAATAATCGCAGGGTTGATGCGATCTTGAACAAATGAACAAGTAAAATAAGTAAATATCATGCAGGATTAACTATTAGTTTATTCCTTCGTACGATTTATATTTTTTATGAACCACTTAGGCAAACTTCTTTAAATATGGAATTCGTTTAATGGAATTCTAAATACCATGAATCATGAGAAATGAGAGCAAAGAAATCAAATTTTCTTTTCTCATGCAACCTTCAAAAGATCTTGAATTATGCATATGGATGAGGAAAAGCGTGAGATTGCTGTTTGTATTCCTACGAAGGATTCACACCTTGTGAAAAAAATGGATAGATTGTTTATAATATCAATTTGCTTATAAATTTACTTTTATGCAAATATTTCTGTTCAACATACTGTTTCCGATGTGGATAATAGCTATTGTAAAATGCATGAAATAACTGTGCAACTGTTTCACTTGTACTGGAAAATAATTTAAGTTACGAAATTCATTATTTTTCATACGACAGTCGTACGGATGATGTATATGTAATCAGAAAATTATATCCCAGAGAAACTGTGTATTTCTCGTGAAAAGTGCAATCTTAAACTACAGTTTTACTATATGTATTATACAATTGCAGATAAAGGAAAATTTAAAATTGATAGACTATGAATTTTAATACCTTCTGTACTACAGATCTTTTGCTGTGTTAGTAATAATCGTCTATTCTGTACTGTATATTATACATATACTTATTCATTACTCTTATCAAATATAAATCTGTTTTGTAAAATTATAGCGTCTTTTTATATTTATTATTTTATAAACTTTCTATTGTCTGCCATTATATATATATTGTATGTGTATAATACATGGATTTAATAATTATGTTCAATTAAAATATTGAACGAAAATGTATAACTAAGTTCAGAAACAAAAAAATAACTATGTTTATTTATTTAATAATATTTTCATTTCTCTATGAAAACTCGGTTTGATGTATAAACCAATTGTGTATCTAGTCAAATAATAAGGAACCGTATGATATTTACATTTGCATAGTATTTATTGTGTATAATTGATGCAATTTGACATACCATGAATATTTATTAAAAAGCTGGTACGATATTTGAATCGACTGCATCTGTTGTACGTGGTGATTAAAATATCCGAATATATGTTCACTGATCGAAACTGTGTTTAACGATTATACTTTGACTTTCCAAAAATTGGCGCACATTACGTATCGAAGGTAAGAGAAAGACAGAGTCATTTCTTACTCCTGATCAAATATTACACATTTCTTCGGTTTAGTTAAAAATTCTTGGACAAATATGTTCATGTTTGGTATCATTTTGATCGCACGAATCTCAATAATCCGATTAAGGCCATCTCGTAACAATATGATGAAGAGTAGAAGAAATTATATTTGCTTAGCGCAATAATTCAATATCGAATTCAATTACATCGATACGGATCACAGACAACGAGGCATGCCTTGAGCGAGCAATTGCAGGAGTTGGTGGAAATAGCTCGTGGCGATATATCCGGACACTACCGTATATCGTGTATCCATTCTATCTGGTTAACGTAGCCAGCTACAAACGTCCAAGCCAAGATTTTAGTCCTGGCATCGCGTAGTCGCTAATTTTCACGATTACTGCATACACACGTTTATAAAAGAAATAAAGTTTTCAACAAAAATAATAAAAATGTAAAGGGATAACTTTAGACGTAAGTAACTGAGACAATTTGAAACGAAACGACTGAACGATACAACTTAAAATATATCGCCTACCATATTCACCAGAAATAGCCGAAATCCCACAAGGCATACATCGTAGCAAGAAATTACCCGGCCAAGCACGATCGCCATAAATATATTTTCTAACTTTCTGCGATATTCAATGAGTACTCGATGCTGTTGTACACAACTCTTCAACTTTGTATCAGAAATAATTGCATAATACGATAATCTCGTATCTGATTTCTGATCGCCTATTTGATCTTTGATTGCGTTATTGAAGCTTTCGTGAAGATTCACGACGCACAACTAATTGTCGAAACAAATGTAACGAAATAAATGTAAATGACGTGATATACGCATAAATAAAGATTGATTTCGAATTTTGAAAAATTCAGATGTTCATATCTTGCATCGTTCGCGCGGTCAACGTCGAATAATCAAGATAAAGACTATGTACCTAATTTTGGCTCAATGTGGTAGAGCAAGATCTTTACATCGCGACGACACTCTGACGACTTGCGTGAACGCCATTTCAGAGAGTTTGGACGGAACAGGTGACAATAGAAAGAACGAAGAACGATCGTGACTATGCATAAAGTGACTTGCTTTTGTTACTTTCAAGCTACGTAAGAGTGCTTTGCCTTCTTAATGGAACTTTTATTAGCGTTCAACGCAGATGAAGCAGCCGCACATTCGAGAAAATAAAGTTCAAATGTGAATTTATTTTGAAAATTTGTCGCTAATTTTCTGAAGAAATTACGTATCATTCAATAATATTAGGTTTATTCTTGTAGTCATTTGAATACAAATACTGAAGTTTATTTGCTAATATTCAGATATTTTCATTGTGCAAATCCGTGCATTTATAGTCAATTATTGCTCTGCTACTCTCATAGACGATTCCCTCATGAGAGCAAAGTATGACATCGTCGAGTTTATAAGCTGTAACGAAAAAATCTCATAAAATTTATACGTTTATTATAATATGTATTCTATTGTAATTATAGATATGTAAAAATATATATGTGATAAGCATAAATGCAAAAATACCATATCTATACTGTCTATACTATAAAATTTATGTTACATTATTTCGAAGATAAGACATATTTTGAGGCAAATGCTGCTTACTTACGAACAAAATAATGTTAGATATCGTAACAGAACGCTGAAAGTGATACTTTGAGAGTAGACGTGAGATTAGAGTAAGGAAGTGGTTGCATACCGCGGTAGATGTTTCCAAATTCACAGGAAAGAATCCTCCGGCGGTCAGTTGACACGGTCTCATCGCTTTCATCATCATCATCTTCATATCCTTTCGTATCTTTTTGCCTGTTTTGCTCATTGGCAGACACACCCACCATCCCGAATACGACGCTATGCTAACATTCGTGCTTTCTTCTACCAAACCATGGCAGATATATGTGAAGAAAATTATATGGGCAAAGCTACCGATCATGTGGAAAAAAAATATAAGTCGTTTCTCGGAAGATATGTTTGCCTACGTACAAGTACAACATTCTGATCTGAAGATTTAATATATTCGGCTTTCGTTTCGAAAATTAGAATATTTTGTGAAAAGTAGAAAGAAATGATCGTTTATTCAACCCTTAAAGTTTACCACCAGTAGAATATCTAGTATGGAATAATAACAAAACGTTTAATCGCACTTGATTAACTTCACTAAATTTTTTATTTGAATGATATGGCGCACTCCCATCCGCGGTATTCTTTAAGGGCTAAAACAGACCTATCGTTTATACGTACCAGAACGATTTCGTACGTGTCGAAACACATCAGCACGCTAAAGATAACCATGTGACTGAGGATCGGCAACGTGAAAATTTGCTCGAGTTGAGCGTTCAATTGAATCAACGACTGATGCTTTCGGATGCATTTTTTCAATATTATGTAGTATTTGTTTGAATAATCGGCGATATCGGTTTGTTCGTCGATGTTCGACCACAAGTTCAATAAAGTTTTTTCCAGCATACGAAACTGATAGACCACGTGCAGATTCAGCACACATAAGAACTGTTCGGGGCACAAATAACTTGCGCCAATTTGTTGTACGGCCAATAACTGTATAAATAGTAATTCGATGATGAAGTCGTCGATGATAAATTATTGCGATACATGATATTTTATCCAGTTTTTAGGGGCTGTTTAACCGGCGACTGTGCGATAAGAAAATGTGACACGAGTTTCAGATACTTTACTTAAATATCTTTTTAATCAAGCTATGTTACTTTTTCTGCAAACATTGAGAAGCTATTCTGGCAACGAAAGATATAGAGTTTGCTAAAAGTTTAAACTTTTCAAAACTTGAGGGCGCACAAGAAAAAACGACCATCAGTTTAAAATCTACATGTATGGAGATTTGCAATACCTCGATGGCGAACATTATTTCATAATAAGGTGTCACGGTTAATGGTAGATTGACCCACATTTTGAATGGAAGTAACCTTTCTGAACCATTGTTTCCAATGTTCGCTGAAATATAGCGAAACATGAGCTTTATAATATCCTCCTGATTAATATAAACGTTTCTTATAAGGTCAGACTTTACTAGAATGAGTTTAGGTTTTTCTCTAACCGAGATAGTTATTTCTTACTTCGAACGTTAATTTAGTCCTTGTATTTCCATAACTTAAAACGCGTAAATTTATTTCCTCAATGTATTATGACTTACAATTGTTTTTACCATATTTGAATGAAAAAACATGTGAATATACGAATATATGAAAAATAAAGTACAATCCTTCTATAACAAAATATAGATAGCTACTCAGTTCACTATTTCGAAAATTATTTTCTTTTGGAAAAAAAAGAAACGTTATTTAATCTTTTAATCGATGGATCAACTTACCGCTGATTGGTACAATTGCATAGAAAGACAAAGAGCTTTCTGTAACTAGCAATATAAATACCGTCCATAACTTGCAAAAATTTCTGCACTCTGCGAAAAGTATCTTCTCATCGTCATTGTAATCGATATGCCAGAAATGCATATACAATTATATCCGAAAATTCCGTTTTATAAAAGTGCAGTACCGAAAGCTTGAACATAGCCAATATTATGTTCAACGTGTTGGAAGCCAGAAAGATACAATGCTGAAAAAACGATTTGTAATATTTAATCGGTGAAACTTGCTTCGAAAAGAACAATTTTACGACTTAGTAATATTTTTGCAACTGGTAAATTTAAGTTAAAAGAACGTTTGAAATGACATAGGGCAAACACTTCTGAAATCCTACAATCTGCAACGAAAAAACGCTCTCAAGCTTTTTTAACGAGATATATCTAAATCCGTATAATGTATCGTACTATTTACTGACACATTGTGCGATCAACTACCCACACATACTTTAATGAAAACTTTAAAGTTCATGTAAAAAGCAAAAGACGCGTCCATGGAGGATTAACGACTTTCTTACTCACGTCCAAATTATGCAAGTTATGATAAATATCCACGACGTTCACGTACACGCCATAAACGAGTGCAGCTATGGTATAGACCACCATGAATTTCCTTCGCTTCTCTCCGGTACTGTTTGTCGCCTTCGAGATACCTATGATTTTCAAAAGGAAGCCTGACATTTTGATGGACATGTCTGTGTATTGTCCGGTATGCATAGCGACCCTCTTTTCTCAATCTTGATTCTTAAATCACGCGACAACCAGCAAATGATTCGAAGTAACACCACTTTAATCTGTCGAGACACTTTAATCATTTAGTAATGGATATGTGTCTTATGTAAGGCGAATTGTTACAGGAATAAGAGAAATGAAGTCAATTATGAACTTGACAAGTAGGGAACAAACACGAATAGATGTATTACGCATGTGTGTCTCAAAGAGAATGTGTGATTGTCACACCCTCGAATCATTGTACAACTGACACTTTGTCGGACAATCGATGTATTGCCAGAAAAAAGATTGTACCATAACGTATGCTCATAGACAAATGTATAGTTGAAAAGTACATTTGATCGTCTTTTGATGTGGATTCCAACGTGATGTTCGTCTGAAAAAGATTTACATGATGTGTACTTGTGTAATATGTATCGTCAGTAAAGATCTTAAAAGTATCTTAAGAATACTTATCTTATAGATTATTATTGTTGTTTGCTATACATTTACAAAATATATATCACAGTGTTTATCTGAAATTAATTCTGAAAGATTTATTGAAATACTAAGTGGTTGAAAAAAAATAATTACATATAAGTGCTATTTGTTTTATAATAAGTAAGAATTTAATATAGTATAATAATAAAGAATTTAATAATTCACAAGGTAATATTTTTATTATTCTGATTCATGTTTTTTTATAAATTTAGAAACAATGACACCGTATTAAAACAACGTTATAACTGGAACACTTTCCCACATCAATATAACAATCTCACAACAAACTAACAAATTTGGAAGATCGTCGTCACGCGATTTCAAACGCTTCGTCCAGCATTAAGAACGTAACTTTGGAAGGAGCGTGGAAAGAACTTTTATCGAATGCAATTGAACGAAGAAACGAAGAAGAAACATCGTCGCTATATCGTATAGAATATCAGGATGATTGTGATAATACTAATGTAATGGAATGTCTTCATTGTGACAAATAATAGTGACGATCCTGTACACAGTCGAAACAGCGAACGAAAGTGGCTTTCGATATTTAGCTAACATCGATGCATTTTAAACGATCGGTTACCAAACTGTCGGCTCGCGTTTGTTCGTTCGGTCGTCATTTTCATGAAATACATGTAAAACTGCATACCGTATCATTCCGATATTTCTAACTCAGTAGTTCGTTGCATGACAAAGATTCGTTGATTTCGAATGGATGATAATTTGGAGCTTTTACCTCGTTAGATTAATTATTAATAGATCGCCATGGTCGTATACATTGGTCTGGAAACTTTTGTAACGAAGCTGGTTCCAGAGAAAGGACGTTTCTTGTATTGTCCATCACACAGGGCACAAATGTCGAGTAGCCAAAACAATTTCAACAAAGTAACACGTGGTGAAAATAATTAAGTAATTTTTATAATACTTTATAAGTAGATGTACATAATTTGTTCACAAACAATTCTATTTATGGTTAAACGTATTTAATGTACGTATGGTTAAACGTATGGTTAAAACCTTTTAAATATTAACTTTCAGTTTGATGATAAGCTATGACGCGGAAATTGTCTTGATAATCTTAGATCCGTGCCAACTTGATCTCTTCCGATTCATTTGGTTTAATGCGAGGGATTGCGAACAAACGAGGGTAGAAACTGCGAGCGAAACAGAAACCTTTGCTGCTCTGCTGAACATCTGCGATCTGACGCACACTTTTGTGCTTAGTTTCCATCTATAAATCACATTGATCCCCTGGAAATAAAATGAATTTTCTCGCTTGATAAATGTTAATAATTGATACCTTTAACACTTTCAGCTTGATATAAGTACTTAACTGCGACAGTAGTACGCAATATGCTAGAAAAATATTATTAATTGAAAACGTAGCAGGGGAGTTTCAAATAGAATAATTATATACTTAGTAATACTTAAGAGTTTGTAATTATTCATTGTTACTTATTTAAATGTAATTAGATTCTTACAGAAGATTGTTTACAAAAATTATAAATATTATATTATCTTTTAATGATATTTTTTATTTCCAGCATTTAATCTATAAATACAAATAACTCCATTAAAAAATATGGAAACAAATGTCTAAAGTCCGTTCATAATCAAAATAATAATCACAGTATCACATAACGTTAATTTTTTCTTGTTTGTTTTAATTGCTTTTATCGAACTTGTTAAATAGAATAGTACATTTATATTGTACGTGCGAGAGTGAGGAAGCGAAGAACTTGCAGACACATGTATACATGCCCTCCCTAGAGTGTATGTGAGCGTCGCAGGACGTCCGGGTCTCAGTCGAGACAAAAGAGCGATTAGAAGAAAACAAACAAGCAAGCGAGTGTGTTGTCGAGTCCTTCAGAGAGTAACCTACATGTAGAGCTAAATTTAGATAATTTGTAAATAAATTTTAACTTTTTGTTCTCTACAAATCCTCTCTATACTTTAACAGAACCTTTATACTTTTATCTTCTTTAACGCAGTTTGATTATTTTTTCACGTGATCCGTGTAGCTATAAAACGAATATAGGATAAGAGGAATACTAAAAAAAAACATATTTCATTCGATCAGATCGTTTAACTTTCATGTACACCGACACAGTAGCTCCAATTCCCGCGAGGAAAAATGTTGATGTATGACCTTGGCATTTTTCAGTATCAATAGCAGATGAGTAACCCATTAATTGAATGTAATACATATCAAAGCCATGGTCGACAAATCTGTCTTTGTATTTCCATCTATTAGCTTTGACAGCCTATTCACAAATGACAAATTCACAAATGTTGGAGCTATCGAGATATAATGATATCAACGATCGAATCTGGATCGAAAAATGTTTGATTATTCACATATACACTTAATATTTTATCTATTCAGACTATTACCATCAGACAAACTATCTGCAATTTGGGTATTTTGTAAAAGTAACTGTAGAACCACGTACTTTACCGTTGATTTAACTTTGAGCAAAATGTGCTTTAGACCCTTATACAAGGTTTTCATTCGTTTCATCTAGGTGGGGAGATGCGGCGACTGCAATAAAGCGAATGTACTTTGCTTCTAAAGGGTTAGAGAATCTGATGAAATTCATGGCACATCTTACACAAGTAAGCGCATGTTCGAGCAGAAGTCATGTTTCAGTCGTGTTGAAAACGGAAAACTTTCAAAGCAATGCTACAAAAGGACGAGAAAAAGGAAGACGAAAGGTAAATCATAAAAGTTTGTTGAAACTACGTGGAAGAACAGCAATGTATTAGAAACTGTGAGAGAGCTAACCGAGACATAGTTTCTCTGTAAAGAGTTTGGTAAAAATAGAACAAAACCTTTGAATCTATGGTTTCAAATAAATTGCGTGAAAATGAAGTTCCTTCCAATTTGTTTCATCGTTTTCTAAGTGTTTACATGATTCTGAAAAATCAATGGAATTTTGAATAGAGCGAAGTAGTCATACACGGAATATCGTTTCGTCCTTCGAATGTCATTCTCGCAAAATCAAAAGATTTTTACGAGTATTCGATAGTATTCGCTCAATTTAATCCCATTTTTATATTTCTAACGCTATAAACAGTTTTTAACATTGAATTCACATTGAAAAAACATAAATTGTACGTAACCCGCAATAACTAAGTAGTCAAATATGGAACACTGACACCAGGTACAATATTTTCCCGGAAAACAAACAAAAGATAGTTTTATTCTTTTCACTGATCAAAGAACGTTAGTTATAAACACATTTTTTAAAAATTATTTGCAGTGATCGTATATCCAAGTGCAAAACTCTGCTCCAGCACATTTGTCATACCGGACCAGACACTTGATCTATATATCACCATCAGAATACTGGGAAAAAAGTTCTTGGCAAAATAAACACTTGCAGAGCGAGTGAGTGAAACAGTCTATAGCCGTTTGACAGATATTCATTTGTCAGACTTTTAAAAATTCCCTGTTAGGTATGCTATTCCATATTTAGCCGCTTTCCTCTATAGATGTAAGCAACAACTGTTTAATGGTCATAGGCAATTATAATTATAATTGTATATATAAATTACACAGTTTATTAATTTCTAAAGTATTATGGTTAAGATATTTTTAGCTTTTGAAATTGAGTTCTATCGCGTATATTTTAGATTCAAAATTTATCGTACAAAAAGATCTTTACCGATATAAAATAGAAGTTATTTATTGCAAAAAATAGAACTAGCTGCACGGTATAGCGTATCTGCAATAAATTCCTTCCTAACTGATAGTTCAGGAAACAGAGCGGTATACAAACTAATATTACCTTTTACAACCACAATTTCTCATTCGAGGCGCAACGTGAAATACTACGTATCCACTGATCTTTGACAACAGATCAATTTTAAAAAATATTTACGATCCACGTCGGTGTAGTAAATAAATACATACAAAAAGGGAAAATTGTTAAATTTCGGTTATCTAAAAGACATAAATTTTTCTTACCGCAAAACTTCCGCCGTCAATATTTCTTACAAATATATTAGAAAAAAGATACCTATTCTTGTTTGCAAAATAACGACGATGGTGTTGAAATGTTTTAAGAAAACGGTAAAAAATTTGTTCTTCTTACTGTGTTTATCATTCAAAATCACTGAAATTATGCATGAAACGCTTCTTATGTAGCTAAAAACAAATACAGCGTTTAGACGTTCCTTAAACACTAGGACAACCTGTACATTAATGTGTTAAATATAAAAACTTTAATCAACTATTTTTCTCGTACCATTAACACCTTTAGGAGCAATTATTTAGATATGAAGATTACGGTGGAAGAAAACGATAAGTTGCATTTTCTATTTTTTACAGAGCAATAGTTTTTAAATTCATTATATTGTCAATTAGTCTCGTGTTGTTAAAATTGTTCTCTCACTTGATTCTGTCACTAAACACGTGTTCTTTTTCTATCCTTCTCATAATTTGAAAAAACAGTGTAAA
Source organism: Bombus vancouverensis nearcticus (assembly GCF_051014615.1). Classification (NCBI taxonomy): domain Eukaryota; kingdom Metazoa; phylum Arthropoda; class Insecta; order Hymenoptera; family Apidae; genus Bombus; species Bombus vancouverensis. The sequence continues at coordinate 239,059 of NC_134915.1, read as the reverse complement.
ATATTGCTTGTGTTAATATCAAAATATTGAAGGACATTAAAAATAAAGTTGATATTTACACTATGTTATTATATGTTTTTTTTTAATTATTGTTGAAAATTGTGGATCTTTGAAGCCGAAATAATGTTATAGGAACATTAAATTTCTACTGTGGATTAATATTAAAATAATGAGATATTTATTTCATGAACGATTCCTTATATATTCATCGATACACACTTGCACGCGTCTCAGCATTTTCTTCTATACCCGACTGTTAACCGACTCTTAACCGACTGAACAGTTTACATTCCTTTGTTTTCGAGACGCTTCGGGACACACATACTTCCACACACTGATATTCACATACAAGTATCTCTATTACGCATTTAACCTAGTCCAGCACAGAAAATTATACATATCTCAACAATTATATAGTGACATTGAAATAAAAAATCAACGGAAATGTACTTATCGTGTTTCTTTTCCGCGATCTTCATATGAATTTTCCACATTTAGCATTTTCTTTTGTCTTTATTTTTACATACACGACATATTGTGCCTTCCTGTACTATAACAATTTTTTACTAATTAATTTAAGATATGTAAATTACGATAAACTATTCCATAGTATTTACGAATCTCTTTCTCAAGTCATTGCAAGTAGTACCGATATGTACGATCCTGAAGCTTTCATAATCTAAAAGTAGAAAAAATGTTATTTCTTCAGCCGAATTATCGTCAATCTTCTCGTAAGTATTATGAAATGTCAAATGACATATTATATCAAAACACATATTATAAACAGCTTACAGCCGCAAAGGTTGACATGGAAAGATTTGCAAATTTCCCAAGAGTGAAACTAAATCCTCTTTGAGATCTTAATATCACAGGTATTAAAAGTCGGCTTTTGCTTGGATGTGTATCGTACCAAAGAAATTCATATGCAGTGTCCGCAATCAATTTACTCTAAAACGAAATGGAATTTTAGGAATAGGTTATGAAAAAATAGGGTAAAACGGAGATTATATACGGTTATACACCTAGTTAGCGTTTTTGTAAAATAGACTATATGAATATATGCGTAGAGAATATTTACATATTACGGTCAACGTATCTTTAGTTCCTTTTTCAACTTGCAATTTTAGATTCGTAACTCAAAATTGCACAGCTTTGTCATTCTAATTAATGAATGCGACGTCTCACGAAAGTATTCTACTTACCACAAAACCTTTTTATGAGTAAAATATTGCATCATGCGTGCATTATACGTAAGTTTTTGAAGTTTTATTCGCAGTGTGATGCAGTTTACGCACGATTAATGTAGTTATAATAGCAAAATTAAAAAGTAATCCGAAAATGTATCTGGAAGTTACAAGAGCGTTCATTGCAGACATACGTTTGGTGAAGAATTAGTATACATAGTATAGCATGAAAAGTATGTAGTAGTCGTAGACGTACGAAGGGTCCACAGGAAAAATGGGGAATGTCGAGCTTTAGTATTTCTCAAAGAACGAAAATTTATTTTTCGATTATAATGTCACAATTTCATATTTCCTCGTAAACATTATATCAAAATAAGACAGCTTATTTTTCATTTTATACCCCGTTTTACCCTATATGAGATACTTGTATTTAAAAAAAATACAAATATTGGAGATGTACTAAAACAAAATACGCTGGGGTGGCAATTAACGCTCTTACACGCACCATCACGTTGAAACTTATGTTGGCATACTTATTATTCGAATTAGTAATTCTGCTAATTTAATTGTGCAACTAGTACTTGAGGTTTCGGGTACTTTGATATTGCTTACATTATATGTGACGTGCTATAAATTAAAAAAGTTGACATACAGAATACCAATCGACTTATTAAAGGTCATAAAAGATGAGGAATATCAAACTTGTTATTAAATATATGATTCACAACACTGCAAGTTCATTTATAGCCAATGTCAGCGATCAGTGTGTGCCAATTTTATTATTATTTGGATGGAAGATAAAATTATTTACTCTACTATTATTTTGCGGCTTGGATAAATGAACTTTTGTTACCTTTTACTCAAATAATAAGCGTCAACCGAAGTTCCAACTCGACTTTAGATGATATTTCATAATTATTAAACCAGGACAAAAACTGGAATTAGTCCTTAGAACATATTAACGGACTTTATTAGCTTATAATTCAATATTAACTAGAAATTGAAAAGGAAAACTAAACAGGTGCGTAATAACCAGGCAGGAAATCAATAAACTTCTCCAACTCAGAAAGATGATAAATTAATACATATGGAACAGATAATGCATATATTATGTGTATATAACAACGATGAAACACTATATTTATATTTTCTGTTTATTTGGCTCAACTTATGCTTATATTTTCAAGAAATTCAAGCTGATTTTCAACCCTCCGATTGAAAAATAAATATTTAAATTTAAGCGTACATCGCTTTGTTGAAAATTTAAAGTAGCTAGCTGTGAGACATCTGTCACTCATATATACTCGTGTATTTTCGAACATGAATTTATACACATACAAGTGTAATAAAATGTAGTAGAAAATAAATAAAATGAAAGTCTTAAAATTCACCAAATTATTGAAAGAATGTACGATAATTACACGAGAAAGATTACATTTCTGAAAGAAACAACATTATTTCAATCTCATTGAAATATTATAGATTATCGTAGTAGAAATTTATTTAACTGTTGTCAGTCTTAAAATTTACCGACTTACTGTGCTTCTCACACTACCACATTACCACGTCCCGGTAACTATATTAACGTGCTAATTAACATTCGCCAATTGCTTCATTATCATATGCAAATCGTGTTCAACTATGTTTGGAAGGCAATAACCAAGTACGCAAATAAATTAATAACTAATATCGCTATACAGGCTACCCGTAAAATGTACTTTCCAGTTAGTGGTATAATTCTCTATAAAAAAGTAAATAAAGAACAAACAATTTTTTCAACAAACAAACATTATATTTGAAAAAAAAAATTGATTTTAAAATATGCATGCATTTAATATTATCAAATCGATCAGATTGACAGCTTGTGTCAATGGCAAGGCGCTAATATATAGTATAGATTTAAGAACAGATAAAAAACTACAACACCCAAAATGTTTATAAATATAAACACACAAACGAAGAGAAAAATATGTACTGCAACATTTTGCTTTCAAAGTAATTCTGGTCGTGGCATTTTCGAAAGTAGATATATATAGTTGTCAAAAATTTATATTTTATGCATTGTTATTTGTGAAGGAAATTGTAGATTTCAACTGAGAATCAAAGAGTTCAAGTAATAAAAATAAAGATATTTAATGTTAATAATCTATGTAATGATAAAAAGAAAGATAACAAAACCTCCTGTACACGATAATAATTATCTTCAACTATATAAGTAAAAGATATTGGAGAAGCTTATTGCATATTGCACTCTTATTGTTACATAATGTTTAACAAATTAATATTTTCTAAATTAATATTTGTATTATAAAAACGAAATTGCATTATGTATTATAAAAGTATCATCTAACGTAGACCATAATATCAATTATCATTTCGTTACGCTATCCGTGGTAATCGCATAACCGGAAATTGATCGATTTGGTATTTCAGTACATTGTTTAATAACCTTGATATTCAGGTACTCTCCAGCGAAGCAATATACAAATGCTTCCGAACAAACGGAGATATAGAATACAACGCATTTCATGAACATAGGGAATCCATTCTCAATATGTATTATCTGTAACACATAATGTCTTAATTCTCTTTTATACATACTGTATATGTAGAATGTTTTCGGCCGGTAGTACAGTTTGAAACGCGATAAATTTACACGAATCAATATGTCGAAAATCCAGAATGACATTTTTTCGTACGAGGAGTTAATTCCGAATAAATAGAAAATTCGTCAAGTATAGGCGTGTTTATGTATGATCTCATCTACGTCTAAACTCATCTAAGTCCGTGTCTAAAATATCTTTATGGTATTCATATTGTAGTTCGGATTTTAGATATTAGTAGATAATAAGGGATGAACAATGAAATAAAGGCTAGCATTTGATATATCAGTACAAGTTAATATAGCGTATACGGGACAAGCAAGAACACGTGGGAAGTGCGGCAGGGGTTGATTCAGCACAGTTTGAGTTACAGCTTATTTTGTTACGCTAGATATTAGTTAGTTCAACTTAGAAGTTGAATGTCTCGAAAAATGGATAAGTCGTGGTAACTTCATTGCCTGACCAGCTCGCTCTGCAGACCTGGACCCATTCTATCATTAATTGTGGGAACATTTAAGGCGTCAGTTGACACTATTGAAAGTCTTCGTCAATGTGACGATCAAACTTGCCAAGAAACACGCGTAGGCTGTTTGAACAAATTTGAGAATTTATAATGTGACGCATTAACGCTTCTACTAAAACTGGACTTGGTCATTTCTAGCAATTTCTCTGAGGGTAAGCAACTATTACGACACAAAACAAGCTGTTAATTCAAAACAGGATCATATCGGGCATGCGTTTACATGAACTTTTCTCATTGTTATTGTTATTGTTATTTATATTATATCAGTGCATTACTTACAAGCACTATGAGATAACCCAAGCAACAAATAATTAAGGTATTCGTTATAAGTTGACTAAGCGCTATATAAGTAAAGAACTTTTCAATTTTCTCTGCAAATAAAATAATTTCTTGGTGCCTGCTAATGAAGAACTTTAGTTGCTTTTCATTTTTATAAGGAGTTTCTGACGATGTCTGACACATAACATCGATTTGACAACCTATATGAAGTACCTAAAAATGACGAATAATAATATAAAATTGTTAAATAAAACAACCCAAAGAAGTATACACTTTCAAGGCAAAATCAATTAATTTTTATCATTCGTATACTAATGTACTTGAACTTGATTAATTAGTAATTATCGATTGGATATGAATGTACAATCAGCAGGACGATTATTCTACGCGGAATAAAATTTGTCAGTTCAAGGTTTCTTCAAGAAAATAGGGTTTAAACATGTCTAGTTAAGAATTGTATATGCGCATACTAAATTTTTAAATTGATTTTTCTTGCAAACAAAACGTCTTGCGAAGAAATGTTATTCTACATTTTCGACTTTCTTTTACACGTAGAATAACTTCCTGCCGATTATTTTCTCCTGTCCAGTCCGGAATTAGCCAAAAACGGGGCCTCGAAGAAGAAGATCTTATTCTACATTTTCGACTTATGTTTCTACGTAGAATATTATATAGAATATATAATAGGTTATTTGAAGAAGTATTTCAAATAAAACTTGTTCCGTTTCGAGTAGATCGTCTTATGATGACAATGAGAATGAGACACCCTGTCCACCACATACACAGCTGTCGCACAATCGTTGAAAAAAATGAATTTTACGAAGCGCATTACATCTCTCACACGGGGGCATTACATGTCGTTGCATACGAGATACGAGCAGTCACGCGAGTTACAGTCATCAAATTTGACATCTGTCCACCGTTGACAGCAGGCAGCAAATGGTACAACATCGTCTGTCATGCGTTCGATATGGGCGTTGCTGTACGATGCTATCTATTCCTACGGATCTGATCATAGACCTGTCGACTTGTCATTTGTTTTTTATGAAATAATGGATAGCCTTTACAATTCTCAGTGTTATTTTTTACGTCCCCGTACCAAACTAGAAACGCAATCCTCTCGTGCAGCTACTCCTACAGCAGCAAAACTTCGGAAAATTAAAAAGCCTCTAGCCAATCGACCTCGGATGAAGAAAAAGAGGTCTTTTCGCGGAAAGAATCCTCATCACGCCATGCAAAGATCCCAATTATTTGCGACCTACGTTGGCACATTGTTTAAAAGGATTTGTCATAGATGGAATTCATCGAACATTGATCGAAATACATGGAACGAGTTAAAAAGCTTTTCCTCCCCAGTTTGCAGTTTACTTTAAAGCGTATGAAATGCATACGTATTCTATATATAATCTTCCAGTAGTTTTGACTTTGCAGTCTGCATTAAACACTTCCCCGGCTTGTGTGTTTTTTTTCTCATTTTCAATAATGTATGACTGAAAATCGAAATTTCATCCATCTTGCTCGTGTGAATATTTATTGCTTATTATACTGAAATGTACAAAGAATAAACCCAAGCCGTGTTTCAAATCGATTCTTGCGACAGTGATTGTTTCGACACTCGTGTAACTACGATCCTAAGTAAAATGCCGAAAGATAGTTTACCACAATAAGATAAAAAACTAAAATAAAAACAAAATGTTTTAGTCGAAACATTCGTTTCAAAAACGAATAGTTTAGGAGATAATTGGGTAGTTCACTGTACATACATATACGTATGTACATATGTACATCAGTATATGCAAAAGTTCCAAAATATTAGCTATTTCAATATTTTAAAAAATCTTATCAAATATGTTGTTTATAGCTGATTTATTTAATAGAGAGAGATACTATCTTAAACTAAAAAACTAAACCAATAAATGAACAAAAACAATGAATGACTTATGTTACCTTTTAATATTAGAAAATAATGTTGTTCTTATGTGATTCATTAAATTGTATTAAAAAGTCATTTTTAAAGTACATGAAAATTAAATTTTATATTTTATCCCATAAGCAGAATCGAATAATATTGAAAAAGTATTTATATTGATACTTACTATCATCAAAAGGAGACCTGTGAATACAGCAAATATAAACGCTGACGATGCCTGATAAAAATATTGTACAATTACCACAAGCTCGAAAGTGGGCGATTTACTAGTATCAAAGGGCAAATCCATTTTTAATAAAAGTTCTCGAGGTGTCGTTGCATTAACTCCTTCGGAAGTGAAAACACCGATTACGTAAAAAACCGTGGATGCCATAGTGGTACTTATTATAATATTCGTCAAACGATAACACCAATGCGCTGTTTTCGATATTAAGTTATTTGTATCTATAACAGCATACGTTTGGCACTCTTTTTCCATGGTTGATAAAATACTGCGAAGCAGGCTGTAAAATAATATTTTGGATATAAATCCTTGTGTAACGCAATATGTATAATTAAATATTAATAAATTTAGTATTTAAATACTGTTACAAACGAGTATGTTATAAGTGAACTGTATCGACTGTAGTACCACAAATTTTACAAGCTGAATGTCATCATATGTAACGCAGTTATTAACAGTTATTTCGTATAAACAATTTAAAGTACAATATATATTTTGTACATGATGCCACAAGTGCAAGAAATTTTGAAAAGATAACTATTTTCTAAGTCGTTCGTTCTGAATTTTTCGTTATTTTATTACGCTGCTAAAAGTTAAGAAATAGACAGCTCGATGACTAGCCAAAAAACAATTAGTTTAACTTTCACAAAGAAACGGATCCATTAAAAAATTGTGTTTTACTTAAAGAATTAAGATTATAGATTTATTATAGATTATAGATTATAATAAGATTATTTTTACAATGTGAAAAGCAAACATTAAGTTTCTAGATAAATAAGTCGGACCCATGAAATTTGGTGGGACTAAATTGTAAGCACGCTTATAAATTAAGTTAAATTACGAACTTGGCAGCTGTTTTAGCGCGTCAAATTCACGTTTGGCTAACATTTGGCGAATCCCTGTGAATTTCTATCTTTAACCCCTTCTCGTACTTTATCGAGTCAGACTCGCGATGAAGATTTGGACCCAAACATGAATATCGCGAGTCTGACTCGCGACCAGATACTTGGGCCGAACGTAAACATAACAAGCCGAGCTCGCGGACTGTTTTTTTACGATCGTCGCTGAATGTTGTAATAGTTCCTGTTTACGAGCTTCAGTCTGGTCTGTTTAGCGCGCGTCGATGTCTACCGCTTGGGCCCAAGTTTCGTCGAATTAGATGGCACGGGAAGGGGTTAATACTTATTCATAGCGAGATCACAATTTTCCTCGACAACGTACATCTAAATATCTGCCTGAAGAATAATGAAAATAAAAAACTTACCCTTGATGTGTCCAAGCAATAACTAATTTTATACATACTAAACTAAACGGCAGGCAAATACTTATATTATCTATTATTTCTATAAGAGTATGAACTTTGTAATGCCTGATTATATAATTGTATTGGTGAGTCTGCCCGACACCAAGGACGATCATCCAAATGAGTTTACATAAAACTGAGAGTGGGGCTCCTGGCCAAGAAGCAGCATAATGAAGGCCGTACTTCACGGACCGACTGATTGTATTAATTGCAGCCATTTCATACTAATTGATCGTTTCCTTCTGCTTCTACCGTTTGAAACTTTCACCTTTCATTGATAAAATTCCAGCAAACGAGCTACTTTCCCATTCCATTCCACCACTATCACTAGACTGCGGATTTTTAACATTTAAGGGATGTTCAAAAGCAAAAAGATGCATAGAATGCACATAATACACTAAAGTACACAGTTGCGGATAAAGGGAAGTTTAGTTTAGAAATTTTAGTAATTTTCGTAAAGCTTTTTTATCATATCGATAACAATCATCTATCCTGTGTTATACAGTGAATTTCGATTATTTGGAACATATCGGGTCTAGCGTTTTTTCACTCGATTAAGCGGCTATTTCTATTATGCGAATTATCGGATACGTAAATACGGTAGTCAAAATTATATAAAACGAACTATAGCTTGAATGAACAATGAAGCGTTTATTTAAATATTCGTAGAATAAATGTCTAACACGTATATACATATTCTTCGTGCAGAACTATTTTCATTCTTTGTCAATAACCATCGATATCATTAATGTTTTCATCAATGCGAGTCTTCAGAGTCTCCCTAAAAAATCCAATTACAACAAAATGCACAACGTATTAGGAAAGATACGTGAACATCGTTCACTCAACTTATATAAAAACCGTGCTGTCGTATTTACAAACAGAAGAGGAATGCAAAACATAAGCAGTGCGTTTACGAAAAGATGCCAAGACAGAGAAATACATTTTGCCCAAAAGTGTCACGTTGCAAATAAGATCATATTGCGATATAATATAGCGACAGAAAAGAGTAGTCTTTTTGTTCCTGCGCCCTGTGCTGTCCCATTTGCCGTCATCTGCGTACATCATCTGTCCCAACTAAGCGACACGTTGCCCCAATTAATAGAAGACAACTAGGCCAATTCGTTCCTTTAGGTTCTGTTCTTTCAACATTGTCTCATATAAAGTGTTGCGCCGATTAAGCGATGGCTCAAACAAGCGAAATCCACTGTATATTATATATGTATTTCTTTTATTAAATATGAATCCGCTGCTTAAAATTATGGTGTCCTTTTATTCTTCTTATGTTACAAACTTTCTTTTGTCCGCCACTGTACAAAATATCCAGCACCTGACATAATATTTAACAGGCAAAATAAACTTCTGCTTAGGTCCGACTTTTTAAATTATTTTCACAAAAATACGAATTTGCATAAGAACTCGCAGTCGGACTATCACCATCGACAGATTTATAAAACATGAACGTCCTGCTACACCTCGTCACGCTAGACTGAAAATTCTGTAGCAAAATTACACTGCTAGCGTTCAAACTTGTCGAACTTATTCGCTATTGATAAGCATTTGCTCTTTCCGTACGCGATGATCGCATAAATGTTGCAAATAATATCAAAGTGATTGCAGGTTTGCTGGGAACAGGCGCAACTACAGAAAGTGCTGCTCGAGTTGTAATGCAATCTCAATTTTATTTGCGGCGGAAAGTGATTTTCATAAAAGATACAAGCATAAATGCGCGACAGGCACAGGTGAGCGCACAATAAATTATTTGAGTCACGCGATGAAGAAAATTCACGAGAAACTGAGAAACATTGTGGAATAAGAACTTGCGTGCAAAATTTCTTAAACTTCGCTAGTTTACTACTAAACCGGGAATAAATGCATTTTCTTTCATTTGTATGCAATATTATTGAATCATTTGTTTTCTGAACTTTAATTTTTGAGTGAATAATAATAGTGGCAGTTCTGTACGTATTATTTAGTATTTTTAGCATTTTACATTCAAATATTACAAATAAAGGAAGTGCTTCATAGGACCAAAGGGATAAAAAACAAAATGTAACAAGTGTCTCTACTCCTTGTTTGTTAGTGTTTTTTTCTATTATATATATTCCAATATTGTAATACAAAGATATAATTTAGTTTAGAATTTCCTGAAATTCAAGCAATAATTTTTACATTATTATCTTTCGTCATATAGAGTGCTTAATTTTTGAACCATCGTTTCTTTGCTAATTTGTTACGTTATTGTTTGGCGTTTAACATTATTGTAACAAAGTTATCATATCCAAAATTGTAAATTTTATATGGCAATAAACGCAATAAGAGACAGTGCTTTTATTTCATACGTATATACTGTTAGTAACATATCTTGCTCCACAAGAATCTATTTTTATGAATAAAAAATATTTGAATTTAATGCACTTAAAAATGAACGACAAGTTAAACCTTTTTATCTTATTGGAATTAAATTTAGAAAATATTTGTCTTGTTTCAATTATTATGATTATTTATTTTATGTAAAAGAAAGTATTTTAAAAAAATTAAACGTTTTTCATATAATTAGTGAATGTTATAATATTAATTACATTCTACAGCGTTAGTAATTAGCGTCAGTAATTAAAACTATAATATGTATTAAGCTGCATGTACAGCTCGTTGTAGTCTTCTAACATTTCTGTTCATACTTCTTATGCGAAACGCTGCTGAAGAAGAAAGCACTTTCCCTTTCAAGAAAGAAAGCACTGTTACGAAAAGAGAATTTTATAAAAATCATCATTTTAAAATTTCGAAGCCGTTGTCACTTTTTTAAGTGATATATTATGTTATTACGCGATAACTAACAAAAAGATAAAATCAGAATTCATGGAAAATACATTCGTTGAACAATTTTGCATAATCTATAAAATTATGGAAATTTATATACTAAAGAAAATATTACGAAAGATATTTTTCGTTTCTTTGTATTCGATACAGTATTTTGTTATACAGCTTCTAACTGTACTATAAAATATTTGACGTAATGATATATGCAACGAATAAAACCTACATATAACATAAACATATTTTTCACATATATAGTTTATATTTAGTTTACAAATAACAGAACAGCGTCCGATTTGTTGACCATTTGCTTTTGGTCATCTGCTACTAGAGCGGAGACAGAAATTTTTCTCTCGTAATAGCTTTTGATCGGTTTTGTTCCACTAGCTATATGTTATTTGTACTGCGAAATAAACGAATAATACGCTTAACACGCTTAACACGCTTAACATGCTTAAGTCCGAAAAAGTTTTAACTTGAACTGCAGCATAATGATAATATAAGTTTTGAAAAGAAAAGAAGGAGGTGTTCTTCTTGTTTCACGTTCTCAATTTTCATATTAAAATTCTTTTGCATACTTACAATGTCCCATATTCTAATAACTGATCGAAAGAAATAATTAACATTTTACTGTTGCAGGTTACGCTATCAATAAACATTTCTCATAACGTTATATAAATGAAAAACTTGCTCGGGATTTGGAGCGGCCGTCCGTTTATGTCTCGAACAGCAAATGAAATGAAAGAAATGCACATATTAATAAATTAAGAAAGATTTTAAGTGTGGCAAATAATGTCAGTTTTGTACCAGCAGGAACTTCTATCAGGCAGTTTTTTACTAGCTTTAACAGCATGAATTGCTCCTTTAAAGACATATATTCCATATGTTCCAAGAGAACAAAATGGATCATACATAATTTAATAAAGTAATACAAAACAAAAAGTGTTGTGCATTTATTATTTCCTTATAAAACAAAAGAAACTTTTGGGACAACCTAATACATATGTAAATATATAATGGATTACGTACATTTATGTACATAAATTTTTCGCACCAGTTCACATCTTCTTCTTTCCTGTTTCTCTTTTTTTCTTTATACTGCAAATTTATAAGAGACTTGGGATTTCAGGATAATCCATCAGAAAAGTTTCGGTGCGTCTTTAGACCTTGAAAAAGCTGCAATGCTGGCGAAACATCGGAAAGAAATTCCTTTTGGACAGGACTTCCACACGAATGCCTGGGACAGTATTGTGTACAAAAATGTGAATAAGTATAATTAAGTATATAATGTATAGTACATATCTGATTGAATGCTATACAATGCATCTGAATGCTATACAAAAAAGAGTTATAGTAATACGTCACAGACTCACTTGCAAATTGTTTACATATTTTTCTTAATATTCTATCACTACCATTACAATAGTAAACTTTCTATCGTTATCGATTACCAATCGCAAATTGAAATCAAATAAGAATAAACTTTGCGATGAATCTTTTAGAAAGAATAAGAATGCGAATGAATCGTATTATAGTTCTGCAAAGAAGAAATAAAAGAGACGAAGAAAAAGTGGAAAGGAAGGAAAGGAAAGTTTCGTATAGTCCGGTGCTTGCTGGATTCATCAGTAAGATTTCTTAGTTAGCTCGTGCCTTAGATACGGAAACGGAACGGGAGTATTCCCGGGTCAGAGGATGTATTTGTAGGAATTGGATGGTCAGACGAAGACTTGTGTGAAAATTGTTCTGCCGTGATCCCTCTGCTCGCCACTATGGGAGGGTCACTATAATATAAAATGAATTTCATTCGAATCTTTTGAACAGAAGTGCAATACACGAGAGAGAACTATATTGACAAAAAAATGAGGGTCAATTTCGCCAAAGTTTAGGAAATATTGCTTCCCTTTGTTATCTAAGATGTCAAATTATCGTTTAACGTATACAACACACGCAAACGTACAGGGTAAATATTAAGGGTATTTATGTATAAACATATAGATGCTGCTTATAGGGTTGATTCTAAACACCAAACAATGGAACACGTTCGAGGACCTTATGAACCTTCAAGATGAGGAAATACTCTTAGAGAGGATCGTTGCGATACTGTAATTACAACTAATTGAATTACTACGAAATTGTAGTATAAATAAATTACAATGTAATTTAAATTAGCACACTTTCCACCAATTAGAAACATCAACATCCACTCCTACGTACAACCTTTCGTCACGAAATCATAACGAAATAAACAAATTGGCGCAAAACAAATGAGTTCCTCCGAATGTAACATAAGTGGTTTAAATCGTTTTTCGATACATCCAACAGGTAACGAGTAAGGTCAAATTATAGTTCTTATTTACTCATAATATATACCTTTCATACATAATATAAATTTTCTTTTCCTTCGTATGAATGTGTACGCTCTGCTATTAAACCCCAATAATTAATAATACTCTAAAATCGTAACACTTTGATGGCCGTTGTCACGTATGCGTGACTCCATTCACCTATGGCAGCTGGCGGTTCTTGTCTGGCGTCACGTAGTCGTGACTTCACTCTGCTATCTGTCGTTGGACCGCATTACTTGTATGTAGCGCTATTTCCATAACTCATTTTAGTTAAATTCAAACAGTTCGCTGCTTTCGCAGCATAATAACTAAGATCAGTTGATTTTCATTTCACGAAACATTTTATAATTGTAAAATATCCTGTCTCGATAATACTGTTTCCGTATACAACATCTCATAATGATGAGAAAATGTACGCAGATCTATTGCCGGACATAGATAATTTTAACTATAGTAACTTTGATATTAAGTATCATTAAGTAACAGTGATAATAAGTCGTCGGACAGTGGAAGTGATATTGTAGAAAGACGATTTCGAAATGTACAGAGATCGATAATTAATGATTGTGACGATAATGGTGTAGTTTCTGATGGTGATGAAAGTGAATGGTCGCAAAATGATTCCGATCCCGCTTTCCATGACTGCATGGAACAATCTGGAATACAAACACTATGTGAACATTGAGATGTAAAATCGAGCGTAGAATTACTTATTGAAGAATAAGTGCCAAACTTACTTGCAAGAGAAACAAATCGATATTATCAACAACAAGGCAATCATAATGAAACGAAAAAGGACGAGGCTACCGATGTCGTAGAAATGAAGAAATTTTTCGGATTAATTATCATAATGGGACTTGGAAAAGAAATCAGAAAAAGATGAATATTGGTTTACAAACCCGGTACTGCGCACAGCCATTTTCGGAAATACGATGACCAAAAATAGATTTCACGAAATATTGAAGTATTGTCATTTTAGCGACAACGAACACATTTATTAATACATTACCAGTATAAATCAATAGGTACAATTTGAAGAGTGACGGCATTTTAGCCGGCTGTGTATCAGCTTTTCCTTCAGTTTTCAACTCGTTTATATTTTTCATTTTTAATTCATTTTTAATTCAGCTTGACACGAAAAGTGCCATAAATGATTCGACCAACAATTTCAGTCTTCATATTCCTGCTAGTTTATCTGCCTGTAAAGATAATTTCGCTTAAAATCTGACTGTAAAATCTCACTGTATATATCTGTATATACCTACCGTATTGAGGGATCTTATTGCGCTTCTATTGGAGAATTTTTAGAATCTCTGTATTATGATTGTTTTGTTCGATTGTTGCAATGGTTCAAAAATTCTGCAGCGGAAGTTGTTAGTAAAATATTGAATATAAATAAATATTGTTCAGCAACAACCCTTCAGAGTTCTTAGGTTTAGATTTTATTTTATGCAGCGTCCTGCAACTTCGATTCCTTTCAGTCGTTTTAATGGATTAGTTTTGTAATCTGAGCCGGGTGATTTGGGTGGTTTTGTAGTCCGAGTTTACGTGCTACCGTACGTTTTTTTGCATATTGGAACATCCATTTCGTATTAAGGTGTTTGTGCAGATCGTCATTCCTGATGTACGAACGGGCTCTTGACGATATCCTTACTGCAAACGATCTGTCTTCCGTAAGCCCTAGTGTATACGATGACCTTAATGTTTAGATCTTCAGGCAAACAGACACAAAATTTGACCAGCGGGGAAGTCTCATATGCAACTGTTGATACATAATATGATATATGATGTAATATATATGGTCAGTTCTTGGGACTGAACAAACAGCGTTAATAAAATTTATTACGCTAGATGAAAGGGAATTTTGATTAATATTAAATATCAGAATGCATCGTGTAAAGCAAATAGCACAAATACCTTTTCTGATGGAACAAAGGTTGATTTATTAGAAAATAAGGAAAAATATTTTATCAGAAATATTATCAAAAATTATTTATTCATGAAAAAGTCTAATTTACAATCACTTGTTTGCAATGTATGACATTGTTTAACTTGTTTCGACGTCGTCTTTAATATTAGATAATAAGATGTATGTGGATCCATCAAACAAAAGTCTATTTAGAATGACACTGATAATTAAATAAATTGAGTCGTGGTCATGGACACCTGTAATGATTTGAGGATTTGAGGAAACTATGAAATCAATGTTTCATGAACAGTTGTACGTATACCATCTCCGATAATCCGTATCACCATACGTATCAGAAATTTCAATATTAAACGAAGAATATATCCCATAGTGATTTGCGAATTGCTAACAAATTTTGTTCTTACTTGTGAGTTTCTGATTAATACGCGTGCTTCTTTTATATGTTAGAAATTTGTCGCGATAAGTTTACTCCCTCAAGATTCTGGAACAAGTGCCGTGTGATTTAAGTCCGCTTAACAAAAAGGTTCCATTGCCTTCCCCGCTACGCGGCCAGATACTTTGGACAAAGTTTCTATTCTTTGACAATGCAACGTTGGATCGGTTACCATCGGTGAACTATCTCGCGCATCCTTTAAACTCTAAACAGTCATATCATCGACATCGCATAGCTCTGCGACTTCCAGTCGCCAGCTATCAACTTTTCCAACATTCGCTCAAGCATTCTGCCTTACTAGAGGACTAGAGGTACTTACCGGAGAGCTCGGCCTAATTATAAATTGTGAACAAGACTAAATAGCGGTTGACTATCTGTCATTATATCATCACGACGATACATTGCCGCTAGTACGACCAACGTGGCATGTTTCTCGCTCTTGGAAACCACGCTTACCCAAACATTATCATATTTGCGCTTGGACACAGCATTCTTTTACGATACTGAACACATACCTTCTTAATCGTGGCTTCTCAAACCAATACTACATAGTTTCTAGGCATTTCAACGTACTCCGCTAACGTTAACCGATTTCGAACAGAATTTCATGCACAAAAATACTCCGTTGCTGCTACCGTCAAATACCTCCAAGTGCCTCGAGGCGTCGCAACTGCCACAACTTCGCATACTGCTTATGCTCTGCCGCCAGACACCTCCAGGACAGTATCTCTAGGAGTCGTAGCTTTTATTCATACATGCAAATGCATGCGCGCAAGAGGTAAATCTATATATTAATATAAGTAAAAAATATGAACATGCGAAATATGAATATATGGATATACCGTCCTGTATACCTTAGTTTCAAGTTATGGATGACTAAAGAAACTGTTCAAAGTGCTTTCCTCGTGTTCTTTCTGCAAAAGAATTTCTTAACATTACCCTGGCAAACCGATGGATAGAGCGAGACGAATCCATTGGGTTTTTGGTTTTGGGGTCATTTAAAATTTATTGTGTATTTAACGCGAGTAAACAACATATACGATCTGTGAGAAAAAGTGCAAAATAGAGTTGAAGCTGTTCGAAGAATACCTGACACTTTTGAGCCAGTACGGAAGTCAATGTTGAGGCGTGCAGCAGCTTGTTGAACCACGAGGCGAACTCTTCGAACGTTTACGTTAAACGTAATATATAACTCGAGTAAGTATATAATTAAAGTATTTAGAACGTTTTTGTTTTCATTAGCCAAATATGCACGTATGCAAAATCTATATATGTTAAAATCTAAATCTATATATTTAGAAAATCTTCTAATGGCAAAATAAATTTCTATCTAGGTTCCATAACTGTAATGTATGCATTAAAGATGCACCGTCTAATCATAAGCTAATGATGCGCGAATGAACGATACTGAACGTTTCCTACAGGTAGCTTACATAGTATGATATAGAGATATTTCTGACAAAAAAATTGTATTGCTTGTAATTTTAAAAATAAGGTTCAATCGTCAATTTTATATATCTTCCCTATAAATAATAAGATGCATTGAACAACGCATAAAGAAAATTCAACGCAGTGATTGCATTTAAAAAACGTAGCTGACCTTTATATTCTTCACGTGTCCTCCTGCAAAGAAACTATCAACATCAAATAACGTCTTCCTCGACGACATTTAATACTAGTTTAAAAAGTTTTTTAATACAGTATGTAATTTTGCAATAATTCAAAATCATGAAGTTAGATGTTCTTACTTTTAGTATATTGTCTCTCAATATATAATTATGATATATATGATATATATCATACACGATATACTTATTTTATTGCTTACTATGTGTCCCTTTGTAATCAGTACCTCGCATACAATACCGATACATATGATGCAGAAGCTTTTAAAATCTAAAAAATTAAACAATAAAAGTAATAACATACGGTACACGAAATATGCGTATTTTTATGTTTTTTTTAAATTATATAATATGCCAATATTAAATTGCGAGATCAAAAGCTTCCGCCTTCTGTCTTATTGACACATAACTACATATGTAATTTGAAACATAATTGAAACATAATTAATAATTAAAATTAATAACATCATGAAACATAATTGAAAGATAATTCAAACAAAGTTAATCAAAAAGTTTTTAACAAATAGATATAAAAAGCTGTTCTTCACTCTATCAAAAGTTTCGTTAAAAAATATGCAAGAACTACTTCGTGGAATCTTATTATTATTATTATTGTAAATTCTTCTACCACGACATACGTTTATTATTATTCAATAAAAATTTTTTGAAACACCTATTAGAAAAAACATTTTTATTATATTGTAACAAAGATCAAGCTTACACTCGCAAAACCGAACATAGACAAATCCATAAATTTCCCAGCAGTAATTGTCAAACGTCTTTGTGATCTTATCATAAGAAGAATCACGACACGTCTGTTTCTAGGTTCTAGTAAATACCAAGAAGAACCGTAAGCTGAAGTGCTAATTGACAGGCTCTAAAAATAAAATAATAAACATTTATACGTATCTCGATTTTTATAATTAATAATTACTATTTGTACTACATTTTGTAGGACGTCGTGTATGCATATATTTTAATTACATACTAACTTTACTACTGAGATATTCCCCAGCGTAGGAAAAAACAAATGCTTCCAACATTATAGCAATATAAAATAATACAATTTTCACAACTATTCCTACATCCCCGTGTGAATTAATCGCCTACAATACGATATAAAGAATAGTACAAATTATAATTGTAATCGTAACCATAAATCAATATAAAAAAAATTAGATGTGAAATATAAATAAAATTATAATTTAAATAAGAACAATTAATGAAAAATAATATTTGTAAATATTACTTACGACTATTATTAAGAATCCTATACCGCACATCACTACTGTATTACACAATAGCTGGACCAAAGCAATATACGAGAATAAACTTTCGATATATTCCGAATTAAAAATAATCCGATAATGACGATTGATTAAAGATTTAATGACATTTCGCAATGATCCATGTTTTTCATCTTTGATAGAAATATTTTCTAGAGCTTCGTGTAACATTTCTATTTGTCCACCAACATGAAATATCTAAATAATACTTGTTACAATATAATACACATATAATATTTCAGCAACTTTTAGCAACATAATTTTACAAAATAAAGTATCTACTATATTATAAAACTTGAGTATTTCCTTCGTTCATTTGTTACTCTTTCAAGATATTGTTTATTATCTTACATTAGAATACCAAAACAAATTCAAAACGAAGATTTGTTGTCTAAGGTTTAATTTTTTAGAAAATATGTTGTGACAATTTTGAAAATTCCTATATGCTTTTAACATCTTTCAGTCGTGACGATCAAAATAATTGTTAAAAGAGTCGATACTTTTCAAGGATATACAATATGTCAACAATAAGTGATTTTACAAAAAAAAGACAAATACGTGTACACATGTGTTTACTACAAACCAATATCTTTTTTTTTGTCATCTTCCATTTATCACCACTTTACATTTTTTCTTTCATATTTATTACAGATACGCTCTTCTATAATGCATGCAGTATATCTTAAAAATCATCACAGAGCATATCACTAAATCTTAACTGATTGTACTTGATTCAGCTAATATATGCATAAAAATATTATATGTACATCACGTGTAGAAAATAGAAATTACTTCTTTATTTGGTAATTCAACGTCTAAAGAAAACAATAAAAGTTCGCTTTTCATATGAAAACTGGGAGATCCGAACTCAGAAATATACCAGGAGTTTTAGCAAATTAAACTTACTATTAAACGCCTATGCTATGCAATTTGTTAAAACAAAGCAGCATGTTTACTTCATACACGTAGCTTTGTTTCTAAAAAAGTATTTAAAACATTTCGTAAAGGCTGAGCTTCATTTTCGAGTATTAAACAATTTCTCAAAATCGATAAGTGCAGCGACGTACAAATACTTTTTGTACTCACTATATGTGTGACAGATTGTTAATAAACTGTGAAATGAATGCGTTTTCGATTACTATATCAAGACACACTTACCAATGTAATTATCAAAGCATTTAATATAGCCATGCCAATTCCAACAGCTAACAGTTGAAGGAATTGTACAAGAAATACATATTGATACACAGGACTTTCATAATATGCAAACGGAAGATCCATTTTCATTAATAACTGTCGGGACGTTATATTGAAATCGTCTTGATCTTGACGGATAAATTGCAGAAACACACCGGCATACATAAAAACGGAAATAATATATACGCCAAAAATCGAATACGAGCAACGATATGCAAGTTCAGCTTTGTTCGTCATAACATCTACATTAGCTTTATCAGCGGAAGAGTTGATCCAATCGTAATACATTCCCACCAACATGTTTTTAAATATTCTGAAAAATATTATGACATGTAGCACATAGACTGATAAGACAAAATTTTACAGATAATTTCCCAATTAATTTCTCTTGAAGTTCAACTCGACGACCTTTGAACTTTTCATTAGACCTTTCATTTTTATACGTTTACAGGAAATTTAAAAGTGCAAAATTACACAGAGTATGCGTAATATGAGACTATGTAAAATATCCAAGGTACAGTCCTTTCTACAATACAATACTTGGTAGGTAGAGGAATTTCTTACAAAAAAAATATAAATTTCCGTAAAAGTCCACGATCAACTTATGTCTCCTATGTTAAATTGTAAGCGCGTAAGAAAGGAATTGATATTTACCCGCGTTTAATCCAAAAGCTAATTAATTTAAATAGCAGTACAGTATAAGGCAAACTAGTGCTCGCACTTTCTATTACGTCTGCCAAGTTTCCAGAACTAACGTTCTTCATTATATACCGATACTGAAATACTTGTGCAGGCATGATGATAGCTACCCAAATGCATCGGGCGATAATTTCATACGATGTATCTGGCCAAATTCCAGTCAATCGTAAGCCAATTACTACCGGCCGACTGATACTTTTACTGTGTATCATTTTAAGCGAACTGACCGATAAGTTCGGCTTTAGAAATAATTAATTATTCGGTCTTTCTTACTTCTCTATGATACGATGGAAAGTATTTGCGCTAAACTGTTTATGCATAGAAGACTGAACGCTGTATGTTGAAAAAATTTGCTAGACGTCTCTAATGTTACTTCTTGCACATTGGCTATATGTCTATAAAGTATTCATGGGAAACGAAGAATACAGATAAGTATAACCGATGTTGCGACTCGTACGAGTACAGGCCATAAATATATGATTAAAGGAAGAGGAAAAGTTTACCCAATTTTCTTTCAACATCCAACATTTTCTGCTAAACCACGGGACATCGAAAGTTCGTAGTAGCGGGAAAGTTCATTTCACGATTGTCCGAAGAATACGAAGGAAGAGAAGATTTATGAAGAAAGAGATTCGATAAAGAAAGAACAATATCCATATAATATTCATATTAAAATGAGAAAAAGAAGATAGAAAATGTGAATAAAAATATACTCGTTTCAATAGTGGTGGACAGGCATATCAAACAATTTTATACAAAACTATTGTATCATAAGAAGAAGATAAATTAGTTTTTCAACAGAGGTAAGATATGTTCGATATCCATATAAATACACTTATACGTGCGTGATATATATTTACAACATATTAGATATTTCATTCACGAGCGACTCTACACACGTGCGAATTATTTGGCACTGATTTTGTCCACATAATTTTTCATTTGATTTATGAATTGTAAAAAATCCTTAGGTATGGAAGATGATATTGCTGGTATCGTTATAAAAGCGATCAGAAAAATAAGTAACTGTATGTGATTTTATCAGCGTCTTTTCAACCAACCAACTCCTTTTGTAAAAATTTTTACTTTAAAAACAGACGCTCACTCACACCTTTTATCACAAAGTGTTGAAAAATAATTATTTTTCTCAGAGATTATTTACAAAACTGGTATCAATGGTAATTTCTAATCATTTTAAATTAAAAAAAGCTAATCCTACTAACTCAAACTGCCGATCTTCGTACACTTGAAAAAATAAAGGAAAATACGAAGAAAAAGTTAAAAAACGTTCACGCCCTCTACCCTTGCATCATAAAAAGTACAATGTTAGCTATACGGAAATTCGTTGTTTACGAGCTTACATTTATCTCCGCTGGCTCGTCGCAATTTTATAGACATATATTACGCATTCAGCGAAATTAGTAAATACGTGTATTTTATATACTGTTAACGTGTTAAATGATGTTGTGATTCTGTTGGAAAATCTTTCTAGAATCGCTGTATATGTGTTTTATGACAGTTTTTTGCATAAGACTATTCATGTTTCTAGTGTTGCAACGGTTCGCGAATCCTGTGCAGGGAATTGTTAATAAAAAGTTCATTGCCACTGTGGAAAGATGATGTCGTTGTTGCAAATATTTCTCTTCGAAAGGTTCTAATGCATAATATGACCTTAATGTTCAGATTTCTTGGCAAACAGTCGCAAAATTTGATCAGCCGCAAGAGTAATATGTAACTGTAAGTATATAATATGAGAAATGATATAACAAGTAGTTCAGTTCTTGAAACTGAACAATCGGCGTTAACAAAATATAATAAATGAAAAATTGCATCGTGGCGTAATGAGATAAATTTGAAAACGAGATTAAAGATACATATTTTAGGCATATCATAATATAAATAACAATTGAAAATAATAAAATTATTGACGCGAGGAGATAAACTTAATTTACCTTTTTTAATTCAATTTTCATTAATATTTATTCTATATACACTATTTATTTCTCATTATTAACAGACCAATGATATTTTTTTCCTTTCGTAATTTTTTTATAATAATCCAGGTAACAATAGCTCGAGATAAATCGATTGCACACTTGATACGATAATTCCACATCGAAGTTACCATTTATATCTTTCAGTCTAATGCCAAAAGTACAGACATATATGACGCTGAAACCTTCATAATCTATAAATGTAAAAGATAAAATAATTGTCCCTAAAATATAATGATAAGTGTCCCTTGAATAGCAATAATTTAGACAAAACAAAAACATAATTTTCCGCCGAAAATCAAACAGACAGTAACGTGAAAAAGTTTCCGACTAGATAGAATTTTACTTTTGCGCAAAAGCAAAGACTAAAGGAATTTTGACTAATATTAATCATATTAATATTAATCGTATAAAGGAAATGGTACAAGAAACCTATTACATATGTATACGTATTAAAACTAATAAAATCTTTTCTGATGAAACGAAATTTGATCTAATTGAAAATAATGGAAAAATATATTTTATGCTTAATTGGTATCAGTGATATCGTAATTATTTATTTTAAAACATCTCTTTTGCAAGAGACACATGTTCCTATTCTCGCGCCTGTCGGAAATCACTTGTTTTGCCAGAAGAACATTCCATGTACTGTCATGTTTTGAATACACACATAACAAAATTAAATTACAAGGAACTATGAGTTTCGAATTACTCTGATAGCCGAAACGAATGCCACGTATTATGTATTACCAAGGCAAAAGCTGATATACTTATTGCAAAAAATTGCAACATCTTCGAAAATTACGAGAGAAACTCATATTGTACTGGCTTCACTTTGAAGATTCCAATGGCTCTCACAATTATATGCGAATATATTACCTATATGCAATAATAAGTAATATTACTCCTTGTATTATTTCCAGTGGCTAGAAAAAGTATTGGCTCACGCCCTTATTTTACAATAAAGCACGTTTTTATCAGGTACTGTAAATTTCATTTTCATAGTATTAAATTTTTGTATTCGCCTGATAGCACTGCTAAATGATACGAAATTTCATTGGATTTTTAATAATGAACTGGTATGTGAATGCTGTAATAAATATAATGATGTGTCCAATACATTTTATAGCCATTGTACTTTACACGCGCGTGACTTGCCCTAAGATTACTGAAAATTCCTTTAACCATTGCTTTTACAAGTAGTTTTTACATGCCAGTTAAAATATATGATCTAAATGGATAGAGAATAAATAACTTACGCCTGTGAAGCTTTCCAGGGAAAGGTTTGAAAATTTTCCGAAAGTCAATGTGAAACCTTTTTGAGACCTTAATATAACAGGTATCAGAAGTCGGCTCTTGTTTGGACGTAAATCGTACCAGAGCATATTGTACGCAGTGTCGCCGATTAATTGGCTCTAATAACGAAACAGATATTTTAAATGAAAAGTATTAATAACTTTCTCTTAATTATATTTACACATCGAAGCGATATGTTAATACGAAATACATATGCCTTGTAGTACTTTTTAACATAAAGAACTAGTGTATACTTATAGAACTTTGAACGATTCGATTCAAGGAAACGAAGAAAGAACAATAAACATTTCAAAGTCAAAGAGATATTGGCACACTTGCGAGTGCAATATATTTATTACGGTTCCTCGCTTTCTGTACCTTAAACGCAATTCACTTTCACAAATTGGCACAAATGTAAACAGATTTGTTTGAATGAATCTTCTTTGCTTAAGAACAGAGAAAAACTATTTTAACAAGACGTAATTAGCCTTGAGGGGATTTATCTCTTCTTCATTTCGTTCTTGCTTACGAACGTTCAACTTTATCTTAAACGTATTTCTCTCGTGCACCACTGTCTCCACTTAAACGCCTTGGTCTAAATATGAATTATATTACAATTTTACAAATTTAATAAAATAAAATAAAATTAATAAAAATTGTGGAAGATTTATAAGAAGAAATAATGAAATAATTGGCACCAACTGCACTTACACCTATTTTTTTTCCAAAACAATTATTCGTTTACAAAATATTTTATGTTTTTTCAGTACAATGTGTCTGATATAGTGCAAATAAGAAACAAAACGATATTGTATACAACAACCTTAGTGCGAAGATATTCCCCAGCGAAACAATATATGAAAACTTCTAAGCAAATAACTATGTAAAATACAATAGATTTGATGAGTATATCAATAGCAAGTCCACTCTCATCGTTTACAGCCTGTAACATCCATTTTGTACATGACGCAGTGAAAAAGTAAAGTGTCGTATGTGCATATCGGATAGTCATTACTTACAAGTACAATGAGGAATCCTTCGCAGCAAGTATTAACTGTATTTGATACAAGTTGGCTAAGAGCCATATACGTAAAAAGTTTCTCAATTTTCTCTGCAAAAGCAATGATTTCTTGATATCTACTAATAAAAAATTTTAGCTTGTTCTCAGTTTTAGAAAAAACATCTGTTAGATTCTGGCACATTATGTCGATTTGACACCCTAAATGCAGTATCTAAAAATAATAATTTCAATGCTATAGCATTATTAACGATAGCTTCACCAGGGTCATAAAATTGTATGCAACAAAAGTTTAGTTTAATGTGGTAATCAAATTAAAAATAAATATTCTTCCATAATTTACACTTTGAACAAAAACAGTTTCTTAAATAACCATATTCTAAGGTAAATATATCTAGAACTACTCAACAGAAGCATGAAATTTATACTCACCATCATGAAAAGCAGGGCAGTGAACGTTCCGAACGCAAGAGCTGCAGAGAAATGAATAATAAATTGTGTGGTAACCACAAGTTCGTAATTCGGGGATTCACTCGTCTCGAAAGGTAAATCCATTTTCAAAAGAAGCTCTCGAGACATTGAATCGTTTGTTCCTTGAAATGCAATAGTGCCGGCATGATAACTAACCGTAGACATCAGATACGAGGACATGATTATGCTAGTTACATAAAAGGAGAACAATCCGGTTTTTGTTATCAGATTATTTATATCCATATTAGCATATTTCTGACAGTCCTCTTCCATGGTTGATAAAATGTCGCAAAACAAGCTGCGGAGTATTGATATATGGAATAAACATTAAATTGTATCAAATAAACATTATTATATAGGAATTTTATTCGACAGTTATGTCTGATTTTGGCAGTAAGGTAGTGTTGTGAGATGGTTTTACACGTAAAAATAAATTCTTATATGTTACATTCTTAAATTCAAAACTCGGAATAATTCATGACAAAACAACGTAAACACATAAAAATACTCAACACTACAAAATAGCTTTCATTTTAAATTCCACCGAGTGAGTTGCATTGAACGATTCACATTTTCGTTTTTTCTCTCAATCTGAAGCAGCTAGAGAGACGACTCCAAAAATTTAATGGTGCAAAAATGCGTGAAACGGATAATATGCGACAATATATATCCAAACTGCAGCAACAACAGTAGTGAAACAAATTTCTAATTAAATTCTACTCTTTTACCTGTATTCATAAAGTGTTAATGTGTGGAAGAAAAATATTATTCTTGTATTGTGTAAAGCTTATGTACGCTTGCAAGGTTGATTGCTGGAAACTATTCGAAGCCGAAAGGCAAGAATTAAATAAATAACATTAAAAAAATACTTGTATTCATAAAAATATAAACTTTCGTGCGAGATCATTGTGTATATCTTTAAAATCTCATCATATTAAAAACCATACTGCTAGAAAAGTAAAAAAATCAATATTTAAAACAGAAGATACACGAAAACTATGATGCACGTATAGGTAGAATTTCTACTCATGAATCTCCATTGAAATCAGGGTAACTTACCCATAATTCGTCCAAGTAACAAATAATTTGATAAACACTAAACTGAAAGGCACGGCGATGCTCAAATTTTCCGCTATGTTCATAAGACTATCGGTGTTATAATGTATAACGATATATTTGTATTGATAAGTCTGAAGCGTAATTATCGCTACCACCCAACATAACTTATGTAGGAAGTGAAATGGTGTTCCAGGCCAGACACCACAAAAATGAAGGCCAAATTTAACAGACGGGCTAATCGTGTTTAATATCATTTCACATAAAATTTATTATATCCTCTTGCTTAAACTATTTTAGGGCTTCCTCCTTGTATACAAAGACTTTACACGTAATTTCCACACGCATGCATCACTATCACCGTTAATAAATTTACAGCGGGGGAGAGATTCCAAGAGTCTTACTTACATGCAGTCTCGCGATAAACTGAACGTTCCGTGAAAATCATACAGAAACATACGCAAATTATCCACGAGTGACAAGCTTTGTATCGGATTCCCAGGGTCCGCATAAATATTGCAAATAATATCACAATGATTGCAGGTTTGCTGCAAAAAGAACTAGGGGATAGAAGGAGAGAATGTTGCTCAAAACATAATTCCAACTTTGTTACAATTACTGGTTTCCACGGAAAAGTGCAGAAGCAAATGCGCGACATGCAACTGCATATTAAATTAGATTTCCTATAACATGAAGAAAATGCAGAAGTTTGGTATAGAAAACTTATACTGGAAAGTATGATATCATACTCTATGTTACAAAGGGCGACTGAAAAACTGATCTTCAAGAGGGAGATCTGACAGATAAAGTTCGATAAACGTGCATAGGTAGCGAAAAAGGTGGACGAAGGTAACAATAATTCCTTGATAAAGTGAACTGCAATATTCACGAAACTTCAGAATAAAGCACAATGCAGCAATGAAGATATTGAAAACCAAAAAATCACAAACATGTCATCTAATTATTGTGATAACTTATAATGTAGCTAATGTTTCAATAATGCGATTTAACCAATTTATATCAATATTAAACTTGTAGAATCCTATTATAATAAGTGACAATTGTACAATTAATGAATATTGATTTTATAAGGTTTAGTTAAACAATACCTAAATTTTGTTGCCTTACATGATATAGTATTTATTTAAATAATACACTGTTATGTATAAATTTGCAATCATATTCCAATTCATTTATATATTTAATTATATATACCATTATATATGAATATATAACATATATGTAGGTACATATACTATATACTCATTTTATTCCTTATGATGAACTCCTATGTAATCAGTACATCGCATACAATACCGATACATATGATGCAGAAGCTTTTAAAATCTAAAAAGTTAAAAGAATATAAGTGATAACAAGTGATACAGTATACGAAATATGCCTATCTATATGCGTGTATGTATTTTTGAAATCATATAATACGTCAGTATCAAATTGTGACATGGAAAACTTTCGGCCTTTCTTTGTTAATACATAATCTGTAATTACATAAGCAATTTGATATTGACATTATCAAACATATTTCAAACGAAATCAATAAAAATTGTTCACAAGTACGTATAAAAACGCTGCCCTTCGTTTTATCGCGCGATTTGTTAAAAAATACGCAAGAACTATTTCGTGTTATCCTATCAAAGCAGTCTTCTACCACGACATACGTTTATTTTTATTCAATTATAAGTTTTTGGGTCATTTATTAGAAAAAACATTTTATTTACGGAGAACTATGCAACAAACAGAACTGTAGATATCTTCGAAAATATGCGTCCTAGCAACGAAATGTTTTATTTACAAAAGGTGGTTATTTACGAAATATTGAAATGATCTTGAATTTACTAAACGACTATCTTTGAAAGTATTAAATTTTATCCATTCTGAGTCTCACAATTAATGAACGTTGTTCTTTAAATCTTATTATTAAGCGTGCAGATCAATTCGTGGACCTTACAAATTCATCTGTTACTTCATCTTAAATTCAAATATTTGACCCGCTTTATGAGTTAGCCCAACCTAGCGAAATAACTAATTTCGATAATCATATCGTATAATTAATAGTTACTGTATACAGTCTGTAAGACGTCGTGCACCCATATATTTTAATTACATACTAACTTTACTACTAAGATATTCCCCAGCGTAAGAAAAAATAAATGCCTCCAACGTGATAGCGATATAAAATAACAAAATTTTCATAAATATTTTTATGTCACCGTATGAATTAACCGCCTACAATAACATAAAAAATAGTATAAATTATAGGCATAATCATAATTACAAACTAATGTAAAAAAATTAAACGTGAAATATGTATAAATAAAATTTTAATTTAATTAAGAGTAATGCAAAAATAATATTTTAATGTCATGCAAGAACAACATTTGTAAATATTACTTACAACTATTATTAAGAAACCTATACAACATATAACGATTGTATTACATAATAATTGCATCAAAGCAATATACGAGAATAATTTTTCGATATATTCCGAATTAAGGATAATCCGGTAATGATGATCAGTTAAAGATTTAATGACATTTCGTTATGATCCATGTTTTCCATCTTTGACAGGAATATTTTCTAGAGCTTCGTGTAATATTTCTATTTGTCCGCCAATATGAAGTATCTAAGTAATATCTAGCATAATATAATACGCGTATAGTATTTCACCGATGTTCGGTAACATAGCTTTGTAAACAACGTTCTACGTCGTAGCACCTAAGTATTCCCCATTTGGAGGTGCGTAAATATGTTCAAAAACTTTTTTATACTCGTCTATGTTCAATGATATCTTATTTTTAGAGTCATGTAATTTTTCACTCAATTATTTGTTACTTTTTCAAAATATTACTTACTATCTTATATCGAATTATAAAAGACGAATCGAGAGCGTAGAAAAAAATTCAGGAAAAGATAAGATTTTTGTCTATGTCTTAATTTTCAAGACAGCCTGTTTTGACAATTTCGAATGTTTACCCATATATACACTTAATTGCGTATCGACTTCATAGAAACTTACAGTTACTATACACTTTTACCATTTTTCATAGTGACCTCTCGTAATGATCAGAATAATTCTTAAAGGAGTCGAGATTATTTTAGAGATACACACGATATCAACGATAAATGACTTTACAAGAAGAATCTTTAGATTGTTGTCATTTATTTATCATCACTTTACATATCTTCCTTCGTAATAGTTATAAATACGCTGTCCTATTAAACAACATCTCTTTAAACGCATCGTCATAAATATTTACAAACGAAAATTATCAGATACGAGGTATACCATATGTTAAATAAGTACACCTTAACACTATATATACTATTTATTTTTCATTATTAATACAACAATGATATTCTTTTTCTTTTTGTAATTTTTTTATAATAATCCAGATAACAATAACTAGATTTAAATCGATTGCACACTTGATACGATAATTCCACATCGAAGTTACCATTTATATCTTTCAGTCTAATGCCATAAGTACCGACATATATGACGCTGAAACCTTCATAATCTATAGATGTAAAAGATAAAATAATATCATAAAAGTGTGTCCCTTGAATAGCGACAATTTTGACAAAGCAAAAGCATAATTTTCCGTCGAAAATCAAACAGGCAGTAACGTGGAAAAGTTTCCGACTAAATAGAATTTTACTTTTGCGCAAAAGCAAAGACTAAAGGAATTTTGACTAATATTAATCATATTAATATTAATCGTATAAAGGAAATGGTACAAGAAACCTATTACATATGTATACGTATTAAAATTAATAATATCTTTTCTGATGAAACGAATTTTAATCTAATTGAAAATAATGAAAAACTATATTTTACACTTAATTGGTATCAGTGATATCGTAATTATTTATTTTAAAATATCCCTTTTGCAAGAGACACATGTTCCTATTCTCGCGCCTGTCGGAAATCACTTGTTTTGCCAGAAGAACATTCCATGTACATCCCATGTTTTGAATATACACATAACAACATTAAATTACAAGGAGCTATGAGTTTCGAATTACTCTGATAGCCCAAACGAACTCCACGTATTATGTATTACGAAGGCAAAAAGCTGATATACTTATTGCAAAAAATTGCAACATCCTCGAAAATTACGAGAGAAACTCATATTGTACTGGCTTCACTTTGAAGATTCCAATGGCTCTCACAATTATATGCGAATATATTACCTATATGCAATAATAAGTAATATTACTCCTTGTATTATTTCCAGTGCCTAGAAAAAGTATTGGCTCACGCCCTTATTTTACAATAAAGCACGTTTTTATCAGGTACTGTAAATTTCATTTTCATAGTATTAAATTTTTGTATTCGCCTGATAGCACTGCTAAATGATACGAAATTTCATTGGATTTTTAATAATGAACTGGTATGTGAATGCTGTAATAAATATAATGGTGTGCCCAATACATTTTACAGCCATTGTACTTTACACGCGCGTGACTTACCCTAAGATTACTGAAAATTCCTTTAACCATTGCTTTTACAAGTAGTTTTTACATGCCAGTTAAAATATATGATCTAAATGGATAGAGAATAAATAACTTACGCCTGTGAAGCTTTCCAGGGAAAGGTTTGAAAATTTTCCGAAAGTCAATGTGAAACCTTTTTGAGACCTTAATATAACAGGTATCAGAAGTCGGCTCTTGTTTGGACGTAAATCATACCAGAGCATATTGTACGCAGTGTCGCCGATTAATTGGCTCTAATAACGAAACAGATATTTTAAATGAAAAGTATTAATAACTTTCTCTTAATTATATTTACACATCGAAGCGATATGTTAATACGAAATACATATGCCTTGTAGTACTTTTTAACATAAAGAACTAGTGTATACTTATAGAACTTTGAACGATTCGATTCAAGGAAACGAAGAAAGAACAATAAACATTTCAAAGTCAAAGAGATATTGGCACACTTGCGAGTGCAATATATTTTTTACGGTTCCTCGCTTTCTGTACCTTAAACGCAATTCACTTTCACAAATTGGCACAAATGTAAACAGATTTGTTTGAATGAATCTTCTTTGCTTAAGAACAGAGAAAAACTATTTTAACAAGACGTAATTAGCCTTGAGGGGATTTATCTCTTCTTCATTTCGTTCTTGCTTACGAACGTTCAACTTTATCTTAAACGTATTTCTCTCGTGCACCACTGTCTCCACTTAAACGCCTTGGTCTAAATATGAATTATATTACAATTTTACAAATTTAATAAAATAAAATAAAATTAATAAAAATTGTGGAAGCTTTATAAGAAGAAATAATGAAATAATTGGTACCAACTGCACTTACAGCTATTTTTTTTCCAAAACAATTATTCGTTTATAAAATATTTTATGTTTTTTCAGTACAATGTGTCTGATATAGTGCAAATAAGAAACAAAACGATATTGTATACAACAACCTTAGTGCGAAGATATTCCCCAGCGAAACAATATATGAAAACTTCTAAGCAAATAACTATGTAAAATAAAATAGATTTGATGAGTATATCAATAGCAAGTCCACTCTCATTGTTTACAGCCTGTAACATCCATTTCGTACATGACGCAGTGAAAAAGTAAAGTGTCGTATGTGTATATCGGATAGTCATTACTTACAACTACAATGAGGAATCCTTCGCAGCAAGTATTAACTGTATTTGATATAAGTTGGCTAAGAGCTATATACGTAAAAAGTTTCTCAATTTTCTCTGCAAAAGTAATGATTTCTTGATATCTAATAATAAAAAATTTTAACTTGTTTTCATTTTTAGGAAAAACATCAGTTAGATTCTGGCACATTATGTCGATTTGGCACCCTAAATGCAGTATCTAAAAATAATAATTTCAATGCTATAAGACTATTAACGATAGCTTCAGTAGGGCCCTAAAATTTCATGCAACAAAAGTTTTGTTTAGTACGGTAATCATATTAAAAATAAATATTTGTCCATGATTTACACTTTTAACAAAAAATATATCTATGACTGCTCAACAGGAGCATAAAATTTATACTCACCATCATGAAAAGCAGGGCAGTGAACGTCCCGAACGCAAGGGCCGCTGAGAAATGAATAATAAATTGTGTAGTAACCACAAGTTCGTAATTCGGGGATTTACTCGTCTCGAATGGTAAATCCATTTTCAAAAGAAGCTCTCGAGACATTGAATCGTTTGTTCCTTGAAATGCAATAGCGCCGACAAGATAAAAAACCGCAGCCACCAGATACGAGGACATGATCATGCTAGTCATATAAAAGGAGAACAACCCGGTTTTTGTTATCAGATTATTTATATCCATATTAGCATATTTCTGACAGTCCTCTTCCATGGTTGATAAAATGTCGCAAAACAAACTGCGAAGTATTGATATATGGAATAAACATTAAATTGTATCAAATAAACATTATTATATAGGAATTTTATTCATTCCTATTTATATAGGAGTTATCTCTGATTTTGGCAGTAAGGTAGTGTTGTGAGATGGTTTTACACGTAAAAATAAATTCTTATATGTTACATTCTTAAATTCAATACTCGGAATAATTCATGACAAAACAACGTAAACACATAAAAATACTCAACACTACAAAATAGCTTTCATTTTAAATTCCACCGAGTGAGTTGCATTGAACGATTCACATTTTCGTTTTTTCTCTCAATCTGAAGCAGCTAGAGAGACGACTCCAAAAATTTAATGGTGCAAAAATGCGTGAAACGGATAATATGCGACAATATATATCCAAACTGCAGCAACAACAGTAGTGAAACAAATTTCTAATTAAATTCTACTCTTTTACCTGTATTCATAAAGTGTTAATGTGTGGAAGAAAAATATTATTCTTGTATTGTGTAAAGCTTATGTACGCTTGCAAGGTTGATTGCTGGGAACTATTCGAAGCCGAAAGACAAGAATTAAATAAATAACATTAAAAAAATACTTGTATTCATAAAAATATAAACTTTCGTGCGAAATCATTGTGTATATCTTTAAAATCTCATCATATTAAAAACCATACTGCTAGAAAAATAAAAAAATCAATATTTAAAACAGAAGATACACGAAAACTATGATGCACGTATAGGTAGAATTTCTACTCATGATTCTCCATTGAAATCAGGGTAACTTACCCATAATTCGTCCAAGTAACAAATAATTTGATAAACATTAAACTGAAAGGCACGGCGATGCTCAAATTTTCCGCTATGTTTATAAGAGTATCGGTGTTATAATGTATAACGATATATTTGTATTGATAAGCCTGAAGCGTAATTATCGCTACCACCCAACATAACTTATGTAGGAAGTGAAATGGTGTTCCAGGCCAGACACCACAAAAATGAAGGCCAAATTTAACAGACGGGCTAATCGTGTTTAATATCATTTCACATAAAATTAATTATATCCTCTTGCTTAAACTATTTTAGAGCTATCTTCTTATATACGAAGACTGTACACGTAATTTCCACACGCATGCATCACTATCACCGTTAATAAATTTACAGCGGGGGAGAGATTCCAAGAGTCTTACTTACATGCAGTCTCGCGATAAACTGAACGTTCCGTAAAAATCATACAGAAACATACGTAAATTATC
This sequence comes from Bombus vancouverensis nearcticus, assembly GCF_051014615.1. Taxonomy (NCBI): domain Eukaryota; kingdom Metazoa; phylum Arthropoda; class Insecta; order Hymenoptera; family Apidae; genus Bombus; species Bombus vancouverensis. Next base: position 205,214 of record NC_134915.1, on the reverse strand, counting down.
CACGAGTGACAACCTTTGTTTCGGATTCCCAGGGTCCACATAAATATTGCAAATAATATCACAACGATTGCAGGTTTGCTGGAAAAAGAACTAGGGGATAGAAGAAGAGAATGTTGCTCAAAATATAATTCCAACTTTGTTACAATTACTGGTTTCCACGGAAAAATGTAGAAGCAAATGCGCGACATGCAACTGCATATTAAATTAGATTTCCTATAACATGAAGAAAATGCAGAAGTTTGGTATAGAAAACTAATACTCGAAATAGGTATATCATACCCTATGTTACAAAGGACGACTGAAAAACTGATCTTCAAGAGGGAGATCTGACAGATAAAGTTCGATAAACGTGCATAGGTAGCGAAAAAGGTGGACGAAGGTAACAATAATTCCTTGATAAAGTGAACTGCAATATTCACGAAACTTCAGAATAAAGCACAATGCACCAATGAAGATATTGAAAACCAAAAAATCACAAACATGTCATCTAATTATTGTGATAACTTATAATGTAGCTAATGTTTCAATAATGCGATTTAACCAATTTATATCAATATTAAACTTGTAGAATCCTATCATAATAATCGTGACAATTGTACAATTAATGAATATTGATTTTATAAGGTTTAGTTAAACAATACCTAAATTTTGTTGCCTTACATGATATAGTATTTATTTAAATAATACACTGTTATGTATAAATTTGCAATCATATTCCAATTCATTTATATATTTAATTATATATACCATTATATATGAATATATAACATATATGTAGGTACATATACTATATACTCATTTTATTCTTTATGATGAACTCCTATGTAATCAGTACATCGCATACAATACCGATACATATGATGCAGAAGCTTTTAAAATCTAAAAAGTTAAAAGAATATAAGTGATAACAAGTGATACAGTATACGAAATATGCCTATCTATATGCGTGTATGTATTTTTGAAATCATATAATACGTCAGTATCAAATTGTGACATGGAAAACTTTCGGGCTTTCTTTGTTAATACATAATCTGTAATTACATAAGCAATTTGATATTGACATTATCAAACATATTTCAAACGAAATCAATAAAAATTTTTTACAAGTACGTATAAAAACGCTGCCCTTCGTTTTATCGCGCGATTTGTTAAAAAATACGCAAGCACTATTTCGTGTTATCCTATCAAAGCAGTCTTCTACCACGATATACGTTTATTTTCATTCAATTAAAAGTTTTTGGATCATCTATTGGAAAAAACATTTTATTTAGGAAGAACTATGCAACAAACAGAACTCTAGATATCTTCGAAAATATGTGTCCTAGCAACGAAATTCACCTGTTACTTCATCTTGAATTCAAATATTTGTCCCGCTTTATAAGTTGCTCCAACTCGACGAAATGACTAATTAATTTCGAGCATTATCAATAACAACTGATGCATTCGAATGACGATATCAACAATTGAACTCGACGAGTGATAGTGCTGCACGATAACGCGAGTCACAACGGCCGACTAAAGCAAGCAACTGAGAATATCTATGAAAATTCTCCATAACGCTGCTTATTTGTCAGATTATAATCTGTTTACTACGATATCAACTGGCAGATGCGGGATTTAATATATTTCAAGAGATGAATAATGACATTGCTAACTTTACTCTGTCGAAACCGCCACCTTTTACAAAAAGCGGTTTTTTTCTAAATAAACAAAAAATCTAGGAAAAAAGACCATAAATCAATTTGCACGCTTATCGTTATCGATATGTTAGATTGTTACAGTTCTAATGAAATTTGACAATCTTTTGTATAATATATACATACATAGAAAATTTCTAGACGTATTCGCATACTTTCGTGAGTCACTGTATTCGTCATAACACTATGCTATATGCCTTTAGAAACATTTTTACTATATTGTAACAAAAATCAAGCTTACAGTTGCAAAGCCGATCATAGACAAATCCATAAATTTCCCAGCGGTAATCGTTAAACTTCTTTGTGATCTTATCATAAGAAGAATCACGACACGTCTGTTTCTAGGTTCTAATAAGTACCAAGAAGAGCTGTAAGCTGAACTGCTAACTGACAGGCTCTAGAATAAAATGATAAAAATTTATATGTATCTCTTTTTATAATTAATAATTACTGTATACATTTTGTAAGACGTCGTGTATGCATATATTTGAATTACATACTAACTTTACTACTAAGATATTCCCCAGCGTAGGAAAAAATAAATGCCTCCAACGTGATAGCGATATAAAATAACAAAATTTTCATAAGTATTTTTATGTCACCGTATGAATTAACCGCCTACAATAATATAAAAAATAGTATAAATTACAGGCATAATCATAATTACAAACTAATGTAAAAAAATTAAATGTGAAATATGTATAAATAAAATTTTAATTTAATTAAGAGCAATGCAAAAATAATGTTCTAATGTCATGCAAGAACAACATTTGTAAATATTACTTACAACTATTATTAAGAAACCTATACAACATATGACGATTGTATTACATAATAATTGCATCAAAGCAATATACGAGAATAATTTTTCGATATATTCCGAATTAAGAATAATCCGGTAATGATGATCAGTTAAAGATTTAATGACATTTCGTAATGATCCATGTTTTTCATCTTTGATAGAAATATTTTCTAGAGCTTCGTGTAACATTTCTATTTGTCCGCCAATATGAAGTATCTAAGTAATATTTAGCATAATATAATACGCGTATAGCATTTCACCGAAGTTCGGCAACATAACTTTGTAAAAAAACGTACTACGTCGTAGCACCTAAATATTCCCCATTTGGAGGTGCGTAAATATGTTCAAAAACTTTTTTATACTCGTCTATGTTCAATGATATCTTATTTTTAGAATCATGTAATTTTTCACTCAATTATTTGTTACTTTTTCAAAATATTACTTACTATCTTATATCGAATTATAAAAGACGAATCGAGAGCGTAGAAAAAAATTCAGGAAAAGATAAGATTTTTGTCTATGGCTTAATTTTCAAGACAGCCTGTTTTGACAATTTCGAATGTTTACCCATTTAATTGCGTATCGACTTCATAGAAACTTACAGTTACTATACACTTTTACCATTTTTCATAGTGATTTCTCGTAATAGAATTAGAATAATTGTTAAAATTATTAAATTATTAGATACGTGGTACACTATATGTTAAATAAGTACACCTTAACAGAAAGTTGTATTTAGGATTAAACGCCAACTGAAAACTCTTGTAAAGCGCATAGTAGGCATTATTTTTTTAACTGGCTATAATATCTTTTATTTTGAACTAATAGCACAGTGTGTACAAAAGTTATTCAAAGGATAGCTTTATTTTTCGACTAGACGATTTTTTATTAGATTCTACATTTCATTTCCATAGTATCAAATTTTTGTAATTATGTGAAAGTATTGCCAAATAATATGCAATTTATCATAGTCGGATCTAATTAACTACTATAGTATACAATAATATATAAATATACTATAATATATAAATGCAATAATAATCGCAATGATGCACAAATACTTTTTGTATCCACTGTCTGTGTGCAGTTTGTTGATAAAATGTGAAATAAATGTATTTTTGATTACTACGTTAAAACATACTGACCAATGTAATTATCAAAGCATCTAACATAGCAATGCTAATTCCAGTAGCTAATAGTTGAAGAAATTGTAAAACAAATACATATTCATACATCGGACTTTCATAATATGCAAACGGAAGGTCCATTTTTATTAACAATTGTCGAGATGTTATATTAAATCCGTCATCTTGATCCTGACGACTGAATTCCAGGAACATACCGCCGTATATAAAAACGGCACTAGCGTATACGCTAATAATTAAGTTTGAGCAACGGTATGCAAGTTCAGCTTTGTTTACCATGACATGTACGTCAAGTTTGGCAGTAGAAGTGTCGATCCAATCGCGAGACATTCCTATCAATATGTTTTTAAATATTCTGAAAAATATTATTATACATGTAGCACATAAATTGGTAAGAACAAATTTTAAAAGCAATTTTCCACTTAATTTCTCTTTAAACTCATCTCCAGCGTGTTCAAACTTATCGTTAACTTGAGAATGCCGATTTTTATGCGTTTATAGGAAATTTGAAAGTGCAAATATACATAGAATGTGCATAATGTGAAAGTATATAAAATATCCACAGTATAGCGCTTTCTATAAAACTTAGTAGGTAAAAGAATTCTTTTTTTCAAGTTTCTACCTTTTTAGATATACTGTCAAAAATATGAGTTGGCATAAAAACCCGCAGCCTGCTTATTATCTTTGACATAGTAAACCGCAAATATGTAAGAAAGGAATTAACATTTACCCGCGTTTAATCCAGAAGCTAATTATTTTAAAGAACAGTAGACTATACGGCAAAGTAGTGCTCACACTGTCTACTATGTCTGCCAAGTTTCCAGAACTAATATGCTTTATTATATACCGATACTGAAATACTTGCGCAGACATCATGTTAGCTACCCAAATGCATCGGACGATAATTTCATAAGATGAACCTGGCCAAATTCCAATCAATCGTAGGCCAATTACTACTGGGCGACTGATACTTCTACTAAGTATCATTTTAAACGAACTGACCGATAAGTTTGCTTTTAGAAATTATTAATGTTTGTTATTCAGTCCTTCTTATTTCTGCATGGTAGGATGAAAAGTATTTGCGTTAAAACCGTTTGTGCATAGACGACTGAACACTGTATGCTGAAAATATTTGTGAGACGTCTCAGATGTTACTTCTTGCGCATTGGCCGTGTGTCCATAAAGTATTCATGGCAAACAAAGAATACAGATAAGTATAACCGAAGTTGCAACTTGTAGAGTTAGAAATCATAAATATATGATTAAAGGAAAAGAAAAAGTTTACCCAATTTTTGTTTCAATGTCCAGCATTTTCTGCTAAAACACAGAATATTGGAAATTTGTAGGAAGAAAATTTATTTCAAGTTTGTCTGAGGAATACGAAGGAACGGAAGATTTATAGAAAAAGGAATTCGATAAAGGAGAAAGAACGATAAAAAGGTAGAATTCTAACATTCAAATAAGAAAAAGAGAAAAATATATTCGTTTCAACAGTGATAGGCATATCAAACAATTTTATACAAAACGATCGTATTATAAGGAAAGGCTAAGTTTATTTTGAAGAATAGGTTCTTACCATAGGTTCTTAAATATGTTCAATTTACATATATATACACTTATACTTTCGTGATATACATATTATTCTGATATATTTATAACATATTAGATATTTCATATATATCTCATACAACTGGGATAAGCTATAGGGTAAGTATACCTAAAATAGTAGAAAAAAGAAAGTGATTTCATTAGACAAAATTGAACGGTTTCCAATGACGTATTATATGATCTAGTGTAGATGGCCAGTGCAAAAGTGGTGGCGTTTCTAATATTTGAAAATCCCTGTTATTTTTCTAAATGGAACCATAGATTTTGTCATACGTCAATCGAATAATTTTTGTAATACTATACGTGGTAAAATTACAGCTCTTGTGGTATAAATAAGACTAAATAGACGAAATCTTGCACCAAATAACAATATCATAAAGTTAACGTTTACTTAGTATTCTTTATTCGATGCACAATTATCAACACCTGAGCAATGTTTGTTTATATCTACAAAATACTTTAAATAAAACGACATATTCTATCAGTAGGACACAAGAATGGATAGGGACGCAATATAATCTTTATGTTTTACAAAAAAGTTGAAAATACAAAAACAAGTTACAATCTTCTCCTTAACGACTCTCTATTATTTTACTTCCTAGAATTTCTAACATTTTAACACTACGACTATCGACAACTAATATATAAGACTTGTATTAAAGAAATTTAAGAGCATGCAATAGAAAAAACTAAGGAATATTAGCTTTTTTATTCATATTTTTATAGAAAAAATCTTTCTAAAAATCCACAGTTTTAAATCTACAAAATTTCTATGAAAAATTTTGAATTGGTGATTTTGATACTATTTAATTGACTTATTATTTTATCAAACTATGTGCAATAGCGGTTATTCAGTCGCGGCATATCTGAAAACTTGTTATTGCAGTTATCCGGGGAATTACCAAAAATTACCGAATTTTGTTTTCTTCCTCGCTTATGAATAATGTGCGAACTTAACACAGAAATATTGAATATGAATGACAAACAAATGAAGTTTATTTAGTATACTTTCCATTGAAAAATTTTATAACAAATGACTGTTGAAAATACGGAGCCACAACTGATTAAGCAAAAATCGCTGGAGTTAAAAGTAAAAGTCCTTACGTATTAGTTCTAGTACACCGAGCCCTCACTATCATATTTTAATAATCCATGATTAAAAATGTAACAATTCTAAATTCCAATCAAACACTTCTTAAACACGCAGTACAATAAAACACTGTATAAATTAATTTGTACATACATTACAAAATACATTTTACAATCTGCAAACAAAATAGATCTTCCCACTTAATTGAGCTGTTTCAATTTTGTTTTAGTGTCATTTAACCATTTTGCCATGAAATATGTGGGCTGATATGACTGTTGTATGTTATTTATAAATGTTACGAACCACTCGGCGTTCATTTTACATTTTTTCAGTGTACGCCTGTGAACAATTTTAATTTGCAGATTAAACCTTTTTCATTCATTTTTCGATTCGTTCGATTCAATTCATTTCTTTTTTTTTTTTTTTTTTCATAAAGAAACATACCAATTAAAAAAATGGTATTGTTATTTTCTATACATATCTAGCGTATCTGACTTAAATGCATAACGTTACATTATTTTTTTAGTTATGTTTAGTTTAGTCTTTTAGTTATGACGCGATATGCAGCAAGAATTTATCTTTTATCAGGTAGTATGTGATTCACCTAAAAGTCGGTAGCTTCTGCATGTTAGTGATAACATGTTTTAAGTTTAGAATTGAAAACCGACGACGGAGTGCCATTTATTTTTTCGAAGATTTATGGTAGAATTTTTAACTCTTTATAATCTTTAATGATAGCTCTGTTTTTGACGTTCTCCGTGTTCATGTTAATTTAACATGTAAGAACAATAATATATAAACAATATAGAAATAAAGCAAATATAGTATGCAAGTTATAGGAAACTTTAATATTAAGTTATATTGTATCAAGATATTTCATAATAAAATATCAACTAAAAGTTAAATAAAAAGAAATTTACTTTTACAAACCTTGATAAAAATCCTGTAATGAACATTGCCCAACTTTCAATGCTAGCAGGATAAGTAAATAGAAGCTTTTGCATAGATCTAATACTTGCTGGTCCCATATTTAGCATGAAACAGCTATAGGATAAAGCACATGCAACATGTGCATGGTTTTCAGTAATAATATTTCTATTAAGAAACAATACTTTTTGTGCGCATCTACTAAACAGTTGTAAGTCAGTATCTAATAATATCCTGAGTAATATAGTCCAATATTTTACATTACCTGCAGGGAAAAGGAAAATAATATACCATACATTTATATAAAATAATATGTATGAAATACATAATAAGAGTGTTTTAAATATATTTTAAACTCTGAATAAGAGACTAGAAAATATTTGTCAGGCCATATCAATTCTGATATATAGCAAAATTTTGTATTTGATTCATTGCATGGCTGATCCCAACAACTTTAGCCCGATTGCCTTAGATTGATTTTAACGAATTAAACTAGGGATTCAAGTGGCGCCCCGAGCATGTTCATATAAGATAAGCCTGGACAATAAATAAATTAACTTTTGCAGCAAGTTGAAAAAGCGCTTCCTCAAATTGCCACCATATCGATTACTTGGCTTCGCTCTTTCATCTATGATTTCCAAACTTCGGGATCGGGTGGGATCTCGATATATGCACCCGTATTGCTCGGGATCCAGTGACTCGATTCGGGTATAAGCATAAACAGGCGGTCTAACTTCGAGTCGGATTGGCAAAAGTCGTATTACATCAACCCGAAATTTCGCCATTAAGAAGAGATTAAGAAGAAAGGCTGATAATAAGCCTTAAGTTAATTTAAGACCATAAAACACCTAGATTTTCGCATACGGCTTGTAACGGACAGTGTGCTTTTAGTTGTTTATGATCGTAATAGTGAAAATAAGTATAAGACGTCGCTAGTAAGTTGGCAGACAGAAGGAAAGCGGGACCGATTGACTATTCCTGATAAACTCAACACAGTCATAAATCTCCCTTGCACCTGTGCTTTTCCGATTGCTAACTTACCAGCAACGCACAGTACATGTTACGCTGCTTGCTATTCTCATCTAAAGTTGCTATTCTCATCGACTTAAGTGGGTTACTCTTTACTTATTCTTAGCTAATTTCCTCTTTGAACAATACTTTATTATTTATAACAGAAAATATATTAAAATAGTACTTACCAGGATATCTAAAGATTTCTTTAGAAAGAATAGTAATGGCTCGTTGAACATCATTTCCCATCACATAATAATATGCATATAAGCTTAGAATATGATGACCATATTCAGGATTAGGTACAGAGAACTCCAATTCTTTTAGTACCAATGAAACTAAATTGATATCGCCATGTAATATTCCTAACGATGCGGCCGCTAAAAGACCTATTATAACTGGAGGGTGTATTTGTATGCATTGGAAAAGTAAAGTTTTTGCATCATTTACTCTGTGGAAAGAATATGCTATCGCAGCCATCGCACACAATGTAAATGATTTCTGTGCTTCAGTATTCGCGAAAGATTGCAGAGTTTTTTCATATGTATTATACGCCTCTTCATATAGCTTAGCTGAAAATGAAACAAATTTTAACTATAATATATCTCAAACAATGTGAATAAATATTTTCTAGTTGTTTAAATATTTCATTACTATCCAGTTCTATAATTAATTTCGAATCATCACTTAAAAACACAGATTAATATTACTATTGTTCCAGGTTAACCAAGGATTAAAAAAGCCTAAGGTGCAGCATATACGCGTTGGACTTAAATTTATATCCGGTATAAAAACATCATAAAAACATCACTATTTAGTGACCATTTTAAACACTAGCTGAATCTTAACGTCCTAAGTTTACCATGCATTTATTAATCACTACATGACATCCGTAAACGTTTCGACATTAACAGAATACTACAATTTTTGTACTTAAAAAGGTATATATGTAGTATCGTGGACAGATCGCCTAAAAAATATCGGGTGAACTATAAACAATGTTGTGAGAAAGCCAAAGTGCCGACAGGCCGAAAGGGTCGGGAAACTTGAATGGACCAAGCGGCCCATCAATGTGTCGTCGGTCCTTCAGTCAAATAGTTACGCGGAAGAAGGCGTACGTGATCATGATCGCGGACGATTACGGAACACACATGGTGAGGGCATGAGAAAAGACAAAGGGATGCTTGAGAGAGAAAGAACTAAGAGTCGAGTTGTAAGGAGTCGAGTTGTGAGGAGCCGAGAATTGAGTTGTGAGTTGTGAATTATCCATTTAGTTGTCTTAGTCATAGCGCATTACTGTATTTAGTTCACGTTAAGTAACCATCGTTTCCTGTTTAATCCACTGTAAATAGATCCATCTATCAATAAACTTATCATATAGGATAGAAACCATTGGAAACCCTAATTTCTAATATTTCTGAATAAATAAATCCTATATATATAATATATAATATATATTATATATTAATATTGATGTAAAAATGTGATTACCTTTGAATAACGCTAACGCGAGATTGCATTGAGAATTATAGTTGATATTTTCAACTCCTTGACATAATTTTATTGCTTCGTTATATCTTTTCAGTCGTATTAGTACACGTGCTAAATTTATAGAAACAAGGTCTTTTTCGTTTTTGGTACTATTACATACAGCTACGGCAAATTGTTCTGCAGCTGACTTATAAAGTCTCTGTCTCTCTAATAATAATCCATATGCATTTCGAGCGTGACAATCATTTGGATGATTCTCTGTAACGGATGATAAATATTACGATACGTATAGTACAATATACAACATTTAAAATAACATTAATCAGTTACAATAAAATACAATAAAATTATGATTAATATAACTTAATGCATTATTAAAATTATAGGTATTCATTTCACAAATATAAACGATATATAAAAAAATAATTGAAATTTATAGTATGTATAAAGACTTTCATAACTAACTGTAGCTTTTCCTGTGCATAGTTTTATATCGACATTTTATAATATGTATTGTATGAAAAGTGATAAAAACTTACCTACATACCACGTCATAACATCAGCAGCAGAAGATATTGCATGCATACTTTGTGTTGTATCCATATATAAAATGTCATGTTTGGTAGTAGGATTTAAAATCATAACAAGTACCCAATGAGTGTATCCTATGGCAGCTTGACTATGATATCCTAATTGTCTTGCATGTCTAAATAGATCTACTGTTTCTTTTCGATCCATTATTTCTGCAATTAAAGCTTGCCCTATCCAACTATTTATATATGACGGATCTGCACGCTGAGCTCGAGAATAAGCCTCGTTTGCTTTATACAAACTTCCTGTGAATTTAATTACACGACGATAATTTAATATACAGTGAATCGCGACGACGCTCGAACAAAAGTATAATATGCTCTTTATTATTGCGTATTTCATCATTTTTACTTGCCTATATATAGATATAAAGTTCCCAAATTAGACCATACTATAGCATTATTTAATTCCTTATCAATCGCCATTACAAAAGCATGCTGTGCCAATGCATAGTTCCTTACGTACGGTGACATACAAATAATACCCAGAAGATTCCAATGTTTCCATGTTGAAGGACATAGTTTAACAGCATGTTTTGCAGCAGCTAGGCACTTACTAGCATGATTTTTATGATTGATTGATGGATCATGCTGTAATTGCATTAAATAGCATAAAGCTAAATCATACCACAGAAAAACTGATTCCGGAGAAAGAGATAATGCACAACAATAACATCTGTAATTAAAATATTCACTCAGTTTCTTGCATACTATAACAAAATTGATATATTTATAATTTCATCATTTATAAACCGAAAATATTTCTTAAAAACGCTTAGAAACGCTTAATTTTGCAGTTATTCGTCGTATCGTATTAAAAACCTATTTGAAGAATATTATAGTAGGAAAAAATGTCTCTCAAATTTCCTTTTAGAAAAGTATCAAAGATATCCGTACTTTTCGATACAGCAAAAATATGTAAGTATCCTATTCCTCATAGCGGCACCTAATTAGGCAAGAATTGCCGCAGTTAAGCACACACTAGCATTTACATACATATAACGTATATAACAATATAACGTATAATAATAATGATAATAACATAGAATTTATTATAATATAATGTAAGATTAGTGTAGATTATAATATAATATTAATCTAATATATTTACCTTGCAGATAATGAGAACATATCTATTCGTTTAAGCAATACAATATGTTCGTCATTCTCATATTTTATTAGAATAGATGATGCTTTTAAATGACTGTATTTGTCTGGTAACATTGCAACTCTGTAACACACATCGCCAAGTAACTTCCAGAGACAAGATATATCCTTACGCTCTTTAATAGCTACAGTTAAACTATCCATTGCTTGTTGCAAATAGTCATTCACACGACCCAAAAGTTGTTTAGCAGTATAGTCTTTTGCTAAAGCCAAACAGGTTTCAGCCAATCCTTTTAAAGCAGGTATATAACATGATTTATTTATCAATATTTGTTCAAAGTCTTTCTTTGCTTCGTTATATTGTCCAATAATCTATGAAATAACGAAATAGCAAACGATATTTGTACAAGTCTTTAAAACGGCTGTTAGAAGTATCGTAATATTTAAACAAATATATCACTAGTCATGTCACGAAACAGTCCAGAAAAATAATACTAACCAATTTTATATATGCTAATTGTATCATTGGATATAATAATTTTGGGCATAACTCTAATACTCGCTGATAAGATTTTAATGCTGATGTGTGGGCACCTCTTATAAAATACGCATCCGCTAGCGATTCCCAACAGTGGCTGTAAAGAATGTTAAACTTTACAAGAATGTAAAGAAATTCGGTTTACGATTATTCTCCCTGTTGCCTTGCACTCTCCCGTAATCTCCCACACGTCCATTCTCCCATTTACACGCACGATCTTATTTTATATATATATGTTATCTATTATCTATTATAATACATATTATCTATTGCATAAGTCTTTGTCTACTTGCCTAATTTACCTTCTTAGCTAGATCCCCTCCTCCCCCTCTCTTCACTCTTTCCCTTTTCTACTTTTCCAATTTTCTCACCCAGTCTACAATCCCATCTTTTCTTTTCTCATTCACTATCTCTCCTATACTGATCTTCCTTTCTAATTCTCTATATTCGTAAGTTTTATAATATAAATATAACATAATTGACTTTGAATAACGTCTAATTGTACCAGGTTGTTTGAGAACATAGTTTAAAGTTGTATCACAGAACTGACTTTAATTGAACGATATTTACCATTACTCTGGCAATATAAGTCGAAAAGGTTTTAAGCAGAAAGATAATTATTGAGTGGAAGAGAAAGCCAGAAATCGCAGTTTATGCTCTCGAGAGATGAATTAGGTGAAAGATGTAGCGCAAAGCTGTGAGAATTTGATGGAGGAAACCCACCAGGTGGAAGACACAAGAGATTGTGGAGGGTAGGATAAACAACTAGATGGTTAGCTGGTTAGGGGAAATAAAAAAAGGAGGAAGAGGTGCAAATGTGTGTTTCAAGCCAAAGTAGTTTAGTGGAAGATTAAGATTGGACTACGTACCGTGTACATATGTATAGGGATGGGTAGAGGATGAAGAACATGTACAATGAATGCGTGTGGCGAAACCTGAATTCGGCAGCCTAAACTTCTGTCTAACTAAGTCCATTTCTTGGGTGCTGAAGCCGAACATAAAAATTACACAATGAATGTACAAGTTTCGAAACATTTCTCCGCGTCTCCCATAATTTTCGAGATATTTGACTGTTCTCGGTTAAACCAGTCAGGCTTTATGTGCATAATACTTTTATAATATATGTAATATGATATATTTATTTATTGCCTAATTTAAAATAGCTAATAATTAATGCACCTGTGTGCGCATTTACATCAAAGAATTTTATTCAGTATATTTATCCAAAATAAAACAATACGATTTTATATCCTTTTCAAAATTGACAAAACAGTCGAATAATAAAAAATACATACCTTCCCAAACGAGTGTTTTTTATTACACTATTATTTCTTCAAACATTAGCTATAGTATTACTTATGGTTATTAATATATTAAATTACCATATATTATTTGTCTAATACTATCAATATATATTAATATATATTTGCTTTTTAATATTTTCATCGTCCATTTAAAAAGGTTGAAATGTCTTTTTACTAATTTTTCCAACTTCGGTAAATCTTCCCGAAACATTAAAGATAGAAATATTACCAATAATTTCTCACCCAACAATCTCAGTATGTCACGCCAGGATAGATGGTTTAATGTTAGAAGCAATACTTTCGTAAACTCGATTGTATTCTCGTTAAATAATTACTATCTGTAGCATTACCTATCACTGGGGTCAGCTCTAATAACATGTTGAAACGCTTTAATAGCCTGCTCCGCATTTCCTTGATCAAGGTATTGCAAACCGAGTTGTAACCACGCCCATCTAGGACCGCTATCTTGCGCAGTTAACATTTGTAACAATTTTATATTTGCATCCTACAAATAATATCTTATTAACGTAATTAAGTCACAAAAAACGGAACATCGATATTTTATTCATTAAAATATTAACGAATAATAAATTTCGGATGCATACAGAAACGGATATGCACTTCATAAAAAAATAGAATTCATCTTACTTGATTTTTAAGAAGTCTATACGCCGTACTTAACCCAATACCAGCTTCTTCAGAATTTGGATTAATTTGTAACGCGGTTTGGTAACACCTCCTAGAACGTTCCATGTCATTACCATAGTCACGATAGTACTGTCCCAAGTAAACTAGACATTTCCAATTAAAACGATCGGCTTTTATTCCATTCAAAAAAGCCATCAAACTGTAATTATACTCTGCCATTTCCCAATAGATTGTACCAAGAAGTAACCACGCTTGGGAAGTTTGAGCCAAGCCTGGCTTTCGGACGGCTGAATCAAGTATATTCACAGCTTCGTCGTATTGTTTATTTTGTTTTAAATATAACGCTCGAAGAATATTGGTATGTGTTCTGGTTTCATCTTTTGATTCCAAATTGTTCAGCAGAATCTCTACATCTGGCTGATGTAACAATATGCTAAGACGTGCACGAATCAAATCCAAACGCGCTGAAGGATGTATCTTTAATTGGAAATCAATGTATCTTTAATTGGATCAAATAAATGAACACATAGGCAGAATAAGCAACAAATAAAAGTTTCAAAAATCGAATATAGTTTCACTCTTTACCAAAACTTAAAGTCTATTTAAAAAAAAAATTCTGCAAGTTATTCAATCAAAGTATTTCTTGCTGCTTTTCATAACTTTAAGCCATCTATTAGGCGAATGATGAATTCCATCACGGGAAAATGTAGTGTTTTCAGGGAAGATCTAACTAGTCAGAGACTGACAAAAGGAAACATTCTGTGAAATAGCTGAATGACAACGTTAGGTTACACGCTGTTTCTATGACAAAAGTCATCATAATGAGTTTTGTTTAGGATATAACAGCCAGCTTACTCGCTAGGCATTACTCCCTCCGATTACCACCTATTCCGGTCGATGAAACACGCCTTATCCCAACTACGATTAGTAGATAAGATACAAGAAGATGACTTGGCTATAAAATTTTATCTAAAGACACCATATTTTTCCGTGATAGAATTCATCACCTGCCTGATAAATGGCTTAAAGTTGTGTGAACAACTATTCTGTTCTCTTTCTTAACTTAAATAAACTTACTTAAACTAGTGTTTAAAGAAAAATAAATCTTACAATTTTTGTAAGCTTATTCAACCTTTTTAGAAAGGATTTACAACATGATCTTCTGCGATGAGTAAATTGAAGCATAGATTTTATTTCAGATATTTTGTTTAGAGAATCTGGCTACGAAATAGACAAACGTGTAATATTTTTTGGTAAGCGGACTACGAGGGATCGCACAGCACTTACACCAGAACCTTGAATGAGTAAACTTATCTTGAGAAATGTCAAACATACTTTTTCATAGGAGAAGAAAAAGAACATGATCTTTAAAACTTTGAAAAGATTGGAAAAAATGCTTTAAGATTTGGAAAGAGATTTAGATAATTCTAAGCAAGAATTTTGTTGTTGTCGTTTCAAACTAAAAAAGTTACATGTGTAAATAAAGAGAATTTTTACTTGTTCACACATTCGTAATGCTGTTTCCCATTTAGATTTGTCATTAGTTAAACTCGTTGATTCAACTAATGTCTCTTTCATTTTATATAATAATTTATTTTTTATTTTAGATTTCTTCATATCTAATACTCGCTTGGCAGCAACTTCTGCATCTTCCCAACAGTAAAGCTTCATACTTATTTGACTCAATGCCATCCAACCATATACTGAGCGCGGCGTCGATACAAGTATATCTTTCAATATATCTCGCGCTATAATCAAATTGCCCGATTTTGCCAAATCAAGTGCTTTAGCAATTTTAGCTGCTTCACACTCTTTGTTCAATTTTAAGCTACCTTCATAAAATTGTGTTATATCGAGGTCAGTAAAATTTTCATCCAAGATATTTCGTTCCGAGTAAGCAAGACATATATATTCTGTAAATAAAATAGAAATAATTAGAGCATCAAAACCATATTATTAGAAAGAATGTTAAGTATTCTAAGGAAAGATTAGAAGATATCCATAAGATCTGAAACTTCAGTGTTTGTTTATGAAATAGCTACTATAGTTGCTATTAATCTGGTTTTGTGTGAAAGAATATTTGCTGGTTGAAAACGAACAGATTAGATATCTGTTGGGGTTGTTTGAACTGTCGCGCCCTTTCCCCTCGCCACTCTATTTTCTAAACTTCTTGCTGAACTATTCTCCAAACTTGCGCTCACATTTCTCCGGACGCTTCTCCATTTGTAATCCTAAGGCCGTGTACGTACAGAGAAGTGGCAAGTAGTAAGCGACAAAATTGATATTTAGGACATTGACATTTGGCATTGTCTGTGAAATCACTTGTTTTGCCACTTGCCACCTATCGCTTACTACGCCATATGTTTACGACCTAACTAACGACCGGTGCAGACGAGCGACTTTCATCGTTGCGATCTCGTGTCTTCCTTTGTTTTCTTAATTAAAAACAACGAAGATAGACATATCATCGCAATGATAAAAGTTCGTCTGCAGCGGGCCTGATCATACAGAGAGCGGTAGGCCAGAACATCGATATTTGGGATGCCAACATTGAGCGCCGTGGGATATGAACATACAGAAGAACGGTAAAATTATGCAGCAGTTGTTATTTTTGAGTGCGTAACACGTCGTTGCTACGTTCGCTACGATATACACTTTTATTTGGGAACTGGTAAGTATAATGTTTATCCAATTAATGAGATGCGTTCGTTCTAAGGTGAATGTCAACATTTTCGCACCATCAATTAGGAAATTTTCCAGCCAAGTTTTTTCAGTATCTGCGATTATGGATAGAAACATAAATTGGAGAAGACCGATTATTTCAGAGAAATAATTGATAAATACATTAAGATACATATATGTATGTGTGTGTATGTAATATAATGAATTAAAATGAACTAAACGGAGCAAATTCTTGTATTACATATTTTGGAAGCAGTATCATTAGACGTAATGAATAATATTCAAATAGTTTGTAAGCTTCGTTTTAAAGATATATGATAAAAACGTTTGCTACATAATACATATAATAATATGTATACAAAATAACATACGACAATACACAAATAAATACAATACTTAATAATAATGCATAAGCTATATAACTAATAATAATACATATCTACATGCATACAGCAAGCGTAGTAACGCTCATGTGTAGAGAGACAAGCG
Source organism: Bombus vancouverensis nearcticus (assembly GCF_051014615.1). Taxonomy (NCBI): domain Eukaryota; kingdom Metazoa; phylum Arthropoda; class Insecta; order Hymenoptera; family Apidae; genus Bombus; species Bombus vancouverensis. Next base: position 188,085 of record NC_134915.1, on the reverse strand, counting down.
ATGAGCAAGTAGAGCGAAGCAGCCCATGTTCCAACCTTGTGTGCGTCCAACCTTGATATCGAGTAGGCAGTATAAGCAAGCGACTAGTAACAATTCTGAATAAAAAGTGATCAGGAATTTAATATTATATGAGATTAAGGTGTTATTATTGCCGTCAGTGGCGCATGTCAGTACTATGGTTATTGGAGATCCTATGCCAAAGTGGAGAACGTGAGCCTACCACCTGAGGATTTACATGTGTTACATGTGACTTGATGACATCAACATCACGTACGTGGCATTCGAACGCACAGTGAGATGAAACTCAATCTAGGTGGTAAAAAGATTACATTCGTCATAGGCAGCTTCCTATCTCAACTTCCATAAAGTCATTCTAAGGATCCCATAAACCAATTTTCAAATTCATCCACAAAAACAATTTTGTAACTTTTATTGCAATTATTTGAATTATTTGTAATTTCTTGGAGAAAATCTATTACCATTATCTCACCGTCCGAAATTCTAGCATTTGGGGAGAAAATGCGCAAAATTTCAAAGTGATTCCTCAACTAGAACCTGTGCCGTGTTTAAGTTAGTTTTCAAATTTTAATGATTTCGCGTCAATTTCGAGCATAATCCGCTATTTGAAAAATATTAGTGAATATTTTTACATAAAAATACAATGTCTTAGACGTGTAATAATAATATTTATATGTTGCAACTACAAATATATATAAAATACTTGAGTTTCTGAAATTAGTATATGAAGCAACGTTTAAGACTTTAAACCACTGTATGTAACTGCAGGAATCATAATAACTTAAATGTGGCACGGATTCCAGGTGTCCAATCAATCTGGAATTTCGCGGAATAAATTTTATTGTTTTGTCCTCAAGTATCGCAGTTTGGAACGGTAAGATCGAAACCAAATCGGAGGTCAAAAAATAAGGGCTACCTCGTCGAGCACTTCTTGAACAATGCTGGATGCCTTGTTTGTCCGCAGTTAGTGCCGACTGCACTCGACATTGGTTTTATCACATTTTATGTTTGATTGTGCAATTTCCTGAATGATTATGATTATTAGCACACATCGCATCTGTATTCGAGTGTACAACTACTACAGACATGGCCAATCCTCTGACACTTTTTACAATGAAAAATTTCCTTAGGTTGTTCTACATGATACGTTGGTCCAACAGGTATTTATGACAAACAACTGTTGAGGTGAGTTGATTGAGAAAATGATACTATCGTCGATAAATATTCATCGCATTGATGGGTGATCTTCTTTCTGCTGCGTTGGTTACGCTTTTATTTCTGTTGGCTTCTGCCCTTCAATGAACTTCATGTCAGATGAACAACATGTCAGATTCTGACGTCTTGTCTACATTATCGGTTTCTGAGAGCCAGTTATATTGGTTATTATAGGTGTGTGTTGCGTTAACCTTCTGTAAATTAAAAAGTTGGGAAGTTGCAATTGCGTGTTTCCCCACTGACGCAAGAAGGATATATGTATTTGTGTATGGCCTGTGTATGTTATGTAACCTAACCCCAACCAAACCTAACCCCAACCTAACCCCCAATGCAATGATAGGCCTGAATTGTAGCGTTGTAGTGTTATGAAATTGACTTGTATCATCGCTCCAAGTTCCTCTCTCTCTCTCTCTCCCTCTCTCACCAGTTGAATCTGATGTAGAGGCGCGCTATTTGCAGATAACAGGCACCCGCACACACTGCTCAAATTATCGGACGCATGTTGTCTGCTAATCTCGCAGTACTTTTTTTTGTCAAACTCGCTAATAATCACCATACAACACGAGCTTGTTGCCCTGGGACACTTATTTTGTCAGGAGCTATGCTTCGGTATTTCTTCGCTGGTCTTTAACGTGCACGCAGCACAACGCTCTCGTCGTAACTTCCTTAGTTGCATAATTCAATCGCTTTGCTAGCTATACCGTTGAATGAATAACCGATACTCTAGAAGATATACAGTCGGGGACGAAATAAGTAGATAGGTAATGGAAAAATCATTACAGTTTCGTTAAATACGGCCCGTTTACATAGAAATGTAAATATTAACTTCAATTATCTACTAAATAATCTATCTACTGTAAGCATATATATATATATATATATATATATATATATACATAAAAGTATGAAATAAATAAAACTTAAGTACTAAATAACACAATCACTAGGTCGATTAAGATTATGGACCGAGATTATGGTTATTTGGAATAGATATGTTGCAGATGCTAATCTCTCTCGGAGGCAGCAAAAATATTATAGCAACAGCTCCGAGATTAGTGTGTATTTGCAATTTCCTGAAGTCTAAATTACTGTTGATATAAATTGTTACATTCCTACTTTGCTATTGTAGTATTTGCCCAATTTTTGCGAATGACATCAAATTCCTTAGTTCTGATATATTGAATTCTTCTAAAGTTGGTGTTTTGGAGATAGAGAATATGTAATTGGTACGTATTTAAAAGCCATTGAGGAATATTTATTTGTTTATATTATAAATACTTGTCTATAACGTAATTATTAAGCGGTTAACAATTATTAGATGTCGAATAATACGAGAAATTTAGTGGCATATCAATGTTCATTTCGAATGTTTTAAAGTTTAAAAGCGAGTTAGTTTCCTCTGTAATACCTTTTATTGCTTGAGCATGCCTTTGATATTCCTGTGGGAATTTCTCTTCACCAATCTCTGTTTAAGTTGTTGAATTGGTCATTTCGAACTGTCATCGCTATCAGAGTAATTGTTAGAGTCCTTAGTCCTTTGAGATCGTGTTCGATTGATAGGTTTTGATTTGTTTTTAGTAATATCTGATTCGAAGAATATATCAGTTATATTTTGGTTTGGTTGAATATGCTGCTGTTGTTGTAAATCGGTTACATGTATCACTTCTCCTGATGCTATCCCATTCGTGTTTGCATTAACATTCTCTGTATTCATACAATTGTTTGCTATGATTAGTGGTACCGCATTTTAGCCAAACGGCAAGATAATTTTTAAATGATAATTTTCCAAATGATTGGATTGGATATGGGCATCCTAGTTGCAAGCTCACCCGATTTAAATTCATTGGATTTTTATTTGCGAACATACTTGAAATTCATTACATGTATACTCATTTCATACCGAAAATGTTGTGATATTTCGTCGTACAATTGAAGAGGGATTTCGATAAATTCAAGGAACATCAGACAGTATTGACAGAGTCATTAGATCGATAACAAAAGATCTTCGTGCATGCATTCAAATGCAAGTCATTTTAAGTATATTCTATGAAATATGAAATCGCAAAACACAAGACGCTGTACCTCCTGAAGAAAGTCAAACAGGACATATGTTGATAAGAACTTCTTTTACTGGTGTTAGGTATCGTATAGTCCCGCAGGGAGGACTTGCTTATGTAAGTTTATGGGAGCTGGCAAACCCACGTTCCCGCAGCCAGGGAGGACCGTCGGGACAAGCGTCTCGCTTACGTGAGTCCTCTATGTACACCGCAGGGAACGTCGCCGGCAGTGTAAAGCGTTTAAGTACGGTTACACTCTCTCTACGTGGCCTAGCACACCCACGATCCTGATGCCAAGGATGGGACCGTCGGGATAAGTTCCCGGGTACTTTGTACCTTGAGGCCCCCGCTTACGTGAGTCCCATCTGGAACTGCCGAGCACGGTTAGCAGGTCGCCGGCCGGCAGTGACGTGGCCGTACATCCACACGATAGTCCCACCAATGACTTAGGATGGTACCACGGGGGTCGAGTGTAAGCCCTTCTGCTCGGCCAATTATGGGTTTGGACTCGTGGTGGCAGTGGTTGATGGCCAAGATGCTGGCAAGAGGGCCGATTTAAGGGGTATTGGCTCGCCCCGAGCCAATGGCCTTCGGCGGGTGAGCAGCGTCCCACCTGCTCCGGAACCGTCCTGAAGAGACGGAAGGGCTTAGAATGTGCCCCGTTCGACCTGAGACGAGCGACAGCCCCTGCAGGCTTAGCTAATCGAGGTAGCAAGGCACTGGGTGCCTTGCGCGATGGTTGGGCGTAATCACAACCCCTGTGGCCCTAGGGGTGCCCGGGTACTGTGTGGCGATAAATAGACGCCGAGGAAAGCACCCGTTACCAAAGACTGACAATACTTGTTGATCGTATAGACAGTATCGTGATTCATCAGTGACTAACATGCGACTCCACTCTTCCACATATAATTATGTAATATACAATATAATTTCATATTCGTACGTGATCCAACGCTGTGAGCGATGATTCAATGCTGGCACTCTCGCACGATTTCTTAAATATCAATTGGATTCCCGAAATCTTCGGCAAAAGTTCATCGTAGACTTGACGTGCTAGTACTGTCGGGTTACGCGATACGTTTCGTACTACGGTTCTGTTTTGTCATTTCTGCCGTCACGATGTCTGCTCTTGCTGTGTTCAGAAACTTTGCATATCTTGATATCGAGAGTTTTTATGATCGGCTCACAACAGACTCGCTACAACGTCTACGTACATCATCGTACGTACGTCGCATGTACACACCTTAAAACGTAACACACGTTAATTGTTATTTTCTTGGTGTAAGATAACAATTTGGGGCGACTTGTGCCTCTGTCATTGCACTTCGCGGCATTACAAAATTTTCGTTGGTACTATATTTCAATATTCGATTACGAATACCAAAACTAACGGGGATCCCAAGAATCTAGAATTATAAGATACTTTCAGAGGGCTCGATATCTTCGAATTCTCTCTCTAATAAAAATCTGCAATTTTATGATTTCAAACGGATCTGAATTTACGTCACTCTACAGAGCGCTCCAAGGTCAAAAATCTTGATATAAATGCATGTGTAAAATTGCGGGAAGTTCAGTTTTCCGTATGCTATGCGTGCGTAATCTACTTCTGTGTGATATCTTCGAGAGACTTCGTTTTTGCAGTATTTGAAATAGGAAATTGCATTATACGAAGAATTTCAAGCTAGATTTTCTATAACACCTTACTGTATTCTGTGCAACAAGTTTTCGATTTACATAAATTTCCAAATCATTTTCTACTATTGTCTAAATATGTAATCACATAAAAGCAATAGCAGTAAATTTTATTTTAAATTTTATTTTCATTTATTAACAACTTTTTGGACAATTGCTTCACGGATAGCGACGAGAGTTGAAAAATAAGAGCCAGGTAAGTTCGAATCACGAATATTTCAATGGCTTTCGCTAATTTACTATCTCTTTAAATAATGGTTTTTGATCAGTATCAGTTCGATAATAATTAATAAATAATTTAAGACAAATACTGCGTTATAACGTGTTGTATTATGTTTCTTTCAATGACTTCCACGACATTTAAATCTTTATTACTAATTATTTTTATTATTTTTCGTTTTCAACAAATATCGATCTATTACGACCCTTTAAAATAATTTGCATAACTGAGTGATTAAAACATAAATATGGAAAATCGACAAATAGTGATTAAATGCTATTTTTGCTAAATTTCATCCCTTAACTAACAATATATGAAAACAACTTGAAATATGCTCGGTAGTTTAGAATAAATATATATATATATGTATGCATAACATAAGAAAAATTTCTCAAATAATATATTCATATCTTGATAAATAATATTTTAAATGCTGAAAATAACAATTGAATGATTATAAGTGCACATAGTTACTAATTTTAATTAATGTTCAAATTTTAAAAAGCACTTATCACTTGCAATTACTATACAATGCAGTAGTGAGATGTAAACTGTATATATTAATAGTGACAATTTTTTTCGGAAATTAATACTTGTTTAATAGAAGCTGTTTAATACTATTAAAATATACTACTACAAAATATACTTATGGAAACTCTTGAGTTAAGACTGCTATTCTCTAATATTCTTCGGTACAATTCAGGAAAGCTATTTTTTAAACTGCTTTAAACACTCATTGTTAGTGGTGATTTTAATTCAGAAGTGAAATGGTAGATATCATTTATATTATACCTATGGTATAGACTGCAACCAGTAGCAGTGTATATAATGTTAGTTTTAATATTTAATTCCTTTAAATTGTGCAACTTTATTATACAATTTTGCTTCTTTGTACTACTTAGTCATTAATTTCTTTCTTGATTTATTTACCCTGGCACTCCTCTATTCTCTTTGTCATATCATTAAAAATATAAATTACAACTAAAGTTATGCATACTTTATGTGTACTGTTCTTGTATACTTTTATACTTTGTATACTATATATTTTAAATCTTTGACAGACATGTTCGAGATCATGCCATATCTACTAACAAAGAAAATGAAAGTTTCTAAAAAATGCTAGCTACTATCTTAATCCTACTATCATTATGGAATTTTTATATTTCAATCCTGCCCTCATTTTAGTAAACAAATAAAAATTTGTAATGTCTTAAGAAGCTGTTTAATATGCAACTGAAACAAGAAATTATGTATATTAATAAGAATTTCCATATCTTGTTCAATTTATTTTTATTTTTGAAACGTTGAAAAATTGGGTCGATAATGACAAAGAAACATAGCAGAGTTAATGTATCATGCAACTGTACATTTTCCACATAGATCGAATTCATTGAAATATAATCGTATTTGGTATTATTTTCGTTGGCAGACCGTTAGGAATTTGTTTATAATAATTCCAGTGCCAGGAAATGTATCTACTGATAAAACAATACTGATAAAACAATTATGGAGAAACTATACAAAATTGAAGCATTTATTACAACAATTGTTACAATTGTGGGAAAAAGCCTATTATTGTAACTAAAAAATACATACATAGACGAGATATATATATATAATAATATATGTATATCTAAAAAAGTTTAAATTTTGTCATACAGTACTTTTGAATTCTTTTTGTTTCTTTATAGTATGTATATGCTAATATTTACATCTAACCGAACTCTTTTCTATTAATACTATTTACATCATTGCCATTTATTAATTATATTTACCATTTACTAAACTAAATTTACCGTTTACTAAACAATTGCACTCCTCATGTTTCACGATATAGATAGATATAGATTACATTATTATTAAATTCTATTACCTCATAAATATTAGAAATAAATCTTTAAATTCTTCTGTTTGCTTGATAAAAAATCCCATTAAAATTAATAAGTGATATTATAAGATTCCTTTGTTACTTTCATAAACAGAATGTTAAAATAGCTAATAATATATTATTTTTAATACTTACCTAACGGTAATGTATCTTGAGGGAATCGCTGATGCATATTGATAGCTTCTTTTACCAAATCAATTAATTCATCTTTGTCATATAAAATTTTTAAATATTCTGTATAAAATTTTTGTTGGTCAGTTGCATCAAGATCATTAATTGTAGATTTAAAAACACTTTCTAATAAATTTTGATATTTATTTAGATTGTAAAAATTATCTAATAGCAGCCATCCAAGCGTTTTATCGATGACCTTAATTTTGTTATCATCCAAATTCTTCCGTAATTCAATTAAATGTTCAATACATTGAGTTATAGTCGTAACATCCTTAAGTTGCGTAAAAAGTTTTGAGATTCTACTCATAATATTTGTAAACTTAGAGTCACTGAAAATAAATTACTGAATAAGTTTTACAAACCTATAACATTTATGAAGTATATAGCAATTTTATACCTTTCTATTTCCAAAAGCTTGCAGTAAGCTAATAATAGTTGGTTATAACATTCATTATTGTCCAAGTTTTTTTCATAGTAAGATACTAAACCGTACCAAGCTAATGGATTGTCTGCTTGGATTTTTGTACCTTTTTGGAGAATTAATGGTACTTGTGGTTTATACTCATCAATTTCTTTCATTGCAGCCGCCAATAACATAAGTGCGCTATAATTATTTTCATCTCTCATTAATATCTTGTTACATTTCTTAATCACATCTATATACTTCTTTTCTCTAAATGTATCACGAGCCGCTTTAAGAGCTACTTTTATTTCATTTGACATTTTCACATAAAACTTTGACAAAATAAAATACGTCCAGAACTTAAATCGAATATATACAATTCGACTATAATACAGACTTTATATCGATACATTCAATTAAATATTTTCTTAAGTATATCAATATGTATGTCGTTAGGTTTATTCGTGATCAAATACAATACTATAACTTGTAATACACATTATTCAAAAATCCTCTATCTTTAAATCGTAAACTTTTTCTTTTATATCTTCAAAATATTTACTTTACATATCCTCAGATATTATAACTTTGATATATACATATATATACATGCATATATATACATGAGAACGCTCCCGCTTATGGATCTAGTTATTTCCGGACTGGTGCTGCTCCGTGCGGTCAAATACTGAGTTTAATTGAAAATAGCATTTCAAGAACCTACAAAATTAGGGATCTGTCCTGTTTGGTTGGAACTTAGCATATACAAGAACCTATGTATTTAAGCTTAAAGTTAGGAATCTGCCCTGTTTGGTAACACAATAGCATAGGCGAGAACCTATTGAGTTTCAAGCTACAAGAACCTATTTAAGTGTACGGTTCTATGAAAAAGTTCATATCTACTATTCTATCCGAGATAGACAAATATAAGAATGACAGAATCGTGCAATACCGAAACTGATTACAAGTTGCCTAAGAAACAGAAATTAATCGTTTATTATATATTCTTTTTAGGGGAGAAAAGGGAATATTCCCTTTCAAACGATTATGGATTAATGGAATGATGCAATAATTCGAATAAATTTTCCATACATCATTTAGATTTAACATTAACTTTTAGCATTCGGCATGTCATCTGTACCAACATGAACATTTTTTCATTTCGCATGGAACTACACTTTCTTCTGTAGTACGTACGATGGCGTTTGTTGAGACAAATTTAACAACTTTGCATATGAGGTCATTTAAGTTATTTAAGTTGATCGACATCTGTTGTAAGATGTTATAAATTCGTTAGTTCCTAAAGAATCAATTAAGTCAGGGTCGCTGGCTAGTGGCTAGAGACAAATATTTTGAATTTCTTATTTTCCATGACGCTTCTCAAATTATCAAACATTACCGAATGCTGAAAATTCATTTTAGTCGATATACTCTAGTCTTTCTTAAATTATTGTTCATCTATTATCACTTTATGAAACGAAAGAACCTTTTCGGACAACCTAATATTGCAAATTCGTCCATCCGTTCTTCTATCAGTCAACCTCAACAGTAATGACTGAATGCAATGTATATTACCGAAAATTTTTTTATTAATATCTCGGAAACTAATAAATAGCTGAAATAAGATTTTATATTTGGGGACCCCAAACTTTTTTCTATTTTTTTACATAATCTAACAACTGTTGACAAAAAACGCAACTAAAAAAAGGTTTTTCTTTTGTCCAACTAAAAGAGGTACATTCTAATCTCAGTATAGATTTATCATAAGATAAGTTATCATAACATGAATAATGAATGATAACATATCAGAGATAACTGATCGGCGATAACTGATAGATGAAAGTTTCATCTATCACACATTTAGCTCACACAAAATCACCAACAACAAAAGCCAAACGGTAAGCAACTTCCTTATTTCTACCTCTATTATATGAATATTTGAAATATAAATTTGGGGTGAATTTAACAATCGCGCATTAACAATATTTTGTTATTTTTTTATCGAAACTGAAATACTTACATAGAAGTAATCCTGATGTGTTATACCCGTTAGGATCCAACGTAGATTCGAGGAGAAAGGTAAGTTCGGGAGCGTTAGAACAGTATTAAATAAGAAGAGAGAGATATCTTATATGACTCGTGCATTCAGATGGTCACACCGATGATTTCGTACTGAAACTTATTATAATGGCGATTTATAAGAATTTTATCGAATCGCTATTAATTAATAAGTAATTAATTAATTCATTTTATAAACAAATAGGGATGACAATGTTTGTTCACTTTTCCAGGCACCTCGCAGTAGCCTCGCCCCACGTGTTACTGACATGGACATTCCTAAATCGTACATTCGAACAGATGTCACTACCTTAATAATTTCTGTAACTATAAATAAAGAATATGTTCTAAATATTATAGAATGTTCAAGCAAGTCTACGAGTCTTTCTCATTTTTCCTGTCTTTTATAGAACTTAGGTGAAAGAGAATTGACTCCTCATACAGAAGTGAAGAACGCTAGAATACAAAACACTAAAACAATTGTTATGGCAGAAACAACAAATTCGCAGCAACCAAGCAATGCGGAAAAAACTACGGATGAATCATCACAAAACCTTGTACAAAATCAGAGTGCACCGGATATGGATACAGAGATATCTTCGCAGGCTTGTAATTGCGAAACAGGATGCTCTACCCAGCACTGTAGCTGCGTAAAAGCTAAGATTAAGTGTGGACAACGGTGCAAATGCAACAAATACGGATGTAAAAATCAGGTACACGAATCTCCTTCTTCGCCTCCTCTTTCTAATTCACGACACCCCTAACGCTAATTTGGATACTAATCTTTTTAGGAAGAAACAGCAGATTCGCAGAAACAAAGCAGTGAAGCACAAATTGTGGATGAATCGTCAAAAAGCGATTCAGAAAATCAGAGTGCCGCGCATTTAGAAACAGAGAAATATTCGCAGGTTTGTAAATGCAAAGAGGGATGCTCTACCCAGCACTGTCGCTGCGCAAAAGCTAAGATTAAGTGTGGACAACGGTGCAAATGCATCAAATACGCATGTAAAAATCAGGTACACGAATTCCCTTCTTCGTCTCCTCCTTGTAATTCACGACACCCCTAACGCAAATATGGATATTAACCTTTTTAGGTAGAAACAACAAATTCACAGCAACAAAGCAGTGCGGTGAAAACTACGGATGAATCATCACAAAGCCTTGTACAAAATCAGAGTGTACCGGATATGGATACAGAGATATCTTCGCAGGCTTGTAATTGCGAAACAGGATGCTCTACCCAGCACTGTAGCTGCGTAAAAGATAAGATTAAGTGTGGACAACGGTGCAAATGCAAAGAATACGGATGTGAAAATCAGGTACACGAATTCCCTTCTTCGTCTCCTCCTTGTAATTCACGACACCCCTAACGCAAATATGGATTTTAACCTTTTTAGGTAGAAACAACAAATTCACAGCAACGAAGCAGTGCGGTGAAAACTACGGATGAATCATCACAAAGCCTTGTACAAAATCAGAGTGTACCGGAAATGGTTACAGAGATATCTTCGCAGGCTTGTAATTGCAAAACAGCATGCTCTACCCAGAACTGTAGCTGCGTAAAAGACAGGATTAAGTGTGGACAACGGTGCAAATGCAAAGAATACGGATGTGAAAATCAGGTACACGAATTCCCTTCTTCGTCTCCTCTTTCTAATTCACGACACCCCTAACGCTAATATGGATATTAACCTTTTTAGGTAGAAACAACAAATTCACAGCAACAAAGCAGTGCGGTGAAAACTACGGATGAATCATCACAAAGCCTTGTACAAAATCAGAGTGTACCGGATATGGTTACAGAGATATCTTCGCAGGCTTGTAATTGCGAAACAGGATGCTCTACCCAGAACTGTAGCTGCGTAAAAGACAGGATTAAGTGTGGACAACGGTGCAAATGCAAAGAATACGGATGTGAAAATGAGGTACACGAATTCCCTTCTTCGTCTCCTCTTTCTAATTCACGACACCACTAACGCTAATATGGATATTAACCTTTTTAGGTAGAAACAACAAATTCACAGCAACAAAGCAGTGCGGTGAAAACTACGGATGAATCATCACAAAGCCTTGTACAAAATCAGAGTGTACTGGATATGGATACAGAGATATCGTCGCAGGCTTGTAATTGCGAAACAGGATGCTCTACCCAGCACTGTAACTGCGTAAAAGCTAAGATTAAGTGTGGACAACGGTGCAAATGCATCAAATACGGATGTAAAAATCAGGTACACGAATCCCGTTCTTCGTCTCCACTTTCTAATAAGCGACACCCCTAATGCTAATTTGGATACTAATCTTTTTAGAGAGAAACAGCAGATTCGCAGAAACAAAGCAGTGTAGCACAAATTGTGGATGAATCGTCAGAAAGCGATTCAGAAAAACAGAGTGCCGCGCATTTAGAAGAGGAGAAATCTAGGCATGCTTGTAAATGCAAAACGGGATGTTCTAATAAGGTCTGTGGCTGCGTCAAAGCTGAGATTAAGTGTGGAGAACGGTGCAAATGCATCATATACGGATGTAAAAATCAGGTACACGAATCCCCTTCTTCGTCTCCACTTTCTAATAAGCGTCACCCCTAATGCTAATTTGGATACTAATCATTTTAGAGAGGAACAGCAGATTCGCAGAAACAAAGCAGTGTAGCACAAATTGTGGATGAATCGTCAGAAAGCGATTCAGAAAATCAGAGTGCCGCACATTTAGAAGCAGAGAAATCTGGGCATGCTTGTAAATGCAAAACGGGATGTTCTAATAAGGTCTGTGGCTGCGTCAAAGCTAAGATTAAGTGTGGACAACGGTGCAAATGCATCAAATACGGATGTAAAAATCAGGTAAACGAATCCCCTTCTTCGTCTCCACTTTCTAATAAGCGTCACCCATAATGCTAATTTGGATACTAATATTTTTAGAGAGAAACAGCAGATTCGCAGAAACAAAGCAGTGTAGCACAAATTGTGGATGAATCGTCAGAAAGCGATTCAGAAAATCAGAGTGCCGCGCATTTAGAAGCAGAGAAATCTGGGCATGCTTGTAAATGCAAAACGGGATGTTCTAATAAGGTCTGTGGCTGCGTCAAAGCTAAGATTAAGTGTGGACAACGGTGCAAATGCATCAAATACGGATGTAAAAATCAGGTAAACGAATCCCCTTCTTCGTCTCCGCTTTCTAATTCACGACACCCCTAATGCTAATTTGGAAACTAATCTTTTTAGAGAGGAACAACAGATTCGCAGAAACAAAGCAGTGTAGCACAAACTGTGGATGAATCGTCAGAAAGCGATTCAGAAAATCAGAGTGCCGCGCATTTAGAAGCAGAGAAATCTGGGCATGCTTGTAAATGCAAAACGGGATGTTCTAATAAGGTCTGTGGCTGCGTCAAAGCTAAGATTAAGTGTGGGGAACGGTGCAAATGCATCAAATACGGATGTAAAAATCAGGTACACGAATCCCCTTCTTCGCCTCCACTTTCTAATAAGCGTCACCCCTAATGCTAATTTGGATACTAATCTTTTTAGAGAGGAACAGCAGATTCGCAGAAACAAAGCAGTGCAGCACAAACTGTGGATAAATCGTCGGAAAGCGATTCAGAAAAACAGAGTGCCGCGCATTTAGAAGCAGAGAAATCTAGGCATGCTTGTAAATGCAAAACGGGATGTTCTAATAAGGTCTGTGGCTGCGTCAAAGCTAAGATTAAGTGTGGACAACGGTGCAAATGCATCAAATACGGATGTAAAAATCAGGTAAACGAATCCCCTTCTTCGTATCCGCTTTCTAATTCACGACACCCCTAATGCTAATATGGAAACTAATCTTTTTAGAGAGAAACAGCAGATTCGCAGAAACAAAGCAGTGTAGCACAAATTGTGGATGAATCGTCAGAAAGCGATTCAGAAAAACAGAGTGCCGCGCATTTAGAAGAGGAGAAATCTAGGCATGCTTGTAAATGCAAAACGGGATGTTCTAATAAGGTCTGTGGCTGCGTCAAAGCTAAGATTAAGTGTGGAAAACGGTGCAAATGCATCAAATACGGATGTAATAATCAGGTACACGAATCTCCTTCTTCGTCTCCGCTTTCTAATTCACGACGCCCCTAATGCTAATTTGGAAACTAATCTTTTTAGAGAGAAAGGGCAGATTCGCAGAAACAAAGCAGTGTAGCACAAATTGTGGATGAATCGTCAGAAAGCGATTCAGAAAATCAGAGTGCCGCGCATTTGGAAGCAGAGAAATCTGGGCATGCTTGTAAATGCAAAACGGGATGTTCTAATAAGGTCTGTGGCTGCGTCAAAGCTAAGATTAAGTGTGGAGAACGGTGCAAATGCATCAAATACGGATGTAAAAATCAGGTACACGAATCCCCTTCTTCGTCTCCACTTTCTAATAAGCGTCACCCCTAATGCTAATTTGGATACTAATCTTTTTAGAGAGGAACAACAGATTCGCAGAAACAAAGCAGTGTAGCACAAACTGTGGATAAATCGTCAGAAAGCGATTCAGAAAAACAGAGTGCCACGCATTTAGAAGCAGAGAAATCTAGGCATGCTTGTAAATGCAAAACGGGATGTTCTAATAAGGTCTGTGGCTGCGTCAAAGCTAAGATTAAGTGTGGACAACGGTGCAAATGCATCAAATACGGATGTAAAAATCAGGTAAACGAATCCCCTTCTTCGTATCCGCTTTCTAATTCACGACACCCCTAATGCTAATATGGAAACTAATCTTTTTAGAGAGAAACAGCAGATTCGCAGAAACAAAGCAGTGTAGCACAAATTGTGGATGAATCGTCAGAAAGCGATTCAGAAGAACAGAGTGCCGCGTATTTAGAAGAGGAGAAATCTAGGCATGCTTGTAAATGCAAAACGGGATGTTCTAATAAGGTCTGTGGCTGCGTCAAAGCTAAGATTAAGTGTGGAAAACGGTGCAAATGCATCAAATACGGATGTAATAATCAGGTACACGAATCTCCTTCTTCGTCTCCGCTTTCTAATTCACGACGCCCCTAATGCTAATTTGGAAACTAATCTTTTTAGAGAGAAAGAGCAGATTCGCACAAACAAAGCAGTGTAGCACAAATTGTGGATGAATCGTCAGAAAGCGATTCAGAATATCAGAGTGCCGCGCATTTGGAAGCAGAGAAATCTGGCATTGCTTGTAAATGCAAGACGGGATGCTCTAATAAGGTCTGTGGCTGCGTCAAAGCTAAGATTAAGTGTGGACAACGGTGCAAATGCATCAAATACGGATGTAAAAATCAGGTACACGAATCTCCTTCTTCGTCTCCGCTTTCTAATTCACGACACCCCTGATGCTAATTTGGAAACTAATCTTTTTAGAGAGAAAGAGCAGATTCGCAGAAACAAAGCAGTGTAGCACAAATTGTGGATGAATCGTCAGAAAGCGATTCAGAATATCAGAGTGCCGCGCATTTGGAAGCAGAGAAATCTGGCATTGCTTGTAAATGCAAGACGGGATGCTCTAATAAGGTCTGTGGCTGCGTCAAAGCTAAGATTAAGTGTGGACAACGGTGCAAATGCATCAAATACGGATGTAAAAATCAGGTACACGAATCTCCTTCTTCGTCTCCGCTTTCTAATTCACGACACCCCTGATGCTAATTTGGAAACTAATCTTTTTAGAGAGAAAGAGCAGATTCGCAGAAACAAAGCAGTGTAGCACAAATTGTGGATGAATCGTCAGAAAGCGATTCAGAAAATCAGAGTGCCGCGCATTTAGATGCAGAGAAATCTGGGCATGCTTGTAAATGCAAAACGGGATGTTCTAATAAGGTCTGTGGCTGCGTCAAAGCTAAGATTAAGTGTGGAGAACGGTGTAAATGCATCAAATACGGATGTAAAAATCAGGTACACGAATCACCTTCTTCGTCTCCACTTTCTAATAAGCGTCACCCCTAATGCTAATTTGGATACTAATCTTTTTAGAGAGGAACAGCAGATTCGCAGAAACAAAGCAGTGTAGCACAAACTGTGGATGAATCGTCAGAAAGCGATTCAGAAAATCAGAGTGCCGCGCATTTAGATGCAGAGAAATCTGGGCATGCTTGTAAATGCAAAACGGGATGTTCTAATAAGGTCTGTGGCTGCGTCAAAGCTAAGATTAAGTGTGGAGAACGGTGCAAATGCATCAAATACGGATGTAAAAATCAGGTACACGAATCACCTTCTTCGTCTCCACTTTCTAATAAGCGTCACCCCTAATGCTAATTTGGATACTAATCTTTTTAGAGAGGAACAGCAGATTCGCAGAAACAAAGCAGTGTAGCACAAATTGTGGATGAATCGTCAGAAAGCGATTCAGAAAATCAGAGTGCCGCGCATTTAGAAGCAGAGAAATCTGGGCATGCTTGTAAATGCAAAACGGGATGTTCTAATAAGGTCTGTGGCTGCGTCAAAGCTAAGATTAAGTGTGGACAACGGTGCAAATGCATCAAATACGGATGTAAAAATCAGGTACACGAATCTCCTTCTTCGTCTCCGCTTTCTAATTCACGACACTCCTAATGCTAATTTGGAAACTAATCTTTTTAGAGAGAAAGAGCAGATTCGCAGAAACAAAGCAGTGTAGCACAAATTGTGGATGAATCGTCAGAAAGCGATTCAGAAAATCAGAGTGCCGCGCATTTGGAAGCAGAGAAATATGGCATTGCTTGTAAATGCAAAACGGGATGCTCTAATAAGGTCTGTGGCTGCGTCAAAGCTAAGATTAAGTGTGGACAACGGTGCAAATGCATCAAATACGGATGTAAAAATCAGGTGCACGAATCTCCTTCTTCGTCTCCGCTTTCTAATTCACGACACCCCTAATGCTAATTGGGAAACTAATCTTTTTAGAGAGAAAGAGCAGATTCGCAGAAACAAAGCAGTGTAGCACAAATTGTGGATGAATCGTCAGAAAGCGATTCAGAAAATCAGAGTGCCGCGCGTTTAGAAGCAGAGAAATCTGGGCATGCTTGTAAATGCAAAACGGGATGTTCTAATAAGGTCTGTGGCTGCGTCAAAGCTAAGATTAAGTGTGAACAACGGTGCAAATGCATCAAATACGGATGTAAAAATCAGGTACACGAATCCCCTTCTTCGTCTCCACTTTCTAATAAGCGTCACCCATAATGCTAATTTGGATACTAATCTTTTTAGAGAGGAACAGCAGATTCGCAGAAACAAAGCAGTGTAGCACAAATTGTGGATGAATCGTCAGAAAGCGATTCAGAAAATCAGAGTGCCGCGCATTTAGAAGCAGAGAAATCTGGGCATGCTTGTAAATGCAAAACGGGATGTTCTAATAAGGTCTGTGGCTGCGTCAAAGCTAAGATTAAGTGTGGACAACGGTGCAAATGCATCAAATACGGATGTAAAAATCAGGTACACGAATCTCCTTCTTCGTCTCCGCTTTCTAATTCACGACACCCCTAATGCTAATTTGGAAACTAATCTTTTTAGAGAGAAAGAGCTGATTCACAGAAACAAAGCAGTGTAGCACAAATTGTGGATGAATCGTCAGAAAGCGATTCAGAACATCAGAGTGCCGCGCATTTGGAGGCAGAGAAATCTGGCATTGCTTGTAAATGCAAAACGGGATGTTCTAATAAGGTCTGTGACTGCGTCAAAGCTAAGATTAAGTGTGGACAACGGTGCAAATGCATCAAATACGGATGTAAAAATCAGGTACACGAATCCCCTTCTTCGTATCCACTTTCTAATAAGCGTCACCCCTAATGCTAATTTGGATACTAATCTTTTTAGAGACGAACAGCAGATGCGCAGAAACAAAGCAGTGTAGCACAAATTGTGGATGAATCGTCAGAAAGCGATTCAGAAAATCAGAGTGCCGCGCATTTAGAAGCAGAGAAATCTGGGCATGCTTGTAAATGCAAAACGGGATGTTCTAATAAGGTCTGTGGCTGCGTCAAAGCTAAGATTAATTGTGGACAACGGTGCAAATGCATCAAATACGGATGTAAAAATCAGGTACACGAATCTCCTTCTTCTTCTCCGCTTTCTAATTCACGACACCCCTAATGCTAATTTGGAAACTAATCTTTTTAGAGAGAAAGAGCAGATTCGCAGAAACAAAGCAGTGTAGCACAAATTGTGGATAAATCGTCAGAAAGCGATTCAGAAAATCAGAGTGCCGCGCATTTAGAAGAAGAGAAATCTAGGCATGCTTGTAAATGCAAAACGGGATGTTCTAATAAGGTCTGTGGCTGCGTCAAAGCTAAGATTAAGTGTGGACAACGGTGCAAATGCATCAAATACGGATGTAAAAATCAGGTACACGAATCCCCTTCTTCGTCTCCACTTTCTGATAAGCGATACCCCTAATGCTAATTTGGATACTAATCTTTTTAGAGAGAAACAGCAGATTCGCAGAAACAAAGCAGTGTAACACAAATTGTGGATGAATCGTCAGAAAGCGATTCAGAAAATCAGAGTGGCGCGCATTTAGCAGAAGAGAAATCTAGGCATGCTTGTAAATGCAAAACGGGATGTTCTAATAAGGTCTGTGACTGTGTCAAAGCTAAGATTAAGTGTGGACAACGGTGCAAATGCTTCAAATACGGATGTAAAAATCAGGTACACGAATCTCCTTCTTCGTCTCCGCTTTCTAATTCACGAGACCCCTAATGCTAATTTGGATACTAATCTTTTTAGAGATGAACAGCAGATTCGCAGAAACAAAGCAGTGTAACACAAATTGTGGATGAATCGTCAGAAAGCGATTCAGAATATCGGAGTGCCGCGCATTTGGAAGCAGAGAAATCTGGCATTGCTTGTAAATGCAAAACGGGATGTTCTAATAAGGTCTGTGACTGCGTCAAAGCTAAGATTAAGTGTGGACAACGGTGCAAATGCATCAAATACGGATGTAAAAATCAGGTACACGAATCCCGTTCTTCGTCTCCACTTTCTAATAAGCGACACCCCTAACGCTAATTTGGATACTAATCTTTTTAAGAAGAAACAGCAGATGTAGAGGACAGTTCGCATGTACTTATTACAGTTGTGCTAATTAGGTAAATAATTTTCGTTTCGCATGTTGAAGATTATTTTCTATCGCTATTGCAATTAAATCTGGGTTCATTCAATGGTGGATGATCCATAAAAGCCAAATTGGCATCACTTTAAGTACTTATAATTGTAATTGGGCATCATTGTATCAGTCTTAAGATATGAAAAATACTTTTACCTATGGCAAATGTGACGTGAAGTTGTGGTGAATGATATTGAGATGAAATTGGCGGGAGTTAATAAATATTGGCTTCCCTGTCCCTCCTCCTTACGAAATAACGTTTCAAGGATTGTAATTCGTGGACTCATTTGAAAGTTAAGCTCATTTGAAGTGGAAAAATCCTATTTCGCTTTTCGGGCCACTAGCATTGTTTCTAACTGATTCTAATCCTGGACATTCTGATATTCTCCCACTGTTTTGTATATTTCACTTTATAAAGAACTGTGTAAATAATGCTATCATAATGAATAGCAATAAGAAGTTCTACTAAAAAACATTACCTACACAATAACAATTCTGTCGCTGTTGTTTTCGTATGCTTTATGTTACAAGAGTGGCAATGGAAAGTTAACTTATATAAGTTAATAATTATATTTATTTATACATTATATTCATAATTACTTGTTATTAATATTATAAAGATGTTACATCCACTTGGATGTCTCAAAAAATACTATTCCTTCAGCTTTCAATCGATTAAGTATTGGTCGATATATATCTGGGGTAAACGGAAAGACTACTCCTCGTTGTTGAATTTCACCTATTAACGAAAAAGAAAAATAATGTACTTTGAAATTATTATTAAATTATATGTTAAAATTTGTTCAGAAGGATGACATGGAATGAAAGTATAAGAAATATACATATGCGTGGATATATAAAATTGTAATGATATGTATTACGTTCTGTGTAAACATAATTTTGAACGCCTTTATGTTAAAAGGAATAACAAATGTCAATCGTAATTCTTATTATTCGATATGTAATACTGAACGAAGAAACATTTTTTAGAATAAACGGGAAAAAGAAGAACTATACCGTCAAGGATCATTTTAACTGCTATTGCCGTCGGATACCCAACACTGCGCGCCATAGCAGAGTATCCTTGTGATTCGCCATACAACACCAAATTAATTCCTCTGTTTTCTCTTCTGTTGTCTGGCCAGAGTATTCCAACGTCGTGTCTCAGAATTACTACATCTCGTTCATTTTGATCATAGCACAGCTTTTTCGACAAATAATGTGTCAAAGTATCAAGAGGCGTATTCAACTTCAAGACTAAATCTTCTTCAAGAAGTCCCAAGTCTTCAATTGCTTTTACGCTCTCTTCCGAGTTTAGCATTTCTGCCAACTTCCTTTTCAAATTTCCATAGAAGATATTATCATTCGCCAAACCAAGCAAATTGCAAATTAATACTCTCTAGAACAATAAAAAGTTAAACTTAGGTAATCTATGTAAGATCGATGGAAAATTAAAATAGAGACAACAAAAGAAACAACACTACCGCGGAACGATATGAGTAATTTAAAAAGTTTTATCTGCCAAATATCATAACTTTACTCTATCGCATCGAGATTTTAAAAAAAGGTTGTAACGCGTATAATACATAGGTGTATATTACTGGTATGTTTCAAATTATTCTTGCAGAAAAAGCAGACCATTTCTCTTTATGTACTGTTTACCTTAATTATATGACCACGTTCTGAATTAAATTCGGATGTGTAGTTTAGTAATTGAAATATTGAAAATGTTAAATATAAAATTTGATACATTTCGTTTAAAGCAGGAAAGATCATGTGGAATCATTTTATGATTCTACTTTATCATTCCGTTGATATACATAGAATATTCGGAAAGGGAGCTATTAAGGTATGAAAAATTCATTACATTATGCATTACTCTATTAAAATAATCAGAGATAAAATGATAGAGTGTTTCCTTCCTGTGCAAGGTTCTCAGCAAGAGATGTCAGAAAATTGAAAGAGTACTTCTACGAGCTAAGACAAAATGAAAATATTGATTAGAAGATATATATATATATATATATATATATATATATATATATAGTAATCTAACAAAGCAAGCTTAGACGGTCTAAACAACGAGAGGTCAAGATCATTTTGATGATAAAAGTGATAACTTGATATACGACAACAACGAGTAGCGCGTGTATATACATATACAGGGTATATAATAATACAAATAGCAGAGTTTTCTGACAGCATTCACGTTACGATCATAAAAGCTTTCGTTCGTGTGAAGAGGTTTGCCAGCGTACAAGGATATTTTGACCTTCTTCTTCAGAAAACGCGCAGGAGGCGCAAAAGCAATGAAAAAAATCCACGTGTGTCCTATCGGATCTTATTTCATAGTTACAGCCATTTTTGTGTTTCAATAGTCCGCAACTGTTTGCTTGCAAGTTACGAGTAGAATAATTAAGTCTGTCATTTTGCATGCAAATTCTTTCTTAGTAATTTTTTATTGTTACGTTCTGTTTATTAACTAAACTGTTCCATTTCGTTTATTAATGTTTAGTTCATTATTATTCTAAAATGTGTTAAAATTGCGAATATGTTTCTTGCTTTACCTAAATTATACTTTAAATAGCAAAAGGCAATTTTCTTTCTCTATGACGAGTATACTCATTATTAACCAAAGAGTTGCCATTATTAAATTTACATATAAATGTCACTTTTACATACCCATGTAATATCTGGACCATTTGGATGCAAACTTGGGTGTGGGTTAAGATCCGTTAGTCCAAGAAACTGTAAGGCTCGTATTGTGTTACAGAAACCTTTATATCTTAATGTACCTCGCTGCATTGTTTGTACATTATTGAGTCCATATAAATCCTTGTAAATTGTACTATCACGATTGGGAAAACCTTCCAACGCAAAACCGGGCAAAAAGTCCAAATCTTGAACGGCGGACATAAGGTCTCCTCCTGATTCTATTTCTACAATCTTCAATAGAAAAATAAAATTTATTAATACATAACGTAATACTTAATTGTATATTTTTCCCAATCCTTCGATCAAGATCAAGTTAACATGTATTTTAATTAATATACTTTATATGTATGTACATTTTATTTATTGCAGTGACAAAGAAAACATTGATCCTTGCTGTATCTAGGAAATATATACATTTCCTCTTTTTAGTATGTGTTTAAGGTTACATGTACTTCTTAAAGCCATTATTGGACACAGTGAGAATGATTTATGGAACAAAACGTATCTGTAATAGATCGTATAAACCAATGTCTAAACCAATATATAAATCAATATCTTGCAGAAAATGTAGAGCTCTTTTGCCGAAGTCTTCCTTTTGTAGCATGTTGAGCGAATTAGTTAGCCCATGCTATACCCATTCAATAACGTATTTAAAATAGGTGATTAGGATATGTTCAAAAGAGTTTAGTATGCCACAAGTGTCACAAATATTCGGTTCAGTTTCGGTGATAAAGTAGGAATGTATCCAATTTATATGAGCTATTCTTAATCGAGTTAGTGTTACTTGATCTGACTTTGTGTAGCTTGGTAGATGTTGAATTTCTTCATTCTTCGTTCCATGTTCTATTAACGTTTCAATCAATGCTTTCTGAGATCTTTGTAGAATATAGGTTCATGATTTATCGTAGATACGTTGAAGCTAACATGTTTCTAAGTTTTCTTCTGTCAAAGGAAATGTTCCAATGACATATCAACGAATTAATATCATTTCAGGATAATCGGCATTAATGACAAGTTGTTCCTTTTTTCCACTGTCAAGCTACTATCCCAAATTGTTTGTAGTGTCAGAAAAAAGTAATAAAAAATGGGCTGCGAACACTTGCCTATTTTAGGCAAAATCATCGTTAAGATACAGATGTGACTTTTTGAATTGACTTTATTATTTACCCATAATCTAGTCACGATCAGTCGAATTCGATTCTAGAATGCTTCAAACATTTAATTCCAAGCAGATGGCTTCAAATATGCATTGATCAATCACTAACGCAAATTCGACCAATTTACAAACACTTTGATTTCATTTCTCCAAAAGAATAAAGCATTTTCATGAATGCTTCTTATGCATTGTTCTACTATTCTTTGTTCTATTTGTACAGATGTTTCATTTGACTGTCTACTTATGTATAGTTAGATATATAATAGATGGACTTACTTGCTTATTAGAATAGAATTTAGCCGATGATAATGTATTCAGCAACACTCCACGT
Organism: Bombus vancouverensis nearcticus; assembly: GCF_051014615.1. Classification (NCBI taxonomy): domain Eukaryota; kingdom Metazoa; phylum Arthropoda; class Insecta; order Hymenoptera; family Apidae; genus Bombus; species Bombus vancouverensis. The sequence goes on along the minus strand of NC_134915.1, from coordinate 165,110 downwards.
GGCGACCAACTAAATTTATATCGTAAAGGATTAGAGGAACATTCTGGAGCGGGTAAACCGCCACACCAAGATACAAAAGATTCGATTTTTCCACCAGCTTGTTTAACATTGTCAAAACATTCTAGAGCCAATAAATGATCAATACCAGGATCAAGCCCTACTTCGTTAAGTATAGTCACTTCTGATGCAACAGCCCTAGTAATTAACACGTTAATGTATATTCATTTTAAATTGTCATAATTTCTAAATATTGCTTTGATATTAATAAATATTGCTGTTTACGATTTATAAATATCATTTTGTTATATTTGTTTGCATATTTGTTAATATCTATTTAATTGCCACTTACTCTGTGTGTAAAGCTTTAACATCTTCATTCGTGTAACTCGCAGTCACTAGGTGAGTTTTAGCATGTATGCATACATTCGCAATAACATGATGTAGAGAATACGGTAACAGTGAAACCACTACATCTGCCGATTTTACAATGTCGTTTAAAGTATCAGGACGTTCAATTACATCTAGCAGAACCGGTTCTACCCCGGGGAAATTATTTGCTAATACGTCTGCCTCCTCTTTTAATTGAGATGCAACAGTTAAATGTATGTTATTATCTCTATGTAAATATTCAACCAACGGGGCCGAGACGTGTCCAGCGCCAAGAACGACCACCTATTTACAAAACAATGCTTGTTAATATATTACTTGATATTTAATTACCTTTGACTAACATCTTATTTGAATTATTTATAGTTACTTCGTGATCGTCCTGTTTTGCACAATGAAATTAGATGTGACGTGAAGTAACAAGGAAGTGTCTTATTAATATGATCAAAAATTCATATGTCCATATATGTACAAATATGTAGTCACAGTCAATTGGAAACTTTTATGAAAATGATCTTTTGCCTTATTCTTCAAAATTGTTTTAATCGAGAAAAGATAGTGTCTATAACTTTCAAGTTCGAGTACGTAACAATAATAAATAATATTCAGATATTACATATACATTTGGATGATATAAAAATAGATAATGTATTGGTACTCGATGAATGAAATTAGTATGGTAAAAATTGACTCGAAAAGTATCATTTTTCTGTACCTTTTTGCTTTGTGCTTCTCTATTGTCTGCCTTATGTCTACAACGGTGATTTAGTAACCTTAATTCTTGGATATATTCAAAATTAGGTGTTAACCGTCCGTTGGATGCTATTATTGCATCATGTACTGCTGGACTAAAGTTATGTTCTTCTAATGGTGCTTTCGCATCCGACTGAATAATATCCAACGCGTAAGGATATAAAAGATTTCCAAAGAAATCCGTAGATTCTTTTGGCAGTTGAGTCGGCATATTGTCAATCGAACAGACTAACACTCCGGGTCCTTTAAAAGACTTTGTATCTTTGTTACGATCAGCATCGTATAAACAAAATGGAGTGTCAATCGTTGTACATTCGTTCATGAACCTATGAACATTTTAAAAATAAGTATAAGGAGAACTTAAGAATGTCGAAGCTTAACTGTTACGAATTGTTTATGAATTCGCGAATTGGCTTTTATATATAGCATATAAAAAGATCGGTGTGAATGTCTAAATCTGTTATATTATAAAAAAGTCACTTAAGTAAACGATATACGTGTTATATTAATATTGAATAAATTTAAACTTACTCGATACTGCCACCAGGGTCTGCAGATATATCACAGATAGCTAACATTCGGTGGGGTAAAGAAGGAGCACCAACACTTGATGGTAACCAGGGAGTATAAGCTGGTCTTAGCAAGTATTTTGCATCTGGTATTGTTAACAATTTAGGCGAGTCAACAGCCCAATATATTCCATTAATTATCACCGATGCGTATGGTGCAATCTTTTTGCTGAAAGTGGAAATATATCTCTCAGGATGCTTGTCACATTCATCAGAATCAAAACCACCTCCATCTTTTCTTTCTAGATGATGTCTTCGTCTTACCTCGCATCCGTATATCTTCGTTGTATCTAAAACAATGTTGCCTCTTGTTTAAAATGCAATGATATTTGCAATAAAATACAGCCAGTTACAAAAGTCTACATATACCTGCGGAATTTTCTTTGTATATGATTTACCTGTCGCAATTTGTCACAATATTATTTCTACCTACGATATAATTATTGTCGGTGTATTTCTAAAAAATATAGAAATAAAGGAATCAAAGGAATCAGAGGTAACAGGTGTATGTAATTTTTGTAACACTGTATTTTCTATTTCCTTTTTACTCCTTCCTTCTTGATAGAAACGAAAGTAAATGAATATGTATCTTAATTCACGACTTTTAACAAACTCATTTGCCTTTCACTCAAACTCAAAAGCCTTTCTACAGGCTTTTACTACATATCTATCTTATCTACAGGCTTTTGTGACTAACTATACACAAGATAAACCACGTATAATGGCCCAGAAAAATTCACTGAATTTTCATCTTTCGATTAAACAATATATACAAAGTTTGTAGTATAAACGAGAAGAGTACGATTCTTCAAGATTGTCATAATTCCTACGTGCTAAGAATTAATAGTTATGTCTAGACTGCGGATTTTTATGCGTTTATAGAAAATTTAAAAGTGAAACGTGCTTTGGATTCGTGATTCAAACGTTTACCACTAATGAAAACAACATGATGAACATAAATGGAACATATTTTTAAATAACTCCCTTTTTCCTTTCTTTTTAAATCTCATATTCAATCAATGGTAATCCAATTAAACTTCAGTATCTAGTACCAAGTACTCCAAATTCAATTTCTTTCTTCAATCGATAATTATGAAATAGATATTAATTTAATTTGACATTCAAATGAGTTGTTCTACTTTTTTATTGAATTATGAACTGGAGGAAAGTACAAATCTCTAATATTTACAGACTTATTATGAAATAAATTATAATAGTAAAATATATAAATATGCAACGCTTACCGCCATGTTCGGCAACCTTTTTCAACATTTCGGGTGGAACGTATTCGTGAGGAAGCTCTTGAAAAACTTCTTGACCGCCTTGACTTACATTGCCACTGCCAGTGAAAATAAAAGTCAATGGTCCAATCGATTTAGGCATAGCACCTAATGCTATTTCGTATCCTGCATCTCGTATAGCTTGCCTTGCCATAGCGGAATCTCTATAATTGTGTGCTGGACCAATATGCTAGTAAACAATAATGACCGTTATTTATAAACAAACAATAAATATTTAAAAATAAATACATATTTATTAATTTATTTATTTACTAATTGCAGTATACGCGTCCGATTTAAATGTGTGCGCGCTAGCATTTTTCTAACTACTAAAAATGTGCAAAACTTTTTTCAAAATATCACAGTGATTAATAATTTTGAACACTACTTCGTACAATATTTTTTTACGTAAAATTTAATGCTTTATCCAAATTCGAGATAAAGTGTTAGACATTCCATCGAAAAACCAATATCCGTGATATTCCGATAAAAAAAGCAAAGTTAATGTCTGAAACCCTTTTTTTTCGTATGGCGAATAATTTACGAGTTATTTGAAGTCGTCGTGTTACGAGACTCGCCCTATACATTAACGTATTTTTAAACCAACAGCTATATATTAAATAAAAGTAGAAGATTCTTTGAGAAATTTTATTCGTTTTATTAAATTTTTTACATGTGTTTCAAAAGGGAAACTTTTTTACCATCCTATATGTATCTATGATAAAATAATAGAAAATTTAATTGCATAAAATACTTTCCAACATAATTATCATTGTTACAGTAAATTTCTTAACTTAATGTGATCTTACCATGAATGGTGTATGATGTCCTAACGCAAGTAATCTTAATCCAAGTCCATGTAATATATTCACCATACCAGCTACACCAGCATATTTCCCGAAGGCAACCACTCTTTGTCCATTATCATCTGTTAACTTTTCATAATCTAACAAACGTATATTCTTTTCGAGAATAGCATCCAGAAGAGGCATATTACTTTCTTGCGCCTTAATAGTATGAGAAAAGAAACAGTAAGTTCTATTCGATATAAGTTGATCCACAGGAACTTGTTTAACTCCAAAAATGACGGAAGCAGGACTAATATCCTCTTGTAGTATAGCGCCTGCAGCTTGGTAAGCATGTGCAGGATAAGCTCTTCTATTACTAGGCTGTACAATTACTTTCACTCCTGCCCTAATTAATTGGCGAACATTCGCAGGTGCCAAAGGGGCTCTTCTTTCCCATACTGATTGATCTTCTCTTCTGATTGCTATTATTTTGCCTTTCAAATTCTGCGAAAAATATTTTGCGGTATCGATTCTTAACATATACAAGAAAATATATATTCGTATCTGTTCTTATTTTATAGCGCGCACTACTTACATTCATACAACGTGCTGAAGACATGATGAAGTATACTATTAATAAATTCACATTGAGTTCGCACTTGCGTAATTGAAAAGCCTTTAATGTGACACCATATAATCGCGTAAAAAATACAAAAAGACTTCCTATCAATGTAACGTGTGTTCACTTCATTGAGTCTACAATAATAAAGTGGCAAGAGAAGAATACATACTGCAAAACAGCATAACTACGTCTATTTGGAAATAAAGTTGTATTACTGCCATGATATTACATGGGTCAGTGAGGTCAAACTCAGAATATGTTATTCTTACTACATCACTGATAAACACCAAGCCACGTGTTTATCGAAACGATTTGACTTTCTTCCACTACATGATTTCCATCGCTTCGCAATTACTTCATATTGAAGATGCAATCTTTTTTTTATTTCTTTCAATGTGACGTAATAATAAATGAAATTTTTCGTATTTAAGTATTTCGTAGCTCAAAAATATTGGAATCCCCCAGAATGTTAGCATTCTCAAGAATATTGTAATTCCCGAGTATTCCGAGAACTTGAATCATGGTCTGATACGGGTTTTTTAAATATAGCCAACGATTGAATCCAAATTTTGAATCCCGACATGTTTTTCTTGAAACGAAAAATTACAATGATTTGCAAAAGTGTATAAACAGACCGCTAGTCTTATGAAAAGCGCGATAATACTACCAATTATTCGATTGATCGGTAAGGATTAGCTAATTGTAATTACGAGGTGAATCTGTCAAACAAAATATAATAGTTTAGTTTCATTTGTATTAACAATATACGGAATATTTTATAAGAATAAAGACTTGAAACCACGTTTACAGTTTTGCACATTTCGTCAGAAACGGACTAAACAGTGAATAAACGGTAGGAAACGGAACAGTAAACAAATAGATAAATAATTTCAGTCTGGAAGTCTTGAATAGGAGATCATTTACGATTTTTATAATAATTTTATAGTTTTCAATATCCCACGTAATTTACCATTACAAATATCTACGGTTATTATCAACAACAGTCTTTCCAATTTCCGCATCAGTCACTACTTCTTGTTTCCTTTTATTGGGTTGGCAACTAAGTGATTGTGGATTTTATCATTAGGTGGTAATGACAAAATCCGCAATCACTTAGTTACCAACTCGATAGTTTCCTGTAATTAGGTACTTCTCTTCTTTGATTTTCCTCCTCTCTTCCCCTTGCTCATTTCTGACTCCATCTGCATCTTCTATCTTCCTTTCCTTCTATCCTTTTATCCTTTTACCCTTTTTACCTTCCCTAACCACTTCACTGTTTTCTCTGCCTCTGCCTCTCTCTCTGTTTCCCTGCCGTCTTCACCTCTTCACATTTCTCCAACCAATGTCTTAACGTGTCTTAGCAAAATCTATTCGTGTTTTCCGTGCTACCGCATCTTACTCTAGCTTAGGTTTTTCACTAGATCATATGTACCTATTTAACTTTGGCATAATCCGTGTGCAATCTGGATCTTTGTATCTTACTACATCACCTTTGCTTCTGCAACTCTTCCTCTCTTACCCTTAATATTTTCTGCCGACTGAAGCAATTCCTTGAAGTGATCTATTCTGTTGTTTCTTTCAACCTCTTCTTGTCAACCGTTCTTACTCTGCTCTCTTTTAAACATTTCTTACAATTCGCTATATTGTCCTCCGTCCTGTTCTTCACTCTCCTCTCATAATTCAGTGGTCTTTTTGTTAATCTTGTTTTCAATTTCTCTCTCTTACCTTCTTCCCACACTATACAGTGTGGGATGCACAAAATGAAACAATATCATTTCTTTATGTGATAATGGCTTATCTCTGCGGCAAATCGCAGAGAAATATGGTACGAGTATGAATGATAATTTCGAAAATAAAAAAAAAACGAAACTATGGTGGTGTGCCAAATTTTACAAGAAATGGTAGGCCGCAGATTATTTCCGACAGAGAGGTGCATAAAAATGTACGTCGTATTCGGTCTATATGTCATAAAATACCAAAAACCGCTACTACTATATTTATCTTATAATTGCCTTAACCTTTATCGATCAATCGAACGATTGCTGGTATTATCGTCCCTTTTTTTATCAAACTTGTGGTACGTATTTATATTTTTGCTTCTTATTGTATATCACTTACATGCATATTTGAAAGATTAATTTTTTTCTGCCCCAATAAATTCAAAAACACAAACACTCTAAAATCATATACAGTGCTTGTATTTAAAAAAGCTCATTCCGAAATGTGATTCGATTTCTCAAAATTCCGGGGAATCGCAACATTTTTTACTATTTCTGATTGTTGTCAAATAAAAGAAAATTTTTATTCGATTTACTTTATTATTATATGAAATACATTACATAAATGTCAATTAGATTGTGTTTTAATAGATAAATACATTTTGTTTTTTATTGTTTGCTTAGTTGGATTTATCTTCTTCAGTATTTGAGTCATCACATTAACTAATTGTTCCGAAGTAAGACCAGTTTTCTTCGATTTAAACTTTTGTAAAAGTTCCGTTGTTGTCATTGGTTTACGCATAAGATAACGCCTTACTGCATCTTCTGTGATGCCGGATTCACTGCAACATAACAAAAATACCTTTTACTTAAAAAATTATATTCTAAATATCTTTTCGCATGTTTAATATTTAGATACCATGCTTAATGATTAGATTAGACGAAACCTTAGCTTAAACGAAACATTAGCTTAATTCATAGTATATTAAAAATTATAATCTCATTATTAATTAATTTTAATTATATATAGATGAGAAAGATATATAAAAGATAGATCTATATATATAATACTATTTTCAAAATTGAAGAAATTATGCGGAGAACAATTTTAATTGTTTATAATAGCAAGCGACATACCTGACTCCTGGAATGTAAGAAGTTACTGGTACTAAATTGAAATTATCCAATTTCAATTTTTTTGCTTGTGATAAATCTGGAGATCCAGATTGTTTTCTTTTTAAATTATCTAACATCGCAGCTGGTATAGGAGTTGCAGACCTTGAACTATGAGCACTATTAGATTTTTTATTATCTTTTTCCTTTATTGTATCAGATCCTGAATCTGAATCACTGGAAAAGTCACTAGAAGAATCTTTTCCTGACGCAAGCTTCTTTACATCCTTTTTCTTAGATTGTTTCTTCTTTTTCTTTTTATCTTTCTTCTTATCTGCATCTTTATTGGCCTTATCTTTATCCTTTATAAGAAAGTAAACAAACGGAATAAATATTTCAATTAACATAAACATTATTATAATTTTTAGTATTTTGAATTTACCTTATCATCCTTATCTTTATGTTCATCGTCTTCGTCTTTTTCTTCTTCACCATCCTTTTTATCCGCCTGTTCTTCGTCATCGTCATCTTCATCAGAAGCAAGTAATTTTCTCAATGCATCTTCTTCCGCAACTGACTTAATTTCTTTTTGTTGTTCCAATTCTGATTCAGAATCGGACGAGTCAGAAATGTAATCACATTCTCTACCTTCTTCATCCCCATCGTCACTTTCTTCAAATGCTTCATCATCAGAAGCGTTTTTCTTCTTCTTTTTCTTGACAGCAACTACAATATAAATATTTCAATTTATATTTTAACTGTCTATAATAACAAATACAGAAGTTATTTATTATAATAAAATAAATTCAAAATACAACTATATAACATTAACTATATAAATAAAAATTAAATTATCTTAACACGTTGATTGCATATGACACATTCAATATATATTACAGCATTGTATTTCACAGACTAAGTGTATAACATATCTCATCTAAGTAATAACAAAAATAAAAGAAACATGTAACTAAACCGCTATTAAGTATAATTAGCAGCACATACATTTCTTAACAATATCAGAAATAATATTCACCTTTGCCTTTCCTTTTTTTCTTACTGTCATCTTCTTCATCAGAAATTTTTTTATTTTCTTCGTCATTACTAGCTGAATCATCATCATCACTATTCATCCACTCATCCATTTCAGATATTTTTAAATCTTTCTCCTTTTTACTTGGCTTTTTCCCTTTTCCACCTTCTAACATTTCCTCATCATCTGCACCCTCCTCATCATTCCTAAGTCTTTTACGCAACATCAGTGAAAAATAATTCATTACTTTATTTCTACGACTAAACTCCTGTTCTGCTTCTTCTGCACTCAATGCTTTGTACCTTTGAATTGGTTGAAAATTATACCTGAATATAAAAATTGTATGCGTTAACATTGTAATAAATTCCGGTTTAATACTCAAGCAAATTAATTACCATTCGAGAACGACAGGCAGAAGGGTTAGGGCAAAATAACAAAGTGCAATGTAACATATGTCGTATTACTAGGTAGCATAAGTGTACTGTAAGGTGACTTAAGTAGTAATGTAAGAAAGTATGTAAACCGGAAGTCGTCCAAAGCCGAAAGGCAGGGATTAAGTTTAATAAATAATAAAATAATAATTACCATTCATGCAATGGAAATGCTTCTATAGCTCCATCAGCAGCATGTGTGAAAACATAATATGCAGCATTTTCACTCACACCACCTTCCCTTATACCTTTAAACTTTTTCCCAGTTTTTCCTCCAGATTTTAAAATCCAAGGTTGATCTTCTGGTTTATATTTTCTACTTGTAATACCAAATTTTTTTCTTCTTGCTTCTTCTCTCGCATCTCGTCCAAATTCAGAGCCAGCTCCAAATTTTGGTATTTCCTCTTCTATTCCTTTGTATTCCTTCATATTATTTTCACGTTCCATTTTCACTTGAGTCCATTTTGAAAAGTCAACATTTAATGTGGCATTAAAGCGCATCACATTGTGCTTTTTCTTGTTATTTCTAAAAGACAACATTTTATTTAATATTAATTCTATATGTAATTTGTAGTTATTATAATTATGTAGTAATTATTTTATTACATACTTTGGTACTCTGATACTGAATTCTTGTATCGAAGGCACAAGTGAAACCTAAAAATTATAATTATGTTAATATCTTCAATTACCATTGCAATAAATAAATAAATGAATGAATAAAGTATTTTAGATGTAATTTTCACTTTTATTATCCTTTAATTCGTACAACAATAAACTAGTTTCTATAAAATGTTTCATTTTTCATTCAGTTATAACCTATATACAAATTTTACGCTCCATTTTTAATTGTAATTACTCATACAAAAATTTTACGTTTAGATACCTTTGGAACCGCAGGCGATGTCATCTTGATAATTGAGTTTAGCTTTATAATAATGAAAAGAAGAAAACCGTCACAATATATCACTATGCAAAACTAGATTTTAGGTTAGTAGATTGTAGGTTATTTATAGGAATGGACAATTCTTTGTAAAATTTATGCACATATTATTCATCTTGTTCCAAATTCAATTTTAAATTTAATTCGAATGACTTTAACTCAACAATGTTCCAGAAATGGTACTCGCTGCTACCAGAAATAACCAAGAGACTATTTCGGTAAGTTCGACTGCTGCTCGTTATTCCCAATCGTCGAATTCCTCAGCTTCACTAGGTGGCACTGCCAGAGGGGATCGATTCTCGATTATCCCAAAATAAGACGTGAGCACTTAGAACGACTGAATGAGATGAATTCAAAATTTGACCCATTTATCTATAGCGTGCCGCTATCTTGAATATCTCAGTCGATCGTGTACTTGATATCGATCCTCGTTAGTATGCAGGAATGAGTAGTGCCATCTAGCGTGTTAATGCTACTGGCAAGTATTTGCACTTTCGGCTTAACTGCTACGGACAGGGGTACTAGCACGGGGAGGATTAAAGTTTCTTAAGGAAGAATGAATGTTTTTAATATTTCTTTAATTTATCAGTTTATTTAATTTCATCAAGTTGCTATATTTATTAACTTATTTTGCCACACATTTATTATTCCGTTTTATTTATCTTCGATCCTTCCACAACAAACTTAGTAGAATATATATAACTATCGCAGTTAACGAGCGAAACGGCCCTTGACGACAGCGGGTGTAGCTCTTCTGTGCGAAGGGCACCCTCGCGTTCAGGAATGGGTGAACTAAAGGGTGAGAACCTTATGTCCCCCATTTTTGTGTCCTTTCCCTCTTATATTCCTCCTCGTTCTTGGCATCTAACGTCAATGAAAAATTAATTTTCCAGTGTTCTCTGTTGGAACCAACGTAGCCTCACAAGTCTTGCCCAAAGACGAGCGGGCAATTGCCTGCTAACAGTGGGAGGAGAAATTGTGAAGACCAGTAGGCGTCTTCAATTATTAAAGATACCGTAACCGGATGCGATTTTACAACCACATTTAACAGTCAAAGGTTGTATCAGCGAACGTAAGGTTTCATTTGCTATTATTTTCGAATTGAGTTATATAAGGGAGTGAGAATGAGTAGACCCAAACGAATTGTTTTATTTAAATAGTAACACTAATTCGAAATAGTCGAGCAATGAGGAGGGTGGTTACAAATCTATGTGTTACAGAGCTCTCACCTTGTTATTATACTCCGTCGATCACACAAGGAGAATTTTCGGTAGTCAATTATACTTGGCTGAACTATCTGAACTTGTTTACCAAATGAACTTCTATTACTGATTTAACTGACCGAAGTAGCTGCTCGTAGTAACTGTTTACTGATTGTCGTTAAGTAACTCGCTGAAGCGACTGAACCAAACTGTTTACTGAAAGACCGAACTGAAGCAACTGATTGAAACAACTGTGATTGACTTGATTCGAAGTTCGAAGGATAAGTATCGCGCAATGTTTTGTTCCCACGGGAACTGTTTGTCTTTGTGCGAACGATGGAATGTTAACACGTAGTTATCTTGCGACTGTTGCAATTTCATGTTGGGGTTTGGTATGTGGTCTTCCCAAGAGTATTGCAGTCTTCATTTCTGCTGATGCTCCTCAAGAGCATTACCGTTTCATATTTCTGCTGATTAGAGTTCGATATGCGATCTTCATAAGTACGTTGCAGTTTCCTATCTTTGCTGATAACCTTCTCAGGAGTATTAAGGTTTCCTATTTCCGCTGGTTAGAGTCTGATATACAGTCTCCTTGAGGGCGTTGCATTCTCCTATCTTCCTTCTTCTGCCTACTGGGGTGTCATGGTGAAGTGCACGCGTAAAGCGGGGCGCGTAGGCGAGCGTTCAATTGTTCTGCCAACTCTCCACACTGCAACAGGTATTACTCCACACTCCGTGATATAACAAAGTGTTTTACAGTGTAATCACTTATTCGTGAGATATTTCTTTAAACACTCTGGGGACCGGCTGCTCCGACAAACATATAGTCTAAATTTCCCGGTGTTTTTGGAGCGATTGAAAAATATTCAAAGCGATCAATATTACATCTAATATATTGATAACGGTTTCGTATCATTCAAGCATATAATGTAATGTAAAAACATTTTCATAACATTTCGTTTATAGCATCCATTGCTTTTTTCACTATTTTATTTAACAGTAGTTAAAATTTTTATAGAATACCGCATGAAGTATGAAAGACGCGAATTTGTATCTCTGGTCCCCAGAGTATTAATTCTGTTGTGCTTATTTTTGTGCGAACTAATTGAAGTGACATGGTGTGGCATTAACTGATTGTGACGTGCATATTGTTGCTTTATTATTTCAATTTTGATTGTAGGTTAGCACTTTACGTCGGAGTTGACAGACTTTTGCACTTTTGTTCATTATTACGATTCGTTATTCGCGAAATATTCTATAAGCGATTCGTTGTCATCTCATTTGCGTAGTTCTCTGATCATGAGCGCAGCAGAACCGATGACCTCTGTTTCCAGCCCGGTCATACAGGTATATAAATTCAATTTCTTGTTTACCCCTTGTTAAAATTTAGTTATTACTTTCTTCTTCGTGTATCATTCCAGTGTAAAAAACCCAAACAGAAAAGGAAAAGGCTGAATAAGAACCGTTCGAGGAAGCGCGGGCGCCGTGCAGGGATGAGGTTCCAGGAACAAAAGAAAAGAAGTTGTATGTTGAAGGAAGTCGTGCCCGCCTTCCTCAGCACAACGAATCCTGCGTCAACGCAGCGGTCCAGCAGTCCTCCTCTCGTTGACTTTACGTTGCCAGAGGAAGATACTGCGGAGCTCTCGCCGTGCCCGTCCCCTGTTGAATTGCTCGTGACGGACCATTGTGCCAAAGTCTGGTTATCTTCGAAGATTCCGGTCGAAATTTTGAATGCGCACGTACGTCATCATATTTCCGGGGCAGGAGGGGTTTCGCCCATCGTACGGTCCTGGTGCATGGATGTCTTTCATCAGATGTATCTCGTCGAAGATTTTCCTGATGTGCCTTCTTATGATCTCAATATTCATCGTTTAAATTCTGATTCTACATTATAGTGTATATATATATACATATATTTGTTATTATATATTGTTATGGCTCGCGTTGATCGCAAGCCATGATATATCCCTATCTGATCTAAAGTCACGGCTCATGTTAATCGCTAGACGTGACATCAACCAAAAGATGGAAAGTAAGAATAAGAGCCATAAATTTCACCCATGTTCATCGGTAATCTCCCTATTCATCTCTACTTGTAAGTTAAACTATTTTTATATGATGCGTAACAACAAAATTTTAAACGTCTTCAATTTTTTTATTATCGTATTCATTAATTATAAATAAATATAAATTATAATTTGAATAAAAATAAATAAAAAAATTAGAAAAATTTGGTGCAGATTTTGTTTACATATTTTAAAACAATAAATAAAATTATAAAACTAGATTCCAACAACACGTAAAATAGGATTACAACTAGTAATTAAAATAAGATTCCGGAAATTAGCTGGAAAGTGGATTGGTTGCGATTATGCAAGTAAAACCTTATTATCATCGAGTAAGAACAAGTCAGTAACCAATGATTAAAGCGATCCCAAGTACCATGTAGTTGTACTACCCGCTCCCCAGAAGTGGCTTCACACCCATCGCCTTAAGGTTTATGCTCTATCCCTATATTTCTATGTCCATATCATAGATGCATATCACGACTCAATTTTCAGACGATTTTCCCTAGGCTTCGGTATACGAGCGTCAAGACCTGTTTATATGATCGTGGTATACACACCATACACTGTGGCCCAGACTCGTTCGTACATCTAGTAACTAATTCTAGTAATAACATTTAAATGATAAGGAATATAGTAATTTAGTATGAATTTAAATATTTGTATAATTTTGAAATAAAAACCCAATGATTGTGAAAGATTAATTACATGCAATAGATCATATGAAAAATTACAATATTATTAATAAAGATGTATTAAAAATATTATATTGAATGTTTTATTTCTTTCCATAACTGTATTATAATTGATATTTATGTTATTTATGTCATTAATTGATTATTTATTTTATTAATTGATAAAACACATATATTTAGAAATGTACAAGCAAAATATTTACATATACGTAGATTTACGTACATTTATTGGAAACATAAAAGATGAAACACTTAAATGATGGTCGGTCGGCCATCTGCTGATGTTGCAGCCGAAGCCACGTCATATTTTGTATGCTTTGTGACTTAGGTGTGTGAAGTATTTCTCGATTCTCTTATAAAAATTACTTTTCAGCAACCGAAAAGATGAACATATTTCGACTCTTAGGTGACTTATCACATCTCGTTGCAATTATCATTCTCCTTCTCAAAATATGGAAAACACGAAGCTGTGCCGGTATACATCACCAATATGATTTATATACTTATTATACCTAAATTATTATATTTTCATTTAAAATATCCATTTTTAATAATATTTGATGTGTGTTTTACAGGTATAAGTGGCAAGTCGCAAATTTTATTTGCGATTGTATATACAACACGTTATCTAGATTTGTTAACAACATACGTGTCAGCATACAATACGTTTATGAAGATCATTTTTATTGCAACTTCTTATGTTACAGTTTTTTTAATGTATGTGAAATTTAAAGCTACATATGATCATAATCATGATACATTTAGGTACGTCTTTATTTTATAATAGTATAAGTCGGGAACAAAGATAATTGGACAATAACTGCTATCTGTCTCCTTGTCGTTGTCCCCGATTGTCCAGATATATATTAAATGATAGATATATATATATATATATAGATATATATATAATGATGTCCAGATATATACTATATCATAATTATAATAATACATTTATTATGTAATATACATACATGTGTATGTTTTTGTAATTTTTAAGTAACATCTGTATGTTGTAATTGTATGTAATAATATCTGTTATTTGTTTTCAGAATTGAATTTTTAATCCTACCTACATCGGTGTTGGCATTATTAATCAACAATGAATTCACAATTGTAGAAGTTCTATGGACATTTAGCATTTATTTGGAGTCTGTAGCAATATTGCCACAATTATTTTTGGTATCAAAAACAGGAGAAGCAGAAAGTATTACCAGTCACTATCTTTTCGCTTTGGGGTCTTATAGAGGCCTGTATTTGTTAAACTGGGTGTATCGTTATTATGCAGAAGATCATTATGATCTAATTGCTATAGTTGCTGGTTTAGTACAAACAATTCTTTATTGCGACTTTTTCTACCTCTATATTACCAAAGTATTGAAAGGCAAGAAGTTACAACTACCTGCTTAGCTGCATAGAAGTATTATCATTTGGAAAATTATATATTGCTCAAACGAGCGGTATTATCATTAATTGAATTTATATAAATTTTGGCAATATTTAAAAATCGAGGAATGTTCATGTACAAAGTATACATTTTATTAATTGTAAAGCATTCCATTTTTCTTTACGTTCAACATCAGAAACATCCATGTATAATTTCTCATTTATATCCCACATGGCAACATTATTTTAGACTGTTATCCTCATTGATTCTCAGCATATTACGTCTTTATATAATACATAATAAGTATGTATTACTATGATAACTATATCATTCATTTAATTAAAATATACATAAAATACAAAATAATTGGAAATGAAGGTAATAATGTTGTGATTTCAAAATTGTTTATATTTTTTAGAAACTAGAAATTAATTATACTGATATTTTATATTTGTAGCTTTTGATATATTAATTTTATTTAAATGAAATTATATCATATTAATTGATTAACAACGCAGAATTATATATTTTACTAAATCGGTTATGTGTATTGCTTCACTAAGAGTTGTGGATCTATCTCTTACATATATAATGCCATTTTCAAGACTAGTCGTATCAACAGAAACTATAAAAGGAATTAAGCATGTATCTATAATTTTTTCTGAAGTGGTTAATATTGTATTTAGGCCCTTTGTTCTTAGCATATTATTTAAGTAAAGTACAAAACGATTTAAATCATCATTTTGGGTATTCTCTTCATTATTTGATCTTTTTATATGAAATGCAACTTTATGTGGTGCTAACTTGGAATGAAGATGCGTTTTGAAAGATTTATTCATATCATATGCGTCACAAAGTAGTGCTAAACAACCCCAATCTAAAGATACCTTATGCTCAACCATTTGTATGTTGGTAAAATCTTTTTTACTATCAACCTGGAAATAAAATAATCCATAAAAATAACTGTTATTTATAAATTTCTATGAATTCAAGTATATGAAAGAAGAAATGCGAGGCACCTGGGAAAATAGTTTTTGAACATCTGTATGGTAAGTTATCTTTTCCACAATAACATTGCCAAATGGAAATTGAGCTTCAATATCTACTACATTACAACCTTTTATTTTTTTTGCTTCTGTAAGCTTAAATCTAGAAGGATATTGTGCTAATCTCCGCCACCAAATTTTACGTTCTTTCTGAATTTTATGGAATACATCTTTTGTTTCTGTATTATTGTTAAAAATATTTGTCGCAGCAATTCTGTGAGAATTTGATTTTTGTATAGACAATAGATTTGAATCCCAATAATCTTTTGAGTTCTTTATTGAAGCTAATCCAAATGGTATATCACTCATTTCAGTTTTTATAACAAAATTTAGAGTCTGATTAAATTCATCTGATAAGAATATATTATAGCGTGACATTGTAATGCAATTTAGAAACCATTGTTCTTCAAGATTTCTTAGTAGCATTTTACCTTGAGGGCCATATTTAAGCCCGCATTCTGTAAGACTAATAAAATGTGAACTTAATTCCTTTAGTATGTTTCCTATATTCATGATGCTTGTACGATAGTCTGCAATGGAGCTACAAAATATTCTTCCTCTGTAATGGCAGCATTCATTAAGATTTCTTTTCTAGATATGTTATGCTCTACATTATCATTTCGCATAAGCATGGATTCTGTCTCAAATGGACTATACATAGGTTCAATTTCTTTGTTAATCTTTGTATTGCGTAAATTTTCTGTAAAAATAATTGCAGCTTTTAGGACAGAAGAACCATAATCGTCATCAACATTAAGTAAAGATAATTGTTCTATTTTTTGTATTGTCTCTTGTTTTATAACTGGCATTGTTGAACTCGAATCTATGGGCTTCATAGAATGATGATAAAGGACTGAATTTGAAAACATCGGTAAAAATATATAATTCAGTCGTTGAGTACATCGAACAAGTGCCATTTGTAGAATGTTACTTATAATAATCAGTATTCTTACTTATCCAACAATTAAATTTTCATCTAACAATTATTTTGTGATTTAATATTCTGTCACTGTAGTCAATACAATTTCACATTTGTTTTATATGTATTCGATGCAACATTTTATAGTTATACGTTATACAGACTGTTATACTTTATATGTACTACATATATAAACTACCACATCTAGCGTGTTATGGGGGGAAAAAATGGCCGTAGAGGGAATTTTGATGACGTAATGTAGCACGGTAACGATAGGAATAACGGTGCATTTGTGTTGGAGATGCGATGACGCTATAATTTGGAATCATTTATTTGTAGACGCTTGTATGTGTTTATATACAGCTTATATATTATGATTGTAGAGGTATAGCGGATTTGTACTTTATAATTTGTATTGTTCTATTAAAGTTGCAGTATGACTATAAGTTCAGGCAAGACTAATTTGATGTAATCTCTGTTTAGGCGACATAAAATTATTGACTTCTTGTTTTATGTATTATGATAGTTTTCGACGCGTAAAATTCAAAAATACAAGTATTTAGAAATTCAGCGGTTCAAGAATTATGCGTATGTAAAATTTAGCATTTTTAGCCTATTTTATAGGTTAGTATGATGCCATATTGCCTCTATTCATTATTTGATTGGGCCGACCACGATCGCGTAAACAGATCTCGATATTCATATACATACATATACAAGTGGTTACGTTACCAGATTGAGGGAATTTAGAGAAAAATCACTCTAAGGTAGAAGTAGAAGGATTTTATTCTGTGATGAACGAGACAGAAACAATCTACTGGTTTCTGATTGTCTTGTAGAATCAGAACTTTGTTTTTTTTCCATATTGGCTTTTTTATGACTCAATCCTTGCACTATTTTCGCTTTCGGGTGTCGAGACTTTTTTTTATATGAGTTGACTTGTTCATATGACCGTATCCAAACCTAATGCAATATTCACGATTTTAAATCTTACCGCAAAATGATCGCCAATCACGTGCATTTGTGTCATGGATATAAGAATATCGAGACAGAGCAATGACTAAGCGAGGCAAAGCCGTTTCCACGGTACGGAGAACGTGGTTATTTGGGGCCGCATTGGTGAATTGGTGTAGTTTGTAATCTTATTATCGTAATCTTATTATCATGAAGTAAAAGCGAGTCAGGTCAGCAGTAGGGACAAAAAGAGGGTGATTAGTTGTTACGAGGAAGACCAAGATGTATTGTGAGAAATGCCGCACAGTGCATAGTAAACAATTGTAGAAACAGTACGCGAAGTCATCTTGTTTTAGGACAAAAAAAAAGGAAAAAAAAAGAAAAGAATAATGTCTTGTATCATCGGTAAGAAAAATATTCTCCTTGCATATATAATGATTATATATATTGTATTGTCAAATGATACAAAATTATACATTTAACTAATTTTTTAATAGATTTTCAAAGAATGAACAATTAAAATCGTTTTGGTTAAATATACTAGAACTGGAGGCGGAATCAGTTAAAACTGAAATAAGAATTTGTTCAGCACATTTTGCAGAAGATGCCTTCTATTTATTACATGGTACAAAGTGACTTCGACCAAGTGCACTACTGTCTAAAGGTATGAAATTATATTATTATCAGAACTGAGAGTTAATACCTTGTTTGTAATGTCAAGAGCTTATGAATATGTTTGAAAAGAGTTTTGCACAACTGTTTACCATATTGCAAAACAATTTGCAAGTGGTATCAAAGTATTCAAAGAAAGCCTATTCCTATTTTGTTATTTCTATATTCATGATTTGTGCATAGCTAGCTATTCTATTCATTAGATGACTCATGGATAGAGGCCGACATGGCGTCAAAGTAACATGTAAAATACGTTAGAAACGCACAACTATACATATGCATAATTCTTGAACTGTTAGATTTCTAATGTTAAGACTCGCTTTTTTGGATTCTACGCATCGAGAACTATCATAATATATTTAAAAAAGTCAATAACTTTATGTCCCCTAAACCAAAGCCTAAATATCTAATATTTTGCTTCAGTATAATTTAAAAAATAATCATTTATTGAAGAATACAAGTATTTTGATATGGATATATTGAATGTGTGCATTAGTTTCTTCTTTTGATATTAATTCTTTGGAAATTTTTGGAAATATATTGTTATAATATTAAGAAAAATTAAGTCATATTGGAAATTAACTAATAATGAATATTTTACATGTAGGCAGTACTAACAGTATGCTTGCTGTACCTGGTTCTAGTACAGTTACTAAGAAAATTAAAAAGTCTAATGAGGGTGAATCCAGTAAGCAAGACACATGTTTAATACTCCTATATGAGTTTAGATTAAAACAGGAATAATTTTTTTAATATACAAGTACTTCCTAAATTATAGAATTACAAATTGAATATAATTTTCCCTTTTAATATTTATTTATTTTTTTATTGTTTTTAATCTTTGCAAAATGCATTGCTATAATATTTAAAATGAACTAATAATGAATATTTTATGAATAGGCAGTAGTAGTAGTATGCTTTTCCCTCCTGCAAGGAAGTTTAGAAGAAAGAAATTCCCTGATGGTTGGCTGAATAATCCAAAATTTGCAACACGGCTCCAAAGATGCGGTGAACAGCTGAAAAGAGCAAACTGTTGAAACATAAAAACAGTCTGGAGCACATAACACGTGTGGATATAAGAGAAAAAGCTGCAGGTGGTGTAGTACTGTCATTATTGACATCAGATTATATCATCTCTTTATACATATGTCAAATAGAATAATGTTATATTTGCTTATTTTTAATTATAGCGAGTATAGGGGAGACCAATCACGTCAGTATCGACACCCTTTAACAATGACAGGTAATATCATTGATTAATAGACAAATAGGTTAATAATCAAATATCATACAAAAAAGTATACAAATTCTAGAAACGATATATAAATACATATATAATAAAGATTAACTATTTGCATTGCTTTGTTTTTGATATATCTTTTTTAACCCTTTCGCGATGGCGGAACTAGTCACAAGTATGCCACTAACGAACAGGTCATCGTGCTATTAGTGCACACCATTCACATTAAAAATGTCTCACGTTTTCGGAGCTCCCAGTGAGTCCGTAAAATCTTAGAGTATTTTGTTGGAACAGTAGAACTAACAGTAGAGAACTTAAGTATGTTTCGGATATAGGGAATGTTATTGAATCTTTGTTCTGTATTTTAAAATAAATCCAGTAATAAATCTTCACTTTGAGTTGTTTATTGGAAATTATCTAATAATGATAGGTGTAATTCAGTAATATGTTTGCATATCATAAGTTTTAAAGCAGGTATGCACACACAATCCAACGTCACATTCATCGCACTGCTATATTAGTATAGCATACATACATGCTGTATTAGTGACATGTTATGTTGATCGTTCGAATGTTAGTTTTGGTTTTTGAAAATACTTGATAAATAACTGAGATCGAAATATGTAAGTATTTTGTGATATTCCTTGTCCTTTTTCCCTTACTCTTCTTCTTTATTGAAAATGTTGCGCCAATTTCGATAGGAGGTTGAAATCTTTAAATAAACTTGTTGTGTGAGTTAAATGATTTGTAGAATTATAATGACTTCGGTTTCCTAAGTAAATTTATATTCGAGAATATAAGGCTTTTGCAACGGGAGGAATCGTATTATATTCATACCAGTTAAAGAACTTTTAGAACTTCTGATAAGCAAAGACTAAAGAATTGAATTGTATGGCGAATTGTAATAGGCTCTGCTTACAGTGATTCTTTATATATAATCGTTAATCACAGCGCGCAGATAAAATTTTGCGTACGCTTGTGATTAGTTATATTTGTATATTATATATTATGTATAATGTCATATGGAGTATTCTTTTAAGAAATCTTCGGACGAATCAGGCCCGAGCAAATGAAAAAAGAAGCGCGCTCAACAAGAGTTTATCGTTTTCTTTTTATTTTCTTTGGGATAATTTACGGTTTCCTCATGAGAACATCCGGTAAATTGACATAACGAATTAGAATAAGAGCTTGTAGGCATATTCGCCAGTAGTTCATGCCTAAGGCTGTCCCCGAACAATCACTAATATCGTCAATATTTCAGGGTTCTCAACATCACTGTATAACACTAGCAGTATTGTATTGACAATTCGCATTGATTTCTTTAATTCAGAACCTTGAAATATTGACGATATATATATTGATAGTCTGAGGGTCTAAAGTTACGTACAGCGGAGTCTCGGTTTATCAAGTCCTTCCGGTTTAACCGATGTCCTGTATTGTCCAAAGTGCCTTGAACTTTATCATAACTTTAATTTTTTCGGATTCTTAACATGAAGAGTACAAAAGTGTAAATGGTCAGGTATTGCGAAAGCAATTGATCAAACTTTCACCGATTAAACGGTGAATAACACCTAAATACATATACAATATTATATTATGAAAATATTTCCTATGATTTTATTATACGATTTATGAACAATAACAGACTTTTCCGTATTGTCTGAGTAGGCCCGGTCTACATCACGTCGGATAATTGGGACTCCATTGTATATTTGTTCGTAGATTATTGAATGTCCTAGTTAATCAGATCATTGGGATGGATATAAATTGTTTGCTACTAGATTTGTTAGTAGAAGCGCATGTGTTTATCGGATATGTAATAATTCGTGACCTACGGGACCACTGATTTGATGCCTCTTTATTGATCCTTCTAAATTTTAATTAGACGTGGACTTTATTTATATTATTGTACTATTGTAAGATTTGCAAAGTTTTATTAATTGTACAGCACAGGGACACATATTATTCTATCAGCGTTTCAATTACTACTGTTTATTTGATAAAGGAGGTAACATGTGAAATGTTTGTATGATGGCATCTAGTGGTACAGATCGGGCGCTAATCATACTCGTACATAATTTATATAAGCACTTACACTACATTGTTTGTTCTTGCAATTCATGGTAAACAATTAGTTTTGATTTGATTTTCTTTCTGTAATATATCTTTTTCTTTTTTTATAAAACACAATCATTTTATGAAAAACTCCTTTTATTTCAAAAATTATTAGATTGAGTAATTGTAAGTAAGTAAATAGGTAGAACTGTCCAGTCTTAATATAATAGAAACATTTATTAAAGAAATGATTTAGAATCTAATGTAGATTTTAGTCGTTTTGTGAGAAGGCTACAAATTTTATAATTATCATATACATCTATACTTTTATATGTGTGTATCTGTGTGTGTTTTATCATTTCCATATATCTCTAATTTTCAGCTTGAATTGCACATTTTTACTTTGCACATACTCTGCACACGTAGCACCAAATGATATTATTGTTTGTTTAGATCGTTACAACACCATTTTACTGATCAACATTTAAACACACCCGGTGATGCACGAAAATACATACATCGAAGACTTTATTGTATTAAAGCTATTTTTCTACTGCTACACTGCCTGCAAGATGGAAGACAGTCATTGACAATAATAGAGAATATTTAAAGTACTGAGTTTATTCCAATTTTGTGTACTACCAAGCTCGTGTATCATGTTATGTAAATTGCTCACAAAAGTAGAATTGAAACTCATCCTAGAGATTATAGTCTTGACGCTTTCGTGTTTCAGGAATCCTAGAAGTATCTGTCGTACCCTCCAAATTTGTAAGAATATCGATTAATTAGAATTGAAACAGAAGCCTGCGTTGATAATAAGACATAAGGAGTATCGATCAGATTTTGTAAAACGATGTGTACAGTGGAAAGAGAACTGGAATTATTTTTACAGATAAAAAGAGATCTAGATGGAACAGACGGTTTCGATTATTATTAATATCATCACGTACAAGTATAAAAAGGGTAATTGACAAAAGTTCGGGTAAAGTTGTAAGACTGCTTATAAATGTTAAAATAAACTAAATTTACATATTACAATTATGTTAATTTCTAAAACTCGTAATTTATATTTGTTACAAAATAACATTATTGCTCCTGCCAATATTGTTCGATTTTTTAAGCGACGAGAATTAAATAAAGAAAGAAAAATGAACGTTTTAATCCAAAATCTTATAAATTTACGTCCGATATATGAATCTTTAGTTTATATTTAATACACGTATGTAGAATTTTACAACATACCTATATCTAAATATACGTCTCGTTAGAATTACCTTTCTGAAAGACATTCGTGCTTAATCGTCGAACGACGAAAGCGTTGATTAGAATTAATTCAGTACTTCTGATTTGCAGCACATTTCGAGCTGGTAATGAGTGGCATCAACAATCTCCAGGAACTGTTCTTTCATTTCTCGAGCTTTCACGTAAACATCCTCTTTCATCAAGTCATAACACATAGCGATCAGTCCCATACCGAGCAACAAGTAAACAAAATTTATTATTAATTTGGTTTGGCTATCAGCGGTTAGATCGCCGTGTGTCCACCCAGGCACGAGATCGCCCATTCCAATTTTGCACAGCGACGTTACGCAAAAATAAGCGCTATCCAAATAATCCCAGCCTTCCCATTCGGCGAACATTATCGAACCACTTAACACGTATCCGAAGATTACCCAGAGGCACGCTGTCGACGGCACCGTGATCCTCTGGCCAGGCTTTCGTTTGCCGGTGCACTTGTGCAGCCACGTGTACAGCGAGCGGAACGTTTGCGCTAATACCTTACCCATGTTAAGGAAATACAGAACGTAAAGAGGAATTCCTAACACGGCGTAAATAACAGTAACCGCCTTTCCCCAGGGAGTTTGAGGCACCAGAGTCCCATAACCGATCATCGTGAACACAGAAAGGCAGAACATCATGGCTGCTGGAAAGGACCACAGATCAGTTGCCGTTAAGCCACTACAGTTCTCTTTCCTGTAGTCGCCGGTGAAGTTGTCTTGGTAACGACGCAAAATTCGGTTAGACACCGTGTGAAATGTCGTTTTATCGAAGATATTTATAGTCCGATTGCTGGCAGTACTGAGCCACAGCTCTTCGGCGAATTGTTTCCTGATTAGTTCTCGAATGCAGACTGTCGATGGGATTTGGCTCTGAGACTCTATCATCATAAAACCGAAAGCACCTATTATGGCGTAACCAACCACCAGTCCACCGACGCCAACCTGAGTGCACATGAAGGCGACAAATTTTCGGCAATAATCCTTTATTCGTTCCCTGAGATCCGGATCGGTCATCGACGAACTGGAATCTCGACTTTTCAAGGAAGATCTTATCGGGACGCGCGTCATTTTATTTGCACACCGAATTAAGATAGAGAAACAATGCCCGAAACTGGGGGGATTAGATACACGCTGGCCACGACTAAATGATTTTCGTGCTGCTTTTCTATTTCTGTCCGACCACGCCGCTTCATCTTTCTTTCTATCCTCTACTTCTGTGACCGTCTCGCTCTCTTCCCACTGGGCTTTATCCCCTTTATTTACAACGCTATGTACATGCGCGCTCGGAGATATTTTCAACTTTCTTCGACAAAACAGTAGTAAGTATTCGGTATTCAGGTATCGAATCGGGCTAGCGCTGACAGTTACATGAAAAGTAGACGAAATAACTGGTGATAGATAAACTGAACTAGATGGATAGAATCCATTACGATAAGCTACTTAAGAATCTAATCCACAATATTCATAAATTAGTAGACTGCGGATTTTTATGTATTTATGATAGAAAAATACGATATAATAATAAATACTAAATAAATAATAAATATAAATACATAAAAATACGATAGAAAAATTCTTTCGTGTTATTGAAATAGTCGAAACATATTTCCCTCTTCATCTATTTGGCCAGAAAGTTCTATCGCATATGAAATATACGTGTACAGGGTGTATCATAATATGTGAAACGCACTTCGGAAATGGACAATAGGCAGAGAAACGATGAAAAAGGTTTGATCTTGTTTCAAAGTTCAATTCAATGTTTCGATAATCCGCAATTGCTTACTTTCATAGAAAGTGCTCGAAATGGCCATTTTCAATCTACATGCAAACTTGCAGTTGTCGTATCGAAGAATCTTGCAATCTTTCAAAAATTCCAGGCATTTGTTGAGTGTATCGGCAATCTTGTTGTATACGTGCACGAAGTACTTTAACACTGGCAATGGGTCGGATGTACGATTGTTTTCAAGTAACCCTAGAAATAAAAATCTAATGGATTTAAATGAGGAGAGCGAACAGGCCAGACAGTAGATCTGCACGACCTATTCATTTATGAGGAAATCGCGGAGGTAAGCAGTTGGACTATCGAAACACAAAAATGGCTATAACTTTAAAACAAATAGAATACATGTTCATATGAAATTTTTTCATAATTTTGAAACCTCTTGTCCACTCCTGAAGTATGTCTCACATACTATGATGCACCCTGTATTTTGAATTTCGTTATCTTGACCTGAACTATGAATGTAATCTAACAGATTGATAGTGGACGTATATAGTGGACGACAGCGGACGTTATATTTGGTATAATTAATTAATTAATTTTTTTATTTATAATTAATCTCGTTTTGGCGATAGAAATCGTGTTCAGTACTTGTACTTTAGTCCCATACGAGGAGATTGTTCCATTCTTATTCCTAATTTTACTATAAACTATATTATATTCTTGGAATGTGCTCTTAGTTACTATATTACATTGTTATTTTATCGTGTCATATTATACTCTTCTTTAATAATTCAGCTCTTTTTTTAATAATTGGTACGTATTTGTCCCAACGCATATATTAAAGTGACATATGCAGAAGTACATATATTTTTTTTTACAAAAGAATTAATAATTTATTAGAATATTAATTTATGGTTGTACATATACGTATAATGTCAATTATAATAAATGTATTAAAGCATCGTTATCGCAGAATGTAACAAAATCATTGAAATATATGCATACGACCTTTGTATTTATATCTGCACCAACGCATGTACGTATAGTACAAGCATAGTCTACTAATTCAGTAGTTGCTCGTGCAATCTCCGTGGTCGAAAATCTCGACGTAGCTAAGAAATTTTTGAAGAAGGTCAGTAGAGCGGAAATTGTTGTCTAAGTTGTATCGTTCAACAAAAACGACAATTCTGTTGTGTATATATATATATATATATATACGTTTAAAATGAATATCAAATATTTGATATTTTTGCTGGCATTTCTCCACCGTTCAGGTAAATTGATACCAGTTTTAACGAAGTACGATTATAACAACAAGGTAACTGCAGTTATATTGTTATTTGAGGATTATTCGTGAAGGGACTCAGTTTTAACAAAAAGTATATTTATTATTAGTGAAATGAAAATCATTCTTTACAAAGGATACGAAATATATATAAAACATTCAGTAATGTTGTCAAAGTTTCTGTTTGCATTTACTCTGAAACACATGTGAACACATAGGAACAAGTTGCTTAATTAAATGCGATTCGTTATACTCAATGTATTCGTAAATTATTGCTATATTTATTAAATCGTTATTATTATAATCAAATTAATTTGTTATAATTAAGTGTAGTTATTATTACATTTAGAGTATTATTGAATAATCAGTAGTTGTGCATTTATATCGGATCGTATCGAAGTGTAAATCTAAGATTGAAGAAAGTATTACATATTGTTGATATCTTGAATCCTCGGTAGATTCAATTCCTCGATAGATAACCTTGCACTAACATTAGAATCAGATAGTGATACACGTACGCTCACTGCGAGCCAATATAATAATATTATAGTAATTTTTATTCATTTAGTTTTATTCTATTTATATTTAAGTAACGTACAGAGATTTACACAATTAAACAAATGTGGATCGATGTATTAAACATAAATTCCAAATAATTAAAATTTAACGAATCGTACAATTCACAGTTTCACAAATTAGTGAATTTTGAAGGCGGTGTACGTCCATTTACGACCCTGAAAAATGATATTGGTCTAATTAATTTTCAAAAAAGCCATTTGTATAATGAACTTACATCTACTTAAACAGAGAGAGAGGCGCGAACAAATTAAGTAGACCTTATCAGGATTCTTCAATCGATGGAAAGCCAAACACTTCGATATTTCAACGGAAGCTGGGCTTACACCACTTTGAAAATAAGCGGCCTCAAGTTGCTCGTGTTCCACCGGACCAAAGCATTCTCTCATTCACAGGAATTTAAATGAAGTTGTTTTGTGATTGCTTCCAGTTGAAAAGTAAAGTATGATTGCAAATAAGAAATAGCAAAGTACAAGAAGCATCGTTACAGTTCATGTGTTCTATTTTTTGAAACCCACGAGTATTAATGATATTTTAATCCCTACATTTAATTGTCTCCAACTTGAATAATTTTAAACAAGTGCCATGTATTACGTGTATAATTTATGGAAGGACAAAAGTGACAAGCAGCTTGTAGTAAAATTTTTAATTGGTTGCCATTTATTTTTTATACAAATAGAGGTTAATTAGCGTGCGCACACAGGGCAATCACAATGTTTAGTACAATGCAGAAAGTAAATGTCATATAGGTAGTAGGGCCTCGTGTAATCTCGGGGCTATCTAGCTAGATTAACGTCGTGTACATCAGTTGTAGGCTCATCGCTGTCACGTTCGTGTCATCGAGTAATCGCAACTTCTGACAGTTCTAAATATCATTTTTGCGATGAACAACTTGTACATAATTTTTACAACTCTCATAGGTAAGAGAAGAATCGCTTACTAACTAAAACAAAGCCTCATTTCACATTAGAGGAAATTACCTTTTTTCTGCAGCGTATTTGGTTTTGACATCATATTTTTACAATATAAAAATTTAATAAAAAGTGTTATAACATAAAATCTGATTTAATCGTGATTTAAATTGCAAATTTATCGTATATAGGAACAAAAGAAGAAATGTCAAAAATAGTTAAGGTGCACGAGCTTTTTATAAAAGGGAGAAAATCTATTTTATTCATTAAGTCAAGTCTGTGTGAAATCGAATCGAATAAAAGAATAGTTTGTACAATAACGTGAAGATAATATTTGTCAAGTATTGTATAATAATTAAGTAGTCGATGAAGAACGATAATCCAATGAAACTTT
Organism: Bombus vancouverensis nearcticus; assembly: GCF_051014615.1. NCBI lineage: Eukaryota > Metazoa > Arthropoda > Insecta > Hymenoptera > Apidae > Bombus > Bombus vancouverensis. Next base: position 137,071 of record NC_134915.1, on the reverse strand, counting down.
TATGTCTGGCAAATAAGTAAAAATGTCATCGTATAAGCTTAAACTGTGATTGTGTCGACGCTATTATGTGTTTGCGATTTATAAAAGAGACTCGACAGCAATTCAGCAAAAATTGATAAAAACAGTGCAACGGAACTTTAATAACCGGAAGCTTACGTTATACTCATTAGAATTCATTTGAATTCTTCATCAGCCGTATGTAAAAGCGCCAATTTAAAAGCAGCGACATTCCTTTGAGGGTCGATTGAGTGTCAATTTAGGACGTACGAAACCATCGTTCAAGTTTTCTCAGAATTTTCGGTGCTGTTTTCCACCCTGATATCTCATTAATGGGAAACCACATTTATTTCTCTGATGTTCTGTTTAGTCAAGGGTCAATGAGGTTAATTTTATTTCCTGCCGCACGCATTACTTATCGAATTTATTGGGTGATGAACTCCCAACGCGGATAGACGAACATATTTCACAGGAGACACATTAGGAGGACTGTGTATATACCTGAAAAACAGAAGTATGTGTTTTTATTCTTGAGAATTTCTATTAAAACTTGCGTACCTTTGGATTATTTATTTGCTAACAAAATGGTAATGTATAATGGTAATGACTATAATGATCCATACACATTAACTTATATGTAGATTGCAGATTTTTCTGCGTTTATAAGAAAAATACCAAAATGCATGAAATGCACGTAATATACAGAAACACATGAAATATACAAAGTACGATATCTGTTATAATATTTAGTGGGGAAAACAGATATTTATAGTATGTAAAAAAATATTATACATAAAAATATAAATTTGCAAAAACATCCGCAGTCTGCTTTATACATTTCGGTTGAATTTATTAACTGTTCTTATTCAGTGTTTTGCATAGTGATTCGTACGTGTGCAGTTTTATCTTCAGTGTGTTGTAACTTGTTGCAAGAGACATTCTTCCTTATAGAACATAAACTACAGCTAGTTACAAAACGTTTGCTATAACTTATTACTACTTCCTTTGTTCTAATTTATAATCTATATTATAATCGGTTTACTGGATTGCAGTATTATCTGGAACTTTGGTATTTCCGTAATCATTTAAAGATACGAATGCAGCTTACTGTCCGATTACTTCAAGTACGTAAACAGTCAGCTGTTCGTTATATTAATAAATCTAATAGATAGTTTAATGAGTCAGTATACACATACATACAACATTGCTTATCAGAAGAAAACTTTTAGTCATCGTGTCAATGAAATGTTAGTGTTACGTTAGTGTAACATGTCTCGTGTGATAGTTGTAATGCGCTGACTACCCTTCTTCGTACAGTTCGATGTACAGTAGGATGTAGTACGTTAATAATTCGCCTCATGTTCTCAATCATTGGTTTCCGGACTTTCATTTACGTATCGATGAAATCCTATAATTGTAATCGTATACGATTCGCACTGCACAGGACATCGCAAAAACAAGTGTTCCATTCAAGATTATTTTCCTATTTTATTGTACAACACATAGGAAGATGTTATGCTTCTGCGATTTAAACAATTTTGATAGAAATATAATAGTGTTTGCAGAATTACAGTATTAGTTATCGAATCTATAATCGATATAAATATCGAGTATCGAAATCTATAACCTAAACTGAAGTTAGCAACCAAATTTTTGCATGATTATCTATGTATGTGTTAGCATTTTTTATTCGAAATGTATACAAATTAACACACACGAATGCTATATATTATATGTTAAATGTTATAATATTTTATTTGATTAACTGTCGATTTGTCTACTCGAGTCATAACAAAGACGTTTTTTTAGAATTTCATGTAGAGGAGATCGCACTGGACTCAAATCTTTAACTGAAAAGTTTCTCTTGTTTCAGGTTTATACGAAGTAACTGCGTCTGATGACTGGTCATATTCGGGTGATCATGGTAATTATTTTTAGATAATGTCCGCAGATATGTCCTATACTGTATGTTAATTGAAAAAGTGTTTGGAATAAAACTTACGTTGTTTAGAGGGAACATCTTACGATGGCATTCGAGATCTCAAGACGACCTTTGTTTTTTTCAGTAGAACTATACGTTTTTGTATGCATCGTTTTGTATGCATTGTTTAATTTTCTGCAAAAGAACATGAAGGTTCTTGGGTCGAAAATTGATGAATTTAAAAGATATTTAATCTTGTAAAACTTATCGTATTAAAGATAAGAAAAGATAACACTGTTCTTTTATCTTTATATGATGAAATTAAGGCTGAAATGTCTTTTAAACTGATATCTTAATACCTTTTTTTTTTTATAAAAAATTGACAACTGCTTCGAACGGTGTTACCATACAACTCGATTCAATTCAATTTTCACCACGTGAAAACAAGTATAGTTCCATTTAAAAAACAAAGGTTACCTTGAGATCCTGAAAACACCTTCAGCTCCCTTTGAAACAAAACAAATTTTATTTGAAACCCTTTTTCGTATAATGTATAGTTTATGAAATACTTGTGTTGATCGATTAAAGTGATTAAAGTGATACATCCTGTATATGTATGCAGAATTATTGGATCATTCTGTTCAATACATAAAATTATTTACAGATAAGAAAGCATCAGTAAATCAGAGAATATAACACTTATACTTTTTGCGTCATTGTATCCATCTCGTCAATTGTCCTCTTCTTGCAATCTGTACACTGTACATACAAAAATAATGTAATCAGGACAAGCAATGAATTAATTCGATCGAAGTTTTTCGGTTTTGAAGCAACTCAATGGTCATACTAAATAAATATTGCACCTAGATACATACGTATATACAAATAACATTCTATCAGATTGAAGTAATGTTTATTCCGTCATGTTTATTCCATCGCCTATTTTAGTAAATATAACTGGTATGTTATTGTTTCTGATAAAGGCTTCATGGTATTATGTTTTCATCTGTTTAGGCCCGGAACATTGGCCAGGCCTGTGCACAACTGGAAAGAGACAATCGCCGATAAATATTGTTACCGAAGATATCGTTAAAACTGATCTTGGTCCACTTAAATTCATAAGATACAATACTGGATTCAACGGCAAAATCACGAACAATGGCCATTCCGGTAGGTAAAGAAAAAAAGTAAGCAAACCTTTTTTACGTTACATTTAAATGTTGAATAATTAGCAAGAGAAATTTCGAGGCTTGACTGTATAAGGCAAAATGGGACGAGAGACGATGAAATTGTGTCCAAGAGTTCCTTCCTGAGTTATAAGCAATAAAATAAAAGAATTGGCCAAAGTGCTGCTAGGGAGAGCAGCGAAAGCGAGCGAAGTAATGAGGCGGTATCCCTCCTGTCAGAGTTTCCCCTTTTATAGACAAGTCAGAGTGTCAGTTATTGTTGTGAGTTGTTGCTTGAACTTTTACAATGACAATTGTACACATTATGTCTCGTATTTCCTTCTAGTACGGGTTGTATCGTTGCAGTCAATACGAAGGTTACGTAAGCGAGTAGCAAGAAGGGTTTAAAATGAGTTTCTCTGTCCATTATGTCTAACGGATGATTAGGTTTGAGTCTTTTGTTGGATATGTGCGAGATGGTCTGAATCGTGTCAGGACTTAGGTGGTTTAGAAATCGTATGAAGCGTTCAACTGGCAGATCCAGTATAATATCTTATACCTGTCTGAATAAGTATGTCCGTATTTCGTATGGCTGTACCAGTTATAAGCTATTCGTTAGCTATCGAAGTACGAGGATTTCAGCTGAGGCTATTTGATCAATGTTAGTTTCCGAGACAGAGCCCCAAATGGGGCATGCATAAGTTTAAGTGGGCTTAATGGTGGCTTTACATATAAGAATCTTAAGCGCTTGGTTTAATTTAGAGTGTCGTCCCATTAGCCACCAGAGCTGCCTGTTAACCGTATGCGATCTGTTGCGAAGAAACGTGATATGGGGTTTTCAAGTTAGCCGCGTGTCGATATAAACACCGAGATATTTAATATTGTCTGAAGTGGAAATTGGAGAGTTCTGAAAGGTGATAACTGTGCGATTGAAATGGCGTGCGTTAGTGGAGAATACGGTGTGTTGGAATCTTAGCGAGTTCATATTTATTCGGTTATCGATGGTCCTTCGGAAATGAGATCGAGATGGTTCTACGTTGCGGAAGCGCAGCTGCTGCCAAAACGTTTGTGCAGAGGATAGCGTGAGCGAAGCATAAGTGTCATCGGCATAAGCGAAGAGATATGTGTCGGAATGTGTAGGAATATCATAGGTATTGAGAATAAAATGGAGAGCTCGAAGAATGTTGGGTTGAGGAACATCAGTTGAGATCTTTTTGACCGAGGAGAAGCTGTCACGAGAATCAGTGAATATTTCGTCGTTGATCTCAGTAAGCTTAGTTTATCGATTTTATTATTATAGCGGAGTCTATCCGCCCTTCGTTTATGCGAACCAGGGTTTGTTTAGAGTCAGTTGTACGAGTTCGTAAGCGCGTTTGTATTATCCGAACTACGCTGAAGCGTACTTTCAGTTATACGTGCGCGTGTTCTGAAGTCGTACAGATCCGTGTTTTCTAAACTGGCATATAAATTAACTATATATAACTATATATATAACTCCCAACATTAATAACAGTATTGAAATTGATTAAGAAAAACTTTCTCAATCAATGAAATATTAGGTTTTCCGTATCTGTTATTGGAAATTATATGATCATGTTGTATATACAAGCATTATGTATCGATTGATAGTAATTGCATTTACAATTCATTTTACTAACCTTTGTTATAGTACAAATTCGATTGTACGGTGCACCAATTCATCTCGAAGGAGCAAATCTTCCATCTACATATATTTTGGAGCAATTACACTTTCACTGGCCCGCTGAACACACCATAAATGGCATCCGGGACGCATTAGAATTACATTTTGTTCATTATGACGAACAATATGGCAACGCGAATATGGCATCACAACATAAAAATGGCATTGCCGTAGTTGCTACCTTATTCGAGGTACGTTGATTTGAGCAATTTTAATAATTTTCTACATTGCCACTAATACGTATATTTGCAAAAAAGTTTGTCGCAAAATTAGTCTCGATCGAGAGATCAAGGCCGTTTTTGTTCCATTCCTTGTTCTCTACCCGTCACGAGTATCAGATGTCTCAAAGGAATCATCGTGGGTCTCAATTCAACCAACACCAAAATGCTATAATGCTCGAGACGTTTACTTTTGATCATCCTATAAATACAAAAAAACGAGTCCGACTGTGCAATCTGTTTTTGGTTTCTGTTGCTGAATAATGGCAAAAAGTCATACATTAACTTCTAAGGAGTAATTGTAGAAACATTTTCACGATCTGCCTATACTGCTGTTGAGTGTATTGTAGAGTATTTTCAAATTCATCGAGCTTAATTAAAGCACTCTCAAGAAAAGGGGAGTTTAGAATAGAACAAAGGTAAGACACATTAAAAGAATTAGTTATTATCGAATGATCTAATGTCTTCTGTGATGTAATCTACTCGTTTATAGGGGATATATAAGTAGATTTAACGAGTTATACAAATATATCATTTAAATCATGTAATCTTTGAATTTAATTTTGGAGATAATATCTTTTTAAATTGTTTCACGGTATACCAATAAATATTTGTATCTAAGCTCAAACGTTATATCGTATACTTAATCTGATAGGTACTATTGAATTTTATTTGTATATTTCGGAGCTAACTTAAAATAGCGCTCATTATCTTCAATGCATAACTGACACCCTCTGGTCAATGCTTCGTAGAGTATTAATGATGCATATGCGGCAGTAATGTGTTGCGTTCTATCTCAAAACGAGCAATTTTCGCATGTGCAGTTAACGTTTACCAGATGGGTCATCTGGTTCATTGATGCAACCCATTGATCATCTCAACTAAATTCATAGCCTACCGACTGCAAGTGGAGATTAACATTGTACAAGTGCAATTTGCGCTACGTTGATTTAGACGTAGTTCTCTTGAATGTTTCTCACGACTACAAAATTATTAGCAACAGGTTTACAAAAATTGCACGCGTTGACCACTTTGACAATTTTAAATTTCTTATCGTTGATCGAATGCTGATATCTTCTATCATCCATACACCGATTACTCCTTTTATTCTTAGTTAGTAACATCCTCTTATCTTCGTTATACAGTTACGTTTAGCGTTGTAGATGTAAATCGATCTGAGGGGTTCTAAATCGTGTGTTTGGTATTAAAATGTAGGCTCCGTTAAGTATGGTAATCGTGATAATCATAAATTGCATAATTCTTTCGTCGAAAATCTTTTTTAACGTTCTCGTATGTTCAATATTTTTTAATTAGACATCAATATATAGGACGATTATTTTTCTGTGTCAAAACACTAGCAATTGGTTTCATGTTTTTAGTAACGAACAACATAGTATAGATTCCATAAGATTGATATAAAATGAGATTACGAAGAAATATTCAGGAATAACATATCTTACGACGATATAAAATAAACATTTAATGGTAACGCCATTCACGAAATTCTAGTACGTAGTTCACCCTAGATCGTAAAGTGGAGAAACGTGATAATGTTGCAAACACTATTTTCTAAATTTATCTTGCAATTATTTATGCCATTTTCTTGTAATAAATAAATTCATTCAAGTAAGGGATTTGTTTTTCGAGAATCGAACATTGATAGTTCATTTACGTAATGAAATTGAGAAATTGATAAAAAGTGGAATTGATCGGCTAGACTTCTAAGAAGATCGTGCATCATCACAGCTTACGCTCGTCTTGGTCCGTGGCAGGAAAACAAGGAAAGTTTCACACGAGATATTTTATCGTGAATGATACATACATACATCAGTGATGCCATTTTTCAATTGTGCAGCTCTCAGCTTGCTTTGCCGCTGTCTAGAATTGACCACGGGAGATGATTACACGTTCGGTTCCGTTTGAGTCCCGCTTCCTCTCCCGACTTCGCTAGTGGTAGGGTAGCTACAGACGGGTCGATTGGTGAGAAATTTTAGCAAGTCGCCTCGTGTAAATGCAAATTTAGTAGACTGGCTTAATCGACTGACGAACGAGGGTGGAGTGACAGGTGACGCTTTTGTGTACGAACACAGAAATTTAGCAGTATGGGTCAAGCTAAGTCCACACCGATAGACAATCGTTCGCAGACACGCGTTGCAGTCGATCGGCATTTGTCTTTCGTGGAAAATTTGTAGACGACGGAAGACAAAATTAGACAAACCACGTGCACATTAACAGACAATCGTTGACAGATGTGCGAAACAGCCTATAAAATGCACATCCGCGGACAAGTATTTTGTTCTCCATTGGAAAACAGGAGGCAACGTGTGCGGCCAAATGTAAGAAGAATGTGTTTCTTAGCCCGCTGTGCGATGATGAGATTTATGACATGGTATTTGCTATTGAGACGAAAGTCGAAGATGGAGAATTTGAAAATACACGCTGTTTATCGAAATCACTGCAACGCTATATATTTAATGTATCAAGTTAGGCGAGGCATCTTTTATAATAGGTGAACCTGTATAAAATGTCCGTTTATGTATCAGTGGATGGAATTTTCTGTTAGGTTCCACGCCATGAAATTGTGTGAAAGCTCTATTTATCATTTGAGATGTCCATGCTCTTTCTGATATTAAATTAAAATTCGAGTTAATACCTATCAGGAATAAAGATATGTTGGTCATCGTCATTGATCGCCTTGACTGCCTCGATGTTCTGGACATAACAGATGAAGTTCAAAGCATCGGCGCTGATCGCCGTGTCTGTTCTCCATCATGATTCATAACACATCACTGCTGACATCGGTCTCCATGATCAGATCTGATACCTTGAAAGAGTCTTATCTTCTCACACTGCGAATGTAAACCTGAATAATGTGCATTATAACCTGCCCAACTCATTTCCCGAGTAATTTGTAATCGACATCTATTTTTAATTTCCGTTAATACAGTATGTATGCAGTAAGTTTCCGGGTGTAAAACATGTCTGACAAATATTTATATTGCAGTTACGACAGAACTTCGTTTACTCGAGCTCTATTTATTTGAACTCTATTTATTTAGATATTTACATAACATGTATGTATGTGAAATATCATTTCAGTTAAATAGCGATGACAATTTGGATATAATGCCAATTTTGGAAGCAGTGGAATTAGTATCTAACGCAGTCGGAAAAACTACGGCTTTGATGGGAACCAAGACTATTCCTTATCGCTTTTTACCAAAAAATCATACGACGTATTACCATTATGACGGATCGTTAACTACTCCTGGATGCCAGGAAATTGTCATGTGGTATATTCTTGCCGACAAACTTACGTTATCAGAGCAGCAGGTAAATTTATTTCTCGATTTCATGATCTATTTATATATATCTAACAATGAACGTTTAACACGTTGACTGGCACGGTGATGATCGGTGAGCCACGTTGTTAAATTTTTTAAAACGATTAAAATAAGATAAATTTCCTGATCTGACAAAGGTTAAAGAATGTAAACGACACAGATAACATTATAATAGGATATAATACAAATACGATATAATATTTTGCAAGAATTAAATACTATGATGTAGTATATTTCAATTTATCGCGAGACTCAGGACAAAATACGCGTGCGATTTTACATATAGGTATATATTAAAATGCAACATCCTGTAGAATCTTTACTTTATTTTCTTGGTTTTCAGTTAAGCATCTTTAGAAGTGTTGGAACAAACAACGGTACACTGATCTTCAATCACAGACCAACGCAGAGTGTCGGAGAAAGGACAGTTTATCATCATTTGGACGGATATTCTGCCGCGACAACCCATTTGAGCAATTTACTGAACGTGTGCTTTAGTCTCTTACTAACCAAATTGTTATATTTCAAATAATTCCAGTTAACTTCACCTGTGAATTTAGAATTATCTAATCGCATAAAATGTGATCGATATATCGTTGACAGACATTCAGCTATTCGAGAAATTTTGTCGCATCTCACTCATACCGTGCATAATAATGGGATAATATTTTTTATGGTTATGATATAATCAAAGGATTATGATTGTAAGAGAGATAAATGCAGTACAGTAGCTCGTGAAAGCAAACACTTCTAGAGAAACTTTCGATAAATACAGAGCGTAAGAGAACATGTGGGACCCACTTCGGGCGTTGATTGCACTTCATCCTTCGCACATAGCAATAATGAGAGGGGGCAAGATAGGGGAAAGGAGAGTTCGGATGAAGCGAAGGAGGAGGAAGATGAATTAAGAGGTAGAAAAACAAATAAGGAAACTGGTCCGTATAAGTACTATTATGCGTTTCCATAATGATTCGTGACTGTTCACAAGTAACACAAGATTTGGTTCTAAAATGGTCCGTCTGATTTAATCGTAAATGTACGGTAACTTTTATATGGATTTTCGGAATGGTTTCATATTTTACTATATTATAATCACGACTGTTGTGTCACATTATAGTGCTGACAAAATTTCAAAATGTTTCGTATAATGCACGTAGTATATTCGTAACAAAGTTATATCGTAAGCGTTCGACGTGTACACGAGTAAGATTCAGTGACATATAACAATAAATCAAATGTATGCGACAGTGAAGCAAGTCATTATATGTGTAGAGCATATGAGAATGAATAATACAACCGCGTTGTATATAATTAGTGATGTGATAAACGACATGTGTACATAATGTATATCTTTGTAAATGATTTTATGTTTAACAAAAAACCAGCTAGAGTAGCATTTAGACATATTAACAACGTAGGTAACTGGCTAATCTTTCATCATTAATGATAATATTCTGTCACAATCGTTTTATGACGTATACTTCTTTCGGAGAATATAAAGATTATAAAATTAAAATTTTATTTGTTATCCTCTTTATGGTTAATTAAGAGTACGTAGCATAAGCATTTAAGGAACTAATTAAGTTTATTTGTATACTTGAATACGTAATTTCGAAAAATAGTGATCATATATATCTACTTATGGCAAGGAGCTACTTTGCTAAAGATAAGTAGCGTAATGTCGTTTTCTCTTTGACGACTTGGTTTTACATTGGATTATTTTATTATGTAAGAGCTTGCCGTCTTTTTGTTCTTCTGACTCGTTCGAACAACCAGTGGTAACGAATTCTATACTGGCACCATTGTCATCATTATTTATATTATTGAATACATTTCGTACGTTTACGTTGTATGTGCATTCACTTTGAAGATGTTTTATTTCAAGATGCGGTGTCTGAAAGCAATAAAGTGTGAAACAACATAAGTTGCATCCAATTTATATGGTATTTACGATCATCGGTAGTATTTGTATAGCAGATACAGCATTTATGAACATTAAATAACAGAATAAAGAAATAATTTCAAAAAAAAAAGACAGATAAATGAAAAAGTAACGCACAACATTTAAGTATAATTATATGTAAATATATATACTCTTACTCATAAGTATTAGGACACTTGTGAAAAATAAGATGCACCGAAGATATTTTTAAGAACTTATTAAGACTTGTAATTATTTCGCCTGTAACCTTGTTACATAAGCAATTCTTATATTCTATTCGATAATAAAAATTTCATCGATTATAAAAAGTACAATTAAATTTTTTTCTCGGTTATAGGTATTTCTCTGCCTTCGTTGTTAATGAATTTTGGCATTCGTGTCACTGGATTTTTATTCTATTTCATAATTGATTCCGTGAGCCAGATTCAAATTTGTTTTTTTAATTGATTTAAAATTTTCTGAATAAAAATCTATCAAATGACTGTGAACACGAATATGCGTATAATTACTAATTTATTGTGTTCTTATAACTCTTATGAATGACTTACGACATTACAACATTAACTTACATATGTATATGCATGTAATGCATACCTATGTAGATCAGTATATGCAGTAAATATTGAAATAAATTGGTGCTATGCTTTTTAACATGAAAGATTTATATCCTGGTGATCTCATGAGAAAGTATTAAGTATTGCTTGTAATTACCAATTGACCTAAAATACACATACTGTTACTACAAATCGATCAATGTGTCCAGATACTTATGAGAAGCATACTCATTAATTCGTTACTTTTTCTTACAATTTTTCTAAATAGATTTCACGATATGGATCGTCATCTTGCACGAATACAAAATTCTAGCGGATTAATTATTTTCCAAATAATCTAGCTCACTCATCACGTTCTGTGAAGAGACCTAGCAAGTGTTAATACTAATACTAATACCTATGAACAGAGGTGTATACATATAATACCTGAACAAGTTTCCACCAGGTTTTCTTCCGACGGGATATGAGTTTTTCCTGCGAAGCTGAGCAGGATGCCTCTCTCCAGGAGACGTTGTACGCCTTTACATCGTGGTTCATCGGCCAAACCAAACGTACCTTGACCTCGCCGCAGTGACAAGTCATTCGCCGTAGATGAAGATCGCCGTGGTATCGCTCGCATCTGCGAGATCGCCTCCCCAAATCGGCTTCAATGAAAGGGCACTTCTTCGTTTGTTATGCCAATTATTAGGCTCGACAAAAATACCAGTAGCAGATGGAAGAAGAGCAGGCTGGAATTTCATCTTACCGTATGCCATGTAATCGGTGCTATTGAAAACTTTCGAGGCTTTTCGCGACAACAATCGCCGGCCACCGTACAGTGCAACAGCTTGCACTTGAAGGAAGTACTGACACCTCAGTTCCAAATTTTTCAGTTCGTAACACGTTTTGTCCTAAAAATGTAAGGAAAAGAAAATCACTTTCGTTGCAAGTCATAGTGAAGATATATAGGGTGTATCATAATACGCGGGGCCCATGTTAGGATGTCACGAACATTTGTCATTGTTTTTTGGGCCTTCTGTCTACTCTTCAATTCGGTCCCACATATTATGAAGCACACACCCTGTTATACGCCCTGCACATTGCGCATCAACCATCCTGTAGTTATTTGTAAATCAACGTACATTTATGAAAGAATTGTTTTAGATATAATGATAGGTTTCAGATTGAAAGTAGACAACTAGGAAAAAGAGTGAAAACTAGAATATAATTTGTGATACTTGTAGTTACTTGTAAACCAATGTATATTTATGGAAGAATTAGAAAATTTAGTGTAAAGTGAAGTTTCTTATCGCTTTAATATCTCACATAATTTACACAAAAAAAAAGTGCATATGTTAAAAGAATGGTAAGAATAGAATGTGTAACGATACTTCTGTATTGTAATTACGTAAATCTTACTTTCAGAACTGTTCTATGATAAACGAGAATGGAATCATTAGTCGGTCCGTGAACAAGGCGGCTCCAAAACACTTTGTAAAATGTTATCGGCACATCCGAAGCTGGTTTACTCCATCTTAGAGTAATACGCAGTTTTCCATCTACCAGTCGCGCATCGGATAGAGTCAAGTTTTGTGGTTCTTTTGGATTCCGTGGGTCTAAAAGTAATAAATTACCCTTTAAATTTATAATATGACATCCGCAAAGAAAACTTCCCTCTCTTCTCTACTTTCTGTCGCAAAACTTCGTGAAAGCTAATTCCATGTTTCCGTAATTGTTAATTTATGATATTGTAAGTACCTGTGCGATGTTTCTGATGTCTCGATGATAAATATACACTGCGTTTATGCATTATAAACTATACAAGGCTATCTTCTGTCATACAAAGACAATTAAAGGGAGACCTAGAAAGTTGTAATTACATGACGAACGATCGACGGTTCAACCGAAAGAAGTTTAAATTGCACATGATATATTATGCACGTCAGTGTATGGTGCTACTGGTAAAAATGATAAATGGATAAGCAGATCATCGATGGAATGACAAGGTGCAGTATTACCAAATATTTCAGACCGATAAAACATTCGCGAGCCTCTCTATCGACGAAAAGCATACCGTTGACTATTAACATATCGTTTTAAGCGATAGTAGACTAATAGTAAAGAATTTATTAAAAAATCAGATATTTTATCAACTACATATTTTCGTTGCAGCTGACTCTTAATTCGTTCCACGTGACAAATGGAACATCTGTATTACATTTTACGTAGCTATAACGTATTAATTTATCTAGGACAGTTTCGTATTTGTATTATTGTATATTATACGAATTAGACGTAAAGAAATCTTTCATAAATAAAAGGGAAAGAAAATTTATGGAAACAAATTTATGAAGAAAAATTCGTTCTAATAACTCGTTATTACGTCTGTTAGTCGTTGTTATGACTGTACAGTGATAAGATGAAGTGAGATATAGAGCACAGCTCAGAGAACCCATCTATAATTACAAATTAATTACGTATCATATATTCTTGTTCTTACTATCGAAAAGAATTAGTTAGCCAGCGGAATGGATTTTCGAGATTTGAATCCTTTTAACATTTTTTTAAGCACGCTTTCGGCCAATGTTTTGCCGATGTCGAGTAGAGAAACGAAATTACCCATCTTTTTCAAAATCTACTCGATCATCATTTGGTTAATAGAAGTGACATATTTTATTGCTTGTGTTGTCGGAATTTTGACCGTATCGAGGGAAAAAGCATTGAAGGATGGAACGGTAAACCTTGTGATCGCGATAGAAGTGCTCGTGCTAATGATTTATATGCATAATCGTAAGAATTTACTACGTGGATTAATTGGAAAATTAAACCATCTTATCGAGGACAATAAAATACTTCGGAATATGATAGTTAGCGCACTGGAACCAATGGAAAAGCCGTTGAAAATTTATACGGTTGCTAGCGTTGGTTCGCTCGCTCTTTGGATATCATTGCCGCTTATCGAAGTTTTCCGGAAGAATGAGTTCCGTTATTCGGATTATCGAGTGCCATTCGTTCTATCCAAGGAACCTTTCCCACTCAACGTTTTCGTTGGCGGCGTCATCTTCCAGATCGTCGGCGGTACATACACGCTAATCAGAAAGATTAGTTTAGATATCTACACAATGTACATCATTCTGTTAACGACGGCTCAATACAAGTATCTTCGAATGAAATTTGCGACGATATTCGAACAGAAACCCGAAACTTTAAACGGTTCGTACAACGATATTATCCGGCAGAAAGTCTCCTTTAGGAACGAACGGATGATCCAGGAAATGAGACTGTTGACCCGCCATTACGAAACTGTAGTTGAGTAAGTATAAGAACGCGATCAGTATAAATATTCATGATATATAAATGAAAGTATATATTAGCTCGTAGAGGTATAAGCGCAAAAATATTTTTATTACACGATAAGCTTGTTTCATGAATACCTACACGATAGCGTCGCGTTAAAACGTAAAGGAGGCGAAAAAAAGAAATACTTGTACAAGTGACAATTTCTGGTTTGTTGGAGTTTTATCGTGTAAAAAGCGTACTGCTTTGTAACAACTACGTGCACTGCTGTGTATACGACAATTCCTGAGCGACGCCAGTAGTTGGCCGCAAATCGTACGACGTTATTAGCACGTTAGAAGTCGTACAGCGTTTGCACTTTCGTTTTCTTACAGTACCATTTTACGTTACATATACGGTATTAGTTTTTTCTTTACGTTTCGCACTCGAACAAATAAACGCTCTATTCTAATAACTCATCACTGTGAGAATTGATTGTCTCTTCCATGTTGGTCTTTACAATTAGTGGAGCGTTCAGAGCGTTCAATATCTATTGTCAATATTTCGCAGTTCTCAACATCGTGTTACGCAAAAATCTCTGTATATCGTCGATACAATGTTGTCAGTGCTTGATGAAAAATTGCATTTTCCTTGTGCGTTCAACATTATTCAAGATACATTACGTTTCGAGTTAGCGTTTAGCGACGCCTAATTAAAAGAAGCCATTATTTTAACATTATCAGTGGAAAGACTACAGAAATGGCTTTTAAGAAGAGAAATGTGTTTCCACGCGGATTAAAAATATGTTTCAACGAACACTCTCGTCGATGTTCGATAATATTGAGAATATTATATTGCACATACATTGATCGTCCGACTGTACCTATAACGTTGAGAACCGTGATATATTGATAATAATATTGATTATGTGATAATAATGTTGATAATAATAAGATTAAGATGAAAGAAAAAACAAAAGAGTTATCAGAGTTGTACTCTTTGAACATTTTTTAATTAGAGAAAACACAATTTAAATATCCTTTGATTTTATATAGACATAGTATATGTATAATTCGAAATAAAAATACGATCGATTTGAAGTGGTATGATGATACACGATTAAGACTTAAACGATATGCTAACAAGTTTTGATGGCAAATGTTTGCAATCTGGCAATCGCGTTTGCTATACATTTTAATTTTATTTTAGGAATAAATATTCACGAAAATATTGCTCTTTTCACATATATCAAATATCTCAAAAGATTTTTTATGAAAATTTTGAACATACATAATTCTTATATAGCCAAAAATACTAACAGGAAAAATATACATTAATTTGTCTTGAATAATGTATTTTGAAGAAATATTGAAACATTTTTCTTGCCTCAACATGTACGAGATTTACACAATAATATGAAAAATGGATAATTTGAAAAATATACATTATATATACATAATGAATGTAATATACATGAAATTGTGTGAAATTTTCCAATTTTTGACGACTTTGTAGATGTGACATTTTTTTGATGACATTTATCGTCGTAATAAAATTTCATAATTATTGTAGGATTGCTGTTATGTTGAAGAAATTGCTTTTTCTAAACGTCGGAGTTCATTACATAAACAACGTTTTCCGGTTCTGCTTTCTAAGTTTTATGTTCGTAATGGTATATTTTAAGTTCCAACTTTTTAATACAGAATTTTGTTTCCTAGTAAATTCTGTTTCTCCTGTAACTGCTTATCTTGTGCAGACGACAACTATTTACTTTTTCAGAGTACTAATATGTTTTCCGAAAGATGTTTAGTTATATTGTATACAATTGGTGCGCTGATACAATTTTATATATTGTGCTATTGTATCCAAGAGCTACTCGACGCGGTAAGATCTTTTAAACAGTATAAATAGTACGATGATATTGTTTTCTGCTAGTTAATCTCTCTTGGTTAATAAGATACATATGTTTTAGTAATAGCAATGCAATAAACAAGAAAGGCTATATACACATATATAAACATTAAATTTATATACATCCATGAATTTTAATAATATCAGGTATACAAATGAATAAGCCAAATTTTGTTTAAACGTAAAAAGATTGACAGTAAAATGAAATGGTTCCTCCGTCCTTTTGTCGCTACGTATTGTTAACATCTTACTATTGAAAACGACATTTCATTTAGCGTAGTTTCGATAACTACGAAATGGTAGTAAAAATATAATCCTAAAAAATTCAATTTATAAGTGACAACGGAAAAAGGTGCATATTCGTCACTGTATTTTTCATGAATTGCCACAAGGAAAAAATGCTGAAAAAACATGTGAATCGATCTGCAACTTTCTCGCTGGAGATATTGTATCGTACGATGAGTGTGCGTTTTGTTTTAAACGGTTTGAGAATCGGCGACTTCTGATTGATCGACAAGCAGAACGCTCTGAAAGCTCACGAAAGTGCGATCACGACGATTTTAAAAGCAACTACTGACTGAGAGTTCAATGCAAACGTAAAAGCAGCTTGCGCAGCAGCTAAAGGTAATACAGCAGATCATTCGAATCACCTACACGAAGTGGGAAAGATCCGGAAAGAAGAGAGGTGGGTGTCCTATAGGATTGCTGCATGATAGCGCCAGACCTTAAGTTGCTTTTGATGCAAAAGACATCGCAACGAGTCTCAGATGGGAAGTTACGCAATATCTGGTATATTCAGCTGACATTGCTCCATCAAACTAACACCTGTTTCGGTCGATGTAGTCACTTTCAACCATTTGACGAAATATAAAAATAGCTGGACCACTTCATCGTAACAAATACGCCTAAAGTACGATTTAAAGTTATAGAAAACAATGGTGGTTATTTTGAGTGGAAAATTTGTTTCACTCTTTTTAAAAATAAATCTTGGATCTGTGAAAAAATCGAATTATTCATTTGTACACCTAATATAGTTTATGTAATAAGATTAATATATTTACACATAATAATGCGTTATATATACATATATACATATATACAATTGTACAATGTATTAATATCCATTCGAAATTCCTAGAGCAACGCTGTAGCTGACGATGTAATATATGAAAAGTGGTATTTGCACGACGTACCACTGCAACGTGCACTTCTTATGGTAATTTCTGCCAACAAACTAGAGTGCAAATTATCTAACTCTCGACACATTGATTTAACTCTGTCGTCATTCATGTCGGTAAGTGTACTGTCTTAATAATAATAATTACTATTACTTGATAATTATGCTACCTGTTACATACAATACGTCCAGAAGTAAATCGAATCAATTGACCAATTGCCAAATTGTTTTATATAGAATTTCTTTTGTTATTGTATTTTTATCTTTAACGTATAACGGCGCAATTTGATCGATTTGCTTTAGGCAAGGCCGGATCGAAGCTTTTGGTGGTCCTGGGACTATGGACCCAGCGTTGGGCCCTTTCGTAGAAAGACGAGGGGAGGCATTTAAGATGAAATAAATTTACGTAAATGTGAAATAAAATTTAGTTTCCAATAAATTATATTTCAAAATTAGTTAGCCGTTTTTAAATTTCTATTCGTATTTAGGAATATCTTTTCAATGGTTTCGGAAATTTAGGATTCTTGAATGACTAGGCTCATGGCTATAGCTCCCCTCCTCTAGAACTCTTTTAATCCGGGCCTAACTTTTAGACAGGACATCTATATATAATTATAGATAATTTAATTAACTACTCCCTACTTAACTATTTTTTCGCTGTTTTTCTAGATCCTAAATCAAGCATATTCCGTATGCTTATTGTTTCTTAAATCAAGACCTGATTAAAATTGAATATTATAACGTTATGCAACGTAACATATCTTAATCGTTAATTGATCTCTACGATATAATTAAATATAGCATCGTAAATAAAGTATTTATTTAATTACAATGTAATATTAACGTTTGAAGAATATGATTATATTTTATGTGATAAAACAATTAATACGGCCATAAATTAAATATGTATGTAGATCAAAATTAAAAATGTATTATATTTCAGCAATAACTACAATATTCGCTTAATTTCGATTTCAAGATAACTGGTACTCACAAATTGGATTACCGCGAACAGTTTCTCGCTTCTGTTAACCATTAAGTAACACAAATGATCGGCAAAAACCAAGTACACGTAAAATACTCATTCGCGATAATCTTTCATCATATTTCGAGTCGTGACACAGAAGTTGTTGCATCAACTTCAGTAGGAAGAATAACAACGTTCGCTGTGTGCACTTTGATTTTTTCCCTGCGTGATTTCCATGTCTTTTGCAACGTGTAGCAAAAGCAGGATATTTTTCAGAATGAACGACGAAAAAAGGAAGTGACTTAAAGTGGTTACAGGAAACCAAAGACAAATTTTCCGCAACTAAACTCGACTGCTTGTTAAATTGATTCCTTGTCACGATAAGTGTTTATAGATAGCTAGTAATCGAGTTTGGTAATTGAGATAGCAAGTAATAGTTAATTTCACGCACTATTTCCATCTGGAAACAAGTTTGCAGAGACCCGATTTTAAATCAGGACAACGTGCTGCTCGCTTCAAAACTGGAATAAGCATGTTTCGTGCGTACTTGCGTTGTTCTTTGGACGCAATAAGAGTAACGCAGAGAAACCTTGGATGAATTCTTTTTCTTCTCTAACTGTCGCGTATTGCTCGGATTCTCGCGGAAGAATCGTAAGTTCTCTTGAGGAGCGATTGCTGGATGGTTAGAGCTAATTCGTTTGCAAAGACTATGCAATATTAATTAAGTGGTTTTGAGGCCATTCCCTTCTAAAGCTAAGTCTACATTTGACAATAAACGTGAACCAATTGTAACATGACGAGTGGCGCTTTTCGCGCGGAAGTGTCCTGCTCCAGATATTTGGCAATCGTTTATCGCACGCTATTCGGAATAATGTAACGCTTACCTTTTGTTTTAAAAGGTTTGGAAGGCTCCGAGTATCCTCGGGATCCATTTGCATTGATGGCTGCTACACGAAATTGATACCAGTGTCCTGTCTTTAATCGTTCTCGAATCGTTGCGTGTGACTTCGATGAAACGTGACGAACAATCCATGGACTTGATCTGGATTCCAGGTACCTTGGTCCAAGTAAATGTCGTTCCTCCACCAAATACCTCACACCTTTGATTCCGGTAGACTCATCGATACGCTGTGCCTTAGAATTATACCAAGTCAAAAAAACTAAGTTGTTCTTTTGTTGCCTGATTTGGACATTCCTGGGTATCACGGGTAAATCTGAAAAAAAAGAAGAAAAATGCAAAAATGTGAATTTTATCTTGGTTTGTGCGTAAATATGTACAATTCCCGCTGAAAAGTTTGGAGCACCGTCTCCAATTTCAAGTTACGATAAACGGTTGAAATTCTCCCAGGATAAGCAACACGATATTTACATCGTCGCTTCTTACACGAAACAACAAATACAGAGATAGTGCTGTGTCCGAATATTAATGACAGTAACTGTGTTTCAATGCCGCATAACATTTAGTCTTGCAGGAAGGCCTGTATCGAATGACTTACTTGAGTCAACTGCTGTCGAAATACGCTGTAATATACTGTTCTAAACTGTGGTTATTATCAACTGTCATAAGCTCTTATAAACTGTTGTTGCAAAAGCTTGTGTCTTAAAAAAAAAAAAAAATTCTCGGTCGGATGTGAAATAATTTAAAAAGTTTGAAGCTCAAGAGATTGGAATGCTGGTCTGTTAATGATTTTTCGAGCACAGCGTTCGAAATTTTGCTTGTCGATTGGTTTTCATTGAATGCAGTGAATTTGTAATTAGCGTGCTTCTATGGTATCACGTACGCTTCCCCATGCATCTCTATTGTATGGTACAGCTTTGTGAAGAGAAGGTGGTCCTTTGTACCGGGATGTGTCTGAAGCTTCGGACTATAATTAGGCAAAGTGGTGGTTTTGGCTTTCGATAAAGCGCAGAGTTACGCTCAGCTAATTTCTAGACTGCGGTTTTTCATGCATAAAAGTGTAAAATTGCACAGAATGCACGTACTGTGTGCAGATATATGAAATATCCAAAGCATAGTGCTTTCTATTATATAATACTGTGTAAATAAAACAATTTTCTACCCTGATCGTATTTTTTCAATTGTATTATCAAATAAATGAATTTGCATAAAAATCCACGATCTATTAATCGTTTTAACCAATCGGAAACTTCGAATTAATTATATTCGTAGACATGGGCATGCCAATTTCGGTGTACTTTCTTCGAAAACATGTAAACGAAAATCCTCAAGCGTCTTAATCCGGCCAGACGGAGTAAGTTTCGGATATTTCTATAAAGTAAGAATTAAACAAAGATTTATTCTATATTTGCGTTAGTGACTAAGAAGGTGCGTTAAGTCGAATATTAAGTCTTTTATGCAAAAATTCCTGCATATTATTGTAATGTGGATTGATGTAACATAAAGTAAATTAAAAATTCAACTTTTTCAAGTTTTAGAATTAGACCATTTTTGTAGTCACCAGCGCATTTATTCCTCTCTTTGGTAAACAGTCATAAAAAGACATCCACCTCCGATTGTAGTCACCTTAAGTATCGTTGAGTAAGGTTTCAGTTGGGACTCTCCGTTTATCGAATAGTTATTGTCAAGAAGAGTTTTTACGAACGTGTAAACAGTAGTTTATTTATTGATACAATAGTGAGTATCAGTATCTTTACTGAAAAAAATCTTGTAAATTGTTTGTATCTCGAATAAATATAAATAATTTAATTAATTAATTAGTTATTCGTAAAGCATGCAAAATCAGTGTTACAAGCGCATCACCTGCAGATACAATCACACTAATACACGCGTACTGCCTCTCATACAATGAATAGTTTTAGACTGTAAATTGGAGAAATTACGTTCGTGTAAAGAAACCTTAATTATAAATGACAAATAAAATCTAATGCGTACCAGTTACATTGTCTAAACCGACGGGATGCATGCATGTGACACCGCAATCATGTCTGCAACATTTTGCTAAATCTGGGCAACGAGAGTCATTGACGCAAGCTATCAAACAAACAGCTTCAAAGGGTGACATGGATGCTTTATCAGGACAGTGACCAGGTTTTGTGTAATTGGATGCCAAGCAATTTTCCATACACTAAAACAAAACAATACATCGAACAGTTATACTCACATGTATGTACAATATATTATATATTCTGTATAAGAAAATAAATATACAAAAAAGAGAAAGTAATATAAATAAAAAATTGTTAAATATATATCAGGGAAGATTCTATCTCTTTCTGGTTAAATCGTTTCGTTTTCAACATCCAGAAATGCTATTTATATTAAAATTAAAATTGTACCTCCACATTTACCGATATTGGTCTTCGTACAAGTAACATTTTCAAGAAAAACAAATTTTTGTTTTCCAAATGGCACCTACAGCCTTTTTTATTTTCACTCTTCAACTGTTTTGGATATCTGAACGTGTCGAGTTCGTACACTTAAACCAATTTCAATCTCAAACATTTCTCTCTTTTATGTTTCCTCGAACAAGTTTCTTGCTAGCCTACACAATATGGTTTTCATCAAAATACGCCTCTAATCATCGAAAAAATTTATCTTTCACGATATAGGATGCGTCACTCTTGTGCTATCCGACTTCTGTGGACACACCTTCCCGGGAACGTTGCCTTCTTACTTAAACTGTTTACGTTGCCTAGCAAAAGAGGAGGAATTTCCATAATTGCGAAGAAATCGTATTCTTGCCTTTTGCGACGTAACATCTTTATTTCGGTGAATCATTCTACGTATATTTTTAACCCATTGTTGGCGGTATACTGTGAAATAAATTTTGCCGCAGTTGCCGCGTATTTTTCGAAAATATGTCAATGTTTGTGAAGTGAAAATCGTCGATTCTCACGTTTCTCGTCAGCAGTGTATTAATATACAATGCCTTGCTATACAATGTCTATATAAAACGTATCGAACACCATTATACTTATTATACGGAGTGTAATAGAACATATGGAACTCGTTTCCTGAGGTGATTGTATATCTAAGAACAATGAAAAAAGTTCCTGTAAACATATCCTCTATCTGTCTTGCTTTATGAGATGTAACGAATTTTGCAAACAGAGCAAACTTTATTGAAAATGTTGAAATATCAGGGATCAGAATAGAACAAGCTTTTCAACAAATTCGGGAAACACCAGTAATCGTTCAAAGTGCAAAACGTCTATAGATTTGCCTTGAAATGCAAGGTGGTGATTTTCAGCAACTTCTCTAAAGGCGATTAGATAAGACAAAATCGAAAAAGAAAATTCGTCGTGTCTCATACACGAAGACAGATACACGGTATGTTTATATGAATATTTTTTCATTGTTGTTAGATATACAATCAGCTCAGGTGCCACATGTTCTGTCACATCCTGTATATTATATAATTACATATCAATTAATTAAGTCGAAATGTATTAAATTTTGCCTCATTTAATAGTTTCACGGGACTACACTAATTTGATACTATGGAAATTAAATATATAGAATCTGTTTAAAAGATACCTCATTAGAAGCAAAGGTATGTGTGAATATTATTTGTAGCCATTGTACAATATTGATATTTTTAATGCGAACTGAGTCACGAAAATTATCACGAATGTATGAATTTTCAGTTTCGTAATCCACACACGTATTCGGTTGGTAATAATTATCTGGAAAGTGGCCATCATTATGGTAATTTCCTAGCTCATTCACTTAATGACTTAATACATTGCAAACAGTGCTGTAAACAGCACATTGCGCCGGCAGGATAAAATATCCCAGCTTCTCTTCTGTATATCGTCAAGTTAACATTTGCAAATCGTTATCGATTTGCCTGATAAAAATGAAAGTGAATAGATCGTCTAGAACGTTTTAACGCTATGTGTCTTAACGTATCGACAAAATGCATGGAACTTCTTCCATCACGCGGTGCGAGGATCCTTCGATAGAAGGAGCCAAGTCATTTTATACAGGATCCAGATTGGCCACGCGAGACTTTCTCACGAATTCCTTCTATAGAGAATATCCCCCCTCCCCTCCCCCCACTGTAGTATGTGCCAATGTCCTCTTGAATATATATTGACTTTTTGTAAAGAAACCGAAACCTCACGAAATGGGGCCAAACTTCTCAAATCACTGAAGGAATTCTTCCACGATACAAAGAATGTTGAGAATCTTTTCAAATTTACCCAGAGCAATAAACGCCTTTACTATTCCATTTAACTGTCACTAATCGTCGGTACACGTCGCTAATGATCCAAACCTTGATGTTAAATAAAGAAAAAAAATCGTCTAAATAGTTTTAGTGGAGCTAAGGTTTTTATTATAACGCTTTACATTTAAGAAATAATGTAATTTCATCGAGAGATTTTTGTGACCGACTGTATGTATCTCATTTGTGGCGTTACGTAAGGAGAACATTTCCTTACTGTTCTTAAAATATCCTTTGATATTGTGGCAGGAGAAAGGGAAGTGTCCTAGAATTCGTTCTTTTTGTCTCTGAAGTAATGCAAGAAGCACGACACCGACTAACTGGATGGCAATCAGAAACAGGATCATGAGACGGCCATAATCGTTAAAGACCTTATATGCAAATTTTCTCTATTCATTTACGAAGGTTTTCGGTTGCATTCACCGAGATCCGGGTTGCGTTATCTTAGAAACTTCTTCCTCGAGCTTAGAATCCACAAGTTTAGCTGAACTTTGGATAAGATATCAGCACTACAAATTTGTTGTTATGATTGTTTCTTTTCGGGGCCTTTTTTGATCGCTAAAGTCGAATATAAGAGCCATTTTCCATGGAAATGAACGGTTTTGAGAATTCAGTCTTATGAACATTTGGCCGACGAACGCCTTGACTGTAGAAATCCGCGTAGAATCGTCATCATGTATGTGAAGTAGACAAGTGATGTCGCATTAACAGTGCTCCAAACGTTAATTTTGCTGCTTATTACTTATCGCTCTCTGTAGGATCATGAACTAACCGATCGATTCACGACAACCGGTAAATATAAAATAACCGCAACCTTACCCCAATATTCACGGTACAAATGTATGCAGAGAGTGGTCCATACAATGGGTTAAGAGCATCAAATTTTAAAAAGATATTGTCAAAATCCATGAACATGTCACGCATCAACAAGTTGGCTGAGATTTTGTACACCACTTCCAGCTTTAGTGATCTCGAGAACCACTAAAAAGTGTCATTCTAGTCGAATATTTTCCAGTGCGAATACTATACTAGAGCCCGAATTTCTACAAGCAACTTTTTCTATCATTCTTAATCCCCACATTGTGTTTATGTGTGTGAATGAACGGACGTGTGTGTAGATGATCAAGTGAGAATACAAGGTAATAGGTAAAACGATTGTAAACGGAGTTCCTTTTATGATCCGGAGGCTAAAAATAAACTATAGTATTAGATAATTGCACCATGCAAAATCATTTCGATAATAAGGATGCTCTTTATGACAATAATGTACATAGATCTGGATGAATAGAAATTTCATAGGAGAAGCATTAATTCAAAGATGTCGAAGAAAAACGAGGAAAAGTCACGTTAAGAAAAAGTATAACAGTTTAATATGAAGTTATTCACAGGAACAGGAACAGTTGTGGATAACTTGCTGTAATGATTTCCGTATTTCGAACGGTAAAATAGTTAATAGTTAGATGTTTATACTAATTACTTAAACTGTCTAATAAGTTCAAGTTAGATCTTTGAAAAAACGACACGAATTCAGCTTGATAATATAAATACAGTGGGTCACAAAAGTACTCGAATACTTGCCACAGAATTCTTTCGTAAGTATATTACACGAATTACACGAAACTTTTTGGAATTTCGTTAACAGTATTAGATATGACCACCGTGATTATATGTAATAGTAAAATTTCCGAAATCGATTTTAAAATTTACATAGAAGATACAAGACAATTATTGGAAACATACACTTATTGTTAGTGAGAAATTAGGACGCAGCATACAAAGTAGTCTCGAACACGCGACAATAGATGCTACTTTTCCTGTAAACGACTGCAAAATTGCGACACATTGCAAAGAAAACAAATTCGAAATTGGAACTTTAACATTTTTGCACAAGAAACTTTTCGTAGACCTTTTGCAGACCTTCACCAAGAGGTGGATAGAATAACGTTACGATACTCGTGATAAATCATTTTCCAACACCTTGTAGAATGAACGAATCGTTTTTATTTTATTAGTAGCATTTGGATCCTAAGAAGTGCACCTTGAATATTGAATTTGGTTCGATTTATAGATACATACTGAACTTAATTAATTGTATGTACACGTACCTTAAACGCCAAGGAAAATGGATTGAGCTCAAACGCTGTATGCACGAGACTATCGTGTGGTGTGTACGAGCGAAGCCTTTCCAGGGATTGCATTAACTTAAACACGACACATTTCGCCTCCACGGAGGACTCTGTGCATACTATGTAACATCTTCATACACTAGAACGATGATTCATAGCATAATGCCGACCACGTGCTTTGGTACTCGGGAGGATTGCTCTTTCGCTTATTCTCATTTTCTATTTCTCTTCTCTTCCGCAACAAGACTGTATAATCTGATCATCAGTTGAACGCGGTAAACGGAAAGAGAGCTTCAACTAGATACAATAACTGCTTGCCACTGAATCTCAGTTACACGCGAGCCGTACTATACTTTAGATATATACTATATATTTTTCGATATTAGGTATTCTATGTACTTTGCGTATATATCGAAGACATCAAAATATCCTTTCTCCAAGTAGTCGTATCCTTAGCTTTCACAAAACTGCGAACAAAGCTTTCTGCGACTATGTCGTTATATTGAAATGTTGCCTGTTGGCGGGGAGGGATAGGCAGGTGCAACTACGAATGCGATATAATTAGATTCAGAGGTGGAGTTATAACGGGAAATATAAATATCGTAGAATGGGTAGATTATCAGATTATTTAGAAAAAGGGGACAAGGGAGTCAGAAACTAATTGCTAAGATTAGGTGCAAAAGTATAGGAGAGGCAAATAGATATTGTATGGTAAAAGAACGGAGGTGGTGTGTTTTATGCGAAGGAGGATTGGGAACACTGAAACACTGGGTGGGAGAATGTGGAGGAATTGAGGACAGAAGAATAACATTAAAGGAAATTGTTGAGACGAAGAAAAGATGAAAGAATGGTTAACGAAACTAGAAAGAAAGAAGGAGTGTATGAGAGTGGGTGGGGGAGAGAGGAAAAGTGAATAGAGGAGACAGACACATGGCAAAGCCAAAGAAAGTATGTGCAATGGAAATGTCACATTACATTTAAATAATTAAGTATAGAGTAACTAAAGCATAATTAAGAGTAAGTTCAAATATATATGTAACAACCTAGTGTATGTCGAGCCTGTATGACTGTGAGAATGAGAAATCCATGTAGATCAATCTCGTTTTATAGCCGGCAGGCAAAAATGAATAAAAAGCAGATATATATTTAATCATAAAGTGACATTAAGATAAAGAGGCAATAGAACTATACTTACTATGATCCTACTTCATCAATCTTTCTATTTAGAACATAATACTTGAGTCTATCGCTAATTGAGAGCACTTTGGGACTGAAAAAGGGAAAATGACGAATGTGAGAGGGTGAAAGCTGAGAGTAAAAGTGAACGAAGACGGAAGATGGGAATGGAATGGCTTCAGATTTGAGAACTTCGTATCTAACAGAAAATTTTGTATAATATTATTCAAACCAATTGAAATTTACAACAGGCCAGAGTGATATTAGATAAGTCTTTACTTCAATCTCTATTTTCATGTCTAATGTACATATTTTTGTATATGTGGAATTACTTAAAACACAGATGACGACATTAAGTATACCTCTTACATAATTACCATGAATTTTGACGATATTGTGCAATTCTGCATTGTTTTTTATTTCTAATTCTGTCACATTGTTTGCATAATTATAAAATATTTTCATGGTGCTGCGGAAGTTATGTCGAACGGTAACGAACCCATAAAGAAGAGTAGCGGTTTCTTAAATAAACTTTTCGCCAGTTATGCAAGATTGTAAATTGCAAAAATTGTTAAAATTTTGAGCAACTTTTTCTTATACGTATAGTCGTAGTTCCGCCTTGGATTTCAAATCATCAAGCAATTTACGTTTAATACTACGTGTATTATTTAACGATTTACTTTACAATTTACCTTAAAAATGTTCGTCCCGTAAAGAATTTGTCAATGACGGTAGATACATTTTTTACCAAATGAATTAGAATACAACGTTCCATATACATCAATCTATGCATCGAAAACTACTTTACGCTAGCTTCGCCGGCCGCGGCGGCCTGTCATTATTTAGCCCAACCCACAAACCATGGATCTTTCTTTTTTATTTATACAGTACTGCAGATGATTATCACATCATTGACTCGGGTTTGATATTAAAGCAATTTTGGCAACGTTGTGCAATTTTGTATTATATTGTTTGCATAATTATATGTCTTATAATTATAGGTCTATAAATTCACTGTGACCCCAAAGGACTGCCGTACATTTTGCTGCCGTAACAGGGATATACATTATTCGAACGATCGAAGGAACTGGTCAGCGTACTTATTGGCCTACTTTTTGCAAGTAATGTAGGAGCGGATGTATCCTTACGCCGCGAGGATAATCTGGGGCCATTGACCAGCTGTACTGCACTTTATTTCATTCATATATCGCACAACTTTTTAAAATTGTGACTATAATGCATGACGTTGAATGTTTGATTACAAACCAATACAGAATTTCTATACGTATTTACTAATTAAACTTCAAATTTTACTATTGTAGTCAGGATAATCGTGTCTGATTACAGTGCCATTAAAATTTCAAAAAGTTTCGTGTAACACATAAAATACATTGATAAACTGTGCTAAATGTTTCAACACTTTCATCAGCTACTGTACGTATTTGTGTTACGTTATGCATTAACTCAAACGCTTGATTCTTCAGATTCGGCCGTGATTGGACCTTATAGAAGAGACGCGAAGTATCTCACATGGATATAGGTACCGTCGCCACGTGGTCCTGTTAGTATAGAATAATTCAATTACACTGCCCGTACGCAGGACGGAAGAATCAAACGATCTCAACATACGCAGACAATGCGGCCCGACATCCACGGTACTTTCACATCTTTGATCGATCGTACGATCGACAGCCAGTTGATGTTGATAGACGATTGATAAAAAGAACCGTCGGAGATTTCCACGTGCTGTCAGATTAAAAACTTATTCTATCATCGTCGTCGAATCTACCGAACAAGAAACAAATGTCTGGAAGGCTGAAAAGATTTAAGCCATCAGACTCGATTGGAACAAGCAAATTCTATGAGCAACAAATACAGAGAAATAAATGAAGTATCGACGGATGCTTGAATATCTCTGTAAATATGTCTATACTCTGAATTGTATACCACAGTCCTGTTTCTTCGATACAACTTAAAATTTTAATAGGCTTTAAAATATACAAATATTTCGTTCTGCTTTTGGCAATTCATCGCATAAGCTTTCCAGAACCCGACAAGTTGCTCTTTAAATTATTTGCCATTGCATACAGATACGCGTAGTATTAGTTGTGTTCGTGAAATGTTCAGAGTATTAAATAGTATTAATAGTGGGAATATTAGTATTAGCAGTAGTAAATTAGCAGTAACTTTGATGTGTAGAAAGTATTTACACGTTGCAGTACTTACTTCATCAGGATAATTGCCACCGCAACGAACATCGCATCTAGCAACTCTGATAGTGTCGTACTCTTCGATGTACTTGGTCCAAGATGCGAAACATCCTGGTAAAAGTAACCACCAAAGCCACCATTCTGCGAAAAAATTAACGCTAATATTGAATAACATGGTGGCGAGTGAAATAAATTTCAACTTCGATGAAACAAAACGCGATGAGCTTAAGACGAATCGAATTACATTTACTTCTTTTCGAAAGGTTGATACCGATACGAATACCAGTAAGTCAATACACTTTCCAAACATGACATATTATACACTGGCGATATAGACGAAAGAAATGTGAACAGCTATTATCTTTAGACTGCGAATTTTATTATTTTAATAATAATTATTATAATTATTTTATGTCGCAATTTTTCATAGATACGGTTAAAAGAATCCGATCTTGGCAGGATTTACCTTTCGAAGGACTTGCGAAACCCTCGATGCTGCGGCACATTCCGTTTGAAGAGTAATATATTCCGAATAGTCTGTTAAATTTACCCTTAAGTCTCTTACAATTACGTAAAAATCTATAGTCTGATTATCATATTCTTTTTATAGCCAGACACGCTTCCTGATACTGCAATTTTGATTTTTGTGGACAAGGACGATACAGATCAAATACAGATCATCGTCAAAATAACCATCGAATGAAGTACTGTAAGTTGATTAACAGACTGATACGAACTTATGAATATTTAATATGTTACGCGTGTTGTACAAACAATTGAGTCGGTTCTTTGCTAAATCTGTTAATTCTGCGAAACAAAAAATATAAAAAATTGATGAAATTATATCAGACATTAATACGCATGGACAAATAAAGTAAGTGCTTTGGCACCAAAATTTGAAAAATTTCGAAAGTGAAATTAACCACTTTATCCTGTGAATGGATCAATTAATAATGGGAAAGATATAAATATGTTACTTGTAAATCCGGTTATAACGACCAATCATAGATTACGAAAAAATAACTTACACGAAGCTGAAAACTATGTCACAGACAAAATCGAAATACACGAGATAAAACGATCGATACTATTAATGCCAAGCTGTTTGGTAACTGATGGTACAAACGACTAGAGGGTGATTCTACATGAAAAGATGAGTAGGAAAGGAAGAATAACATTTTTTCATTTAAGGCTTCGTTTTTGAAAAAATCAATTTTAAAACCCAAATACATATGCATATACACATGTATGTATAACATATGTATACCGTGTGTGTATAAATATACCGTAAGTAGAATTTTGTGAATTTATTAAAGACGACGAAGATGAGGAGATATAATTATTTACGACTATATTTACATACTTTATAACTTTCAGTACAATGCTTTAATTATAACTTTAATTAAATAAAAGAAACAATGTTCTATACTTTCTGTTCTACTCCTGTATTAATGAAACAAAACATAAATTGCTAAAGGAAATTTAAATATATCTTACTTGATAATATCTACTTTGAATGTTCCGTAGTTAAAAGCCATATGAATAGCGTACAAGTATGCATGTGTATGCGATATACATACATATTAATTTCGACAGAGTTTTATGCATTTGTAGGAAATTTGAAATTGCAAAGATGCGCATGGCATGTGAAATTACACGAAATATTCAAAGTACAGTACTTATAATATTCAATGGATGAAGTAAATTTCTATTTAAATTCTATCCGCTTGATTAGGTTTACGAAAATACAAATTTGCATAAAAATCCGCAGTCAATAATCGCAAACAGTTCACGAAAGTACACGATTTGTATTTACAAAATTCTAACGTATTCTTAAGTGTACAAATTGCTGACAGTGTAGCGCGACATTTTGTATAAACAGATGGATGTTTCTACTTTAGTAACTCGGCTTTCGCTACTAAATACGCAAATCGTTCGGATTTGCCGTGCAAATACCAAGTCCATGTAGCGAAGTGTCGGCATATTAATCACGCATATCGTTGGACCTCTGTTACCAAGTACGTGATCAGAATTTCATCGATATGTTCCGTGTGTGTAATTGCGTCGTTGAATTATAGAAATCGTTCGTCCAAATTTCATCTGCGTATTCATCCTAAATACTGCAACGCGTCGCAAAATTCATTGAAAATTATTTATTTCTCTTTCAACTCTGCTGTCCTTCTCGCTTCTTCTTCGCGTTTGTATCTCTTCGGATGTCTTCTCTGTTCTTGAACTATTTTATTCGTAGAAAGGGTAGAATACACTCGAAAAAAGAAAAAGAAAAAAAAATTCAATCGAAATTATGTATATTTTAATGATATCTGTTGAAATATAACATGCATTTAGGATCACGTGCAAGCGAAGAGGACAACAGGATTAATGTCAATCTAATATCAAGCTGGTGTATCAGTTGCTCCGATATTTATTTTATTGAATTGTCTATTGGGATTTTTCATCCTCGTCAGTTTTGTGTACAAACAACTAAATCTCCCTTTAACTTCGTTTTTCTTATTCTTTTTTGTGATTATAGTTTATAATCAATCATATATACACAGGCTGTCCCGCGACGCGAGGACAATCGACATGGAGATGATTCTACAATTAAAAATAAGCCAAAAATAAAGAATACAATTTGTTCGTCCGTGGCCTCGTTTTCGAGAAGATCGAGTTTGAAAATCTGTCAAGTAGACAAACTTGGCCAAGTGCCGGCAAAGTTTAATTAAAATTCCGTATTATTTCCGTTTAAGGCCTGGTTTTCAAGAAAATTAAATTTGAACATCTTCGGTTAAAGACTAATTCTAATGCACGATACATTTTCAAATGTATCCTCTTTAAAAACAAACCATCGTATAAACAAAATTTTATTCTACATTTCTGACTTATTTTCACATGTAGTTTAATCTCTTGCCGATCATTTACGCCTGTTCACTCTGCAATTAGCCAAGTTTAACTATATATACTTGCCAAATTTTCAAACCCGATCTTAATAACGGGACGTGATATAAAAAAGTTGTATTCTTTCTCTTTCGATTCACTTCTACGTGTAGAATAAGTCGATTGTCCACGAGTCGCGAGACACTCTGTATATCTATAGATACGGGGTGTCTGTTAACTGGTAGTACAAACTATCGGGGGATGATTCCGCATGAAAAAATAAATGGAAAAGAAAGAATAAAATTTGTTCGTTGAAGGTTTCGTTTTCGAAAAAATAAAGCCTGGAAATCAAGTATGTACATGTATACGTACATGTATGCGAAGTCTCAAACGAAGAAATTTTATTCTTCCTTTTCCATTTATTTTTTCACGTAGAATTACCACTTGGCTGTTTGTATTACCAGTTACCAGATACCCTGTGTACATTATGTTCATTTTCACACCTTCAAGTTGCCCACAAATGCATAAAAATCTCCCTTCTACTTATCACATATTTAATATCGTAGCCACGCTGCTTTTCTTAATTAAAATCCAATTTAGTTTCACACGTCTCCATACGATCGCTATTACATTCAATCTCCGAGAAATATTTACTTCCCTTTTATTAATATTACATAAATATCGTAAAATAACTTGTAGGTATTGTGATTTCAGTCGGGAAAAAAGCTGGTAAAAGAATCCTTTGTATCTTAACGAGCTCATTTGTGTAACTTCAATCGTTTAAAATCACTAAAGAAGTAGGTAAGAGGTATTTTAAAAAACCGGTTCAATTATCGTGGTACAGCTACACTGTGGTTCGCGATAGCCAAATAAAGAAAGAAATTAAATGGATTCCTCGTATTTCTGAAATACTTCTATTTTACATAAATGCTTATGATTGTTTCATGTTAATCTGATACCTTATACACACACACGGTATTCATTTTATTTGATCATTTATTTTATTTGATCTTCAAACCATTTGTGTGCTTTATTGAGATTGACTGATAGAGGAACGAGTGGATGAATTTGTAATAGAAAAATATATTGAAATAAGTATAGGTACAAGCACAGGTATAGTGTATGCTGATCCAGATCCTCACTATAACAGCGTTACAATACAATAGGAAGAAGACAGGGAACACGTTCATATATTTATAGCAAAGGACATTACCAAAAAGTTAACCTGTGTGCGTAGCTCTAGCTGAAGGTTACAAGAAACAACAATAGAAATCTACTTATAGCTTTTTTGTTTCTAGATCTTGTAATCCAAAACAAAATTTATATTCAAGGGCACAATAATACGGACAATAATCCTTATTCCGAATTTTCTTTTTGTTTCCCTAAATTCTATTCTCTTCGTAACAACGATTTTCAGGTCACCGATATACAAAAGAAATGTTGTAGAGTTTTTCTTGAAGTAATTACTTCAACATGCCTCTTATATAGAAATTGCAAATAAGTGTGACAATTAAGCAATATATAGGTATATATTATAGGTATATATAGGTATATATTATATAGGTGAACTTCAAACAAATTGCTAGGATTTTTACAACAGTACGATTTAAATATTTTTATTTTGTTTTACTTTGAAGTAACGTTTCATTTGAAATTTTTCTTAGTCAATTTACATCGTCAAATTTGGTTTTTTAAATACTTACATTTTAAGCTGTGATTACGAAAGGAAATTCTAACTATACGCTTAATACCTGTTTCAATCACTATTTCTTTCTACATCTATTTTATAGAATTCTGTTTTTCCGCAATTTCTACGAACTTGTAGAATCTTCTGTTCGTGTCCTTAATTCGCGGAATGAACTCGCGTATTTTTGCCACCTTGATAAAACAATCAATTACTATATACTATATTCTATTTCAACGTGTCTTTCAACAGTGTTGATGAGCCAGACAATGGTGAGAGAGTGAAAAAACCCTATTGTAGTAGCAGAGACCTAACAGTCATTTGACATACGTACGTTTTAAAATAGTCGGTAACGCCAAGTCAAAGCATGATTTTACAGCGTAACTCGAGCCTCCAGCTACGTGCATCAGGGGTGTCAAAGGACTTCCGTGCGTTGGAAGAGGCAGCGGGCAGAAGCGCCGGAAGCGGAGCGGCATATCCACGGAGACGTCGTTGGTCGGTCAACAAAGTACCGGAAGGATCTTCGTGTGCGATCGAGTAGCGCGCAGCGAACCGGTAAAACCAAAGACGGAGTGAACCGATCGCGGTGAACCGTTCGAACTGAGATCGGGCTTACTTTCTTGCGCGGTCTGATCCTCTCCTGCACTTCTCTGGCACTTCTCCTACTACTTCGACCCACGCCATTCGTTTCCACCACCCTGCTACCACCCGTCGCAATGATCGAATCATTAACTTTGGAAAGGGTCCTGCCAGTGGCGAATACAAGCCTCTCTTTCGGTCTCACTCCCTTTTTTTCTCTCTCCTTCTCTTTCTTTCTCTTTCTCTCTCTCTCTCTCTCTTTCTCTCTTTCTCTTCTTCCCCCTCCCTCTTTCTTTCTCTCTTCCTGCTTCGAGTCTTTCGTTCAATATCACTCGCGTTTCGATTACTCACCTTCGTCTTTTTCTTTCGATAAGAATTTCTACAACAGCGCGTTAGATTATTGAGACCTATCGCGTGGTATCTACCGAAGCAGTTGGAGGAAGAACACGCGAGGAATAAAGTGAGCTTAGAAAGATAAGAGTGTGCGCATACGTATGTACGTATGCGTGAGAAAGGATAAAATAAGCGTTATCCTAACATGTTGTTCCATTCGATTCGCTGAATTGGAGGAATAAACGTTTGGTTTCGATACGAGGTCGAACATTTGCACATTTGGTATAAAGAATAGAGTAGTTTCTAGAACGTTTGTAGCTCCTTTCCTTCTGTCGCGATTTTTATGATTAATCCTGAGATGATCAAGGAAACGTTTGTAAATAACCAAATATAACGAGAACTTTAAACAGGTCGTTTTTGTAGTTTGCCTTCCATGTGCATCCGCTTTCTGTCTACGCTTTTTATTTTAGGTACGTGGTTCGATATAAAATATGACGAGAAAAGTATCGGAGATCTTTATCAGAAAATATAAAACGATAAATAATCCTAAAAATTTGAAGAAAGATACGTTTTTTTAAATAATTTTCACGCACTGATCGACTGCATGCCTGATTAAAATTC
The DNA here is from genome assembly GCF_051014615.1 of Bombus vancouverensis nearcticus. Classification (NCBI taxonomy): domain Eukaryota; kingdom Metazoa; phylum Arthropoda; class Insecta; order Hymenoptera; family Apidae; genus Bombus; species Bombus vancouverensis. The sequence continues at coordinate 102,125 of NC_134915.1, read as the reverse complement.
AGTCGAGAAGATTAATGTGTTACAGTGGATAAAAAATGTATTTACTTAATAATTAATTAGTTTGGTAATACTTCCACACATTTACTACAAGCGTTCTACACTACGAAGATCAAGTGTGGAACCTGATAAAAAAGGACCGCTTTATTGGGAAGTAAGGGTATGTATAAGCACTTTTTGTATTTGCTGTAACTCGAATTTCGTAACTCTTTCGTTTAAAGTTTATTGCACAACATTTCATTCGTAGTAATTTTGCTTCATAAACACCCACAAAAAAATTATTGATTCCTTCAATTATCATGGTAATGCTGGAATATCATCGTTTCTTAGATATTTCTCATTTATAAACTTCATATTTGCCTGCGCAGGTATCGTTTTTCTTTTCTTCTTCTTTTTTTTTTTTTTTTTTTTTTTGAAGCCCAAATATAATGCCTGAAAAGTCGCAGTAGGTTGAAATTAGTAAAAAAAAAAAAAAAAAAAACACGAGGCGCAAAGTAGAAAGCTTGAAGATATATGAAAAGATATACAGAAAGCGATAAATATACGTAAAATATACAGAAAGATATAAAGAAATGGAAGATATGGAAAATAACATTTTGCGATAGCTTTATCGGGTTGCTGCGATGCATTTAGCTGGGTATGGAACCTGAAATTTCTATAGCAGGTAATTCAAAGGTCTCGAAAATATTTAATTCGTGCAGGTCGTCGAATAAATTGACCCGGAAATGAGGCGGCGGTTTTGTTTAAAACGTGTTTCGGTTAGATATTGAACAGAGTGGAATATGTCTACGCGCTCGTTGCGAATCTCTCGGTCCAGCCTGCCGCGCAGGTATTACAACCTGTGTGGCATGAGAACGGGGCCTTCTCTTCTCACATAATGAACGACTTCGAAGAACGGTAGTGGCATTGACCTGAATCTATTAGGGCTTTGGTTTGGCGGTATTATAGCTGCCCGTGAATCAATCCCTTACTTAGCAACATTCGTAGACCACACAAAACTTCGTATAGCTCATTATACCGGTCCTTATTCCACGTTTCTTGTCTGGATAAGCGTAAAACATTCTTCTTTTTGCGTCCTTTGTGGATTCTGCCAGTTGAACAAAAGCTCTTCTCCGGTTGTTTCAACTTCGGTATTTTTCAGTTTGCAACATGTTTCAGTTTGCGATACTTCGATCGTGTTCAAAATTCTCACCGGCGCTGTTTATAAAATCCTATTGACGATTATGGGAACGCTATTGCTTTAAAACTTAAAGAAATCGAATCTTTAATTTATTTTACGTTATATGCACGATGACCCTACAGAAGTGTGGATTATTTGGCAGTGATTTTGTCCACACGCTTTCTCATTTAATTTATGGATTCTAACAAACTTCAAGCGTGACAAAGGGCGTGCTGATATTGCTGCAAAAGCGTTCAGACGAATAAATAACTATACGTTAATCTGTATTACAATTACACGTAAGAATTCTCGTATGAAAAATATCTGACTCGATTCGCTTTCATAGACACTGGCACAAGTACAAGAACTATGAAACTGAACTATGAACTGAATGGAAATGCAAATTTTGTTCGTATTGGAAGCCTATATACAAGTATATATTATACGTATATACAAGACGATATACAAAATAAGTGGCAATAATTTCAGAGTTTTTAACTTTAACAATTGCTAACATATTTTAGTCGCATCTTTGTCTGATTAATTTGAAATATGTTCAAGATAATAATTGTCATCGGATATATTTTACATATGCACATTGTCGCTTACGAATATATGGTCATTAGCTTATTGGAATATAAATTAGTAACAAAATTACAAATAGAAAAATTCAGGACGACTTTACCTTTTATTACAGCTATCTTGGAATATCACAGGACATTGAAATTTATTTTTAAAAGCTAACATGTTATAGAAAGATTGGCATTTACGAGTGTCAAACAGCTGCATTCTGGAGCAGATCTTTTATTCAAGAAGTTCATTATACTTAGCTTGTCTGGTTGGAAAAAGAATCTTCCAAATTGATTGAAAGACTATAGACTGAAGAAAAATAAAAGAAAGAGACTAATTCATCGTGTTAGAGAAGATCGTTTCGTACCAATTAAAAATAACAAATAAAATAACATATTAAGCAACAGTTCGACATATTACGCTTGCAACGAACTTTTCTGCACTGTTTCAGTTAGTACAGAAACAGGTAAATCTCTAGAGAAATTAAAAGATGCAAGCGTTACGCTGTTAAACGCGATAAATAAATTCGACTCGATTAAGATCTATACGGATGGAAGTAACGCTATTTCGTAATTCGAAATCAATAGGATGCGTTTGTATTTGCCACGATTTAAATATTTCAGTAATAAAGAGCCTGGAGCGCATTGCGTTAAACGAAGTACTCGACATTGCACTAATTAATCCTAACTAACATAATTTCAAAGTACTTATTCTCTTAGAGTCACTCTCACTTTACTAATATTATACGTATACACAAGACTTTTAACTTTAACGATCGCTAACAAATTTTAGTCACATGTTCGTCTGATCAACTTGAGATATGTTCTATATGTATGTTGTTGAGAAATGATATACCGAGAATCAATCTGTCCGCCCTAAACAATCTTACGAGTACCAAAATAGATATTAAAACGAGTCCATGTTCATTACTTTTGACACACGAACATTTTCGATATAGACAGGAAATTGACCCATAAGGGAATGAAAAAGTAAATGAGTTAGCCAAAAATGCCACGTTATTCAAATCGAATAATAACGCATCAATACCCTTTATTAATTTTTCAGAAATATATATGAATATAGTGCTGACGCTAATACTACACAACACAACCAAGACCAAAGGCCCGAAGAATATTAACGCTTTCTGTATGGATAAAGTTAGCAATAAACCGTGGTTTTGGAGAAAAAGATTTGCGAAGATAAGCTACAGTCGCCATAAACAGATGTGGAGTCGATCGTTATAACTTTACAGTCTCGTTACTACGAGCAGGCATTATAAATAGACCGAAATGTTACCGAATCTTGTGAATTGCAGGGTCCGAACCATGTCTTTTGAAATTGTTCGCTACACCATGAGCAGAGACTTATATCGATTGATAGGTTGCGAAAATGCAAAGATTTCTCTCCATTCAACGCAAAACCTCTTCTCGTTGAGTGCAAAATATAAGAGTCTTAGGACACGTCCAAGTTGTCAGTGGCATTCAAGTATGGCACAAAATGTACTTGTATGAATCTTGCAATCTAATACTACATCCAGTTGATTTTGCATAGTCGTATAAACCTTGTTTTAGTAAACCTAATAAAAGAGAGTGTATAGATATAATGAAAGACAGTGTATAGTATAGGAAGGCGTCTTTTAAAGATTTTGACGATGCTCGTACGCTCTTTCGCGACTATGTCATGTTAAGCTTTCTTTAAAGCCAGTTTATCATAGGTTGTTCTACTGTGTGTAAAGTGTATAAAGAAGAGACGTTGTTTCGATTGAGATATTTGTTCACATCGCCTGCAATTGAAAAGCTCATGCTGCATCATTAAGAGTATTTGTCAAGGAACAAGGAATGTCCATATCATTTTGCCGAAAATAGCAAAGAAGAAAATGGTAAAAAATGAATCGAAATATACGAATATGACAGTGACGCCACTCTCCTAACACGTTCCGTTTTATCTTTTTTCTTTTCGGATATCGCGCCATTTGCAAAATAATTAACGTGAAAGTCACGTAATAAATCGACTAAAGTTTGGAATCGAACAAAACAAAAATTGTAATTGTTCTGATTACTGTGAGACTATAATAATAATATCTCTTTACTTTGATTTTTTCCGCTAATTACATTCCGATAATTACTTGAAATATACATGTATGTACAGGCATGTATTTTATATCATTCCTATTTTTAAACTAAATACCATCAAGTTATCGAATGTACAATCAGTACACATGTCCGCCTCCGAATGCTCAAAGCGGTGATTTTATGGTACCTTGGCTTTGCTCGATTCCAAACTTCAGTCGATTTAACAAATAACTTTTTCATTAGTTTGAGATAGACTCAATACCCGTAAAGAAAGAAGATGAAACGTAACGTGTTAAGTGAGTCGTATCTCACCATCGTACTTGCATGTTTCGATTTATTTTTAACAACTTTTCCATCATTTATCGGCAAAGTAATAAGAGACACTCTTAAAGCCGCATCAGTTTTTCAATTCCAGGCGAAGCCAATCAATGGCTATTTTTTAGGACCGTTGTTTTTATCGGAAATTTGTATACAGGAGAACCAGGTCGTTGAAACCAGGAAAGTATCAAGTTCAAACATCAGGATTATCAAAACGACTCTTAGTGGAGTTTCACTTCGTATGCAGACACTCGATCCTGTTGAAAGATCCAATGCCTGTTTCTTTAATCTTCGCATGTGTAGGCTTCCAATATGGCTTTTCAAATATGTCGCTAGTAAATGACTGATTTTAACGCCGCGTTTCACAAAAACTAGCCGGGTCTTACCTGTGGCGGTAGTGCGGATCGAATCCATCACGGAGACCGAGAAATTATAGCGATATTTTAAATGACCCTACGAAGAGTTACTTGAACTTTTATTAACTGTAAAGTGGTTGGAGGACGAAAATCTTCTCACTAGTGAAGAGTAGCAAACAACGGTGAGTATGAACGAATGGTTGTTAAAATTTTGGGTTTCTTGGGTCGTTATTACGTGTCATTTGTTCTATGATATAATAACCGCTCTTAATGACTTTTCTCGTAAATTAGAGCGAGTTTTCTCGTCGATTAAATAGAATTCCGATAAGTTCCGCATTTTACTCTCTAGAGATTACTTCTTGCGATCTTTCCTTGTTCGTTTACGTCCTTATATAAGTTTCTCTTCGTCGTTGCCAGTTTTCTATAGCATATTATGATCATATTAATATGATACTAATATGTTTATATTTTTGAAAAATTTGAGAGATTCTATTTAAAATTCTATTTAAAAGATGGAAGAAAAGTATTTGACGAGTACACTGGACAACACAAAACACATTCACACACAGTTTATTTTAATGATTTCTAAATTGATAGATAATTTGTTTTGCATCGTACGCAAATAACTTGTATGAAATATGTACCATCATACCGTATACTACGGATTGATACCTAAATGATTCCATTTAATACGATATACGCAGATAAATTTGTTTTATCACGTATATCTTTTATTATTTATAAATATCAGATAGTTAATACAATTTATCGAAACATTATGCGGATCAAACGTGATATTTTTATTATTTTTAATAAAAGGTGTAAAGAACAAAATGCGTTTCAGTGCGAATCTCTATGCGCACGTCTGCATATTTATATGCAGATGAATCAAGCAAATAAGAAATTTATGTAACAGCCTTGAAACTTTCCTTGATTTCTGTCAGTAGTAATTTACAACCTAGAGTCATATCCAATATTTAAAAGCTATTACAAAACGACATTGAAAATCGAAAACTGATTTTACATCGAAATTAGAAAACACTGACTTTACGTTGAAAATCGAAGACCGACTTTAAATTGAAAATCAGAAAGTGACTTTTCATTAGAAATCAGAAATTTTGTTAACTGTTACGACTACCTCTGAATGCATATAGGGAACTAAACGTTAAAATGTTTAACACGTTAAAGAGAATAATAAAGGCTATATATATATATATATATATATATATATATAGTAATACTATGTATAGCCTTATGTATGCTTATATGCTGGACAACTATCAGTTGCCTATTTCGCCAATTACTTTAATGGCAATTTCCGCGAAAAGAAAAGATAAAGATGATAATTAAACATTTCCAGCCTTGCGTTTCGATGTAAATAACGATCAAGTCTTAAAAGATAATTGAACGTCGAAACGTAATGACAGGCGACGTACCATGACCACTTATACTTTTGTCCACGGGATAATCATACGTTTTACGATATTATACTTATTCCTTAACTACAGATAATAACAACATAATGCACAATAATACGGTTGAAGATTTATGCCTTTGACCGTTCTAAACTTGACCGTGAATGGCCGAATTTCTCGACCGAATAAATTAATAATAAAAGTATTTATGACCACTTTTATATCGTCAAAGTTCATAGACAGGAATGCGATTCGATAGAAATGTTACTCAAAGCAAACAAACTGCTAGCTTTTAACATGCCTGCCTTTTATCTCATATATTCTCATAGTACTTCTCGTGCTTGAGGGCGGATTTTTCCTTTTTTTTTTTTTTGCGGGGAACGTAAGTATGGTCTTCAAGTAGGAATGTAATTCTTTTATTTCGGTCCTTCGTATTGCTTAAATTATTTAATCTCTTTATCATTCGTCGATATCAGGAATCGATCATTTCTTGTAAAATAATACAAATTTTGGCTAGAAATAACAAATATGTTGGATTTCTCACTTTGCAAATGAATGCCAACGAAATTTCAAAGTTTCGCCTAATGCGTATCATATATTTGTAAAAAGATTCCGTGGTAAGGATTTGAATACTTTCGTGAGCCATTCAGTCACTCGAATACGTAGGTGTCTATTAAACGCTTAATTCTCTACAACGATATTTCGGTTCCATTGCAACCAGTGCTGCCTAATTTCTAACTTGGTGATATCGTGTGAGTATTCTTCACGGTTAATGAGAAATCCAGGCAATAACTACGGATTTATAACCAACAAAATTTCAACCCACCTCATCCAAAGGTTTTATGAGCAACTTATCGTCGAAGATGAAGTGGCATATGTTATCTATCGTAAGAAGATTTTAACACGATGATGAACATATATTATAAATATATATTTGATGATAAATAAATTAAGGGACAAGTATAATTTTAACGATTACGCGATATTAATATATTTTATCACACGTTATAAATTCGTACGACGATATAACAAATTGATAAAAATTGCTAGATATCATATGATTCTGAGTTGTTTATAAAATATTTATAATTAATAATTTTAAAATATTTACAATAAAGGATTTATTATCATATATTTGCTTCCCACTTGCTAGCTTATATTAATCGATCTGTGAAGGTTTTTTGAAACAAATATTTTCATCATATCACATTGTATGATAAAAGAATTGAAAGAAGAAATTGTGAAATGAAATTTCTCGAGAGTCAAATATACTTATACATGTTATAATACACATATACTTATAATTTTTATACTGTATATAATCCGACAATTAAACATTATTTCTACGTACGTCATTATTTCTATAAATTCGATATAATATTATAATTATCATTGTATCGTAATAAGTTACGCGAAACTAATAATTCAATACACAACGTACAATACAAAAAGTATTGTCACGTATCCTTGTTTTCCAATGAAGCAGCGTTCTTTCTATCGTTCGTTCTATCGCACATTTCGTTTTCATAGTATCAGTATTTCAGTATATATCAGTATTTCGTTACATAGTATAGTATGGCGCGAAATTCGACAATGAAACGACGCCAATTAATTAATTGGTATGTAAACCAATTTTTGTTAGCCACGTATTCCAAATTCGTGTTTTCAAATTATAGCAGCTCGATGATTACTATTCCTATGTCGGTTTCCGCAGACTGCCTGGCACCTGAACATTTAGCAGTTTCTCGAGTTACACGGAACTCCTTTTTCTGTCAAGCGGATGTTAGAAATGTACGAACACAGGCATACGTGACTCGATACAAATAACTTGAAAAAGAAAAGCAAACAGTGGCGATGATTAATGGGATCATCGTAGTCGACCCCTGAAAAGAGAACCTAACACTCTCGAAAATACGTAGAACGAAGATTGCCACCAAATTTCATCGTCGCTATTCTTTCTCTCGTGTTTTCTTAGGTGGATCCTGAATTGACTTATATGCTCACTGACGCAGTAATGTTTGAGGTACTTGCGATGAAATTTTCATAACGAAGAAGTAGACAAAATATCTTTACATTGGTATGTCTTGTTAAAAATGCGAAGAACTTTTGTCATATATGTAATTACTGAAAATATAAAATATGTAATTATTGAAAATAAAAGTTTCCAATATGATGTCACTTCGTTTTCGAGAAAATCGAATTTCAAGATTTATCAAATATATTTTTAACCTGACTAATTACCGACTAAGTACGAATAAGAGAGTATTCGCATAAACATCCGCAGTCTATTTATTATAAATTATAGACATCATTTATACGTCTGTATTAAAAAAAAAAAAAAAAACATTTTGACGATTAGTAACGAAGCAATATTTATTGCAAAGTATTTTATCGCATATTATCTCCTCAAAAGCGCAGCACTTTTATGATCTAAACGCATATTTTCGCAACCAGGTATTCAAAAGTAAAATTACCGTAGAATCTATCCTAGTGGAAATTGAATTTTCCGAATGAAGATCCCTAAGGATCTCCTATTAAGAGATTCTGGGAAGAAGTAGCTTTTACATCCAAACGAGAGATTTTTATTCTACGCTTATACCAATATACAACGTGCAATAATTTTTATGAAAAAAAAGCTGAGGATATTAATCATAAAATATAAAAAAATTTGCGGAAACGATGTTACGAATAATGATTATTGCACTTTGGTTACTCAGAATGGTGTAAAGTATTGTTTTGCAAAACGGTGTTTCCGATGCTCTGAGAAAGAAAGACGATTAAAGGCAATCTCCTTCGTGGAGGGACTTATGTCCGTCAAATTTATTTTTTAATTTATAATCTTAACTATAAATAAAAAAATCAATAAACATAATTTTCTATCGAATGAGAAGTTTTTTAGAAAAACATTATCGTCGAAGTACTGAATAACTTTCATTCAAATTTCATATTAGTTTGTCAGTCATTTGAAGCAAAAGTTGTACTATTCGTAGCGATGAAACATAAACATCAAAGCCAAAGACCTAATCCAAAACGAAATAACATTTTCCCCGCCGAAAAGTACTACGTGCGATCTAAATGCTATTACGAGCGACCGAAATAAGTTTCCCTCGTCTATAAGGTTTATCTGGAATGAGAAAGATTTTCTGGTCACGTATAATTATTATTTGTAACCAAACACATTTTGGTCGAAAACATAATTCTTATTCTATAGCTCCTTTTTATTTTGGTTATAACAGTCATAGTGTCTGATTTCTTCGTATTGTTTGTAGTACTATTATTACCATTAATTACAGAAGATGTTTAAAAGGGAGATCTGTGTCTTGAAGAAGTTACAGTAGTCACCGAGAGGGCTAAAAAATGCGTAATCAACAGAAGTCATAAAAACATAGTTAACGCCCAAAGTAGTCTATATCTTGTAAGTACTGGCCACTTGGTTCTCTCTTGTTGATCAAGATCTGTTCGGATTGGTTGGACTTGACAGAGCTGTACGAGAAGATTTGTCTGTCCTTTCAGCCCTACTCCAGCCCCACATCTCGTATTCTCCAACTGCACATCTATTCTGATTTCCGCTAGCCTGTCGCAGCGTGGCCGTGTGTGCTTGTTTGACATTTACAAGTTAGTGCTAATACAATTCACAAGTAGCGGGTGATCTTACAGCAACTTTGGCAGTAAGATTTGTTTCGAGATTCTTGTCTCTTTCGATCAGTTCCTCGAGTGATTAATTGTTTAATCAGTGCATTTACGTGATTCGTTTGAAAAGATTAAAGCTTTCACACTACCTGTTAGTCATTTATTTTCGACACCTGTGACAGCTGTCCAATTAATAATTACATTTGCCATTTATCAGGTAAGTGTTACAATATTTTTACTCGATACACGTAAATGATAGTTTTATCTTCATTTTATTTTTCCGATTATTTTGTTAATTGTATAACGTGGTAAAAAAAAAAAAAAGAAAAAGAGGTGAATGGCTCGAAAAACTTGTAGCACTCGCTGAGATGAGTAAATAATGTCTAATTAGCATAATTGGTAGAAACAATCCTGCAACATAAACTTTTATTATTTACGACCAATCGATATCGTAAGTGAGCCTTTCCCTAATTTGAAAAGTTTTTTTTCAAAATGTGATCTATCTATCCAGGGATCTATGATCTCTAGATATGAGTTTTGTATAAAAAATGGGAAAAACCATGCATCTATTATAACAAATATGAACAACTTTGAAACAAAGCAATCTTCATTAATATCGGTAATAATTAGCCTGTGGATTTTATGCATATTTCGCAATCTGATGCAAAACCGCGCAAACTGTATATATAATTTGCAAAAATATTTGATATACCTACAGCAGAATACTGTCATAATTTTGTAATAGGTAAAACTTCTCAAGTCTAATAATAAGTCTGATAATCTTGCGTTGACAATCTCTACATTAACGTATTACGAAGAAATTCACTTACGACGTCGAAAAATTGATTTTATGTCGAAAGGACTACTAGGACCTATATTGATCGGACATATTTTGATTGTATCTTTTTTTTAACGATCTGTATATCTAACAATGAGATCCGTAGGCCCACCGTTCACGCAGCGGCGCTTCATAAAAGCGTAAACGCAGTCTATCAGACGCGACGATACGTCTAACGCCGACGTTCATACGAAGCGTACGGTAAGATACATTTTGTCTGGCAAAATGCGAAGCGACGAGGAAGACGCGTTTATCCTACATCGGCAGATTCGTTTATAACCGCAACCTGTCGCATCGTACGCGTACTGACAATGTTAACGCCAGTCGTCACGATGAAAACGCCAAAGACGAGTCGCTACTGTTTCATGGACAGGTGCACATTACTTTACAATTTACAATGACCGCTGCATGCAAGCGTATTGTTAACATTAACGCGTCTAATGCGCTTTCTATGAAGCGACGCTTCGTGGACACAGTGGGTCTTAAGCCGAATTTACACTGTTTCACTTGGAAGGAACACGGCGGATGAACGCTGCTTTCATTCTTCTTCCATCCGTGTATAAATGTGTTCGTGTGTTCAGGTGTTCCATACACGGATCAAAGCAGCGTTCATCCGCCGTGTTCCTTCAAAGCGAAACAGTGTAAATTCGGCTTTAGTCTCTCAGATATTACGTTTTAATACCTTTCGTCCCTACGATGAAATCGTCTAATAAGCGAGAATAAAATTTTCCTTATTTTAGATGAGATGTCTTGGTTAGAAAATATAGCTTCGACAGACCAACAATATTCCGAAAATGTTTTCGATATCCCGTCAATGCCCCTGACACCGACTTCTTCTCAGATGAACATTCAGAGCCCTTGTTTTCCTGGAAACCGGGATCCCCCGTTGAGTCACGGATATCTTTGGAATAACTTTTCCAATCCTTGCAATATTTCAACGTCAGTTAACACGTTGAATGATCGTGGATTGTCACCGTTTCATAGCGCAAATATCCAGCATTCCAATAGTAATCGAAATTATCGAATATACAGGTACAGATAAAAGTAATTAGTACGTAAACTGTGGATTTTCATGCATTTATGAGAAATTTGAAGATGCAGAAGTGTACAATTAAAATACAAATGTACAAAATGCACATTGCAAAGATATTAAAAATATTTCAAGCGAATATCTTTTGTACTATCTTCCGTTTTGTTAGTTACGTTGACACAAACATGAAACTGCATAAAAATCCGCCGCCTAGTAATTAAAATTGTGAATATTCGAAAGCAAAGTTTTCTATGAAAATGTTCATTTTCTTATCGATTTCAAGTCACCATTTCTATCTTTTACAGCAAAAGCAATTTTAAAACCCAACACATTGTCGATTAATCCCGTGTTATTAAAATTATCCCCTTGTTTGATTTTGAAATTAAACATATTATTTCCCATCCTCTTCAACGTTTTAGAAAAAACATCGTCGTAATATTAAACTATCGAGAACATCAAATTATTCCTTGTCTCAATAATAATATCTTTGATTCCTACAAAACGTTGTCAATTTGTCAGCTACTTTTAAGATTTAAATCCAACAATCTGTTTTCATTTTCAACTGTGTCATACTAAAATATTTATCGTAATTTTTCTCCTGTGATATTCGTACACATTTAATAGGTCCATTCTATCCTCTGAATCAAAACATTACTGTTATTTCATTAAATTCAACAGCTAACTTGGGATTTCATTTTACAAATCTTATCCTATGTTCAAGCAAAAAAACTGTAAAATGAAAACTGCGAATAAAACTGCGAGGATACGTTCAATGGAATTAGTATGTTAGCTAATGAAATTATTCAAATGTTTTTATAAATTATAATAAAATTATTCAAATATGCGTAAACTAAATTCGACATGATATTTAAACCTGGTTACTTAATATGTATTTCGAAACACGGGGCTATGTTGCATTTCTAAATAATAATTAAAGTTTATGATAACAGAACAAAAACGAGTTTACTAAATGCAACGAAATTAAAATATATTATTCGCAATTAAATTTTTTCTATCGCATTGGCAATGTAGCAATGAGAAGACGGATAGAACTATAAGAAATGAAAATTACTGACAATTTCGGAAAAATACTTATTTTCAATTACGTAGGAAAAAATGATTTCTATTAGTTTCGAATTTCTTACGAGAAAATCATTCGATACCAAAAAAAAAAAAAGAATATCCCATTCAATTCATTTCTCCTCTTACTAAAAATCTCGGAAAATCTCGTTCAGTTTTCTTTGCGTCATTAGCTTTTTCAAGCAAAACAAGTATACAAAATTTTCTATTATAATTTGTTTATTATTATATTACGCTGAACAATTTCTTTATTAATTCCTCTTGTTCTCCGTTTTATATGAAGCTGTGTTTTAAAATATGATTAGAATGTAAAATAGTAGTCTTGTAACCCTATAGCGTAGCCAATAAATTACTACTACCACCATTACTAGTAATTTCTTTATTATTGTAACATCGTTAAATAATATCTGCTTTCTTCCGATGAAAAGATGGGAGCAATATTCGCAGCAAAACTCCACTATCGATGAAGAGGATATAGTTGACGAGTCGAGAGAAAGAATAAACATAAATTCCACAGAGCAATCTTTAGATTTTATTTGTGAGAGAGCTCAAGATCGTCAAATCTCCACGACTACAACGGTATTTCGCGCTTGGGAAATTCCGGCGTATCAGAACACTGGGCAAAACACTGAAAATGGGCTGAAATGTCGTTCGTGGCAAGAGTCACGGTATTCGATTGGCTTGAGCAACAATTCCTTTGACAATGAAGCGTGTTCTGTAGAACAAGGTGGTAAGATACTTTCACACGATATTATCAGCATGCAAAATAGATAAAGTAACAATTCTATATCAACTTTTTAACAGTGCAATTTAAAATGTTGAATAACGAAGACGTTAATAGTTACTAAATAATTATGTTCACACGAATTGATACGTTGATACGTAATGAACACTACATTAACTTCATTTATGACTTTACCGTCGCCAATGTGGCTATAATGGGGCCAGCGTAGCCTAAATATTTATCGAACATGTAACTATACTTTTCATTTCATATCATCGCGTGTAACAAACGACAAGGCTATCGTAAAATCATTGTAAAATGTCATATTGGCATGATGTATGTAATACTTTTTGCAATAAACGCAACAACATTCAACGCTAACTTCTCCTTCATCTTCGTCTCGAATATTTATTTGAATTACACATTCACTCATCGATAGAAAACGAAATGAAAATATTTGAAAAATATTTTACTCTATATTTTCAGACTTATCTTTAGAGCAATTCCACGTCATTTTTAGCCGAAACATGGTTTTGAAATCACGTAAAATTTATATATGCCTAAAGATATGCTCCATACTAATGAAATCGAAAGAATTGAAAGATCGATCATTCATTTCTGTGCATACCGTTCTCCTCAAATAAAATTGTTGCAAATTTAGTACATCCACTGTTGATAATTATTAATACAGATACTTTTAAAGCAAGAAACGGCGACATGAATACGTTACATTCTTTGGTGTTGCACAATTCGTACAATAGTACATTTAACTTTTAACAATCAAAGATAAAATAAAAGTATTTAACACAAAATAGAGATAGAATAAGAAAATTGCACAAAGATGTATAAATTTTCTTAAAATCTCCTAATAATTCAACAACATTCGAAACATAGTTCTTAGCAGTATATGTAATACAATTCGCTTTTTCATTACAATCGCTACATGTGTTTCTCGTTATTATTATACTAAAAAATATTGAAGAAATTTTAATTTACTATAATATTTCATATTAAGAAAAAAAAAAAAGCAAAAAGAAAGACGTAAAATTGATTTAATTGAAATTGGAATAAAAATAATATTGAGATATTAGCATTTCATTAAAAATTCAATTCTCAACATATATGTGACGTCAGTGAATTCGTTTAATTAATAAAGAATGAAATTATTCGCAAAACTTTGCGGACTGGATCGATTGACGTCAGTTAACAAATATAGATGAGATAGCGGTACGGAAGCAAGGCTAAGGGCTCTACCACCGATCCGACCACGTTTTATACATCATCGCCCGCAGATGATCCTGATTCCAACAACCCACATTATAGCGGCACGTTTATTAACTGGCACGCGGGAGCAGCTTGGTAATGACGCATCGAATATGCAGCTATTTTCATCTGACTGCCGCTTTGTGAATAAAAAACTGATACCGGTTAAAACCTCGCTACGATTATATCGTCACGTATAACGCTAGAGGATACAGGAAATCGTCACTGAACTGAATTTTCATCCGCCAAATTTCGCGAAAGCCATTTGAAATCACGTTAGCAGATACTAGTTAGCAAATTAATTTTCGGACATGCGACAAAATACATAGATTCATATTCACATTTTTATTCGAGATGGAATTATTTAATAGATTCCCATTTCTTCCGAGACTGAAGCATAAAACTACAATAAATAAATACCCTAATATCATACGATAATGGATTATTATTTTAAAACCCATATTTTTTACTAGTATAAATAAACATATGAGATAAAGTTCTTTATGGAACAAGACAATATAAAATATTTAATCCTATATAAACTTGCAATTTTAGAAAAAAAACAATTTCATGAAGTTATCACGTTATGTTGTATTAATGATGGATTTAACGAATTTTACTATAAATCAAGATTTTGTATATGCATTCATTGATTTATACAACATTTATAAATCTGAATTTATTTCTTCTCTATAAGAAGCTACAGTAGGCAAGTAATAGTTTTCAGCATCAGCTTATTCTAGAATTTGGTTATGTAAATTTTTATAAGAAAGAGCTACTACATCCTTAAAAATTTATAATTTTTTTTTATTGAATTTTGATATACGCGAAATTCTTACGTTTCATATAATGTAAGATGATATTTTAGTTTTCAATTTTTAAAAATACTATTTCTATTGTGTTAAAAGTCGTAACTTCGTTAACTTATTAAATTTATTAAAATCTGAATTCTTTACGTTTCAGAGACAAATAAACGATTGACCAGCGACAGACCTCGCAAAGAAAGGACTGCATTTACAAAACACCAAATCCGCCACCTTGAATATGAATTTGCCCATAGTAATTATCTGACACGTTTACGTCGCTATGAAATAGCAGTTGCTCTCGATCTAACAGAACGTCAGGTAAATTGATATTGCAATGCCGATAATTTTCAACTTCGTTAACCCTTTAATAGTTTGATTTGTTTTTAAGATCTACTAGGACGATCGATTGTAGGGAATGTTTCACACAATTGAAACAAGTTGTAGCTCTAAAACGACAGAGGGCAGGAAAAGATGTTTTGTGTTTTAAAGATTTTAAAATTACCTCTGTCTTTTAAAATTTTAATATATTTTTCATATCGTTTATTATTTTGTTATTCTCTAGAAAATAGCATTGAAAAATACTTAGATCCAGAAGTGATTCCATTGAAAGATATAATCTTAATTTCATAGAACTTATTACATTTTGTCTTTCCCTATCTTTCATACGGTAAGTTCTACGAAAGTGAAAATAAAATATCTTTTAAACTAATTTTTTAAAACACAAGCAAGTCAATATCTTCTCATAGAAAATAAAGAAGCAATTGTATGCATAGAAGAAATGTATGATTCAAATATATGATTGAAAAAAATAATAGTAAGCTTCTAAGTCTTAAAGCACGTCATGCAATATTCAAAACTATTTAATTTTACCTCATGAATTTTTTTCCTATTTTATACTACTTCCGGATTATAGCTTGTCCCATGTTATATAAAAATAATTTATATGTATATTAAGAACAGTAAAATGATATGAAATACGTGAAAGATACATCATTCTCAATTTTTTATAACAAATTATTATTAATTCTAAATATAAAAATATTTGGAGTTGCATTTTACCATTTCGATTAAATGTAAGATTATTAACTTGTTTTCTGAGGCGATTGTATATACGTTATCCCATATGGAAAAAATATTACACATGTAAATTTATATTTGGTTTGAACTATTTGTTCAAATGATGAACTATTGAATCAAATGTATCGATAAGATATAATATTTGACAAATAGAAAGTTTCATTTCATACCAACTAATTATAAGTAAATAAAACAATATTACAGGAACAGTATTTTAATTATAGACATGATTAGTTAACTTTGTTAAGTAAAATTCTATTGTTATATTTTGTCATGTTATAATTAATAATATATCATGGATTATCATTTGAAGAAAATATAGTTGTGTACGTAATAAATAATGTAATATGTTCCTAATTTTTTAGGTAAAGGTATGGTTTCAAAATAGACGTATGAAGTGGAAGAGAACAAAAGCAGGATTAGGAAGCGGATCAGAAAAATTTTGATGATCCCTGATAATTATTTCTTTAATTTTAAACATCGTATACAATGTCCAATGTAAATAGTAAGTTAAGTAAACTCATGTAATCAAAAAAGTGTTCAATATCTCTATAGTACTTAATTATAACATTTGTACATTATTGTGTTTAATAAAAAATTTACTTAACATTATTTAGAAGAATCTATTGGTACAAAATTCATATCAAAACCCTTTTCTTTCAATTTCTTTTCTAAAGCAGATAGTTTATGTCTTGTACTTTGTTCAAAACTTACATGCCTCTGGTTTTGGACACCTCCGTTTCTTATTTTAGTAACTTTATTTCTGTTTATTACTTTAGGATAAATTTTTGTTGTCCATGTTTTACCAGCAAAAAAGCCATTATGTTGTTTCTCAGGTGGAATATACGTAGCTAATTAAAAACATTACATGATATATTACATGATAAAATTGAAGCATTCACTTAATAATTGTTGTACATTTTTGTATAATACCTTTTAATAATCTTCCATACATAAGATAGTTATTCATTGTTTCTGCAGCTACTTTTGCAACTTCAGGGTACATGAATTCCACGTATCCATAGCCACGACTTCTACCAGTCTAGAAATAATATATACTATGATATTATGTACTTAATTTCTAAGCGTACCTTATTTTATATTATATGTTGTTAATTATTATTGCAAATATTAATGGCAACTACTAAAATGACTAACTAAGGGTACATCAATAATACACACTTAATTAGTATAAGTCAGATTAATCATTACAGGAAGAATCTATCTCTTATATTATGTAGGACATATATTGGTATTCTAAGAAAGCATATTCATACTCAAACCAGTACAAATAATATTATAATGGTAATCAAACTTGTAAAATAGGTAGTTGAAATTTTATAACATTTATATACATATTTATATTATGTATAATTCAAATTCATGTATACTTACATTTCTCGATCGAACAACTCGCACTCTAGTTACTTTACCAAATTGTGTAAAATACTCTGTCATTTGTTCTTCGTAAAAACCATGAGGTATATGACCTAAATACACTATACCTCTTCGATATCTCATTTGAGGCCTTATTTTTCTCCTCCTGACTTTAATAACTTTGTGCGATTTTTCAGGTTTTGGAGATGAAACAGTTTTTGGAATATTTGTTGCTATAACATTTTTCTTCTGGAATAAGACAAATTTTTTCAATTTAAAATCTTATTCAATTTTTCTGCAATTAAATATCACAGCATGCAGATTATGTTTAAATGCGTACTAACCTCCAACACTTTTTTAACATTTTCTATCGCTTTAGATACAGTTGATTCCTCTTCTATATCTGATGATTTACGTTTAACTTTTATAGCTTTTTTGAGAGGTGGAACTCTCACTGAATTAAATTTCTTTTTAATTTTCATTTTATATTTGTATTAATACAATGTAAGAACACACAATAGACATTAACGGAAAGGAAATGAGAGTAGCGCCAATGGCAGTAGGTTACTTATCTCCCGGTACAAGTGCTGACCCAAGCGGACAAAATCTCGCATGCGATGTTATCGACTCAGTATAGTACTAATTCGAATTTTGAATTGAAACTATTAGGAAATAAGTAATAAAGTAATGGAAATAAAGTAATAAAATTCTATATTTGCAATATGTTTCAACCGTATCATGATACAACTGATTGGAACGGTGATTTCGTGCAGGATCTGTTATATTTGTAATGTTTTCCAATTTGAATACGGGCCGACTGCTGACATTTCTAAAACAATTAATCTAATAATTGAAACTTAACGTTCATTGTCTTTCTTTCGCCTAAATATTAAAAAATAGATTCTGTCCATCAACTAACAGTTTTGCACATCTATTCTAGTGTTTGTTTCGGCGTTCAGAATATATACATTTTCCAAAAATCGTCCCATGAATTCTTTAACACCCCATTACAAGCAAAAGGGAACCGGTGGATGTACAATTAGTACAGTGATGATAGAAGGGTCAATTTATCTTGAATAAAATACGGATGGAGATGCAAACGACAAAAGCGATAAGATTCAAATTTCTGTTTAAAAATGAAAAATGTCTACGTCATACTGTGTTACAAGGAAATGAACGAAAAAGTAGATAACGATGTTGAAAAATTCAACGGAAAAGCAATAGCTTGCAACAACTTATATTGCTTACTCTTTGGTTTAATTTTATAATGATTTATAAGTAAAAAATCTGTAAGAATACACTTTGTAATGAAAGGTATATTTATATATAACAATAAAATATTATTATCATATTATAAAAAAATCACTTTAATCTCGCACAGATAAATAATGATTTTCTTAATAAAGGCGTTTTACTGTCGTTTCAGCTGATTCTTCTCGAGTATGACGCGCAAGATCATCGGCAGCGAGTGCACCTGTAACACGACCCACTATTCTACCAATTACAGAGCCAGCCGCTGTGCCAACTGGACCAGCTATGCAGGTACCAACCGCAGCACCAGCTTTTGAACCAACGTGTGAACCAACAGTCTTCCCTACTCTTTTTGCATGTCCCACATCCCTCAAAACTTTCTTAAGATATTTGATCGTGTCCTTAATACGTCGCTTCTCCTCGGGATCGCTTTCAGCCTTACGGCATTCTTTCAGTTTATCGATGGCATCCTTTATCTCATTGACTTTCTCGCTTGCGTGACTTTCAATGCATATACCATCGTCGAAAGAGGAAACTGTACAGAATATAGAGTCTGATACACTAACTAGTCTTAGTGTAGTACCCGAGTGTTCCAAACTGTAGTTGATCCTATCTGTATAGGGGTTCCATGCACCGGGTAAACCTTATGTGTCAATATTAGTACGAGAATTAGCTCGTAAATAGAAAAATCATTTCTACGCTAAAGTTACAAATATTTCCATTCTCGTGTATAATTTTACCTCCTCGTGCCCTTCGCCTATTGTGAATCGGACTCATATTTTGAATTCCCACAACCCCTTTTGCGTCCAAATGCTCGACAATTGTATCAGTGTTGGATATTTTGATATCCTGCACTTAAACTTTATGCCCACGCTATGATCTAAAAGTGGAAAATGAGAATCACATTGAGGTTCGAATATTTGAAAGCCACAAAACATTTTTTTGCTTTAAGTCCTTATGTAAAAAAATTATGAAAAGAAGAAATTGTTTAAAATAGTACTGGCAGTTTTTCGCGAATATCATGGAAATTAAGCGATACCACTTTATATGCATATAAGAAAAAGTTATTTAAAATATCGATTTCTACAACATATTCAAAAATCATTACAATCGGAGAGTAGTTAACTTTTCATCGTATGAACTATTTTGTAAAACGTATATTTCTTACAATTACTTCCACTTCAATTTTTCACACAATAAACTTGAGGAAGCATGTATCATAGTTAATGATATTGGAAATAAAAATTCAGGTGCTTAAAGGAACATGTTGTACTTACGAATAAGATAATGATGCTTTGGAAATTAAGACCACAAATATTATACCTTATATTATAAAATACGATCGAATCGCTACAAAATACTGAACTGTCAACTAGAGAAGAATACATAGTATATGACTTTATTCGACTGTTCTTATCTTATCTGACAATAGACAATCTGAGTATATGTAGAAGCGAATATGTGTGTTTGCGAGATACAGTGATTTGCAGGACGGTTGTAGTGATTGGCGTTATGAATTAAAAATTCGATTAATATCGGAAAAATGTTGTTGAAAGAAAACGAATTCTATTTAAAATTGAAATAACCCTATTATGCTTTTACAAACGCAACAAATAAAAGCTCAGTTTCGTTTTTGAAAAGTGTCTATTAGTTGTTTGATGACATTATTTACTAAATTGGCCAAAAATTCCTTCGAGATTCCATTCCTGATAAAAAATCTTTTTTAAACAAACATACGGGCATTTAGAGGAAATTCTAATGTTGGTATAAAGTTATTTAGTGAAAAAAAGGCAAGATAAGCGCAATACGTAATATTTTCTTCGATCTTAGATCTTGCGATTCGATACAAGCTAACTGATTACAACATAATCTGTAACACGATAGATACATAGCAAAAAAAGAAAAATACTTTTCTCTAAGCGTATTTTTATCTCATCGAAATCAGTGAGGTGTCTCCTATTTTAAATACTGTTTTGCTTTTCGATCACAAATGTCAATAAAAAGACTCTGGCACAAGCATAATCTTTTTTCATAAGGTCTTAAGCCAAAAAGATGTTTTGTAAATTTTTAATATTAGAACTTTAACAGGATTTTTAAAGGTTGAACGTGGCATATCCAAATATCTAACACTGATAGAATCGATGAGCATTTGGAGGCAAAAGCGGTTGCCAGAATTTTAATCGTCAGTCATAGTATCTGTAGGCAAGGGGAACCAGAAGGTAAGATTACTTGTGAGAATGGAAAAAATATTTTTAACATTAGCATAGAAATGAATTCTATATTTACAGGCCACTTCTCGTATTAACATTCATGCACGAAGTCGGTCCTATTAGTGAGATAGGAGTTGCTGGAGGCGTTGGTGCACTTGGTGGTTTACAAACGGGTGTGACAATTGATGCTAGCTGTGGCCCACTTTCTGCAACGGCCTGCGGCGCAGTTGGTTCCGTAGTTGTGGGTTCTATGGCAGATGAATACGTTGCCTGTCAACTCGTGCGTTCTTCTGCCAAGTGATCCATCGAAGTAGGATTAGAACACGTCGGTCCAGAAAATTATTTTTATCCGAGAGAAGTCAAAAACATCTTTCTATAATATAATAGTAACATTCTGTCATTATTTATAAATATATCTTGCATTAAAAGATGTGTTCTTACGAATTTTGTATTTGTAACCCACCATAAAATTAAGCCAGAACAAAAATGTGGGTCAAGGCTTATTTTTTAAATTATAAGCAATCGACTTCAATTTAATACCAAAGTACACAATGTACAGAAAGAAATTGGCTGCGAGAAATATTTATACATATCCTGATCTTCCAATGAAGCGTTTTGTCATCAGGTTTTAGATTTCACTTTCATAGTATTAAATTTGTCTAGTTGTATGAAAATATGTATAAAGGTACGTTAATTTCTTAAACATTGGCAACACTCACAAAAATTTCGTTGTCTGGATATTGGAACAAAGTTTTTACATACTTATTTACAGGTTACTTAAATTAAGGAAAACTCAAAGTAACTGTACCAGTTACTGACATAGGGCTGGTAACTTCGTGAGTTTATGATGCGTCGGCTGTTATTAAAGTGCAGAAAGAAACCTCGAATTCTTCGTTTATCCGAGAAAATTTGATCCAGTGACTGTTAACATATAAGAGATAAATAAGTATATTAAGACAAATTTAACTTTCTAATATCTTGCAAAATTATGATTCATGATATTTTTATACTATAACAATTATTCAGTCAACACATAGTGCACCCATTCAAGAACTGTCAGACTAATATTCATCTATTTATTATTCTTAACTTCAATCAGAGCGCTAAATTTTTATCTACCAACTATGAATATGATATTATTCTTAAACTAGGTATCAAAGTCGTTTGAAGAAATATCGGTGTCAATTAGGTTTGTAAAGGAAATTTTTTAAGTGAAAAATTCCACACGTAATGTTTACACTTTGTGAACGAAAATAATGTTCAGATTTTTCATAAGGCTCATATGTTTCGCAATTATTTAACTCAATATGAAAGAAGTAGAAAATGAAAAAGTGTCTTCAACTGGGTCGAGAGAAGTAATTGTTGAAATAAAAACGTAAATAGCATATCCAATTTAGTAGGTGAAACAGTTAGAGAAAAATTTAATTGTGTTTTGGAAAAGATCTAAGTTAGAATATGTATAGCAAAAATAATTACAAAGGGTCTGAATGCTACACTCATGACAAACCTAGAATGAAAAAGTCAAGCTTCTTGATAATATATGTATAACTTTGCGTACTTTTTATCTCTTCAATATAATTTTTATGCATTCTTTTGACTTTCATAAATATACATATACACGTGGAACTCTTTGTGTACTGTATAAGAAACATCGTGAAACAATCGATTTGCAACAAAGTAAAAACTCGTGTTAAACTAACGCAAATAATAGGAGAAACAGTTCAAAATATATATCTGCATTCGATAACAAAACTTTATTCAATAAACACACGCAGCAAAAGGTAATGTGTTAAGAAAAACAAAAAAAAAAAAGATATTTATTTCTGAAATCAAAATTTTATTCTCTATGGAAAAATATCATTTCGTCGCTCGAAATATCCTTCGTCTAATCGTTTCGCGACACATGTTCTGTTTTCTGTTTTCATTATTCTTCATAACAAACCATACGAGTTCTCAGTTCCCTGTGAAATCTTGTAAAACCTTCGAGGTTGATATTATTTCCAGTGAAATGTAAAAACGTGTTAAAAAATCGTACAACTATAAGACCAAAACGTGTAAAATAAATCGTTTAAAGTTAATAGCACACGTTAAAAAATATCGCGTAGAAAATGTACCGTGTGAAAAGAATTCCAGAAGTCTAAAAAAATAAAAAAAAAATAAAAATTGCGGTACTAAGAGGAAGTATTGTTAAATTTTAACGAGAAACTGTGTACAAGAAGCTTACGTTTGTTCTTTCGAATAGTGCAAGCAATTTAGAGAAACTTTTAGTTTTCGAATTACTCAACCGTAAACATTTTTCTCATTTTCCTCGACCACTACTTCGCTACTATTATTTCGTTTTAATCGAGATTGTTTTAATTGAATCACTGCCGATACAAATCGTAGATAACATCGAAATGAAGTGAAACCTTTCGTCATTTATGCTAATGAATTACTGAAACAAGGTTTTTATATGAAGTAAATAGAGCAAGATTCTAATCGTTCAGAGTCGCTCGTGTAAATCAAATTTTAATTAAGTGGAAATATTAATCGTTTCATTCGAAGTTTCTCATTTATCTAATACAAGCGTATCTGTGCATTTAATATAACGAATGATTTTAATTGAACGACTTGCTTTAAAAGTCAGTAAACGATAGATTCTGTTGATAAACCTGAAATATGAATAATTTGTTTATTTTCATTCAATAAGGCGCATCATAATGAACGGATGAGATTTTCTTGATTAATTCATTGAGCCAGCGTTGAATCAATGAAATATTTCATTTTATAATCTTTTATTCAATTAATTTAAATTTCTCTTTGTTAACATTGCGATTGTTAGACTGTGGATATTTATGCATCTACAGGAAACATGAAAATGTAAAAATATACAGTCCGTGCACATGACATGCAAACATACATAAAATATTTACAATAAATTGCTCGTTATAATATTTAGTAGATGGGACGAATCTCTATATAAATCTCAGTTTTTAGCTACATCGATAAAAATACAAACTTGTACAAATAATCGCAGTCTAATGACTGCGAAAAAGAATTCCAAGGATTTGTTTAATATTTTTTGTGTCGTTTCTTCTTTCATCTGAATATATTATGTTTTTATCGAGTTTGAAATCATTTTTGTATTTAGAGTAATACGTAAACTATTTTTCTTCTAATTTATAGACATTTTCTTCTTCTGTGGAATGATCTTATATTATTATTCTAATACACTATTTATTATTTTATTACATTTTTAAATAACAACCGTTGGACCACCGTTCGATGATAATTGGTCATGTTATGGAGTTTTCGATTTAAATATCTACGCTCCTGATTCCACCTAAGTATCCTCATAACAGAAAATCTAAAGCGATAGGTGATAGCCACATTGCGAGTTTTGAATTAGATTCCTCGTAACGTCGATTAGCACTTGGAAATATTGAGTGATAAAGGATCTTAGGATGTGGTCCCAGATGGGTTAATAATACCAAAAATATACTACATAACATGGGATTGCTTCTGTAAGAAAGTAATAAATCAATAAATATAAAAATATTCTATTATTAGGTATTTTTTTAAGACCAGTCATTTTCACTAGTTTTGGTAGAAATAGCTTCGTGTTAACTATCGGTAGTTCTAGTGTTAAATAGCGAACGGTGTCGAAGACGATACGATATCATTACCTAAGTGAACGCATTACATCTATCATATCTATGATAAGCGATCGCGTTAGTGTTACCACTGAAATATTCCGCAAAACGTAAACATCGAAAAATATTATCTTATCGGTCCATTCCTCGATACCAGAGACGAATGAATCGACCAATTACCATTGACACGAATGATATGTTTTTTTTTCTATTCATCCCTAAGAATAGTCCGGCGATTTGTTGGTTTAATCAAATCTGCGAAATAGTATACATAGAGGATGACTCAACAAAAATTGACACTCGAATATTTTGAACTGTGAATAAAATATGTTTAGAAAAGTCGCGTAACTGTGATTCGTGTAAAAGAAATACTACCATGTAAAAGAAAACTCAGATCTACTTTGGAAAAAAATGGTGCAGCGATGTTCGTTAATGTTCGTTTAAAAGAAGAGGTTTGTTTAATACCTCCGATGTAATTTTTTAAATCGTATAGTGGTAGAAAACATATCGAGAATCTATTTATTAGCTTTTTATACTGTTTAGCTGTTTATATTGTTTATCAGCAATCGTCGTCTCTCACGTGTAATCGTGAGGCGCGAAAATTGATGAACTTCCTGATATTCGATAACAATTTGCTAGTTTATCAACCGACACCAGGGTCTGTAATACAAGTAAATGAACGATGTAGATGAACAGTAACAAAAAAGCTATCGGTAGAAGACGCGAAGGCGCAAGTCATTGCGCACGCATCTTTGAATGAACGCGATTTTGAAGCTTCAGTTGCTCCAATGCAGTTCTTGGGTATGCACGGTTATCGCAGTCTCGCATTGTTAGGCTGATAGACGCGTTTTTTGTGGTGAGAATGTGAATCGGGCCTATGGACAACCATGTCGGGCATTATTAAATAAATTTTCATTTAAATAATTATCTAAACAGAGGGTCAGTTGTTAGTTGGGACTTCAAATAAAAAATAGAAATAAATTATTTGTTATATTAATATATTATTTAAAATAATGAAATTAATTGTCCTTTTCAAATACAATTTTATTTTTCATTTATTATCTTTGTTTATTTTTATTCGTTATTTATCGATCGTCGAACAAATTCGAATTTTTACACAAACATTTCCATCAGGGAGATTCCTGTACATTGGAATTTGTAACTTTTAATAATGTTTGTCAGCTATGTTAAACCCGGCGAAACCTCGAAATATGATGGATATACTTTCGAACAATTTGTTGGAAAAGCGAGTAGTTATAAAAGGAGGTTTGATCTGCGATTTATTTATTGAAAAATAATCTTATTAATCTCACGGTTGTTTCATTCGCAAAATGAAACGGACAAGAGAAAGCGAAAATCTATTTATTTACATAATATCATTTGCTCTCCAATTAAATTCAAATGAAAAATAAAATTTGCAAATAAGAAATAAGAAATAAATTATTTTTGGCATCGTTTAAATGACTTTTATTTAAATAGAAGATTTAATTCTTACTCGCGACTGAAATGTTATTTCAATTCGTTATTTATCGTTTCATGAGTAAATGAAGCTTTGCCCAACATTGATCGACGATAATAATTACAAAATAGAAGCGGGAGATTAAATAGCATCGCCAATAAATGATTTCACGCCTCTGTGTGTAATTTGAAAAAAGATCGCGTTAATTGAACGAATTTCAACTATTCTTGCGCAAATGGAAAAAAACGAGTGGAACCTTGTTGGAATAAATATCGTGTTATCTTTGTATTATAATTAAGTTCGCTTTTAATTGGCGCTTATATTTCTACATTTGCACAGTAATACGATATTTTGTTATTATTATTATTATTTTATTAAACAATATCACAACCCTTCATTATGATGCTCCGATTTTTGCGAAAACTGGTGATCGTGTTGATCGAAAGAATTTTACCATTATTAAAATGAGGTTTTGAAATTAGTGTAGCTGTAATTGTCATGATTATTAACACAACTCTGATGCATAAATGGATCCGAATGAAATATTAAAAGTAGAACAAATATAATAATTTGTAATAGTTTCAAGTTTTCTTCATTTGTTTTTAATTAATTATTGAAGTAAAATTATTTATTTCAAAGTTTATTTGGTTAAAATGTATGTTCATTTCTAAATTGTTAATTATTAACCGTTGGTTACTAATTGATTCGCTAGTTATCGTATTACATTAACAAAAATTGTAATAATATTAGAACGAATCATTTCACAGATAATTTATTATTTATTGTCATTCTATATAAATGAAAGGGCGAAGATTCTCAAGGATAACAAATGCGTGCAATCACTCATATGTACGTGGTGGATAATTTGCTCGATTCGTATCAACGATACATGAATATTAGTAAAATATATGAATTAATAGCAAACCAGTGATGAAAATCGTATGAAGTGTTAATTTATTCTGGTTTATTCTCACTGGTATTTACACTGGTATATTCAACATTTTATTTATACGTAGACAACTTAACGAGCTGAAAGTAATGAACCACAAATGACAAAATGACAAAACTGATATAATGTTTGACATTTACGGATTCCAATTCCTTTCTTGTATATTATTTTTTCAACGTAAATTTTATCGTATCCTCATAGGCCTATATTCGCTGGTCTAATAAATTATAAAATCGCTTTGAGTCTTTTTGCCTCCGTTTGTGTAATTAAATCACATCGTATTAAGAAGAAACCAAGTGTTCATATACTTTTCAACGATAGTGTCTCAACACACTTGTTTCTATTGCGTACATCTTTTTCTGCCTGTTGTCGTCATTTGTCACTCTGAAACCGCAAACTTATTAGCTCGTACATAATCTTTTCAGAAACAGCGGCGCATTATTTTCGAGAAAAAGCCGTATAAAAGTGGAACTGATAAAAGAAGTTCGCCAACAAAGATGAGTTCTTGAACAAACTTTGCAACCATCCTATGCAATACACTAAGAGAAGATGTTCTGAATTGTTACCGGTAACGATTAGTTAATACGTAGATTTAACGATGCAACGGTTTGAAAAGGGAAAAGACAACGTAAATTACGTGCAACGGAAATTCACGTGAAAAGACGAGAGAATTTCACCCAAATTGTTCGCACCTGGATACTGTTGTCGTTTTTAAAAAGTGCTGGTTTTTGTCAGGCTCAAAATATGGACAACTTGTTTTCGTATGGCTTGTACAACTGCAGTACTATAATTCTCAGACGAAACATCACGATCTTGTTGATGTTAAATCGTAGCGAACTTCTTAATATATTGGAAAACGCTTTGGATAGTTCTACGGAACAGGAAGTTCTACGTGATGCTTTTTTAGATTGTTTCCTTAATTATCAAGAGCGGCCGTTTGACTTATCATGGTGGCAAAAGCTGTTCTGGTCCCTGATATTCGCTGCAATGCTGTTGGTGGCAACCGGTGGCAACGTCATCGTCATATGGATCGTACTTGGTAAGTGATCCTCATTTCAGCACAATCGAACATTGGTAATTCGAGCCTTAAGGGAAGAGCTAAGAGTTCCCAGTTATATATAGGTTTCCATTTAACGAAGTTATCAAACAAAAGAGCTTTAACTAACGAGAATTCGACATACAGAAGTTTTGTACAAATCTTCGGTTACATTACTTTTTCCAGAAAATATTGCAACTTTAGGTATTTAAAGCTTCCTCTTAGAATTCATGTTATTCAACATAAAAGTTAAAGTCGCGTGGGATGATAGCAATTATGCGTTCGACTAACGAAGAACTGTTAGATTGTGAGCGACTTGATAGATATACATACGGCTTGTGGCGTTTTATGCCTTTTCTCTTATCGAGACAGTCATGATCGTTGAAAGAAAGAAGACAATATCGCAAGAATGATTTCTAACATTTTGCGACACAAAACTAATAGCAGGATCTGAAACACTTCGAATGACTTCGAATCTGTATATGTGGCGACAAACTCGAGTCACTTCGAACCTGATTCGGATCTTAAAACTCTTGAAAGTTTCGATCAGTCCTGAATATTAATACAGGTATCGAGTCTTTGAACTTTAAAGTCTCTTGAGTCTTGATCGTGTTGGAAATCGTAACGCGGGATATTCGATACTCTTGGCTTGAGAATTCAAGAGTGAAAACAATGTCTGAGGAATTTTGTTAGTGGAGGCTTTACGCTACTTATCTTATTGAAACACAGACAAACATGAAGTGTTTCAAAGAACTCGTCGATCATCATTTTGACGACGGAGCACGAGCAAGATTTCCAAGTTAGGCAAGACTCAGAATACTTTATAAAGACTCAAAACCCATCAACATTTCAGACTGAATCAAAGCTTTCAAGAGTTTCAAGCTTCGAATTCTGTTCGAGCTGATTCGAAGCGATTCAAATTGTTTTCTTCTTCTTATTTCTTTCCCATCCTATCGCCACATATAGCTATACGCTCACGAGTTGCTGAGACAGCGACGATGAGAAGTTCGATTTATAGAAGCAAACTTCGACTCGTAAAACTCTGGCTATTCTAAACTCGAGTTACAGAGGTAAAATTACAGAGGTATGTGAACTAAGTGGCAAATAATTCGAGTTGACGTAAATCTCATTTCGACTTATAGAAATCTTCGCGACAGAGCGAATCTTATAGAGGTTCGAATTATCGAGGCTCAACTGGTACATACATATCGCTCATTCTCTACAATAATCCATAAGTTCGTGTCATTTCAAATGTTCAAACTCGATTTTCTCGTAAACTAAGCCTCAAATGAACAAATTTCATTCCATATCTTGTTATTATTTCTTCATAAGGAATCACTTCGCGCCCGCTTGTACACGTAATTCGCTCGCACCCTGTATACGTACATAGATTAATTATCTGATTAGTTATGACGTGTTAACATTTATCGGATGCGTTTGACGAATATCGATATATTCTATTAAAGGAAACTACGCGTTTATGTTCATTGTCAGTGTGCACACACACTGTTCGCATGCTGTGAAACGACATGAAAATGAATCTTTTTTTAAAGGATGGAATATGCGTGGATTCGTTAGCTTCGTACAGTTTCGTGCCGTGCAGCACCGGGCTACATTACGTTTGGATTAAATTGGCAATTTCTATTTGGCACTTGAAGCCGATATTCGAGTTATAACAGTGCTAACAAAGACGAGAGTGAAAGTACGACTAACCAATTATGGAAAGCTTTATTTTATATAGACTGAGTCCAGTAAATAATTGGGCCAAATTGTTCCTATTGCAGATAGAAAGAAATTGTGAGGGGAAATTTTGCATTGTTCATCAAGCTCTATCATCGTGCAGTGCGATTTTTACAGAAGTGCATTAAGACAGTTGTTGAACACAATTGCACTTCCTTTTTCAATGGAACTCTGCAATTTTGTTCGCATTAGTTGATTCCCCGTGCCATTCACAACTCAAAAGTATTACGGTAAAATCATGAAAAATTCAATACTTTTCAAAACATGTAATTGATTTTCGAATTGAAATCTACTACAAATGCTTCCACCATTGCATTCTAAATATTCTCTCACTCGTTTTCTTACATTTATCCAACACACACAATTAAACAGTCCCTTTTGATTCGTTTTTTCATGCCACCAACGGAAATAAACGGTTCCGTATACAGTCTGTTTTAATAAAAAAAACTCCACAAGCCGTCAAGAGGATTTTAGTCACGTGAACGTGGTGGCAAGGCTATCCGGATGCCAAATCATTTTCCTCCATAGATTGATATTAAATATCTCGTTATGGTGCGAGCGTTGCGAGCCGGAGCTCTATGCAGCTGATAATATTTCAAACAGTTTCGCGTCTCTGGTGGAACATCACGTGGCAAATCGGGCAATGTGAATTCAAGGAAATACCGATTTCCTTCAGCATATAAAGTGTTATGGGAAATGGAATACGGATCGATAAGGCACGTGTTAAGAATTTCGTATCACACATTGATGCTGTACCTATTGTTTGTACTTCTTGTATGCTGTAGATTTTCCGTGATCCAGACATTTTCGCTGCATCGATTATGTTTCGCGGAGAGACGCGATCGCGAGATATCACGTCAACGAGAGTTGTAAGTTCCCGTTACGATTAAACAATCGACGCCACGAACTGATCGATTCCCTTATTTCGATTATGATAATAAGGGTAGTTCAATGAAATTTCACAGAATTAACACAAATAAATTAATGTTTATTTCAACAACTTATTAACTAGAAAGATATAAATGGAACAACAAAAAGAAATGTAACTACGTAATGCGCGATATAAGATATGTGTTGACTGTTTGGCTTCTCGAAACGTTCTGCCCGCCTTTCGATTTTTTGGTTTTTCTGGAAGGCAACCCCCACTACTTTCGGATCACGCCACATTCTTTTACGCCAGATAAAATAACGGCCACGAATCGACGTTTCTGGAGGTCGCCCTGCTTAATGAACCATGCGCTTGCCACTACAATGTTTGTTTGCCGGGCAGCCGCGACGATCCGTCTGCGACATTATAGTGCCGCGACCGACAGTTAAGAATATGATCTATGGCAAGCCGCATGGCGTAACAGATTAAAAATACCATTACTCGTTAAAGTATGTTCGTTTATCCGTAAAATTGTTCGCAGAAAATTTCGTTCCCTGCAGTTCTGTCTTAACCCTCACGTGTACCTACGTCATGGCAATTTAACACGTTTCTCACGTAAAGATGACGTTATTCTGCCATTTGTAGAAAGATTAATCTGAAGCTCTGTGACTTTTATTTTCCTCAGATGAAATATATACAGCGACGAATGACAGGAAGTTCAAAATTGACACACTGTAAATCGCAGTTACCTTTATATTCAAAGTAAGAATATGGTAGAAGTACCATATTAGTAACAGTCGCTATATTTATTCATTTATGGTAATAATTTATGGTAAAAATTACGGTTTATTACTAGAGTGCCCACAGACAACCAATAATATTATGAATATTTTAAAATTTTTGTTTTAGATATGGGCTTCCATTATAAATATTTCAAGATTTTCAACGGAATGCATTTTGTCGATAAATGACGACAATATCGCATTCACAATACATATTGATCCTTTTAGTTGAAAACTTTGAAATATCGGCGATATACGTATGGTCTGAGGATATCCTTATACTTATATTTTTTATTTTGCAGATTTTCTTTCGTCCGTCTCTGTAGAGTTAACGATAAAACGAGCGACAAAAGAGTGTGACAATATTTGTTACGGAAAAGGGCCCTGTGCGTCAATTATACCCAATTCTTACGTTTTATCAAGTCCTGTAGCGGTTAGTTTATTGTTTTGTAATTGCTGCACGACGGTCGGGAATAAATAATTTTGCGATAATGTGTGTTTTAAGTGTCTCTGATAATTCAGATAGACGAATGTATAAAGTTCTCCAAACATTAAATTTTTATTTTTAGCAACATTTTTCGCAACGCAATTTCTCTGCTATGCAAAAAGAACAGACCAGACGAATATTCTAATTACTCGTAGTAACGCCTAATTGGTTTCTTTAAATATAGCTAACAATAATTCAGGCTAAACTATAATGTGTCGAGTAGTATTAACTTTTCGATTTCAAACTTCGGAAGAACATCGTTCCAATATCTCAGTTACACGTTACGTATGACATTCAATATGCGTGTCATTTGAAATTCTTTTTATCTCGTTTCCGAGAATGGAAACCTCAATCTCGCTGTTTACGATAGTACGGAGTATAATCCCGACTAAATTAGATAGGAACTGGAAAAGAAGAAACTGATTGGACGGTTGATCCTCAGTATTATCCAGTAGTGTTCGTTAATACCAGATGGTAGGAAATTTAACGAGTGTCTTTAAAAGTCACAATAGGATAAAAATGAAGAATAAAAGTTGTGTTTGAAATTTTGTTTTTTAGTTATTGACATTCAAAGCTATCGAGAGCACGTCAAGCTACGAAGAGTATAGTGGCTTCAAAGTTGACGGTATATGACGACGACATTATGTTGACGACTAATGTCGCAAAAAAGCAAACTATGATGACGTAGAGATGATTCTGTAATACTTTTCAAGAAGAATTAAATGGAAACTTCGAATAAGAGTCTAAATCGCATTTAAAACTTTAGGAAAAGTCGGTTTCCAAGTTATGTTGTTCCGTAACACTTAACGTGCTTCCTGTGTTCGACATTATGTCGCCTTTTGACCAAATGTCCGCAATCTGTGTGTACTAAGACGATCGATAAGAATCGTAGAACCATACTTCACGATAAAGTCCATTTATCCGAATTACTTTTATCGGAACAAAATTCTAATCGACGCCCGATTAATCGAACGTTTACTGGTTGAATTTATATTGCATCGTGAGCTTCTATTATGTGAACGAAGCATAGTACGTAGTGAGGAGAACTGGTAGGCTCTTATCGTATAAACCTCGATTTAAAGTGTTTGACCACCGATACGTTCAGACAAATGGAGTTCTACTGTACTATTAATCCAACTTTCATCAAAATGTGCTATAGTCTTTTATTCGAGATTCTCGTTTAATGGTACGTTAGCTCTTAAACCTGTCGACTCACAGGTAAAGAGTAAAGTGAAAGAATACCATAGCTTACCCTATGTTCTATGCTGTGTGTATGTGTGTGTATGTGTCCGGAGTTTCACACCTTCTTATGGCGCCATTATCCCATTGACCATTTACTGTAATTGATTGATTCGTAGCTCGCGTCAGTATTCGATTGGTAAGCCTATAATCAGCGTAGTATTCAATTAGCATTTCTCGTAACTTGCACATCTTATAGAACAACACTCTATGGAATTTCCGAGTTAATATTGCTTGCAATTTATGACCCTGCTCTAATTAAGTGCAAGCCGAGATTGTTGTGAAGCAAGTGCATCGTGTTAGCTCACTGCGAGCGTTCATAAGCAGAGCTTACACGTATTGCAGTCGTTTTCTACAACTGTCCAACTGCTGGAATACGGTGCGCTGTACGATCTCCGTTTTCTTGCAAATAAAGATTCATTTTTGTTCTTGGTTCTTCTTTTTTCTTTTAATTGTTTGGAAATCCACTATACCATTTCGTATTATCCGCGATGTAAAATAAACACAATTATGCAGTTCTGTCACTGTAATTGCAAATGTTAAATACAACAATTTTTTCAAGCTTCTAAGTTTGGAGATTATGTGCAATTCTCGTAAACGTTTAGGCACCTTCAATTGCACGTGCAACGTATTTTTCTGTATCCGATTGTTTCACAGTAATATAGATGCGTGTTCAAAAATTCGTCAAATGTGTGTTAACAGATACAATACACGAAACATAATCACTGTGCACTGTAATATTCATTAACATCCGGCCCGCTTAAATATGCACAATGTCCGCTTAAAAAGTGCATAAACTCTTTTCATTGCTCCCTTAAATTTCATTGTGTTTAAAAAGTTTATTACGAAAATAAGAAGCTATAATTTAAAAATATTTATTACGAATTGTGACATGCTTAAATTCCGATTTAAAAATAGTTTTCCTTCCTTAAAGGTGCATTACAAAATTGTCAATAAAAATCGCCACATATTTGTTCCTTTGGATGGATCAGTACACTGAACAAGTGCTTGTACGTAATGTCGCCAAGACGATATTGTGAACATCTCTGGTGAATGGTATTATAAATACTGACATAATTGTCAATACACAAGAAAATTGTTTCCGTCAACTAAAATATTGGAATTCATTCAGTTGCGTAACATTTGCATCGTAGGTAAAAAAAAAAAAAATGAAAAATACATCATTTTTATCACTAAAATATTTTTACCATTAAATACCAATTTTTATTATTAAAAATATTGTTGTATCTAAACAAAATAGATATATCTAGATGCAAGTAGAAATGAAAAGAACCTGCATACATATATACAACTATACATATTGATTTTAAGGAAGGCAATGGAGATTACTAGTTTTCTATACAGGATGTACAAAATGCCTGAGGACAAACTTTAAAAATATACAATATTTTTTTAGAGCGATTTAAAAGCGATTAACTTTGAAGTTATCAGGTGTTTAATGTATAAAATTATAAAAGTACAGTATACGTTAAATCAGTTGCTTCGTTAAATGGGTTGATAATAACAAATGGAAAACTGTTAACAAGAGATGAGACAAATGTCAGAGATATGTCAACGCTTATATATGCTTCTATATGTGAAAACGTGTGCGTTGAAATGAACTGGGAACGAATTCGATATATTCTATAGATGTAGTGTCTTATTCGTAAAAACATCTCGTAACTCCAAAACCAAATGGTTTTGAATCCATGTTTATTAAGCTTATTTTCCTAAATACTATATACTCCTAGAGTTCGTCACCAACCTTTCTGCAAACCCTGTATACAAT
Source organism: Bombus vancouverensis nearcticus (assembly GCF_051014615.1). Taxonomy (NCBI): domain Eukaryota; kingdom Metazoa; phylum Arthropoda; class Insecta; order Hymenoptera; family Apidae; genus Bombus; species Bombus vancouverensis. The sequence continues at coordinate 66,971 of NC_134915.1, read as the reverse complement.
ATGAAAGTCTTTAATGTGATTTTAATGGTTTCTAGTTTATGCTTTTATTTATGGAGATGGAAACAAAACGCATAATTAGAAATACGTCATTTTCTTGTACTCCTGTGAAATACTATGCTTTATCAAGGCTGTTCAGTAGGCTTTTGGACATTGTACTATCGATATATTTTGCATCGAAAATTCAAATGTATTCGGTCCAGTGCGGCAGCAGGTGTTTTGCCGCAAAAAGCCGGCAGCCCAGGGCGCACACTTCATATCGCACAGCTCGATGCTGAAAGAATTAATTGTTTAATTTAATTTACTAATTGATCGGAGAAAATCCCCTTTACAAGAAGATAGTGAATATAGCAAAAACAGTGAAGATATATGATATGCAGTAAGAGAAAGGCAAATATCGGAGTGACACTGTCGCTGTAAGGTAATAGGACAAACATATGGTTAAATATATCGTAAAACTATATATTATTACAAAACTATATATATTGTATGTAGGAATGTTATATTATTAGTTTGTAGGTAACAGTATGATTAATACAATATCGTTTGCACTCACACGATAATCGAATATAAAACTCCGTTCCACGTATTCGTTACTCACTACTTCTACGACACAACGACGACGATAAATTCAATTCTGACTCTCTCAACTCTCGTTACAATGTTTTCCATGCTCACTTTTTCCAAAACATACCTTGGTAACGCTCACAACACTCTTTGACAACATCAACATATCTTGACAACGCTAATAAACAATTACACCTCACGCCACGTCCTTGATGTCACACTAACCCACATGTAATATCTAAAAGTACGCTAGTGCTCTACTCTTAGATTGGCTAAGGTTACATAGACTTTTTTCCTGAATAGTAATTATACATATAAGCCGAATTATATTTAGTCATTCGTATTTTGTCGTAAACAAGAATTGTTAATAGATGGAATATGTTCTTCGCGATGATTGAAAATTCCAGAGACTACGAAAGCTGTTTCAATTCACGTAAAAAGATACTGGGAGCAAGTAATTCTTCCTATATCAAAGTGTTTTCGACAGAAAATCGAAAAGAACGAAAATTACAGGTTTTTAGAAAACCGTAGCCAATTGTTGAAATTGCATAATGCCACGATATTTCATGCAACGACACTTCCGAATTCGTTTGGCACGTCGTTCGCCAGTTTTTATTAAACGATTCACATTTACGTAGATTGAGTAGTCATTTTCGAAAATGGGCGTTAGTGGGCGTAATGTGATGCGTATTCCAATAAAACATTGTAGCAACTTCCTGAATTTCGATCGCACGATGCGAAGGTAAATATTATATTGACTTTTCAAAGTTTGAAAACTGCGTCATTCTATACTGATCGTACAATTCAATAAAACCGATTTAGAAGTTTCAATTGGATGTCTGCGACGATGAAATTACTCGCTGTTTACAAATATTATACTGCTACGTTTTAAAGAGTAGAAATAAGAGATTTTTCGCAGGTATGCATACAAGGAAAAACTACTTGTTAACATTCATAACTTGGCTGGTAGAGAATAGCTGCGTTGCTCTTTCGGATTTATGTGGCACTGTGCTGTATTCTACAAATTCGTCTTCCTGTTAGTCGTGTCCTGGCTAGAAGATTGATTTTCCAGTGTTGAGAACTGAAAATGAAAAAGAAAAAAGAACAGTTGAACCTGTTTTATGAGCAGTTATTCTTCTTGTTCATTAATTTGATTTAATTATATCTAAAAAGACAACAATTTTATATACTTTTATAATCGAAGAGTAGGGAACTACAAAAAGCGACATTTCCACATAAAACCCAGTTATAATTAGAAACGAAATTGTTACGCCGCGCGACTCTCTGCCTGGCCCAGGTCACACACCACGGGCCAGAAGGACACCAAAGGTCCGCTCGTCCGCATGGCGTACCCTCATTATCCTTAAGCACCGTCCATAAATCATAGATTTACGAGAAAAGGTCCTTTAAACAAAAACAAACATCTGGTCCCGAGGAGTTTCTAAACACTATTGTCTACCTCGGCAGGACAAGGGAAAGTTGTTTTATGTCACGTACGCGGCAACTTTTCCCCCGTTAATCACTTTCTCTAGAGGGCAGTTAAGACCCTTCGTTTAACCAATTAAAAACGAAGCCTATTCCCTCACTCTCCTAAATAACATCGGCTCCAACAAATCCGATGGTCCCGTGCGCTGGAGGGACCGATCCTTAGCCTTCCACCGAGACAGCATCGTCTCCCAAAAACACTGATTTCACATCCTTCGAACGGTCAACATCCTTCGAGCGGGTATACACACCCGCAGATCAGTCACTCACTCATCTCGTACATACGCACCAGTGTAACTATCCTCGTTATAAGTTGTGGAATAAACGGTGACCTAACTTACTACTGTGTAATATTCAATCAACCACCTCTGTTATCCTACCCGAAACAGGGGAACGACTACTTCGCGGCGTCGATTCACCGAATCGTAGCGAGAATTTACGCCTCTCGCTGACGCGTTTTCCTAGCGACCGCGTCTCTCCGCGATAGGTCGTAACATTTGGTCCTTCGAGCCGGATTATCAGTGGCAGTGGATAGTTTTGTCACCCATCCGGTCGAAACATTCGATCTTTCGAGCCGGATTCAGTGACAAGTGAAAAGTGTGGACACGTAACCGGGGGAGGATGCTCAAATGTTACGACCGATCGCGGAGAGACGCGGTCGCTAGGAAAACGCGTCAGCGAGAGGCGTAAATTCTCGCTACGATTCGGTGAATCGACGCCGCGAAGTAGTCGTTCCCCTGTTTCGGGTAGGATAACAGAGGTGGTTGATTGAATATTACACAGTAGTAAGTTAGGTCACCGTTTATTCCACAACTTATAACGAGGATAGTTACACTGGTGCGTATGTACGAGATGAGTGAGTGACTGATCTGCGGGTGTGTATACCCGCTCGAAGGATGTTGACCGTTCGAAGGATGTGAAATCAGTGTATCTTGGGAGACGATGCTGTCTCGGAGGAAGGCTAAGGATCGGTCCCTCCAGCGCACGGGACCATCGGATTTGTTGGAGCCGATGTTATTTAGGAGAGTGAGGGAATAGGCTTCGTTTTTAATTGGTTAAACGAAGGGTCTTAACTGCCCTCTAGAGAAAGTGATTAACGGGGGAAAAGTTGCCGCGTACGTGACATAAAACAACTTTCCCTTGTCCTGCCGAGGTAGACAATAGTGTTTAGAAACTCCTCGGGACCAGATGTTTGTTTTTGTTTAAAGGACCTTTTCTCGTAAATCTATGATTTATGGACGGTGCTTAAGGATAATGAGGGTACGCCATGCGGACGAGCGGACCTTTGGTGTCCTTCTGGCCCGTGGTGTGTGACCTGGGCCAGGCAGAGAGTCGCGCGGCGTAACATCCTCCCCCCGTTGAGAGGGTACCGATCAAAATTTCATTAAAGGTGGAGTTAATTGGAGCAGCCGCCCGACTCCTTGTTGATTGCTGATTGTCCTTATTCTGCGTGATCGGGTTGGCTCGTTGGTAGGACGCGCTGCGTGGCACGTCGTTCCAAGATGCTCGTTGCCGTATGACTTGTGGTAGTCTGGATGAGGCCGTTGTCGCCAGGGTGACTTCGAAGATACGGTCGAAGGCCCGTTGCCTGGATGGCACGTAGTCCCCTTTGTAGTCTGGATCGCCGTCTTCCTCGCCGATGCCGAGCGATTTCCAGGTGAAATTCACGACCCAAGAAGTGTCGTGAATCTTGCTTCTGGAAGTGTCGTTAAACACCTCGGCCCAGGAAGTATCGTCGAAGGGAACGTCGGTGATGCTTGGTGAAGATTCATCAAGCGCGGTGCGGCGGTTTGAGGTTGATTGGGAGGCTGGACTCCCCCCGATGACCCGCTCGAATCGCATTCTCTTAGTGATGATTCTTGATAGAGGAGAAGCGTTGGGCGTCGTGATTTGGACTTGTTTTGCCATTGGAGAGTGTGGTAGCGTCGTTGCAGCCAAGGGTGACTTCAGGGAGAAGTCCGTGACACGCGACTTGTTCGGTGTGGCGCTCTGTGAACTCAGCAGCGAATCGTTGAGATCAGATAGAATGTTCTGTAAATTACCGATACCATTTGAGTGATTAGTCATGGTATTAATAATGAGGCAATGATTCTGAGTAGGGCCAATTGCAGGCGTAGCACATCTCTGAGGTGGCGAAGTAGGAGTCTTCGCGTTACGTCTCGAAGTGTGACTGTCCGATGCAATGTTTCTAATCTCGGGTGGTGCAGATGACGTGATGTAAGAGAGATGATTGGACGTCGATACGTTGTGTTGGACGTCCATCGTAGAAGTATTGCCCGAAGAAACACTGCCCCTGGATGGTTTGAGCACAGTGGATTTCGAAGCCTTTACAGTAGGTTTCGACTCGACGTTGACCTTGTAACTATCCTGGATGGGATTCAACCCGTTACTATCTAGGTTGTGGGCTGCGGTTAAAGAGTCATGAACGTTCGATGCTAATGTGGTTGTCGTCGGGCCGCGTTTAGGTGACACGTTGCGAGTGTGATGCGATGAGCTTCGCGTGTCTTGCGATGGGATCGGTGGTCTCTGGAACCTGCTAGGAGCTTTGTTGCTGCATTCCGGAGGTTTTGGATTCGCTACTCTCTTGGAGGCATCCGTTGAGGAAGAATTAAGTTCGATGAGAGCGCTCAATCGTACTACCAGATCCACATAGACATCGAGTAAGTCCACAGGTGCGAAGTCGTCGAGCTCAAGTAATTGGTCGTTGACAATGTTAAACCGTTTCCAAATGTCGTCCACTTGTTTTCGATAAGTTCTTAAGGTGGCCTTGTAGTGCTGACCAGACTGTTCGTATTCGTCGAGTGATTTCGATACGGCCTGGAATTGGTCGCTTAGATTGCTTCGCTCCCGATGCAAGGAGGTGATTTTCTCTGCGTTTCCGGTTGCCATTGTTTGTTAGATAAGTGGAATGGTTATAACTTACTTCTGTTGAAGATTGTTCAGTTGCGGCAGGAGGTTGCGTGGTTGCGTTTTAACCACCGAATTTTGCCTCTTCAAGGGTGACGATCCTTGACGTTACTGACCTCGCTGGGGGGTAACGCTTCCGCTGCTGGTTATGTTGGATTCACGTGGCACTGTATGCTAGTGGGTGTCACTGGTATGCGCTTTTCACTTGACGCGTGATGCGGCTTTGAGGATCGAATGATTCGACCGGTTACGTGTCCACACTTTTCACTTGTCACTGAATCCGGCTCGAAAGATCGAATGTTTCGACCGGATGGGTGACAAAACTATCCACTGCCACTGATAATCCGGCTCGAAGGACCAAATGTTACGACCGATCGCGGAGAGACGCGGTCGCTAGGAAAACGCGTCAGCGAGAGGCGTAAATTCTCGCTACGATTCGGTGAATCGACGCCGCGAAGTAGTCGTTCCCCTGTTTCGGGTAGGATAACAGAGGTGGTTGATTGAATATTACACAGTAGTAAGTTAGGTCACCGTTTATTCCACAACTTATAACGAGGATAGTTACACTGGTGCGTATGTACGAGATGAGTGAGTGACTGATCTGCGGGTGTGTATACCCGCTCGAAGGATGTTGACCGTTCGAAGGATGTGAAATCAGTGTATCTTGGGAGACGATGCTGTCTCGGAGGAAGGCTAAGGATCGGTCCCTCCAGCGCACGGGACCATCGGATTTGTTGGAGCCGATGTTATTTAGGAGAGTGAGGGAATAGGCTTCGTTTTTAATTGGTTAAACGAAGGGTCTTAACTGCCCTCTAGAGAAAGTGATTAACGGGGGAAAAGTTGCCGCGTACGTGACATAAAACAACTTTCCCTTGTCCTGCCGAGGTAGACAATAGTGTTTAGAAACTCCTCGGGACCAGATGTTTGTTTTTGTTTAAAGGACCTTTTCTCGTAAATCTATGATTTATGGACGGTGCTTAAGGATAATGAGGGTACGCCATGCGGACGAGCGGACCTTTGGTGTCCTTCTGGCCCGTGGTGTGTGACCTGGGCCAGGCAGAGAGTCGCGCGGCGTAACAGAAATGATACAACCAACTTAAAGGTCCATTCGACAAATTCTGATAATGATCGGCAATTTGAGAAACAGCAAATCCCGCTTGTCTGTACAATTAATTTCAAGGGACAAAGCATCGAGTAACATCAAAGTGGCGCTCGAAGTGTCGCCTTTAGTTTTCGAGTTGTGGATGATTAATGAAAATGTTCAAAGCGTCTGCGTCATGCGTCAAGTACCGCGCGTCTTAATATTCACCGTATACTCCACTGAATGTTATACGTGTGTGAACATTATTCAAAGTTTATCCTTAAACTTTACTGTTCTAATCTTTAAAAGGTAATCGTGGTCGGAATTGAAATAATATACAGAACGATAAGAAATATCAATTATGCGTACTAGATATTTTCCATTTCAGATAGTATGATGAATGACGCTGTCAGAAGTCGAAAAATAAAATTGCCTTCTATTCATTCGTTTGGAAGAATAACAGAATCTAGAATAAATACAAATGTTTCTAGTAAATATTCATATATTCGTACAAGATTTTTCAAACTTATTTTTCCTTAATCAAGTTGCGATATCAAATTGTCGCAACTCAATCAATGTGCACTCAATCTGCACCATTAAAATCACAATACGTTTAATATTTTGCATTCTTCTACCAGAATAATAGACGTATTTAAATTAATTAGATACTCTTGGTAAATATATTCGTAACAGTTGTTTAAATTTATCTTCTCCTATTGCGATATTAAATAGTCGGAGTTTAATAAACATTTGCATTACTGGGATTCATTCGCTCGACTGAAAACTGTAAAGTTAAGTAAATCTTCTTACACGTTTCTATTGTATCTATTTACTTCAAGACCATCTTGTCTAAATATTATAACTGCATACAACTATAATATTATATAATATTACTGCATACAACTGGATGTGCTAGATGAACTTATCGTATTGTAGTTTTTTCCTGGTTTCCGCAAAATAATTTTTACAACGAAACGTATCGTCAATTACAATTGCTCATGCTAGTATTCACATACAGTTTTCCCATTGCCTGCTAATATTATTTATTTACAGTATTTGACTGATGAGATGAGTTTTATGACTCCGTTTCTCCAATGAGTTTTTATAACACCAATTCCAGATTTTAATTTGCCACGATGATCGATGGATGTCATGCTGTTGGTTTTTCGAGAAACGATCATGTTACGAATTCCACTTTTGCATCGAATGTAACGGCTTATTTGTCGTCGAAATAATTTGCATTATTGTTAGACATTTAATTTAATTAAAATATTGAATTTGTTCAAATACTGAGTTAAATTGTCTGTAAATTATATTTTTTTTATATTAGACATCGACTTGGTATTTCTATAGTAGAAACAAACCAACTGAGATTGCCACCACCAAATGCGAATTTTTGCAAAAAAACGAACAGTGTTCGTTCGTTCATGTTTTTCACGCTTCAGAAAGAAGTTATCAGTCTTTTTAAATTTTCATTCGGTGATAACTTTCTTTTGAAGAATGGACAAACGAAAATTTTGATTGGACCAATGTGGACAAATCGTGGACAAATACCGTTCGTTTCTTCGTAAGGATTCGCATTTTGCAATGCCAATTTCATCGAGTTCAGAAACAGTCTATCCACGATCTGTAACAAATTCTTTCACTCTTATACGTATAACTGTTTCAACAGGCTTTACGCTTTACAAGATTTAAAAATTTGCAAATAACGTGGGAAGGGAAATCTATGGAATTTAATTTTATTTGGCAGATTTCATCAGATATGATATAATGATATCTATTTAAATGAAATCGTGATGTACATTGTCGATGGAACTTACGTAATTTTATTACGTATAATTCTGTTATGTAAATAACTCCCAGAAAGTTAGGATCGTAAGAGCGTAACATCACGATACTTTTGGGTTAAACCAGCGAAAAAGTTGTACTAACATTTAACCTAATACCTTAAATATCATACATATTTAGTTAAAAAATATGTTTGCAGTCAAGGGGTTTCTATAATGTTTAACACAGCGTATATCTCATTTAATATAACCAATATTGTCGATAGAATTCTACTAAATTATAAATTCTGCTGAATTATAAATGGATATCACTTAATTGCCTTACATAAAGCTTTGATGCTTGATACATATAGAGAGTTGAGAAATTAATTAATGCAAAGGTAATTGTACAGGTTGAACAATGTCGTAATGCATCATGCATCGATGCCTGGGTTTCATGACATGTTACGATGTATATCAGGTATGTAAATATGAAACCGGAATTTTTGTATAGAAAATACACGTTTATTGTATGAAAATGATTAAAAATATTTTATTCGAAGTATTGCCCATCGCTAGCTATACATTTTCCCCACCTGTCTGGCAATTGGTGGATGCCACGCCAAAAAACTGTCGCTCTTTTGAGGCAAATCAGTCATCGAGCCATTTTCGTACATTTTCGTAAGAAGCGAAGTGCTGGTCAGAAAGTGCGTGTCCCATCGATGCAAATAAATAGTAATCGGACGGAGCGTAGATCTGCATCGGCGAATCGGTATCAAAATCAACTTGTATCGATGGAGAAATCGGGATACCAAATATAATTTTGTAGGAAATAAATTTCCCTCGTTCGATTCTTCATAAATATGTGCATGCTTCAGAAATCGCTTTGCTGAATGATCGGTGTGAAATTGCAGTATTAATTTTTAAATCTTCCTAACTCTTTCCGATGGCTAAAAATCTAAGGGATGCAAAAGATCTGTCTTCTTGCACTAACTGCATCTCTCATCATTGTACTTTGTGTTTCAATCCATAGGCGAATTTTATCCAACAGATGTCGAAAAACAGTATCATCCATACGCAAATATTTTCTATAATCAGTCGATTCATTCGTTTTTTGGTCTTTGTAATAACGCAAACGGTTAGACGATTATCTTCTTTCAGTTAACCATCTTTTCGCCCATTTCTTCCTAGCATTTAATCTTTTATTTCTTACGATCAACGTACCTTGACGATAATACTGTACCGTACGATAATAATGGGGTTGAAAAATAATCAGACATTTCGAAATACGTGTTTCAAAGTTAGTATCACGCCACAACTGAGAAGAATCGGTAATGCGGAGGTAAACTGATGCAAATTTCATGAAACCTAAGTGTCGATGCATGCATCGCAATACGTTTCAACGCGAAAAGCGAGATTAAGTCATTAAGAATGGCTTATGTTTGTTCGACCAATTGCGGGGAGACGTAATCGCAAGGAGAGACGTCAACGGGGGTCGTAAATCCCCGTTACGATTATAACAATCGACACCACGAATTGATCGATCCCCCGATTTCCGTTGAGATAATAGGGGTGATTGAGGTTGTATAACACTGTGATTCACAGAGTTATAGATTATATACTTCCAACACTTAGATTACACTGACGTAGAGAAATAAATAATTAACACCTTGTCGCACGAAGCTAAGATAGATATGTGCGTTAGAGCAGGGCTCTTATAATTGGATTCAATGTATTAGTGGACGTAGCACTATGAGATATTTAGGAGAGGAAATGTATGCTCGACAATACCGAGACCGACTCTCGCGTTATGCTTAGACTGCCCCGCTGGGCATTAGCGTATACTTAGTAGTTGACTTTTCCAACGATGTAGAAGAAGTGAAGTTGAGTGACGATGCTGTGTCGGAGGAAAGCTAAGGATGGGTGTGTCTAGCGCACGGGACCATCGGATTTGTTGGTGCCGATGTTAGTTAAGAGAGTGAGGGAAACAGGTTTCGCTGTTAATTGGTTAACCGAAGGGTCTTAACCGCCCTCGAGAGAAAGTGGTTAGTGGGAGGAAAGTTGCAGCGCACGTGAGAAAACTAACTTTCCCTTGTCCCGCCGTGGTAGACAATAGTCTTTAGAAATTCTTCGGACACAGATGTTTGTTTGTTTTGAAGGACCTTAGCAGGCAAGTGACTCGGGTTTGTGACGGGTGCTTAAGGATATTGAGGGTACGCCGTACGGAAAAGCGGACATCTGGTGTCCGTCTGGCCCGCGGTGTGTGACCAGGGCCAGGCAGAGAGGCCCGGCGTAACAGCTTATGTCCTGCAAATATCCTTTAAACCTTTATTCGACGATGCAATCTACTCATTATGTAAATTATAACTATATTACAACGACTGAACTGTCTCGTTAAAGGCTTTGCAAAAAAAAAAAAAAAAAACAAACAAACAAAATGTATACAAAATAATGTTCGTCGTTTTAAATGAAAGATTGTCTTCTCATATGTATTAGCCTATTGCATTTGATACAGGAATTTAATGCTGTACTATACTCGCAACAATAGTATTCGAACACTTTTGGAAGCTTTCTATATATATACATACGTTATACGAAGTATTTTGAAATATCACTAGCACTATAACAAGACACGACTACAGTGATTGTATTGAAAAAATTCGGAACGGATCTGAAAATGCATAGAAAAATTAAAAAATTGCAGTATTCTAGTGTAAATAAAGATACATGGTATTATAAAAAAGAAGAACTTAGTATTATTGCTATTATTAGTATTATTATATTATGTTGACATTATTAATACTATTCTCGTTTTCAATAGCAATTTACTGCATGAAAGCTGGGAGATATTCTGTAATGTTTAGCGTTGTAAGGTAATCGTACGATATTCGATTAAACGTCGGAGATGAATAGCTGCATTCCACTTAACCTGTCTACTTGCTGATTCCACAGGGACAAATCAAAACTGGCTTCATGACATTTTCAATTAGAGAGAGCGAATGTGTTTCTCTGCATATAAGTCTGTACATACCGTGTACATAACGATATTATCAACGAAATAAGAAAAATAAAATTTCCATATTTTTTACCTTCTTCTGAAGATATTTCAATGAAAGTAATATCAACAATTTTGATACTTGAATTAATTTGATTTACACCGGCAGCTATGTAGGCCAGCAGATCAGCTGATGAAGAGTTATCCCTATTTCATTTACACTTTCCATTCTAAAGCTAACGAATAAAAGTCGACGAAGCAACGCATGCGTCCACCGAGAATACACACACGTATTGCAATTTTCCTCTTCCATGAATATCTCAAATGTACGTATGAACCGTTCAGAAGCCACGTTGTTTAACTCCATAAATTGAGAAGCAGGAAAAAGTAATGGTGTAACTCTATTTTCACAAGCACTATTCTCTCAATTTACCTTGGAATTTGCTGTTATTTATGTCATCTTGTAATCAATGAACTCATGGAAGTAACTGATTTGTCGTTTGAGAATTAAATATTAATTCTCAAAATATTTTTTTACATCTATTTTCCTACATATCAGTTTGTTATGCACAATTCATTTAAAAATTGGTATTGGAATAAATTGCTAATCTTATTATGTGTAGGTTTTTGTTTTTGTGAATTAAATGGGTTACGCAATTTCTAAACAAAATGATTATATTTATCAGATTATTTTTCAGATTTTTTAACATAATATCTTATCTACATAACTACGAAATAAAAATGATTAGTATCATATAATACATTTAACTCTATTCAAACACGCGATGATCATTTAACATTTAACATAACATAACGATCATTTGAAATCATTCAACGCTGTTTAAACATGATTGTATTGGAATTTATCTTCGCCTAAACAATGTTAACAATCCACCCGCAATAGCTTAACAATAATTCAGTACTTTAACACGGTAAAGTTGGAAAATATACACGCGGGGAATTTACAAGGTTTAAGCATAGAAGTTTGCGTTCTTCCTAGACATATACATATGTACATATATAGTCGATAAGGAAACACTATACATAGCATACGCTCCTTAAATATAAAATATTATGGTAAAAACGTTGATTTAACAAATTTGTTGTTGTTTCGCATTAAGACGCATGTTATTAAAATGTAACACAAACCATTCATTTTCACCTTTAGTAAGAAAAAAAGAAGTAAAAAGGTATAAAATATAATTTTGTAAAATTTACATAAGTACGTTTGTTATATCTATAAAAAATTATAAAAATCAATATCTTTCAATATCTTTAATTCCTTTTAGAAATACATAAATAGCAGTTGTACCGATATGTAACTATAAAGAAATTTTGTGTCGCAACAGGTGTCGCATGCATTAAAAAGAATCAACACTAACAACGTATGAAAATGTCATATCTATCTATGAAGCACCCGTTGTAAGTGTAAGTGCCCGTTGATAATGACACAACTATTTATTACCGAATTATTGCCAAATTAATGAGGACTACCTAGTTCAGGAGTAGAAGGTAGTGCAGTTCCGACTGCTAGATCTTCAACCGACTAATGACGGAAATGTTCCCGAATGATGGGAGGACGCAGGCTGTTTCCTGCTGAAGACAGACAGAATTTACGATCGAATGATCAAACGATTATTCACATTAACTGCCTGTGCAAAGAAAGAAACAGCTGACTTCGAAGAAACGTTAGATTGTGTTGGAGTACAGCTAGCAATGGATTTGAAATACCATAATCGTTTCGAATCTATACATATGGCGACAAATTCGAATCGTTTCAAACTCGATTCACATCTTAATACTCTTGGAAGTCTTGAATCTTAATAGATTTATCTTATTATCTTATTGAAACGTAGGCAAAAACGAGTTGGCCTGAGAAATCTGAGATGTCTGAGAAATCGTCGATCGATATTTTGACGACAGAGCACGATCGATACTTACAGAACCTTTTTAAGATAAGCAACACCCGAAGCACTAGATTTAAGAATATTAATTTCTCTTTGTTTCATCCTAAAAGTCTTGAAAATATTGATCGTGAATCAAGACTTTCAAGAGTTTTAAGCTTCGAATACTGTTCGAAGTGATTCAGACGTGTCACTACATTGTATATCATACAGATTCGAAGCGATTTGGACTGTTTTAGATTCCATCGCTAAGTACAGAAGATTTATGCATTGTGTCACAACGGCTGACTTGACGACTTCTTCCTCGTTTCGACCATCGAGCTAGACTAACTAACCTAACCTTGTACGTGACTCGTGGAAATTTTAAGTAAAATTCCAACATTGATTGTTTTTCACTGAACGAAAGAAAAATCCAATCAGTATGCTCGTTAGATATATCCTTCCACGCGCCCAAAGCGCGCCTATGGCGAGGGAAGGGTGAGCGATATAATAGACTAGAAGCTCGTTTACCGAACAGGTTTGAGAGATAAGACAGTTCGGATTACCGAGCAGTTCCGATAATAGAGGTACACTGAATAGTTAACCCGTGTAGCTCTTCTTACTAGTTTTACGATTTCAATTGTTCTTTCCTCGATACATTATTTCGAACAAAAACAATTGATTGGATACTTTATAGATCCTAGATGACTTTACAGATCCAAATTTTGAGTAGACTTCTTAGAATGCCCTATCTCATTCGTCTTTGAACTTTCTAAGAGAATTTAGATTAAAATTCTGTCAAGATACAATTATTATAATTTACTATGTTACTGTAATTCTTTTAAATAATTGTAAGAAATCTTTGTTGCAACAAAACATATATCGTATACCATTATACTACGTATACTACGTGTATTGTATACTGATACTTATAAGGAATACTTAAACCTGGATGATGAACAAACACCGGTTCTATTTTCACATACAAATTTACTTAACGACTGACTTCGCTCTTACATGCGACTGGAATTAAATTCAAGAGCTACTGTACTCTGAAGAATGTTAAGTAAACTATTACTTAGCAATAATTAGCTATTTAACTTTGAAGAATATTGAATTGTCTAACGTTTGCATTTCACGTGGTCATAAAAGAAACGAAAGTAAAACATCATAGGAGAAAAGCCTGAAGTAAAGCAAAACAAACGTATATCTTTTTCTATCTTGCCTGACAGTTTTTTACCGATATTTTTCGATAGCGAAAGTATTGTAATCAATATCAATATCACGAGAATGCAACTTGTATTTAAAATAGATGTTAAAAATAATTTTATTCGTACAGTTGTGAGGAGTAATCAAAATCTTTAAATCGAAGTAATTTCCTATCTATCTAATGTTTCCTCCGTTATAAGATTTACTTTGAATCAAAATCTTTATTTTCATAGAATACGTTTTTTGAATGAGAACGAATGAGAAATATCGGTTTCCAGCGCCCAGCTATCCTCACAATGCTATTGTATAGCAATGACTGTATTAAAACAATAAAATCAATAAATAATATATCTAATAATGTTATGTAAAGTATTTATTAAATTTCAATCTCACAGTCTAGAAATTGGACTTGGTTTACAAAAATATCTTGAATATCCATATCCTCGTTAATTCACATACTCAAGTGTCATTAAAGAGTCTATTTGTCAACTTACATAATACAATTTCTAATATAAATCTTTTATTTCCCAACTTCTTGCTTCTACATTAATAATATATTTAATAATGTACATACATAGTACAAGCAATTAATAATAACTTAGAAATTAATTAGAAATAACCGTAATGCATGGAGTTAACCCTTTCACTACCGGAAATGTACCTCAGTCCTGTGAAATTCGTGTCCATGCTGAGCCCGTAAATTTACGGATTCCGCATAGCGTATAATCGTTCGATAGCAAAATTTATCGCACACCGTTCGTCTTATCACAGGAATATATATTCAGCAATTAGAGAGTTAAACCTTTGAAGCTTTTAATCGCATTGACATAAATGCTCTCTCATTTGTATTCGATAGTGAATCGAACTAAATCCATCACAAGATTAAGAAAATGAAAAATTGAAAAAATTTTCTAAGAGGAAAAAGGAGAGAGAGAGGGAAGAGTCGTGTTAGCGGTTACGGATTCTAATAATATTAAGAACAAAATTAAACATTATTTCAATTAATTTTGTATTTAGGCAATAGTCACTCATTTTTCAGAAATTTGAAATGAGAAACAGAATGACGTACTTAATATGTGACTGAATCTGAATATTATTATTTCTTAATTATTATTTCTTTCTTATTACTTTGGCCATTAAACAATTTTATTTTTCTATTATTCTCGACCATGATATTAATATAACGTGCTTCTGTTAAAAAGCTCCTGATTATTGTTTATATAGGATAAACTAAACTGATTTTTCTAAAACACATAGTTGAGTCGATTCAACCTATTTAGCAAAATCTATAGAATATAGTAGTATAGATATAGCAGTACACAATATAGTAATACACAATTTTGTCTGGAAATTTTTTGTAGAAAAAATGCTGTAGTAGAATCATCATATATTATTATGACGGTGAACCTTTTAAAAATGATTGTACGTGCATCTGCATAATGACCATATTTACTATGCAGAGTGTGTAGTAGCAGATGGTAGATTTAAGGGATGCTCTACGATTTGAAATGAAACGAAAAAGTCATAAAACCAAAGTAACCGTTCTTTTAAACATTTTGTGGAAAAATGTCATTTGGTAAAAATCCATTTTTATCTAAGTGGAAGTCAGTTATCGATAAGTCTGGAAGAAATTTTTCAAAAAATCAGATGATTGGAAAATATTAATTTTTAATTATTATAATTATGAATACTCACTGTAAGCGATTAAATTTTTCTTTAGATACGAACAATATCGACGACAAACGTTTTTTATGATTACATTTGATTATTTTGATTACATATGATTACATTATAATTACGTTTTTTATGCAATAAAATATATAAGTTTTACAATTAATGTTTGTCATATTATCAATGAACATGTACAAAATTATTAATAATGTTAATAGCAATTAACAATAACCGCATGTAACCAAAAATAATGTTTGCCCAACGATAATGGTTATCGGTAACTAAAATAAAATTCGGACCATCGATAATGGTTATACTGGCAACCAAGAAAAATTCCGGTCATTTATATTGGTTGTTGATAATTAAAATTAAATTTCCGTCATTGATAATGGTTATTCATGGCCAAAATAAAATTCCTATCGACAATAATTACGGCTTATCGAAAGAATGTTTATCATTCATAACGCTTATCCGTAACCAAAATTTTGAAATTAAGGATACTAACTCTTATGCCGCGGCTTCTAAAATTTGTCGCATGACAATTACAATATCTGGAAAAAATTGTATTTCAGGCTTCGTTTATTATTTACTGAGGGCAAATAATCAGCGAAACTTCTCTGTACGACAAATATAGAGCAGCGTAAAGCAAGGGACCACAGTAATCGTCAAACTGATCAACTCATGTTCGCCAGTATACTCCTACATATCTCAGAGAAGAAAACTATAACATTTGGCACGCAATGGTAGACAACGATCCTTGCAGCTTATATTAGACAAGTAAATTGCGGTAAAAAGTAAGCACAATAAATAAAATTGGTCCTTCGTACAACATATCTTCATAAATTATCACGACGTGTTGCGACGCGGTTAAGATTTTGTAGTGTGAAACATTCTATTTCACAATGTCACCGCGATAGTAAAACAACTATGATACAAACTCATCATGTAGAAGTTACTTCGCGTTTAACCCGCGGATTCAATCAACGGCAACGCGCCAACAACAGATTAAACATTAATCCTACCTAGACACAGAAATTCATACGAAAATACTAAAGTTTATGGAATTTCAGAGTAGAGATTTAAAAAAGCAAAGTAATAAACACAACGTATACCATAGGTATATGGATATAGTACGTATAACATATAATGCATACGAATTTATTCATAATTATTCAAATTTTCCCTGTGAATAACTTTTATTTGAGAATAACCAATAAACAAGAAGATGGAAACTAAAACTCTATGATTCATGCAGGTTGCACGAAATAAATCCACTAGATAGTGCAAAACCCGCATAAGGGAAGACGAGGAAAAGAAAAAGCGCAGTCGTCGGATGAAACGAGTTATTTCACGTCGCGTCCCCTGAGCCGGTTAATATTTAGTGAGATTAGATCGCATGAATTTCCTAGATTGCCAGTGTAACAAAACCGAGTGAGGTTTGTATGTAACGTAATTTACATAAGAGACATATATTTCCACTCATTTATCGCAATACTTGTGATTGTGCTCGAGTTTAATTATCCTTGAAACCCATTCAAATCAGCAATGTTTGCAATCGTAAATCTTTATGAAAGCTCCCATATAATACAACTTTGTCGATCGAGTTGTCTCAGCGTCAAATAATTATAATTACAAGACCTTATTAATACATTATTAACCAACTATATTATGCAAAAACTAATTGATGCCACCGGCTGTTCCATGTAAAAGTTAACACGTTCACTTTGTGCATGAAAACACGAATTTACCGATCGATAACCCTTGTGCATGAATAACGAATACACGAGTTTATTCGTCGTACAGTTGAACAATGTGTTAACATCTGCTGCGACTCTGATTTTACGTCAGTATCGTCCACACGTCTCAAACGTGCCACAATTTCTATAACAAATATGATTTGCACTGGGATGACAATTTCGCAGTCCGATTCGTTCATGAAGTTCCTGTCTCCTGCGAGTTCTTGAGTTCGTATTAGGTTTCTTAAGTAAGGATCCTCTAGGAAGGTGAAACGCGCGTGTTTAGCCCAATGCACCTCTCAAATAGAGTTGGCTCACGTCGCGTACATGTATCCTGCCAGGTCATTAAACCTGATCCTTACCTAATCATCAGAACTATGAAAGTTTTGGAGTATGCAGAAGCTATATAGAGTTCGTTCGACTCATATGCACAAATGGACCTAAAAGCAGACTTCTTCTAAAAGAATAAAAAAGAAAAGTAGAAAATGAGAGGCTTAGTTTTCGAGAAAGTCGAGTTTGCGAGTTTGTCAAGTATACTAGAATGTGGCTAATTACCGACTGGCTGTGAGTAAAGAATCAGGAGGCTATTGTATATGCGAAGGTAAATTAAAAATGTGGGATAGATTTCGCTCAAGATTTTATTTTCAGGAGAATGAGGTTTGAACGGGTCTAGTTAAGAATTGGCCTGACACAGCTGTATAATTTTCACATTTATTTCTCTCGTCTCGTAAAAAATGTTATTCCACATTTCCAACTCTCTTTCACACGTAGAATAATCTATCTAGTTCAGAATCATCCATGTTCAAGTATACTTGACATGACACCTAGTTTGTAGATTTTTATGCAATTTCATACTCTTATAAATATAAATAAAAAATGGAATCTAAGCAAAGATTTGTTTCACCTATTGAATATTATATTTGTATACTATATTTTGAATACTTCGCGTAAGTTCTGTGTATGTTTGCGTCTTCAAATTTGTTGCATAAATGCATACATTGAATGTATTAAATTTCCCCTAAAAAACAATCCACTGTTATCTTTTATTCCGGGAATACAAAGATTCCATAGTTAGTTTTGAAGGAAATGATACGAATGCATATACCCTGATAAAAGAGTTGCAACGTAGCTTGAGATAATTCAAGTACAAGCGTTCGAGGAAGTTAGAAATGCTCGATCTGAAGATCTATTTTTCGTTTGACTTCGTATGACGGTAAGTGACGTGAAGAATTTCTTCAGAAACTGACGGATTTTGAATATACGAATGCGACAATTCAACGATATCGTCGAAAAAGACTTGATCCCGATTCTACAATGGCTGATGTATAAAGCATAAACGCTACAAAGGGGACTGGAATCAGATTTCGCAGAGTGTCAACGTAACGTCCTAAGTGGAGTTTGGAACAAGCAATAGAGCTACAATATTTAACTCCATGTACAGGGTCCGGTTGAATAACAGGAATAAGCGGGCTTGAGGTGATTTCTTATGAAAAAAATAAAAAGAAACTATACGATAAAATCTTGTCGTATGACACTTGATATAATAATATCTGATTTCGAACTGATTAAAGATTCAAATATTTGACAGAAGATTAGTCTTCTTCTTAGATAGAAAGTGTTAAAAAAATCTAGATTCAAATTTGTTCACAAGATGCTTTGATCCTGGGAGAAATGCGTGTATTAGACCCATTTCTTCACTAGACATGTTCAAATTTATTTTCTTGAAAGTGAAAGCTTAAACGGCCAAATTTTATTCCATATTTTTTACTTTCTCGATTCTTCGAGTAGCTGGCATTGTGACAATACATGAACTATATCCTGCCCTTTGTAATCACTCTGACATTTAGGGTCACTTATTATACCTGTTCGAGCTAATGAGAAGACTCTGGTCTTGTAATAACCTGACCCGCACATACTAATTGTCGTTATAATTTTCCGTCTTAGATTTCTTTCCCTTCGTATCGTAATTTTGCCTTTCGACGATTGGAAATGTTAGAATAACGATGGAAGGATTGCAATAGGATAGAAAGTATTTCATTCTTTCAGCCAAATTCAAATATACTAGACAAATTTTCAAATTCAATCTTTTCGAAAATTAAGTCTTGGGCGAAAATATGTCATTCTTTATTCTCTTCTTATTTTTTCATAAGAAAGCTTCTTACGTCCGCTTGTACATGTTATTCACTTGGATCCAGTATACGGTATACCTTTGTCATTCGAAGTATGCCACTTTATATAGCAAGTTACGAGGTCTACTGTTCTGTATCTCAGCCCTAGTCTTAGCTATATACCAGTTTGCTTGATCCTGTACAAATTTCTTCCTACCTATGAAAGCCGCATTCGTGTTTCTGACCCTTGTTCCTGATTTTGCAGTCGCAATAGATTTATCCTAGCATTCAATACTAATAGGTTATCTGACGCCGCATCAAGTTTATCCACGTGGTGTACTAATACATCGCAGGGTTGCATTGAGATTGTCGACAGTTCCATCGACATCAATTCACCGATACAAGCTGTGATCAATAAGAACTGTTACCAATAATACTTTCGATCGACAACAGCTTCCACTGACATTGATCGATATTTTTTCGCAAACACTGTGTGGCGGATCGGTATCAACAGAACGCCGACAGGTCGAGGCATCAACGCGGCGCAACACCTCCCGGGCGATCCGCTGGTACCAACCGCCAACACTAGAGGGCTACGACGACAACGAGTCTGTCTAACTCGCTAGCGGTCGAATATACGTGCGATTGATACAAATACCGCACCTAGCGAGACTCCCTCTACGTCTAAGGCAGGGACTACCGGGCATAGCCTTACTGACGAGTCCACCGGTAGTCCCGGGACGAAACGCACAACTCTCTTTTCATCCGCCACAACTGCTTCAGTCTGTATAGATCTAGTATAAGACAGCCAACCATTCATTTTTAATTCATTTTTTTTGTACTAGTAAACGCAATCATTTTTTCGTATCTATAAAAATTTTCTTATAAAAGCTTTCACTTCTTGTCCTATGTATTACACCTTATTGTATTTTAAGAACGTAAGATATAGCACTAGAATTATGGAAAAATGTATTATTATGTGGCCAATAGCCTATTTCGCTAAAAAAAAAATTGTGCATTTTTACTACTTCGATCTAGCTGACCGAAAGTGAACATAGTGTCCAATAATAATTGTTATTATTATAATTGATTATAGTGCATGCGTGGAATAAAAATTCTTGCTTTTGAAATTACCATACATATTCGTATCGATGCTTTATATTATTTCAGAACTGTATGAAAAGTTTAGTGTAAAGGAAACTTTTAATTCCTCTTATTTTCTCCTTCACAGAAGTTTACTTCGTACAAGCTGCAGCGCAACACTCGTTGCCGTAAGGTGACTAGTATGACACTTCATTAAAAATGCATTCAACCTACCTACTTGATAGATCTACAGGGATAGATCAAAATTTGCCTGATGAAATTTCTGATCACAAGCTTATTATTAGAAATTTACCTGCACGCAAATTTATTTATTTAGATATTGTCACGCGCATAAACAGAATCGCGCTTATAATAGTAGCTTATAAAAGTATATTTTCAACGAAATACGAAAAGTACTATTTACTTTTTTCGGAGACTTTCCCAACGGATATGAACGATGCTGGCTTTTCTGGATATATAAAGTTCGCATTACGTTTAAAAGAATCATTTATGAAAAATAGATTCGCTTGCCGTATGTAATCTGAATATAACATGATTTTTGCAACATGACATTTTTCTTGAACCTATCTCTCGCATTACGATAGTTGCGCGCTGGTTGAATATTAAATTAATGTCCACCTCGTCCATGGATTTTTTTTGCTAACATGTTCTGACTTTCGCTTTAATACAGCCACCACAGCGCATACTAACCTGCTGCACTAATCCTAATGTTTTATTAAATATTACTCGATGAAAGTTTTCTCTGAAAAAAATTGAATCTTTTTGAGCTTGTGTCCGCGCTCCACCAATTATTGTTCAAATTATTATACTATTATTATAACTACGATCTATATTCATTTTATTTATTCATATTGCTATCTGTTTAATGAAGATACTGTTTAAAATGCTGGCCTTCTGCAGCGATGCAAGCATTAAATCTAAAAGTGCGTTCAGACTATCGATATTTCGAATTTCTCAACATTCTCGTAAGTAAGAGATTCTCAGACGATCGATATAGTGTATATATATTGTCGATACAATGTTGTAGGATGTATTATTTATTTAAAATGGATTAAATAGGGAACGGTGATTATTTAACGCGAACTAAATACAGTAATGTGCTATAACTAAGACAATTAAATAGTTAATTTACAACTCTCGTAACCACGGTTCCAACGCTCTCTTTCACGTGGACCACACTTTCTCACAGACTTCTCAACTAACGACGGACTGTTAATTCGTCTTTGTCCCTTAAGCATCCCTTTGTCTTTTCTCATAGCCCTATCACGTAGGCCTTTTTTCCGCGTAACCATTCGGCTGAAGGACCCACGATACATTGATGGTCCTGTCAGCACTTAGGTTTTCTCGCGACATTGTTTATGGTTCACCCGATATTTCTTAGGCTATTTGTCCACGATACTACAATATTGTCTCGCTTTATGTGGAATTTCAATTTTGCATTGCTTTCTTCTTCATTGTTTCAATTCAATCATCTAAATAAAATTTGCTCACTTTTGTAACTGTGGTGA
The DNA here is from genome assembly GCF_051014615.1 of Bombus vancouverensis nearcticus. Lineage (NCBI taxonomy): Eukaryota > Metazoa > Arthropoda > Insecta > Hymenoptera > Apidae > Bombus > Bombus vancouverensis. The sequence goes on along the minus strand of NC_134915.1, from coordinate 44,954 downwards.
ATTTGTTTATATCCGAATCCGTATGTATCTGTGAAACAGAAGTATTTTTTATCAAGTTTCCGTGAATATTCGAAATATTGACAATATTTCTCTTGACGTCAACCCGTCCTGTTAATGTTCGATGATATTTACAATATCGTATTGACAATACGTATTGATCCGTTTTACGTACGATAATGTTGAGAACCTTGAATTTTTGACAGAGAACACGTTTACATTGATCAGTTAAATCGTAGCTGTACATTGGTCTGGTAATATTTGTTGTTCTGCACCTACGGCTCGATCTCTCAGAATAAATGAGTGTAAATAAGTACGTGAAAAAAATGAGAACCTTTTTGATTGTTTGTAGGGATTTTCTTCAAAATGAAGCAAAAACGTGCAATTATCTAAAGAACATATTTTTTTTTAATTTATCGGTTTCCTTACACGTTCCAGAAGTTTGACATTAAAATTGGGAACACCCTGTATATAGCAATATCAATAAAATTTAATGAAATTAAAGACAAGCCTGTAAATAATTTCAAAGGCACAAATAATGTTAGTATAATATATCTGATGGTTTTAATAAAGGACTAAATAAATCAACGTATTTCTTCTTTATTGTATATTGAAGTACCTTTCTGTGCTCATAATTCGCAGTAATTAAATTTCAACATTCTGAAGTTTTTCTCATGCTTGTTTCTATGCTTCGTCATAATCCGAATGGATGCACAAAATGTCGCCGGTAGCTGGCGTACGAGGATACTAAAAATCAGTATGTATGGCGACGCTGTATCTCACGAGAATCGTCGCCTGACCGCTTCCATCGGCAACAATATACAATCAGTATCCATCATACACGTATTGCGATACATATGTCATGTTTATGTGCGAAATAAAGGATTATCCTGCATACGTAGAAATATACCAGCAATGAGTTTACTTATATGGAAATACTTCATCTGAATTCCGAGTGAGAGTTATTTTCTGCCTTACGTGATCAAAACCTCTTTGTAATCAAGTAGTGTTTGAAACATATACGTAATTTTTATATTTTTACAAAATATCATATTTACGCGTTTTTTTCTGACAATGTTATCCGTATCATTCACATTGTTGAAAATCTGTTACTCTATGATATTTATATTGTTTTAATCATCCAAAGAAATCTAGTAACATGAGTCAGACACATTACAGACAATCAGACAAAGGTCATACGAAGAATGACATCCTCTAAAAACAGTCAAATCAAAATATCTGTACGTAAAAAAATTACCAAAAGATTGTTAGACAAAATCCGCGTTGAGTATGTCTGTACGAAATGATGTGATGACATGTCACTTATATGAAAGTATATCTCAACTATTCACTTGATGCCCGTGTTTTACAGATATGTATATTCAACAATTTCAGTGAATTCTTTGATTAAATTTTATAATAACGATAAAATGTTAGTTTCCATAGGATTTTAATTAATCACAGGTTTATATGTTTTCAGCACATCAACGGATGCGCACGGTCACCAACTATTTTTTAGTTAACCTTTCCGTGGCTGACCTGATGATGTCATTACTTAACTGTGTTTTCAACTTCATTTTTCTACTGAATTCTGACTGGCCATTTGGCGTGGCATACTGCACTATCAACAACTTTGTAGCGCATGTCACGGTCTCTTCAAGTGTCCTCACTCTTGTCACCATTTCCTTCGATAGGTAAGTTTCGATCGACAAAGTTATTCAGTAGTTGAATTTATTATTATTTGTGACATTCTTCCTATGAATGAACTTATGCAGATACGCCATTTGTTTCTTGAGAATTAAATATTAATCGTACGCCTATGTAATGAAATTAAGGAATTAGTAAAAAGTGGAATTGGCCAGTTTGGCTTCTGAGAGATTCGTATGTCATTACATTAAAATATCGACTATTATTAACAATTTCTCGATAATTATGTGGTCGATCGATTCCAGATTTTACATAAGGATTACTTGTACCCCAAGTTAGTTTTGCTCGAAATTTGAGAGTAGTCTTGAATTTCCAGCTGTACCCCGTGAAGTTGAACAAATTTAAAGAAGTCATAATTCCTTTTGAAATCCTAACGTCGTCCAAACTTTTCAACTTGCATATAAATGCATATGTATGTATATTTGATCACAATGATTAATCTGCATATAATTTAAATAGTATTACGAAGACAATGATTTTATGTGTGAATTATAAACGTGTCCAGAAATAAATTATGAGAGCAATTTACGTAAATCGAACAATAGTCTCTCTGTCAGATGCAAAGATTTGATTACGTGCCATTTGCATTCTCCTCTCAAATTTTAATTATTTTCTTAGCGTAGCGGTTCCACCTCTGCAGAATGATTAAAATTGAAATATGTTAGAAATTGTTTTAGAAGCTGTTAATGTACCAGAAAGATTTTATAACCCTGTCAACGAAAATAATAGGAAATGAAAGGAGGGGGCAGACGCAATTTCATTTCCAAAGAGGAGAAAACGTGCCTACCCTCTCTTCCTCTTCCGTTATGGGATATACTTACATGTCCTGGATCAAGATGAGAAAAACAATGTATTTGACAAGTTTCAATATTTAACTGAAACAAGTACTTTTGTAATGTTAATTATTATTCAAGATTATAAATTACCCGTTATTCATTGCTTTTTATGTTCTCCTTTCTGAGAAAAAGCCACACCGTGTTAACATTCGTTTCGAAATCAAACGTATAATTCTTATTTTTTTCTATTTGGTCAATACATTGCTATGCTACAAATACTGCATACTTAGCTATGGAACAAAATTTAGGGCGATAATTAAAATTATATTTTGAAGCAATTAGGGTGTACAGGGATTAGAAAGGGACATCCTGTACAATACTAACAATTGTCTTACAATCTCTAACTATTTTAGCTCGGACAAGTTTTAAATTTATCTCTACGGATGCCGGCTGAATCGAAGAAACAATTATTACCCGTGCTGGCACGTAGCTATCGACATTTCAGAATCTGGAATTATTGATTGCACGCGTCTTTCTATCTCAGATTGTTTGTGTGTGTTGGCGATTCTTCGTGAAAAAGTTTCAAGAGCGCACTTACATTTATAACGATACAAATTAATATCTTTCAGAAAATAAGGAAGATTTTTTCAATGTTTTTTATGATTTAGACATATTGCTACAATTAAGATGATCTACAAACAGAATGCAGTTACAGTGATTGCACTTGGTTGACTCGTTTTTAGCTGTAAGATGAAAGTATAATTAATATATTCAATTGTAAGTTTGGCGAGAATAACTTACTCTTCGCTACTGAAAAGAAGTGGCCGACTTTTATCAACGTATATTTATACGTATCTTATATATGTTGGATGAAGGTACAACAGATCTTTTTACCAAAATATCACGTATATTATACAGATCTGCTGAAATTTCATTATGCTAATGAGACATAGCTATGATGTAAATTCTGGAAATTAATATATAGAGTAAAACCTGGAATCGATCCGATAATGTATATGGAAGATACATATTCCGGCAAGGACCACATGGCACTTCGGATGAAAGAAGGAGGCATTGGAAAATGATATACTATGTAACTTATGCGAAGAAACAGAGGGGTGTTTGAGACATTTATTATATACCTATGGAAAAATCGATAGAGAATAGGCAAAGCAAGCGCATTAGCAAGTACATTAGAGAGTTGAGGGGACGGGATGGAAATAAAATGGATTAGAGAAATAGAAAGACTGAGAAAATAAGTGAGCAATAGATAGATAAAATTCGGATCGAAAAGAAACACAAAGCAATATACGGCAATAGGTATGCACTACGATGCAATATAGTTTAAAGGGGGACGATGCAATCGTCAAATTCGTTAGTGTTCACAAGTAAGTGAGATGATTGAATTTAATTATAGGTATTCTGATAGCCAAGCCATCCAACCACATCCTCGTCATTCTTCGATTTCCTAACCGGCCTTTCTACTTTTCTTCTCCAATCTCTCGATATTTTTCACATGGCTTTACGCGACCCTTAACCGATACTACCCTATCCTCTTGTAGCTTCTTTCACCTTCTACGTTTCCTGTTCTTCCTTCCTTTCACTTCCACTTGGCCACTTAACTGACAACTGCTAACTTGATTTTAGTTAGGCCTTATTAACCAGGCTTTTAAGAATCAGTTTGCTTTCACTTTTTGCTTTCTCTGAATTTTCTGTGTTCTAGCTCTCCTCTGTTACGTCAGCTAGTTCTTTTCGTTTTACTTCGGTCTCCATTTTCTGTCTTTTAAAGGATTTGTCTCTTCGCCCGCGCAGACAGTATGTAATTGATTTCCACTAACTAACTTTGTTTCGTCGTCCCATTGTTTACGCGTACTTGTATACGACTTTAGTTATGCAGCTTAAGATGAAAAGATAGATTTTGACCTACTTTCTCTATCAGTGTCACCTCAATGTAAAAGTAGTATCTGGCACTATTCACGAAGCAGTAAGTGGTAAGTAGCTCGCGATCAAATTTTTTTATGAATATATTACGTGCATTGTACGAAACATTTTGAAATTTCGTTAGCACCGTAATGAGACACGCCGCGATTATGATAGTATAATTTGAAACCAATCCGAATATGTATATAAAAGTTACAAGCAGTTAATGAAAAATTAGTATACAGCATGAATAGTAGTCTTAAACGTACAATTAGAACTAAAGATGATCTTATTAAATATTGTGGCTTTTTAATGTGGCGAATAATTGATTATTCAAATATTTTGATGACGTTCGCGAAGCATATGCTTCCAATAAATATCTTCTAATTTCTATGTACATTTTCAAATTCAAAATGTAATCACGATAGTCGTGTCTCGCTACAAAGTTAATGAAATTTCAAAATATTTCGTATAATGCTGAATAAAAAGCTTTCCGGAAGTGTTCCATTCAAATACGTTTCTTAGCCATGATGTATTATGTTGTTATACTTGAAAGAGCAAGCTGAAGCATTTTCATATTCGCGGGCATTTCATATTCGCGGACGAGATATCCTGTGACAAAACGTTCACACGATACTATACGCGAGACATATCGTGTCGATTTTTCATTATCTATAATTAAATGTCGGTAAAAAGTAGGACAGACTGTTTTTGTACATCTACAAATGATAATGATGCATCATATGAATATCTTGTTTGTAAATACAGAAAGGGTAAGGTTAGCTAACAAATAAATTTATAGCTTGGATGTGAAGATAATGGAAATCAGGTTTGAAAAAGTATTTAAGTCGCTGATAAATATAAAAGGACCACCACAATAGAATTACAAATTTATAGGAAACATATCATAGATATTTGCGAGAAAATGGAAACAATTTTTTAATTTCGAAATATCAATAATTGTATGAGTTATTGAAGCGTTTCAGATTGTTTGCCAATAAAAAGGATATTTCTTTGTCTGATGAAGATGTTTTTTTTTCTGTGTTTCTGTGAATAAAATCGTTTATATCTACATTTAATTTTTTCACTGTTCTAGTCTTTCAAAAAATTTGAAAAAATTCTGGGATATTCGTCGAAGTATTCGCTATATTATACTGTCAGTTTTTAAGTCGACCGTTTAAAAGGTTTCTTAGCAAAAATTAAGATTTGCTTAAAAATAATAATCAATAAACAAATTAATTCCGTGGTGTAATTATCTTTGGATAAAATTATTTTCTGTATTTTCTTTCCAGCACGTTCGAAAGCTATCAAACACAAATTTTTTTATAATCAATCCGAATAATATAACAACCAAGCTAGCCATTATATGTACATATGTATAATTACTACTAGCGACTACTAGTACAACATAAAACTGACACATAAAAGTGACACATGAAAACGACAGATCTCCGTTAATGATAAGCGATGGTTATGAATAATAGCAAAGTTTATAAATCCTGTGATTGTCTGTTGCAGATATATGGCCATTATGAGACCTCTGAAACATCATATGTCTCGGAAAAAGACGATAATGATTGTTTTTCTAATATGGGTCATCTCTTCAACTTTGGCTGTACCATGTTTGTTATATTCAACAACAGAGTCTAGAAGGTAGTATTTTTAAATTATTTATATATATTCATTTAGATAATTAATTACGCAATTAGTAAAATAGAAATGATTAAAAAATAAATCAACGAACTTGTCGTTGTAAGATCTTTGAAATGATGCATCAATATATTTTATTTATTATATATATATGCTGAAATATTCGCAGCAAGACCGTTATTAATGAATTCATGTATTTAACTCTACGGCATGGGCTACTGGCAATATGCCCCACTCGTTATTCCAACCATTATTCCAACCCGTTATATCAATATATCAAATGTTTTCATAAACAAATTGTAAATTATCTTAAGGGAGATAAAAAACAAATGAATTTGTGGCAATACTTGATTACTGAAATAAATACAGCAAATAAATAAATGAAAGAGAGATAGAGAGAACAGTTGCTGACAAAACATTTGAAGTTTTTTTTTTACTTTATTTTCTCTCAGTAAAAAGATTGTAGCAAATTGTAAAGATTTTCTTAATTGACACTATACCATCAATTTAAATTCCTACTCTTTTTCACATTCAATTTAACACTTTACACCTAATACAATGTTTTGCTTTCATATTTGTTCTTTTATGTCGATGTCATTTACTTTCACACATCTGTGAATGCATTTCACTATATAACATAATACGAACATAACACATTTTGTTTCTCATCGTCTGTGTATAAAAAGCTCTTTAGAGTAAAGTACGTTGTTACGTACGTAACCGACCAGCCTAATTAAAACCTTTCTTGTTCTCCCTTGTGTTTTTAAAATATTTCGTAAACATTGCAACAAAGGCCACCCAGGCCTAATGAAGCCAATCGGGTATAAATCGAACGCTGCATTCGAAAATACAGAAAATCTCGAGAGCCTGAAGCCACAGATCCACCGAGGCTAAGCCGATCCAATTTAAACCACGCTAAAATCTCCAAAGTTCCTAACAAAGACCCCTTGTATCTGTTTCAAGAGGCAGTGTGTAACACACAGTACTTCAGGCAAGAACAAAACCAACATCTGTGCTTCCTATTCCAACCAAGTTCCTTTCTAAAAAATCGTTAAATATATGTAAGCTCGATATTTCAGAAACTAATTGAAATCGATCGTACATATATCGTATATATATGGTAAAAGGTTAATGAATTCGTCTTCAGAAACACTATCAGATGAGAACCGAAGAGAAATATAACAGTTTTGTTCCAAGAAACGAACTTAGCCTTCGTTCCTCGGAAGATAATAATATAAAAGGATTCGTTAAGCGATAAAGGACTGTCCTGAGTCTAGAGTTACCACGGGCATACTATTAGGTTGTCCGAAAAGTTTCTTTCGTTTCATACGGTGATAATAGATGAACAACAATTTCTGTTCTATATTATTTTATTGAATTAGGTATGATCGATTTCGTTATATCTCTATTATTGTGTTCGTGTATAATTCAATAAACTAATATAAAATAAACAACATTTTGCGTCTATTATTTCCTTATAAAACGAAAGAAACTTTTCGGACAACGCTATATTACCAAAGTTTTTGACACAGACCCTCCGTATCTATTTCAAGAGACAGTGTTTAACACATGACACTTCAGACCAGAACAAGACCACCATCCGTGCTTCTTATCCCAATGAAGCTTCTCCGTATTATTGTACCATCGACTTGTTATCCTTTTCTGACACCTTTCCTGGTGTCCTTTTCTATGTCGTTGTGCAATATCCAATTAAGACACGATATATATTTCGGAACGATATAAGAAACACAAGTGTTGAATTCTGAAGTCTTTTATAACGCAGAGCGCGGTATTGGAACTAAAGAGAGTGTTGGACAATAAGGTCCCATAATAAATTATGTTTTAAGTAAAGTAGGATTTTCTATGAAATGTGCTGGCAACATGATCCTTTGAAATTGGACTGAAAGTTGTGCACAGACGTATTATGCCGGACAATAATTATGACGTTTCTCGTAGAAAACAGTAAACTGTACAGTAACGCAAAATAATAGATAAGTATGATACTATTAGGATCACTCGAGGATTTTTAAAGTTTAAGCATCGAAGTGTTGCGGTTGGTTTATATTCCCGATGCCTTCGCGTGTCGCTGAGAAAGCAATTATCTACACGTGGCTAAGCACATGACACTTTGTAGAAAATGTCTCGAAGACGTTCAATATTTTTTCTCCTTCCCACTGTTCCATCATTCCGAGGACAAGAGACGTTTGGGTAGTCGGTTAAGGATATACAAGAAGTACATGATAGAAGAAACTTTTCTTCAAGTCATATTCTCTTACAGTTCGCTGTGGAGTGCCGAAGCGTGCAGACGTGTCTCTAGTGCCCAGCGTAGTCCGAAAACAACACGTGTCGCCCAACCGTCGAAAGAGAACACAGCTAAGTGTCCCTTACCCTTTAGGGAGAAGAAAATCCCACGCACCTAACCCCAACCCGAATACTAGCCTCACAGCCTCACGACTAGTTGTTCACTCCGAATTAACTAGCTCGATGATGGCCCAGCAACCGCGACCAGGCTCTCCGGAGCAGACTCGCAGCTACCTCGTGCTACCCCCCTCCCCCCGTGGCAGAAGTGTAGCAGAACTCTCCGCACTAACGACGCTAACACTACAAAGAAAAGGAAAATAGAAACAACAACGCAAATAAACACACACAACAGATTCGCCGTATTGGAATCCTCAAACGACGCCATGGAAATCGTAGAACCGCCACCAAACCAACACTCACAGAGAATCCCCCCTCCCCCACCAATATTTGTGGACGACGTCATCGACATACAGACAATGATCAAGTCCCTAGAGAGAGATATCTGCAAGGAGGAATATAACCTTAAGATAAGTAACAACAAAGTAAAAATACTGCCGACGAACCCAGAAGCTTACAGAAAACTCACCAAGACACTCAGGACCCTGAACGCCAACTTCCACACCTACCAACTCAAACAGGAAAGGCCTTTCCGGGTGGTCCTACGAAACATACACCACTCAGCAGACATAGACGAACTCAAATACGAACTCTCAAAACTCGGCCACGAAGTCATCAACGTAAGTAATATAAGGCATAGAGTCTCGAAAGACCCGTTATCCTTATTCTTCCTAGACATTAAACAAAAGCCGAACAATAAGGAAATCTACAACATCAGTCGCCTAATGAACGCGATAGTAAAGATCGAACCACCGCTCGTGAAAAAAGAAATAGTGCAATGCAAAAGGTGCCAAAGGTACGGTCATACGCAGAAATACTGCAACCATACTTTCCGCTGCGTTAAATGCGCAGGCACTCACTCCACTGACCAGTGCTCCAAATCACCGGAAACTCCAGCGAAATGCATCCACTGCCAAGGGGACCACCCCGCCAACTACAAAGGCTGCCCAGCATATAAAACACTATACACGAACAGGTACCCTAAGCTCAGAGCAAAAGAGGTATCCAACCAAACACCCAGCCCGCCGAAATTCACGACTACCCCAACCCCCTCAACCAACTAAGCACCCAGTCCTACCAAATTCATCTCCACCTCAACCTCCTATGCCCAAGCAGTACAAGGCATCCAAAATAACCCGAACAGCCAAAGGAACCTTCCCCAAAACAGTGTCCCCAACCCACCTAACACAGACAACCCCTCAAGGCTTGAAAAGCTAATAGAGAAACAATCAGAGCAAATAAATCACTTGCTATCGCTACTAACACTCATCGTGGAAAAATTAGCACGCCCCGACTCAAAATAAAACCAAGGCGCATAGCACTCTGGAACGCCAACGGTCTAGCGCAACACAAACTTGAACTAGAACTCTTCTTAAAACACCAGCAAATCGACGTAATGCTCGTATCGGAAACCCACTTCACCGACAAGAGCTACCTGAAAATAAATGGTTACAAATTCTACCATACCCAACACCCCAGCGGAAAGGCCCACGGTGGCACCGGAATAATAATCAAAGTAAGTATTAAGCACTACGAACTTCCATCATTCCAGAAAGACTACCTCCAAGCAACAAACGTAGCAATAGAAGACTGTCATGGCTCAATCACCACCTCAGCAGTATACTGCCCTCCCAGACACTCCATCGCCAAAGAAGACTTTGATAACTTCCTGGACACCCTGGGCAATAGATTCATAGTTGGAGGAGACTATAACGCCAAGCACACCTAATGAGGCAGCAGACTGGTTACAGCAAGAGGCAAAAACCTCTTAAACAGCATAATAAACAACAACCTCAACTACCTCACCACATACGAACCCACATACTGGCCCACTGACACCAACAAAATACCCGACCTTCTCGACTTCTTCATAACTAAAAATATCCCATCAAGACACGTCCAGATCAACTCCTTGGCTGATCTCTCCTCTGATCATTCTCCCGTGATAGCAACAGTCAGTTCAACAATCATCGAGAATACACCTAATGGCTCCATTCACAACCAACACACCAACTGGCAGCTCTTCAGAGAAGTCTTTACACACTCAACCTCAGCCTTCACCCCACTAAAAACAAAGGAAGATATCGAAGCAGCCACGGAATACTTAAACACGAGCATAATAAACGCAATCCGCCTCTCCACACCGACAAAGCCATCTAACAGCAAACAAGAATATCCCCAATACATACTAAAAAAAATAGCAGAAAAACGTAGACTAAGAAGAGTATGGCAGACCCATAGAACACCGGAGGACAAACGCAAACTTAACAACGCAACTAGAAAGCTTTCCAGAACCTTAAAAAACTATAAAAACGACTGCTTCCATAAATACCTCGCCAGCTTATCCCCCACAGCCGACGCCAACTACTCACTATGGAAGGCCTCCAGGAAACTCACACGCCCCCCACAAATAATCCCACCTATCCGCCGTCCGCAAGGTGGATGGGCGCGAAGCCCTACAGAAAAAGCCGACCTGTTTGCTAAACACTTGTCAAAAGTATTCAAACCCCATTCCCCTAAAGCCGCCGCGGACGTTACTGAATACCTGCACACCCCCTTCCAAATGTCCCCTCCTATCGAACCCTTCTCCTCTGCAGAGACTATAGAAACAATCAGTCGCCTAAACCCCAAGAAAGCAGCAGGACACGACCTAATAAGCAATAAAGCAATCAAGGAACTTCCCACAAAAGGGATAGCACTCATCACATGGATTTTTAATGCTATCCTTCGCCTGGAACACTATCCTAAGGCCTGGAAAATCTCATTGATTACCCTCATCCCTAAACCCGGTAAACCGATATACGAAACCTGCTCCTATCGCCCAATCAGTCTTTTACCTACCCTGTCCAAACTATTCGAGAAGATGCTCACGAACCGACTCCTTCCAATCCTAGAGAACTTGAAAACACTCCCAGATCACCAATTCGGTTTCCGAAAACATCATTCTACAGTAGAGCAAATCCACCGCTTATCTCATACGATCAGCCAAACACTCGAAAAGAAAAAATATTGCTCAGCGGTTTTCCTCGACATCCAACAGGCATTCGACAAAGTATGGCATGAAGGGCTACTATACAAGATTAAAAAGATCCTACCTCACCCTTACTACTCCATCCTAAAATCTTACCTAACCAATAGACAATTCATGGTCAAATGCCTAGACGCCACTTCCGCAACATTCCCAATAGAAGCCGGCATACCCCAAGGTAGTGTCCTCGGACCTCTACTGTACTCCATCTACACTGCCGACCTACCCATATCAAACGATATAACAATAGCGACATTTGCAGACGACACAGCGCTATTAGCTACCCACGCAGACCCGGTAATAGCCTCATCCACTCTCCAGCGAAGTCTCGACTCCATGGAAAAGTGGTTTCACAAATGGGGCTTCAAAGTCAACGAAAAGAAATCCTCACATGTAACCTTCACGCTCCGAAAACAAACCTGCCCCCAGGTCACCATCAACAATGCAACAATTCCTAGCAGGGACACAGTCCGATACCTGGGCATGACCCTGGACAGGAGACTAACGTGGAAGACACACATCTCAGATAAAACGAAGCAACTAAAGGACAAACTAAAAAAACTCTATTGGCTCACGGGCCGTCGCTCCAAACTAAACATACAGAATAAAATTACCCTCTACAAGACCGTAATAAAACCTGTCTGGACCTACGGAATCCAACTATGGGGAACAGCAAGTAACTCCAACATTGAAATACTCCAACGCTTTCAATCGAAAACGCTAAGATCCCTAATTGACGCACCTTGGTATGTAACCAATGAAACAATACACCGCGACCTCAAGATACCCACCGTCAAAGAGGAAATAGCAAAATATAGCGACAGATATAGCAAAAGAATCAACAAACACCGAAACCCCCTAATCACTGGACTACTCGATACGACGGACCAGATTCGCAGGCTGAAGAGGCACTACCCGCTAGACCTAAACGTTAGATTCATTTAATTATCCAAATTAAGCATATGCACTTACTTATAATACTTATAAATTATACCTATCTATAATAAGTATTAACTTATTGTAAATAAACAGCCATGTCACTGCGCCACGCCAGAAAAATTACTGAAAATTCTCAACGCGAGAATTGATTGTAATTTCAACAAATAAATAAAAAAAAAAAAAAATATTCTCTTACAATGTTTCAAGACAACGAATGTCTTTTAACGTGATCCATATATTTCAACTTCGTAGTATCTAACATCAGATCATATTTGACCTCGAAATAAGCTTGATCTGAGAGATATAAGTTAAATCAATCAGGAAAAATCAATAAACGAATTAAAAAATTATTACTACTTATTGTACAAATAAAGAATCATATATATAATATTATCAGAATCAGAATATATATAAATGCAGAGATAGTACTATGTTTAAATAATAATGTCACTGTATTTAAGAAGCCAACAAGCTGAAGAGAGATAGCAGCCTGCAATTCCCACAAAATTTCATTTCTTGCTGCAGATAATATAAATAATATTAGAGGAGGATATTTATCGCGAGTAATCAACCACTGTAGCATGAAAACATGAAAGAATGTAATTAAGTGTTGAACATCTATGTCATCAGAAATGGATGAAATAGTTTAATATCCTATATACAGTGCTATTAAGTACTTGCATGATTACCGAGAGTCGTCATTTAAACGTCTAATTTAGTTCGAATAGAATAATTTCTCCAAATAATATTCTCGTTGATCCTAAATTTCTTAGTGTGAGTACAAGATTATTTAAGTCATATTATAACAGGTCGATGAATTACATCTATCAAGTTAAAAATATATGATAACATTTAAACTAATATCGGCTTCGCTATCGGCGGCTTCAAACAATTCTGAAAACTAATAATTTGAGAAAGAACTTCAATTGTTATATATGCTCAGTCAAACAGTAGAACTTTATTCTACAAAATTCTTTTATACGACAAACGAGGGAGATATTAAGTATTCTATTTCCCGTAGCTCACTTTGTATATAGAATAGTCGATAATAAAAGAACGTTTCTACAAACAAGAATAAGATAAACCGGAAAGATAAAAGAGCTACGTTCGAAGTTTTTTTTATTATACTTATTGATAGGTACCTACTTAAAAATTAAGAGAAATATTCCTGAGATCGAGCACTTTTATAAACAAAGATAAAATAAAGGCGAACATAAGACAAACATACAAAATATGCATTAAAGATTTCGTTTATTACTTAATAGCCTTAAATCTCTGATACTGAGCAATCATTACTACATAAACGAATGTAGGGCAGCTAAGGCGACGATTTCAGTTGATCGTTAAACCCAACGATAGATGCTTAGAGGCTTATGCAAGTCGTAGAGAAGGAATCTATGCCATTCTACGCCATTAAAAGGCCCCACAGTTTACAAAAGATATAGCAGATTTATACTTCATGAAATTCCGAGTATAGAAATTTAATGTTCCTTCTAGTACGTGAAGTTGCCTCCATAGAAGTAATTGGAAGAGTAAGGCAACAAACGCAACGGATTCTATACAGATAAAACGCTGAAAAATAGCTTTGACACAATGTAATATTAACATAGACATGCTCATACACAAGAGTTAAACTAGACATACAGATAGTAAAAAGTGCAAACGCTCGTAAACGTTTTTTAAACACAAGGATAAACACTATCCATTTTCATACTCTTGCTTAAAGGCGACCTTCCAGATGCCGTAACTTCTTTTTGGTTAGAATAATGTTAGAAGGACAAAGCCAGTTCGACAATAAAAATAAAATATCAGCGTGATAATTTAAATTTACTTCAGAGCAAAGTGAAAGCAGAAGACAAGGGTGAAAAAGTGTAAACGCATATTAGGGAAATAAAGTACAAGTAAAAAATAGATTGGTAATAGATGAAAGAATGGATGAATGAAGGAATGAATAAATGGTCGAATGAAGGAGTGAATGAATAGACGAATGAAGGAGTGAGTTACTGGACAAATGAAGGAACGAATGAATGGATGGATGAAATGAAATGGGAAGAATGTCTATATAAAGAGATTTAAAGAGAAAGAGAAGTGATAACGAAAGAATCGATATATACTTATGCTATTGTAGTTACTTATTTAATTTCATTTCGTGCTTGTTTGCATCTGAATTTTAGTTAGGATCAAATATTGTGTGCATTATATGTATAATGTATATGTATACACGATCTTTGTTGTCTTATTCTACTTAGTGATTAATTATATAAGCAAATTCGTGAACTAAGGGAGACATTAATTGACTTCGCTCGAAGTTTCATAAGATAAGTTTTGATATTCTGGATGTTGATTTTACGGATCTGTATAAATAAGCAGATCTAATATACGATCTGCGATGTATCATCTGTATCCTCCTATTGTTTGTCAAAAACATATGTCGGGGATGAAAGAACACCGGAGCCTTTGGAATTTTGGATAATCCCGCAACATTGTAACCTAGAGCCTACTATAGCTGTAATTGAACAATTGTAGTTATTCAATCCGATTGTAATTGTTCGAGAGTTGTGATAATGAGCTTGGGCTCGAGGCGACAGTCAGTCGCCGAACGTAGCCGCGGTCACGGGATGAACGCTTTGTCTAACAAAGGTATGGAGTAATTCTGTAGCTCTCCTTAAAAGAAATATTCGTGGCGACACGCGACAGTAAACATTCCAACGGTTTCTGTCCCGTGGCTCGCCACACGCAGACCCTATTCTTCGAGTAAGATGATTGCCAGATGTCGATGCGTCTCCGCAGTACATGTTCGGCTAGCTCGAGGGCCCGTTATAAATCTTAAGATTTAGTCAACTAAAGTCCTTCAAACAGACAAACAGTCTTTGTCCCAACTACGGGAAAATAGGGGAGACCTATTTTTCAACGAGCGGCGTCTCCCACTAGCAACTTTCCCTCGAGGGCGGCTAGCATCTTTTTCTAACCACCGATATGGAGATTGACCAATTAGCAGCAACGCCAATTTCCCTTACTTTCTGAACGAAGGCTTTTCTCGACGAATCCGATGATCTCGTATCCTTAGACACACCCCATTATAGTTTTCCTCTGTGACATCATCGGGACGGGAAAGGCATTCTCGCTCGCGATCTCATTGATGAAAGGAGTAGCCCTTTACGACCAGTGAACGTTACGCGTCCGACTTAGATTTTGTGAGTACATCTATCTTTCATCTATCATCCCGTCGACCGCGGATTCGTTATTGAACCTAGGATCATTGTCATTAGTTTCTCGAGTACCTAACTACCACGGTTACTTGTCCGGTTCTATAATAATCGTATTTGCACTAGTCAATGTCTTCTCTATTGCATAACGACAACGTGTAACCCAAACGAAGATTCGTTTCACGCCCCTAACCCTAATTCTAATGTAAACCCGACATATATATATATATATATATATATATATATATATATATATATAAATGTTATTATAAAAGTGTCATCTTTTTGTAATGTCAAATGTACTGTTTAATTATAGGTATTCGAATGGCAAGACTAGGATTTCGTGTTACCTGGTTTGGCCAGACGGAACTTATTTGTTCAGCAGAATGGAATACTCGTAAGTGTAGTATGTATTAATCATTACAATCTTGTGCATTAAATTACGTTTCTAAGATATATAGATATAGCAGCACCATTCTTTAGACTTTTCGGTACAAGCAGTGACTACAAACGTTCATAAATCAGCACTTGTAAGATCTCACGAGGCTGTAATCATTTATTATTGAATATGCAATGAATTCGACGAGTGATTAAATAGTCAAGTATACGTAAGCTTGCGTAACTGATTGTAGCCTTTTCTTAGGTCCCAAGCAGCATGACAGTTACTCAAGTTATAACGTTCTGAAAAATTGTATTATAATATTCCTTCATTTTGCAAGATTTCCTCCGCCACTCAAGAAGTGCGACTCGTTGTCAGTCAGCCATTGAATTTATCATGCTTTCCCGGTTGTATTGTAGCATAGCTGCAATGGAACTCATTCGGGGAACGTACGGAAAACAATTTGATTCTTCGAGCTGGTTCTTCAATATTCATGGATTGTGATTTAGTACAACAATTCATTTAAACAGAATTAATGGATTCTTGTGACACATACATCGACGTGCGTTATGAGAAATAGCACGAGTCATTTGTTTTACGGAGGGTAGAGCACTTTGGTATCTTCTTTGCGTGAATCCATAGCCAGTGTAGTCTACCACCTTCATCGATTCAAAAAAGACTGAAATCATGTTAATCATAATAATGTGTCGACCAATGTAAACCCAGCCAAACGTATATTGATATAGTCTAAAACAAAAAATAGTTTAAAATCATCGGCAGCGTACCTAACAAACGTTTAACCTGGAAGCCTCCAAGAACTAAGAAAAGCTGCAAACTGAGCATCTTCCGATTTCTCAGCTCAACAATCATCGACTTTCTGTTTGGCTAAAGCTGGAAGAGGAGCCGGTCAGACGCAATATTGGATATCTCTTTGGCTAAAGGAATGAGGAAAGGAAGAAAAGAGGAATACAAAGGAAGCTATCTGCTGTAGTCTACGACCCTTCAATTGGACGAAGAGGATATCATCATCTAGTTAACACCAAAGGATAACGTCATCTAAGCTAACAATAAGTAGTGTAGCTCAAACATTTGCCTATTCATTCTTTCTCCACCGATTCATCAAGCTTGGGCTTTATTTAAATAAAATATTTGGAAAGTGATTATTTAAATAATATATCATCATATTTAGTTAGATGTTATCTTTAAATAATTATGCGTTACTTTACTTGGGTAAACACGCGATGTTTCTTCGTGGATACGCGATTTACCGTTTGATTTTTTTATTAAAATTCACATTTGTCGGTGGGAAATTAACCCAGCTGGAGAATCGTCGTGTGAACGCTTCGATTGTTATAGACGTATCTATCACGCACCTATCTCGATCTTCTCCAAAGAGGAGATAGTTATTTGCTTTTCATATTCATTCATTTCTCCTACAAGTGCTACGTATTACATATTTGCTACCAATAATAACTAGTAACAGAGTTGTGCAGAGCAATTTTTAAACGAGGTAAAAGTGTCGATTTCGCAGATAAATAGTTAATATATAACATAAGTATAATATATAATAGATAATATAATTTGGATAAATTCCACGTTAACCGACCTCACGTAATTTCATTCCATTAATTTATTTTTATTATCTATTTCCTATTATCTATTTAAGGCAACAAATTTGAATAAGTAAACGTTTCGAATTACCATGTTGTTAAAATCATTTTATTCTCCTGATCGTTCGATGGCTTTATAATTTTGACTCGCTTGAACGTTAAAGTTAAAACTGACTGCAGTGTTCAGATATAATTGATCGATGACAGCATTGAATTGACCCACTACTAAAAAGAAGCTACTATGCGAACATTTTTCGTTCACTCGCATTCACATTCCATTGTGCAGTATTGTGGAGAAGTAATAAAACTTGTGCAATATCGCAAAGTATATTCGGACGATTCCTGTCAGTGTTATGGAATTTCCCCGGGGTTTGGATTTTATATAACTACGTGTATTGCACCACGCGACTCTTTTAATTAATTCTTAGAAAATGCTGGATTTATATCACGTTTTCAGTTTTTCACGAAGATCGCGAAAAATTCCGTAAATATTGTAACAAACGATGAATATATACGATCAGCCGCAAAAGTCTACATGTCTATCGAATTTTGCGTATCTTGCGACTTATCAAAGAAAAACGCGCTTTGACACAATGTTATTTGTACTTACATATCGATACAATTATTATTTGTGTATTTTTGATACCTACGCCTTAGATACTATTCACACGTCATAATTTGCGAGCTGTTATCGATAGTATTGATTTGATATCGATCCGATCACTAATTTCAAAGATTTGCCTGTAAGTAACCTGTAGTAGTTGTGAAAAATAAGCTTAAACCCTTAATTATAGGGTGAAACAGTTCATATATCTAAATATCATGAAATTATTTTAGTATTTTCAATGAAGTATTTATTTTGTTACAGTTATAACATCGTATTTTTGAGCGTAACGTATTTAGTACCTATGGCGTTGATGGCAATATGTTATACTCTAATGGGCCGAAAACTCTGGGGCTCAAAATCCATAGGAGAGCTAACGTATTACCAAAAGAAATCAATAAAATCTAAACGGAAGGTAAGAACTGTAAAGTATATATAATCGATGATAATATTAGAAAAATAGGACTATAATATAATTACAGTGGGTATGGGTATTTTTAAAAAGCGTGCATATGTAATAAATAAATAAATAAATAAATATATATATATGTCGGAGATGAAAGGACATCGGAGCCTTTCTTTTGGAATGTTTGGGAAGGTCCCCAATACTTTAGCTTAGACTTTTTATTATAGCTGTACTTAAATAACGAAACTTGGAAGTAGTTGTTTATGATTTAATCCTATTATGTTTGGCCGAGATTTATGACAGTAGGCTTGGACTCGAAGTGACACGACTGATCGCTAAAGGTAGCCACGGTCACGGGATGGACGTCTTTACCTAGCAGAGGTATGGAGTAGTCGTATAGCTCTCCTTAAAAATATAGTTGTAGCGGCACACGTGTTCAAAGACAAATCAAGGCACGTGTGGTTTTGCCTTGGAGTATCAATATCGTAGGACACACACATATTGTATTAATAATCAAACTCCGGGCAGAAACAACGTCGCCGTTACGTGGAACCGTCTAACAAAGGCGATTAGAAATTTATCGGTACCCCCTCGATCAATATAATATAAACGAACGCGATCGTAAGGAGAGCAGAGTTTCATCAGTCACATTTACGTGCGATCTCATCAGCGAGTTACTCACCGTCTTTACGATCAGTAAATACTTGACGTTTTTAACAAAGAATCCGACTTAGACTTTGGAAGAAAGCGCATTTGCAATCCCGTTGACCGTGGATTCGTTATTGAACCTAAGATCATTGTCATTAGCACGTCGAGTATCTAATCACCACGGTTACTTGTCAAATTCAGTAACAATCATATTTGTATGAGTAAATATCTTCTCTATTGTATGACAACAATGAAGATTCGTTACACGCCCCTAACCCTAATGAGAACTCGACATATATATACCATGTATGTGAATTTGTTTGTAGACGTTTGGAATGCGTGTAGATTTCTTTTGCAAACAATCGTTACCTGTAAACGTGCAGATTATTC
This sequence comes from Bombus vancouverensis nearcticus, assembly GCF_051014615.1. Classification (NCBI taxonomy): domain Eukaryota; kingdom Metazoa; phylum Arthropoda; class Insecta; order Hymenoptera; family Apidae; genus Bombus; species Bombus vancouverensis. The sequence goes on along the minus strand of NC_134915.1, from coordinate 25,276 downwards.
ATGTAGATCGATCGATGCATTGGCGACAGCATTTTTCATCGCATTTAACATCGTAACATTTAATTTTTGCAAAATATTATGTTGCATCTGCGCACTTTTTTCTGACGATGTTATCTAAATCATTGACGTCGTTGAAATTTTGTAGAGTCCTCTGCACTTTTGTTGAACTCTGCTCATAAGCTTCCAAACCGCGTACCATACTTCCCAGTAGGCACTGACCTATCTACTATAATAGTACAGGCTTATCGGAACATAAAATCTAGATATGTCAAATTCTGATAATAGAAATGCATGAGAAACTTTGTATCGTAGAGTTAGTTCTCGGTATGAATGGCGATGAGTTTAACGTGCAACGATTGCTTTAACTGACTTTCTTATACACAGTCGAAATGTATGTATCGTCGTATGTGGAAATCCATTATTGCTGTAGAAAAGTCACAATCTGTTTCTACAGCAACGAGTGGTATAATACCGGGCTGAATAAGAGCGAGTCCGTTGCATTCGAATAACAAATATCCGATAGCGTGGAATCACCTCGCGAGCGACGAGAACGTGGGAATAACACGAAGCAAACAAAAGCCAACAGTACGCGCCAGGTGTCATTGATTTCAAGAAAACCTTTGCAAAACTGCTCTTTATGCAATTGAAAAAAGAGTTGTAAAAGAAGTCGTAGAATTATCGGGAGGTTAACGATAAAATTATATTGGCTCATCCCAGAAGTATCGCAGTTACTCTGAGAGTTAAGTTGAAAACAATCGGAATTGTTACTGTCAGCGTTTGAAGAAATTGGAATAGAAAAGTTAATAGGGAAAGATGCCGAATTATGGAAGATACAAAAAAGTTTATTAATTAGTAATTGAATTGTATTAATTAGTAATTAAATAGTATTAAGTAATTGATCGATCGTCAAGATGCTATCGTTTATTTTCATCGAGTATACGAAAACCAACGATTATATTGTTTATGGCTTATAGGCAGACCTAATGCAAAAGAGCCAAGTTATACTACAAGACCTCAATAAGCCAAATTCTCGTTACGCTTTACTTGATGGACTTCAATTCCTTAAACAACACTTGTGCACCAGGTCACGCCATTAAATTGTAATTTTTCATTAAATAGTAAATTTGAGTAAATATTATATTTTGTGGCTGTATGGAGAAAGGATCGACGTTCACTTTCTTTTTTAAATTATACCGCGTGAGTGAGGATACGCGGGAAGTACAACAGGATTTGACTCAGCACAGTAAAATACGAGAAAAGAAATTCATATAAATATATGATACGATCTCATTTTCGAGTAACGTCGTGTTTTTGACGGTGACATATGATTTCATGTTAGATTTGACTAGAATGAAGTAACATTTTAGCTTTCAATAACGACGGTCGTATTGTAGAGTTTTCTCAATTAATTCTTTTGAGTGAGAATTTCATTTTAATCGAGTTTCCTGAGGACTAATTTTTTTTCAACTGACCGTTGAGTTGAAGAACCTTCAGAATGAATGGAATTTCATTCATTAAAGGTACTTAGATAATGCAGGTCAAATTATCGTCGTACTTTTGTTCTAAAAAAAGTATGACAGGAACGCAGAATCTAATTAATTAAATGTTTCTTGGGACAACCGATCAAACTCTTTCTACTTAAAAGTTTAGCTCAGAGGAAATCTACTGAAAAATATTAATCGATCCTCGTGATAATTCATTGAGAATGTTAAGTCTACATTTTCTAATCTTGATTAATCTTGATTAATCTTGATCGATTAATCCAGAGGTGGTTAAAGGTTTTCATCGGATTAATATTTAATTTGTTATCAAAGAGCTACGAAATATTTGTTAACATGGAAAATGATTTTTGTGAGAGCGTTTTTTCGAAGATGTAATATAGCTATTAGAAAATTTTTTCTCAACCAACAAATAATAACTTTAATATAGAACCATAATTCAGAAGTAAGTTAAGACAATTAATAATACGACAGAAAGACTAGCCGAGTTAGCGAATTGATAATTAGGCTGTGAGAATGAAAAATAATAATGTGCCGAAAATTACCTTGAGACTATCGGACATGGCAGAACGACTTATGTTGAAATAAAACTAGTACCATTTTTTTCAAATTTGTCTTTTAGTGCATATTATTTGCCTCATGAAACTCATCCAGACGTATTTATAATATATATAGGAATCTTTTTTTTTTTAATTGAAACCAATTATATAGTTTTTTTTATCATATCTTCTATTATCTCCTTCATCAATCAAGATGCATGTCAGTATCCATGTATGTGCACATGTATCTATAATATCTCATGCATATTATGTCCTGAGAATGTACTATGCATGTATGTACGAGTACAGATTTCAGACAGACTAAGGATTTCACAAAAATTGTAATTATTACTATACTGCAGAGATTTATGCATTTGCAGGAAATATAAGAATGCATAGTATTCACATGATATGCAAAAATACATAAAACATCTAAAACAAATCGCTCATTATAATTATTTGGTGGGTGGGAAAAAGTTTCTATACAAAACACATCTTTTTTCCAGCTACATCCATAAAGATATAAAATTACATAAGAATACACAAACTAGCCGACACTTACAGTTGGATAGCAATTTACACAGTTCAGGTTGATTTTTCGTAATCGAATATTTCATTGGAATATTGCTACTTATAAATAATTTCATATAGAATATTTCGTTATTTTAAAACAATTTATACAATTTATAACAATAAATCGACATGTGCAAATCTAATAAATTTCGAACGAACGATGGACAAAACAATATATAGTTTCCACATTTTCTTACAGGTTGTGAAGATGTTTATCATCGTAGTTGTGATATTCGCCATCTGTTGGCTACCTTATCAAGGGTTTTTTTTTTTCCTTTATCACCACAAGCATTTGGCGGAAAATAGCAACATCCCACACGTTTATTTAAGTTTCTATTGGCTCGCCATGTCAAATGCCATGGTAAATCCTATCATATACTACTGGATGAACAATAGGTGAGTTTTATATCTGGATAATATCTTGTGCCTAAAAAAGGTACATTCTTAAGATGGTAAAGAAGATGAAAGCGAGGAAGTAAAAATGTTTCGTTAGTATGGTGTTATACAGTATCGAAAATCGATATTCCATCGAAACATTGTTGAAACCGCCAAATGCATTGTTTGAGATGATGAGAGAGAATTAGGTAATTAAAAGTCAAAAGATGAATATTACAGCAGACATTAAATGCGTCTACAGTTGATGTGAAATGTATTCGTACGCCGACTAGTTTCAAACAATTCTCCATAAAAAATCAGTTTAGTAAATAATTTTTATAAAACAATAGTATTCGCGCAAAACTTTTAGAATAGACACTATGCAGGAGATCGAATGTACTTGGAAGCATAACAGAAATCGTTCATGAATCGACTTAATTCACAGAGTTTACGAAAGAATTTATAACGCATGCACCACTCTTTAATAATAATTAATTATAACAGAGTATTTAAGAACGTTATAGACGCTAGCAATGTATAAAATTCCATTCAGTAAAAATTACCAATAAAGAACGTCATAAAAATGTGCAAAAACTTCAGCGCAGGAAAAGATTTACCTAGATTTGCATTATTAATGTAAAAGTTTACTTTTTTGAGAACTGCACCTAATAGATCCACCGCATGTATAATTCATAGGTATGGAATAAGGAAGACCGCAAAATATGATTCCGCAAATGAACATTCACAGAATATTCATTAACTTGGACAGACTATTTATCATTCGAATGATAAAGTAAACTCTGAAGATGCCATAGAAATTAGAGATCATCTTAAAAGTAACTTGGACATTAATCCATGTAACATCTGTGCAGCTTTTTACAAAATCAAAGATATCATAATATGATGTACTTATACAAAATATTTTGAAAATAAAGCAAACAACAACAAAAATTTGGAATTTGCGCAAATAACAAATAACCAATGGAGTGCTGGCATAGAATCCTTTTTTATAGTAAATACATCTTTATAGTACAAATATGTTTTTGCAAAGTATCAAGCCACTACTCCTACTACAAGGATAGTTACAGAAGCCAGAAACGCAATTTACAGTTTAAGCTCCACTTTTTTTGGTCTACTTAATTGACACTTATGACAAAAATCAAGGGTATTCTGTACAATGGCATACATATTTGTGATTTCTTTTCACAATTTTTGGCTACGAACTTGATCCTTAAAAAATTCGGAGAATTTTTGTAACCTGATTTTATTTTGTAATTGTCCAGTGAGCATGTTTATATCTTTAGAGTATTAGTGTCTTGTTACGATTCTTAATAGGTAACTTTTTAATGCGTAAAATATTCGACGGAACTCACTGATTAATTTTTGAAAAACAACTACGTACGTATATATGAATCACGTAGATTGTAAATTGATGTCTTTTGATTTTCTTACAGGTTTCGGCTCTATTTCCAACTAATAATATGCAAACGTACAAACTGCGACGATTCTCCAATGCATGACTTTGTAAAGCGAACAGATGTGATAACTTATAACTCAAGTAAGCAATTATTGGATTATATTATATTTGACACATAGTTGATTGCTTAAGATATCTGAGGGATATTTTGGTTAATTTTTAAATATCGATAACTAATAAATACGATCTCAAATGCAATATTTCAAACTTTTCATTCTCGTGATTTTGGCATTCGTTAGATTATGACTTTTGTTAGGAAACTTTCGCGCATTTGTTACAAGGTTGCGATAAATTTTTTACTATCGAACTATTTATTTTATTATCGAACATGTCATTTAATGCATCATTACATTTTTATTTTGCGTATTTAGGAAGTTATTAGTTGATAATTTACAACGAACAATAAGATTTGCGTTTAATACTACAAGTATAAATTTGATTAATTAAACATAAATTTACTAATTTATTCTCAGGTCGTCTTAAATCCACTTCGATACGTTGGAAGCATAACATGGCAAAGACACAGATGCAAAATATACGAATGCGATCTATATGTATAAACGATCACAAACAAAACACAACTACCGTCTGATAAATAATATGTGAATAACATAATAAACAAATTTTGTTTGTGAATAGTAAAATCTTGTGATGATTGTAAGTATCGTAATAAATGTTAACTTATTATAACTCCGTCCTTGTTCTTGTACCTATCTAATACTATATAACGTAATACATTATAACGTAATTCTAAACAATGTAATACTATATAACGTAATACATTATAACGTAATTCTAAATAACGCAATACTATATAACGTAATACTACATAACGTAATATTGGGTTGGCAACTAAGTGATTGGAGATTTTGTCATTACCACCTAATGTATATAGTATATGTTATATAGTATTATATATATCGTGTATTAAATTTATTCGAAAGTATTCGAATAGTTTATTGGACAAAATGATCGATCCAAACTGTGCGTAGTTCATGACGGTGGTTCGGCCGTCTGACGGTCACGTTCCACTGTTGCAGAGTTTTTCAGAGTTGGTCGGGGCTGTGTACGATATTTTGTGTAACTGGAAATTTAACGCAAAGGTACGTTGATCGCACATTGTGGCAAATACAGCGCGAACGGTAATTCTAATTATCTCATATCTAGTTATAGGTTATCGTATCGGCTTGTTCTCCTTTGTATAAATTGCCCTGCGAGCATGGATGGACGATGCATCTGGAGAAATGAACTGTGACGAATAACAACGAGCAGCAAGAGGATTAACAAGAGGAAGAAGGAAAAGAGCGTATAATCGTTGATAATGAGAAAATGTATTATCTGGTTGGTTGCGTACGAGCGTGGGAGAAAAAGTGTGAAACGAGGGAAAGACAGGGAGAAGTATCTTGTAAATGTGTAAATAAGAAGCGCAGAAAAGATCGTTTGGAAATGTGAAACGTTTTGCGTAAAACAAGTAATGATAAGAGCGTAAAAATATAGGGTGAAAAGACGACGTGTATAATAAAGATGCGTAAATAAAAATAAACGCGTTGCTAACTTGGGTGTATGAAAGGTGGAGCATGAAAGGTAATAGCGATGTTGATTCAGCATGGAAATTTGTCAAAACATGGGTTAGTTTTGTTAGAAAATTGTAAAATATGTAAAAAGATTGTAGACGTTAGATGCGCGAAAGTTGAAAGAAGTAAGAAAAGAAGGAAAAGAGAGTATAAAATGATAATAGGTAATACGTAAGGCAATATAATTTTCTGGATGGCAAAAGAATGGATTTGTTTGGATTCTAGGAGACTAAAGAATAAATAAAGATACATTTAGGAGATACGCGCGCGTTGTTTATTCGACTATTGATCATAAATTGTGAAAGTAGGCTTTAAAAAAATAAATGACAGATAGAATAGGTTTTAAAGGTTAAGAATATGGTTGCGATAAGAAAGGTGTAATTGTAAAATGTATGGGTAATGGAATAAAATACCATTACGAAAGGTAGTAATTATATCTGGAAATATATTAACAAGAAAGAACACGAAAGTTATTAGAAATAAAATGGAACGGTATTATTAAATGTAGTGATTATATAGAATTATAGGAAATAGGGTGGTAATTACATCCTCGGTGTGAGTTTCGGTGAGAATTATAGTGCTTTACGGAGTCGGACAGGAAAGAAGAACGTTGGAAGAAGGTTTAGCGGAAGAGAATAGAGAGAAAGGAAATTGTTGAAAGGCGCAATGTTGTTCGAGAAAGGAAAGTTGGCACAGAAAGAAGAGAGAAATTTATAGGATTTGGTAAATTTAATAAGTGGTAAATGGGTGGCGAATGGAAGAAAGGGTAGAGAATAATAGGATGTAACTAAAATATTTTTATGATGAAAAGATAGAAGATAAAAGAGCGGTAATTGTGAAAAAATAAATTAAACATTAATATAGGTTTAAGCAAGTAATACGTAAAGAGACCGGTTAGTTCCGCGGTAAGGTGTCGAACTCGCAACGTTTTGGTGGCGTGTTAGATTCTCGAGGCTGCGTGTGAAGCCCCGTTATTGTTGCGAGGGCCTCGTCTCTTCACCCTGGGGTTTCTTCCCCCCGGGTTGGTGTGTTCAAACCGGCTCGAGGTAATGAAAGCTACCCGATTTTGCTCACGTAAGCAATTTTTGTTGTACGTTTGATAGGTGTGGGAAGGAAGAGAAGAAGAGTACCGCGTCTGGTCCAAGTAGGCATGGTATGCAGACAAGGTAAGGACACGAGCATTTATCGTACGACAGATTCAAATATAGAGGGAACATTACCGAATATTACAATTACAAATTACAAACTATATTAACTAAAACGAAGTAAGCAATTAAATGAATAATTTACCTAAAGCAATATATTAACATAATCTTATATTAGAAACAGAATTATAACACAGCATTAAAAATTCTAATTGCATCGGATTAGGCAGGGAAAAGAGATGTTATAGTGCAAACCTTCTGATGTGCGCTGTATAAAGCATCAAATGTCGAGTACAACACGCATCGAACTGTCCATCTATCCCGAAAAACAGCGGAGATACGTTGAATTGAATTTTTAGCCTTGAGCATTAAAGAAATTTAAAATTGCATCGGATTTGACAGGGAAAACAGTTGACATAGTGCAAACCTTCTCATGTGCGCTGTATAAAGCATCAAATGTCGAGAACAACGCGCTTCGAACTGTTCATGTAACCCGAAAAACAGCGGAGAGACGTTGAATTGAATTTTTAGCCTCGTGCATTAAAGAAATTTAAAATTGCATCGGGTTTGACAGGGGCCAGTATTGACACAGTGCAAACCTTCTGATGTGCGCTGTATAAAGCATCAAATGTCGAGTACAACGCGCTTCGAACTGTCCATCTAACCCTAAAAACAGCGGACATTCGTTGAATTGAATTTTTAGCCTCAAGCATTGAAAAAAAATTAAAATTGCACCGGATTTGACAGGGACCAGTGTTGACACAGTGCAAACCTTCTGATGTGCGCTGTGTAAAATCGCAAATGTGGAGTACAATGCGCATCGAATTGTTTAATTTGTCCAATAGCAGCGGAGATGCGTTCAATTGCATATTTAATCTTCAATAATGAAAACTGTGGTTGCATTGGATTTGAATTAATCTACATGTCGGAGATGAGAGGACACCGGAGACCTTCCCTCTGGAACTTCGGAAAATCCGTAAAATTGTAACTAAAGTTTACAGCTGTAATTAAGCGATTTCCTATCATTGTACTTGTTTGCGATTTGTGATAATAAACTTGGGCTCGGGGCGACAGTCAGTCGCCGAACGTAGCCGCGGTCACGGGATGAACGCTTTGTCTAACAAAGGCATGGAGTAATTCTATAGCTCTCTTTAAAAAGGAAATAGTTGTAACACTCGACAGTAAACATTCCAACGTTCTCTGTCCCGTAGCTCGCCACACGCAGACCCTATTCCATATAATATAACGCTTAATATGAATTTCATCTATCTGATTATTTAATACCTTAACTAATTTCATAGTAACGTCATCGGCCGCTGTTAGGCTCTTTTCCCTTTTAGTTCAAAATAATTAATAGTCGAAAACTAGTATGAAGGAGGTGTGATTTTAGTCTTAGTTTGTAGAAACTATTAAAATGATAAAAGTGGATATCGTATTAAATCTTTAAAGATGCCAATTTACGATAAAAATTAAGAAATCGTTCAATTTGATTTTGCTATAATGGAAAAACCGTCCCCTGCTATGTGAAAATATCGTTACCGTTTGATTAACAAACCGGCATCTTGTAAAGGTATATAAGGAACACGGAAGTCGCGCGCGAGCTCTTTTGTGCCTGAAATTCCGGAGAGTGAACATCGAAGAAGAATTTAAATATAAGGTAAATGAAACAAAAAATATCAAATAACAACATTGCAACTAGCAATTTACAACGTCTAAACCATTAATTTACAACACTTAAGTTATTAATTTATAACATTTAAGCCATTAATTTATAACATTTAAGGAATTAATTTATAACGCCAAAACTATTAATTTATAATATTTATGCTATTAATTTATTACATTTAAGCTATTAATCTACAACATCCAAGCTACTAATTTACAATATTTAAACTATTAATTTATATCATTTAGGCTATTAATTTACAACATCTAAGCCATTAATTTACAACATTTAAACTGTTATTGTATACATTTATGCTATTAATTTATAACATTTAAGATATTAATTTATAACATTTAAGCCATTAATTTTTAACTTTTAAACTATTAATTTATAACATTTAAGCTATTAATTTACAACATTTAAACTATTAATTTATAACATTTAAGCTATTAATTTATAACGTCTAGGCCATTAATTTACAACATTTAAACTGTTATTGTATACATTTATGCTATTAATTTATAACATTTAAGACATTAATTTGTAACTTTTAAACTATTAATTTATAACATTTAAGCTATTAATTTGCAACATTAAACTATTAATTTATAACATTTAAGCTATTAATTTATAACGTCTAGGCCATTAATTTACAACATTTAAACTGTTATTGTATACATTTATGCTATTAATTTATAACATTTAAGCTATTAATTTTTAACGTCTAGGCCATTAATTTGTAACTTTTAAACTGTTATTTTATACATTTAGCCATTAATTTACAACATGTAAACCATTAATTTATATCACCTGAGCCATTAATTTACAACATTTAAGCCATTAATCTAAAACAATTACTCCATTAATTCTTAACAGTTATACCAATAATTTATAACCACATTCTGCCATTAATTCAAAGTAATTACGCTCTTAATTCATAGCAGTTGTACCGTTAATCGGTTGTAACTCTACATTCATTGATTTAAATCAATACCATCAATTCGTAGTGAGTGAATTAATGATTTATTTTGTTTTATTTTATTAACAGAATCTATCAAGTCTTCGAAGAGCTATTTTATTTCTACATAGCATTATTTTTTAATTTTAAATACAGTATTCAATTTCTCATTTCACTATTTCGTATAAAACCAGTGGTAACACAGAGTGTAATTTTAAGATGTAATTTTCTATGTCTGCTCAAAACCAAGGAAACAACACACCATATTCATGGAATCAAGGAAGCGAGTGCAATTTAACCGAAGGCAACCACATCTTATCTGTAGCTGCACATGAATCAGAGGACATCTCAAATCATGTTGTTGTTTTGCCTCGGAGTATCGAGACCGTTAGATTACAAGTAATGAAAGAACAAATAAACTCCGGGCAAAACAATATCGCCGCTACAATGTCGCTTTATTATAAAATAATTTTACATCTCTGCTTCCAATGCTTAAAAACTGTTTATGTAAATGGGACCCGAGCGTAGTTACCTCCTCGTGGTGGGTCCCGGTAATTGGTATCGTTTCCCAAATAATAATACACCAAGTACTATTTTGAATATTAGTATTATTATTTGAGAAACGATATCAAGCTAAAAACTACTTGAACATAGTCTGGTCTAGATCATCCAAAATAGTTTTGGTGATCTAGACCGGACTAAGACCCCCCTGCGGGGGCGCCGTGGGACATCGTGGGACACCGTGGGACACCGTGGGATGCGTGCGTCTTAGTCTTAATTAATCGTAAGGTAGATACCTATGTTATGTGCATTGTGAGCTCATTCTGTACAAAGATACTTATCTATCTTGGAACGAAAAATAAAAATCTCGTCTCTCATGATCCCCTCGCTTACCACACTGGAAAAATTGTTTCCGCGATTTATCGGTTCACGGTCGCTCAGTTCATTCAAACCGTAGCGTGACGTACTCGCTCGTGCGTATTCCGGGTACGTGCGGGTCAACGTACACTGGACAACTCTTTGGATTCGTAAGTCGCCCCAAGGACACCTCTGTCCTGGTGACTGCTCGACGACTGCTCGACGTTCGCATCGTATCGCGGGAGTTGTCGTCGCGCCGGTGATGCTGGCGAATCTGTTGGGGATTCAGTCGTGGATCTGCAGTCCTGTCCGATTGGTACTTTGGTACTCGGTCAGGGACCTGCAATTTCACGTCCTCCGTAATTCTGTTCGGGCCCGCGGGACTGGACCCCACTGTTCAGTTGAGGTCAATGCCTTCGTAATCCTGTTCAGCGGTCCCTCCCCGTGAGTGGACCCCACTGTTCAGTTGAGGCCTCTTGCCTTCGTAATCCTGATCAGCGGTCCATCCCCGGGTTCCACATGTTCAGTTGGAGTGTGTTAAGCTGCTGGCCTATGTGCTGGATCCACGGCTGAATTACCCGTGGATCACTAGCATCATCGGTCGGCGCCATCGTCCGCGACTCGTGTAAGTTTCGAACGGCGAAACAGGAATCGAGTTACGGTCAATTCTTGGGCTTTCCGCTGAACCTCGGGGTTATCTCGTGTACGGGGGTACGTCGTGTAGGTTTGTTAGTTCTTTCGAGAGATCGCGATCTCGTTCGTTTCGGGCGCGCCGCGATTTTTTCCTTTATCATCTGATTCATCGGGCATTTTCTTGTTTACCCATTTTTAAGGGATACTTATTTAGATCACGTTAGAGTTTATAACTTTTCAGTATCTTCAATATCGTACAGTGTCGCAAAAATAGAACGATAACTAGTTTAGTACAGCGACTCGTATGCCCCTTCTGCGAGACACGAAATGGTATATACAGTGTCAGTAGCTACATTTTCTTCCTTTCATTCCAAGTTGGATAAATGTGTGTTTGATACCGAATGATGCCAGTAGGGATGCGAATTATTGTACGATATTTGTACTGATCGATGTAATCGTTGTGTGGGAGATGGATGTTGCGTTACGTAGGCTTTGTTCTACGTTTGTAAAGATTCATGTAAGCGCTGCGTCGGGGATATGTGTTTCGCAGTTAGGCTACGAAACAACTATTTCCATACGCAGGCCCATGGTTAAGTAGAGTCAAAACTCGACATTCTGCCAACAGGTTGAATGTCGAGATCGATGTGTAGTGCTACAAATACCCATGGGCGGGTCTCGTGCGTAGTCACCTCCTCGTGGTGAGACCTGGTAATTGGCATCCTTTTCCAAAAATTAATCAGTTGATTAATCTTTGGAAAACGATGCCAAGCTAAGAACTACGCAACAGTCCAGTTTGGATCACCAAAAGCCTCTAAGAGAATTTTGGATGATCTAGACTGGACTGCACCGTGGGACATCGTTGGACACCGTGGGACGTCGTCGGTCCAGTGTGGGTCACCAAATGCCGCGAAAAGAATTTTGGATGATCTACACTGGACTGCAACGTGGGACATCGTCGGTCCAGTGTGGGTTACCAAATGCCGCGAAAAGAATTTTGGATGATCTACACTGGACTGCAACGTGGGACATCGTCGGTCCAGTGTGGGTCACCAAATGCCGCGAAAAGAATTTTGGATGATCTACACTGGACTGCATCGTGGGACATCGTCGGTCCAGTGTGGGTCACCAAATGCCGCGAAAAGAATTTTGGATGATCTACACTGGACTGCAACGTGGGACATCGTCGGTCCAGTGTGGGTCACCAAATGCCGCGAAAAGAATTTTGGATGATCTACACTGGACTGCAACGTGGGACATCGTCGGTCCAGTGTGGGTCACCAAATGCCGCGAAAAGAATTTTGGATGATCTACACTGGACTGCAACGTGGGACATCGTCTGTCCAGTGTGGGTCACCAAATGCCGCGAAAAGAATTTTGGATGATCTACACTGGACTGCAACGTGGGACACCGTGGGATACCGTCGGTCCAGTTTGGGTCTCCAAAAGCCTCCAACAGAATTTTGGATGATCTAGACTGGACTGCATCGTGGGACATCGTTGGACACCGTGGGACGTCGTCGGTCCAGTGTGGGTCACCAAATGCCGCGAAAAGAATTTTGGATGATCTACACTGGACTGCAACGTGGGACATCGTCGGTCCAGTGTGGGTCACCAAATGCCGCGAAAAGAATTTTGGATGATCTACACTGGACTGCAACGTGGGACATCGTCGGTCCAGTGTGGGTCACCAAATGCCGCGAAAAGAATTTTGGATGATCTACACTGGACTGCATCGTGGGACATCGTCGGTCCAGTGTGGGTCACCAAATGCCGCGAAAAGAATTTTGGATGATCTACACTGGACTGCAACGTGGGACATCGTCGGTCCAGTGTTGGTCACCAAATGCCGCGAAAAGAATTTTGGATGATCTACACTGGACTGCAACGTGGGACACCGTGGGATACCGTCGGTCCAGTTTGGGTCTCCAAAAGCCTCCAACAGAATTTTGGATGATCTAGACTGGACTGCATCATGGGACATCGTTGGACACCGTGGGACGTCGTCGGTCCAGTGTGGGTCACCAAATGCCGCGAAAAGAATTTTGGATGATCTACACTGGACTGCAACGTGGGACATCGTCGGTCCAGTGTGGGTCACCAAATGCCGCGAAAAGAATTTTGGATGATCTACACTGGACTGCAACGTGGGACATCGTCGGTCCAGTGTGGGTCACCAAATGCCGCGAAAAGAATTTTGGATGATCTACACTGGACTGCATCGTGGGACATCGTCGGTCCAGTGTGGGTCACCAAATGCCGCGAAAAGAATTTTGGATGATCTACACTGGACTGCAACGTGGGACATCGTCGGTCCAGTGTTGGTCACCAAATGCCGCGAAAAGAATTTTGGATGATCTACACTGGACTGCAACGTGGGACACCGTGGGATACCGTCGGTCCAGTTTGGGTCTCCAAAAGCCTCCAACAGAATTTTGGATGATCTAGACTGGACTGCATCATGGGACATCGTTGGACACCGTGGGACGTCGTCGGTCCAGTGTGGGTCACCAAATGCCGCGAAAAGAATTTTGGATGATCTACACTGGACTGCAACGTGGGACATCGTCGGTCCAGTGTGGGTCACCAAATGCCGCGAAAAGAATTTTGGATGATCTACACTGGACTGCAACGTGGGACGCCGTGGGACAACGTTGGACACCGTGGGACACCGTTGGACACCGTTGGACACCGTTGGACACCGTGGGACACCGTGGGACACCGTGGGACACCGTGGGATATGTCTTGGCTATGTCGAATCCATTCTGAGCCCATTCTGTACAATGATACTTATCTGACTTGGAACGAGATATAAAAATCTATTCTTTTTTTCCACTGAATCTTGCGGTTATTTTGTGCACAGGAGTGCGTCGCGTGAGTCCATTGATTCTTCTGAAAGATCCCGATGTATGAAATCATTCTCTTATTTCAAACCAATTTTTAACGAATTATCTTATTGTTTCAAAGTGAGTTATAACGTCATAAACTTGCAAATTAGTAACAGGTAGATTCAAATACCTCGAAACAAGGTTTCGCGCGCGTTTGCACAGTATTCTTTAAATATATTTAGTGGCGAACTTTTGAATTCTTGCAAATATTTTCCATTATTTAAAACACGCGACTGTAGTGTATTTTTGGAATGTATATTTCGTATTCTAATAACGAAAATTCACAGTATATATTCTAATTGCGAACAATATTATTCTTGCAAACGATTGCATTGCATTCACGTTATTCATGAGCATTTGTTTGCTATCGAAAAATACCTCACAATTTTCAACTAAATAATATTTTTCAAACTTGTTCCAATTTCTTAATAATAATCTTTAAGCGTAAAAAAATAGCAGTATTTTCTAAATAAACGTTCGATAGGAATAAGAAGAAAATTGTCGAAACGACGTTTCGCTTCTTCCTCAAACACCCCCCCCCCGCCCTTAAACAACCACCATTTCCACCACTGGACTTTACACGGTTCCTGCCTGATGTTAGTCTCCCTGATGATATTCGCTGGGGTGGCGCAGCATCCATGGTACGTCCTCTGTTTCTCCGCATCGAACGGTGAGTCGCATGCATTTTTGTTCCTCCGGTCACTCAATCATGTCGTAGGATGAAAGGTCCGAATCGGCACGGGTGACCGGTTGTATTACGTAGAATTTTTTGCGAGCATAGTGACCGCGGGTATATTTTATACCCGTGAGTAGTAACATTCTTTTTTTAAATTTATTAGTTTAGGATAGGTCTTCTTGCACAGCGCGATTATAATAATTAGTTTAAATACATACACTTGAGAATATATTCGTGTTATTTATAAATATGCATGTTAACATTCCGTATAAATATTTGCAAATGGCAAATATGTACACGAATATACCTGTTTAACATACTTGATTTTAAGCAATAAATTAATCGTGACAATATCAAGTCACGTTCGTTTATTTCATTTCGGTTAGAATTTAAAATATGAGTCAAAATTCATTTTTTCCCGTACAAGAATGTGTGAAATTTTACGTGCAAGAAGACACTTCGCGGCAGGCAGATTTTTGAATCAAAGCAATAATTTTGAACACTGCTTCTGCACTTTCGAGTATGTGCTTTGATAAAGAGATCGCCTGAGAATATTTCTTTCTTAGTAATATATTTAGACTCAATTATTCCATTTGATCGAGTCTCAGTCTTTTTCAATTAACGCTACCTTTTTTGCAATATTAAAGTTTTGTTCTGATTTATTAAATTAATAAAGTAGAGTTACTTAGTTACTATTAAATTAATAAAGTAGATTTAATCAGAAACGAAGTAGTAAAATATAAAATCAAAGAACGTTAGTCCGTTAAATAAAAATTATACAAACTAATCATTTCTTTTAGATCAGGATTTTCAGGTTTAACCCTTTCCGTGCCCATTGTCAGGATCTCATTCACGTGCCCAGGTGCTACTTGAATGGGAGAAAGACACTGGGCACGATGATCTAGAATTAAGTAATGTAATAATTTGTCAGCGACTGACGATGTGTTAGTGTACCGTGCACGACGTATTTTCCACGTTATGTGTGTGTGTTGTTAGGCCGTGGAGCTGCGTCGCTTTTTTTCATTCGTTAAAACATCAAATATTAAAAATGTCGAGACATATATCGATTCAATTTACGTCTCGATACAATCACAATTTATGATAATATCGCCCACGCGATTAAGTGTAACCACGCTTTAAATATTGCCGTAAATTACAATTACAATTCCAAGTTTACTTACATTTATTTTAACGATATCATTTCTTCAGATGTGTTTTATCACGTTTTACGCAATGGTCACTAGCCTTCGTCAGTCGATTTCAGGAAAACGGTACGTACCTTAGAGTGTGCATGGTGTGTGTTAAGCTCGGGTGTCGGAGGCGTCCCGGGACGTCCTCTCTAGTGTAGGACCTTTGCGCCCGAGCGTTTGTGTGAGAACCGTGGAGCGAGTGTGTTGGTGTGCCTGTTTTGCTATTTTTTAAATATAGCGCTAGGTAGGATAGGTAGTATACTTTCTGGTGTGTCTGTTAATTATAAGTAGGTAGGGCCGGGCAGGTTGGCACAGTCTCTGGTCGGGTAGGTGCGTTTTCGCGTGACCAACCTGTTTCTGGAAATCTGATTTGAAAAATCGACGGTGAAACTGGCACGAGTAGAGCATGCACTCGTCTCTGGTTTTGCCTATCGATTTTTCGAATTTCGCGGTCGCGGTCGCGAATGGGTCGAAACGAACGTTTATTGCTCGAGCACGCACATGCGAGTGAGCAACGATCACTGCTGCGATCGTTGGTCAGTCCATGTGCACTTCAATCAGCTTCCGCGGTTTATATTTTTATTTTCAAGTTTTTTTTTTGTTTGCGATTTAGAAGTCTCGAGCTTAGATGTAAGTTTCAGCGGGCATTGCGCCCGAAGAAAGAAGAGGCTATAAGCCGAAGAGGCCCGGCAAACTGCCACTCAAGAGGGCAACTACTAATGGCTGCCCATCCTCTGGGTCATCCAGAGCATGGGAAGTCATTATTGTTACTACTTTGTCACTATGCTCGATTTTAGTATTTGTAGTAGTAGAAGTAGTAGTAGTTTGCTTTTTGGCCGATGTATATATCGGTCCATCGTCCCATTGGGCAAATCGCGATTTTTCTTATTAGTGTCGCGATAAATTAATTACGGGTTGTATTAGAGTTGCGAAATAACATCGCGGCTTTTAATTAGTGTGGCGAGAAAATGATTACGGTTTGAATTAGAGTTGCGATAAAATGATAATCGCGTTTGCTTTAGAGTTGCGAATTACGATATCGCGATTGTCTTTTGCAATTTTTATTATGAATTTTTATAATTTCTTATAGAACTATACGTATCAGAATTTATCTTGTTTTCTATTGTTTGAAATTACATTATAAAAATGTTAGTTTTCAATTAATTTATTAGTATTGCAAGTAGCAATACCAGAATATTTGAAGTAGCTTTTTCATGTAGTAAATAGTAATTTTCATTGAATTCACTGTAAAAATTAGCGTTGCGATAATGAATGATCGCGTTTTGTTAAGTAGAGTTGCGTTTACAAAATGCCCAAACCCTCCGACTGCATTTATCGGACACTGTTCCTGGATCACACGTACAGCTACAAGAACTGTACATGTGTGATCGTTCGTCGGCAACCTTCTAAATGGTTGCACTGCGATATATCGGCCCTCCACTCGCGATTTTTCTTATTAGTGTCGCGACAGATTAATTACGGGTTGAATTAGAGTTGCGAAATAACATCGCGGCTTTCTATTAGTGTCGCGAGAGAATGGTTACGGTTTGAATTAGAATTGCGATAAAATGATAATCGCGTTTGCTTTAAAGTTGCGAATTACGATATCGCGATTGTCTTTTGCCATTTTTATTATGAATTTTTATAATTTCTTATAGAACTATACGTATCAGAATTTATCTTGTTTTCTATTGTTTAAAATTAGATTATAAATATGTTAATTTTTAATTAATTTTATAGTATTGCAAGTAGCAATACCAGAATATTTAAAGTAGCTTTTTTATATAGTAAATAGTAATTTTTATTAAATTCACTATAAGAGTTAGCGTTGCGATATTGTTCCATCGCGAGTTCTGCTTATTTTTCCTTTTAGCGTTGCGATAATAAATGATCGCGTTTTGTTAAGTAGTGTTGCGTTCACAAACTGCCCTAACCCCCCGACTGCAATTGTCGGACACTGTTCCTGGATCACACGTTCAGCTGCAAGAGCTGTGCAAGTGTGATCGTTCATCAGCAACCTCTTAAATGGTTGCACTTCGATTTCTCGCTATTAGTGTTGCGTATTGCTAAAATACGAGTGCGTAGATTTATACTTATTAGTGTTGCGTATCAAATATCGGGAATTTTCAGGCTTAATTTTTTTTTTTTTTTTAATGGTAGATTATTGATATTGCAGATATAACGAAGCACTCATCGCGGTTTGATTTTGAAAATTTTCTGCTTCATAAATATTAGTAGTAAATTAGTGTTGCGAAACAAGAATATTCCGTTCCACTCTCGGCGTGTTGATCGGGTTTATATAGAGTGGAATACGATTGAATTTTAGTAGCCCTTCTGGCTACTGCTTTGTTTCCTTTTCAGCGCCTCCTCTTACCACGTTTATTACTGAAAATACTGCTATAAGACATGTTTCTTGGTCAGCGTTAACGTTACCATAACTGCTAAAATACAAAACTTTATTACGAATGTATATTATATATAGATTTACATATATGAAACTGTGAGCGATTTCATGCACAACAAAGTATTATAATGAAATATCTTAATGTTGCTATGAAGGCTTAAAATATTTTTTAAAATTTAATTCATTGCAATTGGAATCAGCGCTGGTGATTGTTCGTTCTTAGAACCATGACTTTTAACATTTTTTCGACCGCGATATTTTCAATCTTTTAACAGTAATATAGAATTTTATAAATATTCGAATTTCATATTGAATTTTTTTTTTTTTAATTCAGATTAAATTCAATTACTTAAAATTCTATTTTTCAACGTAACCCTAGTTTCGATTAAAAAGATACAAATGATTCTCTATATTTGCTAAAATTTAATCAATAGTAATTTGATCCATAATTAACCATTATTAGTAGTTTATTTTTCATGTATAAAATGTTCTCGTTTTAAAGATACCTGTTTCTTTCATATACCACATCAAGTAAATGAGTTTGTTTCAAATTTATCAACTAGCAGAAAGTAGATTTCAATTACATACATGAACATTTCATAGCATATTAAATATGTATGCTAGATACCGAAATGATTTTTCTTCCATTGTCTGATTGTTCAGGCTTCTTCCCGTTTCCCCATTTTTAAAAGAAGCATATTGCGGTAACGTTGGAGTATATAACTTTTCGATATTTTCATAAGTTTAGTACAACGAGTCGTATGTCTCTTCTGCAAGATTCTAAATTGTATATGCAGTGTCAATAGTTTCATTTCCATTCTTTCGTTCCAAGTTAGACAAATGTATCATTGATACCGAATGTTGCCAGTACGGTTGCGAATTATTGTGCAATGCTTGTACTGATGCATGTAATCGTTTTCGCAGATTCATCAGTTGATTAACTTTTGGAAAACCACTACATCGATAAGTACAAACATTGTACAATAATTCGATACCAAGATAAGAACCACGCTAGTACAGTCCAGTTTGGATTACGAAAAGACACGAAGAGAATTTTGGATAATCTAAACTGGACTGCAACGTGGGACGCCGTTGGACACCGTAGGACGCCGTTGGACACCGTGGGACGCCGTTGGACACCGTGGGACGCCGTGGGACATCGTTGGACGCCGTGGGACATCGTTGGACGCCGTGGGACATCGTTGGACGCCGTGGGACATCGTTGGACGCCGTGGGACATCGTTGTACACCGTTGGACGCCGTGGGACATCGTGGGACGCCGTGGGACATCGTTGGACGCCGTGTTACATCGTTGGACACCGTTGGACGCCGTGGGACATCGATGGACATCGTTGGACATCGTTGGACACCGCTGGACACCGTTGGACATCGATGGACACCGTTGGACATCGATGGACACCGTTGGACACCGTTGGACACCGTTGGACACCGTTGGACACCGTTGGACACCGTTGGACACCGTTGGACACCGTTGGACACCGTTGGACACCGTTGGACACCGTTGGACACCGTTGGACACCGTTGGACACCGTTGGACACCGTTGGACAACGTTGGACAACGTTGGACGCCGATGGACACCGTTGGACACCGTTGGACACCGTTGGAGAACATTGGACGTCGTGGGACGCCGTGGGACGCCGTGGGACGCCGTGGGACGCCGTGGGACGCCGTGGGACGCCGTGGGACGCCGTGGGACATCGTGGGATGCGTACGTTTTTGTCTTAATTAATCGTAAGGTAGATACATATGTCAAGTGCATTGTGAGCTCATTCTGTACAGCGACATTTATCCACCTTAGAACGAAAAAAAGAAAAATCTCGTCTCCCTTCACTCGCTTACCTCACAGTACTTATTGCACTCGCGATTTATCGGTTCGCGATCACTCAGTTCTTTCAAACCGTAGCGTGACGTACTCGCTCGCGCGTATTCCGCGTACGTGCGGGTCAACGTGCACTGGACAACTCCTTGGATTCGTAAGTCGCCCCAAGGAAACCTCTGTCTGGGTGACTACTCGACGACTGCTCGACGTTCGCATCGGATCGCGGGAGTTGTCGTCGCGCCGGTGATACTTGGGAATCTGTTGGGGATTCAGTCGTGGATCCGCAGTCCTGTCCGATTGGTACTTTGGTACTCGGTCAGGGACCTGCAATTTCACGTCCTCCGTAATTCTGTTCGGGCCCGCGGGACTGGACCCCACTGTTCAGTTGAGGTCAATGCCTTCGTAATCCTGTTCAGCGGTCCCTCCCCGTGAGTGGACCCCACTGTTCAGTTGAGGCCTCTTGCATTCATAATCCTGATCAGCGGTCCATCCCCGGGTTCCACATGTTCAGTTGGAGTGTGTTAAGTTGCTGGCCTATGTGCTGGATCCACGGCTGAATTACCCGTGGATCACTAGCATCATCGGTCGGCGCCATCGACCGCGACTCGTGTAAGTTTCGAACGGCGAAACAGGAATCGAGTTACGGTCAATTCTTGGGCTTTCCGCGGAACCTCGGGGTTATCTCGTGTACGGGGGTACGTCGTGTAGGTTTGTTAGTTCTTTCGAGAGATCGCGATCTCGTTCGTTTCGGGCGCGCCGCGATTTTTTCCTTTATCATCTGATTCATCGGGCATTTTCTTGTTTACCCATTTTTAAGGGATACTTATTTAGATCACGTTAGAGTTTATAACTTTTCAGTATCTTCAATATCGTACAGTGTCGCAAAAATAGAACGATAACTAGTTTAGTACAGCGACTCGTATGCCCCTTCTGCGAGACACGAAATGGTATATACAGTATCAGTAGCTACATTTTCTTCCTTTCATTCCAAGTTGGATAAATGTGTGTTTGATACCGAATGATGCCAGTAGGGATGCGAATTATTGTACGATATTTGTACTGATCGATGTAATCGTTGTGTGGGAGATGGATGTTGCGTTACGTAGGCTTTGTTCTACGTTTGTAAAGATTCATGTAAGCGCTGCGCTGGAGATATGTGTTTCGCAGTTAGGCTACGAAACAACTATCTCTTTACGCAGGCCCATGAAGTAGAGTGGGAACTCGACATTCTTGCCAGTAGGTTGAATGTCGAGACCGATGCATAATGTTGAATAACTCATGGGCGGGTCTCGTGCGTAGTCACCTCCTCGTGGTGAGACCTGGTAATTGGCATCCTTTTCCAAAAATTAATCAGTTGATTAATCTTTGGAAAACGATGCCAAGCTAAGAACTACGCACCAGTCCCGTTTGGAACACCAAAAGCCTCTAAGAGAATTCTGTTCAATCTAAGTGATTGTCGAAACTAGTATTAAAGAAGTGTGAATTTAGTCTTAGTTTGCAGAAACTATTGAAATGATAAAAATGGATATCGTATTAAATCGGCAAAACAATATCGCCGCTACAGTATCGCTTTATTATAAAATAATTTTACATCTCTGCTTCCAATGCTTAAAAACTGTTTATGTAAATGGGACCCGAGCGTAGTTACCTCCTCGTGGTGGGTCCCGGTAATAGGTATCGTTTCCCAAATAATAATACACCAAGTACTATTTTGAATATTAGTATTATTATTTGAGAAACGATATAAAGCTAAAAACTACTTCAGTATAGTCTGGTCTTGATCATCCAAAATAGTTTTGGTGATCTAGACTGGACTAAGACCCCCCCGCGGGGGCGCCGTGGGACATCGTGGGACATCGTGGGACATCGCGGGACACCGTGGGATGCTAGCGTTTTAGCCTTAATTAATCATAAGATAGATGCCTATGTCATGTGCACTGTGAGCTCATTCTGTACAACAACATTTATCCACCTTAGAACGAAAAAGAAAAAGAAAAATCTCGTCTCCCTTCACTCGCTTACCACACAGTACTTATTGTACTCGCGATTTATCGGTTCGCGATCACTCAGTTCTTTCAAATCGTAGCGTGACATACTCGCTCGTGCGTATTCCGGGTACGTGCGGGTCAACGTACACTGGACAACT
This sequence comes from Bombus vancouverensis nearcticus, assembly GCF_051014615.1. NCBI lineage: Eukaryota > Metazoa > Arthropoda > Insecta > Hymenoptera > Apidae > Bombus > Bombus vancouverensis. The sequence continues at coordinate 2,837 of NC_134915.1, read as the reverse complement.
CCTTGGATTCGTAAGTCGCCTCAAGGAAACCTCTGTCTGGGTGACTGCTCGACGACTGCTCGACGTTCGCATCGGATCGCGGGAGTTGTCGTCGCGCCGGTGATGCTTGCGAATCTGTTGGGGATTCAGTCGTGGATCCGCAGTCCTGTCCGATTGGTACTTTGGTACTCGGTCAGGGACCTGCAATTTCACGTCCTCCGTAATTCTGTTCGGGCCCGCGGGACTGGACCCCACTGTTCAGTTGAGGCCTCTTGCCTTCGTAATCCTGTTCAGCGGTCCATCCCCGGGTTCCACACGTTCAGTTGGAGTGTATTAAGTTGCTGGCCTATGTCCTGGATCCACGGCTGAATTACCCGTGGATCACTAGCATCATCATCGGTCGGCGCCATCGACCGCGACTCGTGTAAGTTTCGAACGGCGAAACAGGAATCGAGTTACGGTCAATCCTGGGGTTTTTCCGCCGAATCTCGGGGTTATCTCGTGTACGGGGGTACGTGCATAGTCACCTCCTCGTGGTGAGACCTGGTAATTGGCATCGCTTTCCAAAAAATTAATCAGTTGATTAATCTTTGGAAAACGATACCAAGCCAAGAACTACGCACCAGTCCAGTTTGGATCACCAAAATCCTCTAAGAGAATTATGGATGATCTAGACTGGACTGTACCCCGGGACACCGTTGGACACCGTGGGAAGTCGTTGGTCCAGTATGGATCACCAAAAGCCACGAAAGAATCTTGGATGACCTACACTGTTCTGTACTGTAACGTTGGACGCTGTGGGACAACGCTGGATAACGCTGGACGCTGTTGCACACTGTACTGCAACGTTGGACGCCGTGGGACAACGTTGGATAACGCTGGACGCTGTTGCACACCGTTGGACACCGTTGGACACCGTTTGACAGCGTTGGGCACCGTTGGATACCGTTGGACACCGTCGGACACCGTAGGACACCGTTGGACAACGTTGGACACCGTTAGACACCGTTGGACACCGTTGGACACCGTTGGACACCGTTGGACACCGTTGGACACCGTTGGACACCGTTGGACACCGTCGGACACCGTTGGACACCGTCGGACACCGTAGGACACCGTCGGACACCGTAGGACACCGTTGGACACCGTAGGACACCGTTGGACACCGTTGGAGACCGTTGGACACCGTTCGGGTTAGGTTGGGGTTAGGTTGGGGTTAGGTTGGGGTTAGGTTGGGGTTAGGTTGGGTTAGGTTGGGGTTAGGTTGGGGTTAGGTTGGGGTTAGGTTGGGTTAGGTTAGGTTGGGTTAGGTTGGGTTTAGGTTGGGGTTAGGTTGGGGTTAGGTTGGGGTTAGGTTGGGTTAGGTTGGGGTTAGGTTGGGGTTAGGTTGGGTTAGGTTGGGGTTAGGTTGGGGTTAGGTTGGGGTTAGGTTGGGGTTAGGTTGGGGTTAGGTTGGGGTTAGGTTGGGGTTAGGTTGGGGTTAGGTTGGGGTTAGGTTGGGGTTAGGTTAGGTTGGGGTTAGGTTGGGGTTAGGTTGGGGTTAGGTTGGGGTTAGGTTGGGGTTAGGTTGGGGTTAGGTTGGGTTAGGTTGGGGTTAGGTTGGGGTTAGGTTGGGGTTAGGTTGGGGTTAGGTTAGGTTAGGTTGGGGTTAGGTTGGGGTTAGGTTAGGTTGGGGTTAGGTTGGGGTTAGGTTGGGGTTAGGTTGGGGTTAGGTTGGGGTTAGGTTGGGGTTAGGTTGGGGTTAGGTTGGGGTTAGGTTGGGGTTAGGTTGGGGTTAGGTTGGGGTTAGGTTGGGGTTAGGTTGGGGTTAGGTTAGGTTGGGGTTAGGTTAGGTTGGGGTTAGGTTGGGGTTAGGTTAGGTTAGGTTAGGTTGGGGTTAGGTTGGGGTTAGGTTGGGTTAGGTTGGGGTTAGGTTGGGGTTAGGTTGGGGTTAGGTTGGGGTTAGGTTGGGGTTAGGTTAGGTTGGGGTTAGGTTGGGGTTAGGTTGGGGTTAGGTTAGGTTAGGTTGGGGTTAGGTTGGGGTTAGGTTGGGGTTAGGTTGGGGTTAGGTTGGGGTTAGGTTGGGGTTAGGTTGGGGTTAGGTTGGGGTTAGGTTGGGTTAGGTTGGGTTAGGTTAGGTTGGGGTTAGGTTGGGTTAGGTTGGGTTAGGTTGGGGTTAGGTTGGGGTTAGGTTGGGTTAGGTTGGGGTTAGGTTGGGGTTAGGTTAGGTTAGGTTAGGTTGGGGTTAGGTTGGGGTTAGGTTGGGTTAGGTTGGGGTTAGGTTGGGGTTAGGTTGGGGTTAGGTTGGGGTTAGGTTGGGGTTAGGTTGGGGTTAGGTTGGGGTTAGGTTGGGGTTAGGTTGGGGTTAGGTTGGGGTTAGGTTGGGGTTAGGTTGGGGTTAGGTTGGGGTTAGGTTAGGTTGGGGTTAGGTTGGGGTTAGGTTAGGTTGGGGTTAGGTTAGGTTAGGTTGGGGTTAGGTTAGGTTGGGGTTAGGTTGGGGTTAGGTTGGGGTTAGGTTAGGTTGGGGTTAGGTTGGGGTTAGGTTGGGGTTAGGTTGGGGTTAGGTTGGGGTTAGGTTGGGGTTAGGTTGGGGTTAGGTTGGGTTAGGTTAGGTTGGGGTTAGGTTGGGTTAGGTTGGGGTTAGGTTGGGGTTAGGTTGGGTTAGGTTGGGGTTAGGTTGGGGTTAGGTTGGGGTTAGGTTGGGGTTAGGTTGGGTTAGGTGGGGGTTAGGTTGGGGTTAGGTTGGGGTTAGGTTGGGGTTGTAGGGTGGGGGTTAGGTTGTGGTAGGTGGGGGTTAGGTGGGGTGGTGGGTGTGGGGTTAGGTTGGGTAGGGTTAGGGTGGGGTTAGGGTTGGGGTTAGGTTGGGGGGGGGGGGGGGT